>NC_060207.1:64893750-67635000 GCF_021130785.1 Homalodisca vitripennis
TAAAAAATGTATAATATCAAAAAACATTTACAAAAATATACTGTTCTTAAACCTACTAAATCTAAAATACTGTAAATTGCATGTAAGTCACTTTTTCTATGCATTTATGCATTTTAGATTGAAAAGTTTTAGACTAGACCGAATTATAAAACTAAATGAGATGAAAAATAAGAGTAACAAATACTGTACATCTGGTATAAACATTCTGTAATGTAAATGGTCATTATGATAATAAATATTATTTATATCAGGTTAATCCTTTGCTGGGCAATTGCTTCAAATCGCAATGACGGGAAGCCTTGCACTACATCGTAATGCCTCTGATTATCACCAACTGCTTTATCACTGCTCTCTACTTCATGATGTTACTACCACATGACTTTTGTTGAAATTACTAGTGAAAATATCTATTTATATCGTTATTGTCCTTATTCATTGAATGTTTTGATGTCTATGGAAGCTATCCAGGAGTAATATATAAAACATTTTGATCTCTTCATTGACAGTGATTTAGTTGCTTTTTACCACAATTCGATTCGACTTGTGCTGATAGCTTACAGAAGTATTAAAACCATTTGTTAAGCAACTTCTGTTTGTGATAGTTAATATAAGCTTAACCGTATGTACTCAAAGGCAGATGTATAATTTGTGTTTGGAGCTTGTATGGCCTGATCTTCTGGCCAGTGCCATTTTGTCGGAAGCGTGGATTAATATTTGCCATAATGTTATCTCAACTCGTATGTCCAGCCCAAGATATAATACGTCCATACCTTGTTACGCCAGCACCAATGGCCACTAAACATAGCAGTTATTTTATAATATTCTCTTTGTTTTATAATGAATGGTGAGCGCTGAAACCCATCGAGCAGCTTGATTTATAGTAATTTTTAGGTCAAGCATTAAATTTTAAATTAGTCAATAATTCTTTTCTAAACATTGACTGTGTAAATAAGACAAATGACGTGTAGTGGGCCTTTACACTAAAGTGATAGAAGGGATAGACCTAGAAAACTTTACTACAAGACATGTGCTACCTATTCTTGACTACACATAAGTGTGTGTATTTATAAAGTTTTATTCTGTAAAAAATGTAAAAACTGAGAAAAATGTAAAATAGTTTATGTCTGAATATAACATAACTGTAAATGCCTACTTTCTAACATTTTATTTACATATCTTTGTTAGCAATATACGTATAAGTAAAATTGTCCAAATGTATGTTCAGCTTTGTATTATAACATTCATTAAAAATAAATTTTTCATTATTTTTCAATTTTTCTTTAAACATTTTAAATTACTGTACAAATAACACAGAGGATATTGAAAAATAATTCTGATCGTACTGGCCATTCAAGTTGCGAGGACAAACTACAGCAAAACTAACGCTTGCTGTCTGCAGCCACACAAGCTTTACTGGCCTTTCGAGCACAAAGAGTTAATAGTTTTTAAAATAGCACCATATTATAGAAAATTAAATAATTTTAACAACAAAGTGTAATATATAACAATTTAGTTCAAATAATAAAAACAAAAAAGTGTTCTCTGCCCAGTAGCGCTAGAAGTGTGTTGCGGTAATTCAACCAGGAGAGGGTTAATGCAAGTATCCAGTACGACATTCTGGTACATTGCCAGCACATTTTATATTATACGGTAATTAACTACTTTACTACACCAAATTACATATTTGTTTTGTGCTACAATATCCCATACCATATCTTGTTATTATGTATGTTTTTACCAATCATTATCGTTTAGTTTATCAATAATTTGGTCTGTTTGTGTTACAGTAGATTTTTATCAGTTGTATTTCATGTGACTGATTATTGGATAAAAAAATAACAACATCTAAGATGGACGATGGTATTGAAAAGGGAGACTAAATTGGTAAAATAATAATAAAATACGTTTTTCATGCCTGGAGATATATGCAGCCGGAGACAAAGAGCAGTAACAAGCAAATGTGATGTGTGTATTTTGTGACAGGACTGAGAACAGACAAAGCAAACAAAACACAATGTGATGTATCTGACATCTAACCAAGAACATATGAGATGTAAAAATTGCGTAGAGGTTTAATTGGCCATTGAATGAATATTTTACACAGGAATCTCTAAACCTCATTTTCCCAACATAATTTTATTTTAATTTTTTATGACAGTTAGTGTTAAATATTAGACACTAATTTAGTTCTCTGATATTTTGCTTATAAAACTTCTTACTCTTCAATTTAGTTTATTTAAACTCTCACTGATATTTTAATATCAATACATTTTATTTTGCATTTAAATTACATGAGTAAATTAAAAATATATTTATAATAATAAATTAAGTAAATAAATCTTGTATTAAAATTAAATTAACTTTTTATTATTTTCTTCAACATTGATCAAAAGGACTACTATGTTGTATAAGGAATATTATGTAAACATAAAATTATTATGTATATATAAAATTTAATTTCAATAAACATTGAATCACAAAAAGTACTTGCTTCGCCGGGACTCGAACCCAGGTCCCTCACTTTTTACGATTCAATTATTTTGTATTTGGCCGTATCTGTCACATATGTGTTTAAATAATATGTGTTTATAT
Organism: Homalodisca vitripennis; assembly: GCF_021130785.1. Classification (NCBI taxonomy): domain Eukaryota; kingdom Metazoa; phylum Arthropoda; class Insecta; order Hemiptera; family Cicadellidae; genus Homalodisca; species Homalodisca vitripennis. The sequence goes on from NC_060207.1 coordinate 64,896,343, forward strand.
GTATATAAAATTACAATCTTTAAGAAAATTGTTACATGTGATGTGATATATTGTGCAAATGACTTTATTTTCTCTAAGATATTATTTTGATAGTTGAAAATAACTTTGATAGTTAAACATCTTATGTTTATTGTTATGAACGTTACTACTTGGTTTCATTAAAAATTATTAAATTATATTTAAACTGTACCTTAAGTTTCTGAACCTTTCCTTTTAACGAAGAGTATGTACCAATGTGCTGAAATAATGAAGGCTTGTAATGAATCCACAATTCATCCTTGTCCTTCTTGCATTGTTTCTGAAAAATGCAAAAATTAAATTATAAAACTGTTACATTTAATGAGAACATATCTAACATTTCAGTTATGCATCAGTGAGATACAAGGCTGGAGAGACAAGAATTCAGCTATTATAATTAAATTCCTCTCAACTACTGTAGTTTGACTTTTCATTTATATGACTTCAAAAATATGTTATCTTGAATAGTTTTCTGTCTATTTTTGTTCAACATTTTTTTACAAATGCTTAAATAAAAAATGTGAGAAGTACTTATATGATCATACTATATTTGTAATATTATGATACTACAAGTTATAGTAACTAATCAAATTTGAGTACAAATATGCTCTTGTATACTAATTTATGTAAATTATGGTGGAAATATTTTATTACTTATCAAGATTACAATTTAAACAATTTATTACAAACAAAATACAATTAAATATTGAAACTGTTTATTCCATCATCCAATTAATATTTTGTACTTTTGTATAAAGAGTACTCAATATGAATGGGTATCAAATGGATATTAATGAGTATCAAAGAAATGGGGTTTCCAATAACAGACTGGAATTTATTGTTTACTAGCTATAGCGAACATAGTTATATGTATGTTATTAGTAATAATTCACTGGTGTACTGTTAAGTAATTTATGTAATCGATTTAGTAACACAAAGAAAGCTCTTACATGATATTTTTACATAGCCTTTTCTTGTGTCAAAAAATGTGTAGAAAAGCAGGAGCATATAATATAAGGAAAGGTTTAAAGAACCCATACTCCCCTTTCTCCTCACACCCCCTCCCAAAAAAAAACCATACTGAATCTTAAAACCACACCCGCATTTTTGTTATTGTTAATCAGTAAACAGTACTCATTGCTCTCAGTGAGTGGTTTTTGCTAAGGATTGTAAACTGATGGTTTATAACTTAAACTCAAAACGGAATTTCTTGTGGGAGAACCAATACTGAATATAAATTATAAACAATTAATATTAATCAAACTTGTAACTATTCATTAGCATTGAGACACTCAAATCTAAGTTTCTAAGTGAAAGGTTTATGTATTTGAGACAAGTTCTGTTTATAACACAGTTTGAAACTTTAGCGCCATGTTAAAAGTGGAGTCTCTGAAGTGTGGCCAACACTGGCTAGCGTTCTCTTTTAACAAGTGGAATTAGGTAATAGAAATTCAACTCATCTCTTTATTATTAAACAAGGGAAAGTTGTGCAAAATAGGTTAGGCCAAGCTTTTACAATATGAGTTAGATACAATATTTTGCTTAATTCCATAGTCAGATACTTTAAAAAAAAACCTCAGATTACTTTCTCTTTCTTAGTAAAACATGACTGAGATTGATAAGCACTTAACTAATGTTTTCATCAGAACCTAATTAAATTTTTAATTATTAACCATATAAGATATAAGGTTATAAACACTTTATAATCTCCCCTTTTCAAGATTCCCTACTCTGGCCATTGATAACATGATTAAAACATCAAGTAATTGTAGTTTATAACTATTACTACACTAGTGCATTAGTGGAGGTCATTATGTGTGTTGGGATGATAGATGATAAAAATGTCTTTGTCAAAGATTACTGACTTCTTACTAACATTATCTTTTTCTAGATTGCAAGCCTTTGTGTGAATGACATGATCCAGTAACCAGTCCACAGGCTTGTCGTTGTAGAACATGAAGAAGAATTGGATCAGCCAAGGGAGTTCCACACATCTGAACATTTTACCTGGAAATAAATGTACATCATGAATAATCTGTTAAAATTAGACTATTTTATCGTAGCAATAATGGTTTTTAAATATTTAACAGTATTATGTAATACAGTAATACAGACACAATTGATAGCAACAAAAATAATTCAAAGTTTATTAAATACTTTCAACCATAATAATTTAATTGTCATGTTGGTAAATGGTAGTATGAGTGATGGTTTAAAAAAATACATACTAATTCATTTGAAAATGTTGGTTGCTCCATTAAAATTTGTTCATGCAAACAACAGTCACCAAAAGAATTTCTATTTATGCAATTAGAAATTGAATCAGGGAAATGCAATGCAACGCAATGTATACACAAAATTTCAAATAGTCCTAAGGCGTGATATTGCACACCTGCAGTAATGGCACATTTATATGTCCGTAAATAATTATTAAGTTCTAAAGCCCTATGATATCTTCTGTCTCAACATCTTAGTTCTTCTAATCGGTATTCTCGTTGCTCGTCATTTTTGGTAGCTACACATTGTGCCGCACATTACTGCATATCTTACAGACGTCGCTTTCGCGGTTCATCATTTTCAGTAGCTACACACTTAAGAAAATGTTATTATTTTTCATGTAATCAAGTTATAATGAAATTCTAAAATAAAAATAATATGGAAGGAATATTTTTATACAGAAACAATAATGTTTAATTCTTTCAAATTATTTTCTAAACTAATTTCATTAGTTTATATATGAGTAATTCCTAAAAAAAGACCCATCCAATTCATCCCTGAACCCTGCATTAGTTACACTCTGATCAAAACATTGTTTGTCATACACGGTCATAATCCCTGTAAAACCATGATTAGGCAAAGAACATGAACAACTTCAATTACTAGTGTCTTAAAATAGTTTTACATATTTGTATACAACACAAGCAAAAAAATTGTTTGATAGTTCTTAATATACTGTTACAAGTTTTAAATTTAAGTTGCAATAAAGTACAATTGTTTATCAATACAGGCAAACTAAAACACTAATTTTAGGTAAATAATTAAAGTAAATGTCCTTTACTTTATTCAGTATTAAAAGCAATGAAATTAATAGCAGATATAAAATAATATGCCCATGGAAAACAGGCCAGAACACACAACAAAACCTCTTGCCTAACTAAATAATTTATTAAAACATTATTTTCACCCAGTGTTGTGGGTAAGGGATTGTTAAAGTCTGCTAGACAAAAGGATTCACATTTAAAACTCTTAAAAATGTAGTGTAAACATTTCCCAGCACACAGAATCAGAGACCATGTGCAACTAATGCAGGGTTATTTTAGTTTTCTACATTTTACCACAAACTACATTTATTGAATTTTTAATCTGAAAACTTCAATATATTCCATATTTTTCTATTTATTTGTAAATCACTGTGCTTTATTTTTTACCAATAACTATTTTAATAAATAAAAACTGCATTGTAGTAGCAGTTTAAAAGATGAAAGAGTAACAAAAAAATAGAATGTGGAAGTCTGTAGATTGATGGATAGTCTGCACTTGTAGTTTTAACTTTCCCCTAGGAAAATCCTTAGCATCTCTCACCTTTATTATCCTATGACGTAAGATTTTCAAAACATCAAATATTTAGTTTAAATACACCTTATATTATTAGTTAAAACTAACTTTAACAATTGTCTTGACCTGAAAATTATAATATATTTTAATTATAATATTATTTTATTATTAATTATAATATATAAAATTATATAACATTTTATAATCATTACAAACAAAAAATTAATTCCTTTTTTGGAGGTAATTCTTGTAATTCTGTGTAGAGACTTTTATGACAATGGGTAAATAACAATTTATGCTTGTAATTTACCTATAAAGCCGAGCTGACAGAAGTCGAGGACGAACCATTGTTGCTTGTTGGCGATCCTCTCGAGGGCAATGGTCTTCATGGTGGAGACAAACTGAGGCTTGACAAGGATATCATCTTCCAGCTGTATATAAAACATCCCTCTCGGCTGGGCATACATCATCAGAAACGCAAAATCCAGATTTTGTTTCGACCGCCACTTCACTCTCTCCCTTGAGTCACCTGGGACAAAACTTGTTGATAATTGTCTGAGCTTTGTTGATAAGCCAAAGGACCTGTTTTATGGATGTTAACAGTTCTATAAAACAATCTTTTTTACATTTAAATCAATAAAAAAACTAATAGACTGTTCAGGAAATTTAATTTCCTGAACATAAAATTTGCAAAAGGAAATTAAATGAGATTGGAAGTATATCTTACAAGAGGATAAAAACAAAGCCCCTGGAAAAACTGTGTGTTATGTCCAAAAAGAAAAATTTAACACTGGCTAAGTATTCTCTAAACTTTTAAGATATTCATTGTGAAAATTAGAATAATCGCTGGATATATATTTTTCTATACATAATTGTCCCTATTTGCAGACTCAACAAGAGAACAAGAGTAACAAGAGAAATTCATCACAAGATATCAGCACTGATACTTTTTGTAAAGATTAAAGATAGATCTTTTGAGCTGTATTATGAATTCCAAAATTTAATTTTATATATTGAACCTTACACTAATTATCCAGATGTCTATACATAATGCAATTTAAAAACTAAGTTAAACACAGTAGTTACTTTTCCATCCACCAGGGCCATTCATAAGGGGAGGAGGTGACCGGGGCAAGCTCAGGTGGGGTGTGGTTTAGCCTGAAGCAAGAATGATAATAACACAGTTTCAGTCTACACTTACTTGTATAATACAGAATTGCAATAAAATTATGCCTTTTAATAAAACTTGTATTATGTGACTAAATGTAGAAATGACAGTGTTATTATTAAGTCTGTGGGTGGAGAGAGGGCGTTTTTTTGCAGAAGGACCGCTTGCCCTGGTTGCCACCAACTCAAAGAACTATCCACAAAACTAATGGAACTTGCTAATATCACTAAAATTCAAAGTGCATAAGCATAGAATATTAGATATTGAGGGTAATGATAGGAACTATGGACAAGGTGCCAGGGAGTTACGTGTGGGAGCTGTACCTAAAGTTACACGTAGCGTGTTCCAGTCCGGATAGTAGGCGGCTGTTGGTGCGATGATCTCGATCAATCCTACTTCCACCTCCTCAAGGAAGCTAAAAAATATGGTTTATTATTAATTTAAATCAGCACTGAATGTCTTAATTCCATTCTGTTTGGTTTGTAATACTGGCTGTAATAAGATTACTGCAATTGTTCATTACACATTGAATGTAGTAACGACCACGAACATTGAAGAATAGGTGGAATAAATTGATGTGTGTACTCAGCCACATTCAACGTAAAGTTTAAGTTGTATGAACGGTTTTTAAAAAAATAAGAGAGATGACAGCACTAGTTACAGTTGAAAAATAATAAATTCACTAATATATGTCTGAAATAAAGGATCAGCCAACAATTAACATCCCAAAGGAGAACCTACAAAAAAAATTCAAAAATTGTTTTTTCAGCCGAGAACATTAGAGAATTTAAGGAATAATCTTTTGCTGTTAAGAAAATAGCAATGTAATGATTTTGCGTATATTGCTGAAGATTGAAACCCTAGTTAGATAAATGTCCATGACATGTTTACTCAAAAATAAAATTATTATTAAAAAACATACTATACCATTTCTTTCTGATTTCTTTATTTAGATTCATAATGATAGCGATAACAGTCTTAAAAGTGATGTTTCTTGACTATTTACTTCAAACCGTTATCATTAAAAAAATAAAAAGCATGTCAAAATACATATTTTGCCATTTTTGGTGTTTACAGATTTAATTTTGTAAGTAATTATTATTCCTATCAAGTTATGGGCAGTATGTATTACTTGTCAAATTTCAAATAATTGAGAAAATATTCTTCGATTATAAAATAGAATAATCAACAGAAAAATAGGTTTCCAAGTTCTGTTTGAAACTGAGTTTTATTTTTATTAAATAGCTTTTTTTTCAAAATTAGTCATTTATAGCCTACTAGAAAACAAAAAGAGCATGAAATAGTTCCTTATTATACACAAACATTGAAAATGCACATTTTCGTAACAATTCAAAAACAGATTTGGTGAGTTCGTAAACTCATAGAATTCTTCATGGACAGTACTTGAACTCTTGCATATCCTAATTAATGGTTAAACATAATTTTGTCGATTTTCATGATCAATAAAAAAATTGTGTATAAATTTTATTGTTATTATTTTATAAATAATTTTAAATTTTTGAATTGACTCAAAATGCAATAATTGATAGGCTACTTAAAATTAATTCCTGTATGAATATGAGTTTTATTTTTACTAAACAATTTGCTTCATTTGACACGAAGCATGGTTGATGTACAGCCTACTTAATTACATAAAGATCATTTAATATTCAAAAGACATTTTTCATTCTTCCACGTAAAATTTAATGTGGAAGAATGAAAAATGTCTTTTGAATTAAAACCTACTATCTTCCATCAAGAATTCAAAGCAGAAAAATCATTTAATATGACCTTATTTAAGAATAAACATAAATAAAGAATCCAAAGTTTTGTAACAAAATTTAAATTAATTTACACAATCTTAAACTGATAATATTTGAACTATACTATATCCTGATTGAACACTAATTTCATGATCAATAGAACAAAACTTATGTAAATGTTTTATTTGTAATAAATAAATTTAAAGTTTACACCACACCTCCTAATGTTTGCTACATACAATAAAAAAAAAGAATATGGAACATCGTGTATGGATGGAACAGAGCTTAATTGGTCTTTCATTATATACTATCCACATTGCATTTAACACTTATCAGTGAATGTAAAGCTTGTTATGCAAGTTCATTAAGGAATTAATTCTAGACTTTAATACCTTCTCAATCAAAACCTTCAATATTTCCTACTATTCCAATGAATCATCCAATATCAGTAGTATAAGTAGTGAAAACAGTTAATCGACAAAAAGCTTCATCACTTAAATCACAGATTTTATGTGATGCAGCCTCTTTACATATAAATATTATATTTGACTTACTTTGTAAATTAATTAATTTATAAAAATAATTGAATATAGCCAAAATTACAGATGGGAATGAACTTTAAAAAGAATGTTTTTTGTGGAATGAGTAATATATATAAAAGGCCACTGGTACAAATTTTGTACAAGCTTATAATCAATTAAATTAATGTAATCCACATGAAGTAACTGAGATACCTCAAAACAAAAAACGCACTTTTGCTGTTTGAGTATACATACAAGTAATGTATATTCTCTTTTATCCAATTGCAGGAGCAAAAGCTTAATTTCTCTGTTTGGAATTATCTGATTCCAACAATAATAGCATACAAATATGTTGTATGTTTTTCAAGCCCTGATATTTTTTTCTATTTTGTTGGTGTTTGTGAAAAATTACATTAAAATTTCAAACTATCTTCCGTTTTGCAACTATTGTAATATTTTGTTAACCTATTGTAATAATTTATGCTCTACTAACACAAAAAGCCTTGAAAATATAAAATGTTAAAAGTAAAATAGTTTATTAGTTGTTCACTTTTAAATCTAATAAAACTGTAACTAACTCCCTTACTTTATAACAGTCATATTGGACAAACAGTCACTTAGAGAAACATTTGAATATATATATATATTAGTAATTTCGAAGTTATGTTTTTACTTCAATTTACTTACCGTAATATTTATTTACTTATTAAGTTATTATAAAGTATAAATTGTTCTTCCTTGCAGAGCAAGTAATTATTTTTTTGTACATCAATATAGATTTAAAATTAAATTTGAAAATCATACAAATTTAATAAACATATTAGGCCTATAGGTAGGTGTATTAAAAAAAGGAAAAAAACAACAAACAAATTAAAAAAGTGTACCCAACATAGAATTTCTTATGCTGAGTATCTAACCTTTTGTACTAAATATTTTAATCTACTAAACAGAAATTAGTAAGTCAACTTACTGATCTCTCACTTCGTTAGCAACTTGATTCACATACTCCTCCTCGGTCTGAAACCACAGAATAGCACATCTATGTAAACTTAGTACATAATTAACTCTTTACTTCATTGATAAATGTAATAATCACATTACTCCAAATTTAAAAATACAAATCTGTTTTGCAACAAGTTGATGTAATATATATTTTCTTCATTTTGTAGGAAGGAACTTTCCGACAAAGTTTGTTGGCAAAATTTGCAATTGACAATGTATTTCTGTTTTGAACTGAGTAATTTTACAGCTTTGAGCTAATAATAATTAAATAGAGTAGTCAAATCAGCAACATTGTAATTCACTGCCGCAGAGAAAACACAATGTAATAAATAATTACAATGTGCTGAACCAGTGGGCTGAGAACGGCTGTTATTATTGTGCAGGTTTATCACATGAGGTTGACAGTTAGCGTTACAATACAGTTGACCAATCACATGAATTGTCCCCAGTAGAGTTAAAAAAACTATATTTGAAAATATTTTCAGTAACTCTGATGATTTCTTGATTAACAAAAACACTTTTGAGCCTCCAAGAGTTGTAATTAAATGCTGAACTACACACAAAAACATAAAATAATAAACAATTTAAATAAAATAAGATGTTATAACAGTTAATCTTACAATTAGTTAATTTAATTGCAATGTAACTGCATATTTAGTACTTGAATACCTATAATATTTTAAAAGGTACAAGTTTACATCCTTGTTGAACTAAACATTTATTTATGTATTTACAAGCACATGCCATAATTCCTCAAATGAATAACATGTTGAAGTTTGTGGCAATTGATTTTTGTTAATCAAGAAATCATCAAATTTACACAAAATATTGTCAAATATAGTTTTTTTAACTATACTAGGGAGAATTCATGTGATTGGTCAACTGTATTGCACCGCTAACTGTCAACTCACCAAATATTTCGTCAATTATAATATGGCATATATTTTATTTCGATGTTTGGACGTCATTGTCGAACATATGTCGTAGAATGTAAGTAGAAATATTCTCTTAAAAATATTGTGACATTTATTATGTTATTTTAAATAATTATAGTTGTTTATTATATGAGATGGTTTTATATGTTATACTTGTTAAACAGTGTATTGCAAGAAGCATCCTCATTAAGGATGGAATTTTGAGTGACCATATCTCCTATTGTTATAATTAATCTTATCATACGAGTATTTGAAGATTAAAATTTTAATTTATAAAAGATAATCAAAATCAATCTATCATAATAATTTTAACTATTTTCTTTGAAAGATGTAACAGTTTTCTCTCAATTTATAAATTATACAATGTAAGATAAATTTATAAAACTGCCGTTAATTACCTTGATTGGAGACATTTATCTACATTGTAATTAGTAGGTAAAGTCACACTTAAAATTAAACAAATAAATATAAACCCATTACATATATCTATAGATTTACACACAAAAATAAATGATACAACACAATAATGATCCAAAAGACAGGCAAGATACACCGAACAGAGAAATAAACAAATAAACGGCCAGTAACATTAAATTTTGTTGCCCAGCGGAAAACAATGAGCGAGGAAACAGTGGAGAGGAGATCTCATTTACACGCCGGACTCGCTCTCGCAAAGGCACCAGCTTCAATGGTCGCATTCAGCAACTCTCATTAAAATAAAATACAGTGTTTACTTCTGAAATGGAGCTTCCATTTACGGAGCAGATCCTATTCAAAGTGTGCTTTGCATGAAACGTAAAACTTACTTTGAAAACAGCCCTCATGATGTGAAAACTACTGTTTTATTCATGAATGAATGACCCTTGAACCTCTGTAATGCCAATAGAACATCACTGCATAATGAACGATGGTAACATTATTAATTTTATATTTCTTTAGCAAGATTATTGACACTAGTTAAACATAACTACACCAGCCTTATAACTGAATTTATAATATCTCATTTTACATTTCTATAATTTAATTGTTTTTTGAGTTATCTGAATAAAGACGAATTCCTGTGTATGTCTCTAATGTTGAAATGTTAATGTTTGAATTCTAAAATTCTGTAAACAAGTTCTGTTAAAGAATAGAAATAAATAGTAGTATAATGTTTACACAATATTGCAGCCAATCTACGTCATCGAGATACATGAAAATCCTGTTTTATTTTGTCAGTGTTTGCATGTGTTACTTTATATATAGACTCAATTAAGCTTAAGAGGTTTAGAATATATAACAAAGCTTATAAATGGTACAACCTATCGTTTAAACACCACCACTAAACAAGCTCAGAGTATCACGTAACAGGCTTCGCAGAGGTTGCATGCAACATTTCAAGTCTATATCTCATTTAATTCTTGAGGTATCCTCTGTACAGAAAGATAGGGAGGCTTCATACAGAAAAGAAATGTTTAAATCCCCCTCATACAGAAGAGAAATGTTTAAATCCCCCCAGCAGACAAGAAGTGAAATTGTATAAGCACCATCATTGAAATCATTCATGTCTGCATATAAATGCAAAATTTAGTCTACTTATAATCTTTTTCAAGAGATCTTGCCACATAATACACTGTTATTAATTGAATTAGGTTACATAACAGCGTTTAAATAATAAATGTTCCAATGAGTTAGGAAGGGTATCCTGAAATCAACACGAGTGTGCTGAAATCAACTTTTAACATTGATTTTGCACTGTATATTTTTCTTTTCATTGCATGAATAAGCGACATGTATTAATGTGTCAATCCTCTGGAGTGATATATATTTCATCGAAGTGTTGCCTATATACAAATGATGCTTCATGCATAATTTCAAGTTCAACTTTTTTCAGCCCCACAAAGGCTTTGCCAATGCTCAGCAAAAAAACCAATTTAAAAATTAAGTTTATTCCCACCACAACGGTATTAATTATGATAATGAATCCCAGTTCTTCTACCTCGTATAGTTGCAGTGAGTGAGGTATGTAATGGCTCAACAAGCAACCACAAGCAGTGAGATGCACAGTTCCAGAGGCAGTTTATAGAGAACACGTGATTGAGGTGAGGGCTATTCATGTGAAACGGAAGCAGAATACTCCACTTTCCTGACAATTTAAACAATCTAATTTCTAATAGTTTTAGGTCACTTTTATCTGGAAAAGTAAATTAAACTACAATTGTATAATCTACACGTTGTAAAAGAATTGTAGGATTAATTTGAATGTTTTTCGAACTCAAAATTATTATCCTTTATTACCATAAATAAACAAGATGACTCAGATTAAATACGAATTATGTGTGTGCCAAATTAATGAAACTAGTCAATAAATGAAAAACTGTTGAATGTTAGAAAATTAATATATCCAGCAGATAGTTCGTACATTTTTGTAGCTAGGTCGCGTCTATCCCGTGCAGTAAATATGATAAATTGAATATCTTCATTTTACTTTTACTACTATGTACCATTTTACTAAACAGCATAAGTGTAATGTAATGTTTTACACATATAACAATTGTATTAAAAGTAGCAGTAAATACGAGTATTAAAAGAGAGTGCCAAGTTGGATACATAAATTATAAATGTTTGTCTTTAATACCGTTCCATAATGATAGTATGGATTAGTATTAATTGTATTAACTTAAGTTAAATATTTTGTTATGTTTCAGTTTTCGTGTTGTTTTTAGTATAAAACTTTGTGAATAGAAATGTAAAAATGCTCACAGTTTAACAAATATTGTTTTTGAGCAAAAAAACTTTTCACCTGTAATGCTGAAAATATATATTTTTAAAAATTCACAAATATAACAAATTTTAATTGTGAAAAATGTGAAGTATATATATATGTACGTATAAGATTCTCACTGATACAAGGGATTACAAAATTATTCTGCTCACTGTTTTACTGCTATATTTGAGTACCTGCACAACCATAAAACGATTGATTGACGAGTATACTGCACACCATCCATATGTATTAAAATATGTACAACAATAGTTTACATTTGAAATTATGTACAGAAATTTCTGGAAATTAAATACGATAATTCAACTAGGTTGTATCTTAAGTAGTAGTAGAAATTATTTCAGAAGACATGATAATATATTCTCTAAAGCAAAGCGTTCCTTGGTTAGCAGTGGCGAATTAAAGAGGTTTTAATTTTCCATTATAAATGCTGGTTTTGGGATGTTATCTCATTTTCTACCTGCAGTACTGAATCCCTGAAACGATCTATTTCTGGTTAAAATTTACTTTACGACACCAAAAACCTCTCCAACGCGAGGAATAAATTTTAATTTAGTGTAGACTTATTTTGGGAGCTATCGTTGGTTGAAATGTTTGAGAACCAGAATTGAAATGAATGTTCTGTATAGCCATCTCAAATTCATTACGAAATTCATGATAGTTTTCAATGGTTAGATGGAAAACTATTTAGCTTGAAATAATTCAGTACAGGAGTTAAAATGGCAATAAACATGGGCTTCTATTAGTCCTTTAAGTATGGTCTTCCTGAATAAGACGTAAAATAGTAGAACTAGAATTAAGATACTGGGAAGAAAAATATGTTTTCAACTAGAAATACCCATCACGTTTCGTTATTGAGGTTCAGTTTCCTTGATGAAGAATAAGCAACAAGTGATTGAAGTCGTCTTCTACCTGGTTCTTACTATTATAAAAATTTACCAATCATGTGAGGCTTTCCCATGAACCACTGACCTCTGCTATGAATACAACAATAAGGACGTCTTCCTCCTCCTCCTGAGTCATACTGTCCAGGATGTTCTGTAGGGTTGCCAGCAAGTAGCTCTGGACCTCCCGCTTCACTGTGGGTATCCCCAGGACAACTGACACTACACAGGCAACACAGCATTGTCCTCAATAAACCCAGAGAACACAGATACATCTAAACTGTATAGTCCAATGCAAAAATAACTTTCCTTAGTTTTGAAGAATGCTAATAGTAAGAACACATTTTTTCTCATAGCTACCAATTACATCAGTAAGAACAGAACACATTCCATCGATGAGATGCCCATTAATTATTTACTCAATAACGACCTTTGTAAAGAAACTAAAGGGGTTTGCACTTACAATATTGTAAAAATCTAGAAGATGAAATGTTTTTTCTAAATTTTAGCTAGATTTAACTTTCTATGAATTAAAATGTAAAACAAATTCCTAGATTTCCAACATCCAGACCAGTATTGGATAATACATTTATTTTTTAATTTCAACAGCTACCTCAAACTATAGGGCTAGAAGGAAGTAAAAAATTAAACTCGATTAAAATTCAAATAAGCAAAGATTGTTTCATTTTCTTTTATAAAATAAAAAATACTTAATTTCGTTATAAAAAAGGCATTTTTGTTAGGAACAGGAAAAAAACTGAATTTTTTTGACAAGTTCGCACCTTGGTTGGCAATGTTCTTGGGAATTCACAACCCATGTTTTTACTTTCAATTTCATTCTGAGCAACATAAATATATCTAAAAATAATATCTTTCCAGAAAAAATCATGTTTGAGTTGGATAAGGACATTTACAATTCAAGCAATATCATACTCAAAGGGATTAATAATGGAATAGCACGAAAATACTGACTGCACTAACGTTTTGATCAAACCACAAGATTATTTCAATTAAATCACATTTCCAGTAACAGCATTTGTAACCTTTGACACAAATAGTTAGAGTCTCTCAGTACTAACAGGTCCAAATGTTTCAGATATTAAAAATGTATTTAATACTTTGAAGTGAAATTTTGCAATCACGTTTCTAATCAGTACATGGTTTGAGATTTTTCTTAACATCCATACTCTTGAAAAATAAGTTTATACATTTGTATGTACATTAAATCAAAAGAAACATAACTTCAAATCACTACAGTTTTGGGACATGAAATCTATGGATTAAGTTAAATAAAAGGGCAATACTTACTGATTTTTAAGTAATTAACTTAAGTAATTAACACCTGTAACAGCTGGCAATGTTTCTTAAGTTGTTACTAAAATATAAACCTATTCTAGATTAAAATATTATAAAATACTACTGTAATGTACTGTACATGCAAATGTTGAAATACATTAAACTTATCTTGAGTAATGAACAAAATGCACCCAAAACCAGAATATTTGCAATCAATGTATGATTCTAATAGTATAATTATTGGAAATTGATGATGTAGTTAATATGCCAGCCAATAATGATCTGATAAACTCACCACCAGATCGTCCTCTAGATATGCTGATGGCCGGCCTGAGACTGGACGGACTCAGAAGCAGGTGAGGCAGGAACTGGTATGCTGAAGGGAGACGTAGCAGTTGTGTAGAGTCACCACCACCGGGCCGGAGTCCAGTGAGATTACGGAGTAAGGTGCGGACTTCGGGGCTGAGGTGTAGCGGCAGAGAGTTGCTGACGTTACCACCGGGAGGCAGCGACTCCATCAGCAACTGACCCAACTGCTGGCTCAGCACGTGCACGTCCTCCTCCCTCTCTCGGTACATGGCGTCCAGGTGTTGCAACTTCAGCTGTAGCTCAGCTATCCTTTGTACCACCGCTTGCTCTTGGCTCATGTCTGCAACATATACACACTATACATCAGCAACTGACCCAACTGCTGGCTCAGCACGTGCACGTCCTCCTCCCTCTCTCGGTACATGGCGTCCAGGTGTTGCAACTTCAGCTGTAGCTCAGCTATCCTTTGTACCACCGCTTGCTCTTGGCTCATGTCTGCAACATATACACACTATACATCAGCAACTGACCCAACTGCTGGCTCAGCACGTGCACGTCCTCCTCCCTCTCTCGGTACATGGCGTCCAGGTGTTGCAACTTCAGCTGTAGCTCAGCTATCCTTTGTACCACCGCTTGCTCTTGGCTCATGTCTGCAACATATACACACTATACATTAGCAACTGACACACATGCTGGCTCAGCACGTGCACGTCCTCCTCCCTATCTCGGTACATGGCGTCCAGGTGTTGCAAACTTCAGCTGTAGCTCAGCTATCCTTTGTACCACCGCTTGCTCTTGGCTCATGTCTGCAACATATACACACTATACATCAGCAACTGACCCAACTGCTGGCTCAGCACGTGCACGTCCTCCTCCCTCTCTCGGTACATGGCGTCCAGGTGTTGCAACTTCAGCTGTAGCTCAGCTATCCTTTGTACCACCGCTTGCTCTTGGCTCATGTCTGCAACATATACACACTATACATCAGCAACTGACACACATGCTGACTCAGCACGTGCAGGTTCTCCTCCCTATCTCGGTGCATGGCATTCAGGTGTTGCAACTTCGGCTGTCCTCTGTACTACAGCTCGCTCTAGTCCAGTATTCGATATGTAGATATGCCAACAGACAGCGTATATTTTGAATTACACCAGGATCCACTGGTGGACTCTAGTAGATTGGTTTAAGAATGAGTTCAATCACTGAAAATGCCTGTAAGCTGGGCATGGGACTCATAAATCAAACCTGACTCTTGTTAAATTTGTATTGACATCTTTAGAAGTTTAGTTACGTTCACAGTTGTACCACATGCAGATGATTAAAAATATAATCTCAATGCAGCCAATGGAAAATTGTTATCAAATTCAATGTAGACAAGCGTAAAATTGTACACGAGATGGAGCCACTCTCTAAAAACGGAGTTGTAGCCTCATTAGACGGTGCGGAGCAGCGGCAGAAACATGAGAAAGAGACTCGGTGATGTGATTAAACTCTAGGATGCCAATTGGTAATATGGTCTTAAGTTCACAGAGAATGAACCAATTTAAAAAGTGCCGTCTCCTTCTTTATATGCTCCAATCTTGTTTTTGCTATGACGATCACCATTCACTACTAGCCACTGGACAGTTTTCACTGTTTGGTTGTTACGAAAAGATATGCATTATTCAGTTAAATTAATAATAATTAGTTTTTTCGCATTCAGTAAATAATTTATAGATGTATTTTTGTAGAACATAGGGTACCTGTGTTTGTTACTCAACGGTGACAAATATACGAAAAATCCATGAATGTAATTTATTAATACATGCATATATTATCTGTAGTCAGAATTATTAATCCACTTTATAATTAAGTAATTAGTGATTCCACATATTAATTACAACGTGTTTTACAATTAATTATCATTGGACATAAGCTAATAATAACTTTATCTGTCGACTTAGGTCAAACCTTCTGATACACATTTGTGAACTGAAAGTCTGCTTTGGGACATAAAAACATTTTTACTTATTTATTTTGAAATTATTGTGATGTTTGATGATCCTATGTTACAAGGTTCGTGCACATGTAGCCTACAAGATATAGAGACAAGTAACGCATTTGGAATCTCAATAAATATACAGTTGGAGGTTTTACTTCACGTAAATATCGGTTAGAGACTTCGTTTTGCGCGGCCGCGTTCATGGATCAAGTTTACAACTTGCAAGTACTTAGGTTATGTCTGTCACAGTATATAGCCTGTACTTACGACCTACTCGACAAATTACCTTCAGAAACATTCTTAGAAATTTCAAACAAGATACGATGAATTTAAATTTTAGTTTCGCAGTTTTGATTTACAAACTGCGGACTTGAATCTTCGTCTACATTTGAACCAAGGAAAGTTTCTTTCCACACAATAAAATTTCTCCTTAATTTCATGTCTTCTTAGTATCACTTTTTTCTTTCTAAACTTCAAATTCACAAATTTGTGCTCTAAGAAACAAACGACCTAATTATATGAAACACAACAAGTTTTCTTTTCCGAAAATTCAACAACAATTGGCCTGATTCTGCCGAAACTTTTCATGAAGACAACAGAATCAGGAGAATTATAGCAGGTCGTGAGGTGGTAGCAATAGATGGTAACAATAGAGAGCAGCTAGTGCCACGGTTGGGAGAGATCGTGAGGTGGAAACAATGGAGAGCAGCTAGTGCAACGGTTAGGAGAGATCGTGAGGTGGAAACAATGGAGAGCAGCTAGTGCAACGGTTAGGAGAGATCGTGAGGTAGTAACAATGGAGAGCAGCTAGTGCAACGGTTGGGAGAGATCGTGAGGTGGTAACAATGGAGAGCAGCTAGTGCAACGGTTGGGAGAGATCGTGAGGTGGTAACAATGGAGAGCAGCTAGTGCCACGGTTAGGAGAGATCGTGAGGTGGTAACAATGGAGAGCAGCTAGTGCCACGGTTGGGAGAGATCGTGAGGTGGTAACAATGGAGAGCAGCTAGTGCCACGGTTAGGAGAGATCGTGAGGTGGTAACAATGGAGAGCAGCTAGTGCAACGGTTGGGAGAGATCGTGAGGTGGTAACAATGGAGAGCAGCTAGTGCCACGGTTGGGAGAGATCGTGAGGTGGTAACAATGGAGAGCAGCTAGTGCCACGGTTGGGAGAGATCGTGAGGTGGTAACAATGGAGAGCAGCTAGTGCCACGGTTGGGAGAGATCGTGAGGTGGTAACAATGGAGAGCAGGTAGTGCCACGGTGTATAGTGCACCTAAAGTTCCGGCTCGTTAGGTTTTGCCTTTGCTGCTTAACTTAGCTTTCTGTATTAGCTGTATGTTACAACAAGACATTATTATTTATTTACTTAATAAGGAAATAAAGGGTTAAACCACACCGTTTTCTGCACGATCACAGGCTAGTGCTGTGTAAAAACGTTTAACACGAGATATATTTGGTAAAATCCTGCTGACAGAAAGACTACGAGAAATAATATAATGAAACAGAACTCATATAAAGAACATTTGTGTTTTTAATATTGTTTTGTCAACATATTATTATGTAGTTTTCAGCTGTAATAAAAACAAAAGATCAGCTTAAATCAATTTTGGCAAATGTACTCACTAAAACATGTACAGCAATAGAAAACTTAGTTTGACTTACATTCGATTCTTACTCTAACTATTTTTTTAAATCGCATATCAGATAGAAAATAGTAATTTTTTATTTTGCTTAGTAAGAACTGAAAAAGTTGCTTTGAAGTTTGGAGAGGTTAGAGTAGCTTTCAAACTTACGGTTTATTTTAAGAAAACTTTAGTAATGGATCGAGCAAAATGCATTAAAAAACAAACAAAATTAATATAACTATTGATAGAGTACTAAAGTGCTAAATAAAATTTTTTAGTATTCAAGTATTGTTAGGTATAAAAAATAAAATTCGTACATAATTTAGTTTTTTGGCTTAAGACGTCTCAGGTGAATATTAGAAATAAACCGTAGAGAAATGTAATTTAAATTACACTAATAATAGTAAATTATTTGTGTTTAGATTTTATGATTTCTGTTTTCAATTTTAGAAGTAAAGAAGACAAGAGGAGCAATTTGTTCTGATTCATTGCCACCGGCTTCAAACGAACTCTCCGTAGTTGCTAAGTGGCAGGAGGGATGAGGGGTCAGGGGAGAGAGAGGGGGGTTGGAATGTTGTTACCAGGGCTAAACTGGCAGTGGCCCTTGCTTTTGAACTCGAATCACCCATTGACAAAACACTTCACCGACGTGATTTTGCTGTTAACTGTATATTCGATATTTTTGTTTACGTTACACTGAAGACCATATAGGTGCTGATATTGCTTTTTGAAAACTTATACAAGAACAACTTGTGAAGATTATTACTATAAGCAGTGACGGATTAACACCTACTTACGTCATAAGCCAAAGTTTGGGATTACTCCCCACTTGTTCCGACTTAAATTATAATTAATTTTGAGTAACTAATGGTAGCTGACGTGTTTGTAAACAAACTGTTATCTCATCAATCTACGTGAACTAGTTACTACCAGTTCAAAATTACTAAGCTGCCAATAGGAGTAGTTTTAATGTGAAGATTAGTCTTGCAGCTCATTGTACAGTATAAGAAAGGCTTTACGTTTCAAACTCCATAAGAAGCATAGTGAGACAAGTAATGGTCACGGGAGAAAATGTCCATCTCCGAAACCACTTTAGAATCACTGAATTTGATGTCATTTATTATCTTGTTACTGTGTAAAGCTGAATATAACGTGAGTGGCCTTAGTATTATCAGACCCAAGATACCAAGGACAACCACAGTTCCACCCTTGCAAGTGACCAGGTGAATCAGACTTCAAGCAGCACTAGACTTTAGTTTTAGGCATTTAATTAGGCAATATAATCAGAGGACCAGCGGTCACACTCCTATTTAAACTTCTGCCTGCGGGTCTTTTAAATTCCTGGTCCCTCGGTATAAATCTGTCAAATTAAATCATGGACATTACACAACATTAGGCACCCCAAAATCGGTCTTAGCAAAACACAGAAAACCGAACGTACAATAACGTTTTACAAAACAAAAATACTAGAGAAATTGTTATAATACTATCTATGGATAACCGAAAAAACTTAGAAATAATCAAGAAAGAAAATGTCTTCAAACAAAGAAGGCAGCATCTGATTATCAAAAAGTGGCAGTCTGATAAAAACAATCATATTGATAACTGATTGGTAATACCGATTTAAGGTTCAACCACAGAGTAATAAGGTATATACATATTAATACATGTAGCTTATCACATTAGATCAACTGACAACGATGGTTTCTGTAGAAGTTGGAAATCACAGAAGACTCATGGGAACCACTCTTGACAGCGCGAGCCGACGGCAAGGCCTAATCCCTAATACTGTCATTGGCAGGCCTAGAATAACAGGCGTGCAGCACTAGACAGTTGAACTACAGAGTAATAAGGTATATACAGAGTGCTCGCGACATAGGGAAAATTGATTAGGCCAGAGCGGCGACGACAGGGGTGGTGGCAGCTCGCGGACCGTCTCGCTCGAGCCCTATGTTGCCACTTCGTGCGCGCTCTGAACTGTAGTAGAGAAAGAATCTGAGTCGGTCGGCCCGGCACTCGGCTTTCTCTCAAACCCCTAGCCCTGTTGTTACGTTACTACTCAGCAAGCGCTTGCTTCCTGTCTGTTTTGTTCTGCATTTATATGCACCTATTTAACTTGCTTTACAACAACTAAAATTGCGCTAAATAAGTGAGTAGTAAACTAATTAATTATTAAAAACGGGAAATTACATACAGGAGCAGTATTGGAAGAAAAACATAAAATTCAACAAAGAGTTTACTGTGTTTGATGTCAATAACTGTGTTTAGAACAATTATTTCACAAATAATAAAATGTCCTTCATAAAATTGTACATTCACAATACTATTTGTTTCCTATAAAAATACAATGTTTAGAATTATTGTTAGCAGATTTATCATGAATGCCCTTTTCACGAGAATACGATTATTTAATAAATATTATACATTATGTAGTAAGCATTTAACAGTTAAAATGTGGTATTTTAAGTAATGTAAGACTAGAAACTCTATTTAGAAGAAATTACGTAATTTCACACAAATAACCATCAAATCGAACATAGTTAGAATAAAAATACTCAAAGGAATCCAAATCAAGATGTAAATACAGCTATTAAATGCAAAATTTCAATAATAACAACGATTGCAACATTGAAAACAAATAGAAATATAATACAATGTGATCTGTTAATGTTACAATTAAGATTCAGTGTCTACTTTAAACCGATGAATCGTTGCACAAATTTCTATTGATGGTCGATAAAAAAATAATATCCTATTATAGTAAACTATAAACAGCCAAATAAATTATTGTAAAACATGAGACATGAACTAAAATTTACACATATAACCCTTTTTTATACCTACGTTTACAATAATACCCTGTATAATTACGCCGTTTTTGAACAATTTAAATATAAAATACTGCTAATTAATGGTATGCTTAAGTAGAAATAGTGTTGAAACTGGAAACTATACGATGACATTAACTTTCTAATATTGGAAAATAGATGTGCGTTTACAAAAACATTACAACTAATACTTAAAACTAACACATACCAGGCAAAAATATAACACGTTAAGTTTGTCTAGAGCACTCTTTTTCGTAGAATGACCTGACCACTTGCACTGCTTATGAACTAAAATTTTAAAAAATGACTTCATCACAAAGTCACTATGCTGACACGCACTGCACATTATAGAGTCAAATGAAACCACTTTGTCTGTTATGTTTACTAGTCTTCGAACAAGATTTAACTTATGAGCCGATTTAGGGTATTTCATCTTAAACACCTTAAATGCAGCATCGACTATAAGTCCCACTTATAGATCAATATTGATCTATAGGATTTTATTGGCTTTTGGATAGGTGAATTTCAAAATATGAATTTAATTACATATTAATATATAGCGATCCGCAAGCTTCCCCAAAACACTCTTACTGTTGGATTTCTATTGAACCCACCCCTTTGACGAATAGAGGAGAACAAGTTTTCAATTGGATCTTGGTTTAGCCTTGATGTTAACAAATATCGACATCCTTCATGCTCAAATAGTTGTAGCATTGCATTTATTGTTAGTCTGAATCCTTTGAAGCATTGGTGGTTCTGGATATTTGGCATTTAATTTTCGCAAATCCTTAAACAATTTCAACCCTTCCATTAATAAGTTTCTTGTGTGACTGTCAGTTTTGCTTGATCCACATCGGTCAGGATTTACTGTTTTTAGTTGTTTGCTGTTCATGGCATCGTAAATAGAGTTAATTTTTTCTAAGAATTCAGCGGTATCTGAACCCGTTTTGCTGTTTATTTGCTGGGTTTTAACAGCGGTTTTGATAGCGGCACTTGTTGTATGGCTGAAAACTTAAGCAGCAAGTGACACAGACATTTTTTCAAAATTGTTTGGCCATATGTGTGCTTGCGTAAGTTGATAAGCTGATCTCGTCGTTGAACTTTTGCACTCTATTTCTAATGTCACTAAAAGATATAACCTTTTCTCGAAGACTAAAATCATGCGTTAAGAGATTGATGCGCAGTGATTTTAATAAATGGGGTGCGTCATAAAGTGCAAACACTTTATTTTGGTTTGTGGTTAAGAAGTATGGCTTATCTTCTAAAATGCCTAATTTTCTAAAAGCTAAAGTATTTCTTGGGCACTGATCACACACTACTGCTTTAACACAAAGGCCAGTTTCAGTTAACTTCTTGACGCAATCTTCAACCATTTCTTTTGTAGTATCTGACGATAATCCAGATTCTGATATGAAATATGCTATGGGTAACTTCCACTGGTAATATAGACCTCTAATCATAAAGACTGAAGCCTGACTACCCATTGCTGGTTTTCTTTTCTTTCCTCCATATCTTCGAATCCTTCTATCAAATCATATCTGGGAGAATATTCCAATGTCATTTTTATTGACATTTCGTCAAACATGAGAACGCAGGCTTTCTCCATATCTGACATGGTAGAGGCTTTTGTTTTAATTTTTGACATTGAACTTTTGTTAAGGCCAGTCCGGAACATCTCATTACTCGAAAGCCACTTCCTTACAGTGGACATGCCTGGAAGAACGATATTTTTTAATAAATATCTGTACATAATAAACATCAGGTTATGATTCGATCGACCGAAAAATTAATATTCCGGATGCTAACATCATTTGGCTAGTAAAAGAACATATAGTAGCTACAAATCAAGAACTTGACAGTCAAATAATGAAAAAATAAACTTGAACAAAATTTTTCTAGAAGATTTCTTGAAAAATAACTGTGAAATTCAAACGTCAAATAACAGAATTTTTTAACACTTGCGTATCTTCTCCAGTTACAACTTTCTGTTTTAATAAATGCTATGTTATACTACAACACGGAAGTCATAATACAATTTAATAAAAAATAGTAACATATTACTAAAACATACCTCTTACTTACTAATACTAACACGCACTCTTATATTGATTTACATTATGAAGTTGAAATAATAACAAGTAATTAATAACGATAACACTTGTAGTGAATATTGTGTATACCTTGTTTGTTATATATATATATATATATATATATATATATATATATATATATATATATATATATATATATATATAGTGTCAGATTCTTCTCGCATTGAATTAATAAATAATACATTTGCTCGTTACTGATTTTTCTATCTCAGTATATATAAATGTCATATTTAATGTTTAGGTCAGTGCTCCAAAAGCTGTAACTAATCCAGGACTACTTAAGAAAAGCAATGCAGTCTTAACTTTGTACCTACGATGCTATAATTTATAATTAGTGGTTTAATTCACAGAAAATACAGTACTAATGTTTGAGACCAATCATTATTTCTGTATAAATCTTATAGTTGCCAATTTAGAAATAACCAATACTGTAACGGGTCAGTCAGTTTATCGAATGTTGTGCAATATAACTCTATGCGGCTTCTCTCATTACATTTATGCCAAGGAACTTTAATTTGAAAGGCTGTTACTGATATTTCAGTTCCTTATCCGAAGGCACAGTGAGCTGAGCGAGACAGATTGGGACACAGGGATACTGGCCCGCTTCATCACTCCCCCCCTCCCACTCCACACCCGCCGCCCGTCGGGGCACGATATGGCAACGTCCGCTGGGACACAAGCTTACGTCGCGCTCTAAAGCGGACAGTTCACAAAACAGCCCAAAAGTTGTTAACACATGAAAGCATGGGCGCGAGCACTCTGTATATACCTTATTACTCTGTAGTTCAACTGTCTAGTGCTGCACGCCTGTTATTCTAGGCCTGCCAATGACAGTATTAGGGATTAGGCCTTGCCGTCGGCTCGCGCTGTCAATAGTGGTTCCCATGAGTCTTCTGTGATTTCCAACTTCTACAGAAACCATCGTTGTCAGTTGATCTAATGTGATAAGCTACATGTATTAATATGTTTACTTGATTCTGCTACTTGGCATTATATTTAATTCAATTAATAAATTAAATTAATAAATTATGTTAATTAATCATAATTTCCAAAAATTAATCTAAAAAGTACTTAGTAGAATATTACAAGGTTTAAATACGCCACATTACGATGTTAAGTTTCATCCAAAATTTAAAGTCTACATATTATCTCATGACATATTTTGCCACATCATACAATCAGACATTAGTTCATTCAATCTGGTATTCGTGTTTAAATAATTTTCATTCTCACAACAAGTCACAATAAAATTATGTATTTATTGGGCTAGTTAGACTACACGTGTTAATTTGTCATATATTTGAATCTGTTATGAGTGCATTGAGTTTGTTTACAAATTTATTTATTCTAATAATTACTAGTTTCCATCATGGTTACCTATAACACCAATTTTAAAATATTCGCTAACACTCAGCCAAATCCCAAGTAGTGACATGCACAATCATCAAACACAGTGTTCATTATAGATAAATGAATCTTCATGCACATCTTCAAGTCTATAAGTCAGTTCGTTTTCGAGATATCATGCGGACAGACATGCAGAAATGAATGTTTCCAGCCCTATCACTATATCCTTCGCTAAAGCTTAGCCAACAAGAGCCAACAATTTTAAATAAAGTTGAAAACAAAACTGACTTTGCTTTAATTAAGTGAAAGCAGAGAGCTATTGAAATTCGTTGAATGGAACCCAACTAAACACGTACATTTTATGAAAGAAACTGCAATGTAAATAGGAACGATTCAACGAAGACCAATTACCTGAGGGTAACAACTCAAAGCTTTAATGATCATTCAAAACGTAATTGATTCTACTTTAATGTTGTATAAACTTTCAATAAGTTTAAATAATAAGGCCCAGTACACATTTCTTTCAGTGATGACTGGATTTGTTTTATAACAAATTATAGATCCAAAAATATACTTTCCTGTAAAAATATACTGTTTTCTGAGGTCTTGATAAATAAATATACTGTTCCTTTTTTGTTAGAAGCTTCCATTTTTATATAACTAGTGGTTTTCCATGTATTTATAGCTCTTTAAGTAATATTTACTTTATATAAACGTATTTTCTCTTTGATCAATGTTCAAATTTTACGCATTTGCAAAAATGTCATGCGTGTGGAATTTCATATCTCTATCGAAAATCAATAAAAACTATGTACTTATGACTTTTTTTTTTAATATCCCTCTCGTGAAGCGGCATAATCGGAAGAAAAGTAGATTTTATGTTTGGCTATCGAAGTATAAAATTGAAAAAGGATTATTAGTTTATTTATACAATGATAGTATGACAACTCTTTATTGGTTGACATGTTACTATACGTATAATACTTAAAACATTATAAACATGAAACTTCAATGTGAAACTTTAAAGGCTTAAATAGTTATAAGTATATCAGTAATATTAAAAACGTGGACTTGGTTTGGTTGCGAACAGTTACAAATTACGTTTGTAAACATACGGATTATCTTGTATTGCTTATACGTTACCCTATACTTCTCAAAACATTGTACATTAAGTATAAAGAAACCTTACGAAATATTTAAACAATGTAGGAAGATACATACTTTTATCAATTACACGATATTTATAACGCCATTTACCGTTTTACTCTAAGATGCATAATATCTCAGATATAACCATTACTTATTTTAACTTTGAACGGTCGTCATCTTGAAACTTTAAAAGGTTAAAATATGACTAAGTTTATTACTGTGTGTTAAAAACAGTTTTTATGTATGTTGTGAAATGGTCTAGATAAACATTTTGAATGAATGTAAACCGCAGATAACATTTAATTTGAACCAATAAGAAATTATGAGAATTATCATTTTTACAATATAGAATTATATTATAAAAGCCTATATACAGTATAATATAGATTTGATTATTACAGTAGCTATGTGTTCTGGAGGCCCTGCTCAGCGAAAATTCAAACAAAATCTCTCGGGAATTTCGCCATGAGAGATATTGCAACAAGCAGATTTCTATAAAATTTATCTAAAACAAACAGTCAAAGGTAAAACCAAGCTGAAGAAATCTTTTTGAGAAAATACTATTTATTGTTATTGTTGTACAACTAGCGACCTCTAAAAGTAAGTAACGCTTAACTAAGATACTGAACTGCACATGACTGTACTGTACTTCTATAGAATCCTGCACTTGACTGTACTGAGAATACAACAGACCGGATGTTGTATTGCGGCTGTCAGATGATAAATGCATGACGCGGTCGTCAGCCTGCTGGTTAGCCTTATGGTGGTGTCAGATGAATTTATAGTGCCTTTACATTGTCAAGGGGAATATTGTGTTCTCAAACGCTTGCCAGGTTATGTCAGAAAACTGTGTCAAGGAGGTCACCTCGTGTGCAGAGAACAGAAATATATTGAAACACATGTTAAGGAAATAAACTATACGAGAGAAAGGTCCGATAAAGCCATTCATTAACTGACAAAGTATATGTAAAAAAACAACAACAATATTGTAAATTATTTAAAACAATTATAAACACTGTTTTGTCAATATTTCCCGGAAGTTGATGGCATATTACAACTAAAATTGTAAAGTTTCTTCTATGATTCTTGTCCGACATAAACAAATAGTCATTTATTTTAACACGAGTTTACCTATTACTAAGTTATAAAAGTTAAAGTTTCAAAAACTTTGTTGAACATTGTAACAAATATGAATGTGCCTTGCATTTATCCACACGAGAAGATTAATTTCTACAAATATTGCACTACTTTAACTATTGCTCAATGACCATATAACGTATTAAAGGTTTAGAATCCAAGCTTCTGAAACTAGTGATGTGCAGAATGATTGTGTACGGCCTGTATACTAATGTTACAACATAACTGTATAATATTGTTACAACATAACGACGATTAATAATTAGAACGGATTGTTAGTTAATGGTTAACGGACAAAGGACATTAATAGGCTTAAATTATAACCGAGTTTCTAAACATTAAGTTATTGACCTAATTGTACTCACTAATTCAATTGGCGATTAACATTGCCACACTAACTGAGGGTTGAAAACCGACACTCTAGCGTATTTCTGAGTTTGTGAATATGGTGAGGAAATAAAGCAGCGTATTTTTTAAATTTACGAGATGATTATAATTAATTTACACTTCATGGAAGGAACAAGCTTTTACACTGACTGCTCGTATTTCTCAATCAATTAAGAATATATTTACCAATGATTCTTGTGGGTGGGGCTGTATTGAAATCCAACACAACCAATAGGACTAAAGTCTTTATCACTCATTGAGCACAACATCAATACATAAGTGGAATCTGAAAGACTTTGAAGACTTAATTGTTGTAGATAAAATGTTATGAAAGACAACTTACATTGATTACTCCATATTAAAATTGTGTAGTAATTAAGATAACTGTAATGTTAATACAACAGAGATACAATAAGGAATGTTCAAAACGCGTTAACACAAAATGTAATTTACATTAAACCAGCGTAAAGTTAAGTTCTAAGACTAAAGAATGTTTTGGTCAGTTTCTGGAGGAAAAATGTGTAATTAAAATTCCTCAGGACTGCAGGAAAGACATTAAAATGTATCCAACGTGTTTAAAACAAACCCTCAACTAGCACTTCCACTGTAATGTTTAGGCTTCTAATTCCAGTTTTTGCTAACAACATACACAGCTAAAACTCACCTAACATTATTAGTTTAACATTAAATTATACATTAAAATACAAATATGATTCACAGTTCTGTTCATCTCCACCTTTTTTCGTCTTAGCGATGACCAATTAGTAAGTAACCTCAATCACGTTTCTTTAAATTAAAATTTATTTTAATTACTCCTTAGATATAATTAAAAATAATTAAGTAACACTAGTTTTATCAAAACGTACATTTAATTTGTAGCATTTAAAGAGGGAAATAGGCGATTAAAAATTTTTAAATACAGTAATGTTAAATTATAAAATACAGAAAATTGGTTCCTGATGCTTCGTTTCCACATTGCATGCGGCTCGCCAAAGCTGCGCTATTGGGGCTTTTCCATACTACATACAGCACGAAAAATGGACCAGTACGCATAATATATGCCCTTTACCACATCTGACTTAATCTGTGATTTACGCTACGTCAGTCATAATCCGTGGAGTTACCTTTCAGAATGAATCGAGAAGCTAATATTATTGGTTTGACTCAAAATATTATAATTTGTGACATCGGAATGAAAACAGTTGTTTACAAATTACTTGCGGAAGAAGTGAAGTGCTTGCTGGGTACGTGAACATTCACTTTTTAAATACAGAGAGAGTCTAAACGTCACTTCCTCGACAGTATGAATTCTGTACTGTATTTTAATAACACAGATTTAGAAAACGATTACAAGAACATGGAGTCATTTGGATGTCTGGTGTCGCAGGATGCCGTTAACGTGACCTCCAGTTGTCGTAGAATCCAAGCGTCGTTACGTCGTACGCAGTTACTCGACACTGGTAGGATGCGCCACATGGTCTTTATAAGTGGTCAGTAGCCGGACTGCATAGAATAATCACGACTATGCAGGGTTCTCTCCGCTAGCTATTTCAATTTCATTTAGGGGGAAATATAATCACCATAGCCGAAGGGCTATGATGTAAAAAGTTAAATAGTTCATGCGGAAATCAGGTGATCCAATTATATCACGACTTACCATTTCATATAATGCGCGCGCGCGCGCGCGTGTGTGTGTGTTTTATTAAGAGAGACAAATTCTTTAAAAATCGTGTCGTTGACTGTCTGTCCGTCTGTGTGAAAACTCACAACTGTATTGATTTTGGGGTGAAAAGGTCAGAGTGTACCAAGATTTTCTCTAAAAAGGTTAAAGGCCTATGCGCCTAGTTGGTATGCAATACTTGCAGTACAACGGAGAGTTAGTATTGCAGGCACCTGATAAAAGGCGCTAAGATCAGCCGGGAAAGAGTTGCAGTCAGTTCAGAAAAAACTTTCAATATGTCGTGTCCATCGATACTCCGATGTATCGGTTTATTTTGAATCCTGTAAGGACAAAAGTTAGATACTTCTTCTATCAGGAAGTCTCGTACTCTTGATACACTCGTTTATGAGACTAAACATCCATTTGTATATAGGAAAATGATAAAACATGGATAAATAGATATAAAGTCTATTTTTATTGCTGGCTAGTCTCGAAATAAGAAAGATCGACAAAGGATAAAAATTGGATACATGTCCCTACTGTTATTTAGTTATATTATATTATAAGAAAAGAGAGGAAACTACAAGTATTTTGTTTAGTACGAGAATGGAGGAGTTTACAGGTGGTAGTGCACTTACGCAGTTTACGACTCGCAAGTTACTTGCAGCCTATTGTCCGAGTTAGGGCACTTAGAACCTGTCTGCTACTTGCTTGACAACTTGCAACTTGACTTCGGACCGAATCCAATGAACGTCAATTACCATCAGTTCAACGTGCAGTTGGTCATGATCAAACAAGTTATAAAAATAAAAGCTATAACATATTCCCAATGAAAAGGCCGTGTACAATATACAGTCTACTTAGTATTCGGCTCATAATTTGTAATTTAATGTACTAATACAACTAAAGTAATTATACACCAGAGGGCATTCTGCCTAACTGAACCAGAATCACTTTCCAGTGATCACAAATTTCTCAAATTAAGCCCATTATGTAAAGGTTAGTATAGTTCCAATTTGCTGTAATACAAACCCGTTTTCAAACTCAGCAATAAGATAAGTTACATCTTTTTAGTTATATCGTGTAACCATATTGCTCTGATTGTTACACTTATAATACAACTTAACTTCAACACTTCTTGCAACTTGAAAACTTACTTTGCCCAATATAAGAATATCATAATAAGTGGGCACAAAACGTAATTAATATTTATGTAATTTGTTATTACAATACAGGCTTCTTGGATCATTATCCACAGAAAATCTAAAAGCGTTAATTTCATTTTAATTCATACAACATAATTATTTAATATAAAATACTACTAAATTCAATAAACTTAACAAAAAGGAAAGTTTCTTATAAAATTATAATTACCCCTACTAGAGACAGCTAAGTAGGAAGCGTTGTCAGCGCGGGAATTCGAGACTCGCGTTGATCCTTGCCTCCAGCTTAAAAGAAACTTTTTGCAGTTGCTAAGTGGTAAGCTTGGTGATTGGAGGAGGGGATGGTAGAGAGGAGGGGATCTTGTTACCAGGATTAATATCGTACAGCACTTGCTCTTAATGGTGCAGCTGGCATTGATAACTTCATTACAGTGGCATTTTTAATATCTCAGCACAGATTTTAAAATGGGAAAACGAAGTCTGCACTTTTACTTGTGATGCAGTGAAAGTGTTGTTCAATTTTTGTAAAAACCATGTTTGCATTTCCATGTATGATTATTAAGAATTTATTTTTGTATAATGTTCTCACAATATAAAAGTTCATTAAAATGATTCCACATCCCAAATTTAATTTAATGAATTATTCACCTAATCACAAGCTGTACAGTCTATGCTAGATGTTATAGTCAGAGAAATGGTTTTAAAACTTATATTTCATAATTATAGTCTACAATATCAGAATTCCTGTAGTTGAATTTCAGATAGTAAAAATTATATAAATCACTGATTCAAATCGGGTTATAATTAAAACATATTTGAAAAGTTATAGCCATTTTAAAAGGACACGTTATGCATGAAAGGATAGATTAAATTTAGAATAACTCAAAACTTTGTATAAAAAGGTGAAGCAGTGTACTACTTTGAATTCAAAGGGAGCCCTTGGGGACGCAGAAAAGCTTTTGAGGGTGGAGTGGAAAGGCTTCTGCAGCCTTTTCTTCCTCTCAATGAAATCTGCATAAAAATGTAAGTCTTATCTGATAACAGAAGCAGCCTCTACAACGCTATAATGTTATATAACTTATAATAATGTTACTGTTTATACAAGTGTATCCACTCTATGTACAGGGTGTTTCTAAAATATATGTACACAAACGTAGACAATTGTTCACAGCAGTATAGGAAATCTGTAATTAGTGTTTGCTATGAGAAGCAGTTTGTCGGTCAACTATCTGTTAATATAGACTAAAACAGCAAAATGTAGCACAAACTTAAAAAATGAAAAAACACAATTTTCTTGTTTGGATTGTTTGCAATGCGCAAGCGCATTAATAAATTACATAGTATAAAAGTAACACAGACAGATCGCATGTACAGTCTTTCTTTAATTGTATGCTGTTCAATAAATTTCAAGATAATTCTTTTCCATGTGATAATTACGTCAAATTGTCAAATTCTTGCAACTTATTTAAAAATTTTCTTCGATTATTTTAAGGTTATTTCAAAGTGTCAACAGAGAGACAGATCCTAGTTGACTTCCTTGTGGCACCCCAAAGATTTAATTTTCTATCACTACAAATCGTAGTGTGTTTTCAATACTGGAAATCTCTATATTGCTAAAAGAATAAGTACTGCTTATGTAACTAGATCAAACTTTCATAACTTTACAAAAAAAGTGTGGGTTTGTACGAATCGGGAAAATATTTGTTCAAAAGCCATAGAAGAGACATGTATAATATATTTTAGGTATGTTGTTTTAAACAATAAATATTTTGATATACTGTATTTTATAGAAGACAGAATCTAAAATAAGGTTGGTATCGGTATGATTTCTGATACAACGCGTACTATTTTAATAATTACTGTATTCCAAAAATAAAAGAATTTATGTAAAGTATTAAACCCGTTGCTCAGGGTTTTTAAATCAATCACTTGTTAGCAACTATAACCCTATAATATTGTCACCATAGATTCCCTCATCGGTTTCAAATCAATCAATAAATTCTTAGTGAAAAGATCATAATCACAGAAGATCGGAATATAAATGATAATGAAACAGGTGATTATTAATTTGTACAATGAGAACTGTTTGCAAATACCTACTAAACTGCCGCGGTTACTCGCGTATTATAGAGTTATCACACCACACCATTGCATGCTAAGTTGTTCCTCCGAGTTGTCCAGAACTCCTTTGTTTAACTTTAATTCGAAACACATTCTAAGGTTGTATAAGCTTCAGCTGTTTAATGAATGAGTAGGCTTAAAAGGTTTTTATTTCGGACATGTAATGCTTCCCTTAAATATGAATACATAGTATTAACTGAAAGAAACGGATTACATAAAAACCAACACATTTTATTACATTTGTTATTTTCAAAACTTTTGTGTAATATTACTTTCAACACGATGACGATGATAATGGTTTCGATAAATAATAGTATGATTGGTTAATACTTTTATAAACTTTAATTAGTGAGTGTTTGGAAGTCAAATGGAAATTCATCTCAATGGAATAGTTTAATAGTTTCACACAGATAATACAAACCTTTCTGGTATTGAAGGCTATGAAGTATATTTTGTACAAAAGAACGCTAGAAAATTTACCTTTGTTTTTATATAATTAATTTAATATTAATTTATACTTTATCTTTAGGAGAAATACACAATTTTACTTAATTTTTCCCCTTAAAACTACTCCACAATAAACATTGGTGGATATGATTTCAGTAAAGTGCATATGATCTGCTTATGAACGTAATGTCGACTGATCCTTAGAAGAGATAGTTACCATCCAGGGGCCAAGGAAACTAAGGCGGTTACGTTTTAACTGGATTCCAAA
This sequence comes from Homalodisca vitripennis, assembly GCF_021130785.1. NCBI lineage: Eukaryota > Metazoa > Arthropoda > Insecta > Hemiptera > Cicadellidae > Homalodisca > Homalodisca vitripennis. The sequence goes on from NC_060207.1 coordinate 64,928,781, forward strand.
CCATTAAGGTATTTACCTGATCATCTTTACTTGTCAATCTAATTTTAAATGTCAACATGACTTGAAACTCCATCATTTATCAGATAACAATTTTAAAATAAAGTTCTCAAACTATTTACTTATTAAGGCACTCAAAAATATGGAGTTTTTAATTAATTTCATTCTTAAAATGTTATTGTATTCATCATACTCATTAGGCCGTAGATCTGGCAGATCAGAGGCTAAAGCAACAGGTACTAAAATAAAACGAACTGAAAAACAATTAGTTTATAGTCGGTTACCAATTCATCATTTTTAATTTTTAATGCATTATCATCTTTTACGGACTCTTTTCTACCACGTAAAATATGAACAATTTTCCATTGGGCTTTCGAATTATTACTTAATTTCTGAAATGAGTTAATCAATAATTAAACTTTGTTGTTGCAATCTATATTTTAATATTATATCTAAAAATCAAATTATATATATATTTTAAGTAAGGGATTATCTACAGATCCTATTACATATTTTCACTGACAGATACCACATTGATACACGGGATATTCTAATAATTTAAATATAAAAGGACTTTTTCTAGTTCATATTATTTTCGCTGGAAGACATGCAAATTGTTCATATACCTTATCGTGCCTACATGGTCGGAATAAAACCATAAGTGGCATTTTAAATTAGCGCTCAAGCGACCCGTCACTACCTTCAACTCGACTGGTCTTGCTAAGTAATCCTAACACAACACAGCCCAATATATTCTAGTGCTCAGTATTATTTGAGAGTTTATAATTTTTCACATTTTTGTAGAAGATAATACTGATATCGTAATAAAGTCACATGACTAAATGAATTCGAATCGTTAAGAATTCCAAAAAACGAAAAAGAATCCAAACCAAAAGAATCAGCAATTAAGACCGATAGTTTATTTAATTCTACCCTTCTGATTATTTGAAAGATAAGAATAAGGACTGATCTGAACTAGGGCGGAACTAGTATTTTCGTACAAAGTTGACGTTAGTAGCTAGTTGACAGTTACCTCAAATACTTTATTTACGGAAAATATTGACTAATATTGCTACTGAACTATAAATTGTATTTATTTGCAATTATTACCGATGTTTAGTAACTAAACATTAACTAATTGAAACAGATGAATATTTACTCAATTTATAATTAAGGCTGAATAAAGCATGAACATATAATTTAAAAGTAAAATACATCTTTCAAATAGAATAATTTTAGTAATACCGCTTATAGCTTTTACATTCAACAAGAAAACAACTGAGCGATGCTTTTACAATTTTAAAGAAAATACGTTGTAGACTCAATGGATCCTGTGGGAATGTACGGTGCTGTTTAATATTAACTAGGCAGGGTTCTTTTCCTTTCTTTCTTTATAAAATTAACTACAGAAAATTGTGTTAATGTGTTAATATCACACAGACGTGATATATGCATTTTGATAATATAAAAATAACAACAGTTATAAACTGGATAGGTTATGATAAGAATGTTACCATCATAATAATATACTGTATATGATGATAAACGTAAAATTTAAGAATATTTAAAGTTGAATCTGTTATTCTTTTTATCTTAAATAGTGTTATTAATATTACTGAAAGCGTGTTAATACAGAAATTTGTCAGTACTTTTGTCGATTTTCAGCTGGCCTCCTCAAAAAAGTATTACCATACGGAAAAAAATTGAATAAATTATAAATGTATTCTAGTTATGTTAGAACACAAACCCTAGTCAAAGCATGATAAAACTACAGAAATCTAACATTCTGTGTAACATACGTTGTTTGTCTTAATTATGAAAAAGTAATCCTACAAAATCACATTGATTATAATAATAAAGTTGTGAGTGATTAGTGTGGATTGACAATAAAACCATTTTTGAAATTTAATGAAGAAATACACACAATTAACTATGTAAAAGTGTACAAGTTTAGTATATTTTGGGAAGTATTATTATTCGGATTTTAATTTATATAGAAAGTCATAAATTGTAAAAACGTGCTTTGGGGAATGAAAAGGTAAACAATAAAGATATCGTGAAGTAAAAGATCTTGACAACTCGTCTCCCAGGCCGACGTCGATATGGGAGCGACAGAGCGGGTAGAAGTGGCCGACTCAATTATGTACATCACGGGACGGCCCCTAACCGCAACATATCCTCGTACAGTCCGCGTACAGTTCCGCCCTGTGCATTATAGAACATCCACACAAAGTAAAACTTCAGGTTGAAAATGTACATTTACATCACCTCTTTTACAACACCTCTGTTTACTGCAGGAATGTAACTCCTTATACTCATTGCCCTACTGAGATTTACAAGAGAAATTTAGTTTCTGTACATTAGGCAAACAAATATTCTGGGTACACACTTTGACCTATGGTATATCACGAAAAAGTTAGATAACAACATTTTAGCTGTATTTAATTTTAAGTATATTAATATACAAAGTGACCAACAAAACTTATTAATTTTAAATATTATTATATGATATATTATAATCATATTATTTATATGATAAATTTGATGAAGTTAACTTGAATTCCACATCGATCCGTTTATTAGATCGTTAAATCTACATAATGCTGTTAATTAAGGTGTGGATTAGTATAAGGTCTGCTCACAAGGTACGACTAACTAACTAACAGAGATACAGTAATACATATTTTCTAGCCACTCGAGAGCTAACGCTAACGTTTAGCCAAATAGAATCTCAATTAACCGAAACTCGATCAACGTATTTATAGGCAAAAATGTATGTTATACTTCGTTTAGAGAAAGAAATAACGACCTTATGATAAAATGTAGTATAACATAGAGTATAGAGCATTTCTAATGTAGTGTCGTGTATCTACGTGTATCACTTCATGCTTAACACAAAATGTTCTTTGTACAAAAAGGGCAATTTTGTATATAACTTCGTAACAGAAGTTTCGTTTACACGAATTAACTTGATACCTTCACACATCATTCAGTAGAATTTATCACGTTATGAGCGCTATATTTTCAAATATAATCTTACAAAATCATAACCGTTAAGGTATGTGTCGCCGCTGCGAGATTTTCATTGATCTGTAGAGGTTGTTATTTATCTTCGCCCTTGTTCAAATTTTTCATTGTTACGTGCAACTCAAACTTTGGTACTCTTGTCAGTGATTGTGTTCCTAATTTAATTCACCGAGGTCTTTGAACCTTTCGAACTTTACTAGTCACAGTAACACTCTGAAACTCAATTACTTCGATCCCGACATAACTAAACTTCAGCCCAGTTGATCACAGACTAAATAAGAGATGCAAGATTTTCATTGGTCTGTAGAGGTTGTTATTTATCTTCGCCCTTGTTCAAATTTTTCATTGTTACGTGCAACTCAAACTTTGGTACTCTTGTCAGTGATTGTGTTCCTAATTTAATTCACCGATGTCGTTGAACCTCTCAAACTTTACTAGTCTCAGTAACACTCTAAAACTCAATTACTTTGATCCAGACACAACTAAACTTCAGCCCAGTTGATCACAGACTAAATAAGAGAAGTGACACTCTAAAGTTATAAAAAAATACGAGGTTAAACTTACTACCAATAATTATAGGTCTTAATGCAAATCCGGTTACCAGCACAGTTTGAAACAAGTAAAACACATGTAATAAAATTCGAAATTTATTAGACAATTTCGAGGTGGTTAACCCCAGCGACCAAGGAATGACAAAAACTGACTATGACAAGTACAAGTATAGAAAAATAACTAATATAAAATAATAGTTTTGATATTAAGAAGCTTAATGTCACTAAGTATTGTCTAGAAAATAAATTGTTCGGTAAATTAGTTCTAGTAATGATTATTTCAAATAAGATGATGCAAGTGTTAACTGTTAAAGTGACATTAGACTAAGTAATCGTTGGTCTTTGACAATTGTTGCACAAATAATAAGGTTCTACAAATGTTACAATCTGTACCCTTCATTGTAATATGTTTTTCTTTACTAATACTATATAAATTTACACAACTAAACTATCGTGAAAAAAATTCATGTTTGACATATTGCTTATTTTCAAATACAATACGTATTTACCAGTGTATTGACTAAAATATTTCTTATTCACATTTATAATCGTTAAAATGTTATTTTTAGCCTTATATTGTAATCCGTATGAACTATAATACATTAAAAAAGTCTTATGAAAGAGAATAACGAAGAAAGCTAGTACAGTCCAATGCGAGCACACTCGGACCAACTTCTGACCTTGGTCAGAAAGTACTCGTACTTTAAGCAAGCGGCATTCTTAGCAACCATACGACAGTTGTTTATGAATTTTAGTTGTTATTGCATGTTATATTGCAGCACGTCATACTACTTTTACAAATTTTGAGAAAACACTCCTTACACTTTAGTACCGTAAATGAAACAAGGATTTAATAATAAGTATGGATTTGAGAGAACAAGGTTCATGCAATAATGGTGAACATCGAACTGTAAGTGAAGCTCGGAGTAAATACAGGACAGAAGGGATTTAATAATAAGTATGGATTTGAGTAGAACAAGGTTCATGCAATAATGGTGAACATCGAACTGTAAGTGAAGCTCGGAGTGAATACAGGACAGAAGGGATTTAATAATAAGTATGGATTTGAGTAGAACAAGGTTCATGCAATAATGGTGAACATCGAAACTGTAAGTGAAGCTCGGAGTGAATACAGGACAGAAGGGATTTAATATTAAGTATGGATTTGAGTAGAACAAGGTTCATGCAATAATGGTGAACATCGAACTGTAAGTGAAGCTCGGAGTGTATACAGGACAGAAGGGATTTAATAATAAGTATGGATTTGAGTAGAACAAGGTTCATGCAATAATGGTGAACATCGAACTGTAAGTGACGCTCGGAGTATTCACAGGACAGAAGGGATTTCTGGGAGTATTCGTGAGTATTGCTATTGCATTGTTCAACGGACCTGTCGCATCGTCATGTTACTACATTACTTCAAAGCGGACAAGCACACAGAAGTGTGGTTTGAAGTGTAACATAGCCATACTTTATACTATTGTGTTACTTTGTGCTAGGAAGTAGTTGTTTATTCAAATAAATAGTATTATATATTATTAAGTCAATAATATTCTTCCTTCGAAAGAAAAAAATACTTTTTCTCTTCAATTACTCTTACTATTTCTGTACATATTCAAAGTTTTCCGTACATAATACTCATCTTTCAAATGAGTGTTATGTTCTCTGCGGTTATACAATTTTACACGGTCTTATTATATTTAAATACGTTTACCGATCAAATATCGAAGTGTACTGATACACATACACTTTCATGGCCTACTTTCCACAGCAAAACATATTTTTTGATGTAATGTATATAAATAACTTCAGATTAGTATAAAAACACATATGAAGGCTGGTAATTGAGCTTTTAAGTACAATAATGTATTTTCGGGGTAAATTACCAGAAAAAAATTAAAAAGTGAACAATACAACACTCTCAACAAACAAAGGCATGGAGAAATGAACCGATCCCGCCTTAAAACATAAACCATAACAAAACAACGCTCTCGGGACCCATAACACATTTCCCTTCTGCTTTCCAAAACTGCTCATATTTTACTGTATACCTATGTTTACCGATTTTACTACTGAGAACTACTTACGTATAGCACGCTTTTCTTTAAGTTGCTCTCCTTAAAAGCAACAGAAATTTGTTGAAGGCAACGTTAGAATTTTCGATTATGCGCTACTTATTTAAACATATCTAACATTTTATGTGTTTATAAAATGTAAAGTTAACTATTTTAACAATAATTTAATACTGAGCATTTTCAATGAACCTTTTTAAGTTTACCAAACTAATAAAACAAACGATGTTTAACTTTGTTTTTGATAATATCATCACACAGTTGCAAGTTTTAATCATCTACAAATTTTCACTATATTAGATATTTACTTCGAATGTAAAACAAGTAATTTTAACTCAATGGTCTCAAGTACAAGCTAGATATGTGTCGTAATTCTTGAGAGATCTGGCATTTTTAAACCTCTGGGCACTAAATCGTCTAGTCCTTAACACTGTGGTCTTTGGGTATACAGCTCTCTCTGAACACACATCTTATAGAAGGCTATTCGGTTCATACTATGGTGGTCGTAGGATCACCCTGTTACTGCCCCACCACATCTGCAGGAACCTTCTATACAGTCTGCTCTAACACAGAGTGTCGAGAGATTGTGACCAAATTTGTGACCTAATTAGGAAGAGGAACAGGAAAAGTCCTCGTGGACTGTGCGGATTCCCATAATTATGGCGCGCCGAGTTCAACGCTGGCCACTTTCAACTTGAAAAGCTTTTAACGGTGATACCGCGGTCACCAGTTTCCTAACAATGTAATGGCTGAAGAAGTTAAGTTGATGGTGCTGTTAACCACACGTGAACCGGCCTCTCACCACATCACTGCAGCGGTGGGCGGCGCATCTAGACGAATCGACTATAGAGGATCTAGCCTAACTTTATTACACTACACATATCTCCGTCTATTAAAACTTCCTTCTTTTCGTGGCCTCAGGAAGATTTCCGCCTGTGAGAGTAATGTGGTTTATTAAATTGGAATTGTATTGCAAACATACAAATCTCGATTTTAATTTCTTGGGGGAATTTTACTATCAAAATTAAAGCTTTTAATATCCAAATACGCAAAACGTACGCATTATGAAATTAAATTACTTTAATGGCATCTTTCTAAGTTGAGAGACGAGACATAACAAATTATTTAAATAAGTAACGTTGTGGCCTATACGAAGGTAATGTAGGAAACACGTTGTGGGAACACTCAACAACTATTTAAATAAGTAACGTTGTGGCCTATACGAAGGTAATGTAGGAAACACGTTGTGGGAACACTCAACAACTATTTAAATAAGTAAAGCAGTGGCCTATACGAAGGTAATGTAGGAAACACGTTGTGGGAACACTCAACAACTATTTAAATAAGTAACGTTGTGGCCTATACGAAGGTAATGTAGGGACACGTTGTGGGAACACTCAACAACTATTTAAATAAGTAACGCAGTGGCCTATAAGAAGGTAATATAAACCTATTTTAAAGTTATTTTCCTATCGTTGTTAAAAAAATTGACTAAGTTGGATAAAGGTAATTTAAAATGTTCAAAATGAACTAGGCAAAAAATTACTATACGGTACTATTTTACCAAATCAATTATGGCAATCATTCGTCGACAACTGTGTAAAAATGTTATATAAAAAGTTTGCATATGTCTTGTAAATCTGTCATATAAACAGGCCATATATGGTTCTCATGTTACCGATGGCAAAATGTCATATACCATGTTCCAAATTTTTCTATCATATCTGAAAGTAACTATTATTGCTAATAATTATTTTCACTTTAAACATAAAATATCCATTCAATACTACAGGCGCGTAGCCTAAAGCAAGAAAAGTGTAACGTTTGCACAAGCTCCGTCTGAAAAGGGGTTTGTTGTCCAATACACGTGAGCCTCCGCAAATCCTTTCACACTCTATACTTCCAATACAGAATCTCATAGGCCTTCCCTTCGTACCATACACAATCTTTCCTTGAAAGGTTTACTTTGTTATTACTAACTCGAAAGATTTAAAGTTTACTTTGTCATCTAAAATACTACTTTTGGGAATTTAAGATTATTTGCTAATAGTCTAGCCGATAAAAAGCATTGTACTTTAACTAGTCTTTCGGGGGATCGAAAAGAAGTCGGGAAAAACGGGATAAAAATATAAAATAATATTGTTTCACAGTTTACATTTACACAGCCAGCGTTATACAGCCATATAAAGATAGTTGAAAGTGGCAAAGTTCGATCTTGTTATCTCGTTGGCTCCCACTGATGCAATAATTATTTGTGTGTCTGACAGTTGGTTTTAGTGTGTAAAGCTAAAAGTAAAAAATTAGCAGTTAAATGTTTATCACTTAGTATTTTCACCCTAACAGCAAAAATATCATTTGGTATTGTTTAACATGTTTATTATGTTAATTTCTCTCTTGAAGCATATTCCTCTATAAATTTGATAATAACGTTATGTATGTAGCCGAGCAAATAGATCTCGGCTTAGAAACGATCTCTTTACGTAGACGTAAACAAAAATATTACACGTTTAGTTCCTTTAGGCTTTTAAATGATACTTGAATACGAAAGGAGTATATACTTGGGAGTACGTCAGTTTATTTTTCCCTCGCGAATATTGGGAGCCAGCTATTATCACAATGAAGGCAAGCCAAGGTGACTTCACGATCTAAACAGCCACTGTTCGGTCCCAAGATGCGAATTCTTCCTAAGAAGACAAACGCCAAGATGTCGCAAATCTAATAACTGCGTAACAATAAAAACAAATACCAGACAATACATCTAATGCGAGGGTAGACCATCTTACTATTAGATACGATTGTGGTATAGAAATAGCTGAATCCCGCTAACAAGAAGGTATAGTTTACCCAGCCACTCAGAAACTTCATCTGGTGTAGACAAAGTCTCAACTATTTCTTGACACTGGGATAAAATGAACCCAATGTTTTATTACTATAGCAATCACCGGCTCTACACCTAAACCTAATTGTATGAATCTACTTGCAGCTCAGAGCAAAGTCTCAATTTTAAAATAAAAGAATAAATAAACACATCACCAGTCATAATAATCAGGTCGATTTCCGTTGCCCCTCGTAAGACCTGGAATTTTAGGCCTGAAAAAAAATTCAAGAAAAACTAAAATATTAAGGTAAAAATGTTTTAAAGCAAATTGCAATAGTAGTTCAAAAGACGTTAAAATAGAGTGGATGAAAGGATTGAGCTAAGCTCTTTGTATGGGGTAGTCGAGCTCGTTCAGTTTTATTGGCTTGTTCCAGGGCCTTATTTCATGTCGGCAATACTTCCTTCCTCTTTAGTGGTGGCAGCGAATGTAAAAAATCACGAAAGTACAGGTGCCGTGAAATTATTTTGAAATTTAAAGTTAGTCTATAGAATCCTAAAATTTATTATACTTATATTCATATGGTAACATATAATATTAGCCAATTTCGGTGTAAGCCTACTTATTATGGCTCAAATACTTATACTACTGTATGTAACCTAAGTGTGCTGACTTACCCTACTTTCAGATGTAAAACAATAAATAAACGCTAACGGAAAATATATACTGTAGATTACATATAAATATATATATATATATTAAAGGATCGAAAATTAGATTATATTCTTAAGGTTGTAAAAGCGTTTAGCATAAAGCAAAGTACAACTAACATTGACAGAAATAACAAAGCTTATCTTTGTTTTGATGAGGCTGCAGTGAGCCATAAGGGCTAAATGAGGATAGTGCGTAATAACAAGACCCGTAATCTCAACATGACTGAGTAACACATTTTGTAGCCTTATATCTACATATTTAGTGAAATTGATTTTTAAGTTACGTTCAAGAATAATGTAGCAAATTTGTTGTCCGTAGATCTCAGTTGTGAGCTAAAGGTAGTTGGGGAGTATTGCGTTAAAGGAGCAGGATAATGCTGAAACACACGCCGAACTCTGTCAGTATATAATTGAGTTGTTCGCCTCACCTCAGCACAAATTCAATGTTCCTACAGAGCAATCTCAGGCTTCCCTCATAGCCATTAAACACGGCCATGAGTCACAACTTGTAACCCTGTATTCCATCACTCACGAAATCAACGTGTCACCGTCGGAATGTGAGAAGACCGAAAGCTGAAAGTGGTAACACAACACAAATTCATCAAGTGTCTTTAGTTATTAAGTTTTTTATATTGTTATGAAAATCTATAGAAAGTATTATCAACAATATCATAAGTACATAACAAATGCTTAATTCGTATCAACACGAAACATATAGCACGATATTAGACATTTTTGAAAACTGCTATAAAAGAATATTTATAAATAAATAGTCAACTCACTGGTTATCATGTACCTAAACAAAAGTAAGTTGTAACTGATATCAGGCAAGTGTATGTTTTCATATTTTCCCACATAACTAATTCATATACCACCAATTGACCGCACAATTTGGTCAGCGGCAAAACACTAATCAGCTGATACAAGCGATATATTATCGCAGCGTTTCTACTCATTGGTGCCTTCATTACGCGATTTCGTGTTACGCTATGGGCCAACTCAACAAGTTGGTCACTAAAACAAATAACACTGGAAAGATTTAAAATCACTATAAAGTTGTTAAAAAAATAAAGAAAACACGTACCGTAGTCTTTAACCAAATTGATAACACGATTAACTTTATAAACTTAGTGTTTTATACTTGATACTCGCTATGATATGATGAGTCAAGAGTGAAGGATTTCATTTTACACCAGGATCAGTCTCTGCATCAAATGTTTAGAGGTGCTTTAATCAAACTGAACATTCCGAGCGTGTGCGTATGAGCGGCGGTTCATTGCTCAATGATCAACCCTATCTGTCATTGGCATGTGATGACCGGGGCCGTATATTGGCTAACAATGTATGCTAAACTACTTTTATAATGATCCAATTGATGATTCAGTTGGATATGTAGTCACAAATAGAGAATTGAGCAGACTTCGTCTTTTCATCATGCAATCAAAGCAATTAGGTAAAAACTGAAAACCTTTCAAATAAAGATTGTCTTTTGCAGTTTGAAGCTGTCATAAGTTGCCTGTCACATTATTGGACTGCGTTTTATCAACTGTCTTAGTGTAAATTGCATTGCTTATTGTATTCAAGAAAAATATTCTACCTAATGAGTAAAACTCTGTTCAATAGACAACCCATTAAATTTTCGAATACATTTTCTAAGTACAAATATATAAAATCTTTAATTACATTATCGCCTGGAAAAGAAACACTATTGTGTACACTGTGTACACAATCATTTGGAATAATTGTAAAATTTGATAGTACGATAATCAATAATTGTCATTAACCTTTCTTTTTACGTAGCTCTGTTAGATACCTACTTCCGGTATAAGTGTCGTGATATCCGTTAGGAAAATTGACCTGTTTCAGCCACGAAATCAAGTTCCCGCGAGATGTTTCCGTAAGTATTAATTATGAGTATATTGATAGTTATTAACCTGAGAACGTCTTGTAAATATTAAAATTAACGTATTGTACAGTAAATTATAAAGTAATTCAGATCTTACTTTTTTGTTTTTGGTTATTGGATCTAGTAGTGCAGTTATACTTACTGAAACACTTGTAATTTTATTAATGTTTCGGCTTAAATATAAATTATTTTGGATTGGTTTAAGTCGGATCAAGATTTCGTGGTCAACATTCGTGGCAGCATTAACTTTGTAACATTTGGTCGAGGTTACTAGCTTGCATGATCATCAATATGCAGTGGAGCTAAGTCGGATCAAGATTTCGTGGTCAACATTCGTGGCAGCATTAACTTTGTAACATTTGGTCGAGGTTACTAGCTTGCATGATCATCAATATGCAGTGGGGTTAAGTTGGATCAAGATTTCGTGGTCGGCGTTCGTGGCAGCATTAACTTGGTAACATTTGGTCGAGGTTACTAGCTTGCATGATCATCAATATGCAGTGGGGCTAAATTGGATCAAGATTTCGTGGTCGACATTCGTGGCAGCATTAACTTTGTAACATTTGGTCGAGGTTACCAACTTTCATGATCATCAACATGCAGTGGAGTCAAATTATTTTATTTGGAAGTTTATTTGGGCACTTTGAGTTCATATAAAGGAAGTGTTCAGGACTACTGAATTATGTTTTAGTTTTAAAAACCGTGTAATTATTAAGTCAGTAAGCGATTCGTCTCAGACATTTGTTATTTCATTATATCGTATTATACGTAAAAAGCAACTGATTTAATCATTACTTTTACCACATAAGAAAACATAAATCTGACGACTACTTAGTTTAAAAACTAAGATGTAATAGGTGATGACCTTTAAGGCAATCTACGTTAAATTAAAACAGACAAGGCGTTTAATTTGGGAGAGGCAGTTTTTTTATTTATATTTAGTTACCACACACACACACTGGCCGTATATCTTGATTTTCAAAAAGCTTTTGATACTCTAGATAACCATATACTAGTCAATAAATTAAGAATTAGTGGCATATGTGGCACTGCTTTAGACTTGCTGATGTCTCTATGTACTAAAAGAAGACAGATGGTAAAGATTAGTAATTCATATATTGAATCTTTAGAACTGCTTTATGGAACAGCTCAGGGTGGTGTACTTGGTCCAATCATTTTTCTAATATACATAAACGACCTATTAACACTACCTTTAAATTTATCAGTCTTTGCGTATGCTGATTATACCGCCTTGGTGTGCTCTGCTTTCAACAAGGTGACACTAAAAATGAGGATTAAAGAGGATCTGAGTGCGGTGTCTGAGTGGCTAATTAAAAATAAAGTTTTAATCAATATTTTAAAATCAAAATGTCTTGCTTTTTTAAATCAATCCAATGATAAAGATTATTTAAGAGATGAATTGAACTTAGTTTGTCATTCACATTGCTGTATGTTTAAGTGTACCTGTTCCAATATTGAGGTTGTGGATAGTGTAAAGTATCTGGGCTTATATGTTGATAAGTATTTTAAATGGGACCACCACATAAACTTTTTATCCAAACGGCTAAGGAAAGTAAATCACTATCTATACCATCTTAAGCAACACCTTAAAGATAAACACATGAAGCAATTATATTTTTCTTGGTTTGAGAATATATTAAGATTTGGATTAATACATTACGGTGGAACATTTAAAACTATTCTAAAGCCAATAGTAATGGCGCAAAGACACGCATTACGCATAATGTTTGGTTTACAAAGAACAAACGGAATCAGCTATATTTTGTAAAGAAAATAATATATTAAATTTTGACCAGCTGTATAAGTTTTGCTTGTTAATGCATGTACCTAAATATTTAGATCACTATAAAAAACCGTGAATAGAACAACACGCAGTTCCGGTTTTATCAACTTGAATTGCCTCTTTTTGGTTCAGTTTCCTCTAGATGCCAGTTCTGCTACATGGGCCCAACACTTTTTAACAAGTTCATAGCCTATTATGGCAATGAATTATTTTTTGAGAAAAAGCCTAAAGCATTAACTTACGTCACTGAAAGCGTGCCAGATTGAGAGCAGAGTTGCTTAAATCGCCCCATTTATTTATTTTTTTATTTATTTTCTATTTTTTGTCTTTTCTATCATATACTTTTGTATTTCTATTGTTATTATTGAATATAGCATACATGTTATGTAATTCACTTTTACTATACTTATTATACATTTATAGTTTTATTTCGTTGTTATTATTTATTTGTTATAAATCTATAGTTTTATCTCGTTTTTATTATTTATTTGTTATAATATCTATAGATTTATCATAATGTTAATTTTTTATTGTAAAACATTGTATTCAGAAATTTATTATATTGTTACTGTTCATTTGTTTATGTATTTATGGATTCATATGTTGCTTATTTATTTGTTATACATTGTTACAATTAATGAACTGTTGTTATTGTATAGGGTAATTGATTCATCGATTTCATGTGTAATTTCGATGTATCTTCTGTTGAATGTTTAGAGTTGTTAATGCACAGCACGATGGATTATACAGTAAATACCTCAATTCTTACAGTAAAAAAATTAAAATTTCTGTCTGCAAAATATCAACTAATTTATATATGTAATATAGAATGGACTATTGCATGAGGACTGCCAGCATCAAGCAGTAATGAACAATAATTATATAGATTAAGGTGTTCCCGCGCGCACCTTGCATGATGCATTGGGAAAATACATTGTGAAATTATTAAATTTTTTGAATAAAGACGGTTGTGAGCTGTGAACACACACACACACACACACACACACACACACACACACACACACACACACACACACACACACACACACACACACACACACATTGTGTAGTAACAGTTAATAAACCCTGGCGCTGTGCCCTAGTTTGAGGGTCCAACATTGATCACGAGTTCGATTTTGAATCAGGTTAAAATTAATATCGAGTAATGTTCAAATACTACATAAATATTCCCTAAAATGAAAGATTGCAAAATGAACCTTAAAAACTGTGATGCACTACGTGTTGAAGTTCCAAAACACTGGAACTATTGTTAAAAATCAATGTCATACTTCTGACTCGTAATCTTATTTATTACACAGTTAAAAAATACAAAGAACAAGAATATAAAAAAATCAAAAAGCCCTCACCGACTCATATCCGACGTACAATTTAAAATGATAGATACTCGTATGGGAGAAGAGGGACACATTTTTATTTTTATTTGGTTTTAAACGTAAATTTCCCCATAATTTCCGATAAGTATCTAAATATTCAAATGTTAAAGATTCAAAAATTCCAAAAGATTTTAGTTAAGTTACGTATATTCGTGTAATAAATAAACCATAAATTACTTCTAGAAGTGCTAAGAAACTACGCAAAACAAATAATTTGAAATTCTGGAACACGGAGTACTACAAAGCTTGATACATGTTATTGGATATTTGGTTTTCATTCACCAAAGCAAAACCTTGTATTAATGAGGTTTTCGATCTCTTAAAAGAGCTCAATGCGTTTGACAAAACAGGTAACTCGTTCCGCGGCGACTAGGCTAGACAAATTGTCCGTTTCAATGAGGTAGGTAGGTATAATGAACAACAATTAATTGGAGAATATACGCATTCTGAAAAGAACTTCCAAACATTACAGATGGTTCTTGACGTACACACAAGCCTAGCATTAAAATTGTAAACTAAACATTAGAAGTGAAAAAATTGCAAGATATCACAGGAATCTTTCCGACGGGATCAGCTGTAGTCCAGCCAGATATCTGAGCTCCCTTAATCCGAGCTGGATTCGGCTTAATTATCTCGGATTACCGAGACTTAACCATTCTTCCTTGTTTATCTGAGCCGTCTGTCTAGCGGGATAAAATGTGCTACATCTGAACTTTCGAGGTTAAATTTTACAATGTAAAATACTTGAACATTTGACTAACGTAAAACGTTATAATACATAGTAATAATAGTAATAGGTTTAATTTATTGCATTGAACTGTATACTAACAGTTTAATTTTAAATTATACATTTATATTGTCATAAAGATGCATAAATAAGTATACCATTGATAAAGAATGTACTTTTTGAGTATATGTTACATTGCGTTTTGTATAGCTCCCTACAATACATTGCTTCATAGTCCACTTTTTATATTTTTGGTAGGCTTACAATAACAAGCCAGAAATCCAGAAGTACGAACTTGTTTACATTTAAGATCTACCAGATGAATAATTAAATTGCGTACATATTACACATTTACATATCACAGTCATTTTTCTGTTATTCCCACAACACACTAAGAAATGCTCATGTTGATATTTTTAAAGGTAGATAATTTATTTTTAAACGTCAGGTATAGTGATGCCTCTTTATACACTAAGAGAAAATGTAAAAGTTGATATCGTAATATTTTGAAACAATTTATTAAAATGATTTACAATTAGATCGCCGACAAGTTATGCAGCAATTTATTATCATTGCACTAACACTTATTTTATGTTATTCTTTTTCAACGGAAGAGTGCTATTCTCAATGTCATTAGAGATTTGAATGAGTTTTTTTTTTTTAACTTTTCTCTTTCAGGTTGTATCACGTCTCTCGTCAATCGTTCGTCTCATTGCAAAATTGCGGCATAGAAACTATAACATCACTAAATTGATCAGAACACTTAACAGTAGCACCTACCTTTGCACTTCTGGAGTTTTAATTTTAAAACCTTAATTTTGTCTAAGCGTTACTTTTATTCTTGACTAATAGAAGCTTGGCTAGCAGAAACCTTCTCCAAAGTTTCGTTTTGTTCATTGGGTAGTTGGTTGTAATCACCTGTTCGATAATCTCACTTGTTCGATAATAATACAGTTACCATTACATTGTTTTCTCACTGCTTATGGGGTTTACAACAAGCCAACATTGTTCAGACAAATGCTGTCACAACTGCATTATTTTAATAACTACATAGTTGATAAAGCCCCTTAAAATACAACAGTTTATCTTGTACAAATTTTATTTTTAGTTTTTAAATGTTTTATAATTCGAAGCCTCAATAATTATAGTTATTATTTTTATCGAAGAAAACATTTTGTTCTTAAAACTCTTACTTCTAACAACTTTCATTTTACAATCCACTCGTTTAATTTATTGGAAGTTTTAACAAATATATACATTTTCAGGAATAAATAATGTACGATTGTTATTAAAATTATGGGAATACTGAAACACACTGTCCACTAATTATAATGTAAAAGGTTCGTATTGTACATAGTCATTACTTTCCCACTACTAAATATAGTATAATTTGATTACATTTAAGATTTAATTAGTTTTAACGGCTCATCATATACTCGTCAGCGTGTAAAATGCCTAAGTACGCAAAAAGTTATTAAAGGCTAAAACTGATTGATGGATCTTGACGTTTTGATGGATTTAGGGAGTCGAATGATTAATCTGAAACCAACCTGGGATGACAGTTAGTCGAAAGCTCAAATTCTACGTTGTTTGCTCCGAGGTAGCTCCTTCGTTCCATAGCTTTACATAAACCAACTTTCAGTCAAAGTACATCTTTGGCAATACAAAAAGAATATACCATCATGTTGTGAGTAATCTTACCTCCTGCAAAGATCCTTACACAACTTTCTGGTATTCTATTTAAAATAATTTAAGAGGTATCCTTAATCCTACAAACTTTCAAATATCAATTAGTTTAGTTCGTCAGTCCAGAGCCATTATCAATTTATATGTTTTATAAACCTAGTTCCTCCTGAAATCGATAGAAGTTTTTCTCTTAAGTAAGGAAAATAATAATTTATTGTTGTTGGTTGGTCATAAGAATAACAAATTTCAGTCACGCCAATTTTTACGGAAGTTAAAATGCGCAGGTAGAAAAAGGGTTAAAATACCAAATGAAAATCGTATCAAAGAGTATATTACTGTTATTCAATAAGTCTAAACCAACTCGTACACTCGAAATTTCCGAACACAAACCGTGACAATGAGAAGTTATAGGAAGAAATGACGATGTAGAGATATAGCATATCGAATGGAATAGTCATGAGTATCAACATGCCAGCTCAAATTGAGTACACAGCTGTCCGAAACGTCGTGACACGACGTAGTGATTTCACGTACATCCGCTAAATCGTGTATCACTAAAACCACAAATCTAGTGATATAGGCCAACCGTTGTGTTATTTAATCCAGAATAACGATACTCAAGTATTTTAAATGTATAATGGTCACTAATACCAATAGAAAAAACAAGTAATCGCGATGCATCAGAGACTGTAGGGTTAGATGTGTATTTGTGTAGGTGAGGTTGCATGACATGCGCCGACAAGCGCGGGGCGGTACAGTGTTGTACATAATTGAGTTGGGAGTCTCTCCTGTGGCCTGACTGCTCCTTCAGGAACGTACAGCGAATATCAAGTTAACATCCTGGCGATAGACTTGATAAGCAACGTGTAACGACAGTGTAGCTTAATGATTACAAGAGTTGATCACATTTTACTGTTATAACCTTAAGATATATGCAAATTACAATTCTTTTGCTATCGCATTTGAGGAATTAACAAAACAGTTTGCCCAAATGTATTCACATTTAACTTACTATGTGAGAACAATATATCCGTTAATTAGTTATAAGTACTGATGAGTATTTACGATTACAGCCAGATGCATTGTCCAATGTCCCCTAGAGTAAAAGATTAAATCCCCTGCTATAAGGAGTAAATGTAACAACTTCCGTCCTATGTTGTGCTTATTAAATTTGAGACTGGCTGATCAAAGGAAAGTTAAACAAGTTCAGTAATAAAACAAATAATAACTATAATATTTTATTGGAGGTAAACGCAAGATCCTAACTACAAATACCTGTCAACAGACTTCAATGTGATTGAAAAGGGTATTTTATTCATTATAGATATAAGAATTCGCCGATTGCAACTTTCTCTTCTTCGATATTTGCTCATGAACAGCTCATGAGCAGGTTTAGAACCAAATAGACCTGCAAGATTGTTAAATGCTTGTATTATCTGTTGAAGAAAATAAAAAGGATTGATATACTATATTCCCTTGTATTATGCCTATTTGTAGACTGTAATTTCAAGCCTTCTTGTCCAAAAAGTGATATTTTAACATTGCCTCGTCGTTCTACACTGCCCTGCTTGCCCCTTTACCGAAACTATACTGTTTTACAAGGGATAAAATGAAACGGTTACAAACAACACTTAGTCGTATATATCGGATAAGTAACTAACCATGCGTTTGTATGAAATCTAATTATTTCTACGTTCTAAAAGTAATAAAGTGTTTTTCTACTTTGTATAAATTACATTTTTCAAATTCAAGAAATTACAGATTTTTTTTATTTATTAGCTTGACTAAAATAAACTGACTAAAATTTATTACTGAGTTCTATGACATGACACTAATCTAGTCTGCACATGAATACAACTTTAGAACTGGAAATATTGATTCGAAGCAAATGATAATATAAGCACATTTTAAGGCTGGTAGCAGTCGTCAAACGGTTCAGAACATGATTAGAAAGATGGTAGTCATCAAACATTGTGGTCTTTAAGGACTATAACACAGCATTGCGCTTTGCCTTTTCTATTCCTATTGCCACATTAACTTATGTAGTTCCCATTGTTCCAATATTATAGGCTGGAAAGTTTGGACCTAAACCTCGGCACCTCCGATGTTCTCTGATACAGGTTTAAACGAGAAATACGCAAGATTTGTACAAGGGATTGCTGTATAAGATCAGGTCTTGTGCTATCTACACCAATCACAAAGAAAGGCTCAATACTAAGCAATACAATATGGCACGTACTCTTTCAATTGATAATATCATCACATTTCCTTCATTCGTTACTTAAATTTTTATATGATCCACGGAGAAAATTGTTGACCCTTTTGTAAACTCGCAATTTTACACCAACCTTAAAGAAATTGTACAGGTCACTTTACTAATCAACTGTAACATCTTGTAACAATATTATCCATCCATCGCTCTGTTGCGGCAGCAATATTCGAGCAATCAACAGAAAACAGTTTGCACACACAACACCCGGTAACGCCCTGAGGTCCAGGCCTGACCCCGTTTCATAATTACCCGCCACAACAACATTAATAATGCTTAGTGAAGAGCAATTTTGTGGCTGGCCTGAAGCTGTCGGGTCGTGTTATTACCAATTTACATATAAATGGAACAGTATCGCTACAATAACTCTGGTGTGAGAATATACAAGGATGTATCTGTGATTGACGAGCAAATATGAAATAAATCTGGAAGATCTTTGTTTCTGGAGCGATACAACTACGATAAATTATAATAGAATACGTGCACTGTAAGCCTGTCTCTCTCTCTAACGATTTGTACAACACTAACCCTTTAACTAAATATAGTCTTTCTATTCAAATGCTGTTTCAAGACATTTACTCTTGTGGAGTAACTCAAAATTGATCACATTATTATCTCAGAGAGATTGACCATAGAAAGGTTAATGATTAATAGTCCGGTAGCTGAGAGCCAATTCACGTTGTTACAAGCACACGACCTAGGACTACGTGATAACAATAGAATCTATCATGTTATTAGTATCATCACAATACCATATCTGAGGTAAGTAGAATACTACTAAATACTAATACTGTACCGTTATACAATCTACACGAGTGCTAAAGACCGACCTCTATTAATACTAATAGAATTTTCAGTCATTTCTCTAAGGCCCATATTTTACGTGGAACAAAATGTCCAGACTAATGGTGTCCCGAGTATCTGAAGTTTAGGGCCCTACTACTGGAATATTTAAAATATCTCCTTACTTAAGGAAGAACAATATATTTATGAAATACTATAATTCCTCATGACAAAAGTACATATAACTGAACATAAGTATATTCCTTTCATCGATGATTTATTGGTCGATTTTGACCTTCCCAGGGGAACTTCTAAAGCACTTAAGAGGTGCTGTGTTCTACCAGTAGCTGTGCCAAGTATCGGCTCTATCACCCCCTAGTGAGATGACGAAGCGATGGCGTACAACATCCGAGCAATGATATAAAAGCCATTCCTACCTTATAGTTGGCTTTAACATTCGTTTTCCATTCATATATTTTCATATAAGAACAAAATACAGTTTTAGAAATATGACATATAAAACAATTAACAAAAACGTATTATTAATGTAATAAAATAACAACGGAATAACTAAAAGTGTAAATAAACCTGTTGGAAGAAATCGTGGGGAAATGTTGTGATAAAGTATGACGGAACAATTCAGGTTTACGACCCTCCCGAGACCTTTTCCCAAACTATTCAGTGTTTTGATCATGGATCGCAATATGAAATATTCACAACTCCTCCTAAAGCGTAGAATTTGAAATTGGTGAATTCGTTATATGAATTAAAGTAACGTTAGTATTACTTTGGAATTAAATTGCCTTGTCTGAAATTAAGTAATCCACATTACAATCATCATATAGTAACATTTATCTAGACAATTTTTCGAGTTTTACAGAACCGATTTCAATTATTAAAGCATCATTGAATTGAATCTCTTTCTCTCTTTGCAGACTTTAAACTATAGTAAAAGTAGGATATTTTAGTATAACGGAAAAAGTGGTAAAATATTCTCTTATTTTGTATAAATAGAAAACTACATTTTCAAATTATTTCACTCCCACGCACGTCAATCGGATAATGTTTCCACGGTATATGTAGAGAATTTTTCCCGTTGACAGTAGAGAAAATATAACAATTTAGCAGTTTGGCCATTATTGTTTATAACGTGAAATCTTACTTGGTGTCTAACTCATCAGCTTTACCAGTCGGATACCTAGACTATACCATAATAGATACAGACAAAGTAATTTGCTAATTTTAAGCTTTATGATGATTCTTGAAATGTTTCCCGTCACTAGCATTGTAAAATGTTTGATCACTGCAGAGTCAAAGCTTGAATTGTGGAGATGATTTTCAGTAAAGTGTGGAGATGAACGATTAGCGTTAAAAATAAAACTAAAGAATATTTTATTTGCAGATAATTATAAATCAATTTTAAAGGCTGAGGAAATCTTAAGGATTTACTAAATATGTAGGTTTTTTAATCCATACTTTAGGCTGATGTTAGTCACACTTGTTCAGTTAACTGGATGAAACCCTTTATTTGGGAGAAGGTTGCAAGTAACATATGTAGACAGCTATAGCCCTCCTCTCCATAACCTAGAGAGCTTCCTCAGAGGAGTTGACTTAGACCTTTAGGTTCTTAACTCTCTACAAAACTGATTTACCCAAATTGTTTGCACCCACCTTGTCAAAACTGTATGAATTTTGATCTTAAATGCGTGGTCAATCAAACATGGCCTCAATGGCAACGTGACCAAATGCACTGTACTTCACGTTTTAACACCAGCAGGTCTGGGGAAATACAAGTCGTTTTTCAACCCTTGGTGGTTTGCGCCTGTGTTGATAATGGTCCAACTTTCACTGTACATGTCTTAATTTCATATGTTTCTATGTATTTAATAAAACATATTCTCTTAATGTTGTCAACAGTATATCAAGGTCCAAAACTCACAAATGTGTGAACACTACTTTGCGTTTTGTTTGTAATTTACGCACACGTGAGTACGTCTCAACCTCCAGAGATGTAAGCATGGCGTCAATGACACTGTATGTAGATCCCTACAATGTTGCCTTGTTCACCGTGTTCTGGCGCCAGTTAAAGCGCAATACATTGTGACAAGGCGCCAATCAAGTGGCGAGATAGCATCGGCAAGGACACGGCTACAATTCCTAGGGCGAGACTTGATCTAGGGAGGAAAAGTTTCACATATTTGTGCCTTCTTGGCTGAAATGATATGATCCCTTTAAACAGAAATAGTTTCAATTTAAGATTGGGAAATGCATTGCGCAGTTTTTAAATGTCTCATTATTTTGTATACGCGATTTTCTTCAATTTAATTATAATTTACATTTAATATTAATTCAATTTGATATTAATTTTCTTGAATAAGATAGTATTTCATATTAAATTTACGTTTACATAACTTAACCAGAGTAAAGAGAATCTGACAAAATGTTAACGTGATTTTCCTATACATTAGGACATATGTAGTTATACATTTTTTTAACTGTTATACGTCAATCGTTTTTTGTGGTTTTATTAAGCTTATGGGGCGGTTTCGAACAGAAACATACGAGAAGTAGTTAATACAGTGGAAAAACCACTATTAAATTACAATTATTTTTTTGTAGACTTCTACAAGAATTTTTATTATTTGAGGAAACATAAGAGAAAATAATATGCAAGAAACAATAGTTAATGCAGGTAAAACTAATCACACAAAGTACCATAGAATTTTCTGACATTAATTTGATATTTTCATTGAAATAAATACATAATTTACTAAAATATTTTAAATCACAACTTTAGTAGAGAGGCATGTGTTAGGTGAGTAATCCACCTGAATAAGTATTGATCAAATAGCAGATTTTGATTTTTTGTTTCACTGAACAATATGAAATGTCACATGTATTCCCGTGTTCTGTATAATCCTTCCATCGTAAAAAAACTTTAAAAAAGATTTCCTTTTTACAATTCAAGCAAAAAAATGATGAACGTAGTAATAATGTATCACGCTTAAAACTGTACTGTTATTTTATTGTAATTAAAAATTAACTGCCTTAATGGAGATTCTCCTATTTTCAGATTTTTTTTATCACAAAGTCCTCTTCCAATCATCTGATAAGCGATGCAAATACTCTGGAACTGTCGTAACAACTAAATGTTTGGACGAATTGATCTTTTTTTGTAGTGGTTGAAATCAAATTTCATTACATAACTTAGCTACAACGATATCATTAAATAACAATATTTAATTTACCAGATATTACTGAAAAAAAAAAAAAAACGCCAATATCTATAAAAATAAAAGTTTTGAACTAAATACTTACATATTAGCACTGTCATAAAACTTACAATAAATGAAAAATATACTATCAAGAGGACGGGTTCATATGTCTTTTTAAGTGACGGTGAACTTGTCTTCGGATAATTGTCAAAAGATGATTATATCGTAAAATTATAAAAAATTCTTTTTGGACTAAAAATGAACCGCATCTTTATTATAAAACAGGTTATTATCACACGATATATTAAAAGCATTATTTTATTTTCTTCACTGTTACACACATCATCCTAGTGGCCCACCCAACTGAACTTTAGTCCAAAAACTGCCTTAGTTTTCACTATAATTTAGGATTTATTCTGGGTTTTGTTGAAAATCGTAAGGGATAATGCTAAGAATCGGAGTGATACTATTAATAAAAGACATGCTCTGTTCTACATCGAAAGAATAATTGTATTATTAAAGGACCGAGCTCTTGAATTAGCAATACCGGAGAAGAGCTGTCGATGCCGGCCGAAGACTCATTGCCCTGGTAGTGATTGATCAGTGCACTTGGGAGATCGATTGATATTGAAAATGCCAATCACCCGCCTTCAGTTATCTGCCTTATTACATCAGCATGAATCTTTATTGGAAATTCAGCGGAAAATCTCATCTACCCAGGTAGAAAGGATGGTATAAGCTGTTTATTTTTTAATAACTGTCGGAGGCAACTTTTATTGCACGGCATTCAAGGGGATATAGTAAACTTTCTACTACACTTGATTAAAGATAGGAAAGGTGGTGTAATGTACGTGCTAGATAAAATGAGCATTGTCGTTTTTTAAATTATGACATAGCGTGGTTAATTTGGAAAATTATATTTGTTTCAGAATTAAATCTTGCTATAGTAATTCAATAACTGGCGCCATTGCAGCGTTTATGCTGCACTTTGTGGGAATTCAATCTCTTTAGTAACGTTTATATCTTACTATACTAACAACAAACTATAATATTTTATACGATTTTAAAAACCTATAATACGAGTATTTGTGCAATAGAAATAGCAATAGAACTAATAAGATAACATTCATTATAATAATAACGGTAACTGCAACATTGGGCTTATATCGTTGACTACTACATAATACAAATGTATGGGGAAAAAATCTTGGAAAATAAAATAGCATATAGAAATAAGTGTTAATACTGTGTTAGTAAAAATAATGTCACAAACATAAGAAATAAGATCACTGGTTATAAACTAAATCACACGCAAATAATATTAAGATAGTTTGTTTTTATTTTTCATTGACACATACAAAAAAGGCAAGTTTGTGCGATTTCTTAGTTCAAAAGATCTAGCAAACCTTTCGGGTACAAATTGGTCAACCTATTATTATTACATTTAAGACTTGAATTGTCGAGAACAATAGTTTTCGTTTGTTAATTAAAAAAATGATTTCTCATAATCGCATTTGATATGAATATTGGGTTTATTTATGTTTAACATGAGGGGTAATACTTATTACTATACAGACATTCCATTAATATAAACAATTCAATTTTTATAAAAGCAATGGCCCATGCCGTGTAGATAGACACGTTTACCTATTACGTTCTTCTCATATATTTTCTGTTTCAGGTTTGGTTGAATTTAAAAATACACTTAGTCTAAAGTATAACTATTTTTGAACAACAATAACACATAATAATGTTATATCTATATATGCATTATCTGGTCATATGAGTGCACTATTTCAATGGACATTATTTTTCCTGATTATATATTACCGTCCACTTCAAGCAAACCAGCGCATGTTCTAGGGGGAAAACTCTAAAGGAAAAATGTACTTAACAGAGTAAAGACGTTGTGATGCTGCATCCTAAAGCTAATTTGTTTCGTTTAAACATATAACCTAGTTTTATGTGAAATCGATAAAGGATGTCAATAAGGAAAAAGCACCATAGTATATATTTTTCAAGGTCGTACATTATAACTGACATAAATTTTATTTATACGTTCCATTTTTGTTCATTAAGTTTCATAGCAGTTTCCAAATAATAAGAATCGGTGATCTAGAACAGTACTACAAGTGCGATCAGATCAGACAATCAGATCTTCTCAGCACCTTTTTATTGGCTTTCCAACCTTATTATTTATTTTACAAATTGATTTATTGTGGTATTTTCTCGTAGCCATCATGGTAACCTATAAGATCAACCTAAGAATATTCGCTAACGCCCAGCCGAATTCCATGGAATGACACATCAGCGAATTCAGTTTTGCCTATATATAATAAGTAAAGCTTCATGCAAAATTTCAAGTATATAGGTCAGTTTATTTTCGATATATCGGGCGAACATACCAATAGGTAGACATAGTTTTCATTCAATAAGCTTAAACTAACGATATAACAACCGAATATTTGGATAAAAACGTGATGTTCAGTCTCTTAGCCTCGTAAGTTGACCCTGATATAACTAAAAAATACTAAAAACTCATTGACTTTTGATAAAGTTGAAACTTTAGCAAATCATATAGAAGCTATAACTTATATACCGTAAAAGTTACATATATATTTTGCTATTTGCACGTTAACCTATCCTGTACTATCGGTCAGACCTTCACAATATTGATAGGGACGTAACGAGTCCATTACATATACCTTTGATTACCTGGGTAACGTCATTTGCTAAAGTAAGGATGGAATGGAAAGGTTATACGTTATTTACGATATAATCTAATGTCTCTGAGGTCCAGATGTGGTACAACCGAACTATAAATTGAATAACACATATGCTATTTGCCCAGTTACTATAACGTGTATCTATTACACAAAAAAGAAATAGGTTTATTATGTGTTTCATGTATGTATGTAAGCGCATGTGTAAACGCATCGGCATGTTAAAAATTAGCACATTGCACAAATATTTTATAAACATTTTCGTATAGAAATGGAAAAGTAAATATTTATCAAGAAATTAAACTGTTCGAATGATAAGAAAATTAAGCTGATATGTTTTTCCTCAGAATTACACCAATTTTATAAAAACTGAATTTAACTCACACAGTAATTAAATATTCTTGAAAAAATTCCACTTAAATAAACCAATTAGCTTCACAGTCCCGAATCTGGCTCCATTCCATAATTACTCAGTCATCAAAATATAATTAATAACGATTACAAAATGAATGACTTGGCAACGCTAGGTCTCTGTGGTATTGCCAATTTCGATGCAAATGAAACAATATTACGGTGATAGAACGAACTACGAACATAGCATTTCTGCGGTCGGCATAGTCGCACACAATCGGCAACGTGAAATACTGCCTTATATTGCCTTATATTTTAAATTACTAAGATCTTGAAGAAAACAAAGTTTATAATCGTGCCTTGTAAATATCACACACCTTGTACACATGCCTAATTTATTTAAGGGCATTTCAAGTTCTCTGGTAAATCAGTTAACAAATATTGTATCAGATAAATGATTGTGTTATAATGATATTTTGTATCAAGTTAATCGTTTGTTAATCAACAGCTGCACTTCAGAAGGATTTACGCCTACCCTGTTTATACTTGTCAGAAAAACCTACAAGTTCACAGCATACTGATGGTTCACTTATATCTGAGCAATGGGATGAATGTCTAGCAAAGTGACTCACCGCAAAAATGTCGACATGTCGGGTAAGGAGGTAACTTACTCGACAGATTTAGTTTACTGCGCAGTAAAATTGTTGAAGTGAGTAAGGCTACCTTAAGTGCTCAAGGTTTTTGCTGGCCAGAGTGCAATGACCAGCCCTACAATGGCTCTCTTTTACTGTACAGGCCCTCTAGAAAAAAAGTTTTCTCTGTTCCAAGGTAGCGTCACTGGGATAATGACCACTATTGTTCCACTTCTTGGGATGCATGGGATCTCGAAAGGAGGCGGATCTCCAATTCGCTACCTTACCCATTTTAATTACCCTAACACCTCGTGAACCGTACACATTGTCTAATAGTATTACTGTAGCGAAATAATTTACCAAATCTTGTCCTACTACACAAACATTACGATATAGCTTAAAGAATTTTTTAATACCTTTACAACAAAACAGTAACGAAGATCGCATAAATGTTTTGTAACTTCCATAAGGTACGAGTAGCTCTGCAATTAACGACAGTTTCTGAAATCCTTGCCTAATATAATGTTCAATGGCTCAAAGTTAGCTGTTCCACTAACAACCTAATCTTTGATAATAAACGAGATATGCCACATCTTGTTAAATATTCAATAGCGGCCACCAAACACAGCTCATTAGATGGCTCCAGAGCGTTGTCTGGCCAAGTTAATATTGCCGTTATCAATGGCTCAAAGTTAGCTGTTGCACTAACTACGTAATCTTTGATAATAAACGAGATATGCCACATCTTGTTAAATATTCAATAGCGGCCACCAAACACAGCTCATTAGATGGCTCCAGAGCGTTGTCTGGCCAAGTTAATATTGCCGTTATCAATGGCTCAAAGTTAGCTGTTGCACTAACTACGTAATCTTTGATAATAAACGAGATATGCCACATCTTGTTAAATATTCAATAACGGCCACCAAACACAGCTCATTAGATGGCTCCAGAGCGTTGTCTGGCCAAGTTAATATTGCCGTTATCAATTGCTCAAAGTTAGCTGTTGCACTAACTACGTAATCTTTGATAATAAACGAGATATGCCACATCTTGTTAAATATTCAATAGCGGCCACCAAACACAGCTCATTAGACGGCTCCAGAGCGTTGTCTGGCCAAGTTAATTAATATTGCCGTTATCAATGGTTCAAAGTTAGCTGTTGCAACAACTACGTAATTTTTGATAATAAACGAGATACGCCACATCTTGTTAAATATTCAATAGCGACCACCAAACACAGCTCATTAGATGGCTCCAGAGCCTTGTCTGGCCAAGTTAACATTGCCGTTATCAATGGCTCAAAGTTAGCTGTTGCACTAACTACGTAATCTTTGATAATAAACGAGATATGCCACATCTTGTTAAATATTCAATAGCGTCCACCAAACACAGCTCATTAGGGGGCTCCAGAGCGTGGTCTGGCCAAGTTAATTAATATTGCCGTTATCAATGGCTCAAAGTTAGCTGTTGCAACAACTACGTAATTTTTGATAATAAACGAGATACGCCACATCTTGTTAAATATTCAATAGCGACCACCAAACACAGCTCATTAGATGGCTCCAGAGCCTTGTCTGGCCAAGTTAACATTGCCGTTATCAATGGCTCAAAGTTAGCTGTTGCACTAACTACGTAATCTTTGATAATAAACGAGATATGCCACATCTTGTTAAGTATTCAATAGCGGCCACCAAACACAGCTCATTAGGGGGCTCCAGAGCGTTGTCTGGCCAAGTTAATATTGCCGTTATCAATAGCTCAAAGTTAGCTTTTCTACTAACTGCTTAATCTTTGTTAATAAACAAGATATGCAGCAACTTGCTAAATATTCAATAGCGGTCACCAAACACAACTCATTAGGGAGCTCCAGAGCGTTGTTTGACCGAGTCAATATTGTCGTTATCAATGGTGAATACCACTTGACGTCATTAGCCACAAAACAACAGCTTGTTACCATTCCTGATACATGCGAAAATAAACAAGACTACAGGTATAATCAGAACGAGTCATATGGTTAACTGCACACTTATGTGTTTATTTAAATCTGTTAAAATAATTTTGAATTTATGTAAATTTATGGAGAAAATTTAGAGGCGTTCTTGTAACTTTTTTAGAGCAAAAATTCATCTTTTCATCAGTATAAGAGATGTTTGACGAAATACTAATAAACCTATATTTTGCTATAGCAATAGTTAAAGATAATTATCAAATGTGAAACGGTTCTATCCTCTAAAAACACACTAATATGATTTTATACTATCACTTATGCTCGTTTTCTTAAGCACATTTTTCCAATTGTATTTTCTAATCATATTTACATACGTACTGATATCAAAGTTGTTTGTTTATGTTTTAATTAATTTATTTGTTATTATTACGCTTGTATTCGGCACTTAAGCCATCAAGAAACCATATAGTTGTAAACAAGTGTATTGCTGTTCATTGAACAAATAAATTAATACGTATGTGTTTTATCAAAACTTGTTTTGTTCTTTTTGTGTTATTACTTTTGAATGGATGCATTCAAAGTCATACTTTGTCTGAGCATTTTTCTAACCTAAAAAAGGAAACTATAGACAATGTTTTATGCATTATATATTAAATACATTACAAGAATCTTAAAAGTAAATATTCACCGCTGGCCTTAAAAAAGTGTAATAAAAATAATAGCAGTTTGGTAAAAATGTCAAGATTTACTAAAGCATTGTTAAAAAATTATTGTTATAAAATCAGTTTTACTGGTATAGTTTTGCTAAAAATTGTTACCTATACCCCTCTCAACTTTGGGGACATTTTCTAAGGTAAATGAGTACTCGCCTTATCGATGAAAATCTAAAAAACTGCATGTAAACTAATGGTTGACTCCTTAGAGAATGTAGACAACACAAATGTAAAAAAAAACTTAAAATAGTAGTTAAACTAATTAAACAAATAGTCGTGCAGTCCTTATAAGATGGGATTTTTAACTGCTTTAGAGTCGAGTGGGGCGTAGCCCGGAGGATTTGGAAATATGTATAGGCCAATCTATATTCATTGCAGAATGATCATGTAAAATTTCAGTACGATCTGTAGAATAGTTTACGCGTGAAAGTAAAACAAACAAACAACGGTACTTTCACATTTATAATATTATTAGGATGTTGCATTTGTCTGTCATATACTGCATACTGAGTTTTCCTACTGTAGATAAAATACTATAGTACTAATGTCATGGAGTTTCAACACCTTCTGGCGACAATACTATTTTACACTTTACAAGCCG
Source organism: Homalodisca vitripennis (assembly GCF_021130785.1). Lineage (NCBI taxonomy): Eukaryota > Metazoa > Arthropoda > Insecta > Hemiptera > Cicadellidae > Homalodisca > Homalodisca vitripennis. The sequence continues at coordinate 64,958,709 of NC_060207.1, forward strand.
TACTAAACAAAGGCAATAAACCGACTCGCCCAACTACACGTCGCGTCGTCAGTTCGTTCCATTTAATCTATCGAAATGTACTCTAGTTAACAATGGTCATTTTAGTCGAGTAGTTGTCAAGTTTATAAGACACGCGTACTTTACTAAGAATCCACCCCAATTCGGGCGCAATAAGTCCAATTAGTGCACAAACTTTTACCAAAAAAATGAAAAGTTTTATATTCTAGAGGGTTACCAATTCTATGAACCTCAACTTTTCGTGCTCGAAACCAATGAAATGGCAGACCACTATTCATGAGATTATTTTTCCGCTCAAGTTGAAGGAATTTCATATGCGGATATCAAATAAAATATCAGACCAAAGAGATACCACTACTTTAAGAATTTCGAGGATCTATTCTTACATAGTCGTTGATAACATATTCATTAATATCTCACATGACGACGTGTTCTTTCAAAACATTTACAACATTTTGAAACTGACAACGTTTGTATATTTATAAGAATGGATTAAATCTGGTTTAATCATAATAATATTATAAATGCAAAAATGCCTTTGTTTTTTATTTACTTTCACGCATTAACCATTGAACCGACTGTACTCAAATTTTACAAAGAAATTACAGGGTCCCTGGGATGAATATTTCGAACTGATATACACCTATTCGTATTTTGGACATTCATCTAGGCTACGCCCCACTGGTCTCTAAAGCTGTTAAAAATCTCATCTTGGTCTCTAAAATTGCGAAATATTAATTGATAGAACCTCTTAAATGTAATCAACTGCTTTGTGTAAACATTGTATTACGTCGGCACGATCATATTTTTCATTAATTCAATTACTTTATATTTGTTTATATTTATAAGGTGAAAGCCTAACAAAAGTAACAACACTTCTTAATTCAACATCGTGGCAACAATACCACCCAATTAATTTATTCGTTATTTTACTTAATTAACTAAATTGAGAATGTGTGATGTATTGAATTTGGTTTCCATAGACATTGCAGGACGGCAAATTTATACAACCTTAAAAACAAAAACGGAGGGACTGGGCATTAGCATGATTCAACAAACCATTTGCTCCGTGACTACGACTTGAGGAAAGCGAGTGCAGTGAGTCTGATTATAGCAAGTGGAATCACAAAGCAATACATGAGGCACTAAATGTAATTTTTATGAGGGGAATCTTCATTAGGTATATAAATACTGATAGCGTTCCTAGACTAGACCAAGGAAATATTATGATATTACTGAGTCTAGGGGATTAGGAAGCAAGAAAATTTACTTCCCCCCCCCCAAAAAAAAGAAAAAAAAGTGTTTGTGTATCATGTATCATCTTTACATATGGATGACAAATTTCATAATGTAAGTATTAAATCGTGTTAGTAATGCTAAGTTTTAATTTTCAAAAATTATCTTTATTCAAAGGAATTTAGAAAACTACAGTTTTAAATGTAACTAACTCTATTACAATATTATATATAGGTTTATTTATATATTGTTTCTTGGGGCAGAATACCAAATGAAAAGTTCCTGCAAAACACACAATTGGAACCTCAACGGTTTTTATTCTTTTGGAATTCCAAGAGTTTATATTTTTTTATCTTTACAGGATCGTAATCTAAATTAAAGAACATCTGTTCTAGACTTTACTTACCTTCTATATTTAAAGTTAGTTTTACCACGACTGTAGGTTTGGAAAGATAACAGGACTTTTAGGACACCTCCCATTCATTTATAAAAAGTATCGGTAACGCAACGTCCCGAGAACCGCAATGTCCCTCTTCCTCAGATGGATAACTAACATAACAGAAATTGTAGAAGTTTATGTAGCATGAACCAATATAAAATGACCAACCTATGTCCTTATTTGACGCCATCTTGTTTCTGCCGTGACGATCGCCAATTGACAATGACCACCGGTCAGCTGTCGGTGGTTGGTTACTGCATGCAGAGTATAGTAACCTATATTTTTAAGTTCAGTTTGCAATACCTATGTTTGTTTTATTCATCGTACGTGTTACACAGTAGGCATGGAGTATAATAGTAGTTAAGTTAATTAGTCTGCCAAACGTAAATATGAGATTACAGATCTCGAAACGTATCGTTACTGATGGTTTGTTTCACCAAACGGAGACAGATGTAAGAAAATAATCGTATTGCCTGCTTAGCTTCGTTCACTTCTACCAAATTCCAAATACTTTCTTCTCTTTTATTCATGTTACAAAATTCCAGACACCGAGTCACAGGAGGAAATCCGATAAATTTATAAAAGTGTGTGACTATGATAAATAAGTTCTAGTTAGGTAATTTTAGTAATGGTAATGATCTGGTTACTGAAGGGTATAGGTCCATGAAGTAATAACCTGCCAGGCAGTGCACAACGATACGCTCTAAATGTGAGTGTACCTATAATAAGTTTCTGATTACTAAAACTAATAATCCTAATTAATATATAATCCTACCTGGCTGAGAGAAAAGCACGAAGATACTACACGGCACGAAGACAAGTATGAGAACGAACAGGACGTGGCGGCGGCGCAGCGCGGCTAGGCTTGGCGCCATGGCCCTGTTACCCGCACCTGTACATAGACAGAGAAATACTGTTGTAGAAATGTATCAATCAGTTTATGTATACATCAAAATGAGACATAATATGTGCTATAAAATGAATGCAGTAGGGAGTCATCAATATGTATATAAAACCAGTATACACATCCTTATTCAACAATATTAGGCGTCCCAGAGGTTCTTCTTGCACCTTCACTTTAAAACAGTTAAGAATTTTCAAATATTCTTTGGGATACCTAATAACATCTCCTTTGATAGATTTAATCAAATAACATTTTTGATGGATTTCATAATAAGCTAATTAATTTTAGGTTAGGGTCTACAAAAGAATCAATGAGCTTACATATGAAGTGATACGTCAATTAGTCTTACTACTACTTTGATGAAACAAAAAAACCCAATGATTCCAAAAAAGCCGATTCCTGATTTTCTGATTAAAATGGAAACCATATGTATAAAGGTTAAAGTGAAACTTCAATTGGACACAGTATCAGATGGAATTAACTTCGGACCTCTAACTTTCATCATTATTCTTCTTTCATCAACACTTTTAAAATAAATTAGCACAAAATGAAATTACGCTTGAAGATCTTTCACATACCCTCACGTTCAATTTGACAAGGGTAAGAACTATTTAGCAGTAAGCCCTTCGTGTAACGCATCATTTTAAAGACCTTTCAAAGTCCGTTGAATAATAAAAATGAAAATTAACGGTCTCAAAGTTAACGCCATCCAACAAAGAATTGAATTTATAATTTTTCCTTTGTTCAAACGACTCTTAATGGAGTAGACTCCTTGGTTTTATCTCTGGAGTATTACGTGACTGCTTATATCATTTAAATCTTTTGAAATTTTCCCAACTTCCATTTTGAGAGTGAGAAGGGAGGTTTTACAATTGCATTTTTTTTAGTTTCAAATGCAACAAAAATCACAGGAGATTTAATAACGCAGAACTGTCCCAAAGATAAGGTGCAAGGAGAGGAGTTTAAACTATTAATACACAGAGCACGCAATAAAAAATACGAGAAAAGTCACAACTTAATGATTTCAAAACAATGTTATACCTTAAAAAATGTACATTTATCCAACAGAATTATAAAATGTTGAAACAAATTTGTGAAAAAAGTAATTTCAGTACATTTATTGAAGTTTTAGGGTTTATATTGTTGTAATATACGTTTTGAGCTTCATTATTGAAATGTAGATATTGTTTTACTGTGCAAGAAATACAATAATAATAACAATCGCACTTATTGAATCATAACGCACTACCCCTTACAGGAATACTGACAATCTGATGTGTTTGTGTATGTAAGCAGGTTGTGACTGCTGTGCTGACAGCTTAGTTGATATATAGAGAAAAGAGTATACAGTACCTGCAACGTACAATCTCTAAATTCCTAAGTTCTAAACTTAACACAAACATTTTGTTGACCACTGAAATCAATAACATTGGTTTTTTCCATGTAGTGTAAGTAAATTATGTAATTCAGGACTTTACAAATAATTAAAATTATTAGCAATTAAAAGTTATTACTAATATACGATAAAAGAATTTTCAAAATAATACATCAAATCACGGCGTTATTTCAGGCATTGTTCAGGACCTGATTACAATATATTTTATTCCAAATAAGCGATTATATACTTTATACCAAACCATTAATATGAGTTAGTAATGTATAGATGGGTATTTAATTCTCAAACAAATATAGTCTACCATTAATAATTGAGCAAATAATGAAGAATTCGTTATTAATAAAAAGGAATTAGTTTGAATGATAAAAACCCGACGGGGGCTTCGTAAAATCGTGTTGTTTAGTGCTCATCATGTGATACATCTTAATATTAAGGCCCTAGAGAATTGAAATACGAAGACATTGAAACTCCCTAGAGTACATAGGTTCCTCTTGAGCTAAGGAAGAACTCTACTAATTGTGAGACCCTACTAAATGATCGAAATTAAAAATAAAATGAAAAGAATTATTGTGCATAGATCGTATGGACAACCATGTTGGTAATTAAAATTTGCAGAAAAGATAAATTTGTAAAAGTACGTAAAATCAAATGATATTGTAACATCTGAAATAGTAAAAAATGTGACGAAGTTACTATGTTGGATTACTTTCATTATGTTCTGCCCGGGTTCTTCGATACTTAGTTGTATTGTTTTACTTTTATTCATAGTCGTGAGATATAATTTCTATAATTTAGCTCAGAAATAAGGAGTAATTATGAAGAAAGTTTTATAATCAGTTTTTATACTGTATTGAACCAGCAATGGATGATAATGAGTAATAATGCAGTATAAGAAACTGTGAAACCCTTCACGTTTAAAAATCAAGTGCAATATAAGTACTGTACAGAAATATTACAATACTTCGTGGAAATTTTAAGAGCTGCCAATTAGTTATTCCGCAAACGTTGTTTTCACAATGAACGGAGGGCTGTTTTGTGCTCCATCCTTTACCGAATTTGTGGACCAAAACCTCGAGTTACCTATTGTATTGGTTTCGCCAATTAACAACCCGGAGTACACAATAGGTTTGGTCACTTGACTGCCGGGCGGTGAGTTTGTTTACAATTAGTCTAATTGGTTGTGACCAGTACCTATCACTATCTTATTAGCGACTAATATAAATATCTCTTGCTTCTTTGTGGAACGTACAAATAATTTTTTTAAATATGCTACTAGTGGTGAATATGTCTTAAATGTTGAAAATAACTTATGACGAGGTTACAGCATTAGACCAACGTTAAACCAATATTACTCAATTTCTGAATTAACTGACCATTTAATCAGATAATTTTACATGACTAAAATTATATCACCTACAGTGACAACAGAGGAGGTGAGAATTGAAAATAAGGTGATGATTAGTATAAACTTAACGTGGTAAAAGCTTCTTTTCTCCCATTGTATTTAACGTATTAGAAAAATTTACTACTCTAACCTTAACTTAAATGATACAAAACAATAGTATATTTTTATATCGAATGGATAATACCACATCTATACAATAATGGTTACGTTTAATGGCTGTTATATGTGTATGGAGGATTTTTTTGAACTGATTTATTTTTTAGAAGCAGTGTAGCAACTTAAAAATTTCGAAAAGATTATTTATAGGAAAAAACTAATAACTATTACGTGTTTTATGACGAATAATGAATGATAGACTGAGACTTTAAAAATTACAATAACCAGTTACGTAAACTGTCACAATTATAATAACAAATAATAAGAAATACAGAAAGTGCAACCACAACTTTAAAAACAACTACCATCTTGTAAAAAAATTACGTACTTTAAAAATCCGAATGACAAATTTTTAAACTTATAATAATATTTATTTTGAAACAGAAAAGCATACACAGTAATCACTTAAATATATTATGAAATAATGAGATAACTAAATATGGTTTGTGGAATTAGTAGCATATCTTTTTCATTGAAGAAATACGCTCCAAATTTAAATAAGATTGAAGTGGCGAATCTTGTTAAATTTTACGGCACACTTTAATAAAATAAAACTTTATCTCCTCAGTTGGATTTTCCTTATTTGGGAACATAAATAAAGCGCCAATGAAATTATACTTCCTCCGCTTAGCTGTTATTTTAGGGCGCTAAGTGTTTAATTCGAAACAATAACAAGAACTTTGTTATTTATGACAGTAACTTTTGAAACTGCACCACTTTGTTCTCTGTTTGTTTGAGACGTTTCACTTTTGATTCGCGCAGTTAACTTCCAAACAACTTAAAAGATTGTTTACAAAACTTCGTTCCCCAGATTTTTAAAGCGTAACATATATAATTTTTTATAAATTTGGACCAAAACGATTCTGTGGGTTCGCTTGTTCCACCTCCTTGGGCATTGTAATACTTGTCGGTGAGCAGTTATTGTTTGGCAAAGTATACACACATTGGTTCAAAATTATTCAAGTGCCGTAAACATTTCTTGCAAGGAGATTAACATGCATACTATAAATGTCATTCAGGAAACACGAATATAACATTGCGGGGTTTAAGATTTTTTTAAATAGATATATTCAAAGACCAAAGAAGTTACAAAAAATTATGTAAGTGTGTGTGTGTGTGTGGTAAATTATTAATACGATCATCACAAATACAGCAATAATTATAATTGTATCAACTAATATATACATATACAATACTGAAGATAAACCTTTATACATACATATGAATGTACTTATATAATGTATACAAGTATATTACACTAACACATACATTGTACATTGTTGTTTTTTTTTTACATTTTAGGAAAATCGGAAAAAATATAAAATGTATAGAACGTGACCGTATTGTAATATAATCGTGTATACTCTCAACACGAGAACTATGTGCCAGATTTTATAACTGTAAATGTTAATTAATCCTTAGGCTTTTAACATTCTGAAATAGTTTCAAACTTTTGAAGATTAGTTAATATGTTCAAATAACCATCTAAACAATGTTGAATTATTTATAGTTTTTACACCTTCAAGAAGTTAATTTACTACTGATTGACAAAAAAAATGATTTTAGCCATTAAATCATCATAATATAAAATATTTTGTAGGACTAGTTGAAGTACAATCTAGATCTAATTGATGTATTAGTATGATAATATAACCACTAAAAGCAAAGCATCATGAATACAGAGCACCTTTAATGCTTAAAATGAAGTTTGAGAGTACTATTCGGGATTTTAAATCCAAAACTATTTGTTACATTGAATTATATTTGAAACCACAACTAGGATTACAAACAGTAACACACTTTCGATGAGCGATTTTTTCTGTAAATTAAACACGTTTCCACAGTTTAAGTAAAGTTGATAAATTAAATTACTGCAATAATAAAGTATTATTCGTTGCGCCGATCTCACAGATCTCAAGCTTTAACATGATGCCAAAGTTTTCAGCCTAGGCCTATTTGTGTAACCATATACAAGCAATTATTTTACTAAAAAATTAAACATGACAGTGGGGGCTTCACCGTTGATTAAATCCCAGTACAGAACTTAAACCACGCATTATTGGACGATAGGAAATTCTTTCCATTTCCAACTTTACCATTACGGAGTTGAACCGCGATACATGTCATCAAACTTTTTATTCGGCCCAGTTGCCAGGTTTAATCCAAACTTCTGCAGAGAGCAATGTTGTATGGCAGCCGCAATTACTTTTGTCACGCGAAAACTGAGCGAAATAGAAATTTGTTGTTAGTGTAACAATAAATCCAAATTCAAATATTAGTGGTACTTCTAAGGAGTGTACTGTAGAATAAAATAGAACTGCTTATAGACTGGTCATATGCACTATCCTTACAAGATAATGATCTTAGATTGTTAAACAAATTCAGTGTTACATCCCAGTTTCCAGGCTATTTACCAAGTAATCAGAAAACAATGATATGAGTCCTTACATTGTGTAGGCCTACAGTTAATTTACTAATTTGTATGAATTATGACTAAGAACATGACGTTTTTAAAAGAATTATGACTTTAAAAATAAGAAATTAAAAGTCTTTTAAGAAACAGTACGTATTGAAATGAAATACTACTTAAGGAAAGTAATTAAATTCTTTTACAAACAAGAAACATGTCAATCCTTTCATTGCAATTTCATATACATACCGAAATACATTCATACCCTCCTTTTCAGCCGTTTCAAAGATCCTAATATTTGAAGACCATCCACACTTTCAACTACATGCTTAAAATTCCTTGTATAATAATAAATACGAATCTTTTTTGGAAGATATATTAAATATCTGTGGTTTTTAAATCAAAACAATAACAATTCCGATAACCACGACACGACCTTAAGATGTTATGAAAGGTCAACTTAACGAATTCTAATCATATAACAATTAATCATCCAAGATCAAACAAGACTTTCTGTGATATTATATCTCTTCATGATGAGATCCTTGGACGAAATAAATATTAAAATTCAAACAATGACAAGGCATATCCGACTTTAGAAAGTCTATCACCGTAAGATGACTGTGTTTAAACTTAATGAATCTTCCAGTTTCCTATATATTATCATTTTACTGTGTGACAATGACGTGCAAAGCGGCTGTTAAGATTAGTACAACATTGGGACTGCAGCTTGTTAATGAAGTATTGTCGACTTTCAAAGGAAACCACACAATTCTCATCGTGATTGGTTCTTGAGAGAAGCAGATTACACGTAAAAATAATTATATATTTCTGTGATATTATTTCAAATAAAAACCTTTAATAAATTACCCTATTGAGTACATTTGACATTTTTTAAATTTATGTTCCTGTCAATCAATAAAATATACCTTAAATGAGTACTTGATCAGTTGATACGTTATTGTATTAAATTTAAGTAGTAAACTGTAAGTTAAAACAGTACAAAGCTTTTTATGTTCTGCATAACGCATATATTTAAACAGCTAAAAACAGTGAATAAATAAATTTCCGTGGGTGGCAGTACTGCAAGCTACGGCACTTAACCACAACCACACCGGCAGTCTGACCACCACAACCGTGGTTGTGTTCCCGCCGTCCACTTGTAACATTATGCTTTATTGCAGTTTCACTGACCAGTCTCTCTGTAATGTCCATTTGAGTGTTATAACATTAACTTTATTTAACCAGCCTTACGTTTATACTTTAGATTAGATAGTTAAAACGGTTAACTATGTATAAACGATGGACAAATTATACTACATATTGGTGATTTCCTGAGAAAAAACTGAACAAATTAAGATTGGTTATATCCATCCAACATGTGGACGTTTTAATTTTATTTTCTCTTTTTTATTTATAACTTTTAATAAGACGTATTTGTTGTTTGTTGATAATTGTTGGAGAAATAAAAACGACTCTGCTTATGCAGGAGAATTTAAACATATAAATACCAGGTTACGTTTATATAATGTTTTGGAAATCTATAAAAGCAAGAATGATGAGAGAAGAACTAAGTAATTGAATATGAAAACTAAAATTAGGTTCTTAATCAAGAAATAAGGGCACTAAACAAGTCCGTATTGATTCTGCTAGTGTAGTCTGTGGGATGTAAAAGCAAAGAAACTAGCGTTCTGGCACACGTTTTCAAATAAGCTATAACGATTAATCATGAACCAGTAAAATATGCATCGGATGAGGCAAGTATCACTGTAAGAAGAAAAGCCTCAAACGTTGCATTAGAAGTCAAGCGTGCATTTAATAATTTGCATTTATATCCCAGAAATGTTTAATATATTTAAATACAATACAAACAATAGAAATTTAAAATTTGATGTAATAAAAAACACGCAAGAAACTCAATATCAAATCTCTTCCCTCCCTCGTAGTTACGCCGTGTTTTATTGCGTGGTATGTTTTTAATGGTGTAACAATGATACGAGTAGGAATTCCGCACGTTTTCAGGGTACAAATAAAACCTTTTTAAATATTTAGTATTTATTTTAAGAGTTAATTTTTTTGAACTCAAATTACGAGTTCAAGAACATCAGTATTAATTTCAGACATGTCGATATGACGTTCGAAATATGTACTCACATGGGCAATTTAATACCTACGGCTCATGTCGTAAACCTTCATAAAAAATAGTAAATATTGATAAACTGTGCAAACAAACGAATTGACAATTTATCGTCTGAACCGGGACTTGTGACCAATAGATATGATAGTTCTCAAAGTCTGAATAAGGTTATAAAAAAAACTTAACAGTTGAGTAAGTAACATGATGCTTATGAATTCAAATTAGAAATTTAATTAATATTAACGGGTAGCGGTTAAAGCTTGATTGTATTTAAACGTCTACAGAAAGATTGTTTGTTTGATGTATTCTGGCATCGTACACGACGAGAGACACAAATAGACGACTTCGTAGAAATTTCTATTCACTCTGTACCTACACGAAGTTTTGTAATGTGATGTATGACGTAGGCAAAGCGAGCGGAAGTTGGTAGCACCAATGATGCTGTTCAGACACCTAACTCATTGTAATTCAGATATTATGGAAAATTTGACATGATAAAGTTAGACCTTGGTGTTTCCACGTTGGCTTATTACTCTCGCCAAATTATTATAGGCAAGATACGATTGAACTAAGACAAGCGCTTATGTTTATACACGTCGATACGCTCAAAGGTGGCATCGCGTCGTCGTCCCGCAAGGTCCTGACTTCAGCAAATGCAGGGCCATTGGTATTTTTTACACAAGCAAACCTTTGTTTGAAATTTATTATTCACAATGGATGATTTGAAAGGGTAACAGGATGTCGGGCATTTTCCATCGTTGTATATTACACAAATAGAACTCTGCGTTTCAAGGATTTGGGTCTATCCTATTGTTCAGATGTTAATAAACTAATAGTAAGAATACACTATTTTTTACTTTTTGGCAAGTTTATCACCATATTTGTGCTTGCTTACCTCTCTATATAGGGTTTCAAGGCCTGAAAAAGATGATAAATCTAAGATTGTTTCCTTTGTTAGAAAGATGATAATATATTCTAATCCTGGAAAAGTAGTGTTCTATGTTTTGTAACATATAAACTAGAAAAATGTCCAAAATTCTGATATCCTTTCACAATTAGACCAACAACTGGAAGGATTACATCTGGAACCCTCAACTGTTAGATTACGATAAATAAACATTTAACTCTTTAAGTATCATTCGACCTTATCAGTTAACAAGACTGATTTATAACTGACCACAGTGTACAAATGCTGAGTGTATAAACTGTGTAATACAGTTAAGTTAGCTAAGCTGTCAGTCAGTCAACAAGACCAATTTATAATTGGCCACAGTGTACAAACTGAGTGTACAAACTGTACAATACTGAATGTACAAACTGAGTTATACTGTTAAGTTGGCTTCGCTGTCATTTAGCCAACAAGACTAACTTATAACTGACCACAGTGTACAAATGCTGAGTGTACAAACTGTGTAATACTGTTAAGTTGGCTACGCTGTCAGTCAGTCAACAAGACCAGTTTATAACAGGTCACAGTGTACAAATGCTGAGTGTACAAACTGTGTAATACTGTTAAGTTGGCTACGCTGTCAGTCAGTCAACAAAACCAGTTTATAACTGGCCACAGTGTACAAATGCCGAGTGTACAAACTGTGTAATACAGTTAAGCTGGCTACGCTGTCAGTCAGTCAACAAAACCAGTTTATAACAGGTCACAGTGTACAAATGCTGAGTGTACAAACTGTGTTATACTGTTAAGTTGGCTTCGCTGTCAGTCAGTCAACAAAACCAGTTTATAACAGGTCACAGTGTACAAATGCTGAGTGTACACACTGTGTAATACTGTTAAGTTGGCTTCGCTGTCATTTAGCCAACAAAACCAGTTTATAACAGGTCACAGTGTACAAATGCTGAGTGTACAAACTGTGTAATACTGTTAAGTTGGCTTCGCTGTCAGTCAGTCAATAAAACCAGTTTATAACAGGTCACAGTGTACAAATGCTGAGTGTACAAACTGTGTAATACTGTTAAGTTGGCTACGCTGTCAGTCAGTCAACAAAACCAGTTTATAACAGGTCACAGTGTACAAATGCTGAGTGTACAAACTGTGTAATACTGTTAAGTTGGCTTCGCTGTCATTTAGCCAACAAAACCAGTTTATAACAGGTCACAGTGTACAAACTGTAAAATACTGAATGTACAAACTGAATATATACTGTTAAGTTGGCTTCGCTGTCATTTAGCCAACAAGACTAACTTATAACTGACCACAGTGTACAAATGCTGAGTGTACAAACTGTGTAATACTGTTAAGTTGGCTACGCTGTCAGTCAGTCAACAAGACCAATTTATAATTGGTCACAGTGTACAAATGCTGAGTGTACAAACTGTACAATACTGAATGTACAAACTGAGTTATACTGTTAAGTTGGCTTCGCTGTCATTTAGCCAACAAGACTAACTTATAACTGACCACAGTGTACAAATGCTGAGTGTACAAACTGTGTAATACTGTTAAGTTGGCTACGCTGTCAGTCAGTCAACAAGACCAGTTTATAACAGGTCACAGTGTACAAATGCTGAGTGTACAAACTGTGTAATACTGTTAAGTTGGCTACGCTGTCAGTCAGTCAACAAAACCAGTTTATAACAGGTCACAGTGTACAAATGCTGAGTGTACAAACTGTGTAATACTGTTAAGTTGGCTTCGCTGTCATTTAGCCAACAAAACCAGTTTATAACAGGTCACAGTGTACAAATGCTGAGTGTACAAACTGTGTAATACTGTTAAGTTGGCTTCGCTGTCAGTCAGTCAATAAAACCAGTTTATAACAGGTCACAGTGTACAAATGCTGAGTGTAAAAACTGTGTAATACTGTTAAGTTGGCTACGCTGTCAGTCAGTCAACAAAACCAGTTTATAACAGGTCACAGTGTACAAATGCTGAGTGTACAAACTGTGTAATACTGTTAAGTTGGCTTCGCTGTCATTTAGCCAACAAAACCAGTTTATAACAGGTCACAGTGTACAAACTGTAAAATACTGAATGTACAAACTGAGTTATACTGTTAAGTTGGCTTCGCTGTCATTTAGCCAACAAGACTAACTTATAACTGACCACAGTGTACAAATGCTGAGTGTACAAACTGTGTAATACTGTTAAGTTGGCTACGCTGTCAGTCAGTCAACAAGACCAATTTATAATTGGTCACAGTGTACAAATGCTGAGTGTACAAACTGTACAATACTGAATGTACAAACTGAGTTATACTGTTAAGTTGGCTTCGCTGTCAGTCAGTCAACAAAACCAGTTTATAACAGGTCACAGTGTACAAATGCTGAGTGTACAACTGTTTATCAGCTCTACAGTTCACCGGAATGTGGTCAACTTTACTGTCGTGTGACGTTGTTAGTAAGTTATGGTAACTCTGTCATATAGTTACGGATACAAGAAGTTCACGTTGCGACAATGTAACCATCTCAACTGCTCCCATAACTTATGAATCGAAATCCTCAAATTTTATAGGCACACACATATAGCAGATATTGAGTCAAGTTTATAGTTACGAATGTACGTAATGAAGTCATCATCAAAAGTGTGTTATTCTAAGTGTACCTACTTTAATAGAAAGAAAGATATTTCACGTGTTACATATATAATAACCTTTATGCTCAGCATATTGTATGTAAGTCTGTTCGTATGCTTTGAAATATCAATTAGTGTGTATTAATTCATCCCCTAAAAATAATTAGGGATGTGTTCTTTATGTAATATGGGAAAGGGATTTAAATAATGGAGAAAGTATTCTACGACATGCTAAAATTCAGAATTTTATTTTATACACCTGGAAAAAATATTGATATCTTGATTGTATTTACTCTACCCCGGTATCCTAAAACTACCTAAACTAACGTTTGATAGTTTCTTAGAGTAGTATAACATTTATCAGTTTCATAACGAATTTTTAGGCGTGCAAAAACCATATAATTCGTAAAATTTAACACCAAATATGAAATGTAGGTTAAACCATTAGGATTAATATATTTTGATTAATATATGGATTATATTAATAATCCACCAATTTCGGGGACATTTAAGTGTACGAGATCGGACCTCCAGAATTTTGATATTTTACAAATAGGTACTAACGAGGAGAACGATTTTCGTTAGTCAGCGATGGCCGGAGGGCTTAATCTCACCCCACTTTAACTAATAATTCCTTTCGCGAGATTCTCTTTACCTTTTGGGGCTATCCGCATTTTAATGATTTTCTGTTTTTTATGTTCATTTTCTAAGCGTTTTTCTGGTGATAAGGCGGCAGGCAATGTGAAGTGGAAAAATAAGTACTTAAAAAGGGGGTTAAAAAGAAATTATTTATAGAAACCAACCTCTCATAAATACTTCCATCGCAAATATCCAGAACATTGGTGCACCTTTAATACTTGGTACACAGAAATTACGCCTTTTCCTTCAAATATATCATCAAAATATATTGTTACAATAAAAGTTATTAATAAAATAAGTATCCATCGATACAGGTATGTTATACATTTTGAATATTACTGTTGATAAGAACGATATTTTATTTTAAGTGATCGATTTATGTACAAAAATGGTAGTGCAAAGTTGTACGTATATTCGAACATTGAAATTTATTTTACTATTTTAAAATAAATCTAATATATATATATATATATAAAACTAGTATAACTTGCAGTTTCAAAAAATAGAGAAAAGAAATTGTATTCAAATTAGTTATTACGATAAAATTGCTGAACGTCTAACTGAACCTACGAGTACCAGAGATATTTTCAGAACAACAGATAAATGTTTTTTTTTTTTATTTAAACTGAGATCACTCTATTTACAATTAGTTGAATAAATTATTTACGCTTTACAGAGTAATCGGGCTGGATTTCAATTCAACGGTTAACGTTTGAGCTTCATCTACACTGAAGTGCCAGAGAGTACAACGGTCGTTTAGAAATACGAAACAGCTGACTCGTTCATTCTGATTTTAACGCTCTTAGTTGCATAAGCCGCAATTGCAATTCATTAAAGAGCGTTCATTTAAATTTGTTAATTCATTAAAACGAACAAAATGAAAAGAGGAACACTGATTCAGTACAATCATACAATATTATTAGATTTTCTGAAACACATCTGCCGTTTCACTAGTCAGGAATTTTTTTATTTTTTACAATATTCACAAATTTTTTTACAATAATAACATTATTTATAAGGATTAAAAACGATCCGTTTACTTATTCTTCCCGCATTTAAATGACGAAAGACATATAAAATATATGTTGAATATGACTTATAGGATAGTTTCTTAACCAAAGAAATATTTAGCATGATAATTTACTTTGTGAATTACGTAAATTAATACAACGAGGACTTTAGATTTAGTGGCAATAAGTTATAATTAGATGTTGTATACATACATATATACTTGCATATTTCTATTACGTTACTATGTGCTTCTCAAAACTATGTACGGCCATTGCTTTTAAGGATGTAAACATCTAATAACAAGCATTGTTATAAATAAATTTGGAATTCTAAAACAATTTTATATTTGCTATCTTGAAAAATTAAGACACAAGAACAATTAATACTAAAAACATGCAACAAAAGAAAAATTGCCCTGTAATTTCTTTATAACGTGCCATTGTTGGGCTACATTGGGAAATATTTCAAATAGGACTTTTGCACAAATGCACACGACCACCGTTTTAATGGTTGAGACTGACTAGTAAACCAATAAAAAGCTAATGTGCAATGTATGCTATGTACTAGTATCAGTGTACGAGTTTTTATTTGAATCCAATCAGAATTACGGAAGTTATCGCGTTGACAAACTGGCGTTATAATGGATTGTGTGCTATTATTAGTCCAGTCCCGTGGTCGGAGAAAATGCAAAAAATCTACGGAAATTCCACCATAAAAGACTGTGAAGCATATTTAGTACTCAAGCATTCAACAGAATCCACCATTTACGTGAAACAGTACAAACGCGATCAATGTGCTGATTTTGAGAGTCAAAAGATTCCAAAAACCCGTTATGATTATTTCAACAAACATAAGAAGTGAAGTATTGAATCAAAAGAAATATCTTCCGGAATTATAAATACAACAATTGATGCAGTAGCAGTACAAAGTATACATAAAAGAACAAGTGATATGTAAAATATAAAATAAGTTGTAAACCTTTGGTATTCAACAAAACGGGACAATTGTGATATCGCCATCGACTTGCTATACATGTGGAACAAATTAGGAAAACCTTTTGAATACTGTATTGCACGCAGAAATGAATGTCAACACCAATGTTTTATCAATAACTTTGCCCTTTACATCACTGGTTATACAATGTTACGTTATGTTACCTTAACAAATAAATATATATCAACTTGGATGTTCCAACCATTGGAGTTGCCGAAATATCCAGAAGTGATATTCTCTTTTTCCAACAGAGATTATTATTATGCGAGGTATCTTATTTTCAATTGTTTATTGCCATAATTTTGTATTACCTAAAATTTAAGATATTATTTATAATTATTTATGTACACATTTCGTTACTTCTTATGTTTACTTTTCTTGTTAAAAAGGAAAATTTAACTATGTTATTGTGTATATAATATTATAGACTTGTTTAAGTTGACATAGACAACAAGTTCATTTAAAACATTTATTACTATGTTGTGTTATAATTTTATAAATAGACCAAATCGTTGGATACTTAAAATTTCTATTTATAATTTTTTCAATACGAGTGTTATTTAAAGGGAATCGTACAATACTTTCAAGATTAACTTCGTCTTAATTAATATAAAGCTTTTAAAAATAGTAGCCTTTAAGCAATCAACGCTCCTTCCCATTTCTTGAATATAAAACTAATAGCATTTTTAACATATGTCTTCCATGATTTTCAGTATGTTTTTATTAATAAATATCTTTTGAAATGAAATGTTAAAATTCAAACGCTTTGTTATTATACAAATTCCATGGAAGACTTTTTTGATTTTATTAACGAAAATTGTAATAAGTAAATGTAATCATGAATAAGACAATTTTTTAAACTTTATAACGTAAGTTAAAGATTTATGTGATAGACATTGTTATTAAATGTCTAATATTTTATTTTGAATTATACAAATTCCATGGAAGACTTTTTTGATTTTATGAACGAAAATTGTAATAATTAATGTAATCATGAATAAGACAATTTTTTAAACTTTATTACGTAAGTTAAAGATTTAAACTTTATTACGTAAGTTAAAGATTTATGTGATAGACATTGTTATTAAATGTCTAATCTTTTATTTTGTATTATTCCTTGGGAAAAACAAGCTATCTTACGGATCAATAGAAACGACGAATATGGAATAGCTGCTGACAATGGCAACGTGTTTTCCAGGAACTCCAAAACACACTGGGAAACATGTATCTCTTTGAGAATATCTGATCCATTGAGATAAAATCAATCCGATGAAATAATGTGAGCGCTACCTACCGATACCTATAAATATGAAGTTGAATTCCTTTTAGTGATCATTGTCTTGCTCGACAGCTTTGGACGAGTTAGTTAAAATCTCACAATTTATTAGAGCTCACGAACTAATTAAACGACCATTTCATAAGTATGCATGGTTGTACAGGACACTAGGCGCCCATTCGGCAACTAGGCCAAATTTGTAAGTTTATTGTCTTTAAAAATGTCAAATTAACGTAATTATATATATATATAATTATATATATATATATATATATATATATATATATATATATATATATATATATATATAATTTCAATAAACATTGAATCACAAAAAGTAATTGCTCCACCGGGACTCGAAATATATATATTACATTATATATATATACACACACACATTTCAACAAAATACAATAAATATTGATTGTAATATTGTAAGTTAGATGGGATAGATAAAAAATTCTTGCACTTTTCGGTAGAAATGCTTGCAAAGTCTAATACTAGTCTGTAATACTACAAGTAACAGTTACGTGCACTTTTATGTGTAGTACAGTAATCCAACTCGAAGTTGGAGGAAAGGTATCTGTGGTGGAAGGGGAAGGGAGGGTTGGGTTTGAATTAATGAAGTTTTATTACAAACGCTCACGTTGACTCGCTTCTCTTTTGCAATTTACACTGAAAGTACCAAAGACATCTTGTATATCTTAATCTAGTATGCGACGTAATTGTTACCTCTCCAAGCGATACTTGATACCAGTCTACACAATCCCCCCGCATTACACTGTTTGGTTTATAAATTAATAGTATATACTTTCTATCATATCAATCAAAATATTGATTAATCCTAAAAAGGCCATGCTCTCTCATTCTACACACTTCTGAGGCATATTCATACATAATTAAACGCACAATCCGATTTCAATAAAAACAAATTAAAAGTATGAAACTTAGTTCTGCGATGACTAAAACTTTCAGCTTAAGTTAAAGATAAAAAGTCGCTCGGATGTAACAAAGACCACAGATCTGATAAGCTCAACTTCTCACCGTCAGCAAAAGAGGTGATATCAGCAGACGGTCTGAGAGTTGCTGACGTAGCGAGATATGTTGCTCGACGAGTCTCACTTGTGATAATTCCAGCTTTTCTCAAAGATATGCCAGTTCTGAACAGTCATTTGTTCCTTGTAAATATTACGATAACGTAATAAAATTGTTAATAAATCAATATCATAACTTACATTTAACGACGAAACACGGTCTATGAGTGCTGCTATAGCATTTTGTAAGGTAAAGCAATCGGTTTTTGATAGGGGAAATATTTTAAATTTAGAAATCCCCTTTAAGAAAACATCTCTGAAAACAGAATAAGTAGACTGTTTCTTGCTCACTCAACGAGGAAATACACGCAATTAAAGTAGGTAACTTACGTAATGTTGTAATCAGGCCCAAATAAAATTTGACAGTATGTGAGTAACGGGTAAGGTTTCCGGAAATGACATTTTATAAAATTTTCTAAAATAATTGTTTAAAGTAATTAAGACACATGTAATTCTATCCAAAGTTTTGTATTGTACATACCGTAAAAGCTGATATCCTTATCTTCGATCTTATTTCTTTGGGCTTGTTTATTTATTATAAGACGTATCAATAGCCAGCTACAAATTTCTACCTCTCCTAGTCGAGTAATCAAAATACTTTTTTCCAATTTTCCTATTCTCAGAAATGGTATCATTAAGGGGATGTAGCCAAAGTTGTATTTAAAAATAAGTAAAGAAAAATATTCGAACTTATAACTGATAGCAACACCTTCATACTTTTTTTCCATAAAGCGTTTGAAAGTTATAGTAACTAATTTTAGTTGCTGTAAAATCTGGCCTCCAAATGTTGAAAATGTATCTTGAAAAAACAAAGTTTGAAGTTATAAATAATTAAGCACAAACACTATCACTAATTAGTCGAAGAGTATGCATACATCACACGATTAAGAACTTTTTAATTATCGTACCGATCGTTTAAGCTCCATATAACTTTAAACTAAGTTACACTTCAACTTTAAATGACGCATTTTCCCTCACTCAAGTACCAATTTATGCAAAATCTAGTACTTAGGCTAACAGCTACTACTAATTGCTGCACGTAGAGTTAATTAGAACCTTGTTAAGTGGTAGTAGCTGGCACAGTAATTAAGTCACAAACTTTTTTAACTATAATGGAGCTAGTTGTTATATTTTTCTCATTAAATATCCAAGCTGTATTTATTTCATTACATAATCTTTTTGTGATAAAATTGAGATTGAATTTATGTTTGATAATAAAGATTTCATCCACGAGGATATACACTATATTGCAATTTAACCCCCTGTGATTACTTAGATTTAAAAAACGAGTTAGTAATTGATACATTTTGTAAAACTAGATAACGAAATTATTTGACGACCAAATAATACCTTTGCCAAAACATTGCAGTCTCGTAAAGTTATTTTCATATTAAATAATGTAACATTTAGTTTTAGCGTACTCTCACAGGGACAGTGAGTTACAGTAAATTCCTGTTTAGTAAAACATTCACACAAACACAAAACCATTGGATTTTTCGGACAAGTTTTGTTTACTCTCCTAGTAAACAGTGAACTGTTCAAGTTTATAAATTTTCCTGTAGATGCCCTGTTACTGACAAACTGTGGTCAAGAGAGGAATTGAAACTATATTCCTAAACCGAGCAATTCGCTTCTCGGCCCACCCGGAACTGGATACCGCTACAACAACCGGAGACGATGCCTTAGCTAGGATGATGAACACCAGAAAATGGACGCGCCTTGCATCGTTTGTCATTGAACCGAGTTGTACGTTTATCCTTTGGTAGTTTAAACCATCGCCGAACCCACAGAAAAGATATCGCACATAAGTCTCATTAGAACATGTTACAGCGCGATCCGACGGACAGACATAGAACCTACCATTGTTTTTGTTGACCACAGTGAGACGTCCGGGTTTTATTATCTTTGGTCCAACTTAAGCGTAAATATCGTTCCAGCGATCGTAACTGCACAAAGCGTAACCCTGAAATAGGCACTGGGAAGGATAATGTGAGCTAACGACACTGCGGAGAAACCTTTATCACATTTTTCCTCACGTAGTGTATGCTGAATTCTCCCTCTCCCTTCCCCCTCCTTCTCTCTCTCCCTCTCCCTCCCCTTCCCGAATTATATATATAGAACGAAGCTACTCTGATATATACAGTACATCATTAATTTATAGTACATCATTAGTAGAGTAACTCGTTTGTTGATTAGAATTCAAGAGATAGTTGAAAACTAGGCTCCTGGTTTAAAATAACTCAGTATAGTAGTTCGTTGTACTTAAAGACAAGTCCGATAGTGAAAATTTAATCCAAAACCATTACAGTAACAAACGTAAAAAATCAATTTACATTTATAAATTCTGTGAAAGTAAACGAATCCAATTTCAATGTAGATACAATCTAAGGGTAAATAAGTTACTGATGGTTATAAAAATGGAACTAAAGCTCAAACGTGACAAACAGATGTTAAAAACATGCAAACAAACTCATTCGAATTTTAAATCATCTGCCGTCATGACGTGTGAAGAACAAATATGCTTCAATAGATCGGTAAATTAAGCTAGGTATGTTTTATATTCTAACGAGTTTTAGTGAAAGTTATTAATATAACCGAATAATACAAGGGTAATTAGTAATAAATAGGGTGAAAATGTATTCGGTATTTCACATATTATTTACCTCATAAAATATTAAATCCTATTTAAATACATTTTTATATATTAATATTCTATAGTAATATGAGTAGAAAAACATATATAGGTAATAAGTAACGTCAGAGCAGTTACAAAGTTTGAAATTTTTGAAATCTATCTGTGCCACTTAAGTTTTTTACACAAAGGATTGTAGCTCCCTTATGATGCCAAGCATTGGTTACAGCGTCATTATATCATACATTTACAGTGTTTAATTTTGTTCATTGCTGTAAAAAATATTTATATTACATTATGACTAATATGGTAAATTTCTAGACTTACTTATGTTACTGTCTAGAATAGATATTAATCTAGACAGTTCTAGAATAGATATTAACATTAGATGTTCGAGCTTAACTAAAATACATAAGCAATAAATACACAAGTTAAAATTGTTACAATTAAAACATTTTCACATTAACAACGTATTTAATTCGTAAAACGCTTGCAAGTACGGTTGGGTGGAGATAAGGAAAGACTGAATTAATTTCTACTCTTGACACACTTCCACGCACATCTAGGTCACATGGATTTTCTGTGATATTATCATTGCTGATATGAATCAACGAGAAACACTTGTTTCAGTTACATTAATGATTTAATTGTAAGATAACAAAGCCTAGTCAGAACATTTTAAACTAACCTGTTTAATTGAAGTTATTCCCCTCTTATAAAAACAGGTCTTTTGGAGGTCCTAAATTTTCAAACAATATACCTGTTAAGTAATTGTATTATTAAGTACAATAGTGTGTCACAAGATTTAGGAAACAACAAAAATAATAATAATAATAAAGGAATAATAATTTGTACCATAACCAGCTACAATTTCTAACAACTATCTGTTCTTAAATAAACAAAACAGTTTTAAACTCCATATTACGTTATGTTTCTTCGTTTATAGTTTGTTACTCACGGTGAATGACATGAAATAATAATAACATTACGGACATTTGCCATCGTTATATATTACCAAAAATAGAACATTATATTTAAAGAATTAAAATCTTTCCTATAGTTCAGGTCTCAAAAGCCTTATACATACGAAGAAACTTGAAAACATCAAAAATCCGATTATATACTGTTTCATAACTCAAGGCAATAGTAAGAAAACCATTTCGTCAAAACAAAGTACATCATGTACTTTAATAGCACGAGTTAGCAAAATTCTAGTACTAACAACACCCATTACACAGCATACATAACAGAATACATAACTTCAATGAATGACAGATACCACTGTTAGTTTATCTGTAACATCTATTCATGTAAAACGTGACTTCTCAATGTTCTCAGACATGCAAAAAATTAAACCGTTTCTCTAAACGCTATCCTGATAATTTGTAAAAGACCTAATTATACCGAGACTTGAAGGGAAAACTCAATACTCCAGTGTTACACCAGTCTTTGTTCTCGTGTCAGCATGACGAAACAACTAATTCTGAATCTTCGACCTGAACTGATTTGGCTATAGGACAAACTGCTAAAAGGGTTGTAATATTAATACATTTATTATTTTAAGACGTTAGTACCACTTGTTATGGTATCTGTATGGCATTTAATAAAATAAACTTTACTTCTAATGGCTTGAAATCAAGAAAATACACCTTGTGCTGTTCTATAAAAATATGCTGTTACATATTCAATTGCGAATAAAAAGTATAATCTTTGGTATTAAAAAATAATTTAACATTGTATATGAAATTAATGTTTATTGCATGCACTAAAATGTGTATATACTTATAGTGTACAATATTTTGTATAACAAATTTTTCCGTTACTACACTTGATGCGAGTTTTGCATTGAAAATTCTGCATCTTAGTAGAGATATTAATTATTGAGCTTTCTACGACAAGATATACTGAACAATACTAAAATATTTGTACGCTTGAAACGTATACGTAAGTATAGAATAGAATAAGAATGGAATAAACTTTATTTCTCATAAATATGCACACATTACAACATATTCAATACAAATATAATTGCAAACCACATACATATCAAAATAATCTTGTGCATAGCACGCGATTACAGAGTATATCAGTACTGGCTGACCTTGACACATTAACATTCATGCCACACATACATACATACATATACCGAGAAACAAAGTATTGGCCTCCAAGGCAAAGCCTGTTTTGAGGCATTTACATAATGCATAGAAATAAAAGAACTAGCAGTGATGGGACAACAATTATACATCTTCAAATATTATAACATAATCCTAATACCCTCTTTCCAACAAAATTCATTCAGATTCATACTTGCAAGATAAACAGATAAATTACACATACACTAATTATATAAAATAAACTTAAATTATAATCCTTATTATGTCTACATCTATTTTAATCAAATACTATCCATTGTACAATTTCCTACACCCACACATTTCCCTATCAACCAACAATACAACATTTCATACATAACTCATAATACAAGTATAAGTACACTTAACAGTAGTACTAAAGGGAGCCGTTCATCTTTTCTTACATTCATGTGGTTGTCACTACTCCAATCATCAAACAACTACTCTCACGTGAAAGCAATCTACGATCGCTCAATCTTTGATTTGACCTTCTCTTTTACCCGTACAGACATCTATCTAGTACGATCATCACTTCCGAACACCCATAGATTTCCCACTGGGCAAGCTGGAGTAATCTCTTCACTCCAGTACCCGTCAGACACTGACTGAGAGGCAGAGAGAGGCTTATGCTGACATCTTATATGTAACAAAACTTCAAGATAAGATGATGCCGATAAATGTAAAGGTTTCATGAATAAAATCAATAGAATTTTAATGAGAAGAAAAGTTATAGTGTTCTAGAATTGTAGTCAACATGTAATTTATAACAGTATATAGAAAGTGAATATGGTTTTCATTATTATGTATTTATAGTACACGCACTTTCTATTATTTAATATGAGCTTGCAATACATTTATGCAGTGTATCTATCTAGTCACAAATAAAAGTCATCAAATATTAAATGTTGTGGCATACTAGATTATTTAAATTGACTTCCTCAGAACGTTCTAATAACACATGCTTGAAATAATATTCTATCTTGGTTATGACCTTTAAGAATTTGCTGCTCACATTAAGAGATGTTTAGGCATCATAGTATTAACGGATATAAAAAAAATGTAAACCATAACGAAACTATTATACATTATAGAATCTCATATAATGTTTTCTTTCGATATTACACAATATGCAAAAGCTAAACTTTTCAAGTAAGTAGAACAATTATTATAAATTCTTGTCATAACATCTAACAATATATTTACGCTAAATTGTAATAGGATGAAATGAACTTTGTAGTGCTTGTGAAATTAGATGTGCATACATGTTTTAATTCAACCTAATTAACTTAACGTATATAGAGTAAGATTAAGAAAAGTGTTTTGCTGCCGAACATTTTGAACTAATCCAATACATTTATTACAATAATTTGTTAAATAATTTGAATACTGTACTATTACATACTGAATTAGCAAACTATTCTTCAACAACAGCGGAGGCTTTTTTGCTAACAAAGGCAAAGGGGGCTTTATGTTGGCTAGCAACAAAAGCGTTTTAAGTTCAACAATTCGCTCATAAATAGTGAAAACTGTGAACTGCCAGAGGGAATCAAAGTGCCGTGAATTCTTCATTGATGCCAAAGAAAGGCTATTGTTCCCTTTCACCTTACGCCGTGATTAATCATTTCGTTAACCCTATCCTCTTCCTCCCTAAATGGTTGATTTATTTAGTTTTTATACATTCTTTGTACTTAAAACATAAACGATTAATAATAGGTTATATTAAATTTATTAACAAATCGCATATGGAAAGTAAACAATTTACTCTAAAGGTATATTACAATCAATGAATCTTTGCATAAATAGATAATTAATAGTACTATAAAAAGACTACATTAAAATTAAATAGTGATCAAAAACCAAAATGCATTTCAGGAATACTTTTCACCATCTAAAGGGTAGGACATAGAATATGACAATTAAGATCGCACAGTTCCTTTTTTTAAGGGATGTATTACGATATTACTGTAACTAAATAACTTCGATGGCTGTAGAATTTTATTATAAATGTTTAGAACTTTATAGAGTTCAACAAATTAATTTAGTTGCCGATCCGTCGAGTATAAT
Organism: Homalodisca vitripennis; assembly: GCF_021130785.1. Taxonomy (NCBI): domain Eukaryota; kingdom Metazoa; phylum Arthropoda; class Insecta; order Hemiptera; family Cicadellidae; genus Homalodisca; species Homalodisca vitripennis. The sequence goes on from NC_060207.1 coordinate 64,984,180, forward strand.
TTTGACTTTTCTGTATAATAGTTCTTTTAAATACTGAATAACAATATTGTATTCATGTTCCGATCGATGAATAGTGAAAGTACTTATTCATAGCCCTGACGTGGGAAACTTGGGATACTCTTTTAATAGTTTAATACGAATTGTTTTATAATAACGTCACATTTATGTATTATAGTTTTGGGTTTTGAGAATAAATATATTGTAAACTAACTAACTGAAAGGATGCACTTACCGTAATTTTATAATTAATTATATTATAATTAATTTTATATAAGTCTTTAGACCAACATATTTTAATTAAATACACACATTTTGATGTCTTATATCTTAAAAGTAAATCGCTTACATTTTTATTTTGTACTAATTTTGGAGAATTGCATAGTTTAAAATCTTACAATTTTCGCAAACAGCTTTTCAATTATTAATTAGTTGGGTTTTCAAGTATATCTGTAAACAATATATATATATATATATATATATATATATATATATATATATATATATATATATATATATATATATATATGTATAACCTTTAAATTATTCCAGCATATGAAACGTTTTAATAGTTAATGCAATATTATTTTTGTTTGTATTAATTAAAATATAAAATTAATGGCACCTTTAAAAATGAATGAAGAAGTCTTAAAGATGAAGTCATTTTATATTGGACTGTATTATATTAATGGAGGTGCATAGAAATATGGCATTAGAGGACTATAGACGGGAATATGTGTGTTATCAAAACTGCTGTAGAAAATTCATATTTTTTATTATTTAGCCACGCGAAACACAACATACTATACGTAATTTTCGATACTTTGGGTATTCGATCCATTAAGAACTATTTTGCTCTCTTACTCTGATGCCATGAGGGATAGTTTAATTAAAGGTAGAAAAATAAGTTCCATGTACTTCTCACTTTCTATAAAAATTATTCCATTTGGATTTATGCCTAAACATTAAATTGACATAAACGGTGTTACAGAATTATTATTTTCTGACATAACAGCTAATTTACCACTCCAAACAGTTAAAGAAAACTTACAGAATTTGTAACTTTGTCCATCCATGCACACTATTCTAGTTGAATTACAAGGCCGGAAGTATAAACTGTATGATGGAGGATAAAACTTATTTACGTTACATATTTATTGGCAACGTCTAGCTAAATGGGATGAAAATTATTGGTAAGGGGTTCTAATTGCATGGCACACTAACAATCAGCCGAAAGCAGCAGAGTTTGTTTCTCTGGTGGCCGAGTTGTTAGCGTCCCAGTATATCACGCCAGTACCCCGAGTTCGAATCCCGGTGTGGGCACTACCTTTTTCGCATGCTAAAATTAAGTAAAACCTGAATTAATGCAACTCAGTTCCTCTCTGTATATTAAGCTTATACAAATCATAAACCAATACAAACATTAAATTGCCCTTTGTAGGAGAATTGCACATGAAATGCTTACTACATCGAAATTATACACAATCTATACTTAATCGGTTATGAATTTTAAACTAATTAAAATGTATTTAATTCCAGCACTTAATTCAAAATATTTTCCCTAATTGTATCAAATAAAAATGCTTGTAAATAATTGTATACTTCATCTCATTATAGTGATTTAACGGTACGCTATTAACTAACACTTGTAACCGCATTTCCACAGTAAACCACAACCAGTGCTGGTAGTTAACAACCGCAAACAGTATGTTTGTCCTCACAACACCGCGCCGTGTTTGTAGTGACATACAAAACAGTACCACACAGTTTTGGTGATCAACGTGTGGTATTATGCATGAACAGATAAATCTCCGCCTCAATTAGATTAAATTGCGACTCTTAAGAATACACAATTCGGGGTTATCAATAGCTTATTTAATTATGTTTGGGCACTAAGTATATTGTTTTTTATTACAGTCTAATTACAAAAACTCTTTCAAAACTGAAATAACTTTTATGAGTTCTAAATATAATTAAATTTGTAATTTATCCACGAGTTAAGGTTGGGACACACATAACCGCACCGTGATCCGATACGTGAGTCGGCCGAGTGTCGGTGCGGGCTCGGCTCGGTTACCGTGAGGCCACACATGTCCGTATGCAGTCTCCGAGCGCAACAATCTCACTGTTTGTACTAGAGCATGTTTTCTTTTGAATTCGAAGTGACAGATACTTAAAAATATATTCGGAAGATTACGTATTGAATGAGATAATTGTTTAATTTCATTTGTTGTTATTTTTATTAATTCGCTGTGGTGAATGACACATCGAAATGCTACAGTAAAGCTTTGTACAATCAGATAAGTATGTAAAATTTGTTAAATATCATTATCTTGGTTATATTTTGTATCCCTATAATTCTTGTTCATTGTGTTGCATTGGAGGTGATATTTTCGGTCAAATACACTATAAACAGTATATTTGGTGTTTTGTTTTGTTTTTTTTTTGTATTAAACCCAAGAGCTATGGTTGTGATGATAGCCAGAGAGTTTGCTATGTTTTGCAAGCACCGTTTATATTAATTCGTAAAACATAGTAAATATATTGTAAAATATATACTGGGAGAACATACAAAAAACACATTTTACAAAATATTTTTCTTTTAATAGCTTTTATAGGACATATAATTTATATTGCCAGAATTAGGTCTCAAAAATAGTAGAAACATAAAATATATTTTTCATAAAAACATTAAGAGTACGGTTGATCGGACAAAATTATATTGAGTATATTTTTAAGATAATAAAAATTAGTGCATGGTTAGAATCTTGTCTGTTAAGTTATTATAATATTTTAAATAGCACGTTAGAGCATTATAAAATAATTATTTATAATATAATATTTATGTTACAATGTTTTAAAGCCTAATATTTTAATTGTAAATCGTGCATAAAATCCTTTTTATTTAATACAGCACAATAGTTATATACTAAATTTAAACTTTGAAACGTCATAGTACATTATTTACTACATAAGCTACAATAACTCGTTTTTATCATTTCATTCTTGCTAGTTTCCCGCTATTTTTTATTTTTTTTTTTACCCTTTTTGTTTATAGTATCCCCAACACAGGCACAGCCTATATGGTGGTACCTAAATTTTCCCTTATTTTTCTAAATCTATTTGGCCTAATTATTAGTTTAAAAAAAGAAAACCCTAAAAGGATATAACCTACTTTTTGTATTTTATCTACTCTAAGTACATAAAATTGAAAATAAAGAAGTAGAAAATGGGTACACAGTTTGTTAAAAAATTTGTTTTGTATTTGTTATTTTGCTGCTAGTTGTAAATACGTTATTTCATAGTATTATTTATTATTAAGCACTGGCAACAATACAGTTATTTAATTGTAATATCAGTTTGTTTATCATCGGGAAATGACAATAATTTATTATTATTTATTTTAACATGGGGTTTTCTTGCTTGAAAATCTTATTGTAAATAAAATATTTTTATTTTTACTTTACTGAAGTGAAAAGAATAAAAATACCAACAAATGTCATAGAAACATTCTAAATATGGCCCTTACAAAATACCGGAATAAATTTAATCAAGTAACTTTAATACATCGAAGAAAAATAGATTTTTTAGCAAATAATTATATTCTTGTAATTTTTTAATTAATGAAAAATGTGTTATTAGATTTTTTCATAATTCGAATTTAGTTGTTTAAAATCACTTAATGGTACAACATGGTTTTCAAATTTGTTGTAATAAGAAAATATGCACAATTAATAAAATATGAACTATTTTTACTCTAAGGTAAAGAAAATGTAATACTTTTATCAATAAATATGATTTTGTACGCGAACACAGGATGTAAGTTAGTAGGGCTATACTAAAAATTCAATAAAATAGAACGTGTATAACTACTTAAATAGTTTTAAAAAGAAGAACGTAACAGTAAACAACATAATGATACCGCTCGTAGACCGCACCGTGCCCGACAAAATTCAAATAATAAACATATCGCCCGTGACGGTGCGGGCACGGTGCGGCCACGACGGTCTGGGGGGTCAGGTGCGGACATGTGTGGACTTGCTGAGGTTGAAAACTGCTCTGCAATTCTTTCACCGTATGACGGCCAGCACACAGCCGACTGACGTGTCGGGCACGGTGCGGTTATGTGTGTCCCAACCTTTAAGGTTAGGGACACACATAACCGCACCGCGCCCGAACACGTCAGTCGGCCGTATGCTGGCCGTCATACGGAGAAGGAATTGCAAGCGCAGTTTTCAAACCTGCAAGTCCTCCCACATGTCCTCGCACCGACACAAGACCGTCGTGGCCGCACCGTGCCCGCACCGTCACCGATATGTTTTAGTTTTTGAATTTTGACGGGCACGGTGCGGTCTACGAGCGGGCATCATATGTTGTTTACTGTTTGCGTTCTTCTTTTTTAAAAACTATTTAAGTAGTCTACACGTTCTATTTTTATGAATTGTTTAGTAATTAGCCTAGCTACCATACCTGTGTTCGCGTACAAAAAATCATATTTATTATTAAAAGTATACTCTACATTTTCGTACCTTAGAGATAAACTAGTCATATTTTCTTATATTGTGCATATTTTCTTATTACACAACAAATTTGAAAACCATGTTGTACCTTAAGTGATTTTAAACAACTAAATTCGAATTATGAAAAATCTATAAACATTTTTCATTAATTAAAAAATAACAAGATTGGTACATTATTGCGCGATAAATCTATTTTTCTTTTGATGTATTGAAGTTACTGATACATTTATTCCGGTATTTTGTATAGGGTCATATTTTAGAAATGTTTCTATGACAAAATTTTTATTTTTTTATTCTTTTCACTTCAATAAAGTAAAAAATAAAAAATATTTTATTTACAATAAGATTTTCAAGCAAGAAAAACCCATGTTAAAAATAAATAATAATAATAATAAAATCATTTATTTCCCCATAATAACAAACTGAATATTACAAATAAATATTATTGCCAGTGCTTAGTAATAAATAATACTATTACATAACGTATTTACAATAGCAGTAAATAACAAATACAAAAACTTGTTTTCTACTTAGGTACTTTATTTCAAATTTATGTACTTAGAGTAATAAAAATATAAAAAGTATGCTACATCCTTTTTAGATTTCTTCTTTCTTTTTTTTTAACAACTAATAATTAGGCCAATAGATTTACAAAATAAGGGAAATTTAGGTACCCCATAAGAGGCTGTGCTGTGTTGGGGATACTATATACAAAAAGGGTAAAAAATAAAAATAGCGGAATCGAGCAAAGCTATGAAATGATAAAAAATGAGTTATTGTAGCTTATGTAGATAAATAATGTACTCTTACGATTTCAAAGTTTAAATTTAGTATAACTAGTGTGCTGTAATTTAAACAAAAAGGATTTATGCATGATTTACAATTAATTCAAATATTAGGCTTTAAACATGTAACATTAAATATTATATTATAAATAATTTTATTTTTATAATGCTCTAACGTGTCTATTTAAAAATATTATTAATAACTTAGCAGACAAGACTAACCTTACACTAATTTATTATCTTAAACATATACTCAATATCATTTTGACCAATCAACCATACAATATATTTTTTTTAGAAAATATATTTATGTTTCTACTATTTTTGACTAATTCTGGCAATAAATTATTTGTCCTCGGAGCTATAAAAGAAAAAAATTTGGTAGTAAAAATCTGTTTTTTGTATGTTCTCCAGTATATATTTGACAAATTATATATAAACGGGCTTGCAACATGGCAAACTCTATAGCTATTTGGGTTTTAATACAAAAAACACCAAATATACTGTTTATAGTGTATTTGACCAAAAATTCTCTGCAATGAAACACAATGAACAAGAATTATAGGGATAAAAAATATAACCAAGATAAAGATATTTACAAATTTTACATACTAGCTGATTGTACAAAGCTTTACTGTAGCATTGCCAATTATTTCATTCACCACAGCATTAATAAAAACAACAACAATGAAATTAAAACATTATCTCAAGCAAATACTTAATCTTCCGAAATATTTTTTAAGTATCTGTCACTTCGAATTCAAAAAAACATGTCTTGAGTACATACCAGTGAGATTGTTGCGCTCGGAGGCCTGCATACGGAAAATGTGTGGCCTTCACGGTAACCGAGCCGAGCCCGCTCCGATACTCGGCCGACTCACGTGTCGGGCAAGGTGCGGTTATGTGTGTCCCAACCTTTAGGTTTTACTTGGTTCAGGAACCAAGAGACAATTTGCACTTACAACGTGGGTTTTCTTGACATCGATAGACGACATTTCGCATAAGAAAGAAATCTATCATGAGGTGCGCTAGTTCAGGTGGAGATCGAAATGGACGGGAACCAAAATGGTTAAAAATTCTGAAATGATAATTTTTCTCATACAGTTTTTTTAGCGTGACAGACTTTAACCACCAATATCGCACGCGTAAATAAATTTTGAATCAGCGTCAGTTGACATACTGACACTGAAAGAGGCGAGTTTTCTAATGGTGATTATTTATAGATCCATGGTCGGTTTGAAGTTTCAAAACTGTATTAAATTTATAATCTGGTATAAACATCTTTTAGTGTTTTCAAACCTTTAGGTACCCTCTCATTTTGACTTTCCGAATCCCAGCGCGTCTGAGAATCGATTTCTTTCTAAGGAAAACTTCCTCTACCGACTGATTCTAAGAAAACCAGATGGTTAACTTGGAAGTACAGATTGGCTCTCGGCTCCTACACTAATAGGGTTCTTGCGCTCCGACAAATAACATCGGAGTATTTGACATTTTTCTGAGTTTCCTTCCTCACTTAAAAATGCGCTATTGATACGTATTAATATCATATTATAACTGATACTAAATAATCAGCTGAATTTAGTGTTTTGTTTTCTGAATTTGCCGACCTAAAAAACAAGTATGTTTCCTCTTAACTTTTCTTCTTTTCTAAATTGTATATCAATAAACTAATTGATATACATTTTGATGTAAAATTGTAATTTTTAAGTATGGAATTACCAATGAAAATGCTACGCTAGCTGGTATACGCAATATCGAGTACTAATCAGAGTTTACGAATTATCAGGGAAACACATTAATAACTTGATTAATGGAATTTAGAATGGGGGATAGCGTTCAATACTCCCTTAACTCTTTATTACTTCAAATTTGTCAATTCTCAAAAACTATCTTAAAAATGTTTACCTTAAAATTAACGAATTTGTGCTGTTCTTATTTTCAATAACATCTTTAGTTTAAAATATAACAGGTTCATGCAGACGCCATTTATAAATTCCGAAATGATGTGTTTCTGTCTCTTTTTAAATACACGCATGAAGCTAATATTTTTTCATTATTTAAATCTTTACCTGTATTAAATTTCAATATATTAAAGTACAAAACTAAACAGACAGACAGATAGTAGACTAAGCAGAGCAGAATTGCACTTTTACGATAAATCATAAGAGTATCTAATCTAGTTTGTTTTTACGGGTTGTTTTAACATAAAAAGTCTTTGCCTTTTAAAATAAAGTTAGGACATTAAAACTTAGGAACATTGTCAACTTTACAACTTGTCAGGAAATCACCACCTCGAATGTTTTTATTTCAACCTGACAAAACCATTTAGCGAAGCTTAATACAGCAATTTATGAATATGTATATATACATAAATAAAAATACGTAAAACATCTTTTTATTAAAAAAACATATAATTAAGACGTTCCGTATACCTATCACTGTAATATTAAATTAAGCAACATTATTAAACATAGGAAACTATTATGCCTTAATACATGAACCAATTCATGATAAAACTACGAAGAGTATTAACAGTTAACACAGAACAGTAACAGTTAAAATCTTTTATCACAGGTACATACACTTCGCAAGAACATTTTCGCTCCAGATATTGCAATCCTAGTAGATGGCTATTAAACGTACAAAATGACCCTTAAATGGGTTTTTAGTTTAAATGTTTAATGGAAGAAATAAACATTTGCAACCAATTAATTTTTCCTACAGTTAAATAATGATTGGTATGCATGTTGTCTTGACAAGTATAATTTTTTAAGTTTTTTTCTCTAAATATGTTATTCTGTTTTAAAGCACTTAAAATAATTTAATATGTTACTGCATTTCACAGGATATTTTCTGACTTACCAATAACAATTATTGATATATATCGTTCGTATATAAAAGAGCATGTCTGACATCATAGGTATATAGTGTAGTCATCACCCGTGTAGTCATGACAGCTGTGGCTTAATCTTTTTAAGAAAATTCTGTGAACTAACTGTCCAACATACAAATTACAGATGCAAAAATTTACGAATTTAGTTGACTTTCTGAGATTAGACGAAATTAACATCTATCTATTCAGAATATTCTACTCCAGAACAGATTCTACCATACAAATTATACTTCAGATCTTAGATACTTTAAACCCTTGAAACGGATCTGACCTATCTCTCATCAAACTTGGTTAGATATAGAGGAACAAAGCATTGTCAAGAGACGCTTCTCACTCTTTGTGAGAGGACTTGAGTGCCTATAGAATTTGGTAGAGTGTTGAAAGAATATGATAGGGGAAGATGAAAATGTTATTGGAATTATAATCAAGTATTTTTATAAAAAAATGTATTAACAATAGCTATACCACTGGATACAAACTATTTAAGATTGTATGCGATGCTTATACAGTTGGAGCATATAGGAGAAAAGTGCCTTGTACACCGAGTTAAAGGTCCTCACACAGGGGATGAAGTTACCAGTAAATTATATATATATATATATATATATATATATATATATATATATATATATATATATATATATATATATATATGTATGTATATATATATATATTTATGTATGTATGTATATATATATATATGTATATATATAAGTGTATGTATGTATATATATATGTATGTATGTATATATATATATATATATATATGTATGTATGTATATATATATGTATGTGTGTGTATGTATGTATATTAAACATTCAATATAACAACTAAATTAATAAAACAAAGTTTAAAAATAAATTGATTAAAATTAAAACTGCTTTTGAATAAGCTTTGTAAACCTATAGTCTACTTCTAAATTTTAGCACAATGGATAAATCCTTCATAAATGGTATTTTCTTAAAGTTGCATAATTCTGGATTAGTAGTGGAATATTTAACACTTATAAGTAAGACAAATGACACAGTTTATGAAGATGTTTCAACTATGATTTGCGTTATTTATTGTATTGTACCATTTTTCTTAAATACAGAGAACTAGATCGGTCCATTCAAGCGTTATTTTTTATACAATAAAATAATACGTGTCGACATACTTACTAATATTAGTTACAGCAGACGGCATGTAAATTATAAATTCTTACCTGAAACAACACAGAAAGGTTAGTATAAACCAAATTATTGTCCAGGATTTCACTTGACAGTATATATTTCTACAAATAACTAATATTTAATTAAAAAATAAAATTTAATTTATATGATTATTTTTTAAACTTAAGGACGTAAGCTTAGTTATGTTATGGTGGTAGGTTATGGCAGGGAAAATACACCACCTATCTGAAAGTATACACTGGATCTACGCAATTTAGTTTGCTGCGGGGTTTCAATTTTAGAAACATTCCGAAATTTGTGGTATTTGGAGGTCAAGTAGTGCACTTTAGTGAAGCATATGGCAATAAACTTCTCTGCATAAAAAAATAACATTCGTAGGCTACTATTACATAACAATATAATATACAAATGATGACGTGTGTGTGTTAGGCTACGCCTCACTGGTCTTGAAAACTCTCTTTTGGTTTAATCAGCAGATATAAATAAGTTTTTAATCACATGTCAAAATCAAAAATATAAATATAATAATTTATACACATTTAAACAGGTAATAGTAAATGTTTGCTGTTATTCATGTGTCTGTCAGCTACACTTTACAAATGTCATAATACGTCCAGAAGCTTTTCTTTGTCTGTGTTTGTTTTTATTTGGATTTTAATCAACTACAGTGAAATGCCACCGTTTACTACATTAAAGTGTGTTAACTGAAAAGCTACGGAATTCGACTTTAGCCTCTCTTTAAAAGGATGTCTCCACATTGGTCTAAAATAGTTCAATTGTTACCGAAATCATTAGACCTATTCACTAAAATAATATAAAAAAATTTGAGAAATTTCAGAGGTACTTATATAAAACAGTTTCTTTCTCCAGACTTAAGAGAGATCTTTAAACTTCAATATAAATTTAATCAAGAAGTTGGAATATCTTTCAGTGACTATCACTTACATCAGGATTGTTTGGAATGTTATTTACATAGAACATGCTTATGCTGCTTCTGTTTCTGTGTTTTTTATTTTATTTTTTATTACATTGTGCTAAGCCGCGTGTATCTGTACGTACGTCATATGGAACCCATGTCTATATAAAAGAAAAAATATCTGATCAAAGACTGTATTTCGAAAAAAACTACTACAGCAAACTTTTAAACGATATAATTATATTATCATAAAATAAAGAGAGAGATACTGAAAACTTCAAATGGTAACATAGAAGACCCTTTTTTACAAAACAGTTTCTGTAGTCCGCTTCAAAAGTAGAACAGAGCGGAACACACATTTGCATTGCAAAACTACCACATTAAGAAGTTTTAGTAAATAAACTAGCAAACATCTTTGAACTGGCAGGAAAACTCTGAGCACCGGAATCTTCATTTGTGGTTAAGAAAAGGCTTTTGTCTGCATTCACCAATTGTTTCTCTTTCTTGATGAATCTCTTTCCCAAATATTTCAGAATTGGGATATACAATAAAAATCTATAAAATCTTGTGTTTTAATGAGTTTTACGGGATAGTCATAGAATACGGAGTGGTTATGTAATCTGTTACTATACTTTAGCGAATGGAAATAAAAAATGGCATTGTTGTGCGATTAAGACTATTTGGTTAAGATAGCGCATTCTTATTTTTAAGTCGCAGTTCTTATAATGACTTCTCTAAAGTGAGAAAATATATACGAGAATCCAATTTTGATCCACCAGGAATTTAAAGGTATTTAAAGTAGAGAATTTGTGCAATTTTATTTGACGCCTAGATAAAAACAAATTAAAGATCATACATTTATAGTGCGTACATTACGTGCAGCTTCGATGTTTTAACGATTTATAACTTACGTAAAATGTAGATGTAATTTATGAAGATCAACTTTTTTCAACTTTCAATTTTCAATAAATACTTACAGAAATTGCGTTTTTTATGAATACAAATATTTTGCATACGTCTTACAAAATTTCATATCCTGGCCTTCGATCATAGTTTTACTCCATTATAAGATACCCACACGTTCTGCTATAAATGCCTAAAACTCCTCTTTAAATGGACACTTTTTTAAAACTTTTCCTGCCTTAAGAAAAAGTATTTTAAAGAACTTGACGAAAAAGTATTTTAACATAAACAGTTATCTCAACCGAAAACTAATTACGCCATAGACGTAATTTTTGGCATTACAAACATTCAACAGATGTTCCCGTAGGAGTAAGGAATCACCAAAATAACATTTCATACTATTACAATATCATCCGTACCGATCCATTATTAGAATAGGAAAAAAGGATAAAAAAGACAGAAATCATTATATTTTAATTGATTACTAGAAATTAAGATTTAAATTTTAGTTTTAAACGTAGAGAAGTGTTTTAAGTTGTATTTTAGCAACCATATTTGAGACAAAGGTACTAAACAAGCTCATTTAAGAATTAATTTATGAATTAACTTACCAGTAATAAAAACTTCTTAAGACGTGTAAAGAATATTTTAATATTTTCGTTATGGGTAAAAAATCGTAATAAGCGTTTTTTCTTATTACTGTCATAAAAATATTGCGACTTTTTCACTATAAACAAATATTTTAGATATTGTATTGAGTATTAAGATATAAACTATGTTTCTGAAAATGTAAAATTTAAATTATAATATTGAACAAAAAAATAAATACAAATTTCAGGTTTCTGCAAAATTTATAATTTCTGTTTCTTTTTAATAGGTATATCACAATGGTGAATTCCACTTGCGATACAACATTTATAAACTGTACATAATAAGGATTTTCAAACCCAGGCGTAAGCATATATTCATATATTAGTTCAACAGACAATTGATAAGACAATTGAAACTAAGTATGTTTTTGTATACATATATCTACGACATTAATAGTTGAAGGGAATATGGATCTGACGAAATAGTTTATTTTATGTAGGTCTAAGAGTACCCCGAGGACCACCCAGCCGTACTTGACTTTAAATCGTTCATAACCACAACTAACTCAAAGGTAGTCTTAGAATTTGTTGGCAGTAAACAATGCAAAACTATAATTTAATAAAGAATTTTGCTTTCATTTGCTTTTCACAGTAAAAACGTATAAAATGTATATTTTAATTAGCTGACTGTTAAAGATGCCTGTCACTTAAGGGCCTGGTAAAATGTAATTTATGTCCGTCTATATGTTTGTCTGTCCACACGTTACCTCGAAAACAAACTGATCAGTAGACTTGAAACTTTGAATGAAGCTTGAATGTTACTCCATGAGATTTGGCTAAATATTAGCTAACATTTTTACATAGGTCTTATGGGTAACCATGATGGCAACAAGATCGCAAAATAAATGAATGTAAACAAACTGAGTACAATCACATGAAATGTTATCACGTAACATAGTAACACATGTAGTCCACGAAATAAGCGGTAGACTTGAAATTATGTATAAAACCTTAATGAAGCCTATTGCACGACACGTGGCTTACACGGGTCTTGAATAATACTAAAGTAAAATACATTAATAGAGGCAATCCTTCGTAAAGGAGTTTCATTATTTTCCCAAACATATTAATAGAAGGAAGGCAGATATCCCTTGAATATGTTTCTGGTCTCAGTAAAACCAGTTCCTTAAAGACTAAACATAATAATTACCTAAGAATAACCACAATAAAGTTTACCAAGTTCGGTGTACACTGATCTGCTAAAAGAATAAGTTAAATAAAGTTTAAAAGTTCGATACAGATATTGCGTCGCTACAGGAATAAATGGAACAACGCTGCAACATTCAATGCAGATAATACGTTACTGAAAAACTTTAAGGAACAACGTTACAAAGTTCAATATTGATACAGAATCGGCAAAGATTGCTGATCAGGGCTGTACCAATATTGCGTCCTGGCTATATTGAAGGCGCGATATTTATCTGGTCAGTGATATTAACATACTACAGTAATATCTGAGGTTTCAGTACAAAGAGATTCCACTTTTTTTATATAAAATTATATTTTAAATCATGACTATCTCTTGTATTAGTACTAGCTTAAAAAATACGGCTTAAAATCTCATCAATTGTGTGATGTAATAAAAATAGGAGTAATGTCATGTTCCTTTCAATGTATCATAATAAAACGCATCATTTATAAATACCACACAATGTATGTTTATGTGGTAGACTGTAAACCATAATAGTCTTTATAGTACTTATATGACAACAGTCTAAAAGATATGTGCCACAAGAAATTTAAATGGACCTTATTTATATAGAATTATTTTTATTTTTACACCGTAGTAGAGTGTTAATTTAATTGAAACCTTCATTTTGGGGAGTTGTTATGTAGGGTGTAGAGAAATCCAGATACTACTTACCATCTATTTATTTGTAATTCATTATAGTTGCTTTATCTAACATCGCTCGGTGACACTTCAGGACTTTGGAAAAAGTTCTGTGAGGAGTTGATGAACAATCTGACATGTAGTTCAAGCCTACATTAATGAAAACTCTTTAAAAACTCAAGAAAAGAACGATGATATAAAAAATACAATTCACACTATAATTTAAAAATGATCACGTAAAGGTTTTTAAGATTGACTTATTAAACTAAGCCATAAAAGTAACATTTAAAATTGATCATCAACCAATTTTATATTTACTCCGTTCTACTATAATTCCGTTTCAATATGTAGGGAATTAACGTTTATACAAACAGACATTTTTAATAAACTTTCTACAAGATATTGAAGGTCCTAGAAAAATACAGTCAATAATATATAGTGAGTATTATTGTTTTATTATGTTCAAAATTTTCAGTGTTCAAACTAGCCCACAGAAGGAAGTAAAGAAAACCTGGAGTACTATAATTACATTTTGTTAAACTAGATTTCACCATGCGAAAACCTACGAACTATTATGAATCCAACCAGAAACTAAAGTTTGCTTCATTTTTGCGTAGTTTAATATATAATAAACACATTTTTATATAGAGAGGGAGATAATAGGTTAGTTAAATCAGTACAAAAGTTTTACCTATTTTATCGCCAAGTCATGTTTAGAACTTGTGCCCTAAATAATCTTTAAGAATATGAAGACACGTATTTTTGTTCACTACACCGATAATTGGGTTTCGGTTAATTTTTACTCACAATAATAATACTTCTAAACAAGGAGTGTTCTACACAACGTTATCTTTGACACGAACACAGACAGGTTAGATAACGGCTGAGTAAACACTAAGTGACGTCACATCGTGGACTGCTGGTAGGCTCAGTCACGGAACACATGTGTTAGGGTAGTTGTATTCGGGGAGCTGATATTCACAAATAAAAAATATAATTGAATGGAATTTGTACATTAGTGAACAGTTTAAAGTCCTTAAAGTTTTATATCTAAATTAAATGTATTATTTTGCAATGTTTTTATTTCATAGCATTTAAAAAGAGAATTGAACTGGAAAATGTCTTATTAGAAAGTATAAAAAACTAGGTGATATTCTTGACTCGCTGGCACCAATGGAAATACTATTCGTTAAACTAGGTAACGACATTTTTATATTAACATTGTTTAGATTGTTTGACCACTTGGAAAAAGTTCAGGAGTAAAAATTAAATTGTTAATGAACCAAATATTATTATTATTGTACATGAACAAGAAGAAAATATAAATTTAAAATGTCACTTAACAGTGAAGATTATTGGGAAGGAGTTCGTAATAAAGAGTATGTACATTCAAATAATATGTCCATCTTGATAGCTTGATCAATTAAATTTTCTTAAAAGAGATATGTTCTATTCTTATATTTCAGAGATGAATTCAATAACTTGAAAGGTCTCAAAATTAGTAAAAATAGAGTTGATTTAATGGGTAAAAAAATTCAAAAGATTAATTTATTAAAACTTTGTAATGGCAGTAGGAAAATACAAAATTGCTGTATGAATAAATAATTAGCATTCGGAGATAGAAAAACAAATCAATCAGTCTCCAATAAGCACAGAAAACCGTTGGCATACATAAATAGTCTGTAAAGAAAAATAAAGTTTGATTAGGAAAAAGCATTAACTTACGATTCAATCATATTTATGAGTTTTGTGATATATCAATAATGCTGTATGAATAAATAATTAGTATTCGGAGATAGAAAAACAAATCAATCAGTCTCCAATAAGCACAGAAAACCGTTGGCATACATAAATAGTCTGTAAAGAAAAATAAAGTTTGATTAGGAAAAAGCATTAACTTACGATTCAATCATATTTATGAGTTTTGTGACATATCAGTAACCCTCTACTGAAAATTACAATCTTACTGTTTTCAGTTATTTACCTATTTCATATATGCTAAATTCCATACATTATGTTATTAAATTTATAGTCTAAAGAAATTCAAAACAACGCTTAAATTTTAACCATCAAGCTATTTGAGACTACATAATTATCAAAGTAATTATTTTGATTGAATTTTCAAAATTGTCTTAATATTCATCAATGTTATGAGTATAAAGTACTATTATTGTATATAATTTTAAAATTAATTATAAATTCAAGGATTATCAAAGAAGGAAGAAGAAGAACTGTTCGTTAAAACTTCTTATTCTGTTTCGTTGTCTGATTAAACACAAACTTGTTCTGACAGGAACGTTAGAACTTGGACATAAACCCATCTGTCCAATTCAAAACTGAGAGAGTGGAGTTCCATGTTATCCTATGTTAATGTCAGCCTACACAAAAGAAGTCTTATTGCAGCAAAGTTTAAATTAAATAACAATATAGCAATATATAATTAATTACTGTGCGGTAGATTTTTCGTTCCAAATAACAATGCATCATGTGAAAACAATGTGAGGAGTGTAGTCTCCATTCCAAACGTTGAAAAAATTAAAACTTTTTAAATCTAGTTTTAATTACTTTTATGTTTAACACTTTTAAGCTAAAATTTATGAAAAGTAAACACTTTTTAATTTTAGAGATAAATTATTATTTTGAAGTAGTTTTTTCCTACCTACACAACGCTACCAAACCTGTTCACATTACCTTATCATCTATCTACTTACTAATAATTCACTGCCTATCTAGACATAAGTGCTACCTTTACACTACTATAGTGAGCATAATAGCATGACGAGTAACAATACTGCGATTATTGGTCATAATTGGGATAAATCGCTACCTCCCCGGTCCCACCCCACTGTACGGCCTCGAACCTCGTGACCTCCAGTTAAGAGTATCATCGGACACCCTTATCTGGATGATGACGTGTTCTTAACTCAAGCATTCCTTTGATCACTAATGATCAGTAGGAGATCTTCTTTACCATAAGGTACAGTATAATGAAGGGTATACGGAGTTTGGCCGGCTGTGGGACCGGATCGCTGTATATTAATGTGTACAAATGTCCATCAAATTAGATCACTTTGGTTTTTTAATGATAAAATCATGTTGATTTGAGAATTAACAATAATTTAGATGTGTTAAACTTAACCAAAACCAAATTAAGCTTACCAGCCACCAGTAGGTTCTGTTACTACGAGATGTGGAATTTTTAATTCCGCACTTAAAAGCACTCATTTCGCTGGATTATTTAGATTCGCACGAATGCATTACAGAAAAATTGTCAGAAATAGCAGTATTTGGTTCCACCTGAAGAAATAATTTGGCAATCTTTCATCTTAGGAAGCCCGGTCTCTGGATCGTTCTAAGCATAAATAACCTGCATCTTTTATAGTAGCTACTGAACATAATTTCTTGGTCCTTATGAGCTCCTAGTCTTATGAAACCTCAAGCCTCTGTATTATGTTTTAGCATCAAACGTTATCTGAAAGCAGGCCTCAAGAATGTCCTGGTTTCTCGTAGCTTTTGCCTCAAGAACTCTGCTATTTAGAGACCCTTCTCGTCTTAAAATATCTCACTTCTGGAAGTTATCTTCTTGCACTACTACCGTCTGAAGGCTGCAAGCCTATCGGTTTATTTGATAACTCGCCTGTTTGAAGACCTGTTCGATATTCATAACACAATCATACCGGCTTTGATAAAAATCTTATACGCGTAGAGACATCCCTTCATTAAAAATCTTAAATTAATTTATGAAATTATTTCTACAGAATGATCATACCAATATCGGAAAATACCATGCGTGCATAAAATGACCCGTAAAATTGTGTAGAAAATAATTTTTTCCTGGATAATTGGTGAACAGTTTTTGCACAGTATTTTTAAGCTAAGTATTTTAGCATTATCAGATGCTATAAAATCGTCCTTTTTACAATCAATTTTGGAATGGTGTTAAAACGTCTTAAATGATACCATTTTCAATATTGCTACTTCAAAACTAATATTAGCTACGTTTATAAAAGTCACATAACAGTAGAAACGTCTGAGTAATAATGTATAAGTGGCAACGATGCTCTTAAAACACTTCATAATTTATTACAATTTATTTAGTGACATTTCCTTAAAATTGCTACAGGAAATTGGTAAACAAATGACGGTACATTTGATAGTAAACTGCAGTGTGTATTAACCAGTCAGTAAGTATTGTACTACAAGTCCAAGAACAATAAAATGAAACATCACGTTGAAACAGGATTACAGTAAGGTATAAGATTTGCAATATAATATACTGATGTTAGGAATCTTATAATTTCGGTTTGTGCCAAATTCATTTATCAGCTTCCATGTTCTATAATGATTGAGTTCCTTTATTAATTTGATAAAACAAAGAACGCTGGACGTTCCCCAACTTCACCTCTCTCTGCTTTCAATTACAAAGATGGATATAGACCAATTATAATTTTAGGATCTTGAAAACAATCTGTAGCAATAGAGCGGAAATGACTTAAACACCAGCTTTGGGCTGCTCAATACTAACGAAATAAAACGAATTTAATGTATGTGAAAAGATTAAAATCTTTCAGAACCTGATAAGATAGTTGTATGATCCAAAACTTTCGAAAGTGGTATAGAAACAGCACTTTTAGCAATACTAAAGAACACATATATTGTTGTTGATGGTGTTATTGTTTATGTTTCTCGAGATTAGTTTGATGTACAAACAGTTCTTGTACCAATACTAAAGAACACATATATTGTTGCTGATGGTGTTGTTGTTTATGTTTCCTTGAGATTAGTTTGATGTACAAACAGCTCTTGTAGCAATACTAAAGAACACATATATTGTTGCTGATGGTTTTGTTGTTTATGTTTCTTGAGATTAGTTTGATGTACAAACAGCTCTTGCAGCAATACTAAAGAACACATATATTGTTGCTGATGGTGTTGTTGTTTATGTTTCTTGAGATTAGTTTGATGTACAAACAGCTCTTGTAGCAATACTAAAGAACACATATATTGTTGCTGATGGTGTTGTTGTTTATGTTTCTTGAGATTAGTTTGATGTACAAACAGCTCTTGTAGCAATACTAAAGAACACATATATTGTTGCTGATGGTGTTGTTGTTTATGTTTCTTGAGATTAGTTTGATGTACAAACAGCTCTTGTAGCAATACTAAAGAACACATATATTGTTGCTGATGGTGTTGTTGTTTATGTTTCTTGAGATTAGTTTGATGTACAAACAGCACTTTTAGCAATACTAAAGAACACATATATTGTTGCTGATGGTTTTGTTGTTTATGTTTCTCGAGATTAGTTTGATGTACAAACAGCTCTTGTAGCAATACTAAAGAACACATATATTGTTGCTGATGGTGTTGTTGTTTATGTTTCTTGAGATTAGTTTGATGTACAAACAGCTCTTGTAGCAATACTAAAGAAACACATATATTGTTGCTGATGGTGTTGTTTTGTTTCTTGAGATTAGTTTGATGTACAAACAGCTCTTGTAGCAATACTAAAGAACACATATATTGTTGCTGATGGTGTTGTTGTTTATGTTTTCTTGAGATTGGTTTGATGTACAAACAGCTCTTGTAGCAATACTAAAAGAACACATATATTGTGGCTGATGGTGTTATTGTTCATGTTTCTCGAAATTAGTTTGATGTACAAACAGTGTTCCTATACAATTACATACACGTAATTTTAACATGTTACTTTTTTGAATTCAGTAAAAAATATGCAAATGGTTACTAAATTCCAGCATTGCAACTTTGACCAATCTTTGGTTCACAACAACAACATAAACGAGATGCTAAGTGCCTTTTTATTTATGTTACCCCAATTCTTGGAAGTTTTTTTTTTAATTTGGTAAATAAGTTACAGAGCCAAACACTGTAAATAAACTGGAGTGTACACTATACGCAATTAACTAAAGCAATAGGAATGACGTGTAGATTTATCCATCTATTTACAAAACGAAAGAAACATATATTGCCCTATTCTAATGTTTAAAATTTAATTGTAGTGGTATTTTAGTGGTTAAAATACTTGCTTGATAAGACTTTGTTATCTGCAAGTGTTTATTAGTTGATATGCTCAAATGGAAGTCCCTTATCGGTTCCTTTTGCAAGCCAGGAGTGGGTCAGGCTAATCATTGAACTGGGTGCAAATTGGATGGTTAATGTTAAAACCCCATTAAAACCCTAGTACCCACACCAAGCTCGTTAGCAAATATGAAACAGCTGACTCGAGCACTTTCCGACCATAGCGAACTCTCAGTTTGCTTACTAGAATAAGCTACTTATGAATGGAATGAAATGGTCATTTGGTCAGCACGATGTCGATTCAAGGAAAACATTTTTTCAAATTTATAACTTAACAAAAAGGTGTTGCCTACAAACCAAGTTCTGTGTTTTAAATAACATCGAATTGACATACTACCTTTTTATAGCTCCGCTTATAGAAATAAAATAATTCTAAATAAGCAGAGTAGGCCATACAACTCGACGTTTTATATGCCATCGCCGTGGTTTAAGCCTTCACAAAGAGGTTGTGTAAACGATATATTTAAGCATACATGTAGTTGAATATATTTAAAAGTTTCTAATGACACTAAAACAATTATATGAGAACTCTATAAGGATTTATACATTTTTTAACTTGTTATATCGAATAGTAAATTATGTTATCACGAGATTGATATATTAGAAACTACTTTAAATATAAGTCATCCAAAAACTTTATTTTACAACTGAGCTTTCTTAGCAAACACGTTGCTATTGTCGGGGAATGGGCCCACTGGACACTTTAAACATATTTGTTACTTCAAAGTTGTATATAAAATTGATAATACCTGTAAATTGTATTTCAATGATTTTAAGATTTTCGATCATACACGAAAATTACATTATTGCAAGTCAACGAGTGGCCGACCGAGGGATTATAACGGGTACCCCCATTTTTCATCATCACCCATTGTAAGGAGAAAGTATTGTGATATTATAAAAGGAATCGAGTTATTATTTTTGGTAGCTTACGGATAGTCAAACAATCGCTTTTAAATGTTCATGTTTATTATCTATCCATGACAAAACGAACGGATTTTGAAAATTCGGTATGGGGTTGTTAATATATAATATTTTCTCTATTGAACATATCCTAATGTTACAATTTGCCCAATAAACTATTAATTAGTTTATTAGTTATTTTTATTAGTTTAGCTCAATAAACTATTAATTTAGTTTTGGTTTTTGGCATAGTATGTTTACCACAACGGTACAGATTACATACCTCTACAAATCACAGCCCTAAATTTGGTAAAGGGTACAGTTTCAAAATTGCGTAAAACGTATTTATTAAAATCCTAATAACGACTAATTGGAAAGTACTTCTATTACGATGAAATTCGGTGTATTAGTATAATGCATTACTATAACTAATTATATAGTTTGTTTTGTTTCTGTCCAAAAGATTTTTAAAACCCATTAATCGTGACTCATATCTAAAAGAATAGTTTCCTCCAAAATATTTTTCTTAGCAAGTTCTAGCGTTGAATATTGAATCCACGCCTATTGATAGCCACAGTTCATTAAGATTGCAAAAGATAGTTAATCCGGAAAAATTTAATTTTAATTCCAAAGAAGTAAATTAATGTGGATACTTAAGAGGTTTTAACGTGGATTTGAGACACGTTTAACATTGACATATACATTTATTTTAATAGGTATTTTAAGATCATAAATATCAAATTTATAAATAAATCTTACAAAATAAATAGAAATACAATGAATGTCTAAGTATGTGAGGGAAAATGTTACTTGGTACTACTTAATTAAAAATACTGTTTCCAGCTAAAATTTAATTTATTTGATTTTTAAAAATTAATAAAACAGTTCTTTTTTGTCATATCAATTAAGATATTGATAATTAACTTATGATACTGTTGTTCAGATTATTCAACGATTGATAAATTAATTTTTCATACAATCGTATTTTTACATTTAACGACTACTATAACAGTGCATTGTAGACGTTACATTAGTGTTTTATTAGCAGACGGTCACAATATATTAATTCCCACCAGAATTACTGACATAATACTGAATTAGAGCGTGCCTTAATTAGTATTAGCGATAATTAAAACATCACTTAGCTAAAAGTGTTTGTCCATTAACGAACACAGCACCTTGTAGATGCAATTTTATATCTTCACTCCATTAGCTATTTTTAATGAAAATGCATAGTTAAGCAAACAAATCGATATGCAAATATTACGTTAAGGTCTAGTATAAAATTATTTAGATAACAAAAACAATTGGTTTTGTCTGAAAATTAAACGATGTTTAATTTTAATAGGTAAAATTCACAAATTCACTAATCTGCAAATACGTATTAATCATATGTACTACATTCTTGAATGAAATATAGAAAATATTCTGAACAACCAATCCATATTTATAATTTATGATACGTTAAATACTCTAATAAACTAAAACTATAGTAAAGTTTACGTTTTTTCTTTATAAACCATAGAAGCAATATTTATATTTGTATATTATAGAAACCTAGTAACCATGACTATGTATATGATACTTTCTAAATTAATTATGATATTCTACGTTAATATTATTTCAATATACAACTTGTTCTTAGAAGAAAACAATTATTATAACTCCAATAAAACGGAATCTATAATATGTACCACCAGAAGGTAGATGAAAAGGTGTTTTGTAATATAAAATCCTGAGTAAAGTAACGTAAATTCTAACCACAGCAGAGGAAACTGTTAACGAGGTCCAGAGCACACAACACATGACTTGTAACAACACTTAGTAGATTTGTTGAAAATTTGCTATCGGTATGGTATTCATATATTAAATTACTCCTTACCTGGAAACAAGGTAATATGTAAATACCCAGAAAAGAATGTTAATCGCCTACAAAGTATTTAGATTGAAAAACAACAATAACAATGCTATGCAATTGTAATAAAACTTTATTATTCATTATGTAATTGAGGTTACTAAGTTTTTAATATAAATTAATTACTAATGAAACACTTATACAACACTTTCCTGAACGTAAAACCTAGTTCAATCGGGAGAAGAAGCGTCACGGTTCGGTTTGTCGAGAAACATCATACAAGTTATATTTTGTGATGAAACACATCAAACACTTATACAACACTTTCCTGAACGTAAAACCTAGTTCAATCGGGAGAAGAAGCGTCACGGTTCGGTTTGTCGAGAACACATTTTGTGATGGAACACATCAAACACTTATACAACACTTTCCTGAACGTAAAACCTAGTTCAATCGGGAGAAGAAGCGTCACGGTTCGGTTTGTCGAGAACACATTTTGTGATGGAACACATCAAACACTTATACAACACTTTCCTGAACGTAAAACCTAGTTCAATCGGGAGAAGAAGCGTCACGGTTCGGTTTGTCGAGAACACATTTTGTGATGGAACACATCAAACACTTATACAACACTTTCCTGAACGTAAAACCTAGTTCAATCGGGAGAAGAAGCGTCACGGTTCGGTTTGTCGAGAAACATCATACAAGTTATATTTTGTGATGAAACACATCAAACACTTATACAACACTTTCCTGAACGTAAAACCTAGTTCAATCGGGAGAAGAAGCGTCACGGTTCGGTTTGTCGAGAAACATCATACATTTTGTGATGGAACACATCAAACACTTATACAACACTTTCCTGGTACCTAGTTCAATCGGGAGAAGAAGCGTCACGGTTCGGTTTGTCGAGAACACATTTTGTGATGGAACACATCAAACACATTTTGATGCCATCCATTAATTCCAGAAACAATTAATTCACTTGCAGATTATTCCAAATTTAGACGATCTATTTCGAGTCCATCACTATTCTAACTCAATCAGTGAAGAGGCAGCTGTAGTGATATGACTTTGGCTTTTATAACATAAAACAAATTTCTGAACGAAGAAGAAGTATTGGAGGAGTCTTATTTTACAAATATAACGAAGCCAAACGCGTTTTACGTTTTCTTGTACACTAAGCCAATATAATAATTTATTATTTAATGATAAATAACAAAAAATGTTTTTTCAAATAATCCATCCAATAGTCTTTCCAATAAAGAAGAGCGTGAAATGTTTAAGGTTTTCTATTGTTCTTATAACGCTAAAATCAATATAGCCACCAATAGAACTAAATCTTTTTCCCCAGAAAACTACCAGAAATACTGAGAGCATTATTTTATATGACATATTATGTAGTAATAAAGATGAAAATTCTATAAAAGGGAATGCAATATACATTCAAACTGATACAGAAAGCAAACTAGTACACGATCCTTACAAACAAACCACTCCAATCTCGTACACATAGACATATTAGTCTATCTAGAGGAAAACTTTCACTACATACTATATTTTATCTGTAGTTTGACAGTTTGAACTAACTCACAGTCAGATGTTATCCAATAGACCGATTTAAAAATAAACTTTGTTTCTCCAGTATAGACTAATATCAAATTCGTCAAAATAACTACAGGATATTAAAATTCTCCATACAATTCTCCATGAAGCAATGTAACTCACACTGTAAAGTTTGCTTTCAGTATGCCAACTTATCCAAAAACACACCTGCAATGACGCGTCATTCTAATGAATAAACCATTGAAATCATTGTCTTGTCATTATTGGGAAGCTGAGCAAATGTTTCCCACTCCCAACAGAAAGGCAATTGAGTTTTCTAAGGGGAAGCCATCGTTGTGCGTAACAAGTTTTACCTGTCAGTAAATGGAACAGGTGTTGAAGCACACAACGTTCAACACAGGTGTTTTATTTATTCTAACAGGTCCTTGTGACTTTGGTGCGCAAATTATTGATTGGAAAACACGTACATTATGTTCCCTTTAGAGAAAGTACTTAGGTAAAATTAGCTATAGTTCTTTTTATTTACTTCGTAAGGGATTCCACAAATCATAAATTTATAAAAGATCATTTATACTTGTCAATATTTTACATAGGCCATTTTAAATGTACATCACTTTGTACTATCACAAGGATATTTTACTAAATATTTTAGCTACTTTAGACGTTGATGTCATGCTATGTAACAAAATAAATTACAATAAAAACATAAACACCATCCACACTTTACATATTAATTTACTCAAAATTCAAGTACTTCTTAGCTTATTTGTAGGGAAAATTTTAACAGTTTTGGTTAAGTCATTTTGGAACCAGTTTTTCTCCACATTACAAAGACCATCTAAAATAAACCTTTTGTAACATACCATGCTTGTTGTCGTAGTAGGTCTCAAACTAATCATTGACTGCGTTGAAGGATGTCCATACGATTTATTACGGAAGGATTCCGACCTTGTGGGTGTTTGAAAATATCCTTTATTTTAACGAAAAATATTCGCCGAAAGAACATGTTAGAGCGGTTCAACCTGTTACCATCTACATTTATAGTTAAATTGTCTGACTACTCTTTAACTGTATATGCAATATGACGGTACAGGGTGAAACATTTTAAAACTACTGAACTTGGAAATTTATAGTTTTCATTATCAATATAACCGTAGTAACAACGTCATAACTCTTTGTGATTCTGCTGTACTAAAGGATAATTTAATTTGTTTGACAAAAAATTTAAAACTTTAAATTTGATCAGAATCACTGCATCTTTTAGGGAAAAAAACATGGTATGTTTTTCTAAAGTCTGTATTTCTAGTTCATACTAAATTTTGCCCAACCATTGAAATCAGCTTCAAAATTGTTAATAGTTAGATTTAATAAATATTAAAGTTTGCAGGTCAATATAAAACTCATAGATACATAGTCAATACCTATGCCACCAGTGATTGATACGAAAGTTAATTCAGGCATACAGTTGTATAAAAAAATTACTGAAAGGATTAAAGTAAACTTTTTGAGCGATTACAATAAACATTACAGGGTTTTAAATTTGTCTAGGATATTATATGAGGCATAGAATATTATAATAATCTTGCTACTATAAATTAAACTAAATGTTAATTGAATTTAGATACCTTACAAACCAATAATTCAATTCTTTTCTACAGAAAATGAGTCAGTTGAAAACTGTGACCGTGTAAGGAAACCAACAATTGGGTAGTGTAACAATGTTTTCTGTTCATTAAACACTAAACTGTTACTCGAATGATGTATTTGACGTAAAATCGTTAGTCATACATAAAACATTCCACAACTTTCTACATATCACAGTCCCTTCTGTCTACCGTTCTCCAACAATATATAATGTCTTATCTCAAGGCAGAAGAAATATTAGTGGAATCTCTTCCAACGACATTCACATGCTTCAGAAATTCAAGGGGTTTCAAAAACCCCTAAAGACACAATAAACTAATACACATTTCTTCCAATAACCATTACGGATTTTAGAGAGACTAAACACTAAAAATGGCTTCTTAGGTTTAAGACTACGCTACGTTCGTAGTAACCCGGATGGTAGTAGTATGTATGTATATGCAATATGCAGTGTCTCATAACTCTCTACCAATATATTGGTGGAAAGTTCTAGGACACTCTGTATATAAACATTTCTTAACATAAGAAATGGCTGTTTAATATTTTCTATGCAAACTAAATTTGTAGTAACATATTACACTAATAGGAGATCAGGTCCAGTAGATGTGATATTCAGAATTTAGAAGTTTACTACATTTTATTGTATTAATTATTTGTTAACTGAATGGAGATAAAAACAAAAAGCCACAATCAGTATAATTTTAGTAATCAGATAACTGGAAACCCTAAATTTCACAGGGTGTAAGTTTAGACAAGGGAATGGTTGTTTTTATTGTAACTTGAAATTACAAAATTCCTACATAATAAAACTTTAGAGGTTGAAAGATACATATATCAGGGAAAATTTGATTTTAACTCGAAACCAGAAACTAAATAAACTGTTAAATATATAATTTATAATATTATATTAGGTTTAAAAATTTAAAGGATCTAGCATATAGTTCGTTACAAACTTACTGGGCCTAGTATCACTACAGTAATTATCTGCTTACTTAGACGAAGTTAACTTACCAAAATACAATCTCAATCTAACCATTTCCAGTCTAATCCCTCGTACCTTACTGACAAGAGTGTTTTCACTAAAACGGACCCATGTAAATCACAGATACAGAATCACTGTTACCACGGAATACTTGTGACACGTATGTGCAGCTGGTGACAAGACCGCCTCACTACTCACCTGGCAGACAAGCCTCGACGCCTAACCTTCACACTTATCTAATCGGGAAAATTGGACAAGTTGATAAGATAACGCTCTGAGGATTGGTATGATAGCGTAGCTTTAAATGTACACCCTTCTCAGATATGTAAGCTTTGAACTTGTATTATTACATTTACAAAAGTTGGTAGATTCCAGGAATTAATGCATGTCAGCAAGCGCGAGGGGTCTCATGCCTCTCAGAAGACTTCTCGATTCCACTTGTCCGTTTTGTTATTCCCACATATTTCTTACAACAGGAGGATTTATAACTGTCAGTCAGTTAAACTTATAATGGTTAAAGCAAAACCGGCATGTTACTTAATCCTGGGTAATTCGATTATTGTCCATAAGCGATAACATCGTTAACCACAAATTTCTAGAAACTGGTTGGAAAGAAAGGGTTGCTGATAGATCTGGTAAGCTACAGATGACGACTTTTGGAGTGGGTGAGACTCCCTTAATGATAAAGGATCTTTTAAACTTAAATATGAGAGAGGCTTCCCCTACTCGCTTTTGACCGGAAGAGGCTGGGAAAGAACTAATCTCATCTTCTGCAAAAGTGACATTAAGACTGTGATAGTGCCTGATGTCTCTCTTCAATGTGATCTCTACAGGAGGTATCCTATACCCCCAAGTTTATCCATCTTGAATAAACTGTTACTCCGGAAGCAGCGCAATGGTCCTTTTAATATTAAATACAACGTGGGGGTTTCCTATTGTCTTATAATAAGAGAACAAATGAAATTCCTTAAACATGACTCTAATTCAACTAGATTATATATATATATATATTTTTTTTTTTTTTGAAACCGGTAAAAATATCCAGGCATTCCACTTTTCTCTGCAATTCAGATTTCGATATAATTTGGAACACCTGTATAAAAATCTCCAGCGGATTTTGGGTGAACCTCCTGTCATTGCAAAATCCTCACCTCATTTAAGAAACGAGTGTTTATGGCACTAGAACGAATTCTTTGCACGCCAAATTCATTTTACTATTGTAGAATTTGAAATAGCATTGTTTAAATTACAAAAGCATTTGATTACAAGTATGTGTTATATATAAACATAAATTAAAAGTACATTTGAGTACTACTTTAGAGAGATGATGAAGTACATGTGAAGTGTTAAACTTTATTCAGAATGTTTGGTGGCGCATATTCATGAGACCTGAATATTGTAAACGACAAACAGACAGGCAGATGTAATTATATTCTAGATGGTGCCTATGAATACCACCAAGGCTGTTGGAAAATTAGCGAAATTTCAGCGGCAAAAGGTCATAAGTTAGTAACGTATGCTTTGCCACTTATCTCGCTATGTTTAATATAATACATAAGATCCAACCAAGATGTCATAAACAAATTTTTTCAAAACTCCTACTAAAATACTAGAACTTAAAAATCAGTAGAACAAATTAAGTAACTCAGTATTAGTATGTCAAGTATGTAACGAATGAACGAAACACACATGGGGGTGGATATCTCTGAAGTCATAGCATAAATACTCGAAATTGCAAAGTTTACATATTATTTAATCGTGATTATTCGTTAACTTACAAGCACCACTTCTAGATATGGAATTAAAATATGACTTTGCCACGTTGCTACCAAAATAGAGTAATAATGAACCAAAATGATATCGGGGGGTTGGGCCAACAAAACTTAAACATTTTACTAAAACATTAAAATTAATTTCCCTTAAACGTTGGCGTCGACTCAAAAACTACGTCGTGGTTTACGAAACCGTGGTAATACGAAAACATAAATTAACATACGAAATGTTAATTGTACTTACAGACAAGGCGTGTGAGCAAAAGGATTCCTACGCTTACCAAATAATTAGGTTAAAAGTAAAAGTAAAGAATGTCTTATTTTACCAGGCGAAGTTAGGGCTAAGAAGCCCTCTCTAACACTTAACCTGGGGACCAACGGCTTAAAGGTGACTTCCGAACCACTACCAATGGCCGGGCAGGCGGGCTGCTTGCAAGGACAGGATCGCTCAGCGGTCACCTATCCAAGCAGCAGCCACGCTTGACGTTACTTGATCTGGTTATCTTACGATAACCGCCGTACCCGCTACACTGCGCCGTTGGTCAGGTTATTATTCCGCCCAAGAAATTAGTTCCAAGAACATCGGAAAAAATACTCGTAATATTAACCAGTAACGAGTAACAGGGTTGCGAAAAGAAATACGTTATACATAATATAAGTAAATATCGGTACAATTATAAACGGAATTTCTTTCCAAATAGAATATTTTTAATTTGTGTGGGATTTCTTGAAGAATTTCAGTATTTCAAAGGGCTCGCTGAGACTATTTCTCTTACAGATATGGTAAGTACAAAGTAGGAGTACGCAAAGTCTATGACTATATTTTTTTTCTCACATTTTACATGTTAAATCTTATATGATTGTACTCAATTTATTTGTACATTTATTTTTTCGTTGATTTTCTCGTTGCCATCATGGTTAACCATATGAACAATGTAAAACTGTCCCTTACATTCAGCCAAATGCCATGGAGGGACATGCACCATCATCCACCCCAATGTTGCCCATAGAAATGAAGCTTCATGCAAAGCTTTTATGAAATGTCCGTTCTTGAGATATCGTGCGGACATACAGACACAGTCAGAAATTAAATTGTTTAGACCCTCGAGTTATATTCTTCGCTAACTCTCATCCAATAATTAACCATATATCTATCTTATTGTGAAGAGCACGCGTTTGTGGAAAAACTTTCTTCATGAGCTGTTCCGCCAATATCATAGGCAAGAGAACGTCATAGAGAGATTATCATAGAATCAGTTAATCAGAAGTCACTGGTTATCTCATGCCATGGTGAGTCTTCCCTTAACTTAAATCCTTTAATATTTTTTACCTATCCATAATTCTTTATGTGTATAGTGTAAAATGATTAATACGTGTATATCACTAACTAATGTGCATAATTTGATATCAATATATTTTAAAATATAGATGAAAATTCTTGTTTGACAGTTTTAAGATTGTTTAACACAGCTCTCTGAATATGGTACTTGTAGTGTCTGAAACTACGATACATGGAGTAACAACAGAGGCTGAGCAGAAGAAATCTCTTTTGTAGTGATCTGTAAGTGTCCAGAGTTAGTTCTTTATTCACTTCTAGATTATGTGCGACATTAGCTATATTACCTTACTGATCTTACAGCTCGTCAAACTAACTGTGGAAGACGTTTTAGTTTTCTGTGTGGTTATGTAATATATCAACGTACAATATGTATCAGAGATGTACTTCGTATGAGAGACTCACTCCCTTGTCTCTATTCCAGGGAGTGTTACTCAATAATCTAAAGTCCTGGAATCGCGATGTACAACGCTTAACCTCCTTGAACTGTGTTCGACGCATCTTTCTTTGAGAGTTTTACTGATGAAATTTCAGTTGTCTGTAGGAGACTCGGTAGTATGTATCGGTTAACTGAAACCTTCGTGGAGTCCAAAATATTATAGTTACAAAATTGTAAATTTAAAACTCTAGTAACATGATTTAGTTTTTTTTTCACACATCGAAAATCTAATAAAGTATCAAGATCTGTATTACAAGAAACAAAGTATAGGGAACGCACAGAGTTATGCAAATATTAAATGAATAAAATTTACTTTAGGTGATAGCACATTTTACCGGCAGACAAAATTCAAAACGCGTGTAAAAGAAGATCATAGAAAAGGCCATAATATAGAATCAATGAATCGAAATTAAATTGTATTTTAAATTAGGTATTTCAACTAAAAAAGTAGTGTTGTTGATAACTGCTTTGTCAACGCCAATCGTGTATGTGTATTTGTCAAGAACACTAACTATAACACTCAACTACATATTGAACCATATAAAAAAAAATTTCCCATTACATGCAATTAGTAACTGTTATTCCAATAAGAACAGTTTCTTCGTCAGTTCCAAAAATTATCTTCACGTGAATACGCAAAAAGATTAAAAATACTATCTGCCCTTCTTGAGAAATAGCGCAATGTAATAATATATGCAAAATTCCCTTTCACTTACAAAAGATGACAGGAAACCCCCGTCTTTTTACCACTCTAATGGTGTACGCTTGAATAGAGTGGACAGGAACAGGAGACTTGAGTATTATTTCACGTCTTCTTTCAGTACCTCCGTATATCAAAGCAAAATCTGCTTATCTTTAAGGCTATATCATAAGAACAATCCTCCCTCAACTTGCTGTGCACAATGGAACTACCTTGTTACCAATCCTAGAATACAGGTTTGAACTATGATCCACCTGAACATGTCACACGGAGTTTTATCTGTTGCCATAAAACACCATACCGGAACATTTGAGTTAGAATTGCTGCAGAAAATCCTTTTATTTCAAAAAAGGTTTACGAAATTTGAAAAATGTAAATGCCATGCCATAGTTTCATTTTCAAAATAGAGTTATCCTCCTGCTTTCTTTTATTGCACACACATTCTCCTAACAAGACTACCATTTTGAACAAACTAAAATCATCTGTTACATTTAGTCCATGTAAAAACACAATCCTGCGACCTAAACGTAAAAACAAATAACAAATAAAGTATTGTGGGAATTAATTTCTGGCCTGCGGACAAAGAATAACATCTAATTGGAGACGAATCCACAAGGTCAAAACTGAAGCTCCTGAAAAGATGTAATACGAATTTCAGATTACGTTGTAACGTGCAGAGTGCAAATGTATCCCATCTCCAGGGAAGTACAGCGCAAGTTTAGGTTTGTTAACTTTGTTGACCATAGCACTGGTGCTCGGAAAAGTAAGTTTGTAAAATTATTTATATAATTTAAGTAAAACATTATGCTAAATATTTTCTAAACTACAATTATCACTTTTTATCAAATTTTGAGGCTACTAGAATCAAACAATAATATTAAATAATAGATATACCTTCCTTTGTTTCTAAAAGTATCTCGTAACATTATCTTTCAATTGTTTATTACAATACTAACTTTACCCTTTTTTCATAATTTGAGTAGTTAAAATGTACAAAACATCTGCCTCCGAAAGTAAATATGGCGAATTAATAATGCTCCAAGACAATGAAACATACTTTAATTTTTATGAAAACAACTCCTACAAATTTGAAATGTAACTAGTTATCAAAAGTATGAATAAATATTAGAAATATCGTAAATTCGAGAGATCCGGAGATTCCTATTAGCGCTACTATTTACAACTTCCAGTTTAGCACATTTTCATAATGGCTATCCACATAAGTGTATTTACCTTTATAAAATGATTAACAGAACGTCCGAAGAGAAAAATATATGATATGCATAAAAAAGAAATAGCTTCAAGTGATTCAAGAGAGTACACAAAATGGCACTTCAAAGTCATCATTAGCAGATTTTGAAATATTCTTATATAAACAATTGTATTAAGAATTATATTCGTATTAATACTGAAGATACTCTTTTCTGATTCCAACCGATAATTTTCAAAGGTAAAAATCAATGGAAAAAACTTTTTTATTCTCTCATAGCATGTTACCCATTGGACAAATTTCAATACAGTAATAAATCAACAACAACAAAAAACCAATTTCAATAAAATGCAGAGATATCACAGATTTATTTTTTCTAAAAAGTAACTGCTGCTTTCATTACCTTTTTGTATGTTGCTAACTACATATTATTCATATTACAGATCAAGTACTCGAAGGAATGGGCCTCTTTATTCTTTCCAATTAAACTAATAGTTAAAGTAAAATGTTCCAACTTGCATAACAAGAAATTGATTGAATGTCACCAGTAACAAACAACTTATGACGATTGTTACCATGTTCTACACAGCGATGAATGTATTAAAGAGTACACTATTAATTCATCATAATTAATGAATCGTTTGCTGTATTGAGTTTCATTATCAATAATATGGTAATTATTATCAGCAAGATCTAAACTGTCTATAACATTCTATATCGTTCTATCTGAGGCTCTAAATATAATTTTTCAATAAATTCATTTCAAACTGTAGCTTATAACATAACTGTTACAGACACATACAGGCATTGGCAATAAGAAAATAAACCAATCTATATTTAATATGAAAATCATTCTTCGAATGTAAATTTATCGATTTAAGATAAACACATATAAATCACACCATTTTTAAGAAAAATTTTCTATGATTCAAGTAAATTTTGCGTACTATTAAAACTTTTCTATGTTTCTACAAAAAAGTATATCACAGAGAAAACCTCAAATTTGGAAAACATGATGGGCAGAAACATAATTTGAGAAATAATCTGATTTTACTGAATGAAACACGGACACCATACAGTCTGGTGCCTTTTAACCAATGATCAAAGGCTAGAAGATTAACTCAAAGCAGGACATTTAAAACGTTTGTGCACGATGCGAAGTGGCCGCCCAAGGCAGGGTTGGACATTCTTGGCAAATGATGAAAGAGATTTTTTAAGATCAGTATCTGCTTTCAGGGTTCTTTAAAATTTATATTTTAAGTATCTAAAATGGTCACTTAATGTCACTATTGTCATATATAAGATATTCTTTTATATACAACGCAAATTATAATGAGTTCACTGCCACGTTTGATAGATAGCAGAAGTTTGTCTATCTTTCTCCTTCCCTCTGTCATTTTCTTTCCTTCCCTTTC
The DNA here is from genome assembly GCF_021130785.1 of Homalodisca vitripennis. NCBI lineage: Eukaryota > Metazoa > Arthropoda > Insecta > Hemiptera > Cicadellidae > Homalodisca > Homalodisca vitripennis. The sequence continues at coordinate 65,017,769 of NC_060207.1, forward strand.
TTCCTCTCATTTCCCGTCCATCTCCTTTACTATCACTGTTATCCATCTCCATTTATCGTCGACCATACAACCACCCACCACCTATAACTCATCGTTTCGCTCCTACAACTCTTCTCACCCATATACGATACTAATTGGGACAACTACCTGAATTATTAAACCGTATTTTTAATCAGTTTTTTAATATTCATTCGGTTTCATAATATCACAACGAAACACACGATAGAAAATTGCTTTGGTACTTTCAGTCACCTTGCATGAATACAAAGAGGACAGAAATGGACTTGCTAAAGACAATAACGTTAAAAATAAATACTTACAAGTACTGACACGAAATCTACACTGGAGTTATTAACCTGTGTAACGTGGTCGTAACGCAATCTCGATCTTCTAATAATACAACAGAACTTAACTAATTGCTTGATCTGCTCCATATCCTGGGTAAATGTGGGTTAAACCAACATTGCTTAATGGGAATAATGGAAAATTAAGTGTTACTCCAAATAATCGTTGAGCAATCTTAAACAGCGAGTTTTCATGCTCTTTGACAACATTATTGGATAGATTTATTTCAAAGACAAAAGGCTAAGTGGATTCTACAGACTGGCAAGTTTAATTTAAACAGCTCAGGATAAAATAAACCAATTTAAAAAATTATTTTACTCAAACTACATATTAAATTCATTTGGCTGGTTTTACTTACAAAGAGTAAAATCTACTTATTATTATTATTATTATTATTATTATTTTCAGTCGGTAATTCCCTTCACTACCTAATATTAACTGTCATGTCTGTACAATACTGATAATATGTTATAGCACTACGAATTGTCCAAATTTTAAAGGCTAATAACTCGTATAATATCAGTCATATGTAGTCATCTGAATTTATGACAAACAAGGAATCTGCGCTGAAATATTTTCTGCGCAACAGTAGTGGTACAGTTATTCCCGTAAAGTGCGCACAAGGAGAATAAATGTCGACGTTGTACACTTATACAATATCGAGGTCAATCTCATACCATAAATACAATCAAATACCTGGATCAATGTGACGTAATGGACAGAATCACCTGGCATGTCCGTATTTACTGATGCCACATGCATTGGTTGGATTACTTCACTAATTGAACTGCTCGGGATGGATTAAAACCTGAATGTTATGACAAAGTCATCATTCAGGTCCTTTACATGACGATTATCTCACAGAAATCTATTTCAAGTCTCCCGTCGGTCATCCGGTTAACCAATAATATTCATCAATTAAACAATTATGATCTAATACACTGCTTTATGTTATTCAATACCTATATTAAGTTTATCTTAAATGTGTTGAATTCTTCTTGGATAGAAATTTAATGACTAGGTCAAAACCACGACTATTAAATTTATTAATACATGTCTGTCAAGCGTAGTCCTAAAAAGATATAGCAAGTCAATAGCACAGGAACTACTGTATAACACGAAATATTAAATAACTTATGTGAAAACATTGTAATAGGTGTAATACAAATTAACACACTACATCATTTAGTTAATGTGTTAGTAGTGTTTGTGTCACCACACGATTAAGTACCTGTTGAGATAAAAAGTAAAACGTGTTGTAATCGTTATTTGTTTTTGATTCCGAACTATTTAAGCAATCGTGAAAAATACTAAATAATGTCTTTGAATTATCTAATTATTACTTTGAAAAATAATGTTACTTCTTACTTTTTTGTTTATAGATCTACTTTAAGTAAATAATTCAACCAAAATAGGTTGAATTCTTTTGTTAAAAGAAAGTTAAAGTCAAATATTTAAATTTTATACAATGTATCTTCACTGAAACAATATGTGTACGTAATTAATGTGCTTGCTTTATTAGACCATGAAGTGAGAAAGCAAATATATTTCATTACAACCCAGGTGGAACTAATAATTAAATCAGTACAGCACGACGAATTGAAAAGCTTTCAGATGGCCAATGATTGTTAAACCATGTATGGTAAAGTGATCCTAACATAAAAGACGAATACAAGCAAATGGGTAGATAACGTAACCGCGAAACAGCTGTGTTCATTGTAGTATATGATAAAATGATTCGTTATTGATTAAAGTCGACGAAAACTTCGATAACTACTACCATGTTTCGGAGATTTCTTCTATAAGAAATACAATGGACGCAGTGGTTAGAGCACGTTATCCAGGTAGCCTTATATACTTAAGTTGACAAGATAATGGTTACATTGGACGTTCAAAGACCTAGGACTTTTTATAGTCTCACACGTTGTTGGCTTCCACTGACCTAGGGCTTCTTAATCCGCATTGAGATCAAAACCTATTATATCTCAGAGATCAAGAGCGAAAAGATCCAGGAGAGATGAAAAATGCTAGAAGATTTCCCTGGTAGGCAATTTCGAATGAGCGAAAGTGCAACTGAGAAACTTAAGATTGGAATCTTTAACAAAAGGAGGACAAAATGGTAAAACTGGGCGGTCTACCAAGAAGTACTGTTTTCAGAAATTTGTTCTATTCGATGGAGAAGGAGAATCTAGGATGCCTGGAAGATTTATAGACTAGATAGATAGTTCCATATAAAGTGAGATTCACAAAGGAGTTTTTTTTTTCTTGAAAGCCTAAAAACTAATTGATTTCAGAAACAGGCCTTTTAAGGTATACTATAAGTATAAGGTGGCGTCTATATGCCAATGTACGTAGAATTTTCTACGTACTTAAGGTAGTATGTACCTTTAGACATTTGTCATTACCTCTCTTATGTCGGAAGTCGGGTTAATTAAACAGGGATCAGTACTCTATCATAATCTCTCATTTACCTTATATATATATGTATATATATATATATATATATATATATATATATATATATATATATATATATATATATATATATATAGCCTTTCTACCCTTCGCCTCTGTTCATGTTGTTACAAATATACATTTTTAGAAACATTGTATGTGTTAGGATGAATTCAAAGAACAGATAACAGGATTCCCTGGAAAATAGACTGTATTATCAGAAATCGTGGAAAAGATAACTTCAATAAGAGTTATCTTAAAATTTAGCTATTTAAATGATCATTACATATACCGCCTTTATGATAAGAGGGTAAATGAATAGATAGTGGCTAATTGTAGTGACAAGGCCATTTGAGTCACAGCGTCCTACTAAACTATAAAAAAACTTCTCAAATTCATTCTGACAGGTTTTGAAAGTTTTACTTTGATCAAACAGAAATATTAATGGTAAAATCCTATATTAAACATTAATTACTAATAGTTCTGTCAAAATTTTGTTCTGCTTGTCCGATATATTAAAATTACAAAACGCAACAATGGAAGCATCTAAATAATCATACACTATTGTAATAACACCCGTATGCTATTAAACGTATTTGATGGATAAGAGATAATACAGAGAATAATGGTCGGAGGAACGGAGACCATATGGAACATGTAGTATTTTAGTACCCAATAAATGAATTAAAGGCCTGAATGGACCAAACTATGAATTATACTACAATACTAAATTGCTAGCGGATGCTTTAAGATCAGGTTAACACCTTTTAAAATTGGAGTTCAGAAGACATATAACAACGAACTGGCTTTGTCAATACTTATCACGTGATACTCACTACAGCAGTAACTCAGCCAAAGTGTTACAAATTCAGTCCGAGCTTCTCGTCGCTTACTCGCCCCATCCACTACTTTATTAATGCTAGTGGAATAACTTGCACCTACAACCCTTGCCTACCTCTTCCTCTCTCCTGATCTAGCTTTAACCGTTTACTCTTGATTTTGCTAATTCCAAATAGTAATTTTATCACTGAAAACATATATTTTATAACGTTGTATTCCATACGTATGTAATACAATATCATGGGTTATCAATTATCACTGTAAATGTTAAAAAATAGTACTCCAGTAGCAGTAGTAAATAATCGTAGTAATATTAATATGAGCTACACTATACTAAGGAATTATTTCAGGAGCCTACAGCAGTTTTGCAATGCATAAGCAAAAAGCTGGGGTTTCTTTAAACTAATAATCAAATTTCGCATAAGAAAAAAACGATAGACAGCCGTGCTAGTTTCGGTGGACGTAAAAATGAAAGAGTATTAAAAGAATTTAAAATAAAAAATGATAAATTTTTCTCACATTGTATTTTGTTCGCATGACATTCAAAACCCACCTCCAGATTTATATATATATATATATGATAAATAAGAGTCAGCTAACTATATTCAGATTAAACATTTGACTAAATCCAACTTTTAGTCTCTTTATCTACATATAATTATTGTTATTGATATATTTATAAGTCTGACGATCTGTTTTAAATGCTTTATGCTAAAAAATGTGTGCTGAGACAAGATGTATCGCTTATTATGTGTTATTATATCAATATCCTACCTTTCCGACCGCCACCAAAACTAGCGCAATTGACGTTCAATTTCTTTCTTAGGACATATTCCTGTACCGATTTCCAGGAAAACAGGTTTTGAACTTTAACAATGCAAATCCGCTCTCGACTCCTGGACTAGCGTATCGTACTCTGCTTGCTAAATAAATTACTTTGCTAAAAGTTAAATCTTACAAAAATTATACTACACCGCACCTGTACAATTTAATTTAAACTCAACATTTATTCAGAAACAGTTCAAATATTTGACCACAACTAGTGTCTGACTCATTGAGACAGGTGCACTTCTATTCAGGGCCAGTATTACCAATCCAAATAATTTAAGTTATTTAAACAAAGAAAATTATAGCGTACTGGAGTTAAAATTCTGGTTTTCATCGCAACTGGCAGTTTTAATCTGCCCAGACACGTCTGACCGTACAATTCAATTACTTTATCACACAGCCGGAAGTGCACCATGCAGGTAGCCAGGATTACCAACTGTTGTTAAATATTACATTGGTTTAGGTGAACATATAATTTACTTTAAACTTTGATATTTAAAAACAGCTTAATTTATGTTTTAGTTAGTATTGTTATTTTGTTGATTGCTGATAAACTGTATCTAATAGAAGTAAAACTGTCTCGATATTGAACAACATTTTTCTTCAACTATGATGCGACGACTCATTATTAATTAATTAATAGTCTTCGTAGTATATTCGTAACACTTAAGAAACCTCAATTATCTTGAAACTTAATACGAATAACACAGTTGTATACACGTACAGTTGTTTTAGAAGTTTGGACTTGGTCTAGTTGCAATCGCTTAAAATATATGTTTGTAAATAGATTCCCTCCAGGATCCAGGCAAATGGAATGTCCCCTCTTGGGTAGTTTTTAGGTGAATTCTAAGATAAGGAGGACTAATATATTGAAATGTGCTTGGAGTTCAAAATACTAATGGTGGTCAGGGTTCGGTTTAACCCTATGTCCAAATATTTGGTTTAGTGGTTCTCCCCAGCGTCTCGTCCTGCAGGTGAAGGTTCTCACGAAGCACTGGTCTTCACTTCTTCCAAGCTTCACAAGTGGAAAATGCCGGTTTTATGCATCTACTTGAATATAAGAACTTTGTGATAAATAGAGTGATGTTGTATCAAACTCTCTCCTCTATTAGCTAACATATAAAATACAAAATACTATTTATTTTATACTTCATTTGAAGTTTTGAAAATAATTTGGTAAACATGACAATAATAGATATCACTAGGATTTAAAAACTCGTATATTCCTTACGCCAACGTGCTCCAAAGTCAGCCTTCGATAAAAAGAATATCCCAACTGCAGTAACAGCGGCCTTTGTTGGATTTAATTTTAGATTACTTTAGATGTTGAAAAGCTCTATGTAAACAGTTACCGTACAGTGAAAAATTGCAATAAATCAATGTGAACCATTTATCATAATTTTAATTTGTACAGTTGTTTTGTTTATTTGAGTCAGTGGATAGTTACAAAAGGAAATAATGACAAGTTTTCAGTACTCTTACCGTGAGTTAATTTTTGTGAGGATTTAAAATGTGAACGTAATTTGAACAAATTTGTACAGTAAATCAAGTAACGCGACGAAAAGCTAATCTTAAGGCACTGAGAGGCTTTATGTTGGTATCTTAGTCAAATATATCTCCATCACTGTAATAGAACGTCGCAAAAACCGGATCTTAATAAGACATTTTTCAATAAGCATTAAAATTTATTTGAAAACACATGTTGAATCAAAGATCTTACAGTAAGAGCTCAGATACTGCGCGGACCTGTAAGCCGAGTAAACATTTAGATGTGTGTTCAGAGCGGACGAAGCTAAGTAAAATTAAACAGTCTCTACACACCGTTTCAGAGAAACTGTTATACATTCCGCAAACAAGACATTAAAAGAAAGGAATTTATATTTGAAATTGAGTAACAAAAACCTTGGCACTTCTTTTTAATTAGCGTTTACCACAAGGACAATAACAGTTCTCTCTTAAATAGATCTCTTAAATTCATCCGATGAAATAGACAATAACGGTCATCCTACCTATGACAAGGTTTTAAAAGCAAAAGAACGATGCGCATAATATTAATTTTTTTAACAATCAATCGTTGGTTGACGAAAAGTCGCTTGACCTTTACTTTGAAAGACTTTTTCTCTCGGTCACAAAAATTAAACTCCTTTTTTAAATTTATTCCTGAAATGGGGTTGTGATAGCTCATTGACACTAAAGTGAGTATAAACAAACTTTCCAAGATGCGAGCTCGATTGATTCCAGTATTTTTGTGTTCAAAATACACTTACATAGATATGTAAGTATTTAGTATCATATCTCTATCTAGATAAATAGAGATATGATACTAAATACTTTATATTGAGAAATAATATAGCAGATTCTTCAAATTTAAATTCAAACAAAACACGCCTTATGCAATGAAATAAGAAGTTGTGGAAGAATAAATAAACGCAATTTTACTGTTAAAATATAAAATCATCCTCAGTAAAATAAAAAGGTTGTCTCTGTCAGTCATATTTTAATGTTTTGTATAATACGAGAAATATACACAAAAATTGTATAAGCAGTTTTAGAGGCCTCGTAATTATTTGTTCTATTTCTGTTTGAACTATTTGTAAAGAAAACCTTTGGAAATGAATAATCTTGGAATTAAAAAAAAATTCAATCATAAATGCATGTATTTTAAAATACATATACCTTACAACGGTTATTTGAATCTTTGGTAGACAGAAGAAATGGCCAAAATGATTATTTTTTTATTATACAATTTTTTTCTAGAACAGTTTTTGAGTAAGACATGTATTAAACTCTAAACTTAACTTCTTGTGGTCTTTATAAATAAGCACATCTAAATAAGTATGAAAATGTTAAATGTCAGTACATTTCAGAAAAATAAATAATTCATACAATTTCAGCATATTTTAACCTGCATGGAATACGATGTATACCCTACGATGCTCAATAACTGTGATTCCGATCATTTTTACTACTGAACAATAATTACTATTATAATTTTAATGTGTGATTAAATTATTTTTTTTATACCGATCATTTTTACTACTGACCAATAATTACTATTATAATTGTAATGTGTGATTAAATTATTTTTTTTATAATTTTTATTCTTCAAAAACTATTTCTATGTTAGAAAATATGTTACGGTACAGGCTGAATTGTTTTAATGACCTGTCAATTAATATCTTTCCTGTAGTTTACAGTATCGTACATATGTGTATGTGGGTGAGTACACGAATAATAGTCGTCCGTCCTATACGTAATCAAAATTTGCTTTTAAAAATAAAATCACTATAAACATTTTTTAAATCTATGAAAAAAAAATACTGAAAGTACAAACACACTATTCCTAAAACTTTGTTTTTGTATCCTTTACAGACTTGATTAAATTCGAAACAATACAAAAAACGTTATAAAAGTAGCTTTGACTTTCTTTTCAGAGACAAAGTTGGAAGTAAAGAAATTTGTCACGTTACATAATCATAACGATTGAAAAGTAACACTAACATTACTTAAATACTCACGAAAGTAAAAAAGATGTATTTCTAAATAGTTTATTATTTACACAACCCTATTTTTATAAGAAATAAATGAAATAGTATGGATGTACATACATCACACAGACTTTTTTACTATTTTACAAAACTAGATTTTTAAATATTACATCATGAAACAACTTAGAGACTTAGGGAAACATTGTAGCAATGCCGATAAAAACTGTTCGGCTGTACCCGAAAGGTCACCGCACAATCCGCAAAGTGGAACGGGATTAGCGCATCAATGTTTGCGGAGTTGTCCGGTTTGTAAACTAAGTTACGTAGTAAGTTTCACACAGAACCAGAATCCGTAAACAGTTTTTTCTCCAATATCACTCCAAAACTTCACTCACCTATAATGAGATTTTAAAACATTTTATAAAGTTGTATTGAAATGTTTGTTACAGAAAAAATGTGTATAATATTTCAATAACATCTACTACTGCATTGCATTTCATTTTACGGGAACACCATTTCATAGTGATACAATAGTTGGATTTGGCGAAATGAAAGAGTTTATATAAAAAACTGTTTGTGACAAATATATAGGAAATAAATACAAATGTTATATGATTCTTAATTATACCAACATAATGAGTACACGGCTAATCACATTATAACACTAGAGTAAGAGAACATTATAAATATTTCTATATGTTATAATATAAATCCAGAATCAAAACATGACACAACAAAATTAACAGCATAACCTAATTGGTGTGATTAAATCATACTACACAACAAATATACCGCACAACAAGAATCAAAGATACAAAGATCTAGATACAATCTCTGATATATGACTGAATTGTTTGTAAATAAAATAAAAACAAAGAAAAGTAATAAACATTAAAATTTATAGCAATGAAAAATTTACAAAAATAGTATATATTGTATATTTACTTTTGTATATTTTTCACAAAGACGAGACTTGTATATTAAACATTAACACTGTTTCTTTAAAGATTTCACTTCCTCGTAGAAGAAATAGATTTTCTTGCCAGGAGTAACCTTTGGCGCTTCGTTGACGAAAGAAAAGGTATCACGAAAGGAAAAACTTTATTGATCATTTGTCACTAATTTTAATGCAATTTAATTTTCAGTGCACCTATAAAAAAAATATGTTATAATCCCACAAAGGAAGTAAGTGTCAAAAGTGTATACAGATCGTTTAAATATTACTAAATAAAATTTCACCTAATTATAGTTCAAATTTAAATAAACTAAAGTCGTTGAAAAATTTACTAACTTGTTATGTAATAAATCTATATGAGTTTGTTACAAAACACGTTCTCCAAATAATGGCACAATATATAAAACTGAAGCTTAGGAGTTTGATGGTCTAAGTAAATAACCCTGCGCTGAAGATACGTAGTTAACTAAGAATAGAAACAAAATTTCACCTAATTATAGTTCAAATTTAAATAAACTATAGTCGTTGAAAAATTTACTAACTTGTTATGTAATAAATCTATATGAGTTTGTTACAAAAACACGTTCTCCAAATAATGGCACAATACATAAAACTGAAGCTTAGGAGTTTGATGGTCTAAGTGAATAACCCTGCGCTGAAGATACGTAGTTAACTAAGAATAGAAACAAAATTTCACCTAATTATAGTTCAAATTTAAATAAACTATAGTCGTTGTAAAATTTACTAACTTGTTATGTAATAAATCTATATGAGTTTGTTACAAAACACGTTCTCCAAATAATGGCACAATATATAAAACTGAAGCTTAGGAGTTTGATGGTCTATAAGTGAATAACCCTGCGCTGAAGATAAGTAGTTAACTAAGAATAGAAACAAAATTTCACCTAATTATAGTTCATAGTCGTTGTAAAATTTACTAACTTGTTATGTAATAAATCTATATGAGTTTGTTACAAAACACGTTCTCCAAATAATGGCACAATATATAAAACTGAAGCTTAGGAGTTTCATGGTCTAAGTGAATAACCCTGCGCTGAAGATAAGTAGTTAACTAAGAATAGATTATAGTTCAAATTTAAATAAACTATAGTCGTTGTAAAATTTACTAACTTGTTATGTAATAAATCTATATGAGTTTGTTACAAAACACGTTCTCCAAATAATGGCACAATATATATAAACTGAAGCTTAGGAGTTTGATGGTCTAAGTGAATAACCCTGCGCTGAAGATAAGTAGTTAACTAAGAATAGAAACAAAATTTCACCTAATTATAGTTCAAATTTAAATAAAACTATAGTCGTTGTAAAATTTACTAACTTGTTATGTAATAAATCTATATGAGTTTGTTACAAAACACGTTCTCCAATTAATGGCACAACTGAAGCTTAGGAGTTTGATGGTCTAAGTGAATAACCCTGCGCTGAAGATAAGTAGTTAACTAAGAATAGAAACAAAATTTCACCTAATTATAGTTCAAATTTAAATAAACTATAGTCGTTGTAAAATTTACTAACTTGTTATGTAATAAATCTATATGAGTTTGTTACAAAACACGTTCTCCAAATAATGGCACAACATATAAAACTGAAGCTTAGGAGTTTGATGGTCTAAGTGAATAACCCTGCGCTGAAGATAAGTAGTTAACTAAGAATAGAAACAAAATTTCACATTAGGTTTTAAAACGGTGGTTTACTTAAAATGACGTTAGCTAAATAAAGATAAGTTATTTCAAAAAGTACTATAACGAACACAAAATAGCATTTTCCATAGAAAATATTTAATGTGTCATATACAACCGTCTGTTATATTAACAAATGAATACACTTTTATTATGTATTCATCTCCAGCTTACAAAACGGAATTAACCATGTAATAATATAACAAGTATTTAATAATTATGTTTGGCTAAACATTATTGAACTTTAAACACCTGTACAGGCGCGTTAAATGACAACGAATATTCTATGTTCATTTTACTGTTTTCCGCTTTATACTGTTTTGCTACGAACAAGTCCAATTCAAATTAAAACTTCTAAGGGAATACGACTGTCGACCCACATTACCTAATGATTCAGATTAGGTTTTTACAGTAACACATTGGCAGACACATTAAAAATTAAAACCAAGATAAATGTTTTTAATGACAAAATGCTACAATACTCGGCGATTATTACGCTTGCAATTATTGAACAAATAAATGTATGGAAATCTATTATTTAAAAATATTTATACTATTAAGAGGTTATCAATATCAAAAATTATCCAAGCCGATGTATATTACATCACAATAATTTGCTGACCCGTCTCCTTTCTCGTGGTCAATTATTTTCTCCAGCTGAAAGACAGTATTTGATTACGTGCGTACATTAGTGTGATGACTTTACAAATCACTATTTCGCATATGGTGCACGGTCAGTTGTAATTCTGTGAATGTTTGTGAGAAACATTTTTATCGTATGAAAATTGATTGGTACAAGTGGTAGAATCGTGTGTAATTTGATGTTTATGTGAAAGTTAAAGAGCCTGTATGTGACGTCATAATTCAAAGGGTACGTGAAGTTCCAAAATGGCAGTCTAAAATGAATTACCTCTTTGTTGTACTATAACAAGTGTCATGGTTACAGTGAGTGTTTATGTATTAACGTGTTTTGTTCCTTAAAAGATAACAGTCACAATCATTGACTTTTACTCAAAAGTGAAACTCTTGATATTTTCTTTTTAATTAAACACAATACTACGTTTATAAAAGAGATATAGTGAAAGTATCATTTCCAAACTGACACTGTTCTATAAAAACACATATTTTTACCAAAAACATTTAAAATTAAAATTATATCCTATACGAAAAAGTATAAATGTGCCTAGGTATAATAAAAATCAAATATTGTATCTCCATCCTCCCTTTGAGACTAATAGATCTCATAGAAAAGTGTTCGATACTAACAATTAATTAATCACGTACCTTTTTACAGTTGCCACGTACCAATTATGGATTGGACTTTAAGTATTTTTACACTTCAAACATACTGAAGTTTATACGGGAATGTGTTTGTTGTGAGGAAATATTGAGATTGGTCTAGATGACTGTTCCAGTCACACGTTACCAATCCATCACAATTGATTCAGTGTTTTTAGAATTTTCAGATAAAACACGCGTCTTGGTGACACATATTCATTTACATTGAACTTATTCTAAATAAACATAATCTAAAGCGATTCAGTCTTGTATGAAACTAGTTTGCCTTCTAAGTACGCATTACAAATACATTATTTTGAATTTCTCATTTTGATCCAGAAAAACTTTTGAGCGAAAAAAAATATTAATACCTTTAAAATACCATATATTATAAAATCAAACATGCATTGAACATTATTATTTTAGTACTATTAAACGAGCCTTATCTACCAAAATCTGAGCGAGCATGCAGGTCTGACAGTTCTTACGTTGCTTAGCAAATGTGACCACTACAGTAAAAAGAAATCGTGTCAACTTCTTAAAAATAACTATTACTTCCATCCGAATGCTTTATCTAGCTTTTACAAATACAAATACATTTAGCTTGTACATGCAATATCTCTTTTTGAGCAAGGATGTAAGCTCATTTATCCTTTATCCAGTTTATGGGATGAGAAAGATCTCAAGTGCACATATCTGAGCTCTATGATCATACTCGAACAATTAATAAGCATTCTTTTACTAGCTATTTACATTTCAAGAACAACTCTTAACAGTTTAAAAAAGAAATATCAAACTATGGGATTTTATTTGTTATAGATAATGGTATATTTTCCCTATGAATACAATATGTAGGGCAAGATATATATTTACACGCAAATATTTCTCCATACCTTGGAGCTATGCCATACCACGGAGAACTACAGCAGAGCGCTATATTGGATTGGTTCATACTGGCGGCTGAGGTGAATCGGATAAATATAAAGTTCATTGGGTTATGTATTCGGTTGTTACAATATATTTTACAATTAATTATCATCAAATTGTTTGCGTAATATTACCATATTAAGCTATCTGAATTAAACATTGACATATAAAAAATGTAGAGTTACTTGTTTTTTTTTTCAACAACAATTTTGAGAGAACTATTTTCACGTGTTTACTACTACATAATCTTATTGATATTTATGTTACCTACTGGATTCTAAGATTAACGAGATACTCCTCCATTTAGGTTTTCTTAGTTTCCAGATTCAAGGCCGGCTGCATCCAAAATCCACCCAGGCCCTAATAGGTACTAATCTCTATCATATAATGTGTGTGTGTGTGTGTGTGTGTGTGTGTGTGTGTGTGTGTGTGTGTGTGTGTGTGGGTGTTTTGTACCTTCACCAAAACCTCTAGTAGTTTTTTATCTCTAGCTTCCGGACCACAGTAACTTCCAGTCTCTAGTAGCAACAGAAATCCAAAGATACTGATATCTACCAATCTTACTCACTCTTATGATACCCACTATTTAAAATCTATTCTTTAATACACTTTTGCCTATTAAATATTCCGACTTGCAGAACTCTCGGTCGACTACAGTTACCTGCCAATAGAAATTTACCGTTAACCAGAAATATCCAACATCTATAATCTCCTGACATCTAGATAACTGCCATCCTGGAACTGTCCAGTCTCTAGAATCGGCTGGTTTAGCTGCTTTAGGTATATGGGAAGTTTCAGTTCTTAGACGCTCATACCATTTATAGCTCCACACCCTAGAAACTTTAGACAATTGAGATATTTTGGGCTTTGAAGCTTTTACCTTCAAGTAATCTCTCGTAACTTCAATAAACTAATAGTTCCCATCATCTATCTTTACCCATGGACCTTGATAATTTAAATTTCTGATTTAATGCTTGACAAGCAAGTAAAAACTATTACACACATTTATCTGATTATGTATAACCAATAATATATCGCAGTGGTCAGCGATAATTAGTTACGGTTACACACAGTGCGCCAGCTAAACTAACAGCATTCATTCACTGTAATTAGTCGTAGTGAGTAGTAAGGCAATACGTGATTCCTATAATCACGTATGATTATTTATTTTTAATGACTGTGATTAGTGATTAAAATCTCTCGCAACTTGATGGTAAAAAAAATTTTAACTGTCAAATTACGCGTTAAAAAGTCTCCAAACATTGAACTTATATAAAAAACCCGTCTCAATACTGAGTTGTACGATTTATAAAACAACAAATCCAGTAATTAATGACTAGTAATTTACAATTCAAAGCGATTGAAAATACAGCGTTTGAAATTACTCGCAAGTACGTTGACTTGCTTTCTACCGAATACGTTTGACCAAATTCAAATGCAAATCAATTCCTTTTAACACTGAAGTCAATTTCATATTTTACGATTGAAATCCTACGTTAACATTTTAGAACAACGTTTTTAATACTAGAATAAATAAAGTTCTCAACACAAGAACAGTTCTACGTGGAAAATACTGACAAAATTAAATTAATATAAAAATCACAAATATGTCCAAACCCCTCTCGATGTCATTACACAACCCGAGACACATCACTATACTATACTATCCGTTCTTATATCTTCTCTCTATTCATTTATCACATTTTATGATAATTCAAAACTCAACACATAATCGTATATCAGAAAACTTACCATTTACACAAATAAACAGAAACCCAAACAAGTTTTTCCTCGTTATAAATATATTTTTAATATCCGAGTATTATTTCCAAATTGAAGGTTTTTTTTTAGATTTTATTCACTATAACAATGGGTTGTTTTACACATCTGATGAACTTTATCTCAAGCGGTAATAAGTTGAAACTGACAAAAAAAGGTTACGATTTCCTTGTACCTGGTACATTTTATAAGCTTTAGAGTTGCGTTTATGCTAATAGTAATTATTTTTATGTAACATTAGCGTCAAGCCATTACGCTGAGGCAAAGATTGGTAAACGTTTTAAATGTCTGGAGGCAACATCGACAAGTAGATTTTAAACTGGAACATAGGTTCCAAAGCTCTGACGGTAATAGCTTAATAGTATGTTTCTCGCTGCAGCTTAGCTCGTATACAAGGCCCATTAACACGCATCAGGCGATAAGCTAAAAAACATGACTGGGGAATAATTTTCGGCATCTGCCTAATCCCATGCGCATACAGAGCACAAGCATGCCAAACATGCTCACACGCACACGTACATAGATCCCCCTAAGGTTCCAGAATATGTTCGTGCCCTACTAAACTATTCCATATGCTTCAATAGATATCAAAACAGGTTATATACCTTTCAACCTTACATGTTATTCCGTATAACTGTCATTGTTGTGGAATTATTGACAAGCAAGCAAGGCCAACAAGTCCACAAATCCAAATAGTATTTATGAAGTATAAGCTTCTATCAAACAACAAAACTTTTCCCAATCACTTTTTAAAAACAATATACTGAACAGAGTCAATTATAGACGCATTATTGAAGTAAATAAATGCGACCAGTGAACGAGATTTACCAGTACCTTCCAACCGGTACCCGCAACGCCTTGACCTTGACAGTAATATAACTGTATATATATAGTTTGTCACTGTTTACTTACGGCGTCCTAACCATTTTATGAATGCATATATAATATATGCATTATTTATTAACCGTTCTTTACGATCCAGGTGTCAAAATCTTAGTAATTAAATTAATCTACTTAAACGATATTATATAATTATATATTAATATTATTTCTTAAATATTTTGCGGTATTAACCTTCAAAAATTTAATTTGTCCGCATTTCAACGTTAATATAATATGGACTTTTCTCATAATTTGAGTCTACAACGACAATGTCTAATTGTTTAAAATTTTAGTTTTCTACCTTTACTGGTTTCCGAATTTATAAATAAAAACTAAAAATTGTGTAAAGGTAACAATAACCGAAAAGAGATACATGCATTAAGTATTTAGCACCTCTTGGTTCTTGGAACAATAGCTTATAGTTTGGGTAGAGAGTTTTGTTACACCCTGCAGGTGATCAAGAACTTGAAATACCTCTTTTACCGCCGTAGTAAAGGTTCATTACAGAACAATCACTCCTTACTTACATTATGCTTCACAAAAGATTTCATCAAATTGAAGAAGACAAGAACTTACAATGTTCCGAGTCTCTTTCACCCTTTGCTAAAATTGTTTTGATAGCTATGAAGAAGGCCACCTCTTTCGATTTGTCTATGCTACTATTCGGGCGTTTCAAAAAAGGTTGTTGTAAAACCATGGAAGTCCCTAGTTTGGTTTAGATCCTTCTTCTTAGTTGTTAAATCAATAATTCCAGTAAAAATTTAAAAATTAAAAAAGCTAATATTCTCAGAAATAAATTACCCACCTAACTGGATGATTTATTATATAATATATAATATATATATATATATATATATATATATATATATATATATATACCAAAATCACCGACGAACATCCGGTCTTCATATTTTACTGAAATAATTTTAATATGAAATAAGGGGGTATAAAAATGTGTTGCAATTATAGAACAACACGTTCCGTACACATTTAACGCGTTTAAAAACGAAACAGGTAAAAATTTTCTAAGCTGGTTAATATAAACTGCAGATTACGTGCTGACGTGCTATATGCAAATCTGTCTATCTCGAGAGAAGTGGTAGAGTTAGCCATGTTCAGTTATTATTTTAATCTTGGTTAAATTGAACATCTACCTACTTATAATTATTTTTTACGGGATCATTTTTAAATATTAGAGTGAGCATCGGCTGTGAATTTGATTCCTCTAAGCTTATTTATACATATACAATTATTTGTCATTTATTATCATATACTATTTATTGATCTTTTCAAGGCAATACACAGGGTGTTCACAAAATGATGACACAACTTCTGTGGGTGACTCATCGTTTCAAATAAAAGTTTTCATATAAAAATAGGTCAAATATGTTTTGTTTAGCCGCTAGCCACTATTTTGTATTTTATTTAAATTAGTCCTCTAAAACAAGTTAAGCTAAAGAAACCAAATTCGCACATAGGGTTGAATAGATAAGAGGAAGATAAAAAAAATATATTATTTTCTTTAATATTATCAATATGGCGCCTGTTAAAGGTTTTTAAATCAAATAAACAAATACAGTTTAGATATACAATATTGATTAGATACCAATTATGCAATTACAACTCCAACGTTACTTCTTCCAACAAAATTCATCAATGCATAAGCCAGCAAGGCCACTTTACAGATACGCTTGCACAAGCCGGGAGTAGTAACAAAAAACTAATACCTCTTGACTGTGACATGTTTGGCTTGTTGGTTCAATTCATATTTTAATTGAGGATGATACATTATCGATCCAGTGTTTGGTTAAACTTGATACTTTACATTTTGTGAGAATAAAATGTCGGAATTTTTGTAGCAAAGCTTTAATCAGAATATAAGTTTCTATGTGCGGTGCTTTAAACTTATTTTTAGACACGATACAAGGAAATACTACTTTAATGTAAAAACAAAACAAAAACACTTATTTACCTTAACATAACACTTAGTTTTGTAAAATATCTTTTCTTTTAATAATTTTTCAGATAATTAAACTAATTACATATAAATAAGCTGACACACAAACTGAAATTGTAAAGCTTTGAGTGAGGAGAGAATAAAGAATAAATCAACATTTTAATAACTTCACCAGTACAAAAACGTTATATGAGGATCAAGTGGGGAGTTATTGAGATTGCACTCGCGAAACTTTGGCTGAATTACTGCTGCATACATAACAAGTGGTCTATACTCACTGTATTGTGCGGGACAAGAGCCAATTTGCATTGTACAAGAACCCAAACTAGTTAAATGTAGGTAGGGATTTCACATGTTAAAGGCCGTAATCATCATTCATGCTAGTTTCGATGAGGTCAAATTAGGAGGGCAAAGATAGGGTTACAAATACCAAATTATGCATAGGTTCACAAGTATATTTACAACCTTAACACAACATACACCAAGCTACAGCATGTGAATAATATTTATAGCAGGAAGGACCTATTAGTCTATAGTCCAATAACCGACAGCCAAATTTGCATTGCACAAAACCTTTTTTGCGATCGATAAAGCTATTTGTCCCTAAGAAATCAAATCATTTCTTTATTGCTTTTAGACAATATATAACATTGTATAGCATTCGTCATATATTCAAACAGCAAATACTCTACACACTCACACACAGTCAGACTTACATTTCACTCATTCACACTAATTCACACTATTTTTGGATCCAGATTTTAAATTTTGGTAATTTAAGATATTTTTAGATATCCCAGCGACTCATCATAAACTCCTCTAGCGAATAAAATGCTTTTGACACCAACAGGCATTTGAGACGAGTTTTGAATAGGATTTGATTAGTTGCATTTTTTACACTTTCAGGGAGCTTGTTGATTAAGCCGACGCCAACCTGATGCGGTAAATGCTGAGATACCGCCAGTCTATGACTATGGACTGTCCCTGGCTCTAGTCTCATACTGATGAAAGTCCCTGCCCCGGACTAAAGTGCACTTCGATTGACAGTACAGGATCACATGAAACATATAGAGACAGGGCAATGTCAGCAAACCTAGCTCCCTAAAAGAGTCCCTACACGACTCTCTGTAATTCAACTTTGCAATAATTCTAATTGCCCTTTTTTGAAGCCTGAAAACGCGTTCCATCTTGTGTTTGGCACAGCCCCCCCCACAGTCTCAAGCCATACGCAAAGTGCGGATATATGAGACCGAAATATGCCGTCATTAAGACTTCAGGGGAACAGTATTTAGCTAGGCTTCGCAAGGCAAATATGCCAGAAGTAATTCTAGCACATATATTGTTAACGTGGTCGTCCCAGGTCAGACCTTGATCAATGTACATCCCCAGGAATTTCGTGGATCCAGTTTCCTCTATAAGGAAA
This sequence comes from Homalodisca vitripennis, assembly GCF_021130785.1. Lineage (NCBI taxonomy): Eukaryota > Metazoa > Arthropoda > Insecta > Hemiptera > Cicadellidae > Homalodisca > Homalodisca vitripennis. The sequence continues at coordinate 65,036,625 of NC_060207.1, forward strand.
CTGCTATCTAAAACTCTAAAACTGCTGTCCACAAATACAGCAGGTTGCCTTGCAAATTCCCTTGGTCTTAGGCAGAAATTGATGACATTTGATTTTGATTGGTTCGTTTTCAAATTCCTGTCAGTAAAATACTGAATGCATGAAGTCAGTTCCATAAATGATGTGATTTCCAAATCTTGTGTAGTTTTTCCTTTGAAGCAAAGAGTCGTGTCGTCGGCATACTGAATCAGATCACCATGCTGGATCACTGAGTTAAGTCTACAGACGTAAACCAAAAAAAGAATAGGCCCAAGAATAGAACCCTGAGGGACACCGTGGGCTATTTTAATTTTACTTGAGATGACATTCGAAATCTGCACGCATTGATCTCGATTCTTAAGATAAGAAGCAAGCCACGCGTTTGGCAGACCCCGAACGCCACATTTTTGTAACTGGTGCAACAGTGTTTCATGATGCACACAGTCAAATGCTTTGGATAGGTCAAGAAATATGCTGAGCACTTGTTCTCGCCTTTCCAAGCCATCAACAACATTGTTCAAAAAGACTGTTTACTGCGTCAATTGTTGATCTTTTTTTCCTGAAGCCAAATTGTTCAGGATTTAGAATTTCATTGCTTTCTAGAAAGCTTTCAAGTCTTTCACAGAAAACCTTTTCAAAAATTTTGCTGAAAACTGGAAGAATTGAAATTGGACGATAATTGCTGGTTTTGCAAGGATCGTCTTTTTTAAAAATCGGTATAACTTTAGCTGTTTTCAGTAGACATGGAAAAGTTGCAGATTCAAATGAAAAATTTATCAATTTTGTGAGTGGCCTCAAAATGTACCTAAAGCAACGTTTGAGTAACCAAACTGACATCCCGTTGGCGTAACACGATTTCTTTGATTTCAACCCCTGTAGAGATAGAGATAAATCAATTACCAGATCGATTTTAACTATATAAAGATAAAAAATATAATATGAGAAAAAGTTACTGGTTCATTTTTGTAACCAGTTTGATGCCCTCCCATTTGACTTCCATCAAAACTAACTCGGCTGGCGATGATTTCTTTGTTGGGAAACATTTTCTTTTATAATATAAATTGGCTTTCGGCTCCTAGTTTGTACCCCTAACCCTCATGTAATAATTATTTAATAAGTGCAGTAATTAAGTTATAAGTGCAGCTGAACAAACAATATAAAAATATAACGAATTATTGCTTTTTCAAGGCATATAACTTTTACATTTTCTCCTATAGTTTCCTATATAGTGTGTTTATAGGAAGTAATTTGGGTCACCTACCGGAATAACACACCTCTGTTAGGGTGTCGCACAATCTTCCTCAGCAAAACACGTTGATGTCAGGTATGTCTCATCTTCAACTTCCGTAAACTTCGAATTTGGCTTTGCTATTTCCAAATTTAAAATTTAGTGTAGGGGTGAAATAATTGAATTTTTCTTCAATTATATTCGGAGATGTTACACCAGATGTTGGTATATTATAACTCTACAATATACTTTCTAAAGTCTTTATGCTAAAAAAAAAGATATAAAGAGTTGTCAACCTCTCGTTGGCTTTGACTACATTTCTATTACCAAAAGATTAGATTAATTTGAGTAAAAGGTAACAAAACCTAAACAACTAAAGCCATCTTCTGTACTAAAGGGGCTTCTGACCCGCCAACCTCAAGTCGTCAGTTCAACAAGGGCTTCTCGAAGCCTTCTCAGCGAAGTATCTTTAAAGTTTTTTGAGATATTTTAAATTATAAAATTTCTTAAAACTATTTGGTAGCTAATTAAACAACTTAGGTCCCAAAAAATGATTGCTGAGTTATAATTACAGTCGATATCTGTCCACTAAAAGATTTTGTTGTGTCTTGAATTATAATTTCGTCCCAAAACTGAAAACATAGGTTTATTTTTGAAGACAAAAACTACTAATTGGTAAACTAACAGGCTGGCAACCGTGAGGGCGCGATCGAAAGAGCTCCTCACTACTGTCTCGTCGGTCCAAACCCAGAGGATCCTTAATGCATTCTTCTGAGTGCATATCATTTTGTTCTACAGAAACCCCAGAAAATAATACATTACTTTGAACCAAACAAGCTATTACAAACCAGTCTGAGAGTCTCTCTGGGGACAAAAGTTGATAGGCACCTCAGGGAAAATGTTGCTGAGTTGAGATGTTTAGCCAACATATTTATGTGGGAATCCCATTTCAGATTGAAGTTTAAATGAACCCCTAAACACTTAGCGCAGAGTTAACTGTTAAGGGTGAGTGTGTTGACGGTATAGTGGTTCGACAGATGTTGAGTTATTTGGAAGTTAATTGCTATGAAATTAGTTTTTGAGATATTAAAAACCGTTCATTTGTGTTGAACCACTCCATAAGACGAAACGAAGTTAAGTCAATGATCTGGGCAAGGTATTGATAATCACTATGACTGAAAATCAATGTGGTGTCATCTACAAGGAGGGTTCCGGAGAGTATTTATTCACTGTGTTATTAATAAAACTAAGGATTATTGATGTAATTTATAAATACACTAATGTTCAGTTCATCTCTACAAGATACAATCAAAAAGGGAAATTTATATGGGTTAGACCGGGACGTCAGGAATTCACTCGACTATCCCTTATTTCAACTTCGATGAGTGCGGTACGCTCCACCGGAAGCGTAAGGAGAAATGGACAGAGCCCGCTCCTATCTCTACGTGATGCAGTCTCTGAATAACAGAAGTGTAATTGAAAAACTCCTTGTGTCCACCGGGAACCGTCAAGGACGTTAATCGGATATAATCCTTATCCGTTCAAATTAAGAGCCCTCCGGTCTGTATTCAGATGTAATGTTTTCTATCCACTTAATGTTATAAAATATCTGGCTCAATTTCGTAATTTAAATATATTCATATATCTGGTCTCTTATAGTTGAATAATTTGACTTATAGTTGACTATAGTTGACTAATCCTAGAGTTTCTGATATGAACGATATACCTTCTGGCTACGCGCACAATGCCTGGATTAGTTTACTAATTGCACAATTGACAAATTTACAATGACCTGTTATGAAAAAGTCTGCATTCAGATCATTTTCTGTATTGATTTTCTCACGCATAATCATTATTAAGCAGTTATGATTATCAGCTGATAATCGCTGTTGAATAAATCTCTCTTTACGAGTCATTTTGGTATATTTTGTTCTTATTTACTATCTAATAAATATGAGAAGTATAAATAATTGAATAAACAGGTCCTATTAGAATATTTGTATTAAGACGATTGTGCAACAGTTATGCTGATACAAGTTATTATAGCAGCATTAGCAAATAATAATTATTATTGAACTATTGTTGCAATTACTACTTAATATCTTTACTATTTCTATCATCAATGAATCAATCATTACTGTAGACGCTCATAAAATGTTTTCAAAATAATATTCACAGTAATATAAGTCACATGCAATATAATTAGTATTTGTATAGCTGAATAATGTTTTTGAAGCAGTAAACGTAGTTATTTATGCCTGATAATAAAGTTTGTATGATGGAATGAGACGGACAGCTTTTACTATGGCACTGTTTAACAAAGGCGTGAAACAAAGAGACGATTACATCAAAGGCGTATTGAGCATGAGAGCATCAGAGATGTGTAAAGTGGCACATCACAATTTAAGTAATCATTTTATTGGTTATCATTCCAGATTCCTTTGACTGAACAAAATTTCCTCACAAAGCACAATAATATTCTTCTTGCAATAAAATTCTATAATTCAGTTTAATTCGAATGTTCAAAAGTTTTTTGCAGGATTACGTAAATTACTACAACTTAATAAATTATCTCAATATGCGAATCCATAATCTTTAAAAAATATTTTTATTAATATAAGAATGCTATATAGAAACAATGTTTTATTCTCTCCTTATTTCTATGACATGATTTGTAGTTTAAAATAAAAACAGTAAATCGTAGGTACTGTACTGATACCTATAACGTGGACGTTTACCCAACATCAGAAGCTCGATAGAAAAATGTTAGGTTATAGTGTATAACCATAAGAGAGTACAGAGGTGTCTTGTCAGTATTGACCACGTGATACTCATTACAGCAGTAAATCAGAAGCACGATAGAGAACTATCAGGTTCCAAAGTAAAAATATAACAAATTACAGGAGTATCACTTGTCAGTACTTACCACGTGATACTCATTACAGCAATAACTCAGAAGCACGATAGAGAACTATCAGGTTCCAGAGTAGAAATATAACAGATTACAGGACAATCCCTTGTCAGTATTGACCACGTGATACTCATTACAGCAGTAATTCAGAAGCATGATAGAGAACTATCAGGTTCCAGAGTAAAAATATAATAAATTACAGGAGTATCACTTGTCAGTACTTACCACGTGATACTCATTACAGCAATAACTCAGAAGCACGATAGAGAACTATCAGGTTCCAGAGTAGAAATATAACAGATTACAGGAGAATCCCTTGTCAGTATTGACCACGTGATACTCATTACAGCAGTAACTCAGAAGCACGATAGAGAACTATCAGGTTCCAGAGTAGAAATATAACAGAGTACAGGAGAATCCCTTGTCAGTATTGACCACGTGATACTTATTACGGCAGTAACTCAGAAGCACGATAGAGAACTATCAGGTTCCAGAGTATAAATATAACAGATTACAGGAGAATCCCTTGTCAGTATTGACAACGTGATACTCACTACATCAATAAGTCAGAATCGCGACAAAGAGCTATCAGGTTCTAGCGTAGTAAATGGAAGACTGTACAAGGGTGTTTTCTTGTCAGTATTGACGACGTGATACATCAACAGCAGTATTTAGAAGTGCGATAGAGAGCTATCAGGTTCTAGCGTAGTAAATGGAAGACTGTACAAGGGTGTTTTCTTGTCAGTATTGACGACGTGATACATCAACAGCAGTATTTAGAAGTGCGATAGAGAGCTATCAGGTTCTAGCGTAGTAAATGGAAGACTGTACAAGGGTGTTTTCTTGTCAGTATTGACGACGTGATACATCAACAGCAGTATTTAGAAGTGCGATAGAGAGCTATCAGGTTCTAGCGTAGTAAATGGAAGACTGTACAAGGGTGTTTTCTTGTCAGTATTGACGACGTGATACATCAACAGCAGTATTTAGAAGTGCGATAGAGAGCTATCAGGTTCTAGCGTAGTAAATGGAAGACTGTACAAGGGTGTTTTCTTGTCAGTATTGACGACGTGATACATCAACAGCATTATTTAGAAGTGCGATAGAGAGCTATCAGGTTCTAGCGTAGTAAATGGAAGACTGTACAAGGGTGTTTTCTTGTCAGTATTGACGACGTGATACATCAACAGCAGTATTTAGAAGTGCGATAGAGAGCTATCAGGTTCTAGCGTAGTAAATGGAAGACTGTACAAGGGTGTTTTCTTGTCAGTATTGACGACGTGATACATCAACAGCAGTATTTAGAAGTGCGATAGAGAGCTATCAGGTTCTAGCGTAGTAAATGGAAGACTGTACAAGGGTGTTTTCTTGTCAGTATTGACGACGTGATACGTCAACAGCAGTATTTTAGAAGTGCGATAGAGAGCTATCAGGTTCTAGCGTAGTAAATGGAAGACTGTACAAGGGTGTTTTCTTGTCAGTATTGACGACGTGATACATCAACAGCAGTAATTTAGAAGTTGCGATAGAGAGCTATCAGGTTCTAGCGTAGTAAATGGAAGACTGTACAAGGGTGTTTTCTTGTCAGTATTGACGACGTGATACATCAACAGCAGTATTTAGAAGTGCGATAGAGAGCTATCAGGTTCTAGCGTAGTAAATGGAAGACTGTACAAGGGTGTTTTCTTGTCAGTATTGACGACGTGATACATCAGCAGTATTTAGAAGTGCGATAGAGAGCTATCAGTTCTAGCGTAGTAAATACTGTACAAGGGTGTTTTCTTGTCAGTATTGACCACGTGATACATGCACTATCAGGCAGCGTATATCAGTATTGGGATACTAGCGATAGTAGTACAGTATTAGTAGAGAGCTATGTACTAAATGGAAGAGGGTGTTTTCTTGTCAGTATTGACCACGTGATACGTCAACAGCAGTATTTATAAGTGGGATACATAGGTATCAGGGCCGAGCGTAGTAAATGAAAGTGAGTACAGGGGTATCTTCTTTGTCAGGGTTGATCACGTGATACTCACTATAGCAGTAACTCAGTAGTGGGATACTTAGCTATCAGGCCAGAGCATAGTAAATGAAAGAGTACAGGGGTATCTTCTTTGTCAGGGTTGATCACGTGATACTCACTACATCAGTAACTCAATCAAGTCCAAATTAAGCCCAAGTCTCTTGTCGCTTACTCGCCCCATCTACTACTTTATTAATGCCAGTAGAATAACTTGTACCTACAACCCTTGCTTACCTCTTCCGCTCTCCTGAACTTTTCTGTCTGCACACTCTTGCACTTGCTAACTTTCATTAGTAAATGTATTATATATGTAGATTACATACAATACTTTCGTTCCAAAGCTGGACTAAAGAAGGATATACAATATATTCAATATAAAGATTACGTTATATTCAAAGTGAACGTTTTGAGCTACAAAAATTATATGGTAGTTAATTTTATCATAGAAAAAACAAAAAAATTTGTTCCTATTAATTTAGCAATATTGTGATTTTGAAATTACAATAAATCACTTCGTAAACATTCGTGTGTATTTGTTTTACTTCGTATTCCGACTCTACAACTATAATTGCATGTAAAAAAACATGTCACTAATGCAAAAAAAAGATAAAACAAACATAATTGAAATTTCGGCTTCCGATAAAGGACTGTTTAAGTTTGTTCTGTGCAAATCATTACATTGTTATAACAAATACAAACATCAGTGGACTATTCTTGTAAAAGACAACACCAACTATTGTGAAATAGTGTGTTCTAAAAATTTTCTTAATTTTATTGTATTTTGAGCCTTATAATCCAGGAAATAATTTACAACCCTTTCTAATTATCACCAGATGTTTTTCGTCTAATCTTTAAGAACGGGAATACATGTTTAAACAAGAAAATATAAAGCTTCTCCTTTACCACTGATTTTTAAATATATTTAACCATTTTTCTTACAAATACATTATGGTATATTTTTAATAAACACCATTTTGAATTAATTCCAATATTTCAATCTGCGAATATAACACCATTTAGTTAACAAAAAGTTACTGATTAACGGAAAAAGATTTAGTAATAATCGTTTCATAGCAAGATATAGTTCATATATATTCATAAATACATAGAGACATAATCTACAAATATAATGTACGTGATAAACAGAGGTAAAATCCAATGAGTGAAAGCAAGGATAGTAGAAGAAGGAGAAACACAAAGCAAGGGCACATAAAGTGGCCGGCGGGACAACCGCATGGTACTGTACTGGTCACTCAAAGGCATTAGAGCAGTGGTCAAGCTCTGGTTACATTTCTACTGTAAAGGATTAATTAAATGTCGCAAATTCTAAAAAGTCATTGCACTATATGAAATACCACGGTCACTTGGAATATCTTCAACTAATGTTCAATTACTTATGCAGATATATGGGTACGACGTAAATTTATGGGTGATTAATGTTACTACATTTCACATTCCTACATTACTTTACTAATTATTAATGTAAACAGGTATATTGAAATATAACTGAGTGTTTAATACAGAAAATATCTTATAATGACATTAAAGCAAAACAGATGTAATTCACTGCAATGTATTCTTAACACCGCTTAATTTAATCCAACGTACAATAGTATACATTTACTTGTGTTTCTGATATTCTCTTAATTTCGTGGTAAAATTAAGCTAGAAAATTATAAAACAATTGCAACTTACGAAAAACTTACGTAAATACTGACCTGAAACAGAATAAATCATCATTAGTTTCAAAGCCATACAACTAAAATTAAAATTAAACGTAAATTTTATTAACAGGTATAAAAAGCTCATTATATAAGTAATGCATTTTATAATTTCGTAAAATTGGCTACGCATAACTATATGTACAACTACATAACTTATGTACTCGTACAACTACATAACTTATGTACAACGCTTACAAGAAAAGATTGGAATACGAGATGAAAGGATAGTATTTTTTTTTAATTGTCTTTTAAATAGAATCATGTTTAAAGTATTGTTTATTTTTAAGAACTCATGATAAATATCACAGCATTTTACTAAAGGTTAACAATATAATAATGTTACCAATAAAATTTGTTCATATGTACCCAAAGGACCACAGCACAATACACAATGTGTAAGAGGATTAAGACATCAATGTCTGCCGAATTGCTCGGTTTGAAAACAAAGTTGTTTCCCACATAACCAGGAACTCTATAAATATTTTTTATTCTGTTTTATTCTTCAAAAAGAAACTGTTCGATCATTTACAGTTACAATAAATGATTTCACATGCCAATGTCAGGATTACGATTTAACTATTGCGCCGTAAAACATTCAAATCATAATAAAGTTTACTGTGGATACTAAACACAGTAATATGTTATTATTTGGAAATAATTTTATCAAAGTTTGTTTCATCACAACGTGTAAAGTCAGAAATACTGTAGTACTTTCTCCTAGAGAATCTTTACGAGGACGTCACATCCTACTGAAATGACGTCAGAATAAGGGGGATTGGCACAAAATATAAATGAAAAAATGCAATAAAACTTAACAATATAATATTAAGTGTGTATGAATTACTAAACAAAACATAAATCTACACATTACATTTATTTACAACTAACATAAATACCAATAAACGTTACTATCTGAGTGTTAGCATATGCCATATTGTGGCATAATTTCGGCACAATATCTCGATAACTAATTAACTTATAGATTTGAAATTTGGCATTAAACTTCATTTATATAAAAGTAGCATCGAGTTAGATTCCACTCTTGTGCAGCCAAGGGGTGGATGAGTCTAAGCTAACATTTTTTACATTGGTTTTATAGGTAACCAACGTGGCAACGAGAAAATTGTAAGATGTGCAAACATGTACATTAAATATTCTAATGAAAATAGCTATTCACTTAAAATAGTGCAGTTACCACGGTGTAGTTTGTTACACGACAGTGGTGTAACGTACTTTTACCTTGTTTATATAAAAACCAAATTTAATTCTTGGTTATACAATTGTCATCCAATTTTCAGCTTACATATTAAGATTTTATTAAGTTGTTTAGCTAAAAGTAAACAATTCAAGTGAAATAATACGTTAATATAAAAGTGACTAAAATCTTTTTTCGTTCTATTCACTTTTACTTACCAAAATAATTGAATACCATTTCTTAATAAAGACATAAATATGTCTTTTTTACTGTTAACCGACGATGAAAGGCTAGAAGATTCACTCAAAGAAGGACATGTAAAGCGTTTGTGCACGATGCGAAGTGGCCGCCCTGGGCAGGGTTGTACATTCTTGGTAAAGGATGAAAGAGGTTTTTTAAGATCAGAATTTGTTTCCAGGGTACTTTAAAATTTATAATTTGAGTATCTAAAATGGCCACTTAATGTGATTATTGCCAAACATAATACAGTTTTTGAGATAATCGCAAGTTATAATAAGTCTGATAGATAGCAGCAGTGTGTCTATCTTCCTCTCTCCTTTTCTCATCCTCTTTCCCTCCCTATCTTCCTCTAATTTCTCGCTCACCTCCCTTACTACCACTTTTCATCCATCTCGACTTATCGCCTCTACAAGTACCTGTCGATGACCGTTTTCTTCCTTCAACCCTTCTCACCTATATACTATACTAAATAGTAATAGGACAACCAACTGATTTGTTAAACCGTCTTTTCAATCGGTTTCTATCAGCTGTACAATACACAAGAGAGAAAATTGCTTGACTTCTATGTTTTACTAGTTTCATTTACCTTAAATGAATATATAATAGAAACATAAATAAACTTGCGGAGGACAATAACAATGAAAATACATATTTATAAGTATTGGCAATAAATCAACAATAGATTTATTAACCTGTATAACGTGTTGTCAGTATCATCTAATACAAGTACAAGTAAGTTAACTAATTGCTAGATCTGCTCCATACCTTGGGTATATTTTGGTTAAGCCAACATCGCTTATTGTATATAATGAGAAGTTAAATATACGTAACTTTAAAATTTTTATTCTCAATATAGTTGAACTATCTTAAACAGCGACTTTTAATGTTCTTTGACAATATTAATGGGCAGATTAATTTCAATGACAGAAGGCCAAAAGAATTCTACAGACTGGCGAGTTAGCAAACAGATCGAGGAACAAAATAACCCACCTAGTAAATCCAAATGGCTTGTTTCACTTGAAGAAACGAACTTATACGAGTAAACTCTACTGCCTTCAGGTGTTGTCATGAAAAGCATGAAAAGTTGTTCTAAAATCTCATTTTAGCAAAACAGTTCAACAAAACAACATTCCGATACGAAAAACTGCAATCGATAGATATGCTTTTCATGACAACACTATTATTAGTCACATTGCATGGCTAAAGTAATTACAGCAATTCACAGCTCTACTATTCAACTAATTAGTATGGTAACAAAGGACCGAGTAGTCGCTAATGCATATTTGACTGAATAGCCATTTGAACTTGTGACTAAAAAATCTTTTAGAAGGACTAGCTTCAAAGACATTTTCCAAGTCCCATAGATTCCTTTGCATGCACAAGTACACCAGTCCTAACTATACGTTTGACTTAATAGTCATTTGAAGTTCTGACCTTTGAAAGTACCATCTTCAAAGGCGCTATCCATCTTCTATAGCTTCCTTTGCGTAAAAAAGTACCATTGAACTTGACTGAATAGCAATTTTAACTTATGACCAAAACATCTTTTAGAAGTACCAGCTTCAAAGACGTCTTCCAAGTTCCATAGTTTCCTTTGCTTAAACAAGTACCATTTGAACTTATCACCTTTAGTAGTTAGAGTGTCAAAGGCATTTTCACGTTCCATAGCGTCCTTTACCCACACAAGTACAACGTTCGCCAATTCCTTGTTTGAATGTAGCCATCTGAGCTTATGACAAACAAGGGATCTGCGCTGAAATATTTTATGCGCAACAGTAGTGGTAGGTACAGTTATTCCCGTAAAGTACGCACAAGGAGAATAAATGTCGACGTTGTACACTTATACAATATCGAGGTTAATCTCATACCATAAATATAATCAAATACCTGGATCAATGTGACGTAATGGACAGAATCACCTGGCATGTCCGTATTTACTGATGCCACATGCATTGGCTGGTTTAATTCACTAATTGAACTGCTCGGGATGGATTAAGACCTGAATGTTATGACAAAGTCATCATTCAGGTCCTTTACATGACGATTATCTCACAGAAATCAATGTCAAGTTTCACGTAACAAGACCGGTCTACTAATAAACAACACCATTTGTTAATCCATACTTTTATTTTGTAGGTAAATTGTGTTAATCTTCTGACTAATCAAGGATAAAATGTGTCAAACCCACAACAAATTACATTTACCAACATGTATTAATAACACATAATATTCATTAACCGATCCAAAAAACTTTGTAACATATAGTTGTAATATAAATTAACACGCTGTATACAAATTATAATTTAGAGCACGTTTTAGTCAAGTGTTTGTGTTTAATCGGACGATGAAGTACCTTTTGAGATAGCGTTAAAAGGTGTTATACTCGTTATTTGTATTAGATTACGACGTGTTTATGCAATCGTAAAATATCTTACATTATCTCAACGAAATATTTCAATATTATTTTTAAAACTTAATGTTACTTCTTATTCTTGTGTTTAATAAACTAGTAACACAGATTTTGAGGTCAAAACAAATATAAAGTTCAACATTAAAATTTTATAAAGTGTTCCTTCACTATAAATATTTATATGGAATGTGGTTGTGATAATTAAGTTATTATTTATTTATTTATATTTTATAATGTTACAATACAGCCGAAGCCAATTACACTGTGACATTAATATTATGATATATGAATATAATTGGATAACTTTAAAACAAAAAACACACACAATTTAATCCAAAACAACAGCTCAACTACATTAAATATTAACTATACACAAAAAGGAGCATTTTAAAGTTGACAACACCATCGAAGCACCGATAAATAACTTAACAACAAGATGAATCAAATAGTAACACTACGTTTCGAGATCTGCAATCTGATCTCTTCTTCAGGTAAAGAACTAACCTAATACATAATTACAGACTAAGTTAAAATAAACAAATCTTACTAAAGCGTTGTGGCACGCCTCAGTCAGGAATCACAACCTACATGTTGTTGTCAACTTCACTAACACTAAAGACATGCACATAATACAAAACTATACAAAACACTAATCATTAAAAGTAAACTACGGAATACAGGTCACAATGCGTCTTCACTCGTCTACTGACCACCTACGACTGACCAGAGGGACTAGCCAATGGCAATCGTGACGGCTGGCTAAAACAAGATGGCGGAAATACAAGGGAAGGGGAACAGGAATGGGCCCTTTCGTTATTATTGGTTCATGCGAGATGAACTTCTTAAAACCATATTGTGACTCCGCATTGGTTTATTACAAATATCCGATCCGTTTGATACTTTTGGTTTTCTCTTTAGTTCATTTTTTAGAATTGGCAACCAAAGCGGCCTAATCTCGACTGATGGTTGACTGATTGGTTGGTCTGCCAATTTAATGTATGTTGCCTCAATTAATTTTCCTTTTGAAGAAATGTGGTTCCCGATGTATTATGTGGGCTTCATCCCAATTCATATGATGGTCTTCGGACCAACAATGGTGTGCAATTTTTGACTTTTCTGTGAAACCCTTTCTCGTGTTTTCTTTGTGTTCTTTTATCCTTACGTTTAGTGGTCTTTTTGTCTCGCCTATGTATTCCCTATTGCAGCTACATTTTATACTGTAAACACAGTTTTTGGAATCCTGTGTGCCATTTTTTGGTTTTGTTTTTACGAGACTTTGTCTAAGAGTGTTGTGTGTTTTAAACGCGGTTCTAATGTTGTACTTTCTACCTACTCTTCTAATTTTCTCCGATAATCCCGGCACATAAGGGATTGACATAAACGCAAATTTATCACAATTCTGTTTTTCTGACTCAGGAATGATTCTTCTGGTTCGTTTGCACTTATTAATTACTAATTGAGGGTATCCATTGCTTCTGAGATCCGATTCAATTTTCTTAAATTCTTCTTTTAGTCCATCTTTATCTGAGCACAAGCTCTTTGCTCTATCAAACAACGAGTAGGCTACTCCTTCTTTGACAGATTTTTGATGGTTGGATTGATAATTTAAATATTTTCCTGTGTGTGTTATCTTTCGAAAAACAGTTGTCTTAAGGACATCCCTATCTCTTAATACACACACATCCAAAAAGGGAAGCTTGTTTTGGACTTCCACTTCCATTGTGAGGCGGATGGAAGGAGAAATACTATTAATGTGATTCAAAAAATTATTTAATTCAATGTCTCCATGAGAAAAAATAACAAAGGTATCATCCACATACCTCCACCAAATCTTCGGTTTGAACTGAGCTGAAGCCAAAGCTTTTCGCTCGAATTCCTCCATAAAGATATTGGCGAAAATAGGAGACAGTGGAGAACCCATTGCCATCCCCTCATCTTGACGGTAAATTTTACCCTCTAACTCAAAATAATTGCATTGAGTGCATAGTTCTAACAGTTCCATAATTACTGGCACGGGAAGTTTAGTTCTATCCTTTAATGTTTGGTCTTCTTTGAGACGTGATTTAATAATTTCGAGAGTTTCTGGAACTGGTACATTTGTAAATAGACTTTCGACATCAAAACTTACCAGTTTGTCAGTTTCAGCCAACTTTAGGGATTTTGACTTCTCTACGAAATCCCTGGAATTTTTGATGAAAGAGTCAGTTTTTCCTACCAATGGCGTTAAGATGTCCAAGAGGACTTTAGACAATTCCCTGCAAGGTGAATCACGAGAACTAATGATGGGCCGAAGAGGGATGGTAGGTTTGTGGATTTTGGGAAGGCCATACATATGGGGGATTTTTGAGTGGTGAGGAGTTAATTTAGATCTAAATTTATCTGAAAAAAATTCTTTATGTTTTCTTAAGGTGTTTGCTACTTTGCGTTCAAATGAATCAGTCGGGTCTTTATTTAAAACTGTATATTTGCCAGTATTTAAAGTTTCCGCAATCTTTTCTTTATACGCTACTGAGTCAAGTACCACAGTAGCGTTGCCTTTGTCGGCAGGTAAGATTTTGACCGTGTCGTCTTTCCCAAGGATCGACCTGGCCTTTTTCTCCTCTATTGTCAAATTGGGTTTTGTGGGAGGAATTTTTCTGAGTAAAAGACTGGCCTCACAACGAAACCGGTCACCCTGTTTCCTCAGGTAACTGTGAAACAGCCGACTCGATTCCAGTTACGAAATCCAGTGCCTTTACCGATTTTTGTGCCACAGAAAAGTTTAAACCCTTGGATAAGACTGATATTTCCGCTTCATTCAGGATTTTTGAAGAGAGGTTGATTACATTTTTATTATTTGCATCCGTATTCATATATATATATTTAACTGAATCAAATTTTATAATTTGATTTTTTTTATAATATAAAACACCAATAAATACTTACTATATAAATAACAACAACAATAGCAATATGTAAAATCTATGTTTTAACTATTAATTGATAATCAGGAGTATTTTAACCTTAAAGTCTCTGTAAGAGGAATTAAATACATCTAAAGAGTTTGAGTGCTCATTATAAAGTCTAATAATTGTGTTAAGTGAGGAGAAGTAACCCAAATTATTTGTAAGTTTATAGGAAAATAAATAAAAAAAAAAAAAAAAAAAAAAAAAAAAATCAATTAGTGCGAGAAAATCGCGGAACAAACAATGCAATAGAGCGGGAGTTGGGGCGGGGGACGGCAAAGTCCAACATAGATAACAAGGCACTGTCATCCAGCACTCCGTTCACTAGCTTATGTAGGTACAACAACATGCCTAATTTACGCCGCTTTGTTAAGCTATCCATATTATAGATGTTGAGAAGCTCTGTATACGGAATAATATCAGTGTAGTGACCAAATGTTTTATAATACAAATATCTTTAAACAAATTTTTGAACACTTTCCAACATATCTGAGAGACATATTAAATGAGGGTGCCAAACAACCATATTCCAATTTTCATCTTACTAATGAGAAATAAAGCAGCTGGAGAGAATCTGAATTTTTGAGAAAATTTCCTGTTCTCTTAATAAAACCAAGAATAGAAAAAGCCGATTTACTTATAGAAATAACGTGGTCTGCAAACGTGGACTTAGAATCAAATGTAACCCCCAAATCCTTAAACTTTATCTTTCTATCTAATTTTATAATCAAAACATATTACACTATTTATCGGTTATGAAGTTAGAAAACCTGTTTCTCATAAACCCAGGTGGAACTAATAATTAAATCAGTACGGCACGGTGAATTAGACAGCTTTCAGACGGGTATTGATTGTTAAACCGTGTATGGCAAAATGATCCTAACATGAAAGACGAATTCAAGCAAATGGGTAGATAAACTAACCGGCAAACAGCTGTGATCATTGTAGTATATGCTGAAATAATTCGTTATTGATTTAAAGTCGACGCTAATTTAAATGCTACACATGAGCGCACGCAATATCATATAATTCAACCTGATATATCTAGGTTACAAGGGCCAAAAGCTTAAAAGGGAGATAACCGCACGATCCCTTGGATCCTTGTAACACTCAGTAGAGAGATCTTCTTACAGTGGTTAGGAGGCATGGAAAGATCATGGGCGCTTACACACCATGGGGTTACACCTAAATATGGAATTTTCCTAACGTACTCAGTGATTGGAAGCTTTCAAAATGTCCGAATCTCCCAGAACTCTAGAGCCACTCAAATAATCACTAGGTCATATTTCGAGAATGCTTCTATAAGAAATACAATGGACGCAGTGGTTAGAGTACGTTATACAGGTATCCTTAGATACTGAAATTTCACAGAGGATTGATGGTTACGCACATCTTGGACCATCAGACTTCACACCTTGATGTTTTAGCCTCACACGCTAATGGCTTCGAGTAACCAAGGGCGCCTTAATCCCCAATGAGATTAAAACGAATTAATCTAAGAGGTCAAAAGCTATAAACAGGATGATTAAATAGTACCGGATGATTTCCCTGGTCAGTGATTTCTACAGAGCGGAAGTTAAAATTTTCCACAGCCTGGAATATTTAAGTGAAGGAGTCTTAGTAAAAGATGGAAAATTTGGGCCTCTTTCTACGAGAACTGTTTTAAGAAGTTTGTTTCATCCAAAGGAGGAGGAGAGTCCGAAATGCCTGGAAAATTTATAGGCCAGACATTTCCATATCAATTGAGACTAAAAAACCCTTTTTAATTCTTGAGATCCTATAGACTAATTGGTTTCAGAAACAGGCCTTTTAAGTTGCGGCGGCATCTATATCCCTATCGTTCCAGTTATCAGAGACTTTGATCATTTGAAGGAACCGAGCAATTAGATTGTACATTTGTATATCAATTGAGACTAAAAAACCCTTTTTAATTCTTGAGATCCTATAGACTAATTGGTTTCAGAAACAGGCCTTTTAAGTTGCGGCGGCATCTATATCCCTATCGTTCCAGTTATCAGAGACTTTGATCATTTGAAGGAACCGAGCAATTAGATTGTACATTTGTAAGTATATATAAAATGCTTAAAGGTCTGAGTTTCGTAAAGACTAGATGATTTTATCAGCCATGGCATTTTGTGATTTATATTATCTAAATACTGAAAGTTTTTACGAGAGCTCGGCCTTACTATGGCCTTCCCACAAAATTGTTCTTCAGGTTAAGAGCATTCAGAGATTTAACAATCATATAAATCGGTTTATTAGATGTGGGACTTTAACTGGATGAGATCTGGTAAAAGCTGGATGTTATCAGATCATTAATGCTTCGTTCACCATACATGAAAGACATCATTAAATTACAAGTGACTGGGTGTTTTAGACGTCATTTTGATTTAGAAGTACGTTGACAGTACTTCCCGTAAGTCGAAAGTAGGGGGAATAATATTCAGGGGTCAATACTCAATCATTACCCATCATTAACTCTCCTACACCTTTTATTTATATCCTTACTCCTCTTCGTCTCTATTTAAGTTGTTTGCAATATAATTGTATTTTAAACATTGTATATTTACTGGTGAATTCAAAGAACATGTAGGCTATCATAATTCACCAGAAAACAGACTGGATTATCAGCAACCATGGAAAAACTAAATTCAATAACAGGTTATCTAAACACTTCACTATTTCAATGATAACAACTGATCATTACATACACCGTCCTCATGATAAGAGTGTCATGGGCAAATAAAAAGATAGCAGGTTATTTTAGTAACAAGTCCATATGAGTCACAGCATACTACTGAACTAGGAAAAATTGAAGTACAAGTTTAAAAATTTTTATTTTTATTGAAACATCATGGGAGAATATCAGATATACTATTGGTAAATCGCTATATCGAACAATAATTATTGTGAGTTCTGAGGAAGTTTTGTGCTCAAGGTCCGATATATTAAAATTTTAAAAACCTAGTCTGGGAACACCTAGATAGAGTTGCAATAAAAACCCATATGCTATTTTACGAAAGGTCTTAGTATTTAATGCAAAAGAAATGATACAGAGAACAAGGGATGGAGGAACAGAGTAGACACCGCAAGGAATGAAACCGTGAAGGAATAAAACGATGGCTTGTACATGCCACAGAGACCTAATTGAAGGCGCATGCCTTCGGAGCAGGTTAAACCCTTTCAAAACTGGAATTTAGAAAAAATATAACAACGAATCTGAGTTTACTAACACTGACTACGTGATACTCATTACAGCAGTAACTCAGCCAAAGTGTTACAAATTCAGTCCGAGTCTCTCGTCGCTTACTCACCCCTTCCACTACTTTATTAATGTTGTGTTATAACTTGTATCTACAACCCTTGCTTAACTCTTCCGCTCTCCTGAACTAGCTTTAACTTTTCTGTTAGCACACTCTTGCTACACACTTGCTATCTTTAAACAGTAATTTTACCATTAAAAATATAATTTGTATCATAGTATTTCAAACGTATTTAATTTCATGGTGTATATAATAATTTATAATTTTTATTTAATTTATATTATAATTATGTAATAACTAATTGAGTATGATAATTATCCCTAACGTACAACCAGAAGAACGGATATTTACATATTTAACCACAAGTATTGAATGTTTGATTGATACAGAACACCGGTACACTTCAGTGCCAGTATTAACAGTTTTAATAATTTCAATGATTTAAATAATGAAAATTATAACCAACAGGGGTTGAAATTCTGGTTTTTATCGCAACTGGCAGTTTTAATCTGTCCAGACACGTCTGACCGTACAATTCAATTACTTTATCACACTGCCGGCAGTGCATGCACCATGCAGGTAGCCGGGAATACCAACTATTGTTAAATATTACATGAGTTTAGGTGAACATGTCCTACTTTACTTTAAACTTGAATATCTAAAAAGAGTTTCATGTATGTTCAAGTTAATATTTACATTCTGTTGATTGTCATATCTTGTTCATGCTGATTAATTTTAAATAATACAGAAAAAGTCTCTAAATTGAACGATATTTTTCTTTAATTAACGTTATCTAATTTTCAATGTTAATGTTTATTATGCACAAGGAAAATTTTACGCTAAGGATGATTCTCAATAGGTTTGAACCTGATAAGAATACTGTCAAAATATAACAGTTTTTGACGATGTCATTTATTTGCTTTACTTCATGCCTTATAGTAGTTTCAAAAATGTGTAAAATAAATTATAAAACGTTACTGATTAGAGCAAGTTTAAACTTTATTGAACAACAATCTTATCATAAAATGTAGGGTAGACAGAAAAAAGTGGGTGTCATCTCTAATTATCGAACAGAAGGTGCAATTATTAATTATGAAGGTTAATTTGTTCAACACTTATGACTCTACGACTCATTATTAATTAATGGATATGAATATACTCGTAACACTTAATAAACCTCAATCATATTGAAACTGAATAAGACTTAAACAGTTGTACTCGTATACATGTACAGACGTTTTTTGGTCTAGTTGTAATCGATTACAACTTATGTTTGTAAATATATTCCCTCCAGAATCCAGGCAGGTGGAATGTCACCTCTTGGGCCAATTTTTGGATAAAACCCAAGATAATAAGAACTAATATATTGCAACTGTGCTTGGAGTTCAAGATAGAAATGGTGGTCAGGGTTCAGTTTAACCCTATTTCCAAATATTTGGTTTTAGTGGTTCTCCCCAGCGTCTCGTCCTGCAGGTGAAGGTTCTCACGAAGCACTGGTCCCCACTTCTTTCTAACTTCACAAGAGGTAAATGCCGAGTTTATGCATCTTCTTGAACCAGTACTTTGTGATAAATAGAGTGGTGTTGGATCGAACTCTCTCCTCTATTTACTTACAACTTTAGCTAATATATAAAACACAATATATTATTTATTTTATACTTTTGAAGTTTTACAATTAATTTGGTATACATTATAATAAAATATAGTTCTATGATTTACAAACTCAAATATTCCTTGCTCCAAAATGCACCAAAGTGAGCTTTAGGTAAACAACAAATCATTATGATACGTGCAAAGAAAAAACAGAACATCAAGCTGCGGTGAATTGCGGCCTTGGATTTATTCTTGGAACACTTTAGATAACAGCTCTATCTGAAAAGTTACCGTACAGAGACCGATTGTAATAGATCAATTTGAATGGCCATTTCTTTAAAATTTGGTTAGTGACTTTATTAATTTGAGTAAGTTGATAATCATAAAAATAAATAATGACTAAAATTATTTGTTCGTACCGTGAGTTCCTTTGTGACGTTTTAGAATGTGAATGTAATTTGAACAAATGCGTACAGTACATCAAGTTACGCAACGAAAAGCTAATCTTAAGGCACTGAGAGGCTTTATGTTGGCATCTTAGTCAAATATATCTCCATCACTGTAACAGAACGTAACTGCAAGAACCAGATCTTAATAAGAAATTTTTCTACCAAAGGACAATAACAGTTTGCTCTTGAATATCTCATGGAATAGGCAATAACGAGCATTCTACGTATGACGAGGTTTGAAAAGCAAAAGAACGATGCGAGTGATATTGAAATGTATAAAACATTTGCCAGAGTGCCTGACCTAAAGACTATTTACCTTTACATCATAAGACTTATTCTCACTGTTACAAAAGCTAAACTGCAATTTTTAGTTTGTCCCTCAAATGGGGTTATAATAGCTTATTGACACGTTAGTGAATATAGACCACAGTTCCAGGATGTGGCCGCGATTTATGCCAGTACGTTTGTGTTCAATGTACACTTACATATCTAGATAGAGGATAATAATAATAATTTATTATTATAGAGGATGGTAATAATTTATCTTGAGATAATTAAATACCATATTCCCCAAATTTAAATTCAAACAAAACAAATCTTATGAAATAAAATAAGAAGTTGGAAGAATAAATACTAATTTAATAACATTTAAAATTAAATAATTTTAATAAATAAATAATATCAAATTAGACATTTATTTTAACAAATGAAAAGCTTTCATTGTGTATTCATCTCCAGCTTTTAAATAAGAATTAACAATTTTTTATAATATAAATAGCCTTCAATCATTCTGTTTGACCAAACATTATTGCACTTTAAACCTCTGTATGGTGATTTACTCACGCGTTTAAACGACCACTGATGATTAACGTTTATTATACTCTCTACAGCTTGTACAGGTTTGCCCCGGCTAAGACAACTCTAACTTAAGGTGCTATGGGAATACGATCGTCACCCCACTTTACATAATGAATGAGATTACGTTTTTTACAGTAACAAATTTGCAGACACACTTCAACATTGAAACCTACTTTATGTTCTTCAAGAAAACGTACTAAAAATAATACTAAAAGAAGACTTTAAAATAATTATCAACAACACAATGCATTAAATTGATGTAAATATATTATTGAAACATATTACTCCTATTGGTCGGTTATCAATATCCAAGCCGTTGTTACTGCACGAAAGTAGTCTGCTGACACCTCTCGTGGTCAATTATTTCCTATAGCTAAAAGACTTCACTTTGCTAACGTGTGTTAAGTTAAAAATCACTCCTTCATATGGTAGACGGTCAGTTCCAATTCAGTAAATCTTTATAAGAAACACTTGCATGAGGTGGATATTGATTGTTACGAGTTGTAGAATCGTTGTGTGACAGTAAATAGCTCATACGTGTGCGTGGTGTTATAATTCAAAGGATACGTGATGCAGTACCTCCAAGATGGCCCTCTAAAACTAACATGGCCTCTTTGTCGTGCTATAACAAGGTTTACAGAGAGTGTTGTTAAGTAAAATTAAACTGAAAAAATTGTACCTTAAAAGACATTTAACAATAAAAACTATTAATAAAATCTTTTCTTTGTTTATCGCATTTCAAATAAAGCTTTTAATAATAAGTGAAACTCTGTGATTTTTCTCTTTTAATTAAATACCAAACTAGGTTTTTAAGAGAGAGGTATTGCAACTGTCATTATCATAGAACCACTGTGAAATTTGAAACAAAAGAATAAGATTTTTCTTATAAGAATTGAACCTTTAAGTTATAATAAGAATATACAATTTTATTTCCATCTCCTCTCTACTTTTAGGACTCATGGGTCTCATAGATAGAGTTCGGTACTCGCAACTGGACGCGTACTTTGTTGCAGCTGCCACGTACTAATTACTGAATAGGATTAGTAAATATATTACTTAATACTGTAGTTTATAGGGGAATGTGTTAGCGGTAATGAAATAGTGGTTTATGTTTTCCAACTTAACTGCGACTGATTTAGAGGTTTGGTTTAAGATTTATACGTCACTAATCCATAATTTGGTTAAGGGTTTTTAGAATTTTTGTATACAAATTTGTGTATTTATGATTCATATTCAACTTATTATAAGTAAACATAATCTAAAGCACTTCATTCGTGGATGAAAGTCGTTTGCCTTGTAAGTATACGATACAAATACATTATTTTGAGTTTCTCCTTTTTACCCGTAAACACTTTTGAGCAAAGATTTATAATATCTTTAAAATAAAAAATATTGGTAATTAAAAGATGCACTGAACATTATTATTTTACTGCTTTTATATGAGATCTTTGTACCAAAATCTGAGTGAGCATGGCCTGACAGTTCCTACCTTGCTTGGAAGTGTGAACACCACACTAAAAGAAGAAACGCGTCCGTTGTCTGGTGAATATATACTGATTAAAGAAGGAAGTGGGCAATATGAAGTAATTTTCGTGTCAACTTCCTCGTGACTAACCATAACCAAAGTGTTGCAATAGTAATAAAATAACGATTACTCCCATCCAAATGATTTGTCTAGCTTTTCTAACAAACAACACATTTAGTTTGTACATGCAATATCGCTTATTGAGCAAGGATGTAAGCTTAGAACTTATCCTTTATCCTGTTATGGAATGAGAAAGGTCTCAAGTGCATTTACCTAAAATCTATGATCATACTCGAATATTTAATATGCATTCTTTAAAGTACCTGTTTTAACATTCAAAGAACGATTCTTAAAGATCTCAAAACATTGTCAAACAGTGAAATGGTCTTATTGCAATAGGTAAAGATTTATTTTCTCGCTTAATACAATACGTAGGGTAAAATATACATATTTACACACAAATATTTATGCATACCTTGGAGCTATGCCATACTACGGAGAACTACAGCAGAGCGCTATATTAGATTGGCTTATACTGGCGGCTGAGGCTGAGGTGAATCGGATAAATAAAATGGGTCATGCTTTCAGTTGTTACATCCTTTTCCAGAATTTCATCAAATTTTTTCCGTAATTTTATTAAATTGAGCAATCTAAACTAAACATTGATATCATCTAAAATATGAGTTCTTTATCATAATTGATGATTTCTTTAAACAATTTTCCTGATGTACCTTCAGGCGCGTCTTATTTTACCTACTGGCTTCTAAGATTACCAGATACTCCTCCATTTATATTTTCTTAGTTTCCTGATTCAAGACCGGCTGCACCCAAGATCCACCTAGGCCCTAATAGCTACTAATCTGTATCAGATATGTAGCCATAGTAACTAGCTTCCGAGCCATAGTAACTCCCAGTCTCTAGTAGCATCAGACATCCCAGGATACTGACATCTACCAATTCTTAAGATACTACCAATATCTGGTACTACTGACTCTTATGATACCAGCTATCAAAAATCTATTACTTAAAACACTTTTGCCTATTAAATATTCCGACTTGCAGAACTCTTGGTCAACTCCCGTTACCTGCCAATAGTAATTTACCGGTAACCAGAAATATCCAACATCTAGATAACTGCCATCTTGGAACTCTCCAGTCTCGAGAATTGGCTGGTTTTAGCTGCTTTAGGTATACGGGAAGTTTCAGTTCTTAGACGCTCATACCATTCATAGATCCACACCTTAGAAACAATCGGGATCTGATATATCTTCTACTTTTTTTTAAGCTTTTGCCTTCAAGTAGTCTATCGAAACTTCAATAAACTAATAGTTCCCATAATTTATCTTGACCCATGGATCTTGATAATTCAAACTTTTGATTTAACGTTTGATAAGCAGGTAAAACTATTACATACATTTATCTTATTATTTATATCTTGATCAATACACCTAATTATTATAATTATATCATAACGGTCGGCGGTAATTAGTTACGGTTTTGTCAGAGAGTGACAACAAAACAGCATTAATTCACTGCTATTAATCGTAGTGATTAGGAAGGCAATAAGTGATCCCAATTAGCACATTTGATTACTCATTTATAGCCGCTGGGATTATTGATCAAAATCTCTAGCGCATTTATTGCAAAACCGAAATCATTTTAATTGTTAATTTACACGTCTAACAAACCTACAAACATTAAGCTTATATAAAACCGTCTCTACGCTGAATTATATACGCTTCATCAAACAACAAACCCAGTAATTAACGACTAGTAATTTAAAATTTAAAGCGATTGCAAATGCACTGTTTAAAATTACTCGCGCGTCCGTAAAGAAAGCTCGTCAATTTTGCGTTAATAAACGAACCGTTTTGTTTAAGCAAATCCAAATTCAATCATTTTCTTTTATCACTAAAATTCTAACTAAATCGAATACCATATTTTATTTTAAAAATCCTATAAAAACGTTTTTGATAAAGTTTATCATGCCACAGTACATTAAGGTCTCAACGCAAGAACAGTTACAGGATGAAAAACTCATTTGGCTCTGACAAACCCAAATTAATATGACAACTCTAAATACGTTTAAAAACTCCTCAATCATTTCATAACCTGAGGCACATCACTATAATATACTATCTGTTTCTATATCTTCCCTCTATTAATTTTCATATTGTATTATATTTCAGAATTCAACACTTAATCATATTTCATAAAATATACAATTTACACAAATAAACAGACACCCAAAATAAGTTTTTCCTAGTTACAAATTGTACTTTTAATATAAGAGTAACATTTACAAACAGAAGGTTTTTTAGATTGTAATCACCATAAAGAAATGGTTATTTTCTTTATCTAATGTAATTTTTCTAAAATGGTAACGGACATAAAAGGTTATAATTTTTTGTACCTGATACATTTTATAAGGGTTTAGAGTTGTGTTTACGCTAGTAATATTTATTTTTATTACAGTTTAGCACCAAACCATTACGCTAATGCAAAGATTGTTAAACGTTTTAAATGTCTGAAGGCAAGATCGCCGAGTAGATTTTAAACAGGAACATACGTTTAAAAGCTCTGACGGTAATAGCTTACCTTTACGGTAATACCTATGTTCCTCGCTACGGCTTAGGTCGTATACAAGACCCATTAACACGCATCAGGCGATAAGCTAAAAACATGACCGGGGAATAATTTTCGGCATCTGCCTAATCCCATACGCATACAGAGCACAAGCATGCTCACACGCACACGTACATAGATCCCCCTAAAGTCGCAGAATATGTTCGTGCCCTACTAAGCTATTCCATATGCTTCAATAGATATCAAAACAGGTTATATACCTTTCAACCTTACATGTTATTCCGTATAACTGTCATTGTTGTGGAATTATTGACAAGCAGGCGAGGTCAACAAGTCCACAAATCTAAATAGTACTTATAAAGTAAAAGGTTTTATTTTTTCCAGACTTTTCCCAATCTCTTTAAACAATATACTGAACAGATATAATTCAATTATAGACGTATTATTGAAGTAAATAAATACGACCAGTCAACGAGATTCGCCAGGACCTTCCATCCGGTACCCGCAACGCCTTGATTCTGACAGTTACATTACTGAGCCTGACAGTCAAAACGCGCCGTGAGCAGTATTATTAATCTTATGTATTCTGTTTTATTGTTTATAGTGGTAATGTCAGTGTTACACTTAAGCAGGCAGGAGTAACAGTATTGAAAGTTCGTTCTAACTTTATTATATTGTAAGACGTTTAATAGTATTTAATACATTAAAATGTTACACAGACTGTAAACACTAAACGGCCATATTTTTATTTATTTATTTTTTTTTTAGGCTTTTGCTAAACTGGATACACATTTTCCCCTTATTCCTACAAAACTGATATTCGTCATTCAGCCTATACAAACCCCAGGGAACAGGAACTAAGGATATAACAAACTGTAATAATACTCTATATTGGGAGTCATATAATAAGTGAACTTGACATAGCAAATTTATTGCTCGAGATAAGCTCCCAATTTGAATTAGATATGAGAGAGGGCGAGGCCATACAGCGGATGAAGTGAATAGAGTAGTTGAGGCCTTCCTCTTGATTAAACAGTTCTATTCCAAATTTAGCATGTACTCGTATATTCTATGGCGCAACCTTAAACAAGATGTTCTTCGTCTGAGTTATTCACCGATTTAACAAGCGACATACTATTTTTAACTAAAATAATAACTAATAATAATAACTAAAAACCAAATAATAATTAAAAATGATAAATGAGTTTTTCAGACTAAATCTGAAACATACATGAAATATATATGAACATTTTAGCAAGAATCACTATCGTAGTGATAATGGGTAAGAAATTATCTAGGATTGGTAGAATCGAAGATTTTTATTATTTGTTAAAAATATCAGACTGGTTGTTGCAAACGAGCAACTGAAAATGACGAAAATGCACACTGTTTAAACCACTATTCGAGGCTAAAACCAATTATTTGCTACACTATTTAAAAACGTAATCGTTCTTCTGGCTGAATACGTTACTAAAACTGATATATATAAAACACGAAAGGTCAACGGGTTAATTGCACAATGTGTAAGGATTATTGAGTATTTGCCAAATTGTGTGACATGTAACTGTATGTAAACAAAACTATAACAGCTGAAAACCCGCTACAATTGGTCATTCCCTTTATTTCCTCTCACATCTCACCATATACTCATGTAAATTGTGTACCTTGAACACATAACCATTTTAAAATTTAACATACACACACACAAATATATTTTCATTGTTTACTGCATAATTAACCATGCATTACAGCCGTGAAAATATTATATGTAAATTAATTGCTAGTCGGTAAAACCGTTTTTTATAATCTAGGTGTCAAAATATTTCTAATTAGATTGACCAACTATTATTATTATTAAAAAGCGTTTATAATTGTATTAGTTTTTACAGTATTAAGCGTTAAAAATTCTATACTTCCAAATTTAAACGTGATTAGACAGTATAATATTTATTTCTCTCACGATTTGATACTACAAGAAAAATAATTGTCAAACATTTTAGTTTTCTATCTTTACTGGTTTCTGTTTAAAAATGAAAACTAAAAATTGTGTAAAGACAGGCATACTATAAACGAAAGAGACAGACCATTTGTTGCATTTAGTTTTTAGCATCTCCTGGTCCTTGCAACAATAACTTACAGAGAGTTTCGTTACATCCTGAGGGTGATAAGGAAGGTGGCCACCATTTGGATCTAAGAAAGAAACAATTTTACAGCAAACGCAATGTTGGGAACATTTAATATTATTTAATATGATCTTAAACATTTCTTAGTTAAAGGTTTAAAATTCGGTCACCATTTTACAATATGGACAGATTTCTATTTTACATGCAAGACCTTTTATAATAGGTTATGTTTGGTGGAAGAAAGATGCATAACATTCACCATAACATGTGAGCACGAGCCGTGAATGACGCACATTTTTATGACGATGGAAGTCACTTTGAAAACCTGCTTAAAGTCATAATTAAGCTATAAAAAATAATCACTTAGTAATTTAAGAACGTCCTTGTATAAAATAAGTTATTTTTAATATTGCAACACTATTCAATCGATGTCCCTGTACATAGGCCATGTGAGACCATACACAATGTGAGTTAAAATAATGGATACAAGTTGTATAGTTGTTAATGGATAAAGATGGAGGGTTGGAACTCGAGACACCTTTCTAGGAAATAGAAGTGAACTTTTTAGTAACTGTTACAACTTTACCCATTCCTCAAAATGGGATTTAGGGGCGGGGCTCAAAACTTTTATGAGGAAGAACAGTGGAAACTAAAGCTTTATATCGCAACCCAGTTCACTTCTATTTCCTAGAAAGGTGTCTCGAGTTCTAACCCTCCATCTTTATGCATCCAAAACTAAACAGAGTGTATCCATACTTTTAACTCACACTGTATAGCCACTAAAAACAAAAAGTTGTGTATCAAATTCCAAACTGAATAACTACATAAAATTAAACGAAAGCCTGTAATTAATGACTATCAGTTTCTAATTTACAATTCAAAGCGCTCGCAAATACGGAAGAGTTGAGATTAATCAAACGCCATCGCAAAGAAATCACTTCGTTTTGCATTTTAAGGCCGCTTCTCTTTACTACACTTCAAAACTAATCCATTCCTCTTTGACTATGGATAGTTTGCTATTATAAACAATTTATGTATAAATACAGTGAACTTGAAAAACGTCTTTACCTCTGTAGTAAAGGTTTATTACAGAACAATCACTCCTTACTTACATTGTTCTCCACAACAGATTTCATCGTTGACGAACACAAGAACTTATAATGTTCTGAGTCGCTTTCAAGCTTTGCTAAAAGTGTTTAACACATCTCTGAATCACTCATCTTTTGTCTATGCTACTACTGGGCAGTTTCAAAAAAGGTTGTTGTTTAAACCATTAAATTCCCTTGTTAACATTTTTAAAGATAATTTGCTTAAGTTATTAAAAAAAACATATTATTATACAATTCACAAATTACAAATGTTACTAGAGAGATATATCAAAGGAACACAATAGTTCAATACCTGTAACGATAGATATTAAGCTGTAACATTAAAAGCACAAAATTATGCATATGTTCACACGTACTTTTATTACCTTAACACAACAAACAACAAACTCCAGCATGTGGATAATGTTATATCAGCACAACTTATCAGATTGATAGTCAAAAGGCCGACAGCCAATTTGCAATGCACACAACTTATATGTTTTGGGACTCGATAAAAGTATTTGTTCCTAAGAATAAAATGTATTATCAGCCGCACTAGTTTTGTTAGAGGCTGATAAGGGAGGCCACAAAAACTGTTCAAAATACAAAATTGTAATATTTCTCAGTTCATATCTTTCTTAGCTTGATACACTTCAAATGAAATAAATGTTAAATCAGCGCCAGCTAAGACATGAGTGATAACTTTCATTCATTTTATCCAGTTGTCTGACGATAATATCGTTGTTATTTATTTGCCTGACGGTTTATTTTAACTGTAAATAAAAATACAAAAATATAGTATGAGAAAAAATTGCTGTTTCATCTTTGTAACTCTTTAGTGACCCTCCCATTTGACTTCCATCAAAACTATAACGAGGCTGACGATGATTTCTTTGTTAGGAAACATTTTATTTTAATGTACGAGTGCAAATTGGTTCTCGGGTCCTAGACTGTACCCCTAAACCTCATGTAATAATTATTTGTTTGTTATAAGTGAACTTGACAAAACAATATGATACTGTGATGGCTAACTTTTATACTTACAATAAAATGTTCTCATTCATAACATAAAGGCAACACTAGATATAAAATTCGTAGATAAGCCTTTCTGTTTAAAAGATTACAACGCATTTACTTGTAATGCAAGAATCTTAAAAATTATACCTATTTATACCTAAAATTGGTTGTTTGTACTGATTTTAGTGTTCAATCCCTTGCTGAGGAGAAATCCAAAATTACGTGCTTTATTATTTTATAATATTGTTTAATTTGACAAATTCACCTTTTTTATGTGCCGAGCAGTAAGTTATTTCCAAAAAACAAACAAAAGAAAGCTGAAATTGGTCTCCTTTACGTATTAATTATTGGTCCTCTCAAACTACTGCGACTATTAATATATTTCAATTGTATTTGAAACAGGAATCATTATCAGTTTGTTAACATACTTTTATAACAGTTACATATTTTTTAACCCTTACATTAAATAACCTTTTTATAATTTCCGTAAGTACGCAGTAAATATTTATGTGCATAATTGTAACATGAACATACGCCACGTAGTCAGATTATACAAAAAGGCGTCGTGGGGGAACTTTAAACCGATGATCAAAGACTAGATTTACACAAAGTAAAAAAGATGTAAGGATTTTGTGGGTGAATATGTGAAAGTGGTCTTCAAAAGCATGTTAAACATATTTAACGCCGGTAAAAGAATGTTTAATTCCTTCACTTGTCACAATAGGATAATACGTTCACATTTCACTGAAACAATAAAATCAAATAATTATTGTAGTCTTTAAAGTGATGTACTGGTTTTTTTCCTTTTTTATAACAAATTTTATTCTGATTTGAATTTTACGGAGCTAAAGATTTTATTTTTAAGTTTTAGTTTGTCTGATGTTAAAGCGTAATAACCGAATGAGTATCACTAAAAGTGTGAAAGAAACATATAATTACAATCGTCTTTCCCTTCATTTGTCGCAGAACTGTTACGGATTTTAAATTGTCTCTAATTACGATAGTCTTACATTGTTAAATTAAAGAGCGGAATCTATTTGGAAATACTGATTTAGGTTGACAGTGATTTGATAACATAAATCAATTGTTCATATATGGTTTAATAAATATGTCAGTATAAACTCTACAGTGCTGGTTGTCTTAATCTTACTGTGTTTGTTTCAGTTTGAGTTAACGAACAGCATGACACTCCCACTTAGACATATTTCTTAGTGAATGTTTGATTAATTAAATACTCTTCAAAATAACCAGTTGTGTTATAGCAAGACATATTTATTGTGGCAACCTAAAACTACTTTACTAAACTCATATTAACTAATTAGTTATATGTTGACGCGATCAGATCTTATGATCCATCAGCATTGTATAAACAAAATATTCAGAACTGTATGATTTAAGCTATAATTTACACCTATAACAAGGGCGATAAACAAGTAAATTATATAATTCATGTGATATGCATAGAACATGTGCAGATTAAAATGTCTTACATGTGATTGAACCTAAATTAAAATGCATTAATTAATAAGCATCCGAGCCACTTTCACAATGTTCTTCTAATTGGGAAGTATCCCTTATTCATGCATGCTCGATAGGCAGTTGTTCAACTAGCGATTTTTCCCGAGGAAAATCAGGAAATTTAGGACCGAAGTAACCAAGAAATTATAGTATTATAACGCACTAATGGTCAGGTTATCCCTACAAGATATAAGCAAAAAGGGAAAATGTAGATGAGTTGACATCACTCGAATATACTTTATTTCCACTTTCATGGGTGCGGAACGTTCCACCGGAAGCGTGTGGACAAATGGACAGAGCCTGTTCCTATCTCTAGGTGATGGAATCTCTGGATAACAGAAGTGTAATTTAACACCTCCCTTTGTTCACTGGAAACCGTCAAGGATGTTAATCCGGTGTAATCCTAATCCAGAGATAGATTCAGATTGAGAGCCCTCCAGTCTGTATTCAGAAGTAATGTTTTCTATCCACTTAATGTTATAAAATATCTTGATCAATTTCATAATTAAAATATATTCATATATCTGGTCTTTGACAGCTGAGTAATATGACTAATCCTCGGGTTTCCTATATGTACGATACATCTTGCAGCTACGCTTACAATGCCTGGATTACTTTACTAATTTGCACAATCCACCAGATCAGTCACGACAGATTTACAATGACCAGTTATGACAAAGTCTGCATTCAGATCATTTTCCGTGTTGATATTTTCAAGCATAATCATTATTAAACCGTTAGCATAATAAAATAAGAAACGCTGTTGAATAAATCTCTCTTTACGAGTCATTTTGGTATATTTTATTCTTATTAAACGTCTATAATTAAAATGTACTGTGTCAAGTGGTTTTTGATAGATATATTAATTCTAAAATGTTACTACATACAATTCGTTCTAATGCCAAGAAACGACGTTTTAAACCAAAATAAAGTACTAACAGTCAAAAAAAAAATGACACATCTTATGTGGACACTATATAATTTTCGACATATATAATTACGAATGTTAGCGATTATCCATTTTGAAACATTTATTTGAATGACAAAATAGTTGAATTACCTTTACTAATAAAAACTGTGCGTACACGAATTAGAAAGTATAATTACTATTTAATAAATGTGAGGAACATAAATAATTTTATAAATAGGTCCTATTATAATATTTGAATTAAAACTATTGTGCAACAGTTGTATAACCATAACTGTTGCACAATCGTCTGGAAGTTATTAGAGCAGCATGAGCAAACAATTATTATTATTGAACTATTGTTGCTATTATTACTTAATATCTATTATTTTTATCATCAATGAATCAATCATTACTGTAGACGCTCATAATTGTTATTCAAAATAATAATGACAGTAATATAAGTCACATGCAATTTAAATAGTATTTGTATAGTTGAATAACGATTTCGAAGCAGTAAACGTAGTTATTCATAACTGATAATAAAGTTTGTACGGTGGAACGAGACTGACAGCTTTTACTATGGCACTGTTTAACAAGGGCAAGAAACAAAGAGACAATTACATCCAGGGCGTATTGAACCTGAGAGCATCAGAGATGTGTAAAGTGGCACATGGCAATTTTATTAATTTAAGTAATTATTTTATTGGTTATTACTCGAGATTCCTTTGACTGAAGAAAATTGCATAACAAAGCACAATATTATGGTCTATTTGTTGAGTTATACCTATTTAAAATAGTTTACAATAAAAACAGTAAAACAAACGTATACCGCCAACGTAGACCCAACATGAGAGGCGCAATAGAGAGCCGTCATGTTCTAACGTACAAACATAAAAGAGTACAAGGGTATCTTCTTTGTCAAGGTTGATCACGTGATACTCACTACAGCAGTAACTCAGTAGTGGGATGCTTAGCTATCAGGCGAAAGCTTAGTAAATGAAAAAGAGTACAGGGGTATCTTCTTTGTCAGGGTTGATCACGTGATACTCACTACAGCAGTAACTCAGTAATGGGATACTTAGCTATCAGGCCAGAGCATAGTAAATGAAAGAGAGTACAGGAGTATCTTCTTTGTCAAGGTTGATCACGTGATACTCACTACAGCAGTAACACAGTAATGGGATACTTAGCTATCAGGCGAAAGCTTAGTAAATGAAAGAGAGTACAGGGGTATCTTCTTTGTCAAGGTTGATCACGTGATACTCACTACAGCAGTAACTCAGTAGTGGGATGCTTAGCTATCAGGCGAAAGCTTAGTAAATGAAAAAGAGTACAGGGGTATCTTCTTTGTCAGGGTTGATCACGTGATACTCACTACAGCAGTAACTCAGTAGTGGGATACTTAGCTATCAGGCCAGAGCATAGTAAATGAAAGAGAGTACAGGAGTATCTTCTTTGTCAAGGTTGATCACGTGATACTCACTACAGCAGTAACTCAGTAGTGGGATGCTTAGCTATCAGGCCAGAGCATAGTAAATGAAAGAGAGTACAGGGGTATCTTCTTTGTCAAGGTTGATCACGTGATACTCACTACAGCAGTAACTCAGTAATGGGATACTTAGCTATCAGGCGAAAGCTTAGTAAATGAAAGAGAGTACAGGGGTATCTTCTTTGTCAAGGTTGATCATGTGATACTCACTACAGCAGTAACTCAGTAGTGGGATGCTTAGCTATCAGGCCAGAGCATAGTAAATGAAAGATAGTACAGGGGTATCTTCTTTGTCAAGGTTGATCACGTGATACTCACTACAGCAGTAACACAGTAATGGGATACTTAGCTATCAGGCCAGAGCATAGTAAATGAAAGATAGTACAGGGGTATCTTCTTTGTCAAGGTTGATCACGTGATA
Source organism: Homalodisca vitripennis (assembly GCF_021130785.1). NCBI lineage: Eukaryota > Metazoa > Arthropoda > Insecta > Hemiptera > Cicadellidae > Homalodisca > Homalodisca vitripennis. Next base: position 65,070,159 of record NC_060207.1, read on the forward strand.
CTCACTACAGCAGTAACACAGTAATGGGATACTTAGCTATCAGGCGAAAGCTTAGTAAATGAAAGAGAGTACAGGGAGTATCTTCTTTGTCAAGGTTGATCACGTGATACTCACTACAGCAGTAACTCAGTAGTGGGATGCTTAGCTATCAGGCGAAAGCTTAGTAAATGAAAAAGAGTACAGGGGTATCTTCTTTGTCAGGGTTGATCACGTGATACTCACTACAGCAGTAACTCAGTAATGGGATACTTAGCTATCAGGCCAGAGCATAGTAAATGAAAGAGAGTACAGGAGTATCTTCTTTGTCAAGGTTGATCACGTGATACTCACTACAGCAGTAACTCAGTAGTGGGATGCTTAGCTATCAGGCCAGAGCATAGTAAATGAAAGAGAGTACAGGGGTATCTTCTTTGTCAAGGTTGATCACGTGATACTCACTACAGCAGTAACTCAGTAATGGGATACTTAGCTATCAGGCGAAAGCTTAGTAAATGAAAGAGAGTACAGGGGTATCTTCTTTGTCAAGGTTGATCATGTGATACTCACTACAGCAGTAACTCAGTAGTGGGATGCTTAGCTATCAGGCCAGAGCATAGTAAATGAAAGATAGTACAGGGGTATCTTCTTTGTCAAGGTTGATCACGTGATACTCACTACAGCAGTAATTTAGTAATGGGATACTTAGCTATCAGGCGAAAGCTTAGTAAATGAAAGAGAGTACAGGGGTATCTTCTTTGTCAGGGTTGATCACGTGATACTCACTATAGCAGTAACTCAGTAGTGGGATACTTAGCTATCAGGCGAAAGCTTAGTAAATGAAAGAGAGTACAGGGGTATCTTCTTTGTCAGGGTTGATCACGTGATACTCACTATAGCAGTAACTCAGTAGTGGGATACTTAGCTATCAGGCGAAAGCTTAGTAAATGAAAGAGAGTACATGGGTATCTTCTTTGTCAGGGTTGATCACGTGATACTCACTACAGCAGTAACTCAGTAGTGGGATACTTAGCTATCAGGCGAAAGCTTAGTAAATGAAAAAGAGTACAGGGGTATCTTCTTTGTCAGGGTTGATCACGTGATACTCACTACAGCAGTAACTCAGCCAAAGTGTTACAAATTCAGTCCGAGGCTCTCGTCGCTTACTCGCCCCATCCACTACTTTATTAGTGTTAGTGTTATAACTTGCACCTACAACCCTTGCCTACCTCTTCCTCTCTCCTGAACTAGCTTTAACTTTTCTGTCAGCACACTCTTGAACTTGCTAACTTTAAGTAGTAGTGCTATTATATATAAATATTCCATACGTTACTTTCGTCCTAATGCTGGACTAAAGAAGGATATACTATATATTCAATATACAGATTACGTCATATTCGAAGTTTACGTTTTGTGCTACCATTTAAATTATAATTATTGTAATGGTAGTTTTTATAGTAGAAAAAACAACAAATTAGTTTCATATAATTTAACTAAATTGTGCTTTTAAATGGCCTTTTTATCCCGGAAATAAAATCCGTATTAATTACTTCTGATCTTTGTCTCATCTCATATGTAAACATTAAAGTACATTAATAAACAATACTATATAAAAGTAAACTCTACTATTCATTATTAAATAAATTAAAAAAAATATTTACAACTGAACTATGTTTAATTTTCAATTAAAATCTTAATCCGCGAAATATACATTTGTGGCTGTTGTTAATAAAAGCTTACTACTTAACGTATAATCAAATAGATGAATGGACATAAGATTTAGTCATAATCGTTTCATAGCAAGAAATGCTGGTACCTGGAAGAGATAATCTATAAATATAATGTACATGATAAATACCAGTAAAAGTTAAGAGATGACGGCTAAGACAGTAGGAGAAGGAGATACACAAAGCAAGGACACGTAAATTGCCTAGGGGACAACCGCAGGGAGTACTGGTCACTCAGAGGCATTAGAGCAGTTGTCACGCTCAGGTTAGGTTTCTACTGTAAAGGATTAATTGAATGTCGAAAATTCAAATATGTTATTGCATGATATATAATACCACGGTCACTTTGAATTTCACTTTATAATGAATGTTCAACAATGACGTAAGTAATGAAGATTTATGGACACGACGTAAAATTATGAGCGACTGATGTTACTTTATGTTATATTCCTAAATCCATTTCTTAATTCTTAAAGTAAAAAATATATTTAAATTAAACGAAGTATGGTCAACTAAACCAGTAAAATGTACTAACATCATTACTAATCATAACGTTTCTTTGAAATGGAAAAATCTTATCATAAGTGTACAGCAAAGCAGGTGTGGTCTTAATTTACTGCAATGTATTCGTAACACCACGTTTATTGAATCACTTGAGTATATTTTAGAAAAGATACGTAGATTGATCGTGATTAAAAAATATATATAAAATATTTTCACTTTTGATAAATACTTATCATGCAACCACGTACAGTAGACTACTAGGTTACAGTTGTTTTCTCAGTTGCGAGGGAAATGTAAGCTACCAAATTATGAAACAACTTACGAAAAACTACTAACCTAAAACAGAAATAAATCATTATCAGTTTCAAAGCAATTTCGCTGAAATAAAAATGATACAGCAATTGATAATATAGTGAATAAATTTAATTGTATGATAAAAACATTTTATATATGGTAAAATCGACTAATTTTCTAACCTTAATGTACATCACTTTCAAGTAATATTCGATCAAATGAAAAGATTTAATGCACCGTATTTTTAAAGTGTCTTTTGAATATAACGATTTTTAAAAATATTGGTTTTATGTAATCATGATAAATATCGCAGTACGTTACTACTGTTTCAAAACACAATAATGGTTCCAACAAAATTTGTTCAGATATACCCACTAGTCGAGAGCACAATACACAATGTGTAAGAGGATTAGGACATCAATGTCTGCCGAGTTGCTCGGTTTGAAAACAAAGTTTAGTCAGTTGCACACCGAATCAAGTACTATAAATAGTTTTTATTCTATTTTGTTCTTCAACAATAAACTGTTCAATCATTTACAGTCTTATTAAATTCACAACATGATTTCACACGTCAATGCCGGGATTACGAATTACGTATCACGCCGTAGAACACTAAAATCATAATAAAGTTTACCGTGTACATTTTATCTCCTAGAGGCTTCTTTACAAAGCTCGACGTGATGGTGAAGGGTGTCACACCATACTGAATTGACGTCAGAACCAGTAGAAACTACAAAAATATACATGGCAAAGAATGTAAAAAAACTTATCCATATAATATTAACTTTATATATATTATTATGATACTCCAAAAATTATAAATCTACACATTAAGTTTTCCAATGAACATAAATACCAAAAACCGATTTTGGCTGAGTGTTATCGAAGCCTATCACTCGAGCAGCTGACAAAATTTCATTTCTGTCTGGCACAAAATCTCAAGAACGAACCTACTTGTAAACTTGAATCTAGGTATGAAGCTTCATTTATACTCGTATTAAGGCAACATCGAGTAGGGTTATGGTGCATGTTACCCCTTGGGGTGGTTAAACTTCAGGAAATATTTTTATATTTGTCTTATGGGTAACCATGATGGCAACGAGAAGATTTCAGAATAAATAAATTCCTAACAAAACTGAGAAAAATGATATAAGATTTTAACATGTGGCATAGTCTTACATATACCTTAACTATGAAAATGCATAGAGTTATAAACTTGAAATAGTTCATGCAACCACAGTGTAGCCAACAGTAGTGTGGCGTACTGTTATCTTGCTTAATTAAAATAATTCGATTTATTCATGGTTACACAACTGTTTTCTATTTTCAGCTCACGGATTACGATCGTATTACTTTGTTTAGCTAAAAGTCCACCATTAAAATAAAATAATACGTTAATTTAAAGGTGGCTAAAATATTTTTATGATCCATTCACCTTTGCTTACCAATATAATATACAGAGTGAATAAAAAGTCAGGATCCCCTCCTTATGTTTTCTACGGTTTATATAAGAAGATATACTTTGGGTAGTAATGCTATGTAGAAAGGAATTTCATTTCATTATGTAGAAAACAGTTAATAACATAGTGAATAAATTTAATTGTACGTCAAAAACATTTTATAATTGGTAAAATCGGCTAATTTTCTAACCTTAATGTACATCACTTTCACGAAATAATAACTCTGTTTGTGCAACCTAAAAATGCGAGATTTTGGGGGCAATTCACAAAATTTCAAATGTAAACATCTCTCAAATAACCCCTCATGTAGAAGAGTTTTCAGCACAAACTTAAATAATGGTGAAAACCAGAGATCGCTATCTCTTTCCCATCCTAAATAATAAGTCGTACAAATTAAAAAAAAGTCTCTACACTGACATTTACGAAAGACGAGTAGAAAACGTTGAAGATTTAACAAACGGGAACGTTGAGCCCTGCAACTAAATATCACTTCAGAATTGAAAAAAAAAAACGTGAGAGAGGAGCTCACCCTACGCTTATCTCACTGTCAAATAGTAGGAGGGCTTCAGTTTGAATAAGTTATTTGACTTGGCAACGTGGTGTGTTATTAAAAATATTGTTCGGGTAACACTGGCTATTGGGGGTAACCCCTAAGAACCCAACACATTTTCAAAATCATTGATTGAAACTTTATTTCCACAATGCACCACTAGCTTACCTTTGCACCCAAAGGATATCTCCTTATTTAGAAAACAATCTACTTTAGAAAAAATAGAGGGGGATCCTAACATTTTATTCACCTCTATACTACTATATAATATAACATAAATTGGTCTTGTAGCGATTAACCTTTATCAAACATATACTAGATTAAAACTTCTCTAATAGAGCTTGCTTATCACAAATGTTAACCAAAGATTATGCCAAAGGTCATTTCAAAGATTTACCGCCACGTTTTAACGCCTTAATTCTGAGCCTGTATTTGTTACACACGCCTTTGATCAAGTGTCAAGTTTTTGCCATCCGATTATGCACCAATCTGATTACAAGTCTACACATTAGGGATAACAATGAAATATGCATTGTTTACTGGAGGAAAATGAGTAACAAAATATACACAATAATAAAATATTGGCATATAAATTAATAGGCTTAAATTTTTTTATTTCATAAAACAACAGTACACAATAAAAACAATTATCATTCGATTTGATCATTTCTATGGCATTAAAAGAATAAAAACAATTAACTTGTAAATAAGTCTTCAGATAAATGAAAGCACTCCATTCATAAAAAGGTACTATCTGAACGTTATTAAGTTAATGTTGATTTAACGGTTCTGTCAGTATAAATAAATCAGGCAAGCTATCGTAAATTATAGCGCAGCTGTTCACCCTTTCACTCTCTTTAGCTAATTTGTACGAATAATTTAGCGCAACTCTGCTCGTTAATAACGAGATGGAACTTACATATTTAAGGATTTAATTATGCTTAAATACAGTTGGTTTGTCAAGTTAAATATCACTTGTTTAAATGATATAAATAGGTGATGTTTCTTCATCGAAGAAAAGTTGTTCTAACATAAGGAGCAATAACAATATGTTTGCTTGTTTGTTTCTTGTAACCTTAAGCAATCTGTTAGCACGTTAGCACTGTGCTCTGCTGTCAGTGATGTATTATACATGCAAGCCGAGTGGACAGTTCGCCGCTAATAACTTTTGACAGCTACCAACTTTGCCTCGGTGAAAACATTCCAGACCACTGCAAACTTTTTTGTAGTTCAATCTTCGTACGTATACGATTCTAAAAGCTAACATAGTTTTGTGAACATTTTCCATGCTTGGTTAAAAATCTGAAAAAATTATAAAGAGTTTTCAAATAGCCTATAAATTTATATCAAATTATCTCAACTGATTTTACTTATTTTGCACAATCTTTTAGAGGAATTTAGGAGGGGAAGGAGCAGCAATTAAATTAAGTTATATGTTACTTAACCTGTGAGTTAACGTAGGTACTTTTTTTAGGCTGCACTTCTGATTAGGGAACGTAAACTGAAAGTCATGGTAATCCTAATACTCTTTTGGCACGTTGCTAAAATGTAAAAGAAATAATAAACGCCAATACCCATTAGATCATGCACGTGGATATTAGCATAATCAAAAAGTATCGCAGGTAGTATAATTAGTTAAGGCTTTAAAGTCAATGTAACAATTTAAGTTATGAGAAATTAGTCTAGTGAGGACGCATAGATATTAAAGTTCTAGAGTTAAATCGTAATTGATTTAAATGTTTTATTGGGAAAATAATAGTAGTTTTAAGTAATATTCAATATACTAAAATACTGACCTGGTTGTACTCACTGAAAGCACTTATCATTTTATAGTATGAAAGATTCCACAGTCTCGAAAAATAATAAACTTAATATATGCTTAAAATGTCTAACGCATACTCGATGGTCACTTTTTGCGTATATGCTTTCTTTGGTCCGTCTATCGTTTGATCCCAAGATCAAAGAAACTCACTAAACTCTTCACTATTTAACTCAGTACAACCAGGCCATTAAAACATCAAACTCGCCATCTAGCTCTAAACGTCAAAGGAATTTAAGTAATGGGAACAATTTTACAGTCAATAGACTTATTAGCATGTTTTTACTTCGACTATATTTATTAATACATAAACAGTAAAATTGTATTGTATGGAGTGAAGCATAATTTCATATTATATTTAAATAACGAATTTTCTAATTTATATCAGTTCCACGATGATTTATTTTAAAATTAAACAGAGTTAAAGATAACTCAATGTACTAAATGTCTTTATCGCATTACCATAAAGTAGCATTTACCTACTTAAATGCAGTACAAAGAAAAATTACAAAGAATTTTGTAATCAGCGAATATATTGTTACATACCGGATGATCACGATAAAAGTGCGCATTTTTTAGGATTGATATAGAATGTGAATACATAAATTTTTTTCCAATACACATGGAGTCACAAATGTTTCGTTTCCGAGAAAATTGAGAATTTGTGAAACATCTTCTTGTAGGCAACACGTAGTGTTTCCTTTGAAAAACGCCAAAAACGCAAACCTGCAGAAAGAAAACTGTATTTCCTTTGTAATAACACAAAAAGAACTGCATAATGTGAACAAGAATACAAAAAAGATATTAATTAAAATAATTTATTTTTAAGCATCAAAAGTGGGAGAAACCACGACAAGCTTTGCATTGACAAAAACGGGAGAAACTTTGAACATTTGCTGTAATAACTTTTTTTTAATATGCAAAAACAAAATTTAAATTAATTAAACTACAGATATTTCTAAATTCTTTTACATATTTGACATTAAACAAAAAGGTTTAATTTAATACTGAAAAGCTCTTTAGTTAGGCTGTGTATATAAAAGTTTTAAATACAATTTCAGTAAAGAACACAAATTTTAATTTTAGATAGATTGTGTATACAAAATCAGCTCATTGCAATTGTTTATTGGTAGTGACAACTAAGAGAAACTGTACTAAAAGTTATGGAACTTCCTTAGACCTTTGATGAAGGCGTTCCTGAATCAGCAAAAGTATCCTTAGAGTGGAGAATAAAAATGAATCCATAAAGTATGCTAAAGTTGTAGTTGTAAACTTGTTTGTGTGTATAACTTATACGCTAGATATGTGTGCTAGTTATGATAGACGGTAATGCGTAGACATTATAAACAATACGCAATGTATACACTCGTACATTTAGTAAAACAAGTCATGCAACTTTTTATTAGATCTAAAGGATTAACTGATGATTTAGATTAGATATCTTACTTTCAGCTGGTACTCTAAACTACTTGATTAGCACTTGGAGATGGATTAAGCAACCACTCCCTACAACCTCCGCTTTAGTCATTATTGTTCATCGACTAAAATAAAGTTTATATGTTTGCCTAACAGAAATCGTGTAATTTGTCCATATAAGGATTGAAGTCCTTAAAAGCCTGAATCCGTATAAAGTTACCGTGAACACAATTACACAGTGATGTACAATATTCTTATTTTGAAGCAGTGCTACCGCTATTCACAGATAAAATATCTTCAGTCGCCTTCTACACGTACCAAAACCTTTTAACGTGTACATTCCACTCATTATTTACTGTGTGTGTCAATATCTCTTTGTCGATTCAATATTCTAACTGTAGCACGCGTGAGCAAAAATACATAACTAAAATTACAATACAGAATTGTTTTATTAAGAAAACAATTTAATAACTTAATTTTTAGTTTAACACATGATGCATGCTTAGAAAGTCAATAGAGATCTTTATCCTTATTGTAATGGATCTTCCGATATACTTCCGTTGTAACTGTTTTAATATTAACTACCAATATAATAATAAATATTTAGTATCGATTATTATATTTAGTTAATTGAATTTGCTGTTAACCAAGTACTATAAATACAGCGAATCAAGTAAGGTCATTTTAACTCGTTCAAATTATTTGAGATTTATAAACATAAATCAATACCTCACATATAATAATTGTAAACTGATAACTGTAGTAAAGTGTATTCAAACTACCTAAACGTAGATTTACCACTAACTGTGAAATCCAGCAATCAACGACATTCATCAGCTTCTAATCAACAATTCAAAGCAGTCACGAATACTAAAGACTTGAAATTAATCGCAAAGAAATCGCATCGTTTAGTGCAACATTCTAAAGCTACTTTCCATGATGACAATCTCAAACCAATCACTTTTCTTTGAACCACTTCAGTTTGCAGTTCTTACTATCAAAGTGTGAACATTTGATCTATTTCAATTGTAAGCTAAGAACCACGTAACATTCAATGTAGCAGCGTTAAATTAAGCACAACAATTTGAGGGTTCATTAACATTACGTGTTCATAACATCTTATGTTCAAACAGTTGAATTTTACCTGTGTTGAAAACCATAAAAACAACTAATATAAATTTAACAAATTATTAAGATAAAACTCAAATAAGAAAATCATACAAATAAATCTCATTCAGATTTTGATTAAAATTTGTAAAAGCTATTTTCGAAGGTATTAACATAAAATTTACATAAAAAAATCGAAAAACTAATTTAGAATACACTTCATAAAAAGTGTATTTTACTAAATAAAATTTAACTCTACATCAACTTGTCTTTTAAAGTCTTTTAAATCTTTATGAATTATAAAACTTCTTAACCCTCCCCGTCTTATTATTTATGCGTAAGGTTTAACGTAGACAAACAGTTCTCGTGTTTTCTCTAAGTCTCTCGCAATATAAAGTACTCTGCTGAAATACTCTTGAGTTTTATTTCCATTGGTTGTACGGACAAGAATTGGTGAAAATTTTATATAAATAAAGATACGCTGAGAAAAGATTAAAACAATAAGATGATTTTTTTATCAGAACAAATAACTGAAAGTGATAATCTTAATTCTTTATTCAGATAACGTACTTAACATACTATTAGCTTAGTAAACTACTAATATTAACAAGGACAGCTATTATTGTACTTAGCTATAGATGTTCTAGCTGACATGATTAGAGTTAATATACTCGTATTACATTTTTGTTGGCATTGATATATTGATCAAAAACGTTGGAAGGGCAACGATTGATAGCTTCTGACGTGTACTGAATTTCCCCAGTGAAAAGTCCCACAATACAGATTCATCAGCAAGACAATAATAAATATGCGAAATTTGTTTTTCGTTTGATATACCAAATACATTTCCAAGAAATGCAGATTTAAGAATGGAACGTTGGGTATTTATCAGGTACCTTATCAAGAACTCAGGTTATTAACATTTTCCCAGGTCTTGTCTACGTATATGCCTATCTTTTAACCTCTTAGTTTAGAAGTTAAAAGTAACGCAGTAAAAGCTTCATTTTTTAAATAAATGGCAATCTCATCCCGGACTGTGGCCATCAAAGCTTCCTTTCTTTTCAAAAAGGTTCTTTTATCAACCAATGGAAGGCCCTATTATAGATGAAGAAATGACGGTTCGGTAATGCTCTCATCTCCAAATTTGTTTCTGTATATCTGCTTTTTCTCCAAATTCACCCTTACCCGATATTCGTCCTCTATCCTGGGAGTAAATTTGTGAAGATTCCCTTAAAGTACAGCCCTTAGGATTTACATCGCTCTTTCAACTCTCTATCCCCCCAATTCACCCTTACCTGAGTCCTTAAACGAGTGTATGTTCCATAACTGCCCAAATACTTTCAAAACAAAGAGTGTTCTTCGTTGAAGAGCAAATAAAACCAAGGTGAATAAAGATATTTGTGCTTAGAATAATTGAGAACATTATGGACGCAAGAAAAGTTAGGTAGATAATTGGGAAGAGGATTGCTGCAGAGGCAATGTTCGGTTTCAGTCTGAATTATTCTTAGGGCCTTTGGTTAATATATGCCTATTTCTATTTATACAATCCCTCCAGGCTACGTCCCACCAGTCTAAAAAATTCCACTTTGGGTTAAACAGCAAATAATATATATTATTTTAATCACCTGTCAAAATTATGAGTAATAAGTATAAAATGTATACACATTTCTACAGGTGATAGTAAATGTGTGTCATAATAAGGATGTTAATTCATCTGTCATAATAAGTATGTTAACTAAAAAGTTAAGGACTTCAAATTTAGACTCCCTTTAGACTTAGAATTCCTCCACATTGGCCTAAAATACTATTCCTGTTACTGAAATCACTCGACCTATTCATATTCAATAAAATATCATGAAATATTGGAGATAAATTTTAGAAGTACTTATAAAAAGCGCTTCAGTCTCCAACTTCAGAGCCCAAACTTTAAACTTAAACAAAAAGTGGATAATGAGATAGGAATATCTTTCATTGACGATCACACGACTTTTTGGAATGCCGTGTAAAATAAATACGCTTATGGTGTCCCCGTATTTCAAAATGAAATTGTGTGCGAAGCCGGGAGTAATTACTAGTATTTAATAATACAAAAACATTTTGCTGTAGTCGTATGTTAAGTGATTATTTAGAAAACAAAATTTACCTTAAACTACTTCCTGTTTAAAACCTTTCCCATATTATTAAGAACTTGCAGGCATCTGAAATTTTGTAGGTTTTGCGCCTATACGAGCACTTTTGGTTCGAGTAAATTATATTTCCGACGCCAAATTTGAGTCTACCTTCTTGCCTCAATCAAGAGCATATGTAAAAAGTGTATATTTATGGCCATTGTAATTTACTCCAGTCTTAGAATATTTTATTCCCTGGTTGATTTTGCCTTTTTCCGATCAAGAAAATATACATACATAAGCAGCTCTGAGAATCCCACTTCTATCAAAAGAGAACTATGATCGGACTTCATATGTATAGTAAAAGTTAGAATACTTGGTCTTTTATATTGTGCACTGCTAGCAGTTATCCGGTGAATTGTATTTTTGACACCAGTGTTGAGTCTACCTTCTTGCCACAATCAAGAAAATACGTCAAAAGTGCATATTTATGTTTACACAGATCAGTTGATTACATTAGACAGGTTCTTTAAATTAATATTGCACAGCTTGATAGACAAATTATTTTTCACTACTCTAAAGACAAATGGGGCGTAACCCGCAAGGATTTTTGAAATAAGAATATACGTATATTCATACCAGGGTCTGTAAGAATGTCCACGTAAAATTTCAGTATAATCAGTTGAATAGTTTACGCATGATCTAAAACTAAACAAAAAAAGCACTTTCGCATTTATAATATTATTAGGATGAATAAGAACATGAATAATGAGCGCGGACTAGTAATGGTGCAATAAGCACTGTTGCGTATATCATTGTATATGTAGTCGTATGTACTTAGTAACTGGCTTGTCACCTGGGTTTACGTGTTTTCTTATACAATATTAATGAGACCGTCTTAAAAATATTTTCCCAACCACTAGAAACAGGAAATATAATCGATTTCCAATACGATATTTTACATTCCTTCTAAATTGATTAAAGAATCTGACATGTCCTTTGGCACTTCTAGACAAAAAGATATTTTGTTGAAAGTGAAAATTGTGGCTACAGGAGACTTTATCAGCATAAAAATACCACCAGTTAAATAGGTTTGTCTTTTAATATTAATAAACCAATTTCGTGATTTTCGGGTTTGCCGATGTGTTGTGAATCATCCTTTATTAAAATCTTACTTTCAAATATTAAAAGTCCTCGTTATAAATTGTTTAGATACAATTTTGTGTTAGATACAAATATAACAAAATCTCGAAAAATGGTATCTTGGAGGAATACCTGATTAATGTTGATAATTTTCTAACATTTTACACTCCATGTTCGTTACGTTAGAAGTAATTATTATGCTACGAATCTACATAATAATTATCAAACGGAACATCTGTGGTTTACGACTACTTTTCGCTTTAACGTCGGATTTAGAGCGATCACAAAATTGAAGATTAATTACCCACGGAAAGAAATCTTGATTTGAATGATCAAACGTTTATTTTTACTCCCACATTTCTAATGGATCCCTTCCCTTTTAGATGTATTTTAAAGTTAAGCATGAAACCCTCTTTATATAACTATTCTGTACTGAAAAGAGTTATAACCAAGAAATGGATAATAAAATGTTACTAAATAACATGTTTACGATGTTCTCAATTCTGAAAAACACATGATTATTACACTTTGTGTCATTAATGTTAGATATTTTAAACTAACATAAGTGATATTTTAAACTCTTGCTGAACTACGGGATGTTATTTAGTTACGGGCTAACTATATGTAAATGGTGGTATTTAAAAAATCGTTTTAACTTTTTTTACGTACCCCAAATTGTGTTATTTCATGAAAACACATTTTTTTTAAGTAATGCGATACAATTTTCCAACTTTAAACATAATAAGGTATACCTGTAATTATTCTATTAATGGTTATTTCCGGCATTCTACCATACCAAATCTCATGTAATTTAAAAATACAAAGAACTGTCTCCTAAAATCTGTAAAGTAAGTTAAAACGTATCATATATGACTTTTTATTGACTGAGCGTGACTGGTGTTTTATTGAGTGGCTGGTAAAAATTATCTTCCGTCTGTCCATCAAACTGTCCGCAGGGTATCTTGTTGACCAATTAACTATAGATTTAAAATTTAGCATGAATCTTCATTTATACTGTACGTATGTAACATCGGTTTCGATGATGATGCATGTGTCTCAAACAGAATATTTATATTTCTATCCTAAGCGAATCCTGCACTAAGGACACATGGTCTGCAATAATCCCTACTTGTTAACTTTAGAGTTTAATTTCTATTTTACGCCCTGTTATCCACATAAACCCAAAATAAAAGCTATATAAATCAAGAAATTACAGAACGATAATTTATACGCACAGTACTCATTTACTCTATAATCAGTACTATAATTGACGTTTCTCTATCAAGTCACTTGCGTGAAATGCTACACCAATAGTATTTCAAATCCCAGCACCCCTGCAGCCCTGTAGGCTGCAAACGTTCTAGTTACTCAAAGTCATAATGATTAAATCGAAGGCCCTTAGCAGACTTCACTAAGCAGATGCAAGATCAAAGCTTATCCAGAATTTCGTTTGTATATTAATAATTTATTCATCCATATTCAATACAAATCGGTCTCGATAATTCGATATATTCGACGACTACCAAATAAGTAACAATGCCAAAAAACATTGAATCTTCTTTTTCAGCTCATATGGCAACCTGCTCATGTGCTTCAAAGCCATTGTGCAATCAGAGAGATAACACCGCAATCAAAGTTAAATCTCCAGAAGGTCTTCAACTCACGTTCCAGTCAAAGGCTGGAATTCGGGACTAGAATTGAGATTCAGCAACTGACCAGCGCGGTGCAGACCAAAGTTCTTGTTTAATTTCACTTAAAAGTCTACAACTCTAGAACCAGTTGGAGGCAATGACTTGGCCTCTTAACGTTAAACAAGAACAATAATGACTCTTTGTGCGGTGAATTTTAACGTTATATAAATATTTATATATATATATATATATATATATATATATATATATATATATTATATATATATATATATATATATTTGTGTGTGTGTGTGTGTGTGTGTGTGTGTGTGTGTGTGTGTGTGTGTGTGTGTGTGTGTGTGTGTGTGTGTGTGTGTGTGTGTGTGTGTGTGTTTTTAGTACTAAATGCACCCTTATTATGTCATGGATATTAGAATATAGTAATTCAAGTGAAATATTCATTAAAAATTTATATAATTCTGTCTAATTCCAGCCATTGTAAACTTAACTATACTATATTTTTACGCATTATAACACTCATACAATACCAATATATTAATAAATTGATCAAGGAGAGGGGAGGGCTATACATGTTGTTATCTCACGCATAGTCTATAATTGACTATTTAAAAACAAAGTATGAACGTTTTACTACATTTGAGTATTTCTGAAAATGTAGATTTGTGACACAAACTATGAAGTATTAAAGAGATTTTTAGTACAGTTACTTAAATTTAGTGATATTTTAAATTAAATAAATACACAAGTTTAATGGAAAAGTTCCCCAAAAGGCAGGAATGTTCCTACAAACATGCGTGTATTGCTTATGGTGGCAAGAATATTACAGGCACTAACTGTATCTTACTGAAGTAAAAAAGTATTTTTATAATAATAGTTACACAACATACAACTCGATAGTTCGTAATATATCAGCTCTATTCACCTAGCTAGTAATAGTTTTTATTGTTAATGTTTACGGAAATTTATCCTTCTGATATACTTTTAGTCTACGATATTTTAAAATACAAAGACTGGTGCAAATATATCAGTATCGTTCGTAAGTTCAAACTCCTTATTTTTGGACTTCAAGAATATGATTCTCACGTTTTCTATTTAGTCTTTGGTGATCCGTTTATTTTTTCGTGATAACCATAACAATTATAACAACTCTCGGCATTGCTCGATTGCTGTTTAAATGGTAAATTTATAAATATTAATTATGAACTTCAACAAGAGACACTAAGAATACTTCGTATTTCCGATTACTTTAAACATCTCATTCATTAAAACGATGAACGTTCATTAACGCTTTATGCACGAATAGATTAAGTAGCATATCAACTTATTAGGAAAAAACGTCAAAAATACCAAGGAAAATTCAGAATATTGGGTACTATATAAACTATATAATTATATTTTTAATATATGTTATTTATATTAACTCACAAAATTATTGATTTAATAAATATATAAGTTAAAAATGTACGAGTAAAACTACATTTTTGGAAGAGAGTTCACGAGCTTCAAAACACGATCTTCTAAGAACCAAGACTTGTAGCTTCCCATTTTTTGCCGTCCTTAACATAATTTAATCTTTCTACTGTAAAGATTAATTTGTATACAATAACATATATGTTTTTTATTCAGTACACAGAGTAACTGAATTTATGATAGAATGATACTAACGTCATTTTATCAAGATTGAAGAATATTTGTAAATTATATACAATCACTATCCTTGTCTCATCAAGATCTTTAAAATTATATTTTACTGTCAGTTAAAGTTAATGTTTTATAATCTCCATCGGCTTGTAATGAAACCTCTCTGTAAAACAAGCTTTACTTACAAAACAAAGTGAAGCTCTATGTTAAAACGTAGACCCCTTTTTAAACATTAAATCATTAAAAGTACCCATTCAACCAGGGTAGAGCGTTTGCATATATGCAAAGTCACCATTCCCTCCATATTTTATAAAACTTTAATTTGTATCATACTGCATAAGTTTAAAATAGAGAGGAAATCCTATCACTATTTCTGTACACTGGCATGTGCAAAACCAGAGCACTCATGTTAAACTTCTGCTTAATGAAATTTACTGTCATAATAATTAAACTATTTTGTGTTTTGGAGTATAAACAGACAAATGCGCGCGATTTTATAGAACTTATTATTTAGTGTCTGCATACACAAAGTAAGTTTAATTAAGGTTGATAAAATACGGGCACAAGCTTTGGATGAATTGACTCACTGAAACTTCCACGGAAGGAACGTGCTGTAAACTGTCTCACGTCTTTGCATAACTTTGCTGGAAATGTCCAGGACCGCCGTTGGCGCCCACTTCACACAGACATACGAGCGCATTACACGTCTTTGAGATGTGTTAATCTTCTAAGCTAAGATGTGTTAACCACCAGCTAAAGCGCGCCACTAAACCATCCAGAGCCGTCGTACATAAGATTATAAATTACAGCTCTTATGTTGGCTTTTTTCTCTAAAGGTGTTTAACATAAATACAACTTGTTGAGTTTTCTGTAGTTGATATTCGGTGTAGTGAAATAGCATCTAACGAAGTGAATATTTTTAAACTCTCAATTTCACACTTCCACGGAACAAAAGTGCTGTAAACTGTCTCGCGTCTTTGTATAGCATTACTGAAAATGTCCACCACTGCCTTTGGTGCCCATTTCACATAGACACACGAGCGCATTACACGTCTTTGAGATGTGTTAGTTAATCCTGTGTTAGTTAAGCTTTGATCACCAGCTAAAAGCGTGCCACTAAACCATCCCGTGTCCGTCGTCCTTCCTCAACATAATCTCATAAATTACGCCTTTTATGTTGGCTTTTTTTCTCTAAAGGAGTTTAAAATAAATACAATTTGTTGAGTTTTCTCTAGTCAACATTCGGTTTAGTGAAATAATATTTAACGAAGTGAAACACTCCTTATAATCAGCAAAGCAAATAAGAAACACATATTGCAATGCTTTATTTTAAAAATTTTTAACTAGATTTGAAATTGTACCTGATACATTCAATTGGACGAATCACATACACCTTAAATTAGATTTGAATCTAAAAGTAATAAACAGCTAAACGTAATAGCTTTAATTGATTTATACTTGTATTACTAAGATGTTAAAAGTTTATAAAAGTTTTAATGGCCGCCATTTTGAAAATACTGAATATAATTGCATGACAATTTCTTCGGTAATTCGACTGATTATCATGAACACGTTTCTAAATTTTAGATATATTAAATAAGTTTTTTAAAGATTTGATATCATTTTATCTTTTTTGAGGAATAATTATGCAAAATGTGGTAGATATTATTAGTAAAATTGATTAAAAAAAACTATCCTAGTTGTTAACTGATTTCAACGATCTCCGCAGTAGGATTTGCCGTACTTAAGTTTACTAATGATAGGTTTTTACGTTGGACAAGAAACAAAGAAACATCTTACTGAGCTTACTTCTAAACCGACTTTCAGCTTGCTTCCACGGTGTATTTTCAGGATGGTTAAGGTTAGGATTAGGGGCCGCCTCCTGTCGAGATCCATGAGAAAGAATAGTGGGCACTATCATTCATGTCACTTTCGAAGAAGAAGATGCTACCTCTGTTGTACATCAAACGTACATCAAAAAATGGCAGAGGACAGGAACCCCTCATGTTCACGCTAGCCACAGACTATAATACTGTGCCAAATAAATCATTAAACAATTCTTGAGGTGATTATTTTCATAACTTGGACTGTTAAATAATGGTCGATTAAAAATGGTTAATGGTGTTTAATGTATTAGCTAATCATTACAGCGATTACGACTTTGTAGGATAAACATTCAAAACTTCGTATGCTACCAATCTAATGTTTCAACATAACAGCCGGGCACAAATTTACATTTCTTCCGGCGGTGCAGGGAGGTACATTTTCATGTCGATTCTTTTAGAGAAAGTATTTAGTAAAAGCTTTTCAGTGAATTGCT
Organism: Homalodisca vitripennis; assembly: GCF_021130785.1. Taxonomy (NCBI): domain Eukaryota; kingdom Metazoa; phylum Arthropoda; class Insecta; order Hemiptera; family Cicadellidae; genus Homalodisca; species Homalodisca vitripennis. The sequence continues at coordinate 65,087,876 of NC_060207.1, forward strand.
TTTGATGTTTTTGTCATGTCCTATGCCGCTGGCATCATATAATGCTTTTAAAGGTACACTCTGCCACGTGTGAAAAATGAATTCGACAACTAATGGTGACATATATTGCAGCAATAATCAAAATGCAAATTAACCATATAACGGGATGTTTATTGTCAAATTTGATTAGGAAAACTAACTTTAGATTAATTTTTACACCACTTAGTATTCGGAAAATTAGATATATGTCATTAAAACCCACCCATTGCTGTCAACCTCCTGACAGAATTTGAGGGAAATTTAACATTTTCTTCAAACCCCAATAACAACAAAACTACAATAATCCAAATGTCTATACGTACTATATATGGATGTGTGGTGTATTTATGTATATTTAAAACAATTCGGTCTTGTGTGTGAACGATAACTGCTTTAGTGTTTAAATACTCAGACTAATCTTATTATACACAGACACATCGCCACAGTTCGTTAGCTAGTCACAGCCAATGAAACGTTTTTAGATAACAGCCGGTAACATTTGTGAAACAATATTAACTTTCCAGTCGCACAAAGTTAGGAGTAGTATATAATAACAATGCGGACATAATGGTGAACACGATAATGTCCAGCCGATTCAAATTAATATTAGTACCTAAATAGTAGTTACACATTGCTTTTATATGTTAGTCACCCAGTCTCAACCAAAAGTCAGTTTCAATATTCCAGCCATTCTCAGGTAAAAATTTGATATTAATATAAACCAAACACGGTAAGATTTAAGCAGTTTATATCACTTTTATACTTAAGTTCATACGAGATTTCAAGCTGACGCCCTTTTAAAGTTAGAAAACAGATTAGTTACAGCTCAGTTATTAGTATATTATTAGTAGACCTACTCGGAAAATTGTTTTAGAATAGTCAGATAAAAATACTTGTGGACTTCGGGATTACCAAAAAATTACTATCAAAAACATTTTTAAAAGACTACATGTAATTTCCCATGCCAACCTTTACCATAAAAGATCTTAATAAATTTCTCCACGGAAGCCTTGTGTAAAAAGTAAACTACCAAGATGGCTTTTACATCCTGCCATAAAAAGACCCTCCGCCGTATTCTCTACAATAGAACATACGCTGTAATATTCGCCCTTCTGCATATTCTATGGCGTTTCCGGAGATGTTGCATTCAAGATGATTTACTACGGCGACTTTCAACGGCAAACTAGAGACCTTTTGTTCTTTATTAAGCAATGTTTAAAACTAAGAATGCCATTTTTAAAACCATTACATTTGTATTTATCCTTGTAATAATGTGCCAAATAAACATATATCGTTCATTATACTAATTTAATTGGTAGCGTGCGCGTTTCGAGAACATGTTTCAAAAAGTTTAACAAAAGGAATTAAAACTGAACTAATGTCCAAAAATGTGGTAAATATCCCACATATTTATAAACAACATTAAATAATGATATATTGTATTTAATCTCACAAACATTACAAATTGCGTATGAAATGTTTTAGCTACAACATATTAGTAGTACAGAAAATGATTTCTGTTAAAATTAACGTGCAAAAATCTATCTATAGAAAACAAGAAAATATATCAATATTTCTCCAACCAAATGTCCACATAAAGTTAACAAAACTGTCCCTTCTTAATAATTAAATCTACTTACTATTACAATATGGCTTCATAATTGAAAATCTTGTGTTCACGCTAATATGAAAGCACTCACGGACCGATAGTTCTTGAAATGTCTCCTCAAGATTAATCTCAACATTACTAGTTGCTTACATTGTTAATGGGTTAACCTGCGGACGCGGTTAACCGCCACTATCTTATCTTATCGTTGATTTTAAGTCAAAGTAATGCGAGTGTAGTGAGACCAGATCAGTACTACATGTTTCTGCATTTACAAAAATGACGAAAACTACATTATTTAACTACCATAGACATGTAGTAAATAAAAATATTTTATCATTATTTATTTATATTACGTACAATATAGTAAACACTATTTTAAATAGAGAAAAAGAAAAATGATTACCTTTCTATATTTTGGGGAATTCAATACCCCCGTCTTCAGGAAGTACTAAATATAAATTAACACATTGCAACGAACGAATAAAAAGTAAACAAGAAAACATAAATGTAAACACAGTGCATAATATTTGATAAAGTTCAGCTGAGGTAAAATTTTCTAATTAAATCTTAGTGGAATAGTTCATTGTTGTAAAGGATGGAACGATACTCACGATTTAAAAAATTTATAAAATATATTTAAAAATTATCTTAAAATTAGTCCAAATGGATAAATTAAATCCTCTTGTAGGATGATGTAAGGACACTTCATGCATGTAACACGTAAAATCGTCAAACCATTATCTAATTTTACTCTATATGTTACTGCAGCCTTTGATGTAACCTCTGTCTTTCTTGCTTACTTCAGGATGTCTTTACGAAAATCTAAAACCGCTTTTACCAGGCCAGTTATTTTTTAAATATTTGTTCCTTTACAATCATTTAATACTTTTTAAATGTCCTTCAGTACTGTGTCCTTGACATCTTCATGAATCGGGAAACCAAGTTTGGTTTTACAAAGAATCCTATCTTCTGGTAATATTTCTACTACTTCTGAAAGAAAACTTGGTGGTTTCGTTTCTCTTAAAAAAAGGAACATTGAACTTAAGTTTATTAATTAAGGTACCTTTGGGAATTCTGTACACCTACGAACTCTTGTTGGCAGGTATTTTTCCTGATTTCACTTCTTCCATCAGGTTTTTAAAGTCTCCTCTTCACTATTTGTCCCCCCTAATTGCTGCACATTGGTGGAAAACTACGACAAATAGAGTAAGCTAATATGACTATATGAATACAATTATGCATAATTCTTTGGACTGATATGGTATTACCAACAACACCAATAAATAGCATATCCTCATTTTGAGATAGTTACCAGGAACAGACAGGAAAACGTCAAAAGCAGGTTTTTCAAAATAAAGTTATATAACTTATTTGGACATTTTTAATTACAAAAATGTCCAACGCTACCATCTAACATCTACATGGTTGCTTGTTTAACCTCGATCATTTACTGGTTTTTCTGTTAATTAAAATGTATGGGCTATTTAATTTGCCAACATTTTTCATGAATTGTACATAGACGGTCACTGGTACAATGATTTATGTAAAATAACAGTTTTTAAACGATGTATTCTACATTTTCCAACCTACTTCTATATAATTTTGTATCACTGACTATTTGCTTTAGCATTACTTTTAGCTACTAAACAGAGCAGCAGAGAGGTCTCAGCACACACCCCAGGAGGATTCGCTTCTGACTGTTTTAAATATGTTTCAGTAGAACCAACACTGGTTACGGCAAAACTTGCAACTTAGCCAACCCAAGACGTGTCGAGGAGGGGCACATCACTAACCGTAAATATCGAGTTTTGCCGTAAAAAGGTTAATCAATAGACCTAGTTTACTGTGGAAAGACAGTTTGAGCGAGTTTTATCAAGCCTAAATAACGAGGCACCAATCTCTCTTTTGACTGTAACAGTGAGCTAATCTTTTCTTCAGACGTGATATTGCAGAGATAGTGTTATACCCAATATTCTCCTTGTGTTGGATGTTACTTGGATATCGACAGGAAGAGAGGTTTCTTCAGATTCTTGTCTTAAATAAATGAACAAAACTCACCTCATGCATAGATCTAGTGACATATTAAGACGTCTATTGCTGTGATATTCGAAATTAAGTAAAACAAATATGACTTACAATGCCAAAATGTACCGGTATCTTCTAATACCTGGTTTTGATTTAACTACAGATATAATCTACTGTCCCGTACGCGTAGTGTGAATTGATACAAGCCTGTCTTATCACTCAATAAGTATTTCCCTCACGGCTACCGTATATCAGGAAAGCAGGAAGGGTAAAAGTAAGAAAGGACCACTATACTTAACCATCTACACAAAGTTGATGAAATCAAATAACAATAACAATAGTTATTTGTTTGAAGTTTATTTTTGAGCATGGAGGGATTCCGCACATTTGCTATCGTTCAGTGATACAAAAAGTCAGTTACACTACGTTTCTACATTTTTCCAATAACAAAGCAATATGCAATGGTATCCTCTCTCTCTTTTCTTTTATTTCCCCTGCTTTATCCACATAACGTAGGGTACACATATTGCTAAGGAAAACATAAATATCACACATATAGTTAATTTTTCTATTTTTGGTTATTGTTTGTGGATTTTTTATCATTCATGCATTATATTATTGCATCTACTTTTATTGCATCCGTATAAATATGGTTGGAGTGGTTGATGCAGTGGGAATGTTGAGATTAGGTCAATAATGTACTGTTTGTTATTGTTATGTGTACGTTAGAGTTAGTGTTGTTGTTACAATTACATTTTATTGATATTAGTTGTTGTTACTGGGCATTAAATAACTATACTGTTATTGTTATTGTTTTACTTGTTACTGGATTTTTATGATTGCACTGTTATTGATATTAGTTATTTTTATCATTATACTGTTAATTTTATCGGTTATTATGGCTATTATATAAATGTATTGAACTAGTCAGTCATTGAGACACACTGTTTGAAGCTTACTATCTTTGATAATAAATTGTAAATCGGCGTTTACCGTTGGCACGCAAATAAATAGTAAGTTAAGTAGTGAAACCCGAGCGTCTGTGAAAATCTAGAATACCTTGAAGTGCTTGTCAAGAAGAATAAACAGATTTTTACTATTTAAAATCACTATTGTAAACATCATTGTTTGCTCATAACCTCATCACCATGGTGACTAGACAAAACCTTACTGCACCAATACCCTTTACACACATATCTTAAAACCTACTACAAAGTGTAAATTACTTTGCAAAAATGCGACACTTTTCATCATGACTTGTATTTTTGTTTGAATTCAACCCAACCACATGTGTCATCGACAAAGTACAATGTTTTATCAGTTACTTTGTAGGACATTCACAAGCGAGTTTTCTTTCTTGTCCATTTTATTGAGCACTGGTAATATTTGCATTTCTTTAAAACGCTACCTAAACTGTTTCAGAACGTTAACTAAGCCGCGCTCTACTGTAGGAGATACTCACATCTCTGTGATAGTCTCGTTATTCCGGTGACTCGCAGTCTACGGTTATTTTTACAGATCGCTCGAGCGACTAGTGACGTATACTTGACTCGGCGCGTGCCAACTAACTGACGCAGTCGGTTTTTATCTTCGTACCATCGCATCGCTTCAATGTTGGATTTAAAACCTTATTTGAATAAAAACTTAAAAGTTGAATATTTAAGACTTATACACACATTTTAATCAATTTTTTTCATTCTGTCCTTCGGTTCGGGTCAAACGTGTTCTTCGTTAATGTGTGACGATTCCAGATTCATAATTATTTTTAATACAAACTATTTTAAACCAGCCCTACGGTATAAGTTAATGTCCACTGAAACTATCCTCTTACTCAAAATTTGAAAACAAAAACTGGCACCACGGCATTCTTTAAATAATATCACTAAAACGTCTTGCAATAATGTATCTTCAAAATACTAACGAACTTAATATTTCAACACTATAACACTATTTCTGATCATTTTTATTTCTGCGTTTTAAATTGGTAATATAATATAGTTTCTAGCGAAACTAGTGCTACAAAAGGATGATTCTTAGCCACTAAACGTAAAATAGCGCAGAGCAGACTCATTTTATTTTTACCTAATTCCTGCTGTTAACTTTCACTGCAACTCAGAGATATGGTAGAAGGTAGATTACAAGGTACTGTAGCGTACAGGAAGCAGGGTACGACAGTCATCTTGCCATGGCCAGAGACGGTTCACAAAAAACCACCATATAACTCCAGATTAATTTGGTTAAACTGAGTAACATGTCCTAAATATTAGCCTAATGAGAACTACTGTGCCAATTTTTATACATTAATCAGTTCGATAAAAATCATCGTTATATGTGTTTTGCATTCATATTTCAGCTACCGAGCCACAGGTCGCTAAGCAGGCATTGGACCTGGCTTAGATTTCTCGGACCCGAATAACTGGTATCACTAATTCTCTAACACATCTAAAGTTTGTTTAAACAGTAAGAGATCGCTAACAGAACTGCAGGGGTTACACGGAATAAATTATTTTCACTTTTTGTGTGGAAATCAGGTGGATAGAAATAAGTAGCCAAATGACAATATATACTTTATATCCTGTTATAATCATATCACTTCCCACTTTGTTTCCCTCTGTATTGTTATCAATGTGGATATATTAAACAATAAAACAACCTAAAAATATAAATCAACTCCCTCGTGAAATTATTAGGACAAATAATGGAATACTGCCATTTCTGATAAAAGGGTGTTTTAATTTCCCAACTGGGGTTGAGCTTAACCCGTCCAATTAATTCAGGGACCGGTGAGCCAAACCAATCAGAGAAGGTTGTAGTTGAAAATATTGGAGATTGCTGCTAAGCCAGTCTACTTGCTGGCCTCGCTCCATACTCGTATGTCTGAATATTACAGTTGGACATAAAAAACTGTGACAATAAATTTGTGTGAGTATAAAGTTTGTTTCTTAGTGTATGTAGAAACTCTATGGTAAAATCATATATATTCTTCTTTTAGATGGGCTATAAATGATTCATTTCGATGTGACATGTTTCTACAGTTTTATTAATACAGTTATATTAAAGTAAAAACAAATAACTAATATTTAAAAAGAGGGAGAGTATTTTTACATTGAAGTCTTATTTCGACCATAAAAATACATTAAAAACCTCACAATAGTTGTTGTTTTCATTATTTCTCGTGATTAAAAAAGACTTTATATCATATTATAAATATAGTCTGAATGGAAATATTTAAACACAAGGTGAGATTACTCTGCGATTGAAATTCTCTTTTTTACTTTATACGTATAGGTCTATTAAAGGGCATTCGTAAACTAATGTTCAAATAAAAAAACGTCTTCGTTATATTCACCAGAGACTTAATTTTAGTTTAGAAACATCATGTACGGAAATATACATATCCTAATTTACGGAACCTATCCAACGATTAGCTGAGCGTTACGTTGCAACGACATTGAGTTCTACTAATTTTCTGAGAGTTGGCGAAGTCTAATACTGAGGGGAATATATTTAGGGCAGATTAAGCTATGTACTTGAAGTTTGGCTGAAACTCATTTATATTTAAAAAATCATATGTGCATTCAATGGATGTGTCTCATCTACCAGAACAGAATGCCGTTAGGGATGTGTCAAACGGGCTGAGAGAGGGGGGTACAGCAGTCCTACAAGCATAATTCCATATAAATGTTAGTAATTTTTATGTAGTTACATTAACCCTTTGAGTGCCGGAGCATCGCTGTCAGCGATCCCGCATTATATGCAAGAAATGCCAGAATCGCTGTTAGCGACTTCTACATTAACGCTTATATTTTATATAGTATTTATCTAAATTGGCTCAATGACTACATACGCATTCCAAAGACTTCAACGTAGGTTTTGATGTAGGTTTTGTTGCATTTTGGTTAGATTCTGATTTTTACTGGGGTTGTAAAGTGAGCGCGTCAATCGCGTTTAGAATCGGCCGCTACGCGGACGAGCTGTCACGTGTTTTGTTTGCGCTGCTGTTTATTTCACAAATGATATTGACAGTTTTTAAGTGTAAATGGGTTTGTAGTGTTTGTATCTTCAAATTATTTCGTTTGTGTGTGTTGTTCTAGTCTGTGTGTAAGTAGAACAATGACGGCCGCGAGTTACGGCGATCGTAAGCATCTAGTACTTTACTAAATACGTTTGTATAGGTTTTATGTTTGTTCAGTGATATTTATAAACAATGAGTCGTAAAAACATTGCTGACAATGAAGACCTAGTATTGCAGACATTAGATTTAAGCATTATCAGTGTATACAATACACAGAGTGTTAGGTTAGGTTAGAAAATTTCTAGTTTTGTAGTGGTTCATATTTTCATATTTATCTTCCAAACTTTATTTATAAGTATAAAAAATGTTTACATGTCTTTTTGTAAAGAAGTAAATGGAGTATAAGATAGAATAACTAAAAGTGAAAAAATAAAATATTTCAATAATACTAAGTTGTGTCAAAATAAAAAACTAAATGATTTTGCTCATAAAGTTTTAGTTATTGATTTTTTTATTTGTATAAAAACGTTAAATAAGTGATCAATATATTATATGTATAAAGAAAATATATTTATCTAAAAAAAATCAAAAACGCAAGACATTATACCAATAAATAAATTTGTTATGAATTTTTAACCAGACCCTTGCAAAACCAGGCATTTTCGCTCGGCATTTTATGTATACCATATAGCAAAACGCTGCGGCACTCAAAGGGTTAAGGAAGCTTTTCGGAGAATGCAACGAACCACATTCCCTTCTGAATGTCGCTCGATACACTCATAGCCTCTAAACTTAGCGAAGGCTATGACGCAATGAACTGTCTAGCATACTGTACTATGGATATCCAATAACCGAGTATATTTCATTCTGGTACGTGAACACAGATTGCAATCCTGCTGTAAGTGACACTTTACCTATGTTCAGCTCGAGCTTTACGGGGCCCGTGCCTTATTCTCATTAGATACAAATTCCGAAGCATATTGAACTCAAGGTGAATTTGACTTGTCCGTAAGAAACGATCGTTATATACAGTAAATTACGAACATAAAAGTTCAAAAGGAATAAATCACTATAACATTACATGAATAGAGAATTATTTATCTTTAGGTTTTTAATGTTTTTTATAAATTGACGCTGGAAAAAATTACTTATAGGAGAAAATAACGAGGGCGCTCTATAACGTTTCCATATGTTTCTATATAATTGTTTAATTCTATACAAAGTTTTGTTCTCAGCTGACCAACTACCTGCCACAAGCTGTCCGAATGAAAAGTAATTTTGACACATACTAGTCAAAAACATTCATGAGTGAGAATTACCATACTCTTAAAGAAACTACTTCATCTATGTGTTTACTTATATCTTTTAAACTGATCAAGTAAACTTATAAGTACTAATAGTGTAAACCCCAATGCGGAGCAAGTAAGTCAGTAAATAGTGTAAGGGACGATCTGGTAGGGCCATAAATAAAACACTTGAACGTCTCGCCAAGCCCAGGTAATGTAGGTCTGGTGGTCGGGACCAAATAGCACGGAAACGCGGGATAGATGGCTATAATTTATAATCCAACTACACTACAGTACATCTTGCTAGTTTTTCTCCCATCTCCACACAAATCATGTTCTGAAATGGTCTCTGCACTTCATTTATAACTGGAAAAGATAATAATTTTCCCACTAAAAAAAGTCATCCAGTAACCTATGACTTCTTATAAATAAAATATAGACCACTAATTCTAACATCTAATATAAGTGGAAATTCGTTACAAATTAAACAAATAACTAAAATATTTTGGGTGTTAAAAATGCAATTAATAACAAAACACAAGTGCTGATCATAACTTCGATCATAATTTTCTTAAATATCATTGCATGATTTTATATTTATCTCATTAAAACTGTTAATGCTAAAGTTACTCTGAGAATGAACGAAATATAAATCGTTGCTAAGAAGTGGTACGGTAGTAAACATGTAACGTACAAAATAACAAAATATATTTTTTAATAAAACACACACATACACACCTCTTTTTCTTTGTTTTCCTTAGAGTGATGACAATTATAAGATTTTCATTAAGCAAATAAGTCAAAGGAAAGAACAATACAAACTTAATATTCCTGATACATTTGAGTCAAAGAAAATATGGTAGTATTAAATAAGTAAATGCTCTTTTCAACATTGTTATGATGATATAAGATAAAAAGCTTCTTCTAAGTGTGTCAGACTCCTTCAAATGGACATCGTATATACTTTGCTTAGCTTTAAATAAAAACACCCGCTTTGGTACGTTTTTATAATTCAACTTTAAATGATTTAAAGCACTAATTTTAATTAATTATGTCCTATTTATCAAAATTGGTGATTGGGAGCCTAATATAAGTTTTCAAATGACAGGCTACAATTTTTTACTTTTGCTAGATTGAAAATATTACAAAAAATACTATGCCACTAACAAATAAATACGTTTAGATGTATATAAAAATTATCCCAGGGCCAGAGATCACGAGCTCCTGAAAGGCTGAAAAGAGGCATCGGAGTCTGAGAAGTCCAAAAACAGCGACTTGACAGAGACCTGAAGGCCTTAGGGGATGGGAATTTAGAATGTTGAATGGTGATCCAAAAGGCCTTGTTTTATTTTCAAAAATAATTTAAAACAGAGGGTTATTCTACTTTCCACCTCATGTAAAATTACACAGAGTAATTTCAAGCTAAGTCGTTTTAGCCCTAACTTTATGCCATAAAATAAATCATATTCATTATTTACTGATATGGAACAATATCCAATCGTCTGCACGTAATGCACTAAAGCACACGTTATGTTCCTGGACTCTTGGGGAGTCAAATTCGTATACATATTTCGAGTGGTTGTATTTACAAGTCACTCATAAATATATAATATGCAATATTAATTAACCCTCGGTATAAATGCTCCTGATCCCAGGCTTGCAAATACGTGAGATATTCAAGAGTGGTTGTATTCACAAGTAAATTCATAATGAATCAAAACCAGAAGCATAAACAAAATTAATTAAAAATTCCTCTGATCCTCCCGGCATGCAATTACGAGAGATATTCAAGAGTGGTTGTATTCACAAGTAAATTCATAATTAATCAAAACCAGAAGCATGAGCAATATTAATAATCCCTCAGTATAAATGATCCTGACTCTTTCCAGGCATGCAAATATGTGAGATATTCAGGAGTTGTTGTATTCAAAAGTAAATTCATAATTAATCGCAACTAGAAGCATAAACAATATTAATTAACCATCGGTATAAAAATTCCTCTGATCCTCCCGGCATGCAAATACGAGAGATATTCAAGAGTGGTTGTATTCACGAGTAAATTAATAATTAATCACAACCAGAAGCATGAGCAATATTAATTAACCCTTGGTATAAAACGCTCCCCTAACCCCTTCCAGGTTTGCAAGGACAATTAATCTCCCTGTTTTCTCATTTGTAAGCCTCCTCTCATCCAATAACAGTGGTACAGTATACTGCTTACGTTGACTGAAGTGGCTAAGATATAAAATTTGTATCGTAAAAAATACAATCTTCGTACAATAACTCAATTTAGTAGTGTAATATGTTTTAAAATCTGTGTATTCAACTTTTAGTGTTTCCATAAAGCACATAGAAAGAATATTAATTTGATGTAAACCTATTTTCCTTCATAAAACATACAGTTTCGTTATTTCTTCTTGTTTGCGTGATTGAATAATACTTAAAACATTAAAGCTGATAATTCAAATAATCATGCCAAATGTTGATATGTTACCGTTCATGAATACACAACTTTAAGCTACAGGTTACAAACAAGGATATTATAACAAAGAGAAAACCTATAATTCTGGTAACTATTCTGTAACAAATATTGTAAGAATGTCGATAACCGTGTTAAGTTTCAAATCACCTCTCTCCAATTTTCCATTTTTAAGATAAATTCATTCATAATGTCACGGGTCAGGTACTAAATTGATTATAAACTCTTCAGTCCGTAAATTGAGGAAAAACCTTTTGTCCAATCTTCGTAAAGCTATCATCAAAAGAAGGGCTTTGATACTATGTTTTATATTTAACCAACGAAATAAGTGAGTAGATAAAAACAAAAACTTTACGTATTATTTATCACGAAAGAAACTATAATTTGACCCATTTTTCTATATTTTACATTCTAAAATGTAATTGTTTTACTTACCATATTGTATATTAGAGTATATGCATTACCTTTGAAGTTCTGTTTCATAACCTATTTATCAAATATTTTGTATATTTCACATCAACATGAATTAACACCATCAATTAACCATGTAATTGGAAATAAGTCATCATCTATTGTGTTGATAACTAGTATAATTAGTATTACAAACACTAAAATCCTGTTAGGTTAAAATGAATGAACTACCGTTAAAGTAATTAAATTAAATCTAATAATTCGTACACTAGTACACAATTATTTAATATTATTTAAAAAATTTGTTTTTATTGAGGACTTAATTATTAAAATTAGAAATTAAAATAACCTATTCTTAAAATTTCAAAAATAATGCGAATACTACTGGGTAATATTACCTTTCTAATCCTGTTTACAAGTAAACAACAGATTGAATCTTGGGTAGAGTTGAGTAAAATTAAATTACCCCGCCATATTAGAGGCTTCTCTTTAGAGTATTAATAAATTTATGTCTAAACTTTTAAGAAGTTACAATCATGTTTACGAAAATACTAACAATTTAGTAAACCCTTATAATGGACCATTTAATCCTAAAATCGGCCATAAACCTAAAATTTTAAAGTTAAAAACGATTAGACAATGGAATAGGCGTCGGCGAGGGAATACGATGAGAACAAGAAGACAAGAACCACAGGTGTCAGGAGTCACAGCTAACTAAGATGAGTGCTGGACACTAAACACGAAGTTGTGTGTACTTATCACATGTCTACACTGTTTGTGGCGAAATGATAAGCTATCTACAATATATTACAAGCTCAAAATAACGTGTAAACATTTATACCTCTAGCATATACGAATATGAAATATACGTCATCTATATTAGAAAATAAAGAAACATAAACAGAATGTACGAGTATCATATTTGCCCGAACAAATATGTTAAGCGTGATCCTCAAACACCTCTTCCGTAAATAAATTACATATTCCTTGATTTAGCTGTAAGTTTTAACTTATTCAAATATTTTATTCAGACAGTATGTAACATAATTTTAACTTTACATATATTGTTTGTATTATAAGAACTTAGAAGTTTCTTAGAGAGGGGGGGGGCAGCCATATGCACGTTTTAGCCGGACATGTTAAAATTAGGACATCAATTTTGAAGACAATTGTAAATAAACAATATTACGTTTTGCTCAACTGATATTGTAAAGGAAATAAATATATTTAAATACAATTAAATAAAAAAAAACAATGCACTAATACTACGAGGTTTGTGACTCGCATTAACACTGATCTGCCACTATAAAAAAAGAAAAGGAACGTTTTATATCGTTAAAAAATAAAACCAGTTCATCAAATGCCAACGCAACCTGTACCTAAACTAATCTTCTACAAACAAACATTAAAATTAAATTCGTCATCTAAACTTTCCGTTACGTTCTTAGCGTTAGTTCTACAAAAGTTATTCACTATTTTGTTTTAACCTCATTCTTAACACATTTAATTCTTAAAAAATTTAAATTGTTTTAACGGGAGACATATTACTGCTCCAGTTCTTGTCGTTCAAACTTTTCTTCTTCGTCAAAGAATTTGTAGCAAGAATTATTGCCTTTCAGCCGTGTTTTCTTTATTCTAGCAAAATCTTTATTCTTGCAAAATAAAACTAAATGACTAATGTTTACACATTTTCAACGTTGGAAAGGTTTATGTTGGTAATATTAACACAATAGATAATCTGCGGTACATTGCGAAATAACTTACAAAACATTTGTGCTGTAACCTTAGTGGTGCATACTGTAAAAAAACTACATTAAATATTTTAGTTATGAGTATATTCTAAGAAAGAATCCATTTGATTGCGTTGTGGAGGTCGATATGGTATATGTTTATATAACACAATGACAACAGCCGCAGTGCTCAGAAAAGAATTCTCTTCGTACTATCCACTACTTGGCCAGTAGTAACTTGCAGTTACAGTATCAGTGTAGGGCTACATAGATCACATTAACAGTAGGAACCGTTTGGACGGCGGCCAAAACTGTCTCTTACCCCCGCATGACTCTTCTTCCCTGCAGAAACTGACTGCTACAAACAGATCTATAGAAACGTGGCCAATAGCATCTTGCCATTACAGTATCAGTGTAGGGCTACATAGATCACATTAACACTAGGAACCGTTTGGACGGCGGCCAAAACTGTCTCTTACCCCCGCATGACTCTTCTTCCCTTCAGAAACTGACTGCTACAAACATATCTATAGAAACGTGGCCAATAGCATCTTGCCATTACAGTATCAGTGTAGGGCTACATAGATCACATTAACAGTAGGAACCGTCCGGACTGCGGCCAAAACTGTCTCTTACCCCCGCATGACTCTTCTTCCCTTCAGAAACTGACAGCTACAAACAGATCTATGGAAACGTGGCCAATAGCATCTTGCCATTACAGTATCAGTGTAGGGCTACATAGATCACATTAACAGTAAGAACCGTTTGGACGGCGGCCAAAACTGTCTCTTACCCCCGCATGACTCTTCTTCCCTTCAGAAACTGACTGCTACAAACAGATCTATAGAAACGTGGCCAATAGCATCTTGCCATTACAGTATCAGTGTAGGGCTACATAGATCACATTAACAGTAAGAACCGTTTGGACGGCGGGCCAAAACTGTCTCTTACCCCGGCATGACTCTTCTTCCCTTCAGAAACTGACTGCTACAAACAGATCTATAGAAACGTGGCCAATAGTAACTTGCCATTACAGTATCAGTGTAGGGCTACATAGATCACATTAACAGTAGGAACCGTCTGGACGGCGGCCAAAACTGTCTCTTACCCCCGCATGACTCTTCTTCCCTTCAGAAACTGACTGCTACAAACAGATCTATAGAAACTTGGCCAATAGTAACTTGCCATTACAGTATCAGTGTAGGGCTACATAGATCACATTAACAGTAGGAACCGTCTGGACGGCGGCCAAAACTGTCTTTTACCCCCGCATGACTCTTCTTCCCTTCAGAAACTGACTGCTACAAACAGATCTAGAGAAACGTGGCCAATAGCATCTTGCCATTACAGTATCAGTGTAGGGCTACATAGATCACATTAACAGTAGGAACCGTCTGGACGGCGGCCAAAACTGTCTCTTACCCCCGCATGACTCTTCTTCCCTTCAGAAACTGACTGCTACAAACAGATCTAGAGAAACGTGGCCAATAGCATCTTGCCATTACAGTATCAGTGTAGGGCTACATAGATCACATTAACAGTAGGAACCGTCTGGACGGCGGCCAATCTGTCTCTTACCCTGCATGGCTGTTCTTCCCTGCGGAAATATGTACTACAACATGTACGAAAAGACGTATTTACAGTCAAATATAAACAATTTGCAGCTCTATAGCATATATACACAATTCCTTATGATCTTTAAAGACTAACTATAGTAAAACAAATATCGTCTACAGAGATCCTAAATCGAGTGATATAGCGATATTACAGATATCTTGCCAAATGATACATTCACATTTTTGTTTATTCAGTTAGTTTACATAACCGTTTTTAAATAATAAAAGTTTAAATTAGGTCAGGAGACTACTAAAACGCAAGAGTGCGCTGAAATCTAATCTTGTCAACGACATTTTTTGTTGACCACAGCATAATTATTGTTTCTCTTTACTGTATGAATTATGTGTCAAATGTTAAAACCTCATATCATTATACTCACCTAGTGTGTATACATTTATTTATCCTGCTACTTTCTCGTTGCCAACGTGTATAACTATAAGACCAATGTAAACATCTTTGCTAACGCTCAGCCAAATACCATGGAGTGACATGCGCCATCATCCAACTAAGCGTTGCTTGTATGGAAACAAAACTTCATGCACAATTTCAAGTTTCAAGATCATGTTCAAGATATCGACTGGACAGACAAACAGAGAAACAGAAATACAATTTTTCCAGCTCCACGAGTGATAACGCTTCACTAACGCTAAAAAATAATATTGCCCTCGAATATCTTTCAACATCATACGCTCAAGCATCATTATTCAAACTAAAGCAGAATGACTACATTTTATACGTATTCTCAACTAAATTGAATATTTATTATTGAATCTATTAAGTGCAAGGTACTGAACTATATAAGATATTAACTAAAGTTTGAAGAAATAGAGTAAACAAGAAAGATTTATAACACAAATTATTGAAATAACCAAAGTAGCCAAGGTTAGGCGTCTGTCACAGGTCGCTCAAGGGCATATCAGTTTAAATCGTTACGTATTTGCTTATACCGTTTAATGTTCATTTATAACCGCAATACGATATTTAATATTAAGTTCATTAATAAATAAAGTTTAAGTTGATGTTATTGGTTGATTTAAACAAGCGTTTTCTCTAAAAATGAATTTGTAAAAACTGCTCTCAAGGCTATACAATAAAAGAATTGGCGCACGATCAAGCACCTACATAAGTTGATATGGAAATCCACCTGCCGCTATATTATGCTCTCCCGACCACCCCTAATCTATTGGGGTCAAAAGGTCTCAATGATTAATGCTCCGTTTACCCTCCACCTAACTCTGGCCGTAAGCCATGTACCGGAGTGGGTCTGAGGTTTAATTAAGATTATCTACAGTATAATCTGCAACAGTATGAGTACTTGTGCTTAATGTCTTCTGATCATAACATTTATCAATTTTATAACAATACATTTTTATTTCAAAATGTATGGGAAATTATTTAACTTTATAAAAAGAACGGCGGAGCATTCTTATTACCAAACATCGTCTGACTGAGAAAGAAAATGTTATGATTATTACAAATGTCGTCACAATGAATCACTTGAAAGGATAATAGGATTCCTGACATTAATTTGTCATCGTTATATTTTGTAAAATGTATAACATAACGTTTAACTATAACGATGGAAAATGTATGGATTCATATTACCCTTCCAAACCTTTCATCATCAATAACAAACCTTAAACAAAGAATTGAAAAGCTGTTTCATGGATAACGAGGGTTCCTTTGAGAACCTCCTTCCCTGTCTTTATTACAGCTATACGTAGTCTTGGTAAAGTGAGGTTGTCAATACTACAGACTAGAGAATGGCTCGGAGCTAGGCGGTTGTCCGGCTGCCCAAGTGATAGAGATTTTACTGTAACTGGTCTTAACTCTGTATGCACTATCTTGACTGTTAAGTAATCCGATGTTTGTTAAGAGGGTATCCGCAAGACCGACTTGATACTAATATAGACGAGGACGTTAAGATAGAACAGATGATTGGAAGTTGTCTTAGGAGGTGTTTGCAAGTTGAGAAAGTCTAAGTATCGGCTTCCATCATTTATCGTGTTGTTTCACAAGCAAAGTACAATATCGTGGTTAATAAAACACTATTTTCGTAAGAAATGATCACTTTGTGTGGAATAAGATTGTTAGAGAGCCCAAGGAATTTTTGTAAAGATTTTTATGTCATAAGATAGGACTCTTGTGTTGTTTTATTGATTTTAAAGGATAAATCCTTTTCACTCATCCCACATACGGGCGTTGTATAAATAAAAATAGATATTATAGATACTAAAGCCCAAACCAGATAAGTATTGTGGGTACTAGCACCAAAACCATATACGTATTACAGTTACTATTGTAGCTGCAATAAAACTAATTAATTTGATTTGATTTGTCCAAAAAAATAAGTATTGGGAGTATTAGCACACAAATAGATACACCTAAGTATTGGGGTCATTAGCACTTAAAACAGGGTAAGTATAGTGTGTTCTTGTGGGAATAAAGCAAATAATTCATGTGGGTACTAAAACACAAAAATATTTTGTGATAGTATTTTGGATACTAATACCCTTCTCACAGTGATAAAAGTTTCTATTTCCAACCTTTTCTCCTCTACTACCACTTATTTTTATAATATAAAGTACACTTTAAAATATACATGGGGAGAAAATTTGCTGTTGATATTAAGTAACAAAAACATAATGTTCTTATTTATTAGTTGTTTTTTCCTAGGCACATGCAAATTTTCTTCACCTTACAAATGCTAAGTTAAAGCTCTGGAAAATTGATTGTAAAGACTTACATTTGGCCATAAAACAAAAGATGAATCTGGTGCTTACCTGGAACAGAAAATTAAGATTAGTTAGTTATCATAAAACAGGCAGCAAGTGTAATAAGTCCACAGATTAGTACCCAGTTCGCTCAGTCTAGAATTTGCAATTCCTATTTTAATTTTTTTTAATTATTACTTTAGCAAATGGGATAAGGCAGTACCAAAATAAATATTAAGTAGCAATGACCGAATGAATGCGGAAAACTTCTAAAATCCATACTCAGTATAACCTGTTTATATATGTATTTCCACAGAATTATGGTTTAAGTTAGCATTCATATGACAAAATTTTAAAATTATTAGTGGGAGGAAAATTAATATATCCAATCAATTTACCACCTAATAATAGATGTGTCAAAAATGTTCCACCATGACTTCAATCCCATGATAAACGTAATATTATTACGTATTCTTAATACGTTCATACAAAGTGGGAACTTTTCCGTTTTTCATCCTTCGCCTGAATTCTATTTCAGCAGTTATAAAAACTTGTAAAACAATCCATTTGCAGCATCGATAATAGGTGAATCTTTACCAATTATTTTTAAATAGATATATACTACATGAAAATAAAGTATGGCTACATTTTTGCCACCCCAGATTTGTTTATTATAGCCTAAATTTTCATTTACATTACCTCTTTTCAGATTTATGTAAACTAAGATAATGTGTTTTCAATAAAAATTCTTCGTGGTTCTTATCGGCTAGATGCACAATGCATTGAAACATAATTATATTTATAATTGATAAAACGCCAACTCCTCACGTCACGGTACGCATTTCCTTCAGAGTAACTAAACTCTATAAGTATTGGGAGTTCGCCCCTCTCTACAAACAAAACGAAGATGTACGTAATAGTCTTCCCCGTTTTGGACTGTAGTTAAACACGGAATTTTCTGGAAAGATAAGGCGACCAACCTTATATTTCAGTAATATGAAAAAATACAAAATTGTTGTGGAAAATTTAACAAAAAATATAAGCACTGCGTTACTGAAACAACATAATGTTGCTGACAATACAAGTTCTGTTTGTACGCGATCTGTTTATACTCGATTAAGTCTGCACAATCAGTTCGGAGCGCCATCGACACAGGTCACCTGAGGATTATAAACGACTCTCGCTGCCAGAGAAGCTCCCGACCCCAAGAGAGGGTGTTATATTGAAAAGCCCGGAGTTGATGGATGAAACTTCGACGTGGTGGGTAGCGTGGTAGCGCTGATATGTAAATGTTCTCATGCGCACGCACAACACTGTATCTCCACATTCATTTGTAGAGAACCCTTCAGAGCAGTATTGGAAAAGTTCTGCTTTCGATCAGAAACTGATTGTTCTAGTTTTGCTACATAACAATAAGTAGAGCTAAATATTCACTGCAATTGTGTAGCACGTTTTTAAGATTTTAAATGCTAAAAGTGTATATAAAGTTTTTACTAGTCAAAATCAGATTTTGATTATATAATATACATTAAAATCCTAAACATATTAAAAAAGCTTTGTTTAGCGCCATAGCTAAAAATGGATATATCTATACTCACAATTATCTCTTCATGTAATAGTTAGCTCCATTGTCGCCCAAGGCAAATTAGTTGGTTAGTTATTTACTGTGCACGACACCTAATATTCTATATTTTCATAAATCAATGCTTATCAGTTTCAGCAGGGAATACATACACTGTTTCACTTTTATATGATTATTATATTTATCACATAAAAGTCTTGAACAATGAGCAATCTCTGACCTATTAAAATGTCATTTGATTACAGACACAGTCAAAATATTTGGCTACACATATAATTATTATGTACATTAACAATAATATATATTATCCCAACTTATAAAGGAGTACTTTGTAAAATAAACCGACATAATGGAGAATGGAAAGACCCGACAGAAAGAAAGTCATTACCAACCAATCCAAGAAAGTAACTTCATCACATGTTTTACTGTACATATGAAACAACATTATATGATTCCACTCAGTTTGTTCATATTTTGTTTTATTTTTAGATTTTCACTTTGCCATCATGGTTGTCCATGAGACCGATGTAAAGAATTTAGAATTTTATTTTTTACCTTCAATATTGATATTTTAAACCCAAAATCAAAGGAGTTCTTCCAAGTGGCAAGTTTCAAGTCTCTAGGCCATTTATATTTATAATTATGGCACAGAAGAACAGACGGACAGACGCCAATGTTAAGATATACGACACCTACATAAAATATTATTTAGTAGCCAATATGTTACTTCAAATACTGTCGAAATCACCTCAGATAGGCATATCACTGTTCTTGAAATTCAATTAGAATTCCCTAGTTTCATAAAGCGTCAATAATGATAAAGTGACTCAACAGTCAAATACCTTAACAACATTCAATGAAGCAACGTGAAATGGAGTTGAAATAATTTTTGATCGTACTATCCCGAATATACAATTATTAAAATTGTACTACTCTCTAGACAGTATCAAACAACACTGACCAATCCGTTCATACGTCCAAGACGCCGATATTAGAGCTTATGGATCTAGCTGACTGAACAATGTGATCTTGCCCGCTATAACCTCCTTCAGAAAAAGTACACACCGGGCCTCCGAGGAAATGTTGAAATCACTAGTCAAAATGTGATGGCAGATAGAAAAGTAGATCCCAATGCGTGACTCTTACAAAAGGATTTCTCTCTAACTGCTTAAACCATCCAGTACACATCTAGCAGATCCATCATTTACTTGAGAATAAATGAAGGAAGTTGGGAAAAAAAACTTTTTACATTAGGTATTTGTGTATCTAGGGAATAAAGTTTTACCGAAGGTAGAAGGAATCGTGCAAATTCCAATCCCTCCACAAAACCTATAATTTTAGTAAGTTCAGAATGTTTTAAGTCCTACATAACGTAGATATGTTGGGAAGGGTTGATCCAACGAAGAAGCTTAAAACAAACTTTTTCCATCGTTCTTGAATAAGTATCTCTGATGTAATCAGAGAAAACTAGACTAGAAAATCAAGTGTAATATAGATGTCTTCGTCAAGACTTCTTTTCGATCTTTTTCGAAATCGATGAACTTAAACATGGCCTTCACTAAATCTTTTCATTTCAATAGTTGTGATCAAGTAAACAGATCAATGACGTACTCAATATCTTATGGCAAAAACTCTAAGTTGTCTAACTTCGATGATAATAATATAACGAGTATATAAATACTGTACCGATGTTAATTATACTTATAAAAGTAACACAACACACATTACAATGTAACCGATAACTACGAAGAGATATTTCCCATTGTTCTGTACAGCTAATAAGAAACTTTGTCCAATTAAAAGCTACATTAAAACTTTTCTTGTTAAGCAAAGCTATTTTCGACTGAATGTAATATTGTTATATGGAAGAAAGTAATACATATTTCAGGTCTAGTTACAGTTTTAATAAAAGAACCGGTATACTTTATAACTTTTTTGACTGTATGGTTTTAAATGATAAATGGCTGTACATCTATATAGTGGGGCTTACAATACCAATATAAAAGCCATACTTTATGTACTTAGGGAGATGTCACGTGTAAATTATAAAATAAAATCGATTAAACTTTAAACGGTCCTTGTTTTTCAGGATTCCAAATCTCATTAAAGCAGCCAAGATGCGTAGCTAAATCTATGCGTACAATATAGAATTCCCACTGTTAATAAGTAGTAAACCTGACCTGAGAATATTGGACAAACTCATGTTATATAATAAAAATCATTTTAATAATTTCAATTGTTTAATTTTGTAATATTCCCAGTTAAAGGATTGAGAAAAATTCACCACGCTAATGCAACAAAGACGGATTAAAATTATTTGCCGTATAAGTGATCAATCCAAATTGTACTCAACATTGTTCAATGATGAAACTGCAGCTTTGATGATATACTCGTATATCAAGTTTATAAATTGGTTTCAAAGTAATAAGGACTACCGAAGTTTACAGTTCATCTAGCGCGTAATTTTTTTGATACATAAAAAAATTAAACTTTAACATTTTTTACATTATTATTTTAAATAACGCTGATAACATGAAACTCGCAGAATAAAAACATGTTTAATCAAACTGAACAACATGACATTTTACCATGTGACATAATATCACATGTGATGAAGTTGCTTTGTTGGATTAGTTGTTAAGACTTTAGTTACGTCAGGTGCTTCGATACGCCGCTGTATTGGTTTATTTTACAAATCCCTTCTGCTGAATTATGGAATAACAACTGTTATTATATTTCATGTAATCTGATATCAATAAGGGCAATTTTATATTATAATAAAAAGTTAATATCAACTCTACTCGTAAAAATTATAAAAACTCACAGTGAAAAGTAAACTACTATTCAATGTTGAGATCACGAAAAACCTAGATGATTTCAAGTTTTGTATATTTTAAGTGAACTTTCTCCAATACGAATTAAAACTATCTTGTTTCAATCGGAAATAGAAAGATAACACCAAGCAGTACAGAGAACAACAATAATTATTGTTCACAGCCAGATCTAGCACTATATTAACTATTACTAAAGTTTGGTGCAATATTAATGAATGCTGTTCACTGATCCAATGTCTTTGTTTTCCACAGTATTCTCGGACACATTGAGCTCCTAAGTTGTAGAGCGTTGACTAGCAACTCGAGGATATTTAGTTCGGTCCTACCGTTAAAGTAACTCTTGAAATGGAAAGTATGTTTACTCATAGATGGTGACTGAAACATAAAGTTTGCAATATATAATAATAGTAGATGTATTAAAATAATTATGTCCAAAACACACGCTTTTAGATCTTAAACAGTAAAAACAATAAATCAGACAGCGAATAAATCTACTCAGAAAAATAGAGTGGTTTTTATTCTATGGATGAATTATATTGCATGTATTCTCGGTGCTTCATCCTACAGTAGAAATATTACTAATTAACTATTCCAAATTCCATATATTCATCATCTGCACTACTCAATTCGAATTTTTGTTACTTCCAACTCGAAATGAGAAGAGCCGTCCTTGTAAGTTTACGTACACCCTATAACAAGGGACGGCATACAGTACAGTTAGAGATGATGGATGTACGCCTGCCGAGGTGTTGTGTGAAGTTGTAACTCCTGGTATACATCGCCCTGTGTCCTCATCAACTTCTTTACAGTTTATAGACTTTTTTATATCAAGACGTGTCATTTCGGAATTTATTCAAATATTCGTCCGTTTTCTTAATCCAAGGTACTGAAGATTAATATTTATCGCGACGTATAAAGTATTTTCTCAGACAATACGGAGCGATACCATTTACAGCGCAGATAAATTTATTCAACTACCTCAGATGTTGACTTAAAATCAGTCCTTATGTAGTAGTTCAGAAAGAAAAAAATAGAGGGGTCCAAAAATCAGGTGACAGACTAACCAAAATTATATAATCGCTGCAAATATAAGAATTATGAAATTTTGCTTTTACAAAAATGCAGTAAACTATACACTTTCCGCAATTTAATGTAACATACATTATTTTTATGAAATAATTATCACGTATCATTTTTTCAATATCTTTAGACCTGATTCTAACCTTTTCTCTCTATACTCGTAAGAGAACATCTCACAATTATAAATGAGAACAGGCGGTATATTACTTGTACACATGATTTGGTTAAGGCAGGACTAAGAGCTTGAATTACAATTCCTCAACTCCCTTTTTATCGCTTAATAACCTGTAAAATTAATCATTCTCTAGTTCATAACGCTTTTGTTGTGTGTTATTAATCACAAAAAATGTTATTGGTACTCACCTTTATTGATTACAATTCATTCCTTAAAGAGTATTCTAGAATATAAGTTTGCTATTATAAGTATGAAAAACTTACCAGTATAAATAAAACAATAGTAATTTGGTTAAAATCAATATTGGCTGCCTTCCAATAAAGAGCTAGACTTAAAATAATAAATAGTAAGGAAAAAGAAGGTCAAATGAGTTGACACAATGTTTTCAATTGTCTCTGGTATCCGGATCCTATGCATTTCCTACACGTCATAGCTTACGTTGACAGCTCGGCAATAAGTCATTCAAAATTCTTAGTTTTTATCTGGAGGTTTGGTAACCGTTTAGAAGAACTCACAATTTTTATTTTCATATCAAAGTGGATAAAGTAGCGTTCTGCTACTTTTGCATACATTTGCACGGAGGCCAAACTATCTTATACAGCAATCTCTACCATTTCCTCATACTACAGAAGAACTTACCTTCTATGTGAAGGTTTACGCAGCGATAAGTTACAATGGTGTTAAAATAGATCTACAGACAGTCAGTTGGTATTGTCGCTTTTTATTCTAAAAATTAAATTATGGGTTTTGAATAACTAAAATGAAAAATAAAAATTCGGGAACAAAATCTTGCTAAATGTTTGTAGACACAACATATATTGTTTCTGTTCCATATCTGTTTTTATCGTTTTTAACATTGTTTCCTGAGCAAAATTGGTATTAAAATCAGTTTTTATGTAATTAATATTTTAAAGTAATTGTAGTAAATGTTATAATTATAATCAACAGAAAGGCAAATTTTCTTCCAGGACTAAATTACACTACACCTTTGTTAGCTAAAAAAGATCTAATCAATTGATTTTTAATCGTTTTATAAATCTCGTTATGACGAAACTAGTAGTGAACTGGATTATGAATTAATATTAACTGTGCTGAAATTCAATTTAGAATCCGATAAGCTTTAAATACCGCTATTAAATTATGCAGTAAGTTAATTAATGTTACGGTGGATTCATTAATAAATAAATTCGTATATTTATTAAAACCAGTATTTCACCATATATCTTTGTCTGTTTTCAACGATTGTTTGGCGTTGGAAGATTTTTAGTGTGTTAAATTCAACATAGCTACTAATACCAGAGTAAGAATTTATTTTTTACAGCTATTAAATTGGAGCTTAAGTAACCTAATCTGAAAAGTCCATGCCAAGGATAGTCTGCATAACTGTAGATAGATCCAGGCGATGCAATATTTCGGACAACATTTACGACAATAATAATATGAGTTAACTGACCGAACAGTTAAAAAGCAAATCATTCAACACTACTAGGTTAGAGAAGCGTTCTGTTACTATCCTTATCATATATAATGTTGTATGTTATTGTTACAAATCATTGTAAAACACTACTAGGTTAGAGAAGCGTTCTGTTACTATCCTTATCATATATAATGTTGTATGTTATTGTTACAAATCATTGTAAAACACTACTAGGTTAGAGAAGCGTTCTGTTACTATCCTTATCATATATAATGTTGTATGTTATTGTTACAAATCATTGTAAAACACTACTAGGTTAGAGAAGCGTTCTGTTACTATCCTTATCATATATAATGTTGTATGTTATTGTAACAAATCATTGTAAAACACTACTAGGTTAGAGAAGCGCTTCGTTATTTTCCTTACAACATATAATGTTGTCTGTAATAACTGTGGTTTATACTTCCATTTCAATCTCTTCTAAGAGATTTTTGTCAACTTTGTTAGTTCAGATCAGAAGTTTATATAACGGTTTGTTTACGTTTCGATAAAGCTGTCATTTACTTTGAAATCAATGCTAAGTAGTATACCCAAGTATACATCCATACCCCTCCAAAAGAAGTAGTCACTTAAACAAAGAGCGACAATAACCTGGCACGCCTGGGTAACCACTGACTGACAACTGACTTGACTGACTGAAAGATTAGATGACCGCGATAGTCCCGCTCCTAGTAACTGCAGAGCGAACAAAGCGTGAAGTGGCGCGTGGCGGAACGAATGTTTCTCCCATGCAAAACATCCATATCCAAAACAAGTAATCACATAAAAAATTATTTTCATACTGTTTTTTATTTTAATAAATAACATAATTACTTTTACGAATAATCACTGTCGATAACGTTATCAAGCGAGAATGTTGTTGTTAAGCATAAAAATTTAGAAATATTACACAAGTTATGAACATCACACATCGTTTTATGTAATTTACAAACAATGTATTCATTGCAGATGTAATATATCACTTTAAATTCTAATTAGTAGTACTCCTAAGTGAACACGACAGTAACAGTTAAGTTCTATATGTGAGTTATCACTGTATTGAGACACAATACGCTGTAATTAATGGAGAGAACTGTAGCGATTACAAACTGGAATCGAACAGACAGCAATATTCCCAGTTCATTATACGAGCTTAGTGAGTGAATGTGAAGCCATTAATTAGTAAACAGTTTATAGCGCCCTGAGCAGGATAATCTGCTTAGAACACAGCACGCACCAGCCGCAGGCATTGTATAGAACAGTATGTTAAGGCGTTGCACTTATTCATTGTACGTTAACTATAAAGTTATCCATGGTGAAAAGAGAATAAAATACAGTCATACAAAATAAAAATAAAAAGCATACAACTAATAAATACTATATTTTATTAATACGTTAACAAGTCTGCGACTTTATTGTTGGCTGCATTCAGGTTTATGAAGAATTGACTGATACTAGGTTACATGATTCCAAAATGAAACAACGACTTTTGTGTCATTTACACTCAGTGTTACTTGATTTCAAATACTTGGAGATCGTAAATATCAATGCCACAGAGACTGCCTCAAACGATGTTACGATACACCTTTGTAAGGTTTTCCGTGGCAGCCACATTATCTTTGGATTAAAGGGAATTAAATTACTAAATAAAGTTGCGCGAAATGTTTCGTTGGTTTACCTCATCCACATTGGACCAGTTATATTGAAGTCAGATTTATGTATTGGTACAAACCTCCTACCTGACTCATTTCTTGTTTTATTTTCGTACTGTATTGATACCTTACAAGAAATTACACAGGATGGTAACATTTTAAACTTCATTCTAAAATATCACTATCTTAAACAAAACAAAATCTAAATAAATTAAAATAAACACTAAAATAACAAATCTTGGAACGCGAAGTGACGTTAAAACTATTCCAGTCGCAAGCGACTCTCTTCGCGATGATGATAGATTTATTGCTATAGAAACCAATTTCTTGTATCACCGTATATTCCCGTCCCAAACCGTTTGAATCAATATTGGTGACATCTGGATTTACGAGGAAGCATGGAGACCTACCGCTATAATGAGAAAGATTGAAACGTAATCATTATTGAAAGTAATAAAAATTATTATTTTATATAAACCATTCCTTAATATTGTTGAGTACACAGAGTTACACGGTTAAAAATGTAGGTGTTAGTTACAGATACTTTTAAATAAGCACTTTAAAAATATTTATTATTTAGTTCTCGATTAATTGTGGACTGCGAATACAAATAACATTACTTAAGTTTCTTAAGACGGTGATAGTGTAGAATTCAAACTACTTAATGCACTGGTGTATTATACATATCGCTATACAGCCATACTCAATGAATTGTGAATTTTTGCAGTGAATGTACTGTAGTTGAGATTAATTGTGGACTGCGAATACAAATAACATTACTTAAGTTTCTTAAGACGGTGATAGTGTAGAATTCAAACTACTTAATGCACTGGTGTATTATACATATCGCTATACAGCCATATTCAATGAATTGTGAATTTTTGCAGTGAATGTACTATAGTTGAGATTAGTTGTGGACTGCGAATACAAATAACATTACTTAAGTTTCTTAAGACGGTGATAGTGTAGAATTCAAACTACTTAATGCACTGGTGTATTATACATATCGCTATACAGCCATACTCAATGAATTGTGAATTTTTGCAGTGAATGTACTGTAGTTGAGATTAATTGTGGACTGCGAATACAAATAACATTACTTAAGTTTCTTAAGACGGTGATAGTGTAGAATTCAAACTACTTAATGCACTGGTGTATTATACATATCGCTATACAGCCATACTCAATGAATTGTGAATTTTTGCAGTGAATGTACTGTAGTTGAGATTAATTGTGGACTGCGAATACAAATAACATTACTTAAGTTTCTTAAGACGGTGATAGTGTAGAATTCAAACTACTTAATGCACTGGTGTATTATACATATCGCTATACAGCCATACTCAATGAATTGTGAATTTTTGCAGTGAATGTACTGTAGTTGAGATTAATTGTGGACTGCGAATACAAATAACATTACTTAAGTTTCTTAAGACGGTGATAGTGTAGAATTCAAACTACTTAATGCACTGGTGTATTATACATATCGCTATACAGCCATATTCAATGAATTGTGAATTTTTGCAGTGAATGTACTATAGTTGAGATTAGTTGTGGACTGCGAATACAAATAACATTACTTAAGTTTCTTAAGACGGTGATAGTGTAGAATTCAAACTACTTAATGCACTGGTGTATTATACATATCGCTATACAGCCATACTCAATGAATTGTGAATTTTTGCAGTGAATGTACTATAGTTGAGATTAGTTGTGGACTGCGAATACAAATAACATTACTTAAGTTTCTTAAGACGGTGATAGTGTAGAATTCAAACTACTTAATGCACTGGTGTATTATACATATCGCTATACAGCCATACTCAATGAATTGTGAATTTTTGCAGTGAATGTACTATAGTTGAGATTCATTGACTGTACAACAATAATGTATCAGACCCTAGATGTCATGTTTCTGAGGGTGGACCATCAGGTGAAGCGAGTCCATGTTGCAGTGATATATAAAGTAATTAATGAACCAGTTAGGAGTGTCCATGTAATATAATTGTCCTGATCCTGATTATTAAGATTGTGAAAGTCTGGGTGTTCGTGCTTTTATCACTCAAAAAGGGCTATGTACAGATTTGATGAGATTTTACATGTACAAAGTTTACATACTGAAATGATGTTTATCTTTAATAAGCAAACTTTTCACAATCATAGGTTTCCATGATATTACAACAGAAATTATCAATAAGTATGGCTAGGGACTCCGACTTCAGGAACCCCTCTCCAATGGCCTAAAAATAATTAAACGCCAAACTAAAAATATCTTCGGGCCTATTCAATCAAACTCCTTGTACTACACAAACCTTCGAGTTTCGTTATTACTTTAACAGAATCTGCTTCGCACTACGACTACACGTTACCGACACCTTGCGATTAATTGGCTCTTCACTTCCAGTTATTCAGAAGTAAATCAGGAGAAATGGATATCGCGCAGTGATCAACAGTTACCTTAAAAGCACGTAACATAAAAGTTAACTCTTCACAACAATTATAATTAAAAAGTATTTCATGTACAAATAAATGCTTCACTAAAATATTGATCGCATGCAAAACATTGTATACGTTAAGGCAGTGTAGGGTTTAAATTTTATTTTAAATCACTCCAAACTAGAATCATCAAAGAGCCAAAATAAAATTAACCCGATTGTATTTTGTTATTTGTTTTGTTTGTTTCTAATACTATATTACAAATTATTTGGGCTATATCATTTAAGTTTCAAATCATAATAATACAATAACAATGATAACTTTATTGAAAAATTCTTAAACCCCATGATATTGAAGACCAATTAAATTTTGGAATCATACATTTTGCAAAGAATAAAAATCATATACCATATGATGTTGTTTATACCAGAAACATTTTACTAACGCTGTATTAACTGACCTTCAACTCATGTACTAATCCACAAAAACTATTGACCCGATATTATCCATTCAAAACCTACGGCGATGATGAAATATATATATATATATATATATATATATATATATATATATATATATATATCCATTTGTAATCACCGATTATAATAATATTAGAAGACGCTAATTTATATTACTACCATAAAGGGGACTGAGGGCGTGCCAGACAATGTAAAGAGTTACCTCCTCTTCGCCCCTAACCTAACCACTGCCTATGCCATCGTTGTCGCACCTACAGAATTATTCAGTAACCTGCTTTGTACCCTTAACTGAATACATGATGACACGCTCCGCCGCCCTTAATAATGTTACGTCATCTCGCCGCCGTCCTTCTTCATTATGTCCCCGGATAAACAACCGTTCGAAGACTATTTACTTTAATATTTATAAGCTCACGGTACGTTCAACATAAAAATTATTATACAAAGGTAAACATGCATACAAGTAGGCATAGCAGGTATATAAATGCAGTTTTTATATAATGGATGGTTGTTGTAATTATAGAAACACATCAATGTGTTCGACTTTAAAAATTCTATACACTATATTAGTAATTTGTTTTATTTAAACCAATAACTTTTACTTAAAAAAAAAGAGGTTGCACTTATTAATGATGGTTTGACATTCTGTATAGCTTGTACTGCGAGAACATAACGAGTGAAACAGGAAGGAATTAATTTCCGGTTCTAACAGCTGCTTCTGCGTCTCGGCGATATCTCCACCACACCATCTTATCTTGGACTACGCCAGCATAATGTGTTGTGTCTTCAACACTAATGGGTCTAACACAGTTTTTATAATAACTTCAATTTCAACAGACATAAAACCACGGGGATCACTTACTTGTGGCATAACATCACATCCCATGTCTAGATTGACAATCTGTGTTGTATGTTAAGTTAAGGGCTTTTTAGATACTTGTTCATTCCAGAGATTTGTAACGTTCCGTTCAATTTATTGAGTAAATTTTATAACTAGGCTATTACTAATATGCTATCAACATTGTTATTGCTACCCACTCTCGTTAAGATTGAAATCACTATAAAGGAGAGTTTTACAAAATAGTTAAAGTTTATTATTCAATACTAACCCTTATAAACAATATTATAAACCATTTTCTTATCCATGTTTACGTGTTCATAAATTAAGTCAGATTCAATTTCTTTTGAGCTGTAAAACTAAAAATATGACTAATGTAATGAATGACAAGTTAAAGTATATCACTGCAGACAATAACACATGTTTCATTGCCTGTATTATGTAAAATTGTGTTTTTTTAGAACAATTTTTGCTTGTCTATCACATATTATTTATATAATTTTAACTAATAAAAAAGCAAAAAAGTTACTTGCTTAAGGACGGAATTAACTATTTATTACATTACTTGTTAACTGTATTTCCCTACATATAATATTGTAACACGCTTTGCCGTTCAAAGATGTTATTAAGTTTATCCCCAGCACATTTTATAAACAGACACAAATGTAAACTTAACCAAGTCTCTTTGACTACTTCGAACTGACTGAATAGGTAGAGTAGCTATCTATATGTCAGTAGGTGCAAATAGGTAGTTACTCATGTAGAGTGCCTTTTAGTGATTTGGTCTCATTTTTATCACTAATTCCGTCACGCAACTACTGTAACCCATGTTCAATTAGGCAATAGATATTTTAGATAAAACAAAGCGCTTTTCATTGATTTTGGTGTAATCCATTTTGATGCTAAGGAGATAAATAAGAGAAATTTTAAAGTTCCAAGCTAAACCTACAATAGACACTAGTGGTGTTCAAGGAAGAGTTAGTAGATTAATAGTAATCGTTCTAAAGCCCAGAGTAAAAACTAAAATCAAGTCTAATCATCACCACACTCTCAGATTAGTCTCGGAATCAGCTTCAATTCGGTCCAAATACGTGTGGATAAAATTAAATTTTAAATATATCGTTGAAAAATCATATTTTTGTACTTTTCTCGTTTTAATTTCTCAAATCCTACATATACATTATAAATTAAATACTTTTCTTCACTAAAAACACAAAAATCATTTCATTACTTATTATTTGGTTTATTTTTTTCAATTTAGACTAAAATATCAGAACAATGTGGACATCAATAAGTGCTTTCTCTTGAAGGTGTTTTGAAAAAAAACCAGTGGTTTTATGACATATTGTTCTGATGTCTATCTGAATAGAGAGGATTTCGTATTGTTTAATGTATCTCTAATGAATATTCTGATTCTGTCTTTAATTTTTTTAATTTACATTTTATGTTTCCTACCTAAACAAAACTTGTTGTTTTTCGCCAGGTATTGGCTTTTCTGTAAGTGGCTTTTAAAAGCATGATGTAGAATTTTTTTTACACAAGCATTATACAAAAATAGAAGTAGAACGAAAGAATAACCGTGAGAAAAATTGTAATATTTTTAAAACGAACACACCCAATTTGGAACATATAACAAGACCAGCCGCTGAAACTGGATCCAAAACTTACATATTCCCGGAACTTAAATCATGTAAATGCCAACAAGTGACATTTACTTTTAAATTCGTTATAACTTAGGTTTTTTTTTTAATTTTTAACATTAAATCTCTCTAATACCAATGAAAACTTATGCGTATGCAATTATGTTAAATTCTAAAACTTACTAAAAGAGGCAGTTATGTATTTAATAGGATAACCACAAAATATTGTACCGTTATTTAGTTGTACTTCATATAGTACGTAATTTCCCAACCGGTACGTTACTGGTTGGTATAAGTTACATCCGATTTTCTTTGCACTAAACTCTTGGCGGATTGATAACCTAATTGGCACGCGTATTAATTTTTTCTCTCGGGAACTTTGTAGCTGCCGAACCTCGCTACCGAAGCTACATCTCGCGCGCCTTGTCCGTAAGTGAAAATTTATATTTTCGTATCATAAGTTAGCCCTTTCATGCGAGACATCTAATTTTAATTTAATGTAAAGTAAAATTATAACTTGTAAAGTGACTTACCTTGAATGTGTTCCATTTTCCAGGTCGACATGGATAATAGTTGTGGTGATGTACTTGTGACGAGACCACGTTGTCGTGATTATAAGTTGTCTAGATAAATGGCTAATAATGTCGCGATTGTGTTTTAAGCGAGTTGCAGTTCGCTCTTCGACCTCACTTCTTGAGTTCAAGCTCAATTACTTCATGTTTTAGACTTCCAGTCTACTAATCTTCCCCTTTTCCGACTACAGCTGCATTGTCGAGCCAAGAATGCTGTTGCCCGCATTTGTGAGACAAGTTCATCGTAAAGGGAAGATATTATTAGAGAATTAATAATTATTAATTTCGAAGGTACAATCCATACAACATTGGAATATTTAGGCCCAGCCCATGGTGTCGTACTATAGTTCATTCATACTCTATTGGCAGCAACGTGGCAATACTTTATTTTATTTTACCAACTAGAAGTGGTGCTTTTATGTTTATTTGCCAATATTAAACATATACGTAAACTTCGAATTTCGAGTATTCATTACTACGACCTTAGCGGTATCCAACCCCATGTGTATTGTCCATTCGGTACAATATAATAAAGGAAAGTATAGAATATGCGTTCAAGTGAAAACTTTAAACAACATTCTCTTGCAAAATGTGTTTAACATAGAAACTTTGCACAAGGTATGTAATCTCGCATTTAAAACAACAACCTGTAAATTTTACATGTTCAACTTATTCTTAAATTTAACGAATAGAATGATTATTGATTATATCTATTATTATTCATTAACAAAAACAGCAACTAGCTCATACTTAAAAGTACTGCATTTAATAAAGAAATCGATGCGACAATAAATGTTTGATATTAAAGAAGTAGAGAAAATCTTAACATCCTTACATCCCTGTGAGCTATGCAGAGCATTCCCAAGATCCGCAGTCACAAGTGCTAATGTCATTAACTTCACGTAAATTTGCAGTGCGTCAATCGTCCATGCGAGTCACATTTACACTGACCAAGTTATACTGAATTTACTTTCAACTCGACCGTTCACCTCCGAATATCCTTCCGGCCGTTAACTCTGACTAAACAGGATATTTCACGACAATTGATATTCCAATAAATAAGTATATATAATAAATACTCTGATGTTATAACTAATATATTTTCCCAAGAATGGCTAAGAAAAAATACATTCTCACATATCAGAGAAAGTGTCTTCTACAATAAAATGAAGTATAGAATAAAAAACGTTATTTTACAGAAACTCTCAAAAAAATTATTACACAAATAAAAACACTCACAGATTTTTTTAAATAGGAAATTACAAGAAACTCACATGAACGAAAATTATTGCAATTTTTCATTCACTATATTTCAATCACACTACCTATTTTCAAAATACTGTTGAAGGTTAATCAACATAGGAGTATTATATCAGACAAAATGTTATTGATTCATGGTATATCAAAAAATCTGCGGCTTTTGAGCTACGTGGTGAAAACAAAGGAACTTGGAAGATGTACAAAGAAAATGGGCACAGAACTATCAGCAGAACACTTGACAGATAAATACACTGCACAAGAGATAACTGCGGTAGGGCTGCATAAATACATATATATATATATATATTAAATTATTGAGTTACAATAATAAATTATTGCTATTCTGTTGTTATTATTTTTTCCATTGTTACATAAGCACTATTATTATTCTCATTGCATCTAAAATTGACTAAACTTATTGCTTTGTGTTGTAAACTATTTTCTGTGAATCAATGAAAATAAAACAAATGGAAATATTTCCTTTATTAAAAGTAAATTCGTAATGCTTACGAGATTTTCCCACCTCATTTTATTTGTTTTGTGCAATATTTTGCATAAAACAAATTAAAGTGAGGAAGAAATATTTTATATGCAATGTTAAAAAAGGAGCATAATTAATATGCGGGGTACTTTGATCTTGGCGGGATTAAATTACAAACCACCCTCCTCCTTTGTAGGCTTCTAATTTGTTAATGTTTGAGTTGACTTACTAACAACATACCTCTGAAGTACAATTACAATATTCAACAGTGGTAACTTAACAGAACAGGGAAACTTTACTGGACTTTGCCTTATTAGAGAAACTTTACCGACCTACGAGATTATAATGTTCACGCTTACCGTTCTTAGAATACACTTATTAAGGTCTATTGTGATGCACACTCATATAAACAGTTTGTCTGTGCGCATACGTTATAGACCTGAAATGTTCCAAAAAGTTTAATTGTTATATTAACAACGTCGAGTTTGATGGCTTTCCATAGGATTTCGCCGAGCGGAGCATAGCCTACCTGTAAGTATGATACCTGGAGAACCAATAGGACTATAGACTTGACATTTTGAACAGAACCTAAATTCTACATAGCCAAGACAAAGTTCGATGATAGTGCAAATCCCTTCAAGTGATTTCGTATAAAATACAGCAAAGTCTAACTGTCCACAGGATATAAATAGACAGGAATTTGGCCTGAAACTTCAGGAAAACTGTTACACGTTCGGTGGTGTGATGTTCTCCTAACTTATATTAAGTAGTTAAATAAAAGCTCAATTTTTACTTTATTATATGAAGTTTAAGAATTCTTAAATGTGTTGACACTCATGCAAACACTGACAGCAGTTTTGCAGAACACAGACACGTACACACACAAACCATTATACATATCTGCAAGCGGATACACACATATGCCCACACAAACATACACGCGCATACACCTCTGCAATAGGTAAAATAGGTAGGTTTGTCCGGAAAGCAATTAAAAAAAATTATTGAGCCAATCGTTACAATTCTCTAAAAACTTTCAAAATAGGATCTTTCTGCGTCGATGCAGCGCTGCCAGCGTGATTTACAAGCATTGAAGGCGTCACATAAGGCATTCTTCGGAATAGCCTTGAGAGCCGCGGTGCAAGCTGCTTGGATCCCCTCTGTCGTCTCAAAATGCTTGCCTTTCATCGGCCTTTTCAGGGGGCCTTTTCATCAACAAAGTCCGGGGGCCACATTAGAGCGGCTGCAGAAGCGTTGGGATGCTGGCCTTGGGTAGCTGTTCACAAGTAAGGGGATGTGAGCCAGGGCGTTGTCGTGGTGCAACTTCCAATCGGCTTCGATGTCTTGTCGGACCCGATTGACCCTTCGTTTGAGTCTCTTGAGCACTTCCGCATAAAACTTGGCGTTAACGGTTTGTCCAGGAGGAACAAATTCATGGTGGACGATGCTTTTGATGTCAAAAAAGACAATGAGCATCGTTTTCACTTTGGATGAGCTCATTCTTCCCTTTTTTGGGCGAGGAGACGCCGGCGTGTGCTACTCGGAAGATTGCCTCTTTGTCTCGGGATCATACTCAAAGATCCACGACTCGTCACCTGTGATTACGTTATTCAAAAATTGGGGGTTACTTTCACACATGTTCAAATTTTCTTGGCACACTTCCACTCCCGCCCAATGATGGTCGTCAGTGAGCATTTTTGAGACCATCTTCGTGCACACCGTGCGCATGTTCAAATGATCCGTCACAATGTCATGAACCACAGATTTCGGTAAATTTAACATCTGGGCAATTAAACGAATAGTCGACGGTCTGAGTTCAAAACTTTGCATACACGAGTCACATTGTCGGTGTTTGTCGAAGTCGAAGGTCTTCCAGCACGGTCTTCATCAGTGACCTCTTCCCGGCCTTCCAAAAAGGCCTGGTGCCACCGAAACACACCACTTCTTGCTCAAGCAACATCTGGGTAAGCCTACTTGATCATATCAAATGTCTCTGTCGCAGATTTACCGAGTTTCACACTGAATTTAATCGCGTACCTCTGCTCTAAAGAACACTGCATTTCCGGCTTGCACCACTCACAGAAACATGCCTGTCCTGACTCTCCAGGCGCTCGTAGAAAGCTGATCAGTCGCTTGTTCGTTAGCTAGGAATGCCCTGTACCGAATCCAGTCGCTCCGAAGTACGGTCGCGGCAAAAGAAAATCAGTCCTATTACTTTCCGGACATACCCTGTATCTAACAACAAAAACCTATTATATTATTATTATTTTATCATAAAATGTTTCTTTCTTTTTGCCTCTTTTACATCAGAAAAGTCTCCAATTTTCCTGAAACATGATGTAAAGCCTATGTAAAACCCAAGAGCTGGAGCGGATGACAAATTGATGATATTCCAATCGTTACTCTACCGGTTCAGAGCCGTGCTGATGCATACGAATCGAGTATACTCATGTGAACGTATGTCTTGAGATTAAACAGTAAAGACTCGCATTTTATATTAAATAGAAAATATCCATATTATTGTGTGCTCAAATTCAGAAATGTTCAATTAAATAAATACAATTTTCTTAAAAAGAACGAGGTTATACAACACGAAATTAAGTTTAAATAAATATATACTGCACCCAAAGGTTATAGAATTCTAATTTAAACAATTTTCTGCGTGGACACAATTATACTAATTAATTGGTATGCAGTGTTTGATATGTAGATGGAACACCAATCAGACTAATAACCCTTATCACTACTAACATGACACTACTGTACTGACATAACTCGCAGAGAGTGCAGTAGTAAACTGATAATCACATTAAATACTCATCCATCGATATAACAATTCACTTTACAAAATATTATTCCACTAACAATTCTACAATGATCTTTTTTACGAAATCAAAATTACAAAATTGGTTTTCTCGCCGAGAATAAGCCATACGATATCACTGATAGGTTGAGCCTAGACAAAACCTACATAAGCAGTGTTGGCTGTCCTGCTGTATCAATATCACTCGAGAACAAATTGAGCTATAGACTTAAAATGTTACAGGTAACTTCATTTCTACA
Source organism: Homalodisca vitripennis (assembly GCF_021130785.1). NCBI lineage: Eukaryota > Metazoa > Arthropoda > Insecta > Hemiptera > Cicadellidae > Homalodisca > Homalodisca vitripennis. Next base: position 65,125,328 of record NC_060207.1, read on the forward strand.
TTGGCCGGATTGAGATTTATGTTGGCGCATGCCTTTCCATAGGATTTGGCTGAGCATTAGTGAAGCCTATCACTCAGGTGGCTGCCTCAAAATGTTGCTTCGTGTTAGCGAAAATGCGTGTACTAAACTTATTAAACAATGACAACCCACGAAGTGTCAACATTTAGTTATATTGCGCTGTATAGAGTATATCTTTACTCTTTAGCTGAAATTTCAATTTGAATTAATAATTTAATAAAAAAATACTTACAGTTACTATTATAAGAAAAACAACACTTTTTCAAAACGTTCTGATGAGATTAATCCTAGCCCACAAGGTGTCAAACGTTTTTGTTTCAGCTATATTTTGCGTGTATTGACTTTTTAACTAAAAATTAAGTTTTAGGTAAAAATCTGAACAAAACGTGTTTACAGTTGCCATTCTAATATCAGAAAATAAACATATTTTACCCAACATTCGGATGCTGATTTAACTATATCAGACCTCCTCGAAAGATTACAGCGCCGTTGTTATTATGTTCCTAATTATTATTTGACTATATTAAACGATACTACAAAAGTATCTTGTACGCAGTAACAACATGTAAGCATGCTATTGCTGTTTCTAAATGTTGTAAATGAATAAATGAAGAATTTAAGTTAAATAAACTATTATCTAGAACAAAGCAATTTGTGCCGACTGAGGCTCAAATCAAACGGGTAACTCATTTGTATGGAAAACGGCGGCCTGTGTTACAGCGCGAAACTACACCGACCCATTGACTGTATCGCCCATTGCACTATATATGTGTCGTACTTTACGACAAAAATATTTCATATTGAAATAAAACACGAGTGCAAATTCGAGTAATTAATTTTATTGTCTCTATTTGCAGCATAAACAGTGGGGTCTTGGTCGGATAAAAAATATACATCTCTTACTATACATAAAATTATTCGAAGTAAAGGGTTATCCTGTAAGCCAGAGTTAAAATGGAACAAAGAGACATTTAATATTTTATTTTAAATGTTTCCCTTTGTACAATCCGGATATGTTGTATTACTCTTAAACTTTTATATTTTAGTAAAATATTTATACATTTAAACATTCTAAATACGAGAATAGGAACAAGATAAACATTGTGGTACGCAGTCCACACATTTGGTATAATCCTTGCAACAGTTAAACATAGAAAATGATAAGTTAAAATATAGCGAAATACGGATGACGGATGTATTTTACAAGAAGCTGGCTTTTTCGAGCATTCTTCACTTCTTTGGCGAGGAGATTACAATACTACTTATCTTCAGGTGACAACATAGACACATTTTTTATGGTCGAGAAACCCAATAATGGTTGGGTGATACCTATTTTCTTGACAAATTATCTATTGCCATTGGAATTTACAAAGATGGCAGATCCGTCATTTCCTATGACTCGTCGCTAAGCCCCTCTACCGCCACACGGTACAAAATTTGAAGGTTTTATAAAATGAGCGTACTTAATTAACAAAATTATCGATTGAAAAAAATATTATATTTAATTATATTTTCTAAACATCAGAAAAATTACATATTTAAACAATTGGCATTTTAAGGACAAAAATATAAGCTCTAGCATATTTAAGAACGTTATTTTTAGTTTCGTAATCTTTTCTTCATAAACTAATAGTTCAGTTAGAAGCTTAGAAATATAATTTTGTCTAAGGTTTAATTTTAAAATCTATTTATATAAAAATCAGTATGGCTTTTCTAAATGAAAAAATTCAACTTTACCAGCAAACTTTCACTTCATCTAAATAAAATACATATTCAACTAATTTTTGTTTCTAAATAAATATATAACTGCTTAAATTAAGGTAATAAGAGAAACTTTAAATTTCTTTCCGGGTTTTAATGCACTTTATGTTTTTTACTATGTGATAAATTGTTTATAGAAAAAGCATTAAACTAGTGCCTTTGACATAGTAAGATTTATTGTCCAATTCTACTATCGAAAATGATGAATAAAAGATGTGGCTAATCTTGTTCTAAAGTTTCGGTCAATAAACAACGAACGGTTTTGTCAACTCAATTCATACAATAGAATAAGACTCAAGCGGAAATATAGAAGATAAAATAAGGGCCGTAATTACAGTAAAGTTCCCGATCTGTAGGAGCTGGGCACACATCACCTGTACCGGCGAGCCGAGCTCATTTCAGCGTATATTGCTCTCGCTCCTGTTGGGCCGTTCTTCTTTCTGCCGGAATTCAATTTAATTGCAGAGAACCTGGGAAACTATGTAAGTGGTTTCACTTAGGAACATTTCTGTCAGTTTAAGTTTTAGTGAAGACCAACAAAATATAAATTAATTTTGTTATCTACAAAAGTTATTGAAAATGTTGGCAGCTTTTAAAAAGAATCAATTTAGAACACAATTTTAAGATGTTTTATAGCAGCCTCGGATCAACATTTGCTGACTGGAGAAGGCTCTCCACTGCGAGGACGATATATTTCAAGTCCTGAATGTGTTAACAGTTTCTCGACTAAGTGCGACAAAATAAGAACAGACTTCCAAAGCTTCAAATAATTCCTTGGTTGGTGTTTAGAAGTGATAAATAATACATCCATAATTTATCAAATGTTATGAGTCCGTATTGAGCAGGATCGCTACGCGTTGACTCTGTCTGTACATGACTCGTGTTGCAATGAAGGTGTTAAACAAAATTATTGTCCTCAGCAATGTATCTAAACGAATCCAAGCAATAAATGGCTACGAAGCATTCTGGAAATTTGACTATTTTTACACAAAATTGTACTTATTTGTACAATTTTGTGTAACCGAGGCCGAGAATTCAATTCTCAATCTATAAAATTGCTCCTTACGTAAATATATACATTAAACGTGTGTGAGAAGAAACTTTCATATACCTTTATGTTAAGAAATAAATCATATTATTTATATATGTAGAATGGTTATTCCACTACATACTACGTAGGACGTTTTACTAAGTAGGACCTTTCAACTATTCACACAGTATAGAGGTCTTAGTGTAGGCAAAACATAATGAACCATTTCTCCCTGTTTTCCGAGGTGTACTACTTAGTTTATTATTTCAGATAATTAGTCCACTAAATTAAAAAAAATAAACAAAAAACAAAACATTGGGATTGTTGGATTAATTAAAGCTATAGTTTATATTATACAACTATAAATGATTCTTGTTCTTAAGATCTCAGTCATGCTTGGCAGGGGAATATCCTACAGTTTTAATGGTAAAAATACTCAAGAACTGTTAAAAAATGACAGCCGAATATTTCTTAGGGCGGGTCTAAAACGTGAACTACGAGTGCCTCTACTAATTGTAGCCAATTCATCATACCAGAGAGTAAGCGATTCTCTATCTTATCAGTTCCAAATGTGGCAACACCGTTACATTTTTCTCACACAAGATGTGTATGTGTCTACTCTTGACGCTACCGACTTAACTGCAACAGTAAAACTCCTATTGTTGATTATAAGTAATTAATTAACAGATTGATTAGTTCATAAAATTCTGTTAGTACAAGATACAGTGATTTAAATGCGCATTTAATGTACACATTTGAAAATTTTCCAATGAAAAATTACACTTAAAACATTTACTCACATGCGTCTAACCCCATTATTTATATCTAAGCTTCCAAATAAGAGAGATATTCAGGAGTGGTTGTATTCACAAGTAACTTCATAATTAATCACAACCAGAAGCATGAGCAATATTAATTAACCCTCGGTATAAAACGCTCTCCTAACCCCTTCCAGGATTGCAAGGACAATTAATCTCCCAGTTTTCTCATTTGTAAGCCTCATTTAATCCAATAGGCGTATGCTTATTGCTTACTTTGGCAGAAGTAGCTTAAGTGTATTATTAAATGTATGATGTCAATTGTTACTATCTTATAGACATCATTTTACTAACAGTATCGTAAAAAACCTATAAAAACAAAAAAAATGTTTATCTACATAATGAGTAACACAGTAAGAAGTACAATTAAACTTCTAAAAAATAAATTCTACAAAATGTGAATACTCTAAATCCATAAAGGTGACGTGAAGAATATTTGTTTCCTCTCCTCCCCATTTATTTTAGCTTTATGCGAAGCTTAAATTGTTATGCATAAATTAAAGTTGATAATTTAAGTAAAATAGAGTAAATATAGTACTTTATAAGTAAGAGTTCACGTGTGCTCTTAACGTTAAGTTTATTCTTAAATACTAAAGAAGTGAATGGGTCCTAATTTTCAAATCGTGCTTTGTATCACATACTAGTGTGGCAAATGCCTACAATCGTGTTATTATTACCAATTTCTCATCGCCAATATAAAAATTCCAATATAAATAAAAGGACTATTTTTAAGAGAAATTCATTTATGTCACGAGACAAAGCGAATTGATTATAACCCCTTCCGACCGTAAACTGAGTTTTAAAGAAAACCTTTTGTCCAGTCTTTGTAAAGCTAATATGGAAAGGAGGATTATAAAACCACATTATGTGTTTAAACAAAAAAAGAATTGCATAGGCTTACCCTAAACACTCCTTATGTTTCACCTATTACAAATTCCTAGCCTTAGTATTTATTATTCTAAAGCAGAAATTAAAAAAAAAAAATCAAAACTAAATTCACTAATTTCGTATAATACTGCATAACTAACCAATGTATATGTACACCAAATTTATTTTCAATGATCTTAATTTTTGTAAAGTTGAATATAAATTTACTTATAGCATATTTATATTGGTTAATATAACCTTTTCATTTCCACATTTTGTAATGGACACAGATAGCACGTTTGTATACGGTCGATGTACGTAAAATAAATTATCAGACCTAAATAAATCTCTTTGTTTCTTAGAATATGAAGTCTATGTATTTAATAAAATTCTTGTTCAGTCTTGTGCTTTTAAATTAAAATTGGTAAATATTTGCTAAAATGTTTAACAATTTATGAATCACTAAAACGATATAAGCTATATATTAATTTGTTACTTTATAAACACACAAATAAGGAGCGGAAAAGCAACGGTCAAAATGACTGCTGGACATTACACACGAGGAAGCGTATACTTGTGGCGCGGAGTTATGACAGTAGTGGACATGTCTCCCCTTGTTGGCGGTGAGATGAGAAAGCTGGCTGCTATATATTTCACGCCCAAACTTATCCCACTCATGAATTTTCCTTTAAAACTACGAGTACTATAGAATACACGCTAGTCTCCTATTGGTGTTTGTGGAAAAAAATACAAATAAATATATACAGAATGTATGTTAATAAGCCTTACACATTTGGTTTCTCACATAAATTAAGCACATAATTTTTCTACGTACAATTTACATATATCACATTGTGTACTGTATTATTATTTCCTTTTTTATTATAAAAACGTTTTTAATGATAATTTTCCGTATTAAGACGATCTAAAAAGAAAAAAACATAATTAAATTTCCCTTTTATACAAACTACATTTTAAAGAAGCCATATTTAATACAAATAAACTATACAACTAAAATTGTTAATTTACCAAGAAATTGTATCAAGAAAATAAAAAATGTCTCAAAGTAATTCCAAACATAATGTATTAAAAAAGATGTTTTATAAGACTGATCTTGCCAAAGAACATAGATGACTTTTTTATGTCATGGAGAATTAATCAAAGTATATTTACGCTATACCGGTACTAATCTATTTTGAAAAATATTATAATGCACTTCAGTTTTGAATTGGTTCTCCATGAAACTTTGTTAAGTTTAAAGTTTTTACACGCCAAATAACATTAAACACTTTTTCAATGTAAATTCTGGGTGTAGTATTAATAGGAAAAGTGTCGTTCTTTAAAATTTAGTTTTTCTAGCAGATATTTTAAACATATGTAACCGACCGCTCATGTTTTTAACGTTCTAGGATTTCTCTACTGAACAAATAACAAAATTTGGTAAGACTTAGCAGAAGTTCCATTCAATAAGTGTGCTTTTCCAACATACACTTTTTCCGTTACCAAAAGCAAATACAGATAATTGTTCAACGATTACAAAACAGCCTAACATCAGGTTTCCCGTGAAAACACATACAATACGGACCTTTGTGAAATGGTTAAATCAAGTACTTCTTCAGCAACTGAGTATATGTCTATAAATCTAACAGTAACAAAGTCTTGACTGTACTGAAAAATATCAGTTAAGACCGATTTAGGATGCAAAGTCGGAGTGGTGTCGAGGAAGCAGCAAACTGTGGTGCACCGTGGCCGATGACGGGTGGTCCTTTTCCATTCCAACGAATAGGAAATAAAGCATAGAACAAAACAAATGGAATTCATAACAATTTTATTGTTATCAAGCCTGGCATTACTAATAAAGTCAAACAAATAGAGGAATAATACAATATAATCAATTATTTATAACAATATAATCTTAATTTATTACACAGGTTAAGCGCTAAAACGATAACAAGAAAAAGAACACAATTAAGTCTTTCTACAGCCCGCTACTAGGGCAGTAGTAATTTGCTGTCACAGTATCAGTGTAGGGCTACATAGATCACATTAACAGTAGGAACCGTCTGGACGGCGGCCAAAACTGTCCCTTACTCCGCATGACTCTTCTTCTCTGCAGAAACTCACTGCTACTAACAGATCTAGAGAAACGTGGCCAATAGCATCTTGTCATTACAGTATCAGTGTAGGGCTACATAGATCACATTAACAGTAGGAAGCGTCTGGACGGCGGCCAAAACTGTCTCTTACCCCCGCATGACTCTTCTTCCCTTCAGAAACTGACTGCTACAAACAGATCTAGAGAAACGTGGCCAATAGCATCTTGCCATTACAGTATCAGTGTAGGGCTACATAGATCACATTACCAGTAGGAACCGTCTGGACGGCGGCCAAAACTGTCCCTTACCCCGCATGACTCTCTTCTCTGCAGAAACTGACTGCTACAAACAGATCTAGAGAAACGTGGCCAATAGCATCTTGCCATTACAGTATCAGTGTAGGGCTACATAGATCACATTACCAGTAGGAACCGTCTGGACGGCGGCCAAAACTGTCCCTTACCCCGCATGACTCTTCTTCTCTGCAGAAACTCACTGCTACAAACAGATCTAGAGAAACGTGGCCAATAGCATCTTGTCATTACAGTATCAGTGTAGGGCTACATAGATCACATTAACCGTAGGAAGCGTCCAACGAATAGGAAATAAAGCATAGAACAAAACAAATGGAATTCATAACAATTTTATTGTTATCAAGCCTGGCATTACTAATAAAGTCAAACAAAGAGAGGAATAATACAATATAATCAATTATTTATAACAATATAATCTTAATTTATTACACAGGTTAAGCGCTAAAACGATAACAAGAAAAAGAACACAATTAAGTCTTTCTACAGCCCGCTACTAGGGCAGTAGTAATTTGCTGTCACAGTATCAGTGTAGGGCTACATAGATCACATTAACAGTAGGAACCGTCTGGACGGCGGCCAAAACTGTCTCTTACCCCGCATGACTCTTCTTCCCTTCAAAAACTCACTGCTACTAACAGATCTAGAGAAACGTGGCCAATAGCATCTTGTCATTACAGTATCAGTGTAGGGCTACATAGATCACATTAACCGTAGGAAGCGTCTGGACGGCGGCCAAAACTGTCTCTTACCCCCGCATGACTCTTCTTCCCTTCAGAAACTGACTGCTACAAACAGATCTAGAGAAACGTGGCCAATAGCATCTTGCCATTACAGTATCAGTGTAGGGCTACATAGATCACATTAACAGTAGGAACCGGCTGGACGGCGGCCAAAAGTGTCCCTTACCCCAAATGACTCTCCTTCTCTGCAGAAACTGACTGCTACAAACAGATCTAGACAAACGTGGCCAATAGCATCTTGCCATTACAGTATCAGTGTAGGGCTACATAGATCACATTAACAGTAGGAACCGTCTGGACGGCGGCCAAAACTGTCTCTTACCCCGCATGACTCTCCTTCTCTGCAGAAACTGACTGCTACAAACAGATCTAGAGAAACGTGGCCAATAGCATCTTGCCATTACAGTATCAGTGTAGGGCTACATAGATCACATTAACAGTAGGAACCGTCTGGACGGCGACCAAATTGCCTCTTCCTCTCAGCGGAAACAGAATCGATAAGCCACGACATGAAATGTTTTGTGTTGTCTGCTCATTCATAGTAAATCCCTCTATAAGAAATAACCTTTAAACATTTAGTTCTAACCATTTTCAATCGGAATTTCTTCTAGGATAAGTTTGGTTGATTAAATGTATATTTTGACATATACACACAAATAATAAATGTAGTGAATTTTGGAATAAATGTTGTAGTGGTATTCCTAATTTCAATTTACAATCAGAACTTTTACTACGAAATATATGGAAATTAAATATGACTAATAACATTATAACCGTGACAAATAAAAATACCGTTTATCTTTTAATTTTAGTGTTCTAATTTGCTGTTCGTATTTTTAATTATGAAATTCACACAAACCAAAAATTAATGACAGTTTAATATAGTAATACAAGACCACAAGAAGTAGACAAAAACAAATGTAGATGGCATGAGATATCTCAAAAATGCTAGACAAATGACAAATCCAAATATTGTATTCTACATATGATTGGTATTGATCGTATTAGTTAAAATAAAACCGTAGTTTTCCATCTAAACTTTTTAAAGACAACTCCTAAGGCAAGACAATAACAATTGGCACACAATCAAGTATCTATTTAAGTATACATGGAAATCCACCTGACGGTATATTATGTTACCCCGACCACCCCTAATCTATTGAGGTCAAAATGTCTTAAATGATTAATGCTCCATTTACCCTCCTTGGCCGGAAGCCAGGTACCAAAGTGGGTCTGAGGTTTAATTAAGATTATCTACAGTATAATCTGCAACAGTATGAGTACTTGTTCTTACTGTCTTTTGGTCGTAACATTTATCAAAGCTATAAAAAATTTAATTTTGTTGATATCAAAATGTATGACATATAATTCCTTTTAAATATATAACTTGCTTGCCTTTAGAATCTTTAGAAGATGATTCAGTGCTCTGTTTTTTTATATTATGTTCTTCATCAAAAGAGCATTTGTTTACCACAAATACCACACATTCTCTGTCTGAGAGAACAGATTACAAACATCATTACAATGAATAACTTGTTTCTTTACCGAATAAATAAGGGGTGGCTCTTTGAGACCACAGAACTTGAAACTTTCTTGAAGCTTTTTTCTCCTTCCAAATTAGTAAGATGAGGTTCGTATGCTGATCACTGGCTTGTGTAGTTGAATTTTGGCAGCGATGCGACTGACCAAGGATATCACTGTCGCACTTTGGTACAATGGTCTTCTTGACTTTTAAATTCCTAATTTTTATTAACGTGTTGTATTAGTTATCACCATGATTGTCATTTACACCAGTTTCTCGTACCGAGGTGGCTAGGAACTGAATTAATTAAGCTTTCCAGCGGAGTTCTATTACTACCTTTCTTACTTTCATCATTTGCTACCCTGTTCCCACACTTTCTTTAATAACCTGAAAAGCTTTCAGCCACAGAGAAAGATTATTTAAACGAATTATTTATACTGTCTCATTAAACTATAAAATAATTATGCATTAGTTAATTTCTTTCATACAAATTCATATTTTTCTAAGATAACAAACTTAGTATAATATTTAGCTTCTGGACAATTTACAGCGTAAAATTAATTTTAACGTTAAATAACGAAGAATCTAATGTTTACCAGCAACAGAAAGTTAAGCTAGATAAAAGTTATTACCAAAGACAAAATATACAAATGGAAAAAGACAAAGTAAACGTTGCAGTGAATGCAATGTTAGGCGCCCACAGCAAGAATTAACATATGGTTCTCTCTGCCTGGACATTGCATCTACCATTTAGAACTTCTGTCACTCTTGATTTAAGGATGAAAATGGAACTCGTTTACCTACAATTCAACCTGAATCAGGAAATAACGTTACCAAACTGTCTGGCAATGTTATTTATTACAAAAATTCTTCCTGGTTTAGATCTGTTACATATAAATACAATCTACTGCCAAACAAAATAATTTGTATGAAACACCACAATCAATCCACCCTTATTCCTTCCCTTAACACTAAGGTCCGTATTTGTTCCGACTTCTTTAGACCTCTTTCTAGAGACCACGCGCCTCCCTCACTATAATTAAACAAGGACTTGCTGTGTAAAATATTGGTTAAAGGTAAGACCGAACTTCTATTCGAATACCGAGCTTAGAAATACTAATTCTATTTATTCAAGGAAAATTGTCCCAAGGGAAGAATAAATTTACTGAATATATACAATTTTAGTAAAATGAAAGTTTTGTTTATGTTAAGCCCCTAAGCAAGCCCATTTAACCGCCATTGACACAGGTCACCTGATATTATTACGTATTCTTATTAAGTTCATACAAAGTGGGAACTTTTCCGATTTTCATCCTTCGCCTGAATTCTATTCCAGCAGCTTTATAACAAATACCATGTAAAACAATACCATTTGCAGCATTGATAGTAGGCGAATCTTTACCAATAATTTCTAACCAGATATATCTACTATATAAAAATAAAGTATGCCTATATTTTTGTCACCCCAGATTTGTTTATTTTTTCATAAATTTTCATTTACATTACCTTTTTTCAGATGTATGTAAACTAAGTTAATGTGTTTTCAATAATAATTATTCGTGGTTTATATCGGCCAGATGCACAACGCATTGAAACATAATTATATTTATAATTGATAAAACGCCCACTCCTCACGTCACAGTCCGCATTTATTTCAGAGTAACTAAACTCTCTAAGTATTGGGAGTTCGCCCCTCTCTACAAACAAAACGAGGATGTAATAGTCTTCCCCGTTTTGGACTGTAGTTAAACATGGAGTTTTCTCAACCAACCTTATATTTCATTAATGTGAATAAATAATAAATTGTTGTAGAAAATGTAACAAAAAATATAAGCACTGCGTTACTGAAACAACATATTGTTACTGACAATACAAGTTCTGTTTGTACGCGATCTGTTTATACTCGATTAACTCTGCACAATCAGTTCGGAGCGCCATCGACACAGGTCACCTGAGGATTATAAACGACTCTCGCTGCCAGAGAAGCTCCCGACCCCAAGAGAGGGTGTTATATTGAAAAGCCCGGAGTTGATGGATGAAACTTCGACGTGGTGGGTAGCGTGGTAGCGCTGATATGTAAATGTTCCCATGCGCACTCACAGCACTGTATCTCCACATTCATTTGTAAAAAAAGCTATAGAGCACTACTATGAAATGTGCTTTTGAACCGAAACTAATTATTTACTTTTTTGATTTAACATTATTTAAAAAATTAATGATTGCTCTATAGTTGTGTAAAACAATTAGTTTATAAATTAAAACTGTAAATGTTGACAGCCACGGTTAAATATTTATTAAATAATATCAAATATATTATATATCGTATGGCGGACAAAGGCAGCTATCCATAAATAAATAAATTAAAAATTACAATTATTAAAAAGTACGTAAGAACAAAGTTCTTGAGTCATAAATTAAAAATAATATCAAAATCTCCCGTCACAAAGCTAAATCCAAATTACTGAGCCAGTTTAGAGACCCATCCTCTAAACCACTCAGACCAGCCAGACCACCAGAAAACAATTGGGGGGTGAAGTTGTTCGCGTCCGTAGCTTGCTACACGTGCTCCCTGGGTAACGCTAAACGAACAGCAATTTTTGGTAGCTGGACCGTCACTCTTGTGATCTCCCAGTTATGTTAGCTATCGAAGACCAAACAAACGGCCCTTCTCAGGGCCAAACAAATAATATCAAATTACGCATTTTTACGGTGCCGTTAATATGAAAAACTGTATAAAAGATGTATCATTTGCAACCATTTTTATAAATATATCTCTTTATTATACATTTATTTTAAAATATGTCTTCTGTGTATCAAATTAATATGTGTTACTTAATTTGTATTATTTATAAAATCAAATTTTTTTCATAATTGACTTACTTTTTATTTTGCATCGTTATTGTGAGTTAAACCTAATTAAGAGTTTAAAATGCATATGCATCTTAATCTATGTTAACATTTTCTGCCTCTCTTTACAGCACAACAACCTTTGAGGGCAAAGAGAGTTGAGGGTGTAAATATTAACACACATTATTTGGCGAGTTAAATTCTTATTATCATTATAAAATACTTACTTCTAACCATAGTTGGATTATGAAACTGAAGCATCTCTGGAAAGATATAAGTAACCGAGTAGCTTGAAGAGTAATTAAGGCTATCGATGTTACAATCCATCTTCCGTGACATCTTTGGGGATCGATCGGCTATTTCTTCCCACCTGATATTGATAAGTAAAACAAACGTTTTATGATAATGGATCTGTCACTGTGACAGAAATGTTCACTTCAGTTTTTAATTTCGAGTTCAGCAAAGTATAAGCGATTTCTTGTTCAGTTATTTTCCTAATTGAATTTCTTTCTGGTCTGTGTAAATGTAAATTGTATTAATCGACGAGTACTGAATACCGACGAAACTTGAAACCACAAAAAATAAGTCACTCCTGGAAACTTCGTTCTGGAGCAACTATTCAAAGCGCGTATGACGGTCATTTCTAGTGCTGTCAATAACGGGATCTAGGGCATTGATCGTTGTCGTTACTAATCTCAGATATCTAGGTTTGTTTATACCGTTTTTTGGTTTATATGAATAAAATAAAACTTATTTAACTTAACTCCTAAAATGCACGGCGTCTAAAACTTTTTTGGTTTGGTCATGAAATAACGGTTGAATTAGAAAAGACTAGTAAACATTAATGGTGGGTGGGATGCAACTGAAAACTGAAATAGTATTAAAGAAACATTTCATGAATCAATTTGTATTACCTACGATTACAACAAATAAAATACAACAAGCACAGACCGGAATAAATAGTTTACGTTATCCAATTAACTACTAAAACATTCCTGTCTCAAACACACGTCACTGCATTTTACACAATTACACAATAATTTACACTTTTAATACATCTACTCGTACACAGGACACTGCAGCGATTATATATTTGGATGAAGTACATCGAATGTCTATTGTGCTTGATACAGGAGTTGAATTGTTTACTAATTAACTCTCAAATTCCATTAACTCATTATCTCCACTAATAATTACCTATTTTCGTTACTTCAAACTCAAATGAGAAAACTCATACCTGTAAGGTCATATACACCCTGGACGTGTACAGTACAGTTAGGGATGATGGATGAACCGAGGTATTGTGTGAAGTTGTAACTCCTGGTATAGTTATGTACATCGCCCTGTGTCCTTTTTACCAACCTACATATTTTTTGTTTATTTGAGTTCATAATTGCAATTTCAGCAGTAATCACCATATTTATAACGTTTTAACAAATTTGGTTATTTGTGCTATTCTGAGATGATGAAGGTTTAATTATAATATATATATATATATATATATATATATATATATATATATATATATATATACATATATATATATAAGATCTTAAGATATAATATTATTCTCCCATATTTTGTTACATAGTACTGTGTGATGTCCTTTCTAGTTCATTATATTGAAAATGGTCCGGTTTATACTGTATTTTGATTTTAAAAGAGTGTTGATAAAATTATTTAATATTACAATTTTTTTAATAAGATGGTTCAGGGAGTGTGGGACTAAAAATTATTAACTAGCTCCTAATACAACTATACCATCCTAAGAGAATATCTGGCCGGTATATTACTCTTAGAAGTGAGAAATATATGATATAATAGCAAGGCAGAAATAAGGCTTGTTTTGTAAATCCTTAACATTACATCGTCATACACTATAGCTTTCCTTTTGTAATGTTCAGAAACATGTAACGTAATTAATTCATCTTTTTCCCGGATAAAAACAACTACGTATGTTGTGTGTTATTAACCACTAAAAAAGTCAGAATTTCTACTCTATAATTTCAACCCAACACCAACGTATTTCGTATTTATTAAAAATGAATTTACAATATAACTTTGCATTGATTTATTTTTTTTAATATTTTACATTTTTTACAACTAGGTACCCCTTTCGTTTACAAAATATATAAAAATTAAGTTACATAATACATACAAGAATTTAGTAAAGAAAAACAGCAATTTTGTCGCAATCAACAATGGCCGGCTACCAAAAAAGATACACTTGAAAAGAAGAAGGAAATACACGAGGGAAAAGAAAGACGAAAGAGCTGACACAATATTTCCAATCCTCTCGCGTGTCTGGATTCTACGTGTTCACATAACCCACGCTGACAGCTCGACCTCGTATCAATGAGTCATTCACAAATCTTGAGGTTTAGAAATAGTTTGCAGAAGTCATAGTTTCATTGTCATAAAAAGCTGTAAAAATTAGCGATCTGTCATAATTTGTGCTACATTATCAAAACATTGCTTACACTCTTAAAATATTCGGTCTCACTGTTAAGAGTAATCTTTAGTGAAGTTAAACAAAACATACAAAACAGACGTCTTTTGAGTAAAAATCTGTTCCTACACAAAAATGTTACGAATATCACATATGGTATGCTTTTAAAATCACAATTTTGTATGGCATTTACCAACAATATGTTAATTAGTCTACGAGTATGTATCTTTACTTGAGAATGTTGTGTTCCAGTAAGTAGTCGTTAACAAATTACACAATAACTCCACACTCCACAGCCCCACATTAGTACAGATAGCAAGGTAAGGACACTTAGACACAACATGTCGTAATTAATGGAGTAAACAGTAGCGAATACAAACAATATGGAATCGAACCGACAACAATATTCCCAGTTCATTACACGAGCTTAGTGAGTGAATGTGAAGCCATTAATTAGTAAACAGTTTGTAGCGCCCTGAGCAGGATAATCTGCTTAGAACACAGCACGCACCAGCCGCAGGCATTGTATAGAACAGTATGTTAAGGCGTTGCACGTCGATTAGTAATAGACATTGATGCTCTATGTGTCCAACATAAAATAAATAAATGGTACATTTAACATCTATATGTTCTCTAGTTTGGGGCTTTATGCGATGTTGTTTCCTCTAAGGTATAAGCTATTGACTGAAAAACTCTTTGAGGTCCGTGGCAAACATTGTTTTTTATTATCATTATAATTTGACGTGTTTATAACCGAAAAAGACCGTGCCCAAAATGAGCAATTTGCAGAGGTGTCAAAATAACTAATATCTTCAGTTTTAAAAATATATATAGTTCTTATATGTATATAGTAGTATAAAAGAAATAATAAAGTATTCTATTATAGCTCTTGTACTATAAATTTGGTATTGATATTTAAGTATAATATTATAACATAAATATTATTTTTCCTCATTAAAGATTGAATAGATAAAAATATTTAGAGTTTAATTTCTTTAATTTAATTTAAACTATGCTTCTTCATTGCATGAATACCCAAAATACTTTTACTGTGAGAGATGTATATTGTTCTAACAATGTTGAATATGCTCATTTTGGGCACGGTCTTTTTCGAAGTACGGTATTTCTCTAACACGGTCTACTCTAGTACAGAAAGAAAAAAATATGCAAAATTATATTTTGATGCCGTAACAATTTTTTAAGCAATATAGAAATAATGGATTATTTTATGTGTTTTAACACTTTTATCAAACAGACTGTACCTGTTATAACCTGAAATACATTAAATGATCATGCTTGCTTAAAAATCTGAATTATCAGTTCGTACACATTTGCTCGTATGTAACAAACACCTAGAATCAACGATATATTGAATAACGGCCTTTCGGAACAACATGGTTACGATTTGTTTTCCTACTTTTAGAACGCTAAACGTTACAGTGGGCATTATTAAGGGAACTATCTGCGTCCATCTTATTCAGCCATTAAGTGAAGAACGCGTGTTACGTGGTTTGCTTGTAGTTAAGAGTATAAAACTACACTATTAAGTCACCCACAATCGTCTTGTCGTGGAAACCGACCTGAGTATACGGGGAGTTACATACGGTTATTCGAGGAAGCAACATTATCTTTAAACTTAACAGAACAAAATGAATCAAATCTGCAAAGACCACGAGTTACAGAGATACTTCGTTCATCTATTAAAAGTTAAGTAAATTAAAATGAGGTACTTGCTATTTTTATCCAATATTCCCACCTTCTTCCTTTCCGTTCCTAGGCAATCATGTAACACCCAGCGGCTAAATAGTCACACCCTGGTATGTATTTGAGCTTTAAACGGAATACATGGCAAGCCCCGCCAACTTCGTTGTTAATTACGTCTTTGACAATCTAGAGTGACATTACCAATTACCTTAGTTTAAATATTGCCGTTGGCGCCTGCCGTTTCCTCTCCATTATTGGAGTCATGGAATATCTACAGCTTGTACAGAAAATCCGATCCTAGCCTACCTCGAATAGTTTGAGCGCATTATCTAACAGCTAATCTCAGTAACAAATGTGCAGAGTGAAATATTAATTTACATTTTCAACGAGGAATTCTGTATTTCCGTTGTGAAGCAATGCGGTTTGTGTTTACCATCAGAGTACGTAATACGTCTTAAAAATTACAATATTATTCCAACCATATGTAGATATATGTACATGTACTACATAAATGATATATTTAAAATCTATACATTCTACGTCACGTGCTTTAGGCGATGTTAGTTACTCTATGGTATAACAGCTATTAACTGAAATACATATTAAAGAGAACGATGTCTGTGCCCTTGACCTCATTAAACCAGGAAAATGAGGAGAACGATTATTTTGCAGTCTACATTTAGTCGGTTCATTTAACTCAAGTAGATGTCAATGTTACAATACTGTTAAATTCGTCGATTGAATCATCAAATGTTCAAAATGGATTGTCCTGCATCAGAACCTATTTATTTCCTTCCAAAATTATATTAATACTCATATAATCAATTATAGCATGCTACACATGACATGACATTGACATTGTGTGTTTATTTAAATAACGACTGTAAAATTACACTGTTAGTAAATTTACTATCGAAATAAGCATACAAATGTCACTTTAGTTGAGTGTCGAGCCGCTTTTAATGAGTACTTTATAATTATATTCCCTACTGATAGTACGCACTGATTCATTATTAAGAATATTCTCTTAACATGTGAAAGTATTAAATTAAAAATTTCTGTATAAACAAATCACTTACCCCAGTTGTATATGTTTACATTATTATACACCGCCATTATTTTCACTGCCAGATTATCGAAGGAGCATTGTCTCGGAAATGAGCGAGGAATTAATTTCCGGGTTTAGTGGCTGTAACGTTTCACTGAAATCTTGATCACATTTCAATTTGTGCTTGTTATATATAATGAAATTGATGTTTATTCCCGGTAATTTGCTTGTTATTTAGTGCTACAACAAAAACAATTACCTTTAATTGCATTTTAAAGTCATCTTTATATACAAAAACCTCATGTCACGATGTACGTTTACGCTAATCTTCGAAATCTCGGAACCGACTTCGGTGAAATTTTGCTGATATGCCTGTATATCGTTTGGTCCAAATTAAAAAAAGGATAGTTTATATCTCGAATATACAAAACTCAACTGTTTTTATTGTGAATTTAAGGTTTTCATTTTTCAAATTTTCAGTCAACTGTAAAAATAGTACATAGTAAATAAATGACAGTAAACCCATAAGGTTCGTTAATTTAAATACTATTTTCTAGTTGTTCACATTTATAGTCTTGAAAGTAGGGAGTAGGCTTGATAGTATTATCACTTTACAGGGAATCAATTTACAGTTCCTACACCAAATTCTACATTTTTTACAAGAACATTAAATTTTATAGCACCAAGAATTTTTAACAAATTACCAAGCAATATTAAAGAATTATCGAATAATGACACATTTTTGAAAAGACTTAGAGAGTGGCTGCTAACTTTGGAACACATTGACTTTCTGATTCAAATTCAGCAATAACATTTATGTTTGTATACCATAAATATTTTCCATCTTTTTCGCTTAGATACTCTTTTACATGCAGTAAACTAAAAAAACTATATTTTCTATACGACATATTTTCTATTATTTTTGTTTCAATAATTTATCATGCAACAAAGAAAAGAAGCACTGATAGTAAAAAGAAAATTGGCAGAAAAAGTTTAAATAAAATATTCATTCTTTCACAATCTGGACGCTGTAAAACAAGTATAATGTTTAATATTTGGAACCTCCGAACAATTAAACATTATAACATTGGACCTCCTTGGAGGCCCTAAATTTTCTCTTCTGATATTTATATAATCCAGTATATTTACAAGTTTTTTTTATAACAATATTATATGTAAGGAGACTAAAAAAAATTTATGTTAAGTTATTTTTTTAAGTTATGTTACGTTATTTTTTAAATCTAAAAACATGTTCATTTAGTACATATAGTCAGTCTTGGCAAGTATAACTATATTGTTTATGATTTTTAATCATGTAAGTTCTTCATATATTTTATGTATGTTTTCGTGGCAGAAAGAGAAAATAAATACATTTATTATTATTTATTTATTTATTACTTCTTAAATTAACCTATTATGCAATCGCTGTTTAGCATGAGTAATAAAATGTTCAGATAAGAAAATAAAAATTAAACTAAAAGTATATTTGTACAACTTTACATACTAGCAAATGTTAATTATGTAGTGCTTAGTCAGTAGTGTAATTCAAATATAAAAATCAAAGTTACTATCTAACTGTTACTATAAACTTAAAGACTGTTATAAAACACATATTAGTTGTCTTTTGACAGAAAAAGGCTTCCCTGTCCTCTATATGTATATATTTTTCTTGATCGGGAAACAAGTCTAAATCGACTATGGAATAAAAAGTGCAAAGACTAGAGTAAATTGCAATGACCATAAATAAACACTGTTTTTTTGCTATCCTATTTTCTTGATAGTGGCAATAAAGAAAACTGAAAATTGGCGTCGGAAATATAATTCACTGGAACCAGAAGTGCTCATACACGTGGAAAGCCAACGAAGCTGCGGGTAATAATGCAAAATTTTTTGATAATATTAAACGTATGATAACCAAGCCATAGCGAAGCGGGGTCGGGTCGGTTCGTAATATTATACTGTATAATAACAATAGTAATTGTTGCACGTAATATTCTGAACTTAATCAGAATTTGAACCAATTTAATTTTTGCATTGATTTGTACGAAAAACACCAATTTTTTACGATAGAAAATGTTGCAACAATATTACTTAAAGGCCTTAGATAAAATTTATTCCTTTATGTTTTAGTTAGTTTTGGTTTAATTAGATTAAAAGTGTCTAAAACGTCTGAAGATGCCAAAAACCTAATCTAACCAAGCGATCTAAAATATAAATGTACGTATATAAAAGGACAACTACTGTTTTACTTATTTTCCAGATAGAAAAAAGCAAAGCATTCCTGTACAGAAATTGCCAAACTTCATTGGATTTTCATTCATTACATTGTCGACTAAACGCTTCAAAAATATATGGAACGAAATCTACATATTCATAGGAGCATCACATATAATATGGTTTTGGAAGTGTAATCTCTAATTAATCCTACAACTTTCCAATCTATCGATATCAGTTTTCTTCATCTCATTAGTTTCGTAACCTTGAGGAACGTGATGTTACAAAATTTGTAAATTGAAAATTCTTCCAGAGACCATACTAAAACATAACTAGTACATATTTATGATGTCATGGCGTTTGAACATTGCTATCCTAGTAGGAAGCCATGAAGGTATAGTTATTGAACAAGCTCTTATTAACAACGACAACCTTTCGATCAAATTAAATAACTTATACATATGTCGCGGACAAGAAATCGTATGCCATAGTTTCAAAGATACTTGGAATGCCGTCTATAAATAATGATCAATAGAGCGCCTGATGTAATGCGTGTGGGTAACAGCTGGTTTTAAAGATCGAAGAAGATAAATATATTGTATCGTTTGATATTGAATCTCTTTATCCAAACGTACCTATTAACGATACAATCAAAATCAACGTGGACTGGCTGATTTCCTTAAATATAGAAAACTCTTTTGTTAAAGAAAGATTTAGTAAATCCTAGTATGTTCCAAAATGTGTTTCAATTCCAAGACAAATATTGCAGTTTGATGCTATTGCCATGGGAAATCCTCTTTCGTGTTTTATCGCAAACACATATCTCTGTAAATTTGAAGCTCACACAAAAGAAACAATGGATTATTTTCCTAGAGTGTGGAAGCGATATGTTGATGATAGATTTGCTGTTTTCAACTAGAAACAAAATCTTCTAAATTGTATTAATTCTCTCAACTCATTTTACCCTTCTATAAAATTCACTTGTGAAATAGAAAATGGCATTGAACTCTCATTTCTAGATTTAGTAATTATGAAATATTCGACTGGCCATTTTCAATTTGATATACACAGTAAACTAACATAAAACAACAGATTCATCTCAATTGATTCATTTCATCCCCTTCACAAAAAAACAGCTTTTCACAATTTAATCCATCGGCTTTTACACACTCCTTTATCAACAAGAAAATCTAACAAAAGAAGTTAAGAAAATAAAGGAATTAACGTTATTTATTGGATACAAGACTGACATGATTGACAATATGATGAACAAGGAAAAGAAAATTATTGACAACATTCTATAAAAACCCTCTCAAATCAAATGTAAAGAACCTGAAAATGGATATCTGTTTCTTACAACAATTTGTTTACAGATATTACTAAAAGTGTTAGGAAATCATAAGAATAAAATAAATGAAGAAGAAAATCTGGAACTTATCAAATGAATTGTAACAATTGTAATTTAAAATACATTGGCAAAACAAAAAGAAAGTTGAAAAGGGAGCTGAGGAACATAGAGCGTGTTTAAAATACTAACAAGGAAGAAAATTCATACATGATTTCAGCAATTAACAAGGCGTATGATAATTAATTGAAGGCCTTGGCAAAACATGCATTTCAAACTGGACACTCTTTTTCAAATACAAAATTCTGAAAAGAAATCCAAAATAGAATATTCTTTGATGCATATGAAACGATGTTTATAAAAAAGAAACAAAATAATCTAGTAAATAATGAATCAGGGCCTTTTCAAAATTCACCGTTACTTTATTTTATCTAAATTAACGGTGATAATTTTATCTAGAACACGAAAGGCCTTACAAAGACAAAAATAAAAAGTACGTTGGAGCATTTGAGCTTCTAGAATTTATTACATTCAGTGTTTACTGCCACTGTGCCAACTGATCTCCAATATCCCTTGGAAATCGACTCGGTATTTATCCATTCATAATCTACGACGATGATGAAATATTTATCTATTAATTATTAATTACCGATTATAATAATATTAGAAAACGCTCATTTATATTACTGCCATAAAGATGATCAAGGACGCGGCAGACGATGTAAAGAGTTACCTCCTCTTCGCCCCTCCAACCTAACCACTGTCTATGCCATCGTTGTCGCACCTACAGAATTATTCAGTAACCTGCTTTGTACCCTTAACTGAATACATGATGACACGCTCCGCCGCCCTTAATAATGTTACGTCATCTCGCCGCCGTCCTTCTTCATTATGTCCTCGGGTAAACACGGACTATTTATGAATGAAGGCCTACATTTACATTTCATACTTTTTTATATTTTTTATAGACCAAATTACACCAAATTATTTTACATTATTAGTTTACTAAGTATATTACAAAGATTTCATACGTACAAAGTGCAACATATTTTAAATTATAACTTTTTTTTTAATATATACATATAACTCTAATGTATTGTTTTCATCATAATAATTCGAATACAATGAACAGTTTCACAGAGAGCTCTATCTTATATTTTGCAACAGATAACATTATTTAAAATATTACCATCTCACACTTGTCAGGAAGAAAAACCAGCAACCTAAGAAACAAATAAATACAAATAAGGTGACATCTTTAGATGTCAAGTACATTTAACATACTTTATACGGCCTAAGAACATTCACAAATGACAGTTTATTAGAAGAAGGTTCGCCAACATAGAAGTAGGCATAGCAGTTATATAAAGGATGAACTGCCTGTAATTCCTCTTAGCCTCAATAAAACACAAGGGCGCCAGACCATGTCTCGCATAACCACAACTTCGCTAGGTAGGATAGAATGATAGACATGCACCAAAATCAAACTCTATCTTGCCTAAATAGAAATTTAGAATACCTAAATAGAATTGCCAAGGCTAATGAATGAATAGCAAAACTATTCATTCTCAAGATATCCTGTAGAAATACATAAATACGAATCAATAAAATAAAAATGTTGCTAGCATCCTGAATGATAGCCTTCGATAATAGGCCGACTAATATATTCCTTTGAACAACACAATTCTTCCGTGCGTTTTACATTTTCACATGCATTATATAATTGCTATGATGAAAATAAAATAATAAAGTTTTATCTCGTATTATGGAATTTTTTTAACTTTCTCCGATAATGCTTAAAAACCAAAATTTCCCCTCTTAATGATGATAACCTCTGACATGTTCGACATTCTATATAGGTTGTGCTGCGAGTGAAAGATGAAAGAGTTCATTTCCGGTTCTAACAGCTTCAGAAGCGTCTCGCCGATATCTCTACCACATCTTATCTTGGTGTTGTTGGAATACATCAGCATAATGTATGTGTTTGTCTTCAACATTAAGTGGTTCTAACACGGTCTTTATAATAACTTCACTGCAGTAAACATAAATCAACGTGTGTCACTAACTTGTGTCATTCACAAGTTACGTCTGGATACTCTCGTTAGTGATATAGTGACATAGATGTGATAAATTATGTGCTTCCATATACGAGTTGATTGTAGTGATTTTGAAAGTTTCATTTCATACATAATGTGTGATTTGTTGTGGGACTACAGTATTCTACTATTACCCACTCCTCATCATTAACAATAAAAGTACAATGAATAATTGATTGTAATATTATATACAGTTATTATTACATACAAATAAACATTCACTATACGTAAAATATTGTATCCCAACATTTTATTCGTTTGTTTTCCATAAATCCATAAAACCAATTAAAGTTAGAAAGAAAAAATGTCCAGGCAAAACTGGAAAAGGAGCATAATTAATATGCGGGATACTTTGATCTTGGCTGGATTTAATTAGAAACCCCCGCTTCCTTTGTAGGCTTCTAATTTGTTAATGTTTGAGTTGATTTACTTACAACATACCTCTGAAGTACAACTACAATATTCTGCAGCGGTAACTTAACACAACAGAGAAACTTTACTGGACTTTGGCTTATTAGAGAAACTTCACCGGCTTAAGAGATTATAACGTTTACGTTATAATAATGTCTTCAGTCCTTCCTTAGCATACGTATTAGTTTCTCGTGGGTTACTCATGTAAACTTATAAAAACCTATCACTAATATTTAAGGAAAATGTGTTTAATACTAAAAAATGTTTGATTTGAGCTTATGTTAAAAAAAATACAAACTGCAAATGAAAAGTTATTTTTAAACAATGTATGCAATTGCCCTGAAAATGACGATGGCCTAAACTGGCCTCAAGCCACGAGTACGAGCGGATATCATATTGATGATATTCTAATAATAATTCGCAGTAGGTACGCGGTTTTATAGAAACACACAGTTCAAGCGAAACCCTGAATCTAAGTCTCTCTTGAGGTTAATAGTAAGCAGCCCAGTTTCATACTATAGTGATAAATGTTCAGACCATCATCTGATCAGTTTAATTCAGATTTTACTGTTTAATCATTTAAAAACACAAATTTAACTTACATGGTAACAAATTTAAACAATTTCAAAGAAAATAAAAAATATCTCTTGAAATCAATTACTTTGAGTATTTTTGTTGAAACAATTTCCCGGAAAGACACAATTTTATAAATTAATTTGTATGTACCGTCAGTGATTGAGAGCAACAATCAGACTAATAACCCATATCACTACGAACGTGACACTACTCTATTTACATGTCTCTCAGAGCGTGTAATCAACTGATAAATTACACTAACTGCGCATCCGTCACAACAGCAGATTAACTTCGCAGAAACCAAATCTGCAATGAGTTGCTTCAGTGATAGAGAGTGCTTTAATTGGAAAAACTCTAGTGGAACTCTATTATCTTGCTAAAAAGTTATTTTTACATTTTAAACCCATATTAATCTATATTATTTTTTTTAACATTTGTAATTTTATTTATGATGCAAACAATTTCTTCAGCCCCTAAGCAATCTCATTACTTCCACTTCTGGTAAACTCATAAAGGGGGTTTTCGGACTACAAACTAGGTCACTTTTTTGTTAGAATTACAGTCAGCCGAAAATTTAATAAAACAAAAAATATATTGATCCATACAGGTACATGATCTGCAAACTTGCTGCCATATGGCACAAAAGGTTGTTAACATTCCGGATCTTTATCGCCTTAAAATTACTCCACTAGCATTACCCTTTAGATAACCATGGACATGGACAGTCAATTTGTATATATTTAGTATATAATAGTAGTAAAATAAATTAAGAATTTTACTTCCTGTTACAATTCATTTCCATTTGCTTCCTATTGAAGCCCTTTCATTGTACTCGTATTGCCCAAAGCGAGATCTCAATTTAATAAGAAATGTAAAAACAATGCAAGAATTATTTTTGTTTTGTTTATCGTCTGATATCTAAGGATCGTTTGCACCATTACTTCAAGCTAGGCGTGCGACTATGATATGCTCAAATCGAGATTTTAACCATGCTATAAGCCCAGGCGCTACCTATTAAGTAAGGGAGACAACCTATGCTAAGGTTGAAAATGTAAGAATGACCATTATTCAAAATACCCTTGTATTACCTGTGGAGACGCTAATCAATATAACACCAGCTCTCTGAGTCCAGACCTTTATAAATTCAGAATGTAATATTACTCGTATTACTGGTAAGTAGATGCATCATATTTGTTTACATTAGGAGCCCGCGTAGCTTAAAAGTGTGTACCGTATCTTCTTTTCATTATCATTACCTATTTTATCTTTATGTTTTAACTTTCTTTGTACTTTACACGATTATTGTTTAGTAAAGGATTTTAAATCCAGTGACAATTCCGTCTATTTTTTGATACAAGAACAAATATTAAACGTATTTCTCATTCAGTGCCTGGGCCGTACCGAGTCAAAAATATTCTTAAATGTGAACAAAAGCTATTTTCCAACATTCAACGTAAGTACGAAACTTCACTGACCGTAGTGTCACATTACTGTTAGACCACGTAATGGTAGGTTTCTAGAATACAATACAACATTAAAGTAATAATTAATATAGTACTTACTAGTAATGGTAATAGCGGTCACACATACACCTCCGGAATACAAAGCTTACCTAAAAACAGTATACAATAAATCATTCCACACAAAACAATAAAAGAACAAGATAATTATTACATGTACACTATCCCCCTAAAGGCGATTCAATTTAAACATTCCAATAAGAAAACATTGATGAAATTATAGTTAGGTTATTAGAAATTAAAAATATATTTAACATTATTTAAGTAATGACACCGTCTTAGTTTACGCATAAAAGTTATACCAGATATTTTTAATTGTTACAAAAGGTTTATAAGTTAATTCCTTTTTGAAAATGATATATTTAAGAATTAATATCCCATATATTTATCAATTATTAATTAAATACTAATATAAATTAGTTCACAGTGATTAAATGACAGCTCATTAGTATACAATAAAGTATATGAATATATTATACAGGGTGTTAAAAATGTGTAGAACCACCATTTTATCTGTTGAGTGGTTAAAGAAAAATTTGAGATTTTGTATACGGGTATACTATGGTTTCATCTGTCTTTTGGTGCCTTAATGAATTTTTTATCAGTAATAGGAGACGTCCTGAGGGGGATGCAGTAAAAAGGTTCTTATGGAAGCCTATAGTAAATGACATTTCATTTTAAAGGCCATTTTTTATAAGTAAGTAGCCACAAGTTTCATGTCAAAAGGACCACCCTAGCAAATATGGCGACTGTTTGAAAAATTATAAAACATTGGAATCTTATTTGGTAAAACCAAGTTAAGTAAAACAAGACAAATTATTTAGTATCATGTAGTAGAATTTTTTTTCCAACAAGTGTTTATTTAATGCACAGCAAGACAATGGTGTTAATAATGATTTTTTTTCTATATTCGTTTGTAAGTGGATTGCATAGCTTTAAAAAGTGGCAATACCAGGTCGAAGTTCCTGATAAATAGCATCCACTTTCTTTTAACGAAAATGTTTGCTTGTTTTGGAGTGTTGGATTTTCCAAGGTCGTTAGATAAACAATAAACTCTTCAGTCTGTTACTAAGTGGCCTACAGACCAGGTAGTGTGTTGGAATGTACAACTGTGTTGTTTTATTCTGCAATGGAACTAACTGAATGTGAACGAGTGACGCTATTAATGATGCGAGGCTATGGTGACCGTATCAGGTCCTTTCGTGAAGTTCGAGCCTTGTTCAATTATGTTTTTCCAGATAGGAAACCGATACCTCATGCAACAGTCATAAAAACTGTTCAACGGTTTGAATTGACAGGTACAGTAGTGTTAGACAACGTTCAAAATCTGGAAGACCCAAACGTGCAAGAGACAACGAACATTCTCTGGTTGTTTTGCAGAGTTTTGTAAAAAAAATTCACATACTTCCCTCAGAAAAGTAGCCAAAGAGCAGGGGACACATTTTAGTTCAGTGCATAATGTTTTGAAGAAGAACAATTTTAAGCCATATAAAATCCACTTATTACAAAAACTAAATAAGGATGATTTTGATAGGAGAATGGATTTTTGCGAAATAATGTTGAAGAAGTCTGATCAAAAAATCGTCATTTTTGCAAACTTTAGTTTTTTTTCTGACGAGGCCTCGTTTTCCTTGTATGGGCACATAAATCGGCACAGCTGTAGATATTGGGCTAGTGAAAATCCTCACTGGATGGTAGAGTCTCATACTCACCATCCTCAAAAAGTGAGTGTCTGGGGTATATGTGGACACCAAGTAATTGGACCTTTCTTCATCAATGGGAATTTTAACTCAGAGACTTACAGTACCTAAATATGCTCCAGAACCCCTGGAGAATCTATTAATATGCTCCAGAACTCCCTGCTATTGAGAATCTATTAGGGCTAAACTTTCCTACTGTCTGTTTTCAGCAGGACGGAGCATCTCCTCACTTGGAATACAAGTACGACAGTACTTGACTAAAATATTCCCTCATAGATTTTGAACATTTTTTATAACTTCGTATTAACACTTTAGAACTTGAATTTCCCTTCATTCTTCATTTACAAATCGGGAAGTCGTCATTTTCATTTATACTGTATTTTACACACAGCAATTGAATAATTAGAATTTCAAATCTTATTCAACACTTTAAAACTCATTCTCTAGTTCACTAAATGAAATACCACTTCGTAACTGGCTTGTAATAGCATTCAAAGAAAACAGATCCTGACCACTCAAGTACCATTGTTTATACATTTCTAACAGTTGCCATTTTTGCTAAAGTGGTCCTTTTGAGATGAAACTTGTGGCTACTTACTCTAACTAAAAAATTGCCTTTAAATAAGGTGAAAAAGTAAAAATTTACATTAGGCTTCCATAAGAACTTTTTACTGCACCCTCCTCAGGACGCACCCTATCAATGATAAAAATTACACAAGGCACCAAAAGATAAATAAAACTATAGTATACCCCTATACAAAATCTCCATGTTTTTCTTTAACCACTTAACAGATAAAATGGTGGTTCCACACATTTGCAACACCCTGTATACTATAGTACACAATGTTCACTATCCATGCTTCTGCAGTTGTACTGACTAAATTACCCAAGCTGATTAATATCATTAAAGTAAGTGACCATGATATTATCAATAAATAAGTACATTGAAATTCCAAGCATTACGAAGAGAGAAACTTATATCAAAAACCATTATCTCAAGCCTGGTATCACCTCACACCTAATTCCTCCCATATCTGGAAAACATTGCAAATTTAAAACATGTTAAACTATTTTAATTATTATATTTCAACTTATTACATTTGAAAACAGCCTTATTTAATTAAATATTCGTGTTGGTATTGCCAGACGTCACAGATAATTCGCACGCTGTTTAAGACACAATCCAAAAGTTCTTTAAATTACGGCTGTCGTAATTTTTAAGATTATTAGTCTTAATGAATTCCAATTTTCAAGATAAAAAAAACAAGAAAGTCAAACAATATTTGTTTAAGGCCAAAATTAATACACGTTTTGATCTTGAACTATCCAACAAACACATGAACAGAATCTCAACATGCGCAAAATAATTCCAAAATGTTTGGTAGGTATCTCATGTTCAAATATTAGTAAAGTAACTGAGAAAATGCATTTTCAGTTTGAATGAAGTGAATTCCACGAAGATACAGTGAAAATTCTCTTTAATCAGGTATAAGGAAATGTCGCAACAACTCGAGAGAATGAAAACATTCCATTTCTCACTTTATGTGTATCTGTACATCTGTCCGCACGATATCTCGAAAACAAAATGATCTATAGACTTGAAATTTAATTGAAATATGAGAAACACTTAGTTTAATCATGGTACACTTCACTCCATGTGTTTGGCTAAGTGCGAATATTTTTACATTGGGCTTATGGGTAACCATGATGGCATCGAGAAAACAGCAGAATTAATAAATGTGTAAACAAGCTGGGTACAATAATAAGAGATTGAACATGTAATATATAAAACGAAAAATAGAGTGGAAAGTCAATGTTGAAAGTAGGTGATAATATATAATTTCAGCGCACTCTTTTTCGTTGTATTATCACAACGGAACTTTTATTTTTTGAACACTGCTACGAAACATAACTCGATGGACGAAAATGTGAATGTATTATGTGCCAAGATATTTCAAGAGAGATTTCATCCATAGCCTTTACATTTTACATGAACTTTCATTTCTACGTAGATAAATATGTGCTCTATGATGGTTCATGTTCAACCATGGGACTTGGCTGAGTGTAATTTTGTGTCAATTTCTATTCTGTGTAATCAATATGTCTGTCCAAATGCAGAACATTTCGAGAGTTATATTAGCTATGTTATAGATTTGAAATTTCAGACGCAACCCCAGCGAAGCCTGTTACGCGATACGTGGTATAGGGTACTCCTCGTATTACACCATGATTGTTATTTTAATATATATATATATATATATATATATATATATATATATATATATATATATATATATATATATATATATATATATATGTATATATAATAGTATGGAACTGCATATGTTTAACGAACCAATAATATTGCAATCTCAATAGCAGAATGAAAGCATACTATTTCAAAACATGATATGAATGGATGATTGATAAAGAATCTAAATTGCATAGACTACTGTCTGGAACAAAGCAATTTGCGCCGACTGAGGCTCAAATCAAACGGGAAACTCATTTGTATGGAAAGCGGCGGCCTGTGTTACAACGCGAAACTACACCAGCCATTGACTGTATTCTCGCCAATATGTATGTATATGTATACAGGGTGTCCATTTGAAAACTCGTATTAAAAGGCTTATAGCTCAAGTATCAAAATTCTGTAAACGGGGGAACACAAAAATTTATCTTCAAAATGGGGGTGGTCACCCCCATGTCCCCCCATACTCAAACCCAAAATTTTTAAATGGCCACTAATACTTTGTGACAATCAAATTGAAACTCATAAAAAATAAAAATCGTCCGTTTGGTATCAGCAGCCAATAATGTAATTTCTTACACAACAATTATAAAAGAAGTTTCATGCCAAATTTAAAAGTCTACAAATGACATGTTTTCTGAGATATTTAGATACTTTTACCGTTGACTCATGTTAACATTTCCTATGATTGTAATCAGTTTGGTTTCAAATGTATTTATTCGGCAATTTTCTTGTAGCCATACATAGAAATGAAACTTCATGCATATCTTGAGATCTATAGGTTAGTTTGTTCTCGAGATATCGTGCGGAGAGATAGACGGATAGAAATAAAATTTTTCGAGCCCTTAGAGTGGTAGACTTCGCTAATGCTCAGCCAACGATAAGGCTGGACGGCAATAGTGACGTAATGTTGTAATCCCGCTTCTCGGATGTAGGAGTTTAAGAGAGTTAAATGACGAGTTGTTTGATCACTGTGCTTCCAGTAGGTTGACACCCACATGACTTTTATCGGTGTAAACAAAACTAGCGAAATCTGGTGTGATCAGGTTTGTTTGGGTCAGGAGCGTTGTTGGTCAACTCAATGAGACAATGCGATTCGGAGCTTATTTTTTCTGGTCACTGGTTGTTAAAAAGATGTATTTTGGTTGAGTTAGTTTTTAAAGGTTTGAAAGTCATTTTCTTTTAAAGTAACATCCCTAACGACGTTTCATTTTCAGATTATTGTACGAGAATTTTAAAGTCTTCTAAGTATAACATTTGGAAATGTTGTAATCATGTCGAAGAATAACAGAGATGAAGATAAGAAAGGAAGTGAATTTTTAAAATATGCGGTTGTGATGTCTTTCAAAATCAACCTTAATACCTTATGACTTGTGGAAAAATAAATTGAAATTCAATTAAATTTTTTATTTTACTTAAAGAATCTAATCTTTTGAAAAACAAAACAAAACACACTTAATCCCTTCAGTCATGTTGCGTAGTGTAAAATTTCATAACACTATTGTCATACATTTTTGTGGGATTGATAGCAACATACCTCTAAATGATATTTTTAATACCTACAATCTCTTGTGGAATGAGAAAAAAAACATTATTGCTATTTTTATTATGTTCAGAACAAATACCTTCAGTTACTATGACTAAAACATTTAAAAATCAATTTCGAACACAAATTTTAAGAAGTTAGCAAGCCTTATTATATCCCTATCGGGGAGTTTCACTACATTTCCAACTATATAAAAATGAACTTCTAGCCAAGAAATATATAAAAACTAGCACATACCAGTGTCTTCGCCAGCAGTTTGTTGCTCAATAATACGAACATCATGAGCATATGCATTTTAAATGGAATGTAATGTATGTTTTCAGGGTTTGACAATATTCCAATCTCCTGATCCATAATCGAAATAGTTGGACTTTATATTTGGAGAGCAGTGATTTGGAGACCCTGAATGGAGATAGTGAAACAAATTTTATAAATAGCCTACCAACCAAATACTAAGTTGAATTTTTTGCATTCAATATATTTAATTGAAAGGTGCAACGAATTCAGTAATAATTGAACTATCTTAAACCAATGTAGAGGAATTCTTAAGCCGAACTCATTCTATTCAATTACAAAATACTGTATAACTAACAAATTAAGTCTAAATACATTCTTTCAGGCAAATGTAAATACATGCTCGGTTGATGTATAGAAAACTTGCTACATTTTTTATATTTATATATCACAAAGTAAGTTTCACATCCTGTAAATACCTATTTATTAATTACAATAATTTTTTTTAAATTTAATTAAACTAAAGGAATAATATGCTGCAGTATTTAATAGTTTAACTAATAATACTTTTTTGTAGTAATTTCAGACTAAAACAAAATATAAAATAATTGGAGCAGCAATGTATACGCGAGCTTCTAATTTTATAACTATTCAGTATTACGGGTAAGCTAAATTGCAAGTTGTTTTATTTCAGGTTTTGCTCTTGTCGGAGCACTTCTGGTTTTAATTTATCATATTTCCGACGACAAATTTGAGTTTGCCTTTTTATCCTAATAAACAATGTAAGCCCTTTGTACAATTTTGCAGTAATGTTACATATAAATTAAATACGCAATATAAAATTCTGTAAACGTTTTTGTTTTTAGAGATTCCAAAACAAATTTTCCACTAGTTGTTGTGTATATCAGTGTGAAACACTGAGACATCGAGACATCTTCACATATTTTCCCATCTATAACGTACCCCACCTTCGCAACGGTAAATATTTTTGACCAAAGAAAGCGAATTGTGTAAGACTCAAGCTCACGAAGATCTGTTGATTTGATAAGACTAGATCCCGCGCCCAGTCGTCCCACATGGCAAGAGAGACGGTTAGTGTCTGCAACAATGTGTCCTTTGTCAAGTTTATGTCTAACATATTAGGCTACTCTTGTTGCATGCAAAATGTTGAATATACGTACGGTATTCCGCAAATTATATGCTTATGTGCTGTCTAATTTTGTAGGGGGGCTGATTAAACATTATCACTGATTCTATGAATATTAATCAAATCCTTTCGTTTACAAACAAATTTAAAAACCCAGTTGCGTAAAACTACTATACTAAAAGATACCTTAAATATTATACATTTTTAGTTTTAAGTATTGACTTCTTATTAATCAGAGTTCTTTCATGTGTACAGTTCGTATATACAGGTCTGCAACGTGTTACCGCTCTGACTGACCAAGTAGGCCGGGAGTCCCGTTCCGTGTGCCCCCGTCAGTGTAGATGACTCACAGAATCTTCCCGGGGTCGCCGAGTCATCCTACTTCATGACCCAATCTAGCACGGGTTCCACCACCCGTTAAATGACTCGTTATCATACTGTTTACGTTCAGTGCCTTACCGTGAAATCGGTACAATCGAGTTTGAGACGGTGAACTTCCTTATGTGAGGAGTATCACGTACCTGTCTGTCTGTTTGGATAAGTTATTCACTCCTCGAGTCTCTGTGATGGCATTTCTTGTCAAAGTAAAGAGATGTTTTCCGTTGATTTATTGTCTCACCGTATATTTGCGTTTACTCTGTTCTTCCCTCCTTTAAACCAGAATAAATTTAAGATACTTATTGTAATTATTTTTATGTTAACTATTATTACTTAAACTTTAATAAATGTTTTAGATTACTTGTCAACAAAGGAACTAAATTTGGCTATTTTTGTACCTGTGCGTTTTTAATTGAAGTACAAATTTGATAGTTTCAAACTGTTTTATATGTATTTTCCGTTTTATTTATGTTTAGTTTTGTCCATAAAAGTAGTAATTGTGTGTACTAATATATTAACAAACATATTTATAAAACAACCAGAACATTTTTGTACAGTGTATTAGCTCGTATACTTGTAGCGAGAGGGAAGTAATATCACACCCAGTGTCAATACTGTATGTACTGTCGTGTCGACATGGTTACACTGGTGCGTTGCGAATTAAATTCGAATGTTAATATAGTGAAGGGCGAAATAAGTTATACTTGACCCATTAAATTCAGTTTCGGACGATTCTTTGATCTGTACAGCATCACTCGAATAATGTACAAGGACACTAACGATGTACTGGTTCCACCAAGTGGATTTAATAACAAACCATTTCATGGCGTCAAAAATATCAAATTCTGATGCGAAGTAAAACTTTTTTATTTCACTAAACAGGTATCTTTATGTAACTTGCAATTAATGGTTCACTATATGACTAGATATTAATGTTATATCTAGATTTATAAACAGAGTAGGAAATTATCTTTGATAGAATTTAATAAAAAAATTAATATGTCGTATTTGCTAAAAAACCCATTTTATGACTTACTATATATATATATATATATACCCATTCACTTATTTTGAAAACAACGAGAACACGTTTGCGTCGCTGTACTGTGGAAGTGAGCTTGTTATTCTTTCGCATATAATTTTACAACAATAAGAGGACAGTTAACTCGTTCCTACGAAATGGAAACTCGGAAATGTGAGGGCTGGGGATTAGGTAACAAATATTTACGCTTCATTCCAAATTTTTGTTCAAACAGTAATATTTGACTCAGGGCAAAATCTCTGCTTTGAATCAGAATTATTGTCGAGTTTTCCTTGTAGCACATAAAAAATATATCTTTGAATGTATTTCTTTTTCCACGTGGCTCATAAAAGTTATGAATCTTGTAACGTTTGTGAAGAACTTAACGATCTCGTTATGTTTGCAGTTCCAAAACACGTTATTCTTTCTGAAAAACCCTTGAAAAACAGACTTTTACTTTCTTTTCTAAAGGTGTATATATGTATATATATATGCTCTACTGAAAAATATATTAGTAGGTACGTTATTTGATCTATTAAACCTAATTATGTGTACACTCCTCCATGCTTTCCAGTCAAAGCTGAATCACCGTAATAGCATGAATCCTGCACAGTAGGACCAGTTTTTCCGTGTCATATGCGAAAAGGTCCAACATACAATTTGATTTCGTCAAACAAAACCGCTTATTTTATTTAAAAAAGTGAGCTACTGATTTCATTGAACGGTTCATGCAAAATCTGGTATATCAGAATCTTTCGACACAACATATTTTATGAACAAATGCTTTATGAGCGAAAATATTCCTTATGGTACCCTTCTCAGATGAATTTGATGTCCAAAAATGAATTCTGCACAACTAAAAATCATTCAGTTCATATTGGTACTGTTTGTGCAAGTAGCTTAGCTTGTGGTTTAAAAACCCGAATATTTCTCCTATTTTTAACTTTTTTATTGGTGAACGACACTTACCAATAAGTGAACTTTTAATAAGATACAAATAGGTCGGAAAATATGGTAGGCAATAAAGCAATATTACGGTATATTAAGATTGGCTGACCAATGCAATTTATTTTTCCCAGTTCGTACAGTCGGGAATACTGGCAGAAAGAAAGGCAGACACTGATATAATATATGATGAAATAAGTTCGGCTGACCAATGCAGGTGATGAAGGTTCAGCTCGTAAATATCGGAAATTTTAATTACGGCCTTTTTTATTATTTCCTACGTTTTCCCCTGCCTGTTTTATATTAGAGGAATTGAGTTGATTAGAAATAGGTAATAGCTCAAACAATAAATGGTAACTACTTCACTACTATTTTTGTCTTGGTGCTAAATATTTAATGCCTTCACTGTATTTTTATTGGTGGTTAAACATATAATATAGATCGAACAGTTGAAGCAGTGTTGAATACTTTTTATTGCACATTAAACAAAATTACAGCAATATTTGAGAAGCGATTATATAGTTATATTACAGAACTATTTGTTATTTTTAAGATTAAGTCAATTTTACCTTCTATAAACTTGAGAGATTTCATCTAAGAATTAATTATGTGTTAGTGAAATAGTCGTATATAACATTTGAGAGTGTTTTAAGTTTACTTATTAAAAGGCAGACAATTTAATTTTATCAGTTTGTAACCCGAATATAACAAACGTCTATTGTATCCCTTATCCTATTAATATATTACAAGGGATAAAGTTACTAATATAATAAAAGTTTGCAAAGAGAAATGTTTAAAACCCCTAATGAACACTGAAGAAATAAAATGTTTGAAAGTTGAATAAACATGTTATATATTTTTGTTGGAATAAATTATTTAAGACAATAATTATTCTTGCTAGTTTTTAAAATTCTCACGTCTTATTTTAATAGATCATTAGATATTTTTAAAACGTAAGAGCGTGAAGATAGGAATAGAGGTGAGGCGTCGGCGGAGGCGCGTCGTTGCGGGTCGTAAAAATGACGCATCTGCCACCCTTTTCCCATTCCAGTGGAAATAAATAACCTTTCAAGAGAATGGAGATTACATAACTATTTTAGTGTTAGCTCTGCCATTTAAAAGGATGTGGCTAATTTTGAACGATTCTACAATTAAATGTTACCACCTGTCATTTATTGGTTCGATGGTCTATATAAAATTGGCTAATATTGTTTATACGAAGATTTTCTCAAATTAGTATTTATACCTTTTATAGAGCCAACCTCTTGCAACTCAGGTGGGATTTGTTTAAACACAATTCATTCTCAGTTATTTTAACAGTGTAAAATGAATATCGTATTAATAGGTTTTTAATATTTCAATTAAGCTTTCTGATTTCAATTTTGATTAAACCTGTTAGCTTGTATAATATTAATTATTTTGGTACAATAAATAAAATTTAGTACAATATTAATATTGTACTACATTACAATAATCAAGTAGTAGTGTAGTTTGTAGACTAATTTAAATTGATAAGATTGAGATCTACGAGTACGCATGTTTAATTAGTTCAAAACCACGGAAACTTTGGTGTTATAGTTGTGATGAACTTAAACAGTAAAGTTTAAGAGAAATAATGAAACCAATTTATGTTTTCTATAATTATGTGAATTAACTATTGTTAATTCCATTGTGAAGTATCTTCATTAATCCTAGAATACAAAACTATAAACACATTCTGGGAGAAAATCTATACAAATGACAAAACAGCGTTAAGTATCAAACTTATCAGCCACGAAAACTCTTATGAATTTAGAATAATTTACATATTATAATGTGAAATAAATTGGTACGTTGTTGCATTCAATTTACAACTTTGTAAATGTCCACTTATTTAACAAACTAAACACCGCCTGATAAAACTATAATTAATATTACGTGTTTTTACGAGTACATAGCTTAATACCGTATAGAGTAAAGCATAAGCTTACTTGTAACGTCCAGGTCTGCCACACTAAGAACACGAATTACTAGTTGGAACTGCGACTGTCAGGCAGTGAATGATATATGACAATTGCTAGTTGTCAGTTAAGTGATAAGAGTGACACCCTCACCGATAAAGCAACGTTGCTCATTGAGTAGAGTGACTCAAATGATAGTTCAATGTCTTAAGACGTACCGTTTCATTCGACTTGAATTGAAACGTGATCTATTTGAGAGTCGAACATAATTAGTGTTTCAAAAACTAAAATCAGCTCCAAAATAAAATCATTCATTGAAACATCTCATGATGTCTAAATTTGGTATTTAAACTGTTATCCTTTTTGGGGAAATATTTACTTCCGAATACAAACTGGATGAACCTAGAGGTTTATGAAAGTATAAAAAATAAGTGCTGAAATTTAAACAGCACTATCTCACTAAATCCATAACAAAAAATAGAAACAAATTTCAATGATTAAGCCTCCTTTATCCTAGCACTAGTTTAAAAATTTTCAATGTCACAGAAACTCCACTATAACTAATACAAAACCTGACATTTCCAGAGTTCAACGCAAAGCTTTGCATATTCATTGGATCGGTTGCCTCGTGGCGTCAAATAGTATTTGTCGCGCTCACGCTCACATTTAATTAGATGTTAGCTTTATTACATTTATGTATTTATTTATTTACAAATTAAATCAGAGAGAGTCGTGTAAATTAGCCTTCGGGGAGCTTGGATTACTCACTTTGCCTAGCCTCTACATTCTCGACGTCGTGCTATACTGCCGATTCAAGTGCGTCTCACTTCGGGGTAGCGACGTACACCAATACGGAACTAGAGGCCGGGACAACTTTCTTATGGCACAGCACAGAACTACTGTTTTTGAACGCTTGCCATCTCAGGTTGGTGTGAGGCTAATCAATAGGCTCCCTGAAGAGATCAAACGCGTCAATAACCACAAACAATTTAAATCTCGATTAAAACACTTCTTAGTGTCCAAAGCATTTTTACTCAGTTGACGAGTTTGCGATGGGTCGCTGGGATAGTCTTCACTAACATTAAAAAAAAATTACAACTCCCCTTCTGATATCCAAGAAAATTTGGCCACTATCGAGAAAACGGCGGCAGGTGGCACATACCCAAAAAGTAATTTTTATTTTAAATTTACTCGAATATTTTTTACTCAGAATTAAAATTAATTGTGTTAGTTATTATTAGATTAGGACTTTTATTTCTATATGACGCTTGCAATACAATTATTGTTAATTGTTTCCTGCAATAAAGAGTATTATTATTATTATTATTATGTAAACTCATTAAGAACTGTACAATATGTATAAATGTATATATATATATATATATATATATATATATATATATAATTTTAATCAGACCAACGTTTTGTTGAACAAAATGGAATTCTATGTAAATTTGTAGGATCAAAACATGTATTAGTCATATATATATATGCGTGCGTGCGTGTGTGTGTGTTGTGTGTGCGTGTGCGTGTGCGTGTGCGTGTGCGTGTGCGTGCGTGTGTGCGTGTGTGTGTGTGTGTGTGTGTGTGTGTGTGTGTGTGTGTGTGTGTGTGTGTGTGTGTGTGTGTGTGTGTGTGTGTGTGTGTGTGTGTGTGTGTGTGTGTGTGACTCGTATATGACAACGTCCGGAAAGTCCTGTTTCCTTCACAGTCGTCAAAAACAAGCTTCAAACAAAGAATTATTTTCACCTTTACCCCCTCAAAATCGATAGCGTTCTTCATTAAACCAAGAGGAATCTATGCACCTAGTACCTTCTATCAAGAGTTATCACACAGGCGAACAGACAAACAGCGTCACG
The DNA here is from genome assembly GCF_021130785.1 of Homalodisca vitripennis. Classification (NCBI taxonomy): domain Eukaryota; kingdom Metazoa; phylum Arthropoda; class Insecta; order Hemiptera; family Cicadellidae; genus Homalodisca; species Homalodisca vitripennis. The sequence continues at coordinate 65,163,725 of NC_060207.1, forward strand.
ATTTTAAAATGGACCTTTCGGATCTTATTAAGAAACCTCAAGGTAAACACAGCAAGATTCCATGTGTTGGATACTGTTGATCTGGAGTTGTCATAAAACTCAAGATCGTCGGCAGTATTCTACATGTTGGATACGGGTGGTATCGGGTTAACATAAAACTCAATAACGAATCAAAATGCTGCAAACACTGCAGTGCTCCAAGCGTTGTAGATGGGTGATATGGGGTTAACATAAAAGTCTATATCGAATCAAGATGCTACTAAAACAGCAGTACTCCACGTGTAGGATACGGGTGAGTGGGGTTGACATAAACCTCAATATTGAATCAAGATGCTGCAAAAATAGCAGTACTCCACGTGTTGGATACGGGTGTTATGGGGTTAACATAAACCTCAATATTGAATCAAGATGCTGCAAACACAGCAGTATTCCACGTGTTGGATACGGGTGAGTGGGGTTAACATAAACCTCAATATCGAATCAAGATGCTGCAAACACAGCAGTACGCCACGTGTAGGATACGGCTGAGTGGGGTTGACATAAACCTCAATATCGAATCAAGATGCTGCAAACACAGCAGTATTCCACGTGTTGGATACGGGTGTTATGGGGTTAACATAAAGCTCAATATCGAATCAAGATGCTGCAAACACAGCAGTATTCCACGTGTTGGATACGGGTGTTATGGGGTTAACATAAAGCTCAATATCGAATCAAGATGCTGCAAACACAGCAGTATTCCACGTGTTGGATACGGGTGTTATGGGGTTAACATAAAGCTCAATATCGAATCAAGATGCTGCAAAACACAGCAGTATTCCACGTGTTGGATACGGGTGTTATGGGGTTAACATAAAGCTCAATATCGAATCAAGGTGCTGCAAAACACAGCAGTATTCCACGTGTTGGATACGGGTGTTATGGGGTTAACATAAAGCTTAATATCGAATCAAGGTGCTGCAAAACACAGCAGTATTCCACGTGTTGGATACGGGTGTTATGGGGTTAACATAAAACTCAAGATCGCATCAAGATGCTACAAACGATACGGCAACTGCGGCTTTACCCTGTACATGTTGAGCTGTGACAGGACTTGTTCGATAAGTGAGGTTACAAGCTGATATGCTGCCTCTCTCTGCTGTAATTTACACCTCAAGGCAGATGTCAGAGTTTCACAATAAATCGTGTTAAAGATTATGTGGGTGTCTCAAAATTAAAACTTTACACCCTTAACACTATTTAGACTAACGGAATCTCCACTAACATTTAAGAATGTACGTAAAATAAATAGTCTTCCGATTTGTCCGACACTGTAGGCTTGTCAACATTAACAAGTCTCAACATTAACTAAGGCATCTTGCTGGATAACTGGAATTTATAGAACGACTTTAACAACAATACGTGTTTTAGTTGATTTACAAAATTTATAAAACTAAATTATCAGTTTACAAGTGATGTAACCATATTGCCAAGTCTAGTGCAGTGCACAGTTCTGGCTATACTCACTGGCAAACATTGATTGAACATACAAACGTACACCTCGCTTTGCACTCCTTCCCCTCGCCCACGTAACATTGCCAGGTCTAGTGTAGTGCACAGTTCTTGCAATACTAACTGGAAAACATTGATTGAACATACAAGCATACACCTCGCTTTGCACTCCTTCCTGGCCCAGCTAACATTGCCACGTCTAGTGTAGTGCACAGTTCTGGCTATACTCACGAGGCAAAACATTGATTGAACATACAAGCATACACCTCGCTTTGCCACTCCTCCCCTCGCCCAGCTTGTTAGCTGGTGTCAGGTTGTATGCTTTGCGTTCAGCATACCTGATAAAGTTGTGCCTAACGTCAATAGTAATTTAACTATATTCTAAACGAGGTCATTAGTTTTGTTTTTTTTCTTTAGGTTATTTCGTTTCCTTACTACGGAAAAAAATAAAAGTTTAAATATATTCGTCATCTAATTTTTCATAAGGACATTAATTTTCTACATTAAATTGTAAATAATTAGAATAACACTGTTTGTGTCAGCCAGGTTTCTTTTAAACTAATTTATTTGCAGGAAAATTTCAATTTTATGAACCATTCAATTCTAATTTACTAGGTAGAAATGGTTTAAATCTGTTAAGAATGATTTATAATAGTGTTAAAATATATCAACGAATTATAAATTAAAATATTGACGTCGATTTTATTACAACCATAAAGAAAATATGGTAAATCTCAGAGTCTGCGAGTATTTTATTTTATGCATGTATAATGTTTTCATCACAACACGGCGATAAATGTCACGTTATACTATGAACATTAACATTTAACATCCACTAACAAAATAGCTAAAAAAAAGTACAGGATAGTAAACGTTTCTTGTTAAGAATTATGTGTGTTGAGTTTGATCCAGTTGGCGATGTCGGCAGTGCTGGAAATCTATCTTCTGAGATTGTGTCGGAATGGATAGATTTCCTCTAATCAAACTTATTACAACACCTTGCAAACCACCAAAGTGGAATAGCAATTTTAAATAATAGGTATTGACTTGAAAGTGAACAATAATAAATTTATTTAATTTACAAAAAATGTAGGCTGATAAATAGATGTTTATGATATTTACATTACAAATCAATTCCTAACAAATACAAAAGGAATATAACTGAATATTTTAGTTGAGAACATATTTTTAATAGTATATTTCAGAAATTAAAGTTTAACAATTTGCATAAAACTCTTAACTTTGTTGTTGTTAAAAAGAGTAAAAACAAGAATGAGTACAATAAGGTTATCTGCTTGACTTTACTGCAGCAGTACGGCAATCAACGGGATAACAACCAAGATGTGGTTGGTTGTCTGCCAACCCTTGAGGTTTTCCAGAAAAGTTACACCACTTTAATCCTTCTCGTCATCCTGACAATACGAATGTGCAACGTCTCTGTGAAAATTCACAAGTACGCACTAATACGCATACATAACCTTCTGATGACATCCATAAGCTGCGAACTCTATGTATCCACAGACTGTAGAAAAGAATCACGAATATAATATTTACTTCACAGATCAATCTTTAAACATTTTATTGTACCCATAATACCTGAATATCTATCTGAGTACAATTCAGTGAATATATTCTATTCACTCTCATTATTACATTTTAAAAAGACTAATAAAAAATGAAAAATTAGCCTTAGAATTGAGTTAGGGTCCAACATTTCAATTAAATAAAGTTTAAAATAGGTACTGCAATTGGAGCGTTTTGAACCGCCTCATACAACAATCTTTGAAATCATTGGTCATGATGTAAATAAACTGAGCAAATTATTTAGGGCAGCACTTTCAACATATTCTGTTTTATCGTTCAAAAACTTAATAGCTCGTATTGAACTTCTTTTTTGTGTTTTTAATACTATGTGATATAAAGTATTATTCATTAAAGACTACAAAAACCCGATTTCCAAGTATATAGCCTACCTAACTAAGGCTGTTAAAATTAATGTGGTTAAAATAAGTGACAATGTATTAATTTTAATAAGAAATAGTACAAAACCATTTATTTCTTTTATGTTCAAATTTTGATTTACGATTAGCAATTACAGCACTCAAATATTTAAATACCAAAGTTAATTCTGAAAAAGTAATTCGCCTTTACTAGTAGTATCAGTATTATTATATTAAATACTATTTAAACAACAAATATAAACCACCAGGAAATAACCCCTACGGCAGTTCTTATCAAATGTATTAACTAGAAAACCTTACGACAATAAGGCTTAAATAAAATTATGCATGTAAATTCTTTACTGGAACTTCCTTTACTCAGTTACACAGTTACGATAAGCGGCAAAGTTGGAGAGAAAGTTAACTTACATCAACGATACGACATGAGGTATGATTTCACACGTCGTGAGTTTTGTGACTTTCTAACAGCCGTCTAGAGTGTGTATGTTTATTGATAAACTATCTATACGAGTGTTTACAAATCTAGCTACAAACAGGCTGAATTGTTCATACTTCAAAAACTTTTAATACGGTTTCAAAATTCGTATTGATTTGTTTCCTAAATATTATAAATATTCCAAAACTTACACTCTACACCTTTTTGCCGCTTCTATTGAGTAAGGAAATCTATTAAAACCATTAAACTATTTTAATTAAAGATTTGAAGTTCTCACTCAGAACCGTTTATAAGAATACTTCAGAATATTCTCCGATAATTATTTGATAGCATGCAAAAATCCTATGCTCGAATTGGGATTCGAAACCCGGGCGCCGGGATGAGAAGCACAGACAAACCACTCAACTACAAGGGACGACACTTTAAAACTTAACTGTTGATAATAATTAAGCTGCTCGTTGTAACAGATTGGCAAACTGTTTAATCATTGTCTGTGTCTAATCACAAGTTATAACTTTATACAGTATTTATTGAATTAAACTATATTTTGTCTCTATAAGCACTGATAGATATGATAACGGTGAATTATAATACAACCAAAAGTTAGATAACCGTACAAAACTACCCACGCTGTGTAAATTAAAAGTAACGAGAAAAATAATTTTCACATTAAATATTTTTAGGTAACTAGGAAACCTAAAATAAAATTGAGTATTAATAACAAACAACATATCACGGGAATTGAACACAAGCTAGATGAGCCAACCAGCGCTCTTCTACTGCCTCGCAAATAATAAGTTGGATGTTACATTATTTTCTACAATATATTCGTATTTTATTTTAAGGTATTTAAATTTTGGAAACATTTAAAGCATACTATTGCTGCAAAAACTAAAACATGTACAAGACCAGGATTGTAAACCCCACGCACGTCCTAACAACATATACCAGTTCTGACCAGTTCAGAAACAATAGGTGATCTAGCCAGCAATTTCAACCAATTAGAAGACTCAGCAACTAACTCTGTTTGTTCCGTACATCGTAATGCGGGGGGGAGGAGTAGAAATTAGGTAAGATATTAAAAACGTGTCAATGTTTCCTGGTACAATGGTATAATATGGTAAGACATAATGTAATTTGTCATTAAATCTTGCTGCACACTGTATTTCAGACCCGGACAGACATTTTATAATTTTAAAGACGTAAATTGTAATAAGTACTTTTTGGTGTGCTACTATTCCAAGTTTAATGATATTTTCTGTTCATGACAACACTGCCAAAACATATGAGTTGAATGTGAACAGTAAAAATACACATAAAATCTTACACAGCAAATGATAATAAGAATTCTAACTGCTTTGTGTTTACTTTAAAACTCGTAGAGCAATAAACTGTTAAAACTTTAAGGAAACTCACAACAGATAACTTTTAGAGTTTGTTCTAATAATGTCCATGTCCACCTGAAATACTTTACTAAAGAATGAAAATTGCTCAAACCGTAGAAAATAGACAGAGAAAATTAAATACATTTATTAAATTATATCTAAAATCCGCACAGCAAACTTTGAAGTAGAGTAACACAAAACTAATGTTTACACCAGTTACGTTGTTTAATTATTTCAAAATACCTGATAAGTATCTTTCCTTACTATATGAGACAATCTTATTAAATGTATAACATTTAGAGAATGAGTAGAGTAAGACATTTTAAATAACGATTTATTTTGTCTTTTGACTTTAAAAGACAAAAAATATTTCAATTAATCAGTTAAGTTGTTCAATCTTTTTGGGTTGCATTTAAATAATTTCTTCTAGTATAGACTGGTGTTTTATATTTAATTGTACATAATATTAAAGGTCGTAAGCTATATTATCGCATTATCAATATTTAATGCATAAATTAGAAAAAACCCTGAAGATCTTTCATAAAACATTTCGAGTATTAAAATATTTTATCTGGGTCATTTATCATCCCCCTTTTGACAAAGTGGAACAGAGCAAGGGCGTAGAAATAGAAGCAAGATATCACTAAAGACAGCAACCTGTGTAATCGTGTTTAACCAAGTATCTTGTAAGCCAATTTCACGCTCCTGGCGAGGCAATGTCCGTGCCGTCCCCGGGGTAGGTACAGGCTTCGTGTTCCGGACATTTAGCACTGATATACATAACACAACTTCTGCGATAAACTGAACACCAACACAATTTCCCTTTTTACGTTGTCTGATAACGCGGTCCAACCAAAATCTGAACCAAAATAGACTCTAGAGGGCGTCCACATCTAGAAAATCCCATTATATGGAAAAAACCAAACTAATTATTTGTAAGCAAACCCTAACTTAAGTAATAAGAGCACAGATTATAAGACGTTAGTACTTTACTAATAGCAAAGTTGTAGACTTTGAAATTGTCAAAATTAGAAGAAATATAAACTTACAATATACTTTATATTAAACATTAAAACAAAGAAGCAAACACAGGATATTATAAACACTTAAAATACTCTAAAATATATTTAATTTTTTAGAGTAATGGGACAGAAAACACATCTTACTCTTCTTGGTCCATAAATAATGTATGTTTAGAAGCGCACTCACGTCCATATAAAATAACCTTCATGAACGTAAGAACACTCATCTTGTAAGCCAGAGTTTTTGTTACTGTTAAAAACGTTTAGTTTTAATAATCCTCTTACTCTTTGCATGTAAACAAGCAAATGTATGTATGATATGAAATCATCTACTCTGCTTAAAAGCATCACTTTTTATAATATCACTTCATTTTACTACCGTTATAGCGGAACTTGATAGCTAAACCAAGATAACTAATAAGGAGATACAGCCTTAGAAAAAGTACTTTGTAATCGGGAAATGGTTTCGGTTGTCAATTATCAACATAAAACTATTTGGCCTGGTTCAAATTGGAAATTTTTTTCTCGATTTAAAAACTTCGCACACTTTTTTTATTTCACAAATTCACATTGTACCAAAACTGTTATAATAAATCACGTGTACATCTTTACTTTTTTAATTGATTTCATTAATTTGGGAATGTGAGAATGCAAATATACATTAAAGTTGAGTTTTCTTTTGATTTAATAAAAAAAAACTAGAATCGCTATATATTTTATTACACCAATCTTCCATAGAGTTTCATGATAAATAAAACTTTTCTCATTATAATCCGGAGAGCAGAAACGTTCAGCTGGATAAATACATCAATGTCTGAGGCAACAAATCAAGATAAAACATCTGCGTCGACTTCGACAGAAACACCAATACCGAGACCCGCCGCGTCGAGTGAATAACTTATACAAACAGACGGAGATATCATTCAGCAGTTCAGCGCCCACGTTACGCTGCTGACTAACATCACTCCGTCGCTTATACTAGCGGCGCATAAAGCGCGTCGATTTCTGACAAGATTTCAGCGACCACGTTGCACCGCTGACGATGGTACGTCATAGCTTAGACCAGCGTCGCGTCTCATCGCTTATACCGTCTTGTTGCTGACGAGATATCATTCAGCAGTTCAGCGCCCACGTTACGCTGTTTACGTCATGCTTAGACGCGAGACAAATAGCTCGTCATTGTGTTACGAGAAGTCATGCAGCAGTTAAACGCCGGCGCACTTTATGAAGCCGTCGTCACGTCATCGTTTACACCAGAGGTTTACATATAGCATTTCATTTCTGACGAAATATCATTCAACAGGGCAGTGCCACGTTACGTTGCTGCCAAACACGTCATTGTTTATACCGCCGGCACTTACTGCGTTTCGTTGCCGACGAAATATTCAACAGGGCAGTGCCACGTTACGTTGCTGCCAACACGTCATTGTTTATACCGCCGGCACTTACTGCGTTTCGTTGCCGACGAAATATTCGTTACAACAGCACTTACTGCGTTTCGTTGCCGACGAAATATTCAACAGGGCAGCGCCACGTTAGGTTGCTGCCAACACGTCATTGTTTATACCGCCGGCACTTACTGCGTTTCGTTGCCGACGAAATATTCAACAGGGCAGTGCCACGTTACGTTGCTGCCAACACGTCATTGTTTATACCGCCGGCACTTACTGCGTTTCGTTGCCGACGAAATATTCAACAGGGCAGCGCCACGTTAGGTTGCTGCCAACACGTCATTGTTTATACCGCCGGCACTTACTGCGTTTCGTTGCCGACGAAATATTCAACAGGGCAGTGCCACGTTAAGTTGCTGCCAACACGTCATTGTTTATACCGCCGGCACTTACTGCGTTTCGTTGCCGACGAAATATTCAACAGGGCAGTGCCACGTTAGGTTGCTGCCAACACGTCATTGTTTATACCGCCGGCACTTACTGCGTTTCGTTGCCGACGAAATATTCAACAGGGCAGTGCCACGTTACGTTGCTGCCAACACGTCATTGTTTATACCACCGGCACTTACTGCGTTTTGTTGCCGACGAAATATTCAACAGAGCAGTGCCACGTTACGCTGCTGTCAACACGTCATTGTTTATACCGCCGGCACTTACTGCGTTTTGTTGCCGACGAAATATTCAACAGAGCAGTGCCACGTTACGTTGCTGCCAACACGTCATTGTTTATACCGCCGGCACTTACAACGTTTTGTTGCAGACGAAATATTCAACAGAGCAGTGCCACGTTACGCTGCTGCCAACACGTCAACCACCGGCACTTACAACGTTTTGTTACGAAATATTCAACAGAGCAGTGCCACGTTACGTTGCTGCAACACGTCATTGTTTATACCGCCGCACTTACAGCGTTTTGTTGCAGACGAAATATTCAGTGCCACGAGCTGGTCAGTTTATACCACCGTTACACGTTTTGTTGCAGACGAAATATTACGTCATTGTTTATACACCGGCACTTACAACGTTTTGTTGCAGACGAAATATTCAACAGAGCAGTGCCACGTTACGCTGCTGCCAACACGTCATTGTTTATGACAACGTTTTGCCGCGAAATATTCAACAGAGCAGTGCCACGTTACGTTGCTGCCAACACGTCATTGTTTATACCACCGGCACTTACAACGTTTTGTTGCAGACGAAATATTCAACAGAGCAGTGCCACGTTACGCTGCTGCCAACACGTCATTGTTTATACCACCGGCACTTACAGCGTTTTGTTGCTGACGAAATCTAAGAAATATCATTCTCGACACTAGCAAATTTAGCGAATTCTGATTGTTTTTCCTAGTAACTAGCCTCAGTGAACAGCGTAAGTTTGGATTGTTTATGGTCTAACTAGTTGTGTTAAAATTGATTAATGGTATAACTTGACCCAAGTAGTTTTATGTATTGTGTTATATTTTGTTATGAGACAGTTTTACTACTGATATTAACATCGTGTCGTGGAAACCTATTAGCGTTAACGAACAAGAATAAGAGCATTGATTCTGTATATAAAATCAATGCAATAAATTAATATAAGGCAAGGCTACTTTTGACCGTTTGAGTGTCATTTGTAGATGACAAATTAAAGGGTTTATAACTGAAAAATGGGTGAGTATTTTCTATGTGACCAATACTGCTTTGTTCTTAAAATAAATAAAAAGGAGTACAGTAATATTTTCTTCAGAAATTGCCATTTCTTTAGTGAAAGAGCAAGAAAACATAACTTCCATTTCTCTAGGGACGTTGGCACCGTAACCTGAGACGGGACAATTCTGCAGAAACATAGTCGCCATTCTGTACATTGTTGTTGTTACAGAACCGCTTCTCCGAATGCTATTGGAACGGACTGCATTGGAAAAGCTGTTTATCCCTCATCTTAGTATATATGCAAGCCTTTAACTTACAATAAGCTATTACATGTTCTACTGCTATAGTCGAATCGTTCCTAATTGTTTACGAGAGTATAAAACATTTACGTACGTATATAAACTATTTTTTAACCAAATGGTGAAGCGTTCAAAAGTTCAACTCAAAAATCAATAACATAAAAAACTATTTTTTATCAGCGGTGGATACCCCTATGGAATATTTTCTACAAAGAATCAATGGAACATTGTGTTTATTATAGTAATCAGAATCCATAATGTTATAATACAGTAATTCGTGAACATTTGGTAATACAGCATGCCAAATTTTATATACTTTTTGATTAAACATAAACACTTAATCAAAGCTACAAATGGCGTTTATTTCATGGTTTTATATATATATATAAATATATATATATATATATATATATATATATATATATATATATAATTTCAATTAAATAGCCTGAAATAATTTGTATGTACGATTCTCTAAAACCCTAGGTTAGACTTAAGAGAACCAAAAATTATATGTCGTATGAAATTTTCATACAAATTAGTTTTGAAGGAATATATCATATTCCAAATAGCGTAAAACATATTCTTTTGAGACTGCAGCGATTTATAATATAAACATCTATAATGAGCTCTCATCTATAATAAATTCATTTTAGCTCGCTTTTCGTTCAACCCCATACACAAGCTGTACTCTTTATATATTTTGTGCCGATTAAATATAAAAATAGCCCCCATTGTTTCAGTGCCGGTGAAGCTTTATTGCTTGTGCCATTACTTCAATTAAACCTACCTTTAGCTATCTTACCGTTTGTTCATAGCTTTCATGTTGTGCTAGCGTTAAGAGGGTGTGTTGGCTATAAGAAGTGAGGAATGGTTTAAAGAGTAATACTTTATGTTTAAGTGTGATATAATGTGAGAAATATTGTTCATGCCAAGAAAATATTTTTAAATTTCTTCAACGTTCAACCACTCTCACTGGTATATATGTTTTGGTTTTCTACATGAAACATGTTTCTTTCATTGTAGTTAGTTGTATTAATACGTTGAAGTTAGTAATGAATATAGTATAACAAATGATAAGAACCACGTAAGCTCTGTACTCCTCAAATACACTAGAATTAAAACTCCACGATACTTTATTCGCGTGTTTACAATTCGCTATACCTGCAGTATTGTTTTAGTTACAACCATTCAATCATACCTCATAAGTTTCTAAACCACTGCAGAGGACCCGAATATACGAGTACGAGAAACAATTTGACTCACATCGATATAGTACAACGCTGACCAAGCAAGAACCAGCACCAATAGTACAGCAGACTGTGATGATGTTCACTGGACAACTTCACATTAGACAACTGAACTGATAACAGCTGTCATCTGCGAGATTACACAACGGCCGGGCTGTTATCGCTGTATCGTTAGTGCACTGACATTGTCCACACCATCACCACTACAGCTCCTCCTTCGATAGGGTTTCCCCACCTCTATAAACTCAAAATGTTCAGAAACCATTATTTGTTTGACGATTACTTTTAGCAGACGCTATACAATAAAAGGGTTAAATTCGTAAAAATTTACTCAAAGGCGATAGCCAATTTCCTATAACAACACGACCTGGATTTTGTGAAATTGGCAGACAAATGTCTCCTAAAAAGAAATCGATAGTCAGCCAGCCACATAAGGTTAAGTAAGAGTCGAAAATTTCAACCACCACTTTTGAAGGAAAGCGAAAACCATAGTTGACGGTTACAAATTACGAATAATACATTTTTACTAATCAAATTTAAACTAATTACATATAAATTAATTCCTTTATTGTTGCTGATACAACTTATTAACATGAGTTATTTATTCACAGCACTAGCACAATAATATTTCAAATAATGCCATATAAAACACACGAAATAGAAAAATTTAAACTCAATATACTATAATAATTAATGACCAATTAGAATAGACTAATTAGAATATGACTATGAATATAAATAGATAATCAATAAAACATACACAATGAAAAAGCAAACGCATATTTTACCTAATACTATTTTATTGAGCATATATACTTATTTCATGGATACCTTTAATCTTATATGTAAAATTCTCGTGTCACAATGTTAGTTACCTTACTCTTTCGAAACGGCTTAACCGATGTTTACCAAAATTGCATATGCATATTCAGTAGGTCTGAGAAACAGCTACTATCTATTTTTCATACCCCGAAGTGTTCAGGGTGGTCTACAAATTCAATTTAGAAGATCACAGTTTTCAAAGCGCCTGAATGTTATAAACTGCAAATACGAGACAGGTACATTTTGTTCTATATCCAAACACTATTTGAAGGCGCTAAGTTAACATGTATATTTTGTGTTTAACCCTTTTAGTGCCAGAGATAAAATCAAATCTATGTTGAAAAGTGCCGAGTTATTTTTTGTGTGACTATGCGAAAAGTGCCAGAGAGTTTTGGACAAAAACACTAGGTTTTAGAAGAAAATGAGTACCTATAAATTTTTTTTTCAATCATAAAAATCTTCTGTTTAATTCTTTTTAAAGGTAAATGTACTAGGTATCAGAAACTATTAAACATTAAAATTTCATTTTAAAAATAACAAAACCACATTAAAAAGCTACATTTCTACGGAAACTTAATAAAAATCAAGTTTGGGGTTAACTAATTATTATTACAAACTTTTATTTTGAGATTTCATTACTTTAATGATAAATAGAATTTAAAAACAACCCAAAATCATGTGTAATAACTTAATATTGTACCATAAACATCATTTTTATAAATAGTTAATTGCTTGAGAATATTTTTACTAATACTCAAGGTTTCATAAAAAATTCACTTAAAATTTAATTTTGATAATTAAAAGCTTCTTTTGAATTCTTTTTGAAGGTAAATAAATTGTTCATCAGAAAATATGTAACAATAAGATGTTAATATAATTTAAAAAAAAATACAAAATCATTTTAAACAGTGGCTTTTCAACATAAACAAAATAAAAATCCAATTTAAGGTAATAACTAATATAACAAAAATTTATTTTAAAATTTTAATACTTTTAGGATAAAGAGCATTAAAAAACGCCTTAAAATCATGTGTCATAACCTAATATTGTACAATAAACACAATTATACAAATTATTCAAGTGCTAGAAGTTTGTTTTGCTAAAAAACTGAAGGTTTTTGGAAAATATTCAGTTAAATATTTTTTTCGCTATAAAAAGCTTTTTTTAATTCTTTTCAAAACTTTAATACTTTAATGATAAAAGCCAATTAAAACCATGCACAATCATGTGTAATATAACAATAATTACTAAAACGAAACTCAAAACATAAACATAACCATATTCAGGCAATTTTCAAACAAACTCCACAACACTGTCTTCATGGACACTCGGAAGTGACTGTCAATACTTTTTTTTATTGATTTTAATATCTAATATAGCTTGGAAACATTTTACATTAATACAAACGCACGATTATGTAACCTCAAAACGCTCCGCTATTCGTCTCGACACCGCGATCGCGATCACGATCCAACTGAGAAAGTGTTGTATTTTAGTTAGTTGTTTACGTCACATAAAAGCGTTAAAAAGTCGAAATAATAGTTGAAAAGGTTAGTTTAGTTAATGTATTGGCACTTTGTATGATATTATTCAGTATGGAATAAGTTATAGAGGTACTACAAATGAAATAGAAATCGTCTCGATCCGATACTCCGGCACTCTTCGCGCAGGAACGTGTCGTCTCGGAGCGAGACTCTCGGCACTCAAGGGTGTTTTTAAAATCGTCTCGTAGCGAGATCCCTGGCACTCAAAGGGTTAAAATAAATTATCTATAGTTAAACTTTTTTAGGTTAAAACTTAAACCTTGAATTTTAGAGCACTTTATAATATAGTACATGTACGTGTAACTTGCGTCTTTCTTTAATTTGGTTCTTTTTCGCAGGACACCTCAGCCTAAAAAATTGTAATCTTCTATCATTCAATTTTTAAATATGAGCAGTCATTACCATAATTAAGTAACTTTAATGGTCTATTAAACGTTACTTGAATTAAAGTGTGTCTGTAAAATTAACTTGATTGTTTTATTCAACCATAAACTATTCAAACGACTGCACTGGAATTTGACATGGAGATTCTTAAGGTCCCTGGGATGAATATATGCATTTTTTTACTTGTAAAATACATCCTGGCTATGCCCCACTGGTCTTTAAAGTAGCAACATAATCCCTCTAAAGTTCTGAAATATTAAGTAAAAGAGCATTCCTAATGTTATCAACTGTTCTGTGTAAACATTGTTTATTATTTTAAATTTGTTTACATTGATAGTGGGTGAAAATATTTTTAACGTCGTTTTAGATTTCAGCGGTTAGGTAAGTACTTATCTATTTTACAAAATATCCCAAAAGATAAGATGGTCAAAATTTGACACCTAAGACTCCCTTTGAAGCAGTCGGCAAGACCTGTGCTAGATGAAAATTCGCTGGACTGTGCTTTTGAACTAATGTACTAATTCCGGCTTTAAATGTTCTAAAATATTAACAATGTTTTTCAATTAAAAAGGAAATAAACGCGTAGTTTCATTGTTAACGTACTTTTAGCTGTGCATTTTAATCAAATATTACGTTTTAGATCTAACATATAATGTTACTATCTAACAAAGTAAATTAGAACAGCCATAAATATAAACGTTTTACGTATTTTATTGATCTTGGCAACAAGGCAAACTCAACATTGGCGTAGAAAATAAAATTCACTTAAACCAGTAGTGGTCATGAAAGTGCAACGCCTACTAAACTGCGTGCAAAGGAGCGGGTAACTGCTAGAAGTGCAGATATAAGGGACAATGTAGTCTGTCATTTACTTTACATTTAAACACTATTATTAAACCTAAATTATTTATATTTTTACAAAAGTGGGGTTATCAGAGCTGTGTATGTATAGCCTATTATGTTTTTTTATCAAAAAAGAGGCAAAAATAGCAATGAAAAAAACCTAATATCAAAGTAAATTACAATGACCATAAATAAACCAGTTTTAAAATTGTATTTCTTGATCTTGGGAAGAAGGGAAACTCAACATCAGCGTCGGAAATATAATTCACACGAACCAGAAGTTTCCATACAGGTTTGCACGTAGGTTCTGGAAAAGCAACCGTGTAGAAGTATTGCTTTTCACACAGGCAATTATATGTGGCATACTCTCGAGTGGGCAAACCATTCAGTTTATTTGAGTTAGCTAAAGATTGGCTAGCAAACAATATTGTAGAATCCATTGCGTTAATGTATTTATGTTGTAATTAATATTATCATTTTATGTATGAAATATTATAATTAATTATACAGAATAAGTTATATTAAATGAGAAAATAAGAATGTTTAATGTTTTGTATATGTACATTCAGTCATCGTTTACAGCGCTCCATGCTGCTTCCACTCATAAACCACATTCGCACATATTAATAAGAATTTATATGGTAAATAACGTTTGCCGGGTCAGCTAGTACAACTATAAAATGTAAATAGCTTGATAATGTAATAATAATAAATAATATTAATAATACTAATTACCAGTACGCCAGACCACGTGAAGCGTAACAGGCTTCGATAAAAGGGACATCCCGTTGAAATACAGCACTATCATCAAACTCCATGTTTAATTTGGAAATTAATCTTCGTTCAAAAATTCATGATAAGCTCATTTCGTCAAGTAATTTTTCGTCGCAGCTTTAGTTAGGCCTATCCTGAGAACAGAGAGAAAATTTGCTAGGCTTTTCGCCAATTCGCAGTCAGTTAATAACAACCAATGGTAATAATAGCTCCAGTAATAATTTAAACGAATATGACGGAAACAAGAGAAGAGAAAGTATAAAAAGTAAGAATGACAATAACGGTACATATACCAAAAGGCTATAGATCTAACAGTAAAAAATACACTAAAGATAAACATAAATTTATAAAGAAGCTGAGAAAATAATGCATATCACGTAATAAAATTACAAGAAACAACCTAACAGCGACACAAGATCATGCAGTTATTGGTTATTTTTCTAAAATAAGGCAAGCATTCAACCGAAGAATTGTTTATAAGCACACTCTTCACTGCCAGTCTTAGTCAGCCTGTGTATTATTGGAAGTTGGTTTGGCATGTAGTTGACAATGGCAGGCTCGACACGGAATGTGGAGGTCAATAAGGTGAAGTATGTCTAACTAGTCACTTTGACCGTTCAGACATCAGGCATCATAACCAACACCTGAGGTTTCCGGTACACACCATCTCGTTAACAATTTGTCGCTGTCATTTGTTAAATCTTTTATTGATTAATATGAACCCCACATGGCCTTATTAACATCGTATCGCTGTGCGATAAGTACATAGTTGAAAACATAGTACATAGACACTTGAAACTCGGTACATAGGATATCAATAGCGCTATCAATAGGTGTGACTGATGTTGTTGTCTTTAGATTACGCATACAGCAATTTTGGGTCAAAGCTAATTAACCTCTCATCTATTTCCGTGTTAGATTCAATTGCTTTATTTATCAATGAGGTGATGTGGTTTATAGAGGCCATCTTTACTCATATTGATGATTTTCTCCTGTAGGTGTTTGTTTACATAACTATTACCTCATTGTTGAATCGTTTTCCATTTAAGCACACAGAGTTCTTTCTTCTTTTTTACATATTCGAACTAGATGGATTCGATCTGGGTAGCAAAGTTCAAAATCTTGCCTGATCTCTTCCACAAGGTGAAAAGCTCGATAACTGTTTCTACAGACATATATTTTTCTGGTAGAATTATCTGTTCCACTTGGACAAAGTTTAGACATTTCTGAAATAAAGAAGTTGTAGGCCCATATGTTTTCTCATTGGTAATGTTATTTACTATGTTTTTATATTGACCTATTTTCTAGTAGGTCTATCTATTGTGTTAAAATGTTTGGAGAAATGTGTTCTTCTGTAGCAAGTTCATGTACCCTATCTTTTTCTGAGTAAGAAGGATTTAGACTATAATAAGAAACCATATTTATCGCTGTTGGCCATACTGATCAGTCAGGTTTCAATTAAACACGGGACAGCTCCGCCACAGCCAACTAAACTGTACAGGTGAAACATATTTGAAGTGAAAAACTGGGTAACGGCTACGACATTGGTTTATTGGTGGCTCTCCACCAGGCTGAAATATTTCAAACATTTAACTCTTATCAATAATGTTTCGACGCAGTGTGAACAGGAAAATACATTAGATATTATCTACAGATGTATCAGGTGGTAGTTTATGTGGCACAATATTAAACAATTACGTACTAATAATTATTAGTAACTTTCATTCTTTTTCGTATCATCCAATTTCGACTCGTACAGAAACGACAGGGATAGCTGACAATCGATTTCTTTCGAAGGTAAAATTCCTCAATCAATTTTACGGTTGTGTTCTTTTATAACCAATACTGGCTTATTCCTCTTATGTTTTAAGAGCTGTATGTTTTCTCTATACCTTCTGGAAAATATAGATAACATTCTGATCTTCTGACTTCCTTAACTACAAGTAATAAATATAATTGTATAGTTTAATGGCACAATGTAATTCAATAATACAAAAGCAATATTTTTATGATAAATAATGTATTTGACTCACTACCTGAGGCTAAAAGCTAAGGGCTAACCCCCCCCCCCCCCCCGCAGAAGTATCAAGTGCTCACCTTCGTCGGACATTACAACAAATTTTAAACGTGAGACTTCTCCTTCATTGGTAAAGGCTTGAAGACAAATAGCTTAGTCTTGAAGGATAATAAAATACACTCCTCATAAAAGGCAGCAACGGTCAGTATTACCTCAGTATAAGTGTGAGAGATCAAGCGAGAGCTTTCCATCTTTTAGGAAAACTAACAACTTTCTGCTTCTTCACTTGTATTAACCATACATATTGTTTGTATCTGAAAGGAGAACATCCCTTATCCTCGGAATACATCAGTTTACATTTGTCAGCAATTAATTTCCATAAATTAGCACACTTAATTTACTGACTGAATCTTTTAGCACTTACAGTCCCAGGAGTCTGTGGCACACAACATTCAATGAAAATTTTCACGTAAAGCTGAGAGTTTTAACATTGTGTACTTTACCTAGTCCAGTATTGCTATTTAACACATTCAGTTTCGTACGCTTGTGTTATTCCATAGTAAGTGTAAATACCATTACCAAGAATCTTCACGTGAAGGTAAGAGTTTTAACATTGTGTACTTTAGCTAGTCCAGTAGTGCTATATCAAACATTCAGTCTCATACGTCTGTGTTATTCCATAGTAAGTGTAAATAACATTACCAAGAATCTTCACGTGAAGGTAAGAGTTTTAACATTGTGTACTTTAGCTAGTCCAGTATCGCTAAATATCACATTCAGTGTCGCACGTCTGCGTTATTCCATAGTAAGTGTAAATAACATTACCAAGAATCTTCACGTGAAGGTAAGAGTTTTAACATTGTGTACTTTAGCTAGTCCAGTGTTGCTATATAACACATTCAGTCTCATACGTCTGTGTTATTCTACATTCAGAGTAAAAACCATTACCAAGAATCTTCACGTGAAGCTAAGAGTTTTAACATTGTGTACTTTAGCTAGTCCAGTGTTGCTATATAACACATTCATTCTCATACGCCTGTGTTATTCCATAGTAAGTGTAAATAACATTACCAAGAATCTTCACGTGAAGGTAAGAGTTTTAACATTGTGTACTTTAGCTAGTCCAGTGTTGCTATATCAAACATTCAGTCTTATACGTCTGTGTTATTCCATAGTAAGTGTAAATAACATTACCAAGAATCTTCACGTGAATCTAAGAGTTTTAACATTGTGTACTTTACTTAGTCCAGTATCGCTAAATATCACATTCAGTGTCGCACGTCTGCGTTATTCCATAGTAAGTGTAAATAACATTACCAAGATTCTTCACGTGAAGGTAAGAGTTTTAACATTGTGTACTTTAGCTAGTCCAGTGTTGCTATATAACACATTCAGTCTCATACGTCTGTGTTATTCTACATTCAGAGTAAAAACCATTACCAAGAATCTTCACGTGAAGCTAAGAGTTTTAACATTGTGTACTTTAGCTAGTCCAGTATTGCTATATAACACATTCAGTCTCGTACGTCTGTGTTATTCCATAGTGAGTGTAAATAACATTACCAAGAATCTTCACGTGAAGCTAAGAGTTTTAACATTGGGTACTTTAGCTAGTCCAGTATTGCTATATAACACATTCAGTCTCATACGTCTGTGTTATTCTACAGTCAGAGTAAAAACCATTACCAAGAATCTTCACGTGAAGGTAAGAGTTTTAACATTGTGTACTTTAGCTAGTCCAGTGTTGCTATATAACACATTCAGTCTCATACGCATGTGTTATTCTACATTCAGAGTAAAAACCATTACCAAGAATCTTCACGTGAAGCTAAGAGTTTTAACATTGGGTACTATAGCTAGTCCAATATTGCTACATAACACATTCATTCTCATACGCTTGTGTTATTCCATAGTAAGTGTAAATAACATTACCAAGAATCTTCACGTGAAGCTAAGAGTTTTAACATTGTGTACTTTAGCTAGTCCAGTAGTGCTATATAACACATTTGTAATACGTCTGTGTTAATGAGACACATGCACGACCTAGATCATTCGATGTTATATGTATACTTTAAACATTTAAAAGCTAGAAAAAACTAGCTGACGAAATAATGTTTCTGTATTTCTTAGGCACACATGAAACGAAGTTGAATATTGTTGACTGTTCGTTATGTGACTAAGATGTACGTGACTTATGTGTATGTTTCTATCTTGAATAGTTTTCAAAAAGTTCGAAGTTTAATGAACAAGCAGATATAGAAGGAATAAACTGCAAGACACTGCGTGTTCAAGATATATCAAGACATATTCTGCATGTATAATACAATCTCCAACATCTCTCCCAGCACCTTCTCAACACTTCACTAGATTTGTCACAATCTTAACTCTACATACTGTGTCACATTGCATTATTAAGCTATAAATTCGGCATAATTTTAGCTTCTTCTTTCATACTTAGGTAAAAGCTTTATGTACCCTATTTTTTAACATTTCAAACTTTTTTATAATTCAATTATTTTGTATTTGACCGTATATATCGCATATACGTTTAAATAACCAAACTAACATACGATCGGAAGACAAAATACAAGTCAAACGACTTTTATTTACATCAATTACATTTTTATGAATAGCAATTGCTGAATTTAATTTTAATAAACATTGAATCACAAAAAGTACTTGCTAGGCCGGGACTCGAACCCTGATCAATCACTATCGTCTTGGATTGGTATACTGAACTGAACTAGGAGGATTTGAAATTTATATTTTCAATTCGGAATGGGTGTAAATTATTTTTAAATGGTTAGTATGCAAATTTTCAGTATGAAAATGTTCTATTCAGACATTTTTATTGGTGCATGAAATTGAGAATTTTGAGAAATTCGCCATCGGAGATCAACGCCATCATATGTGTTTTATGTATTATATTCCATTTAGAAATGTAAAAAAACTTTACAAAGATTATAAACAACCACCGGTTCCAAAATATACCAATTAGGGACTTAATAGTCCTATGATTTTTAAACTGAGATATAAATATGGACACTATGAATTCCGTAAAATAGTAGATTTAGTTTACACATTTTAGTCCTCCTTGTCTTTCATCATTTTCATAAGGAATTTAAAAATGTTAACAGAAAGTTTGTTTCATTACTAATTAAGGAAATTTGCAAGTACATAAACAGAAGTACCTTGAAATATAAATTATGTCAGAGGAGCAATTACTGATACAATTTGTTAATCTTATCATGGTTTAATGTATTAAAAATGTATACATTAAGGTATAGTGTATGTTTCCAATGTTTTACAATTACATGCCGAATACAGTATGTAACGAATACATTACATAAGATACTATATTATTTGTCTCCCTTCCCAAAATATTAGTCAAGTAAATGGTGGTCAAACTGATGACGCTAGTGTTATTATCTATTTACAAAGATTCTAGTAGTATAAATCGTAAATGCAGAGCAGTATCCAATGGCATCAGGAGGTCGAGAAAGCATGTTAAATCCCTGTCTTCCATTTGCCTTCAGGCCTGGAACATCGGGATAAATGGGGGTGTAGATAACGATTTCTCCCTGTGACCGTCACTAACCCCTCAGTGCTTGAGGATATCCCGCTGTCCAGATACACCAGCCATATACACTGACTATTGCCAGTGAGTATTCATTGTTATAAAATTATAGTACAATATTGTAAGGAAAACATACTAAGACATACACAGCAAACAAAATAAAGTAGAGTTTAGAAAAAAAAACTTGAAAATAAAAATATAAAGACTATGTTTTTTTAAATTAAATTCTCACACCCTGAAAAATGTTGTTAATGAGATATACTGGTACATGTGTTTAGTAAATAAAAAAATCTCTCAACGAGAATTTTTATTAAAAGGTTGAAAAAATATTAGCTTAAGATAAGTAGCAGAGGTAAAATAAAAGAGTTTCCTGAGCTATTGTTAAAATACGTGTGCGAGGTACAGAAAAATATCTAGAAATTTGAATAACTAAAAATATTGCTATATAGTAAAGATACGCTAAAATAAATGGTTTTTTAATCATTCATACTAGTGTTAATACACTACTTTGTACCACTCAGAAAATTAATAGAGTTTAATTGATAAGTTTTGGCCTATAACATGCTATGAGTTAAGTGTCCGGTCTTATAAATAAAAGGTGATTTTTTTATTGGTGCGGTTTTTTAAAACTAAGTAAAAAATGAAAAACAACCTGCATTGACATAAAAATGCATTTATTTGAACAGTGTCATGACATTACCGTTTAAAAATGATTTCTGGCATATGGGCTCCATTTCGTTCGCGTAGAAAGCCCAATCGAGAAGTCCAATTTTCGAATACTCTTTCCAGCAGCTGTGGTTGAATTCCGCCAATAACTCGACGAATGTTAGCTTCCAAGACATTTAAAGTTTGTGGCTTGTCAGCGTATACTTGAGACTTAACATATCCCCACAGAAAGTAGTCTGTTGGCGTGATATCACACGACCGTGGGGGCCAGTTGACACTACCACTAAATGAGGTGATACGTTCACCAAATGTTTCTGCCAAGAGGCCAATTGTGTCGTTTGCCGTGTGGCACGTCGCGCCGTCTTGTTGGAAACAGACATTTTCTAAATCCACTTCAAGTTCGTTTAGCTAAGGAAAGAAAAAGTCCCGTAACATTGCCCGATAGCGTTGACCATTTACCGTAACAGTCTGGCCAGCATTGTCTTTAAAAAAATAAGGGCCAATAACACCACCTGCCCAAATGGCGCACCAAAGTTTTTGTGGATGAAGGGGCATAACAACAAATTCTTTTGGGTTTTCATCACTCCAAATCCGACAATTCTGTTTGTTGACAAAGCCGCATAACCAGAAATGAGCCTCATCACTGAAAAAAAAATCTTGCCTGCGAAAGCTGGGTCACATGTTATCTTATGTTGAGCCTATTCAACGAAATCAAGAAGCTTGCGATAGTCTAATCGTTTCAGTTCTTGCACCAACTGAATCTTGTATCGATATAGGCGTAGATCCTTCCGTAAAATATTCCATAGAGTTGAGTATCAGATCGCTAATTGCTGCGCACGATGACGAATCGACACACTTGGATCCTCTTCAACACTATGAGCAACAGCATCAACAGCCTCTTCGGTCCTTACTGTGCGGCATCTCTGCCGATGCTTGTCAACAAGAGTGTGGGTATTACGAAAACGATTAACCAAAGCTCGAATACCTGACTCTGATGGACGATTATGAGGTCCGTAAATCGGACGAAGAGCTCGGTAAGTTGCCCGAACTGAACTGCGGTTTTCAAAATAAATTTGCACTATTAGCAAACGCTCTTCTTTTGTAAGTCTGTTCATGGTTACTATACAATAATACACACTAGAAAATACAATTATCGAAATGCCATAAGATAATAAACAAAGATCAGCTGTTTTATTCAAATTTAATTGTTGTGTTTAATAGTGGTGCCAACTTAAAAACCACACCAATAAAAAAATCACCCTTTACAAAGAGAAAAAGATAATTTTGATGTGATCGGGCTGCCTAGGAGGACATACATTATAATGCAGTTCTTCTCATCCAATTTTAAACTATAACCCCTTAGGTTCCCTGATTTTGTATAATAAATACTTTTTTTACATAACAGTTGCCCCATATTAATAGTTTGTCCCCAATGTGAGATCCAGAGATAAGTTTATTATCGTTCTTTTCTACATGTTTTGGAATAACTTACGTTTGTTGAACTCGTCAATTAGTTATGTTAAACATTTCAATAGCCTTAAACAAACAAGAAACATAAATTATTGTCTTGAGTTTAAACTTCCGGCCTGAAAACTTGGAATATGACCCTGCCATAATTTTTGCAGACTCGATACTAGAAGAAGACTACAGCTCAAAAATGCTTGGTACAGATCTTAATCAAGGGTTGATTGAGAGTTGCCGCACTAAGAACGATTGCGCGAAATTATCCTCAGGCATTTATGTTTAGAGGTCTTTAGCCAAATGTGCTTATTGTAGTACTATTCTGAGGGTACGTATACAAAGAGCCAGACGATTAGGGTAATCAAAACTGGAAAAAAGCGGTTCGTGTAATTGCTCATTTGTATTTCAGAGAGTCTAATAGAGAAACTTTCAAAAAGCTACAATTGTTTAATTGTTTGGTTCTTTAAATTATAGAAATAAATCTGTATTATACCTTTAAATGTGCTATTACAAGTGGTCGGGACATACATTTCTATGAGACCCGAGGCAAATAAAAATAACAAATTGGGACATACAGAACGGTAGTTTATGAACGCTTGCCTTCACAGACAGGTTCCTTTCACCAGAAATATGTCAAACTGAATTAGAAATACCCCAACTTCCAAGGTGTTTAAAACTCGTCCAATATACTTTTTAGCGGTACAAGTACTTTATAAACTGGACTTGGCTTTGGCATACTGGGAAACCGACCAATCGAGAGAATAAGAATATATTGGGCTTAAAGTTGTAATAAATTGGCAAATGAATGAAGGTTTTGTACTGAATTATATGTATGATTATTAATTTCAACCTGGTTAGAAAGAAAAATTAAGCATATCAATTTATAGAAATCAATCATGTCTTTGCAACAAGGAGCTTGATTTGACTTTTTCTAGTAACCTATACGACCTCGAAAATACTATACAGCACATCGTATTTTACAAACAGATGTAAACTTTCTTCTAAAACTTTTGAAATAACATTGAATTCGAAACAAAAAATTACCAAGATAGAATATAAGTAATAAAAAAATACTTACATGTATATATATATAATTTTTCAATTTTTTGTATAGGTACATTTTTGCAAGATGGTAGTATAGTTTACTACTATTTCTATCATGAGGTAGACCTAGTACACAATACCACAGCCATATATCATGTTCGATAGTTGTTCCGTCCATGGCTGTCGGCATAGCCATACATATTGCATATATATGCATTATGCATTATAAGTGGTATATATGTAGTAAGGTACTACATATCTTACAGTGTAGTACAGATTATCATTCCAAACAATTATATAACTATGCTTTTTCCTGCATCGAAATTTATCAAATAGTGTTATCATTTTTAAACATCTGCATGTAAGACAAAAGTATCGGATTTGAATTATTTCAAAAAAAAAAATTATGGTTGCCTGTAAAGTCGGTTTTACGGGCGAAGATTTTACGTGACAACGTCTTTTTCTCGGTAGAATATTTATTGATATGAATATTATTAAATTGCACAATAGGAACAAGGAATTGAATGAAAATAAGAATTGCACAAATTTTAACTATAGAAATATATTTTGTTTACTAAAACATTGTACATAATTTGAAATTAATTAAAATTTGTTATTGTAAATGGTAAAGTTGAATAAAACATTTACTAAAATTGGAATTTGAAATTCTTGCTAAACACAGTTAAATTCTAACTCCGCGCGTGGTGATTGGTCGGTTTAGTTCGTTTGTTTGGTCGCACTGTTATGACAGGTTAGAGGTTATAATTTGTTGTTTTAAATGTTTGACTAGCAATACGCGCTGTTTCTTCTCAATCGACTGAATTACGATTGATTGCAGAGTGATTTAAACTAATAATTTACTTAACACTATCAACATTTGTCAATAGTATGACATAACCTATAAACTCAGTTTCTCAACTTTTGTGTCAATCTAACAATTAATCAATCAATCATAGTTTACGATAATGAAATATCAGTGTACAATTATTTACCTTTATTGTTGTAGTTGTTGTAAATGACGAATCTAAGCACTCCACATTTTCACGAATAAACATAGTTATCTGCTTTATCCCGTGCGGCGGACCCACAGTTATCTGCTTTATCCCGTGCGGCGGACCCACAGTTATCTGCTTTATCCCGTGCGGATCCCGTGCGGCGGACCCACTGGACGGGCATCGTAACGTTACCGGGCGTTACACTTTTTCATGAGTGACTCCGAGCCGCAACCTAATTTAAGACGTTGTCACGTCAAAAATATATATATAAATAAACCCTAGTGTTACTCGTAAATTCTAGGATCAATAGAAAATTTACATATAAATTTCCTTTTCTTCCAAAGCATTGAACCTATACACCTTTTTAAACACACTTTCCCCAGCAGAATCATTGGAAATTTAACAGCTTATCGGCAACAACATTTGACGATATAAAGAATAACTGGTATCACCATTAATAATCATTTTTTCCAAAAATATTTGGAATAAAATTGCTTTGCCGGAAATTCGTACTCGCCAAATCACTGCAGCATTGCATTTACTACTGGCTTTATTGGTTTCTATTCATGACACTATTCTGCAGTCTAAAAGAAAAACCTGTCAATTATTTTGGTGGTGTCATTTCAGTCATATTTTAGGTTTATTATGTATTACATTACACCATAACGGCTGTAATACATAATAAAACTGCTGGGGCAGCCATTCAGATAAGCAGGGAAAGCTCATCTAGTATTTTGCACACGAACTGTAACAGATAAAATTGCATTTGGAAATATTCAATAACCTAAGAGACTATGATACTTATATTGAATAATAGTAGCAGTTGTTTTATACCCATTATGAGTAATTTATTTAATAAGAAAGTAAAAGTAATTTGGTGATATGTCATTTCTTGGACATTATGCTATGACGATTTCGTATACTACATTCTGAATTTTCAATAAACACAGATCTTAGCGAATGGAAGCTCGATTAGTTCGGAGAAACTCATATTTCCTCTTCCCTGAAGGATTATCGTTACACGTAATTCGTAGAAAATTACTCAAAAATCTCGTGTATATACCTACATCTCTGTGAACACCACTATTTGCTTTGTGAATCACGCACTTAGTTCTATGTAAGAAGAAATAGATAAAACTTTCGATTTGAGTTGAAAGTTACACACGACGTGTTGAATGATGTAACGGTTACAAGGGAATTCAACGTAAACACAACTCAGGGCTGGATATTGAAAGATTGGTTCTTGGATCTGTTGAAAGCATTAACGCAGGAACAACTCTCAATGTTAGCCAAAGTAAGTTTATAGCTCTGACCAAACATCGCTCGGTTGTAAAGCTCCTCTGTTCAGAAGTTCTTCTTCTAAGGAGCGGTCTTCACGTTCCAAACTTAATTACGTATCGTTATCGATTTAAAACTTTCAAACTGACCACTTCTCTCAATAACAAGTTTACTACGTAAACTAAATACTTCAGGGGTTTCAAAAAGTGCATTTTAGATTGGACTGCAAGAATTGCTAATGTAATGCTGCTATAATATCAACACAATGTATTTTCTCTCATTCGCTACGAATTGTAAAAAAATAATAAAACAGGCTTTATGTATTTCCATTATCTATTTCCACTGCATTCCAACTAGCTTTATGAGAAATTTCTACCCAGTTCATAAAAATATTTTGAACACACTCTTTCATCGGCAACACTGTTACGCCACCTTCAAGAAAACTTAAGGGACATCCAATATTAGAGCAGCTCTGAAATAATGTGTCCTAAATTAGATGTACGCTCTTTCTTTCTGTATTGTTAAGTGCGTGAACAAGATTCTAATAATAAAAAAAAGAATTGTCTATTAAAATTAAAGAAAACCTATTAGACCTACTATCATACAATGTCATACTACATGTTGGCACTTTAAGAATTTCGAAAAAAATGGGTTAAAAAACCAGTTTTATTAATACATCAAAATAAGTAAAACACAAATAAGTGTTTCTCTTAGAAGTCCCTAATATGTTATTTACGGAATAATAATGTTAAAATGGTAATTTTAATGCCCGCTGGGATATTTCGGGAATGAAAATTGTATTATTAATATATATTTTTAAATTGGCACTTTGATTGTGATTTATTATTATTGTATTAATAACATTACTGTTTGAAATTGCTATATTAATTTTGTTAAATATTTATCACTTGTCGTAAATATTCAATGTTTAAATAATTAATAATTTATTTAATTACGCTCTTTCTAAACTGCAGTTGAACAAACTTAATCATAAATAATTTTAAATATAATTGTAACATAACATATTTTTAACTTATTATTCATTATTATATCTTTTTAGTACTATTTATCGGTTATTATATATTTTATTGAGTTTCTATTGTCATAAAATGAAACAAGTTGGATTAAACACTATCTACCATTTCAACACAAAATCCAAGCTAATGAAATTTTACAACAATATTTCTTGTAGACTCCGTCCCTTAAAAACCGCTTGGCTCCCATACAAATGTTATCGAAAATAACTTCATCTGTTTTTAAACCCCTCCTTGTTTAATCTTGAGTTAAGTGGAGAACCTACGGAAAGAAAATATTGTGTGCAATGTTGGTGATTTTTCTATAACATGGCATTGTTTATATGGGTATTTGCAAGATATAAGGCTCTGATAGGCAGATTAAAAACGGAGCCGATCTTAATTTTTTGTATATTCGTTATACCATACCCTTCAGTTTTGCGCAGTTCAGACCTGTAAATGACCTTTTTTCATTACCTAAGTTATGTATATACAATATATGTAATGTATATAAAATCCATTACAGAATGAGGACAGAGTCGATGGTAATGAGACAACAGGGTTTCGCTTATTCCCACTGGAGGATGGAATGGCCATAATCGGATAAAGTTGAACAAAATTTATTGTAATTCCATTGTTTGTAGACAGTTTAATCCAAAGCTTATTCCAATTTCGATTCATCCGATCAACGTTTCCCGTTCTGTCGCCCCAACCAAGCCTCTGCAAACCATTAGGAAGGATGTGTAGTGTTTGTATGCCGCATTCAGTGTTTTTCTTACAACGTATAAAGTATTTAAGTATTGGCAATTTGGAGGGTTCCAAACTTAAAATTAGCAACACGGACACATTACTATATAACCACAAACTGATTTTATTTTATTTGATTTGATTAACACAAGTAATTTGAAAATATTGTGAATATTGGTAAACAATTTTGGGATATTTAAAGATAATTCTATTACCTTGATTCGTATCAAAACAACGTATTTGAAATAGGTGAACTCTTTCTAATGTTTAAAACACAGTTGTAATTCGGTTAATTATAATGACTTTTATAGACTTTTATTGTATAAAACACATATTTGTACTTTATGACATCTGCAAAATACTAATTAGTTGTTTCAGACGACGCTGACGTCACGATATGCCCGTCATGTTTCCCCCGTCACTCACCGCCTCTAGTGTGTACAGCATGTGTTGAGCAGTAGTCCACCTGAAGTGTGGAGCGGTATGGACTGTGGCTCTGCTTACCTGCCGGGACTTTCAGAAGTATGCGTGACATTTTTAAATACACATTGCTCTGTTGTCAAGTTATACTTTGATGAGTTCACCCTCATGTACGAGTATTAATTTATTTATTTTTATCATTTTTGCGCATAAGTCATAAATTGAAGAATATTTAGACCGGAAGGACAAGATTCCAACTCTACGTAATATTCTACTTTTGAAACTTACAGCGAAGTCAAAGGCTAATTATCAAAATCCTGTCATCCTTCTCACTTAAAAAAATTAAAACTATGTTTCCTTCTCTTTAGCTTCACCATCAACATCCATTTTTCAATTAAATCTATATACAAAGGACAACAAATCTTAACTATCACACGCATTAAAATCGCTATAAAAATAAAACACATATATTATATGACGTTGCTGTAAGTTTTTTAAATAACATAATTTTGGTCATACGTTAACGATTATGAGAATCTAAAAGTCAATGCCCGTTAAAATATAAACTTATTTTGAATTGGAAATAAAGAATGTTTGCTACGACTAGGTGGGAACCTTTTAATGAGCCTTCTTCAAGTATCCATTACGTTATATTTCGACGAGTGGTTTATAAACTTCTTACAAACATTCTTAAACAAACATTCACGTTAGGATCTAGGTTTAAAAGTTTCCTTGTCTCAAATGAGCCATATTTGACTTAATTAATGCAAACAAACGATTTATTGTGCCAATATTGATTAACCTGTGACCATAATAGTATTTCTCTTAATAACTCAATACACTCATTTGCTGTTTACTTCCTTTTTCTGAAAACGAAAAAGATTACGAAGCAAATTGTGAATTAAAACTAAAGGGGTACTCGATAACATTTGTGTAACCTTTACAAAAGTAAAGTGATTATTTTATGCCTTTATTGTTCATTATTATTATGTTATGATTATTCATTATAAAACTTTATTGATTTTACCCACGCAGCAAAATGCTTAGTATAACGGCAAATTGCTGGCATATATTGCTTGAACATTCGATTAAAACTCTTTTAAAGAATTATGTCTATAAAATATTTTTATATGTGACACTATATCCGAGTGAACACTCTGCAGTCCATCTCACCAATATACAGGAACATTACCAGCATAGTAAAAAAGTATTTACTTCATTTAAATACGAATAAATTAAACATTGATTTAATGTCCCACTCAATCCAATGCCTTTACTGCTCTCTGTGCCTCACTCAGTTCAATGCCCATAATTCTCACAGGCGGCTTTGTCATCCGATCAGAAGCGGGAGCAAACAACAGCTGTTTGTTCAGTAAAGGAGAGCGATTCTGTCACGTTCAATAGACTAAACATTCTTTAACAAACTTTATGTAATACCCATGATTCTAGTCAACATATAATCTTTAAAGTAATTAAAATGTTGTTAAGGATAACATCATATTACTTTATTGAGGATTGCAACATGTTTTATTCTCGTCGGTAAAACGAAGAGGATACACTGTACTACAGCCACTAGTGCTACACACATTGTTACATTGCACAAGTGTT
This sequence comes from Homalodisca vitripennis, assembly GCF_021130785.1. Lineage (NCBI taxonomy): Eukaryota > Metazoa > Arthropoda > Insecta > Hemiptera > Cicadellidae > Homalodisca > Homalodisca vitripennis. The sequence continues at coordinate 65,193,845 of NC_060207.1, forward strand.
ATAAAATTGTGTATAGCACTAACATCTTTATGTTTCCAAATAGAGTTCAAATAATAAATTAAAAAAAAATTATGGTTGCCTGTAAAGTCGGTTTTACGGGCGAAGATTTTACGTGACAACGTCTTTTTCTCGGTAGAATATTTATTGATATGAATATTATTAAATTGCACAATAGGAACAAGGAATTGAATGAAAATAAGAATTGCACAAATTTTAACTATAGAAATATATTTTGTTTACTAAAACATTGTACATAATTTGAAATTAATTAAAATTTGTTATTGTAAATGGTAAAGTTGAATAAAACATTTACTAAAATTGGAATTTTGAAATTCTTGCTAAACACAGTTAAATTCTAACTCCGCGCGTGGTGATTGGTCGGTTTAGTTCGTTTGTTTGGTCGCACTGTTATGACAGGTTAGAGGTTATAATTTGTTATTTTAAATGTTTGACTAGCAATACGCGCTGTTTCTTCTCAATCGACTGAATTACGATTGATTGCAGAGTGATTTAAACTAATAATTTACTTAACACTATCAACATTTGTCAATAGTATGACATAACCTATAAACTCAGTTTCTCAACTTTTGTGTCAATCTAACAATTAATCAATCAATCATAGTTTACGATAATGAAATATCAGTGTACAATTATTTACCTTTATTGTTGTAGTTGTTGTAAATGACGAATCTAAGCACTCCACATTTTCACGAATAAACATAGTTATCTGCTTTATCCCGTGCGGCGGACCCACAGTTATCTGCTTTATCCCGTGCGGATCCCGTGCGGCGGACCCACTGGACGGGCATCGTAACGTTACCGGGCGTTTACACTTTTTCATGAGTGACTCCGAGCCGCAACCTTATTTAAGACGTTGTCACGTCAAAAGTTGTATTTGTGGTATGTATTTTACATTACCGCATGATTAAAAACGAGTTTTAAGATACATTATATAATAGATATTGAGAATTTAAACATATCGGCCTAACCTTACACTTATAAACATATATAAACAATAACTCAGGTTAGTTTGACATTTGTATCACACTCACACCAACATTATTACTAGTTGCCCTGTTTAATGAATTATAACTGTTAATAAATATAATACAGAGCGTTTAATGAATACTAATACAAGAACAAACGTTTTAAACTAGGTTTCCACTGAAAAAAACCCAGATATATTGAAGAGTGTTAACTAATAGTATAGATGTTTAGTTGCTGTGCTAATAATAATAATAATCTCTTTATTGCATTCTTTTAACAATTTTTTTATCGTATTGCAATCGTCAACAGTTTAAGTCTATTTACACGAGGTCACCTCTAATAAAAATATTTTTGAAGTGGGCATTTTGAGGATATTGCTGGTTTTTAGGAAACTTCGTTTTTTTCTTTTTTGTTTGGGGAAACCTATTTCCTTTAGGTTTACGTGCAGTCGGTGTTTTGAGATTAACCGACAGAGTCTGGAACCTATTTTTTGTAGATACTGGAGATGGGTGTTTTTATTTTTAACTTCGGTCCATGGCTGACCAGAGTTCAAACTCGCGCTCTCACACGTATTTTGCTGCTTCAAACACTGATTTTCAGCCTCAAGAACCTCTATTGTTGTTTTGAAGCATCGAAGAAGCTCAGTGTTTTCCGCACACAACTGACACACCGAAGATTGTTCCCGCATGTCATATTGCACACCAGAGTCTACAGTAGCGGGCGCGGGGTCCCCTGGTGGGCTGGGGTTAGGCTCGCACTGAACGCCGCAGTCCACTGTCGCGGATGCGCGGGCGATCTGGTTGACGCGGGATTTGTTTACTGGGAAGACTTGATCAGTGTACTCAAGTAAGCGTGTATCCGACTCGATGGTATGGTCCAGCAGCTTCTGAAACTCGTTTTCCAAACGCTTGATCTCTTGTTTGAGTCTAGAGATCTCCGCTGACGGGTCCTCAGGTGTTTTAAAATTATAAATTGAAGTGGTGGACTGAGACAGGTCTACACCGGGTGTCGAGCAAACTGGTGGTGCAGGGAGAGCAGAAGTTGTTGTGGGTGTAGACAGAGTAGCGAGTGCAGGCGGTGTAGCGAGTGACGCGCCAGTCGCAGACACAGTTTTGGTCAGGGGTGATAAAAGCGAACGCATTGCCACAGGGTGTTCGCCACTGTGCTTCTGATTGCACGCAACCACTCTTGTCAAACTCGCATCAGTTAATTGACGCTCCACAGTTTTTCCCCAGACAGCGCCAAGACACCTCTCCATTTTTCAAAACTCGGTGTTGTCTATATTTAACATCGTCCAAAATGATACAAGGTTTACCAGTCTTTGTTTTTGCAACAGTAAACGACATGTATGTAACGATAAATAAATCAATAAAATAGGTAAAATAAAAAAAAATAATAGCGAGTTGCAAATTAGTAAAATTAAATAACAAGAAGTTTAAAAACACTTAGATTAAAACATTAAAATTATTTACAGAATTGTTAAAATATTAAACGAGGGATTTGTGTAATAAAAAGATAGTGCGGGTGTTTGTATTAGAACCAGCGATCTCTTCTGTTGGAAATTGCGATAAGATATTTAGATAACTAACTGGTTGATAAGACGCGGCGCTCTTGGTTACGTTAAACGTGGATTTTATTGCTGTATGCAAGTCTAACCTTGATTAGTCCGGTGGTTAGATATACAGCTAGTCATTACTTACGAAAGGAAAAAAACTGCCAAATTACTGTAAGTTCACACTTTTGCAGGTCAATTAATTCTATTCCGGAGTCAAAATCTGTTCTTGAAGTTACAAAACAGTGTAAAATTAAATTAAACCAGGGAGCGTCGCGGAGTGTGTGTTGACCAGATAGGATCAGTCCTACCAACCCCTAGGTGCTAGGTAGAGATAGTGCATGTAGACTACTATTACTACATATAACCTATAACCCGACATGGAAGTTTATGTCCCATAACCAAGATCCCGGACTATAGTAACGCTCCCATGTAACTGGCACATGTGCACTTATCTAAAATATCTCAGTTCGATGCTACATTTACCGTTTGTAATAAACGTATTTGCCTTGGGAAAAATTTAGATTTTCCAAATTCTACTTTCATTAATGTATTTGACACATTTAATCCAACTTCCTTTGATTTTTCTTTCTTTCTTTTAAAGAGTGCATTTCAATTGGTTATCCTAAGTTGTTGTTGAGATATAAATATTTAACAATTATACAAATTACTATACATATTATTATATGGTACACGTGTGTGCGTGCGGGTGTGCGTGCATGTGTGCGTGCGTGCATGCGTGTGCGTGCGTGTGTGTGTGTGGGTGTGTGTTAAATATGATCGACACGAAGAACCCAACAACACAATTTCATAAACTGCAGGTCCAGTTATTATCAAATATTAAAAGAGTGGACTCAAACAATATTGATGGATAAACACAGGAAGTTTTCACAAGATATAACATCGAATGTTACATCCAATACTCTTTATTTCTATAACTAACATCTTCGTAAATCAAAGTTTATTTATAAAAACTGTATGAGAACGACTAGGTTTCTGAATGATATACAAAAGTGGTTTGTAGTGATTTGTACTAGACTAAATACTCAAGAGAATTTTACTCCGTTCTTTTAACAAAATAAATACCTAATAATAAACTAATGATGTTTCGTTAGTCGTTCTGTACTCCATTAGAGTTTAGGGGACGCTTTACACATACATATATATGTTTTGGTCAAAAAATGTAAAACAATAGTTGTGTGACGGCCCCAGAGTTAAGCAGTAAACAATTTAGAGACTGCTTATGGTGTTGGTATGTGTTGGCACGGGTAAGTTAGTTGAACAATACTTCACGCCTTAGGTGCTTGTGGTGTCAAAATTTTAATACCTCTCATAAATTGTAGCAACATTCTACTGATATCAGTTAACTATAATACAAGTTGGCACGGGTAAGTTAGTGGAATAATACTTCACACCTTAGGTGTTTGTGGTGTCAAAATTTTAATACCTCTCATAAAGTGTTGCGACATTCTACTGACATCAGTTAACTAATACCAGGTGGCACGGGTAAGTTTGTGGAATAATACTTCACACCTTAGGTGCTTGTGGTGTCATAATTTTAATACCTCTCATAAATTGTTGCGACATTCTACTGACATCAGTTAACTAATACCAGTTGGCACGGGTAAGTTAGTGGAATTATACTTCACACCTTAGGTGCTTGTGGTGTCAAAATTTTAATACTTATCATAAAGTGTTGCGACATTTTACTGACATCAGTTAACTATAATACAAGTTTGCACGGGTAAGTTAGTGGAATAATACTTCACACCTTAGGTGCTTGTGGTGTCAAAATTTTAATACCTCTCATAAATTGTAGCGACATTCTACTGACATCAGTTAACTAATACCAGTTGGCACGGGTAAGTTAGTGGAATAATACTTCACACCTTAGGTGTTTGTGGTGTCAAAATTTTAATACCTCTCATAAATTGTAGCGACATTCTACTGACATCAGTTAACTAATACCAGTTGGCACGGGTAAGTTAGTGGAATAATACTTCACACCTTAGGTGTTTGTGGTGTCAAAATTTTAATACCTCTCATAAAGTGTTGCGACATTCTACTGATATCAGTTAACTAATACCAAGTTGGCACGGGTAAGTTAGTGTAATAATACTTTCACACCTTAGGTGTTTGTGGTGTCAAAATTTTAATACCTCTCATAAAGTGTTGCGACATTCTACTGATATCAGTTAACTATAATACAAGGTGGCACGGGTAAGTTAGTGTGGAATAATACTTTACACCTTAGGTGCTTGTGGTGTCATAATTTTAATACCTCTCATAAATTGTTGCGACATTCTACTGACATCAGTTAACTATAATACCAAGTTGGCACGGGTAAGTTAGTGGAATAATACTTCACACCTTAGGTGCTTGTGGTGTCAAAATTTTAATACCTCTCATAAATTGTTGCGACATTTTACTGACATCAGTTAACTATAATACCAGTTTGGCACGGGTAAGTTAGTGGAATAATACTTCACACCTTAGGTGCTTGTGTGTCAAAATTTTAATACCTCTCTGTAGCGACATTCTACTGACATCAGTTAACTAATACCAGTTGGCACGGGTAAGTTAGTGGAATAATACTTCACACCTTAGGTGTGGTGTCAAAATTTTAATACCTCTCATAAATTGTAGCGACATTCTACTGACATCAGTTAACTAATACCAGTTGGCAGGGTAAGTTAGTGGACCTTAGGTGTTTGTGGTTTCAAAATTTTAATACCTCTCATAAAGTGTTGCGACATTCTACTGATATCAGTTAACTATAATACAGTTGGCACGGGTAAGTAGACAAAATTTAATATCAGACATTCTACTGACATCAGTTAACTAATACCAGTTGGCACGGGTAAGTTAGTGGAATAATACTTCACACCTTAGGTGCTTGTGGTGTCAAAATTTTAATACCTCTCATAAAGTGTTGCGACATTCTACTGATATCAGTTAACTATAATACAAGTTGGCACGGGTAAGTTAGTGTAATAATACTTTACACCTTAGGTGTTTGTGGTGTCAAAATTTTAATACCTCTCATAAAGTGTTGCGACATTCTACTGACATCAGTTAACTAATACCAGTTGGCACGGGTAAGTTAGTGGAATAATACTTCACACCTTAGGTGCTTGTGGTGTCAAAATTTTAATACCTCTCATAAAGTGTTGCGACATTCTACTGTTATCGGTTAGCTAATACCAGTTGGCATGGTATTTTAGCACCGATTTCTTAATAAGCTTCATGACTACATATTCTTTCTACAGCCAAATGAACTTAAGTTAGTAGAGAAACCAAACATTGTTACCAAAAGTACACACATATAAGTACATATTGGCGACGTATGTTGAAAATGGCGACTATTTTAAATTGTTGCTCTTTAAATAAATCTTTGTCTTTGTAACTCTTTTCGTATCTATATACATTGCGTATAACATATTAATTCAATGTATTGAAAATTTGAATATTCCTTAAAATAAAATAGTTCAAAGGTTTGAAGGAGTAATACTTAGATATAATGATAATTAATATAGAACTGAAGAAAGCCGTCCTAATTTTAACTTTAATGAATGTCAAAAAACATCATACGGAATAAAATTCTTTTTAGAATAATCTCTCCCTCTCTGCATAAGAAAATATATAAACGTTTGTATCAATTTAGAAATCTCTGTTTTAAACCTCCGTTTCATATCAGACAGATGCAGGTAACATCCTTGGTATTTCCCTTGTTGGACTATGTAATTGCTGCTTACTGTGGTATAGATGTAGAAATGACGAATAAATTACAAAGAGCTCAGAACGCTTGCATTACATATATTTTTAACCTTAGATTAGATAATCGTGTTACTAGATATTATAGGGATCTAGGCAGGCTAAAAATGAAAGAGGGCACGGAATATAGCATATTGTCTATGATGTACAAAGTGTTAGATAATAAAAAAACCAGGATTTATAGGATTTGGAATCTTGAATTTACATGATACTTCCCAAATACATTTGATATCTAAAAATGTAGATATCTAAAATATCTCAAAATTGCACAAGTAAAACTGTTACAATAACTTAACAATTGTAACAATAAATTATTAATTGCATATAAGATTGAATTGTGTATTACAATAATATAGAAACTAATTGATATTTGTTTTTATTGCATCTTAAAAAATATTGTCATTTTAAGTTTAAAAAGTTTACACATTTGTACAAACAATTTTCTATGTAAATGCTTAGTTCTTGTTATTTAGAATCTTTGAAAAATTAACTTTCATGTGTTACTATCAGTTCATACCATGTTGTAATGACATGTAATAGTATGCAAACACAACTTAATCTCATCAATCACGCAAGTGTAGACAAGCGCACGACCATTGTTACATTCACTCAATACTAATCAACGGCTTGTCAACCAATCAGAATAGATAATAGTCAGCTTCTGTTTGCTCGGTTACACTCCTTTGTTGCTATCAGTTCATACCATGTTGTAATGACATGTAATAGTATGCAAACACAAACTTAATCTCATCAATCACGCAAGTGTAGACAAGCGCACGACCATTGTTACATTCACTCAATACTAATCAACGGCTTGTCAACCAATCAGAATAGATAATAGTCAGCTTCTGTTTGCTCGGTTACACTCCTTTGTTGCTATCAGTTCATACCATGTTGTAATGACATGTAATAGTATGCAAACACAACTTAATCTCATCAATCACGCAAGTGTAGACAAGCGCACGACCATTGTTACATTCACTCAATACTAATCAACGGCTTGTCAACCAATCAGAATAGATAATAGTCAGCTTCTGTTTGCTCGGTTACACTCCTTTGTTGCTATCAGTTCATACCATGTTGTAATGACATGTAATAGTATGCAAACACAAACTTAATCTCATCAATCACGCAAGTGTAGACAAGCGCACGACCATTGTTACATTCACTCAATACTAATCAGTGGCTTGTCAACCAATCAGAATAGATAATAGTCAGCTTCTGTTTGCTCGGTTACACTCCTTTGTTGCTATCAGTTCATACCATGTTGTAATGACATGTAATAGTATGCAAACACAAACTTAATCTCATCAATCACGCAAGTGTAGACAAGCGCACGACCATTGTTACATTCACTCAATACTAATCAGTGGCTTGTCAACCAATCAGAATAGATAATAGTCAGCTTCTGTTTGCTCGGTCACAGTCCTTTGTTGCTATCAGTTCATACCATGTTGTAATGACATGTAATAGTATGCAAACACAAACTTAATCTCATCAATCACGCAAGTGTAGACAAGCGCACGACCATTGTTACATTCACTCAATACTAATCAGTGGCTTGTCAACCAATCAGAATAGATAATAGTCAGCTTCTGTTTGCTCGGTTATACTCCTTTGTTGCTATCAGTTCATACCATGTTGTAATGACATGTAATAGTATGCAAACACAAACTTAATCTCATCAATCACGCAAGTGTAGACAAGCGCACGACCATTGTTACATTCACTCAATACTAATCAGTGGCTTGTCAACCAATCGGAATAGATAATAGTCAGCATATGGGGTTTCAATGTTGTTTGACAAGAAATAGAAAATGCGTTAAAAAAATGATGTTCACCTTTGAAAGTCCTAAAAATATAAAAGCGAATTGTATTACATTGAAAATTATAATACTTTAATGCTGACTTGTTTATTTTTTTCTTCAATTGGTAAAATAAAATAGAGCATATCGATTATAACATTTCCAAATGTTGTATAGACAGATATTTTGCGATCGTATTTTTTTATATTGCATTGTTTTTCTAGTAACAGAGACTCACACTTTTAACTACAAACAACCCCGTGTCTTTAACTACCAAATAATAAAATATGCATATATTGAAGGTGTTACACGATACGCCTCTACTAACTGTGGCACTTGAAATATGCATTACGGCGCTTTCTTACAACCTACAGTTTAATGTATAAGTTACATGGAATTTTTAAAAATATTGGGCGAAATGAAAAGAAATCTTTTTTTATATTCCAATGCATATGTGGATATGTGTGTACTTTCGCACACTCATATGAGTGGATAGATGCAGCATTAATTTGAATTGAATAAAAAGTAAAGCTTTGAAATGATAAAGTCTAATCTATGAGTTACTATAAATACATTCGTCAAGCATACTTACTTTCCTGGGGCTCTTGTAAGTTTTCATAATAGTTATGTTCATGCATTTAGGAGAAAGAAAACTTAATTTATTATAACAGTTTTTTTTTCTGAATAAAAGAAATTTTATACCTGTAATACTAAATTGCTTAAGTTAAACAATGACGGGAGTTTCTAGTTGAATAGCGATTGAGATTGAATGAAATAATATTATTTTAAAATATCATACGTTAGGTATCTAAAATGTTATCTTATTTCTTCAAAACTTTTAGCCTAATGTAATATTGACATGTACGTTACATTACAAACGCCAACATGATTGTAGATCGTTAATACAGTAGCTAAGGGCAAGACAAACCCCTTATGCGATGGTCCAATTTCACGCTGTCGGCAAGACAATGTCCTAGACGGCTTCTACACGACCGTTTCGCCAACACTTCCCATTCATTCCACTTTTCTATCAAGTTGAATGTAACCAACCGCTGTCATTTTGTTGATTACATTGCTGTAATTTGAGAATATGTTTAAAATTACTAACCCAGTTGAAGATTCTTTTTACAGGAAAATAACTTGTTTTTAAGACGACGGAATAAAATTTTAAACAATTTTGATTTCTATTTTACAACAATCTATATACTATTAAGGACCCGACAGGGCCTTCTAAACTTCGTGTCGTTGACCGTCCGTCTGTGTTATTGCATAATAGAATATCCATGATATAAAAGCCCTAGAGACTTGAAACTTGGTTCATAGATTCCTGTTGGTCTGCGCATACTTTGGAGTCAAGAGTCCGTCAGTCCGTCAGTCTGAGCAATAACTCTTCATAGAAAGGTCTTAAGACTCTTCATAGGTTCCTCTTGGCACAAGCAAGAACTATTGATCTTATGGTCGAAAGGTTGAAGGGCGTCTCCCTGACTGTCCGTTTATGCGATAGTTCTTTCGTTACGTTCTATCCGTTGTATCGGTTTATTATTAATATTATATACAGAAAATAGTAAACTTCAAGATGTACTTATTACTCCAACGATAAACTCGTTTTTCAATGACAAAATTATATTATTAAAAGGGTTTAAACTCTTTTGCAAACATAAAGCACGGTGATAATCATCCCCTTTATAGTCTGGGGTTCTCATTAAGACTCAGTAAAGACCTTGCATTACTGTATCACGACCTTTATCATTAGAAGTGAACTTTACAACTGAGACGTGAACAATGTTAACAGTGCCACGTAGACAATGTTCTCTATCCTCCGCCACACCTACACGATATATTGTACAAGATTACTTGACTCATAATTGTAAAATAATACACCGCTACAACTGATACGTGAACAATGTTAACAGTGCCACGTAGACAATGTTCTCTATCCTCCGCCACACCTACACGATATATTGTACAAGATTACTTGACTCATAATTGTAAAATAATACACCGCTACAACTGAGACGTGAACAATGTTAACAGTGCCACGTAGACAATGTTCTCTATCCTCCGCCACACCTACACGATATATTGTACAAGATTACTTGACTCATAATTGTAAAATAATACACCGCTACAACTGAGACGTGAACAATGTTAACAGTGCCACGTAGACAATGTTCTCTATCCTCCGCACTACACATATTGTACGATTACTTGACTGACGTGAACAATGTTAACAGTGCCACGTAGACAATGTTCTCTATCCTCCGCCACACCTACACGATATATTGTACAAGATTACTTGACTCATAATTGTAAAATAATACACCGCTACAACTGATACGTGAACAATGTTAACAGTGCCACGTAGACAATGTTCTCTATCCTCCGCCACACCTACACGATATATTGTACAAGATTACTTGACTCATAATTGTAAAATAATACACCGCTACAACTGATACGTGAACAATGTTAACAGTGCCACGTAGACAATGTTCTCTATCCTCCGCCACACCTACACGATATATTGTACAAGATTACTTGACTCATAATTGTAAAATAATACACCGCTACAACATTTAATAGTAGCGTTGCACTGTTAGACATCAGTGTAATCAAGAAGAGCTTTTAGGGATTTTTTTACCACCGTCAACCGAAACTGACTGATTGAGGATTTGATTTTAAATACTTGATAGTTACAAATATCTACGGAAGTGCATTTAAATTATGTAGCTTCTATACATATATATATATATATAATCAGTAAGGTAAGGTATTCTAATGTTTTATTGCCATTCGGCATTAAAACAGAATTAATTATAAATTGTGTTTAATGAAAGATTCCGTCGTAATGAATCATACGGCTAAAATGTATTACAGTAGCAACTGAATACAGAGTAAAACTTTATTACACACATTGGGGTTGTAATAGCACATTTACTATGTGAGAACTATCAGGAGGACTTAAGACAAAGTCATGCTCCTGGTGCGGGAGATATTAAACCAGATATTATATTGTTCGTTAATATTTATATAATATTAAAAGTTATATAACATATAATAAAGTAATATCAAATATTAGATTATTTAAACAAATTCTATAACAAACACTCACCTTAACATTTTCGTATAATATCCTAATAATATTTCCAACAAACTTCTGGGACAAACGCTATATTTTTTAATGTACGAATCAATTGTAAATTTAGGAAAGCAGGGGCAATTTAAAATTTTTAAACTAAATATTATACAACATATTATTTCATGTTATAGAGTTTTTAAATACAAGAAAACTGTACAAAAAATAATGTTAAACAATATTTATTAACATGAATGGCTGTAATTTAAACTTTACAAAAACGAGCTCTAAAACAAGCCGTACCGTTAAGTACAAAACACATACCAGTAGCAATAAAGGATCAAATGAATTCTGTGTAATGATAAATTAAAAACAAATTACGGCAACAAAACCTTTTAACGTTTTTAACGCAAAACTCTACCACAGCTAAATAGAATTAAATACTTTATTACAGAACTCCATATTCAGATTTCTGACCTGATAGACACATTTCCCTTGTTGAAATAAAGAATACATCGATTCGTTCATTCTTTACTTATAATTGTAAACTATTTCTACACGCGAGGGTAATTTTTTAATTTACTATGTAAAATTAATATTTGTATTAATTTTAGGTTTCCATGTACATGTGGTCAAAACTTTATTTATTTTATTTCTAAAATGTATTGAGTAGATTTGTTTGTTTGATATTATTATTAATTCTAAATCATTTTTCCAAGTCGTCACATTGTTCTTGTTCATGCTCGTGTCCCGATTAATGTCTTTGATATAGACAATTTGGGATCTATCCGAGATCAAAGAGGAAGACTGAGGTGCACAGTTTTGTGTAATAAGGGGTAAAATGATCCCCTCCCCCCCCCCCCAATGTGAGGTATTATGGAGCTAACGAAATCGCTAGCTTCTCTTGACTACTACGGAAGAATACTACAAGATTCACTTTTTTAACTACTAAGGTAAATGGCATGATTTAGGTGTGAAAATGATTATTGTTTTTTTTTCTCTCCAGGAAAAGACAATGGTCAGTTCGATCTCAGTAAAATTGAGAGAGCCAAACGTGAGTGTTCGTCTTCACGGACCAGGCACAACTTTCTGCTTCGTCTCTTCTATCTGGTAAGAACAATGCCTTCAACACGGAATCAACTTTACTTCACATTACAGACATTTGAATGTTTTCTCAACGTCTTTAATATTGTAATGGCAGAACCAAAACTAGCACCACGACATGAAATTAAATACTATTGTGTATATAAAATACGTAATTTATGTATGTATAGATTATATCTCCCCAAAATTCCCAAAATGTTCGCAGTTTGAAGATCACGCAGGAACCGCGAGACACACTGCGTGTTCAAGACATACGTTGCATGTATAATTCAGTACCTCCTACATCTCTCTCAGCACCTTTCCGACTCTCCGCTAGATTTGTCACAATCTCAACTCCGAAATATCCGCCAAGCAATCCAACGTAGCGAAATCTTGTATACCTGAATCTATAATCTTAATACACTGACATGTTGTATTGCTATAGAAAGTTATAATGGAATATTTACTCTTCATTTCAAATGTTTTCAGTCACAAAATAACTATAAATTTCATAACTTTTGCGAACTAGAAGTTGCTACATAGTCTACACTAAACCAGATTTTCAGAACGTAAAATGTGCATATGTCCAGTGATTACTGTAAATATTACTTCAGGGATTCCTGATTCATCAAACGTTAGTCCGTTCCAATGCATATGTGACTGTGGGACTGGAATGGTAAGTAAGTTTTTTTTTTTATTAGTTGGTAGGCTTTTAGCACTGTATAATGTTTTATTTAAATATATTGTATTTGTGTCTATACAGTATATTTGGCTTGCCTTTTAAACATTTTAAATCACAGCGTTTAAATTGTTTCTATTGCATGCTGTATATTAATTTGATACATTTTTGTATTGCTATGTAAGTTATTGTTATTAAGTAATTAGGTGTGTTGCAAGTTATAAAGAAAAACACTTATGTACTGAGAAATGCTTCATAAATAAAGACATTTTTATTCATTCAAATTTAACTATTCAAACAAAAATTGAGCGATAAGAAGATTAATTGCCAAAGTATCAAACAATAAATATAAAATTACTAGGTTTCAAACTCTCTTTGGTAAAACAAAACAAATCAGTATCTTTCACGTTAACAAAATAGACTTCGTTTGTCGGACTTCTAACCAATTCAATTACATAGAGATTTTAAGGAATAATATCATACTTAACGTTGAAAAAGAATCTTTTGCATATTTATATTTTCAACTGATGGTTAAATTTAAGGCTCCCCACATAAAACACAAAAAATGTAACATAGTCCAGTGTTGTACTCCTACTCCATTACTTATTTAACTTAATGACAATTCAACTTCCTACTGTCAGCGGAAGTACGTAAATTGCGTTCATGGTTATGAACCCTACAATTTTTATAATAAAAGATAAACTCAGCTGACCAAAATACAACTCTTTAAAAACTTCATGGCAAAGCCACTTCCTCCATGCAATAGAATCATTGTGGAAACATTGAACTTGGTCGTCGTCTTTTGATTTTTTGAAAGAATATATTTGGAGACAAACCTGCTATTGTCAAAAACTATATCACAACCCTGTTGACTTTAACAAATTTGACGTAGATTCCAGGATAGTACTAAACACACTAAATAACACCACACCATTAATTGTTTTATACATGAATTATACTAGTGTAATTTCATCTAGTGGTTCGATTCTAGATTACTTTGTGGGTCGTGTTCTCTGGAATACTAATTGATGACTCAATAAAAAAACGGACATCACAAAATAACAGGACAATAGTGTATATTATACATACTTCTACACCTCCACATCACTCATGTTGAATATAAACATATATCTTTCATAAAATGTTCCCCGAAAATTGGCAAAAAAACACAAACAACTCTAGTTTATACAATGTTTTTATGATACAATCAACGAACTAAGGGTTATACATACTATTAAGCACTCATAATTTCTCAATGTCAGTAAGAAATGTTATAGATTAAATAGCTACAAATTTACATTTCATTCTATCAAGAGGTAGACTTGGTACACCATAGCCGTATATCATGTTTGATAGTTGTTCCATAACAGTTATGGAACATAGTTATGCTGTCAACATAGCCATACATGCCGCAAATACATGTATACGTGGTATACATGTATATTAAGTGGTATACATGCTAATGAGATACATATCTTTTAATATAACAAATCTTTATTCCAAATACTTACACTTTAATTATTGGAAAGAGTTTCTGGGCTTTCAATTACATTTTTAATTACTTTACCATAATATCAAACAAATGATATTAATAAACTTGTAAACTCCAGAAATAAAATTAATAAACGCCAAATTCTGAAATTCCTAAAAAAGAAGATTCGAGATATTTTAGAAAGTGCATGTACATAGGGCAGCAAAAGTTTATACCACTACGTACAAAATTCTATTGTTCAATTTTTCGGATGGCAATATAAAATTTGTAAACATATAATGTTACTCTTTATTTTCCATAGCTATATTAATATGTAAAATCGTTCTAATTAACTATGAGAAAATTGTCTCCTTTAGTACTAGATCTATCTATTACTATAAAGTGGTGCAATCGATTTACTGTTGGAATAGTATTTTTTATGTTTAAAGAACATTTTTTGCGCAGCACTTTAAGTTCCTACTTCTAAAAACAGATTATGAGAAGCCTATACATGTCCTGAGTCAAAATATAATCTAATATAAACTGATAATACAGCATTTAATCAATGCTTTTTTTACAAACAAGCTGTGTAATTTAAATAAAACTTAATACTCATAGCAATTATTCTTTAGACTAATATAATTTATTTACTTTATAAGTACATTCAATTAATCTGTACATATTTACTAGTATGAAACAAGTAAGCTATCCACAAACGGTGGTGAAACAACTCTACAACAGTATTTTTCTCTAATTAAAACTCAATTTGATTGATCAATCTTGGGATAACGTGCGATTAGATATTGAAAGATTGATTGTTGAATGTCTCGGATGATTATCGAAGAAACACTTTCAGTATTAGTCAAGGTAAGTTCCTAGCTTCGAACTCACATCGGCCGTAAAGCATCTCCGGTCACAAGTTAATCACATTATCGTTATCGATCTGGAAACTTTCAAACTGACCGTTCCTTCAGTAACAAGTTTACCAAGTTGTCCCAGTACTTTAGTGAGTTCACACAAAATAAATTTTTCTTGCTAACTGACACGAATATAAATATAATTCAACTGCGATGGCAAGAAAACTTTCTCTCACTTCTTACGAATTATGTCAAAACATTTGAACAAAGAAAGTTTTTCTACTGCAATATAACAATTTTACCACCACCTCTTCTGCCTATATTTATCAATACACTACTGTGCCAATAAATCTCAGCCATCTTAGACTAATACCAAGCATTAGTTTGACTCGCTATAACATTCGCATCTTCTTGACAGCACATCCTGAATGAATAAGCAATCCCCTCTCCAAACTCGTTGTAGCACAAAAATATAACGGTGGTCCATGTAATCCTTTTGTTAATAGCATGGCATCATTGGCAACATATCGATTTTGTTGCAACCACACCAACAATATCGGAATATGAAATCAGTAGCGCCTGCAATTGTCGACAACCATAAGACGGTCTAGGCATGACACTGGCTCTGCCGACATCCTCTTTTTACCATCCGCTAGAATTTGACATATCACCCTTAAGGCTGTGTTTGGACAACTTAGATCACGATAGCACCTATACTTCAATTATTAAGAAATCCCCTTAAACTGTTGGTCCGCCACGCTGATACTGAAAAATCACTTCACTTTTTGTTAAGGAAAACTTTATTTTTTAAGTCATTTAGTAAATGAAGTAACTGAGAGAGGAAAACTCAAAAAAAGGTTGATGCAGTTGTAAGATTTATAGTTTTTTGTTAAACTTATATATTTTGTGTAGGAATAATTAGTCAAGAAGGTGTCCTCCAAAAAAACAAGAATGAACTCGGTTTTATCCTCTGTCATACTATTTAAACTATACACCTTCAGTTAATTCACACTCCTGGCATATTAATTTCTTTATGTTACTACTCTATTTCCCACTTTGGGTCTTATGGTTTGCTTGTGTATATGTATTAGTCCAGAGTCTCTTTTTTATTATTTGGCAGGATCATATCATACTATTTTATAGTAATATAAAGATTAATGTGTGTATTCATATACACATTCATATGAGGTCTGTTGTTCGTGTATGTTGAAACTGTAAGTTTGATCTGTGGTGAGCAAAAGTTGTCTGTGAGTGCGTACATCAAGTGTATGTTTGTTTATTGTGTATGTGGTGTGAATGTAGGTATGTGTGGGTGACGTTGTGTATTGTCTTTCGCTATCTCTGCAGTGCTACAACTCACGTAAAGAAATTAATAAAAAATAAGTAGTATAGAATAATGTTTTGACAAATGATGGCTCCTCATAAGCATGGGAATCATACGCTTTCCTAACGTGTAGAATTATTCCCAAAGCGACTCGTAAATAAGTTCATTGTTTTTTATAATCGGTAAATCTTGCAAATTTTGTCAATGTGTAATTATTTATTTCAAATTTCTTATATCGTGATATTAAAAAACGTGTAAATACTGTGGCGAATACAAAAGTTAAATTCAATTCAATTTGGTTTATATGTAAAAGAAATTACATCTCGAATAGTGATGACACAAAGAGAGTTAACGTAATTCCCACTGCAGCATGGGAACCATAATAACCATAATAGGATGAAGTTGAACTGAATTAATTGTAATCCCATTGTTTGTAGACAATGTAATCCAAAGCTGATTCCAATTCAGATCCATCCGAACAACGGTTCCCGTTCTGTGGACACAACCAAGCCTCTACCAACCATTGGAAAGGACGAGTTGAATTTTTATACCACGTTTAGTAATATGTTTGAATCACTATAATTATTATACTCCCGTAACGTGTGAATCACACCTGTTTTTCTGCAAGAACAAGAATTTCTAATAAAGGTTACACTAATATGTGGTAATTCGATTTATGTTAATAAGATGATAATATTAAATCCAAATACACCAAAATGTTCGAGATAAATATTTGAAAAGTATACGGGGTACTTGAAAATAAAATTCTACAAGCTTTGCTTTCAGGAATAAAAAAGAAAGTATCATAGGTCGGTAAGCTAATATTGTCCGTTGCTTATGACACAATCATAATTCTGTTTATTTGTTTATTTTTATATAAAAATATATAAAAAGATATAGTAACACGTTACGATTGCGTTCAGAAAAATAAAATTTTTACACAAACATTTATCTGATTCTCGTTTCCTTTAAATTATAAGTCTAAAATCGTTCCAAACCAACTTGATATAAAGTAAATCAAATAATTATTTAGCTTAATCAAATTTCAAAGCAAAGAAGGTTAATGTATTGCACAAAATTGGTATTAGTTTTTAAAATAGTAGAACTCAATTATTATATATGACGATTATTGAAACATAGCAAAATCAATATGTGTTCATTAGCCTACATTAATTCCAAATTTACATACGGGAGTTAAAACATTTTAGAAATTATCGAGTTACTTCGTTGAATTGACTCCTTTAAAGTTATCCTTGAACACAGTTTTCACGTTTGGATTTCGTTTTTTATTTTTTAGTTTAACCGTCGTAAATCACAAAATGCGGGGTCTATTAAGACGAAAATAATTATTTTACTGAAGGAATATCCAGTGACAATAAGAGCTATATTGTTCTTCTAACAAGATTACATTACCACGAAGCCAAATGTTTCTGAGTGCAAATTAAACTACAATAATAGGTTACTAAATTACATTGGTGAAAGCTTTAAAGAAAATATTTCGATATGATAGAGTACGTTTAGTTATACTAAGGATATTTGTATTTATTACACAGTCATAAGAGAATATAAATATAATATAAACAGCTTTCGATATCAGAAAATTAATTACACACATTCGTTTGGTTTCAAATTTCGTTTTATATCTTCTTTAAAACATGTTGGCATTCTTGTTATCATCCGTATCATCGTAGTACATTTAGAACTTAAAAAAGAACCTTTTTATACAGCAAAATAATCAAGTGAGTCAACATCATAATTGTCTGAATAATTAGCACTTAACCGGTCGTGTATAAATTAGTATTTACTCTATTACGCGCACGAGAAATTAAACGTAGGCCAAACATCCCTCTCAATTCAGTACCCACAATCCTCTGCTGTCGTACTAAATTCAATACCCATAATGCTCTGTGTCACACTCACTTCAATGCCCATAATTCTCCAGGGCGGCTTTGTCACCCAATCAGAAGTGACAGCAATCAGGAGCTGTTTGTTCAGTAAAGGAGAGCAATTCTGTCACGTTCACTGAACTAAAAAAATCTCAAATAATAACTTTACCTAACAGCGAGTAAGTCTGCTGAATTTTTACTGTTCAAGATATATTAAGTTTTTTACACAAAACTTTACATTAATTGATTGAGAACTTGAACTTCAACATTTTAAATACTTCCTAATTCCTTACGGCACTTTATACCTCTGTTTAAAAGCAGGTTTGCAGTTTTACAATAAAATTCACATTTTCACGATCAAATTTATTCCAGTTTTAAAATATAGCTTAGTTTTATTTATGACGTTTTTAAATATGTTGGAAACGCAAGATTATAATATTAAAAATATTAAAAGTATTTTTTTTTTTTTTTTTTTTTTTTTTTTTTTTTTTTTTTAAGTGGAATATGTTTTAATAAATTCGGGTACCCTTCTATCGGGAGTAACATTCACTGTTAAAATTCATAAGAATTGTCTTCATAAACATTTATGATCTCAACTATAATTTGGTGTTGTGAGTTAAAATTATAATAGTTATTTTTAACTAATTGCATCATATCACATGGATTAAAATAGTATTTCTTGCGTTACTATTAAATATTTTACAGAGCGACTAAATTTAACAATTGTTCAAACATTTTGGTATCTACATTTTCACTGTTAGTATGAAAGCTGACAGAGTTAATAGTGTTGCCTATTTGCAATTACGTTATATAGATATTACATGAACTATTACTAAATATAAGCTATAACACGACATGGAAGGTTTATGTCCATAATCAAAATCCCAGAGTGTATTAACGTTCCCATGTAACCGGCAAGTATACATTTGAAATATCCCAGTTTAGAGCTTCGTCTAACGCTTTGAATGAAACGTATTTGCCTACAGAAATCGTTGTTGGTTTCCAACGTTTACATTCAATACGTTTTAACGTATATTTGACATATTTTACTTTAATTACTTACGTTTTAGAAAATGTTGCATTTCTGTGATTTTAAAGGAAGGTCATCTTGCGATAACCGTTGTTATATATTATTATTTATTATAATTATTATTATATATATTTATTTAAATTATTAACTTGAAGTGAAATATACGAATATATCGGTCTCGCTGTAGAACGAAGTCTATATTTTGTTAACGATCAAACGGAAACAATATTAATGGATAAACGATCACAGTTATCACAAGAGCCAGAATCGGCTTAACGGTTTCTCTTTCTTTGTTGACTAATCGTTTACTAAACAAACGGTTGTTTATTTTAAACTGTATACGGGTGTGGGGAATTTTGTGTTCTATCAGGAGTAACATTTAATACAACATTCAAGAGAGATATGGCCAATTCCTCCTCGTCATTAAATAAATACTAAAGTATCCCATCAATTCGTTCTTTAGATCAATAGGGTCTTCGTTTGTACGTAATAATGCAGCCCATCCATATTTGAATACCTGATAATTAGGTTAGCCATTCATACCTAATACTCATTTAATTGAATTTGGATACCTAATAATACCTAAAGTGTATTAAATGCCACTCATTATAAGTAATTTCTGAAAAACATGTTCTACATATTTTCTTAACTTAAAAATGGATTACGCCACAACCAAGTTTACAGCCCCAGTCAGGGAACTTTGGTATGGGTAGAATTATTTATGTTGCACGTGCGATTGAAAGGAGTAAGTATTTTGTTTCGTAAGCGCTCAAGGTATCTAAATTTGAATAAATCACATTATTCGTACGCATTCCTAGTGACGTTAGTTCAATTCTCTGCCGCAAATCTTAGCGTCTCAGAGCATTGACTTCCATTTCCATTAAAGTTTCACCCTCACATCTCGGTTCCTTCAGAGAATCACGACTAAGGATTCTTCAGGCAACAAAATATTTAGGAAGCGGGCAACACGAACATCGAAGGTGTAATGAGGTACGTTATACATCTCTCCCATGTAAACCTATTGCAAGATTAGGAGGTGTTGTTAATATTTAAGGTCTAGGAGCGCCCTTCTTCCTACACATAGTTCTTTCACCTTTACCAGCAAATTTCCAAACTGTTCTCTCCTCGATGCTCTCTTTGTATGACGCAGACAATAAACGAAACCGATATAAAACGAAAGTAATCCTCTCATGTAGATTTATGGTATAAGTGGATGTCAGGAGAAATATGAGTATATCGAATTCTCCTAACCGTTACATGAAACAAATACATGTACACTTTTACACATTCGTATAATAATTTAAGAAAACCTTTAATTAACATCGAAATATATTATAAGTAACATACAAAGTATCGAGGGTATAGCTCAATTCATTCACATGTCCTGCGGACAGACAAATAGTCGCATAAAGAAATGTCTACATCCTCCGGCTAGTCAAGAGAGAAGCTGTGTCTACTTAGTGACAGGTTTCAATGTCTCTCCTCCAAATTCCATGGTTGGAAGTGAACCAATATACAACAAATTGTTGTCTATGTAGAAATGAAATTTCATGCAAATTTTAATGTCTACAGATGAAATCTTTCTTAAGATACCTTGCCATATGATTAATTAACATTTTTTGAATTGAGTTATGTTTCATAACAGTGTTTAAATTATATATATATATACCTGTATATATATATGATTACAAACGTTCAATGTTGTATTTATATTTGTTTATAGATTATAATGCTAACTGTTATGAGATTGACTATGTTTACATTATGCAACAAGATTTGACAGTTAAATTAATCTGCTAAAATAAGTTTTGAATGTAAAATGATTAAATACCATATTTTCCACAGTTATTGTGATACGTCAATAATGTAAATATCAAATACTTTGGGTTATTATAATAAATTAATCGTAGAATGGATAAAAAATAGAGGATAGATCTACTTTTAACCTGAATAGATACCAGGATACAGGAATGAAATGGAACTTACATAGCGTGACCAAATGTTAAAGAACTGCTGCTCTTACCTGAAACAAAATTATATACCACTTGAATTAATGTCTACGCTTATTCACTACACATCATGCAAAATATTATACAACCAAGAAAATTAAATAATTATAAAATATAAAATACTCCTACTTATCTGGAACGAACTTCAGCCAGACTGTTTAACAATCGGCGAACCCATATGATAAGCGAGTTATCGAGGATGACTGGTTGCTTTTGATTCAGGGCTGTTGGTGTATAGGACGAGTAAAGGGGGTGATTAAGTGGTTATTCCTGCGAGAATGGTGGTGGAAATAACAATTAAAGAGCTCAGATTTTCGATCATGAGCAATTGCGTACGAGTTTTCTGAGCTTGAAACTCATGACTGAAACATTATGATCACATGAACCATTATACTTTTAGGTACATCCGGTTCAAATTTTTCATATTCAAATTTTTTTTAATGATCCATTCCATTTTGTTAATTTTTTAACATGCCTTTCATAAATCTTAATCGTTAATCTTGCCTATTATACACTTCCTTTCTATACAGGAAGTCCTAATGTAATACTGGTAGCCTAATGTTACACTTGAGCCCTGACGTGCTTGTAAATTGCAAATTGAATAGCTAAGGGCGAGATAAACTCCGTAGGCGAGGGTCCAATTTCACGCTGCCGGCAAGACAATGTCCTAGACGGCTTCTTCACGACCATTGCGCCAAGACTTCCCATTCATTCCACTTTGCCATCAAGAAGAATATAACGAACCACCGTCTTTATGGTGGTTATACTAATAGTCTAGACTATATTTACAATTACTACATTAATGTAAAACATTTCCTTTGGACAGTAATAATTTATTTTATTGATAATAAAATTAAAATAACGATTTTGAATTCTGTTTAATGAACTTTAATTTTTAAACTATTAAAATATTGTATTTTACACATAAGTCAGATCTAGATTACATAATTCCTAAGACACACCAATTCTAAATCGTAAAATTTATTATACAAGGGTATTAGAAAAGATATAGTAAAAATAGAGTTTGTGTTGATCATCGCTCTTTTCTGGTAAGGATGTTCTCATTACAGCTGGGTAGAACCATGGTATACCTGTGCTGTCACATCCTTTATGATTCAAAAATAGAGCGTTACAACAAACCCACTGAAATGGGGAAAATTTAACAGTGTCGCGTAAAAATTGTGAATCGGCCCTAATAAAAACGGTTACATAAAAACGACATATTGTATAAGATAATTCTGTACGATGGTTGATATTAGCTTTTATCAGTTGTATTCTTATTTGCAAAGCTCTTATCTGGTTTTCTTCTTCACTTAAGAGCCAAGCAATGCAGCCTCAAAAAGCACCCTTTTGTGCACCCTTTTTAAGGTCATGCAAACCCTTTTTTATAGAGAAAAACTGACTGCGCCTTCATTTTGATTGACGCTTTAAATAACACTGTGAGATATAGAATGAATGTTTAGGTGTATTATATGTTAAGAGACAGTTATGCAAAACTTTATATGGGCCAAATCTATGGAGCGACACAAATTATGTAGCTTTTGAATAAAATCAACAAAGGCTATAGCTTAATATTTATTTCCATCCGGTTTTAAAACAGAGATTTCAATTCAACTGGAAGAAAGTGACGGCGCTGTGAACATCACGAGTAAAATTGGTGGAACTTGTTTGATACCTTAAAGTTAGTTTTAATACTGTTCCCGAGTTGGAGACTGTGTAACTTGTATTGGCCAAACTGTGAGATTGGCACGGCGTGGCGGGGCGGCAAGTGTGTGCGGACACTGGATGTGCAACTGTGTAAACTATCAAAATACGCGGGATTTGTTTTCATCTGATGCGGTTAATACCAATAAAAAACTAATATTATCTGTGTTTTGTGTATTATAACATTGTAAACGTTGTTACAATATTATAAAATAATACATGAAAAATACAGTAAATAGTACAATAATACAGCAATATTGTGTAATATGTTATCCACCTACAGCAATCCCCGTTAACTTCCAAATTAACATATTATTATACAAGGTAACTTAATCAGATCAGAAGCAAAATTCTAATAAACACTACAGTTTGGAGTTTGTTGATCAAAAGCAAATGTCTGAAAAAATGGTCGACTAAATATTTTCAAATTAAACATTATAACACGTATTTATTCGTGTTAAGGAACCCTTAGACAATTATGCGCAAAAATAATACGAAATAATACTAATAAATACTAAAACTATGTATTTTTAATAACAATAACATTATGGGTGCAATAAGAACGAGATATACAAATAGCTAAACTATTCCGTACAAACAATATAGCATTAGCAGTAAAGGATGTATAAAATGAATTCTGTGTAAAAATAATATAATAATGTACCACAGAAAAACCATTTAACGTATTTAACCCGGAGCTCGACCACAGCTAAATGGGAGTGAATATTTCGTTACAATACATCAATTCTGATTTCTGACTGGCCTGTCATAACTTCACTGATGAAATAAAGAATACATTAATACAACAATATTAATTATAAAGACAATAAACAATATTTAAACTGGCCATACTTTCGACCATATTAGTATTCTTAAAAACAATATGGTAATAAAATACTATATTTTCATCATATTATTATTTACGTGTGTTCACATTGTATGCCAAAAACATACAATGTGAACAAGAGTCGGTGTGTGTATGCTTCTTTCAGTTCAATATTAATAGAAATTATTTAAAATATTTTGCATTATACTATTAATTTTCAACCAATTATTTATAAAATCGATTATATTAATCGATCATCGATTAAAGTAAAAAAGTAAGTGAACGGACGAGACCAAGCGTAGAAGTAGTAGCAAAATTCGTTACCGATGGCGAGTGGACGGTAGCGGACAGCGAACACAGATAACAACGCCTCTCCTTCGGTGATGCGTTACACAGTTTTCACTACTGTCATGTTGTGGCAACCCTGTATACACTTAGTAATATTTCATACCGATAACAGAGTTAACACCGGACAGCGAACAGAGATAGCAACGCATCATCTTCGGTTGCACTGTTACACAGCCGAAAGAAACGCTATGTTGTTACAACATTATGTACAGTTAGTAATGTTTGTTACCAACAACAGTGTTGACAGCGGACAGCCAAAAGAGATAACAACGCCTTTCCTTCTGTGATGTGTTACACAGTTTTCACTACTGTCATGTTGTGGCAACTCTGTATACAGTTAGTTATATTTGTTACCAATGGCAAGCATTGACGCCAGCGGAGAGCAAACAGAGATACCAACGCATCACCTTCGGTTGCACTTTCACACAGTCGAAACAAATGACATAATGTTACAACACTGTACAGTTACAGTAATAATAATGTTGCAGCCCCTGCAGATCTCGTGATAATCTTATACCACTTAGTAAAGTTCGTCATAAGGCACCTTGGAAAGAACTATTGGTAAAATTATATACGCAATGCAGTGGAACCTCATATAAATAATATTGGTTAATATTGGTTCCCTTGAAACCCCCAAGTTCCCCTGTTATTGTAGCTTTATCACATTATCGAACTGTATCTATTTTATTTTAATATTTCGCTTCCTTAATATTATATGTATTTATTAACTAACGACTATTATGTGTATTTATTAATTTTATCTCAAGTATTCAATGATATATCACTATTTATTTTGTAGTCCCATAAGAGAAATAATAACTTCTAGTTGACTATCTATATATGTTATCGCAAGGAGGTAAGTTCAAGACTTAAGATTTTGGAATCACTCCCTTAAATCATTTTCTCGAAAACACCTTTCAATATTTAATTGAACCTTACTTGTATATAATTATTTCACTTGAGTTTCTCTCCCTTCATACTAAACTCACTGAAACTTTTATCAATAACTAGCTGTTACCCGCGGCTTCAAAACCGATGTCCGTAGTCCACTTAGTAAAAGCACTTATGATCTAATATGATGGAGCCTTACAATATTTTTCAAACGTAAGTAAGCATAAACCACACCATGTACATATTATTTCATTGTTTATGATTAGGATCAGAGGTTAAGGGAAATTGCGGCTGTCTCTTATTGCGCGTGTAAGGGCAGCTTAAATTTTAAACAGTTATTTAGTGTCAGTTAAAATTTAACCATACAAGATAATACTATCATTACTTTTCCTACTTCTAAATTATTTCGGAAGTCTTTTGCAATCTTTCTCTTCGTATAAAACTTCCACCTACTTCAAGAATAATCTTTTTAAAAATTAGCCAAATCGGCCGACCGTTCTCGAGATTAGCGCTTAGCAACACATTTAGCGAATAATTTTTCTTTATAAGAATATAAACAGCTTAGCTTTCACACTTGTAACAAATTTAAACAAGTCCAGTAGACAAAACAGTGAATAATATTCAAAGGTGTACTGAATTAACAATAGCTTGTATCATGAATAGTTTTACGACTGCTGGAAGTATAGACGAAAATACATTTGTATGCCTGTCTACTGTGAATACACCACACCAGTCGATCGTAATAATGAATGTATTCAACATATCACCTAACCTTACAAACGAGTGCAGGCCATTTCGTCAGCTGTGCAAATAGGAGCAGCTCGCGTTGAAAGTGTTTTTTTGTTAAACCTCCCGTCCACTCCACATTCCTTCAGACCTCTTCAGACATTCGGAAAATAAATGTGTCACAAATATCTTTGGGCAATAACTTCCTTCAAGAAAGGAGGACTAAAATTGCAAATATATTTAAAGTAAAAACATATTTCAACGAATGCTTTCACTGCTTAACAGTTTCTTTAGGGATATTTTAAATATTAATTAATCAAACCAAACCTTCAGGTATGAAGAGTCAAATCGGATAACAATATCAAAGTTATGCATACTTACTCTTGGATCAAAAAGTTTAGATAACTTAGTTTGAAGGTTATCCACAAACTAACCAGTAAAACTATAATAACGGAAGTTCTGTTAAAATTAGCTTGTTTTTCTGCGTCTAGACATATAAAGTAAATTCTTTGAAATACATAACTTCCAGTTTTTTGTCAAAAACTACGAAAAAGATTTGGCAATTTTCAACCTAACAGCAACTTTAGCAAATCATAAATCAGAAACTTGTGATTCGATTACGACCAAATTTATATAAAAGATGTATCGTTTCGGAGTATAAAATTCAAGAATTGGAAAATTATATGATAAACGTTGTTGTTAATTTACCATCTTAATTTTAAATCATGATATGGCTATTCAAAACTTGGGCGTTGGTCTCGTTATGGAGCTCTTAAGTTTAGGGCGGGTAATTTTAAAAACCACTATTTAAAATTCGAAAATTTACACTTCAAAGCAGTAAATTTTTAGCTATGTTATATTACGTATTACCTTGTATAACTCTGTATTTCTTGACAACACCTTCCATCCTGTTCCCTTCAAACTTTTTACTCCCACACCTTCTCAAATCATCCCCAATACTGTTCAATCCATTCTTCCCATGTCGACCTCTCTCTCATCTCCCATCTGGATTGTTTTCGGAAACATTTTTTTACAGCGCCGCCATCTTTCATTCGATGCTCTTGGTCTTCTCATTTTAGTCTATTTTATTTCATAATTGTAATATCAGGCTCACTTAATGACGCATTCAGCCTATTCATTCACCGTATTCCTCACCCCTCTCCTCATTCACTATCCACAAATATTTCTCATGATCTTCCTCTCCCATCTCCAATTCCACTCCTCTTCCTGAGAGAGAATGTTAAGGGATAGAATTTTACGGTAAGCCGTATATCCATTTATCAAAATCGGTCGTACATATATCTGTAATTTTAAATTTCCTCGCAATGACTTTTTTTCCCGAACACACTTTTAGTGCAATCAAAACATTTTTTCTTGTATCCATTCTTTCTTGAATTTCTCCAGATGCCTGGTCGCCTTTATATCAGGCACTTAAACTCTCTGCTATTATTATGCTGGACCCTTTTTTTAATCTAATAGTTCAATTTTTGAAGTTCAATTCTATTCATGGCATGAACAAGTATTTATGTTACCTCATTTATTTTAAGCACGACTTTCTCTACTTCCCATTCTAAAACTGTAATTAACGAAATTATACTTTAAATCATCTTGCTTCCAACGTAAAATTCATACTGAATAATATTCCACCTGCTAATGTTATAATACAAAATTATACAAATTAATAATAATAATAATATATTATTATTATTATTTCCAGATTCAGTAATAGTATTCGACTCCATTAAAGCAACAGTTGTGGATTCTCATTATTAAATTATTACTGACTTAGCTTTAGCGACGCTTGGGAGCTTTTACTCGTGAGACTGGAAACATTTTATTTCGGTCTATCTGTCTCCCTCTAGTAGTACTTCCAGTAAGAGAGTTTACTTTTTAGGAAACGTGCTGTCTAAATGCACTATTTGACATAACTACAGTGTCGCGGCACTAACCAGAAACAACTTTTCAAGTAGTAACTGCAGTAATAAAATGTATTTCTGATCAAACATGCAGTCTACATAAACTACTTAACCGAATTACAGCCGGAGATAACATGGTGTAATGGAGTCCGGCTTTGGATCTGAGTTAGAAATAGCGAATCTTTATATCCTGTCTGCGACCGTAGCACACTTTGTCAGTACCATCCACATCGTACCGACAGTCTCTTACTTATTCTGTTTGATAACATCCTCTTACAGATCAGCACAGGTGGCACATGAACACGGTCAGAAATAAGGCTAAAACGGGATTGGTCTCTTCTTATAGAAAAAAATAGCAGTGAGCACGAGATTAACCAGAGTCGACATTGCAGGTAATACTACTTCACTAGAGTGTAGTTCTGTGAAAACTTGCCGTCTAAATATACATCACTTGAATACTATTAGTAGAAAATACTTGTAATTCATGTCACAAAGCAAAAACTAGTATCGTAACAAAATTATATTTTAAGTACGCAATGAACTACGAGTAGTAGAACTCGAAGCTATGTTCATACTCAACAAATTTATTTCGATATAGTTCACTTCTCAGTAATCTCTTGGCACTGCTGTTAGAGATAAAAGAATACAATTTATGTTTATACATTCGTTATAGTTTAACTTACATATTTGATAAGAATGTATCTGTCGAGGAATGCAGCCCGGGGACAAATAGAGGTTATTACCTGAGCTCGAAGAGAACGGCAAACATCAGAGCTTCTACTTGGTAGCCGAGATTGCTCCATGTTTATGGGCCAGTTAATTACTGTCTTTTCTTGATATTCTTACAGGCAAAGTTTTTAAAACCATAACCAAAAGATGTTTCTGTCGGACCTTAGGGTTTCTTTTCAAACTTTTTGCTTATTATCTTCTGAAAATCTAGCAGTATTATGCCCACTAATTTTTCATTTGTACTAGGCAGCTATGTTCTTTCTCCATGTTCGATGTTTTCTGTTCAAAGTTCCATCTGATGGAACTCCTAAATTACTGATTTCAAATACATTATCTTCTGAAAATGTCATCCTTTAAAAAGAATTTTAGAAATTCTGTACAAACATTTCAACCAACTGTTATACAAGTATTACCAAAAGGATTGTAAAGTATAGGGTGGAAAGAGCAGAAAAGTCACATTACCTTACAAACTACCACCTCCCCTAGACGTAGGCTACTATGGTAAGTATTTCACAATACATTTCATTACACTGTCATTGTTTTTCTTATAACCATAAAATACGGTTAATTATTTGCTAAAACAGCAAATTAAGTTCCCAATAATGTTGGAATTGCTAGATGGAAATATGAGTAAATGAGAAAGTGATAGAAAACCAAACAAACTGGAGTCATTTGTTCGTTACTAAAGATAAAAGCTTATATACCTATAATCGGAAAACTCGATCATTGATGTTATATTGTAAATGTTATCAATTGTTTATATGTAATCAAAGGTATACCACGTTTTCAATTTTAGATCTTTGTCATATATATTGTAACTGAATTCGTTATTAGTTTAAGTTTTCATTTAGTAATTAACTTTCTTCGATATATTTTCAGAAAACTATATAGATGTACACTAACATTTTTACACACATTTTCCGGAAATTACGCTGATGATCGCTTGATATAAGCAGATTCTACGGATCTTGCTAAACCCACTGTATAGCATAGAAGTCTAATTTAAAACTACAATAAGCCCAAACACGTTTAATCTCTAGAGATAATATTCTGGAAGAAGAGATAATTATCTGTTAATTACAAATACTCTAACAGGTGAATGAAACTTAGTTACAATCCAAAGTATTCTCAATTTTGACCTTTTCTTAATTCAATCAGCCATTCATCTTCAAGATCATGTTAAAGATAAAATCGAATTTAGTATATGATTGAAATAAAAATTTTCCACTAATCGTAAATCTAAACAAAATACCTTGTTTTACCTAGCCAGACTAACAATAGTAAAGCAAATGCTCGTACAAACGCAATACCGATTGTCAATTCTAATGTAATTCCTTCCATCTATGTAAGCGCCATAATTTCATGTTTTGTACGAATCGCACTACACTTTGTACATGAATGTTTTACCATCTAAAAATTAAGTAGATAATTCCAAGTTCCATACTCAGGATGCCCAGACGGGATACACTAGACGGACAAAGGTCGGCTCAGAGGGAGGGACGAGTGGTGGGGGATGAAGCACGCGGAATATTACAAACCCGCGTCTCTTTCCGAGAACGAGAATATCAAGTATTTAGCTTTTCCAGGGTTTTGTTTACCTCTAAACTTCATACCTGCTATTTCAACTTGCGGAAAATTACAAAAGTTGGCCGCAGCTTTGTTTAATTTATCAAATCGTTTTCAAACCAAGATTAATAAAATGATAGGTAGTTTTTGTAGCATAGAGAAAAACGATCGAATCAACATTGTATGTGCGAACATGTCTGACTTCTGAAATAAGAATATTATGCCACTCATAATAAATCATCCTCGTCATTTTATAAAATATGATCTCCTTTGTTTCAGTAAATTGCAGTAAATTGTTTTCATTGCTATGGTTGATTTGAATATTGTTACAAAAGCACCAAGCCATTCTAGTTCACGCGAGGTCTGAATACTAAACCACATAACCGATTGTAGTGATTCCTGTACACCGCGATGTAGTATCAACTTGTAAAAATAAAACATTAGTAGAAATTTATGTAATATTATGATATTTTTAGTATTTATGAATTAAAAAATAAATCAACACTTTTAAAAATATAGGAGGTGAAATAAAAAAAGGCCGTACACAACACGGTTAAGAATAACGCGTTAGTGTAAAGTGAAATGTATGAAGAGATTTTGTCAACCAAGTCTCCTTACACTTCTGCACTGGCACTGGACTAAAACATGAAAAAAAGTAATAATTCGTAGAAAATAAGATGAGTTTATGAAATCTATTGCATTCAAACATTACAGTCATACACAAACAAAGTATATCTTATGCAAATTATTTTCACTCCCTCACCGTTATCTTTAAAACTGAGGTAAACTGTAAACCGCCACTACTGCTGTTGGTGTGTCATTGCTGCTAACGGAATGGTTACTGATGCAGTATGACGATGGAAGTTTCATTATAAGAACAATATTTGATTAATGTTTTCACTGACACACTCAGTAGTAATGTATTCGTAGTGCCTGTCCTAAACTGCCCGCAATAAGTTATAAATATTTTTAATATGTACGAGTAATTTATTATATAAGAAAATTAACTCATGTGATGTTATAAATGGACCTCACCGACAAGTTTTGTCATACTTGGGGAGGCCAAAACTTGCAAAACGATTGCTCAAAGAAAATTTAAAAAAAAATTTAATTTAAAAAAACCATATACGTGACCCCTTCGTCCCTATCGCTACAAAATGAGAGGGCATGTGGAACAAGTAAAATATTCTAAATCGGATTATGACACTGAAAACCTCTATGGTTAATTAAAATCTATATGGTAATTTTTAACTTTACCGTCAACGTGTTGTTTAACCATTTGTTCAAAATTAGTTCTAAGATGAGATAAAGTGAATTCAATGTGTTTTTATTACCACGTTAGGAAAGTGCATTACAGATGATTTTATTTTTTAAGTGCCAAAATTGCATCAATCATAAAGTTACTGTTGAAAACAATAAAGGTTTTTAGTGAATAGACTGACGACAAATACTCAATACACCTCATACATGAACAGAATCATGCATCATAATTTTTATGGTTTAGTACCTACTAGTAATTTAATTAATAGAATTGTGAATATTACAGAATCACCAATCAGGTTGATCAGAAGTAAAATTTTGTATGATATGTAATATAAGTTATTGTTTCTATTTAATTGTAATTTTTTAATACCCTTAGTTATTGTTATCTATTTGGATACACTTTTAGCGGTGTTTATTTAATTAATTATTTTCTCTGAATAGAACATATAGTGTTCGTTATTCTAGTGCCTGTTTAATAAACAATTGCACAATGATATAGTCTATATATTATATATATATATATATATATATATATATATATATATATAAATTTTGTATAACAAAGATATCAAGTAAAACTGACTCCAACAACCACACAGACCAACACACTGTATGGAGAAACGATTACTGCAATTTAGGTAGATAGGTAGCTAGTAAGCATAAGTTCTCATTTTAACTTACTGATGATTATCAGATGCATTTTCTATCAAGATCAACGGCGAAAGAATTTTTTACATTCATTCATTCACAAGTCGTAATGTATTATTGCTTAGCGCATTCTGTATGTATAATATATACATCAACATATCGCACTGTGAATGTGGCTGTTTGGCAATTAAAGCATTTACATACGCTCCTTCCTGGCGCTTCTTACACCATGCTACGTCGTCGCTAGCTGTTCTTTTGCACAAGTTCCACTCCCCAGCAATGTCACGGAGAAATGTAATGCCACGCCTGCTGTATGTATAATGTATAAGATCAATATATCGCACTGTGAACGTGGCTGTTTGGCATTCCAGCATTTACATCCTCCTTCCTGGCGCTTCTTACACCATGCTACGTCGTCGCTAGCTGTTCTTTTGGCACAAGCTCCACTACAGCAATGCTCACGGAGAAATGTAATGCCACGCCTGCTGTATGTATAATGTATACATCAACATATCGCACTGTGAATGTGGCTGTTTGGCATTCCAGCATTTACATCCTCCTTCCTGGCGCTTCTTACACCATGCTACGTCGTCGCTAGCTGTTCTTTTGGCTCAAGCTCCACTACAGCAATGCTCACGGAGAAATGTAATGCCACGCCTGCTGTATGTATAATGTAAAGATCAATATATCGCACTGTGAACGTGGCTGTTTGGCATTCCAGCATTTACATCCTCCTTCCTGGCGCTTCTTACACCATGCTACGTCGTCGCTAGCTGTTCTTTTGGCTCAAGCTCCACTACAGCAATGCTCACGGAGAAATGTAATGCCACGCCTGCTGTATGTATAATGTAAAGATCAATATATCGCACTGTGAACGTGGCTGTTTGGCATTCCAGCATTTACATCCTCCTTCCTGGCGCTTCTTACACCATGCTACGTCGTCGCTAGCTGTTCTTTTGGCTCAAGCTCCACTACAGCAATGCTCACGGAGAAATGTAATGCCACGCCTGCTGTATGTATAATGTAAAGATCAATATATCGCACTGTGAACGTGGCTGTTTGGCATTCCAGCATTTACATCCTCCTTCCTGGCGCTTCTTACACCATGCTACGTCGTCGCTAGCTGTTCTTTTGGCTCAAGCTCCACTACAGCAATGCTCACGGAGAAATGTAATGCCACGCCTGCTGTATGTATAATGTAGAGATCAATATATCGCACTGTGAACGTGGCTGTTTGGCATTCCAGCACTTACATTCTCCTTCCTGGCGCTTCTTACACCATGCTACGTCGTCGCTAGCTGTTCTTTTGGCTCAAGCTCCACTACAGCAATGCTCACGGAGAAATGTAATGCCACGCCTGCTGTATGTATAATGTAAAGATCAATATATCGCACTGTGAACGTGGCTGTTTGGCATTCCAGCACTTACATTCTCCTTCCTGGCGCTTCTTACACCATGCTGCGGTATCTGCTAGCTGATCTGCTATCTTTAAACATGAGAACCTTTGGAAACTGTGTTCTTTGCTAATAGAAGAATATAACGTACCTAGTCCTGTTATCTGATTTATATGGTTCTTTAAGCACTAACAAAGCGGAATAATAATTAATATAAATAATTAATAAATATAAATTATTGGCACGCGTTGTAATTTTTCATTCTTAAACTATGTAGCCGTTCAACAGCTAACCGGATACCACCTCGCGTACCTTGTCCGTAAGTAAAATTTTGAATGTAATATAAAGTCAATGTTTAAATAGTAAAGTAACTTACCTATGACAATGTTTTATTTGCCAGTTTAATACAGATAGTAGGTATATAAAATACATTTCACAAAAATTTCAGGTAGTTAAATTATGAAATGGAATATTTATAACGATCTCTCTCTCACATACAGAGGTCACATACGGCGTGATTAAAGCTATAACCGTATCCGTAGCAATGATGTTGGTTACGATGGCTTCTATATACGGCTCATAAAGGATATTCTGTTTTGTGTCATCCCCATAGATACTTTCATTTTCAACAAGTCTTTAAGAAGTGGTATCTTCCCAACTCAATGAAAGTATGCTCTTGTCCATCCCTTCCATAACATTTTAGCACCAGTTTCATGCTCATACTATAGGTCGATACATATTTGACCCACAAAATCTAAAGGCCTCGAGAGAATTGTGCAATGCCAATTCACTGAATATCTGTTATCCAACAACATTGTAAACAACTACCTATCTGGTTTTCAAACTAACCACAGCACGGAGACAGCACTGGTTCAACTGATGACA
The DNA here is from genome assembly GCF_021130785.1 of Homalodisca vitripennis. Lineage (NCBI taxonomy): Eukaryota > Metazoa > Arthropoda > Insecta > Hemiptera > Cicadellidae > Homalodisca > Homalodisca vitripennis. The sequence continues at coordinate 65,228,274 of NC_060207.1, forward strand.
AAAGACGCAGTGGATCACAGGCAGGGCATGTTTCTTAGTTTCAAAGGCTGCTGACAGTGTAAACCATAAAATATTGTTAGCCAAGTTAATGTTATTAGGGTTGTCGGACGTGATAATTTGGTTGAATTCTTATTTGTCAGAAAGGGGGCAGTGTGTATAGATGGATGACATTACTTCGGACAGGGAGTCCACAGGGTTCAACTCTCGGTTCTTTATTTTTCGTGCTTTATGCATATGATATTCACTGTGAACTAAAAATACCACATGTACGCTGATAGCCTTCAAACCCACTTTCATTTTAATTGACTCCAATACTAATACATGGCTTCTACAAATTCCCTGTTTGTGGCGAGACTGAAGGATGCATATATAAAGCGTTAACCGAGACGGGTCCGGTATGAGGAGCTATGCACGTGGTTCTGACAAAGGAATGTATGTATGTGTTAGTTAGATTTTTTATATTAACAGTATATTTACTCGAATAAAACGTTTAACAAGATTTATAAATAGTAGTTTCTAGTTTAACTATTCAAAATGTGTTTAATTATTCCAAATCTGGAATATTATATGTATGCATATTTTGTATTTGTACATAATACATACTTATAGTATATTTACAAATATAATAATTATAATATTTTGTTTGTTTCGCTTGTTTATAGTTCATTAATAATGTAATAAAAACGTCTTATCGGTTGATTCATTTCACTAAAATGAAATGAATGAATGTTATTTGTATATTTACTCAATTATATAGTTAGCATAATTGAATCGTGTATACATATTTGGAGGCCTAAATGTAATTGGTGTAAAACAGTTAATTAGTTATTTCACACTATATTTTATACATAAGTCTAAGAGAGAGTCGTATGGCTCTAACCTTCGCCTGTTTAAATAAAAAACTTGTCATTTCATTTCGTACAGTAGACATTGCGAATAATGAAAATTTGTGATTATATGACCTATGACAATTGTTTGGACAATTGTATTGACAAATTGTTGTGGACAATTGTTTAGACAAATGTATATACATACATGGAGGCCTAAATGTAATTGGTAAAACAGTTAACTAGTTATTTTAAACTATATTTTATACATAAGTCTAAGAGAGAGTCGTATGGCTCTAACCTTCGCCTGTTTAAATAAAAAACTTGTCATTTCATTTCGTAAAGTAGACATTGCGAATAATGAAAATTTATGATGATATGACCTATGACAACTGTTCCGTCACCTAAGTAAAATAATCGTAATTGTAAAACTAAAGTACAATTTACAAACAACAAATTTCATTCAATGTGTAAAAAATGCGTGCAAGGAAAATCACCGATTATGCCAGACTAGTCAGGAAAATCCAATGCAGTTCAAGTGATACCAATTTATAGTTCATAGGTAATATTATGTTTAACAAAAAATATTAACCTTACATTAGTTTTACAATAGGACACAAAATTTGCTTACAATTTTGTTTGGAGCAGCTGGCATAATCATTATAGCAATTTTCAATTAAATTAAATGGTCTTGTTACACAAAAGTAAGTTATGATTCCTGAAAGAGGTTGAGTTTTAAATTTATTCCTTTTAAAACTTTGGATTATTAGATGTCCTGTATTTGAAAGAAGAGATCATTTCACGGCATTCAAATTTGTTCATAAATGGAAGGTAGTAAAATTAATGCACCGTAATAATACGTCACTTATAACACGTCAGTGGACTTGGTTTATTAATTAGAGCACCTCATTCCATTGAGTGCCCTGGCCAGTAGAACAACAGACGACCGGTCGTGTGTCATTGTCAACATGGCCGTGTATGTGCATAACGTACAGTACACGTACACTAAACATTAACGTCACTGTACGTGGTTTCACTCAGCCAAGTTGGGGGAACTAATTTGCAGAATGCAACACCTCATTTCGGATCTTTGATACGACTTTGTGTTGCAATATAAGGAGATGCAATCAGTTTTTAGTTTGGTTAGTTTTTAATTTTGAAGTCACAGACCTAATAGAATAAATTTCTTGAAGGCAAGGAATATATAAAACCTACATTGATTGCACTACGAGGAACTACAGGAGTTTACAATAGTAACATTAAGCCATTTTGTAATCTGACTTAAGGTAAATGGATTGAGATAAAGTTATAATTCGTTTCGTAACATATGAAATGAGGTATACAGAATGTTATAAAAATAGCTTAGCTGGCTATTCATAAAGACAATCGACAGAAAAATTAACCAATTTGCAACTAATGGGGCAAATTTTTCTCTATTTCAGTTTAGTTTAGCCGTAAATCTACTATCTTGTATTTTTATTACTTTAAATCCCCTTCAAAGTATCTTTATAAACTTGTTATACGAATGTCTTACTAACTCAGATATGTAATATTTTCACACATATTGTTTTCAGTTCATGAAAAATCAAAATGGTTAACATTCACATTATTTTCTAAATTCTATAAAATTCGCGTGTTTAAAAAATTTGTAAATATAAAGTTTTTTAACTTATAATTATAAATCTGACAGCTAATTCAAATTGGTTATTAGAAACAAGTGCATTTCGTACAGAACGCAATAAGTCACGTTCACAACGCATAAGTATTTAAGGTATAATCTTCCCCTTGGATAAAAATAGAGCATAAAATTTTACAGCAGAACCTTTAAAATCATGTAAAATATAGAATAGTGATCTTGTGCATAATAGGGTGAATCGTGACCTTAACAAAGTGAAGCGAAACCGTATTAGATATGATATTGAAAATCTATATAACTATTAAAAAAGTTAAGGAATCGTAGTTCGAAAAAATAACTTTGCCTTAAAAGTGAACATAACATTGTGAGACTTTATATCGACCTTCAAACCCGAGGTCAAAAGTTTAATTTACAACGAACATCACGGTGTGGGCTCTTTCCTCCTCTTACACCTGACCTCGCCCCAATTACCCCTACTATTGTGACGTTGAAAATAAACTTGAGTGTAAGAATGTGGTAAAAGCGTGCATAAGAGTGTAATTTAAATTCTAAGAGTGAGTTTCTAATACGAGGTTACATTTTACGACTATTTACAACTATCACGAAAATTCCGTTTCAATGGAATGAAAACTTTGCTCTCCAAATAAACACTTAGGACTGCTTAGGTATATGATACCATCTAATGTAGTGGATAATTACCTCACAGACTCCAACAATTGGAGACAAAGTGGGGGGGGGTGTGGAGGGAGGAAAGATAACTTTACCACTTCATAACTCCCTAATTAGGTCAAAATTACCACATAAGAGATCTTTTATTACTGCAAATAAGACGAAAACTCTTCAACTTCACATGCAATCTGAAACTGAGATCTAAGAATGTTATACAACAAGGTTCCTTGGAATGCACTACGACCAGGGTTGTCACGTAGTGTTTAATTATGCTCAGTCATTTATTTTCAATTCAAGTGCTGGTGACGGCAAATTATGCGATAATATACCTACACCTCTCCTATTGATTGGTATTGTGAAGGAAACTGGTTTTTGTTCCGGACATTTGCCATCGTTCATTGATACAAAAATCTTAAAAATATAAATTCAAAAAAAGGACTGGTATTGATGGGTATTTGCCATCGAACAGTAAAGAAACCGCTTTCATTTTTGTTAGCTATCACAAATTGATAGTTGGGCTAACCGTTTAGCGGTTATCATTGACTTATACGGAACGCCGACCGGTCCCAATAAACTTCGAAACACTGATTTAAATACAAATAAAGACCGTCTAAAAGTAGATATATATAGCACAGTTGTTTAAATAATACATTGACATAAATTAAAGACGACGAGGTGTACCTTGTATTATTTAACGTGGTTGGTAGCATACTTGCCCCTCCGTTCATTGTGCTGGAGCAGTTTGATCAGATGATCTTGGAGACCTGCAATATGGGATTTGGGGGGGGGGGGGTAGAGTGATTGAAGAAAAGGATTGAAGCGCTCGCTACAAAGACTGATAATCTGATGGTGAAACTACGATGAAAAGATGACACTATTTTCGGTCACTAAAGTTAAATAGTTTTTAAAAGTTAAATACTAGGAAAAGTTATGTTTCCAATTAATGGAATAATGGATTACTTTGTTACAGAGAAATTCTTAGCCATCGGTTCGCCTGGTAAAGTAAGATACTCTTTACTTTTCTTTAATTTACTTGTTTTAATTTTAATGGAACAAATAACAAAAACAATGGTTCAATCAAACACATATTTAAAAATAGCTGATAAGTGCGATTGTCCGTATCACGCACGCTCAATAGAACGGGACATTTTTTATCATCAGTAGTAAATAAATACCCATTGATAACACCTGAAGTTGGTTTTTACTATGGCAATTTGGAACTAACATGAGTATTCTACTCAACAATAAGTTATTTGAGTTCTTTAAGCTGTCATTAAATATGACTCTAAGGCATGAAGTAGAGCATCTTGCGAATATTGAGTTCAGTTCCAGTTCACCTTCCTTTTAGCGTTACGTCTGGAATCAAACGCTGTCACAGACTTGACTCCTGGATTCTGGAGTCATGTTCGTCTGAAGAGATCCAAAAAAACAAAACGGCGATGAAGAAGCTCGTTACAACGTTTCGACATCAGAGATTAGAGACACGTAGATTACAAAAATGTAATCTAGGTGAAGAAATATTCTCATTCTCTCATCAGGTGCACAACTGAGTGCACTACGATGTTTCTGACGCGATCTCTAAGCAAAGTAGAGACGAGTTATCGAATGTTTACACATAGCGTACCTATCGTGGGAAGGGTTGCTTCAATGCTAATGTTGAGTTCAGCTCTAGCTCAACTTTCTCTAAGCGAAGCATCTGGAATCCGACGCTGTCATAGACTTAAAACATACAATCTTGATATACACGTTTGAGTTCAGACTTGGAGATTAACCTTCATTCAAGTGATAAAAACGCAATTTTGCCATTGTGGATGAATCACCGTTTTTTTTTTTTTTTTTTTTTTTTTTTTTTTTTTTTCAGAATTATCCATAAATGGAAGTTTAACGGTATATTTACCTGAAGTAAGATCACGAATATGAGTATTACGAAAACCTGTTTCACAATTCATCTTCAGTCAGTTTAGACGATTCAGTGAGATGTTCTAGCGACCATAATTCAGACATGAGTTTGTGTAAGGGGCATTGTGCATGCAAACAAGTGTAGTACTCGTACAGTTTGTTGCTACTATCACACAAGACAAGAGCTTTGCCAATTATGACGAAACCAACATAATAATGATGATTTGAGAACATAGGGCATATGTCACCAAAACTGAACTTTTCAGGTATTATTATTACCTGCATAAATAAATAGCTCCGAAAGCATTTGAAAACATGTAGCGTTTATGTTGTACGGGTTGTAGCACAGTACGGGTTGTACATGTAGCACAGTACGGGTTGTACATGTAGCACAGTACGGGTTGTGAATATGTTCACATTACTTAAGAGAAGAAGCGGATATTACATTTACCCGGTCAGATAGTCTGCACTGCCTTTTTAACTACAGTTTATTCACAACATCGGTGTTTACAAAGGAACAACTGGACGCAAAATCAATTATAGCCGTGATAACAATACTGAATCCGTTTTGAGAGCCAACTTTTATTCCGAGTACAGTGTAACTATAACTATAGTAGTAACTAAAACTGTCAACATCACTACCAGTGTGACTGACAGACTGCTGCGACGATGACTCAGGTGACTCGGAGGTCGTGTAGTTGGTTGAGTACATTTCCGGGAGAGCCGGAACAGATTGAAACATTTTCACCTTCTACAACAATGGGTGGAGTTTTTGAACTTAAATGCAATAATCTGTGGTGTGTTTGCTACACCTTTTACATTTAATTTTTGTTTTAACTTATGTTCCCGGAACAATTAACGCACAAGTTGTTTTAACATAATTTTATCTCTCAGAGAATGAATACTTAATAATTCGTTACAAGAGTAAATTAAATGATCATCATTATTACTATATGCACAAACAGTTTTATACGTATGGGCGGCAGTTAAAGCCACGTTTTTAATCCGGGAGAACCCTTGTTTGGTTTTAATATTGTTGCTAGAAGGTTGTGAATTAACAGTTCGTACATTTTGAGAATTTATTAAATGAGCGTTTTCAGTGTAAGAGCACTTATCGTCGAATTTAATACATTCTTAAGAGTGGACCATCTGTAGTCTTTTCATGTATTGGTACAATGCGAGTTCGTATTTATGTATTTTCTTCTTCTATATTGACACTTAAGCTAAATTTTAATAAAATAAAATGTCGTAAATATGTAGCACTGCGCTCGTCATATCAATGAGATGATTTATGTGCAAAGACTTCAGTACTCCCCGATTATATTTTCCCACCAAGGTGTTGTAAGCTATTTCATAATTCTCATTTGTGAGTAAAATCGTTTTGATAATCGACGTCTTTTAAAATTTATAAATTTCATATTGCCTCTCAAATAATAACAACCTTATAGGATGAGAAGCAATTAGAGATTTCTCAGCTTCTTGTTCTAAGTGAACAACAAAACAAACAATGGTAGGATGGACATTGTTATCGATGGAAAACTGTGATTTCCCTAGATCTCTTTATTACTCTTGGGGTTTTCTTTCGCAAAAATAGCAATAATACTGAAGATGCATTTCTATTCTCAAGCTGCGGGTATTGCGAGGGACTGCGGTATTCTGATAATTACTGCAACCTAAGTCTAGACGAATGTGTTTTCCTTCACTTTGAGAAATTAAATTGATGTCTAGAGCTTGTGTTAAATACAAGTAACAATCACTCGTTTCCGTTGTATTACATAACAACTTTGCTGTGTGTTGATTATGAGTTAATTTTAATATTTTTATTTATAATGACAGCAATTACTTTTCATTTCACTTATTTTTAGGTACTTTCACAGTAGTACTCACAGTGAATAATATATCCTCTACAATTATAATAATGTTCTGCCACCTAAGTAGTTAGTCGTAGGAGTGCATGTATCTTTCAAATAGGCTATTGATACAAAAATAATAAATAAATTCAACTGGAAATAAACAACGAAATGCGAGTTAGACTGCTTGAATGTGATAACACTAGCCACACCGCACAGTCGTTCATTCAGTGAAAAAACCCTGAATCAAAGTATTTCATTCTAGCTCAAAGTTATATTTTTCCAAGATACATGTTGTGTAATATACTGTGTATGGTTTTATTTTTTATTTGTATTAGCTATATACGAGTATATAGAACCTGTTTAATGTCTTAAAAAATCTACGTGTTTCTCGTAAATATACATTGCGTTTTGAAAGCTACATTATTTTTTAATATATATATATATATATATATATATATATATATATATATTATGTTTAGTGTATTATATAGAGTAAATAAGTTTAAATAAATTGTATAGCAAAATCACAGCACGTACAGCAGAGCGAATGTTCAAAATTAGCGAAAAATGAAATGTTTTTTTAGTTTAATAGAGCTGGAATAAAAATTGTCGATAACAGTCACCTCGGAAGTAGAATGTTCATAGATGGTACATATTGAAAAAACAAGCGCCATATCCCACCATATGCGGCCATAGTCCACTCGAGAAACCGACCGCCGTAAAGGATTCATCGGAGGAGTGCGATAACAGTAATGATCTAGTATCACTGTTTTGTTATCAATCTTATATCTAGTTATTTCCACGCACATCCCAAGGTCAGCGGTCTACTCCATACTTGATATTCAAGCAGAAGGTATAATATTTTGCCGCCTGTTACTGTATTACTATAAAACCTAAAAATGTCAGATTTGTCTATTAAAAATGCTGTTTAATTGCTGTTTTATGTGAGTTTTCACTTGACAGTAAGTGCCTATTAGAACTATGTGTTTGTGAAAAATATTCACAATACAGTAAAGTTCAACTGTGACCGGTATTTTTAAGAATAAAATCTAGATTTTAATACTAATGTTCAATATATTTCAATCTAATTTAATATGATATTTTTAATAACTGTATCCAGTCATTTTCATTGTAATGAACTGAATGTAACGTTGATGTTGTTAGTCAAAAATCTATATACATAATGTCATTGTATCATACAAACATATACTATGTTTACATTTATATCCACTATAACACATAAGGCAGGATTACATCATACCACGTGTCGCGTAACAATCTTAGCAACAGGTTATTTAAAACTTTATGGATTCATGCTCGAGATCCCCTTGCCTGATAAGCTTTACTAATCTCATCCATGTCTCACGGACTATAATCGAACCGATCTTGTCTTTGCAGAAAAGAAGGTTCGTGCAAAGTTTAAAAACCACAAGTAATTTCATTAACGAGAAAAACAGCAAGACAGGCAGACAAATATATAGAGAGAAGAAACAATTTGCTAGCCCATTGAGTTGTAACAAAATATGCAAAATTTCAAGTCTATAGTTCGATTTCTCTTCTCAAGATATCTTGCAGTAAGATAGACTTCGCTAATGCTCAGCCACCTCTGTTAAATGATAAAATTTGATGTTGCACACAAAAAATGAAGCTCCGTGTAACATTTAAAGTCTGCACCTAATTAGTTTTCCATATATCTCGCAGACTCCGTGTAACATTTAAAGTCTGTACCTAATTAGTTTTCCATATATCTCGCAGACTCCGTGTAACATTTAAAGTCTGTACCTAATTAGTTTTCCATATATCTCGCAGACTCCGTGTAACATTTAAAGTCTGTACCTAATTAGTTTTCCATATATCTCGCAGACTCCGTGTAACATTTAAAGTCTGTACCTAATTAGTTTTCCATATATCTCGCACACTCCGTGTAACATTTAAAGTCTGTACCTAATTAGTTTTCCATATATCTCGCACACTCCGTGTAACATTTAAAGTCTGTACCTAATTAGTTTTCCATATATCTCGCAGACTCCGTGTAACATTTAAAGTCTGTACCTAATTAGTTTTCCATATATCTCGCAGACTCCGTGTAACATTTAAAGTCTGTACCTAATTAGTTTTCCATATATCTCGCAGACAGACAAACATATTGAAGATAAATGTTTCCAACCAACAAAGTAACAGGCTTCGCTAACGCTCAGACAACGAAACTTTTTCCATATAACATGCAAATAGGATATTTTTTCTCTTCATTTAGTTTTCTTCTTAACCTAAATGCATTATTTAATATTGCGAAATTGTAAATGCATAAGTCTAATAATAATTTGTAGGAAAAACAGTATAATGATAATATATAACAAATCTAAAAATCTGATTATCTCAAAATCGCTTAGGTGCATCAATATGATATTACTTAATCAACAACACTTAAAACATTAGAATTGACGTAAAATTTAGTGACATGGGTGACAACTTTTTGCACAAAACAAACATTTTGGAACCAATGTGCGCCGCACTAAGTTGTGGAGTGTAACCCGCATATTATTGATATGATTCGCAACTACTTAGATTTAAAAAATAGTATTCTATAAACATTTATTCGTGAGAACCCGTTTAATTAACAAATGTAATAATTTTTTAACAAAACATTTACTATTGTTTCAACATTGGTAATACGCTTTATTGTTAATCCTCTAAAATGGACTAAAATACTGTAACAGTAAACAAAGTGTGTATGCTTACAGTTGGTGATGACGAATGCTCAGCTCAGTAAGTGTGCCTGTGGGTAATACTTGCCAGAGATGTACAACAACTGCACCAGAACCAGGACACACGTCAACTTGTCAACAACCAAGGACCTATGCGACTGTGGGAACTGTCAACTCACATCCTCCCATTTATCTTACTATAGAATATGTCAGTGTTGACAAGGCTATTTACTAACAAATTATATACAACTGACTGTTCCAAATACAAACTTTGTTATGAAGCACTTATCTCCAGAGAGCGTAGCAGTTTAAAATGCTTGACTGTACGTCTTTCCCGACATATCGATAAACACTTGGGCTAGAATACTCAGCTAATATCAGCTTATGTCAATTCTTGGGCGATTGACCCAACCGGTAGGATTAGAAAAGACATTACTATAACAAAATACTTAATATCAAAACTGTATCCAAGTCGGCTCGAAAATTGAATAATAGTGAACAATAACGGACACGGTTATCCTTTGTATGCTTGGTGGCTACAAAATTACCCTTAATTGAGGCTCAGTCGAAATTGAGAAACAACACTTTTTATATCTGCACAAGTTCTTCATCTATTAGACACACCAAAAGTCACGATAAGGAAAAATCTGCCATAACACAACACATTTACAAAATCACATACAAAATTAGACAAGATGACAAATATCACATATCAATATCCATGGTTAAAAGGATAAATAAAGCTTAAAATAATCCAAGAAGAAAATTACCAATAACAAAGAAGACGTATTATATTATCAAAAAACAAATCCTTTGATAAAGAAGTAGTATTAATTACGATTGGTTAGAGTGATTGCTGATCTCTGCCATAGGATATAGCCGTTCTCTTCTATCATCTTTATAAGCGGATATGCATTATTGGCTATACGAGTTGAATCTTTGTTGACCGATAACGTCTCCACGGCGGTTTTATAAATAAAAACTCATTTACAGGTCAGAGTTAAATATTATGGTTCTTATATTTTACAGCTATGAATTTATTTTTTGGGAGGGAAGAGGGGATTTATATGTGCCGTACATACATCTGCTAAATTCTCCGCAAAACTACAACGTAGGTATTATATTTTATTTAAAACATAAAAGAGATTTTAAGTAAATAAATGAAAATGCGTGAACAATATATAGAGATTTAGTAAACTGTTTAAGGCTTGCTATTTATTATATTAAACTTTAAACTTAACCGTTGTGGCTATTAAAAAATATATCGCTTCCCTTGTCAGACTCGGAATGTTGAGAACATGTTCTTAGAATTTTGTTATGTTCCTGTACTGTTTTTTTTTTTTTTTCGGAAGAAATATTTTGTGAGAGGACGCTTGATACTTCTTTACTTCCGTCTGTATGGCCTGCTAGCTGGATATGCTGGCGTCATAGACATAGATTTTAACAATTTGGAACTTTCCACCGTCCACTTCGTTGAGATTTTTAAGTTGTGTGTTACTGATTATCATTCTCAGTTTGTTCCCTTTTGTACTGCTCACTTGAGAATCTTGATTGTTTAGAATCACGGAAAAGACCGGTGACGTTTAGGAATTAATGGGAAGCTCACTAAAATATATCGTTTTAAAATTTGTAATAGTGTACTACATGTAGACCCGGCGTGTGTTCGGTTAGTCAGAGCGGCAGGCAGTGCGGTGGCTGGCAGAGACAACAGCTACCATCATTGCCACACAATACACTAGTTGACGGACAATAGCTCAGTCAAATTGTGTAGCGCACACCACTTTACTGTAGGCTTCTATACTGGTTTGTATGGCATTCCACATCAATATATTTATCCCTCTACCTTTATTTATAACATTGTAATGTTACACAAACATTAATTCCTGATTTGAACATTTATGTCAAGAACCTATGTGTGTAGAAAAACTGAATTTCGAATATGAAAGTTTAATTAGTGCCTTTTAAAATGGTATACAGCAAGGCATACGCTTGCATTTCATTTTTCTCACAGACTCATCGTGAGTTCTCTGTATGGATACGAGAACGCTGTACATCACGATGTTTCTGTGTACGGGAATTCTACACATCACTATGTTTCTGTGTACGGGAATTCTACACATCACTATTTTTCTGAGCAAGTTAAAGCTGAACATCGTTGTCTTTCTAGATATGAGAATGCTACACATTACTGTCAATCTAGGTACGGAAATTATGCGCATTACTATTTTTCTGGGCACGAGAATGCTGCATATCACTAACTTTCTGGGTACGTTAAGTTCACGTCGCTAGCAACTAATGGAGAAAAGGGAAGCCATTCCTAAGGTAGTATTATATGGCAAAAGTAATAGGATGAACTCTAATTCTCACAATACTGACCGCAAGTATAATTGACATGATCAGATCCTGCACTATGTAATTGTTTACTACGTACTTTATTATGTAGACAGACAAACAGAAACAAGATTGTTCAATCACCTGAGTCCAATACCTTCGCTAAAGATCAGCCAATTATACAAAATATTTGAATATTTTGGTGCTACACACATGGTAAAGAATGATATAAAATGAGGAAATATAGTGCCATAAAAATAACAGGTTCCCTTTTATTTTACACAATACGTTTATACCGGTAAAACTTCGCTTTGAAATATAGCCACCGGCGCGGCGCAGAGAGCAAAATAAACATAAACAAGAATGAACTAAATTCAATATCCCCGTAATGAAAACCAGGTATGTTGTTGACACAACTTTAATATATTTACATTTATCAAATGAGTTATTCGACCGTCCCTCAGTATAAGATGACATACATCTTGTCATTTTAACAACCAGAAAAGTACACCGATTATTATGTACAAAAATATATTAATTTATCACAAACATAATATTTAAGTAAATGTGTCGTAAAAATAGACAATGTACAAAAGCTAATGTCCTTACAATAAAACAACTTTTCCAACTAAAATATGAAAATAGTAGAATAAAAAATAATATAGACAATTTTCATAAACATGACATGTGGAACAGTATTAAACACTTAAATATCAGCTTATAAAACATTATCTTGTTTAATCCAGATGATCATTTATAGGAAAGAATGTAACAGGTCAGACTGTTGGTTAGAATCATTAGGATTAAAGGGCTACCAAAAATGTTTGTACAGTCCGTGCTGTGCAATCATGCAACAGTTATAATGCATTGTAATGAGTATAATTGTATACTGTCTGAAATAAGATAATAGGTTATATCCCATGCTTTTTTTAACATTTCTCTCATTGGTACTAAGATAACATGAGCCCTATTACCCATCTGTGATCCTAATTTAACTTATCCGTATACATTATCTTAAATTTTCCTTTATGGAGTAATATTCAATTGAGTTTATCGATCTATACCTGAAGTTACTTTACCTCTGTCATCGTATTACAAGCAAAATAATAATTACAATATAATTTCGATTGTTAAAGTCACTCATTTTGACCCTTAAAAATCTGTATTATCAAACTGAAAATTCCTGAAAAATAGTAACCTTTAATAATATCTTTTATCTTTTTATAGTTATTTGAGGTTAATTACCGCAGTCATGAAATAATAATACTTGTTTAAAGAGTACTATGTTTTACGGCGTTTTTTCTCAATTTATATGCATATATATATATATATATATATTATATATATATATATATATAGTATATATATATATATCGCTCACTGATACATTTATGTATGTCGCAAACGAACAATTTTATTCCCAGCACCAAGTCACAGACAGACTTGTCGTGATGTCAAGAGACGGTTTGGTCACCAATCAGAATCAATAGTAATCAACAGCTGTTTGCTCTCTACCCTTGCCACAGTCACGGACGGAACACAGGGTGATGTTTTTTATTATTGAGATTGCGTCATCATTCGAATTATACATTTATCAGAGTTTTTTTTTTACTTTACATATTTTTTTAACGTTATCTTAGAAACACATACAAAATAAAACCAATAGATTCGAATGGATTAAAGGGGGACATTTGTAATAGTTATTTTGTTACAAAAATAGAACAAGGGTTATAAAAGCTATCCTCTTCTTAAGCTGTCAAAAAAGTTAAGGTGTAATATTGTTAAGGAAACAGAAATTATTGAAACAATGATCAAAGTAAAGCGAAGTACAGATTTAATATTATTATTTTTATAATTACTACTAATCATGATTACAACAACATTAGTTGTTACGTGTTTTTTATAAATCATACCATTTCCAGACAGCAGGAGTACAAAGTTTGAAGGAGTATACAACATTGCGGTTGTAATTGTAAACACCGTGACGACCTTAGTTTTTAATAGATTCAGACTAAACGTTGTACAGAGACAGTATTTACACATAGCTTGGTTGTGTTCGTTGGCCAGTCTTAACCAATATAGCGTTTCAAGATGGCGGACATTAGCATTTGGTTAACATTTTTTATCTCGGTTATTTCTCAACTTAAATCAAAAGTGATTTCCGGCATTTCTTACAATTAAAAAAGCAATTTCATGCACCATTTATTCATACTTACTTTTGGATAGTTCCTTTAGGTTTCAAGATAGGAGCCGTTAAAAGTTATAGAATTACACAATTGAACCGTTATAAGTGTACAAAGAAATTTACATGAATATAAAACTTTTGTCAAATTTTAAAGATTATGGAGATTCTAAATGTTTGAAGGTGTTATAATTAAATTAACATGCCAATATGAAGAGTTATTTTTCCATCCGTTTTGATCAAATTAAACATCTAAACTTAATGCATCTTCAGTTTGTAATTTCAAGATGGCTGTCTTATGTGAATTCCACCTTTCTTCTGACCGATCCGGAAGAGATTATATTATAGGATTATATTACACTATTTTCTACCCCTGCCATTTTTTGACAACCGATATTTCATTCAAACGACAAAACGTGTTCAGCAAGAGACCTGACGATATTCTCAGCCAACCAACAACGTGACAGCGAAAGATACCTATGTTGGCTCGGGTATCGACAAGTGTGAGAACTGATGGTGTGCCATATCAATTACTCAACACAACCGTGCCGATACGGTGGAGAATCAAAATCAATCCACGAGATATAAATTTTAGATTCCCTGCCCGCCGAGGAAGGTGCGCTGTTCATTCAAAACGTATACTAGCTCTTTCAACCAGAGATTTCTTTAGTGGAAAACAATGGACGTAGTGGCGTAGATCTCTCGTCCCAGAGCCTTGATAAAATAACTGTGTAACAGTAATTCAACATGTTTGAAATATAGCAAAAAATGTTTTACTTTGAATTAGGCCTATACAATGTATTACAATTTAGATTCTTAAAATTTTTCCACGCCTCAGATGTAGTGTACTCTTTAATCAAATACAAATTCATCTCCCCCACCCCAAAGCTAAGTTCTAGTTATTCCAATGATCATCATAAATAAATTGCACACATACTGAATTACAACATAGAATTTACACTGAATTAAGTGTTACTAGAATTAGCACTATTTTTAAGGTTTTCTTAATCAGTCCTACAGTGACTATTACAGAAAAAAGGCAGATCTACACATTTCTATTGGTAATCCTGTCAGTGACAACTG
The DNA here is from genome assembly GCF_021130785.1 of Homalodisca vitripennis. Taxonomy (NCBI): domain Eukaryota; kingdom Metazoa; phylum Arthropoda; class Insecta; order Hemiptera; family Cicadellidae; genus Homalodisca; species Homalodisca vitripennis. The sequence continues at coordinate 65,243,459 of NC_060207.1, forward strand.
AGGAACAGAAACCTGACAAGTTAAAGTACGATACTAAATGTGTTACGTAGTTCACACTTTTTCTAAGAGCATCTGTCGAATGTTCGTATGGATAATATATACGAGACTATAGGTCATTTACATCGAATTGAAATATTTCGATATCAGAGTGACTGGAAACAATTTTTATTCACTGCCAGTCCGCTGGGTGAGGCAACACATTTAACATTGTTGAATGACTGTCACTTTAAAGTGTTATTGTAACGTTACTTCTCATCCAGTTTAATAGAAAATACGACTTTTATGTAACAACCAATTCCATTACAAATACGGTATATTATTTTGTTGCTAGAATGAACCAATTCATATCATCTCGTAAACGTCCAGTATGTTATCGTTTCACGTAAGTTTGAGATAAAAGTGGTTTTTACTAAATTTAAGAGTCAACCGTAAATTAAAATAAACTTTTGAAACATTGAACGGAACATAATTATTTCTTTACTGTAATCTTACAAATATAATGTAATTACTTTATACAATAATTTATAAATCTTTATAATAATTTGGATCTTTATTTTTTGTATCAAGTATACACTGAAATGAGATTTAGGTTGTGCATTTATATTTAATTACGTTTTATTTTTCGAGAAATAATTATGTTATGGACAACAACTCAAAGTGGTTTAATGAATTTACTTATCTTGCTATACACAAAGCGGATTGTCTTCATTTTGTAAAAATATAAATTTTAAAAACTCTGTCCTATCAAAATATTGGTAACAGAAAATATTTTTCTTATAGAAAATAATTTTTAATCTTATCTGTTTTATGCTGATTTAAATACAAAAAAATTAAGAAACTAAGTTTTGGCAAATTATATTATATTATTACTTTATTAGCAAACACATTTTTTTAGTATTCATGTAAAATCGGCTAGATTAAGCCATTTTAATTTACCAATATTGTCCAGCGGTGTATGCTTACTGTAAAACGCTTTGGTTGTGTGAAAAAACATACATACTACCAAAGTAACTTCGTTAATCATAATAATAGAAAACACTATAAGTTCTGTACGAAATGATGCGGCGGTATCTCCACGTCAAACAAAGGCGTTTGTGCAGAAGAATGTCCTTGTTTCAAACCAGCCCCAAAAACCTCCAGTTAACTACGTCGCAGAACACGTCACCAGTACCGTCACACAAAACTGTGATCAAGTGACACTAAATCTGTTTACCAACACAAACATATTGCCGCTTCCACACTTGAAGAGTAATCTCTTGTGAAATACTGAACTCAATAACAAGGATATCTCGTCCGGGAGCGGGAAAACAATAAAGCTTTGTTACCCGAGATAGGATAAGTGGACGATATTTTTGTTGTTCTCATATTTTATTACACTAGGTTCTGAAACTAAACGTAACGCGCTGTACTGTGAAGTAATAGTTTCTTGCTCTTCACCTGTTTGTACGACTCATTTCAGTCATTCTTTTCTCCGCCATCTTTTTTGAGCTAACCTTTTATTGCATAGTTCATTAGGAAAGTAGGTTCGTTTACGATTTTAAAGAAAATGGGGTTATTACAATACGTTTCCTCTGATGGAGTACAACATTATAATCACTAAGGTTTATATACCTAAATTTAGCCTAAACCTAAAAAATGATGGAATAGATTTGGCAAAAATGCAGAAGGTACAAGAATACTGCAAATTAGGTGTTGTGTTGAAACATAAAATGATGTATGTTGAGTTTAACTTTCACATTGCGCTTGGTGCAGTGTGTGAAATCTCACATAGTCACAGATTAGACTCCTGGAGTCCACGTCCGTCTGAAGGGATCCCAAAAAATCAGCGATGAAAACGTTTCAATTTTTATCAAAACGAACTCTTGATGCAAATCGTTTTCACATCAGAGACACCTATACTACAAGAAAGCAGCCACACAATGTAATCTAGATGAAAACTGAATAAAACCTAACCCACCACAGCTACATCGTGTGTATAAAATTATGTATTATGCTTGACAGGACAAATATTTGCTTAGATATTTTAATGCTCAATATTATTCATTGTTTTACCATTTTTCTCTATGAAGCAAAACATACGTACTTAATTCGATAAAGATCAAAACTGTTAAGGACTATTCACCAAAAGATTCAAGCCGCTACTTTCTGGAGCAGGTGCGCAAACCCATAAGCAAACCCTTCTGCATGAGCTCATTTACGCAACGCTTAAAATATCGCAAGGGATCCTCTACTACATAGAACGAGATTTCTCAATGTTAAAAAGTAATTAACCACCTGGGTAACTTTGATTCCGAAGGAACTATTACTTCTTCGGTAATATTGTGCCTAATATGATTATAATTAATATTTTGAAGTTAAACATTTTCAAAGCATAAATCAAACTTTGAACTCTTATCAAACTGTGAATACACAAATGATTTTTTTACATATATCAATCAAAATTTTACAGAGTAATGTCTCTAGACATTGCAAGTTAACCAATTTAATTTTCCATACACACACATCATTAGATTGGTCTTAACTAAGTATCTGTGCGTGTTGCTGGGTATCCCTCAAAAGAAAATAATGTCTCAATTGAGTGGAGGAAGGGAGGCGGACATAGACTGTAATTAAACAATTAGAGAGCACAGTGAGAAATAGAGTCTACTGCGAGTACAAACACCATCTCCTCCCTTGAGGTGAGATAATGGTGGTCCACCCTCCCAGGAGGCAATCTCCTCCCCCTCGTGGCCCACTCTGTCTGGAGTTGGTAACGACGAGTTGCAACCACAAAAATGTTATTGTGCTTTATACCACGTTATTAAATTACAGAAAAATATGTCGAGTTGCCACGACTGATCCTGTTGTTATATTGTTATATCAGACAGAACTATTTCATCCTTGAGAATTAAATTTCAATGTGGAGGGCAGAGTACTTTAAAATATCTGGCATAACGTTAGAAGTCATTATCATTTAGTCATCATTACCATCAGATCAGTACAAATTAAACCACCAATATAAGAACTGATACGCACATAATTCAGACTCTGAGCAGTAAACACATAAAATAAGTCGTACTGCACACGGAACGCGTTATCCAAGTGCCAGGACGGTTTGATAATTAGTTGACGTTTTGATTTTTATAATAGCTCACATATAAAAAAACAAAAAACAACATAACATTCATAACATGGTCTTAAAATAACATTTTTATACTTTCAGTGACATTACACCTTCTCAAAGAATCAGCCTGCCCAAGAATCGTTAAAGTATAACTGTATCTTACATAATGCTGAGGAGAATCGCCGATGGCCCTGAAAAAAACTTTTAGGGTCATTATTGACATTCAGGTTCATTTTTTATCGGACCATTAAAAATGTCCCTATTTTTTACATTCGTGTATAAACTTGGTAAAATAAAAGGAGGTTGACTAGAGACCTCGAAGCCCACAACTTCCATACGTCCAAAAAATAATGAACCTCATCCGCCACGCGCCTTTATTGGACATGAATACAATATTGAAATTACACAGACAAGACAGAAATCTTTACATCACTTGGTAGGTCTTCCCAAAGACAATTTAATCTTGTAAGACTTTTAACGTCACATAAGAAATTTGTACTGTTATAAATTAACAGCAGTAGGTTACACCTGCACGGTATCGTTCAGTTCGTCTAATCATGGAGATAATTAGACGATAATTAATAAATAAACAAATAATCTTCAATGATTGTGATTCAAATGTCTGTTCTGCATTAAATAAGAAGTTTTGTCAAAAGTAGTAAGGAAATACGAATTGGACTTCATTTATGAAACCAACCTTAAAAGATATTCCAGTCACGAGCTTTGCATATTTATCCGTGTCGTCTCTGACGGCTGGTTATTCCGTAAAGCTTAGCAGCCGAGCGGCCACACTGTCATCTCCAGCAGGATTACGTCAAGCATAGCACACAGTACTTTTCCAATCTTGGGTGCGATTTACAAAATACAGAACAATCTTCTTTGAGAAATATGAACAGTTGAAAATAATAACACAAAAAAGTACTGTATTTGTTGACATGCACTACCTGAAATTATGGAAATGGAATAGCTTAAAGTAGGAAATTTAAATTTATTAAAACACAAACGTGTTCAAAACATGTCTTTAAATAATTTATCTTCGCGTGCATCCTTTATCTTCCTAAAGCTATTAGGCAATATGTTTATTTATTTATTTATTACAATGAACGGCAATACACCTTTTTACAATATTTGGTTATGTTATGACTAGAACAGTGATAATAAAGGTCCTTTTCAAAGGAAGCTGCAATCCATCCCGATATCGCCAGTTTATTGGTTCGGTTCAAAGTGTGTAGGCCCGCCCCGCCCATTGACGATGAACAGCCGGTCAATAGCATATTGTGACTACTTCTGACGGACGTGCAGTGTTTATACCAATTTCAGGTTTCAGAGATTGATATGCTAGTAGAGGATGTTTTACTGTTAATTTTTGTTCTGACACAGTATTTTCATAATTAGAATACTCTGTAAAAAAATTTGTTGTTGTCTCAAAGCCCCATAAAATTAAACCTAAAGATTTTAAATGGACTTCATGCTTCAAAATACACTAATTGGAGATCTCACGGCAATTATTCGTACTTGGGTTAGGCGACTGAGAGCAATCGTATGGTATGAAGTATACTAGAGAGCTGCACTCCTTAATATAAGACTACGCGATGCCAAGTAATTTAGTGCCTATTAATTGTAATGGGCTGTAGTTTAAAAAATATTCATGGAAGTTTTTAACGATTCATGTGATCTTTTAGTGCTTTCTACGTCAGCTATTAGTTATGCAACATTTTATGTTCTACTACAAAAGTACTATATTTTCATAAATTGTATATTTAATAGCTGATTAGATGGTGTCATTTAGCACTAAATACTTATCTATCCTTTTATCATTTAACATTCTATATCATTTTAGCCAATCAGATATTGTCATATCATATTCTACATTTTAGCTAGTCAAGTATTGTTACATACAATTCTATGTTGGAATAGTCAAGTAAAATTAAATGTTGTCATTTAACAATCACTGTTTTAGATAGTCAGGAATTATTACGTGAAATTGGTTATTGTAATTTTGCAATCTATATTTAACTAGTCAAGTAATGTCGTTTAATAGTTTAGATAGTGAGGTTTTCTCATGAAATTCTTTGTTTTAAGTAGTCTGGCAACCAGTTGAGAACAATTAACTGGTGCCCGTTGCTTTCTGTTAAGAAATTATTTATTTACCTATCATTTTCCACTCTAACCATACACAAAAATAAATAATCAGAAATGTATTGATTTATACAAAACACTGTGATATATAGACGTATCGAGTATGCCTTAACGTATTGTGATATATTCATTGTCTACTTCGTTTGAGCCGACTGTTTCATGTGAGGAGTTACCCAAAACTCGTGCTTTCTTTATTTACTCCATTAATTTATTTTCTTTACTCTTCACTCTTTGAAAGGTTGTCAGTGCGATTCTCGAGGACAAAGAATCCAAGGAACAATGAAGACAATGTATACTACAGAGGCCAGTTGGGCACAATATAGGCAATATGATCCTCGGTCGGTCGTTTCCCCAACCTGCCTCGCTCACACATAACCTCGCCAGGGGCCCATTACAAGCTGAACAAACCTTGAGTCAGCAGGAACCTGAGCTTCTCCCCAATTCCATTCTTCTAAAATGTCTCTATTCTCTTGTAATTTATTTTTATATCATTTCAACCATTTTCTTAACCCCCAAACCCAATGTTGATAAAACATTAAATGAGTAAATCCCACAATGAAGATGTATCTAAATATGAAAACTTAATCGAATGAGTAAACAAATACTAAAACACGTCAAGCTACATCTAATCCTTTTAGATTATTAAATCTGTTTCTGTTAGTCTACTTGGCCTCTGAGACTGTTTTTAATTTGTATAAAATAACTTTAGTTGATAATAGCACTTGTCCGCGACTTCGCTCGCTATGTCTTGCCGCATAACAAATTAAATTGAGCTCAATTTTCACAAATTAAGTAACCTATAACAATAATACACAAATTAATATCACAAAGAAAAAACTTTTCATCAGCTGTTATGTAGAATATTTATAAGTTATGTAGAATATTTATAAGTTATGTAGAATTTTTATAAGTTTCGAAAAAGCAAATTTAAAAAAGACAAATGGAAACTCATCGTATATTTTATGTACAGACCATCTGGTTCTGTACATTTCAAAATTAGCTTATATGCGATTTCAACATTCCTTAAATTTCTTTCATTTAAATTAAGTTCAGGAACTTTCAATAGACCCACGTCCAGCTAGGACGGGGCCTTTGGCTAAATCTCTTCACCGTACGTCAAACTGTTTTCTAAATAACATGTGGACAGATCTGCAAAAATACGTATGTGCTGGCGTAGACAAAAACATATATTTTTCAAACTTTTAAGATTTACTAATAATGTATGCATTAAATTATCCTTCCTAAAAGAAACTGTTTGCCCACTGGCAAGTCACCACACGCAGCGTTTTTTTCACTCTAGAAGTTTATTCACACTAAGTGTGAATATCTGTACACCTGATAAAATCAGTATCGTATCTCTCATCACTGAACAGACGCGATGTTTCCTCAACGATTTTCTTTAATAAAAGATTTAATTTAGCGTCCAGTACATTGCTTTGTGATTGATTCCATTTGCTATCGTCACGACTCACTGCGCTGCTCTTTCCTCATATTGTAGTCTGAGAGCGAATCGTGCCTGGCCCCTTCGTTTTTTTGTTCCTCCAGCTATTGCAAATATGGCGTCCCACAATGTCAAACCAAAAGACACTAACTTCAGTATATTCCATGTGCAAATTTACAACTTTCTTCATAAGTAAAAATCCAGGATTTTCCAGAATTAACTATTTGGTTTGAATTCGCCCTTATTGCCATTGATAAAAAAAATAGATAATACTAATTGGCATTCCTATTCACAGTGCGACGGCTGCTATTTATTATTGAAAATACAAAACACTGGGCCTCTGCGTGGTACGTTGCGTTCTACAACCATTAGCTGCAAAACATGTTTTTTTTTTCTAAAATAAAATAATATCTATCTTTACAGCAAATATTTGTTTTTTTTAATAGCTTTTAAAAGTATTTTGTGGGCAATTTTTTGAAATTATACGCCTATGTTTTATACTTATAAGGTATTTAGGTAATTTACGGGTCAAATTCTGTCCAAATCTGTCCAACGGTTTTGTATGATTGAGTTTCAAACATTTTCTAAGCCCTTCTCATTATTAATAGGATTACGTATTATAAATTTGATAATGATCTAGAATGATATATGTAGATGGAATGGCTGCCAACTTTAAAAAATTACCATTATTTAGTTTAATATTAAATGTTTTGATTGGAATGGAGTCATTATAAAAGATACAATTTTTTATCCTATTGATTGTTTGAAATCACCAAACGCAAAATAAAGTACTTGTATTGTTCCTTTTCTTCATCACTGGATGTAAAGGACTCGATTTTTCTATGAGTAAAATTTAAAGAGTTATTCCAAATCATTACAATCATTCCTTTAACTTTGTAATTAGTGTGTAAAATAAAAAGGATTATCAGTGGAATCAGGAATGTTCAGATTTTCCAATGCCTAAAGGTTCCTTGTATTAACGGTAATAATGAAAGAGATGTTCTTTGTTATATCGTATTCAAAAAAATGTGTAAGATATTTGAATTTGTACTACTATTAAAGACTAAAAGAGTTTACTACTATTTATTGGGCGAGGATAAGCTTTTGGTATGATTGATCACAACTTATGACTTTCTTTATTGTCTACCACAAAATAAACAGATTATTTTCAAATTTATGGGAAATACCCTTATTTCATAACTTCTTCAAGTATGTATTCAAAAACTATAAGTTTGATTCTAACACATTAGACCTTAACATTTTGGACACTGTGACTCTCCTTTGATTTGTTTTTACCAAATAGACGTAAACCTTATCAAGATTTTAGCGATGGAATCGAACACATACTCCTATATCACACCGACTTTACATCACATTAAGACTGGGAGCTCAATACGTTGACTGCAGCAGACGCCCAGTGCGCTCGCTGTCTTTTTAAAATATTTATCGTCAAACAAGATAGAGCCGCGAAGGTGTTAAAACGCATAAAGTAACGTTTGCGACACACGTGAATCCCGATTGTTATTGCTGTGGGTTATTCTCAGTTATATAATACGCAAAGTGTAGCAGGTGGTCCATATCACCGAATGTGTACTATACTAATGGTGGGCAGTGCCCTGATAAAGTACGCTACCCATTATCCGATAGTGACTTTATCAGTTTCTGATGTCGCGGTTCCAGAATTAAATTTAACCAAACTATATTCCCCTGTAACAACAGAGCACAGAACTTGCTCCTTTGTTTTAAATGTTAATAGGTCTTCACCGTATGATATACAAAAAAAAAAATACACTGACACAATACGATTATTGTTTTCAAATATTTAATTGAATGCGTTCACTACAAATCTTGTATAATTACACTAGCAGTTATCGACAGCTTCGCAAGCAACTTCATAGGTTTTACACCTGTATGAGCACTTCTGGTTCGAGTGAATTATATTTTCGACGCCAATGTTGAGCCTTCTTCCCATGACCAAGAAAATGTTAAAAAGTGTAAATTTATGGTCATTATAATTTACTACAATGTTGGTATTTTTTTTATCCATCGCTGATTTTGCCTCTTTCCCGATCAAGAAAATCCATATACATGCACAGCTTTGAGAAGCCAACTTTTGTCAAAAGACAACTATTTTAGGTTTCATAACATTCTTTAAATGAAGAGTCTTAAATAGAGACTACATTGTCTATTATATCTGCACTGCTACCGGTTACCCGCTACTTTGAAAGCAATGTAGTAGGCGTTGGATTTATATGGCCACAGCTGGTTCGAGTGAATTATATTTCCGACGCCAATGTAGAGTTTGCCTTGTTGATGTCATCAAGAAAATATGTCAAAAATGTATATTTATGGTCATAGCTCGTAATTTACGTTGTTGTCTGTATGTTTTGTTCTATACTTGGTTTTCCTTTATTTCCCAATCAATAATACGTATATATCACAGATCACAGAAGCCTACTTCTGTTAAAAGTGAATTAAGATAGGTTTATATATATATATATATATATATATATATATATATATATATATATCATAATATCATATAAAAATACCAACATTGAAGTAAATTATAATGACCATAAATTTACACTTTTTAACATTTTCTTGGTCATGGGAAGAAGGCTCAACATTGGCGTCGAAAATATAATTCACTCGAACCAGAAGTGCTCATACAGATGTAAAACCTATGAAGTTGCGTGCGAAGCTGTCGATAACTGCTAGTGTAATTATACAAGATTTGTAGTGAACGCATTCAATTAAATATTTGAAAGCAATAATCGTATTGTGTCAGTGTATTTTTTTTAGTATATATATATATATATCAGTCTTTAAATTTCTAGTAAAAGTTAGATATCAACATTGTATTTTAGATCTAATAATTAATATTTTCTGAAAATGTTGAGTTAAAAGTATAATAAAAATGACACTACGCGTTTGTTTCTTTATAAACTGAAGAATATTGTTAATATTTTAGAACGTTTAGAATTGGAATTGGTACATTAATTCAAAAACACAATCCAGTTAACTCATCTAGCATAGTTCTTATCGACTGCTTTAAATGGTCTTCGGTATGAAGTTCTGAACATCTTATGTTTTAGGGCATTTTGTAAGGTAGCTAATTATTTCACTAATGGGTGGAATCTAAAACGGCGTGAATAATAATTGTTATTCCTTAGAGGATGTACTCACTGTTAATGTTAACAAATTGAAAATAATAAACAATGTTTACACAGAACAGTTGATTACATTAGACATGCTCTTTTAAACGACATTTCATAACTTTAGAGGCTAAGATAGGACTTTTGGCTATTTTAAAGATCAGTAGGTTGCGGTCCGGAGAGATTGTTAAAGTAGGAATAGGCCTATATTCATCCCAGGAACCTCAAGAATGTCCATGTAAAACTTCAGTACAATCGGTTGAATAGTCCGCGAGAAAGGAAAACAAACAAACAAAGGCACTTTCACATTTATAATATTATTAGGGTATTTTTAATCACGTAGAATTTTTAGCTTCATTTCCAATACGGTCTAATTTTTTTTATGTTTTGTAAATTTAGAAAATTAATTTTAAATCAAATAATTATTTGTCACAAATAAATAAAGTATAATAGATCAAAGTACATTCGCTTTCATTTATATTCTCGGTGCCACTTACATCTACATACTGTATACAGGTTAATAAATACATTTTTGAATTTAAAAATATCCTCATACAGCACGTTAAAGAATATTATATACTAAAAAAGTGTCCAAGTTTTAACACTCTAATTAATGGTCGAATAATCTGAGTAACAGGTATATCATGTTATGACAAAACATGAACTAAGTTTGAAGTCTAATCCATAAGTGAATTATTTTGGATAATTATTAAAATCAATGCAGGTGAGAAGATACTATAGTGCTTTGTTACGAAACACGAATTACAAATTATAAATATAAAAAATGAATGTTTGTGTGTTTGTCCTTTATGGAATCGTAAACTATTTGACCGATCATTATGAAAATGTGTATGTATATGTATTTTTCGACGGAGAAGGTTTATATACTATGCCTATTGATGTATATCGCCACCAGACGGTACTGCATAATATGTTAAAAGTCTATTTGAAGGCGGTAAGCTTTGATGTATATTTGTCTTCAAAATACATTTCTGGTTGAACTTAAAGCTTGAGTGTTAGACCACTTGATAATAAAGTACAAGTACGTAGACAATGGGTATAAACATACAATTTTGACAGATTTTCTTGATCGTGGCAACAATACAAACTCTACGTCGTCGTTGGAAATATAATTCACTTGAACCAGAAGTGCACGTACACGGGCAAAGCTTACGAAAAGCGTGCGACACCGCGGGATACAGCTAGTTATAAATAAAATATTCCGGACTCGCAAACTTGTGAATTTTTAAAACTTAGATGATTGTTATAACACCAACCGGATTAGCGTAAGGACTAAAAACATTAAAACACTAAATAAATGTTGCATTAAAATAGTTAATGTTTACACTTAATATGTGCATACAACATTCTCTGTATACTGATTACAAAGAAAATCTCACTCAATTACGTTCTATCTGTAAATGGTGAAATCCGAACAAGTTATTTATTCATCTTTCCATAATAACGATACAATGAGTTTGCACTTACCGAAAACATAAACTATTAAAGTTTCTCGAACATGTAAAGAAAAAGACATATTAGTTGAAGTGAATACCGATGTTATTTCTGTAGCGGGCTTCCATGTATTCCATTTCATGTCCCGTAAAACTGTTGTGTTCGCGGTTAAAATGTATTTGTAATAAAACGTCACCGGGCTATACTCTGTGTGTGTTTGTGGCGTTTCTCGCTGTCTGAATAACAATTGGCTGCTGGAAATCCACTGAGAAAATATTCATTTGGAATTGTTACATTCGATATCCACCGTGTATTTTTAGTTTCATTTTAACTGCCTTACAAATCTAAATATTGCACTTTTATATAAAGTACTGTATATAATACAAGTAATACAGCTGAATAGTTACCTAATTTGTCTCTGTACAAAAATGTGACACCGACAATCCGTAATATAATTTAGCTTGTAAATTAAAAAAGTACTTTATTCTATTTCATTTTAAATTGTATTTTACCCAGAATGTCACGAACCTTGAGTACTGTAGTATGGTCATTACTACAAAAATTATTGAGTTCATTGAGTTGTATATGTGTACAATCAGTTGTCATTGGTTAATTAGTTTACAGTATTCGAGGTAATAATTAGGACCACTTTTAAATAAGGTCGTGAGAAAATGGCTGGAGATATGTATAATAATTTTTCAGTATTTATTTTTAAATTAACTGAAGAGTATAACATGTTTTAAAACAGGAAACTATGTATTATCTTAGATAGTATTTAATAAAAAAAACTTGTAGGCTATATCTTAAGTGTTCTTTCATTAACGAACCATTGCTATAATGAACTTTACATACGTAAAACTGAATATCTAATCTTTTGCATTAGTTTCGCTGCTAGTGCTGCTAGAATTGGTATTTTCTAAGTAACAGTGCGCTAAGGCGGACTAGGCGAGGTTTCATGCTTGGTAGGCTGCATCATCCTCGATCCTTACTGTTTCGGATAAATTAAGAAAGTAATGGTAAGCTTGAAATATCCTTTTACTCGATACAGTGAAGAACAACTATTACAAGGTAGTACGCCACACCACGCGTCGTGTATCAGGCTTCCTTGAGGTCACATGCATAAGTTCAATTCTGTAGCGTATTTCATTCTCGAGATGTCCAGAGCTTGACAAACAGATATACAGAAAGGAAATTGACACAAACATGATGCACAACCAAATTCTATGGTTCGTCATGCACCATCATAACTCATCCTTTTCTATGTAGGAGAGAAGTTTCATGCGAAGTTTTAAGTCAACGGATGAAATCTTTCTCGAGCTATCTTACCGCCTGATGCATTCACACGTTCGTTTATAAAGTTAGGTCTCATAGCAGAGTTCAAATTATAAACGTTCCATGAAAATTTCAGTGTTAAAATCTCATTTATGATTGTATAAGTTTGTTTACAAATTTATTTATTCTTCAATTTTCTCTTTAACATCATGGTTACCCATTAGACGCCGACGCTCAGCTACATCCATGGAGTGATGACATGCACCATCATCGAACACGATGTAGCCTAAGTAGATAAGAGTCTTCGTGCAAAATTCTAAGTCTGCGGCAGACTCAGACAGATATACAGACTGTATTTCAATTTGTCCAGCCTCTAGATTGATACGCTTCGCTATAGCTCAGCCAATAAGTGCAAGCGGAAGAAAAGGAAACAGTTTTGAATTTAACGCGAGACCAAATTGAAGCTTTACTTCAACAACGCTCTCACTAGAATCCCGGGTAGAAAATATGTCCAGTTCTTTTACATATAAATCTATAATCTTCCAACAAGAACACGCAAAGCAAGAGGAAAGCGACATTAAGGTGTTCATTGCCAAGATGGTTGCCAAGTATCAGAGACTCACTTGATACAGAGTTGCCACCGAACTCATGGTAACCACAAACGTCATGATGACTGATACTTTATCAGATTTTGATTGAACTGGGCATTAGCAGATTTGTTCGATACTGCACAACGGGCAATGTGAAATCGACATGGTCCGTGAAAGAGGCAATTAAGACCCTTTATAACAATTTAATAGCGAGAGAAGCCAAATAATGGGATAGTCGGTTATTAAATCTGTTCTGTCTCGTAGTGTAGAGACAAAAAACCGTTTTCTCGTCGTTTACAATAATTTGGCACGGAATTTGGTCTCCTCAGACTGGAAAGTTTCAATGCTACGTCACGGCTACTTAAAGGAATCATATAAACTCTGATAGGCAGCTATATGAGTTTTAAGGTGGAAAATATGATTACCAGATCTTTGGGGGATTTTCGGGATCAAGTAGTAAGTCTAACCTATCGACGTATGGGAGCTGGGCGTATTACAATAACTCGGTATTATGAGCACCAGTGTCCTTAAACTTGTAAGTCCCTTACCCGTCTATTACTATCATTTTTGTTTGTTTCCTTCTTACCCTGCTGTCAATGTAAAAACAATAGACGCCGGATTACAACAGTATAGGTTTATTTTATATTATCTGGCCAACATTAACAGCCTCACTGCGATAAGAGTCTTGTACCAACTTTAGGACTCAATGGAGACTATCAGTATGTGCCCGCTCAGTCAATGTGTTAAACTTGCAATTCAAAGAAACTTATGTAATTGGACAGTTTTTCGTCAAAAACGTTTAGTATAACTGACTCAATTGTCGCTTATTGTTTAAAGAGCCCCTTTTAAAAATTAAAAACAAACTAGAAAACCGTCTGAAAATATTTTTGCCACATCTGAAGATGTTTTATTTTAAAGCTACATACAAAGCTTTTATATCACTATAACAACTCACGGCGAAAATTACGTTCTTTTCCTAAAAATCCTCAATAACGATTTATGGATACCCTTTTTCTCGCGACAGTTTCATTGACTTAAACTAAGAATAAGAAGTTCATGGCTCATCAGTTAACTAGAGGATCCATTTACTCCCCTATTCTTTTTGTTATGGTGCTAGTTAATTTTTCAACAAAGTTCGGAACAATCAATTATACGTGGTAAAAACTAAAACGGATTCTCCTACGATCCTATTACTATTTTCAAGGAGCTCTTTTCTATGCTTGTTCTATTTTGATCAGTAATACCAAACATTTTTGGATGGAAACTATGTAAACCCATTTTCATTACCCATCCCGGGAATTGAACCCTTGCTTCTCGGTTAGAAAGCCGCAACATTATCCCTTCGCTACTGTAAAGTAATCATATACCGTACACCAGTTTTAACCCATCGCTCGTTCCCGTTTCCCGGTCGCAGGCGCAATTATAATTAATGTAACGCTGCGATACCGTGCGACGAGTGAACCTACAAAAACTGTAGACATTATTGTCATCCCGAACCGAATACTAGGATTTCTTAACTTCGCCGGAGAAACAAAGGACAAGAACAAGACAGGGAACGGTTTGTTAATGACACCCGTTGCATTTGTGTCCTAATGGACTGCTATAGCAGACACAAATTCTCTCCTTAGGCCCGGCCTCCACTTGCGATTTGTTGTCGCGCGATTGTTTTAGTCGCAAAAATAGAACCTATTGTTTTAAATGCAGGCGCATCCACATGCGACAGAAATGCGACTGCGATTTAAAAAACGCAACTGGACCTATTTTGACCGCGACGCGACTGTCGCGAAATAAAATGAGTCACACGGACAGGCATCGACATGCATCCACTGGCGATTATTTAGTCGCATTTTTGACTGAGTACTGTCGAGCGGTGGCTGTTTGTTAACTAAATAAAATATGTCTGACAGTGAAACCTCTACTAGTAAATTAGTATTATCAGTCATTGATACTGATTTGCTAATTAGTGAAGTAGAAAAGAGACCGGCTCTTTATAATAAACAATTAAAAGAGTACAGTGACCGAAATATAAAAGAAAAACTGTGGACTGAAGTGTGTGGTAAAGTGATAGAAAACTGGAATGACCTTACATCAAAAGAAAAGAAACATAAAGGTGAGTGATTTAAATATGATAGCATTAATTGGCTAAAAATACCACCTACAGGATATCTAAAAAATGTAGCCTACACTAACTTATAATTTATATCTTATCGGATTCATTGCAGTTCTATATGTTCCCGATTATCAATTTATTTTCGTCTTTGATATTGTATTATCTATAAATCTATTATATTATCGTCTATTAAAATATTGTATGCTTTTTTAATTTTATTCCCAACAGTTTTGTTTATTTTTTATTATTATTTCACAAGAAACATTTTTTCAATATTTCATTTTAATAGGGTCTACCTAATAGGTTTCTGTAAATAAAACATCGTTCATAGTTTTATTAGCAATTTATTTAAACCAAAATGTAGTTTTGGCTAACAAGATATGGTTGTATAAATGATTAATAATGAAATTATTAAACTTTAGTTACTCTTAACATGTATTAAACAATTTTTTAAACAGAGGTTTCTTCTGTAAATCACTTCCATGTATTATTATGCCAACTTCTTCTTATTGATTTAAACATGGTCGTATTGCCAAGGTAATGAGCCTTGAGGTGAAATGAAGTAATCTGCCAAGTAGTCTCTTGCTTCGATACCTGAAGAGGTACCCCCGTACACCGACTTGTTTGTATACATACCAGCGGACACTCATAGCATTCATCTTCAACTCGAATACCATCTTTTCTTCTTACAAAGTTGTTGAGAACGCAGGATGATTTAATAATGTCATCCGCTAAGTTCGTTTGGACATTCAATGGCCGATGGAAAATTCGCCATTTGTTGGCTAAAATACCAAACGTGCATTCCACCATTCTTCGAGCACGGCACATTCTGTAGTTGTATACTCTTTGTTTTCATGGATAAATTCTTCCTGGGATAAGGCCTCACTATATTTCTTGATGTAGCAAATGCTTCATCTCCAACTATAACAAATGGCATAGGTTTTCCATTTTCGTCATTAGGAAGAGTTTGAGCTTGAGGGATGTTTCCAGTTTGCCATCAATCAACTTTGCACCTAGTGCGGAGTTTTTCAGAATATTTGAATCACTGTTACTACCGTAAGATCCTACATCGATTGCTGTAAAACAATAGTCTGCGTCTACTACAGCAAGTAACACAATCGAAAAAGTAATTTTTATAATTGTAAAAAAGAGATCCAGAGTGATTTGGCTTCTGAAATTCTTAAATGTTTGCCGTCAATGGCACCAATGCAATTTGGGAAGTTCGTTCGCAAGTAAAATTGTTTTGCTATCTTCCTTCCAATCTTCCTCTGATTTGGTAGGCATGTGTATTGGTTGTAAACATGTCCACAATTTTGAGCAAGTATCTTTAATGATGTGACCAATTGTGCTGGCACCCAATAAATATTCAAAGTTGTAACGAAATGAAGCTGTTCCCAGTGGCAAGGTACCTGAAAATAATAAATTCTGAAAATAAGGAGGTACTATATCAAAAGTGTTATGAATGAAGTTATGGCATAGGTTTTACATTTGAAATCAATAAAATATAATTTTTAATTATTCTAGGGGGGTTAATACTAAATTTGTATTCCAGGTACAGACGTTCAAAAAAAGTGGAAGAATTTAAAGGACTGCTTTTTGAGGGAAATTGCAGCACAACGAAAAAACCACATCAGGCCAAGGAGCAACAAAAAGAAGAAAGTATATCCATTTTGATGCGTTGCTGTTTTTGGTTCCCTTTGTAAAAGGAAGAGAAAACTATTAGTAATATCTCCCTCAATGAAACGGATGGATATGAACCAGCAGCAACCACATGATACATCTGATGACATTCAAGAAGGTAATTCTACTGCAAGATGCTCACTTGGCATTAATGCACAGACCGAGCGTGAAAGGCGTAAAAATAGTAAGAAACAAAATGCAAACTCATATGAGACATCTTTATTGAACATTTTGAAAGCAAGACAAAGTGACGAGGGTAATGAAGATAAACACTTCGCTTTAATGTTGGTTCCAATGTTAGGAAAATTAAATGAAGAGCAAAAAGCATTATGCTAAGATAGAAATTTTAAACGTCATGAGGCAAGCTCGAAACATTAATCCACGCCCTGGTTACATCAGCTCTTCCCAACATACACAACAGCCACAGCATAGCCATTCTGCTTACGGACATAATTCTAACCAACCTGTGTATCCACAAAATACTGGGCCAATGCAGAATTTTTACAACGATTTTGCAGGAAGTGTTTTGTCATCACCCTCTGCAAGTGGAAGTGATCTTTTTGATTTATCGTAACTCTTTTAATGGGTAAACTACTAACCCTTAGTTATTCCTATAACATTTGATTTTTTATTAATTTGTACTTGTGTTTTTTAAAATGTTTTGATTTAATAAAGAGTTTTTAATAGATAAACAAATAAGATAATTTGATTTTCTGTAATTATTACTCACCTCAAAGTCACTGATAGACGTTCTTCTGGTGGTATAGACAATCTCCATTTTGTGTTTTTATATGTAATTGATGGACCAATTATTCTCAAAAGTTCATCAAAACTATTTTTCGTCATTCGGTAATACTGAAAGAATTTTATAGGATGTTCACTCAAATCTTCAAATAACTTGTGAAACTGCCCTTTTAGTAATCGCTGACTTGTTATTGGGTGAACCCAGTAATTATGTTTTCGCCGTTTTACGTCTAGCACGAAGTAAAAGCGCGATCACAACACTTGCTTCGATGTCATCCATGATCAAAATCTACAACGATTCTGTCGCAAGTGGATGCACCTCAATTAAGTTTTGCGACTGCGACAAAACAATCGCGCGACAACAAATCGCAAGTGGAGGCCGGGCCTTAACCGTTACAGTTGCTGCCTGAGTGGTTCCCCGTGCAGGCTTCTCATCATCTTTAATTGCTAACGGTACTGTATCTCTTACATTTACGTGTTTGTTTACCTTTTTTATTTATTTTTTTATTCAACTGTTAGCAACAGTTACATTTGTTATTATGACTTTGGAAAAGGAGCTTAGATTGGAGTTAAGAATTAAGTTTTATTGCAATGAGAAAGAAAAAAATTAAAATGTTTAATTACGCTATAACTAACAGACTATGAAAATATATAACACCCAATGCTAAAATCTGTTGCCACTTAAAACGTGGTTGCACGCTATCTAAGCGGCAGAAGAAAAAACTGAGATTATAAATATACTACAGAAATCTATAACATGCTATATTGACTAAACTCATCACAATAACAACAATGTCCAACATATAAATTTAATAAAAGGAAATCATAAAAAAATCAAATAAACAAAAGACTTACCATAGACCTACCTACAAATTGCCGAACAAAACTAGCTTTACCTCACAAACCTTTTGCCACACAATAATATCAATACAAGGCCTATTATCTTTAAAAATCCTAAAACCTAAAATACATGGCAGTTCCAACTAATTAGAGGCTCGAAACAGTATGCTGTGTAAATTGTTTCGAAAGTGGTATTTTTAAGGACACAAACATTCAATCAAGGACATGAAAAACGTTAAGGTACAAATTATGAAAGACTGTAAATAATAATAATAATAAACATATAATAATTAACCAATACAAGTATTTATAACTTATTTACAAAACATGAAAGGCAAAAAACTTAAAACATTGTTGTTCGCGCTACCTAGTGGCAATAAAATAAACAGCGATTTAAAATATATTACACTAACGTATTAAATATGCTACAATAGAGTAAACTATAACAATAATACAAAATACCTAATATTATAAATTTAATTAATACCACTGAGGTAATTACTGTAAGATTCAAACGAATTACAATTCTAAAAAATATTAATTATAGTATCGCTATCTACGCCTTACGGAATACAATTAGCTTAACCGAACAACATTTCTGTCCAGGGAGGAATTTTATTACTTCACAAGAAAAAGAGAAAACAGTAGTGTTATACAAACCCCGCATGAATGAAAGGTATATTCTCTGTAAGTCAGTCAGTAGCGACATAGGCCCAAAAAATTCCACTTTCGGCAGCCATAACTGTTATTGAAAATTCTACGTTTGGTACTACATAGTGATAAAACTGTTTTGTCGTACTGCACTGACTATGTTTCACTTACTGCCATCAGCTGGTGCTTCCAAATCCATGATTAATAATTAGGCTATGGTGCGCTAACATCATAATTACTTAGTTTTGTTCACAAGCACAAGTTTGGACTATAAATATTAATTTTCAATTGTAAAGTGTTTGTAAATGCATATATTTGTTTAATACATGGATGGTTAAAACAACATTGTGTTAAAACTATATCTCTTATGTTTTAATTGTGTTCAGACAACTATTCTTAATAATCATTTCGCTTATTTTGCACTATTCCTATAGTAAAAATTAATATTAAACATTTGTCCACATTTAGTATTTTCTGGAATTCGGTCACTCACACAAAACATACCTTAGGTTTGGCCATTAGTAACAGTCTACTATTCGGATTTCTAAGAAAAGTTCTGAATTGTACCATTTCTACTTCTCAATTTTTGTAGTATAACAGAATAGTAGTTTTCATTATACTACACATAAAAATTACAATTTATAAGCATGAAGTATGTCCAGAGAAGTTTTTATTCCTTCTTTAATTACTACGCAGAAAACGGTTACATGTAAATGTAAGAAGGGAGCTAAGTACTCCCCTACCTACTAGGTCCATAGAAAAGTCCATAACTAGGCTACTCCCCACACGACATACGTGATCTTGCACTAGAAAAGCACTGTTTGGCCTTGTAATGAAGTATACTAATCATCACTAGGAGCAAGTGTTGTTCTCGGCGCACAATCGTTTTACGAGCGTTGCGAAGCCGGCCGAGTTTCGAATTGTGATTAAGCACCAAAATACACTTTTTGTGATTAACAAGGTTTAATATTACACAGAAAATAATTATAACTGATACGTCTTATTTAGTTTTGATTACATAATCGCTCTTCTATAGTAATGCTGTCAAATTTATGCATTAAAAACAAATAACAAACATAACAAAGTTTGAAGTTAGCGCACTGAAAACAGGTAATTTTTCAGAACCCTGTTTTAATGTTATGAAACAGTAGCAGTTTTCATAACTAGGAGCAAAAGGTCGCAAATACTGTTAAACGCCTACAGACACGACTATTTTGCTCCTACTGATGAACAACTATTATCTTGCAATACGATAAAAAAATATATTATTGAATTAGTAAGGTATATTGCTTTATTTATACAGACGTATAATTTTCTTTAATTTTATTTCCTCAAAGAAATTACATAATCTGTTTTTTTTTAATAAACCCATAACTAAAGCAGTAACGTATTTACACGACTTACCTAATCCTTCTTTCCAGCTCTAACATTTTTTCCTATCATCAGATGAAATAGATATAAAATTAACATTTTACAAACAACTACAACTAAGGAGAGTTTTATTTCAATACTAAAGAGTTACGAGTATAACACACATTGTCTAACACTGTCCTTCAAGTCAGTCGTCGTTATTAATATTGTTTACACATAAAGGCGTATTTATTTCTATCAAAAGTAATTCAATACGTATTTTCTGACGAAATAAAGAGGAGAATCATTCTCAACTTTATTCTTATTCTCCTTATATTGTTCAAGGAATATCCCATTACACCGTTTCTTTGTACATGACTCCCATTCATATAATTCTTACATTGAAATTCTCTCCTTTATAAATAGTCATTTTATTTTCCTTGGGTTGAAATCTTTATCTACCGAGTACCACACGTGTATTTAATTAGTCAAACATTTAATTAATAACGAAAACCCTTTTAATTCTATAGAAGTAAGTAAATAAATTAAATTATTGCTACGGAGAAGTTAGGGCTTTAGTTTGTATTACGGCGACTATAACCTTTATCATGCTTATTTTTGGATTTAGGAAGTGTTTAAAAATGCAAGAACCCAATCTGCAATCATTGTTGTATAATTCTACCCAAACGAGTTTTAAAAATATTACACCAAACTAATGTAATGTAATGTGTACATTCTTTCTACACATCTGCTGGATCGATTTTCTTGCGGAACAATGTGTGCACTAAAAAAACGCAAACAGCTTACAAGTTATTTTTGCTACAAATATGTTGTTTATTTCAAATAACAAATTTGGAATAAATAAAATTTAAAGACAATTTACAATTGACCAGGTTTATAGCTAACCTGAGTGAACTACAGAGACTTATGAACCGATTTCCCTACGATTGTATCATGAACTGAAACAATAATGTAGCAGAACGGTATTCTGTCTTTTACAACTTGTTAACTGTTCACGGAAAAACGTGAACACACACTTTAAGAGTCGGCTTACACTTAAACGCGCATAACAGTTATTAGCTGAGCAAAAATAATCTGAGGCGTATTCTATGTGCCTGCCACTATCATTTTTGTGCAGTTATATTTCACCAATATGTATAACCACACCAGTCCCTCCCTCTAAAATAATAACAACTCCAAATACTGGGATAAATCTGTACGCCGTGACACATATACATATTTGTAAAAAGTCAGCTCGTCTAATAAAATGTATGGTTGATGAGAAACATAAATGCGTAAGCATATTTTCCATAAGTTATTTTCAATTCTTGTGAAAATTAGCTGAAATCATACATTATTAATCATTCGTACTTTTCACTATACTATTTATCATAGTCAGCTTGCTTATCGTACGTATACCGAATAGTAAGAAAGAAATCAATCGTCAGCCGATAGTTATGGTGGAAGTCTAATGGGAAAGTATAAAAGGGTTAATTATGACAGTTTTTTCTCAGATTACACATTATTTTTAGCCTAACACACTTTTAAACAAACTATTTAACTTGTAAAGAACTAAATCAGCTTCAGGTAACATTATACACACTGACAATTATTTAGCTCTGACTTTCAGTGTCTTTATCTAGCTGTCTGCCGGTGATGTAGTTATTCCGTGGAAACGATCTCTTAGGATTTGATGCCAATCGGTAAATGTGTACAACTATGTGGTCACTTTTAAATCTGTTCATACTGATATTATGCTATTTATAAATAAAAATAATACATTGCAAACAATAAAAAGTTTATTTTAATTACAAAAATAAAAGAATACTAAATATTTGTTTTTCGATGTCGTCTTTAGTGTTACTGTCATATGTGTCCGAAATCATGTTAGATCATTGAGGTTTGAATTTCCCATTCATTAAAACAACTGCTAAAGGCCTTAAATTAAACATGAATACGTAAATTCATTATCAGAGCCTCTGGAGTCCGAGAGATGGTTTTCGTACGTCACCAGCAGTACGGGGGCATACGTCACCAATGTTAAAATTGTAATATTTGATTATGATTTTTCTGATGTAAATGTTCAGGTTAATTTGTTTTGACGCCCAAAACTCATATTGTATAAGTTTATACAAATCCTAACTGAATTTCGAGATGATTTCGGAAAAAATTACAGTTATTACTGTTTAGAGACCACATTTGAGACGTGCAAAAATAAACCGAAACAAAGAACTATCGAAGGCCCCAACATAACACAAAGAAAGTATTTTCCGAATTCTTTCCCGGATTAGTAAATTCTCCGTATTGCAACTTTCCTGCCCTTTCACCTTTCACCTCCAAAATTCAATAGAGTTCCTCATCGGACCAAGAGGAATCAAAGTACCAAGTTTCAAGTCTGTAGGACCTATTTATTAAGATTTATCGATTATAAGAATAGACAACGACGCGATTTTACCAAGGAACTGTTTGGGAAACTTTGTAAAATTGGTTTTACACGGATGTGAAAAAGCAAACAAATTAAAATTAAACTATACGTTTATTTATATTTAAATAAGAATTGGGGGTTCTGCAACCCTGAGATTTCACAACTACTTCAAAAATTATTGAAAAACTGTGAAAGTTTCATACAAAGATCTCGAGGTTTAGACTAACAAGACACTCTATAGGCTACAGTTATGGCTTTGATTTGCTTTCATTACAACGTGTAAGGTCATGTGCATTGTGGCTTCCTGCGTTTGCAATTTCCTCTTTTTGTTATCCAACAGTTCCTTTATTTACCTTACTTACGGCTACACATTTCTTCTTGTCATACAATGTATCTGCTCGTGCACAGAGGCCAAGTAACACACGACTTTGTAATAAAAAAATCACTTGTTACGCGCATCTTACTTTGCCTACAGTTATTCTGTACTCACCTCTGCACAAACGAAAACTCCGAGCGGAAACACTGTTTCTGTTTAGCGCAAGTTCATTTGTTTATTGACAAGCTATAGGGGTGATGGCTGGAGAAAATTAGGAGCCAACCGATTCACGTAGTGCCTGATATCTTCTAATCTTAATATTTTTCATACAATATACTTGACCTCGTCGTTAAGTAATATAAACAATCATTGCGAGTTATGCACAAAACATTCTTTCTTCTAACCAAAAATAAAACCTGCAGTCTCTCGCCACGGCACAAACATAGGCTTCGACTGATCCATCTTTTGTATTAAATAAATACAAATTATATGTACCACATGTTTAATTCGTATTAAGTAGGAAAATATAGTTTCGAGATACTGAGCTGAATCAAAGTGCTAATATACCATTAAAACATAGCTGTCTCACTCCGAGAGCCGGGAATATGTAAATTAGTGCAGAACAAAGATAAGAGCAAGACAGAGAATGGTTTGCTAATGACACCTTTTGCATATCATCCCCAGCCGGCCTAATGGCTTCTGCATTGTCTTCGGTCGGCGCCTCCTCTCGTCATATTCATGTAGTTTGTCCAGCTACCACCATCAGATGTGGAACTGCTTAACTATAGTAAAACTGAAACTGTTTAAAAATTTGGTCTCCAATTTTGTACCCAACTAGAACCATCTCACATACGTAATGCTTGACATCAGAATAGAAAACGTTTAAAGTATTTATTACTGCAGTAGAGGTTTTAAATTAATCTGCGTGATAATGAATGAACGTGTTCTCAGAGCATTCAGTATGCGCGTTCAAAACACAAGAATATTTTTAATTTATGATCTACAGAAAACCCGAGTCGGCTTATATTAGTGTTCAGTGTTTAGAGTTTAGATACAGAGCATTCTCCATTGTAAAACTTTGTTCGTAATTGGAAGACTATTCATACAGGCATTTTAGTACGAAATTCCGGACGGTAATTTTGTGTTTTACTAGAAGTTTAAGAACTTGAGTTAATAGCCCAGTTTAAGAACTACTTCTCTTGTATATGTAGGCACTTCAGAGCGAATGTAGCTGAATGTAGCTTTATCGAGATGTTTACATGAGTCTATTTTAGAATATGTTTATATCCTATTTCAGATCAAAATTAACCTGGCCCCCTAAAAAACTTACCGTTTAAGTTAAAGTTCTATTTATTGGATTGCTACCAAATGTATAAATGTTAGAAACATTTTTAAAAAGTTTGGGAATAGAATTCCACTCGTATTTGTCTTAGAAAAGTTTGTATTAAAAAGCTCTCAATATCTATAGGTACTCAAGAAAATGCACTATAATTTCTTAAATTATTTGCCTCGCATTCTATGATACATAACTTGAGATTTTTTTTATTTATTTGTATTTTCCTTATAACGACGGACATAGAGTCCAGGGCGAATGTGGGTTGGATTTTGAGTAAAATACGCGAGTATGCCCCGCGTAGTTTAGATACTACGAGTATAAAAGACCCCTTTACAGTTCAATGAGTTTACAAGTTAATATCGAACAACGATATGACGGAATCGTTGTGATCACATTCACAAGACCGAATCTTAAAGATAACGTTGGTTCAGGTCTCAGTGATGTCCCCTAAACCATAATAAATATCCCGTATTGTCCTTGTCGACTAGAAATGGGACATGGATAAAGAGACTTAAGACTGCTGTAATTAAACCTCGGCGCTCCAAATCTGGCCAGTCTAGGATTAGCAGCAGCCAAGTCAGCTGGATTGTGGCACTTAACTACGAATACTAAATCTCTTTAGTGACAGCTGAGATAACGAAAGTTCTGTTTGTTACAACACAATATATTGTCAAGAGACAGCATTCCGATACCAAGTTCTCGTGTTCAGGTATGACAATAAAATTACACACATCTGCACGGTAGCATTGGTGTACACGCTTCGTTAAAAATAAATAATATTTATTACGATACATTTTTAATGGCGTACATTTAGCCGCAAAACACGTGCTGTTTGTAATTTTTACTTTAAATTTTCAAAATTTTTTTTTTATTTTCACATTTTTAATGATTAAATAATTAATTGAAGTTGATTATAATTATAGTAAAAAATAATTGTGCCTACTCAAAAACTTGGAGTTAATTTAGCCGTTATGTTGATAAAAGATAAACAGTAGATGTATTTTACAAAATGCAAATGATTTACAACGAATTAAGCAGCAAAAACACTAACGCTTTCAAAAGGTTGATTCTATCATCTCCTCTGGAGCTCGAAGATATACGTTATAACCCATAAAGTAATAATTATAATCAGTAATCACAAACCGTATGAGAAAGAATTATTAATGACTAGAGCGGATGATAAACGAACCTCAAACTTCGCCCTAATTACAAGCTCATTGATATGTATTACAGTGGGGTCTCGATTAACCGCTGGAGCTTATCCGATTTACAGTTAATTTGAGCCCCTAATCAGAACAGGATTGAAGGACCCAGTACCTTCGGATTAGGCCGTCGCCATTGCTACTACGGTCGATCATTCTATACATGAATCTCGATCGTTTATAATTTCCTTGGCTAGACAGAATACAATAATCTTAGTTTTGAGAAGGGTGTCAAAACTTATATTAAAGTCATCTTCACATTGCTTACACAATTACCTTCCTTAAATATTTCGTCCTCCGCTGTAAATAGCCACATTGTGTCAATATCTGTCACATATAAACTGTTTTAACATTATGTAAACTGTAGATGGTTCTACACAACCAGGCTGTCATATTTCAAATATATAATTGTGTTAGCTATATTTTGATGCGATGTAAATCGGAAGAATTTGCTGTTAGTTGGTCCCAAGAACTGTACTATACATTCTCGAGCTTGCGGTCACGCTATTTTTTACATTTCATTCGTATAAAAACTGAATGTGACCCAATCTTTACCTCCAGACTACTAAATTATGGTTAGAGTAAAAAGCCAGAATTTATTTCCTCTGCATTATATTGTTTTACTCCTTACCACACTAAAACAAAATACATACAAACATTGAATTTTGGAGGGGAATATAATACGATTTTTACAAGAAATATTTCCAAGCTTTAAACTAAATAAAATAAACACGACAGTAAAAGAAACCCCAAAATTATATACAGCTATACTATAGTATGCGTAACCAGTGAAAACAATAAAACATATTGTGTGTTGCTGTGTCGGATAAAAGACTTTTAACTAAAGATTAATTTTAAACTTTCATTTAAATTCTTTACAAATGAAAAAACTAGGATAGAACTAACCATTAGACCTTATAGGCCTTTTGTTATGCGAATATTATTCCGGAGAATATATATTTCGTATTGAGATGTACAGGGTGATTCACGAAGATATGCAGAAACACGTGAGCTCATTCTACATATAAAAATAATGAAAAAGTTTATATAACCATGTGTTTGGAAATGTTTCGTTAGAGTTACAGCTAGCGAAAGATTTCAACCAAATTTCAGCTCACCATAAAACCAATAACTTTGTTATTTCATCAAGAAACATATCAAAATGTTCAATAAAACTTGTTTAAAATTCTATTCAGAACAAAACTGTGCAAATAACATACACACACACACACAGCTATACTTCCAACGTCATGGCGCATTGCCACATTTTTCCAAAATTGTTTCCACCTACTTGAATCAACATTCAAATAAATAGATCGATCGTGCAGGCCCTATATATTAGCCAGCCAGGTTACCATATCATACGCCGTTGGATTTTGCATATGGGGATGGATGAAGCAGAAAGCTTACGAGGTCAAAGTTAATTTCCGTGAAGCGCTACTTAGACGTATTGATGAAGCTTTTATGCAATTCACGGAAAGCCCTTTTGAATTATACGGAAAGCAACCAGACCCATCCTTAAAAGGACAAAAAAATGCATTGAAATCGGCTGAGACACTTTTGAAAATTTATTGTAATTTGAATGAATGGGTTAATGTTTTCCGGTTAATTTTATTTGGTACTGTTATGAATAAAGAACTCATTTAATCTGTCGGAATTTAATATGTTAAATGGGTAATTAGCATAGTTATTGTCAGTAAAATATAAAAGGAGTGTTGTACCTTATGAATAAAAATTCATTTAATCACATCTATTCGCTTTATGAGTACTTTATTTACACGGTTTTGTTCAAAATAACATTTTCTACAAGTTTTGTTAAAAATTGTGATATGTTTCTTGGTGAAATAACAAAATTATTGTTGCCCAACGATAAAAAAATGTGGTCTTTCAATCACTTTTTGCCTTTGACACTGGGTTTTCTCTAAAACTACTTAACTTACAGCTCTGGAACCGGTTTTATTCAATTTATCAGGTCAAATCTATAAGATATCATTGAATTCGCCCTTTAACTCAACTTAATTCAAAACATCTTTATTGTGTCAGTTTACAAAAACCGTATAATAGTGTCAAGAAATATATTCGTAATAGGCATAACAGAACATTTCCTAAAAGGGAAAATAAATGTTCCTTAATTACTAGTTAATATTACAGATGCAACTTAATTGTCCTCCTCATCCTATACACTATACAAATAACTCTTTTTGTTCTTAACTGTGTAAAAAATCCCCGATGCTGTAACAACACCGCTGCAAAAAATGTCTGGTTAGAACAAGAACGTGTTATTGTGGACAAATATAACAACATATTGTAAAATACAAATGGATTAGTAGGTTAAAGAGTCAGCAAAAATACACAAGCGCCTAAATAAAATAATTCCCGAGCTGATTCTCCCATAGACAGCGTCAACTTGAGGGGGGGGGAATCAGGTTTCTGGCGATGAAGATCCCAAGGACCTTTACGCAATGACAGGAGGACACTTCAGCTTCTCCAATTTGGAACCTCCTGAAACCATCATCGACAGAACCCATAATCTTGAAATCAATAATATTAGTTCTGTCGCCGTTCAAATGCAGATGATTGCTCCGGAACCACTGCACCAAGGCACTCGTCCCCTCATAGACCGCCACTTCAAGTTATCATTGTTCTTAGCTGACACTGAAAATGAAGTATCGTCCCCAAACAGACATACCCCTCGTGACTTGCTTGGGTAGAGCAATGATGAAAAGGAGCAAGAGGTTGGGCCCGAGGACCGACCCTTGGGGAACTCTCCTTGAGACCACCATCCTTGATGACTCGTCTGAACCAAGACATATACCATTATCAACGTAAGATATCAACAAACTGAGTTCTCTCGCCAAGACAGCTATCCAAGAATGAGACACACCCCTAAGTCCCAGGCAAGACAGTTTTTCAAGAATCTTGTGAACTATCATGTCAAACGCTTGTGACGATCAAAAAATATGCCAGAGCTTTTCAACCCAAATTCATAGACCTTACTATGTTACAAACAAAACTGGTTTGTATACATTATATGGTTTGATGTCAAAAAGATTAGTGAACGCGATAGATCTAGGCGCTCAAACACTATTGACAAAGTGGAAAAGGTCTGTAATTACTTCAGTTACCCCTTTTTCCTTTCTTATAAATTGGCCTCACAATTGCACTTTTTAACACTGAAGGAAACTGGCTCAGAAGAAAATACAAGTTTATGATATTTGTAAGAGGCGAAATTGTTGCGTCAGCAACTATCTTTGATAGTCTTGATAAAATTTTATCCAGACCCGCTGATATTTTGGGTTTCAGTTTCATGATTTCACGATACACCTCTTCTTCTGATGTGAGAATTAGAAATAATGTTTTTTTTTTTTTATTCCAAGAATGCTGTTAATGTATTTACAATATTATGATGGAATAATACTAGCTATCTTATCAAGTAGTGATAGCTAGCGCAAACAAAACTTTACAATTGAGCGAACAATGTCAGTCAGAGTTTTTATCTAATCATGATAACACACTGGTCACGGTGCTGCAGCACTCACAATCCATTACACATACCTTATCTCACCGAGTGTACACTCAACGAAACACATTCCCTTGACTAAATGTAGTAGTTGATTTTACACATATTACTTCCTTATAATAGATAACATCAAATACTATAACGTAAAATGTAATTATTGCTTAATAAATGTATTCGAAAGAAAACTTTTATGTTACACAAAATATAGTTAAGTATTTTTGAATTAAGAAAATCATTCTAAATTAATTTTCAACACCCCTCAAGACATGCTGATAAACATTCCACTTACATCGTCTTTTGTGAGTAGCCATTTCTTAACTTTAGCAAGAAACTGTTTACAGTTTTTATTGTTAATTTTGATGAAATTCGGTAACTGATTGTAGAGTTTTGGTCCCAAGAATACAAAGCTTTTTTTGAAAATTGTTTTATTAACTTTAGGATGGGTGCAGAATCCTTGTTTTGAATTTCTAGTTTTATTATATGTCCTTTCAACACCGTAATTCCCACTTCTATTAAAAAACACTTTTAAAACTTTGTAAATAAATAAATGAGTCAAAGGTAAAATCTTTAATTGGCTCAATAAGGGGGGTGCGGAAGTACGTTTGGGTTTGAATGATAAAATTCTTACAAAATTATTTTGTGTTATGATTAACGGATTGATAGTCGCCTTGTCTGTCCCTCCCCAGTTTTCAATGCCGTAATTTAATCTAGAGTCTATGAGTGCAAAATAGAGGACGCGCATTAATTCTGAACTCAATATATTTCTTAAGAAATAAAATTGTCTTATATTTTTCCGGAGTTTTGACTGAAGTTGAGAAATGTGAGTTTTCCATGAAAGTCTATCATCTATGTATATACCAAGGTACTTTATTTGATTGACTTGCTCAATTTTGACACAATTACAGTTTTGGTTTACTGGGTAACAAAGGTTATTATTGTGAAATCGTAAATCTAGGTCAAAGGAATAGCCTCTAAGGTCAAAGTTTACAAGTTTTGTTTTGGATGCATTAATTATCATTTTGTTTTTATTGCGCCAATTTCGAAGTGTTGTGAGATCTTCATTAATTTGTGTCCAGATGGGAGCCCAGTGCTTGTTTGAATAACGAAGTGAGACGTCATCCGCGAATGCGCTGATTTTCCCGTGCATGGGCATATTTAATAAACTATTTATAAATACTAGAAATAATGGAGCTGAAAGCACGGATCCCTGAGGGACACCTTTTGTTACAACTTTAGGTGGGCTTAATAGCTTTTGGATGCGGACTTGTTGTGAGCGTCCAATAAGGTAGGTTTTAAACCACCTTAAGGGTACTCCTCTAACTCCCGCTAATTCTAATCTTGTTAATAAAATTTCATGATCTACAAGGTCGAAAGCTTTGGAAAAATCTATAAATATTCCCGATGATTTGTTACCATTATTAAGGCTGTTATAGATTCCTTCTGTAAAATCAGTAATAGCTAATTCAGTATTCTTTCCTTTTGTAAATCCAAATTGTTTAGGGCTGAAAAAATTTTGTTTGTTCAAAAATTCGAGGAGTCTTAGTTTCATAGCTCGCTCAAACACCTTGGATAACACTGACAACAATGCGATAGGCCTATAGCTCTGTAGAGCATACCGCTTTCCGCTCTTGAAAATTGGTACAACAATACTTTGTTTTAACTTGGTAGGAAACTCTCCTGATAAGAAGCTAGCATTGATCAAATGTACAAGAACGTGAGCTATTTCTGGGGCAATTTTCTTTAACAGCTCAACTGAAAGAGAGTCACAGCCCACAGATTTTTTGTTTTTTAAGGAATTTATTATTTTCAGAACCTCTTCTTCACATACCGGATACAAGAACAAGCTATTTGCTTGGTACACGCAGCCGGAGGCGCCCACGCCATCAGTGTCGGGCGAGTCGGCCAACAGTGATAGCGGGGCACTGATGAAATAGTCGTTAAACATGTTTGCCAATTGTTGTGGGTCCTCTACATTGTTACCGTCACTGTCTTGCACACATGTTATCGGCCGTTTATCTCGCCTATCAGTTAGGCTGTTGACCAGCTTCCACTGCTCAGAACTATTACCATTACATGCGTCAAATAATTTGGAGTAATATTTGTCTTTTGCCTTGCTAATATTTAAATTTAGTTTATTTACAAACGAATTAAAGTATGCATTCAAATTAAAGTCGTATGGCCTTTTTTTCTTTAATTTAGCTAGCTTGTTTCGCTTTTGTATTTTATCTAATATAAATTCGTTTATCCAAGGACTCTTAAATTTTGCTTTTTGATATTTCCTTTTGATATCTTTTGTTTCTTTACTAAACAAAAGGGCCTCTTGAATGACATTATAAAACTCAACCAATGCTCTATTGACATCATACTCATTTAACAACGAATTCCAATTGTAAGTGTTTAAAAAATTCTTTATTTTATCAAAATTTATTGTTTCGCATTTCACAGTAGAAAAATTATCTTGCGACACTCTTCCCAAATTATCGTCTTTTATTATTAAAGCTAATAAATTATGATCAGTAATTTCTGTTTTAAAGTTTCCTGTTATAAACATATTTAAATTTTTATGTCTAACAAAGATGTGGTCTATACATGAGGAAGAATCTGAGGATATTCTAGTGTAGTTATTAATAAAATGAAAAAATCCATTATTATACATCAAAGAAAGATATGTTTCTACTTCCGGTTTGTCTTTTTTTATACATATATTAGCGTCACCCAGATATATAGCGTTAGTCGATAGTCGCCTCAATAGTGGTTCCAATTCTTCAATAAAGTTATATTCCGTGTAGCTTTGTAGTCTGTACACACACAAAATATTAAATATGAAATTTTGTATCTTTATCTCTAGAACTAACACATCTGCAGATCGCATTGTCATAGATTTGTTCTTAGCATTAATTGTATTCCGCACAAAAGCTATAACACCGCCACTTCGGTATGTTTTGTCGATATGATCCCGCTGGACTGTAAAAAATTAAACTTCCGGATCTTTCCCTGTTGACTTAGATTGGCCAATACTGGAATAAAAAGAATTAAATGATTCCGCCACCTGAAAGGGATCACGAATCGTGGATCCTCTGTCATCTCACAAATTAATGGAGTTATCAATAATTTGCCAAGTTGTCTTTGTTTTGTTAAAAGCTTTCTGTATTTTACTCAGAACTCCGTCCACTTTATCTTGGGGGTCTCGTTTTTGTGGGGATGTCATTTGTACATTTTTTATCTCATATATACATTAATCAAATTTGTATTAATGGCAATAGCCGAATTTAATTTCAATAAACATTGAATCACAAAAGGTACTTGATCCGCCGGGACTCGAACCCGGATCTCTCACTTGCTGGGTGAATGTGGTACCATTACACCACAGAGCTCTTACTTTTTACGATTCAATTATTTTGTATTTGGCCATATCTGTCACATATTCGTTTAAAATTATATTTATATATTTAAATTACAATTTTAACATGAAATGTTTAAATGTTTCCATGCTTCCCATCATTTTTCACAAAGGATCAAACACTATCATTTTAAATGTTATAAACTATATTATTACCTTTAGCACATAGATTGGAAAATCATGAAATGCCAATCATTAACCGAAAGCTTAACTAAAAGAAACTATGATGCTAAAGAAAAATAAACAAAAAATTCTGTTTAGCAGCAAAGAACGTGACAGTGAAGATGAGAGGTGTTTGTTGTAACTGTTACAATTAGCCTATCGAGTCGAGAGGGCTTCTCTCCGCATCCGCACACACCTCAACAACTGCCAGCCCGAATTACTTCCTTAATTATGTAACAAGATCACTAACAACCCCCTGTTTATTTTCCTTTCAGCTGTCATTACGATGAAATTTTCCTTGAGAGTTTTCTACAGTAGACGTAAAAATATCCAACGCCTTTACAAGCAATGGAATAAGCGGTTGCTGGTTGCCGAACTATTAGTGTTTCTTTGTTATCAATTCTGTCATCCATTGACAACTCGGTGTGGCCAAGTTCGGTCTACGTGTTAATATACGTATTCACCAAATATTTTCTTGCGCTATACACAAAATTACCTGCTACATACGATCGGAAGTTTGGGCAGAGTTTGAATCAGTAACAACGGAATCTCTGAACCGGTAACATTCTGTTACGAGTACATATCCCTAGTGTTTAAAGTGTCCTATTGTATTGCTACTAATCATTTAACTACTAATCTATATTTTTGGTCATTTACATGAATAAAAACGGTCTATTTTACGAAATGAAATTTATTAGTTCACTGTGTTAGTGTAAGAATATTTGTGAGGTTTGCCGAGTTCTGTTGTGTTTTTATCAGACAATTCAAGCCTAGATGTCTTACTGAGATAAGTAATCAGGATCAGTCCAAAGAACTCGATAGTACTGCGCTATTTACCATTATTGATTATTGCCGTTGAGTCCTTTCAGAGATCTTCTATATTTAATCTTTTCTGTGGTTCTCAAAGACAATTAATTTCAAAGCAAGGTAATGCTTTCCTTTCTCAACACCACTGTAAAATAAACGATCTTTCCACTAATGACAATGGGTTATTTAGATTGAAAACATTTCGTTGTATTACAACATACAATTTTCGCTGTTAGTGAGTTAGGGTACTTCAAACAAACCTGATAAACATGAATGGAAACCATATGATTTCCCGCCAATGCACAATAAGTTGGAATTGTTATTTGTTATTACTTTATCAATGGTGTTATTTTACTCTTCTGAAAACTTTTTTTATTTTACATCTGTGTGTTATTTTCTTTTAATCACAATTTAATAAAGTAAAGTAATAACAAATATACCACATTTCATGTTACCTCATAATCACTATGTATAACTGTAAGGGAAGATAAATTTGTAATTCTTTTGGGCCTTAATAAAAGAGAAATCAATAGTTCCTATTTTAAGAAACTAATAAAAATCCCATTTTAATGCAATTATTGAAAAATATTACTATTATCCCAACAAGTTTTATTGGAAATTGTTAACATAACATAGAAAAAATGAAGTTCAATACACAACACTGTTTTGAGATTACAACAGGATACATACAGGAAATTTAGTGTAAAACAAGAGTCGTCATTGTACAAACTGGTCATTTGAAAAGGATAGTAGTAGGAGTGGGGTATTGTATGTCCGAAATTATCGTCCGAAAATGATGGACCGTGAGAGATAGGAGAGAAATACAAGAGACCCTCGACCTCCCCAACCTCACGTTATTTACCGTATAGTTTATGTTATGTCTTGTAAACACTGATCTAACTGACTTTACTTGAACGATTTGGATTTATTCTTGATTACATGAAGAAACAAAACTCGTTTCTTTACGAAAATGCAATACACAGTTTATAATTTATGAACTTGTACAATAAAAATGAACAAAATTTATCATAACATAAGAAGTTTGTTTATTAGATTATGATTACTGCAGTCATAATACCTTTTATCATACTAGTCATGTAACTGTGTGCTAAACGTAGTGTTATTTGTGTACAATAGTATATCAAGTACTACAAGGGTCCTATATGAATACTCAATGATGGTTTAATATGTATAAATTTAAAAAAACATTGTTTGTTGCTACTCTGAGAAGAATTATAATTGCAATATTGTGGAATTATGGAATAGACGAAGGATGAAATCTGATATATGGATTTTAATTTATTCTGGCCTTTTAGTGTACCATCACATCAGCCGCTGTCAAGGCCTGTTTCCTTATTTGCGGCCTATACTCCTCTACAGCAAATAAACAAGGTGACACCCTATTTATAACAAAGGGTGTTCTTCAGTAACTGCATTACCGGGTATCGACAGTAAATTTTTAGAACCACAACAATGTGAACAAAAAATAGTCATGTTACCTATATGCGAAATACAAGGAATCTCTTAGCAAAAAGTGTTTCACAAAATTAAAAATCTTTACAAAATTCTATTTTTATTTAAAAACAAACCTATAAAAGAGTAGTTTTATTTTTAAATGTGTACTTAAATTATTTATCCTCTTTTTATAAGCTAATGATAACACTCGAAATTCATAAAAGAATATAAAACCATTGTGTTTCATTTTGTACACAATCATGCACTAAACCATTCCTACTACTCTCAATCTTCTCTGTTACAGATTATCACTTAATGCTCCTTGCACGTATCCTGAGAAGAATATTTGAAGGTTTATTTGGATGTGTTCTCCCACTTCTTCTCAACAGCTACTCTAAGTTCTATCCACCAACAAATCCATCAAGCCACCTCAAAATGATTTATTGGAGCGAAGCTGAACTGAGAATTTGCCAACCACATCCTCTCCATAGTTACAGATGACCAGATGCCCATCAGGAACCGTTAGGCGCACTCTATTCTAATTTTTTTAACTGTTTCTATTGCCATTCTTCATTAGCATTTCTAGCTTTTATGCTCTATGCTTCCTGGGAAGATGTCAAGTCTCGAACATTGCAGTTAGAAAATTGTTATTAATGTTTAAATAACCGAATATATAAAGAATCAAAAAATGGTCATGCAAGTTAGTCACAGTAAACCTGATTGACCCTGGCCATCTTTCATCAGACAAGCTTCCTGGAACTGTCCGAGAAATATTCCAGTTAAGGTGTAATGTATACGTAGCATTTCTGTTAAACTTTGTGTGAACATCAGCCATTAAACACTAAAATGTGTGATCAGACCTTAAGGTTTTTGAGGATTAGTCACTGACAATCATAAAACACAAAAATGAATGGTCTGAACACATGTCCCAAACTAAAACATGTTTTGACCTTACATGTACAGTATATGAGACTGGTCTTAACATCTCGTAATAACATTTTAAACAAGGATATACTGTACACTACTAGAACATTAGGAGTAAAATTTGTAGTGTATTATCACAAGCAGGCAAGGTACATAAATTGACAGAGAACAAAAGACAAGAATGGTTTGTTAATGGCACCCTTTACATTTCATCTTCAGCCAGTTAATTGGTCCTACATTGTAGTCAGAGAGTTATTCTCATTTGTTAACCAACACACCAATTTATGTTCCCTGCAACATAGCAAGTATAATTTTTTAATTGTAGTTACTACAAAACAATAAGCATTATTAACTACAACTTAATTTTTAAGCAAATTATAATTTTCGATTTCATAGTACTTTCACTAAATATATTTTGGAGCAATACAGGACTACCCTGAATACACTTTGGCATTCCCCAACATTAATTTTGGTATACTTATCATTGTACAATTCTTAAAAGAAAATTAAACATTACATATTCATAATAATAAATCACAATCATATCAAACTCCATAAACAATCCAATTAACAATAAGCCCTCCTTGCTCAATGTGGAATATTATAATAGACCAAAATAAGTAGTAGACAAAATAATGTGCTCTGAATTTTAAATCGTAAGAGGTAAATACAAGTTAGCACTTTTATTATAGTATTTGGAAAATGTAATAAAAGTTTTCTGTCATTTGTTGAAATAAACATCATCATTGTCAAAGAAATCTCAACAAAAACATGAGAAGAATTGTGGACTGACCTAGGTTCTAAATTACCAATAAGATTGTTTTTCTTTGAAATTTCTAATAGGTCACATTACTATGTGAACATAAGTGAAAATGTCAGCTAGATTATAATGATAATGAGGGTAATTTTGCTTCTATTTACAATGGGTTGGGAGCTATTGAGCATTACATCTAGTCTCTTACACATACTTTAAATTCTCTTTATACACATACTAACTCTAATAAAACCCATCTTAAAGTATTTGACAGTGGTTCAACTGGTAGAGCTCTAGGCCTTGATATAACAATGATGAAAGAAGTTAAAGAAATAGCTTTAATAGTCAAGAATATGATGTATGGTTTAACTAAACATTCTAAGGAAAATGCTTATGACAAGAAGAAGGGTAAAGGATTAATATCAAGATAATAATCGCCAAGGTTTTACCTGGTTTTGCTGCATCCAAGTCAGATAATTTTTATTGGAAAAGATGCAGTCAACAAACCTAGGCATCTGAAAGTAAGTAATTCTTGGTAACGTGTTTCAGTTGCCGAAGAGTGGTTTTTGTGATGTTCTCAATAATGTAGGCCATCTTTACCAGCATGAGGTTGGTAAGAGACAAACCTAAGTATGAGATGGCATATTTATAATGTCTAAGAAAGGAGTTTGACAATCGTACAAAGAGTGAAGAATCTAACCTTAATATAAAATATGTCAACGGCACTCCTAAAATTATCATTTTCAAAATTGTATAGATTCCCACGGGCAAACCAATACCTATGTATTGTTTAAAAATGTTAATGACCTTAATTTCAAGATTTTATCTGTGTCATGAAATAAGAAAAACAAAATTAATGAACCAAATCAACTAACAAATTAACCAAACTGATCTTTGCACATTGGGAGTATAGTTGATAACTGAAAGGGCAGCTTGATCATTAGGGCTTTGAGTGCTCATGCGGGAGCACTTGAGTTGGCTTATCCTTCTGGAGTTATGGTTCTCCGGGCAGACTATAACAAGTACAGTATCACACGATCCTCTGGATTCCAAAAGAGCGATTTTATTGTTAGTAAATACTTTAGTTAGTTAAGTTAGATATTGTAATTTAAAAATCTAGGCCTCAAGCTACAGTGCACAGTAAATGCTATACTTACTCCATATTTTCAAAATAATTTCCTGGGGCTCTGGCAATTAAAATTGGTCTTGTACAATATTAAAGTTTTTGAAATTGGAGCAGCAGACATCTATTTTAATACTTTTGTCTACAAATACTCTTACAAGCTACTTTATTAGAATTATGACACCTGCGTAACAGTTAAAAACTGTGAAAAAACAACAACTAAATTTTTTTTTTTATGTTTTGACTAAAGTACTATTTTTACCAGATAATTTTACGTGAAATGTACAATATACCTTCAATTCTCAACATAACACATTGAAAGATTCATTATAACCGTTCATACTTTTTGTCATTTGTATCAATTTAGAACAATTTTAATAAACTGCAGACAAACAATTTTAACAATTATTGCTATAAATCTTATGCCATATTTATTTAAATTAAATTGCTAATGCAGAATTGTGGTGTTTGTTTTAATAACTCCACTGATCTATAAGCACATATGTACCTGATCCGTTCTTCAGATGTAGATAGAAATATTTTATATTAAAACGCATTATGTGGTTTGGCATCCACGCATTGATCTATTTTGTGGCAAATTCGGAGAGACTTTAATAAGCAGCCTACACTCGTTAGTTGGTTGTTATTATCAAACAATTTGATATATTATCCAACTTTGATATTAATATTAACAACAAATACTAATAAATGACAATTTTTAATAAGATAAATTTAACAATAACATCAAAATATGTGAAAACCAACTTTTACCTAAAGCTACATATCAGAGAAACTTTACAGTATTTATAGCTTGCCTGGATAACTGTGAGTAACCGCTTAATAGTGAAATAAAGGAAAGGATTCTCCCCAACAGGCGCATTTCCCTGCATTACAAAAATCACAAAGATGGTATGCTATACAGTCAGCTGGTATTCCACTCCTAAAACTTTTCTTGAGTTCGCCAAGAATTAAACATTTATGTTTAATGACAGTTAATCAAATCAAATCAGGATACATTGTGATACAAACTTCTTCATTTTTATAAAAACAACCTAATGAGTGTGGTGTGTTTATTAAAATCTACTCACCAATTCTTGAATTTTTAGACTATGTATGCTATTCATTAGAGAACGTTGTTCAGACAATACAAAACGCACCTTTATATTGTATATTGTTCTAGTTGTTTTATTTTGCTGAATATTGACAATATCTAATAGCCTTCTGTCAGATGATTGCTGTTATGGCGGCAAGAATAAACAAAGCTGTGAGACTTGTTTCCAGTGATGTATTTGTTTGTTTTTGCATTAAGTGAAATTGATAGTACTATAGAAAAGTGTTTGGGATTGTGATATGTTACCTAAAAGCCGTTATATTTTTAAAATGGTAGATTTGGTCAGCAAAATTAATTGTTGCATGAACAATATTTCTTTGTAGTACAATGGTAATAATTTTTAACATAATATATTAGTTTAAAATATGGTACCTCCTTGTGTTCTCCCCCACCCAAAACCCTGATTCCCCTCAGTCCCCAAGATTGTAGGGATATTTATAGGAGAGATATTCCCTCTTACAGTACAAAAGTTCCCCATATTAGGCTACATACAACTTCGTAATGCGTCACCCACTAAACCTCCAATCCTCTACTTGTTGAATTATTTGGCATATGGCTATCATTAGAGTACAGTTAAAATTGTTTTTGCATTAATTAATGTTGATCGCACTAAAATTCTTGTTATAAAGAACAATATACCTTTTTCAGATAATTCTGACTATTTTTTCATTAAGATTTATGAAAAAGAGGCTTGTAAACCAGTACCAAATAATTACATAACTTAGTAAAAATATTAGGAATTCATTATGAATAACATAAAATAGTTTACTGAAGAAAACCATGAAGATGTGTCCAAAATTAGTTGCAATATTCAGGCTTTATTAATATCTGTTTTTATAATATCTTTAATAAAAAAGTCTAACGAAACAGGTCATTTACATGATAAAACTGCATCAATGGTTAAGAATGACCATCAGCACTTATAAAGTGCTTCAGCACAGTTCACAAAATACACTTAATAATTCAAAAATTGATCCCATCTGTAAATATATATTCGACAAAAAAATGTCTTGAAATATTTGTGATTTCTTAAAAAGTAAGAAAAGGCCTAGGCTTAAATATCAGTAGATTTGGAATTTAGGTTAGCTTAATTATTTTATATGATTACACATTTAAATACTAGGCTATGCTACTGAAGGATATGCTTTATCCCCGATGTTATTATAATTAATATTTCTGTTAGGGAGTTGCCTATGCTTACCCATAAACTTAGAACAACTATATTGTGCTAATTGAGGTTAACCTACCCTGATTATGAAAAACTTTATTTATGTACCATAACTCCAATATATTTAACGTGAAAAACAATTGCAATAATTATTTATCTTGATTAAATACCATAAATTTACTTACCATGAGTATTTCCTGAAGTAAATAGACAAACGCCCAGGCATTACCTGATGTTTACGACACAAAATATTCACTATTTAACACATAATTATATGATAAAACTAAAGTAAAGAATACTCAAAGTTGTGGAGATACGGTTTGGTTTAAATCCGGTTTTGATAATTATGCTGTATAGTCACAATCCCGGTATATGTCTCTTATTTACGTCCGATACAATTTTGACACGGACAGACGACTACGATTATTACGAAAGCCCATATGACAGCCAAACCAAACAGCCGACCTGATTTTCATAAAATACTGAATAGAACAACTGGAACTGGAATATCAGATTTTTTTCTTACATCTGCGGTTTTTGGACCTGCGCGACTGTGCCTAGAGAAGCAAGGAGGAAGCAAAGGATACCATTAACTTATCTGTATAATGCACAATGTTATTATTAAAATGAAGTGCTGATTAACAACTATAAATTATCCTATAAAAATTGTAATAAAATTGTTTGCTACAGAATAAATTATACATCTCATTGATTTTGGATTCTACGTTTGACTTTAAACTAGTGAGTCAGTGAGTAATTACTGAGGCTCTTCGACACCTGCAACTGTATGCCACTTCTGCTGAAGGTCTTTCATTAGCTGATGTCAGCCTTTCCTCCACTTGCAGTTTCTCTGTACGTAAAAATCTCTTATTCTTCTAACAAATCTAAACTGTATACCGCCAAATAAACAATATTGACTCTAGTTATCACCAGACAAATTCGGGGCCTAGTCATATCTATATTTTTAGTCTTGAATTAGCATTAATAGTTCCACTAGTACACTCACCGAACATGTGAGGTCAAACAGACTTGTAGAGATAATAACCAAATCCAGCTTTCCAAAGCGCCTTGAACTAGAAACCTCAAGCTACCGGACTTACTATCAAGAAGAATAGACAGCACAAACAATACACATTGTTGCTAAATTTCTGTAACTATGACTGATTATATAAGAAATATTGAAGAAAACATCTCCATTACATCATGTCCTTTTGATCTTACACTAATAGTACAAAAAGGTATTACTGTCATAAATGTTTTATAACAGCTGAGGTACGTAATGTCTATAAAAAAAAGGTTTTTTTGCTAAATCTTTTACATTTGTCTACAATTTTGGATGGAAAAATTCCATCTCAAACAGCTGAGTCTCGTACTCTCATTCAGCTTATATTTCAGCTTCTTGATCTGAAGAATAGACGAGGATCAAATGGTAGTGTGTTTACAGTTGTGCTTAAATACTGCGTCTCAATACTTACATCATATCTGGCTTACTGTTGATAGGTTTCATTTTGTCCTCAGCAGAGCCGTCAAGCCCATGTATAAATCAGGCTATAAAATTGATTGAGTACAATATTACGTGGTTTGTAATATGGTGGCTACAAGATAACCTTTCTTCTTACATTGTAGAACTTTGTTATTCTCCGGCCTTTTTAATACTCACCAAGTGTAGACTGTGTGTACATAGGTTATTTTAAGGCATCTTGTAGTCAGGCACCATATGTTACTGGCTGACTCAAGAGATATGGCAGTGATGTCAATAGATGATGACTCTTGATGAGGTGGCCAAAAAGTTACTTCTAGTTGAACAGAATGTTTATTTTAAAGTATGATGGGGCCCCTTCTTTTCCTTTACTTACTTTGTATGGAGATCTCATTGGGCTCATTACAAATCAGTCTCTTCGTAAATGATTTTGGCTATATAATAGTGTTTAAATTATCCACGTTTGCTGGTGAAGGTGTTAGTCATGGAACACACTGAGTGCACCTAGATTGAATTGCAGTCTTCACTGAACAATGTAAGATGTTGGTACGTAAAAAGCCTATGAAACTTAAATCTCAAAATGCCAATCTTTCACATTCACTATTGGTAAGGGCAAAGTGAGTGGTACATAAAAACCCGGTACTTCCTAATTAAATGAAAACCACCTATTCAGAGTACGCTGTGGTTGTTTAAAATTTTTGAATGCACACAAAATTAAACTCATAAAAGGAACTAGTATTGAACAGGCTAACAGTAATGCTTCCAGCCATCAAAACGGTGCTTCCCTGCACTAATGGAGACAAATTAAAAACATACCTTAAAATAGTATTGATCAGTAAAATATAAAATTATATTTTATATAAAAATATTTAAAAATGCTTGAGAGAACTTATGTATCACAAGGCCAATTGTAAGGTACGAGCGAGTACTAACAGCTACATGAACAGATTGCGTATGCCAATAACCTTGAGCTTGTCTGACTCAATATGTACCACTACACCACATAACTTACCCGATCTTGATAACCATCTTAAAGTGAAGAAAAAACATATTTTACAATACTTAAAGTTAATTCGCTTAACAACGTTCTCTGAATGGATGGTCTCCATTCAGTCAGTTCTGAAACTCTATGAAACTAAAAATCTAAATGTCAATCCATCACATTTACCTAAGAAGGTATCTTTATATATTATGATTACACCGGTAGGCCTACTGATCTGAAGGGCCTACTGATCTGAAGAGTATTGATAGAATCCGTAAAACCCTCATTCACCCGTATTGGAATATAGCTTTTCAATGTGACTCCCCTTTAAATAGGCCACTTGGACATGGAAAAGGTAATTCGCGAGATTTCTTGGTACAAGATTCTGTTTCTTCTACACTGGGACTCCAAAGCTCAGGTTGCATCCTCC
Organism: Homalodisca vitripennis; assembly: GCF_021130785.1. Taxonomy (NCBI): domain Eukaryota; kingdom Metazoa; phylum Arthropoda; class Insecta; order Hemiptera; family Cicadellidae; genus Homalodisca; species Homalodisca vitripennis. The sequence continues at coordinate 65,286,587 of NC_060207.1, forward strand.
TCACTTGGAGGTTTTGACATTGTGCTACTCTACAACATCAATATCCCTAACTGTAATCCTCTCAGAATTAGTGAGACAGATACTCAAATAAACTTTGGAGTAGTTGATAGAGTTCTATAAATTAATATCAATCACATCTGTAATAGTTATGATTCCAGACAACCTATTTTTGTTCACCATCACTGTTCCTGCACTTTGTACACTTGTCATATTATTTATCCTTTATTGGCCTATCATTTATTGTTTTGATGCATTTTATTTATTGCTGTTCAGTTTAGGTGTTCAAAACAGACCATAATTAGCACTCATGTAAAGTTACGCTCTCTTTAGGAACAACTTCTAAAAATCTTAAAAAGCTCTTTATTCCACTCATACAATTTGCACTGTTTAAGTTGTTGAATACAGGTATTTTGTGGGTTATTCATAAAGACTTCACTTTTTACATAACCCACAGAAGGAATATGAAGGTCTTAGTTTGGAAATCTCAAAGGTTACACCCTCTTCCAATCAATATTTTGCCAAAATATTCCTGTAGTAAGCAAGTGTTTTGACAGATGAGCAATGTATTGCTTCACCAATTGGAGGAAATTCTTATATAAATTTCAAGTAAAACCAGTCAGGGTTCAAAGTGTTATTTGTTAAAAATTCTCAGAGAGATAGGTGAGTTAACAATGTAGCTTAAATGTAAAATAGTAATTAGTAAAAATATATCAAATATAAATACAGGGTATTTATTTACAATACCGTGACCATGAAAAATGGACTTTTTTTCATGGGTTGGGCATTTATAGCCAAGTGTTATTATCACAGGTGCATATAAACTGGGGGGAAAGTATATCATTGTATTATATTGATGCCTTTCGGGCATTATTGCATTAAAGATGGAAAATAACCGACAAAATTTTGTCGAACAACACTTGCAGGGTTAAGGATCAGGGGCATCACGTGATCTGGGATTCGACTTTTGCAAGCTCGAGTTAATTTTTTTTCTAAAAGAGCAAGCAGTGCGCAGCGGGCAGGCATCGTTGACAGGATTAACGTCATCATTTCAGTAAAATTGCCAGAGGTACTGTCAAAAACAGAGTTTTCAGAGGATTTCAAAAAATCGTAACTCCTTTGATTTTCGTTGCCGACGAATTTTTTCTTCACTATTGTTTTCAGGAAAAATTGTAGTTTTCAGGAAAAAAAATGAACATACCTTTCCATGGTCACGTTATTGTAAATTGATACCAAATACAGTTTTAAAATAATATATTAATTTTCTGAAGTTTTCTATTACAGAGCAATCGATATAGATGGATTTATATTTTAATGTTAAGTTATTAAATATATATTGTTTGGTTCATGAATGGTTATGCTTCTAAACATCTATGTTAATGAAAATTAAAATTATTGTCAGATTTTCATCATATAATGATAATTGTAAACATAGAAAAAATATCCTCTTGGCCCTTAAGAATTTATATATTTAAGAATAGTTATGATTTTAAAATTTAATTTGAGTGAAGGCAGGCAGGTATTTCAAACTGTTTTCTGAAACTGGTTTTGCCTCAAACTTGTCATTTTGTTCAACCCTTAAATCGTACATAAACAAAGATATAATATTGTTCTTTATAAAAATTGCAATCTTCTCAACTACCACTGATAAAGTTTCTGTAGTCAAGAGTTATCACATTTATCTATTGTATGTAAATCTAGATTAATTCCTGAAAATGAAGTTTTTAATTTATCTAATTTATTTGTTGCATTCTGAGATCTTGTTGTTCAATAATTTTTATCCATTTGTGTACTCAAATTTTGGTGATTGTACTGGTACTTAACAAAATACTAGTAATAACTGAAAGAGAACATAACTAATGAACACTGTTAATCCTGTTGTAAAAATTGTGTATTCAATTTCAAAATATTTATAACGTACTTCTATGTTGACTTCCTAACACAGGTATAAAATATTCTGCTGACTTTCAACACGCTATAACCGATACTAATTACAAAGGTAAAAGAGTACAACTCCAAGCGATTTTTATAATATCTGTTTAATAATGGCATCTGCCTAACTAAATTAGATTACAAAATCGTGTCCATACATACTTAGTTAATTAATAAAATCCAAACGTCCTGAAAATATTGGAGAATAGTTCGATTCCTGTACACAAAACATATCCATGATGAAACAATCTAATGCAAGAGAACCAGAGTCGGAGTATATGTCAGCTAGGGCCAGGGGTGAGCACTGCACTAAGGATACTGCAAGCGCTGCGGCTAGGACAGACTAGACTAGCTGTAACTATTGCGTATTGCGGACAATAGGCCTCCTCCACCATCTCAGCCCGTCTTTCTCAGTCTTAGTCAACACCACATTCACACTATTACACTTGAATTCATACAATATGTTTCATAACAGTAATTAACAAAACTTAATCCACTTGAGACAAACTTATAATAAGACTGGACATAAATATACAACAAAACTAATTAACTTTTTGTCACCGTGCAATAAATTACTAAAGATTTTGTCTCCAGCAAAGTCTTGTTAGTCTCTTATGATCAGAAATAAATTATACATCTAAGATCAGCATGTATTCTGCATGATAATAAAATTGACTTAGTTAACACTTTTGAGGCATTTTTGGTTATACTAACCACACAATAAGTTCAAAACACAGTATGCTTAATGACCAAAATAATTTATTAAGGGAAAAAGAATTACGTGAGGACATAACAGCACAAATTGTATACATACAAATATAAAAAATTAGTCAAAAATTAAAATTTGTGATTAAAAGTTGAATACAGCTAGCTGCCCAGGAAGTTGTTGTGTATTGAATGTAACATTTCCCCTTTTCATATGCTATAATCTTTCAAAACTTTTGCACATTGAATGACTATGTTTTACATGGTCATTCAGTGTGTGTAAAATGTATGGGTTACCTAGGCTACTTTGGTTTGTTAAAATACGAAAATGTAGAATTTCTGACCATTATAAACCTTCAGGAGCTCGTTGTACATAAATTATTGATTTAATATCATCTTTTTTAACTCTTAATCCCACCTACCTGCCTGGACAGTCATGTCAATTATGTTGGTATAAGTGTGCTGGTTCAGTCCTACCAGTCCTTGGAGTCTCAGTTTACCACCCCGGGAACTAGTATTCAAATCTTGGTTTGGGCATGGTAATTTTGCACACTAACAAATAATTGTCTGAAATATTTGATGAGATTATTTCCAGTAGCCTGGTTTTAGGCTAGAACTTCAGCTAATCCACAAATGAAATTATAAATAATTACGTTTTCTAATTTATTAAAAAATGATACTTAAGAGAATCAAATTTAAAAGTCCTAATTTTTCTGCACTATGGATAGCTTACATTATTGTGCACTTTTACCACAGTAATTTTGATGAATGTTAATTACAAATATTACAAATTAATTTTAACATTCTTGTTTAATTATTATTAAAGTTACATCATTGATGAATTTACTTTCCACTCATACTGAAACAGGTTTTGCAGAACTTACAAACTAATGAAAGTTGCAACCCTAACCAAGCGAAAATGTGGCGTCTAAGAAGACTAGTGTAAATGTAACACCAATACTGTCGTTCAATACTGTTGTCTCTCAAAGAGCGCATTCTGCGGTGCATCAGTAAATCTGTCCTGTTGCGTCAAACATTGCAGTATACAAGTATAGTAGAACGATAAGAGAAGTTAGAGAAGGCACTGCTCGACAAGGATACATTGAACACAAAACACATTGAGTCTAACGATATGTACATATCTTACACTTACTCGCTACAGTTTCCTCACACCTACATTTCCAACCTATTTTACACAAGGGAAACCTTAAACAAAGTAAGATGATGTAAGAGATCCACTTGAGAACATTCCTCCTTAGATAAATTGGTACATTTGAACGTTACACATCAAATATAAACTATCTGGTGGAAATTTATACAAAAAAGGTAAATTGTCAAAAAGAGATACAATTCCATACTGAATATTGACATAATAATGTGTGCAAAGAAATTTGGAATTATGTGCTGAGTTAATATATAAAATAACTGATCAATAACTTACTCTTAACTTACTTCTTTGAAAATTAATCAATTACTTTATAAACTACCAGTAATTATGTACAATTTACAATTAATTGTGAAAATAAATAACACTAATATTTTAACAAAAACTGGTAACTTTAAAGGAACCAAACACCTATTAATTGAGTTCACTTTACAAAACAGTTCGATTACATATAAATCCTCACACATTTGACTCTAAAGGACATTTAGGCCTCAAGCACAACATCGTAAAAACCTCCAACAAACTATCAAATCTAAATAATCAGTTTACACAGTTCGTTCAGAATGAATTATCCTTATTGTTTTAAGTTATTATTTAGCTGCATAAACGTTAACTATGATGTAAATATTGTCAAGTTACAATTTATTCAATATATAGCTCAACACTGTAAAGTCAACATTGTTTATTTTAAAAACTAACATTTGCATTTAATAGATCAATTTATTATTTGTGATTGCTACGGCAGATCTATTTGAATAAATGAGCATTTATTATTTAATTGCTCACCTAGTTCTTATTTACTTTGTCAACAAAGTAAAAAAATATGAAATATAAGTATTACATTGAAAATAGAAAAATTGTGTTGCTCCAGAAACACAAATTGTGTTTAAAAGAGCTCAAGTCGAACCAATGATAAGGAAACATTTTAATTAAAGATTTTACTAAGTGCCATTTTATTTGGTGTAGTCTTAGTGTATCATATATTACTATGTAAATCAAAATTTGTTGCAAACAAATGATCAGAAAGTTACTAAACACAAACTATTTACATTGTTGACAATATTTTCAACATAAAATCAATTGAAGCTAAACATTAGAATTACATTCGAGTGTATACTTCTATACCAAGTTTTATTTAAGAGTGTGCAAAAAGTTAACAGTAACCACTTATGTAAGCAGAAAACATAACATTAAATATGCATAGCCAAGATATTTTACACAATGTAAAGTAACAGTAATTTGTGCTGAAAGACAGATATAACAAGAGTGAAATAACAACACATATTTTATTACATAAAACAATACAAATTATAATAACACAGTAACAATTATTTTATACAGAGGTTAGGTAATAGTTACATATTGCTAACATACATTTTTTAAATTCTCCCTGTTAACACGGCCATAAAATATATATCTATGCTTGCATTTTACAAAAAGTGAATTCCCAGCTGTTATTTATTAGTAGCCTATTTATTTATTATTAAACAGCATTTGAACATTTTTTCATTTACATCTTGTACACAATGCATGACAATAGTACTGTATTTCAATTGAGTTTATTATGATAAAGTAGACTTTAAAATTAAATATTTTCTTACATTAGTTTTCATTTAGACTACATATTATGCTGCTTGTGATGTAAAACAATAAATTTTGTCGAGACTGGAGTATAGTCTAATTTATTTAATAACAGAAAAACATACTTGAATACCGTGTATATACTCTACCCAGCTACTCAATAAAACTAACTAAAGTTATTCATTTAGTTATTTATGACTGTGTGAATAATAAAAGTTGACATTCTCTCTTTCATTCAACAATACAAAATTTGGTTGGAGAGGCCCTAAAATAGGTCAAAGTTGCCAAAGCCTTGTTCATCAACCACTTAAAAAATTAATTAAATTGCCTTGTGTCAATTGGATAGAATAAAATCGGTTTCCCGCTGGTTTCTGCTCAAACTGGATTATGTTCAGCTATATCCCTTAGAAAACCACTCACACTAATTTTCAGTAAATAAATTAAATCTTTCTCTCCTACTTTTTTAAACCTCTACTAATATTTTGTCTGTTTAGAATTTTAATTTCAGCAAAAGCCGAGATTGATGACACTATATTGTTACCAGGGCTGTTGAAAGCCAGGGTCTACCCACATATCATAATTCATCTTTTTACCTACCTACTCTTATACTAAAATGAATGTACTTTTATTAAGTACTAAAAGTGTCTGCAATTTCTTTGTGACTATTGTTTTGATCTAGACCAATTATTAGTTTAGCAGCTGAAAAAATCCACCATTCCTAATACTACTACATTCTTAATATGGCTTCTTCTTACAGTCAAGGATATGAGCTGGCTGCGCACAATCATGACAGCACCACCCCTCGCAGTGTGGTGGTTTGCACGTTCTAACAATCAGGCACCAGCCATGGTAAATTAAAAAAATTAGTAAAATTAAACAGGTGTTAACAATTAGTTTTAAATGCAGTTTACAAAATTACATGCCCAAGATAAGAGAGTTCCATAATGTGATCAATACCAAATTTTTCGAACAATCCGGGCAAGATTGAAGGTTAAAATAGTAATTTGAAAACAATGTTTTCTCATACATCTTACTCAAACTTGTACCTATCCTAATAATATTATAAATGCGAAAGTTCATTTGTTGTTGCGCTCACACTCGTAATCTACAGTACTGAATAGATTGTACAGGTACTGAAATTTTACATGGATATTAGGGTTCTTGGGATGAATATAGGTTTAGTCTCATTTCGAAAATCCCTCCTGGGTACGCCTCACTGGTGACTAAGCAGTGAAAAATCCCATGTTGATCTTTTAAGTTGTGAAATATTAATTGAGAGAGCCTGTCAAATGTAGTCAACTGTTCTGCATAAACATTGTTTTGTGACTGCACAACTATACGTAAAATTAATGTAATGACTATTTTCAATTTGTTTATAGTGTTTAAATTCTCTAAGGAGTAACCATTTGTTTTCATACCATTTTTAGATTTCATCTTTAGATTTAGTACTCATCTACCTCGTCAAAATGTCATAAAACATAAGATAGTCAGAATTTGACTCCAAAGACTACCTTTGAAGCAGTTGGCAAAAACTATGCTAGGTGAAAGTTAGTTGGACTGTGCTTTTGAACTATTGTATCAATTCCAGCTCTAAATATTCTAAAATATTAAAAATATTTTTCAGTTTATAAGGAAACAAACATGTATATATATATATATATATATATATATATATATATATATATATATATATATATATATATATATATGTTAGGTTAGGTACAAAACAAAAACTATGCTAGGTGAAAGTTAGTTGGACTGTGCTTTTGAACTATTGTATCAATTCCAGCTCTAAATATTCTAAAATATTAAAAATATTTTTCAGTTTATAAGGAACAAACATGTATATATATATATATATACATATATATATATATATATATATATATATATATATATATATATATATATATATATATATATATATATTCTATATTCCTGATCAGGAAAAAGGTGAAATCAACCATGGGACAAAAATACTAAGACTGGACATATTTTCTTGACCCTGGCAAGAAGGCAAAGTCAACATTGGCGTCATAATTATAATTCACTCGACCCAAAAGTGGTCAAACAGGTGCAAACTGTATGCGAAGCCTCGGGTAACTGTTAGTCTTGCATAAAAGTTTGGTATTAATAAGATCACAAGTTTCTGAGTTATGAGTTTTTCAAAGTTGCAGTTTGACTGAAAAGCGCCATAAACTGGTACCTTTTTTGTTCTCACCGACATAAAAACTTGAAGTTATTGTTTGTAAATCATTTGCTTAATATGAACACAGAAATAAACAATCTAAATTTTAATGTAACTCCTGTAAGTTTTGCTCTAATAGTTTTTTATTGGAGAGTAGAAATAACCTTCACCGAAAACCTTTAAAATCAAATAAAAGTTTGTAAATATTTGAAACACAAATGAAAATCACATCAAAATCTACGAGAAAATTACTGTTCAAATTATTAGTCAAAAAGTACAGAATTTATAATATATCAAAAGTATAATTACTTTTACAATGTGGAAAACAGTAGGCATGAAATTTGAGAATGAAACGAAAAAGTCAAAAGCACATTTGTAAATTGTTGTTTACAACCTAACAGATTATTTTGTTTGCTTAATTATTAATTTTGCATTGTCATAATTTTATATTATTAACCTTATTAAATAAGAAATAGGACTAAAATTGAGTTCTTTTACAAACTGTAGTTGTATTGGCATAAAGTGATTAAAAAACGTGTTGAATGACTAGTATTTTTTTATTACATTTATCATACTTCCTCCTGCAATACATTGAGTAAAAAATCCGAAAACTGATTTTGTACCTACAAAGTTAACTAGAGGCAAAGCAATATCAGACTACAGTTAAATCGATGCTTTTCTGTGCATATTTCTGGAAATGTTTGAATGATAGACAAACTAATGGTTCGAGCCAGGTTGATTCAATTGATAAATTTCCAAGAACAGTCATCCTTAGCGAGGGTAGGTCGTGGGGGCTGAGCTGTCTCCAGATCTTTCGACTCCACATAGCTTTTATATTTTGACTCACCTGCCGATCACACCTCCTCTGTTTCACAATATAAAAACTTTTAAGTCACTGTACATTTTGAATGAATGTACTCTTTATCTAGTCCTTCATAAAGAAAATTGAAATTTTAACTCTTCATTCTACAAGTATACAGTATTATATAATATTTGCTCTATACTAGCAGGGAGTAGAGGCTAGTATCACTGAGCGTGGGCTCCGGGACTTTTGTCTCCCCCCCCCCACCAGTCACTTTCCCTCATTAGGTCTGCTCACTTAAATGAAAACTGATTGAAAAGTATAGAGGAATTTTTCTTTGTAATGATTGTGACCAATTAATGGCCACGTTCTTGTGTCACAACAATAAAGTGACTCACGAATGCAGGCTATTACGTTGACAAAGAACTTTGATGTTTTAATTTAATGTATTGTATAAATTTGTAGTACTTTTGTCTAATTGATATTAAAATCATTACCAAGGATGACCTTCACTTCCTTGCAACTGATTATTTTAATTATACACGTACTTATACAAATACTTATTCATGATCATAGTTCACTTATTATCATCATTATTAGTATCGCTTATTCAGTTATGATTTCATTGAACTTAAATGGATGATCTGTATAAGAGGAGGCAAAACGCTATGTATGTTTACTGATGTCAAAAAGACAATAATACATAAATAACTAAGATTAAATGGAATCTTAGAGAAAAAGAATTAATAAATAATATTGGGAAACAAATAAGTAACAATATAATAAATTGAAAAGATACAGTTACCATCTACACAAAGACATTCCGCCAATGATTATGATTTAAAATATGCTATTATTTATAAGAGTTACTTCCTTTATTTACTTATAACATGTTAATATTAGTATTGGCAACCCTATGATGATGTGAAAAGTTGTTTAAATATGGTTTGTTTTGTTTTATTTGTCTATGGTCTGAATATAGATCTTTTTCTAAATGTCTTATTAAAAAAGAAAATGAAATAATTTCTTAAATCTCAGAAGGCCATGAACTCCATATTTTAAACCCTTTAAGAATATGAAAGGATTTTTATCCTAGGTCCTTATTTTTATGTGTGGATAACTTTTTTTAACTAATTCTGACTTTAAATTTTTGGAAAATTAAAAAAATTTTCTCCCAGTCTATTATTTTGTCTGCTGTATATTATGTTCATTTTCTCATACAGATATCGTTATTGATTTTTGCATTAGTTAAAAAATAAAAACATATTTATATCATGAAGTGCAAAATAAATTATTAATACCACAACAGCCAATGCAAGTCTACTTTATCACTATTAGCCAGAATCAGATTACATTCAGTTACAGTCTGGCAACCTAATACTGCTGGTTCACAATAAATCCAAGTAGAAAAACAAAAATTAAAATTAAAAAATGGTATATACAAAGGTTGAAAGACCCGCACAAAACATGCAAGTCCGATAAAAAAAGCTAAAATGGAACACTGTCGGATTGGTGGACGAAAAAAACAAATGCAAGAGTCTGGAATCACAGCGAGGAAGGCTAGACTTAAGCATCGGACTCCTTGAGGTCCTGTAACCGAGCAAGTTGGTGTGGTTCCAGCTCGTCAGGTATGGCGACCTCCGCCTTGGCTACAGCGGCGGGGGCCGGATGAGGGTGGCTTTGCGAGTTCTCTGCAGTGCTGGGCCCCGTGTATGAGTCCTCCTCACTTCCCGTACTGCTACTGATAGGGAAGGGAGCAGAATCTGTGGGTTGGTCATCGTCGGGTTCTTCAGGCACTGCTGGTCGCTGGTCGCAAGCTGCGGTGTAGTCTGGTGGGGGCTCCGCAACCTCCTCAGGTTCCTCTGCTGCCACTTCCTCCACAGCTGGAGGTGGGGGGAATGGCTTCTCCTCCTCCACCATGGGAGTTGCTGCAGTGATCACGATCTGAGCTACCCCTAGTCCAATATCCGCAGCAGGAGGTGGAGGAGGTGGACACTGTGGTGCTTCTCCGCCAGGTTCCACCACAATTACCTTAACATATTAAACATGTATTACAAGAAATCCACATATAGAGATAGCTGAACTAATTTAATATTACAATATTATTAATAAATAGTTGATAAACCGAATTTACTTCAGTTGAGCAAACAGTACATGGGCCCATCTAGTTCAACAATCACTGCTCAATAGTGCTATTTATTAACATTAAATTTAAATTAACTTAAAATAAGAAAAATAATAAAACAATTCGAAGTCGGGAATAAAAATGTTGAGTAAGCTATTTAGAAAGTATTTAAATATACATTTGGTAATCAATAAAATAAATAAACTGACAAAATAATTACAAGTGTATTAGTAGTAGGCTATATATTAGTTTTATTAACAATGTTTAGATGTGCTTTTAAACTCTGACTCTCCTTACTAACTAGATGCTTACCTGGCTTATACTTTCCTCTGTTTCATCAGGTTCCTCTATGAAAGCATCACATTTTATCAAAGTTAATATTCATGAAAAATGTTATTAATAGCTTCCTTATGTACATACCAATTAATAATAAGACTTATAGGCTTCATTAAACAGATTATAGTAACAAGGCTAAGTGTAAAATCAAGTTCATTCTACAAGGTCTGGTTATTAAATTTGGGAACCCCGACATGGCAGCTGTCATACGGTTATACCTATTGACTTAAATGTAGCCTCACTAACAAATTGTGGACAAGTAAATAGATAACACCACAAAGCAACTTTGTAAAACTGTAAAAATGTCCAATATTGACAAATTAAAGGCTATCAAGGAATCTAAGTTTTCCCAACTCCCCTGGAAACATTCAGTCTTCCTTAACCTGCGTTAGTTACATCTAAAAATATCACACTGTTAGTCGTGTGTAGATATTTTTTTCTCACCCATCACTGTATCGAAGTTTTATATATTTCTTTATGTTTTGATGTCATATGACTGTAAATTTGATAAATGTTTCATGTTAGTACCTATAATAAGCTTACAATTATATAAATTTACATTTAAACTTTTTAAATCTAAGCCCCAAAATTAAAGTCTTTTTTCATAGGTTACTCAGGACTGAATGGGCCAAGAGATAATATTTTTATCATTATTTATTTTACTATTGTATAATAAATTTATAAATATTAAAGGTACTGACATATAAAAAAATGAGAATTTCATAGTAGCATTTTCACTTTATTATTACAATACAAAAGCCACATTAGTATAACAATTTGTTTCAAAATATAATTATTTTAAAGTTTAAACAGAATAAAAACCATTAAAATAATGGCTTTGATCTTAATTACTCATTGTCTTTATTGAAACATTCGTTACAAACAAAAACTGTTGAACGGATGTGCTCTTTACAAACCGGCCCCTTGTATTCACTGCACTTGCTGGTTGTATATTTGTTCTTTTTTTGAGGGGCAGTACTTGCACTTTGGTGGTTTATCATCTCTTTCATCGTGCCAATACTTCAGGTACTTCTAAATTTCCAAGACAGTTTTTTTATTTTTTTGTTGGGTAACTGTTGTAAATGTTTTTATTTGAACTCTTCTGAGCAGGTGATGTTTTAATCAATTCCTTACCTAATTCCATCAAAAATATTTCTGGCTTTACAGCATCTCCACATTTGCATCAATTTGATCGTTATCAATGGAGCATTGATAGTAATAGCACAAGTTATTTTTTTCCCTTTTTGTTTGGAACACAAGACACCATAGAGCAGTTAGTTTGGTGGTCTTGAAAAAGCAAAAAGGGATCAACATTTGGGTCTATGTGAAAAATCAAGAAGCTCTTCTGGTTTGTTTTAAGAAGAGTTCTGACTACTATCTATTTATGGTTGGTGTAAAGATCATTTGTGAGAGGTATCAGAGTAAAACAATTATCAAACATGATACTATGCCCAGTACCATCAACAACTATGATGCAACGCTTTACCACACTTGAGGTATCATAGGGTAAATCAAAAGGTCTATTTTTGGGTTGTTTACGAGGATATATCTCCATGTATGCTATGTAGAAAGTAGTTAATCAACTGTAGCATATATCTTAATTCCATATCAACATAGTTTACTCTTCATGTTAACACCGCCCTCTAAACGGTTTCATCTTTTCATCTATGGTCACATTTTTTGCCAACACTATAATTTTCATCACATATTTTTAAAAAATCTTCCAAAATTTGATGGACAGGAGCTAAATTATCTAATTTTTTTTATCTGAGCATGAGTAGTTTCATCATCAAATCTTATTGCCTGTGAATAGTCCCAAATCTTCGCTGGGTCATGACGGCAATAAAAGTTTCAGGTGCTGTACACCAAAGCTCGTCTAAATTAACATGGCTGTTCTTTTTTACTCCGATGATGTACATCAGCCCAAGAAATGAAGACAACTCAGTTTCATCCGTGCGGCAGTCCCGAAATCCCTTACCATATTTTTTGTTCATGGTTGTTTGATTTGTAAATCTTACAATATCACTTAGCATACTACTACCAGGGAAAAAGTTTTTCCAATACTCAACGACTGTTTTATGGTTTCATGCTAGCTACTCTTTATACCCTTGGTAATTTGGTAATAATATTTTGAGGATGAGCCTTTGTCATAGTGGCACAACACAAAATCTAGTAAACAAATTTAGACAAAATCTAGCAAGTATATTGCTTAGACATAATAATCAAACATAGACAAATTTCTATTCCGAAATACTACTATTATAAAATTGTTATTCAAGACTTTCACATTCGCACTAATAAATTAGCATCTGTTGTAGTGTGCTGCAAATAACTATAAGAGCATTATTATCTTTTACTACAGATGGCAGCAATGAAAAATTCAAACCATTTAGTTTATTTTGGTTAGTCAATATTAGTGTTGACATCATGGTACGGCATATTTATGGAAGCTGAAAGAACAAAAACGGAGAGATCGGATACCAATCACTCAGTGATCAATTTGCTCTGTGACTACAATTTGTTTTACTCTCCAACTTCAGGGTTCCAAAATACTGCTCTTTATTTAAACTTAAAGTCCAATGGACTTTGGATTAAAGAAAATGGATCCAGATTAGAATATCTTTCAGTGACCATAATTTATTACAGGAGTGTTTGGTATATCACTTATGGAATACATGTCAATGATATCGTGGTTTTTCAGCAGGTAATTGCGAGCAAAGCTGCGGGTAATTGCTAATATTTCATGTATAGATGTATGACACTCTGGTAATAATCATCTGTTCAAAAAGAATTGATTAGTTCTCTTATAAATATTTTCATATTTCATCATGGGTTAGAAGTGAGCTCGTACACTAACTTTGCCATATGATAAAGTATGATCAATTGAAGAAAGCAATTAATTTTGAAATTCAATTGCTTTAATTTTATTCTTGTATTAAGTTATCATTTTTATCAAAACTGTGTTTACTGTATTACATATTTTGTGATAGATAATTAGGCAAGAGAAAAAGACTTACATTTGAAAGTTAAAAAACATAAAGACGATATAAGATAGGGGTTAGAAGAAAAATCCCAAATTACTGGTTTAAAAATCATTACAAAAAGTGAATTGAAGCCAACATAATATACTCTGAAGTGTTTGTTTAAAAAACTGCTTGTGGTTGCATACATAAAATTAGAATATCAATTTTTGAGTCAACCTTCTGTTGAAGTAGGTCACTTTGGCACTATAACTTTGCCAAATGCCCGATATCCTTTTATCCTTATCACCTCTATTTTTAACCATGTAAAAAGTGAATATTAAAACAACCTAACATATGTTTGCACAATTATGTGGACTAATAGTAATATAAAGGTAGAGTATGAGTAGGTTTCAGTTTTGTTACAGCCGCAATATTAATTCTCATAAGCCAATGCAGTCGGGTTAGGGAAGTTACATTTTTTATAAAAATACACGTCTAATTTCATCTTTCATTACACATATTGTAAAATAATTATAACTGTATATTGAGTTGTTTCTATGTTGTCCTGAATTCAAGTTATCCCAGTTAAGACTTTAAATGCATACAATTTCATTATAAGATGATAAAACAAATTTTCCGATTTCTTATTATTCAGGGATGTGATTGAAATATTTTCAAACACAAAAAATTAACCAAACTAAAAGCCAAATACACCGTCTTAATAGAGTTTCAATAAAAATATATTACAGTAAACTGAAGTCAGAGTCTAAATTATGTCTAAGCTAGATAGTATAGTTTTTATACAGCATTAATGACTTTTAAACATTGTAACAAATAACTTTGTCTACCTGTAACTTCTATTTGAATCTCTCCATCAAACTGAGATTTATATTGATCTTGTTGGTCTCTTGTGATTTCCATTGTAAACGCTGTTTTTTTATCTGCCGAATCTCCTGTAACACCAAATCATTTGTATACCTAACAATTTATTTGTATTGATTACATAAAGTTCTTTTATAGCTTAACTAGAAAGCAGTCACTGTTTATTCCCTGTATTTATTCTGCATGTCTGCACTCCTATATGACAAATTATTAAAGTACACATTGAATCAACCCTTCTTACCATAGCTACGGTATGAGTAAAAAAATCAGTTGCTACACTGTGCTTAGAGATAGTGTAAGAAACGTAGTTGTGCACCCGATGAGACAATGAGAATACCTCTTCACCGAAATGACACTATATTTTTATATTTTGTAATCTATGTATGTCAGATGTCAGAACAATTTAGAGTTTGTTTTGAGCTTCTTCATCGCCGACTTATTTTTACATCTCTTCATATGAACATGACTCCAGATTTCATTGAGTCAAACTGAGACAGCATCAGATTCCAGATGCTGCACTAAGAGGAAGGTGAACTGGAGTTAAACTCAACATTTGTGTAGTTTATTATTAGTTATTTTAATTTGTACACAAATATTTTCCTATACAATACAATTTTTTATTGATGTGACTAATGATCTAAGGTTGTCCATTTACTCTGCTGTACTCTTCGCTTTCTTAAAAAATTATTCTGCAACAGCACATGATCCAAGCTAACTATAAACGCAAACACTACACTTTGATATAAACTTGTTCCATGTTTACTCCTGCCAAACAAACGTGATGGAGTAAAATAGAGTGATATATATATTTACGTTAAACTTTATAAATGGCAATAGCCTTATTTAATTTCAATAAACATTGAATCGCAAAAAGTACTTGCTCCGCCGGGAGTCGAACCCGGATCTCTCACTTGCCGGGTGAATGTGCTACCATTACACCACAGAGCGCTTACTTTTTCCGATTCAATTATTTTGTATTTGGCCGTATCTTTCACATATGCGTTTAAATAAGCAAACTAACATATGATCGGAAGACCAAATAACTGTCAAATGACATTTATTTACGTTAAACTTTATAAATGGCAATAGCCTTATTTAATTTCAATAAACATTGAATCGCAAAAAGTACTTGCTCCGCCGGGAGTCGAACCCGGATCTCTCACTTGCCGGGTGAATGTGCTACCATTACACCACAGAGCGCTTACTTTTTTCCGATTCAATTATTTTGTATTTGGCCGTATCTTTCACATATGCGTTTAAATAAGCAAACTAACATATGATCGGAAGACCAAATAACTGTCAAATGACATTTATTTACGTTAAACTTTATAAATGGCAATAGCCTTATTTAATTTCAATAAATTCAATAAATAATTCCATATATATATATATATATATATATATATATATATATATATATATATATATATATATATATATGGAACAAGTTTATATCAAAGTGTAGTGTTTGCGTTTATAGTTAGCTTGGATCATGTGCTGTTGCAGAATAATTTTATATATATACATATATATATATATATATATATATATATATATATATATATATTACTATATATATATATATATATATATATGTATATATATATATATAGTATATATGTATATATATAATTTCATAGAGATGATTTAAAGCTTCATATGTAATAAATAGAATTAAAAAAACTGAGAGTAAGTTAAAAATAATGAATTATATTTTTTATTATTAGAACGGACATTAATAATGGTAATATTGTAAGAATAACATTTGCACTTGAATTTTGCATTTATTTTTCGAAATTAATTCAGATTTTTAGTGCAAAACTTGCTCTAATGTACTCTAAGCCATAAAGATGCACTTTTATTAATACCTCAGAGAAATTAACATAATATGTTTAGATTAACTTTAAACTGTTTAGTTGTTTAGTACCATAATCATCACGTGAGTATATGAACAGGAACAAAAAACTTGAATTGAAAGCTGATGATTATACCTTTTGATTTTCACTGAATTGGTTATATTATGCCAGTGATTATGGCAGTTAGGAGATTAGCGAGTATTGGAGATAGGTTATGTTCTATTCCATATTTGGCATAACCACAATTAATTAACACTTACAAATGTAAAGTTTAACTCCATTTCACTTTCCGCTCATTGCAGCATATGAAATATGACACTGTCACAAACCTGATTCCTGGAATCCACATCTATCTGAAAAGATCCAAAAAAAGTTGGTGACGAAGACATTCAAAACAAACTCTTTGCATTGTTTCAAACATCAGAGACACATATACCACAAAAAGCGCATCTAGTATCCTAGTAACCAGTGGTTAATTTCAGTGGGAACGCAAGGGAACGGCATTCCCTTACCTCCCAAGAGTGCCGGAACGCAAGGGAACGCTTTTAAAACTACGAGTACAAGTTTTAGTTAAAAAAAATTGTAGGTAGGATCAATACTATGCTATGCTTTGTTTGCGAGTGACTCGTAAGCAGATAGTAAGCGCCCGTACAAGCAGTTGTGAGCTGTGCTGTGATGAGTCTTGCACGGAATCAGGCAGGAGGAAGGTGACGGGCGAGTCATCCTAGTTCGCGCATGCGCGGCTGCGCCTCTCAATAACAAAGCAATACCCACCCCACCCCCTTCCTTTCCCCCTCCATTCCTTCACCGCGCCACCGCCCCAGTGATCACAAGTGTGTTGACTAGTTGACTTGACCTTGGTGTGTTTCGCGTTTAAGTTACAAGTTGCATCGCATCCCATCACGCTTAAGTTCGTTTTTGAGGTGCAGGTCGTTGATTGTGTTCGTGTTTATGCTTATTAGTGCTGGTGCAGCTAAATAGTTTCCTAATTGACTATGACTACCAGAAAAATTGTTGATTTCTTTAAACCTAACCCTAAGAAACAAAAAGGTTATGCAAATAATGAGAACTGCAGTTCGGAAGCATTGACTACAACTTCAATTGTTGATCAAGATAAAAAAGAAGACGCAATCGGGATCAATGAGGATAATTGCGATTACCATTCCCCTTCGACTTCCTCGTCGGTCAAAATAGTATCCAGGTTGGTGGGTTTGGGATCTGATGCAGACGAAGCTAAGGTTAGTAATGAAAATAATGATTTTGTTAATAGGGGTGAACAGCCAGTTTGTTGGTCTGAAGAACAAATTGTTGAATTTAAAGCTAAAAATCCATGGTTAATTGTGAACAGAGAACTAGGTTGCAACGTTTGCCGTAGTGTGAGTACTCTAGGTGCAGAGAAAACGAAGGGCCTAAAGATTAGCGAAGAGTGGGTTTTAGGAACTGTTACCGCTTATGGAAACAATAAAAAAGACCAGCAATCCTCTCTTAGGAAAAAGATATTTTTACACCGTGGGTCTCGAGCTCATTCTTTAGCTGAAAAAATACTCATTGAAGCTAAGAAAGATACAATGAAAAAAGCTGTTGCTTCTATGCATAAAGAGCAGCAGATTGTAACTGAGCGCATTTTCCGCACGGCTTATAAGCAAGCTAAACTAAATAGGCCATTTTTTGAGTTTGAAACTGAAATTGATCTTCAAATAATGAATGGCTTAGATATGGGGCGAATCCTACATTCAAATGTTGCTTGCTCCAATATAATTCATCATATTTCTGATGAAATGAAATCAGACTTGATAAATGGCCTAATCAAGTCAGACTCTAAATTTTCCCTGCTTTTGGATGAAGCCACTTCAGTTTCAAACAAATATGCTTTGGTGGTTTATATCAGAACTGTTCTAAAGGGAATGCAAAACCCTATGACAGTGTTCTTAACACTTTTTGAGCTAAATAGCACAACATCAGCTGGTATATTACAAGAACTTTTAAATCAGTTACAAGCATTAGGTCTAAGCTTTGAATTCATGAAAGACCATATGATTGCTCTAACTTGTGATGGTGCTTCAGTGCTACTAGGCAAGAAATCTGGCCTTGCTATACAGCTTACTGAAACGTTCCCCAACTTGTTCATTTGGCATTGTTTGAACCATCGTTTAGAGCTTGCCGTGCACGATTCCATAGAAGAAGTAGCTGGAATCAATCATTTTAAGATATTCATGGATAAAATTAGAAACATGTTTAGTTGTTCACCGAAAAACAGCAGGGAGTTGGCAGAAGTTGCTAAAGGACTAGAGGAGCAAATGTTGAAAATCGGCCGTGTTTTAGATACTCGTTGGGTAGCCTCCAGCTTAATGGCGGTGAAAGCAGTTTGGACAGATTTTAAAGCTTTGTACAATCATTTCATTGAAGCATCTGAAGACAAACAAAGGGACTCGAAGCAACGTTCAACTTACAAAGGGCTTTGTAGTACATTATCTTCTACAACTTTTGTACACAACCTGGCATTGATGTTCGATGCTCTAGAAGAGTTATCGGATTTGTCCTTACAGCTTCAAAAATCAAGCCTCAACCTTATCCAAGCCCACAGTGATGTAACACTGTTAATCAAAGTGTTTGAAAACCGAGTTGAAAACATGGGTAGACGTTCAGTGGAAGCTAAAATTGCTATTGACGATTTGATGTTTCAAGATGTTAAACTTTGTGTAAGATCCAAGATACCCAGTATTCCAGAAAAACAGTTCTATCGGAGCCTCGCTAACAACTTGACTTCAAGGTTGCTATCATCATCTTCAAATGCGGCTGAACACTACACCAAAATCATGAATGACATCAAAGTGATCCACCCCATGTATTGGCCAAAAGACTTATCCATCACCTACGGAGAATGTGAGATCCAGCGAATCTGCGATAGATTTAAGATTAGCAGCTCTCAGGATATAATTAGAGAGTTCAGACACTTCAAGCAGGGACTAAAGCCTATGTTAAGTGGAGAGAAACCTACTATTCTAGAGCAACCGCCGTCGTTTAAGAAACTGATTTCCATCATAAATAGTATTGCAGTGTCTAGTGCTGAATGTGAACGTGGGTTTTCTGCAATGAATCTAATTATGTCTCCTCTTAGATCTTCACTCTACATTAGCACTGTTTGCGATTTATTGCGGATCAGGCTCCTAGGACCTCCTGTGGCTAGATACAATCCCGAGCGACACGTCAAAACCTGGCTGGCGAAGGGACACCATTCTGCACTTGACACCAAGTCAAAACAACGAGGGCAGAAAACTTACCATGAAGACAGCATTGCATTGTGGGAACTTTTTTCCTAAATCTGTTTTTTAAATATCTTTTAGAATTTCAGAACATTAAGTTTTCATTAAAATAACTAGCCTATGCCTAACTTATAGTTGTGTTCTGAACTCAAGTTTCTGAGTTCTTTTTTGTACTTACAGTTAGTTTTGTGTATTGTTGTTTTGTTTCTTTTGTAGTTTTCACTTTAAAATATTAACAAACAACTAAAACTAAGTTTACCAACAGTCTTGGCATTGCCTTACAATATTATACTACAAATCCGTACATATTTGTTATAATAACTAATAAGCAAATAAAATAATCAACCTTAACTTTTTAAAACTACACTAAATTTTAAAAAATGAAACCGTGTTACTCCACTCTGTGTGTCATTTATTTTGTGTGTAATTAAACGCTTCCTTTTCCTTTCCAAGAAGTTGGTTTATTTTGAATGTATTAATATTGTTTTGTACCCATAAGGTATGCAATTTTTTTGTAAAATATGCAAACTTGTAAAAAAGCTGTTATATTAACAAACATCCATTTACATATTAATATGTATTATTATTATTACTGTAATGTGTATAAATAAAACTGTGAATAAGGCTCAATTTGTTTTTATTTTACCATTCATTAAAAAATTAATATTGGCGAGCTTCATTGATTCAAACAAAATGGTCAATGAAATCAAACCAAATATTTCTGGGAAATTTAAAGTAGGCAACAAGGTGTTAATGGAGTAGAGTAGAGTAGAGAGTAAACTCAATAATTTAAATTCATGTTTTTATTTTCTTACATCCTAATCAAGCACCTTAAAGAAAATAAACAGCATTAAAATATCACTTGGTATTTTATAAAAATGAATGTATTATTATGTCTGGGTGGCCTAAAAACAAAGGTTTACAGTTATAATTTTCAAAAGTTTTCCTGGGTGAGGGCCCCCCTCCTTCCTGGGGTGTATTCCGTACCCACCGGTCTGAGCTTCCCGCTTTAAGAGTTCCCACACCTAAAATTTTAGAAATTAAGCACTGCTAGTAACCACACAAGGTGTTCTTGTCTCATCAGGTGCACTTTTTTTTCTTTTTTTTTTGTTCTCTCATAAAGAAGTGAATTTTAGATTTCAGGATCAGTGTCATTTGATATTGGACTAAACTCAACATTCACATTATTATTATGTAATCAACCCTCCCCAGTATAGCTACGTTTTCTGTAATTAAAACTTGTCTAAATTACACATAAAATCCCTTTATTCTGCTTTTTGAGTTGCCTCCACAAGTCACTGGTCTATAAAGAATAAGTAAAATAAGGCTAAAAAAAAAATAATTGTTTACAACATTTTATGATTGTTCCAAAAGTCTTTTGATAAATGTATTTCCTTACTGTAACAGACTTCTTATCCTAAATAATACTTTACTTTTCAAGATCAACTGTTTTATATGAACTATCATGGTGCTTTATTAAGAAACAGATTGTTCATTAAAAAAATATATCGCTTCATTTGTGCGGTTTGTGCTAATTCCTCATTAAGCTACAAATTAACATCCAGAGAAACGGAGGATTAACGTGAGAACTTCTGCTTACATCATTCATTTCAATTCCTGCAGTTAGAGTGATACTCCAAGGTTAGTAGGGTTAATTATCTCTCTCACACACTACCCTACATTGTACTTCAAGTGTGATCGTACCAATGCCAGGGGCAGGTCCGTGCTCTCCCACAGGTGTAGGCTGGGTGATGATCACCTGCTGGGGGGCTAGCAGGAACGAAGGTACATCTGGGGGTGTGAACACAGGCGGTGCGGACCCTGGAGGAGTGTCATCTCCCTGGATAAAAATAGAATCCTATCGTAAGTTTTCATATGTGTTACCCATGACTGTATATTAGTTTTTTACTCACATCTCCTTGTAGAATATTGCGATTATCATGATGAAAGGCAGTTAACACACGATACTCAGGTGTCCTATATATGCACTAGTAGGATAATATGAGTTAAACTGTTGTCACACACTATTATAACTCACATCTCCTTGTAGAATATTGCGATTATCATGATGAAAGGCAGTTAACACACGATACCCAGGTGTCCTATATATGCACTAGTAGGATAATATGAGTTAAACTGTTGTCACACACTATTATAACTCACATCTCCTTGTAGAATATTGTGATTATCATGATGAAAGGCAGTTAACACATGATACCGAGGTGTCCTATATATGTACTAGTAGGATAATATGGGTTAAACTGTTGTCACACACTATTATAACTCACATCTCCTTGTAAAATATTGAGATTAACATGACTAAAGACAGTTACTTGATACTTGGTAGCTCCGTTGATGACTGGTAAAACCGGATTGACTGCGTCATTTTACAAAAACTATATACAAATTAAATTCACAAAACTATATACAAATCACAATGGCGGTGGATGCAGTGTTAACATATGAAACCAAGGTGTCCTCTATAAGTACCAGTAGGATAATGTGGGTTGAACTGTATTACAACTCACATCTCCCTATAGATTGTTGAGATTATCATGACTAAAGATAGTTAACACATGATACTGAGGTGTCCTATATATGTATGAGTAGCATAATGTGGGTTAATTCAGCAACCAGAAAATCCTATTTTTACAGTTTTCATTCTTTTGTAAATAAATTGATGTATGTAACGTTAAATCAACCAAAGATATCATTATGAACATTCTCCATTACATTTCTTTATATCACATATATGTATATTTTTTATGTATTACAAGTATACCTTATATTATGTTTTTATATGTAAGTATAATTTAGATAAAACTAGATGTTTATACTTGTATAAAAGAAATTGACATTAGCAAACTGCTTGAATTCATCAATTTACAATTCTATTTGTTCAGAATGTTCAATATTTACACAAAAAATTTGACCAAATAACACAATATCATGTGGTTTGTTTGCATAATTTATCCAAAATGAGGTTAATCTAATTATAAATACCCATTAGAAAATAATCCTAATAAACTAACCAAAAAATATTCACCATGGAAGAAGCACTATTTGGAATAGGGTCTATCTGCATCACCAACAGCATTTTTTCATCTTCTTTTTGTACTCACATAACTGCTTCTTATTGTCATCTATAACCATAGTCACTGCATTCATCACTCAATAAAAAAGTACTACTCTACATTGAGTAGTACTTTGATGAGTGATGAATCATTTTACACTTGTGTTCAGAATGGAAAAATACCCTGCATAAAGTGATATCATATGAGAAAGAACTGATGATATAAGAACTAAAAACACATTTTCATCTAAATAAAATTGATGTAATAAAAATAGTACTACAAAAGTATGATGTACAGATCTACAAAAGTAAATTTAACTTAATAAACAAACCTATAAACTAACCTCAGGTGTGAGCGGTTCTCCGTTTTCTCGGCACTCTTCAACAACAAGAGATGGGAATAGTCCAACTTGGTCATGAATCTTCCCCTCCCACCAACCGTCATCCACGTCATCATGGACGATCTTTCGCAACACTTCCAGCACCTCTCCCTCGTTGAAAGATATCTCATCCTCACACGTTGCCTCGTAATCATACAGTGCTATCGCCCATGTTCTCCTGTCGTAGGTTCCAGTTATATCTTCAACAGATAAAGTTTAACTTAATTTATGTTATAGTCATCAAGACAATTTTTCAAGAAGACATTCAACTGTTCAATAATTATTTTTCATAATAAACAATAGCTTCATGTCTCATTCTAAATTTTTATACAATTAAAATAATTATTTTTTGAGTTGTTAAGTTTGGTAAATTATGATTAAAACTAGTATGGTTTTTCAACATAGAATATATGACTTGAAACTTGCCAAGTCTTTTTAATATTCCAATTTATTGTTACATAAAACTTATTTGTTATAAATATGCGTATGCAAGAACAATGAAGGTTACAAAATTATACTCTAGTATTTCACTTCAAGTTTGTTTAGTATATAAACTCAGATTACGAGTATTAAAATTTAAGCCCAGTACAACTATTAAACAAATTATTACTATATATCTGGATGACAAAAATATTTTGAATAAACTAATGAAATAAAATTTCATTGTAAATTGAAATGAACCAGTTTATGGTTACTTTATTTTTTAAGTAAACAAATTACATATTACTAGTTGATAAACCAGTGTTTTCATACAGAAATAAACAATATTCCTGTTTCAGGTAACCAAAGCTATGAAATTTGGATTTTCAGATATAACTTGGCTTAGTGTGCTGGACTTTTACCTATGTTGGCCGGCTTGTGCACTTCCCGTACAGTGTCCTGCTGGAGACTCTGTTCACTCGGCTCCTCCACCTCATCCACAGTGTAGTCCACAGAGGAGAAGGAGATCTGGCTTGTCAGCTGGTAAGTGGAGCCTCCACCCTGTAGCTGGTTCTCGGAGGAGGGCTCTCGCTCTACGTCCAAGTAGTTTTGCGGCACATAACCCTCCTCCCCGCGATAATTGCGGGCCCTAAGCCACCCATCCCCATCTCCCTCACCCACCACTTCCAACTGCTCATTCTCCACGATACTCAGCTCGTCTGGATTCTGGGCCTATACACAAAGATTGAAATTAAAATAATCTTTAGAAATGTATTATTATGTTAAATCATTTTCTTAACCCTTTGAGTGCCGGAGCATCGCTGTCAGCGATCCCGCATTATATGCAAAAAAATGCCAGAATCGCTGTTAGCGATTTCTGCAGTAACGCTTATATTTTATATAGTATTTATCTAAATTGGCTCAACGACTACACATACGCATTTCAAAGGCTTCAACGTAACTTTTGATGTAGGTTTTGTTGCATTTTGGTTAGATTCTGATTTTTACGACGGTTGTTTTCGCGTTTAGAATCGACCGCTATGCGGCCGAGCCGTCACGTGTTTTGTTCGCGCTGCTGTTTATTTCACAAATGATATTGAAAGTTTTTAAGTTTAAATGGGTTTTTAGTGTTAGTATCTTCAAATTATTTCGTTTATGTATGTTGTTCTAGTCTGTGTGTAAGTAGAACAATGACGGCTGCGAGTTACGGCAATCGTAAGCATCTAGTACTTTACTAAATACGTTTGTATAGGTTTTATGTTTGTTCAGTGATATTTATAAACAATGAGTCGTAAAAACATTGCTGACAATGAAGACCTAGTATTGCAGGCATTAGATTTAAGCATTATCAATGTAGACAATACACAGAGTGTTAGGTTAGGTTAGAAAATGTCTAGTTTTGTAGTGGTTCATATTTTTATATTTATTTTCCAAACTTTATTTATAAGTATAAAAAAATGTTTATATGTCTTTTCATAAAGAATTAAATGGAGTATAAGATAGATTGACTAAAAGTGAAAAAATATAATATTTCAATAACACTAAGTTGTGTCAAAATAAAAAACTAAATGTTTTTGCTCATAAAGTTTTTGTTAATGATTTTTTTATTTGTATAAAAACGTTAAATAAGTGATCAATGTATTATATGTATAAAGAAAATATATTTATCTAAAAAAAAAAAACAAAAACAAAAGACATTATACCAATAAATAATTGTTATAAATTTTTAACCAGACCCTTGCAGAATCAGGCATTTTCGCTCGGCATTTTATGCATACCATATAGCAAAACGCTGCGGCACTCAAAGGGTTAAGAATTAAGAAAAAACTTAATTCATCTTTAATATCATAGACCACTGACTAAGAAAGAATATAATGTTTTACAAAGAATTTCAACAACAAAATTTCCAAAATTTTATAACAATATAGAAGATATGAGTTTTTAAAATGGATAACATTTTTTCTAACACAGCAAATTGAACACCCCAAAGATACAGTTCCAAGAAGTCAGTATGTATGACAGACCAAATAGCTATCCAGAATTAAGAGGAGCACACTACTACATGAAACCTTATCACTACAACCTACTGTGTAGGAGTAGAGCGCTGTACATTTGTAGGTCTCAATGTTCTCAGTTGTGTTGGCTACTACAGTAACAGCAGTGTCAGTTGTCACCTCACTAGACTCCTCGGGTCCCCAATCCACCTGAGTCGGGTCATCCCAGCCAGCTGTTAGCTGCTCTATCCTCTGCCTCTCCTGCTCCAGCATGGCTGCAACCACAATAAATAACGCATCCAGCTGATAACAGGCCACTATTAAAAAAGTTGGTTACGTAAATAAACTCCAATTCCACTAACAGTTGTTTGAATAAACATAACTCCAAAATCTCAATTTTAAATATACTATATTGAAGAAGAAGTAAAGAAATGAGCAAATTCTAGAATCCTTGAAGTTATAATGAATACAACATTATATATCTAGGTATGTTACAGTAACCAAGACAAAGCTGGTTTTACAAACATTTTCTTTGTATGCATGTATAACATTGTTTGCCATTTGGTATAGTAAAAGCAAATAATAAAATTTGAAATATATACTATTTAAAAATCAAAGTTTTGTTGAGTACCGTGGCATTTTAACTTTACAGTCTGTAGAAGTTCTTTAAATACAAATATATATTAAAGAATTATAAAATTGTTGTTTTTCCTGTGTTGTTAAATTTTAATCAACTGATACTTAAAATTTTATTACACTATGGTAATTAAGTAACTTTACGAATTGTGTCATATGTTACTTCCTTATCATAACTCCTAGGTATTCAGAAATACTAAATAAATTTGAAAGTAATATATAGTATGCAATAGCATTTTGGAAACACTTTTTTCAATGTGATAAGATAGAATAAAAATTAGATCATTGTTGTAAAGAATGTTGGTCACAAACAAATAACACGTCTGACCGTTCAGTGGACCAAATGCCAAAAAACGTGTGTTACACGTCCTCTGTTCACCGTTTCGCAATTACTATTTATTTCATGCTTTTTCCAAAAGAATGACCTCGGATACTCTCAGTTATGTTTGATACTGTATAGTTGTAGCAGTATTAGCCTAAAAATAATATCAGCTGGAATGGTATCAACTGTTACTAATATAATCTTCACTTTCACTTTCAGTTGTGTTTATAATAAACAAATCATCGTTGTTACCATATTCTCCTTCACTGCAACTTTATAATAACAATCTGTCAAGTTCTGAAGAGCACAGGTTATCACCCATTACAAGCAATAAACGCAACCAAATGCAATTTATTACAAACAAAACTGAAAGTGAAAGTGAAGATCATATTAGTAACAGCTGATACTATAATAAGATATGTTGAAGTTATCCCATTTCCTCCTGAACACAACAAATTACAGAGGTTAGATAAATGTACTAATATCCATCCATTACAATTAGTATTATTTTTACAAATTGAATGTATTAAAAAAAGTAATCATTATTTTTTAAATTTAGGTAATAAGAACATTTAACAACAGAAAGGTAGTAATAGCAGTCTTCCTATTTTTCTTCTGTGTTGTAAAAGTTCCTTTTAATTACTAAAAAGCACAGAAAAGTAATTTAATTTTAATATTTCTCCTAAAAGTTGATTTGATTAACCAAACACAAAAAAATGATTTTTTTTTGTAAAGACAAACTATACCCCATTCTCCATCTACTTCAGCTGAATCTGGTCTCTCATTATCTTCCTCAGAACGTTCTTTGTTCTCTACTCCTCCGACCATATCAGAGCTGGCATCATTGAAGTCACTGTCATACATAGAGTCTGACCCAGGTGGCTCCTGAAATTATGCAACACTTTATTTAGCCTTTATATACACTAAAAGTTGTACCAGTTTCACTAATACCTTATTTTAAATCTAGAAATATCCACCTAATTATAAATGAAAACTCCAAAGTTAAATATGAGCTTCTTGACCAAAAAAAAACAGTCTATCCATTTCAAGGTAATATTCCTACCTTTGAAACTTAGTAGAACCCATAAATTAAATTACTTACTTTAAAAGTTACAAATAACCCTTTGTTGAGGACCGTGGCAAAAAATGCTTTCAATGTCACAAAACGGTTATATTTAAGCGTTCCATTTGGGATATGTAAATAAGACTATCCACAAAATACAGTATGTTTATTTTAAAATTTAAAATAATCTTTATCTTATTTTTACATGAATGTAATATATTACATATATTTTATTTATTTCAAAGATTTCTTCGTTGTAGCTATAAAAAACAAAATTATGTTTTGTGTTAAGATATATTTCCTAAAGCACACAATAACAGCAGAATACAATACAGAACAATAGCAGAACAATAAGTATGTAAATTTTAATTCAAATTAGTCAAACACTTAAACAAATGTATTTTTGTATTTAAAAACAGTATTTTAATAACACAGAGTAACCATAGTACCTAAGTAAGCACTAAAAAATAAATAATCACAGTTCAAATACAATATATTCCTTAAACCTTAAAATAAAATCAATAGTATACAGAATGTCTCTGAACTATCACCTAATAGTTTAAGTCCAAATTTAACAATATTTTTCATAAAATAGAGTATCCCAATAACAGTTTTGTTCCATTTTTGCATGTATTTTCAGATCTAATGAGTATTGTTGATCAAATTATGTAATAATGTGATTAGGAGAGTTCCTTACCTTCAAGCAACATAACAGCTGTTACAGTCAGCTGTCCAACCCAAGAATAAACAGGCATATTTGTCTTAATTTCATAGTAGAAAAATATCAGAGTGAAATCAAAGACTATTAAACAAGGTTCATCAGAACATGATATTGTACATAAATTATGCCCATTTCTAACAAAAATTACAACTGGATTGTATTTGTCCAAACAGCCTGTTTTGCATCTACTCGAAATACACTGTCCACTGGTCCTCAGGGGATAAATTATTATTGCCATCATATATATCATCAGTTCAGCAGTTTAACAACAGAATTTGTGTATTTTATTTTAACACATTTTTAAGTACAATGCTTGATTTTGTTGCTTGTTTCTTGTATAATTGTTATTTAATCTAAATAAGGTTTTTATATGTTGTTCAAAAGTAGTATTGTTTCAATCTAGTAGTTTTTATGGTTAATGTTTTAAAATAATGTAATTCCTGAAAATATTAACATTTTAGAAAGAGAAGTAACTAAACAAAAATTACATGTTGCTTAGTGTGTTTCCGTCTCTCTGGTTGTTAACACATCTGACTGCACAAAAATTATGTTCATATAGTATGCACCGTAAGATAACGAAGATCCTGATACCCAAGCTTGTCTACCGCAACCTTTTTTTTTAAGAAATATCACTTACCCCAGTGCCAGAAGCATCCGTGTGTACAGACATAGAGCTGGCTGAGCGAGGCAGGTCTTGTACACTCAAGTTGTCTACCTCTTGCATCCATTCATCCACATTCACTACAAACACACATTAGAGGTCGTTTTATGTATGTACTTCAACAGAATGGAAGTACAGTCTTATCTATTTAAAATTGTTTGGAGTAACATTTTAATTTACATTAACTTAAAACGATATTAATACTGGAAATGAATTTTTTGTTACTTATACACATTAAAAAACTTTTTCCCTAATCAATAAAGTTCAAGACTGTCACTTGAGATTAGGCAGATTGACATTTATATAAAAACTTACCTCCACCAGCTCTCAAATATTCTATCCTTGCTTCAGCTTTCACTTTAGCTGTCTGAAATTAATTAAAATGTATTTAATTTCTTTATGTATAAATCAGACAAGTAAATAATACATATAATCATAACAGAAAAAGTTTAAGATTTGAGTAGCATAGTTATCGAAACAAATCTATGATTGAAGAAAAGTTTATTGTCTATCATATGAATAGTTAAAACTTATTTTTATGAGATATTAAAGCCCAACTTCTTACCTCAGATCTTCGAATTGATTGTCTAAGTTCATCTATTTTTGTTTCTAAATCAGGCCCATTAGGATCGTTTGGATCATTCTGAAATAAATTTGAAAATAAGTACTAAACAGTTACAACAATAAAAGGTTTGATGAAATTATTATCTTTTATTATTATACTTACTAAATAAAAGTTTACATTATTCAATACCATTGTTTGAATTCTATTTACTCTGTGATCTAGAAACATTTTAAATTTTATATATTACAATGACCCCTGACTTCTAAAGATTAAAGTAATAAATATTTATAAATTTTCATCATTACAGTTTATATTAGTTTCTATAATATTTGGTCAGTATCATCTTCGCTACAATCTTGTATTTCCAAAATAATGACTTCATTTTCATTGCCATTATATTTAAAAATGAAATTATGGGTTTTTAATGACTGAAATATGAAATAAAAACTCTGGAATAAAATCTTACTAAATATCTTGTAAACACAGCATCTATTGTTGTTCCATATCTTGCTGTACTTACACTTATATCCTTTGACATTATTAAATTTGATTTTTTTTTAAGTAAATGATTTTGACGTTTCTTCAGCAGAGTTTGTATAAATATCTCTTTTTAGGTAATTTATTTTTTAAGCAGATGTAAGGTAAGAACCAATGTACGAGTAAATGAGTAAAGGTTATAACTAGGCCTATAATCAACAAAACACAATAATTGTCTTCCAGGATTAAATTACACTACAGCTTGATAGCTAGAAAAGATTTAATCAATTTATTTTGAATCCTTTTTTAAATCTCGTCTGGACAAAATTAGTAGTGAACTGGATAAGGAATTAATATTAACACTGTGCTGGAATTCAATTTATATTCCGATGAGCTTTAAATACTGCTATTAAATGAGCATTAAGTTCATCAACTTTACGTTGGATTAATTAATTACTACAGTAGAAGGCACGAAAGAGTGCAGTTGGCGGTGACCAATAAAATGGACAGGCCCGCGCGACGTTGCCGCAAGACACTATAACTACCGCCCGGTACATAGCGCTAAGGTTTCAACGGGGAACAAAATTGGCAACGCCGCTCAGTCCTCATTGGCTACCCCAAGGTCACGCACCAAATAGGCTCCTCCCTCAACTGCACTCTCTGGTGACTCCTACTGTAGTTCGTAGATTTATTCAATCTAGTATTTTACCCTATATTATAGCCTCTTTCCCACGATTCTTTGGCATAGGATGTTTTTTAGTGTGTTATAGTTAACATAGCTACTAATAGAAGAGTATGAATTGATTTTGTAAATTATGACAGCTTTTAAATTGGTGCTTAAGTAACCTAACCTGAACAATTACATAACCAAGGAAAGTCTACATAAGCTGGGATAGATCCAGACGATGAGATATTTCGGATAACATTTAGGTAAATAATAATATGAGTAAACGGATTGATCAGCGGCTACAGAGCAAAATATACATCCATGACCGGCCAAAAAAGTAGTTATTTCAAAAATAAATTATATAAATTGAATAGTTTAAATAAGCTTCTGTACCAACTTTAACATTAAATGATTGAGGAAAATCAAATTACCTTTTGTCCAGAATCCCTTAGAGCTTGGAAGACTTGAAGTTTTCGGGACGATTCCCTGATATTATTGTTTTCTCTTGCAATCCTTGTTGCCCACCTTTTGGCCTCTTTCCTAAGAGTCTCTACTGCAGATGTGTGTTCAGCTGTTATTTTGTCTATTGTGTCATTGTCGCACGGTTCAAAATCATAAGTTATGTGTTGTTTTAATACTGGATAAAACAGGTAAACACACTGAATATTGTAGTCTCGGCTTAACTGAAAACAGAAGAAAAACGTTAACTGAGTGAAATTAAAGTCCAATATTTATTTAAACTTCAAAACACTTGTGTTAAATACTCAACTAAACTTTGAGTTAACAGTGTGTATATTTTTTATAAAGGAAAGACTTTAATAGAAATAGATTGGAGTTCATCTGTAAGTTATCGGTGGGCGAAAATCCTTCTTTTGTGACAATAAAAACTGTGTTCCCTTTTGTAAAGCAAACCCATCAGTCATCAATAGAGATTGATGTGAAATTACACTCAAGATCAATAGTGGTGGGGCACAAAAGGAGCAACATCAGCTTTTTCCAGTGATTCTACTCCTCTTTCAGAACGACATTAAAGGTGAACAGGTCTGTTTGCAATTCAATACAATTATCAATGGAAAGGTATAGAGAATTCATCCAAAAATTCATAAAAATATCTAAGTGGAAATAGATTTTATAATTTCCCTAGGCAGTAAAATTATTCAATAGCAGCATTGTAAACTTTGTTCGCAATATCTATATCTTCCTGAATAGGAAAATTAAAATAAGAAGTAAATAAAAGCATTTCTGTTATTAGTAAATAAAAGACACTGAGGTGTTGTTATATTACTTCAAATAATAAACATTACATGGTTGTTCCTTTAATTTAATCGTCACTTAAGGACTTTTCATTGAACTGGAAAATAAATATTTTGTTAAAATTCCGCAATGCTCAGAACTAACCAAATATTTTATTGCTACTTGCTCCAGAATCATTGACACAATGTTTACTGAATCTAAAAAGAATCCAGATACTGAATGACCGAATGTGAATCCACAATTTTGCACATAAATTAAACTGACGGAATGTGTTTTGGTGAATACTGACTTGATGAGCTTGTTCCTTGATTCGTCCAAAGGATGTCTGGGTAGCTGTGCAAGTGAGCAGTTCCGTTCGAGCTATCAGCATTAGGTAGTCTGCAACCCTCTCGTACACGTTAGCCTCCATTATCTGTACCAAGAGAAACATCACATATATAAGAAAACCTTTGTATTCTAACATTGGGTAGATGTCTGTGTGGTATCCTCCAGTCAACATGGTGGTACAGAGAAGTGTAGCTTGTTTCATTAGATGGCAGCATTCAAACCTGACCTTACAAGTAAACTAATAGACTATTATTGATTGATTAATTCATAGTAGTTAGCATTACTGATTTGTCAATATAAGTTAAAATATGTAACGACAACCAAAGTTCTCTTGACTATGCAAAAGTTAATTGTCTTGTAAAAACTATTGAAAAGAGTGATGTACTTTATATTGGAATTAGCGTTCTTTTATGCAAGCAAAACACAAGTGATGCAGACATCCATTAAAATACAAAGCACTGAGAAAAAGCATAAAAGCAACATATTTTTCTGAAGCTATACATAGTACTTAAATCTTAGTAAAGTGATACGATGGAGGTTCTTTCTATACTTATACCATATGTTACATTTCTTGTTGGATGTTCCACATTGCCAGGCGGCTAATTTATGGCATAAGCAAGTCCTAAAACACGTCTAGTGATTAATAAAATATTATTCTAGAAGTCTGCAAAATCCATTTTGTGTACAAAAATGTTAATATCTCCTTAATGCAATAACTATAAAAGTATAGAAAAGTCCAGTATGGTTGGTAGTCCAAAACATTTGTTTGTTTGCTATGGTTAGAATGTTTGTAGTATTGTGAAAAGCCATGTAATATTTTAATATTTTTATTTATAGACCAAAATATTGAAATAAAATTGTTACTTCAATCAAAAGTATTACAAATTGTATTTTTATTTCCTTCAGTTTGAATAGTTTTCAGAATCCATCGTATTGAAGGTTATTCTATACCCAGTTTTGAATCCTCTGTTATAAGTTATAACTACAATTGTTTAATTTTAAACAGAATGTTGACATGCATATTCTAATTTAAAAACTTAAACCTATGATTTAGCACCACACAGGTACAAGTATTATTATTACGAAATATATTAGTCAATATGATATTTATTTATGAACATTGACAACTCTGTTACATATATAATACATTCACCTTTAAAAAGCGTATATGTATTACCGGTTTCACGAGTTTCCATTTACATCTATTGACTGAAGTTAGTTATCCACAGTGACGCCACAATAATTCAAAATTTTAATTGTGTTAACAACGTTTTGACATTGTGCCAACCAAACAAGCTATATTACATTAATTTGTATTCTCGTCTGACTAGCACATGTAGCTTCAAATTTTTAGAGGGGAACTATCATTTAGGGGTCCAAGGTATGGAACAATCCAGTGGGGGTCAATTTAAAGTTGTTAGAAAATGTTTAACATTGTATCCTGAAAGGCCAACTATATATATATATATATATATATATATATATATATATATATATATATATATATATATATATATAAGCATCATAGACTGAAGATAAACAAAGATAATTAATTAAATTTAAAAAATACATGTAAACATTTAAAAATAAATAAAAATCTTGATACTAATGGTGTCTAAAAGAAAGAAGTTGGCCTTTCAGGATGCAATGTTAAACACCCTTAAATTGACCCCCCTCCTTTCGTTCATACCATGTCAAAACATTGTTAGCACAATTAAAATCTTGAATTACTGTGGTGTCACTGTGGATAACTAACTTCAGTCAATAGATATAAGCAGAAACTGGTGAAACCGGTAATGTATATACACTTTTTAAAAGTGAGTGTAGAAGGATAGTGCTATTTCATGGTTATCTGAAAATCAATCAATGAGACAGGATCAGATATAAAAATGTGGTAGCCTCAGATAAGGAAGGCATACTACCCTTATACTAAAGTTAAAAATAATAATAATTAACTTTAAATCATATATTGCAAAACAGTTTTCGAAAACTTATACACATACGAATTTTTAATATAATTTATTATTATAAGGTATTTTACTTATGTTTATAACACACACCAACATTTTTTAAATTCACACTTTCGTCATTCTCAGAGTTTTTGGGCTGAATTCATTTAAACATTTCTTAAGTGGCCATAAACCTATTCAGGCCAAGATTTCTAGAATTTCATAAAATAGTATGGGTAGCAATTTTAAGAGCTGATTATCCTGGAATCTGAGAAAAATATTTTGTAAAATCTACACCAACATAGCCAACCATACACTATTCAGGAGTAGACATGTAACAGTTTTACATCTTCTAGAAGACATAGTTCATTTTCATAAAAATTGTATAAAAATAGTTTAGGAATATTTTACCTGAATTGTATTTTGAAGATCAACAGCAAAGTATCTTACTGAATGAGCATTGCCTGCCGCTAGACTTAACAAGTAATCATTACGAGCTCCCGACGATTTCTCTTCTAACTGGTCCCTTTTAGAAGTTACCTTCATTGCAATGAAAAGAACATGAATTATTTTCAAATAAATCAATATAATAAACAAATTACAATATATATATATATATATATATATATATATATATATATATATATATATATATATAAACAATTTTACAGGACGTTAATAGTATAGAAATACAAAGCATTAATAATATTGTATAGCTGAATAGCTTGTATAACTGAAACTTTGCTCACATGAGACACAAAAGGTCTGGTTTTTATGTCACTAGTGATTTTTCTTTCTTTCAGGGGAATGTCTTATAAGAAATCCAAAAAATATCTTAAAAGTATAGATTTGTTAAAATCCAATAACTGGTTTAAAAGTCTTGATAGAAAAAAATAATATTTGAACAACCTAAATAACAATGATATTACTTTAAATTTTAGAAAATGGAAACCAAATGAGGCATATTATTTTCAAACTAAACAAAATTATCCACCCAAAAACTAATGTAGAACAGCGAACGCAAAAATATTATGTGCCAATTTTTGTGTAGGGAAGAGCTATTGTGTAAAAATTACAATGAAAGTAAACAGTTGTTTTAGCTTTCACCATCTTCAATTTATAATGTCCAGTCCCATAATTTAGATCTATAGATAAAGCGTACAACTGCAAACATTAATACGCTTAAGAACATATCAATAACTAATTAATCTTTGATCTTTTGGTCCTTACAATCTCAACATAATAAACCTAAAATAAAGTGAACAAAATTTAATTAAAAGTGAACAAACTTCTATTTTTTAAATTATTATTTTCCTTTGCCTTTTAAGCATTGTGGACATAAAAACAAGAAATTGCTTGCATTTATAGATTAGAACTTAAGGAAGACTGTAATTAAAATTTAATTATTAATTCTGTGTATTTTATTTACACTAATAATTTTAAGTTTTAAATCGTTTTACTTTCTATATTCAGTGTTAATTCAGTTTTTTTTATTGTTACAACTTAAGCTTTTCCAACCATTTCTTCATCTTTTGATAAACTAATATCCTCTTTATTTTCCCATATGCAGATACCGTAA
Organism: Homalodisca vitripennis; assembly: GCF_021130785.1. Classification (NCBI taxonomy): domain Eukaryota; kingdom Metazoa; phylum Arthropoda; class Insecta; order Hemiptera; family Cicadellidae; genus Homalodisca; species Homalodisca vitripennis. The sequence goes on from NC_060207.1 coordinate 65,322,470, forward strand.
CAATACCGTAAAGTAAATTTTATTTTAATCAGATAGTATAATTTTGGAGATATAGGAACGCTGGTACGACACACAAATCAGGTGTTTATGTTTTTATAAATACTATTAAAATTTACATTGGAAAACAAATTCATATCAAATAATAATTCTCAATAGTTATAGTACAATATATTAAATTAAAACATTTATTTAAATAAAATAAGAAGATTTAATAAATTATAAGAATATACTATATTAAAACTTTAGATAAAGAACTATAAACCACACCCCGGACTGTAAGTTAATGTATGCTTTGGCAGAGAATGTATTTTAAGGAAAAATTAAAAATGATAATACTTTATAATGTAAATGAAAAATGTATTCAATTAATGCTTTGTGTGAATGTTATTTATGTGTGCAAAATGGTTTACCTTTGCACTGTTTTTCTGAAGAGATGTTATTGATTGAAAAAATGAACCCTTCTTCTTCTTCAGCCTGAAAAATAACACGTTATATGTTAGTAATGTTCATACAAAGTCCTTTAATTATGTAATATATGTACAATTTTAACAATGAGTTAACTGTACCAGTTTGTTTTTAGTATGTGTTTATGAAATTGGAACTTTTTTCAGTTTCATAAGTTTTGGATATTTAGGTTTATATTTTAAATGTGTTAATATGTACAAACATTTTTTTAATATCTCATTCTGTTAAAACGCTACGAAGAAAAGTTAAATCTTCAAATCTGTAACTTTTATTATCGATGATAGCATTATTATAATATTTCCAAAATATTTCTAAAGCGTGAAACTTTCCTTATGACAAGTAAATATCTAAGTAAAATAGGAAAATCCTTTTACTGTTTTTATAACTGATACAATTTTACTTGAGCTAAAATGCTTATTAGTTATCAAACAATTAAATAGTTTTGATCTTGTGACATTAAAGGTGTCCAAACTATTCCCCATGCATGTGTCACAAATAAACTAATTAGATTTTCCTTACAAAATTTACATGGGAAGATACTGACCTCATGTTAAGGATGGGATCTTGGACATTATTAAAATCTCAGTAGATTCAAAATAATCCATAAATCTTACAAGAAAACAATCTAGTATTGGAGCACATAGTATATCAGGGAAAACAAGCACTCATGGAAGCACCCATCACATCCCAGAGCATTACTCACTAACATTAGTCATCAAGATGTTATATTTCAAAATAAACTAAATAAATGTAGACATTCATCATATATGTTGCATCACACTGACAAAATAGATGACAGTACAGGAGCAAAACAAAAACCAGAGCTTCTAACTTTTTACAACAAGTATAAAGGAGGAGTAGATACAGTGGACCAAATGAAGTCTACATACTCCATTTTCAGAAAGAGCAACAGATAGCTACTGACTATCTGTTTTCTATGGTAAACATTGGTCAAAATAATGATGAAAAGTGGGTAGAAGAAGGGCATTTTTAACAGAGTTAGTAAACACGCTTTGTGTATAGAACAAATGAAGTCGAGCATCTCTCCAAACGATACCATCTGATCCAGGAAATACTGAGCGAATAGCCAATAATACAAGCAGCTTTAGTTGAGGGCAATGAATACCTGCCAACAACTGGTCGATGCCACCTGTGCGACAGCAAAAAGAACAGGTTAGTATGGTATTTTTGTTGTCTTTAGCATGATCCGTTTACTGTGTTATGTGTTAAATTATCTTTATGAAAATGAGCACTTACCATTTATATTAATATTACATATAAGTTTGGAGCTTAATGTCCATAGTTGTTTTACTTTACAAAAAACAGTAAAATTAATTGTAATTTTAAATGTAACTGTCAATATTGTTTCTAATAAATGTAAATTTAAGACTTTTATTAATTTATTTTTCGGGGATATTTATTTTATACAATATTTGTAGGTTTTTTACAAATATATATTGCATGCCATCATAAAACAACTTTATAATAAAAATAACTACCCAAAAAATATAAGGACAGGTAAAGATGCAAAACAGAAGAGTTTATCTTCTCTTGCATGTGTATTTATTCTCTCAGCAGTTCTGCAACAGCTTATATTTCTGTTTCGTTTTATAAATTCTATTATAACGTTAGTTTTCAAGAATGGAAAAATACATCCTAATTAATTAACACTTTATTTGATCAAAAAAAGGTATAGAAATATAATATTATTGTTGTTTTGTTATAATTAATTGATTGTGAAGAGATAACAAACATTGCATTTTATTTCAAATATAAATTAGAACTACAAACAAAAATATGGTTATCTTTAGATTATGTGCCCTAACGCGTTATTTTTATATGCGCCACCTCCAGTGTTAATTAAAATTTTACAATTTTACTAAGCAATTACTTTATTTAGGATGGATTAGACTGATACATTGACAGATGAAAGCTATGTTTCAGACGGAATAACAATGATATAGCTAGTACTTGTTAACAGATGAGGCACTTAGACCACACAGGAAGGATACTGAATGAGAAACTCCATGTTTATTACTGCTTACTTACATTTGAAGCCTCCTCAGATAATTCTAAAGACCAAAATTCATCAACATTGTGGCGCATATATCTGATACCTATTATAGAGTGGACACATTTAAAACCCATCAAGCCAAATCTTTGCATTATTAACTTTCTGTTACTATCCAGCTACAGATAGAGGAAACAAATTGCAACTACTAAATTTAGTGTGTAGCCTGTTTACTGCAACTACACCAAATTCTTTGACAATATCCGAAAAATTTAGATTACTTCATGCCACTGTAACAATATTTGTTTCAAGTTAGTTTTTGAAAATGGGAGAATGGTAAAGGTAACAGTTTTTTTAATATTTGCCATTGTTCAGTGAACAATTAATTTTTTGTATATTAACAGCCTCCGCATTGTTTCCTAACATACAATTAGTAGAGTGAGAGTTGACATTAAGCAGTGAGAGATGTTAAGTACATTTCAGACGATCAAAGTTAAACTTTTCATAGTTAATTTCTTTTACAAATGTAACAAAAGTATTATGTATTACAGTTGCTTGAGTATGAGTTTTTATCCCATTTAATATTTTATTATTTCTCTCATGAACAAAATTGTGATGTTATAAAAAAGTTGTTTTAAATAAAAGAGCAAAGGATCTACAACAAAGAGTAATTCAATAACCCAATCTAAGCTTTGTTGAATAAACTTCTCTCTGTTTGATAAAAGTGTCATGATAAAATTTTGAATCACAGTATTTTAAGCCCTACAAAATGGTTATTTAATGTTCAATATAGAAGATAGTGAAAACTAACTGAAAATAAATCCTCAATATTTGTAAATAATTACAAACATTCATCCATCCAGTGGTATTCTTAAGTGTTTCTTATGCTGAAATTATCATTTAAATTACGCTGCATAATATAGCTATGAGTTGAGGAATAAGCAGATAGATTAGGTAACGCTGCAAAATCTGAAGACATAAACTTTAATTGAATCGAATTTTAATCTTCCTTTCTATTGTTTTACTTCCAAATTAAATGTTTAAGATAAAGCAATATAATGCAGATATTCTGTTATTGGAATAAATACCGGGTGTATCAAAAAGAATGACCTGATTTTGTACGGTAATAATTACGAAACATAAGGCGTGCGGGCAAGGAAAGCTGTGTATTTGGAATGGGCGTGGCCTAAAGTTTCATAAAATCGCCGCTAGATGTCAGTCAGTGCGTCTTCTTCGTTTCCAGTCAGTCTGAAGTAAAATGGCGTCCGCTCAACAAAAGGCGTTTTGTGTGTTGCAGTTTGCCAAGGATGAGTCAGTTGTTTCGGTCCAGCGTGCTTTTCGTCGTCGTTTCGGCATTGATCCGCCCTTCACCTAAAAACATTCGTCGATGGTATCGCCAATTTGAAGAGAAAGGGTGCTTGTGCAAAGGTAAAAGTTCAGGCCGACCTCGCACTTCTGACGAAATGGTGGAAACAGTCCCTTCTATTTTGAGGGAGACACTGTGAATGGAATGAGCTATCTTCAAATGCTGCAGAATTGGCTTTTCCCACAACTTCAGGCAGACTCTGGTGACTTCATTTTCCAACAGGATGGAGCTCCGCCTCACTGGCACAACAATGTTCGGCAGCTTCTCAACAACACTCTGCCCCACCGCTGGATAGGGCGCACGGGACCTCGAGACAATGCCCTTCATTCTTTGCCTCCAAGATCACCAGACTTGACCCTATGTGACTTTTTCTTGTAGGGATATGTGAAGGAAAAAGTGTTTGTTCCCCCTCTAACTAATGATATCGAAGAACTAAAGAACAGAATAACTGTCGCAATAAGGTCTTTGAACGCAGATACGTTGTGTAAGGTTTATGAGGAATTTAGCTATCGTCTGGATGTTGTTCGTGCTGCTGCTGGTGGACACATAGAACATTTGTAATAAAATACCTAAAACTTTAAGATTTTGTGAGTATTTTGCAATAAATATTATTTTTGTAGTACATTTTTAGCAATAGATATTGAGTTTTAAAATCAGGTCATTCATTTTGATACACACTGTATATCTATTTTGGAGTACCCTGAGCACAAAACATGTATCTAATGAAAAGTTTGTCCTAATTAATACAAGGTAGAAGAAGTAAGCCATGTCAAGTGTCCATATAACAGGTTTCACTGAAGTTGCATACTAAATTTAAAGTCTCCAGCTCATTTCTTTCTCAAGATATCCTTACGACAGACAAGAGAGATAGTTAGAAAGAAAAGAAATTTATCCACCCGTCCCCTATAGGGAGACAAGGACCATCATGAAACTCAATATTGCCTATGTAAAAATGCAAAATTTCAAGTCCATGACGATTAGTTCTCAAAATATTCTGTATAAAACACACAGACGGACAGGCAGAAGAAGAATGATTCCATCCATCTAAGCGATAGATAACATATATTTCTTTGAAGTTTTAGTGGATGGTAAGAGATAAGTAATACACGTTGAAACATGTGTGAGGCATTAGCTTTTTATACGTAGAGGTCTGTTTCAAAGGGTTTTAAATTAAATATTTCTACATGCATTTCAAAGAAACTACAAAATTATAAAAGGAAAAACTAGTATCTCTGTAATTGGCTTACTTTTCCTCGATATCCTTTGCTTTATCCCTGACGTCATGAGCACTATGTTCTTCATCGAAGTAGAGTTTCTTGGTTTTGTCTATGTCTTGAACACAGGTTTGAAGTTCTTTTTGGACAACAGCTAAGTGGTCTATACACTGAATCAAACAATAATATTAAGTTAAAAACTGTTTCAAGAGTAAAAGAAAGTTTTAATATATAGGAGCAATTTTAAAGTTAATTTGTTGTTCCCCTCTCCTGGATTATGTATATTAATGACATATACTTGTATAACATTTCATTGACTTATATTCTACTGTTTCTGAGATATGAATTTGAATCTAAAATCATGAAATGAATTTTATTTGTAATTTAGTTATAAGCATCTGGAACTATTTTGTACAGTTCTGTACCCTACTTGCTGAAAACTTTTAAGAATAAAACTTAATAACTTTGACCAATTCAATCATATTTTGAAACAGTTTACTCCACCCTAATTGCTTAAATTATAACTGGCTTTAGAAATACTCGTATATTACAAAAGTGAGGCTCCTCTACTAACAGACTGGTAAACAAATAAGTTTTCTTGTCAAAGCCAGCCATTAGTAGACTTAGAGTTTAGTGATTTTTTTAGTTATTTAAATTAAAACCAGAAGCTGTACCTAAACAGAAAAAATTATATGAAAGAAGTGAATACTATTATTTAACTTTAGACAGATATTACTTCTTCGAATAGATACCTTTTTTGCATTAATAATTTTGTGTAGTCTTAACACTTTTGCCTCATCTGCAACGTGTTGTGAGAAGACTTCGACTGCTGCGAGACGAGCACGTGCAAGTTTCTCGTTCTCCTCCAGCACTGTCCGCCACACGTTCCACATATTCCTAAAATAAGGTTATTTTTATTTATATATGTACTATTGTCTAGAAATCATTTTACTCCTGATAGAAAAATGTTTAGTATGTTAATTACAAACCTTTGAAAACTTGATACACAACCTTCTACTAGATATTGCACTACTTATGAGAAATTGGAATTCCCGTCATAGTTAAGATTATTAACAGTGGTATAAGTATTCTCTAACATAAGAAATAAACACTATCTTATACCATACATTTTATAATATATTTCATGCATCAAACTTCCACCTTACATTACACCATACTGCACTCTTTGAAAGGAATCCTTCTTAAGCAGGCAGGATACTTTTTTTAATCTTCTTCCTGAAGAACTTAAAGCACTGCAAGGAAAAGGACTGAAATTAGCCTTGACCCAATGGCTTACAGAACAGCCTTTTTGCTAGTTGGATATTTTTTTTAACTGGAGGAGTGAAGAAGAAAATTGACATTAATAATTACTTGATTGTAAAACCTACCAATTAGAATATTTAAACTTATATATATATATATATATATATATATATATATATATATATATATATATATATATATATATATAGGAACTATTCATTTACCAGATGTATCTATTAACTTAGAAACAAATTGAAAATCTTAATGTATTGTGTCACAATTTTGATCCCAAAGATTACTAATAGAGAATGTTATGTGTTGTCTATTTAGAGAGTTATCAACAATCTAAAAATTCTTGTGCATTTGTTGTCAACAAGCTACATCACCAACCAAAAAATATCATGTTATTGGAAAGATTTTGCTATCTACCAGTTGTTGGTAAAGATCAAAAGATCTGTTAACACATATTAGTAACATGTGTTACCACACAAATTTTATGCTAATTATAAAACAATACGTAAAAAATTACTAATTGCTAAATCATGTATTGAGTGAGTCAAGATTAAAAGCTTTAACATAAGTAAAGCAAAATTTTTAAATAAATATCCACTTTGGCTTTAATTGTATATTACTTTCTTCAAGGAAAGTCTGAGTGCATATTGCTTAGCCCTTTTAGACCTTCGTAGAAAGCTAACTCCTCAATACTAAAGAATATTGAGTAGAAAAACATGCACAAACTTGGAAACATATTAACAACAAAATAATTTCAGCTTTAGCAATTATTTTCTCACTTTGACAAGATGTCTGCATGCTTTTTCATTTAGTTTAATTATTAAATTCAATGTCGCAATGAGAGATCTTTCAGATAACTTTAAAATAAGTATGTTTGTTACAAATCCACTTTAAAATTACTGTCTTGTACAAATTTGTTAATACATCCAATGCAAATCCAAACATTTACTTTATTGTAAGTTACTGGTTTTAAAATGAATTGTTCCATATAATTATGAACCTTGGAATATACACCCAAAACTATGAAACCTACTCAACTAAGAGAAAAAGTTTCCTCAGAGACATTACATTTACTACTATATATTTAGTGTGACATTTATCATAGGTTTACAAGCTAATGGTACCTAATTTTAACAAAAGTATAAACAATTTTTTTATTGTTTAACCTAGTTAACTACACCTCAAGGCAAGATTTTCATAATCAAGTGACTAGAAACAAAAAACTAATAAAAAAATGTGCCAATAGCCAGATTACAAAAAACAATAGGCATAAACCTTTGTATGACAATAAAATATTTATTAAAACTACAAGAAAGGTTAAGACAGTGATTAATTACATTTAAATAAATATTAAAAACTGATTATGTGTACTATATAAGGCACAAAGAGGTAATAAAACCTGTTACATGCAGACCCACATTGTACAAACTTTCATCCATTATATGAGATGTAAAATGTTGAATTTTTATCATCTTTTTAAATGTAAAAATTATAAATATTGGTAAAGTCTTCAAAATAAGAACTAAGTAAAAGGTTAGTTGAAGATTATTTCTGTTAGTTACAGGAATCTAACACATGGATAATTTAGTATTGTCACTTTAAGTTGCTTAACTTAGTTACAGTGTTGAGTGTTGATTAATGTTAGTCAACAATTAACCTACCACTGTAAATTGTTTCTACTTATTTTTAAAATATCAGTTGAGGCTGTAAAATAGGACAATAAAAATATACTTATCATGTTGCATACATTAAATTGTTTTACTTGAAAGAATAGTTAGTTTTTGGATGGAATATAGATTGTTAATGGTTTATTTTCATCAATATTATAAGAAGTTAGTCAAAACCGTTTTAGTGTTGTCTACATGGAGAATAATACACAAGTAAAAGCTGAGCTGGACTAGTAAAGGTGTAATGGAAATCCCATCAAGGAAGCCAAAACTGGTAGTGGTCGTTCTAAGCCTTGCGAGTGATCAGGTGATTGCTGCCCTACTCTCAGGTCAATCTTGTTTCCAAATTATTAGCACCCTCTCAAGAACACTGAAACTTAGGATATGCAATAATGTTTCTATAAAAAATGTCCAAAACTCCTTTCTTTCCTCACCTATTTATATTTTTGTTTTTTTTTTTATTAAAAGGAAAACAACTCTGTAACAGATGAATGTTATTTGAATGGCACTGGAAATAATCATCTCCAACGATATAATCTAATCCAAAATAGTATTGAAATTTAAATTGGACACAAATATAAATCTAACAAAGAATATTGGTTTCAAAATATAAACTTAACAATCTTTATCTTCATTTTATAAACAGAGACATAATATTGAGAAAAATTACCAGACAAAAAAATTCTCAACTAAATGTTACAAAAACTTTTAAGGGCGTAGACATCCATTAACATAACTGTGATTTATATTTAATGGACATAGAATAAGTTATAATAAAATGCAAAATCAGTTGGACATTACAGATTTAAAATAACTGAAAAAATTCACAATATTTAAATGCATTTGAAAATGGTTTATTAATAACAGAGAAATTAGGTTTATATACCTATTAATTACTCATCTAATACAAGTTTTCAAAGTTTTTTTATCAATTTATGTCCTAGTATTTTTTCTGTTAGTTTTTTTGTCTGTCAAAATTTTGTAAATGGTCACCAGTAAATAATTTTTTAATATTGTCTAATCTTAGATTCGTAAATAAATGCACACTTTGTGTCAAATTATAACTTTACAATATGTATATTATCTGTAATTATTTTCATTTTTAAATTACTAATAAATTTTAAGAGAGTACTTAATTTATACTTATATATAACAGTTAATATAATTTTCTAACTGTTTTCTTTCTACATACAAAAGTTCTGTTCAAAGTATATTGCTGACAATGGATGATTTGCAAGGATAACATATTTACATACTTTTTCTGCAACATTGTCGATGGAAAATGTTTCAAAACAAAAACCTGCTTATAATAATAAAACATTATAAAAGTTATTAAATATTCATCAAACAAAATACAATTCATAAAAGATCAAATATTAACCAACCATTTTCTATACACTATTAAATATAATTTAAAAACTAATCAATTTAGACATTTTAGTACAAACAATAAACTTTAAATGAAACATTACCATTTTTCCTCCGATCCTTCAGTCTTTATATCAGGTATGTTGGGAATTTTTTTGTTCAGGAATGCTGACGAAATCTTGAGGAGTGCCTGAAAAATAAACATTCTTTCAAACAATTGATCAAAATACATTAATTAATCAGTATAGTTATTTGATTTAAAATTTAAAAATTTCTGGAACACTATTCCAAATATTTAGTTAACACCAATTATTAAATAATGTTAAGAATTTTACCTTAAAATTTTAATGAAGTACATAGTTTTGTACAAAATTATTTAATTGTTGAGGATAGTACAATTTGGAATAAGCAATTCCAGGGAAAAAATACATGAGTTCAGACAAGAAATTTGTGACATTATGAATTGTTACATACAGTAATTCAAGATTCAACATTTAATCATCTTGCTATTACAAGTAATTGTTTGGTGTTCAAATAAAAGTAAATACAACGCAAATGCACAACATTTTATTCTATATTACATACCTCTGAGTAGGACTTTTCAATAGCTGATCGTTTAATTATAAAATTCCTGAAACAAATACACAATATTATTTTATGTTTCTAAAAAGTTAACCAGTTTATCTAGAGAGATATACATATTTAATTTCTCATTGAAAAAATGACACAATTTAATTGCCTTATAATAGAAAAAATATTTGTACTGCATCATAATTATTTAAGGGTTGCTTTTACCAATCCAAATGTATATTATACAAGATTGGTTTTGTTCCATAGCCCTTCTTAATGCTAATTTTACTCAACATCCATTATAGCATTATTATGATCGGTTTGAAAACTTCATCACATAGTTTAAACTGACAAACTAAGAAATATTTATACACAATCCAAACACTAAATTTAAAATGACACCTAAAAAGGTTAGACAGCACAACCTAGAAAGTATCCTGAAGAGGTGATAGACGATGAAATTGATCTGATAAAACAAATTGAGGAAATAGCTAAAAGAATAATTTATTATTGTCTAAAGTTTGTATTCACAACTGAGCTTTTTTTACCTCCATGTTTATAATTGGCTGAGCATTAACAAAGCATATCACTCGAGAGGTTGGAAAAACTGATCTATAGGCTTGAAATGTTGCAACGAGATGCATCTCACAGCATAACAAATATTTTTACATTGGTCTTATGTGTAAGGCTAGTTGCACACACACCGATTTTGGACGACCGATTTTTACCGGCCGTCCAAATTCCAATGTGAACTGGCGCCGATCAGCTGTCGGCGTGTGTGCCAGGTTCCGTTCCCTCATTCAGTTCACTATTGGAATTTGGACGGCCGGTAAAAAATCGGTCGTCCAAAATCGGTGTGTGTGCAACTAGCCTAACCATGCTGACAACGAGTAAATAACAAAATAAATCAATTTGTAAACTGAGTACAATCATATGAGATTTGTAAAATGTAAAACTTTTTTTTATAGAAATAATAACTAGCTGTTTCCCGCGGCTTCACACGCTTTATGTAAGCCTTGGCCATGTATTTGAACTTCTGGTTCAAGTGCATTATATTTCTAGCACTGATGTAGAGTTTGCCTTGTTGTCACGATCAAGAAAATCTGTGTATGCTTATTATATAGCCATTATACACATACATGTATTTTATTATAAAGCGGTCTAACAGTCAAGCTTTAATTTCAACCATATATTTACTGATGGCGAGAGAAAAGAAGAGACCTGGCCCGTGCCGGCGCACAGCCGTGTACTAGTGTGTTGCCGCGCGGTTATTTCAGGCGCTTCGCCCCACAGCCAACCCTGCGAATTGTTTATCCTAGCAATGGAACAGTGAAACAATAATGGAATTACGAAACAAGACGCAGCAACATACTAGTAGTAGCGCCTGCAAATTTCAGATAGGCCAGAATCCAGGTCTCTTCTTTTCTCTCGCCATCAGTATCATAAAGACAAACATATAATCTAACTTAGTGCCTTCAAATAGTCTTTGGCAAATTAATATACGTAACTGTCTCGTAATTGCAGTTTATAATTTGCAGGCACTTTGAAAACTTTTATATTTTGCAGCGCCACCTCGTGGTGAGTTGGCGAGATACATCAATAGGGATAGCATATAAACCTTTTCCGTCGAAAAGTACATATACATTCAAATTTTCATAATGATCGGTCAAATAGTGTACAATTCCATAAAGGACAAACACACAAACATTCATTTATATATATATACTAGCGGGCCCGGCGCGCTTTGCTGCGCATTTCAATAATTTTTTGCAAAAAGTTGCCCGCGGCTTCGCACGCAATTTCCCGTTGAAAACAGTACACTATATTCACTTATTCTTTTTCTATCACATTCTAAACATTGCTGAGATAATTGATAGTCGTTCCATCGTGAGCCTCTTGGGCGTATTATGAAGGTATGTACCATATTCCTGCCTCTATCTAGCTGTTACCCACGGCTTCGCACGCAAATCTTAAGAACCGAAGTCCTTATATTACTTAGTAAATTTTTTTTTTTACTATAATAAATTTTAGATTAAATTAGTTATATCTCCGATGCCACGATTGAGCTTGCTTTGTTGTCTCGATCGAGAGAATATGTACACACGGAGTTTTGAGAACCATACTTCTGTCAAAAAAAACAACTAAGGTTGATTTTATAACATTCTTTATATTTGTAGCCAACGTAAGATAGTAATTATGATATCTGCATTACTCTTCTGATCAAGCATGAGCATGGTTTATATTAAATAAATATTGCAGTTAAAGGTGAATTTTTACGTCAAATTTGAATTGTATTATCTGGATAGTAAAGTCTATGTTTAACAGTGATTGCAAAAACAGTTTAAAACAAAATTTGTCGTTTCTCTTAAGCTTACTCTATGCTTTAAAACTATAAGTGTAATATATGTTTACAAAGAACAGCTGATTAAAAATTTGAAAAGACGTTAACATATGTTTGCTGCAATGCATTTCTTATGGGTATTTCTGTAACCAGTGGGGCGGAATCCTGAATCGGGAAAGGGATGGGCATAGCTTATAAACCTGAAAAATACATATACGTACAAATTTTCATCATGATTCCAATAGTTCACGATTCCATAAAGGACAAACATACAAACATTCAATATATAGACTATGCGCATTTCAATAATGCAAAATGCAATTTCCCGTTGAAAACAGCATTGCATAGTCGTTCCATCGTGAGCCTCTTCTTATGGTATGTACCATATTTATCTAGCTGTTACCCACGGCTTCGCACGTGAACCGAAGTGGGATCTCCGATGCCACGATTGATCGATCGAGAGAATATGTACACACGGAGGAGGACTAAGGTTGCTTTATATTTGTAGCCAACGTAAGATAGTAATTATGATATCTGCATTACTCTTCTGATCAAGCATGAGCTGCAGTTAAAGGTGAATTTTTACGTCAAATTTGAATTGTATTATCTGGATAGTAAAGTCTATGTTTAACAGTGATTACAGTTTAAACAAAATTTGTCGTTTCTCTTAAGCTTACTCTATGCTTTCATCAGCATTTGAAAAGACGTTAACATATGTTTGCTGCAATGCATTTCTTATGGGTATTTCTGTAACCAGTGGGGCGGAATCCTGAATCTGGGCATAGCTTATAAACCTTCTCCGTGGAAAAATACATATACGTACAAATTTTCATCATGACAATAGTTCACGATTCCATAAAGGACAAACATACAAACATTCATTTTTATATATATAGAAGATATAGATAGAAAAAATAACAAGAGTGAAAAGTCAATGTTAAAAGAAGGTGACAAGATTTGATTTCAGTTTAAACTTATATAGTAGTATCCTCTCTAGTTCACCGGAACTTATATTATTTGAACACTGCTATGAAACCTAACTTAATGATCAAAATTGTTAATGAATTATGCGGTAAGATGTCTTGAGAAAGATTTCATTTGTAGGATTAGAAATTTGCATGAAACTTCATCTCTACATTGACAAGAATAAGTACAGTGATAATTGAATTTGAGTAAGCCTCACTGAATCGTCATGATTTATCACACAGTAGGCTGACATAATTTCTCTATAGTCTGCCAGAAGATATAAACATATTTTCTGTATGATTGTCTGTCTGTCGCAAGGACAACTCGAGAATGAAATATGCTATAGATTTGAAATATTGCAAGAAACCTCAATGAAGCCTATCACTGACACATGGTGTGGCTACTCCTACCTTGTTTAGCACACTTATAATTTGGCTGTCAGACATGTTTCATCATACAAGGTAAGAGACGTCAGATCACAAGACATGCACCAACGTCAAATTCAATCTTGGTTATATGGAAATAAAGTTTCTAGCAAAACCTCAAGTCTAAAGTTACAATGCATTCTCAACATATCCTATAGACAAATAAATAAACAGATATAAGAGAAATTTTCCTCAGCCACCTAAATGATGAACTTTAGTAACTCTTATCAAAATCTCATCTAGGGACCTTGCATATGTATCTTGAGAACAAATTGAGCTATAGACTTGACATTTTGCATAAAATTTCATTTATATATATATATATATATATATATATATATATATATATATATATATATATATACAGATATATAATTTCAATAAACATTGAATCACAAAAATTACTTTTTGTGATTCAATGCCTTATTTAATTTCAATAAATTCAATGTTTATTGAAATTAAATAAGGCTATTGCCATTTATAGAATTTAATATATATATATATATATATATATATATATATATATATATATGCAAAATTTTAAGTCTATAGCTCAATTTGTTCTCAAGAGATGCTATCCCATGAACATACAGACAGACAGAAGAGACTTTGTCAGCCCCCTGAGTAATAAGTAGTATTTGCTAATGCACAAAAAAATTCAGATAAAACAGAATTTACAAAAACAATTAGCCTAAAAGAAAAATATTACACTTTCCTTGAAAATTAATTTATCAGATATTGAAAAATACTAAATAGAAAAAAAGGTTTACTTACTTTTATTGATTTTATAATGTTATATCTGACTCAATAATAGGAAATTAAAGGCAATTTTATTACAACAAAGAATTTAAGTTGGTGTAATTAGTTTTTTGTTGGATTAATTATTTTTTATTTCACATTCACAGCCGTTAAACTTAACTTCCCTAAGACAGAAAAATGACAAAATATTCTTTACATTCCACAAGAAATTACAGACAGTTATAGGGTAGGAATTTTTCACATTTTTTAACACGTTCCAAAAAAAAAAAAAACAAATACAACGGACAAAATAAACTTAAGATACAAATATACATTTTTATGGTATATATATTGACCAGGGAATTACATGTTAAAAAATATTACTTTTATAAATTAAATATTTTATAATTGAAAAATTTACTACTTTCATTGGTCATCATATACTGAAAAAATTATGGCCTTATCTCAAACCGTTTTTCGGTGTGCCTTATTATAAGATGATGGTAAATATTCTATAAGAATATGGTTAAAGTTTCTTGTGAAACAAACATTTATTCTACATTTTCTATCTAGAAAAGGTATTTACCTTAAAAGGCTGTGACTAAAAATATTTAAAAACTCAACTAATGATTGCACCACAATAAATAATGTAATATTAAATCTACGACAATTCAATAAACTAAAATATACTACTATAACTATAATATTGACAATTTTAATAAGAACTAGCTTAATTGACAAGCATTATTCTAACAGCCACAAAATTATAAGATATAATGAATATTATTAAATAAATGTTACAATTCATAAAATAAGAACAGAACAAAATTTGATTCCTTTAAAATCTGAGCTAACACTATTAACATGCAAATTCCAATTAACTGTAAGTTAGATAAAAAATTTCTGTAAATCCAAAACTTAATTATTTCTTTATATTTTATTACCATACCTATTGACTTTTATATAATTCACTAGGATATTCCTACAATCTCTTGTTAAAAAATAATATTAAAAAAAGTTATATTGATATGAAATAAAACTCTAGAACTTATCAAAGGAATTGTTTAGCGAGTTATGTGGCGTTTGAACAAAGCTTCTTATAGCCTTGAGCAAGCTCTTTGGTACGTTAACTGGAACTCTCACCTAATGTCGTCGAGAAGCTCACACTCATTCTGGTTTTTCAGTTGTAGTTTGGCAAGCTGCTCTGCATGTAGATTCTTGAGGAACTTTGCGTAATTTCCCTGGAAATTAATTATAACCTTTCATTTGGTTTTTATATTAAATGAAGATATATATTTAGAACAATGATAAACTTAACAATGTGATAAATCATTAGTATACAATGCTGAAGACTTGCTTTTGACATAGTAAACAGCAGACAGTAAATGAGAGCTGTAACAGTAGAAGATTCATATCAACTGGTGGGAGTTGAATGCAGGCTTCCTCTGAAAATTGCTCACTTCCTGAATGTTCTAGTGGGAACCCACATTGCTGTCATAAAAAGAAGTTAACACCTTCAAAATGATTTTTGACATATCTTTTTTCTAATGTAGTGGATATTTCATAAATCATCCCAAGTATATGTATGTGCTTTCTCTATAAACCAATTTCATTACTCGACTCAAATAATTATGCCATTTCCTTTCAAGTGAATTTTTAAATTTGATTCTGTCACCTTACTGATAATTTTGAACAATCAGCAGTTTCCATACATGATGCTCCTAAGCCTATAAGGGGATACCCAAAAGCTGTCTGAATCAAGACTTGCATACTATCTAATTGTCTCACTAAGTGTGTAACTTACTGATAGTTCAGTGCCACCCTACCTTGTTCTGTCTGAATCAAGACTTGCATACTATCTAATTGTCTCACTAAGTGTGTAACTTACTGATAGTTCAGTGCCACCCTACCTTGTTCTGTCTGAATCAAGACTTGCATACTATCTAATTGTCTCACTAAGTGTGTAACTTACTGATAGTTCAGTGCCACCCTACCTTGTTCTGTCTGAATCAAGACTTGCATACTATCTAATTGTCTCACTAAGTGTGTAACTTACTGATAGTTCATTGCCACCCTACCTTGTTCTGTCTGAATCAAGACTTGCATACTATCTAATTGTCTCACTAAGTGTGTAACTTACTGATAGTTCAGTGCCACCCTACCTTGTTCTGTCTGAATCAAGACTTGCATACTATCTAATTGTCTCACTAAGTGTGTAACTTACTGATAGTTCAGTGCCACCCTACATTGTTCTGTCTGCCTTTAATGATTATTTTTGCTAGTGCTGTTTTAATTTCTCTTTGATATTATGATGGCAAGTTTAAGTGAACAATTCCTGCTAAAACAGTTAACAAAAGATCATGCTGTGAGGAAAACCTCAAATACACAAGTGGTGTTCACATTTTAAAATTGGTTAAATATTGATTGATGAAAAACAATCTTTCTGGACATTCAATTGTCAAAACAGACAAAAATGTTGAAAAAACTTTCAAGCTTTCAATTTTCAAAGACTGTTAATCAAGCATTTTATGTGAAGATTGCACAAAAGTAATTACCATAAAGACAAAAAATTTTTGGACAAACAGGAGGCTACTTTTTTAATTTATGACTAACCATTTCTGTTAACCAGTTTTTATTTTTAAAATCATTATCCCGCTGCTTCACAAGCCTACCTTACATGACCTTGCTCTATGTGATTTGATCTTATTTACTTACATGAAGAGGCATGTGAAGGAACTAAGATTTGACAACATTAATAATGTTAAAAAAAACTAAAGAGTTATTTCCATACTAGATCACTGAAGATAAATGTTTTAAACAAAAATATAATAAACTATTGGGCAAACATATCAAGTGCAATGGAATCATATTTGGAAGGGAATAACATTGTTTTGTAAAGAAATTATATACAGCTTTAAAAAAATAATTCTTCTTTTATTTGGGTACCCCCTCATAAGCATATTTTGTTGAATCATAAAACATTGAACCAATGCAAACAACATTTGTATTTCCTTGTGCTTTGAAACTGAAAGAACTCAAGTTTGGCCATCAAGAAAACTGTAAACCATAGCGACAATAATTAATGAACGTGTTTCAATAGTTGAATTTAGTAGGTGGTGAGCCAGTAAAAATATTAAAAATTTATTATTTCACTGGGGATACTGTTGTTATGAGTGTGTTCAATCTTAAATTGATAATCAATCCCTAACATACATTACTTTTCACAGACATCTATTAAACAATATATAGCCACACATAGGGAAATAAGTATTTAAGAAATTGGTTCAGAGCATTGAAAGAGGAAAATAATGCACTAGAACAGATATCAATAAACACTCTGTACTGTCTGTCTATCTATAAATGCTTTTAGAAAATTTTGACATTCATAAATGGTTCGGGATAGAGCATTCAAATTTGGTACTTGTATGATTATGTTAGCTATCTACAGTTTGACAAAACATGAATTTTCCTCTATATTTTATGACAAAAATTAGTTTTTACTAATACATTTATATTTGTAAAAGTTCAAAATTTAAAAAAATTGTTGCCAGATTAATAAAACCTCCAATACGATTCATCTGCAATATCAGTTTTACTGAATTAGACTGTTTTCAGTCTTATGTTCCATTGAGTTTTTTTTTATGCCCTGAACCTATTTCTGAAATATATGTCACTTGTTATGAAACACTTTGTATATTTGTTATAAAACAGGGTTTTTATAAATGGTTGAGTTATAAAATCTAATCTTAATATCAATTAAGCAGCTGATTTTTTATCAGTTGCAACAACAATGAAATAAGCTGAATACAGCTGAGCATAACTACTACCACTACAGTGTTTATCCAATTGATTAACACTTTATACAGAACAAGAGGCACAGTAGGGCGCGCTGTATGCCACAAAACACTTTACTCTGATTAACGACAACAGCTGACAGCTACAACAGGGTGGGAAGCTAAACTGTTTACTGAGTAGCACACTTGGTTGTGTGCAGGGTAGGGTGTGCTGTATGCCACCATACACTTTACTCTGATTAACGACAACAGCTGACAGCTACAACAGGGTGGGAAGCTAAACTGTTTACTGAGTAGCACACTTTTTTGTGTGCAGGGTAGGGTGTGCTGTATGCCACTGTACACTTTACTCTGATTAACGACAACTGCTGACAGCTAGAACAGGGTGGGAAGCTAAACTGTTTACTGAGTAGCACACTTGGTTGTGTGCAGGGTAGGGTGTGCTGTATGCCACCGTACACTTTACTCTGATTAACGACAACTGCTGACAGCTACAACAGGGTGGGAAGCTAAACTGTTTACTGAGTAGCACACTTGGTTGTGTGCATGGTAGGGCGTGCTGTATGCCACCATACACTTTACTCTGATTAACGACAACAGCTGACAGCTACAACAGGGTGGGAAGCTAAACTGTTTACTGAGTAGCACACTTGGTTGTGTGCATGGTAGGGCGTGCTGTATGCCACCATACACTTTACTCTGATTAACGACAACAGCTGACAGCTACAACAGGGTGGGAAGCTAAACTGTTTACTGAGTAGCACACTTGGTTGTATGCAGAGTAGGGTGTGCTGTATGCCACCGTGCACTTTACTCTGATTAACAACAACAGCTGACAGCTACAACAGGGTGGGAAGCTAAACTGTTTACTGAGTAGCACACTTGGTTGTGTGCAGGGTAGGGTGTGCTGTATGCCACCTGTACACTTTACTCTGATTAACGACAACAACAGCTGACAGCTACAACAGGGTGGGAAGCTAAACTGTTTACTGAGTAGCACACTTGGTTGTGTGCAGGGTAGGGTGTGCTGTATGCCACCATACACTTTACTCTGATTAACGACAACAGCTGACAGCTACAACAGGGTGGGAAGCTAAACTGTTTACTGAGTAGCACACTTGGTTGTATGCAGAGTAGTATGCCACTTTACTCTGATTCAGCTGGTGGGAAGCTAAACTGTTTACTGAGTAGCACACTTATGCAGGTAGGGTGTGCTGTATGCCACCGTGCACTTTACTCTGATTAACAACAACAGCTGACAGCTACAACAGGGTGGGAAGCTAAACTGTTTACTGAGTAGCACACTTGGTTGTGTGCAGGGTAGGGTGTGCTGTATGCCACCATACACTTTACTCTGATTAACAACAACAGCTGACAGCTACAACAGGGTGGGAAGCTAAACTGTTTACTGAGTAGCACACTTGGTTGTGTCATGTGTTTTACATGTTAAGTTAGTCAGGAAGGATTAATTTGCACATAAATTGTGTTCTTTCTGGATTCTTTTTGTCCTTTTAAATATCTTCAACAGTTACTTGAAGTAGTTACAACAATTGTGTTATTCTATGTTCCACATTAAGAAATAAACATAAAACATAAATTTGTAATTTTAAAGACTGTCCAGTACAATCCCATTACTTTTCATTTGTTCTTTTGAAAAAAAAAGAACAAGAAATTTATTCTTGAAAGGAATTTTTTTAGTGTACGGTACTGCATTTTACACAATTAAAAACATAAAATATTTGGAAAATACTAATTACTTACTACAATACTAATTCATAATTATTTCCAATAGTAAATTATAAATGTTTTTAAAGGAAAGTATTGGTTTTGAAAGAAAAAACATAAAGAAAACAAGATTTGGATAGATTTTCCATGATAAAGGAAGGACTAGAAGGAAAATCTGTTACCTGGAACAAGTTGATTCAAGAAAAGAATGTCATATATCTACACTTGCTAAGGACATAGATTATAATGCAGATATAGGAGGAGGGCTGCTGTTTGGGCAGCTTATGACATTAATTGGTTGACTCAGCAAAGGAAAATTCTAATGTTGGTAGAAACCTAGGTTATGGAGTGAGGAGCACTGGCTGTACTAACCATGGCTAGAAATATAAAGAGCAATATCTTGGCTCTCTGGAGACTAGATTGCTTAACCCCTCCTCACTCACATCTTCAAGACAGCCAGAAAGAAAATATCAAGTTCTAGATTTCAAGTTATTTTAAATAAATCCACCTAGATCCGAGTCTAATAGATTAAAAGTCGAACAGAGGAAAAATATTATGATGTTGGGTGTTCCATTCTAGTTGACTGCACTGGTCTAGAATAACTAGGTTATAATAAGAGAAGACTAATCCAATTAAATCCTATGAGTACAGGACAAAAGTAATTGTTGTTAAAAGTGTGGTGGACCAGTGCCTGAGGCCACCGATTGACTGCCAAAAGATGAGTATATGTTATTAGCATAGTAACAGATTCTATTTTCAATGATCTCTGGCTAGTCATACTATCTGCAAGTTTCTGTCCACGGCAAAGAGCGTGTGTAAATATCTTTAAAGAAATTTAAGAAATAGGATTGCTATCGGCAACAGATTGTGTTTTTTAAACATTTGATCTTGGGGTCAAAAATTGAATAGGCAGTCCATCGATCTGTCCATCTATGCCAATTACTCTTTTGTTAGATTCTGTCAGGTCCTTCAACACTGCTGTATCGGTTTATTATAGACAATAATTAAAGACTATTTGGTTACACTATTGTTGTTTAAAAAACTTCATAAACAAATCTTACAGTTTTTAAGTACTGCATCTAATATAAAAGTCACTTAGTTTGTAAATTATAAGTTTTAAAAATTTGTGTTTTTCTTAATAATAATACAATATTTACAATAAACTTGTAATCGATTTAACATTCCAGATTTTGCTTTATAATGCACTAACTTAAAAATTGGAGGTATAATTTTAGCAAAAGTCAATCAAGTATAAAGCCACATGCCTGGTTGAAAAATACTCAAAAATACTTATCTGCACTTTTTGTGTATGGAAGAAAGCAGTGGAAAGTAGCAAATAAATGTGAAAAGGTGAAAATCAGTACCAATAACCATTGCTTAAATGTATGCATTTTAACTTTTACTCTCTGATAATTTTAAATTATTTTCAAACATAAATGTAGAGGTATATTTTCAAGATGGGCCAAATGTTAAGCTCTCAAATGTACAAAAGCGTAAAAGTTGTAATAGGGCAAAATGGCAAAGCAGTTCAATTCAAATACTTACACTCTCGATGTTTCGTTTGTTTGGAGATGGGGGCCGCCACCAGGCCTGATGGAAATGAAGAAATAATAACAAACAAAAGAATAATAATAAACATGTAAAACATACAAATAAATAAAAGTCCTGAACCAAAGTTAAATAAATTTCCCATAATTAAACCATTCATTTTAATATGGCAAGTAACTCTCTTATCGATTTGGTAATAATGTTATTCAGTAAATGTAAGAAGTAGTCTTTTATCATATATAATATGATTTTATCTAGTTTTAATGATGTCAAAAGTAATTTTTTAGTTACATGTTGCAAAAATAATATAACTTTTGCCAAATTGTCAAATGAAATGTTTGTTAATGCAGTTGATACAGCTGGGAAAGTCCTAGTGAAGAATAAGAATCACATTTCTATATAATAATAAAAAATATTTAATTTAAATAAATTTGTTTATTTGAAATCGCTGTTACAAGTTTTTAAAAATTAACAATCAATATTTTTTATTCATGCAGCAAAGCTTCTGAAAATAAAAAATTCTAAAAACCCTTGTGACTTATGCAACTAGTTTGTTGATTTAAGAGCTGGCTGTAGTGAAACAACTTTTGAGTTTTTCCCACAAGAACAATGTTAAACCTCAAGAATTTTATACCTTCTGATCATAAAGTTATGGGATATGTCTCATTTTAAAAGTCTTTGAGCTTATTATTACGCATTCAAACTCTATTTAGTTGTTATCCTAAAGTTTATACTTTGTAGTATTCAATTTCTTCACTACAGCTTTATACTGAACGATCTTCAACACTCAATCCGATTATATGCAATAAGATTTCTATGTCTGCAATAGCCGGCGTGATAAACTACTTTACAATCACTGTCTAGCTATAATACATGTATGTAGTTAACACCTTCACTGCTGGTCTATACTAAGTGAGACTTGCTACTCTCAACGTTATTCTGCATCGTAAGGCGTCTGCTGCAGTCTACACGTTAAACAATGAAATAAAAAATGTTGATTTTTCCGAATAACCAATAAAATTTGATCTAAAAGACTGTTTCAATGTGTATTAATTATATCTTTAAGATGAAAGATCTCGTATAATTCTAGGCTACGACTAAAAATGAGGTTGTACAAATGCATGCATGAGGTTTAAAATGATTCTACTAGGCCTAAAATCAAGATGGCCACCACTAAAGTCAGCTCTTCGGATTCAAGACGTTAGGAGTTAAATATGTTGAAGAGCATACAATATCATCTTCGTTATACAAATTAAAATATTTGTTTAAATCTAACAGAATGTTTCTAGAGTACTCTTATGTTTATAAATTTAATTTTATACATTTGAAGTTTTCAAATCTTAACCATTTAAAGCTTGAAAATCAAAATCAAGGCATAATAAAGATGTATTTTCTTATAAATTTGCTTTAGGTGTAAAGGTTTTGACATTAACAATAGATTTTAAGATTAAATAACACAAAGAATGCAATAATTATAAATATTTAAAAATCAATGCCATAAACAGAATCTGAATGTTTTATATTTTTTCTTGTTTATTTTATCATCAAAACTATTCAATTTTGTAAAGAAAGCATTTTTCAGTATTTGTTATTATTTGCCTAATCATGAATTTTCTTGTTTAACTTTGACTTACTAATAAAGGTAAAGTCTTATCTAATGTTTTTGAAATATTTCCAAAGCTTTTAAGTGTTCTGTGTTAATTTTTCAATGAGTAACCAAGTAAATTCTCATAAACTGAATATTATTTTGTAATTTTTTTCATTTATTTTAATACTATAAAACAAACATTGATGGAAATGACACTAAATAACAAAATCAGAGGTCTGCATTAAACGTTTTTATATAGCATACTAATAATTTTTTAATTATTAATTCTAATATATAGCATTTGAACAACCCCCCATAGTAAAGTAGAGCAGGACTATGAATTAGTGTGTTGAAGTCCTTAATTGAAAAGGAAACAAGAAGAATAACAGTGTTCATTTTTGTTATATACCAAATCAGGTTTAACAATCACATTAACACACTTTAACATGTTCTATTAATGAAAACTGTTGGTATATATAAATGCAATTTGAAGTGTTTCTTACTATGAATGATAATGAAAGAGTGAAGAGAGGTCAAGCACGAATTGACTTGCACATGTAAGGCTTCCTTCATCTGCATTGGAGAAAATAACAAGCCAAAACCAGCATAACTATTGTTTGACCTTATGAAAATAGAATTGTATTTTTAAACTCGTTCCTTCATTGTACTTATATAATAGACAAAAATTAAGAAATATTTGTATTTTTACAATTCACGAACATCCAATCTCACATAAGTATTAAGTAACTTATTGGGGATATACATAGTCAGTTCATCATCTGGTTTCACACAGCAACATGAATTAAACTTCAATATGTACTGTACTGTATATATAAAATTATATAACATGTATAAAATTTAAATAAAATGTATTCACAAAATAAGAGTGTGCTGTCAGAGCAAGTATTATTTTGTAAATCAATTTTTCAATCTTCATTAAAATAAAATTTGGCTATTATAATTTATAAAAATTTAATGGATATATACTGTATTTATTAAATAGTTTATATTAACTATGATACTGAAAGGATTACTTCTACCATATTTACAATGAACATGTTTTCGACTGTACCAGCAACAATAAAAAACATTGTCGTTGTAACTAAGTTAATAGTCATACTGTAGTGAATATACTATTTAATTAGTGCAATGAAAGGAAACAGCAAAGACATGTATGGACTAACATTAATATGAATGAAAGATAAATTATTGTATGTATCATAATTACACTGATTGTTACTGTAGTGTGTTGTAAATTCATCGTTATTGACCATGATTTAACATTCTTTTATGAGGGTCAAACTAATAATAACAATTATATTTGAACAACTGTAAACGAATTGGATAGAGGTTGGGGTTGCTTCCTGCCGAGATTCTATGCTGTATCCACCATGAAGAGTGATAATAGTACCACAACAACAACAATATCTCAGTCATGCCATCTTGGAAGAAGAGAAATCTTTCTCTGTTCAGTCTCTACCATTCAAAGCAGCCATGGTATAGCACTCCTTCTGTCAATACATTTTTCTATTAAATTAACTGTGGTTTTATTAGAAACTAGCATTGCTGGACTTTTTACAATTACACATAAAAGATGCACTATTTAATTATTTTTTGTTAATCCTTTTTGAGAATGTCAAATGCCGAAATATACCATTAAACGTTATTAAGGACATTTGTAACCACAGGTCTTATTATTGTTTATATTTATTAATTGAGCATTTTTGCATTTATACAACCGAAATGAATATATATATCAGAAACAGAAAACCACTATTACTAATTTAAAGCTCTTGACACAATCCAAATATTTCTTTCAATTTTGGAGCCTTATATGCTTATAAAAAGATTATTCACAAATTTATGGCATTATTTACCATGGTACAGGCAATTTAAAATACTTTTTTACAACATTGAAGGCTTGTTCAATGCCTTTATTCCATGATGTTTGCTGGCCTAAAATAAAAAATAATTACAAGACATTACTTGGCTGAGACACCTTATCATTTTAGACCCCATTTGTGGTGGTGCTTATAAAACACCACAGTATTTGAGTGGTTTAATGCCACCAGCCTTCGGTCTTACATACATGATTGCTTGTGTACAAAGTTATTAGTGGATTTATGGACCTAAAGAATCTTATGTGGCCCAGTCCATGTTTACGTCACTTCTTAATTTATAACATTTTAAGTAGCTTATGTCTGTAAGACTATAAGCATTGATAATAATAAAGTATATTGTATTGTTAATAAAATGGGTGTTTAGGACTAATATTACTCGACATTTAGGCCTACCTATTTTTACAAGTAGGCCATAGGTTTATACCTTTATCAGAATCGATTTCCAAACACACCTCAATCTACATCGTTATCAAACAAACAAAACATGTTGTAATATTCTTAATTTTGTAATTTCTCTGATTCAGAGTCGATTTAAATTGAGGTTTATTATTAATTCTCGGTACGACGAAATAGTCTTGGACCTAAGAGATTTTATGTTGTCAACAAAACGCTCAACTTATTTCCGTCAATAAATTCAACTACAATTATTCCAATAGTTAAAAAATAATTGTGTTTTCATTCAAAAGCTAATTTTTCTGTGGTATTTTTTTAATTGTTAGTATTAAATACGGAATTATCCCAAACAAAGCCATACTCCATAACCCGTCCATACACACGCGCACGCACGCACACACATTCAATTTGAATAAGATATTCATCAATCAATGTAAAACGTAAACATATAGCAGACGACAGACGTTACTGTTAGATACTAAATCGACATCCCAGCTGGCTAAAGAGTATAGAAAACTGGTTAAAGCAGCAGAAAATCACTTACAAAAGAGGAGTATACAATTTTGAAACATTTATAAATCTGTAAGTATTGGCCTTTGAAGTATATGATAGTTAATATGAAAACTCTTATGCCATTATGTAAAGACTTTCAGCGTTTCAAAAACATTTAATGCAAAAATATCTATGAAGTGACGTTGAGATTATGAGGGTTTAAACTCTATAGCTAATGTTCCAAAGTGAAACATTAGATTTAATATAAAATTTATGGTGAAAGCGTTTACAATATCCAAAAAGTAACCTGAGATATTTTCATAATAAGTTAGGTCTGTAATCTTCTGTTACATCAGTACACATAAATGTTTAAGATTCTGTTATCACTCAATTTTTTAAACTTTTAATCATAAAACCTAAATATAGGTATTCTTAAAATAAAACTCCACTAACAAGTTGCACATGTTGTTGAACTTGCTAAAAATTCTAGATTATGCATACACTGTAATCATGGACATGGAGTGTACTCGGTATTAAGATGCTGCAATCAGTTTTCGGACGTGGTATTTTTTTGTAAGTGCCACTGTTACATCCCTTTACAACACCTTCGCCGAAGACAGGAAAAGTTAAAAAAATTACCACTCCATGAGCTTTTATACGCATTTGAAATATCAAGTAAACAAGTGACGAATCTCAATAAAACAGCTGAAAATAGAGATATTGTGCCTTTTACCGGCATTATTTGTATATATTTCTTATTTTTAATTTTCTTTACAAATCTACCCACACATATCATACATTTCAAATCAATCTTCACAGCCTCGGCCTAACTATTGCCTTCCAATTATTGCTGATCACGCCATCTATCGTCATAATTAAACAACAATAGTTTCATACAAACCCATCAGTTATATTTACCTTTCTATCATTCTATTTAAAGCGCCTTTAATGTCTTATCAAGTCAAATCAACAAGTCTGTTCCGCCAACCATGTACATAGCACGTTTGCTTACTGCTCACATACTTATCAAAGTCGCAGTAATATTTTAGGTTTCCTATTTGCATTTTTATATTGAACTTTTTAAACAATTAATTACAACCTGTTTTTTTTAGTTATCAACTCCAGGGAAATCCTCGCTACTAGGAAAGGGTGCACCCTCCGGCCACTTCTAGTCTCAATGAAGGTTAGTGCTAATCACGCCAAAATATTATTTTTATATTTTGTATACAGTCCATCACTCTTAGACTTCACATACATAAATGACATTTCTTGTAGTTTTGTAACTTAGATGATTGGCATCGTTTTATAATTATATCACTGATGAAAATGTTAAATGTTCTACGAATAGATGTTATTGCCTTCAGCCAGTTTTCACATATGTAGGCAATAAAAAAAAATCGCAACTCTACTCTTACGTGGGCCTCATTGCAAGATACTCGAAATTGATACTTTACATGCATACAATTGCACGTGAACAACCTACTTTTTTGGTTTTTTATTAACTTTGGGAAACGAATATCAGACGTCTGTGATAAAAAAAATACTCAACCATAGTTAAAAAAATATGTTTAATGACAGTATAAAAAATTAAAAGAATTGAAAGTTGCTTGGATAATAACATTAAAATTGTCTGGATAAATATAATCAGACATTAATATGTTTTTATATACTCGTACTTTAGTAATTTTATTACTGAAACAAAAAAAATCAAGGATTAAGTGAATTTGCGCAAACAAACTTTGTTCGTTTTACTAGCATATTAATTTACTACTTCAACATAGATCGCTCATTTAATTACATTTATTCCAGAATTGCCCATTTATGATTTAAATAAGGTTTGATTTATTGAAAATAAAAGCAATCCAAAAGTCTTAAAAAGCATACAACGTGTTTCAACTCAGTGCAAAATGTCTGTTAAAATTCATCAGATTTGCTTGATATATTTTTGCCGATTTTGGGGGCTCATGTCATGATATGGTTATGCTCAACTGCAATTCTTAGTTATTTTCAAACAACTGCAATTCAAACAATTTTTTGTGATTTCTACAATATGTGAGTACACATCAAAAACACAGGAGATCTCATGTTCATTTGTAAGCGGATTCAAAATCAAAGATAGTGGACTATTGCATCACTGTAGGGCCAAACATCATATTAGTAAGGGCTATATTAACTTTTTAACTTGAGGCCAAGAGGATCTGATCATGTTGGAAAATAAAAGTTTATATGCCTATTAAAATATCAATATTCAAACAATTCAAAAGGGTTTTAACTTTCGTATCGGATATAGAACCAAATCAAACGTTGTGGATTTTCTTGTTTTAATTAGGTTGGATGTGAAATTATTTTTATTATTGATTTGATTGAACACTGTGAAATATCTCATTTTGTATCCAAAAATGATAACGCTCATGACAATATAGCGGAATAAATCTGGTGTGCACGGAACAGGAACTGCACTTTCATCAAGGGTACACGACCAAGTTAGGGATTTTACCTAATATGCCGTATCGTGGAGAGCGTGCTTTGCACTAGCTCCCTCAGATTACTTAAAAGTTAATTCAATACTTTCTGCTAGACGTTATTAGAAAGTATCTCCACTAGTCTTAACTGAAATCTATGTGTTCACATTTGTTTTTTTAACTACAACGATAATAGGTGTTTCCATTTTATTTTTACTTTCTCATACCTGACATAGGATAGGTAATGCATATAGCGATTCCAGAAATTTCATATTATTAAGAGCGGTCTCATATCTCTTTGTTTGTGTCTTTATCGGCTTAATCTGGAACATCTAAAGTTTTGTAACAGAACGGACAACTGACTCTACATGAGGGTTTCTTAGGTCTTTTACAGACTAATACTGTAAAGCCTCAAAATATGTTATGAGATGTCGAAAGGAAATTTAAATTTTTACCTATGACATTGTTTTGAATTTACTAAATTATCTAAAAAAAACCGCGAGGAATAATGCTAAAGTGATTTCTATTTTGTGTTTTATCTGTGAAATAGTATTTACAAATCTGAAACCACTGTGCTCCTAAAGTAAATATAAATACGGTTTATTTCATAAAAGAATAGTTTTATATGACAAATTATTTTTAAGCGTTTAATACATGCTAGAAACTATTGTCTAAGATAATTTTTCTGTGATACTGGTTAACACTAACGGGAAAAGGTGGGAAGGATTTGCGCAGTGGTAGATTCCGAGGATACGTTACTGTAGGAACTCACGTTTGGTGTAGCGGGGGTATGGAGGAGCGGAGTAGGTTCGAGGGAATTCCTTGAACTACCCACTCCAAAAAATATATCGTTATACTTACCGCACCCCTCTACCCAAGCGTAAACTCGCCCGCAATGTTCGTTTGCCTTATTAAACTTAAGAGTATCATTTAGTCGTTAACAGTACAGTTGATCCTGTACATTATTTAATAACTATTCGTTATTAAGGAGTTGACGAAATTTATTGATAATTATTGTAGTACGTTTAACATGTGTATAGTGCCTATTTAAATACATACTTATTCTAAATGTTCTAATTTATAGTAACAATTACAAGGCGGCCGAATATTTTCTATTTGTGTTATCAGTAATTGCTAATGCATTTACTTTAAACGCATGAAATAATTGAGAACTACAAAAGTAGTAGTACAATTAATAATACTAAACAACGCTACAATCATACTAAAATAATTGCCAACATTAGAATTACTAATCAATGACAATAGTCTAATAGACAACAATAAAACAAGAACAACGATAAAAACAATATGATTAATAATATTTCGCAAACACAACATTTTATAATAAAAAAAGAAGATATAGTTAAACTATAACAATTTTTTGTAATTACGAATTATGAATATAATGTTATTTGATTTAAAAACTTCAGTAAATTATTCATAGTCTAGCATGCCCACTGTTTTTAGAAATGCGTGAAAAGTTATTGACAGGGAGCCCTGACAGGCGGCGGGCGCACTCCTCTCGCTACTCCACTCGTGAGCTCCGTACAGAAGTCTTCGACAAGAGTACAAAGCCTCTCATGCTGTTCTTCAGTTGGGAGTTGATCTATCGCCTTATTTTATAACTGAGACCACTGCCATTACAAAATACTGTATGTTATGCCAAATATCGAGTTTTACAAATTCTAACTATAGAAATAACAGCTTTTGAACTCGTATGTACTGTTTGACGGTATTTTAATTTGGCTACGTGTTATCCTGTTATCTACCACCTCACAATATTCTCATCTAAGCTCGATCTTCCAATACCATGTTACTGTAGCAAAGCAATTAAGATTTGACAATGGCATCGCTTAATCTGAACCAAATTAGACAAGGAATCTTGGGTTATCAACATTGCCGGCTCAATATGCGGCAGTAACAATTAAGGGCACCTGTCTTCTAAAATATTTTAAAAGGAGGAGTGCATAAAGGTATAACATTTGCATTCTTTCATTGCTAAAAACCGGTTTATATATAAATTGCAATATGATATTACTTGTTGGGGAGGGGCCTATTATTCTATTATTCGACCTATTATTATAAATCAGAACAAGATCATTAGGGTTATTGTCAGAGCTAATCGGCGTGATTCTTCTTTTCCTCTTTATATTCAGCTTGGAATACTTCCGCTTAGATATTTGTACATTTATAGGGTACTCAGGATATTTTTCTCAAGAGGTGGCCACACACTGGGAAATGTAAATGTTCACTCGAATAGGTTACAAATTTTAAACCGAGTAACTATTCCTTTTCCTAAATTAGAAGTTTACAAACGTTTTTATACATTCATAGCTCCGAAGCTCTATAACAAATTACCTTTCGCTGTGTCCTCGCCGAAACATTGGGTACGTTCATACGAAGTTTGAAATGCTGGTTTTTTACAATTGATGTAGAGCGACTCATAAATTAGATATTTTGTTAAAGAATTTTTTATTGTATGAGTGGGTAATAGTTAAATCTTTATCTATTGTGTCTAAGTATCTTTGTCGTGTGTTTGTATGTGTGTATATGTTTGAGTAATGTATGTGTTTGTAAGTTTATGTTTATATGTGTGTATTTTATGTATGTGTATATACGTATATTTATCTGTATGTGTATGTATGTGTATATGTATGTACGTACGTGTGTGTGTATGTATATGTATGTGAATTTATGTAGTAATTTAATTATTTTTTTATTTGTTGTGGTAATGTAATGTATTGTATTTCATTATGAAATACAACTTAATTGTGTGCTTTGTTTTAAATATTGGTATGGTTTATTCATTACTATGATTATGTATATTTTACTCTGAAAGAGGAGCTGCCAGGCCCATCTGCCTTAAATTAATAATTAGTGATGGCAACCTCAACTCAGCTAATAGCTCTGAGGTGCCTATTCATTGTACTTTTTTGATGTAATTTTTGTGTGAACAAATGATCGTAATGTACTTTGGAAATAAAGATTCTTGATATGTATAACATTGGAAAGATGAATTAAATAAATAAAATGCATTCCAACAAGAGATATATCAAACACAAAATAATATAGAAGAAACTCCATATTACTTTATGAAGCTAGTGCCCGGTACAAGACAAATAATTGATCAGAGAACTATATCTATGTATATTTAATATTGCCACTATAACAAAGTCCCGCACGGGCTTGATAATTCATGAATGAATACAGATAAAACAATAACTCAGTACATCATTACTTCACCTATAAATCTACTTTTTGAAGTAACTACCATTTTTTGTCATGTCCGGGGGGGGGGGGTGGCCCGTACGGAGTCAGAAGGAAATATTAAAGAGAGCATAGGTCAAGTAGTACATCAAATTAAAGGCCTTTATTAGTAGAGTACAATGCCGTAAATCCGGTCTCAAAATGTTAACTCCTTTAAAAAATACGCTGGTTTAAAGTTTGAATCATTCACAATGTAAGTCCTGTTCTAGATGATTTACTCGTAACATTATTGTCTTCGCTCAAGTTGTGAAAGTTAAACTTAATAACTTAGTAAATGAATACTGAACTTAAGAAAAATTTTATAAGGTAGTTAGTGGCTTTACACATAAAATGGAGGAAAATCTACAAGGGAATCATCAAAAATATTTAACTTAAGCATAGCTCAAGGTGCACATCATCATAAAGGGTTTGTTTAGCACAGATGAATGATAAAGGGATAAACCTGGTGTCAGCTATTAAAATATAAAGTTATTATTTTTAGCTTCGGTTTTGGACTTGACTTGATGTAGGCCTACATTTTATATTACATTTTAAAACGGCATTTTAAACCTTTTTATTCAATCTATACTATTTAACAATCTTTTTCTTTTTTATTTGCCTAATTTGTTTCCTTGAACTTATACGATATGTTAATAGTTGTTCTGATATTCGGGGCAGAGACGAATCCAATAAATCATAATCGGTATAGTCAGTCATTCTTGAGTTATAAATGGTGTAACAAACCCGACTTTGTTATATATATATATATATATATATATATATATATATATATAATATACTATTCATCTTTATCGACCTTAAAGTTCAATTTGTTATGGGCTCAAACAGATTATTGAAAGATGGATTTTTAAACTACAGTAAAAAAACAACAGACACTTCATCATGGTGAGGATGGAAGCATCAAATGGAACTGATGCTGAAACACCATGATGTATTTCATCTTGTTTTGGGGATAAGAGATAACCCTGATGAACCAAAGGATACAATGGAAAATAAAAAGTTTCATGAATTAGCTGTTGAAGTTTATAAAGATGATTATTCCTTAAATCAAGTGCTTATTGTGAATTCCCTTGATGATGCACATGTAGAGTTGAATGCTACAAATGGGTATGCTAGGGATATTTGGCAGAAGCTTTTAAGTGTTTATGATCAATCGCTTAGTCAAAGACTTGATAGGACTATGGAACAGTTCTTTAGATTTAGCATGGATGCGAGTGAAGACATTATTAAGTACATTTCAAAACTACAACTTGATAATGAGTCTTTTGAGTTTAAGAATGTTTGGGATGTATTCTTAAAAAAACATCGCTCTATGGACCAGGTAATTGACATATTCGACTGTTTGAATCACGTTTACCTGAGAATCCTCCAACTGTAGGCTTACAAGTTTGTAATGCAAATAAACACTCTGAAAGGCCATTTAAAGATGTTAAAACAAAGGAGGGTTACCGTAAGAAACTGTTAAAATGTTACATTTGTAGAGGTCCATACTTTGTTGCACCATAAAAACATGTTAATAATAATAAATCAAATCGTTGGTTTGTGTGTTCCATTATAAACGGACATAAAGATAAGTTTTGCAGCTTCCAAACAAATAGCTTCACATCACATGAACTATAGCAAACGTTTTCTTTTACACATATGACTCATTTGCTGAACCAGTTCTTATTACTGTGAGCAATGGCGAAGTTATCAATACTTTTGGTGAAGGGAACATAATGTCAATCACAATTGGACATAAACAAATTAACCAGAATTTCGGAGAGAGTTTCGTATGTTCCTAACATAGGAAGGAATTCAATGTCTATGGGTTGCTCAGTTGGAAAGGGTTATATTGTCAAAGCATGAATAGATACTGGTCCGTCTTAATTAAAAAGAGGAAACCCTCGGTTGTTTAGTCAAAATAAAAATGGACTGTATGGAATTTGATACCAAAGTCATCATAAACTGAAGCTGGTATGTTTTAGTTGTATGAAGATAATCATTCAAGACTGGGATTAGGCCCTTGTTCATCAGGGGCATATTTTGTAAATTCTGAATAGAAAATTGTCCCTGCAGGGACAGAGAATTGGCCTCCACACAGTTCAATGCACGAGAAAGACTTCCGCCATAGGATCTACCCAAGTCGCATGACCTACCTACCTCTTAAAACGTATGAAGATTTAAACTGCTCTCCAATCAAATCAATGGAAATAACATTAATGCCTGATTTCAAAAGAAGATTTTAAATAAATAGGGGACTAAAACCAATTCAATGTTAATTACGATTTTTATATAAACCTGACATATTGTATATTTATTGCATTTTTGTTTTATGCTGAAAACCAACATGCAATACCATGTTTTACGACTTATTTGTCTTCATTAACAAGGCTATTCGTTGTAAGTCGTTATCTAGTTACCTGATGAACGATAGGGTTGAAATTTAACAGTAACGTACCCTCGCATAGATGTTATAAGATTTACCGTTATGTGACTTAAGTAATATTTTTTTTCTTTCGAAGTGGTTTCTTTCTTCTAGTTTCCAATAGACCGATAGGATTTATATTTTACCGTAACGTAATCCCGTGAAGACGTTTTTAGATTCGTCACTACGTGACTTAATTATGTAAACAAGACCATTCGTTTGAAGCAATTACTTGTGTTTTCCAGGCTTAGCTCAAAATTTGATGGTTCTTGGTTCCTGCAGAAAATATCCGATATCCTGAAATATTAAAGACGAAATGCCTACATAGGGACACTGTAACAATAATTTCACGACTTCGGAAAACAGCCAAAACACATATAATGTATTTTTGAATGAAGTTGTTATGTACGAAATTTGAAGGTATAATTGGAAACTTTAAATTTGATATTCCAATAAAAAAATGTTTCTGACTTGGCGGAAATTTTACATGACAAATATTCTATTGGAGGTCACTTTTGTCAGGTTATGTACGAGATAAAAAGTTTAAATGGGCAACCCCAGTACCCATTAATCCCCTATGAAACAAATAAAAAATTATGAACATGAATTAAAATACATTTTGAAGATGAATACCTTGTTCATGGTGTGCACTAGGGCATTGGTTCTCCAAATTAGTTATACACCGAACTAAACAACCCTAACGAAGTTTGTATTACATGGTCCTATCCAAGGAGGTCAAAGGAAATGAGTTCGTTTCGCCTTAAGATTAAAGGAACTTAATTAGCGTTGGGCCACATAAAACCAGTTTAACAAGTAGAACGGCTAATTTTGACTGGGGCGAGAAACAGAAGGCGGTGCAAGAACACGCCTTATCTACAACGGGAGCCGCTTGGTTAGCTTGGTTTACCTGTCACTAACATCAGCTGTTTGTGAAGTAAACGTCGTATTATCGACCGAACCTTCGTCTATTAACAGACGTTCTGTTCTGGTTCTGTGTCTGTACTGAAACCAACTGACTGTCGATTCGATTAATCTTGAACCAGAATTGGAATTTAAGTTCGACATAAATCGTTAAGATGGATTCACCGAGAGGTTTTCTATACAACTGCATTTAAAACTGGTACATGAAACAGTAAAATAAAACAAATTGTTTTAATATCAAGTATTTAAGCACTTTCGTTAATACTTCATAAGGCTATATTGTTTCTATCAAAAGTAAAATAGGTGGAGTTTTTGCGTGGGTGGTCGAAACTCTGTTAAAACCCTTCTGTTGTCTAATCAACGTTCAGTATACCAATCTTTCAAACAAAATATTTGTCTTAACTATTATAATTTAAATATAAATTACAAACTTCATAATATCTATCAAAAATCCAAAAAATAACAAATCAATTTCATGGACTAAGGTCGCCATGTGAAAACACTAAATTTGTGGAATGATCCGCTGCATTTCTTAGCGAGGGTACTTCAATTTTTCTGATATCCTGATGAACACATGGATATTAATGATTTGCAACTGTAAAAAACACAAGGACACATTTTCTAATTCACATTTGCCGTAAAATGAGTAAGAACCAACTCACTTTTCTCGGAGGAGGCTGCATGGTCCCGACATGAACTGGAATAGCACTCCCACTAACACCAGTATATTGATTCGGGCTATTCCACCCCGTGAACATCCCCCCCACATCAAGTCACCAGTGGCGGCGCGGCGGAATGCCACTTCAATCTCCTCTTCAATGGGCGAATATCAGCTGAAAAATACGAGGTACAAAATAATGCCCCTATTGTTTCTATCGGGGTGAATAATTCCGCTTACTTCTAACTGGTCGCCATTGAGTAGAATCCCGCGTACTTCTAACTGGCCACCATTGATTAGTCTTCACATTTACCTATCCGTAATTTATTTTTTGAATAATTTACATTGGTTTATGTTTAATTTGACACCAAAATCTTGGAATAGAGAGCAGTAACAACAAATTTATTCATTACTCTACTTTCTTATTTTAACTTCATTATATTCTAGAGATTTTGTAATATTATTCTTTAATTCATGAACATTTTAATAATTTTCTAACTAACCAAAACACACTTTTTAATGTTCCACACAGTCAAATGCAGTGATTTTATTGGATAGTAACATATAACCATTAATTTTTAATTTCGACCTTTTAACTTTATAATACATAATAATGTATTCTGATATACGAAAAACAAACTATTGAAAGCAATTCCCAAATAACAGTTTTAAATTATTGTTTTCAACAAAATGATCAGAGATGTGTAAAATACTGAAAGTAACTCACATATGTATATTATTTTATAGTTTAGAAATAAAAAATATATTTCCATATTTTAAAATGTGTTATTTATATATTGCCTACAATAATGTATAAAAACATTTTCTTACATACAAATAAAATGTACGGTTTAGTGCTGCTCTTAAAATCACATTACATTTCGTTTATTAACATTGAAACTAAAACATATACTGTATATAATTAAATGATTTTGAATATCAGATTTTGAAGTTAACTTTTCTTCAGATCCAATTATTATGACTGAATGAATCGACTCAGCTATTTAATGCGGATCGCAAAATTCGAAAGAGTAATATAAATTAGAAACGTGTATTTTTATGTCTGTCAAACATGTTTGTATTATTATGGTTTTGACTTTAATGAAAACTTTGTAGCCTGTTCAAAAATACTCAAATTTCCATAAATTGTTGACCTGCTGTCATATGCAGATTACTAACTAGAATTATTTTACTGTCTATTAAATAATTGTCCGTCTATTTTAATAATGTAACAAGTATTCCAAAACTTTCAAATTAAATTTATTTCAGCTTAAAATGTAGTGATTGAAATCTATTCTGTAATATAGTTGTGTAAAGGATTATACTACTATTCTAATTATTGTGTCCAGTGTCCTTTGGAACAAAACTTTTAAATACTTAATGTTCTGTTGCTCTCTACTTTTCAGTTAACGAGTTAATATAAAGTATATAGACAAATTGTGCTTTTAATGGTTTAACCATAGGACCACCGACTTTATTCACTTCAAAGAATCAAGACTTCTGTTGCTGAAGACATAATCTTTTGTGAGACAAACTGTTATGTCCATTAATTCATCACCATCTTGAACACTATAACTTGGGATTTAAAAGGCCCACGCAGAAGCGGATAGTCCTTGAACACTATAACTTGGGATTTAAAAGACCCGCCCAGAAGCGGATAGTCCTTGAACACTATAACTTGGGATTTAAAAGGCACACGCAGAAGCGGATAGTCCTTGACCCCTATAACTTGGGATTTAAAAGGCACACGCAGAAGCGGATAGTCTTCAATCATTGAACTTTTAAAAACGTTCCCTAATTTCAATTTAATTTAGCTACACATGGCTGAATTATATTCAACCAATTTTATTAACTTTCATAATTTATTATCCAAGAACTTTAATTTTAGTATCCCATTGATACTATCCGAAAACTTTTGATTCTTATGTTTGAAAATATTACACAGCTTATAAAGTTAACTTTTATAACTGTTTTATAACTATATATTACTTGATTCGTTAGTTTTACTCAGTTGGATAATATGTACAAGTTTTATTTGCCTTCAGCTAATCATTCGATGATCGCCAGCATTTAATAATATTCTTTGAAAATGCCATTGCTCTCTACTGCAACTTGTAAACTCAATTTAAAATTTTAATCCTTTTAGTCAATAAATGTTTTAATTACCGGTACTTGTTACAATTAAATCCTGTCCAAATTTCCAAGTGCTATTTATAAATAAATGATTTCAATAATTGTCACAAACAGAACCATACGAGAGTGTATTTATTTGTTTATCTATTTATTTAGACTGCATAAGTCTAATTATCCTTGCTAATTTGAGGTCCAACATTTATAAATTTTATAATGTTACAAAAGACAGACAGATACGAGAGATGTACGAAATATGTTTCTCTAGGTAATTTATTTAAGGTAATTATATTTTCTGTAAATACCTCAAGCTAAGAACGTTTCAGTCTGTCCCAATACATAATAGAAATGCCAAAGCACTGGAAGAAAATATCTCAGAATTGTCCAATATCGAGCCCTAGTAATCCTAGCGGTACCAAAGTGGTAATATACAAAACACGATGCGAACATAATTATCATAAATTACAAACCAAAAATAAAATTAGGTTTTCGGTTCATATGGCAGTTAGCTACACTGTAGGTAACATTGTACCAGACTTCTCAGCCGATTGGTCAGTACAGACAGACAGACAGAATACTACTGTGAATCGCAGCTCACACAAGCCGACACGACGCCATGACAGTCTGACTTGACACTGGCAGGCAGAGGTAGTCGCTTGTAACCTTTGTTCTTGTTGGATCGTTTAGTACTATTGTTCCTTTCAAAGCGAGCATTTAAGTCAAGAATTTTACCCTCATTAATCCTTTGACAACAGTATTTGAACTTTAATTGTAATATATTATATGATCTGTGAACGTTTGGTTTGAGCATTTAATAAAAATTACATTGGCAACGAGGTGAACAAGAAATGCTGGTACAAAAAATAGTAGGACATCAGTAAAACGTAAAATTGATAGCGAAGTCAAGTGTTATAAGGAAAGTGGGAAGTGATTACTTGATTGTTAACAATAATGGACAACAACTGCACTGTTTGGTGTGCATGCAAGTTGGTTCAGTGCTTAAGGAATATAATGTGAGAAGATATTACTCAGCATTACATGAAAATAAGAATGCTACATATAAAGATGAAAGTCGTAGTACTTTAGTTGCAGATTGGAAGAAGAAGCTTAAACAAAAAAACTTGTATGTTTGGTAAATATTGCATTTAAAAACTCAGTTTTTGTTTGCAACTTATGCCGTATTTTATTAGCTGTCCAGGGCAGAGAAATCTTTTACTAATGACAGTTGAATTAAAAATTGTGCTAATGAAGTGACAAAAGCTTTTGAGTATTCCAAAGTAGCTGAGAAATTTGTATCAGTGGCACTTTCACATCAAACATACAAAGAATGATTGTTGAAATGAGTGAACAAGTAGAAACATCTTTGCTTGCCCAGGTTACAAAAGCTAATATTTTTCACTTTGATAGTATGAAAGTACTGATCAGAAAGTACTTCCTTTAAAGACTTCTCAAGTAAGGAGGAACAATATTTGATTTGTGTTCTCTTCGTGGAACAACAAAAGGAAAAGACATTTATGTGGCTTTTAGAGAAAGCAGTAGACAGAATTCAAGGCTTTGGTAAATGTTCCGCCATTGTTATAGGTGGAGCAATAAGTTTAGATTAGTAGGGTTGCTTAGGGAGAATTAAATAGCTTGTTAGTTAATCCTCTGTATTATTCATGAAGAAGCTTTAAGTGTAAAATCCATCAAACAGGATAAAGTTTTTAAACTTTTGGTTGAAATTTAAAATCTGATCAGAGTTAGAAACCGAGTCCTTTTACACAGACAAATTCAGCAGGTTTTACCAAATACCAAATACCAAATGTATAGAGACTGGCTATGAAGACTTGCTATTTATACAACTATGTAAGGTGGTTGACTGCATGAAATTGCGTGGCACGATTCTCTACTATAAGAAAAGTCACCCCTGCATTCCATAATAAATATGTGCATGTGATATCACTGAGCTTGTAAAGAAGTTTGATGATCCAGAATTTTGGTGCAATTAGCTTTTCTAACAGACTTGAGCAACCGTCTTAACAAGTCTTCAAGGAAAAAAATCAAACTTTATTAGATTTGCTAAGCATTAGCAATGGGTTTTGCAGTAAGCTAAAAGTATTCAAACAAATATTGGAAAACAAGAACTTAATACATTTTCCAAGCCGTCTTCAGTTAATTTTTCAAGGTTCAGTTCTTAAATTAAAGAAGTAATCGATGAGTTCAATACAAGATTCGACGAGATTGAAAATCTCTTAAATAATCTACTGCTTTATAATAATCCTCTCAAAGCTACAATTAAAGACCAGCCACATGAACTAAAATTTGAATTTTGTGATATGCAAGCTGACAACCTTCTAAAGATACGGCAAAAAAAGATATTTTCAAATCACTTTCCAAAAAAAAGATTTTGGATTAAACATGTCATCTATGTTTGGAAGTATCTATTCATGTGAAAAATTACTCTCAAACATGAAGTTTATAAAAATCCAAAATAGCAAAAGCAAGCTTTTTGATGTGTCTCTACTTCATCTTATGAGATTAGTTACAACACAACTAGAGGTGGATATTCGTTCTTTGGTTAATGCAGCTAATCGCCCACAATCTTCACACTGATAAATAATATATATTTTATTCTTGTTAACATGTAAATATTTATCGCTAAAATATTTTATCTGAATATTTTTCTCAATTGTGTAAAACAAACACGAATCAATGAAAGTAATACTATACTAATTTTAGTTTTATTTATAACTTATATACATATATATATATATATATATATATATATATATATATATATATATCTTATTGCTGTTTTAAATTTGAAGAATTACTATAAGGTCCGCAATCAAGTTCGAGGTTTCATTTTAGGCCCTCGAGCCTCTGTAAGTTGGACACAGCTGGGCTAGAGGATGCGGAGGATGGGAATAGAGAGCAGGAGTTGAACCGTTTCGCGTCGTATGTGTCAATATGCCAGCGATCCATTAGTTCTAACATCGATAGATGTAACTGGAAATGATACAGTGCAACGTATAGAAAGAAATATTACTATACGCTACATTTATCTCAAACAAGAAACTATTAAATAGTTTCCAAACGTACATAAATAATAAATAACCTTAATTATGATGCAACAAATTCACAAGTGAGTTTTAATTACATAATAATTAAGGCGGTTCTAAGTCTTGAGCCCAGTTCTCCCCGGCTCATGTATTTGTTTATTTATATAGTATTGTAAGTGTTGTTCGTTGTGGCTGCAGAAGGCTGTGTTTGCATTTTTCAATTTATATTTGTTAATTATTTTTTTTAAATTTTTCTACTAACATGCTGGCTTAAGTTGCTGTTTCGCATTGACGAGGTCCAGGAGAGGAGCTCTTGACTCCTGCAGCTCTCTCATCATGGGTGGTCGCAGACAGTTTCTAGGGTTTTCCTGCTCTGCTGGAAAGCTGGCCACCATGATGAGCTGAACACCCCTAGTCAACATCTGTGATACCCTGCTATTTGCTATTTATTTATTTGTTAATTTATTTATTTTGTTATTGTTGCCAGTTATTATAGTTTATATTTTGTTATTTAGTTTGTAAGTTTAGTTTAAATTTTATTTAGTGTTAGTTCTTGGTTTTCATTAGGAGCCCGCTCTTAGCTGAAGGATACCAGGTGGAATGGCAGTTATTGTTTTAAATTATGGCTGTTCCTAATTTTTTATTTATCCAGGTGCACCTGAGACATACACGACAAACTTTGGATTAACACCGTAGTAATGATTTTTTTATTGTCTGGCCAATTTTGTTATTTCGACAGAGAGGTTCTTATCTTGGTTAAAGAAGTTTTTTTCCTACTCTGTGTTGGTGGTGAATATCTAAAGTAAGATTAGTAAATGAATCTGAGCACGCTATCCACGGTGAATTTTTTCCTTCTAGGTTTAGTTCTGATCCGCCATCCCGTTCGCCACCATGGGGACTCGCTTCCTAATTGCCTACTTTGGGTGTGCGAACGGGGATGTGTGGTTTCATAATGGTTTAGGAATATGTTTATACGCAACACTAAACTATACATGCTGCGTATACACAGTTTTGTATTTTAAAATTGTTCCACTTTGTGATAAAAAATCTTTCACAATTAACTTAATAATCACATACTTAAAAATAAAATCGTAATGCAGTTACGGGACAAGCTTTTATGAATAGGAAAAAAATTAAAACATATATGGCAGTAATTGTGAGCTGAATGGTATTTTCCTACTCTGGTATAGACTCATTATAACACTTTTAAATACGAATCTACTTGGTGTGGTTACAACGCTTTACAATAAATATTACAAGCGACATCGACCACATCAGGTCTAGTATACTTTCAAAATCAGTTTACAAAAGCATGAAACTAATAAATATTTAAGACAGAAGGAACAGGCAGGCAGAGGCTAGGCTGGGACTCTTGTCCCTTGCTGATGCAGTATCTCTGCAAGAAGCAGAAGGGCTGTTGGTCCGATGTGCATCCAGCCCCCAGATGGGGCTATTGTTGCGGCGTGGTCGGTGGGAGTTGATGGTAAGTCTTGTAGTAATAATATGTTTGTTGTTCTTGTCAGTAGTCTGGTCAGTGGGGTAGTGTAGTGGGAAGTCAGCTGGTTATTCTGTCTTTGAGTCATCTAGGATGACCTTCAGTTGAGGGATTTTCCACGGATGGACGGCTTCTCTGGTCGCCCATTCACGGATGTGATGGCCACCCGCGGTGACTTAGCTCCTACTTCATACATGGCTCTCGCCTGGTCTCTGATGTATTCATGCAGGGTTAGTATCCCTGCAGACCGTAGAACTACCGTGTTCCTGACGGACCATGGTGTGTTTGTCAGTTTGTGGGTCGTCTTGGAGGTGTGTGGATACCAGGCAGGATCAGCGTTTGTCGCGATAGGGCGGACTATCGTTTTGTAGAGCAGTAGCTTTGTGTTTGTAGGCAGTCCGGAGTGAGGTGTCAGCAGGGCCGACAGCCCTTGACGGGCGGTCATTCCGGGGCGGATTCTCCCTTTGGCGGTAAGCCCAGTCGTGAGAGTCCTGTTGAGGACGACTCCCAAGCGTTTGATGGACTTGGTCCATTGTAGTAGATCCCGTTGCAGGTATATTCTCCTGTGCCAGGTATTTATGGTGTTTGGTGAAGCAAATAGCCTCGCTATTCTGAGTGTTGATCTCGACCTTCCACTTCCTCAGCCAGGGGTCCAATTGTTCCATCTGTCGTCTCATGTAGACACATGATTGACGGATGGTGGCTTACTTGCAATAGAACAGCGCGTTGTC
Organism: Homalodisca vitripennis; assembly: GCF_021130785.1. Taxonomy (NCBI): domain Eukaryota; kingdom Metazoa; phylum Arthropoda; class Insecta; order Hemiptera; family Cicadellidae; genus Homalodisca; species Homalodisca vitripennis. The sequence goes on from NC_060207.1 coordinate 65,365,429, forward strand.
CGCGTAGAGGGCGAGAGAATCCTGGAAATGACTGGGATGTCATTTGTGTTCCACAGGTACTGCACTGGGCCCAGTACTGATTCCTGTGGCACTCCCGCTGTGATCGGCGAGTGGACGACGCGGCCTGCTCCTCTGTACAGAGAACGTCCGGTCCGCCAGGTATGACTGGAGGAGCTGGAGCATGCTGCGTGAAAGTGGACTGTGGACCAACTTGTACAGTAGTCTTTGATGCCAGTCGAGGTCGAAGGCCTTGCTGACTTCAAGGGAGACTGCGGTGGTGACGAGTCGCTGGTTATGGTTTTCATTGAGGTCAGAAAACACTCTAGTTAGTTGGATGGTGGTGGAGTGGCCCCGACGAAAGTCGTACTGTTCATCACGAATCTCCAGGTGGAACTCCTCGGGGAATCGAGCCAGAATGAGTCGCTCAAGAATTTTTGACAGAGAAGGAAGGAGGGAGATTGGGCGGTAACAGAAGGAACAATTCACTGCAAGCAGAATATGACTTAAGTGTTAAATTTTTTGGATGCGAGGGAGGCGATTATTTACAAATTGTATACTGTCATTATTCATATATTTTGTTAACTAGTGTTAGTTTTGGTGTGAATTTAATAAGGTCCTTTTATATTGAGCTTCAATCTGTTTTTTTAATTCCCATTGGTTATTTTTAAATTGGTGTTCCTAACCGTGTTTGTTAGAAAAAGATAAGGACATTCTATTGAACAAAGGATTTAATTTGGATGGTTAGCTTTTAGGTTGATCTTCCTGCCAGGGATCCATCAGGCGTAGCCTATCCCGAAAAGGTGGGGGACTGCGGTAAACAAGCCATGAGACACTTTATTTTATCTAATGTTGTGTGTGAATAATGTTGTTATAAGTTTCTTTTACACATTTATATAATTAGTTTCTTTCTTTATATGTCTCTACATCTTCTTGAGTTAAAATGCTACTTAAAGTTGCATTATTATTACTGATTAGACTACTGATTTTCTTAAAACACTGCTGTCTTATATGATAATTACTGGGGTATTTAAGTATGAAATATTCAATAGTTTCTATTTGTCCTAAGGGACACTTTAGACACATTGGTGTGAAAAAATGTTTCATTCGATACAAATTAAAGTTGACATTCCCTTGACCCAACCGCAGCCTAATAATGTTAATTAAGTTTCCTCTTCCCATGCTTGTTGTATTAAACCATGGTTTGTTACTGAATTCACTCTTTTTTTAACAATTTACCTATATATATATATATATTTTCTTTGATAAGCTTTAAAATCCTGCATACATATAAAAAAATCCCTCTTATTTATCTCAACCTCCTATTGCTTATTTAGCCAATTAGTCTACTATTTCATTATCTTCTATATTTATGTGTTCTGGTGCTCATTGTCATGTTATATTTTTATTTCAGTCTACAATAATTTTATGATGTCCATTATTAATCCTACTGAAGTGTTAACTTTATTTACATTTTCAAGTGCAATAATCGCTGATTTTGAGTCTAGACAGATTTCATTTGTTTAATTAAGTGTATTTATTTATTGAATTGCTTTATATATATAGCATACAATTCGGGTGTATAACTGGACATATATTCATTCAGTGAACATTTTTCTTAATGTTTAACTGTGAAATGAAGAAGGCGATTACCTGTGCCGCTGACATCCTTAGATCCATCAATGTAAACCAAAATATGATGTTTGTATGTTATGTGAAGAGTACTAATGAAAGATTGTTTTAAAACCATACTATTTTGGTATTTTTTAATTTCCTGATCATTTACGGTACTGTTCCATTTCCATATTTCCCTCCCATGTACAGGACATAGGAAATTCCCAATGTTCTATTGTAGCTGCTTTTACATGTACTAAGCTACAATTGACTACTTCCGTAGTAATAAGTGCAAATATAAATATTGTAATTTTCTTTTTCTGTCAGTAAGGGTTAATACTGCATATCATGTTCGTATACATAATATTTTCATATGCTGCGTGGTTTACGTCTGTTATAAACTTGTGTACTAATCTTTCTGTTAAAATATGGCGTCTTAAAATTAGTAGGAACGTAGCTGTTTGTAATTGTAGGGCAAGTATTGGTGAAGATTTCTGATCCAGTGCTGATTCTCATAGCTTGATTCTGTATAGTGTCTAATTTATTAAAAATATTTTGTGCTAAGCGACCAAACAAATGTCAGCAGTATTCCAATTTTGATCGAGTCAATGCTCTATATACTTATAAGACAATATTTTTGGATGAGCTCCGTTTCTCCAGAAGCAAATTATTTTTAGTAGGTTCATTTTTTTGACATTGTAAAAATAGGTTATTTACATGGGGTTTGAATGTGAATTTATTATCTATTAGAACACATAACAATCGCAGATAATTTACAATTGGTATTTCTTGTCCGCCGACATAGTATTGTCTGCTTTTCACATCAATAGATCTTTTCCTAGTAAATATTATAATTTTAGTCTTTGAGGCATTTAAAGTTAGGCTTAGTTTCATACTTTCATTTTCTACTATATTGAGGGCATTTTGCATTTTATCACACGCAATATCATAATTTTTGTTTAATGTATATAGAAGAACATCATCTGCAAATTGCAATGAATAGATTTCATTGGGCAATTTGTTATATATGTCACGTATGTACATAGAAGACAGCATCGGACTTAATCTAGCCTCTACTAGAATTTTTTGATAGAGTGTATTCTGAATACATGAGCGTCAATACTCAACCATTTGCTGCAATTTGTTATATATGTCACGTATGTACATAGAAGACAGCATCGGACTTAATCTAGCCTCTACTAGAATTGTTTGATAGAGTGTATTCTGAATACATGAGCGTCAATACTCAACCATTTGCTGCAATTTGTTATATATGTCACGTATGTACATAGAAGACAGCATCGGACTTAATCTAGCCTCTACTAGAATTGTTTGATAGAGTGTATTCTGAATACATGAGCGTCAATACTCAACCATTTGCTGCAATTTGTTATATATGTCACGTATGTACATAGAAGACAGCATCGGACTTAATCTAGCCTCTACTAGAATTGTTTGATAGAGTGTATTCTGAATACATGAGCGTCAATACTCAACCATTTGCTGCAATTTGTTATATATGTCACGTATGTACATAGAAGACAGCATCGGACTTAATCTAGCCTCTACTAGAATTGTTTGATAGAGTGTATTCTGAATACATGAGCGTCAATACTCAACCATTTGCTGCAATTTGTTATATATGTCACGTATGTACATAGAAGACAGCATCGGACTTAATCTAGCCTCTACTAGAATTGTTTGATAGAGTGTATTCTGAATACATGAGCGTCAATACTCAACCATTTGCTGCAATTTGTTATATATGTCACGTATGTACATAGAAGACAGCATCGGACTTAATCTAGCCTCTACTAGAATTGTTTGATAGAGTGTATTCTGAATACATGAGCGTCAATACTCAACCATTTGCTGCAATTTGTTATATATGTCACGTATGTACATAGAAGACAGCATCGGACTTAATCTAGCCTCTACTAGAATTTTTTGATAGAGTGTATTCTGAATACATGAGCGTCAATACTCAGATAACCATTTGCTGCAATTTGTTATATATGTCACGTATGTACATAGAAGACAGCATCGGACTTAATCTAGCCTCTACTAGAATTGTTTGATAGAGTGTATTCTGAATACATGAGCGTCAATACTCAACCATTTGCTGCAATTTGTTATATATGTCACGTATGTACATAGAAGACAGCATCGGACTTAATCTAGCCTCTACTAGAATTTTTTGATAGAGTGTATTCTGAATACATGAGCGTCAATACTCAACCATTTGCTGCAATTTAAAATAAACTGCAGGAATTCCAAGAATATACTTTTTATTATATAATGTGGGAAGATGGTTATATGCACTTGCAATATTGAGGGATGCAGTTATTATAATTTCGTTATGTAAAAAACGCATTATACAGTTCCGACGAGAAGCTGGTTAAATAATTAGCACATCCTCGCTTTCAACTAAATCCTTATTGTATACCCGGTATAATTTTAAGTTTATTCACAAGCCATTCTAGCCTATTTCTTACTCTAATGTTCATTGTTTTAATAAAACAAGGGATCAATGAAATTGGCCTATATGATCATTAATAATTTTTGTCATTTCCTGGTTTCAATAATGCACAAATTATAAATTGTTTCAATATGGAGGGGGGAATGTTTGATTTTCCATTCCGAATATCGTTATATATTTTAGGTAAAATTCTTTGGCTATCTTCTGGGAGGTTTCTTATCAGGATGTAATTAATATTGTCAATTCCAGGTGATCGTATTTCTTTTTTTAATCTATATTGCTATTTGTAATTTATTTATTGTAAGTTTGCTTTCAAGTAAGTGATAATTGCTGGTAGATTTATTTCAGTAATATGCGAGACATAATCTGGAATTATATTTTGCATACATTTTTCTCCAAGTTCTTCAAACTGTTACTCATAATTATCATAGTAATTAGCAGAATGATTTTTATTTTTTGATTTATTAATAATATGCCGTGCATGTGCTGTGGAGTGGTTTAAAGCTATGTTTAGCATATTTCCTCCCATCCTATTTTTTTGCTAATCTAATAACCTCTCTGGCATTCTAGTGATAATTTTGATAATTAATTATTAGGAGTCACAGATAGCCTAAATTGTTTTAGAGCTAATTTTCTTTTGGCTACAGCATGCGAGAATTCCTGAGTCCACCATGTTTTGGGTTTAAAGATACTTATATTTCTTACGGGTTTAATATTGGGAATATTTTCATCTATAGCCTGGTAAATAATATCGGAACTTGATTTAAATGGGAAAAAGATCACTTCCCATGGGATAATTTCCTACCTTCCAGGTTAGTAGTTGAGACTATAATCCCGGCGTTATAAACATTAAATCAAGGGTTGATTGCCTTTTAAGCATGTTTGCTACCGTTGAATAATTATGATAGTTAATTTAAATAAAATTGGAATCAATATATTCCTTAAAAATTGAATTACCACTGCTATCATCATTAATACAATTCCAGAAAGGGCGGTGCGCATCGAAGTCTCTCCAATCAGAGTAAATCCACCATCTATGGAAAATAATTCATTGTACCAGAAAGCTGGATCTATGTGCTTATTGGTCAAATATATGTTGTATAAATTAATAGGAGGACATGAATTATTAATACTTACAGCTAACAATTTCAATAAACGTCGTTGTTATATTCTCGTATAACTTAAAAACTTATATGTGCAATAAAAACAACTCCACCATATGAGTCGTTCCTGTCTAGCCTGATTCTTATAATTATCATCGGTTAACTTCATTTGAATTTAATTATGTTTCTTGTAAAAGAGCTACATGAATTTCATGTTGTGCTTACATATTAATACACTCTGGCGATTTAAACTTAACGTAACCGAACATTCCACTGAATAATATTGAACTTCATTGAGTTACTTAGTATTTGTTTGTTGTTTGCTGTTTGTCTTGACTGTGGGCTGTGACGGACGATTATTACCTTTAATGCTGGATCTAACTATTGGTCCTATTGTTTGTTTACCATATTCAAGAATGTATTTGAAACAGTCACTTATCATATCAGCTTTTTCTGTTTTTAAGTTTTCTTTTTGAATTTTTCGAGCAACTCTGTAACTTTGTTGCGCAACAACATTTTTTCTCTATCATTTACAAGTGACTGATCCGGTAGTGAAAGTTCTACACTAGGGCTTGAATAATGTGATTAAATTTCCACATTATGTATGTTAAGGTTAGGTTTACTCATACTATTAAAAGTATGTCTAGGTTTTTTGACATACTTAACGCTATCGTTAGGTCTACTAAAATATATTTCTGGACTTCTACTGGTTTTGACATCTTTGTAACATTTTTGTAACAAAAGTGGTAGATATCTGTTACTGTCAATATATTGATGTTGAATATTTCTAAGTGTGGGAAACGAGCTATGGTCATTTATATTGACTTTTGTAATTTGTGTGTAAGTAACTTGGTTTTAGATAAATTGGAATTATTAACGGGGTGGTTTTTACTGACTTCCTGTTATGATTCTCATCGTCTCTAGGATACGTTTTTGTCTCACATATTCTGGAAATTTTTTACTATTACTAACATGTTCCCCATTACAGTTAACACATTTTGGTAATGTATCATACTCATTCGAATAATAATTCTATGACCATACTAATGATGATAATTACAAACTTTACTTAGCCTAATTTTGTCACAAGGTGTGTTGGCAACATATCATAACTAATAACATTACAATATTGTCGCACTGGTATCATATAACAATCTACAACAATCTAACAAAATTGAGCGTAATATATCCTGGTAAATTTTCTGAATCAAAAATAATTTTCATATAATGAGTACTTACCAACGGTTTGTTGATCCCTTTTTAATTCTACTTCCACTAATAATTGGGTATTCACAATAACTCTGTTCCACAATTTCTTCTTCAGTAGCAGCTGGTTTCACATACACCATACCCGTAGGCTACTCTCAACTGTATTAGCAGGTACGAAAACTAAATATTGGTGCAGATATTGAGAATCAACCAAACTATTGGCAGCACAGTATGTTTTATAAACCACCTTAAGGTCTTTTACCTACTCTTACTATGTGGTCGATACCCTCACAGTGGTTTTTCATAATTTTCTTTGATTTTTTTTCGTTTGTCCCTACTTTGAATAACTAGTTCAAATGAGACCGGTGGAGCGAGTCTTACAATATCTAATGATTTTTAGGTTTTTACTAGGCAATTTAGAATTCTTGTGTGTGTTGGTGATGTATAATTTTTTTTATCACTGTTTTTTCTTTCATTATTTTCGTGCAAATTGTTCAAATTTGTATTTGCAGAGACATAATTTTCGAGGAGGCACTTCAGATTATTGAAGTCAATGAAGATTTGAATGTTGACGGAATCTTCATTGAGCCACCTGAAGATGTAGTATTTATTTAGTTGAAGATTAAAGTGGCCTTGTTAATAATTAGAGTAGACGGCAGCTTAGAGCAAATTATGTCTAAAAATGAAAATTTAAAATGATATTGTCATAATTTTAGAGAAAGTGTTGGGGAAGAAAACTCTCATGAAGAAAACTTACCACCTTAAAAGAAGAAATGCGAGTGACAAAGAGTAAATAAGAAAGCAAGACAGCTATGTTCTTGGGTACAAACTGATTTGAAAATTACAAATACGCTTTATCCTGATAGTGACTACACTGCGTTTAGTGCTTTTTGTGCCCTAAGTCTTTGAGTAGGGCACTTGAGGCATTTGAAATATATTTCAATGGCCGGATTCTTCGTACTATAATAACGGAATCAACAAAGTTGCTGTCTTTAAAAATGAACTAGATCTGTTGACTCCAGACGAAGTCAATGTCTTCATTGGCATATTGATTGTGAGTGATTACAATACTATTCATGGCAAAAATATTACTGGGGAAATGGTGCTGAAATCAGAAACAATCTTGTATACAATTCAATGCGAAGGGATCGATTTGTACAAATAATGAAATATATACATTTAGCAGACAACAAATTACCAAATATTAAGAGATATAAAAATTATGTTGCTCTAGGTAAAAGTTAAGATGATAAATAATTTATTTCAGGTAATTATATTTTCTCTGAATAAGCTGAGAATGTTTAAGCTTCTTCCATTATATTAAAGAAATACCAACGGACTAGAAGAAGAGACCACAGAATCATTCATCATCAAATTAATGATAAATAGTTTATTTCAGGTAATCATATTTTCTGTAAATACCTCAAGCTGAGAATGTTTCTGCCTCCAATATATACATATAAACCAATATATATATATATATATATATATATATATATATATATATATATATATATATATATATATATATATATATATAATATATAATATAATAATAACCAGTATATATATATATATATATATATATATATATATATAAATATTGGCACACACACACACACACACCGTTAAAATTAGCAACTATCTGTTTACAGCAGAGCAGGAGACGTCCGCGCTTATACAGATGACACGCAGGTGTTTATGGACATAGACAAAGAAAATACGAACTTCAAGTTAAATTTTATTTAAGAATCACGATATTTTGCAAACAAATAACTTGAAAACACGTTTTACCAATTGTCTATTACTTAAGAGAAGGCGCTGGTGAACGTACTAGGTGACACTGGGAACGTAGCAATTTCATCCTCTCCCTATTCAATACATTGGGAATTATTCATCACTATTTTTTATCTTGAATTTTTTGTGCACACTTAGCATGATTTATATTTTGGCGTAATAACATATAATACTAGCAAGACTGGGCTATTTGTCACTTGAAAATATAAGGTTCATAACAGTGGCTCATAGTATTGGCCTTCAGATTGTTTTAGTTAAAATAAATAACAAATATTCCATGCTATGATTTAACAATAGGCTACATTATATATTATTCGTGTGAAAGCACGTTTTCCTCTCCATGCAAAAAATAATGTTTTAGGTGTAGGTTTCTTTACTAATGCATATTGGCACGTCTTTTTAGTAGTTAGCCCTAAAAATAACGAAACTTCTTTTATGGTTACAGGTATGAATTCCATGACAATCAATTTGTTGGAAGACGAAAATTTAAAATTCCATGACATTATCTTGATTTCTCCTGAAAATGGAGATATGACATAAGAGGACAGTGGAGACAAAACTGAGGCTGACATGAATCAACCCCTCCTCGTGTGCTTCGATCTACAGTTGAGGTTCATTTATTATCAAGTGAAACTATACCTGATAATCAATGTGAGGATAATATCGTTACTGATCTCGCATAAAAAACAAAGAATTAGAGTTGGGGACAAAATACAAAACCCCAGAGAGTGGTTATCAGATACTGTATTGACAGATTTGCTAATACAAGTTGAAGAGGGGGTACCTTATCAATGTGTCAAATCTAGACAACTACCCAAACATAGAAGACCTTGGATTAGGTGCAGCAGTTATTGTAGAAATAGAATCTCGTTTACAAAAGGATTTGGCCCATATAATTTGTACTATGAATATTTCTTTCCGTTTGTCTCCACTTGAAGCTTTATCAAAACGGGGTAAAGGAACATCAGAGAAAACAGGACTGATAAATGTCCACTTGAAACTCCGAAAAATATGAAGCAAGAGAAACATAATTCGTTGTCATTCAAGACCACGGAAAATCTAGTCATTTTGAGGTGGCACGATAATGCTATTGTGACCTTATCTTCTAACGGCCAATCGGTATGAGAAAGTCTATGGATCAGGTCATAATTTGTTCGTTCTAGATCGTAGTCATGGACTATGAATACCACGGAGTAAGGCTTCTCTTATCATGGCCCCCACAACGACTATGGGCCCTGGTTCCAATACCAGTGACGGGCCCCCTATTTTCGCGGTCGTGTGCTAAAGTATAATTGCATGGTTATTTTTTACCAATACAATTATTATAATATAATTCAAACTGAAAATATAGGGTATAATTATAAATATGTTACAAGTTTCATTATAACACATAATTTTTACTTAGCCTGTTGTCCTTCTCTTTCAGGTTTTTAAGGAATTGGGCAATATTCTAAAAGATCTTTCAGCCGTAGACACAGTAACTGGAATTGTAAAAAAATCTTATTGCAGTACACAGATTTACAAAAATCGTTCGATAATTTTTCTTGTAGATGGAGTTTAGAAGCTTCATTGGGTCTTTTTCTGATTGGAATACTGTACTGCGAACGGTCTTCATATGAACAATTTCTTCAGCTAAGCTGTCTGAATCAATAAAGCCTGAAGAATACTTAGATACAAGATCGCTTGTTTTTACTTTTAAAGTATCTCATTTTCCAAGTCCATAAATGAAATAACTGGCTAAAATAGTTCACGTATTGGCTCACAACTTACAAATATGGTTTTTAAATCAACCATAATGAAATCCAAAAACAGAAAAAACAACAGAAGATTTTAATGCATTTGATGCCTCTAGCTGAAGTTGTTCAGGTTCATGCCTCTTTCATCGGGATTCCTTTTAACAACCTTAGGTGGAAAACCAACTACCTCTGCAACTACTTTTGCTTCATTGAGGTGGTTTCTCATGGATCTCGTAGGACCTACATCTCATTCAGTGAATCTTTAATTAGTCGTGTCTCGACTTTAAGGGTGATACATTTCTTTTGTATTATTACGTTTTTTTTATCAATGGAAGCCAAGATCTTGAGCCAAAATTATAACATCAAGAGGTCTTTCAAAGATCCAAAGTATTTTTTTGAGTCCTAAACAGTATTTCTTGCTGATGGAGTCAATGTGTGTACCTTATCTTCCAGGAGCATGTTTAACACTTTGATAATTGAAGGATAGTGCATCAAAATTGGGCGCACAGCTTGTAGTCTTTCGTTTCAATGAGATTCAGAAAGGCTTTGTAAAGACAACGGTACATGTTGTTTCAACAATTCCCAACGGCCAGGGCTGATAGAGAATAAAGAGTAAAAATTTTCAATGTTTCCAAAAAAGTCATAACATTATAATTCAGTTTATGACATTAACACCAACTCTGTTGAGAGAATGTGCTCCACAAGAAGAAAAAAATAGCAGACTTGTTTTTTCCAAGTATTCTTGACTGAACACCACTAGTGTGACATCGCATTTTGGATCTATTATCATAACCCTGATCAAGACGTTAATGATATTAGAAGCGATTTCAATGTGGTCAGCATTTTATCGGATACCGCCTCGCCGTTTTCCCGGTAAAGTTCATGAATTCAATAAATCTTTCAAAAACTTCGAATGAATTTTGCTCTGGATTTTGAAATACATAGCGAAGAATTAGTACATTGTGGTCTTGATGGGAAATGTCACGGCTCGCATCAACGATGATTCCAGAAAGAAAACAGGCTATTCTCTTTGCTGTAAAATGGTTTTCAATATTTTTTTGTACACATAGAGAAATAAACTCATTTTGAGAGTACTAAGATAAATAGTGAGCTTGGCCTATCATACTCTTGTTCATAAGTTGGTTCTCACTTACTTTTACTAGATGTTCACAAGTTACATCGTCATTCTTTCCAATCAGTTCCAATACTCCCAAAAATTGCCACTGCGCACATTTCATATTTGAGTATTTTCCCCTTAAACACTAAACCTCTACTACTTAAGAGTAAAGCTGTGCCCAGTATTCTTTGTAATACAGCTTTCCATTTTGTTGCTTCACATTTGATAATTTCTTGGAGGTTACTGTCTACACCACGACCTTTCAATGATGTCTGGAGTGTTTTCCATTCAAGGAAGTGTTTACGATGCTAAGAACTTTCTTCGTGCAAAGGGAACAACCTGTAAAATCTTTTGAAGGGTGTTATTAGAGGGGAAGTCCCTTCTTTTGCCAGTTTGCTTTGGTTTGATTGAAACATGCTGCACGGTAAACAATGAATAGTGTTTTTTATTCGCTCCACATTAACCATTCACGTGGAAATTGTTTACTTGTTTTGTTATTAGCGGTTTTCATATGTCTCATGAAAATTTTTTCCTTTAAGGTCGGAATGAAACGATTTTGAACTGGTTTAAAAAGCAGAAAACCCAGTGTGAAATTATGTTATTCCCTGTCTCAGTGTATCAATAATTACTCCAGACTAAGAACCAGGATCGTTTAAAATGAAAGTGTTGCTGTCATTTGGGCTCTTACCGTAATCATCGTTATTTTTGGTTTTCTCTGCTTCAACTATTTATTCATGTTCAGAATCCATAGTATCTTATTTGTCTTTCTTTGGAATGGATTGATCAAAAGATGCTTGGCTATCTAAGGCTGTTGTAGATTCTAAGATTTGAGACTGAACGTCTTGTTCTTGTTTTCCATGACTGGAAAAAACTTTTATAGTCTGACGACCTCTTGCTACTTTTTCCAATTTTTCTTTTTAATGCTCGATTTTTGTTTATCGCTGGACATGTTAATTTCGATTTGTCTTTGTTTTAACTATCTGAAACAATACAAACCAGCTATAACATTATTACTTTTAATTTCTTAATTTACTAATTGTGGTTGTATAAGCATAAGCCTATTGTTTTACCCCACCCTCTTTTTTTAGATTTATCTCTATCCCTGTATAAATCTTAGTGTTATTATTAGTAAAGAGTTATTGCTCTTACCTTTTCTTGATTCTGATCGATAAAAGGAATACGTTCATATAAATAAGTCATCATTCATAAAGCATAAGCACGGTAAAAAACTAATAGGAACCTTGGTTATGATATCACTATTGCATTAGTAGGAAACCTATAAAAATTCACTTTTACTCTCGATAGCATGAGACAAATTACGGCATTCAATCCTTGTCTAACGAAGTTGATAGGTGGTCTTACTACAAGTGGTCATGGTAGTACAGAAAGAGGGCGATGCGTCTATTTTTAGAACAAGGAAGATAACTGACAATACAACACAGTAGTGGCTGTCTGGTTTGAGTTTTAAGCTTTAAATAATTACAGTAGAGTAGAATCTAGGACAGTTTAATCTTGAAAGTAATTTTACGCTTTCTACGCAATCTGTAAACAAATTATTCTACATCAACCAAACGTCGACGATCTTCATTCACGGATTACTAGCGAAAAATATGCTTGGAATTAATTAATTCCCGAGTTAAGGAACTTTCAAATTTATTTATCGACTTAATATCCAAGTTATATCTTAATTTATAATATCCCAGAGAACAAAATTGTGTTTGAGATTTTCCCGCCTCTACAAAGAGATTCCCGGCTTTATCCCGATGCGTTAAAGCTAAACATACCAAAAGATGTACCATACATACCAAAAGAAATTTATCCGATTGATAGCAGCGTCTATGTGGCCATATTTATTTTTCTGTTTATCCTTTAATTTTCAATAGGTTTTAATTTTTAAGTGATTTATAAACTATATAATCACAAAATTTGATGTATCGAAGCAGAAAGAGTATTTTATTTATAATAACTAAATTATTGAACATAACTTGTATTTAACATAGACATTTGCAGGTAGTCATTTTGTGGGAAATCAATTTTTTACTTTTAAAAGTGTGTTGAATAGTTAGAACCAAAGGTTTTCTTCGTTACTTCAGGTTTTTATCTCTTTCCAGCTGTGCGCTGCCACGCTGCGCTCGCCGACCTGTCTCCCGGCAGTTCTCAATTCTCGCCTACCACAACTTAAAAATTGCAACAAACATCAATCTGTGCTGGTACGTACTGTACTAACGTCTACGACGACCACAGTAATCAACAGCATCACCACAACCTCCGTACAAGACCACAAGCTAACGGCCAAAATATGTCCAGGCCTACCATTTACACAACAAAATATTATACAGAAAGATTTTAGCGATCAACAGTAAAGATAGCTACAATAACTAGTGTTTGTAAGTATTATTTTTAATGTTTGGTCTGGCAATCGACCTGTACTAGTGTGTATATGCTTGCGAAGGGGAGTACTGGCCCATTTATTTAAGGGATATTTCCTTGTCGAATGTGAATTAATACACAAGTACGAAGATTACAAGTAATGAAGCAGTAGTATTGGGCTTTAACACATATTAAGTCAAATTAATGTAGCGTAATAGCACAGACTAAAGATATTTCTATAGAAATGTGTAACAGTGTATTGTGAATTGAAATCACACCCGATTGTTTCTGATAGGATTGGAATTTTCATGGTGTTTTGAGGTTGTAGTGAGAGAAAGGGGGTTGGAAGCCGTATCTTCTTAAGAGAATACCTTGTTTTATCACAAAATGTGATTCTTATCATACTGTAAAACCGATCTTAATTATAAATATCCCTTTCGAAGAAGTCAGAGGTAACACATGGTAGTGTGGTAGTTTTCACATGTAACTATCATCTCGAACTATAGATGCATTATTAGTTTAGACTTTTAATTTACACATGACTTATGGTACAATCACTAAACGGTTTTCGTGGTAATATACTGAAACATTTTCTAATACTAAAAAAAACCTTAAAAAACGTGATTACCATAGAAATTTGTCTGTGAAATTATTTTATACGAATTGTAGGAAATGTTATCTGTAACAATCAATTTTACTTTATACTTAACAAACCTTTGAACGGCCCACATGTTTAAATCATAGAGTTATGAAAATTGCTTGGAAAGTTTTAATTTTAATTTACAGTATGCTGTTCAATTACCCTAGATAAAAATGTTGCACTAATGTGAATTGCCAAAATCTTGACACATTTTACTGGTTGAGTCTAGCTTATAAACTTATTCAAGCAATGTATGAGTAATTTGGTACCAAGTTTAGCTTGAATCAGTTAGACGGCAAGGCATTATTTCTGCAACGTTATTGTATATACCACTATTCAACATTTGTGTAGCCACAGTCTGAAAATCCTTCTGAGTTATCAAAAACCATGTAAAATCAAACATTATTACAAATGGCTAGGAAATTCAAAAAAACTTTCTTATTAAAAGCTCTACGATGTGTAATAACTGAGCTATATCCACTCCTTTTCTGAAGAATGAACAGCTACTATCTTTATTTGTCTTGTAATATTAAAAAATATGTAAGTATGAAAATGATTTTAAAATATCTAATAGTTTTTAAACACTTGTTGTTTTGGGTTTGTATTAAAAATAATAGTGTGATAATTTTGACAGAAACGGAAATAGTTTCATCTTGAAACATTTTATGATTTAAGAGCGGCTATAATGTAAATACGGATTTATTATATGTAGCATGAACTCACCTAAGCTATATGAAAGTACTTCCTGTACAAAATTTAGTTTTGATCTATGAAAATTTACAGCAGTTAGTGTCTACAAATTATTTCTGCAATGTTGTATATGACTCAAAACTGTATACGGCCGAAATCTGAAATTTTATGAGATATAAAGAACACGAAAGAAGCAATATGATTTTAAATTACTTGAAAATTTTAAAACACTTTGTTTTGCTCTACGTTGCATAACAACTAAGATATAATCATTACTGTTTCAAAGTTTGGTCAGTTGCCACATTTAAATCTTAAAAAAATACAGGAATAAACATGTTTTATAACTACTTAATGTTATTAGAAAAAATGTAATTTTGGGTATATTGGAAAATATCTTAGTTAAAATTTTTACCCAAATCTACTGGTTGCCATCTTTGAATGTTTTACTGGCTTTGAAGACTGGCTAACGAACACATTCAAGGTATGTGCTAATACTGTCAATGTTAAAAGTTTAGTCTTGGTATAATATTAAGGCAGTTATTGTGTACACAAACTGGCGTTATATATTGCATAAGCCTGTTCATACATATGAACATAAATTTTAGATGATGATGGTTTCGAGTTCAAGAGGCTATGATCTCAAAAAATGCAAAAAGATTTCAATAACTTCCATCATACCTTTGATTATAATAGTCAGATTTCTATGAAATATACTTATGATTATAACTATCATTTTTAATACAATATTAGTTGTGAAATTATATTAATAACAATTCAATTTTGTTATTATGCCAGACATAACTCCTACATTATAAAGGGTTTAAGATTTGGTTGATTTCAATTAGAATAGACCTTAATACTGTATAAATGTAGTTACAATACTTATTTTTACAAACCTTCAATATCACTCTTCTAGTCTTGTCAGTAAATGTTACCTGACTGCCATCCCGAATTGTAGAGGTATAGATAAGGGTTGATTTAACCAATCTAATATTATATTATAGCTCAATTAAAAATATAAAATATCTTTAGCTAGAGCTTTGTTAGATTCGTTGTCTTATTATTACACTGTTTAATATTTACACAATAATGTTTTGTGAGAACTCTTATTGTGAAAAACACTTTTGTATAGTTATTCAGTCATTACATGTACCAAGTTGAAGACTGTAAAGTGAGAGATTAACTAAATAGCAGTTGTGAATAATTTGATGGGCACTGAACAAAAAACCAAAATTAAACTTCTCAACTTTTTATGTTTTTGATAAGATAATTTTTGAATCAGTAACGAAATGTGACTACAGGTGGATGGTGATGGCACTTGTAGTATCGGTCACTCACTGGTAGCCAAAATAATATTGTATACTACAGCTAGAGTAGTACTGGCATATACGTTCATCTAACAGTTTTCAACAGATGAAAAATCATTTGCTAATCAAATAGAATAGTTTATTTCAAAATTTCAATGTTAGTTTACAATGTTTTAAAGCTATAGGTATATATAGATATATATAAATAATTACCGTATGTCATAATAATGTAATTGCAGTTTTCCAGTTCGTAGACAAATGTGCAATGGAAACTATGAGCAGTCGACTGCATTTGAGCAGTATTTTAGAACGAGAGTCGAGGACTGTTGATGTCAGGAGGCACGGTGCGGCATAGCTGAGGAGAGCCTGCTCCGGAGACACATACTCAAGAGAAAAATACCGGAAATAACGGAAAAGAGGATTAGGATCAATCTACTCAACCGATATTAAAAGTTAAAATTTCAAAATTAATAAAAAATTATTGCCCACAAAATGACTACCTGCAAATTTTACATAGACGTTATTTACAGTAAATTTCTTTATAAAACACATAATTGTAACTTTATTTTGAAATAAATTTGAACCATGTTTTGGTAAATTGTAAAGAATGAAAATAATCAAATTTCCAGCAACTGATCAAACCAAGTTCCTATTACAAGGTAGTATTGTTTATTAACAGGCTTCATTAATGTGTCCTGCAGACAGATAAATATGAATACATAAAAGAAATTGTGTCAGCCTACTAAGTGCTTCAATGATGCTCAGTCAAATTCTATGGTTACATATGCATCATCATAGAACTCATTCTTATGTAGAAATGAAGTTTCATGCCAATTTTAAGACCTGTAGCTGATCTTATTCACAATATCTTGTCACATGATACATTCACATATTTGTTCATTGAGTTACAATTCATAGCAATGTTTAAATTAGATAAGTTGAGGTGGGTAAAGCCTAAAAATGAGACATACAATCAAGATAATTTTCTGTGGTTCAGTATGTACATGAGCTGATAAAACTACCTTGAGCATCATTGTTGTGTGTGGACACATGATTTACTATATTGGTTAAAATAAGACTAACATTGATGTAGCTTTTAAAGAAAATCAGAAATTGTATCAAAACTAGAAAAACAAAATTCAGATTATAAAATTGACGAAGTTGTTGATGTTGTCAAAAGACATTGTTTGAATCATGTTTGCTTGAATTCAAACTTTCAATTGCAAACCAGCTGGTAATTATCTGTAACATAGATACCTTACAGGCAGATTCCACATGGCCACAGTTTTGTTATAGAAAACTAAAATGTTTCATGCAGTATGATAAGTATGTTGTAAAGACAAAACCTATATCATTCCATATAAGAATAGTTTTGTGAATAATGCAAATGACCCCTAAACCTGCCACATACTATAGTTGTATTATTGACAGGTGAACCCAATGATGTACTTTTTATAAGTATCAATGTAAACAATAAAAAAATCTTTATTTTGAAGATTCTGTATTATTTGTTTACCTGATGAAGACTAAAGGCTGGTAACAACCACCAAAAGTACTCATTTACGCACACAACTGTACTTTGGAAAACAACACATTTTTATTTCAAAGTAATAAAAAGGTGACAAATAAACAAATTCATACTAAAAAAGGTTTGTATTACGAGACTATGTGCACATTAAAACACTTTATCTTACAGTTCGTCTGTATTTACAAGGGTCAATAAAATTATATGATGATACACAATATTACATCGAGAATGAAAATATTAAAAAAATAAAACCATAAAACAATAATTCGCTGTACAAAACAACAATAGATATCTGTACAAATTTACTTATAAAATGTTATTTACTAACCATTACTAATTATGAAAAAGTTAACAAAAATAAAGAGAACAGAAGACTGAAGAGACCTGTTATAAGTAATTATAGTGATATAAATAAGATACAAAACTTGTTGTGCAATATACTAAACACTAGACTTCCAACAGTAGCAAACTTAACATTGATCCTTTAACCACAGTATCTTAACTTCTTTTGAGAAGTTAAATTTAAAACAACAAAATATTTATTAACTTGGTCAATTTATAAGTAAATAATTCTGAAAATTTAATTACAATAATGATTGAAAAGATTTTGAGGAATTCCAATCACTGTGGAATACAAAAAATGTATACATTATACCACTAGAATAAATTGCATCTAACCATTATAATGCAGCACTTGAGAAAATAGATAAACCGTTTGGAAAACTTTCAATACCAGGTCCACTGTGGCTTATAAAAACATATTATGTATCATAAACGACTAGAAATAATGAAAGATTTTTAACGATCACAAATAAAATGTTACAGTTAAGAGAGAGCCTTTAGGTACTAAATTAGTAGTTTTATTAATAATGATATTAAGATTTTCTACAATATCATCAACCAACACTGTAAAACCAATTCCAAGTTCACAATAAATAACTTTGTTCCAAACAAACAAAAGCAAACTGTTTATTACACAATGCTGTAAATTTAATCCACTTTGTACATATTTGTTGGTTTGTATTTTTGAAATACATTCATGATTTTTTAAATCAAAGATAAGAGTTAATTATACTTCTAAATATTATTTCTTGAATTTATTTACCAAACATTTTGCTTTTACTCTTAAAAGAACAAAAGTTGTAAACAATAACACAAAAATTATACAAAACAATTTGGATCTCCTTTCATAAACAAACTAAATTATCAATACAACTCTGCACTATTATGTATATGTTATATATTTAAAACAATACATGGAAATTGAACAAAAACCATTTTTTTACGTAGACAAAAACAAAAGTTTGGCAGAGATTTGAACTACGATGTGCGTCCTTAGAGTATAAACCCTTGACAAGTTATTTATTGCTCAAATAATATCCTACATTATACCTTAGTTTGATTGTAACAGGTGAGATCTTGTAACAAGGCTCGGCCAAGGAAAAATAGTGACAAAACTGATAAAGCTATTAGTTTAACACAAAACAAAACTACACTGTATGGCAAGGCTACACACAATTAACAACACACAGTAACAACTGCACTGCATACACAAGAGTGAGGATGTGACTTGAGCTAGTTAAATAACGTTGAGTCAAAAAGTGTTAAAAGGGATGTTATCTAATCACAACTTTACTGACACTAAGGAATGCTGCTTCTGAATTTGAAAAAAAGTTATTTAAAATGAACTATTTCAGTTTATAGAAGATTAGTTACTACCCACTCCTGGCACATTTCATTACTATTTACTATCTGAAGGTTGTTTTTCATATTTCGCTTTTGTATATTTTATGAGCATAATATCACAAAGAATATTTTTTGATACATTTAATGAATGTATATTAGTTTAATCGGCCTTCAAGAACACATTTTACCATGTAAATTTATCAATTTTCTTTTATCTCAAATCCTATTTTCATTTATTAAGCCAAATTACACTATATGTAATAATTAACATTTTAAGATATATTTTAATGATAAATTACTATTAGTATTAGAAATCCAAAATATCATACTAATGAAGTATGAATGTCATAATGGCTTACTAAATATGAATTACTACCATTGGTTAACAACGTGGTTCGTCAGACAATACGGTTAGGTTAAAAAATGTAATATGACCTTTTGTATCTAGAATGTTGAACTATTAAAATGAAATAATAATGCGTTTTGCAATATATTCTTATTTTGATCAATAAGCCAGCACTAAACTAGTGATGTTAATTACAAGTGTTTATACAAATACCGAAGAATAATACTATTCCACTCAAACTTAAATACAGCATCTAGAAAATGTATTATCATCACAGTATATAAGTACCACGTCAATGAAATACTAAGTTTCCAATCTCATCTATATCGTATAATGAATACCATTACAATTTCAGAATGTCTGACATCAAAGTTTCTTTTAAATTTAATAGAAATAAAACATACTACTTAAACTTTTAATGAGTCAACATTTTTAAGTAAACTTCACAAATGTTAGAATTCTAGCATTGGTTGACTGACAAATTTATACAGGACAGGAAACCTCAGTAAGGGATTTCCTACAATCAGATGGTGCCTAGTAACCCTGGCATGCTACGAAATTAAGTAAATATGCTAAGTAAATATGCAAAATTCACTGTGTAGTACATTATTTGAGGAAACAATCTCATGGCTGGAAATTGATGTTATGTAGCAGTCTTTACTATTGTAGAAAACTGTAGTTTTATTAATTTGTGATACTTCTTTATAAACTACTTTTGAACTAAACTTCAGATTGATTTTTAATTTGCAGGAGAGTTGGTCATGAAACTAGTTTTATCTACTGTTTACTTTTCTATTAATCATTGTTTTATAGTAATGAGTTTTTTGTTTTAAAATACAACATTGTGAGTTTTTATAGGTGTACACAGCTGTCCTTCATTATATCTAAGACTCATATTGCCTGGAGGCAGTAAAAAGACGTAGTGTAAACTTTCGGAATTAAAAAAAAAACTCATTAGCAAAAGAGTGAATAATTAACTTTTCTCTTCTCATAATAAGATGATTTTTACAACGCTTTAAAACACGCAAATTATTATGAAACAGAAGCAACATTCCTGTTATTTGTTGGTTTATTTGTTACATTTCGATTAAATGCATTGAGTTCAAATCTTAAATAGGAAGCACATTAAGAAAATCACAAAACAAAAAGTACAATGTACAATAACACAATAAAAACATTTAATGACATCTCCATTTTACCACAATGTTACCAATCCAAAATAACAGTAGACTAATAGTTATTTTTGACAATTTTGAGTACTCATAATTATATTCACAGTAATCAATTATATTTCAATTCCTTGTACTTGTTATTATTCTCACATAGATTAAACTTAATACTTATGCCATACTTTTGTATGCTTACTTAAACTATATAAATTACAATTACTTACAACCTTGAGTTTTGTACAATTAATTACTGTAAACTCGAGAACTCAACTGATAAACATATCAACCAACCAATTGTTTATTAAAGGAAAATCAAATTGAGAAATGAGATAAATTTAAAGCTTGTGGTTATTCAATGTTCACTAATTAAATTATATCAAAACTATTAAATAATATAAATATTTATAAAATTTATACAATTTCATTATGTTACTTTTTACAAACAAATCTTGACCAAATGACTTTATGTTGTTTCCAATAGCGGTTTAATTTAATTTATATTATTTACCAATCAGCACCACTTTATGTTAATATGAATGAGTAATGTTTATCAGTTGAAGTATACAACTACATTTCATCAGTTACATACTTTAATTTCAAATTTATATAGGCATCTCAGTTTCAGTACTCAACTAAATTAGTGATTTTTATGAATTAATACCCTTAAAATGTGTAATTCAAGTCTTAAGACGTAATTTCTTTAAAGTTCTTTCTTTCGCATATTACTCAAGTTGCTTATTTTTTTGGCATAGAATATATTGATTATAAATAAGTTCTTCAAACTTAATCCAACTTTGTTTTCTCCCCTCATATCTACAAAAGTAAAAATTACAAATTTATCAGCAGAAAAATAGTGCTATGCTTTTTCCAATAAACATTATCTACATCCTTTTGTAAAACTGTACTAAAATGAAAACATTGCTAATACAGATAAATAAATTTCTAATTTCAAACCGAAAATAAATTAAACTTGATTAAACTTTTGATATATTGTAGATTTTCTACACTGATAATAAACAAACCTTTTCTCAATTTAATTACAACATTACAAGAGATTCAGTGTGATTAGCTAAAAATAATAATGGAGGTTGTAATTCTGAGACATTGATATCAACTGAATGAGTTTACAATGATTACCGACAAAAATATCTGTCACTTAAATAAAAAATAAATGTTTACGGGCTGGGTAAATGAAAGAAAATTCAAGAATAAACAATATTTAACAAAGATCAGCTGTATTTATGTAATCAAATGCATTTTCATATTAAACATATAAAAAAATAACATTTACATAGTTGGCACACAATAAATAAAGTTTTTACAAAAACACAATGTACATATTTTGCACATGCCCTTAAGTTAATTAAATTTAACTATAAACAACAATAACACCTGTCAATTGTTTATGCTGCTTTTCACATATCATTTTTTTTATCAATAAAGACATCATTTACATTGATTATCTGATAAAAGTGAAAATATATACGTTAACAGAATGCATAAAATTAATACTTTTATGTATCTTAACTTGTCAGAGTCCACGCTTGCAGAAATAAAAAAATTAAAGTATTTGTCACATATCAAATTAACCACAGTATTAATTTCTTTTATAAAAAAGATGACTTAATGAATTAACTTAACCCTTTGCACTTAAGAGCAAGAGAGCCCGTTACAAACAAAAAGAGAAATATCCCAGCCTAACAACTGGCTGCTCTTGTTGATTTTTGGTTTATTACACACTTGTTTTTATAACTAAACACATAATTAAGGTCACAACAAGGCATTCTTAAAATCATGTCATTGTCTGTCCTAATGTATATCTTTTGATAGAAAGGTCCTAGAGATTTGAAAATTGATATACAAAGTGTTTCCTATAAAAATATGAATTTTTCTGGATTGATTAAAATTGCGAATGTGGAATTTTTTTAGTTGTAAACTTGGAGTCGCCAAAGTTCCGTATTTGAGAAGATTTTTTTAGATATGTGGCCTGCATGGCTTTATGTACACTTAATGTAAGATTTATACAAAACAAAAAAAGTGCAATTTTTTTTGAAAGAATTCAATTTTTGATTATTTTAACAACACAAACAAATCATAATGAAAATTAATTAAATAAGGTATTTTGATTACAAGAGATGTTAAAAATTGTAAACATTGTTTGGGAATGCAAACCCTTGCTCTTGTAACATTGATTATCTTGCATTTAGTATTTCACTAATTCTGATTGAAGCAGTGATATTACGTGTACAAGTGTTTCTATATTGTGTCTGGTTCTAACACAGCCCCAACAAAAAGGTCAGTGGATGGGGCTATTTCTCCCAATCCATCATCATGGGTAGTGCTGGTCGAGGAAATCGTATACCGTGAGCATATTCATAACAAGATACGAAATACGATAGAAATAGTACAAAAAAGAACAGAATTACCGGGGATGGTATTGGACTGTACTAAAGCCAGTTGGGATACAACAAAAACTTGCAAATATAATCGTAAACATGACTCATATAGAAAAGTTGCCTTTCTACTAGCTAGCGTACTCTCAATTTTCTTGATAACAATAAAATTGGTGAAATATGTGTCCCTTTCCACATCCTTTAACTATCCTGAAAAACACACTTTTATCAATATCACCCAGTACACATTTCTTGTTGTCTAAAGAACTGTATTAATTTTGGTATCAAAAGCTGTAGTTAATTCTTAAAAGAAGATCCTAGAGACTTAAAATTTGGTACACAAGTTCCTCGTGGTCCAAGGATGAACGCTATTGATTTTGGGGTCCAAAGATGAAAGGACAGCCTATCCGTCTGTGCAATAACTCTTCTATTACATTTAGTGTGGTCTTACGATCCACTGTTGTACAAGTTTTTTCTTCTATTATTCCTGTTATTTTTCAGTTTAGTTCCTATTTATTTTATTCTTGTTATAGCATTCATTCTTCAGGAATAAATAGAATAGATAAAGACATCAGTTATTTGTCACGATATTATAAATGTATCAATTAAAAAATATGCTAACGAATGTATTATATCATGTTAAGTTTTGAATAGTATATTTCCTACCAGTATAAGAGTAAATCACTATTGCTGTAACTCAGTACCAAAGCAACAGAAATTCGGTGACCAGTCAATATTGGAAGTACAAAAGTTGTTCAATTTACTGTTAATATACTTTTGAAAAGACATACAAGTCTTAGCAATAAAATTATACAAAATCAAAAATTTAATTTTGTTAAAATAAATATCAAGATTTTAATTGTGTTAATTTTGACATAGTATGGACCAGAAAACTATCACATTAGTGGAGTCTGTTAAAAAAGATGGTATGAAATTGTCAATAGAACAATAATTTTTAAATGAAATAGAACTTGGAGAATCCTGAAAGATTTTTCAAGGCCAATGAAAGTAACCTCAAAGATTTGTGAAGGCTACTGAACTCGGAGAAGACTGAAAAATTTTTGGAGACCACTGAGAAAGTTCAAATTTAGGTGGGATTTGGCTGAAGCAGACAAATCTAATAGAAATAAGTATATAGGAGGCACATGATGATTGTTGGACGGATAAGTTCCTGCTGGGATGTCAGGCAAGTAAGAAAACTTGCATGAAAATAAAACAGCTAAAGAAAAAAACCAACCATTTCTAAAAAAATTAAACAAACAATTTGATTACGGGATGAAAAATATGTTATCTGATCAACAACGTAAATAAAAGCTTCTGGTTTTGTTTTAAGAATGTTTTGGTTATATTTATGTTTGTATATGATTTACCTAAAACTCAGTTACACATAACAGGCCACAATATGTGTAGGTTTATTACTGAGTATGCTAGTAAGTGCAGGCAAGCCAATGTACCATTTATGTCAGTATAACGGGTTCTCTATCTTCAATATTATGGCCTACCACTTTTTTTAGATCTCATAACTCTTGATTGCGATAATAGGCTATTCAATATTAACAATGGCAAAAAAATTAAATAGTTTTATTCTTTCATTAATTTAAGTTTATGGCTTAAAACAAGTATGTCATAAAAATTTCAAAACTCAAATAATATTCAAAATTTTGAATTTTATTTTAATTTTAATCCTAACTACATGTTAATGTACAGTATGAACTACTAATTGAAAACAATATATCTAGTAGTTATAGTATACTGAGTTTTTAATAAAATCAATCTTGTTGGCTAACCAGCCTCTTTTCTTAATATGCTTTCTCAAATGCTTTATTTCACACTTTATTATGTAAAATTTGATATGTATCTTCAGAAATGTTATGGTTGTGTTTATTTTGTAAACAGGTTTAAAAATTGAACAAATTTATACATGTAGGAATGTATGGGCCAAATATTTATTAATTACGTAAGTTTGTATTCATTTAAATTTAAACTGGGGAACAATACCTACATCAGTTATTTTTCATAATTTTGAAGATAAAACGTTGGTTTATCCATCATCACCCCTTATTCTTGTGACAATGAAATTAACATCTTGTTCATACTTATCATTTCTATAACGGAAAGAGCTGTACATTATAGAATGTTGCTGTTACAATTAGTTTAAAATACAATATCCTCCATGTAAGATTTAATTAAATCATATAATATTAATAAAATTCCATAATTTCATAAAAGAAATTCAGTTTCAGCAGGATACATATACTTTTTGTAAACATTGTGTCAAAACGTAACCAAATTTAAATGTAGTGCTATTTTTTAACTTATAATTTTAATTTACGATTGAACTTAAATTAAACAACCTTAGGAACTTAAAATTTTAAGTAAATTTAGAATAATTCATTTAACAATGAGAACACTAAATAAGTGATAAATCATAAACATACATAATTAGTATCATAGCTTGAATACAAAGTATTTTTAAATCACATAAAAACGTGAAAAGCAGCTAAACAGTAAAGACAGATTTATTTAAAGCTAATTAATTTTTGTAGCCAGTAATGAAGTTTAAGTTTAAGAAGATTATTTATTTATTTAAACAGTGAATGACTTTTTATGCTTGAAGTTTTAATAAACTTCTAAGCACGTGACTCTGATGTATGTGTAACGTCTTCATTATATTGCTTAAGAAAGAAAGGAAACTGGAGAATGGTCAATAGCTGGCTACTCTATCTTTACAATAATTGTTAAATATTAATAAAAAAAATTATTCTCTCTGTACATACAAACAAATGTTAATAATAGATTTAACCATTACTTACACAGCTCATTTACAGTTTCTGTAGACTGTATATATATATATTTATATTTAACATATTTATATATTTTACAAACATATATTAAAAATACTCTAAAAAATAGTACAAATAATACAGGACATTCATATACACATAATAAATGACAGAACACCTAGTATATACAAAATTACAAGAAACAGTAATGATAATTGACTTTTGTACACTATTTTTCCTTTGCACTTTGTCAAAATGTCTATAACCTATATAAATACACTGTGCAAATGTACATGAATTTAAACAAAGTAGAAGTTTACAGGATAGGCCTACTTTCATTCGCACTTTTATAAATATTATAACAAACAAAATATTACAAATCTGTATCACTTTTTTAATAGTTACACAACTTCCTGTAAAAGGCTGTACATAGCTGGCCCACTCTGAGTAAGCCTTAAATTCATCACTTAGTGAAGACAACAGATTGACTCTATGCATCAACGTACATAAAATTGTCAGATCAGAGAAAACAAAACAATAAACTTTATGCTAACTTATTAATTGCTTAAAAAACCCACTAGCATCACCTGACCTCGCAATCTTGACTAAGAGGTAATGAGCTGGCCGCCGGAGCCTGGACTGCGGGTGGAGTCTCTTCACTACTAGGTAAAGGCTCTTTCATCACATAACCTTCTTCACACCGGGAAAGTTTTAACCTAATTGGCGTTATTTTGGACGTCCGTACTTTATCTAGTTCAGAACACTCACTAGTTCTTGAAGCTGGGGGTGGGTTTGTGGGGGAGTTTTCACTGGGGACCACTGTTGTCTGTTGTGACTGTGCACTACCACTGTCTTCACTACGTTTACCAAACCTAATGATCAGTTTAGGTGTTCCGTCGGCGATCACTTTGATCTGTGGTACTTCTGTACCCTTTTTCTTTTTACGAACTCCTGAAATCTCCTTATTTTTCTGTTTCTCTTCTTCATCAAAGTCAGCCATAACCATTTTCCTAAATTTCATGCTTTCTCTCTTGAGTTCTTCTACAGAAGGCATCGGGACACTACTCAATCTTTTCTTTGGTGGACGTTCTCTTAAGTTCTTCTTCTCATCGTTGCTAGGTACAGATATTACATTGGAGTCTATAGAGCTGCCTCCTATTTTGATCTTCAGTTTTGGTGTGACAACCGTAGGCGCACGGGGTTGTCTGCCTCTTCTTTTAAATGGTTGGGATGATTCTGAAGCAGAAGGAACACTGCTGTTTCTCCTCTCATTGTCATCTTCTATAGCCTCTATATCATTGATTGGTTTTTCTTTGCGACGTCTTTTTTCACTGGAAGTATCCATCCCTGCGTTGTAACATTTATAATCCTCACGAGTAGGTATACTCGTCATGGAAGCTACTGCCTTAGGTATCGTGATCACAGCTCTGCTCATGGGTGGTGCAGCTATAGGGGGAGCAGTCTGGCCTATCGCTGTAGCTACAACAGGTTCATCCATATTCTCTTGAGTCCAGTACTGTCTCAACAGTTCTTTTTTGCGCATTCGTCTTAAGTTTGATGTTCCTGTGGCACTTACAGAAGCTGGTATTGCTGTTATATTTGAGTCTGGAACTGTTGGTGGTAGAACAGGCTGAGTAGCTGGTACAACTGTGGAAGTATAATTCGCATCCAAGAAAGGTCCCTTAATTTTAACTTTCAGCTGGTTACGTGAGTCACTTAATGAACCCTTGTTAGCAGACAGACTGCCATCATTTTGGGAATCAACATTTGCTGGAATTTCAGCATTATTCTTAGCCTCTACTATTGATCTGTTTACTGAAGCTTGTTCGAGCTGGCCAAGATGTTCCAAGTCATCCATTACATAATCCTGATGATCTGTTGCAGAGTTTGTAGTGAAAGCACCTATCAGATTGTTGTGGTATAAGCTGCTGCTAGCTGGTTCATAAGAACTGTTATAGGTTCTCATGTCAACAGGTCCAGGTAACAAAGGTTGAACAACATCTGGGAAGCTTTCAACCCTCGGTTGGTCGACTGGTGATATTTCTTCTTCATTGTGATTCGGGATTTCACTGATTGGTGATGGAGGCCGGAGATCCCTAACATCAGCTGAATAGTTAGACCTCAATTTTGAATTTTGAAGAGGACTTGTGAATTTTGGTGAAGATGATGAATCTCTAGATAAAAATGAGCTGTCCGATGATTTTCTTTCGTGAACATCAGTTGAACGCCTGCGTTCACGCATGGCCCTCAAGTTTTCCAAACTATTATCAATATCATCATCAAAATCAAAATCATAAACTGTACCCACTAATTTACTGTGTATTGTGTTTGGATCTGGATGATGATAATGTTGATGAACTTGACCTCTACCTCGCCCTCTCCCTCTCCCCCTGCCTCTTGTAACTCCTCCTCTGCTACCCCTTCCTCCTCGTCCTCCCCTTCCAGTATCTCTAACTCTAGATGGTGTTTTTGGGACCTCTGATTGACGAGGAGAAATTCCAGGTGATTTGGCTGGAGATTTTTGTTGTTGGATAACTCTGGCAGAAGATCTTGTTGGTTTTGCAGGAGATTTTTTCCCGGCTGCTTGTTTGGGAGGAGGAGGAGGTGGTGGTGGTGGTGGTAAAGGAGGAGGAGGTGGGTTAACTTCTTCAGTCTGAATGCTTTGAGGTAAATGATTGAAGGTTTCTGTATTCTGAATAGGAGACTCTGGAGGCTGAAGCTGTCGACATGATTCAGGAAATGGTGCTGGAGTCATTGGGGGTTCATGAATTGAGGGTGTCATAGGTGTCAGGGGTGGATTCGGAGAAACCATTGCAGCAGTAAGAGCCATATTATGTGATGAAGATGTAAATGCTGCAGTGCATGGTGTTGGAGGTATATGGATAGTATCATCAGACACCTTAGGCATCATTCCATGTGGACCTGGATAAGGTCCAGGGAAATGTGGAGGATATAAGCTAGCAGAGGGGAAAGGTATCTGAGGGCAGGCAGGTGGAAACATGCTTACTGGTGCAACAAACGGTGATGCTTCAGAGTAAGGGTGAAAAGGCTGACCATCTGGTAGAGCACATGGCCCATAAGGCATTGTATGGAGTCCTGGATACTGCACTAATTCAGGGATGAGGCTGGGGGTAGGGGGAGGAAGCTGGAAATCTTCCCTTTTTCCAGGATCAACATCTTCACGGTGAGATGAGGATGAAGAAGAAGATGCTGAAGATGAAGAAGAATGTCTTGATGGAAGAACTTCACTATCTGCCCATTTATTTCTTCCATGCATATCTGTATAAGGTGATGGTATGGGCTCATAATGATGCGGAGGTAAGCCACTAGGTGGAACCCATCTCTCATCCGCTTGTGCACTATTGCTTCTATCCACCTTCTCCCTTCCAGGTACTTTGTCAACATCTATTGTCATCCCACATGGCTGATAGCCATATGGATCTGCCTGATGGTATGGTGGTATTTCATGCTTTTCTTCATGACCTCCTTCAATTATACTATTGTGTTCCACAGACATTTCAATATTAGTTTGATGTTCTGCTGTTGATTTCATAACATCAATAGAGCACTCTACTTCTGCTGGTTTCAGCGAATCATTGGTATCAATAGTTGCAGGTGCTGGTGTTGGTGGTTCAGGTATAGGTTCTTCTATTGATTCTTGTTTAGATTCTTCAATTATTTCAGAATGAGTTGGAGGAAGTTCTGATCCAGGAGTCATTGGTTCTGAAGGCTCAGAGATATTGGTTTTCTTTGCATATTCTATTCGCAATTTCTCAACTAAATTTAGGGTCTCACGAGCACTATCTTCTTTAGAATCTTCTTTAAAGAAAAAGTCACTTCCAAAATTAAATGTAAGAGGCTGAGTTCTTAAAATTTCATCAGAGTTTCTTGGTAAACCAAAACCATCATCATTAACAGTTTCGTCTACAGCCAACATGTCATTACCAAAATCAAAAAGATCTGCAACAGCAGCATCTTTGGTAGGTTGTTGAGGCGAGAATATTGAGCGCTGCTGATATGCAGGTGCTGACAAAGAAGATGTTCTGGAAGTAATTTTCTTGGGCTCCACATCAACCTCAACAACTTGAAAGTCACTAACTTGAGCATCATTATTTCTTTCACTTTCATAAGTGCTATTGTGTTTGGATGTTAAATCATGCTGGATGTTAGCAGAGACTCTAGTAATTAGCGATTCATGAACATTTATATCACAATTACTATTTCTTCTAACTGGGGAACTTTCTTCTTTTATTTCCTGTTCTGAAGCTGGAGAAGGTTCTATTCCTACATGTTTTGAATTTCTATCTCCATTATTCATATCATCTAGTTTGTTGATACCTTCAGAAAAGTTTTTGGTTTCTAATTCATCAAGTTCTTTGTTTTTGGATTGACTCATTCTGTTTGGTATTTGTTTTGAACTTTGATCAGTTAGTTGTGTTTGAGAGACACTTTGATGTTTGCTCTTTTTCTCAGTGTAAGCATCAATTTTCATAATATTATTATTACCCTTTACAACATCTTGTTTATTTAAAAATTCACTGCTATCCTTTTTGACGGGTTCTGAAGCATCAGAATCAGATGTTTCTGAAATTTCAGAACTATCATCACGATTTTCTTTATAAGTTTCTTCCTTATATCTATTTTGGGTTTTTGGAGAATGTTTTTGATGATCTCTATTTCTCTCATTAGTTTTCCCTCCATATTTATCGGATTGTATTGATTCAGTAACTGGTGAAATGATCTTATCAATAGTTGTATTTTGGGTGATAATTGTATTACTTACAGAAGAAAACCTTTCTTCTAAAACTTTTTCAGCAAAAGCAATATCCCTTTCATTTTTGGAAAAGCAAATTTTATCTTGCTTTTCAAAGACACTATCAACTATTTTCTTTGAAATTACATTTTTCGACACTTCGTCTGGTCTATGCTCAACTGGTTCCTTTTCAAAAGAACTATCCTTTGATTCTTCTAATTTTTTATCACTTCTTAAATTTACCTTCTTATCAGTTTTCCGGCTCTCAGTTGTAATGTGTTGGGACTTGATTTTCTCTTTTCTGCCGACTTCTTCAGAAGATTCATCTTTTCTCCTGGTTGGACTGTGTTCTGAGAAGTCACTAGATTTTCTCTCCCTTCTATCTTGTTTGGATAAATCTTTCTTTTGTGGCGATCGAGAAGTCCTTTCCATTCCAGGTTTTTCATCATATTGGGGTGAGCTCGATCTGCTGCGATTCTTAGAACTGGTAACTGAGGAATGACCTTTGTGAGTATTATCTCCATGCTTGGTTTCAAATTGTCTGAATCTATCACTTGAACGTGATCTGCTCTTCCTTTCTCGTATTGAATGTTTGTCTTTGGATCGGGTTGATTCCTCTCTTTCAATAGGCGGCTGCTGAAGTTGAAGTTCAGGCCGCCCGTCGGAAGTTTTAAGCTTCTTATCGGGCGTCTTCCTGAATTTCTTAGAGGCAGCAGCCAACTTGGATGAGGAATCATCCCTTTTCTGCTGATCTTGACTTTTGAACTCCGAGAGTTTTCTTTGCAGGACAGCATCCGTTGATTTTCTTGGAGAGGGAGAAAGTTTTCTCCTTGCAGGTGATTCATTCTCTGATTCTGAACTACTGGTGGAAGAAGTGCTACTCTCTGCGGAATGCTGTCCCTTGTTAAGAAAGGGCGTATCCGGTTTTTTAATGATGTTGCTTTTCTTTTCAGAGACCTTTGTCTTTTTATCTTGACTATCTCTTCTGGGAAGTTTATTTTGAGAAGGTTGATCAAATATTTTCTTATCAGCACCTTTTTTAAGAACCATATCACCATCTTCACTTTCAGAGCTTGAAGAAGACGTACAAGAATCAGATGAAGAACTACTTGATGAGGATGGCGAAGAAACTGATGACTTTGGTGTTCTCTGAATTTTCTTTTCTGGAGATTTAACAGGTTGTTTAACAATTTTGTCATTTTGAAGTTCTTTCTTGGGTTTCACTGCATCTATTTCTTTTTTACTTTTTATTACATCAGATGGCTTCGTTTTATTTTCAATATCGGCATCAGGAGTAAGTGGTTGTTTTTGAGCAACTGGGACTCTTCCACTCTTGATATGCTCAGCTGCCTTCTTAGCTGCTTGCCGCTGTGGTACGTATGCAGGAAACTCCAAACTATCACAACCTTCTTTTTCAAATTCATATATGTCATTTGGTAACTTACCATCCAGTCTATGCTTTGAATCTTTGCTTTTTGGCTTGCTTGGTTTAGATTTTGTTTCATCAACCTGTACAGATACAACAACCTCTTTAGGGAGAGTTTCTTGATCTGCTGTTGGTAGATCTGGTTTAGACTTAATCTGTGTGCCCCGCATACTTTCTGTAGCTTTCTTAGCTGCTTGTCTTTGTGGAACAATAAGTTCTGAGGGTGTGGATTCTTTTGAATTCTTCTTTTTAATACTTTTTAGATCTTCTTTCTCTTTCTGATATTCATCTGCTGAGCTGTCAACCTTATCTTCTTCCTTCTTCTCACCCTTAAGAGATCTCGTACTCAACTTCCTGGTTCGTTTTCCTTTTCCATGTTGACTACTACCAGCAGAAAACTCTTTCATGGCTGCTTTGGTACGCATGACAAGTTGTTGAGAGTCACTTGGTGCTGTATCATCATCTTGGCCCGAGGGTTCTGAATCACTGTCTGAATATATACCACTAATCTTATGAGAATCTTTCTTGGAGGATGGTTTCACTGAAATGATTTCATCACTGTCATCACTCGGACCAGATTTATCTGTGAGTTCTTTCTCCATTTGCCTTAAGGATTTGCTTCTTGGTGATTCCCACTTGGATTTTGTAGATTTTGGTTTTGTACTGATTTCGTCCTCAGTGGATGAATCTATAATTGCTTGTGATACAACTCTCTTCTTGCTTAGTTTCTTCTCTTTGTTCAAAATTGAATTTTTCTTTACAGGTGTTGTTACTATT
Source organism: Homalodisca vitripennis (assembly GCF_021130785.1). NCBI lineage: Eukaryota > Metazoa > Arthropoda > Insecta > Hemiptera > Cicadellidae > Homalodisca > Homalodisca vitripennis. The sequence goes on from NC_060207.1 coordinate 65,398,349, forward strand.
TTTGGTTTTCTGTCATCTCCACTCGATATAGCACTGTCAATGTCCATCTTATACCTGTTTTTATGGTCTGTTTCACTTCCACTTGACATGCTTCCATAAAGACTTCTTCGACGGACAACTCCGCCATTGAAGTACATTTTCTTATAAGGATTTTCACTTTTGTTTGATTTGACCAATCCGTTGAGATCGAGTTTCCCTTTGTCTTCTGGAGTGGGGGAAGCAATGCCAGCAATCCTGGCAAGGACGGTGTCGAAGTCTGTGCTAAGCTCAGGAGCATTAGCGTGGGAGTAGAGCCTATCATAAATGGAAGGGCCGTGATTCGCTTCTTTCACTGCTGTTAACTCCGTGCTGCTTAAAGTGTAACTTGGTTCTGTTAGGACTGACACTTGCCTATGGAATGTCTGCTCACGAAGCCGGAAGAACGATCTTGATAGTTTCTCTCTCCTGCTTACCATGTAACATAGGTTACGGACCTATAAAAAAAAAAAAGAAAATTAATCATCAATAAATGTAAATAATAAATATTCTATCAGAGATTATGTAACTTTTGTAGTTATAAGGCTATAAAAATTATAAATGAGCAAACAAAAATTAATATGAAAATATTTACCCTCTCCAAGTCTTGGCGTAACTGGACGAACATCCTCATCTTGTCGAGGTCCGCTTGCTCCTGTTGCTTGGTCAGCAAGTCTACATCCTCAGAGCGTGGAGCTAGCAGTGGCTTATTGTACGCTGCACGACGCTTGAGCACCCAGTAGCTGTAGATACACACCACACCTTCCGCGTCCACCTCGCAGTGATGACTCACATCTCCAGGGCTCACATGTTTTTGAAACTCTGCTTCTATCTCCTGAAGCCTTTTGGAACATATCAGTAATGGCATTAGATGGATCTATAGGCTACATCATTCTATTTTGAAACATCCACATAAAGTTTAACTAATAATACTGGAATCAGAACCACATATTTCTTTTTTATGCAATCATGACACTATCTTTCTATTCTCCAGCTTATATTACTACCAGAAAAAGTTCAAATAGTTAATGAGATGAAATGAGTATGGAATGGTCATGTTATATGTGCTTGTTACAATCCAAAGTTCTGATCATATGCTGTACCTTATAATCTGTATTGAGTAATGCAAAAATTCCCAAATTCCTCATGCGCTATTACAAAATATTCCTTAAAAAATTGTTAACCACTTCCAGAACAGACAAAGTTGTTTCTTGCATCCTTTTCTCAATTGCCAGCATTAAGAATTACTTGGTGCACACTGATCTTCCTAAAATCTTACTGTCTCTTATTCTTGCTATCATCATGACAGAGTTGGTCGCAATTAGCTAAAATGGCAATTCTATCTCAACCAATTCACAGCAGCATTCGAAATACACTGGTTACCCACTAATTGCTACACTATTCTCTGAACAGTATGGAAAATACTTTACTGGCAACTATATCCTAACAACCTCAAGGCAGTTAAGTCTTATTAGATTCATGACAAAATGGGAATACGTCTTTACCTTCCTTCCAATAAACCATCTCTTGCCAGAATTAGGTGGAACTGGAAATATACAAGCTTAACCAGCAACTATATCTCACCAGGCACATTAAGAAGTATAGCACAGTAGACACTACTAGAGGAATACACCTGTTTCTTTTTAAACCTATTAAAACACACACACAAATTACATTGGTTTTACCATTAATCTCCTCTCACCAGCCTGAAGGCTGGATTTTAAAAACACCCATATTACCTTAACACATCTTCCAGTCATAAGATACACTGACTATATCAGCAAACCTATCTCATCAGCCTGCAAGCTGATTCAAAAATAAATAGGTTTGTCCAGCTACTCATGTAACAGTAATCTTACAAAATGTGCAATAATTCAGTACAGGTTAACTAGAAATCAAAACAAGCTTGATTAAAATTTTCAATTCCAGTTTGGATGAGTTTTGAGAATTTTTATAACACAGATTCATTCTGTATGTTTTCAGACATGACATAAGTTCACAGATCCTGCACAAAACCTGAGGAATTATTATCTTGAATACACATTTCAAAATGTTCTTGTTCATGCATACATTACAGACAAATCATATTTTGGAGTTTCACATTAAGTTGTGTTATTTTAAAAAGCAAATATGATTACCTACAAAACAGTAAAAGCAATAAACAGTCGACAAATATCTGATTATAGAACAACTATGACCTTTTTATAGTAAAGGAATTTGACAGTGGTGGTACAGTTTTTATTATTACTAATTTTATTTATTCATAACTTGGAAATTAAACTATACAATACTGTGTAGACCTATTATTGGTCAATATATCAATGATGTAAACACAGTTTAAACTTTAATTTAAAATTTTGAGGAAGAATGGCTTATTTTTCAAATAGCTGTTTGTGAGTCTGTCTCCCAATAAGCAATACATAAACAATAAGCTCCCCACAAAATTTTGAATATAGAAATTTTCTATTCTAGAATCCAGAAACTGGAACTTATATTTTGAGTTATTTTTAACTTCCTATCCTGCTAACAAAACAAAACATTGATGAGAAATAAAGCATGCAATTCAAGCCTCCTTTGTAATATACATTGGGCCATTGCCAACTGCACAATATTTATTTTAGTACTCAGTTGCAGATTAGATTTTATTCTAAAGACATTGAGATGTGGCATTACAGAATTAAGGCTTAAAATTTTATTTAATAAAAATTAAGATATACTATTTGTGTGCAATATCTTTCAATTCAAGCAAAGTATCAGTTGGCACTAAAAGAAGTAATTTAATTAATGGCTGAAAGAAAGATAACTTACTTGGCTGCTCTCGCCTGATTCTTCTCTTCCGACGTCATGTCTTTCCTTTTCTTCTTTTTACACTCATCCTCCTCAGATCCAGAACCACTCTTGTCCTTCTTACTCGTCACACTATGCTTCTGACAATAAGACTGCAACACAACACATTTTGAATAATAATTATAACTCAATGTTCTTACATTATAATCTGAATACTCCTTCAAATCGTACCAGTAGACCACTGTCTGATATGTCCTACAATTGTCTATCTAATATACCACTAAAGGAAAACTGGTGCACACACTGGAATACAATTTGAGACACAATTTTGTTCACAGTTGTTGTTTACTTGAGTGTCCATATGAAGAACAAGTTTAAACTGAAACCAGTCATAATGAAGATTTCGGTCTGTGGTATGAACCAATCCCAAATCCTGCCTAAGTTATAAGGGATGTGGAGCCACTGAACTGTTTCATTACAGTAAAAGATTGGCTGCAGCTGTCTGGATAGTCAATGTAGAGCTGTTTCTTATTGTGTACATGTTTGTTCTAGGTGATGTATATTACCTTTCTGTCTCCTCAGTTCAGATTAATGACAACACTTGCACCATCTTCGACAGTTATGTGTGTGGTTTACTATGTCACCACTATTTTGTGCTGCTACAGTTTACCCTATTATATAATGTAAGTATTAAGAGCTGTATATATTGTAATTACTGTTTGTGATTTTTCATTGTTCATTGTTTATCCAGTACAAAATCAATAAGAAAGTGAGAAGCTGTGAATAGATCACAAGTTAATTGCGCATGCTTGGATACTTTATTTCGTCTAAAATTTATTGTTTTCAGTCAAAGTTTAGAAAAATAATATGTATATACAATAAATTTTACTACATATCGGGGAACAACATTTTCTGGTTTTGCTGCAGCAAACTTGTTAAGTTGGAATTTTTTGTTGTTTACCTGCTAATTACACTTCGAGACTATTCGCTGTAAAACAGGTTGGTTTTACTTTACTGAAAACAAGTGAAAAAGTCAAGAATCAAGCCGATCAAGCCAGTGTATTATCTCACCAAATATAACCAGATAAGACTGGTTCAACAAAAAGAGCATGCAAGTGTAACACTATGAAAACAGTCATACAAACACAATAAACAGCTAGCATAGTATTTTCAAATTATGCTTTTTAACAGCAAAAATTTAATTCACTTGGTAACTGCTATACATTGTTCATGGTTTCCAAGTTACATTTTTGGGCAATACCATAACTCTTTTGGTATTCGTTTAGTGTTCAGCTAAATAATTTATAACTCTAAAAATAAATATAATGAGATGATTTTTTTATTGTGGCTTTGCACATTTTTCAGTTGCTAATCACTCATTTTCAGTTGCTAATGAAAAACACAATGAAATAAGCATAATAAAATGCACTCTCATGCAAACTAATGTTTTTTTCTACCTTTTTATGAAGTTAGCTGATGTAGAACAGTGTATAAGTTAAATATTTTACTTCAAAATTAACAAAAAATTTAAAATAAAATAAAACAAGATACAGTAACTTGTACTTCAGACGCAACAAAGTAAATCATGACTGATTCCATTTGATTGTCAAGAATATCACTTGTTCTACAAGGATCATCCATTCTGAAGTATTATAATCAACAGTGTATGATAAAACTTTGCTCAATTTGAATAAAAAAAGCATTTGAACAAAGAATAAAATGATTTGTTTACAAAGAAACTCTGCTGCACAGAGCTTAATGACAAAATCACATCTGGAAAAACCACATTGGCAACTAGAAATAGGATAAAATAAAACCATAGGTCACTAACATTAAAAATAACTCATACGCTTTTGATTTATGATTAATTAAAACTCTTTGATAAGTAATAATACTTTACTGATAAAATATAAATAGACTCTTTGCATATGATCAACTTTGAAAATTCAGGATTAATACCAAAAGGGTTGATTGACATTTTCAGGGTTAAATTATAAACTTAAATAAATTAAAATCTTTATATATATTTTATAACATTGTTCACCATAACCCATGTTATGTTCTATATCACTAAAACAAGGATAACAAATTCTGCAAAATGACTCCTGTACCAGTTCTCTGGGTCATTTAGGAGAACTTTTAGAACAATTTCAGAAATGTCTGTTCTTGTCTTTTTAGTGAATTTTAAGAAACTACATAACCGTATTTCAGGAACAGTTTGAGATAAAAATTTAAAAATTGGTGTTTTTTTAGTCTGAATACTCACTATGATCTAAAGTGTGTTGGTTTGAAATGAAATAGCGTTAGTGTCATTCTACTTAACATGAATAAGGTTTTTTTATAGTATGCAATTATTATTCTAACTTATTAATCTAGTTATCAAGCCTCTGTTAATCCCTTGGAAATTAAGTGATATTCAGAGTTGAAACAGGCAGTCTCCAAATGTTTAAGAATGACAGAAATTGGTTTGATGATAATTTTATTTAAATCAAACTTATGTTAAATACAGCTAAGAGTTCAGAAAATCGGGAATTGACTTTTTAAGATTATAGATCGGATTTTAGATTTAAAATTATGGATTTCACCATCATTAGTTAATACCGCTGTGAAACTGAAAGAGAAATATCATAGATGTGCTGACTCATGTGATTCATTGATAATAGAATAGATAAAACTATTTAAAATGTCATTTAAAGGTGAAATAAATGCAGGTTGAGAACTTCAACCTAACTAATTGAACTTGCTGGTAACAAGAACTGATAACAAGTACTATAAGGAGTGCTACAAGAATGCAGATCCTCTTCTCAAAAATCAATATGTTTATGTTAAACAGTTCAAATTTAAGTACCCTACGTTGTTGAACTATCATGTTATCAAACAGAAAAATGTCATTAAACTAAATTAAATCATCATAGAGTAGTGACATCTTGTAGATATGCAAGTTTTCGAGGAAAGTCTGTAGCCAAACAAACTATCGCTGAGTACTGAACCCAAAGAATTAGGTAACAATTGAGTTTTAGAACTATAAACTATGGTCCATCTAGTGCCATGTAATTAAAAATATTCCTAAAAAATAACTATGCACTTACTCTTAATTTAACTCCGTCATCAGCGTTTTCGTCCTCAATGATGGCCCGCATCTCGAGGCCGTGCTTGAACGCACAGGTGACGTGGTAGGCTGTCTTGCAAGTCTTGACAGAACATTGTATACATGCCCCAACTCGCTCCCGACATAGCACACAGATTAGCGCCCACCGACTTTGCTGGAAGCGAATATAAAAATAGTATACAGTTAATATTGGCTATTAAAATTTTTAAAACATAATATCGTGATCTTGTAAATAACATTTGACTTGCGATTTGTATTTTCTATATTTATGTTCATGCAGTAAAACAATTTTGGTGTTTCTATTGGCGGACAACAGCTGCTTGGCGTTAAACACATGATTGTTACTTTTGTTTACCAGTTTTATTGTGTAGTTGTAATAAATGTCCACAATAAGAATAGTAGAAATAATTTTATAATCTATTAAATGAAAGTAGAAGTTAGAGGATATAGCTTTGTTCTTAAGATGCAGCCATTTTCCTGAACCTCTGCAAATCAGTTTAATACTTGAGCACTTATTCCATAGTTTTATGCATCAACCAATCTAACAGCCAAACTCTTATATAAAAAAACTCATATAAAAAAACTAATGTTCTAATGAGAAATTATAAAATTAATATGAATATGTTTAGTTCAGATTGTTTGTAATAAAACATATGAAATGTACTTTTTCTATTCTTTAAAACAAGTTCTAAAAAATATTGCTCATAATAAAACTTTCAATATACATCAACAATTATTACTTTTTACATTAAACAAAGAAGAAAATAAGGGAAAACACTAAAAGTGTCTAGCATTCTAAGAAAGCATATAATTAAGAGTCAGCACTAAACATTTTACAATACATAGGTATTCTTAGATTACTTTTTGTGCTATCAGGCTGTCTCCAAAGGATTAATACTTCGAAAACCGGGTTTGGTAATAATTTATTTAATTCAAACATAAGCTAAAAACACCATTAGGACTCAAAATTCAAAAATAAATGTTTTAAGATTTACAAAAATTAGATACAAAATTTAAGATTTGACCATCAACTATTTGGAAAAATCTTGATATCTAATTAACTGTGGAGCATTTAGACTTACAGCTACATTAGAAACATATTGTGCATTTGGTAGTTTTGGGCTTTGAACCTACAGGCCAGCAGTGAGGTGCAGATATGACTCAAATTAAATAATTTAATTAAAATAGGATTAAATGAAATAATTACCATTTTAAAGTTTAATCTGTTAATTTTAGATTTTTTTTTTAAAGCACTTACAGTAGCCTCTCTCTTAGCCGGGTACCTCATGACTGGAAGACTGACTGCATAACAATTTGGCTAGTTAAATTGATGTGCTCTAACGAAAACTCTATACAAACTAAACAAATTCAAGACTGTACTAGAATAAAGCAAAAAAAATTCAGGTCATAACATGTCCATATGAATCATAGTTTTTAGTTGAAACAGAAAAATTTTAGGCTTTCTGCCAGAGCTTGACCGGTTAAAACACTGTGTTTTTTAAAGTGTGGCCAGTTAATAGGAAGGTAAATGTAACCCCAATAATATACATAACTTCAACTGTTGGAAATAATTTCTAAAATATGAACTTTTTCAACAGACAATAAACAAAGGACACTAAGAGGAAGTTTCCCATAGTAAAAACCTAACCACCATACCGGTATGCTGGAGATCTTGGTGATGGGTTCCATCCGTTCCACACATCCGATGCTGACTTCTGGTATCCATAGCGCGCAGGACACGTGTGCCCACTTATGGCCTGAGCGCGTGCACTTCATAGCCCCCCCTTTGTTGGGACAGAGCACGCACTCGGGCCTAAGTCCCAGCGCACAGGTCCGGCACAGCCAGGAGCCAGCAGGGATGGCGGTGATGCCGTAGCAAGCCTGGTGCACACAGATGTTGCAGCAGTCGCAAAACACCATCTCATTCCCCTCCTCCGAGTCAGGCTGGTCACATACACAACAGTTGTTACAGGAATATAACATATCACTAATCCTAATCCTATCATCACATATCACTACAATCCTATAAATAAATTTGCAAATCAACCAGGTTAAATTGTGGTACCTGCCACATTGCTAAAGTAGCTGGTATTGCATTAACAAAAATCAGCCCTTTTCTTTCATTTTCAGCATCCTTCATCCTGAAAATTTAAATTACAAAATACTACGCTATCCATTTTTTAATTACCTATTATTTATGTCTGAAATATTTTAACATTTTTTAAAACTATGAAAATGCCATTAATGCAAAATGATATGTACAGAGATTCAAAATCACTAAACTGTACAACTTATGTGATGTTTCAGTTTAATTTAACAAGCTTGTTACAAAAATTAATTAAAAAAACTATTCCTAGCAGAAATTTCATGCAAATTCAATGAAACAAGAGTTAATAATCTTAATAATCCGTTACTCTTTTAGGGTGCAATTACTCAGAAGCTTTGTTACTAATAAAGTTTAATTGCAGTGGGTTGGGTTAGTTGTAGGTAAGGGCATGGGTGCAGAATATGTTCGACTACATTAGCATTGCTTGAAAAAAAATTTCAGTAAACTCATGGAAATCTGAGGAAATTTAAAGACAGCAACATAGATGATAAAAAAAACTATGACAATACATACAAAAATAAAATTTTTAAAACAAAAACACAATCAAGACAAAATATGCCAAATAATCTGCCGGTTTCTGCCCCTAGTTAACAAAAACAGGGACATGCAGATGGCACAGCATGCCTCAACCATTCTGTGTGTCAGTCAGTGCCTGATTTGATTCCTAAGCCGATTTAAGTTAAAATAATATTTAATGTTATTAAAACAACACTTTTACAACATAACTTTATTTTAACAAGGCCTTTCATCAATACCAAAGGTTTTATCGAAATCGTCGTTTTTCACCTGACGATGAAACCTTTGGTTTCGAAAGGCCTCATCCAAAAAGGATGCAATGGATGCATTCAATCTCTATAACCTTTTTTAGTCCTTATCTCATGGGAGCAATCACTCCCTAATCCCCAGGGTTGAAAACTTGCCTAGCTCCTGAACATTAGCTACTGATAAGAGAATTGTAAAAATTAAACTGAGAAAGGGGAGATGAAGTGGATGAAAAATACTACTTCACAATTGTTTTCATTGTATACAATTACATTATGTTTATACATTCATTCTTTTATTTATAATTTTACGTTTTTGTTTTATTGAAAAAAGTATTTCAGAATACAATTGTAACATGAATTGTGGTTATATACAATTGATTTATTGTGGTTATAATTTTTTTTAATATGAATCTTATTTCAATGCAGTTTATTTATCGGTTGTATTCTATTACTTAAATTATTTGACTTTACAGAAAAACATAGCTTCCTTAACTTCTAGTTTTAGTATTAGTATTTCAGTCTCACTTTTTAACTTCAAAATTTTATTGCTATGCCTAACTAACTACAGGCTCTGCCTATATTCCAATAAGGATATAACATTGTAATGGGGAATTTACCACTAAAAAATAGTGATCTAGGAGAATTTTGGCTAGTCAAATATATTCTACATCCCTCGTCAACAGATGCCCCAAAGTGTTATCTAAATAATAATACATATGATGAACATGTGCACGCACACACACTACTAAGTTTCTGAATGGTTGTTGAGAAGTGTGACCATGATTTTTTTAGTTTAACTAAGCCAATAAAAAAAAAAATTTCTTCAGTACGAGCTTTAGTGACATGAGATTATCTTGACATCTATCAATAGTTTACATTGTCCACGAATAATAATGTGTGAGTATAATAAATATGATTTATCCACATTAACAATTCTGTTGTAATCAATTTTGGTATTTTTAGAAAAAAAAATTACAGTTAATAATTAAATAATGTAATTAATAATATAAATAGTAGACATTTAATGCTTCAGTAATTACAAGAAATGTCCAAGAACCCAAAGAAGTAAACAAAACATTTAGCTGAGGCACAACAAATAAAATTTATTACGTAGGGATAAATATTGATCAATTCAAGCAAAGGGAATAGAATTTTTAATCAAGCACAACAAAAACTTTGATTAAGTAACAGATATATTGGATTATAAGAGTAGTGAGGAGAGAGAGATTAACCGGAACAAAGTTTATACACAGAAAATAAAGGGCATAAATGCTTAAGAATATTGTAAAATTACAAATTTCCCGGCCAAGTCTTTAAAAAACCTTGTTGTATTAATTGTTAATGCACTTTGCTTTATACTGCACCACTATCTTATAGTGATTTTTTATACTTCTTATGATTTTGTCTTACAAACCAGTTGTTACTTTGTTCTGTGGTGCTATCTATGAGAAATATATAAAATGTTGTTTATCTTGTTCCATTGACAGAGATTATCTGTTTTTTTACATGTTGTTATATCTTACATAATTATTTGCAATATGCACAACTTGCTATAGTTTACGTTTTGCTTATAACATATTTTCTAAAATTTATCATCTATTTTGTTCTGTTAAGATAATTCTCCAAATCAATATTATTTTTGTTCGAAAAATGCAAATCAAAATTTCTTGAAAAAACTTAAATTTTAATAATATTACCCCCCCCCCCCCGCATAGAGCTATAAACATGCTCAACAATTATGTGGAAGAGTTTTTTGATAATAAACTTTTTAAAACTACGCAAACACGAATAGGTATTCTCTCACAGCTTGATGGTACATATATTCAGGCCAGTATCATCCTGAGCACGTCCCAGTAATTCAATCGAGAAAGGTTCTTACTTCACCCATCAAAGAGCTACAATATCAACTTGTGGACCAAAGGTAATAAGTATTAAAGTTGAAATACTTCAACCTTTTTTATTTCAATAGTTATATAAAATGATTAGTATACAATGTGAGAATAAGAAATGTTCTTGTTAAAACCATAACATATGTTTTTTTATAACTAAAAATTTGTATAGTATCAAATCCACAACCCTCAGCAGGAAAATCTTCAGAAACAATTCAGCAATAGATGGAAAAACTTACCGAGCGACAAACATCACAGATAACGTTCTCGTCAAATTCAATGCCAAGACCTTCTTCTTGTTTGACAATAGTTTGTACCTTATCCCAACAGCGGATCTCAAGTTCCTCTATAACCCTTTCCAATTGGTCCTCTCTGATTGGCTGGAGACCTGCAATATAAAATTGAGTCAGTTTCTTACCTATAGATTCTAGATGTAACAAAGTTTAAAATAATTCAGGTTTGTTTTTATTGGTTTGTTTGAATTTTGAAACCTGGATCTCCGTGACCAGTAAAAACTGTCAATAAATATAATTTAATCTAGATTTAGATTATATAAATATCTAATATGGAATCAGAGAGAAAATGGTAAAGGACCCCAAAACAATTTCTGACCATATGACATTTGTCAACATTGCTAATGAGACCCTTAAGCAAAACAATGTGGTACCTTAACTGTCTTTAGACAGTAAAGATGTTATACGCTTACAAACCATGTCACTACAGCCAACTGCTCTCAAAGAAGTCTAGAAGACTACAAAAATGAACTTTCTTCCATTCTTTCCCACATAAACAAATATTTCTCCCAAGAAACCTTTTCATTTGGTTTGAAAAGTGCCAAGGTATATGCTAAACACAAGGGTGACAAGACAGAAGCCTCAAACTACAAATCAATCTCTTTACTGTCAAACATCTCTAAAGTAATAGAGAGGGTTGCTCTGCTGGAGCATCGTAAGTGGAACAGACTACTAAAAGATAGATAGCATAGTTATATTAGTGAAAGGTCAACTACAACGGCACTTACTGACTTGATTGAGCACATTATAGACCACCTAGAAGCTGAGACACTGTTGTTGATATACCTCTAGATTACAGCAAAGCATTTGATTGCTTGAGAAATGACATAATAAATAAAAAAAATTAATGTCCTTGGAATCCATGGAATGGAGGCTAAATAGTTTAAAGACTACCTCAATGAAAGAAGTCAGGAAATACAAGTAGAGAACACCTTGAAGAAATTGATAAAATCATAGTTAAGTCAGACTCATTTCCTATCCAAAGAGGAGTTCCAAAAGGATCTATACTTGGACCGGTTCTATTTGTGCTTTGTACAAATGAAATGTCATGTCATCTCCACGACTATGCGTACATTGTCCTGTGTGCCGATGACACAGTACTACTCACCAGAAATAAAAGCACAGAAGACCTTGAAATTGCTGCAAATATTCTACTGAATGTACCACCGAGTACTACTCTGTAAATGGCCTCATCATTAATGAATTTAAGACAAAGCAGATTGCTCTGAGAATAAATGGAGCGAAAACTTCAGTTCCCCAATATCTCAGCAACCAACGTAGTGAAGAACTTAGGAGTCATCATCGATAAAAAGCTGTCCTGAGAGGGCCATGTAAAAAAGCTTTGTCAAAAACTGAGCTCAACTATCTTTGTTTTACAGAGGATTAAGACAATAAGCACTTAAGCAGCTAGCAAAACCTCATACACTGTTTGTGTCACACCTGTGGTATGGCATAATGTTTTGACTTATCCTACAAAGAAAGCTGTATGAACAATATCCGGGCTGTGCACATGACACAGCTGTAGACAAGCGTTTAAAGACAGGGATTCTCATTGCACTATCACTCTACATACTGGAGACAATAATGTATATCTCTATTCAAGACCTGCCAAGACACCAAGACAGGCATGTCTACCACACCAGAAATACCACAAACTAACCCCCAAACAAGACAGCACACTACGAGTCAAAGCCAATGTATGCTGGAGCAACACTCCTCAACAACCTGCCAGAAACACTCAAGAGTACCAAACAAACTCTGCTCAAGAAGAAAAACAGTTGTAGAACCTTTTTTGTTATTGTTTCCGGTTATTAAGAAAAAATTGAACCTGTTTTGGGAATTGAACGTATTATTAACTACACAATAATAACTAACCTCAATAAATGAAAACCATAAGAAGTTATATATTCAGCTCAAACTTATTTAATGGTTAAAAAGTAGATTTATACCATAAACAAATTGTTACGAACATAGTAAATCCTTTTAAATGTGCATGAACTGATTCTAAAAAAAATAAACATAATAATAGTCATCAGTCCTAGAGTAATGAGAAAGTTTGGATCACACTGAAACACATGAGATACTTACCCATAGAGGCTCGCTCCCCGTTTACTATCCGAAGCCAAGCAATATCACAGTCGTCTAAATCATAGGAGCAAGCCTTCTCCGCCTTTGCTGGCATGTTTGACAGGTAATGTTCCTCTAGGCGGAAGTTTTCATCTTTAGTGATGCGGATGTATTTGTTCTTCGGTCTAAAACAAATTGACAATGTTATTATACTTAGTTAACCTCATTTGCTTATTAAATTTTCCATTTCAGTATTAGATTAATACATTTATTTGTTACAATAATTAAGTATAAATGTTTAAAAGCTTATTTTGAATAATATTAACATCGGCTGAAATGTGTCAATATATACAATAAATACTACTATTCTTTATATAAGAGTAATAGTAGTTACCCATAACTCTGCATGCAATTTCTGCTAAATAACAGAGATGTCATAAGCATAGCTTTTCTAAATGTCATAACTCTCATAAGGTATATGATGACCATTGGAAGATATTTCCATTTGAATTTCTGTGCAACATTTCCCAATTTGTAATTGAATAGCAAAAAATATTTCAGAAGCACATGAAACATTTTAGGCCAGGGGGAAGAATCCTAATGTCAGAGTTTGTTAGCTCTTCGTGAACCACAAATTTGAAATGTATGAACGAAACCTATTGAATTATACATGACCAATTGTTAATATATATTCTTATGATGTAATATAAAGAAGCCCTATGATAAATTTAAAACAAATATATGACATATTAGAAGAATATATTATTTCAGTGTTTATGTGAAATTTCAACATAATCACATAGTAGCTTTCACATAACAGGATCCAAATATTCTATACAAACACGTCTATAATATTTAAGATAAAGTTAAATCCCTAAAAGAAACATTCGCCTGTTTTGCAGGCTACCCGGGTTACTGTCCTTGGTGGTTCTAACTTAACCACAATAATTTAGGTAAGTCTAATGCAGTCATGTATGTCTAATGACAAGTAATGTTCTTGATTCTGATCTTCTGATCATATGTTAGTTTGGTTATTATGAGAGCTATCCAGAAAGTACCAGAATTTTTGAATGGTGCGGCAGAGGGCACGACTACAGCCATCATCTTGGTGTCGATACACTCTGGCGTTCAGTATGTATCAAACTGTAGTCGAGTTGAGTAATGTATCTCTTTTACTTTTCTCACTGTGAATTATTAAAATGTGTGCTGCATTTGAAAATCTCACCACTTGTGAAGTGTGTTCAGTGATAAGGTTTTTGTTGGCAAAAAAGCATAAACCAATTGAAATCTATCCCCAACTGTGTGAAGTTTACAGAAATAGAATAATGAGAGAAAGCAGAGTAAGGCAGTGGTATACTGACTTTAAGAATGGCTGCACCAATGTTCATGACGAGAGTCGTAGCAGTCAGCCTAGCCTAGTAACTGAAGATTTGATGTCGAAAATAAATCATTGACAAAGTTCGTGAAAATAGCTGTTTCACAATTAATGAACTCTCGCAATATTTCCCAAAATTTTCACGACGTTTACTTCATGAAATTGTTGTAGGAAAGCTTGGATACCACAAATTTTGTGCCAAGTGGGTTTCGAAAATCCTCAAGGAAGATCACAAAAAACAAAAACTTGCTTGCTGCTTTGTTAATTTTCCTTGATGAATATGACAAACAAAGTAACGAACTTCTTGATCGTATTGTTACTGGTGATGAAACATGAATAAAAAGCATGCCAATTGTGAAACATAAATGCAGTCTATGTAATGGGGGCACACACATTCTCCAAAAAAAAAAAAAAAACCAAGAGTATGTCTCCCAACTCTGTCAGCGAGAAAGATTATGGCAACTGTTTTTTGAGATGCTAAGGGTGTGATTCTGGTTGATTTCCTTGAACGAGGATCAACATACAACGCAGAGGTACTGTGAAACATTGCAGAAGCTACGGCGAGCAATACAAAACAAGCTTAAGAGAATATTGATCATCCGCCTTATAGCCCAGATCTGGCAGCAAGCTACTACAACCTCCTTTCAGCAATGAAAACCTGGCTCGCAAGGCAGCACTTCAACCGTTAATCAGTAGTTAAGATCTCAGGTGGCAGATTTCTACAAAGTTGAAATCGAAAAACTTGTGTTACATTATAATAAATGTCTCAATAAGAACAGGGATTACGTTGAAAAATAACCTAAGAGTGTAACTTTTAAATGGATATAATAAAATATTCCTATTTCAGTTTCTTAAGTTTTTTATTAATAAAAATAGAGGTATGGAACTCAGGACGCCTTTCTAGGAAATAGAAGTGAACTTTTTAGTCACTGTTCAACGTTGCCCGTTTCCCCTAAATGGGATTTGGGGTGGGGCTGAAAATTTTTAAATGAAAAGACCCATTAAGTGACACGTCATTTGAAAGGTCTTGATAAAAGAATAACAGTGGAAACTAGAGCTTTCTCTCTCAACCCATTACAAAATGGCAGCTCATTGAAATGAATTAAAAATTAAATGAGGCAAAACATGAACATCCACATTCAGAAGGTAAATTTATCCATCAAAAATTAAACAGAGTGATGGATATAATCTTTTTTAAAATAAAAACTAGGAGTACTTAGCATGATTCTTAATGTAATGTTTAGTATTTTAAGTTTTAATGAATTATATTTACACTGGAAATAAACAATATACACAAGTAACCAACCAATGATGGTTTTCTGAATCTTACACTCAACTAAACATTGTCAATGCATCACGAATCTCTTTAGCTAAAAGAAGTAAACGTTACATATTAGCTGAGACATGTACTCACAGCCGGAAATCATGGAGGCCACGATGGTTGGGGCTGATTACAGTTACAGACGGCCCGGGCAGAGAATCAGGGTTGACCGGCACTTGCACACCGCGCTCCCACTCCTGTTTCCACTGGTCTGAGATGGTCCAGTACTCGTCATTTGACAGAGGCTCGCTGTCCGGCAGTTTCATGGCACTAATAAGGTCCTTTCGAAACAGCTATAACCATATTGGAGAATCACAAACCACTCCCTTCACAATGTCTTAGTTTAATTTATATCAGATACGTATTATATAAGAGGACAAAAACATTTATATTTACATTAACTTAATTGGTTATCTGGATATCTAGAAATGAGAGCAACAGATGGATAGCAATACAAACTTTCCGTGACCAGAGAGAGAAATGAAAAACTACTGGGCCAATACTTATTATTTCAAATGAACATTTAATAATTAAGTTATTTACATGTAATATAACTTATATTATTGTTTTAGAATTTAAAAGTGATTGCCTATTATCATTTTAAATTGGCATAATCTAACTAATATTTTTAGTCAAAAAAGAGAAACGTCTATCAACAAAGAGGTTCTCAGAAATATAAATAATAAGAAAAAAATCATATTAAAATTATTGCACAGTGTGAAAAAAGCTAAAGTGAAGATTGGGAATTAATTTAATCTTCAGGTTTCAAGTTCAGTAGCAAGGTCCACCAAAGAAAATTGATAGAAGTGTTTACATTCAAATAACGACGCAAAAGATTGGCAGACATCATCTTCATCTGCAACTGACAACTTCACAATAGTGTGAACTATGCTAAATAATGATCTTAGTAGATTTTGTTTATTGTCTCACTATGTTCAGCGGATCCGTAAAAGAGGCAAGGGAGTAAAGATGTACATGAATCAAAATCTGATAATTCTATTCATAATAAAACTTACAATATATACTTTATTTTCTTTCATAAAACTAAAGTACAACAAGAGAGTGATAGAATGCTGGGTCACTAAATGTTTTCACAAAAGCCTAGTATCCCTCTGTCCCTTAGGTCAGAGCTTACCCAGATTCTTAGGCTGCACCTATTTTTAAAAAATCTTTAAAGAAAAACAATATGTACAGCCAAAAACTGTACATTATGCTTGACCAAAACTCTATGTATGGTGGTGTTAATTACAAATTTCTGGTACTGACCTCAGCTGGAGCTTCCGTGGCGCTGCGGTTGTAGATGCTAGATATCTTGAGGTCAGTGTTGGGCCTGGGTGTCCATCCGGGATCCATGGAGGACGTCTCCTCTTCCTCCAACGCCGGTGGACGGCCCTTACGCCTCTTTGTAGGGACTGTAAAAACCACACCATCACTCCAACTAATTTGTTACTGAGATCTAGTCTAGTCTAACCTAATAACAACTAAAAGGGAATTCAAAACTTTTCCAAGTTTACTGTGTGTATTGATAAAGATTGGAACCCCCATCTTTACTTTTTGAAGGCAAGACAGCAAGAAATTTTTACTAGTATTACAAGAAAATGTTTAACAATGTAAGATTTACTATTTTTAATTCTTAATTTCTTATTGTTTTAAGATTTTAAGTAGATTTTTACTTTCTTTGAATGAATGCTTTTTCATAAAATGAAATATTATGTTTCATTACAAATAAGTTTTGTCCAAATTCAACATTTTTTATTTTACTACACCTATACTGATGTCAGTGAATCTTGTCTAGTAAAATGGCTATCAACGATGTTCTACGCTTTATTGCCAGTAAAGAGAACCAAAATGCATAGACTTACCTTGTTTAATATGTGAGATAAAGCAATTTTCCTAAATGTGGAGTATGTAATGCATTTATTAAAAGATCCACTTTAAGGACCATAGTAAAAAAGGTTTGTAATAATATTTTAAATTGAAAAATTATTTATTTCTGTAAAGTACTGGTCATCTTGATAGGATATATTACTCATCCAAATATACATATATTTATTATTAGTCAGTAACGTTAAAAATATGAAACACTACACAATGTTACTACAGACACACAAATCCATCACTGAGATCGTCATCAACATGAATAACACTTAAAATCAGATTGTGTAGAAAGGTATCTCCACTGAAAGTAGCCTATTATGAACTATTTATTCATTTTATATATATATATATATATATATATATATATATATATATTAAACTAAATATTCAATAGAAGGTATACAATGTAAATACAGTGTAACACCACCAAAGAATTAACATAAACAATCATCAGCCATCTGCCTGTTGTTTAAATTCATGGCATAGACTACTGAACAACAAAATCATACAGTACATAGCTTTTGTTACAATCTACAGCCAGCAAAGTAAAGAAATCCAAGAGTCCACGCTATATGTCTGCGGTTAAGGGAAAAATCTTGATGTCTCTACAGTACAGACATCTGCACTAAAAGGGATAAAGACTTTTACAATTTTACAGCTACGAATAGGATCGGAAACGGAAAATACTTTTATAATTTGAAAAAATTACGGTCAGATACATCAAAATCAGTAAGCCTCATCCTTCTGATGTGCTTTGTAATACGCAAGTAAGACAACAATAGAACCTCTGGATTAAAAGCTTTGAAAGGTATGTAGTAGCATTGGATATTATAAATGATCTCAGAATTAAGGCTTTACTCCTTAACTTAGCCGAAAATGAAGTTGATATATATTTGACCACTTTCCAGACAAAAGTTGTAATTACTCTGATGCATTAAAAACTTATTGATATTTTCACACCAAAACAAAATATGTATTATGAGATTTTCAAGTTTAGACAAACTTTCTAGTCACCAACTGAATCCTTTACAGAATATTATTCTACGTAACAACTTCTTGCAGAGAACTGCGAGTTCAAAGACATATTACATCTGAAATTGGCTAAAATAAGGCTATGTCAAATATTGTGGAAAAGTTAGCAATAAAACAAATTATATCTCCTGTCCAAAATCAAGATATTTTACAAAATAGCAGTCTGAGTTTAGAAGAAATCACAGGACTGCCTTTACAAACTTCTTTAGTTATTTATATGAAGCTAAAGATAAAGGCAAATGCATCTCTCTAGTAATGATTGATTATTCCCAAGCCTTTGATTAAATCAATCATGAAATTCTTCTGACCAAGATGAACTATTATGGTTTTGATGAGGGTAAGATTTTATGGATAATATCATATCAGCAAGAAAGACAGCTGGTCACAAAATTTGGCAATGAGACATCTCAGCCCATATTCAATTTCTATGGTGTACCTAAAAGTAGTTGCCTCGACCCAATTTTGTTCAACCTGTGCACACACACGTGCACGTGCACACGCCCACATATCAGACTTCCTGCTCTGTGTGTGCAAAGTTGCACTGTCCATTTGTATGCAGATGACTGTCAGCTGGAACTCACTTATGAGCCGGATATGATAGAAATGGCCATCAATCACAACAAAGCTAATCTATACCACTTGTCAACTTGGTCAATCCGAAATGGACTCAGGCAAAATAAGCAAATACACAGTCCTGCATGTTTCTCTGCACAATTAGTTACACACCCTTAATGAGAGTAGAGTGACGTTAGTGCTCGGTGGTGAGAGTTTGGCCATGTACAGGGGATATAGTTAAGATCTTGGTGTCGTTGGATTGTGGCCTCACTTTTTTTGATCGGATTTCTCATGTCACCCAGTGTACGATTAGTAGATTGAAGGGTTTGTGCAGATTCAAAATATGACTGCCGGAGACTGTAAAACTGTAGCTCATGCAGACGTTACTCCTGTTAGTCCTGTACTATTGTCTACCTTCTTATGGGAACAGCATTTCGAGCAACTAGTTTGTGGATAGTGAGCTGTTATTTTATTAGTTTTAGTTAGTATTTAGTATTGACCTGAGTTGATTTTAAAAACAGTTTGCTGAAATATGCTCCTAAATAAAGGCATTTACTATTTATTTAGATTTTGCTCTTATCGTGCATACTTTATTTAGCACTCATATGGAATCATAAAGAACCAATCCAACCCTGACTTTAAATTGACTGATATCTTTGAATTTAGGAGTGTGGAAGTAGTAGTTTAATGATAATCTACTGATTTAGGTAAAATAGGTTTTATTTAATGTTTCACAAAGCAAGGTTCATTATCAAGTGAATGCAGTTAAATAATCAACAAGGAAAAAGAAAACATTTATTCGCAATTGAGAATGGCCTCATAAAACTGGAACATAATGTCCTGCAAAAAAGATAATTTACATTTGTTCTAAGTTGTGATACTTACAACAAAAAGAAATACATTACATCTCTACTTCCGCTTCCGACTGTGGTCTGAACTGTCTATATATTTCTAAGTTCCCCTTCTGGACAATAGATATGTGTTGGTTGATTCAGATGAATAATCTAGGTTTCCTCTAGCAGAGAGTGAAATTAGACTTCAGCAATCAGCACTTTCGAAGTTCTCCAGAAATATTTTGGAATTCCAGACATTTTGAAGTCAGATAACAAACCACCTTTTCAATTAGTATAAAAACTTCCTTTGCCAATGGGAGACAAAATCTAAACATGTCACACCCACCCCACACGCCAGAAGCAAATGGTAACTCCGAGTAGTTCTTCAAAACTATTAAGGGGTTATTCAAGCAGTAGTAGTAGAAAATAAGAATTGGTAAAAGGTCCAATGTCTTCTTAAATAAATACAAAGCAACTCCATTGTCTACACACCTAAGGTATTGCCAGCTTAGATACGCTTTGAACATTCATTTAGTGTAGGGTATCTTCCACTATTTACACCATTTACATCCAAACAGATATTGTTTCTACTGATCAATTTAATAAATCCAAACAAGCTATATATCCGGTTGCTATATAGGGTCACTCTTCCAACTGCCTTTTACAATTTTAACCCAGAAGGCTTTATATAGTTAAAACAGCAGGTCAACAAATTCACACCAGCTTTTAATCTTGTTCTCTATAAGGTAACAGTAACCAACTAATAACCAAGAGAGGGAAAAGAAGGTGATAAGGATTTCCTCATTCTTTAAAATATCATTGTCCCTAATTATGAATTAATTGGGTAAAAATAGTCCTCCAACCTAGAACCTCCCTAAAGAGACAATGGGAAAGTACCTGAAGATGTAACACTAGCACCAAGAACTACTGGCCCTTTCTAGACCTTTTAGAAAAATTAAAATTCCCAGGTTGTTACAAGGGCTTTATTATTAACCCATGAAGGAGAGCTGTAATGTACTGTCTGTATATAATATGTAAAAAATATGATATAATTTAATATTTGAATTATATTTTGGTGATGTTAAATTACTTGTAAACATCTCAAATAGAAATATTAAATAATGTAATCATTTTCATATTTAGACTTTTACTATTTTACAGATATGCAGGTATATTATAGCTTCAAGCACTAATGCATTATCCATACCTGGACAATCATCACTACGATTGACCTGACGTTTGGCTCGATGTGACATTATGATCTGAACTTTAGTTGTGAATCCTCTGCTGCAGCTTTACAGCCTGAAACATAAATACAGAAATGATAGAAGTCTGTCACCAGCACTTAGTATTTAAGCAAAGACAATTAGTTGATATTCTGTACATTTCCTTCTGAAGATTTCTGATGAACAAGACATACGCTCTATGCACAAGAGTTCCATTTTCTTCCATAATGTCTGTTTAATGTGGTTTGACTGCAAGCTGCTAGGCATACAAGCTTTTAGACAGTAACCTATAAAAAGGAAAAAGTAAAGATTACAAGTCCTTACTACCAGTAGTGCATTTGCTTTTTCTGAAGACATACTTTTTACCTTATATTTCACAACTATTTCTTTGCTGAAAAATACATTATAAAAAACTATTAACTAATCTGTATAAAAAATGGCAGCTAATAAATCTGTACTCTTATAAATTTTTGTATGAGAAATAAATAAACGTATTATTATTATTATATAAATTAATTCTTATAAGTATAAAACTATAAAATCGTTTGGTTATCTTCGTTAGGGACTTGTAACCTTTATTTATATGCTTATTTATATTTATTTTGGGTTTAAAATATGCACAAATTTGGGGAAAGAGATGGAAAATGTATTAACATTTTACAAACTCTTAAATATTTATTCCAATGTCAATAGTTATAATTTTGAAGGTTGCCAACAGCATCCTTATAGCTATATACCGAAATCTAAGCCTATCTTAATTCTAAACTGCAAAAATGTTTCTATTTCTAATATGGACAAATAGGTGTTGGATTTTGTTTTTCATTTTCATGTTTAAACGAAAAACATGAAAATACCACAAAGCACTTATTTCTTATGATTGAATTATTTTATAAACCTTAAGTTGGTGCATTGGTCTCAAGATGGCAATTTCATTTAGAATTATTATGAGTTCATCCTTAACCTACAATGACTTGCGTAAGTTTCTTTACTTGTAATTGTTCTACCTATTTTTACAATAACACAAACACATTTAAAGAAGAAATAGTAAAAATATTTCCCTTTCATGAAAATTTAACCCTTCTAGAGTTTGTTATTTTATCCTGTAGTGTCAAGCTATTTTGGAGCTTTGCAAAAGGGATTTTTTAGATTTACTAAAACACAAATAAAAAGCAATGTATATGATGTTAAATCTAGTTTTTTTTAGGAAGAAATGGAAAACAATATGTGAATTTAAAACATTCCATAAAATCTTCTTTTTTATGGACACCAGTACAGAATAGTACGTTCTATAGTTGCATCCAGAATATGAGCATAATTAATAATATCAATTACTGGCTCTTAAATATTTTGTGTTAGCCTTCAAGATAATGTAAGAATAGAATCACCCCATCACGACAACACATCTACAAAGTAAATAAACGCACAAAATGCTGTGGTTTATCACAACGTATTTGTAAACTTATGTTCATGGACTAACAACAACATTACATAAGGCTCCTTATACACATTGAACTATTTGGTTTAACAGTTTGAATCATCTGACTGATCGTCACATGTGTGGGAAAGTCGTTCAGGTAAACAGTTTATCAGAGAACTGACGGGATTTACTGCCGTTGTCCAACCAATCCCGCTCTGACGACAAAAACTTATGTGTGTGGTTAATTTGGTCAGCTGGCCGTCTGTAGACTGGCGACTGTAGAGCTGCGTTTGGATGCAACCGTGATATCAAAATATAACATAACTTTTTTTTTTTTTTAATATAAAAATCAATTGTAATCTGATGACCAATCAATCGGAACGTGGGTGTGAAGAGCAATCGTTCATAGACCAAGGGAGGCCTCAGCCATGATACAAGTGGTAAGCGGTGGGCGTTAGATCGAGCGGCAATTTAAAGTTTAATGTTTGAACATATGGGGAACATTAACACTGGCCAAGACAGACGTGAGCGACAGAGCGGCAGAACGCTGATCTGCCGCCAATTCTAGACATTAAATATTTCTTCTGCCGCTCAGCCCATAGCTCATTCTGTCATTGCTGTAAAACATGTCGGAAGCAACCCTATCTTGGCATTACTTGATGTACCTTACCCATACAAATATATATTTATATAATTTCAATAAAGATTGAAAAAGTACTTGCTCGCTAGGGCTCGAACCCGGATCTCTCACTTGCTGTACGAGCATGCTACAACTTCACCACAAAGCACTTATTTTTTATGATTGAATTATTTTATAAACCTTAAGTTGGTGCATAATAATTAAGTATTTGTAAAACACAAATATAACCCTAGTAAGAAAGGTTCAAAAGACAACAAACTGTGTGCAATGTCAGACTGGGCTGCCAACTGCTTCTCAGCTGACAGAAGCTTAGTTTTAAACCATTAGACCTTTTGTACTTTTTTTAAATTTTTTCTAGATTGGATATTTCCAAATACCACATAATATTAAAGATGATTGATTACTGGTTATACAAGAAATATAAACAAAATATCCTAAAATAGATAGTGGCAAAGATTTATTGTTGTGACACTCAAATGGTTAACCATAATTATTGACTTTCAAAATATATCAACAATAAGAATTCAAACCATTTTAAATTCAGTTTTTAATCAGCTCTTGCTGAAAAGTTACTTATTGTCCCATAGAAAAACGATTCATCAGGTTCATCTTGTTAAAGAAAACCCTTAACACGAGATCACTCGTGCTGTTAGTTTGCACCTAACACTGGTAAACTATTACTAATCACAATTACTATTTTTCTTGCTCCTTAGTCTACGTCTCGTGTAAGTGTCTGTGAGCATGTTTTCACATGTAAAAAGTACATTCCGTGTGGTGGGAATTATTGGGGAGGAGGGAAGTGTGGTCCTGCATGCCCTGTTAGTACCAATAACCATGTGAGTAACAGCGTCCTGTTTTATTAGCTGCTGCCTAACAACACGAGTAACCATGTCCTTGTATTTTGTGTGTTGAACTTTGGTTGTCTTTTAGAATTTATTTTAATATTGTTATTTAGATAATATTTTTGCCTTAACTACATGAAATTTACAACTGATATTTTTAAATAAACAATGAGGACACATTCTAGGTTGGTTGGAAGAAAAGAATGATTTATTGCATGTTGACAGGTCATATTTAGATGCATAACTGAAATTGAGGACCAAGCAAATGTCTGTCTAAAACACTTGCAATACCCCACGAGACAAGGCATTCATTTGTTGCCGAATTTCGTGCTTTCCCTTCGCAAGAAGCCAAAGGTATTGTGGGAACACCTGTGATTCCAGCAAAACCTCCAGAAGCAGGACCAGAAACTCGATGTTTACACTGACATGTCCAGAAAAACAGGTTTACACAGGCTAAGTGTGCAGCTCCAGAAAATCCTCGAGATGGAGAGTAAATTTTAATAATCAGCTTGGTGGAAGGTAATCAAAGACTGTACATGTTTATGTAAATGAACAATTTAATAATAGTATATTGAATACAAACACAAGAAGGCACTTGGCTCAATATATTTTCATGATTAATTTAATAATATCAAATATTTTGTACTAACAAAATTTTTTTATATTTTTCAATATTTAATAATAATGTACTGAACACGGTTTTAAATGTAATTATGTATAATAAATAGCAGACGATTACTGTACAATCTGCTTTTGTTCATGTTTTATTCTACCAATGTTAGATCCAACCTAACATGAGAGAAATGGTGATACTCTTAAGCATACAAATGATCCCAGGTTAACACAGAAAATTATGAATAACTATAAAAGCTACTATTGGAATTTCTTTGTTAAATTAAAGTGACTGGTGATTTAAAATGTTCATTTCTTACACAATAAGTGTGAAGCAGAGATACCATTTTCATTTACCTATAATACCAAAAAATATGTACAAATTTTAAAAGATGCTAAAGTTAGTGTCTGGCCAAGCTTATCTCTATCAAACTATCCATTGGAAAAGATCACTTATGATAAGGATAAAGAAAAAAAATACAGATTAACATCATCAGAACCAAACACAACAGATTTCACTTTATGTAATGTATTTTCTTTTCACTAGGTTCTTATGAGAGCTAATTAGCTTCCGGTGATGTATCATTTTAAACATGAGGAAAATTTTAAAAAATGAGTTGTAAATAGGAATTAATTTGAAATCCGTAAGTTTTTCTATATAAACTTAGATTTTTAGTATCTCAATGCTAATGAATACAAACATAATGATTATCTGTTAATACAAATTATTTATGATTTATATTCAATTTAGTTTCTTATGGGGGAAACTATGCTGAATATAAATAAAAACAATTTGTATTAACAAAATGTAATTGATTATTGACAATTCATTAGAATCGAGATATTAAAATATATGTTTCTATAGTGACAGATTTATGGATTTAAGACAAATCCCTATTTATAACCCAGTTTTAAACTTAAGCCCTATATTAAAATTGGAGCCTCAGATGTGTGGCTGGCAGCTTACTAGTGTTCCCTCTTAAGGAATTACACTATAACTTACTCAAAAATCTTATATTTTTCCTAATAATGTGATGTATTTTGTAATGCAATTAAAAATACTTCTCCATGAAAATAAACCAATAAAGCACATACGAGGTCCAATCAAAAAGTATCCTACCTTTTGGTGCAACGTAAAACTGAAGTTACCTGAAAAAAGCTGGCGTTAATTTTCTTCAAAATAAGCACCCTGAGAAGCAACACAACGATTCCAGCGACGTTTCCACTTCTGGAAGCAGTCTTGAAAATCACTTTTCGGCATCGCCATGAGATCAGCCGTCGTTTTTTTCATAATTGCTTCTCGACTTTCAAATCTGGTGCCTTTCAATGGTTTTTTGAGGTGGGGGAAGAGCCAAAAATCGCATGGAGCCATATCTGGAGAGTACGGAGACTGAGGAACTTGCGGAGTGCCGTGTTTCGCCAAAAAAAGT
This sequence comes from Homalodisca vitripennis, assembly GCF_021130785.1. Lineage (NCBI taxonomy): Eukaryota > Metazoa > Arthropoda > Insecta > Hemiptera > Cicadellidae > Homalodisca > Homalodisca vitripennis. Next base: position 65,424,541 of record NC_060207.1, read on the forward strand.
TTGAATGAGCTGGGAAGAATGAGCTGGCGCATTGTCGTGGTGTAGCCGCCAATTTTGAGACGCCCACAAGTCAGGTCTTTTGCGGCGAATCGCATATCGGAGACGACGTTGGACACTTAAATAGTACTGTGCATTCACAGTTTGACCCTCAGGGGCATATTCATGGTGCACAACTCCACGGTGGTCGAAAAAAACAGTAAGCATCACTTTGACATTGCTTCGAACTTGCCTTGCTTTTTTTGGCCGAGGATCCTGGGGAGACTGCCATTGTGATGACTGAAATTTGGTCTCAGGGTCATATCCATAGACCCAACTTTCGTCTCCAGTTATTATCGATGTCAAAAAGTCCGCATCATCCTCACAACATTGCAGCATGTCCTCGGCAACATCCAATCGCCGTTGCTTCTGCTCGTCTGTCAGCAATTTTGGCACAAATTTTGCGGCTACCCGGCGCAATCCCAAGTCATCCGTTAAAATTGCTTCAGCTGATCCGAAACTGACATCTAACTCAGTACTTACTTCCTCCACAGTCATTCGACGATTTTCACAGATCAAAACTTTTGCTTTCTCGATGATTTCCGGAGTTCGACTTGTTTTTGGTCGGCCCGAACGCGCGTCACTTTCTGCCGAGGTTCGACCACTTTTGAAACGGTTATACCACTCTTTAATCTGCGTAACACTCATTGCCTCATTTTCGAATGCTAGCTGAATTTTCCGAATGGTCTCACTTTGTTTTTCTCCGAGTTTCACGCAAAATTTAATGCAATAACGTTGTTCCACTTTTTCCGTCATCTTCACAGTTAGAGAAAACCGATACGCGCACTTGACTTATCAGTACATACTGACCCGTCTCCGGCGAACCAGTCGGGGGATCAAGATAAGACTTTGTACCTTTCCTTATCATAGTAGGAACTATTGTCGCAACAAATCTTATCTCATTATTGGCAGCAGAAGCCGCGATACACGACGAGGTCGGATACTTTTTGATTGGACCTCGTATAGAAGGAAATTCTGCTATTTCAAAAAAAAAAAAACAAAATAAACAAAAGATCGCCCTGATACTCGTAACCAATTATTGATTTTTAAGGCAGAATGCACTAGAAACTTCTCTGATAAAAAGCACTTTCAGTTTGCGTGGGAAACTTTTCCCAGCACCTCAGAAATTCTAAAGACACCCTTTTGAGATTTCATATTTAAACAATTTTCCGAGGGAGGGCTCAGCATTCCCTTCTTCTTCAGGGGTATGTATTCAATACAAGAACAATTTTAATATGTCAAGACTCAACAATTTACATTCAAGATTAATTGTGAAAACCATACATATAATACCAGAGATAAGGATGAAATAATAATGCCTGACATAATTTTAAATACTATCCAAAAAACTTCTTATGCTGGGATAACATTAAGGTATTTAAATCATTGCTAAAAGATAACTTAATTCAAAAGGCTTTTTATTCATTAGAAGAATTTTTTTTTATATCATATTATTATTTATACAGTGGTTGAAAAAACGGATGGATTTAAATAGCATAGTATAAATGGATGGAAGCTGTCAGTGACCACTGAGAGATGCTATTTTGTAGTTTAAAATGTCCAGTGTTTTTAGTAGCAACAACGCAGTGGACTCTACAACATCGAATAGCTTGATGTCGTTGCAAATTAAAATGCTGTTTTAATGATGAGCGATGAAGCTCGCTCCATTCGAACGGACCTGTAAACATATAGAATGTTGCTATTGGGCAGCTAGCAACCCATAAGAAATGCATCAAGAACCACTGCAGTCTTAAAGGTATGCTTTTGTGGGGTTTCAAAAATGATCGTTGGATCCTATTGTTTTTCAGAGGTTGGTGTAACTGTCACAGTTAATTCTCAACGTTTCGTGGAAATTCTATGAATTGTTTTGCAGCTGCAACCTGAAGCATTCAGGATCAATACGGCATAGATATGGATTTAACAAGATGGAGCTACAGCCCATACAAGTAATGCATCTATGGAAGTTGTTAGAGAAATGTTTCCTGATTACGTGATTTCACGTTTAGGCAATCTCCAAGCCTGCTCACACGCCAGATCTATTGTTCTGCAACTTTTTTTAATGAAGTTACAAAAAAAGTTAATGCAGCAAAACTCGTTCACTTGAATACTTGAAGGCTGTAATGTGCGAAGAAATTGCTACTGTATCACAGGACATTATGTACTTGACACTACACTACAAAAAAATAAATAAATAAATTATAATTATAAAAATTTTGACACCATTCTGTGCTTGAAGCTCATGAATAAAGTTATCTGTATCTGTATCTGTATCTGTATCTGTATCTGACACTTTTGACATTAATTTTAGGAGACATTTTAAGTAACTAAGTACTTTGGAATCCTTAATGCCCAATTTTCAAATTGGATTATTTGTTTTTAATTGTTTTGGTGTTTTATAGCATTATAGCACTTATAGCATTTGAAAACATGGGCGTTCTTTTTGCATATCCTGTACATATTAATTATTTACATTATATTATTAATTGTTATTTTGATTTAATTGTTATTTAAAAAAAATTCATTCAAATTACAAAAATTATCAATACTGCAATTAATTTTAATTGTCAGTTTAAATAGAACATATTAAAAATTATTATTGCTGTACAATCAGTATAATTTTACATTATACAAAACTAAATGTAATAACGCTATTTATTGTATCCGTGTGCAAAAAATGTAAATAAAGATATCTAGACTTTGACACCAACTCTCAGGAGTTTCAATTCTACTTCTAGAATTCTAGAACTACTTGCATCATTTATCAAAAACACTGGTATCTTCACCTTATATAACTGTTCTTAATAACCTAATTAAAACTATCTTCAATTGCAATATACTAACCAAAATATACAAATGTTATTCTTCACCAATTGATATTTTATTAAGACAACAAGAATACAGTAAAAACACTATTTCAATATAACTGTAAATAATAATTTAAGTTTATACATTAATACCAAGTAGGATTCAACAAAACCATTGCATTGCTTACTATAAATGATGCCACAAGAAAAACCTTGGATAGTAGATAATCCATTATTGACTTCATTAGATGTTCGGGTAAGCAATTAAGTAGATAGATGTTAATGTCTTATAAAAGTAATATAAAAGTTTAGGTCCTAAATCCAGGTTCAGCAATTTCCTCACACCTTGAATAATCACATTTAGCTTACTAGATACACAAAATTTCTACAACTTCTAGTTCAGGTTGTAAGCCTTAACTAGAAATGGTTTCCTTCTAGAAGTGGTTTCCTTACAGCTTGAATAGTCACATACTGCATCATACCAGTCTTGTCAAGCAGCTGGAACAGAACACAGTTGAATTCTACAATCATGTAGTTCAGTTCATAATCTTGCCATAATTGGTTCCTCACAGCTTGAATAATCACATGCTGGATCTTACCAGTCTTATCAAACAGCTAGAATAGAACACAGTCGACTTCTACAATCATGTAATCCAGTTCATAATCTTGCCATAATTGGTTCCTCACAGCTTGAATAGTCACATGCTGGATCATACCAGTCTTGTCAAACAGGTGGAACAGAACACAGTTGACTTCTACAATAATGTAGTTCAGTTCATAATCCTGTCATAATTGGTTCCTTACAGCTTCAACAGTCACATGCTGGACCATACCATTCTTGTTAAACAGCTGGAATGGAACACAGTTGACTTCTACAATCATGTAGTTCAGTTCATAATCCTGCCATAATTGGTTCCTCCAGCTTGAATAGTCACATTCTGGACCACATCACACTTGTCAAACAGCTGGAATAGAACCCAGTCGACTTCTACAATCTTGTAGTTCAGTTCATAATCCTGCCAAAATTAGTTCCTCACAGCTTCAATAGTCACATGCTGGACCATAACAGTCTTGTTAAACGACTGGAATGGAACACAGTTGACTTCTACAATCATGTAGTTCAGTTCATAATCCTGCCATAATGAGTTCCTCACAGCTTGAATAGTCACATTCTGGACCACATCACACTTGTCAAACAGCTGAATATAGTCGACTTCTACAATCTTGAAGTTCAGTTCATAATAATGCCAAAATTGGTTTCTCACAGCTTGAATAGTCACATGCTGGACCATACCATTCTTGTTAAACAGCTGGAATGGAACACAGTCAACTTCTACAATCTTCTAGTCCAGTTCATAATCCTGCCATAATTGGTTCCTCACAGCTGGAATAGTCACATTCTGGACCACATCACACTTGTCAAACAGCTGAATACAGTCGACTTCTACAATCTTGTAGTTCAGTTCATAATACTGTCAAAATTAGTTCCTCACAGCTTTAATAGTAACATGGGATCATACCAGTCTTGTCAAACAGTTGAAACAGAACACAGTTGAATTCTACAATAATGTAGTTCAGGTCATAATCCTGCCATAATTGGTTCCACACAGCTTGAAGTCACATACTGGGGCACACTAGTCTTGTTAAACACCTGGAATGTAATACACAACTGCTAAAATCTTCTAGTTCAGGTCAGAAAACATAATAAGAGATTTCCTTTCACCTTGAATAATCACATACTGGATCTCATCAATGTGCCAATGTCTAACAAGCGGAATGTAGAACACATAGTGTCGACTTATAGAGATCTAGTTCAGTAGAAATATTTTAGTATGAGTTTGCTCTATCACAGATCTTCAGTACATGAGATTCAGAGCTTAATGTGGGTGTAAAATATGATGAGAGTGACAATGGTGAAAGGTTATCGCTTAGCACTTCTTAATATTGAGGTTCATTCTATTGGCTTCGCACCAGCGATAAAGTTTATATAGATCCTCCTGGATCTGTAGGCTATCATCTATAGATATGATAGAGAAAATCTTCACATCCTCAGCGAAAAGAAGCAAATTCCCCTGAGGTGCCTCGGGAAGGTCATTTATGATTAGTGAGAAAAGATTTGGTCCTAGTGGCGATCACTGAAGAACTCCCAGGCAAGAAAAAAATTCTGAGGAAATAGCTAACGCAAATTTGACATATAGTCACCGGTCTAAAAGGTAACTAGTCAACCACTCTAATTCAATGTTTCCAAAGCCTTAGACAAGCTTTTTTTATAGAAGAAGAGGTGATCCACCATGTCTAATGCCTTAGGAAAAATCTAGATATATTGCATCCAACTGATGATTACAGACATAAACTTCTTGAATCTATGATTGAAAAAGTATTAAGTATTATACATTCTTCAAGTGAAACCATGCTGCTAAAAGCAGATTATGCCAACCAGTTTGAGCTTGATGCGGCCAAGGTAGAGATTTTCGAAAACTTGGCCATAGCTGACAGATTGATAAAGGTCTGTAATTAGTAACATCATCAATAGGTCCTGTTTTGTGAATGGAAACAACATGTGCGGCTTGGAAGATGGAACATCAGTGGCCAGAGATGTGTGTGATCACAAATTGATCCAGCAAATAAACTTTCACAATACTTTAAGACCATAGGTGGTGTCTCATCTGGACCCTAATCCTTAGTTTCGTCAAGCTTCTTAAGCTTATCCAATACTTCTTACGGGCTGAATCTTAAAAAAGAGGAGTTTCCATCCAAAGTGGTTGCCACTAGCAGGAGTGAAAACTTCTATCGGTCTAATGAAAACTGAGGAAAAGAAGTTCCTAAACAATTCACACATTCCTTGAGGTTCATTTGACATATTGCTATTGTAAACCGTGCCTAAGGGTGTCAAGTAAATGTTTATAATTACAGGCTGTAGGTTGTTACTTGAATTGTTTGTGGAGATTTTTTTTTAGTTATCACCAGATTTTTGAGCAGGTATAGAACAATCTGTGGAAAGGTGAAATACGAATTCTCCTCATTGGCGAATTTACGTTAACTACCAGCATACCAGCAATCGTATATAGAAAATTTGCTTCATTGAGATTGGAAGTACTCAGAATGGACATAAAGTCAACAACTGAAAGAGAGTTGTGAGTATTTTGTAAATTGCATCTTTTAAAGTCGTATTTGTACTATTTTGAATTACCATCTGTAGTTTTATTATTGAAAGGTATACAAAAAAAAAGAGGGGAGGGGTGATCCCTCTCTTCCATGGGCAGAACAGCATCAATTTCCAAAGAAATAATTTAGCCTCCTTTTATTTACACATAAGACTAGATCCAATGAGACACCTCTTCTGTTATAAATATGGTTAACTTGAGAAGATCATAAATTTAACTTACTGTGAAAATTACATGTCATAATAAAGATCTGTTCTTGTTTCCTGCCTCCCAAAGGAAACAATGTCGTCGAGAAGGAGTCCACTATGTCCCAATCTACTATTTGTTATTAAATTATATTCTTGAAAATAGATTTTAATTATGTCATAAAATGTAATTAGTGATAACAAAGTTAAAGATAACCTATACGAGCGCTCACATGCTCTGAGTTTGAATTTGGGTACTATCTTGAGAGATATTTTTCTTTTTTATTTTGCTATAAGTGCATGGTGGTGCCTGAGACGCCACCCTTGATAGCCCACACTCAAAGTCATTGCTGACGGAAACTTTAGTTCATCCAAAGTGCCAGATCATCCAATGTGATCTGACGTCGGAAAAGTTGGAAGATCTGAATGTGACCTTAAGTCGGGAAAGTACGATCAAAAATGTCCCTGGCCATCAGTGGTACCTTTGGCACCACCCCGCACTTCTGGCGAAAAAAGAAAAACATCTCTCGAGAGAATACCTAAATTCAATATCAGATTACGTGAGCGCTCAAAAACTTTTTATCTTTATAATATGTATCTATGAATTTACCTGCTTATATAGCTTAATAACAAATAGTTTATAGTGACTAGATTATAGAGAGTGGCCTCCTTCTTGCCGACATTGCTTCCTTTTGGGAGGCAGAAAACAAGAACTGATTGTTATAAGACATGTAATTTTCACAGTAAGTCAAATAAAGTCTACTCTTCATAATAATGAAATGAAGTTTTTTAAGAGAGTTTTTTAATAGAGTTTTTTAAGTTCCATTAAGAAAAATTCTTCCATAAATAGTGGCTTCTGGATAAAACCAAAGTATGAAAAACTTTGGTAAGCAAGCAATAACATCCTTTTCTACACCAGAGCAATAGTTAGAGAATTTTAATCAGAAAATCAAGATTTGTATGCATTATTATTTAAATTTAAATCAGGGAGGATTTCTTACACTTGAAAAGGACTATGGATATGCTAGATATAACATAATAAACATTAATAACAATTTATCCCCGCACGATTCAAAGATAAAAGAAATTGCACAATAATATTCAATATTAAATATTTTACCACTTAGTCTAACTGTGTCTAGTATCTAATGTTGCCTAATAAAAATGTATATTGTACTTACTACATAGCTGAGGCTGGAAATCTTAATGACAAGACAAACCAACAACGAATATATCTGAAAAACAAACAAAAAAGGGTTAATATGTTGTTGAACATTTTCATATGCAAACTTTCAAAGAAATGAATTCATGTTCTCACTCAATGTACAATAGAACTCCAATTATCAGAAGCAACTGATGATTAGACTAACTCAAAAGAAATACAGAAATCCGGTTTTACAAATTACAAGAACACTACAATTTCAAAATCTCAGTTTGGGAAGTATCATTCATTTATAAACAAATTAAATCAGTTATTAAAGAATTTTAATGTAATATAGCTGAAGTAGTATTATTGCATTGTGACAAATGGTTAATTAACCTTTTAAGGAGTGCGTGTAAACGATACATAATGAGTAAGGGCGTCATATGACGTATATTCTTATAGTGGCCCAAAGGAGTACGGACGTCATATGACGTTTAGCCTCTGTATTTTTGTATTATCGTAAATGCATTGTTATTACTGATTGCCTTTAGGTAGATAGTTTGTAAAGTGGTTCCATCTATCGGCAACATACTTAACTTCCATGTTTGTGCTTGTATTCACTTGTAATCTGATTTTAACACGAGATCGCAGTAGCCACCCGGTAGAAGCTACTGACTCAAGGTCTCGTCGCACGCGCATCAAATTGCTGTCAGAATATGCTGCCACATTTTACTAGCCATTCCTTGTATACTGCATACTGTGGCCATATTTATCTTGTGAGAGTGACATATTTGTTAAACAACCATCTAGTTTGTTACTGTTGTCCAAATGGCAGACAATACTGATTGAGTCTGCCGTAGTGAGGAAATAAGACACATTTGATTTTGAAAAAGTACTGACATATTGACTTGTAGAACACGTAGTCCTTTTTTATTAAGCTTTCAAATATAAATAAACATTTTTTAAGAAATTTTAAAGATTTAAATTTTTTAATCCTTTTGGATTTTATCTATTACTCATTTTAGACTATCAAAGGAAGACGTCATATGACGTCCGTACTCCTTAAAGGGTTAATAAGTTTGCTAACTTTAACTAAAGGTTTTAGCAGCAATCAGAAGTACAATGTATGTCACCAAACGTAACTCTGCTCCATTCATAGTCAAAAGATATAGATTTTTTTATTACTTTTCAGTGTACTGCCATAACACATAAGTCAAAATAAAATAATTTACAAGTACACTTTTCAGTATTCTACACAAGAAAATGTCAGATTCTAATATTTAACATTGGTAATGCATGGGAACCTACAATCTTTTCAATGTTACAAAACTTAAAACCTAACTAGAGGATAAATTAACCTACTAAATTGTGTCATCCATGGGTAAGTTAGTCTAAAGTTTTTATTTTTAATTGTCAATAACAAAATTTGAATAGGCCAATTTAAAGTGATCAGCTTAACTATGCTACAATATACTAACACATTGCCACTTTTCAATATTTAAAAACTGCTTAGACTACATTATTAATGATGTAAAAGAATATTTTTATTCCTACAAAGTCTGATACAAAGTCATTTTCTAAAGTGCTCCAGTCATTTATTTCTTAAACTATGTTCACTAACCAGTTTTACGTCCCCGTTATAAATAAAATCAATAGCCTTAAATAACAAGTTATATGTATATTCATGATTAGATCTTCTGAAATTCTATATTACCTAAGTACAATCTAGAGGGATTTTTTTCATTTCATAGAAGCAGTATAGAAAGCAGCACCATCGTGCCACTGACTTTCCAGTACTCTGTAAACATTTTTAATTAATTTTCTATCAAACTGTAAATTATAAATCGTATGAAAAGATTCAAAGGTAACAATATAATAGCATATAAATTTACCATCGATGTAGACCACACAGGCTATTTATCTCATTGAATTTATTATTAAATAGCTCAACATTATTCTTATAATTTGGCTCAAATTCATCTGCTACCTAACCAAGATCTATCAGATTTTATATAGCAATTGATCAAAACATGTTAAATAAGATTAACCTTTACTTGACAAAACATTAGATACCTAACTTACTGAAGGCCTACATCATCAAATACACAATCTGCTATATATAAGCTAAAGTGCAACTCCACTACTCAAAACATTTAGAGCATAATAAATAACATCTAGCTTCAAATAACATAAACTTAATGACTAACCTAAAATGACTTTAGGGACCTTTAACCAGAAACTAGATGACTTTAGGGATCTTTAACCCGAAACTAGATGATCTATCAGTTATTTTAAACAGTACATAACATTTACCATCTAGAGACAAACTGTTGAAAGACTAACAAGAACTAACTTTTTTCATTAAAAAATCCGCTAATCACTTTGAAGCTGAAAAGGGGGGATTGAAAGACAAACTGACTAGACTACACAGCATATCATTCTTCACTTCAATAAGCTGTTAAGCTTAAAAGCTGTTCAATAATTCCTAGTAAAGTTATTTTACCAAAAGTAGACTAGATTAATCAAAAAGTTACCAACAAAAGTAACTGACAAAATTGATGAAAATACAGATTGTGTGAGCTGTATTACTAAAGGTAATTTTACTCAGACTGCTATTGTCAATACCTTGAATCTAGAATTAAATTAAAAAACAATAATAGACAATAAAGTCTTTTTGCGTAGTTAAGTTAGATACCTAAATTATAGGTTTTACTATGATAAACTTTAGCAAATGGAACTTTAATGTGATATGATTATTAATGAAAACCATATAAGATTAAGTTAGGTTATGTTAGTTTTGGTTAGGTTATGTGTAGGCCTTGTTCTATATCAGACTCAACTTCATAGTTGAATGTTATGAGAAATTTTTAATCCTACTGTAAATTTTTTACTTAAGTTATATAAACTGATTACTGCCATACTCATGATATGTCTACAGTGTAAATAGCCTTTTAGTTAGATCTATTTTATTTCTTTGGTTAAAAAACATTTCATTATATTAAATGTGAGCCTATTAAACCTATTATATTAAGCCTATTAAACTTCAATAACAAGCTGATAACTGTATTAGCTTAAATGATAAGCAAAATGGCTAGACTGGCTTTTCAACTTGTTATTAACTTAGTTCAAAAGTACAATAAGACCATCCCAGTGATATCGCGATCTCTCATATGAATCTGGCAGACTAGGTTACTAATTGATCGATTCAAATCAGAATCTCATTAACCTAATTATCTTTAAGTAGCTCACACAAATATCCAATCCCAAAGTTTACAATTAAAGAAAAATAACCTAATTTTTTTTTAAACCAATAAGTTTTGATAAAACATAACTTAATCTGTTTAAAATTGTACAATTTACACAGGCCTGAATGAGTCTGATGGGCTTGTAAACAAAACTAAGGTTATTTCATAGAAACCCAACCAAATACAAGGTTATAAGTTTAAATTACGTAGCAAGAGTGATCCTGCAGCTTTGGGCAATAAGATTTTGATAAAGTAATACAGTGCTTTTATTCTGTAAAGGAAATTTCTGATCTTCTCAGGTCTGTTATTGTGAATGTTCCACAGTGCATACTCTCTTTATAGTACTAAAATCATGTGTACCCACCTATATATTCCACCTATATAAATTACAAGATTATCTAACTTTGATTTGTTTACTGCATTTTTCCCTAAAACCGACTGAATTTGTTAAAATAGACTAATATTTTACTATTTAAAATGGCTTACAAATAGGCCATTAGTGATGTAAACATTGCAGCTTGAAACCCATTTAACAAGTTTCTGATGGCAATTGTCATACACATAAACTTATTATAGTGAGGAATTTAGTATTATATCATGAATTTACAAAATAGTTAATGTATTAAGCTTCAAAGTAGGATTAAAACTACAATTAAAGGCTATCCCACGGCTGCATTTAGGCCTATTAACATTGACAACACAGATGGCAGCACTAGCGATAAGACTTTTCACTAGCTCCAGAGACGAATTAAAATATGATTTTCACTTATTTTCATGAGATATCCTTAAAATTAAATTAATGGATTAGTTAAAATACGATACCATAGTACTTTGTAAATGGATAACGGGTCGAAATAATTCCACAATTCACTAAACTAACACACACTAAAATCGAGATGCCATGTCTCTGTCATCAGCCTAACCAACATGTCCTCATTCCAAATTCCCATTTCACTTTAAGCACTGTAACCCACCACAAATAAATAACTACTTATATCAATGAATTTCTGAATATTTCAACTACTCAGCCACTTTATTCAATGAAGTTTAAATTACACATACACCACATATTACCTAAATAAAACGAGATAGTGTCATTTGGCGCCATCATGCCTGAAAAAATAACTGTAGAAGTTCACATCACGTGACCACATCGCGAGATCTCGGCTTTGGCGATACATTTTTGGGATCCAGATTCCAACAGGGCATCCAACATATTGTGTCTTTAGTTTTATAATTTGAAGAGTGTTTGTTGTCCTGAAATAAAAAAACCATGCTAATGTGTCGAGAGCAGAAACATTTGATATAGTTGAGCAACACTCTCTGTATCTAAATGTGAAATACGTTTTACTCATACATTTCTATTTATTTGAAAATTGCCTGATCTCAACTGTCAAATGCACTCGTTTTATTTCAAGACGTTGGTAACAGTTGATCAATTCTCACCACACCACATCATAAGTACAGTCATGTCAAACAAGAGTTAAAAGCGTAAACAAGTACAGACGACAAGCGAAACATCAACACTGTGTCATTCGTGTCTCTTATGGAAAATCTCGTTTGGTAGAGAAAATTATTTTGTTTTTTGTACTGATTCTAACAAGTAATAGTCCAGAACTTTTTATTATTAATTTATGTTTTTGTAATTTTTTTTGAAGGACGTTTTGGTGGTTATTAAACATAGATTGCAATTGTTTACATAATAAAAACACCTGAAGGCACTAAGCATGGATGAGGTTAGTCATTCTTGTTTGCATTTTTTGACTGTATTTATTATTATCTAATATAGTTTGATAACTATTTATAAACTTATTATGTATAATTATGATAATTTATTTGTGTGTTAATGGGTTATTTTGTTATAAGTTATTTGGATTTTTACTAATCTTTGAACCATGTGGGGTAATAATGGAGTAGGTAAAATGTATTCAATCCTAGTGATTTTACTTTGTTTCCTTACTGTGTTGTTTCTGTTAGTTTGTCACTAAATACTACATTGAGCTAACAATTATAATGTATAGACAAATCATACACCTAAGTAATCTATGCTGAATAAACTAAAGTTACTATTAGAGCATAATTATGTTACATTTTGTCTTCAAATTAGGCTTTTAACTGTTAACTGTCCCAGATTTTTTTAAATTTTGCTGGTATTTGCCTGAGTTATGCTGCCATTTGTCTGAGTTATGCTCCCTGAGACGTGTTAGTCCCAGCCATATTTACCTACTACAAATGTATAATTTTTCTTAAGATTGCTTATACTTTGTAATTACTGATAAACATTATTAATTATATTTTTATTTGCTTCATAATGTCTGCTCTGTCACTTTACATTAAACTAGACCTACTAATCATGTACAACACATTTTTGTAAATAAAAGTGTTGTAAAGAGAAGCTTGGCCTGAAGTTAGCAAGTGGTACCTCCCTTAAACACAGTCCCTGATGCATCCCCACCAGTCTTAAGAACTTCCTCAGGATACCTTCAAGCATATTAATTAGATCAAGGTGGTAGGGGGACCAAACAGGGCTAGCATACTTGCGATGAATCCCAATGTCCTGTGTGCATGTCTGCATAAATCATAAGCATGCACATTGAAGAAGAGATTGGCATATAATATAACACCCAAGTCCTTTATGGTGGACCCCCTATCTAGTGGTTGACTACCCAAGGTGTACTGGAAATGAGTAATTGTGCAGTCAGACAAAAGTCATGACAGAGCACTTAGAAAGGTTATTTCATGTTGTTTTAATTGAAATTTCGGGTAGACTTTAATAAGCGGCCTATGCTAGTTATTTGATCGCTATTAGCAAATGGTTTGGTTGTTTGTATCCGAATAATAATTCAATATTACAATTTATTTTACTTATCATATAATTTTAACTTCTTATATTAATTTTAATCTAAACAATAAACAACAAAAAGTAACTAATATTTTGAGACTTTGAAAATGACGATGAATATGAGGAAAATATGTAAGATATTTCTCACAAGTGACGAGATTTGTTTAAAAAGCTTCAACATGGGTTTGGCTCTTGGTAACACATGGGGAGAATTCTTTCCTCCATTTCCCAAAAGCGGTTACTTATTGATATCAAGCTGAGCAAGTTATATTGTAAGGTTTCTTTGATATCTAAGTCTAGGCCATAGTTGGTTTTATTGTTTTATTATTTGTGTATTAAAATTGTAATGTACGAGATTCTTCTCGTTACAGTAATTTATTATAACTCTTATTGTATATAATTTTTACATATCAAAGTTAGATAATATATCGAGTTGTTCAATAATAGCAATAGAATAACGAGTGTAGGCCGCTTATTAAAGTCTCCCCGAAATTTCTGTCAAAAAATAACTTAAGGTCCAAAATAAATAAAACTATATTTCATTAGAGCACTCAAAAATAAATTACTTCCCAACATTTTATAGAATTATATTCACAAATGGTCCAGATAAAAATCAATGACAAAAGAGGACTACTTCAGTTTTGAAGACAGAATTGCTAAATCAATGTAAAAGTGTACTAAAGAGGTCATTACATACCAACACAATGAAGTTAAAACACCAATTGTTTCAGAATTTGATGAAACGTGATTCATCTGTTCCTTATATATAAACAACCATGCAAAGGGGTAGACTTTAATAAGCGGCCTACACTCGTTATTTAGTTGCTAGTATTGAATGGTTCGATTGTTTTCATCCGTAGAAATAATTCAATATTACAATTGATTTAACTCAGCATATGATTTGAACTTATTCGTTATAGTAATTTTAATATATATTAAAATTATATATATTAATTTTAATATATATAATAATTAATATATATATTAATTATTAAATAATAAATAAATAAATAAATATGAACAATTAACAACAAGAAGTAACTAAAATTTGTAAACTTTGAAAATAGCGATGAATATGAGAAAAATACATAAGATATTTCTCACAACTGACTGTTTAAGTGACTTCAACATCTGGAATTGGCTCCTGGTAACCCATGGGGAGAATTCTTTCCTCCATTTCACAAAAGCGGTTACTCGTTGATATCAAGCTGGGCAAGTTGTAATATTGTAAGGTTTCTTTGATATCTAAGTCCATAATAGTCAGTTTTGTAATGTTATTGTTAAATTTATGTTTTTAAAATTGTAATGTACAAGATTCTTCTTGTTACGATTATTTATAACTCTTATTGTATGTGATTTTTACATATCGAAGTGGAATAGTGTATCGAATTGTTCGATAACAGCAATCGAATAACGAGTATAGGCCGCTTATAAAAGTCTCCCCATGCAAAGTATTGACTTATCTCTTTCAGTTTTCTTTTTACAGCCTCTCTTAGAGAGAAAATCATATCTTTAATATTTATCAATAGAAATTCTTGAAAATTTTGATTTTAACTAATGGAACTGTGCTGATTAAAAAAAAACATAAATATACACTCTATATCTTACTTCAATAGAACCTCGATAAGAACGAATTTCAAAGGCTACGGAAAATATTTGTCTTATCGAATTATTCTTAATAAAGAGATTTTTTTATTGAGGTGTAATACTACTGTTATTTGTATTATATACGTCCTTGTTCTGAGATAATTTCTGTAAAACGATGATATTTGTGGCCAATCGCTACAATACGAATTGTTATTAACGTAACTGAAGATATTTTCTAATGTAGGTCTAGATCAAAAAAAGACTGCAGTAATTTACAAATACAGTATCTATGTATGTATTAAATAACTCGTACATAAGGGTTTTGAAACTTACACATAACAGAACAAAATATTCACAAAAAATCAAATTTGCAATCGAGCCAAAAAGTAATCAATATTTTACTGTTTGCCTGCATGAATGGTTGACAGATCCAAAGTGGAATCTAACTCGACGATACTCATGGAATATAATTAAACTAAATTGTTCACTACATTTTTATTTAAACAATTTTTCTCCACAAAAACACACTTAAGTACATCAATAGCTTCTCTTGCGTCTTTCGTTGACAGTTCATCTTCCTGAGGATTTAATATTTTAAAAATATTTAAAAAATCTTCATGTCAAACTAACACTTTTCTTAAATTAAAATATAATTTTCAGCTTAAAAGAGTGTTATATTGCTAATACAAAACATTAAATGAACACTGATTCAATTAATTTATATTTAATTATTTTGCTTTAACATAGATTTAATACTGAATTTAACCATGGTTTTTAAGACCAGTAAATAGGCTTTGCTAACACTCAAGACAATATAGCTATCCCAAATTTAAATGTTGGTATTTTTTAAAGTAGCCTATTTTAATTTAGTGGGAAGTGGGACTGTTTAATTTTATTTCAGTATAAACATTTACAGAATAATTGTAAATGTAAAGCAAGCACTAATCATTACAATTAAACATGAATTACATTTATGTAACAATAGACAACTAACAAGTAGTGAAGTATTTCCAGTGAAACAGTAATAACATGTCCTGTAGCGTAATGCAGGGAGGAACAGAACACTGTTCTATCTCTTTTCAAAGGCCCTGCAGGCTCAATTCCAAAACCTCAAGCTTGCTTTGTGGAATTACGGAGCTCCTGGGCTTGGGAAAGATGCCAGATGGGATTGGAGGTGCCTCAAATGAATAGCTGACAGAGTAGTGGCACTTGGTAGTAACATTAGTGACTTCTGAACCTTCATTGAAGTTTTCCAAACCCACACAAGAAGAGTGCGCACTGATGAAAGAACGAAATGTTTAATACAAGTTTGAAGTTATCAGTTCCACTATGAGAGGTGTCTGTAGTGAGAAACTTCACTTTTACAGCACAAAAATGGTGAAACAGCCGGGAAACAGGTTCTACAGTGAACAGACTCCTGCTTTGTGATAATCATATGATGAAGAGAGTTGCCAACCTTAGCTACCCACTATACAGTTACACAGTATACAGTACAGTACAGTAATACAGTATTGCATTTTGGTGTGCATGTGAAAGATTGACCAGATTGAGAGATTTGATTCTTTTCACACAGCTTAAAGCTTTGTGTATTTTCATCTGTAGGCTCAAATTTTGTCAATGCTTTCTCCCTTCTGTACATATATACTCATACATATATATTTTTTTTGTTATTAAAAGTGGTGAAAATAGCCTAATTATTTAACAAACAAGTACTGAACTCAAGGTTGTCACACACCATGGTAGAGAGAAATCGGTACTTTATTAATTTTTAAAATGTGATTAAACAGATAGAAACATGTTTTAAAATAATGGATCATATGGTAACCAGTTTCTACTATCAAGTTTCAAAATCACCCCACTTCTCAAACTATAAACAACACAACTATAATACTGTAACATAAATTTGCTACTTAATGTAGAATGACATGTTTAAATAGTGCTAAAAATATCAGTTATTAGGACATATACAATAAAGGTTAATATCACGTATTCAACTAATTGAGGGATTGTCATATATTCCACTACCAGCCAGTAGATCTAGTAGATAAGTGATAAACAATGTTACACAAATGTAAAGTATGGGATTTTGGGAGTGGTTTTACTTGGTATTAAAAAATGTTTAAATGGAAATGTAGTTACTAAATTTGATATTAACCAAATGATACTACCATAAAACAGTGTTACTTATTTGTACACTTTTGTAAAATTTTACTGATGTCATACATTTATTCTTCATATTTAAAATTTTTTTAGTTTGCAATTGATTAATTTTCCACAAATATAATGTACAATGAGTTTGAACGGTTAGTCAGTAAGCTACATACTAAATTCACAACTGATTTTGTCTTCATAGGGATCTCAAAAGGCTTATAAGGTGAAAGTATGTAATGGCCAATTGTTGATATTTATATTAGAAGTCAACAGTAAAAACTAAACTGAGGGCTAATACACATCCAGTTGCTTTATTGCATCAGTATCTTGTTGGAAAAACTCTTTAAGTTTCCATATCCCAATAAACAATGAAAATTTAAATGTCCTATTGTATCTAGTCAAATTCAGACATTATTCTAGTTAAATTTGTGAACTAATACTTCCGTTATATGCTAAAGTAGTAGAAAAGTAATTTACTTTAGATAACTAATGTTTTTCCTTGTATGGAAATTGATGTCTTCATTGATTTTTTTGTAGCCTTCTTTCAATTTGTTCTTATTTTGTTTGTCTAAAATTGATGTACAATTTCTTAATATATTCAGACGACGACATAATGACACTTTTGTGATATATATATGTGTGTGTGTGTGTGTGTGTGTGTGTGTGTGTGTGTGTGTGTGTGTGTGCGTGCGTGTGTGTGTGTGTGTGTGTGTGGTGGTCTATTATATATATATATATATATATATATATTATATATATATATATATATATATATATATATATATATATATATATATATATATATATATTGCAATGTCTTTTGCCAAATTTTCTATATTGTAACCCAATACATATACATTTTGGTAAAGATTAAATCTTTTCAACTTACACTAAAATTATTTTTGAAATTGATTCTATGACTTGTGTACTTTCTGTTTTTGTTGAATTTGTTGTTGTAAGTAGAATGAAAGTCAAGAATGATGTTTTTTACTGCTTAATTTTTAAATTATAATCCATTGCCTTAACCATTTGATTATGTTTGCACATCAAATCAGCCTCAGAACTGCTGGTGACAAACAAAACATTCCTTGAGATGTTAGACCTATTAGGTAACGTATCAAAGTTCTAGAGGTTCTGATCACAAATTTAATGATTAAGATATTGATAATTTCAATTTAAATTTGTAAACCTTAAAAGGGTTATTCATCCCAAATTTGGAAAACAAATGAATAGTGAAAAATATGTTCTGCTGAAAATAAGAAAAACAGTGTATTATAAAATTATTCTGGAATCTGTAACAATACTTCTGAAATCAGAGTGGTAGTTGATAAATTCATTATTAACCATTGTTTCTACACTATTCAAGCCTGCATATTTTACCATACATAGATAATTTAGAAATATTTAGTAAAAAAAATAGAAAATAAATAAATATACTGTAGTGACAATATAATGAAGAAAATAAGACTAAGTTAAAACACAGATTATATAAAAAGGATTATAGCAGTTTAGATTGTGGTTTAATTATAATATAGTAACAACAGAATTTTAGATTTGTCTATTATTTGATGTCACAAAATTAGTAAACTAAAGAACTCTTCTTCATATCTAAAAAACCCCATAACATAACATTAAAACTATGCAAAAAAAGGAAAAAAAATTAAATTTGACTTTGAACTCACCAAACTCAAACTTGGCAACGGAACAAGTTTTACATTTAAACAAATCAAGCATATACCTGTAAGTCTGAAGCAGTCAGAAAAAGCACCATACAGGAGCACTTCACAACACTTCCTGCATACACCCAAGAAAGTGAGATACGGGAAAATACCAATATCAGTACACCTCGTGGTACGGGGACCCAAACACCGCGTAGGATGACTATGGTTGGGAGGAGAAGGTTGGATTAGATGTTTTCTGCCTTAAGCTTTTGTTTTTGATTTCAAATCAGGGCAATTAATGAAAGTATATAATAATATTTGAGTTAACCTTTTTGACTATGTGTATTTGGGCAGTAATTGATTCCTGGGATATATCGTGCTAAACTGTTACACACAAAATAGATCTACACACCACCATAAAAGTACGATTTGTTCAGCAACAGTGTTGGAATTGTTTGTTATGAACGGTGGACGAATTGATAGGATAATAGGATTTCGGACATTGACCATTCTTATACGTTAAAAAATTCACCACATTTCGGAGATTGAAATCTATCCTCTTCTTCAGTTCTCAAAATTCATAAGACAAGATCAAACATACAAAAAATATGATGTCCTACCTTATGTACCCTATATCTTAAGATTTTTCAACACCTGAAAAAAGGATTGATTCCAATCTTTGAAACAGAGTTTTATATTTGTTTTCTAATATAAAAGTAACAAATGCCCAAAGTGCTGTTACCATTGAAATAATTGAAAAAGTTAGAAATTACACTCCGCTAGATGTCACAATATATTAGTTAAAGACATTAGTTCTTCATTCATTCTTATATTATACTAAAGTAAGAAATAAAGAGTTCAAATCTTGTCTTCAACAAAAGTAAGTATCCTACAAGAAAAGATCCAATAATGGAAATAACAAAATTTGTTGAGATAACAATAGAAATATATCATATGTATTGTATAAACTTCTATAATAATCAGAATCAAATATTTTTCTATTAATATTATAACTTTTGAGCATGGCAGTTATTATATTGAATAATCGCACATTCACCTGGCAAGTGAGAGATCCGGCTTCGATTCCCGGTGGAGCTAGTACTTTTTGTGATTCAATGTTTATTGAAATTAAATAAGGCTATTGCCATTTATACAATTTAATGTTAATAATGAAATGGGTAACATATCTTTTATGATAATGGTTCATCACTACTTGTGTTTCGATTATATGGTGAAAAGAAGGCACCTTGATCATAGGCTGTTCTTTCCATTAAAATTTGTTATGACTGGTTATTTCAGACCACTTACTTTTTGGGTGTGGAAGTGGATGCTCTATATCTGTGAAAACTCTTGAAATAACAGAAAATATCTTAGTATCTTTTTAGGAAAAGTGAGAGTTATTCTGCCTGGAGTTCTTTGTTATAGTTATGTTAAATACTAAGTTACATAAAGAATTTTTTTATACCTACCCACCTACCAGCTAATTGAAGCTCTGGGTATATCTGTTTAAAAAAAGACCAAGCTTGAAGTAATTTAGATGGTTGAGCACTCAGCAAGATGCAAATCTTCTGTTTATTAGTAATATTTATTTACAGATAATAGCTTCATTTACTAGAAATTATTTAATATATGTTTCTTTCAGAGATACATTCATTCCTTGAGCCTGTCTTTTTGCCCGATATCATCTCCATTGTAACCACAGCTTTATATTTGCCAAGTTTAGTAAAAAATAAGACACTCTGTATAAAATCACACTTTATTCTAGTACTGTACTTGAAAAATGAAGTCATTTTTGAGAATTTAATACCTATGTAATCAGATGGATTTGCTCCCATACAATTCATATGAAACATTTTTTTCTAATTTTCTTTTTAATTTATATGTCTTTTTATGAACAGTTTATTTGCCAAAGACAAATAAGTAAAACTAGCAATATATTGATAGGCTATCTTAATTTCAATGCTGACTAAATTATGTTGGTTTGTGTGCACTATAGAATGATCTTGGATATAGAACAGCAAGTGAGTTTACCAAGCTGTACTACGAGAGTATGGACAGAAAAAGACATGTAAGTTCTTTTTAATTGCATTAATCATTGTAAATATTAATATATATTTGTAGAGTTATTTTATCGTTAGTCTCGTGTCTATAGATGTTTAATTGAATATGATTATTTAGAAGGGAAATGAAAAATGTTTATATTATATTGTGTATTTGTTGATTTATAAAGCGGAAATTAAACACGTCTTTTATTTTTCTTACATTTTAAAATGATTAGAGTATTATTAAAAAAGATTTCTATTCTAAAATAATAAAATCATAGGTATAATTTTTTGTTAGAAAATAAGTATTGCTTTAATAGAAATCTGTACATTGTTTTTATTTAAAAAAAAGAAAAACAGTTCTTGTACTTTTTAGAATGCTCTCTCAATGCCAACAGTTTATAGACCTTTGGTTATTGGTCAAATTATTCATTTTTGAGTTTCTACCAATGATACTCGTATTGTAGTTCATAAATAGAAACAATGGTAAGAATCTTATTCGCTGTGATGATCTTACCACCAAAGTCTGTTAGTTATCGACAAACATCTTTATTATTGTTAGTTGTTGTAGTAATAATTTGTGAATCTCTATTGGAACATATATACAGATTAGACCAATGTTAAATGTTGTAAACATACTTGATTGCCTTTCAATATCACACAGGGTCTGTAAATAAGTAACGTGATTGTTTCAAAAAATCAAAATTTATTACAGGTATGATTACAATTACTTAATCATCTTCAATATACATTCCTCTTGCATCGATACACTTAGTTCAGCTCGTTTACACAACGGCTCGTCAAAAGCCCACTAGAAGTTTTCTGCCGGAATACTGTTGAGAACCTTTGTTGTCTCTTGAACCGCCTCGATGGAATCGAACCGATGTCCTTTGAGCTCATTTCTCATTTGCGGAAAAAAGAAAAAGTCTGGTCAAGCTTGTTCTGGGCTGTAGGGGGAGCGGAGGTTGGGCAACGTTGCCATGCTGAATTTCGCCAGCAGCTGCCACACAACAATTACACCATGGCATGGCACATTGTATGTGATTTCATAGGCTTGTCAGTACTCGCACGTAAAAAGCAGCAATTACAGTTGTTCCAGTTGGCATGAACTCCTTGTGAACAATGCCATGTTGGTTGAAAAAAACAAGTCAGCATGGTAGTGATAGGAGATTTGAATACAGTCCGGGTATTCACATATTCGAATACAACAAAATGAATTTGAATACTTCTGAAATGAATACAATTTCTGTGAAAGAATCAAATTCAAACTTACAGTATTCATTCATTTGAACTAGTAGTATTCAAATAAAATATTTAAGAGTAGTATTCACATTCATATACTTAAGTATTCATTGGATGGGTTTAGATGATATAAATATATGTGTGAGTGTGCACGCACGCATGTGCGTGTGTAAACGGGAGATTCATAATTTTGAATAAATAATTAAAAACTTTCAAGCTTGACAAAATGTATAATTGTACAAATATTGAATTAGTAAATACATTTGTACACAATAAAGACAAAAATGAATGTTTATTTCATGTTGTGAACAAACAAAATATGATTGGAGTTTTTGGCTTCAATCTATTTCTACGATCATTGGTGTCAAAACCTGCAGTAGAAAATAATTTTTCAGACTGGACTGAAGTAGCAAGTAAACAAGTATTTTTTGTTCTGAAGTTCATAAATAATATGTATAGGTACTAAATAGGTGTAAATAACATGTTTGTAGCAGGTACAAAAAGGCAAAGGATTTTCCCATCTTTTTGGCAGGGTTGTCCCAAATAACCAAGAAACAAAGGATTAAGAGAAGGAAGTAAGACAAATCTAAACTTGTCTGTTAGAAATACTCAACGCAGACAATGTATTTGAATACAAGTATTTGAAGATCAGTTTTAGTAACAATATACTTTTAATTGCACATTTTAGCAAATATTAAGAAGTTCGTTCATATTTAACTTTTACTATAAATTGAAAATTTGTTATAAAACCAATCTTAGTTGACTTTAGGTAGGCTTCTCAGATCTGTATATGTATATACATGTTCTTGATCAGGAAAACAAGGCAAAATCAACTATGACATAAAAAAGTACTAAGACCATAGTAAATTACAATAGTTCTAAATATACACTTTTTGACATTTTTTCTCTGTTGTGGCAACAAGACAAACTCAACGTTGGTGTCGAAAATATAATTTACTCGAACCATAAGTGCTCATCCATGTGCAAAGCCTACATAATTGCATGTGAAGCCGCAGTTAACTGCTAGTAAGTAGATATAATATTAAGAAAAATAAAGGATGCCAATATTAAGAATACTATAGTCAAATACCATTACCAAAATTTCCAAAAACCTGAGCCTTTAAGTGGTGAGTTTATAGTACACCAAGAATTTTTATTACTTTGTAGTTAAGTTAGTGTTTATGGAGCAAAATATATTTATTTTGTAATAAAACATTGTTTGTCTCAAAGTTGTCATAGTATTATAAAAGAATTTAATTTGTTTCCAGCTAATGTCACGGTATTACATGGACAACGCCGCCCTTGTTTGGAACGGGAATGGAAGAAACGGAGCTGATGAAATTCAAAAATTCCTTGCCAGTTTACCAATCAGCACACACCTTCTGACTAGTCAGGATGTTCAGAGGATACCAGGTATCTTACTGGTGTCTTATTTCATGTTAGAAGCCATAGAAACACTAAACTATTTGGTGAAAAATATATTTTTTATATAACTGTTATTTTATTTTCCAAGCTAATGTTTTATGAGTTTTAGAAATGAACACTTGACAATTATTGTAATCACTTGATGTTACAAAATCACAAGAACGAACACTAGGCCTTTTGACAGCAAGGCTGCTTTTTTTAAAGTTACTCTCTGAGTAATAAACAAGACTTTAAAATAAGTTGATAATTTTATTTTATGAGACACAATTCTTGTTTAATCCTTAACTACTGTGAAATCAGGCTGGATGTGACATCTAAGCGCCATGTGTAGTTTTGTGTTGAGATACACCAGAACCAACTATTATTCCATGTTAGTGATTTTCTATATACTGTTGAATTAGTAATTTTAAGTTTATTGTAGAGCAAAAATTATCTACAAAATGTATAAATATTTACAACCCCAAATGGAGGTTGAAAATTTAAATGTGTAATTCAATAATTCCCTTATTTACTCAACTATCAATAAATAAATATACGAGGGTCGTCCACAAAGTAACCTCCGTTTTGAAATAAAAAATAAACCAGTTGAGATACAAAAAGTTTATTATATAAATGTTAAAACTACAGCTTTTCTCTACTTTTCTACGTATTCACCATACAAATTCAAGCACTTATCATATCTTTTAACAGTTTTTGAAATTCCGTCTTTAAAAATATCTGCCGCCTGAGAACGCAGCCAACCTGTCACAGCGTTTTGAAGCTCTTCATCACTCTCAAACCTCTGAGATGCAAGCCACCGCTTCATGTACGGGAAAAGATAGAAATCACTGGGAACCAGGTCCGGACTGTAGGGGGGGGGGTCAAAAACGTCCCATTTGAACTTTTCCAAAAGTTCTGTTGTTCTTTGAGCTGTATGAAGGCGGGCGTTGTCATGGACAAACACAACACCAGATGTCAGAAGACCATGACGCTTGTTTTGAATCGCTCGTCGTAGCCATTTTAAGGTTTCACAGTAAAAGGTTTCAGGAAAATGATCGGAAGTTCCGAGATTGTGAAGCGACGGTTCTTGCGAATTTTCTCATCCACTTTGTTCACCAAGTCATCACTGACGAGAGATGGCCTACCACTCCAGTCTTCATCGTGAACGTTCGTTCTTCCATTTAAAAAAAACGAACCCATTGACGGACTACACCTTCCCTCATAATGTTTGGGCCATACACCGCACTCAATTAACGATGAATTTCAGCTGCTGTATAACTTTTCGACCACAGAAATCTTATTACACCACGTACTTCACACTTGGCGGGATTTTCTATCATAGCGCTCATGTTTTTACGTTGTAACAAGAGA
The DNA here is from genome assembly GCF_021130785.1 of Homalodisca vitripennis. Lineage (NCBI taxonomy): Eukaryota > Metazoa > Arthropoda > Insecta > Hemiptera > Cicadellidae > Homalodisca > Homalodisca vitripennis. The sequence goes on from NC_060207.1 coordinate 65,449,419, forward strand.
ACGCGCGATCGCACGATGCTCTCCCTTGCACAGCTAGAAGCGTACTGAACGGCTGCGCACACCGATGTGAGAGTGGCGGCGCTACCCCCACTACTTATCGCGCCACGCCCAAACGGCGGTTACTTTATGGACGACCCTCGTAAAACAAGACTCCTCAAAAACAACAAACAGAAACAACACAAATCCCCCTAAACTAACATATAATACGATGCATGTGGCATCTTCGAGTTATATGTTCACAAGATTGTAGCAGCAACCGACAGCGATCTTGTACTTTTTTCCAATCTAATGAGGCCCCAAATAACAAAATAAATAGCATAATATATCAGCTGTCACAATGAAAGAAAAATAGGTCATAACTTAAAAACGAGATATGTCACTACTTTTTATAGTTTTTTATAGACCAGATAAGTCAATCGCATAACTAGTAGTGCATGATACATCTCAAGCACGGTGGTCATAGGTTTAAAATGTATCATAATTTACCCTCTACTGTTCTCTTATGGATTTGTCAATCTCAATATGTTGTTGAGGGCGGTTTGATAAGTCAGTGGCTTTTTGAATTTTTCGCGCAATAACGAATTCAACAGTGCCGTAGTGAACTGTAATCTATCAGTGAACAACTTTCTAATTTTGAGCAAGCTGTGTCTTCCAGTTGGTGTTTGATAGCAGACAACCTTGTAAATGTTCAGGAAAATTGAAGATTTCTTGTGCTGATTAAGCATTACTTTTTAAGTAAAACATCTATCACTGAGACTAAGGAAAGACTTGATAAATACTACAGGGACTCAGCACCTTCAATTTCAATGGTTAAGAAGTGGTTTACAGTGTTCTGTTGTGGTTGTACCAGCACTAGTAATGCCGAACGTTCAGGTCTCCAAAAGAAGTGATCACGCTGGAAATCGTCAAATCTATGGAATAATATTGGACAATTGGAGAGTGAAAGTGCGTGAGTTGTCTCATGCTGTAGTTATCTCAACTCGCTTCACATTGCCGCAATTGCTCGCACTCGACCATAAGTGCAACTCTGTAACCATTTTAAAAGAGTGTTTAGCGATAGTCAGCCGGACGAGTTTTGCAACTGTGGACGAAACATGGATCCATCACAACATGCCAGAGACCAAGGAACAATCGAAAGAGTGGGTTGCTCGAGGTGAATGTGGACCAAAGAAGGTCAAGGTGGGTCTGTCATCCAATAAGGTCATAGCAACAGTTTTTGGGATGCACAGGGTGTCATTCACTTGATTACCTTGAGAAGTGTAAAACGATCACCGGCGAATATTATTTAGAGCTTTTGGACAGAATCAACATTGATTTGAAGCAAAAACGGCTGCATTTGGCAAAGCAGAGAGTGCTTTTTTATCAAGACAATTTACATGTGCACACTTGTCTGGTCACAATAGCAAATATCCATGAATTGGGATATGAACTGTTACCCATCCAGCATATTCTCCAGATCTAGCACCCTTGGGTTGAATGAAGAAATCATTACTGAAACAAAAACCTATTTTTAGAGCCGGAGGTAATTAAATATGTAATTCTACAAAATTGTTAATAGTAACATGACTACAATACACATAATGAAATCAACACTGACAAACATAACTTGACATTCTATGAAATGAAAACAGAATGTATGGGGAAAATGTTTTAACTGTTCACCCAAAGGAATAAAAAATTACAATAGCACTATAAAAGTAAATAAATATTTGACAAATAAAGCTCTATATAAACTGACTGTAAATATTAGATTTAGTTTTAGATCTTTATAGATATTGACGCTGTTCATGCACAGTTGATGTTAACATTTAATGTATGTTTTGGATTAAAGAAAATTCTCTATCACTCTCTCTCTCTCTCTCAGCCTTGAGAAAACCTATTATTTGGAAGGAATAAAAATTTATAAAAATGCTGGACTAAATGTATTAAACTAAAAGGTCATTACATTGAAAAATAAAATGTTTATTTGCCAAAAAAATTTGTTTCATTTAAAAAGTAACTGACTTATCAAACCGCCCTCATGTACTTTGGTGAGAGAGACTTCACTACCACAGCTTTTTTGTAACAGATCAGTATATTCCTATAGACATTAGGTACTGTATTGCTTTTTAAATACCACTTACAGTGCACTCCACTGCACTCAAAGCGTTAAATATCAGTCATATGTTACTAGTTGATAAAATTCTCACAAACCCATACACATTTAATATATATAGACAAAATGTGTTCAAACAAAGTAGGAATAGTAGAGAAATGATGACCATCTACTTTTTTGTCTTTTGGGAGCCAAGTTGTCCACCCTATAGTGTACAACAATCTGTCTGCTGGAGAAATTTTTCTCAGTGTCCACAACATCTTGAATCAGGAGTGGCACAATATTGTAACTTTACCTTCAAAACCTTCTTTCCTGTCAAATAATCCAAGTATTCATAGTACAAAGGACTTGAATTACTGATCTCTTAATCGATTCTTCAACTGTTATTAATTAAATTTTTGTTTTATATGCATTATATGTGAAATGCAATATATGAATTGGATGTCAACTTTTCTTATTTTGGATTTATTCAAAGTGTGAAGTAATTAAAGTTTAATTTTCTGGGACTGTATTTACAGCTATGAAAATCAATTATCACATCAAAATTGTACATTGTACAAAACTCCATATATTTGTTCAGCTTAATATTTGGGTTTTATACTAGTTGTTTTTTTTTTGTTTTTTTGCAGATGGAGCTGTAGGGAACAAAATGGCTTATGTCATACAGACTGCTGGTAATGTCAAGTTCCAAGGGAGGCCGAACAAGCAGATGTTCTATCAGACATTTGCAATCACCAATGAAGGTGACAAGTGGAAAATTGTTTCAGACTGCTTTAGATTTCAAGAACATGTGGCAACAACATAGTGTAGATTAATAAAGTGAATTTTAACTGTAATTTGATCTTCTTTATAACTAATATGAACATCGTATATACATATTTTTAAGAACTTTCATGGAAATATTGTATTGTAACAGACGAAATCTAAAAGGATTGGCCCAAAACTATTGTTTAATAAAGATAATCTTCAGAAAATATTGTACCTTATTTCAATTCATTTCGAAACAGCTTAATTCACTTAGCATATGTGCATATATAGAAAAATAGTGTCAGGATGTAATTCATGTTTTTACTAGATAAAAAAAAAACAAGAATACATAACAAAAAATACAAGATATATCAAAGGAAATATAAAAATTTTAAAATACAATTATTACAGTTGTTAAAAGGTTACAATTAAAACAGTTAAAATTACAATTAAAACAGCTTTTGGCATAAAACTATTAATTATGGAGTACTCTACCTCCAGAATCATCACAAGAATTCATTAAAGGAATATATAGCCTTGTTGATGAGAAAGTTTTGTAATTTTATTTTAAATTTATTGAATGTAGCCTCTGACTTATTTAATAGGAAGATTGTTGTAAAATTTCAATCCAATATACTCTGGTTTCTTTTTAAAAATTTTTAAGGTATGGGGGCTTATTGCTACATTATTACGATTTCTTGTGAAATGGTTGTGATTACCTCCTACCAATTCCAGTTCCTGAAATTTACTTTCAATTGACAAAATAGTTTTAAAAATATTCACACCATAAACCGTCATAATACTATCTTCTTTAAAGTATTCCTTAACGGATGTTCTATTTTTCTAGCAAGAAATTTTCAGTGAAGACGAAAGAAGAAAAATAAAATGCTTTATTCCATAAAATAATAATAAATACAAGAACAATGTAACAATTTGGAATGTTTTGCCAACTAGACCAGTACAGTGATGGCTATGATTAAAAAAAAAAAACAAATAGATTATACTGTCGATATCTAACATTTTAATCTAGGTGATTAAATACAATGTCTATATACATAATATAATTCAAATGTTTGAAAAAATACTTCATAAAAATATTTCCTCTGTTGAAAACTAATAAAATCTCTTATTATAAAATCTATAGTCAATAAATATCATTTTAACAACATGGTTTCTTATATGTATATTAATTTTGTAACATTTATATAATAAGCTTTTATCCTTAAACTTATTGAGTGATTTATAATAGGTTATTAATTTTATTTCTTTTCAGCAGCTACATTTTAATTTCCCTTGATAATAAACTGTTGTTTAGAGCTTTTTAAAGGTTGTTTGCTTATGTATTTAATCCATTGAGGAAGCAATTAACCTAGCCTCTCTAGGACTGAATGTTTGAATTGATTTTGGAAAAATGCATGTGTGTACTAAAATATTAATAGAATGAGTTCTGATACAGAAATATTAGTCACTTTTTCAGCACATGTTAGTCTATTTGGTTGCTTTCTCCAAATAATTTTTTATTTAATTTATTTTGAGTATATATTTACAAATATTGTATAGTAAGAAAAACATAAAATCAAACGCAACCATCACTATTCTATTACATCTTTGTTTATCTGTTTCAATAATTTTTTATTTGAAACAGCACAATGATTTTTACATGGAAAACCAGTCTTTAATTGATTATTTAATTTATAAAGCATAATAAAAAAACAATCAAAATTCACTTACAATTTACACTTTTCGACGATTTCATGACAAGTTCCTGAATTAGTTGTCTGGGAGATGAGATAAACTGTTTCATTCAATTTTTCTTATGAAAAATTTTTATAATTACAATAAACTATTTATATTATATAAATGAAATGTATTCATTTACATTTTATAATTCACTTTTGTGTTAGTCTTTGAGTATCTTTGACATCTCAATATCACTGTCGAAGTTTCTGTCTACTTCTTAAATACGCAAATTGTCGTGTTCCATGAGGTAGTGGAAGAACTAAAAACTCATTCAACAACTATAAACAGTTAAACACTAAACATTGAGAACATGATACATAGAATGTAAGCAGAACATTAAAGTGATGAAAATTGGCAAAATGTAAACAATAACAAATTAAACTATTAGTTGTGGTTTTAGTGTGCAAACATAATGTATCAAAATGGAATAATTGCTTATAAAGATGCACGAGGGCACAAAACTGCAATCTAGCGGAAAAACAAGCAAATACGTGATTGTTGGCGTCTAAAAAGAGCAAAAGAGTGCTGCTCAAGCAAGATTATTCAGTCCCGCTCAGCCGCAATGAGTGACACCCGGGCAAGTTCCTCAATGGGTTAATATCTCTAGTCCGAAAAATATTTGCAGTTTTTATACTATCAGTTTATGTACTTAGGTCTTAGAAAGTCTTTGTGATGCAAGCTTTCTATAGTAAATTCTTTTGAATTATTAATACCAAGTTTTAAATAAAACAACAGAGGAAATTTACAATATTTTCTTTTGAAAATTATAATTCAAATAAAATGTTTTTAATAAATTGTAGTTATAGATGTATTATTAGCTGCTCTCCAAAATTCAATTCCGCAAATGTTTTTAGTGAATTATCATCAAGTATAGAGTGCGCATTTAAAATTTTTACTTAGCAAATTTCTTTATAAGTACAACTTTGTAATATTTTTCTCATTCGCAATTGTAGTTTATTTATGAGTGGCGGTCTCTGGGATAATGTTTCATCAATTTTGTTACCCCTAGATATTTTATGCTCTGGCTTGTTCAATAATAGAACAGTTACATGTATTAATTATCTATTATCCAAAATGTTAGTGTTTCCTATTTTCTTTTTATTCAAAATTGATAACACTTGGTTTTATACATTAACCACCATATCATAATTATAAAATCAGGGTTTTAACTGTGATGAATCAGTTTTATGGTATAAAAGTATTCATCTAATTTATTTTTGTTTATTGAATTAAGGAAAATCATTAACTTTTTCAACAAAGGAAATAAGCAGTGATTTTTAATTTATCAGTTTGCTGATAGAATTGACACTTAAGGCACATTGTTCTATAAGTTTTGTAATATTATTATAACTTTTCAGTATTAGTATAGTTTTCTGATATATGAAGTAAAATGTTTTTGAAATCTGTATAAAAATGCCATATGATATGATATGATATTAATATTAATAAACAATACCACTCTTTAATTTAGTTGAAAACTTACCACTTGTAAAACTTAAATTGATTATTTGTGGTGATACATTTGAAATTGTAGGTTCAATGTACTTCTTTAATTGGGTGGAAATATTATAAGCAGTTCATTATTTTTGTTTTTCAAGTTTTTTATTCTGATATATTAAAGTGAGGGCAGGGCTTACGAATACTGAGCAATGTTGTTATAGCAGGATGCAGAAGGAAAATAATGGTTGTGACTGATAAAACAAAGGAAGCATTAAAACGTGTTTGTGATTATTTCTGGATCCTGCTCTACCTGGCCATTATATTATCATATAAATTTGTATTTTACCTTTCTTATCAGAAAGACAATTTATAAGCTTGCACTACTCCCTTGGTTTGTTGTCATTATTTCTAGATTCTTTCTGAATATGTAAATATTTGTGTGAACTGATATATTCTTGATGTTTTATCTCATTTTTTTCAATTTTGAACTATTTTGATCTTTAGAATAAATTTATTGACTCATTATATGGAGTGATGAAACTGTAGAAGTAGTACTAACTTGTCGGTATGGAACTAAAGAACTACTCATTAGTAGTAGTAGTATTAGTTGCTACTAATGAGTAAGATCTATGTAGAGGTTATAACTATAAGGTCTAGATACAACTAACTTTTACTTTTATAAAATATCAGACAGATGTCACAAAACTGAATCAAAATAAGTTTTTGGTTTGCCATTACAAATTATTATTTAAAATTAGTATTTCATTTGTTGTAGAACAAAATTAAATTTTCAATATAATAAACTGTATTCAATAATTTTATATCTTCGTGTAGTGTACAAAACAGCTATTTATGTTAGAGGCTGAATATTAAGATATTCATTTCCAAACTACTCAAAAACATTTTCTTTCGTAGCTGTAGCAGATTTCAAATTATAAGGAAATATCAGTTTGTATTAAATTAAAAGTTAAGCTCAAGCATTAAAATTTACATATACTTTTGTTGTTATTCTATTTTAAGTTGGAAGTAATAAATCACCTTTCGATGATAAATTACATTTTACTTACAGTAGACTAAAACGTGATCATATTTTATTTTGGGTTTTTTGTTTCTAAAAAATATTTAAATTTTAATTCTGAACATAATTTATTAAAACTTTGGAAACAAAACTGTGAACAGAGAAAAAAGTAAATTTGATCTATTTACATACTGTTTGGTTTATGGTTTACACACATTTTTACATATTTACATACATTTATGGTTTCAAAGGTATCCCACTCTGACTACAAATTTAAAAAAATCAAATATTAAAATAAAATGTTATACGTTATATTGCTATAGAGAAATGTTATAATTTGCAAGAATTTTGACTTGATACAAGCAACAAACCAAAAAAGTTAAAAAAAAGACTGAACAAAGACTTTAATGAAGAAAATCTAGTATTTCAAAAAGTTCCCAGAAGTTGTTTTGGTAGGACTGGACTCTTATCTGTTATCCTGTTGAAAATGAGGAAGAGGACAATGTATCAGTGATTGTGTGCTCAACATCTACAGCATCGTCATTGTCCATATGTCAGATCAGGAGCAAAAAGGTTTTTAGCTTATGAATCAACAGAAACTAGACTTTCTCAGTACGAAGAATGGCACTCAACTGTTATGTAACAGTTTGTGTTGAAATCTAAATTTAAAATGAAATCATTAAGTTGATATAACTCAACAAAATAGATTATTTCTCTAAAATGTTAAAAAATCTTTTGATATTAAAATAAATACAGGTTTATTACATACTCTTTCTTTCTCTTTAAAATGTAAACATATTTGAAAAACATATTAACAAAAATAGGTGAACAATAAATAAAAATACGACTGTATGCTTAACTCAACCAGCCAAGCATTTTTTTCATCAGTAGTATTCATGGTAGAATAAAAACTGTTATGTTAACTCTTTACTGTGTTTAGTACTTTATAATAGGATATTAAGAATATTAAATTTTAACAAACTAAGCCAATATGATTCATAATCAACATAAAGGTTGTTATAAATGGTTGAAATAAATATTTCATTTTATATTGATGATTAAAAACCAATTACAAAATTAGTGTATGGTTTTACCGCTATGGATAATCAGATAATTACTGTATTTCAAAATCAAATCAAAGTTTTATAAATGATCAGATACAAATTAGATTAAACCATTAATAATTAAGTTTTATCTACTTGAAAATTAAGTAGTATTTTGCCTGTTTGGTGAAATATAAAACACAACTAGGGGGTAGTACCACTTTGTTTTGTTCAGGAATGGGTTGAGGAATGGTCCCCTAAAGCCATAAGTCCTGAGTTTACAGATCATGATGGCATGGCAGACTTGGTCGAAAGCCTTTGAAAAGTGTATTGAATCCACTTAATGTCTTTGGAAAAAGGTTGGTTGTTGTTGAGTACTTGTTGCTAAGAAACTATGTTGGCTCAAATGCAACATATTCCTAACCTTAAAAACAATCTTAGTTCTCTCAAATACCTTGGCCAAGACTGGCAAGATGGTTATTGGCCTATAATTCCTAATATCGTTCCCGAGCCATTTTTTTTGGACAGGTATAATATGTTTAATTTTAAAGATGTTAAGGAAAACTTGCTAGAGAGATTTTTATGTAGGAGGGAGAGAGGTTGAGCAAACAGTTCTGAACAGTATTTGACAACAGAAGGTGAGATGAACTCTGAACCTAGGCCCTTAGTAGTATCAAGAGTGTTGGGTTTCTTTAATACATCCTTCTTATTTATATGACAGGTAGATGTCACGTCCTGATTAGATAAATCACATTTTCCTACATATTTAATGTTATTTTCAGGAGAATATACCAATGCAAAGAAGTCAAAAACATGTTTGCTACATCCTTCTTAGAATGAGAGTTGGCATCCATATGCATTATAGATGGAGAGGAGGTGGTATCCTTTATACTCTTCAGATAACTCCAGACATTTGGGAGACATTTATGAATAACAATCACTTATGTTTCCAGGACATAGGGGATTAACAAATGTGTAGATCTGAATTGAATCCTAATATAAATGTGAAAGTAAATTTATTGTTCTTTAGGTTTTTATACATAAACTATTCAACCAATTTTACATGGACATTCTTAAGGTCCCTTGTGTAAATAGAAGCCTATTCTTATTTCAAAAAACCTTTCAGGTTATGTCTCACTGTTCACTAAAGTTGCAAAATGTACAATCTTAGTCTCTTAAGTTGCAACATAACAAGCAAATATTAATCGACAGTCTGTCAAATTTATTCAACTGTTGTGTAAAAAAATTTTTACAGCACAACATAATTATGTTTAAATAATGTAACCATTTTAAATGTATTTACGTTTATTAAAGAAGAGAGTGAGTTTGATAGTAACAACACTTCCTATTTAAACCTTTTCTGCAACCACTATTTCAGAGCGTAGAGTAAGAAAATTTCTAGATAATAACATTTAAAGTTTTTGTAAAACTATACTTTTAACTGTACATTTGAGCAAATATTAAGTATGCAGTGCTTAGTTAGTACTGCAAAACTTATCCTAGTTGTCTTTTGACAGAAATAAGTTTCTCAAAAATAAAAATACTATTTTAGATATATATTCTTGATTGCAGCTACAAGGTAAACTCAACATGGGTGTCAGAAATATCATTTACTCCAACCAGAAGTGCTGATACACGTATGAGAGTGTATATATATATGTATATATATATATATATATATATATATATATATATATATATATATATATATATAAAGGGCTAATTCAATGCAAATGATGAGTTAAGCTCCAGTTCATATTAATTTATCTGTGTATGTGTGTATATATGCATTGAATTAGCCCTTCCCACCATAGAAACTTTATTAAATTGCTATTATTACCTGTGCAAAATAGCAATTCAAAAAACAGAATTTAAAAACTAAATAACAATAAGGCAAGATCATATCAACTTGTATACAAAAAAGTTGAAATAGCCATTAAAATTTTGATGCTATTTATAATTTCTTCTACAGAGGATATGTTACTTGTTCTCTTTTATTCTGGTATTGTAAAACGTGATGATGTGATAGGTAGGTTTCATTACCTCAGGGCTTGCCAAAGATTCTTTGACTTGATTGTTCACATGAGAAGATGTGAAGCTTTAGCAGAAATGCTTCTTAAATATATACTTTTAAGGCTTAGTAAATATTCACTTTTAGCTTGATGTCCTTGAAATTTTTTACCCGTTTAGTATGAATTCTGTTCATTGCCAAAGCTTACTAACACAAACAGGTTTAATACACTTATTTAGGGGTTATTTCTTGTAAAAACAGGATTCAAAACATCTTAACACAGCAAGGATACAATTTTAAAAAACCTGGTTTGTTTAAATCTTGAAAATTCAGGCAGCTTTAGGCTTTCTTTTACCTCACTCTTTAACTGTGGCTTGGGAGAATAGTTTAAGATTAAACATATTCCAACTGTTGTCATAATTTTCCAAAAAGCCTGGTTAACCCACACCACGTATGGTAACTGGCACATTGATTCATATTTATATCACAATTTTAATTGTCAATACTTCTGTATATAATATTTACTTATTGTTCTTCTCAAATCGAACAGATTGTAAATAAATTAAATGTTGCTAATATATACATGGGTATATTGGGTACAATACAAAGAGGAGTCATGGTAGGCCATTTATGATTAATTAAGATCAGCTGTCTATAAATTATTAAGAATACTCCTTATTTACAATTTTACAATATTGTTGACTATTGAATGCTAACATTTACATGTATATTATATAAATTCCAAATTTTCATTTTTATTTATTACTTTATCTTTAGAAAATTCATGAATAACTTGTGCTACAATGAGTAAAATAAATGTATCCAAAAAGTACAAGAATTAACTAAATTTTGACTAAAAGAACTAAAATGAATACCGGTACAATATTTTATCTTGCTAAACATTTAAAAATGCCATTCGAGGTATAAAAAAGAGATGTGAGGCTAACTGCTTAACCTTATCTGATAAACTACCAAAGAAACTTTCAAAGTTAAGGTATTTTTCATAATTACTTAATATTATGTTGTGTTTGGTAGCTATATAAACTTGTATAAACATTTTTTCTGACAGACTACGGTAATCTAGTTTTATTGGTATAACCAAAACTACTACTTGTATTGTTTGTAGTATACAAAGGCTGCTTCAAAACATTTTGAAATTACTTATAACTACTTTCCTCAGTATTTTACTTTATGATAATTTAATTGTGTGTGTCTTTTAATTTATTTTTAACAATTAGAACTAATTTCCCCCATGCTTTGTTGATATTAATCTCGTTGGCTTTGACAAAACAATGTCTTTTACTACTATAAGTAATTAATATTAATTGAGAGCGTTTAGGCCTATTTCAATAGAAATTCAAATACTTGAATTCTTATATCGATTTTTGTAACATGTTTTATAGTAGCCTAAATATTTTATCATATGTAAAATTTTATTATAGTTACATCTAGCTGAAAATTCTATTTCTGTATTGTGTTTCTAAATTTAAGCTTTTTATTATACACAAGTTTAAATAGTTTTATCACCAAACAAATTATGGTTTATTTTAATACAAAATGTATTGTAATATATCCAATCTCTACATTAAATATCTTGTTCGTCACATAATTTTAAGGCTCGCCGAGCCTGACGAACAAAGACGAACGTGAGAGTTTTGAAGGTTGTTTCGCCGCCGCTCGAGATGGCTCGGCTCGCTAACGCTCCAATTGTTTCGGTTGGTGTGCCGAGTGGCTAGGCTAGCATGCACGAATACATCATCCACACTGTCTGGTACGCTCGTGTCCGCAGCAGGTGATGTGGTGAAGTGTGTTTGTTTGTTTGCTGAGTGCATGCACAGTTGAATATGACTGAAATGTCAAACGATTTTACTTTTCCAGGACAGCCTCCTATTAAAAATCCGTTCTTGAACCAGCTTCGTGGTTTCCAGGATAAGACTTAATGATTGTGCAACTGAGGGCAAACTTGCAATCTTCTCAAATTACATACGGTACAGGCTTGGTTGAATGGGGACGCTGGAGGTAAATTCATTTAACAATCACACATTTTTTCACAATAAACTGTCCATGAAAACACCATCACTGATTCCTCCTTGGCTCCATTTCAGCAAACATGTACCTACTGATAATTACTATTGACTAATGCCAGCAAAACAATATTGAAAGACTTCTTGTAGTTAAAATACTCGAAACTACTATGAAATGGTACTTGAATAACGATGTGCTTTCTATCCCAAAAAACAACGCAATGTGGGATGTTTTCCTTAAATCCCTCTCGTACAGCCAACCATTCCTCCGCGTTTGGCGGCATCTGAAAAACAAACAATTAAATATGTAAGTAATAAAATGTTTACTTAGCATGATTTTACTCTAGAAAAGAGCAGAACTATAATTGGTCATGTCTATTTTTAGGATCCTGACGAACCATCTGAAGTACAAGCAGCATCAGATGGGACAAGAGGAAGAGCAATCCGATACACCAACATTGAACTCTGTTGGGAAGCCACCACAAACGATCCGTCGTCGCTCTAACCCGCCTGAACAACAAATAAAGGATGCATTTTGCAGCTTAAATGAAGCTTTACATAGAAAAATAGATGATGCTGAATGCTATCTTTACGGGGAACTTTTAGCTAAAAAAAACTCAGAAAGCTTCCTGAAGATGACAGGGCATTAGTTATGTACGAAATTTTCATAAACAGACATATTGGTTTCTCCTTATTAAACCAAACAGTCATAGCGGGTCTTCGTCATTAGCGTCTTTTGAAAGTTCATTGCAATATGACGCTTTATCCTCATTGGGTCAATGTCCCTACTTTAACTCGCCACCATCATTTATGCCAACAACAGAGGTTGAAACTTCACTTCCTACAAATTTGCGAAATGAAACCCAAAACAAAGATGTTCATTTATACTAACTAGGAACTGTGATTGATGCAAATGCTTGTAATGTACAAAACTCCGATGTACTTAATGTAGCAATAATGCAGTCATTTGGAAATAAGTGAATTTATGTCTAATAAGTTTATGCGCTTAAAGTTAAAAGTGCTTTTGTTCCTCGTTAATTTAGGTTATTATAGCCTCGAGTTTACTTTCCTTTTCAGTTTATTCTAATTATTGTTAATGTTATAAGTATTATTTGGTTTCCATACAACTATTAATTCGAAGTAATTCAGGTTTCTTATTTGGTTTATGTTAGTTTTTTTGTATAGTCAATAACAGAATGTCTGTTCAGTATTAATACTGTACCCAACTATCAACAAACACGTTGAACGCTTCATTAAAATTATTATAATAGTGATTTAGAGTGTTCTTTATTAAACCATATTATATTATTTTTATTTACAGTGCTTAGGCCTATTTTACTTAAATACAATGGTGTAATTAACGGTGTTTATTTTTTCCACCTACCTTTACTTCATCCTTGAGGACCTCATTGATGACTGCACATATTTCTGGCACAATCTTAGATATTATTTGCCTAGAAACCTTAAATAGGAAATTCAGGCTTTTGTAGCTATCCCCTGAAGCCAATAATCTAAGTGTTATTGCAATCCGTACTTTTGAAGGTATTACTTCTCTTAATTGAGTATCCTTTTTAGAAATCAGGGGTTCCTTTATGAGGCCGTGAATATAGATATTTGTTTTAATTTTAAGAAATCGCCCTTTTTCTCTGTAAATAAGATAATAGCTCACAAATGTAATTTACTATTAAGATCGCCCTCCTTAATCTTTTATTAATAAACACACTATTGTAAAAATGAAACTAAGAAAACCTTTTTACAAACTAAGGCTTTAATCAACAAAACTCAACTAGATAACCTTAAAAATTCAATCAGAATGTATAAACAATTACTTAATATCTTCTTTAAAATAACAGATGATCTAGTTATGTTTACATGGAGTAAATTATATAACACCAGTATACCCCCGCTTTAGTTTACAGGAATTTTGTTGGTTTTTAGGGAAATTTTTATTATTTGTCAATGACTTTTCAAAACTTGAAAGGAATGGGTTATTTCATTTCTACACATTACACTGTATTATTTAATAACGCTATCTTTAAAATTAATAATAGCTAACTGGACATTGCCAGACGCATTGTAACTGTATCAGTAAGTTTATTCCACTTAATACACAAGGAAGAGATGGAATATTCCCAGCTCTGCTTCAGAATCTCTTGTTGTTCTATTGTGTTAAATTTCAGGATCTTTGCCTATGGATATATGAATGACATCTCTTTAAAGGAGTCTTTATTTCAAAGAGGGATTGTGCTGACTATAAAACAAAATCTTTTCATCCCACATTGTACTATCATTTTATCTTGGAGACTGGCGGAGAGATATTTAAGAAAACCGGTCCTTCCAGGCACTTATCTCAATCGAAACCAACATGTATACCAGCCTGCGACCAAGTCCTGTGACCGCTCCCCACCAGCTGATGAGTAGCATTGAGGACATCCTGGCTGATAAGGAAGTCGCACTATACACGTTTCTTGACATTGAAAAGGCATTTGACAATACGTCATACAGAGTCATAGTTTGTATGATACTGAGGTGCAGTGCTGAACTAAGCTTTTCAAATGGATTAATGCTACACATAGTTCCAGATGTTTCATAGGTACATTACATGATAAATCTGTGGAAATTGCTTCAGTTAAGAGCTGCCCTCAAGGGGGTGTTTTGTCACCTTTACTCTGGAATCTTGTGGTCGATGATCTCTTAGAAGATCTGATGCAAGCGGGTATCTAGGCACAGGGCTCTGCAGATAACATAGTTCTGGTGATAAAAGAAAATACTACAACATTGTTACCACAATCCAGTAGACAGCAAGGGGGTTCAAGGGGTCTGGACTCTACCCAAATTTTCAAATTACATTTTTAGCAAATGATTATTATTATTCAAATAATTAAATATTACTGGCATGTGCCGCTGAAATATCCTCCTCAACATTGAAACGGGTCGAGTTATTTAAGGAAAGAAATAGGGGCTGACTGGATTTCCCTTAATAATCTGCCCAATATGGGAAAATATCAGTCTTGACCCCTTTAAAAAATTTTCTCGGCTACGATCTTGGCCACAATGACTTCTGGTCTTTGTTGTGCACACGCTTTGTATAGCTATACAATTGTTTCATATTTTTGAAAGAGTATAATATTGTTTTAATAAATAATGAATAATAGCAATATATGAAACTTTGAATGTACGTGTAAGCACAATTTAAAACATGTTCTTAAAGGGATTCACTCTGTTGCTGTAATCCGTAACATAAATAGTTACAAGTTTTTTTTAACACAATAAGAATATCTAATATTGATGAAAAACATCTGTACATCAGGTAAGTAAGTTAATTAGTTGTTAGTAGAATCAATATCGTGTTAGAGAATTTGATATTGACGCCATATATAGAAACCGGAAACTAACAAATCCTGTTTCCGGTGAGCTGGGACGATTCTAAAAAGCAATAATGTGTTGAAAACAAATCGTCATCGGCTTTAAATACTTATTTTTTTTTAATTTGCTATTCTATGATTAAGAATTGTAATAAAAATTAAATAATCGTTTCTTACAACGTCGTCACTCAATAAGCGAGGTAGTCACTTGAAAGCTGAAGATCTTCACACTGTGTATAAATGACTATCTATTTTTTATATTCAGTGGTATCCACTCGTGATTTCTCGTCATTTATCATCATAATTAATAAATATTCAAATAGTTATAAATAACAGTGGGATCTTGATGGTCACTTATGTCGATATATTCATCATAAACACTTTATCTTCCTTCCTAAAATGCTTTTCACCAAAGAAACCTATACTCTTCCTCATTTTAAATATTTCACTTAATGACTGAGAATTTTTTTATTTCAAATTCATTGTTCACAGTAAAAAAAAAAAACAATACTCGTAGTGGTAGAACGTAGTGGAATCTTCGTATCAAATGGCCTGCGGCTGAAGTTAAGCGGTGCCAGCCAGGTTCATGACTGCCGTTGTGTTCCCGCCAATTTTCTTATTTATATTACAAAAAAAGTGCCTTATCAAGCTATAAATGCAGCAATGCAATTTTAATATGAACTAACACCATTGTCAGATCACATTTAATACAAATATTATCTTTTTACTAACTCCCCAATTTCGTTCTAAATCTGCTTTTTCTCTGAAAATAAATAAATAAATCTGATTATGCAATCATAACTTGCTTTAATGCTGTTACAGTTATAATACATTTGACTAAATTCATAATTAAATATAAGACTAAATGCATTTGATTACGGTTCAGTACAGTTATTTTATTAATTTATGCCAACTAATACAAATTATATACATTTTATAGAACTAAACATAAACATACCTTTTTTGGAAGTTACAATGGCAACATTTTAGTCCATGTTGCAGAATGCAGATGAGGGCGTGTGAAACGCTGGTATTCCCTGCGGAATAGATAGAGCAAGAAGCTATCAAGTACAGACGCTGTCATAGAAAACACAATGGAGTAATAACTATGTCAACTGTTCGTTCTGAATCGAATGGCTTGGTGCGTATATAATCATGTGTTTGTATTAATGCTTAGCGGATGATAATAACCTTATATAAATTGTTTAATATATATATATATATATATATATATATATATATATATATATATTATATAAATCATCGTCATACACCATACTGTTATAAGTAATAACTGATATATATATATATATATATATATATATATATATATATATATATGCCACTTTTATATATATAAATTATATATATATATATATATATATATATATATAATTATATATATATATATAAATTGTTAATAATGTAGTACAACTATATACAAATAATTTGTATTTTACCCTACGAATCAGTGGCACATGTAATTTATTTTTGTTTAATCCATTTTACTATCACAACATAAATGCTATATCAACTTTATCATACTATTTAACCAATAACTCTACTGCATTTACCTAAAGCTGGAAGTTTTTCCTCCACTGAAATTCCCTTACATAGATAACAGTTTATCAACTCTGGAAGCTTTTATCTCATTAAAGGAAACTGAAGAAACCCCCAGTGATAAAGGACAATGATAAAGGACAATAATATTATTTTGTTGACCAATCAAGGAGCCACATTAAGATTTAGAACTAAACCCAATAGAACAGCTGTTATTTAAAATTCATCATAGATTGTGTAGACAGCTTACTTACATTGCAGTCGTATGCTACAAAATAACATTTTAGTTTCTACGTTGTAGTTTTAAGTTTCATAAAGTTTGTTAACTTAAAACTTACTATTAAAACAGTAATGTTGGTGTTTTATCAGTATTAATATATTACTATTTTGTACAGTTAATATAGGAAATCAAACATGGAACCTCAAAATACTTCAAAATTGTTGAGAAGAGCGGGAAAATCTTCAACATCTTATCTTGACCTTGACATTGGAGAAGTGTTATCTCATGTCAATGAAATCGCCAGTGATAGGCTTTACGATATAAATAATTCGGTACTAAAAAAGAGGCAACATGGTGGGAATGGAAAAAGTGCAGAAATTAAACGAAAAAAGCCTAAAACTGATAGAGGTAAGAATCTGGCAATATTTGTTAGACTAAGTTACTCGTATTTAATTAGCAAAACAAACTTGTCACATAAATTTGTACTATGACGCTAAACCTTACTTATTTTTTACAATTATCTTAATGATATATGGTCCTTATTTTATTCACAGTGTTATTATCCCACCTGTAATCACAAGTTTAAATGTAAATCATTTGGGCTTATTTATAGATTAGGCATTTTTGTTCAAGAGATGAGGTTAATATTTCCTATAGTTTCTATTTCATAGGTTATCTTAGTAACATGACTGCTTAACACATTAACTTTCACAGCCCTGTACTGGCTAGTGGCAGGGGGTTGCTGCCTTAGCTCCCCCTGTAATAAGCACCCCTCTGGGCTCTTAAGTCATGGACATAGTCAAGGCACTGAAATAGCACCTCCGATTTCATGGGGTTGCTTATTCAGAGCACGGAAATGGTCAGGGCGGGGGTAGGGCAGTGGCGTAGCAAAGGGGGGGGGGCGAACCGCACCGGATGTCACCTTTTTGGGGGTGACACACACCCGGTCTCTCAACTTTAAGAACAATGTACAAAAATAAATAAATAAATTGCTAGCACAAAAATGTCTTTTTCGGGGATTCCTCCACTAGCACTAGCTCAGCTCGATGTATAATTCGGGGATTTCCGCAAAAGAGCCTGACGCTGTCGTGGGGGATTCCCCATCCCATACTCACGATTTTTTATGTTTCAGTAGCAACATGTCTCATTTGTTTTGTGAAGTGTGGTTGTGTTTGGTTGGCGTGAATTGTGAAACGTGTATTATTCTATAGTGATAGATAATAAAAAAAATATATTATATCCATGACCTTTATCATATAAAATTTATTGCTTTTTACTTTCGATGGGGTGACACCACCAACTTCCACACCGGGTGCCACTCAAGGTAGCTACGCCACTGGGGTAGGGTACGATAAGCGGACCCAGTTTTTTATATCGAAATAGGCAAACGATATTACCATTGATATTACCAATCGATACAGATTAATTATTTTGAACAATTAACTTAATCTGTATCAACAGCTGTAAACACTTTCAAATAATATATCATTATTATTATTATTATATGTACGATTACGTGTATATATATATATATATATATATATATATATATATAACAATAATTTATTATTAGACATACACGTAATAATATATAATTACATGTGTATAATTATAAACTATTGAATAATTAATGACAAACCATATGAATATGTGGCTCATAATTATTTATGAATTTTACTGTTTGATCGATCTCGTTCTGGTTTGTTTATGATTTATGAGTTTTCCCATATTCCTATATACTCATATTTTAATTTAAAACATATGATTGTTATTTGGAGCTATAGATACTTTTATAACAATTGATAGTCTAGGATTCGAGATGCGAATATTAGGTATCGATGATTAAATTCTTCGATATAAAAAACTGGGTCCGTTTATTGTACCCTACCCTAGGGCGGCACTGAATTAGCATCACTTAGTTTCAATATTTCCCAGTTATTCCATATATTTAAGACTAGTGCATTACTGTTCCAATAGAGCAACCAAAGTGTTTAACACCAATTTTATTTGTTAAAAGAATAACCGGTTTTTAGATATTTTCAATAATTGTTAATATTATAAAACTAAAAAAACTGTGTTTTGAGGATTGGAGTATGCCACAAATTTGTACTCTTGTATTTTGGGAATTAGACCTATTTTAATTAAATAGGCTATAATTATTAATTTTAATTTTTCAATTACCCAAAGCCTCTTTTTTTTCTCAGCTGCAGTGGCCACCAACCATTGAATGATTCGAATCATCGATATTCGTGAGCATCCAGAGGACTGAAAGCAAAATGTCGGACGAAATAACATAATAGATATTTCAAAGAACAATATGGTTTTGCTAGTTTTCAATATTCAAAATTAATGTATAAATATTGATATAATTTACAAATGACAGTATAAAATATAATAAATATAATTGGTACAACAAAATAATAACATTTACTTACCTTATATATTTTCAAGGATAAACGTGACTGCTTGTGAAACAAGGAGGACACGTACGTCACTGTTCGTGCCGCCATTAGTCAATAATGAAACACATAATTTTAATTTTGAATTTATTTCCAGACACGATTTTACTTTGAATTTTTAGCAATAACGTCAAACTGAATTAAATTTTATGCTTTTAAAATCGTATTATAGTGAAGCTATACATTTATATGAAAATTAAATGTATTTGTTTCAGATTACATAAAATAACTAAACTTTATTTAAACAACGTTTGTGCAGCATAGTACTTACGATTACTTTAGCCAATCTGAAATGGTATTCCTGCAGATACTGATGCCGTCAAAAGTACGTTCATTCATTAAACAGTCATAGTTTGTTTGATTTCAACTAAAGTAGTACAAGAGTTTTCATTATATTCATAATACCAAATTTAGAATGTTCAAAAAAATCTTCTCAAGGTGGTTTTTAGAAACGAGTTTGATCTTACTTTTCTTGCAGCTAAAAACCATTTGATTTCTCCCTTTAGTTCTAATTTTCATCTTGTCAGTACAAACTGGACAGTTAAGATTTAAAGGAACAAGATCATTATCTTGTAACAATTTAAAACATTGTTTAGTGTTTTAAAAACATTTTGAGCCTTATCTGCATGTTCATCACCATTGTTCTTGTAGTTGCCTTCTCCTACATAAACGAAATAACAACAGCTGGTAATGACGTCATTAGTCTAAATAAAGAAAGCTAGCAATGATTAATTATGAATATCTATAGGTCAACCGTAGCATTCGATAGTATCGATATTTAAAATCGATAATCATAATCCGATTGTGTTGGTTGCCGCTTATTATACTATATAACCTTATAACCTTTTTCTCTTTATTTCTCATTGTTTGATTATGAATAATTAATTTTTATAAGGGTAGGATATTTAAATTATTAATTCTTATCTGTATAGATAGTATAACTATTACAACTAGTTAATTGGCATGATAATGTTTAGCTGATTATTTGTTCAATATCGGAAAGCTTAAAACAATAATAAATTTATATTAAGTAGATATAAAAGTAATTCTTATGTTAGCTTGCAAACAACTTTTAACACTATACTTATTTCATTTAAAAGAAACATGTAAGATATAAACTATTTCTGACAAGCAAAGTCCAGCCTGTAAGATGTCCTATTGCCTAAAATGTCTTATGTGTATTCTAAAACCATTTCTAAGCATATAAATGAATTCTTTATTACTGTCTGAGTTGTATGCATCTGATTGCAAAGGATAATTAAACTAATATTTTAGTTAATGTGTTATTTTAGATAGAATGCTTTAAATGTAAAAGGATAGCAGCACTTTGTGTTCATAGAATTCCTGTCATGGAGATAAAAATTATTGACAATTAATTTGGAGTTGATTCTTTAAAGATTCAACTATTACAACTAGTTAATTGGCATGATAATGTTTAGCTGATTATTTGTTCAATATCGGAAAGCTTAAAACAATAATAAATTTATATTAAGTAGATATAAAAGTAATTCTTATGTTAGCTTGCAAACAACTTTTAACACTGTATACTTATTTCATTTGTACATACGTACAAAATTTCAGAATGGGGCAAAAATTGGTTCTTATTAAAAAAATATTTTTTACCGGAGTACACAGTGGTTTGGTGTGAGCTGCCATTGCTATATACATTAGGTAAGATACTGTGTTCCATAATCAGTTACGTAGGAAATAATTATCTCCTTTAAGTATGAAATAATTATCTCCCTTAACCAGATAATGTTTTTCTATATACTTTGCTTTGATACCTTTAAGTTATTTATTTAATAGAATAGATTAACTTTTAGTGAACATTTATTAATAGTTATTATTTTAACAATGTAGTTAGTTTATGTACAAGTTTGAAATTGCATGGCTATATCGTTTCAAGGTTACCTATGTAATTCTTGGAAAGAGTGTAATCAATTACACAGTCAGGCTGGATTCTGAAAAGTGACAAGTCTGTCCTGTTTCAAGTAGGAACTTCACCAACCAAACCAAGCCATCCAGCCAATTTTAATGCATTCAGTATTCAGTTGTCTGAAAATCTACAAATAGTGAAGAGCTATCTTCTGTCATAATTCTTATAAGTTTTGAGAGTGCTCTACTATGTGATACTAGTTAGTGTGTTTGTGTTAAGGTATTTGCAGATTCCTCTGAAACCTTTACGGTATCTTTCACTTCCAACTCTTCAGCGGTATTATTTTCTTTGGTAACAGTCTCAGTCTTACCTGAGGTTCCCCCCACCTTTTTCAAGTTTTCAGTGTTACCCTCGTGTTTTTTCTTCAGTCTTAGCTGGATTTTACCAAACTTGTAGCTAATCCACGGACCCTCCTTCTCAAGTTTGTTTGCTGTTGCACAATACCAACACCTTGGCTTGGAAGGACAGTGAAAATTAGATATAGTTATAGGAAAGTGTAGTTGAAGGTAGATTTTTGAAAAGATTTCCCCGAAAGCTGAGAGTAGACTGAAATTAAGTGTGGGCATGACAGGAGATAGCAGAAAGAAGCCCGCCAGTTCAGCTCAACCTGATCGGATTTTATTAGAAGACAAGAATTGGATCAGGAAGTTCCCAGATGCGTGTGCACGGAAATACAGCTCTAGATTAAGAGAGAGGGTGCTTGTGATTGTGCAAGGAGGACGCTCTGGCTTGGCTCATATGTTGGGGTATAGAGATCCCCCCCACATCCCACACAAATCAAACCATGTAATCTTGTTGGGTATTGCATCAATTAATTAAATAAGGTTGCTAATCAAATTTACATTTTTATCAATGTATAACATGTTATGGCTGGATCAATTTATCTAGAAAACCAAATGGCTCTTATATCCTATCGGACAGTCAAACTGCACAGAGATCTGTCAGTAGCTGTACCTTTGTGTTCAAAGTGGCCTAGGACTGTATAATATTACTTAAATCCCTGGCTACTCATGAAAAAGTTACTCTGATGTTACCATTGCATGAGGGGAATACGGAAAGGAGACGGCGGACAGGTTGAGAACATGAGGTATGACTGTCTCGTAAGCCTCGTAACGCAAATTGTGGCTTGGCAAAGTGTTGTCATAATTGCTATGAAGAAATGGGTAGCTGTAGTTTTCTTTCTACTGGAAAAGCCTCCCAGGTCTGAAACAGACAAAACTGGGACGCCTGCAAAGAGTATTCCTTAAAACTGCTGAGGTGGGTTTTTTAGCTGATTGGGACGTCTTGAGGTTTATCAAGACCCTCAAGATGACCTGGTGTCTATATTGCAGTTTTTTCAGGGTCATAATAGATCCTTAGGGTCATAGTGATGGGGGATTTATCTTACCCTTTTGACCGTATAGTATCGTATCTATAATATGTACTTGTCTAACTCTATTGTGTAAACTTTTAGTAATGTGTACTAGAGTTATTATGACAGAAAATTCCTTTGTTTGCTTTGTTCAATTGGTTTAAATAACAGTTTTGAGTTATTTAATCTCTTTGGCACTTGTAATCATCTCAAATGAGCACTATCATAAGAATGAAATTCAACATCAATTTAGATATGTCATTATTTATTGGTTGCATGAGCGATATATCATGTATGTTTGAAGTGTAGGAATTTTCATTATAGCTAGAACTTAACTCCGAGTCCGTTAGCAACTTTTATAACATTAGGAAATGTAAGTATGTTCCTTAGTCCGTCACATCATAATATAAACATTAGCTTCATGCACTCTATACAGGGTGTCAATTAAGTCTGGAACCTCTTTTTTAATTTTTAAACCAAAATAGAAAGAAATACCAAAGTTCACACGTGCTTACTGGTGATAGTAACGCACACATCTGCCCAATTACCGACCGGATAATCCCTTTGGGGGACGGTCCACAAGGAGTCAGACAAAATTCTTAAATAGCAGCATAGGTCAAGTTTGGTATCAAATTAAAGGTCTTACTTAGCAGAGTACAATGCCGCAAACCGGACTTCTAAAGGTGGATTCATTCAGTATTTATAGCTATTTGAATTTTAAAACAATTGAACAATGTAAATTATTAAGTATTACAAGTAAATACCAATTTTTAAGTACCTGTGATCAAAGTAAGTGTTCAAAATGTTCCCCTTCCATCATCTGACAATGTAGTAATCGAAGCCAGGAATCAATAATTATTACCAATAATACAACTACTGTTAGAATGTGAAAGTGGCAGATTGAGTCATACACAGCATCCACAGAAACTTAACGTTTGGGCAGGTATTATAGGAAATCAAATTATGGGCCCATTATTTATCAATGGTAATTTAAATGGTGACTCGTATCTAGCAATGCTCCAAAATGAGATAATTCCTGCACTACAAGCTGCTCTTGGTCGACAATTTCAAAGAATTTATTTCCAACAAGATGTTGCGCCACCACACTTTGCTCTCCTTGTTAGAGAATACTTGGATACAATATTCCTTCACAGATGGATTGGAAGATGTGGTGCAGTAGAGTGGCCTGCTCGTTCCCCTGATTTATCTCCGCTGGATTTTTTTCTTTGGGGATACCTCAAAGATAAAGTTTATCGTACTAAGCCTCGAGATTTGGCGCACCTAAGAAATCTCATAGTCCAAGAAGCTCAAGATATTCCTCGTGACTACCTTCAAAATGCAGTGGATGGCTTTTACAACCGCCTAGGACATTGCCAGACGATGGTAGGGGAACATTTTGAACACTTACTTTGATCACAGGTACTTAAAAATTGGTGTTTACTTGTAATACTTAATAATTTACATTGTTCAATTGTTTTAAAATTCAAATAGCTATAAATACTGAATAAATCCACCTTTTGAAGTCTGGTTTGCGGCATTGTACTCTGCTAAGTAAGACCTTTAATTTGATACCAAACTTGACCTATGCTGCTATTTAAGAATTTTGTCTGACTCCTTGTGGACCGTCCCCCAAAGGGATTATCTGGTCGGTAATTGGGCAGATATGTGCGTTACTATCACCAGTAAGCACGTGTGAACTTTGGTATTTTTTTTATATTGTGGTTTAAAAATTAAAAAAGAGGTTCCAGACTTAATTGACACCCTGTATATTAAGTAACAAGAATGTATAATTGTGTAGAAGGAGATTCTTTGTCTAATGCAGTTTGTGAGTTGTAAAATAATTTTACTCATCTCTTAATTTTTTATCCATATTTTCTAAACAATCTGTGACTTTACTGCATAAAACTCAAAGAAAGATCAGATCAATCTATCTGTTTCCCTGCCAAATGAAAACTGAATTTATGGGTTTAAAGACCCCAGACTGAAATCTTGAATATGCCACTGGTCCTTGCTTAAAGTTGTACCAGTAAAATATGACAGTGTAAATATTTATTAGAAATAGTTGCACACATACTCTATATAATATCATCTTGACATGATTATAAAACAAGCAGGTGACTAGAAAGCTTTAAAAGTCTGAGACAAAGTGTTTTGGCCAGACTTCAGTCCTCACTGTTATCTACTTTTTAAAATCTTGATGTCTCGGCCTGTTGTATAGGCCTGGATGCCTTTTGAAAAGGATCAGTTTTATTTTTATATGAAAGCCAACAATTTTGTGCAATTTTCTATATAATTGCCATCAGTATCAGGTATGGACTACATGCAAGTAATCCAAGAAAACTAATCTGTTTTATTCCCGTCACCATGTTAGCGGATAAACATGGGAGTACTGTTTGGCAACACTTTATTTGTTTTTAGATTAGTCTTGCATCTATTGGATGTACCAGTCATTAGAAACTTTAGTATATGTATATGTAAAACAATTTCTCTTATCGAAATAAACGTTGATTGCTATACCATTTTTCCTATATACAAGTAATGTTTGTAATTTTTACATCCTATTAAAATTAAAGTGAATGTGCTAAAACTACAGTCAAATGTATACTCGTGCTGGAACATAATTGTTACAAGTTTATGCCTTAATGTACTTAAAGTCTAGTTACCTTACGTGCTACCCTTTCAAATTTCCTTGTAAAATCCTTTTACTAATACAGTAATGAAACTCAAATCCAGCAAAAAATACATTTTTCTAAGATTACCTTATACAGAACCAAATTGGTTGGTATTAATATAATTATGTTACTCTTAGACCTCTGTTGTTCCATATCTTAATCACATATTTAAGAACAAATTTTTCAATTAAAATGTGTGTGTAATGTCAGGTAAGCTGTTCTGCAAAGATAAGCCAAATGGTGCTTTACGGACACCAATTCAATGCAACGCTAAGGCGGAATATCGCATAGAGTACTTGAAAAAGGCAGGAGAAACTTTCATTCAAGATGGTGCCTGTTCCAAAGTGGCGCCTAAGCTTTCAAAGTGTCAAGAATGTAAGTCGGCTCTTCAAGAACCACGTCTGTCACCTTCCAAAACTCTCTGTCGATTCGATGCCTTCAGAAGGCTTAGGTGAGTTTAGATAAGTCTTCTATTCCAAACACATTTGATAATTCTAATACATTTCTATCGCGAGATATTAAAATAGGCCTGCATCAATTAATACCATAACTTGACTCAAGTACAGAGTGTCCACCCAATGTATTTAGGTTATTGGTCATTAGTGATTTATTTTCTTGCAGATTGTAATTTTTTTACATATGTTCTTGCAATGATAATTTCCATATTATGATTGAAATAAACATTATGCCTGTTTTCAAAAATAGAGTGAAACAATGGCTACTCCAATCAGGTACCACACAAGCAGAGTCCATTATATCTGCAGATTACCGAGTGGCCTGACCTGCACCACCTATCCTTAGGCACTTTATAATATTACACCCGACCACTAGACCACTATATACTACTACTAAACCATACTACTACTGCTACTACACTACACTACACTACCATTCATACTAGACACTACATTAGTACACACCACACTACTACACTATTATTACATAGAACCATGCTGACTTGATCTCCCCTGGGCCAAACACAATGATATGATGCTGTTGCATTATTATAGATAAACTAACACTGAATTATTTTTTTACTAAACGTAACAAGCTAGTTCTCATATTAAATCGTGTTTTTTTTTCTTTTATTTTAAATTATAAATTTTATGTTCAAAATTCTAGCACATTCTATTTATTAAATGCTATTAAAGATATCAAGTTCTTCATGTTAAGTTATCGTGGCGGACGATCAACTGAAGCCTGCGCACAGGCTGAATGCCCATGCAGGCTTTATTCCTTATTAATTATTTAAGTAATATCTTAGCTAGATAACTAGTAAACTATTGTTTTCAAAACAATTCTGTTTAGTGCTTTACTATTGTTATTAAATTTAAGTGTATTTCATGTACAGTTGATGGAATAAACATTCATTCATTATAACAGCTGTTGTATAAAAAAAATAATTAGGCTCCTAGCATTATGACAGTAAATAAATAAATTTTATATACAGAAAATTCTTATTGAACACACTACAATATTTTAATTATTCTTATTTGTAAAATGAGTCTCGTTTTTAAATTCTGCCAGGAAACAAAAATAGTGTAGCATATGTTTTTTGATAGACATCACTATAACACCTAATGATAAGTTCACATTCTTTTGGGACACAACTAACTATACTTTTATATTTATAACGAGAGGATACATATGAGGCATGTTTTTTTAAGTAAGTACTGTTTTGATATTTAAAAAAATCAATTAATGTTTTTGTAACAGTTTTATTTTGATAGGAAATCCCACAATTTTATGCATTTTTCTATATAATTGCCATCAATATTACAGCTCTTATCATGTAAAAAACAACCCTTTTTTGCTGTTGTCATAGAAAATTGCCGCCTGATTTAACAGCGACTGAATGCGATCATTTGATGCTATTGTCGTCAGTGCGGTACTGACCTTCAAAATGATGAAAATACAAATGGGTGCTAAATTGCGGCTGTTAGGGAGATTATCAAATTGTACCTATAAAAATGCTGTGATGAGATCTTGAGTTCGTTTTGTAGCATATGGATGGACATTGTCATACAGCAAACCATGTTTCTCGATAAAAATGTCATAGAGAACACTTCTTGAAACTTAAGGAAACTCTTTTTATAACAAAGACATTGTGAAATGTCTATTAATTTTCATTTTATTATTAACTTTCTGTGCCATTTGGTAGGTAATCATTGAGGATTGTCCACTGCATTTCCCATCATGAACATTTTTTTGGCCACCTTTTAAAATTCTTATCCATTTGAATGCTATTCCATCGTTCATAATATTTGTCTGTACACTTCACAGACAATGAATTTCAATTGCTTCCACGCCTTTAGCACTAAAAAAACAAATAACAAGTAGTACGTACCTCACAGTTTGCAGGATTTTCAGTTCAATTTTCAACGGGGACATTTGAAACATGCATTAACATATGTAAAACAGTATTAACACCATAGCTGTAACCACGTGGCATCATCGGTATTAATGGTGTTGATATGCAAAATAATTACCAAATAAGAATAGTGAAATATGTGAAAAGGTAGTGGGAATTCGAGTCAGCTAATAATAATAGAAATATGTGAGAGACTGGTGGAAATTGAGTCAACTATTTAAAACAGCTGACTACAAATCAGCTGAAATACAAATTGTAAATATTACAATATAATTAATACTTTGAAGACTGGTTTCCAGAAACCAAGGTCGGTTTGGTATTCTTAGACATGTAAATAAATATTTAATATAGCGATAATTAAAATTTATTATTAAACTAGCAGATATCCGCGGCTTCACATAAAATTTCATAGGTTTTGAACCTCTATGAGCTCTTCTGGTTTGAGTGACGTATTTCCGATGCCAATGTTGAGTTTACCTTACTGCCACGATCAAGAAAATAATATAATAAATTAAATAATATAATAATTAAATATATATATATATACGTTAAATTTGTATAAATGGCAATAGCCTTATTTCATTTCAATAAACATTGAATCACAAAAAGTACTTGCTCCACCGGGACTCGAACCTGGATCTCTCACTTGCCGGGTGAATGTGCTACCCGTACTTTTGTACTGTACAGCAAGTACTTTTTGCGATTTAATGTTTATTGAAATTAAATAAGGCTATTGCCATTTATACAAATTTAACGTAAATAAAAGTCATTTGACAGGTATTTGGTCTTCCGATCATATGTTAGTTTGGTTGTTTAAACGCATATGTGACAGATACGGCCAAATACAAAATAATTGAATCGTAAAGAGTAAGCTCTGTGGTGTAATGGTAGCACATTCACCCGGCAAGTGAGAGATCCGGGTTCGAGTCCCGGCGGAGCAAGTACTTTTTGCGATTCAATGTTTTTATATATATATATATATATATACACACACACACACACACACACATACATATACAGCTCTGAAAACCTACTTCTGTCAAAAGACAACTAAGTTAAGTTTCATAACAGTCTTTAAATTTTTAGTAAAAGTTAGTAACTTTGTCTTTTATATACTACATATTTGCAAAAAGTTTTAAGGTTAAAAGTACATTAACAATGACACTATTTACGTGTTTATTTCTTTATGAACTGAAAAATATTTTAAATATTTTATTCAAAAGGACAGTCTGGCAAACTTTCAGCTGGTATAGTTCTTGCCGATTGCTTAAAGGTAGTCTTTAGAGTTAAATTCTGATCATTGTTATTGGGCATTTTCCAAGGTAGATGAGTACTTACCTAATTGCTGAAATCTAAAAATGGCATGATAACTAATGTTTTCTCATTAAAGAATCTACACACTGTAACTATACACAAATTTAAAATAGTAGTAAAATTAATCAAAAATATGGTTGTGCTGTCACAAAACAATATTTACACAGTACAGTTGATTGCATTTATAGGCTATTTCAATTAATATTTCGTAACTTTAGAGACCAGTTGGGTGTAGACCAGAGGGATTTTTGGAATATGAATAGGCATGTATTCATGCCAGGATCCCTAATAATGTCCATATACACTTTTAGTACAATTGGTTCAATAGTTTACATGTCAAAGCAAAATAAACATACAAAGGCACTTTCAAATTTATAATATTATTAGGATAGTAAACAATTCTGTGACTTAAAAATATCCCTGTACCTTGATGCCCCAGTCATCGGTACTAGTGGTATGATATGTGCACGACACCACCATAGCGCCACTGGGATTGAAGATTTAAGGTGCTTCAGAATCTTATACAACAGAAATTACTGGCAATTTTTAAGTTTTTATTACAGCAAAATAAGTTTAAAGAAGAGTATTGTACCAAAACGTAACATGATGCATTAAATTTTAAAACATTAAAATTTAATTAAGAAAAAGTAGAAATTTAGATGAAAATGAATAATATTATCTCAAGAAATAAAAACTTTTAGTAATACTCAGTTGTACAAAATATTCTCAAATGTTTGGCCTTCAAGTAGTGGAAGTTTGGCCCCCAAGTGGCTGTACTGTGACCTTTAGACTAGTACATCTAACTGGGGTGGAGTTTACCCCACTAATATATAATGTTAATGTTATTGTAATTCTGATGATTTTTCATCAGGTACACAAAAAATGGCAACTTGGCGACAGCTGGGTTCCTGGACCCAAACAAAGATGTAACACAGAAAGATCTCAGTCTGTGGCTTCCTCAGCACCTTAGCTCTTCTATTTCGCCAGATATGGAATCATCCCTGTTCCTGTTGCTACATGTCAGTAGCCAGTTTTACCGACTGCTGGAACAGGAGAGAGAGGCCATTACAATCAATATGGCAGAGAGTATGTTCTTATGTTTACATTCAGAGAAAAATTATGAAAACAAATTAAAAATTGTTGTAAAATTAATGTAAAGTTAATGTTAAAGTTAATGTAAAGTTGATGTGTTGTCTATTGAGGACATTGCTATATTGTACTTTACTTTCTGACAAGTTAATTGAAATACGAGGGGTATTAGAAAAATAAGGTTCCCTATGCCGCCAAGACAGAATGCGATATGTTGGGAGAAATCAGGCAACACTGTCTTACCCATCAGCTGTCCCTCTCTCTATCCATACCACTCACGCCTCGCTATGTCCAACAGTGCCGCCCTAGCTACCTTCGAAGATGGAGCTCCCTATCGTTGTTACTGCCAGATTCGAAATTCGTGCTGTGATACGTTTTTTAATTGCAAAACAGATTTCACCTATTGAAATTCATCGTCAGTTATTCGAAGTATATGGGGAAAACTTCATATCTGTTCAACACGTTCGGAAAAGGTGTAGAGAATTTAGTGAAGGCTGCATGGAAATTCACGATGAAAACCGAAGTGGACAGCCTGTCATGACAACCGTCTTTTGGGACAGTAAGGGCATGCTTTTGATCGAATTTTTGCCTCATGGAACAACAGTAAACTCTGACAGATATAAGGACACATTAAGAAAACTGAGACGCGCGATCCAGAACCGCCGGGGAGGATGATTGTCCAGTGGTGTGAGGCTTCTCCATGAAAACGCTCGACCTCATGTCTCACATCAAACTCAAGAACTGCTGACAAATTTTTCCTGGACTATTGTGCCCCATCCCCCCTAGCCCAGACCTAGCCCCAAAAAAATTAAATGTTAATAACTACCGACCAATTGCTTTGGTGCCTGTTGTGTCCAAGATAATCGAAAGCATTGTTAAATTCCAGGTTGAACATTATTTTGAGCAGAATTGCTTACTCTCATCGGAGCAATTTGGTTTTAGACAAAACCTCTCCACTGTTAAGGCTGTAGAAAACATATTATTAATGGTTTTGAAAACAAAGAAGAGATATGCACTTTATTGTTGGACCTTAGTAAAGCTTTTGACATTGTACCTCACTCAGAACTCATTGAAAAGCTTAACCATTATGGACTCGGAGATGTTGAACTATCTCTTTTTAGTTCTTACTTGTCTGATAGGTACCAGTTTGTCAAACTAAGTGGCCAGAACTCTGATCTCAAGAGAGTGACTAGGGGGGTTCTCCAGGGCTCTGTCCTGGGCCCCTTTTTGTTCGTCGTCTTCATTAATGACCTCCCAAAATTTCTACCAAACAAGAGTATATTATATGCTGACGACACTACTTTGATGTGTTAAACTTCCTGAGCTTAATCTTGTTATGATGGACTATATGAAAGAGAGATCCTACCTTTGGTTTACTGCAAATAGTCTAAGAGTTAATGAGTATAAGTCAGAGGAAATAATATTTAACCTAGGTGTCAACTCTGTAAATAAGTCTGTTAAGTTACTAGGTCTCCATCTTGACTCAAGGCTTACATGGAGAGCACATACTGATGCCTTGTGTGCTCGTCTATGTAGAGTTATCTTTTTACTTGGGAAACTTAAACTTTGTACTAGTTGTAATTTAGTTTTAAAGGCTTATTTTACTCTTTTCCACTCTCACCTTCTGTATGGCACCCTTCTCTGAGGTGGATCTAGTGGTGCTAAAGAGGTTTTCTTGTGCCAAAAGAGGGCTGTGCGTACAATTTTTAATATTAGCTATAGTGACACCTGTAAACCATATTTTATAGAATATGATATACTTACGCTTCCTTCAATTTTTATCTTACAAATTTTATCGTATGTAAAAGAAAACTTAGAATTATTTAATTTAAGAAGCTCAGTCCACAATCATTATACTAGAAACCAACATTCTATTGATCAGACGTTTGCTAGACTATCTAAAACACACGGTGCATATCTTTATTTAGGCGTAAAACTCTTTAATAAGTTACCATTAGTTGTAAGAAACATTTCATGTAAAGATTTTAAGAATTCAATGACTAAATGGTTAAACAAAAAGCTTTTTATTCTGTAGAAGAATTTTATTCCTGTAGTATAAGTGATTGCATTTTCATGTAAATTTTGCTATGTTGATTTTTATGTGCCATGTGATTTATAAACTGTTTTGTTGTAGGCTATTTTAATTTTAATTTAATTTTTAATTTTAATTTTTAATTTTAATTTTTAATTTTAATTTTTAATTTTAATTTTTAATTTTAATTTTTAATTTTAATTTTAATTTTTTAATATTTATTTATGTGCTCCTATATGTTGGTCATATTTATATATTTATTTAGGCCTACTAGTGCTATTCTGACGTTGTCAATACATTGTTATGTGGGATGACAATAAAGGTTCTTGATTCTTGAAGTGAGTATCACTACCCAGCAGGGATCACTTCTGGCTGGTTTATACCTTCCAGTTGAACCCACCACTGGGCATAGCAAAAACCGATGTGTCACTTCAATCTGGGCAACCTTATGGATGTCCAGGAGTGGCACATCACTAACTGCATATATCGAGATTCTGGGGTTCATGGGCAATTCGATAGGTCTAGTCTACTGTGGGAGATGACTGTTGGAGTTGGTGGGGTTTATTCCTTAACCTCAGAGGTTCTTGCTAATCTCACCAAGGGTATGCCACCCCCTGCCTATTTTGACTGGAGAGGCTGGTTCAGAGCTGGCCTCCCCTTCTTCCGGGAGGACATGACTTTGAGATGTAGTGCCCTAATTCTTCCTCATGGATCTCGATAGGAGGCGGCCCCTACTCCTAAGTGCAATTTATAAGCTTCTTGTCCTAAGAGAACAAAAGAAAAAAAGTGATTATCACTTATTCCCAAAATTAAAGGAACACTTGGGTGGCCAACGCTTCAGTAACGATGATGAAGTCAAGGAAGAGGTTACTCGATTCCTCAAAAAATTGGTGGCAGAATTCTACAACATGGGGATAGAAAAGTTGGAGCATCGTCTACAAAAGTGTTTGGACAGAAACGGTGATTATGTGGAAAAATAGCTTAACTGTTAAGTTTTAAATTGATGTATAACACTAAGTAGAAATATAGAGCTGTTTATTTTAAAAAATCATGGGAACCTCATTTTTCTAATAGCCCTTGTATGTTATTTCTAAGTATGTAATTGAAAATTAATTAAAAAACAAATTGTTGGGTCAGTCAACTTACATTTTATTATTGTAATGAATTTTTTGAAAAAACTTAACACTGATACTTAATATTTACTAAGATAAGTATTTGCGTAGCTAAGGCTATGTTGTACTGTTCCCAGCTAAGATTGTGGCATGGAAGAGGATGGTACAAGGTGTAAGAGAAATATGTGATGTGTGCAAGACAGCTCTCTTCAATTATCACTGGGTGTGTCACAAGTGTGGGTTTGTTGTCTGCATAGATTGTTACAAGGTAAGTAATAGCATAGCTAAGGCAATACTGTGATGTTCCCAGCAAATATTTTTGGCGTAAAATAGGATAGTACAGGGGATGAGAGAAAAGTGTAAAGTGTGCAATACAGCCCTCTTCAATTATCACTGGGTGTGTCACAAGTGTGGGTTTGTTGTCTGCATGGATTGTAGACATGGATTGTTGTGTACAAGGTAAGTAGCTAAGGCAGTGTTATACTGTGTCCAGTTAAGATTGGGCTCTTCTTCTTAAACAATATCTGCTTTGTTTTTGTATTGTTTGTAACCAAGTGATTTTCCATGAAGTACTGATATTATTCAAGCTTTGGGAAGAGTGTTCTTTTAGCCTATCAGCTGTTTCATTGCTTACTATAAGAGTAGTATCATCAGTATACATTAAACAAATGTTCAGATCACCAAGGTATTGTGGAATATCATTGGTAAATAAAATAAAATAAAATGAACTGGTTACAGAACCGAACCCTGACGCACTCCTCTTGTTATTGCCATGGGATTAGATTTCACATACTGTACAAGGTTGTTGGATTTAGACTTTATTACAACTACTTGGCTGCATCCTCTTAAGTACAATTGTAACCAAGATTTTGCTGCTCCATTTATGCCTAATGCCTCAAGTTTCAGGAGAATGAGATCGTGGTCTAGGGAATCAAATGCCTTGCTGAAATCAACTAGTATCCATATAATTAGTTTTTTGTTTTCTAGTTGATCAACAAAACATTTTCCATGAGGCTGATTATTGTTGTTATGGTTGATTTCCTTTTACAAATCCATGCTGCTTTTCTGTTAACAGGCTGTTATTCTCTAGATGTATTTATCTCGCAAGCTTTACTTTTTTGATTACCTTAGATAAGGTGGAGACTAGAGATATGGGTCTATAATTTGTTAGATCTGTTAGTGAGCCTGTATTTATTTGGGATAGACTCTAGAACATTTTGTTCACTTGGAAATAAATTATTAATTAATAATGCTTGTTAATGGAGCTATGAGTTCTTAGGAGCAGATTTTTATAAGTTGTAGGGGAACCTCCTCCAGTCCTGAAGACCACTTTGGCTTAAATGACTGAATTATTTTTGATATTCCTTTTGAATTGGTGAATGATAGTTCTAAGAGATATTGATTGAATCTGAATATGACTAGGTTGACTGTGGCAGCTCTTGTTACATTACCTTTAACTAATGCAACGCATTATGAAGTAGTTATTTAGTTGTTCCGCTACTTTAAGAGGGTCGTTCAGTAACTCCCCATTCACATTCAGCTGAACCTGAAGCTCTCTTTGTCCTTGTTTTTTTCTTTCTTGATTTATCATAGCCCACATAACTTTTGGTTTGTTTTGAGATATTTTTATGTGTTATATAGTAGCTTGTTTTAACAAGAATTTTATTTTTAGATCATACTTTTGCATCAGTGAAGATTGCTTTGTCTTCAGTATCTTCTGTCAGTTCAAATTTAGTGAAAGCTTGCACTACATTAATGACAAATTTAATGTAACTATTTTTTTGTTCTCATAGGACAAGAAGCTTATAAATTGCCCTTAGTCCTATAAGAACCTTAGTGCTGCTTCCAGAGTGACAGGATATTCAGGATAGGTAAGGTTAGGGGGTAGGGGCCGCCTCCTATCGAGATCCATGAGGAAGAATTAGGGCACTAATCTCAAAGTCATGTCCCCCCTGAAGAAGGGGAGGCCAGCTCTGAACCAGCCTCTCAGTCAAAGCAGGCAGGGGGTGGCACACCCTTGTTGAGGCTAGCAAGAACCTCAGATACATAGGGAACGAATTCCACCAACTCCAACAGTCATCTCCACATTGGTGTAAGTGACACATTGGTTTTTGCTGTGCCCATTGGTAGATTCAACTGAAAGTATAAACCAGCCAGAAGTGATACCTGGTGGGTAAAATGTAAATATAGAATGTATGGATGATATATTATTAAACCTTGGATCCTTATCTTTAAATTTACATATTAAAGTTCAAACAACGTAAAAATAGACTTGCTGGGAGAGATCATATTGCAGCATAGTTATTGCATTTAAAATAGCTTAGTGCCATTTGAAAAGGTAGCTAATGCGACAATTGCTAGGAGAGACCATAGTACAGCATAGTTGATGAGTCAAAAATAGCTTGTGCCATTTAAAATGTAGCTAATGTGACGACAATCGCTTAAAGCCAGTTTCAGGGTTAATGATATCTATTTAAAACTTACTAACATACCTTTTTTTATAAATGTGATTAGTTTTACTATGACAAATTTTTCAATTTAATTTGATTTAAACATTTTGATGCATACTTTTGTTGTTAACATTCTCTGAAAATTTCACTATAATAATTAAAACCATATGAAAGTGTGCACAAAATGAACACAAGGTACAGCTACCATAGTCTTTTTTATTTTTAGCATTGATTTTCCATATTAAAATGGAAAAATCAACAGATTAAAAATAAAATGTTTATTGTGGCTACTAATCACAGAAGTAGCATAGTAACTGATTGCTTGTCAGTAGATGTGAGATTTGTAGCTGATGGTAAACAAGCTGATTGGCAGTTGTCCACCCACTCACACATTCTTGGAGATTCACTTTATTTGTTATCATCTAAACTGACGTATGAGTTTTCAGAACAACTCTTCTCTCACCATCAGCATTACCTTTAGATACTACTTAAAGACAAAATCTAGCCTATTTTTGGAAAGTTACTTAAAATTTGCTTTCATGTTTTCAGTACTATGTATTCAGTGTAATAGTCTGTTCTTTCATTTTATTTTCCTCAAGAAACAGGGAGAAATGTATGAAGACAAGCTTTCAGTACATGATGCGTTTTACATTAATTTTGTTTTCAAGTAAATCTCTCTCTCTCTCATCTTGTTCTGTTGTATTGTCACTCTATGAGGAATGTTTTCCTTCTTAGCTTAAAATGTTGATATTGTTGTCTTTCATAACGTTAGATATATTTACTGTATAAGAATAAGAATAAGAATTTTATTCTGCCAGAAAATATTCCACACAAATACATTGGCACGTCAATACAATGTTACAACTTTTGTAATACAATGAATATTCTAAAAGTCTTGTTTTGTCCACACTGTTGAGATGTACTCTTCCAATGAATAGAATGATCTTTTACATAGAAAATAATTTAGTTTAGCATTAAATTCCATATCACTTAGCATCCATATATCTAATGGTAACTTATTGTATAGTCTAATAGCCATCATCATTGGGCTTTTGTCGGTTTTAGCTAGTCTAGATTGAGGTAAGTTGATATTGTTACGACTTCTTGTTTCATAATTGTGAACATTTTTCCTTAGGTTTACTTTATCTAAATTAGCTCGGAGGTAAAGTAGGCATTGTTGTATATATAAAGAAAATAATGTCAAAATTTTAAAACGTTTAAAAAGTTCTCTGCAACTATGATATTTATTGACTCCTGCCAATATTCTGACAACTTTTTTTTGGATGATGAATACTTCATTTGCGTAAGGAGAAGAGCCCCAAACAATCAAACCATAATTTAAGTGATAGTGAAAAAGTCCGAAATAAGATTGTATAAGTGCTTTTCCATCAAGTTCACCACACAAACGTTTAATTGCAAACACACTTTTACTTAGTTTACTTTTAACCCCTACAATTTGCTGATACCAATTTAAATTAGGATCAAAAGTCAAACCTAAAAATTTTGGAAATATATCTTTTTGTGTCTCATTAGGATCTTCTCTGAGGCAAAATATTACAGTAGTTGTCTTATCATTATTTAGAATCAAGTTGTTGGCAGTGAGCCAGTTCTCTACAAGATTAATATTCAATTTGTAGTCTTCTAAGAGTTTGTTATAATCTTTATTTGTAGTTACTATAGTGGTATCATCAGCATATAAAACAATATTCGCAGGTACATTTACACTCAAATCATTCACTGCAATTAAAAACAGCAAAGGCCCCAAAACAGAGCCCTGTGGGACTCCACAGGTTATTGGTTTACACAGAAATATATCTTTTTCTACTACTACATATTGAGATCTATTCTTTAAGTAAGAGCTAAGTACATCTAAAGCTATCCCCTTAATATTATAATGTTCTAGTTTTTTAATCAAAATGTTATGAGACACTCGATCAAAAGCTTTGCTAAGGTCACAGAAAGTTATAGCAGCAAAGTCTTTCTTTTCATAACAGTCTAGAACCATATCAACTAAATACATAACACTAGCCCAAATTTGTGTAGAAGTTGCATGAAATAGAATATAAGATTAGTCTATAATAGTTCAGTGTTTGTGTGTGGGTGTGTGTATTATTTTATACATAACTGTTTCTTTTTTGAAGTTTGTCCAGATTCAATAGATGTCCGGACCAGTGAGAGATTGCTGTATGTAGATTTGTTTCTCTTTTTCCATGGAACTACATAGAGTAGGAAGAACGGGCTTATCAAGAAGTGGTTGCTGTGTACCAATGGCCGGGGACACAATCAGGAGACCTTGATGTTGACTCAGATTGTACCTGCAGACTGCCTGGAGACGCTAGGACTTAAACTTCAACAGTTTCAGGACACGTATTCCATCCCCTTGTCTACTACTGCCAATTATGAAAAGGTAATCTTCAGATTAAAAAAAATATTTGTACACTGTAAAATAAATGGAAATTTTCTGTGATCAATCGATGTGCAATCAGGTAGTTTGAAAATAAGATTTTAAACAATCTAAGTGGAATCGTCTCAACTGAGGGCCTACTATTAATAGTATTTAGTACACCAAATCTTTATCTTAAGTATAAGAGGGTTATCTGTAACGTAAAGAACATTCTGATTTCAATTCTAACTCTTTTCTGTTGCAATCAAGTTCGAAAAATAAATTGCTTTGGACATTATTTATTATCCAATTGTGGCCATGTGTTAAACATGTGTTAACAAACTGATGACTCCACCATATAAGAACAAGAATGCCACAAGTTATTCTAGCGCACTAGATAATAGTTAATACCTCCACCTCCATCTCTTTAATAATGGCTATAATTTAGTAAAATAAAAAAAAATTGCATATGAATGATATTTGTTTTAATTGAAAAAGTGAGTGAAAAAATATACTCTTCTAATTCCATGTGCTCTAGAACAACATACTTCAAGGGTATTTATTGTAACCTACAAGAAAATAATCCGATGACATATGAGGTAGTATTGCCAAATTTCTACAGACCACCTGCTCATCCCGCTATAAGAGGTTTATGTTCATATACTGTCTCTCTATCGATTTAAATACTTAAAAACTTATGAATGAAGTATATTTATTTGTCATAAGAGCTGGTGATGTTTAGTTATTGCAAGAGATGTTGAGACGAATCAGTAATGTTCCATACACATAAATCTGGCAATAGTGTTGGGAGTGGTGTGTAGAGGGGGAGCACAAGCCACCATCAGACTGTAATATGGCTGCTGTAGTGAAAATATTAGTGGCGGTTAGTTTCTCTAAGAAGTTGGTTAGGTTTACTTGAATTTCTGTATGTTATATGTTAGTAACTTTCTCTTTTAACAGTTGCTAGAGTCATCAGTGCTTTTAGACATCTATTATTGTTGGTCAGATTGTCATTTAGTGGTTTTGATATTTCCATTATTTTAATTTTTTGCAATTTCCAAAATAAATTAAACTCAGTTTCATGTGTCTCACTGAGAGCATAGATTTGATGAAAAACAGTTAACAATATTAATATAATATAATATAGTCTATCTCTAAAGCCGATTCACTCTAGAATACAAGCCCAACGCTTTCAGCCCTTGAGATATTAGGTGTGGTTTAATAAAAACAAGGCACAATTCTATTCCTAGGCACATTGCCAGGAATTTATTGGGATGGGGATCCGACTGATGGGGTGTAGGAGATACATAATATCTTTGTGTAAATACATAATATCTTTGTGTAAAGCAAGATCTGGGGATCCTCTTCTGTCACTTGGAATACTTCAAAAAGTAAATATCTGGAATACACATTTTATGCTTTTATAGTATCTGAAATCCCCTTTAAGTTCATTATTTCTTCAGGAGGTGAATAAATGAAATAAACATATTTTTGGAGCCTATACCCTGATTCTTTTGATAATTAGAAGTTCTGGCATACTTCTAACTTACAAATTCAGTCACAAATTTTATCTTTATTTACAAAAATTTTTTTAAATAATTTAAGCACCACTTGTAATACCTTCAGTAAAACAGTTCTTACAAATAAATAGTTCATTAAATTAGTATTAACTTTTCAGTCTCTATAGTTAGATATGAAAAATTCTGGGTAATGAAATTATTAAGATTTTCTTCAAGTAAAATATTGCTGTTATTTCCCCTTTTAATAATTTAGTATTTAACATTTAAAGTACTCTAAAAATTCTTCATAGGTGTACAAAAGCATTATAGTATACTGTTTTTATTCCATTCTAACACTACAAGGTTAAATACTTTAGAGCATTAATAGCATTTTGTGTTGTCTTACCATTAAATCCAAAACAGTAGAAATCTCTATAGAGTAAGTTTCAACTTAAATGTTGCAGTGAGGATCTACACTGACAATCGGGAATTACTCAGCTAAATTAAGTTACTATCGCTGATGCATGTTGCGTGTAACAGCGCTGACTTAAAAAACACATTGTCAAGCCCCGTTTCCATTTAAACAAATTTGTATCGCAACACGTTGCGCAACATGTGCCTCCGAAACTTGTTTAAATGGAAACAGTCTGCAACATGTGCCGGGGACAAAATTGTTTCAGGCCACCGTGAAACAAAACATGTTGCGCAACTTGTATCACGAAATATTGGAAACAGGCTGCACCAATGTGCCGGGACTTGCGCATGCGCAATACTGTTTACTTGCTGTCAACCTAACCTCAACGTTAACCGATACGTGCTCCTTGTTCAAGTCGTAGACCTTTACATTTTTTTAGTTACGGTAGAATCTATTATATTGTAATTATAAATAGAATAATTAATTATAATATTTATTGTGATGGAGTGGCCAAAGTGCAAAGTGGCAAAGTTAATTGAATTGTATGAGCAAGAGACAGTTCTTTGGAACATGAGACACACATGGAACTGTATCTTTAATTCTCAACGCTGTAATGTTGAACTCTACGGTTACAAAATGTTGCAGATGTTTCAGGGAATTTAGCCGGTCAAATTTTATGTGCCACAAGTTGCGCAACATGTTTCAGCAACTTGTGTTAATGGAAACGCACCTTCAGAAGAACAAAATTTTATATTGCTGTTTTGGGTTATTTTTAGCTTTTTTATAAAGAGAATTCATTATTTATGGCTATATTCTTTCTATTTGTAGCCACTTTAACTCATTTTCATTGTATTAGTCTATTTTAAAAACCTGTGTAAAAAGTGTTTATTCATTTTATTATATTTGGTTGTTTTGTTCCAGTAATATAATAAGAACACTTTTTTGCAGGAGGGTATTAGGAGCAGCTGTGATGTAAATAAAGCAAATAGTCATAGTTCAACTGTGGTAAAATCATTGAATAGCGCTAGTATTTGTAATTTACAGTCTGCCATCACAATGCCATCTTCTGTGAAAATAACAAAGGAAGTGGTGAAGCAGCAAGAAAATATAGAGACTTTGGAACAAGTTAGGAGATCCTCCAAGAATAACCAAGTGATACATGTAAGAACAAACCAGCAACACTACTTTTCTGAACCTGAACAAGGAAAAGAAGGATTAGACGTTTTTAAGGGATTCGATGATCAAATTAATGAAGAGCAAGGGCAGTTAAAACAAGTACTAAGTTATCCCCACTGCAATCAGATATTAGACGATAATTCTAAATTATTGAAAGAGAGCTTTGAAATTGAAAATATGGAGAAAATGAAACTTCTGCTTAATGGTGTGCAATATCCAAACAACAACCATAATATAAATGAAATTACTCTAAGCCACATGGTTGGTGACTTTGACATTGAAAAAATTGAAGTAGATTTACTCCAGAAATCTATAAAGACTTATGAATGGGATATGTTGATGGGGAATATTCCGAGCAAAATCATAAAAGGGAATATTTTGCAGAAGTTTGACAATTATTCTGATAAAACCTGTACAGAAAAGAAATCTATATTTTCAAACCTAATGTCTGAGGGTTGTAAAAATAACAACTTTTTGAGAAATAAAATTATCCAACAACCAGTCATGGGTTATTCAGCTGACAAAGTAATTTATGGAGATAGATTGATGACTGAATCATCATTGAAAAATTGCAAGATTGATCAGTCGATGCCTGAAGGGATGACTCTCAAGACATACGTGGAACAGTTTAGTGACATTGGGAATCATAAAGAAGATATTATCAATTACAAAGTTGGCTACCAAATTCTGGATGAGAGAATTGTTCCAGATTTACCAAGGTACCCTCAAAATAATATAATTCAAGCTGATTTACATCTACAAGCAGAGGGTAACCCTTATGGCAGTATTGAAAAGCAACTTGTCAAGTGTGTTGGGAACGGACAGTCGAGTCTTCAGCTGCCAGAGGAGGACAGTAACAACCAGCAGATAGTGAACAAGACATCAATATTAACTGCAGGCTTCCCTAAAAACAGCTTGATGATTCTGCAAAAGGATGTGGAGCATTCTGACAACAATCAGTTGATAATATTTAAATCAATATCATCTGTAATAGAGGAGAAGAATGATAAAGCTAATTCCAAAAAGCAACCAGATAATAACTTATCAGCTCTCATAAAAGATAGTTGGACATTTTTGCAGGTAATATATTGAATATACTAATTAAGTTATTTTGATGTAGTTCTTATAACATTTATTAAACATGTTCAAAACACTAAAGAAACACAATATCTCTAAATTGATTGAAGTAAAACTGTTACTGCATTGTACAGGTTTGCTAAAATTTTTTTAATTACACAAAATTATACATTTACTGGTTGTGTTACCAAAGCCTATCATTCGAAGGGCTGAAAACATTTAATTTCTGTCTGTTTGCACAATATCTTTAAAACAAACTAACCTATAGAATTCTGCATAAGGAATACTAAGTTTGATGATGGTGCAAGTCACCCTTGGGATTTGGTTGAGTGTTATAGAATATTTTTACATTGGTCTTATGGGTAACCATGATGGCAATGAGAAAATAATGGAGTAAATAAATTTGTAAACAAACTCAGTACACACATGACATATTTAACCCTCTAAGTGGCGGTAATATGTTGCTGGAATGGCGGGCTATTTTTCAGAGTCAAGCAGGACTATCTTACAATTTAAAAATAAAATGCAAATTCTAATATGAGCAATGCTTGTTATATATCAATCTTTTCGTAATAAACTACAGAATAACATAGTATAGTAATTTTTTACATACCTTAACCTTTTTTTATGATATCCACACAAATGTTAAAAAAAACGTGTTTTTCTCCACCAAACTTTTCATTTTTACGTTCTGTAACTTTAAAAATGTTATTCCTAGCAGATTATGTTAAATGCAACCTTTATTCACAATTTAATTCTAAA
Organism: Homalodisca vitripennis; assembly: GCF_021130785.1. Lineage (NCBI taxonomy): Eukaryota > Metazoa > Arthropoda > Insecta > Hemiptera > Cicadellidae > Homalodisca > Homalodisca vitripennis. The sequence continues at coordinate 65,492,780 of NC_060207.1, forward strand.
CAAAAAACCTTCGATAATATTTTTTCTATTTACAACACTGTAAAAGTTATATGGGAAAAACTGAATCTAGAAAAAACACTTTTTCTAGTCAGAATCGCTAGAAGTTGCTTGCCTTTTCCTCCCTTTCCCTCAGTAAAAAAAACAGACCGTGGGAGAAAACTTAGGATTATTGGTACTTTGGGATTATACCGACCACACCAGTATGAAGAACACAAAAATATAAATTTATAGAAACAAACATGATAGAACGAAAAAAGAACTCTTTAATTACAAAATTAAAAACTTACAAGCATTTCCAGGTATTGTAATCGATATTGTTGTCTCTGTTATCTTATCTTTCTCGAGAATCCCGATTACGGCAGGCCGCGCGGCATCACATGATTTGCAAGGTACATAATTGCCTTTCCATTACAATTCAATTTATATTTCTGATCAGCCCCTCTAGAATTTGATATTTTACTGACAGGTACTATCTCGAGGAATGTTTTTCTTTCGTTGACATCAGCGCGGGGCAGCACCATTTTGGGTGGCGGAATGTGATCAAGAATAAAAACAAGTTTTGAGTGTTTTTTTCAATAAAGAGTTTAGTTTTAGTTTGGTAATGTTTGTTTTTGTTAAATTTTTGTGTTTGGAGAAATGTAGAGGTAAAACACGGAAGTACAACAAAGCGACGCGACTCTGCAATCACGTTATCTACTAGACCGCTCGACTTTGACCTCTGTCTGAGGATGGGGAGGGGTTTGCGATAAGACAATTCCTGTTTTATATTGACGAAATATTGTTTTACGCTAATCTAGTAATCAGTAGAAGCAAAATGTCAAATAACGATTCATGTCTGGGTGTGGTCGGTATAATCCCAAAGTACCGGATTATTTCAGTTAGTACCATTGATTATTTCATCGTGATGTTGATGATACTATATGAAATGTATTTAAAATTTAGTGGTGAACGCAACTGTGCAAACTAGGCGTAAAAATAATTATCGGTTGCCTAGCAATAAGCGGCAATGTGAAGCGACTTCTAAGACGTCGCTTGCCACGTCACGGCGGCGTAAATAGAACGTCTCAGACGTCACTTGCCACTTAGAGCAGGGATGCTACAGGTCAGGGAAATCAGGGAAGTCAGGGAAAAGTCAGGGGAAAAAAAACAGGACTGGAAATCAGGGAAAAGTCAGGGAATCCGGTCTCAAGTCAGGGAAAAGTCAGGGAATTTCGACGTTGGTCAGGGAAAAATATAAAATCCCTTTACACAAATAAACTTACTGCTGCCGCGCCGAGTCCAAGCCTGCAGACGACGCGGCGCATGAAGCAGGCTTTTTTGCTTTTTTATATTTGCCACCCTGTTAGCCTCAACACCGCTTTTTTCCACCCATTAATTGCCAAAAACCCTGGGGATTGCGTCGAAAAAAGTCAGGGAAAAATGAAAAATTTGGTCTGGAAATCAGGGAAAAGTCAGGGAATTTCATTATTGGACTCCTGTAGCAACCCTGTAGAGGGTTAAACACTGGTATGAAACACAATTTAACCTTTCATTGGGCACTTCAATCTTGAATCACTAATGGAGGTTTCCTCCAGGTTCTTAAATAGTCACATAAAATTGTTGAAAACAAGTTTTATTGTTTAAAATAAACCGCACAAATTTATATAAAATAAAACAAACCGTTTTGTATGTACAGATTTATATACATTAACAGCATATGAACTATGTAATGAATTATTCAAACTAAAAGTTAGCATAGTCATTTCTTGTTGAAATCATTTGTATCTTAAATAAAACTGAGAATATAGTATTAGTAAAACGTTTTTTTTACAAATACAAATACAAATACAAATACAAATACAAATATTCTTTATTTTCAAATACATTAAGTATTGAAATGGCGTCAAATAAAATCATCACAAACAGTTGTTACAATTTCAAAAATAAGCTTTTCAAATGGCAATGTTCATTGTCTTCTTTCAATAAACTCGTTAAGTGAGTAAAAAGGATTGTTAATTAGCCAGTCAGTAAGAGTACTCTTCAGTCTTCTCCCGGTGAGGCATCTCAATTCTTCAGGTAGAAGGTTGTGCAGCTTCATGCCCATGTAGGAGGGTTTCTTTTCATATAGGGAGAGATGGTGAACTGGTAGTTGGTAACGAGTACCGTGTCTAGTATTGTAGTCATGTAGGTGTCTATTCTGCGTCAGGGGTTGTCCAACAGCATACAAGATGACTTCTTTTATGTAGAGGTTTACTATTGGCATAATCTTCAGGGTTTTGAAGGCTTCTCTACAACTGTTTTAGTGTGAATGGAACAGTTTAACCCTTTGAGTGCCGGAGCATCGCTGTCAGCGATCCCGTATTATATGCAAGAAATGCCAGAATCGCTGTCAGCGACTTCTGCAGTAACGCTTATATTTTATACAGGGGTGCTGAAAAGTCCCGGGACGGTCTAATAACTTTTGAACTAATTACAATATAAGAACCAAAATTTACATCAAGCTTTTGCTCATATAAAACTATTATTTTATGTATTTCACCATGATATCCTGCTTATGGGGGACGTCCCGCTAGGGGTTGGTGAAAATTCTTAAATAGAAGCATAGGTCGAGTCGTACATCAAATTAAAGCTCTTTTTAATTAGAAACATTTTGGCGAAAATCTGACATAAACAGTTGACGCATTACAAAATGGCGGACACTCAAAGATTATAAAATACAGAATTTTTCAAATGCAAACATTCTGGTTGTTAGAGAAAACTGAGACACTTAATATTTTATTTTACTTCTTTTACTTCAAATCACTTACCAAAACAGTTATAACAAATATTCAAAGTGTTTGCCTTCAGTTTGCTGACAATATCCTAATCGATTGTAGAACGCTTGGAATTTGGCTGACCGTTGTTAAAAATTATCACTTAGTAGGCTGACACTATCTCTCTTTTGTCTGCATGAGGATGTAAAGATTTATTTTTCAATGATTGCTGTTTTATCTGCTAATAATGAAATTAGCTAAAGACAATATTTTCCAATGAACCTCAGTGAAGCCTGATACACAATACGTGTTGTAGCATACTCCTACCTTGCACTAGATATTTGATTATAATTTATACAAATTGTTGTATAATTTGTTCTAATGAACTAGTACACAATTGTACGTTCAGATGATACAATTTTATTTTTCAAAATATAAAAGACCAGTTAGTGGTCTTAAAATATAAAAACCATTTTAGATTTAGTAATCTACCAAAAAACAGTGACCCATTTTTATACAGGTTTGTCCAAAATTCTCAGGAGTGATTTCTTTATAGAGAGAGGTTGATCTTTTAAGCTTATTCTGTCAATCCCCAGGCGCCACTGGCCTGTTGAGGATCTTATAAAACAGAGTTGATACAGTACAAAATTAATGGTTCTAATAAAAAGTGCAATGGTCACAGTCAGGAATTGAATTCATACTATCTCTAACTTGGATCCAAACTTCGACGTCTTAGACCCATTGGCCATAAATCAATCCATAAAAAGTTATCCAGCCTTGCCATGACTTTGAGACAACCCTGTTTTCTATAGTTATTATACTAGAAATAAACATTTTGTGAATACTTACAGATCAAGAAATTTGATTACGTGAACATGGATTGTGAATTGTAAACAACTATATTCTTGATAGAACAATTAAGGGTCTAGTGTGCTCCCATACCAATTTTCTTAGAATTCATTGAGATATAGCTGTGACTGCTGGTAAAAAAAAACTACAAATTTAAATATTTATTGAAAATGGTTGATTGGAAAATTCGTACTATATTTCACATTGTCTTGAGTCAGCCATACAATTGTATATGCATATTGTTTTTCCTAAAATATTGTGACCATCTTTCTTCTAAGTAAAATTTATCATAAATATAACACATTTACTTTACTCTCTGGGATTTAGCTGAGAGTTGGCATACTCTAACTGTCCACAAAACATCTCAAAAATTATTTTAGCCATGTAATTTAAATTTTACATGAAACTTCATTCCTACATAAAAACAAGTGAGTTTGAGGGTGGAACATGTCCATCCATGTGATTTGGCCTTTGTTGATCACTCATGTTTTTTATAAACAATAGGACTCCTGTCCGCTGACACCAACAAAAAGTGAGGTGCTGTTCCCGGACATTCCTCACTCGTGGCTCTGAGAATGGTGCATGTTTGTCCATGTAATTTGGCCTTGCTGAGTACATCACTCATTATTTTGTAATAACAGGACTCCTGTCCACTGACACCAACAAAAGTAAGGTACTGTTTCCAGACGTGAGAGAGGAGCTTCAGATTTGCAAGTCTGTGCTCGATCACCCACCTGTGTGTAGAAAAAGTAGATGTTTTAAACTCTAAATCTGTATTAATGAACACTGGTTATCCAAGGATGAAATCCCCTTCTACATCCCTGCTAACTTTGTATTTGCAAGTTCTTGTGGTAGACAGGCCCCTAGAAATACCAATATTCTGTACTTGGTAAAGGCCTTTTAAGTGACCATACCAGTTTATTCAGAATAGGAGATTAATGAATCACTAAAAGAATCATTAGCGAAAGAAGTTTGACAAATTTTAAGATGTCTTTGTTAAATATTGAGTGGAACCCTCTATAATGTATATGTGATGTAAATATTGCTTTTAGTTATATTTTTAATATTTTACTGCGTAATTTTAACCATGAGTGTCCTGTTAAAAATATGAGCAAGTCTCTTTATAAACCTACCAGACCTAAATCTAAAGTCTATGTGAACTAGGTTACACCCAAGATTGAGACAATGAGAAAGCTATTTTTATTACTCTATGATAAGTGGAAGAATAGCTCTGACCTTTCAGACAAGGACATACTTAAGTTTTAAGAAATTGTTTAGAAGTGCTATTAATAGTGGGTGCTAAGAAATCTGCTAATGGTAAATTTTTAATCAATTCTGTAAATAAGTGTAAAGCAGCATTGCTCTGTTATTAAAAATGAATCTAATGGCATAAGGCAAACTGATATTCCTATACCTGCTGAGACAATTCATAATTATTTTTCTGGTGTATGCTCTAACATAGGCATTAGAACAGATCCTCCAAACACAGCTGATTTATACCTCTTAAATAATTTTTTGCATCATGCTGAAACATCCAATTAATCTTTTGGCTGGAGGTCTATCGACAGTTGTACTGTCTCTTAGTTAGTTGCCTGTTGTTCTGATACCTCTGACCTATTTAATTAATCTTATGCTCTGTACATGAATTTTCCTTGACTGTTTAAAAGTGTCAAAAATATACCTGTTTTTAAGAAAGGCAATAAAACTTTGCCTAAGAGCTACCGTCGTATAGCATTAGTGCCTATCCTAAGTAAAATAATTGAATATTGTCTCCTAATCCAAATGTTTGATTTTTTGTGAAGCATTATCTCTTGTATGAACACCAATATGCGTTCAGGCCTAAATGAAGTACTACATTAGCAGTTGATAAAGTCATTGATAACATACTGTATTCTTTTGAGCAAAAACACCTCGGGAGCCTGTCTAATCGATCTGTGTAAGGCTTTTGATACTCTGAACCATATCACACTCTGCAGTAAATTGGAGTTTTATAGAGTTAGGCGTGTATAATTACAGTTAATAAGATCATACTTGTCAAACTTGACAAATAGAAAGCAAGCTGTAATACTGAACTGACACTTCAAACTTTCAAGGTGTGTTGTTAGATGTTCCACAGGGTTTAATCCTGGCACATTTCTCTTCTTAGTCTGTATCAATGACCTGCCTTTAACACTCCGATAATGTCCGTTCTTTATATGCAGATGACACCACTTTCCTTCACTTGAATAAAGATTTTAATACAATCAATAGAGATCTTACAAATACTGTACAGCTGGCTAAAACCTGGTTCAATGCTAACAGATGACAGGTAAATTATAGTAAAGCTGAGTTCATCTATTTTTCACTCAGAAATATTGATAATCCTGAAAATGTAACTAACTTTGTAAAAGTATTAGACATGTGGCTTGATAGTAAACTGACTTGGCAACCCCACTCAGTAAGAAATATGTAAAAAATTCTCTAGAATTATATTTTTGATGAGGAAACTTAAAAATTGTGTGGGTAATGAAGTTCTGATTACTACATATTATGGCCTATTTCATTCTCTGCTGTTGTATGGCATTGGGTAATGTCAGCTCTGTCTCAAAAGTGTTAGTTCTTCAAAAGAAGGTTATTAAAATAATGGCTGGTTTTTCAGCTCTTGAATCATGTAAAAATAGCTTTAAGGCTCATAAAATTATAACTGTGCCCTCCCTGTATATTTTTTCTATTTAATGTGTGTAAAAAGTAATCTAGATAAATTCAATACTATATTACAGAATCATCCATACAGCACCAGTAACAGACATAATATTGTACCCCCTTTCAATAGACTTAGTAAACACTATGCAGCCACAAATATCTACAATATAATTTTTGATATAAATTAAAATTCTTGTGCTACTTGCTCTACAGATGAGCACATGAATTTTAATTTAGATAACATGACTAATTTTTAATTGCAAATGCATTATTAACTCTTAAGTAACTAGGCTTATAATATTCTATACTTTGTTACCATTGTTGTAAACTTATGACAGCCTATAGCTCAATTGTGTATAATGGCCAAATAAATGATTGATTGATTAACATTCCTCGGCTCTGAAGATGGTGCATGTTTATCTATGTGAATTGACCTTTGTTGAGAATCATCACTCATGTTTTTTATAATAACAAGACTCCTGTCTACTGACACCAACAAAAAGTAAGGAACTGTTCCTGGACGTTCCTTACTCATGGCTCTGGGAATGTTTGTTGTCCATGTAATTTGGCCTTGTTGAGAATCATCACTCATGTTTTTTATAATAACAGGACTCCTGTCCATTGACACCAACAAAAAGTAAGGAACTGTTCCTGGACGTTCCTCACTCATGGCTCTGAGAATGTTTGTTGTCCATGTAATTTGGCCTTGCTGAGAATCATCACTCATGTTTTTTATAATAACAGGACGCCTGTCCATTGACACCAACAAAAAGTAAGGAACTGTTCCCGGACGTTCCTCACTCATGGCTCTGTGGAGGTAGGCTGCTACATCTGCACAAATCTAATCATCCTGGAAACTTCAAGTTATTCCAGGTACTATAATAAACATATTTATCACAGTAAATAAATACAAAACACTTGTTTAAGTAGACCAAAATGATAAATATTACCCTTTTTTATAATTTAAATTTGAACTAAATTGGAAATAGATTGAAAGTCATGTTGCTGTTAATATTAGTCTATTGGTAATTGGTTTTAAAATATTTTGTGCACTTTACACAATTATAAAGACTTTGATGAAACTTCTAGATAATCAACACATCTCACAAACAAACTCCATCGGACATATTTTCCAAATTGCACAACAAGAATCAAATGCAATCCTGACATAACCTATTACATCATAATGGTTCAGTTGTACATTGTTTTACAGTTCTGATTAATGAAAACTCCTCAAGTGACCATTCAGTTTTTTTCGTACATTTTACTAACAGTGATTGTTTATTTATAAACTAAGCATATTTTAATGGAAAAATAATTTCTTGTACACTAAAATTTTTCAAAAACTGTTTACTGCTGTGTTATGAATAAGAAATGTATTGTTCATAAACAATTGAAAATCAGGCTTAGAGAACCACACAAAGCACACTGTTTGAACATATTTTTGTTGAAATAATAAAACCATTGTAATTTTTAATGTACTCTTGTTAGATTTAATATGTGAATATTTGAAGTACTAATCTGTAAATGTTGAACAACACAGGACCAGTGGCGGCGAGGCCAACCAGTCCTTGTGAGTGATGTGACAAAACACTTGGACCAGGATCTCTGGCACCCAGAATCTTTTGCCAGGGACTTTGGTGACATAAGGAATGTCCTTGTGGACTGCATGACTGGACGATCGGTACACAGTCACTTAATGAGAGAATTCTGGGAAGGCTTCAAACACCCTGAAAGGAGACTCAAGGATGAGGATGGAAATCCTATGTTGCTGAAATTGAAAGATTGGCCCCCAGGAGATGATTTTGCGGAAATGTTGCCATCAAGGTAAGATTGACCCTTTAAATGCCATACCATCAGTGACTCTGATAGTGTAATTGGTGCATAAAGTATCAGGGACTACTCACATTTCTAATATATATATATATATATATATATATATATATATATATATATATATACAGGGTGTCAATTAAGTCTGGAACCTCTTTTTTAATTTTTGAACCACAATAGAAAGAAATACCAAAGTTCACATGTGCTTACTGGTGATAGTAACGCACACATCTGCCCAATTACCGACCGGATAATCCCTTTGGGGGACGGTCCACAAGGAGTCAGACAAAATTCTTAAATAGCAGCATAGGTCAAGTTTGGTATCAAATTAAAGGTCTTACTTAGCAGAGTACAATGTCACAAACCGGACTTCAAAAGGTGGATTCATTCAGTAGTTATAGCTATTTGAATTTTAAAACAATTGAACAATGTAAATTATTAAGTATTACAAGTAAACACCAATTTTTAAGTACCTGTGATCAAAGTAAGTGTTCAAAATGTTCCCCTCATTGGGATCCATGGTAGAAGTACAACTTCACCTTGAAATTTTTCACTAAAAATAGTGGCTTCAATAATGTTGCCTATGATTTTTTTTATGACCAGTCGCATGCCATTACATAATTTCGGGGCATTCATTCTTCAATCGCAAATTATGTGGTGGCATTTCAGTTATATCCAGTGAATTAAAAAACTCTACAGGATAGTTGACAACTTCATCAGGATCAACAACAGTGTCAATCGATTTTAATGTAATTTCATTACTAGGCAATGATCGTTGTATTTTTAAATTGATTGCGTCAACTTCTAAATTTTTTGTGGCTAAAATAGCTTGCTCATGTAGCCATACATGATTAGTATAATTATGTCGCAAATCTGGAAAGATACTTTTTATTAACTCATCTTTGGTAGCCACCATGTTGCAAAAATTCTCTGGAAATCGGATATATTGTGTATAGTAATTGAATTTTACCATTATCAGTGTCTAACAATTGCTCAGAGAATCCTGACGCTAATGGATCATTTTGAAGTTGAACAGGTCTATTGAGAGTAAGACATAGTTTACTGACACTTTGCACAGATAAGATTTTGTGGAATGACGGGTTTTTCTGAAATCACCCGACAGCAGCAGTAGAGCACCACCAAAATGCCTAGTATTTTCTTTGATATCTTTCTGGGACCTGTTCAGAGCTTCAAGTGGATACTTGTGGGCCATTGTATATTCATCCCAGATAATAATTTTGCATCTTCCCAAAACTTCAGCCATGCCTAAATGCTTCTTTATGTTACACATTGCTTCGGGATTTGTATGAATATTCAAAGGTAATTTAAGTGCTGAATGCACAGTCCGTCCACCATTAAGTAAGGTTGCTACAATGCTTGATGAAGCAATTGCCAATGCAATATGATTTTGTGATAGAATGTACGCAATTATCTTACATGTGGTGTACTCATAGCATACTTCAGGATATATGAGTGTTGACAGTTGTTTTTCAGTGCCTTTGAAGTGTTCCATTTTGTGGCAAACTGAGGATTCAGGCAAGCTTTTTCTGAAGTTGAGATCTTACTGTAATATTGAAGTTTTGAATTGACTATCATATAGAATATAAATTATGACATCACTTTGCTCTACATTTTTATAATCATAGAAGGCTCAGTTGACATAACCTAATACATATGGTGACTATATGACTTTGAAGTTAAATAGTACATATTGAACAGTAAAAGAATGAAGCCCTACCAGGATTAAAATTATCATTTGCTATAAAAAGTTGTTATAAAATTGTGGAAACCATAGTTTAGTGTCTGCTTTTAAAAGTGTATTACAAGCCTAGCTTGTTACTGTTAACACATTGGTAGCTATAATTTACTGTACACTTTAATACACTTACTTACCTCAAAAATAACAACTGCAAGTTTGTGGAAACATTCTCATAAAGAAAATATAGTCTTAATTTATCTTAATAGCGTGTGCAAAATAATAAAAAGTGCAATCACCAGTTGGAGCATTTGTATAAACCTGTCTGAGAGTAACCTTGTCCTTGACTGTCATCTGATATCAGGCAGTGATAGCTAAGTGGATTGAGCACACACTTTAGTAATCTGACCAGCCAACAGACCCAGGTTCAAATCCCAGCCCTGGGAGAATCTTTTTGCTTCCTCTGGAACTTGAATAATAATAATACCTTTGTACTTTGTAAATAATATTTGATAATTTTCACCCCCTGAGATATTTAATCATTGTTGATATTAAGTATAAATAAGGAAAGGCATTTTTAAATGGACATAAACTTGACAAAATAAAATGAATGTTACTCTCTCAGAGAAAACTGTACATGGGCTAGAGAGATGCCATCAATCAGCTCAACACATGCGCTGACTCAACACAACTGTCGGCTCACATTCCTACAGAGCTTGCTTCAACAGTCAACACTGTAAATTTCAAAAATTTTGACAATAATTTTAATTCACAATTTCTTTATCTCCAACCCCAGGAATGACATAAAGAACCAGCAAAAAAAAAAAAAAAAAAAAAAAAAAAAAAAAAAAAAAAAAAAAAAAACCAGCTACAATTTTTATTCTCTGACCTCAAGAATTTTAACATAAAGAACTAGCCAAATTTTAAAAAAACTGCTACAATTTGAACTGCTGAACTTGACAATATAACTTAAAACCACACACAATAATGCCAAAATACCCCTGTGGTGAATGTGGTATAGGGGTAAAGTACTCAGCCATCCTTTGTAATGGCCCCTGTAACTCTTGGTACCATGGTGGCTGTGTTAGTATAAGTGACAGATGCTTAAAAAAAACTGACAAAGGAAGAAACAAATACATGGACCTGCAAAATCTGCAACAACACTGCCAAAACCACCACAATCGGAGATACAGACAAGGAGGAATTACCAGAAGAAGAACTCTACCAAGGCAGTGGCGAAGCACAAATCCAGTGCTTTAAACTACCAAAAAAACAGAGCACCCCCAAAAGCTCAATGCACAATAAGTCTAGTCCCATTCTTAATGACCTACAATCACAACGTTATACAAGTGAAGACAGCCAAAACCAGTCACTGGATGAGCTCACGCAACGCCTACTGGAAAATGATCCATCCGAAAGAGACGACAGTTTAGCACTTGCTGCTAAGATAGGTGCAGCATTACTAGAAGAAAATCAGGCCCTAAAAACTGAAAACTCTAAACTGATCACCAGAATGAAAAGTCTAGAAGCTCAGGCAGAGGAACACGAGCAAAATGAGGCCAAGTATTTTCTAAAACTGGAAGAACTCCAACAAACAGTATGTACCCTTGAATTAAAGCTGGAGCAAGAAAAACAGCATGTACACGAAATAAAATTAATTTTTGAGGACCATGACTATAAACAGAAGCCATCAAAAAAATGGAAAAAAATCTCAAAGAGAGAGAGACAGAACTGTCCACATTAAGAGGAAAAATACTAAAACAAGAGCTATACCAAGAGGTTAAAGATCTACAGACCTCTGGAACACAGACAGACCCATTCACCTTTACCACAACACAACCAAGTACAGCTGCGACAGAAGTGAGCTACTTGCAGAAAACTCATAGGCTGCTAGAGGAAAAATTTAAAACTCTGGAAACAAACTTAAATACATCCCTAGAGAGAGAAAGCTGCTGTGAAACAAAACCTACAAATCAACTCAGAAAGCCAAGTAACAACCTGAGAGCAACAGGCTGGGAAAAATCCCCTCTGCAACAAAAGAGTTGTGAATAAGAAGAAAAATGTGTTTAGTGTGTCCCTACAAATAGCTAAACACAGGGAGTCTGAAAAATCTAGGCAATTAACTATAGCGAAAGAGAATGCCTCAACCACATTGAAAATAACCTGCAACACCACACTAAAATCCCCTCCAATCTTAGCCAAAAAATTGGGGAAAAACGAAAGTTACGAAGAATTCTTCAAGAAGAATATAAAACATTACCAACAAATTAATGAAAATTACAATATAATCCGTAATTCCATCCGATCAAGGGAAAACGAAGCCTCAAAAAGAAGCAGTCCAATCAAAGATGAAGATACCTCACAAACTCATTTTTTAGGGAAACGCCAGGCGCAAGAGACGAGATGGAAACTCCACAAAACAAGAATTGTAATAAACTCAAAACTAAGAAAAGAAAGTCACTAAAAATATTTCACCAAAACATAGATGGCCTAGTGAAAAAAACTGAGAGACTCACTCATTGCTTGCACAGTCTAAAGGCAGATCTCGTAATACTTACAGAGCATGGCCTAAACCTAGAGAAACTGGAAAACACCAGAATCCATGGCTTCACTCTAATAGGCGGCTTTACCAGACAAGTACATAGAAAAGGGGAGTTGCGGTTTATGCAAGCCTACAGCTAGATAACAAAATTAAAGTAACATCCATTTCAAGCGCCGCAACAGAACTTGTATGTGAAACTTTTCTGCTGAAAGTCAAACTGAAACACAGGCATTTTCAACTGCTGGGTGTCTACAGACCTCCAGACAGCAATCTGGAGACATCCATGGACCTGCTGTCATCTGAACTTGATAAAACCATCTCTGCCAATGACCTGATTCTGGTAATGGGAGACATCAATATAGATAACTTGATTCAAGACAACAAGAAAATCAAATTTGAGGAGATGCTCTATAGCCATGGACTGGCCAGACTTCCCCTTCCTCCAACAAGAATAACCAGCCATAGCCAAACCTCGATAGACTGCATCTGTACAAACACCAGAGAATCTGTATTGTCCACTGAAGTTCTCAAAACTGGCCTATCAGACCATACTGCCCAGATATGCACAATCTCAACAGAAATGGAAAGGTACTTAACAACTCAGTCCAAAAGAAGACACTTCAGTGAAAAAGCAATAGAAGAACTGAGACGTAGCCTACAGGAACAAGACTGGTCACACATCATACAGACGGAGAGTGTTGAAACTGCTTACAATGCATTTAATGGAATCATTCACTCAACAATAAACGCAACATGCCCTCTGAAGACAGTCAAACACAAAAGAAACCCCACCAAAAATATATGGGATGCCGAAAGCCAGACTCTAAAAAGGTCCTACTTAGAGGCACTCAACAGAAAACTCACCACTGGACACCCCGATGACAAAAGAGAAACAGCTCAAAGAAAAAAAGCCTATGATACAAAACTAAAAACCCTTTGGAAACAGCAAAACGCAGATTTTGTAGAAAGGTCAGAAAACAAGTCAAAGGCCATGTGGAGGGTTATAAATAATGAAAAAAAAGAAAAATCAACCAAGAGTCAACTAGAAGAACTGAAAATAGGAGAAGAACTCATACACTCACCAACAAACATTGCCAATCATCTAAACAACTTCTTCGTTACAATAGCCGACAAAACTCTCTCCCAAAACCTAAATGGAAAACCTCCAACACCCATAACTGGACCAAACAGACAACCTCAGATACCACTACTAACTTTCGCAGGAACAAACGAACAAGAAATTGGAAAAATTATTGACACTCTAAAATCTAAAACTTCTGCCGGAGAGGAAGAGATGTCATCAAAAATAATCAAAAAATGCAAAAAAGAAATTATCACACCACTCACAGATATAATAAACAAATCACTTACCCAAGGAACATTCCCTAGCCAACTAAAACTAGCAAAAGTCTACCCGAAGTACAAAGGGGGCCCAACAAATGAACCAAGCTATCGGCCCATATCCCTCATTTCAACATTCTCAAAAATTTTAGAGCGGGTAGTACTGAATAGACTCCTAAATCACCTCAAACAGCATCATCTACTAACTCCTAGACAACATGGTTTTGTCAAAAATAGATCAACAACAACAGCAATAGTTCAATTAATAGAAACTATCATCAGTAATATGGAAGAAGGAAATATAACCACAAGCATCCTCCTAGACTTCAGCAAGGCTTTTGACTGTCTTGACCACAAACTAATAATAACAAAACTTCTATCACTTGGAATCAATGGCAAGGAACTGCAATGGTTTAGGAGCTACTTAAGTAACAGAAAACAACTGGTTGAAATCACCTACACATTAAACAACACAATCCAGAAAATTAAGTCCGAACAGCTTCTGGTGAATAGAGGAGTGCCTCAGGGCTCAGTTCTCGGCCCCGTCTTATATATATTACTAACCAACGACTTCCCAAGTTATCTTGAGAACTACTGTGAAATGGTTATGTACGCTGATGATACAGCCTTGATTGTAGCAAGCAAGAACAAAGACCAGCTAGACGTTGACTCGTACGTCACTTTTAATATGGCGAAACAATACTGCCTCTATAATGACTTGGTTCTAAATGCCTCCAAAACACAACAGATAATCAACACGCCCAGGCAAAACTACCATGAAGGTCTTCCAGAAGTAAACACAATAGACTCAGGAAAATATCTCGGCATAATCATAGACCAAAATCTATCCTGGGAACCCCATGTGAATAAACTCTGCAATAAACTAAGTAGTAGCCTCTATGTAGTAAGAAGAATAAAACAAATTACCAACCCTCAAGTAGCCATGACAGCATACTACTCGCTATTTGAGTCTCACATGAGATAGGGTCTGATAGCCTGGGGAGGGACAACAGCCACAAACCTCCACTGAGTGCTTGTCATCCAGAAAAGAGCAGTCAGAACTTTGAAAGGCCTTGGACCACTGGACACATGCCGAGCAGCCTTCAAGGAACTGGGTATCCTGACCCTCATAGGACTTTACATTCAGGAAACAATCCTATATGCAATCAAGACAGGCCAAACAAGAACAGGAGACAGACACCCCTATCACACCAGACACAGAAGAAACTTCCTACTTGACCAGCACCACCTGAGCCTGACTGAGAAAAAACCATCCTACAGAGGAGCTTTATTCTTCAACACACTGCCCGACAGCTTAAGAAGGCTTCCAGAAAAGGAACTCATCCCCCCACTAAAAACCTGGTTTCTGCAACGTCCATTCTACACTATACAAGAATTTCTGCAGTGGAGGACTGGAACCCATAGCTAACAAACATACACTCCTACATAATTTTAACATAACCACGTGACCTTTACTCTGTTCTCTAGGAATATGAATAATAAAGAATTTCTGATTTCTGACATATATTATATATTCTGCAGAGAATTCAATATTGATATTTTGATTAGTAATTCGAATCCGATGCAAAATGTCGTCACTCATTGAGTCTTTATATTTGTTCCACAGAGTAGATGCTTTAGATGGACACCACGTTGTCAATATTATTGAAAATAATTGACGAATTTGCTGTGGAGATGAGCTCAGTGCTGCATCTGCAGGTGTAAGGTCCCACTGGTACTATTTATCATCCTCCAATAAATGTAACTCGCAACACGCATCGAAGAAAGTGTCATATAAAGTACCATTAACTTTTTGATTATTTATTCCATGTAAAAAAATTAAGGCACATCAGTTTATATTAATGTCTTTGCGAATTGACCAACAACATCTTGTCGATTACATAGGTTGAAAAATTCAGTAAGAGTTGTTTTGGAGCTGTTGGAGCTTGTTGTGGTGCAGTCTGTTCTGTAAAGTAAACATGCTGTCTATTTTCAAGATGCACAGCCAAATGTAGAACAGCAAGATCCCTTTCATGTAAAGGAAACACAAAAATGCGCCAAATGGCTTTGTTACTACTTGATGATCACCTAGCACCAGAGAACAAGTAACTCGTCTCCAAGCTGAAGCAGAGGTACTTGGAGATCAGTAACTACACTGGACTCTAGAAATAACTTTTTTCTTTTTATTGTTATTGCTGGCCACGATACATGAAATTGAAAATGTAGTTGGTTTGACTTTGAATCGTTATTTTCAATCATTATTTTAGTTTATAGTTTTATAAAAGTGGGCCAAAAACATTTTCGACTGCAAGTCTTCTCTTGCATTTTTAGTGTCTGCTGATACATTTAGAAGAGCAAATCTCATTGAATAGAAAACCATCTTTTAACACCCAGAAAAGACAAGTTTTTTGTATGCACTCAAGATTTGAAGGTATCTTATTTATCTTGAGCAAAGAGTTCACAGTGTAATGGCATTATACTTTGCATTTTAGTTACCAGATTAGTATTTTTATGCTAAATTATGGTTGAGAGTGCTCAGGAAATTGGTTTGAACTATTTTAATAAATTTATTTATGATGACAGTTTGTTTAAAATATTTGCACATGATTAAAAAAGAATTTTTCTTTTTTATTGTTTTCTGTGTGTAAATTTAGAAATAACATTTTCTTAATTGCAGACGTTATGTAACCACTTAGAGAATTTTTAAACACATTTTAATTAGTATAGACATGAATCAAAGTTAAATAAGACAGAACTTTTATCAATATTTATCTATATATTTATCATTATGGTGGGCTAAAAGGAACTTGGAAATGTGGTATTAAATATCTATCATTCTCAAATGCAAGATTTTGTTTTTTTAACCTGAAACTTGATTAAATATTTGATTGTAAGTAACTATCTAAATCTCTGAACTATAAGGTAAGAATAGGTACATATGTTCTGTTAATTCAAGTACAATAAAAAGAATCATGACTTAGATACATGAACCTGATGTCAGCGTTGCCGATGAGTGAGTATACCAGTCGGAGTGGTCCCCTTAACCTGGTCTCATGTCTTCCTGACTGCTTTGTGCCCCCAGACCTGGGCCCTAAGATGTACTCTGCCTATGGTTCAGCCCTCTATCCCTCCAAGGGCAGCACTAATCTACACCTAGACGTCTCGGATGCAGTCAACGTCCTAGTTTATGTTGGCATTTCCAACGATTCTCTGGACCACTCACGAGGTAATCTAGATCCACTTTTTCAGCATTTTCCTAAAATAAAAATTGATTCAGACAATGTTCCTGGCTATATCAAGAATCAGGAGTAATACAATATGTGCACAGATTCTGTCTCCTAGATGATGATTTGAATACTCCAGAACTTTAAGTTATAATACATATTTACTGTATGTCACTTTGGATTGAATTTATGAGTGGGCCATAAGGTAGGAATGCCATAATGTAGGAGGAGATTTTAGCTGATGAGCCACTACTTTGGAGAAGGGAGATCCAAGGGTAATCTTCTGAAAATATTTTGAAAATTAAGTATTGAAATATTTTTTTAAATATATAGCATAAAAATAATTATTGAATCAAATCATGTGCTAATATTATGCTTATAATTTTCAAATATGCTAAAATTACTTGCCATATTTTGCCCATTTTGTAAAACTTTGCTCCAAATGATTTTCATGTTCATTTTCTTGACCTGTTTAAGGATTTTTCCCTTTTATTTAGCAGTATACTGATTTATAATATGTGTAAATCTTAGTTATTCAAGCAATAAAGCATGTATACTAAAAAATTAATTACTTAAACAAATTTGATTTTATAAACAAATTTACACTTAAAAAGAAACAATACAATAAAATGTTATCACTTTACTTAAAAAATATAAATCAATGTAGTTTCAAAAAGAATTAGTTTATGAAAATAAATTAAATAAATTGGAACTGTATACTGATTCTACATAAATTAAAAGATTCAAATCATAAATAATATATCTACAAACGAGGGCTATCAAGAAAGTAGAAAAACAAATTACAAGAAAAAAATTTAGAAATTGGTGCCGCCTGAGACTTCAACCAGGTCCATGCTCGTAGTTCCACTTCGTCATCAAAGTGCTGCGTCACAAGTCAAGTCTTAATTGCTAGAAACAGGTTTTAGGTGCTATGTGCAAGGTCCGGAACGTAAGGCAGATGTGAAAACACCTTCCACCTAAAAGCATTCAGGACTTCTCGAGTCCAAGTTTACGTGTGTGATGCGCTTCCGTTGTCGTGCGAAACAAAATTTTCAAACTTAACTTTCCTCTACGCTTGTTTTGTATTGCTCCTCTTAACTTTTGTAAGGTTTCACAATACCTTGCAGAATTTATGGTTTATGTTACCACATTCTAAGAAGTCAAATAGAAAAACTCATTTCTATCCCAAAAAACAGTTGCCATAATCTTCTGTGCCAACATGTTTGCATGCATCTCTTTGGGTTTTTTGGGGGGAGTGTTTATACCTTCACTCCATAGACTGCAATTTGGTTTTGCAATTCATGTGTTTTATTCAAGTCTCGTCTTCTGTAATGATTCGATCGAGCATCGAGTCATCATCTTTTTTGTAAGTGTTTAAAAATGTCAATGAAGCAATCGTACGCTGATTTTTATGGGTTTCAGTTAGGATTTTTGGTACCCATCTTGCACAAAATTTATGGTAATCTAACTTTTGCGTAACAATTTTGTGTAACAGACTCCTGGAAATTTGAGGAAAACTAAGTGAGAGTTCTGTTATTGTAAATCAATGGTATTCTTTAATCTCATTGACTTTAGAGACAATTTCATTGGTAACAATGCTTGGTCGTCCACTTCGTTTGTCATCATGCACATTTGTTCAGCCATTTTTAAGCCTAATGCACCAATCCTAAAAGCTTATAATGTAATTTGATTTTTTATCAATGTTCTAAATAAAATAAAGTAAAATTATTTGTATGGTATTTGAGTAATGGCTGCTATAGATAGGAAATGCTGTTACTTTTTTAATAACTTATTACCAAAATAATGTTCCAGTAACCTGCTACCATGGTAACATGTTACCAGCCGATTCACTCTCGGTATTAGCATCAGTCTGTTACTGAATTGGTGGTATTGATACAAGTGAAGTTAGTCAGACTAAATCTACATGTGTGGGTCTAATCACACAGTGTACAAAAAGTAAAATAACTCATTATAATTGTAATATTTAGACAAGTAGACTACTTTAAAATAGACTACTTATAAATGATGACTGGGAACGAACAAGTGAATGACGAATTAGTTACATTTGTTTTCATTTTACCAGAAATAATTCTGTACAGGTTTGTTTCTATTTTGATAAATAAATTGGTCTTTCTGATAATCTGATCTTTTGCTCCCTGCACCTCCCGCTCCATTGGTTTCTTAGTAACCTAATACTGTGATATGGTTACAGAACTGGTTATTGCAATTCAAAAATATTGAAAAATATTTCAATTTTCATTTGAACGTGAACTGTTCTTCAAACCGAAGGCTAAAATAGAGAAGTGCAAATGGATTACCAAAGATATCTTAGTTTCGAAAGAAAAACTAGTATTTTTCTCTTAAATTAACCTTTTAAGAGCCGAATTTTCAATGGTCCTGTCACCCAGTACTGCCGAGTTTATTAGACCTGCTCCTTAGTAAACATACATCTAGAGTGTTTCTCATCCTCCATGATCAACTTCACAAAATCTTGATTTACCAAACTGCTGCCAGAATCTCTTGATTCTTCGTCAGTTCATGTTTAATAAATTGAGTCCATATCCTGATCACAACCATTCTCAGAAAAGTTACTGCTGAATGCAAATCACAACAACAAACCTGGACAAATATCAAATTGATAAAACGTCCTTATCGTTATTACAAATAATTCCTGCCACACCGAATAACCACAGTCAATATACAAAATTAAAGTAAACTACAAAAACGCAATTGACAAAATTTGAAAACATCAACTTTTTTTCTAATGTCCAGGTATTTACCAAGTGCTTTCATGATAGTTCCTTAGTTGAGTGTGAGTGTAGTAGCAATTAAACAGCACCTCTGTAGATTAGTATTAGTTCATATAAACACAGTGATTATCATATTACAGTTGCCAGGTGTCGTGAGGTTAAGCAGCGGTTTGGCATGTGATAACACGTGTATGGCAGTTCAATGCAAAAAGGGATCGCTTGTGTTAACATGGCTGTGACACTTAACGGGTTAATAAGCACTCAACTAATGAGGAATTCAAATACCGGAATTAAAATTGAATTTATAGAAAGGTGATCAGAGCTGCAAAAGCTTACGATGTCATCAAAATACTGCTTACGTCAAAAATTGTATCAAAAACTGTGAGGACCATCAACAATAGAATTATGAAATGAAAAACATAGTGATATATAGATAATGAACAAATCAGTGATGCCACCAGGGTTGCCGATTAGTTCCAACACATTTTTGCCTTGATTGCCACTGATTTAAGACTTAGCTTTAAACAGTATCAATTATTCCCCCCCATCAATATGCAGCCCAGCTGCCTGTATCTTTCACTCCAGTAACAGAGGAAGAGATTTCTAGAGTGATCTTAACAAACTAATCAAATGATATGAGTCATATGTAGCATTTTCATTTCATTTTATGTATCAAAATGGTTTCTGAAATATTGTTTGAAACATATTTAAGGGCAGCTTGAGCACTTAATAAATGTCTTTTTCACTCGGAAACTTATCCCTCCTCTCTCAAAGAGGGCAAAATTTACCCAACATTTTAAGAAGGCTGTTTAATAATCCATTCAAAACTATCTGTCAGTTTCAATTCTGTCACTTTTCAGTAAGTTTGTAAAAATTTAAATACAAAGTAAAATTTGTTATTCATAGACTTTAGCATTATCAAACCATGAAATTAAAACACA
The DNA here is from genome assembly GCF_021130785.1 of Homalodisca vitripennis. NCBI lineage: Eukaryota > Metazoa > Arthropoda > Insecta > Hemiptera > Cicadellidae > Homalodisca > Homalodisca vitripennis. The sequence continues at coordinate 65,513,370 of NC_060207.1, forward strand.
GTTGTATTTGTCGTCAATCAAACAAATAATTCTTTCTTTAAAGTGTGTATTTGACAATGGAAGGATTGAGATGGAAACAGAATTTTTCAAAATTCATTATACAGTGATACAAACAGACTATGCCAAGATGATGTGACAAAAGCTAAGTTGAATTTTGAAGGCCAATGAAATCAAGGAATGAATAGTAACAAAAATATAAAAATTGTGGGTAGTTATAGCTTATATTCTGATGTTGGTTCTTCAATTACTTTATAAGTTTATATTTCACATTAAAACATATAAAAGAATAATCACGTATCCATCAAGCAGATAGCCATCGATTATGGAAATGAGGTAGTTTTCACCAGGCGGATAACGGTTGATTACTAGAGGGGGTGTTAAAGTGACCTATTTATTCAAAAGGAATATTCAGACCTCACTTGACATTAAACTAAGAAGTTAAATGTTACTCACAGCTGACTGTCATAGAGAAATAAATGAGCAAAAAGATTTTATAATATTTCATATTTTATACAAATATTATACCAATGTCCATATGAAAAGGATTCTGAGACAGGTGTGCACAAGATGTTTTTATTTCATATTTTGTAACACAAACCATGGCAATTGTCCATAACACTATATTAAATCATCAATAGTTAGTTTAAACATATTAAATATCATGGATTTTGAAGTGTAATTTTGTTACAGTGGTGTACCGGGTCATCAGCGAGGCATGTGCGGATAGGCAAACACGACGGGTGCAAAAGAAGACACGGCTACCTGGGGCTTTATGGCACATCTATGCAGCAAATGATGCGGCCAAGATACGCGCCCTGCTAAGCCGAGTGGCTGCAGAACGAGGGCGGACCTTGGAATCGCATCAGGATCCCATCCATGATCAGACCTGGTATCTTGACAATAAACTGCGTGGCCGATTGCTGACAGAGTATGGGGTGGAGGGCTATACTATAGTGCAGTGTCTTGGTGATGCCATCTTCATCCCAGCTGGGGCTCCTCATCAGGTTAGTTACTGGCCTGCTAAGAGGTACCGGTAAAGTAGACTACCTGAGCGGAATTTACGGTCTGAGAAGTGTTCAAATGTAACTTCAGTACTACTACTAATACTAATAAGTAAATAAATGAATATGTCTTTATTTATAAGCGTTTGTCAGTTTATAGTCATCAATTGGCCTTTCATTAATACTAAATAACAATTAAAATAAAAAACAAAAACCAAATTTCTTAACCTAAGTATGGGTAAATAAATAAATAAAAGTGTAGTTGCTCATTTAACATTTTCATAACAAAACCCATACTAAATCTTATAAACTATAGCTTAACTATGTTTGTTGTCAACAATGTTTAAAATTCCTTAAGATTTGTTGAGTGATATTTATATTCTTTGAGGCTAGCGGGGATGTCTTTGTACAACTTAGAGCCAAAGTATGAAAAAATCCTCTTCTAATTTCAAGTGTGACTTTATTAAAATTTAGCATATAGATATGGAGGGTGTTACATTGTGAGATCTCCTTCCGGAACAACAATCGTTCGCTCAGGTACTGTGGTTCCTTGTGTGATAGAATCTTATGGACCATGTGGCATAAGCAACCTGCAAACAGATTCCATTAGCAGCAACTTGATAACCTCTCGATAAGTTAATCGAATCACCTCAAATTTAAATTGAAATTTTTAACATAGTTTTAAAGATTCTAAATATGATCCATATCAATCCTCAAGATGCTACGAGGGCTGTTTTTTAAGTAAGGGCCGTTTTTTTTTTTTTGTAAATAAACAAAAATTATTTTTTTCAAAATACATTTATTTTCAGAATCTGCGTACTTTTCTTTATTTTTCTACATAGTTGCCTTGTTTGTTAAGGCACTTATCATATCTTAAAACTAAGTTTTGAAATCCCTCTTCAAAGAAATCTGCCACCTGCTCTGACAACCAGGAGTTCACGGCCGTCTTGACTTCTTCGTCGTCATTGTAGCGCTTCCCGCCAAGATGATTTTTCAAGTAACGAAAAAGGTGGAAATCGCTCGGAGCAAGGTCGGGGCTGTACGGCGGATGATTCAAAACTTCCCAGCCAAAAGAGTCGATAATTTCCTGTGTCCGAGCAGCGGTGTGAGGCCTTGCATTGTCGTGGAGGAGCAGAATTCCCTTTGTCAGCATGCCGCGTCTTTTGTTCTGTTTGAATGGCGCGTCGGAGACTGGCCAGGGTTGCGCAGTAGGCTTCTGAGTTAATCGTCATTCCTCGCGGCATAAAGTCCACTAGCAAAACACCGCGCCTGTCCCAGAACACAGTTGCCATAACTTTGCGCCGCGACAGCGTTTGCTTGGCTTTGACTTTGACTGGAGATGTTGTGTGCCGCCATTCCATGGACTGTTGCTTTGATTCAGGAGTGATATGGGATACCCATGTTTCATCTCCTGTGACAATTCGACTCAACATGTCGTCTCCTTCCTCGTCGTAGCGGGTAAAGAAAGTCAAAGAACTGCTTAATCTCTTTTTTTTGTGATCCTCAGTGAGGAGTTTGGGTACCCATCTTGAGCACAATTTTTTAAAGTTTAGGTTTTCTGACACAATTTTGTACAGTACTGACCTGGACACTTGAGGAAATTCCATAGAGAGAGTGGTTATTGTGAACCGTCGGTCCTCATGAATTTTTGCGTCAACTGCAGTAATCAAATCTCCCGTGATCACAGATGGCCGGCCTGAGCGATCTTCATCGTGGACATTTTCGCGGCCATCTTTAAATTCTCGGACCCATTTCCGCACTTTACCTTCACTCATTGCCTTGGCACCATACACCTCACAAAGCTGACGGTGAATGTCAGCAGCCGACATGTTTCTTGCAGTCAAAAATCGTATCACTGACCGAATCTCACACGCGGCGGGTGATTCGATAATCTTAAACATTTTAAAGATCCACAGTAATGCATACAGGTTAGCTACAGAGCTGCAACTGGCATGAAGTTGTTCGCTAAGAATGCCGGGAGGCGGGGCGCACGCTCGTTACGGCAGGAACGCGAACTACTACCGTGTACGGGAGAACGGCCCTTACTTAAAAAACAGCCCTCGTATTACCGTAAGCTGAGTAGCAAACAAGAAATAACCAAAAAGACAATCAACTGCATGAGCTTAAGCTTAGCGAATTCCGGCAACAGACTTCTGAATCTGTACAGGCCTCTCAGTCTGCCAAGAACACACTGGATAGCATGAGTGACATGATCAGAGAATGTAAGGTCACTATTAAGCAAGATGCCAAGTGCTTTGACTTGATCACACACTGCCAAAAACTCGCCATCAAGTGTGATCCCCCACACCCTTGTCCATCAAAACGGTAACAGATTTGTGTGGGATGATGTGAAGGACAGTACACTTGCCTACACTGAGATTTAGGCTATGATGTATTCAAGGCCAGGACTAATATCAATGATGGCCTCCCAAACTGAGCTAGGATTCTAGGACGAGACTAAACTGGCAATAGTCAGCATACACATAGGGAAGTCAGAAGTGTACACATTAAATAGTACAGGACCAAGACAACTTCACTGAGGTACATCTCAGCTTCTAACTAGAGAGGCAGATGTCTCATTCTCAACCTTCATAACCTGGCTTCTTACTCACTCACTCAGTAGCGTCACCCATCAAGACCATAGAAGTATCGTGGCCAATAATATCTTTTGAATTATGGAGCTAAAAGCCTGTGAATAATGCAAAATGATACCTGAACTATATTTTCTACTGCATTTAGCATCAATAAGATCACAAAACAGATTTGTGAAGGCAGTACAAGTACTGTGGCCTACTGTAGCCTATCTAAATTTAGTTTTTGTATAGGCAGAATATTTACCTTAAAAGTGACTATTTTTTATATTGCAGGCAAAATTGAAATAGGTCTAAATTGGCTACTATCGTTATGAGGGGCAGGCGTCTTCGGTAGGAGATAATACTTTCCTTCCACCTGTGAGGGAAATTTCCTTTAGTGAGAGACTTTTATCAGATGTATAATGGTACATAAAGCATAAGGACTCATGGTTTTAAACATCTGTATTGATATTTCATCGGTTCCTGCTGTTCTTGATTTAATTTAGTTCATTGCTGATTTCACATCATTATTAGTGACTGAATGGAAATTTATGTTTATGAAGAATCTTGGAGCATTGGAAAAACGTGTTTCTAACACTGCTAAATAAATACAAATTTGCCAATATTTATTTCTTTATTGCAAGGCCTTTTGGAATCATTGATTCCATCATCAGGCACTTCAAAAATGAATAAATATTTACATTTTTCTAAATAATACATTTAAAAGTGACATATGGTAAAGGATTGAGAAATATGATTAGCCACTATAAAATATTTAAACAGAATTACATTTTAATTTTCTTATAGACTGAGATGAGAGTAGAATTAAATTTTGAATGTTTGAAAGTAAAACCAAAAAAAGGTACTTTCGCATTTATAATATTATAAGCAGATACCCAGTGGCTTTGCACCTGTATGAGCACTTCTGGTTCAATTGAATTGCCATGATCAAGAATATACGTTATAAAGTGTATATTTATGGCCAATGTAATTACTTCGGTCTTAGTACTTTTTGTTCCTTAATTAATTTGCCTTTTTCCTGACCAAGAAAACATATATTTGAAGTTTTTCTTGATTTGTGTTAATTTAAAATGTTTCCAAAGCATTTAAATGTATTGTGTTGTGTAACTTCTTTCAATAATCGTAAATTTTTATTAGAGATGGTGTGTCCAGATTCAATACAGTGATTCGCAATAGCAGATTTTAAATTTCTTCCATATTTTATATGTGCAAAGTGTTCTTTGAATCGTGTCTTGATGTTCCTTTTTGTTTTGCCAATGTACAATTTATCACAGTCATTGTATTTAATTTCATAAATTCCAGATTTGTTTTCGAATCAGTTTTTGTCCTTGGGATTTTCTAATATTTGTGATAATTTGTTGTTTGAGACAGATTTGTTTGTATGCTTTTGTAAATGTTTCTGTTATTGATTTGAAATATTACTGTATGTTGTACAAATGATTTCTTGTTTGTTATCTTGAAGGGGTATTAACCTTTTAGTGAGTATGAAAAAATTCATTTAAATAGTAATCACGCTGTATGACGTGATCACGCATTTATCAACAGTGGAGTAATCACGTCATATGACGTATTTGGATTTTATATTTTAAAAGGTTATGTTAACATTGTTAACAAAATAATACTCTATAATGAATTGTACACTGTTATACAGACCAACTTTTATTTATTTTTATGGTTTCTAAAGCTGCACAAAAACATACTCTTATTAAGTGATATAATAAAATCAAGCAAGTATGATATACCTCTTAATCTCTCAACCACTGTTAGCCATTGGTGCCCACAATGCATTGGAGTTCTGAGCTTCCAACATGTTATGCTAGATTGCAGCAGATGCTTGTAAATTTATGTTTTATGTTAAAATTGGCTACAACAAACAGAACACTTGTTTTTTGAATTTTCATACAAAATGGTAAACTACTAGTGCATGGTTAACTATTGGTGCCCTTACCTTATCTGATGGTTTTTAAGATTTGGCTTCCCCTTTCAGACTAGTACTACAGATTTTGTTTCTCAAGGAAAAATTTGTATTATAAGAGGGGGAGAGTTGTTTGTGTTGATAATTCCCCACCAATTATAATATTTTGTTACATGTATTCAATGTCTTCTAAGATAGTAGTTAAGAAAAGTTGTTATAACTGTATATTATATTTTGTTGTTAAGGTTCAGAATCTAAACAATTGTATCAAGGTGGCAGAGGATTTCGTTTCACCAGAGAATATCTCCCACTGCTTTCACTTGATGCAAGAATTCCGGAAACTTTCCGATGTGCACTTAAACCATGAGGATAAACTTCAGGTCAAGAACATCATCTACCATGCTGTCAAAGATGCTCTTTCGGTTCTACCACTGGAATAGAACTTCATTCATTATATTTGATACCCAAAGGCTTGTGAATTAAGTGCCTTAATTTTTTTATTTTTATAATGTTTAGAATTATATCACATTGTATTTTTAAACTGTTATTTTAAAGAACTTTAGGTTTTAGAAAGCTTTTTAAGACATTTTTCTGAGAGTTCCTAATTTGTTGTTTTAAACAATGCACTAAATTGTTATTAATTTTACTAAGTACATAATTTGTAATTTGACATTTACTTGTTTGATTACTTTTGATTTAGAAATAATTTTGCAGTTTTGTATGTTGCGTACAAATTAGTTTGTCCTTATTTTAATTTGGAAATTAAATTTCCATATACTTTCAAAATGATATTTGATTTGTATCAAGTATTTAAATCATATTTATTTTGTTAAATTCTGGTTCTTTGTTACTACTGATTGATTTTTGGTTTAGTGGAAATATTTTAATACTGAATAAAAATTTTAAAGATAAAATAATCAATGATATTAAGCTAGATTTTATCTTAAAAGTTTTGTAAGCAATGAGTAATTTTAATAAATTTACTAAATTTAGAAAAAAATAAAGATTTATAGGTGTAAAACGAACTTCTTGTCATAAAGCTACGAGAGGTACTCATTAAACTTCAGGAAAACCTAGGAAGTTAAATGAAAGACTTATAGAATAGAGCATCAACACTTCGAACTATTTGGGACTGGAGGGAGGTTTAGATTTTCAAACAACACCTAGAAATTCATATTTGCACTAAAAATTGTAGGATGAATAAAAATAAACACTTTATGTACGTACATATGTACTCACATATTGTAATTTAATTTATTTGTATCTTTAAATTCATAAAAAATACACTCATTTTACAAAAACAATTCACCTCATATTTACAAAATATGATGTATGTATGTATACACAAAATATAAACACAACTTTACGAAATCATTATACTGTTGTTCAAAAACTTGGCTGTGTGTGAGTTTCTAAACTCTTTTCTGCCGGCCAAATTCTTCATTCGCTTGAGTTGCAGGAGCTGTTTGACTGCATTCAGGCTGCGCTTCGTACTAAGACATCACTGTATCTAATGATTTAAAAGTGTCTAAATGTGAAGAGTCATCTTCTGTGTCTTCTTCGCTGTCACTGCTTTCTTGATTTTCTGGCTCTTGCATTGAAGTTACAATATCAGTATTATCAAGGATTTTGTATTTGGCTCATGTTATTTTTATCGAGATTTCAATCATTCCACAGGGTCAGTTTCATCATATTCTTGAAGGCCTTGAATAACATGACCACCTCTCTCATACTCTCAAGCATATCAGGGTGATTTTCATCAGTGTCATCATTGAATTGTTTACTTTCTGGCTAAAGTTTATTCCTTGCTTTTGTTAAATTTTCTTTGGTTAGAAAGTCTCAGGAATCTGCTAACATGTAGCACAAGTCTTTTAAAACTGAACAACTTTTCCTCATTATCTTCCGCAAAAAGATGCCTACGCAGCACATGTTTCCTGTACATTCTTTTTTTTTCAATAATATCCTGATCCATTTGCTGAATCAGCAGCATAACGTTGTATGGAAGAAACATCACTTCAAATTCATCATCATCATTCAAAATATTTTTATACCAATCTGTAAATATTTTACTACCATCCAGGAGGTTTTTTGTGCTCTGTATGTCACTGGCAGCTACAGCTGTGCTGTAAAGTCACGTTTTCAAAACACCTTGTTTTTTTGCTTTTACCAATAATCAATAATGGAAGCACATGGTCTCCACTAGCATTGGCACAGACCCTGTAATACGCTCCTTACTAACCTTGAATCCTGGAGCGGCAATTTTACGGCTAGAGACTAGGGATTTTCATGATAGAACCTTTCAGTCAAAACAACACTAAGTTAGTATCTGAATCTAACTTAGAAGGAAAGGTCAAAAAAGTATCTTTTTCTTTTAAATGTGCGAGATGATAACTTTATCCACTCCATAATGTTTTGTCAAATAAGAGTCATTTTCACCTCTTTCAAGTCTATTTAATATTTTGAATTTGGTTTGTATAGTTAGAAATTTGTTTCCTCTTCAGTGTTCCTAATGATGCCATAGTATAACACTGTACAAGGAGTACACTGAGTGTATTATTAAAATACAAATTATGTAAGCACTACGAACCACAATATGCAACTATGACTACAGTACTGAACAAGTAAAGCAACTGAACTGACTAATGACAGTGACACAATAACACCAACGGAGTTAAGAATAGACTTGCCCCTTGGTGAGAGGGGGAGTTGATGATTAAAAACAAACACTCCCAAGGTCATTGTTCTCTCACCGCTTAGTGCAAAAAAAGAGTTCGCATGTTTAAAGCAAGAGTTTGGGTTATGATGTTTTAGATTTTTGATACTTGGATTATTGACACTCTACTCTAAATGTTACTAGCATATACCCGCGGCTTCGCCCACAATTTATACACAACATTCTGTTTATTTAATTGAATAGATTCCACAATTTCAGTAACACTTGAACTATTTTAGACCAATTTAGAGGAACTTAGTGAAAGTACTTGCGATGTATATGATAGGGTCCTATGATATTTTAAAAATAAAATTAGTCATCCGTCAGCTATTATCATGCATCAGGTGCCTATTTTTCAGTGTTCGTGATTAAGAGAACCAGAGGTTAACTAATATTTTGAGTAATACTTATTTCAGGTTTTGCACTTCTAATTCAAATATATTATATTTCCAAAGCAACATTGGAGTTTACTATTTTGTCCCAAGAAACAAAATATTTATACCTACATATAATTTTGTAATAAGGTTGGATTCAAAATAGTAGTTTTTATAAATTGTTATTCGATAATCACAGTGCGCTCACTTGTTTCCTTGAATTGTAGTTACACGTTTAAGGACACCAAATTCAATGCCTGTACACATTCACAATTTAGTTCATTAAATAAACTAATTGGTTTGCTTTGTTGCCACGATGTTGAAATAAGAAGTGTTACTTTTGTTATGTTTCACTAAGGTTGTGCCGTCATATACAGAACAGTTGATTTAACAGACTCTTCAATTAATATTTTGCAACTTTAGACACAAAGATGTAGCCCGGAAGGATTTGCAAAATAAGAATAGGCATTCATCCCAGGGACCCTAAGAATGTCTATAAAAACCGTCAGTACGAACGGTTGAATAGTTTATGTGTGAAAGTAAAACCAAAAAAAGGTACTTTCGCATTTATAATATTACAAGCAGATACCCAGTGGCTATGCACCTGTATGAGCACTTCTGGTTCAATTGAATTGTCATGATCAAGAAAATATGTTATAAAGTGTATATTTATAGCCAATGTAATTACTTCAGTCTTAGTATTTTTTGTTCCATAATTAATATGCCTTTTTCCTGACCAAGAAAACATGTATACACAGCTCTGAGAAGATTATGTTACTGAACAGATGAAATGTTATTACCCTTGACAGAATTAATAAAAAAGTCATTCTCACAAGGAGTTTTCCTAGACAAACTGAAAATTGTAAAAGTTTACCCAAAATACAAAACTGGACCAACCACTGAAAGAAATAGCTACAGGCCAATCTCCCTGATCTCAACATTGTCGAAAATTATTGAAAAGGTAGTACTTAACAAACTCCTACTCTACCTTGAACAACACAACCTCCTCAATAAACAGCAACATGGATTCCTGAAAGGCAAATCTACCACCACAGCCATAATTCAGTTAACAGAACATATTTTAGATCAACTAGAAGAAGGTTGCACTGCTACTAGCCTGTTTCTCGACTTTAGTAAGGCTTTCGACTGCCTGAACCATGATCTCCTACTCTTCAAGCTAAGGAACCTGGGTGTGTGTGAGAGGGAGAGCAGAACAATGGTTTGCCAGTTACCTTAGTAAAAGAAAACAACTTGTGGAAATCAATTATATAAAAAACAACACAAAATACAAGGCTCATTCCAGAGCTGCTGATATACAATGGGGTGTACCACAAGGATCGGTACTGGGACCAGTCCTATTCCTGCTTCTCACAAATGACATGCCAGGATGGATAGCAGAAAATGGACACACTGTTATGTACGCAGACACTGTCCTCACGTTTACAGACAGAACACTTGAAATGCTAGAAGAGAAAACAAACTTACAATTCCAGAGAACCAAACAATACTGCTCCACCAACAACCTAGTTTTAAATGAAAGCAAAACAGTGCAGATGACCTTCACCACCAGACGCAATAACACAACTATATCACTACCTGGACTACTTACACAAAACAGCACAAAATACTTAGGCATCATAATTGACTCAAAGCTCTCCTGGAAACCTCACGTAGACCAACTCTGCAAGAAGCTGTGCTCAGGCCTCTATGTCATCCGCAGAATCAAGCAAGTATGCAGCCCGGACTCAGCCAGAGTTGCCTACTTTGCCCTTTTTGAGTCCGACCATTGCAACATGGGGAGGGGCATCAAAAAACAACCTAGAAAGGGTGCTTCTAAAGCAGAAAAGAGCGATTAGATGCCTAGCAGATCTTAACTATCGGGACAGTTGCAGAAAACCTTTTAAAGAGCTGAAAATTCTAACAGCAGTTTCAGGTTACATCAGGGAAACAATTATGCACACCATCTCAACAACGCATCCGAGACATAGAGATCTTCACCAGTATAACACCAGACATGCAGCAAACTTCTCACTTTCCCAACACCATCTGAGTCTGTCGGAACAAAATCCCACCTACAAAGGTGCCCTCTTCTTCAATAACCTGCCAGAGCACCTAAGGATGGAACATCCAAAACGCCTCAAGAAACAGCTGACAGCATGACTTCTGGATCAACCGTTCTACTCGGAGGGGGAATTCCTGAATACCTCATTCAACGTATAAATACTGAACCTTATCTAATATTGACGCATGGCTGTTGTTAGATCCGGTCAGAAGGACCAAAAGGTATGTTAGGAGATCTGGCTTGGCGGACCGCAATTATATTCGAAAGACCAGTAAAATGTCTAATATTTAAAAACTCATACTTCGATAGCTGAGCAGGTGGAGCCCATACGTTGATTTTCTAAGAATAACTATTAGTCGAATGGGAAAAATAAAAAATACGAAATGAGATCACAAAACATAGTATTAGAAAAAAGGCACACAATTGAAGCAAAAAATACAGGTGTTAAAATGATTTTCGTTTTCTATTAAAATGTCCAAAAATGTCCGAATTAGTTGAGGATTTTTAAATCTTGGTTGAGAAGAGAATTGTCTTTAGTTGCGAAGGACCATGATAAGAATGATGAAACACTGTTACCTTGCACCGTCCATTGCAGTTGGGTTGATTGTAGTTCGACCTGGGTTGCTTCCAAGGAACGTTGAGCAGGGGGAGTCCTTGTTGATGGATGAAGATTCCACCTTCACTTGACACTGTTTTCGGTTCACTCACGAACGTTGAGACAAAGTTACTTTTGGCTCGTTAACCAAATAATTTCCGGCAAGGGGACTGTTAATTGCCATAGAACGGCTTACGGTTCACAAGAGACAAGACAAGGGGGCACGGCCCGAACTTGGTTAAAGCTGTTGTTGACGTACAACCTAGCGAGACGGAGTCTTTAGAAGAACTGGAGAGATGCCTTGGGGAGCTTTTCTTGTCCGGCGTCCTGGACGCCTGATTGGTCGACAGAAGTCACCTCATACCACGTGACAATCGGACCACTATAGATTTGGAATGCAGGTGGGTGTGTGTGTGTACAAAGATAAGTGGAAATAGATGGCTTATAATAAAAATGGTATCGAACAATGGTGGGCAAAGAGCAGTTCTAAATAACATACAATTCTGGTTATTAGTAAAAAGACTATATTAATGCGTAAAATTTGATTAATTATTATAACTAAATATGAAGACCTAACAGCTGTTCTCTATGAATATGTCAAATAAAGAGTTGTCTATTGTCTACTTCTGTCAAAAGACAACTAAGATAGGTTTCATAATAGTCTTTAAAAGTATAGTAAATTATAGTAACTTATATCTAACATTTAATATTTGCTAAAACTGCACAGTTTAAAGTACATTACTAATGACACTACTATTTACATGTTTGTTTCTTTATAAACTGAAATATAATTCTTAATATTTTAGAACACATTTATAATTGGAATCGGTATGTCAATTCAAACGCACAGTCCAGCGAACTGTCATCTAGCATTTTTCTTACCGACTGTCTTTGGTGTCAAATTCTGACCATCTTATGTGTAAGGCATTTTCAAAGTAGAGTACTTACATATCCACTGATATTTACGAGACACATTCTTTATATTTTAAACCAGTTTTGTACTACAAGTGTCCAGACTTTATCAACTTCTACTGTTATAAATCATAACTGGTTAAGAAAATGAAAAATATAACTCACGAAAAAAAATCACTTTATTTGATACTTCTCCCAATCATAAGGGTAACAAATAAAGTATATGTATGGATTTGCACACAGCATTACATGAAGCTTCATGAGCTTGAATGCATGGAAGATCATTGGATATGGTTGGCCTTCAATGAGGCATTTTTAATGTGTCAAGAATACAAAATCTCCTGCACTGCAATCATTGTTTAGAGTAAGATTAATGGCTTAAGAACTCAATATGTAAAAGTCAATAGTTTACATGAGGAAGGTTTGTATGAAATTGGTGCAAAAGTGTTTGAGTAGTGAACAAAAAGAACAAGTTCATGTTTACTCTGAAATGTTTAAGCATTTTTATCTAACCTTACATTTTAGGCTCAAAAATGTTAAGATATTAAATTAAATTAGAAACTGCACTACATACATTTCTTACCATCGAGATGGTGAACTTGTGTAGTTCCTTGAATGTTTATTTACCCTTTGACCCGCAACAGATTCGAGAGTTCCCCCACGTGCCGCTTGCAGTAATCCTGATACCACTATGGTGCTAAACAGTTTTCATAATAATGTTTCGTAATGAATAATCTCTCGCTTGAATACGAATGCGATCTGGCAAAATATATAAGAAACAGTTTTAAGTAGTTTTTGTCGTTCCCACTAGATCACAGTTGTTTTTTTTTATTTCTTTCTTTCAGACCCAATTGACGGTATTCAGGCCATATGATGATATTCAATCAGTTATTCCAAGTAATCAGCTGATTCTCTTTCTGTTTGAGTAATCAATACAGGTTGTAACCTAACTTGTACGTTACCTGTTGCCCTGCTTGTAAACGTTTTGTTCTGTTTACCGTGAGTAAATAAATGTGGCTGTTTGTGTAATTTATGTATGTATTTATGTAAAATGGGACAAGATTTACAGACAAATTTTGGCTAAGATGCTCCCCTGAAACATACTACTCTGCATTTTCCCACCACTATCCTTGCTACAGATAAGAAGGACAAGTCGTGGAGAGCATGCCACTTGTGGAGACAGACCAGTGTTGGCGAGCAGCGACACCGGGACACGATGTGCCGGGATTGCAAAGTTGCTCAATTAAAGAGTTCTGAGGAGGCTTGTGTACTGTTACTATCTTGTACCTAACCTGTCCCTTAGTATGTTTATGAGAAAATGCTGAATATTTTATCTTATTCTCATATTTTGTAAATATAACTTATGTGAATAATTATATTAGTTTCTGTATTAATACAAAAAAAACTTAAAAACGTTATAACACATCCACTGCAGTAAACAAAAATCACCTAAAAAAAAAAACAAAATCGAAAATTAAAAAAAAATTCACTTTCTAGGGCACTCCTAATGAGAAAAAAACCCACCAGTCAAAGATTTAAAGCTTCTCCAGTGTTGTTAAAAAATGTAGTACTGATTTAATCATAGAATCTGCTTTGTAACTAATATCTACTATATTGTTTTGTGAGATAACTGTCTGCCTTAATGCACACGTGATTAGCGAAGAATCGTGGAAACGCTTTCACGTATGTTATGTTGTACCTAATAGAGTACACTGCCTTGTTTTTCAGTTATAGTTTCCTGCTGACTCACCCTGGCTTGTTATCTGTTTCAGAACAGTAAAATAGTAAAAGCAATCACCTGTTTCTATTTCATATTCGTTTTTATTTGTGCTACATTCATCTTATTTATTATATTAATTTTTACACAGTAATTGTTGAACCAAAATGTAATATCTATGAGCTACAAATGATGATAAAGGAATAAACATCTATGCAGATTGTATAAAATGGCATGCAAAAAATTTTCAGATGAAATTTTAATTAATGAAACCGTTACTATTATGATGATCATTCCTATAATGGTGAAAACGATTTGATGGATAAACACTGTCGGCTAGCAGCAATGCCAGCAACAAGAAAACATTACTGAACATTTTAAAAAGAAGTATCATATTTATTTTCTAAATTATAGCCTATTGGTTTTAGCAAACCGAATAAAGGGTAAAAAATGTTTAACTCACTTTTAGGATAAAACTACTGTGAAAAATCCCAGACAAGTTAATATTTCTGTTCACTGAAGATAGCTCCCCCCAGTGTATATTAAATTACTTTGGCAACATATTGATTTTGTTCACTAAGGTTAAGACTCGGTGTTAACCAGAACTCGTAAGATAGTAGTTTGTGATATTTTCCATCAAAACTACCTGTATTAAAAATGTATAAATCATAAAAAAGTCAAGAACATATTCTTTTTCTAATAATTTTGTACATATTACATTTTTACAATTATCTAGAGAAGGGTTTAAGTTAAATTTAGTGTGCTATCTAAATATGATGAACATTTAAACACTTGGTTTCCCTAAATGTATTACCATTTCCTATATTCTCACTGTAATCTATATTTGGTGACAAACAATATGCAAAGGCTGAAAAATTAATATTTTTGAGTTTTTACTATAGCACCAGATGTATGTAAGATTAACAAACTTATGAAATTATCCAGTTTTTGTAACTGACAAATAATTTTCCATCAAAGAGGGAAGTTTACCTTTCATCCAAATTACTCATTCTGCTACAGAGTGATCGAATAGTTTTAGATTTGCTATTTAAGTAAGTGATACTTTTCCAGGTCAGTTCCTCCCTTCATTTTCAATTGCTTGTGTTTTCACTCACAGTTCCATCAATGTTAAATCTGTCAATAAAAATGTACACTGCTGTTCATGTTTATTTAAAATAAGAGCAAATATCTAAATATTAAAAAATAACTTTTGACCATAGGTTTTCTACATAAACATCACG
This sequence comes from Homalodisca vitripennis, assembly GCF_021130785.1. NCBI lineage: Eukaryota > Metazoa > Arthropoda > Insecta > Hemiptera > Cicadellidae > Homalodisca > Homalodisca vitripennis. Next base: position 65,528,494 of record NC_060207.1, read on the forward strand.
ATTTAAACAATCAATTTGCTTGGAAAGGTTCTTCGTTCTTATAGAGCTCAAGAAACATTTCGGTAGGGCTTTATAATCAATCAACCCTATTCAGTAAATTGCTATAATAGGTTAATATTTCAAAAGTGTAATATAAATATTAAAAAAGCAGAGGAATGGGTGGAATATTAAACTTGTAACACCTAGTTTTTTTATTTAATGAAAATTTACAGTTACAAAGAGGTTAAAAAACATTTGCTAGGCACACAGTAAAAATGCAAAAAAAAGGTCTAACTTAATTACATTACATTCAAAATGCACAGGAAGTAGCCTTTCTCTACGTAAGGCATACAACAGTTCAGTCTCATTCTTGTGGATCATAGGTTATACCTTCCATTCAAGTAATAGTAACTACCGTTTCTGATTTATCAAATTGTCTACAAAATTTACAAAGTACAACAAACATTAACCACTATCATCAGCCTTTTTGGTTCATCCAGATTACTTGTTTACAAATAAATTTTATAATTTATTCAAAAAACTAAACACTTCTTATCAGTAAGAAATTAATTTTATGCTAAAATTCTTAAAACTTGAATTGGTTATTAATTCCATACACTGATGCCTATGTCATTCCCACACAATGCTTAAAGTACATAACAGTTAGTATTGTACACCAAAAACAATCTATTCAAAACAAAAACATCACAAAAAAATAAAACAGTATGAATGAGAAAAAAGTAAAATACAACATGTTTGCACACAACAGTAGAGTTTTAACATTCGAGGTAACTAAAATCATATTTTCCAGAAAGCAAGCATTGGTTTCACTTCTGAATTTTAAAATTAATCCACCTCATATTTAAAGCTAAGTAAACTTCAGGTGACATCTGAATAAGATGAAACATTCTAGCAATTTAGATTGTATTTATAAACAAACAACTCATAATATTCATGATTATTATCCATGAGTGGAAGTATTGTGTAAGTAAAAACAACTCAATTTGTTATTTGAAACACAACAGTTGTTTCTAATTTACTTATTAGAACCTTCGAAACAAACCATATGGCTGGGTAATCACCAAACTAGTTTTTATTAAAAAACATAATGTTACTTATTAAAACTAGTTGTCTTTTAAACAGTATAAAATACAAAGCTTTGTTTGTTTTCCTTGGTAGATTATAAAGTTTGTAGGTCTTCACATAAACAATATTTTTAATGTTATTTAATACAATTATTTAATAAGAATACACACAGGAGGTGGATTATGTGGAGAACTGTACTAAATAAATTACAAATAAAACAAGATGTGCAAGAAAATAAGAGCAATGTTATACTTTAATAATCCATATTAAATTATACAGTTGTGCACGAGTGAATTATTTGATAGCCATTGATAACAAAACCGTTTTTACAACTCACCACCTATTTATTCATTGTCATTTATATTATGTGTTGAAAACACAGCGAACCAAACAAAAGAAATTCTCAAAAGGTTACTTTTAAGTTGTTTGGAAATAGTACCACATAATGTGCATTACAAGAAAAACACTACTATTTAAAATTAAACCAAACGTAAACTTCAGAAAACCAACAAGCGTAAACATTTAAAAAATCAAGGAGCAAAGATGAACTAGAAAACGTACTTTGAAGATTTACATGTACGGCAGTGTTCACAATAAGCTGTACAACATGAGAACATCAATGAGATCATTGGACAGAAATTAACAGCTACGTCAATGTAATGTTATAACTTCAATGTAATAGTACAAATGTATAAAATTACACTACTAAGAGCTGTAGATAAATGGAACATAATAAGACACTACACTTGAGAAATAGTGACCAGAAAGGTTTAGAACTTTGGGGTTGTCCATAATATAATTTATATCATCAGTGTTTGTAATATTTTAAAAGTGTACATTTTTTGACCATTGTCCATTTGATGCTTAAAGGTCAATAATTCATGACACAACATGATGCATAACAATGAATTCATTTTTAAGTTAATCCCTTTTCCTGTAATATCATCTCTCCATAATTTTTATTTTAATACCTTCTCAGATCAGATGACATAATTTATGGACAACCCTTTACTAATACATTACTTTGAGCATTACAATTAGATTTGGAGAAAAAGTACTACAAATTACTAAGTATCAGAATTGTTTTTAAACAGGAAGTTAATTCACATAATGACTAAAAAATAAATCTAAATTTAATCCCTATGAATTGTAACTCCAATGCAAGAAATTTATTTAGTTTAACTGTCTAATTGTATTTTACTCAAATCCAATTAAGGGTCTAAAAAAAGGTAATATTCAAATACCCTATGATTTTATTTTGGTATTACAATAGAGTCCTGTTTATCTGAGAGTGTAGGGACTGTAAGGAATTTGGACTAAAACGATTAAGTTAATTAAGTATAGTTAAACTATAAAGTATCAGTATAGTTAAACTTAATGTACAGTTTAGAAAAGCTTTTATCATAAAACACTACTATATTTTTTTGCACAATAATAAAATTTAAATTACAAATACAGAACAATAAAAAGTTTGTGTCAGCCAGTATGTCACAGTCGTTACTACTTTTATGTATTCTAATGTGGGTGATACTGACAATGTTGTCCATGATAAAGAAGAACAATGCTGATCTTTATCTGAATCGATAGAATATTCTAATATTTAAATAATTAGTGTTAACCATTTTTAAACATTGGAACTGCTGCAACAAAATTAGCAACTGAGACTTTAGGACTGAAGGTCGTAAACATTTGCGACTCCTGGACATTGTACTAACAAAACTGACAACCTCCACTGCACTGTGCATATATAAAGTGAAAGCACTAAATAACCGTGGATGATTAAAACATATCATCCAATCATAGTATAATTTTAATTTTTCAAGATAATTCAGCTGACATGCAAGCTCAGATTCCCAGGACTCTGCTACTATAATTCAAAAGCTTTGAACAGATTTGCAATAGTATTAAATGTTATATTTTTGTCTGTACATAAATATTGTCCATTTGTCATTGTAGTAAATGTAAATGCTTTTTTCATTGCAGTTGGACACCAAAATAATGTTAATAGGCAAGAGTTTCTAAATTTACAGAGAAGATTGTGGTTATATTAAGTTTACCAATTACTAAACTTAAACATACTTTCAACAAAAGAATATTATACATTTTATTGAAATAGAAGTCTATAGCACAGATTATCTAAGACAAATACAATATCTGATGTAACAGTTTATTTTTTAGGACTGTTTGGCATGAAGGCCATACAATAAGCTTGTTATCAGTCTTTCATATATGCTTTTTAATGGTGGGTTTGTTTTATATAGTTTATTAAATTCTAATTCAATTAAAAATAAACAAAATTATAAATCAACCAAAAATCAAATAAAATTAGAATTAATATTCTAAAACTTTCTTTGTTGAATTTAATACCAGAATACCTGAAAAAGAAATATACTGTAACATATGTATTGGAGTTTAAGTAAACATAATTTGTATACAACTGTATTAAATTAAGCAATTAAAGAAAATAGAGAGCAAATTATTGTAACTGAAATTTGAAATATTGATTATGTTAACTCTGTTACTAGTTGTTCAGTAATACTGCAGTTGTTTATATGATGTTATGAAAGACTCAATCATAGTATAAAAGTATAATTCTTCATTCATGCACTAATATAAAAATGAAGTAAAATATAATAAAAATACAAATTTCAGTTACTTTGTTTCAGTAGAGAATTGTCTACAAGTTCATAAGTTGCTGATTTTTAAACAAAAATAGGCTGTGTATTTAATTAAGACTAGCCAAAAGGAAACAATCTGAAATGTACTTATGTATAAGGTAGTTTTAAGAGAAAGTTCTTATTTAGAATTATGAAACTCACATTAATTCTTCAGTATAAAATTATTATTAATAAAAGCACTTATTCTTTACAACTGTTGGAGGGTTGATTCTTAACAAAAATCATGTTTTAGATTGGCATTTGAACTGTTAAAATGTTGACAAAGTACTGCTGAGTTAGTAAAATTATCTTCCAGTATAAAATGACCTCGGTTGTAGTGTCAAACTCCAAAAAATAACACTTGGATGGATTAAATTTCTACATTGGAAAACTATCTAATGATTAATTCCTTTGGAAATACTACAACTAATCACTCTTAGAACAATTCAAATATAAAAGTATCAAAACAAAGTCAAAATGTGAGTGCTAGAGGAAGATTGTTCGGCCGAAAGAGAGATGTGAACACTGCATATGTAAACATGGGTGGACAGGGTGAGCTATTGGGAGGGGGGCAGTTCCGGGGGCAATGTTGGGATTCCCCCCACTGCTCCTTCTTCTCCTCCCTCCACCAGCCCAGCCCCCGCCACTTCCAGAACAGCTGACGCTGCAGCGATCGGGTTCCCAACGGCATCAAGTTCCAACACTGGGTCAGCTGTTGCCTCAGCCAGGTTAGTCACAGATTTGGACTTCACACACTATAACATAAGATTCACCTAGATAAAGACATATTCAACACATATCATGTTTAAACATAGTGCAGTTAAAAACGGTTAAATTAGGCTTAATTATGACTGGTTCTATGTTTTAATTATGAGATAGCATAACTTGTAAATATATGCAGACACAGACAATTAATAGTGGCCACTAGTATTGTCCCTCCACTGTGCCTGTGTGATTGGGTATTGTCGGGATAGAATAGTGGCAGCCACAAAAGACTATTAACATTTACTTTTGATAACTGTTAAGATATAGGATTTTGTTATCTTAAGAAACACATGATCAATTTAAATTGTAAACAATTAACTTAACTTTAAAATGTCATTAGAAAATAAAGTAGTTAAGCTCAAGAGTAATGTCAATCAATCAATCTATTTATTTGTGATTTCATAGAGAAATACAAAGGTTTCAAAACAGAATGTAAAATTACAATGTTGTTAACTTCAGAAGTTTATGTGGTAAAATAAGATAGGTTATCTTCATATACAATGAAATCAATTATCATTGTAGAACTCAGCTGGGCTGTAGTAGGGTTGTTCTGTCAACCATTTGCTAAGCTCTCTCTCCAGATCCTGCCCCTCATTCTTCTCAGTAATTCTGGTAGATGATCATGTAGTCTGCAGCCAATGTAGAGTGGTTGTCTTTCATACAGAGTGAAGGGATGTTGAGGTGTAGCAAAGTATGAAGTATGTCTGGTGGTGATAGTTGTAGATGTTGTTGCCTGGTGGATTTTTATTGTTAGCATAAGTGATTAACTCTTGAATGTACAGGTGGACCACTGTTCTTTTAGACTAACAACAGTTTCAACGCTTACTATAAGAGAGGTATCGTCAGCATACATTAGACAAGTGTTCAGATCACCTAGGTATTATAGCATATCATTGGAAAATAAAATAAAAATAACTGATTCTAGAACCGAACCCTGAAGCACCCCACTTGTTATTGCCTTGGGCCTGGATTTCACATAGTGTACCATGTTGTTGGATGCTTGTCTGTTCTAGATGTATTCTCTAGATGTATTAATCTTGCAAGAATCACTTTTTCGATTACCTGAGAGAAGGGAGAGACTAGAGATATGGGTCTATAATTTGTTGGATCTGTTAGTGAGCCTATTTTGTATTTATGATAGACTTTTGAATGTTTTAGACCACTTTGGAATAACTCTTCTTGAATTGATTTATTAATAATGCTTGTTAATGGAGCTATGAGTTATTTGGAGTAGATTTATACAAGTTGTGGAAAAGACAAAGATCATCCAGTCATAAAGACCACTTTGGTTTCAATGACTGAATTATTTTTTATATTTCTTCTGGATTGGTGAATAATAGTTCTGTGAGATATTCATTGCATCTGAATGTGACTAGATTGCTTGTGGCAGCTTTTGTTACATTGCCTTTAACAAAAGGCAATGCAACAAAATATATGCGTTGCGTCATCAGCAACGCATATGAAGTAGTTATTTAGTTGTTCCGCTACTTTAAGAGGGTTGTTCAGTAACTTTCCATTCACATTCAGCTGAATCTGAGGCTCTCTTTGTCCTTGTTTCTTTTGTTATTTATTTATCATGGCCCACGTATCTTTTGATTAGTTTTGAGATGTTTCTATGTATTTTATAGTAGCTTGTTTTTACAGGGATTTTAATTTTAGGTCATACTTTTTCTTTGCAGCAGTGCAGATTGCTTTTTCTTCAATATCTCCTGTCCGTTCAAATCTAGTGAGAGCTTGCAGATAGGCTTGCATTAGCAAAAGTGCCTCTTTGTTGCTATACACATTTGAGTTTTTCTTTTTTCTTGGCCTTTTTTTTGGTCAGGCTATATCTATACTTGCATAGAATGAGTTGTAAAAATTATTGTAGGCTTGGTCAAAATTTGTGGCATTATGGACTTTATCTCCATATATTACACTGTATTTTGTAGTCTAATTGTCTCTGATGTCAAAACTACTTCAAGAATTCATTTTGAGATTTATGGTCACCAACTTATTTTGGATCTCTTCAAACAAACAATACTCCAAATTCCAGGGTCAAATTTTGTGACAGCGTCAGATTTCAGACACTGTTAAGAGGAAGCTGAACTGGAGCTAAACTCAATCACAAGTTCAGTCCTGTCCAAAAGCAGAGATATTAATACATTTCTAAGTTTTCCTGAATCCAAAAATGACAATATTTAGTTGTGCTGACAACATATATTTTGAAGTCTCCAGTTTTGTCAATTGGTGAATTTCATATCATCTAACTTTGTTTTCAAAATAACCTGAAATAGACTATAGACTGATAAAACCAGAAAATATTGCAATCATTACTATTTTCCAATTATTTTAGTTACATGTGTCATAAAAAGTTTCATCAATCAGGTTATAGGAAAGGCAGAAGAGTTTTTAAGATGTTTTTGTTATTCTTAATGACGTTTGAACCTTAGGTAAAAAAAGGTTATAGAGAGCCAGAGAGGTTATTGGGCAATACTGTAAGATAAATGCTTTTGGAGCTGATTTTTATCACTAAATTAAATCAAGCATGTTTCGTTTTGGATAATAATAATTTGCATTGTATAAAAATTGTACATTTCCAAAGCAGCAATCGTAAAATACTTAACTTTCAATGAGTTACTACGAAACTACTCAATGACGCTATGTCACTATTTTAACATTTTACACAAAATTATTACAAACCTGAAAATCAACATGTCTACTTTTGGCTTCTTCTTTCTCCCAGGACATGTGTATGAAAGGTCTTTGGACGTAATTATATATCACATCTGCCCTACCACCTGCTCTCTTCTTTATCTTCTCTTTGTAGGTGGGGTAACCTTCAATGCCTAATCTTATCTTCTTCAGCCCTCTTTCCTTCATAACTTGCTTGGCAACGTCTCTATTCTCAATATATTTGAAAAAACCTGTACATAGCCGTGCTGTTTACAGCTGAAACACAACAAAAGTACATTTACAAATTTTTTTTATTATATCAAAAATATATTTTACTACTGATTTTAAACTTATAAGTATTGGTTTGTTACAAGATGAAAATTGAGATCACACAATAAACACTGCCAGAAGTAATTTTTATATAATCAAGATAAATTGGCTGAAAGGTCTTCTTGCCAGGGTATACCTAACCTAGGTAAATTTTAACACAATTACGGGTACAACGATTGCTGAGACTAAGTGAACATTTTTAAAGTGTAATATGACAGTATTGCAAGATGAGAGAATTCCATCATTCCATACTTTTCTCACTTTTCCTCTGTAAATAAACAAATTTATAGTTACAGGATGCACCAGAAATGCCCACTCTTGTACTCAATTTATCTTTAAAAAAAATATAGTCTGATTTAAAAATATATTTTTTTCTATATACTTAAAAATGCCTGACGTATCAGTAAATTGAGAGCAATATAACAGGCAAGCAAGGTTTTGGGGAGACAGGGATGACATCTGAATCATAGTCTAAATATAGTAAATGTGGCTCAGATAGAGTGATAACAATACCTCAGTCATTGTCTACAATCAGTCCACCACCATGTGTCTCAACCCATGTCACTAACCTGCTCTATCACTTTCACTGACAACCTATAATAAATACCTATCTAATTCAGATGATTCTAAATTTTATACTTAAAACAGTACAGAATATATAATGCAATCCGATATCGTAAAATGTAGTTCTAGTTACCAATATTAATCTATCTAGCTGATGAAATAATATATCAGTATCACTACATAACAAAGAGCGAAACCAACTAAGTGGTTCATCAACGTATCATGTGATCTATATAATATTTATACAAATCTTTGAAAAACTAAATAAAGATTGCTGTTAAAAACACTCAGCTGACTACTAAAGATTATCATGTAATCTATCAAATATTATTAAAGCTCTCAGGAGGTAAATTAAAAAGCAGATCACTATTGCACCTGAGCTCTGGCCACTGTGTGAGATATATCTCATCAGCAGTCTGCAATAAGCTAAGTCTTGACTATTTCCTTTAGAATAAACTGACCTCTATAGACTTACAATTGTGCATGAAGCTATTTTTATATATGGAACACTGAGTTTGATAATGATGCTTGACTCTCCATGAGATTTGAATGAACACTATCTAACATTTTTACATTAGTCTTCGAAAGGTAACTATAATGACTACAAAATCACAGAATAAATAAATTTGTAAACAAACTGAGTATATCCATATGACATTTTAAGATATGATATGTGGTGTGGTTATTAAATAATGAGATTTACGCTGATGTGAATCAAGGAGGCATGTGTGAACTGCCATTAACCCTGGAACTGGCAAACGCCCGATATCGGGCGTTTTAGTCGCATCCTAGATGGCAGCGCCCGATATCGGGCGTTTTAATACGTCTTTTATTTCTCAATGTTACGTACTTAAAACACGATCAAAGAGTATCGGTATTGATACCAATCGAAACAGGAAGGTTCAGTTTATGTAAATAATACACTAATAAATAATTTTATCGTTTCGTTATACGTCCATACGTTTTATAATCTCTGAACTGTTTGTTTACATTCTCCCGCGTACCGCGCTAGTTGCGCGCGCAGCGATGAGACAACTGGTTCATTCAGCTATTGTTATTTCGTCAGCTGCATGGTGTTCTGTCTGGTTTATTGTTTGTTTGAGTTTGTTGTAATGATGGTTGTGTATTTAACACAATAATAGTAAATCTTTTGTCCGTGTTTACGTAATGGATCGTAATTTCCGCGATCGTTCAAGTGACATTCGAGAACTAGTTGAACATGAAATAAGCAACAATGAGGATTCCGATTTAGACATTCAATCAGAACATAATTAAAAAAATATATAATAAAAAATAAAAAAATAGAAAATTAATATAAACTAATAGTTACAAGATTGTACAAATCCAAGTGGGCTTTGAAGTTCTTACTTTTGTTGGTAAGTAGCACTTTCGAATGTCAGTGTATGATTTTTGTATTGTTTACTACATGTAAAAATAAGTACCTTATAAACTATGTGTTGTTTTATTTTTACTCAGAATTAAATGCTCTTCCTTTTCTATATTTTAGATTTTGCATATCACTAACAACAACAATTTTACAAATCAAAAACTTTGAACTAACTTTTCTTTTTTCAAAAATTTTTTTTTTTCATGAAGAGTTAGAGTAAGGTTATTTTTTTGTTTTAATTATATTATGTGAAAAATGTTCCTTGAACAATGCTGAATAAATAAATATATAATATGATATAGGTACTTTATAGTAAACATGTAATAATAAAATAAATATGAGGCAATGTATGAAGTATTAAAACACTCTGCCACTGAGAGAAATATGACCGCCAGTTCCAGGGTTAATTAAAAGCGGTTAAGTGTGTGCCTTTCTCTTTAGTATACAGCTAGTCTCCTTTCTGTAAAATAACACAGTTTAGTCAGAGCCAACATTCAGGTTATTGATGTTATTTTGTTTTGCTGAATAAAATGGTTAGTGTAATAGTAGAGCAATGAATTATTCTTAAATATCACTTTAAACTTGGAAAAACTGCTACTGAAACTTACAATTTACTGAAAGAAGTGTATGGCAATAAATGTTTATTGCAAGCACATGTTTTTTAATGGTTTAAGCGTTTTAAAGATGGTAGAGAAGACATGCAAGATGATTCGCAGTCAGGTCACCCCTCAACAACGGATGAAGATGTCCAGAAAGGTGGTTATTTGATTCAGTCTAACCGTCAATTAAGTATTCATGACAATTTGTGTGCTAAACTGGTGTCTAAAATTCTAACATTTGAACAACAAGAAACTATCAAAAATGTTTGTACTGACACTTTGTATACGATTGAAAATGGCCGAAATTTTTTGGAATCGATAATAACATGTGATGAACCGTGATCCGGAAATTAAGCATCACTCCATGCACTGGAAGAGCCCAACTTCACCAAGAGCCAAAAAAGCTTGAATGATCACGTCAAAATTTAAAACAATGATGATGGTTTGTTTTAATATTCATATTGTGTAACTTTTTTGGGTTCCTGAAGGACAAACAATTATATAACTACCTTGAGGTAACTATGTCAAAGAGTAAAGAAAAATCACCACAAAATGTGGAAAGACAAATCATGGGTTCTCCACCAAGATAATGGGCCAGCTCATTGCGTGTTATCTGTCAAGAGGTTCCTAGCCAAGTACAACATCCCAGTGTTAGAACATTCACCTTATTCACCAGATCTTGCATTGTGTGACTTCTACCAATTCCTTAACGTGAAATGTATATTAAAAGGGATAAGATTTGAGTCTGTGGATACTGTAAAAGAGAATGTAACATTTGTCCTGAAGAAGCTGACAGAAGATGATTTCCAAGATATCTGTTTCCAACAAGAGAAAATTCCCATGGAGCAATAGCATAGCAGATAGAATGGAGCATAGGGATGTAGAAGTAGTGTACTTTTTAGAACTTCAGTCTCATTATTTAATAGCCATGCCTCATATAGTAACACATTTAGCCTATCACAACATTATTACTTGGTGACTTGATATGTAGAATTGAATATTTTAATACTGCTATGAAGCCCAATTTAATAAACAAAAATAAGAATGTTAATATGTGGGAAGATATCTTAAGAAAGATTACATCTGTAGACTTTAAATTTAGCAAGAAACCCTACACTTTCTTAATATTATGAAAAAAGCCCCTTGGATTTACTAAGCAAAATTTTAACCAAGTAAATAATGTAATTAAAAATGGTTGACCTTTAGGATTACAAAATAGAATTAGAATAGCTTTAAAATAATTTACAGCTAATTGTTAAGGGCCTTAAAAACCAGACATCTAACATGTTCCAGTTAAAAGAGTTAATAAATTATTAATACTCATTATTTTCACTTATTATCTAGGCTACTCACTCTGTGAATACTCTTCTCCCATCTGTGGCGGATACTCCTCATCCCAGTCCACCGAGTCATCATCTAAAAGCACCACAACATGACACTCACGGTCGCCGCGCTGCGCAGAGTTCACCATCAGTGGCAAGATCAGCTCTTCTAGGAACACTTCAAACTGGCAGCGGGCTCCCTCATTGGACAACTCGTGCAGCAAACCTCCTGCGGACAGAGTCACTATCAGGGCTGGAACAGTATCTTTGGACTTAAAACATTGTCCTGTTCAGTTTAGATACTTGAAAATGAACTATGGATATAGTTACCAGAACCTATCTTGTATAGTAGGGCAAACTCTGTGTAGCTACTTCAAACACTTTAAATATTGCATCCGATCCTGTGTTCTGGAAACAAGTTGGTAGTTTTAGGATTTATTGGATAAGAAATAAGTTATATTGCCTCGGCTTTGAATAGGTAGAAATATTTTGCTTTCACACAATGTTAACATTATATTACATATATTAAACATGCATACTTTTTAAACGTATTATCAGATAGCTTAATAATTTTCATACAAATTGTTGTGCCAAGTTTACATTTAACATACACTTTCCATTTGGCACATTTTTTTATTTAAGTTTGGAAATCAATAATATAATTTCAAAATTATGACCAATTGAGTTTTTTACCGTCTATAACTTTACATTGAAGATTATGGATCCATTTTTCATATAAAAAGTGTTTACAGGTACGTTCAACATAAATTTCAAAAATAAACAATCCAACACGGAAGAGATAGAACACCATTTATCATTCACAGCGCAATCCAACAACCAGACCTATTTACTACTGACAGGACACTGTGCATACTATTTCCTGGGCCTAATATTATTAACCACAATGAGAGATTTGGAGTGTTTTTGATCAAATATACTTTTGAAATGTTTATTTTGCACAGAATCTTTCTGTACAAAAAACAAAATTCATTTATTTATTTGTTCATTTATTTTCTGTAAACAAAATTCAAGAGACTTATCCTAAATAAATTTTTAAGTGGCACATCCTTTTGAGGACCAACGTTTTTTAAGTTATTTTTTAACAGTAGAAAAATATTTATTGTATTTTTTAAAATGGATGTTCAAAACAGACATCTGCTAAATATGTATTTTAACTATAAGTATATATTTAGGTGTAAAGTAAAAAAATGAAACAATAGTTTATGCATTTTTAGGGTGGACAAAAACATCAATTTTTATTTAGTTAGAATCAAAATTGAACCGTCAGCCTGAGTGAACTGTCATGACAGACTAAAATAAACAAACAATATAAGACGGTAACTGTTACTTGTAAATAAGCTGATGTGATAAAAGTGTGTAGGCTCTAATAGATAATAATGTTACTAACAACACAATATGCATCAAATTACATAATACATGATTAGAACATAAAGTTAGTGATTGAAATTACATTAATATTGATTCTGTAAAATTAGGTGATCTGTATCTTCAAGAATTTCAACGTCCCGTACAAAACACAATCTGCACTTTAAGTGTTAAATAAACGCAACCAGTTTACCCTTATTATAGACACTGACAGATCAGCCCATAGTACATTTTTGCAAAAAACACAAGTTGGCTGATTAGCAAGTGTTTGTCTGTGACTTCTGTTTATTCTTCATCTTAAAAAACACTCAAATGATCTTCACATAATATGACACTGACATTAATATAACAAGATGTAGAATTATTTGTACTTGTCACGCGTGCTACACGTCCAATCGTTCAGTGGATCAAACGTTGAACGACAAGTGCTACAAGTCCTAGGTTCACCGTTTAGCAATTACTTTTTATTTCATACTTTTTCCACTAGAATGCGCTCAAATGCTCTCAATTATGTTTGGTACTGTTTTGTTTTCACAGTAGTATCCTACAAACAATAACAGCTGGAATTGTATTAGTTGTTACTAAATTGATCTTCACTTGACTTTGTTTCATTTTTAATAAATGACAGTCAGTCGCATTTGTGGTTAACTCTCGTTGTTTTAATCAACAAAACTTTGTCGCCTTTTGCCATTTCTGTAGTGTTAACCCTGCAACTGGCTTTAAGCGATTATCGACGCATTAACTACAGTTTCAAAATGGCACTAAGCTATTTTCGACGCATTAACTATGTCGTAATATGATCTCTCACAGCAAGTCTATTTTTACTTTGTTTGAAGTAAAACATACGTAAATCTAAAGATAAAAATTCAAGGTTTCATATTATACCATAAAACGCTCTATAGTTAAGTTAAATCTTTCATTATAAAATTCTAAACTTGGATGTTCACATTTCCGATTGCCATTTGTTTGCGTAATTTCCGAACACGCTAAAATTACCGTATGTTTGTAAAAATTCCCTATCGTGAGTTTACGTTCTACACGATCGTAAGTGTCGTCGTTGAAAACAGTGTATTCTTGGCTTTCAGGAACATCTTTTCAATAGCCAGTAGGAAAATAAATGTTTTTAAAATAAGCGTTTGAAAAGCTCGTGTTTTGTAAAATCCCAAAATGCCTAATGCGTCGAAAATAGCTTCATTAAATTTTGTTATTTTTGTTACTTTATCGTTGTCTGGAAATAGTGAAAATCATATCAAAACAAAGAAGAAGAATTGCTCTAAGCAACAGTATAATAGACAACGAAGACTATGAACTAGTATTTTATTTTTGTTCTGTTGCGCAATCACCGACTCAGCCAGTAGAGAAGAACAACGCATCGCATGGTTGCCATGTTGATTTCTTTGTTGTTATTACGCCATTGCCGGTATTAGTGTATTGCTTGCTATTTATTAGGATATTTTAGACATTTCGTTATTTAGTGTGTATAAATAAAAGTTTGTTTATTGTTTTTTTTTAATTAGTGAAGTGAAAAATGTAGAGGTTAGGTTAAGTTTTAGGAAATAGGTTGGATTTTTGTGAAACTGAAAATAAGCCTATGTTCACGTAGGTTCAGTGTTTTATAATTTTGTAGACAATTTAATTTGAATTAAAATTAAATTTTGATTTAAATTTATGCAAAGGTATTTATTATAAAAGTGAAAAAGTTTTTTTTTACTTTTTCTGAAGGTATTAGCGTTTTATTTCTATGACCATCGCTTGTTTTATTTTTTTAACAAAAAAATAATATAAATAAAAATACATTGTTGTACATTTTTGTAAACTTCAATAAACGTACTATCTTTATAAATAATATTTGGATGAAAAGAAAATTGTTAGCTAAAAAAGTTAGGCATTTATTTTACAAATTTGATTTTTGTAAAAATTAAAAAAAAAGTTTGTTGCCATATAAAAATATCTTATACAATGTAAACTTCTATAAATGTCATATTTTTCTCTTCTAAATATATTTATCTCTTAGAAAAAAATATTTGTTCATCCAATAGATTCCAAAATGTCAAAATGGTATACATAATAGTGCTATACAAACTTTTTTCAGATTTTGTAGTTTTTATAGATATATTGTTCAAAAGTACCAATAAACTTCTTTTACCTAAATATTTTTTTGTAATTTGTAATTGACGTATATATATAAGCAAACTTTTGTATATTTTAGAATTATTCTAAAAACTTTCATATTACCTGAGAGGGTGCTATACGTTTTGAGAAAAATGTATTCTTTACTAATACTTTTACGTTAATGTGTAAAAAAATAAAAATACATTAAATGATTTAACCTTTAATATTTTTTTTGGAAACTGCATTTATTTCTAAAGACATTGATGTTTTTAAAATGTTTTTATCTTAAAAAATAGATGAGCAGTGATTAAAATACAAAACCCTTACAAAATCACCAAAAAGTGCCTGCCATTTCGGGAAAAATGATGGCCAGTTCCAGGGTTAACCGACATAATTTTGTCTGTCAAACATTCCCTCACATAATCACATCTTATATAATACTGCGGTAACGTATATATTTGCTTCATGCACCATTGGATTTGGGAAGAAAGATGATAACGAAAACTAAAGTTTTATTCCTCTTTGTTATCATGGTTATTAAGTAACAAGTTGATTGTTCCAAACGTACATGAAAATGTTAGCTGTTTGTTGTGAACGCCGTCTCGCCGGTATTATTTACTTTTACGTTAGTAGTTTTATTCATGTTTTAGTGTCGTATTAAATGTGTAGGTTGTTGTTTGATATTGTAATAGTGCAAATATATACATTTTAGAATAAAGATATATCTTTTTCCTGAAATCTGATCAATGATTGGCTCTGAATAGGGTATTTGAATTTGTTTAGCTAAAATTCATTTCACATAGTTTTTTTATTGTTTTTCACTTTTATATTAGTCACGATTATATTATTGCACATTCTAATTCAGCAATGATCAGGCTGATGTAAATAAGGATTAGCTAATATAGTAACACAGTGTATGTCGTGGATTTGAATTTTTTCTAACTGGTGCGCATTATTGCATTTCTTTCATAAATTTGGTATTATTTCATATATTTAGATAATATAGTTTATGGTTTTCTAAAACACCAGTTATAAACAAAAAAAATCCAGTGTTCACCTCACACACCATGCCGAAGTACCAGAAGCTACTATGTACACAAGCAATGTATATATAGCTAACTTTTTCATGTACAAATACAAAAATGTCATCTCAATTGGTTATCAAATAAGAAAGATATTTATTATTTCCCATCGGAAAACAAGTTTAGATTTCATGCACGAACAATATAAATCATAATATTCATTAAACTTTAAGACCCTGTAAAATCATAATCGTACGAGATACAAAGAAGAATTTGGCATGGTTATTTAAATAAATGAATGGAACAACCATGCCAAGTTTCATCAAAATCTGAGACAGTGGGTCATTGTGTGGTTGAACTGACATGGAATGACCCTGCTTCTGCGCAACTGTTGAGATTATTATTCAAATAGATTGTAATAATAGGAATAGTATGTGGATTAGTATTATACTATTAAATCTTAACTGAAGGTCCACTTTTACAAGGAAAATCAACTATTTATTAATTAATATTCATTATGAAACTAGATGTCTACTTTAGAAAGCAATGTTTATTTTAATATTTCAAATGAAGCAATATTTGAAGTCCACAAACTCTGTTATAAGGAAAACAACAATAATATAGTTTAGAACCATTACACTTCATTTGAATTTAAATAATTTTATACAGTTGGCTTTTTATATTCATCCACTATTTTTTTTATTTAATACAAATATATAAATAAATAAAATTAAAATAAAGTTTAATATTTTCTGTCCTAAAATATAACCTATTGGAACTTGTTCCAAAGAATCAGATATTTGTCAATAATGAAAGTGATTACTCATTGTAGGCATTAGTCACAAGTTGTGATGTAAACATTTTTTTTTGCTTTATTTATTTATTTAACCCGTACTTTGCCCTTGCTTAACTAGCTATTGATATAAATAAATAAACGTTTGATTTACAATAATTGCTATTAAGTTTATTTGTCACATACAAGGTTTCGTGGATTATACTGCCATGGGCACATAAAAAAAATTATATCCAACATAGGAAAATTTGAGGTACATGTTAAATTTGAATTTATACAAAAATAGGTTTAAATTTTGAAAAATTTGGAATCATAAATTGGGTAGATCTTACTTGAGTTCAAATCCAGTTTTACTTTGTATGTTCCATTGACACTTATTCATCTTCCAATCATCCTTGTCGGCTTAGTGTAGATTTAATACTGGTAGTAGTAATCTTTGCAGATCTGAGAGTTCTGGTTGTCATCCAATATTCAAGTGTTCATCATCTAGTAAATGTCTTTTCTGTTCTTAGATTCAAAAATCGAGATTCACCAATTTAATACAAATAATAAAAGTATTACTGTATTTAATAACTCAAATTTGTATTAACTTTGATGAGAAATGCTTCTTCTCAGTCTCCTAAGCCATCATTCAAAAGAATAAAAATTCCATTACTGTAAAGTCACCAGCTGATCTAAATTCACTTTATAACTCCAGGTGTTGTAAACTTACTATACATAACAATCTCCTTGATATTAAGATTTAATGTATTGTGTAGTATTTGGTCTAAAAAAATTATTTTTTTATCTGATGATTCAATTTTACAATAGTTTATGTATTTCTATCTTATATGTATGATAATTTGTTTTTTGTTAATTTACTCTAAAATATGTTGCTAGTTTTACTTAATTTCAAAATCTATTGATTTATATATTATGTTTATTGTAAGTTATCAAAATTGCATGGGTGTATGTTCTTCTTCTTGTATGGATTCCTGTGTGTGTGTGTACTTACATGGTATAAACTCCTAAGTTATTTATTAATCTTTTATAAACAAACATAAAATAATATGAACTATTAACTTTTCAAAACAAAACTGTACCAGATGTTTAGTTTTTGTTTTCTACTTTACACACTGTTCAATATTAAAGAATTAGTTTAACATGGTATAACTATGGTTTATAGATTACCAGATTTTCGTTTACTACTCCATCAGAGGGTAAAAATCCATTGATACAAATGTTATATAATAATGGACCTTGTAATTTACATTTCAGGCAGATATACATGACAATCTCACAAAAAGCGCTATAATTTGACTAATCAATACTAGTACAGAGGAAATATTTACTAGTTCAGAATTAAATAAAACTGACAAATTGTGAAGATACTCACTCAGGTTCTGGCATTTGACTGTGTTTGCGTCGAAAGGTACCAGGAGATAGTCACAAGCCTCGCGCAATTCCTGGACACTGACAGTGGGAGGACACCGGATCACATTACCCTTGTAATATTCCAGAATGGCTCTGAACACCATGGCTGAAATCCCATCAGCAACCTCATACTCTTGCCGTTCATTTGGATGCATAAACTCCAAACCAGAACTGAACATTCTGAGACATACATCACAATTTGTTAATTCACTGTAAGTAAATCAACAACTACATATAAGACAAGAAGGTCTCATGTACTGACTTTAGGACATCCAAATTAGTAATGATGTGCGTCCACTGCAGTCAATGTGTTAACTGTGATACATCTTTAACTACAGAAAATGTTGATAACACCTTCTCTGTGACACAATTCATGTACTGACTATAGGACATCCAGATTAGTAATGATGTGCGTCAACTGCAGTCAATGTGTTAACTGTGATACATCTCTAACTACAGAAAATGTTGATAACACCTTCTCTGTGACACAATTCATGTACTGACTATAGGACATCCAGATCAGTAATGATGTGCGTCCACTACAGTCAATGTGTTAACTGTGATACATCTTTAACTACAGAAAATGTTGATAACACCTTCTCTGTGACGCAATTCATGTACTGACTATAGGACATCCAGATTAGTAATTTGATGTGCGTCCACTGCAGTCAATGTGTTAACTGTGATACATCTTTAACTACAGAAAATGTTGATAACACCTTCTCTGTGACACAATTCATGTACTGACTATAAGACATCCAGATTAGTAATGATTTGCGTCCACTGCAGTCAATGTGTTAACTGTGATACATCTTTAACTACAGAAAATGTTGATAACACCTTCTCTGTGACACAATTCATGTACTGACTATAGGACATCCAGATTAGTAATGATGTGCGTCCACTGCAGTCAATGTGTTAACTGTGATACATCTTTAACTACAGAAAATGTTGATAACACCTTCTCTGTGACACAATTCATGTACTGACTATAGGACATCCAGATTAGTAATGATGTGCGTCCACTGCAGTCAATGTGTTAACTGTGATACATCTTTAACTACAGAAAATGTTGATAACACCTTCTCTGTGACACAATTCATGTACTGACTATAGGACATCCAGATTAGTAATGATGTGCGTCCACTGCAGTCAATGTGTTAACTGTGATACATCTTTAACTACAGAAAATGTTGATAACACCTTCTCTGTGACACAATTCATGTACTGACTTTAGGACATCCAGATTAGTAATGATGTGCGTCCACTGCAGTCAATGTGTTAACTGTGATACATCTTTAACTACAGAAAATGTTGATAACACCTTCTCTGTGACACAATTCATGTACTGACTATAGGACATCCAGATTAGTAATGATATGCGTCCACTGCAGTCAATGTGTTAACTGTGATACATCTTTAACTACAGAAAATGTTGATAACACCTTCTCTGTGACACAATTCATGTACTGACTATAGGACATCCAGATTAGTAATGATGTGCGTCCACTGCAGTCAATGTGTTAACTGTGATACATCTTTAACTACAGAAAATGTTGATAACACCTTCTCTGTGACACAATTCATGTACTGACTATAGGACATCCAGATTAGTAATGATGTGCGTCCACTGCAGTCAATGTGTTAACTGTGATACATCTTTAACTACAGAAAATGTTGATAACACCTTCTCTGTGACACAATTCATGTACTGACTATAGGACATCCAGATTAGTAATGATGTGCGTCCACTGCAGTCAATGTGTTAACTGTGATACATCTTTAACTACAGAAAATGTTGATAACACCTTCTCTGTGACACAATTCATGTACTGACTTTAGGACATCCAGATTAGTAATGATGTGCGTCCACTGCAGTCAATGTGTTAACTGTGATACATCTTTAACTACAGAAAATGTTGATAACACCTTCTCTGTGACACAATTCATGTACTGACTATAGGACATCCAGATTAGTAATGATATGCGTCCACTGCAGTCAATGTGTTAACTGTGATACATCTTTAACTACAGAAAATGTTGATAACACCTTCTCTGTGACACAATTCATGTACTGACTTTAGGACATCCAGATTAGTAATGATGTGCGTCCACTGCAGTCAATGTGTTAACTGTGATACATCTTTAACTACAGAAAATGTTGATAACACCTTCTCTGTGACACAATTCATGTACTGACTATAGGACATCCAGATTAGTAATGATATGCGTCCACTGCAGTCAATGTGTTAACTGTGATACATCTTTAACTACAGAAAATGTTGATAACACCTTCTCTGTGACACAATTCATGTACTGACTATAGGACATCGAGATTAGTAATGATGTGTGTCCACTGCAGTCAATGTGTTAACTGTGATACATCTTTAACTACAGAAAATGTTGATAACACCTTCTCTGTGACACAATTCATGTACTGACTATAGGACATCCAGATTAGTAATGATGTGCATCCACTGCAGTCAATGTGTTAACTGTGATACATCTTTAACTACAGAAAATGTTGATAACACCTTCTCTGTGACACAATTCATGTACTGACTATAGGACATCCAGATTAGTAATGATGTGCGTCCACTGCAGTCAATGTGTTAACTGTGATACATCTTTAACTACAGAAAATGTTGATAACACCTTCTCTGTGACACAATTCATGTACTGACTATAGGACATCCAGATTAGTAATGATGTGCGTCCACTGCAGTCAATGTGTTAACTGTGATACATCTTTAACTACAGAAAATGTTGATAACACCTTCTCTGTGACACAATTCATGTACTGACTATAGGACATCCAGATTAGTAATGATATGCGTCCACTGCAGTCAATGTGTTAACTGTGATACATCTTTAACTACAGAAAATGTTGATAACACCTTCTCTGTGACACAATTCATGTACTGACTTTAGGACATCCAGATTAGTAATGATGTGCGTCCACTGCAGTCAATGTGTTAACTGTGATACATCTTTAACTACAGAAAATGTTGATAACACCTTCTCTGTGACACAATTCATGTACTGACTATAGGACATCCAGATTAGTAATGATGTGCGTCCACTGCAGTCAATGTGTTAACTGTGATACATCTTTAACTACAGAAAATGTTGATAACACCTTCTCTGTGACACAATTCATGTACTGACTATAGGACATCCAGATTAGTAATGATGTGCGTCCACTGCAGTCAATGTGTTAACTGTGATACATCTTTAACTACAGAAAATGTTGATAACACCTTCTCTGTGACACAATTCATGTACTGACTATAGGACATCCAGATTAGTAATGATGTGCGTCCACTGCAGTCAATGTGTTAACTGTGATACATCTTTAACTACAGAAAATGTTGATAACACCTTCTCTGTGACACAATTCATGTACTGACTATAGGACATCCAGATTAGTAATGATGTGCGTCCACTGCAGTCAATGTGTTAACTGTGATACATCTTTAACTACAGAAAATGTTGATAACACCTTCTCTGTGACACAATTCATGTACTGACTATAGGACATCCAGATTAGTAATGATGTGCGTCCACTGCAGTCAATGTGTTAACTGTGATACATCTTTAACTACAGAAAATGTTGATAACACCTTCTCTGTGACACAATTCATGTACTGACTATAGGACATCCAGATTAGTAATGATGTGCGTCCACTGCAGTCAATGTGTTAACTGTGATACATCTTTAACTACAGAAAATGTTGATAACACCTTCTCTGTGACACAATTCATGTACTGACTATAGGACATCCAGATTAGTAATGATGTGCGTCCACTGCAGTCAATGTGTTAACTGTGATACATCTTTAACTACAGAAAATGTTGATAACACCTTCTCTGTGACACAATTCATGTACTGACTATAGGACATCCAGATTAGTAATGATGTGCGTCCACTGCAGTCAATGTGTTAACTGTGATACATCTTTAACTACAGAAAATGTTGATAACACCTTCTCTGTGACACAATTCATGTACTGACTATAGGACATCCAGATTAGTAATGATGTGCGTCCACTGCAGTCAATGTGTTAACTGTGATACATCTTTAACTACAGAAAATGTTGATAACACCTTCTCTGTGACACAATTCATGTACTGACTATAGGACATCCAGATTAGTAATGATGTGCGTCCACTGCAGTCAATGTGTTAACTGTGATACATCTTTAACTACAGAAAATGTTGATAACACCTTCTCTGTGACACAATTCATGTACTGACTATAGGACATCCAGATTAGTAATGATATGCGTCCACTGCAGTCAATGTGTTAACTGTGATACATCTTTAACTACAGAAAATGTTGATAACACCTTCTCTGTGACACAATTCATGTACTGACTTTAGGACATCCAGATTAGTAATGATGTGCGTCCACTGCAGTCAATGTGTTAACTGTGATACATCTTTAACTACAGAAAATGTTGATAACACCTTCTCTGTGACACAATTCATGTACTGACTATAGGACATCCAGATTAGTAATGATGTGCGTCCACTGCAGTCAATGTGTTAACTGTGATACATCTTTAACTACAGAAAATGTTGATAACACCTTCTCTGTGACACAATTCATGTACTGACTATAGGACATCCAGATTAGTAATGATGTGCGTCCACTGCAGTCAATGTGTTAACTGTGATACATCTTTAACTACAGAAAATGTTGATAACACCTTCTCTGTGACACAATTCATGTACTGACTATAGGACATCCAGATTAGTAATGATGTGCGTCCACTGCAGTCAATGTGTTAACTGTGATACATCTTTAACTACAGAAAATGTTGATAACACCTTCTCTGTGACACAATTCATGTACTGACTATAGGACATCCAGATTAGTAATGATGTGCGTCCACTGCAGTCAATGTGTTAACTGTGATACATCTTTAACTACAGAAAATGTTGATAACACCTTCTCTGTGACACAATTCATGTACTGACTATAGGACATCCAGATTAGTAATGATATGCGTCCACTGCAGTCAATGTGTTAACTGTGATACATCTTTAACTACAGAAAATGTTGATAACACCTTCTCTGTGACACAATTCATGTACTGACTATAGGACATCCAGATTAGTAATGATGTGCGTCCACTGCAGTCAATGTGTTAACTGTGATACATCTTTAACTACAGAAAATGTTGATAACACCTTCTCTGTGACACAATTCATGTACTGACTATAGGACATCCAGATTAGTAATGATGTGCGTCCACTGCAGTCAATGTGTTAACTGTGATACATCTTTAACTACAGAAAATGTTGATAACACCTTCTCTGTGACACAATTCATGTACTGACTATAGGACATCCAGATTAGTAATGATGTGCGTCCACTGCAGTCAATGTGTTAACTGTGATACATCTTTAACTACAGAAAATGTTGATAACACCTTCTCTGTGACACAATTCATGTACTGACTATAGGACATCCAGATTAGTAATGATGTGCGTCCACTGCAGTCAATGTGTTAACTGTGATACATCTTTAACTACAGAAAATGTTGATAACACCTTCTCTGTGACACAATTCATGTACTGACTATAGGACATCCAGATTAGTAATGATGTGCGTCCACTGCAGTCAATGTGTTAACTGTGATACATCTTTAACTACAGAAAATGTTGATAACACCTTCTCTGTGACACAATTCATGTACTGACTATAGGACATCCAGATTAGTAATGATGTGCGTCCACTGCAGTCAATGTGTTAACTGTGATACATCTTTAACTACAGAAAATGTTGATAACACCTTCTCTGTGACACAATTCATGTACTGACTATAGGACATCCAGATTAGTAATGATGTGCGTCCACTGCAGTCAATGTGTTAACTGTGATACATCTTTAACTACAGAAAATGTTGATAACACCTTCTCTGTGACACAATTCATGTACTGACTATAGGACATCCAGATTAGTAATGATGTGCGTCCACTGCAGTCAATGTGTTAACTGTGATACATCTTTAACTACAGAAAATGTTGATAACACCTTCTCTGTGACACAAATTCATGTACTGACTATAGGACATCCAGATTAGTAATGATGTGCGTCCACTGCAGTCAATGTGTTAACTGTGATACATCTTTAACTACAGAAAATGTTGATAACACCTTCTCTGTGACACAATTCATGTACTGACTATAGGACATCCAGATTAGTAATGATGTGCGTCCACTGCAGTCAATGTGTTAACTGTGATACATCTTTAACTACAGAAAATGTTGATAACACCTTCTCTGTGACACAATTCATGTACTGACTATAGGACATCCAGATTAGTAATGATGTGCGTCCACTGCAGTCAATGTGTTAACTGTGATACATCTTTAACTACAGAAAATGTTGATAACACCTTCTCTGTGACACAATTCATGTACTGACTATAGGACATCCAGATTAGTAATGATGTGCGTCCACTGCAGTCAATGTGTTAACTGTGATACATCTTTAACTACAGAAAATGTTGATAACACCTTCTCTGTGACACAATTCATGTACTGACTATAGGACATCCAGATTAGTAATGATGTGCGTCCACTGCAGTCAATGTGTTAACTGTGATACATCTTTAACTACAGAAAATGTTGATAACACCTTCTCTGTGACACAATTCATGTACTGACTATAGGACATCCAGATTAGTAATGATGTGCGTCCACTGCAGTCAATGTGTTAACTGTGATACATCTTTAACTACAGAAAATGTTGATAACACCTTCTCTGTGACACAATTCATGTACTGACTATAGGACATCCAGATTAGTAATGATGTGCGTCCACTGCAGTCAATGTGTTAACTGTGATACATCTTTAACTACAGAAAATGTTGATAACACCTTCTCTGTGACACAATTCATGTACTGACTATAGGACATCCAGATTAGTAATGATGTGCGTCCACTGCAGTCAATGTGTTAACTGTGATACATCTTTAACTACAGAAAATGTTGATAACACCTTCTCTGTGACACAATTCATGTACTGACTATAGGACATCCAGATTAGTAATGATGTGCGTCCACTGCAGTCAATGTGTTAACTGTGATACATTTTTAACTACAGAAAATGTTGATAACACCTTCTCTGTGACACAATTCATGTACTGACTATAGGACATCCGATTAGTAATGATGTGCGTCCACTGCAGTCAATGTGTTAACTGTGATACATCTTTAACTACAGAAAATGTTGATAACACGTTCTCTGTGACACAAATCATGTACTGACTATAGGACATCCAGATTAGTAATGATGTGCGTCTACTGCATTCAATGTGTTAACTGTGATACATCTTTAACTACAGAAAATGTTGATAACACCTTCTCTGTGGCACAATTAATGTACTGACTATAGGACATCCAGATTAGTAATTATGTGCGTCCACTGCAGTCAATGTGTTAACTGTGATACATCTCTAACAACAGAAAATGTTGATAACACCTTCTCTGTGACACAATTCATGTACTGACTTTAGGACATCCAGATTAGTAATGATGTGCATCCACTGCAGTCATTGTGTTAACTGTGATACATCTCTAACTACAGAAAATGTTGATAACACCTTATCTGTGACACAATTCATGTACCGACTTCAGGACAGTCAGATTAATAGTGATAGGTGTCCATTGCAGTCATGTGTTAAACCAAATAAACCTAATGTTGTTTATTCAATAAATATTTAAATTTAATAAGTATGGTTTTGGAGTTTACATAAACCTTCATTAGCTAAGCAATTTTGAAAAGATAATAGTAAAATATTAGCAAGTTATGACAAATAATTTTAAATTTCAGCGAACAATTTTAATAAATTTCAATTTGCATGTGAACTTAATCATGTTACTTTTTTCTTTTGTTTATAACAAAATTCTACAAAAGCCGATAACTGGCATTATTTAATCACAATATTTTTATGTAATATAATTAAGTAATATTAGAAACAAATAACAAATTTTCTTCCTACTGACTAATGATGGTTACTCTAGTAATTCCTATATCACAAAGTCAGTGCCAATTCCTTTTCCAAAACTGAATAGCAAAATTTACAACACAAAAAACATCAATTAATGATTTCTGTTGAATGACAACACAGTATAAAAAGTCAACAGTATTGAAACGCTAGTCAAAAAATTTGTAGCAAGATTATTCGCATAAAAATGTACCTAGTTAAAAAAAACTTTAACCTTTTGCAAATGTTGAGATATTGTGGATTTAGGAAGTGTCTCTTCTTACAGTATTTATAAAACACAAGAATAACAGTTTTTACTAATATTTTGCTTATAATTGTTATTTCAGTAAAAAAAATGTCAACAAAATAACTTGTATTTCCAAGAAGTCCATCGGTAGTAAAATTAGGAACATTATCTGTGTCATCTTAGAATAAATCATCACTTTCACTGTCACTTGAAAACCTGAGTAACTCTTCTAGCACTTGATTGTCTTCAATACTGTCACGAATCATTGTAATTACTCACAAAGCAATAGTAACCTAAAGTAATAGCAAGCAAAACAATAACAATGTAGATGACGAATTAGCAGTACGGCAACAAATGGCTAATACGGCGCAACAACGAGTTAGTAAACAAACCAAATTTTTCCAATATTCCAAATGACTGTCAACAATATTTCATACGTAGATCATAATTCATAGAGTAAGAAATAAAAACATGGAAATAGTGAATATGACTATCAATGCTGAAGTCCAAATACATTTAACTGCATTTTTATTACTGTGAAAGTCGACACCATCAAAAGACAGTAGTCTATAGAATTCCATGTGTGACGTCAAATGACGTTGGCAGTGAAAGTGTTAAGTGTTAAAAGCAGTTACTAATCTGAACATAAGGGAATGCTACTCCTGCCCGCTTCTACTGTGAGAAGTTGATACACAGCTGGCCTCTCCTTCTTTCAGGGTGACATGACCGAGTGAGATATAGTGTACTCATAGATCTCGACAAGAGGTGGCCACTACTCCCCACCATACCCATCCTGTATTCCATCACTCCAGAAGCAAAAGCAAAGGTCCTTTTAGGACTAAGTGCAACGAGAGGTTTGTTGTCTTGATGTCCTACGACAACAACATCAAAAAATGTTGAGATGAAACTAATACATAACTCAGTCATCAGTGACAAGAACCATTTGTCATACAAAACATTGCAGTAGCAAAATACAGCAAACTGCTACTACAATGATGTACAATAATTTGTTAAAAGACAATGTTTATGAGCATTGGTTTCTTTGGCCTATTTATAGCCAATACAAATTATTAGATCTTAATTTTTACATTGGAATATATAAGATATATTGTAAACTAAGAAAGAGAGCCAAATCTACAGGAACTAAAGCATTGGATCGATATTATGGTTGGAAGAACAACTTTACTATCACTTGGTTTTCTTTCCTACTAGCCTGTTTATTATTCTGCAAATACTCAATATATTCAGATGACAATATTGTTTTCCGGATGTCAATTACAGTTCTCAAAACAGCTGTGTGATCTCAACACTACTTGGAAACGTTGCAAACCTTCTGGAAATAAACTATTTCCAATGTCACTGCCATGTCACATGTCGTCCTACCTATGAGATATAAGGATCAATGTACAATTGTAGATAAACAATAAAGTTAAAGTAAGTCTATAATATCACTGATAACTTTGTTTTGATGATTTTCAACATTTACCAAATTTGCTACAATTTTAGAGCATTCTAGATTAAATACCTATGAAATTATTTTACAAAAAAAGTCTCACCGTCCCAGCATGGTGTTAGGATGTGCAGTGAAGAGTGCCGGGTCAAGTATGAACCTAGTGTTGTCCACAACCAACGTAATTCTCTCATCACTGGCAGGCGTGCTTGAGCCAGTCGAGTTCTGCTGATTCTTGGCAGGCCCTAGGTGTTGACTACGAGATCTGTCCAAAATAGGCCAACAAGTTAAACATTATTTTTTAATCTAATTTATTGACTAATACATTACAATATACGTCACTTGTTCAACCTTCTTCTATAAAACTTCACTCAGATACAAAGATCTGCACAAGAAAAGGTGTAACATGCATTTAGGTATCTTTGTTAACAGGTTTACATCAATCGTAGGTTTGTATCCTACATACTGTATAAAATTAACCAAATTTACTGTTTACAATAAACATCTATATTCAATTATTTAATTTTTAGTTTTTCCTGAAAATAATTAAGTTTATTATGGGAAATATATTTTTTTTAATGGGCCCCTAAATCAGGAATAGTAGAGAAGGTGGTTTCTACTCTGTTTTCCCAAGCATTTTACCATTCCTTAAGGGCTATATGGAAAATTTTGACTTATCTTCTGAGTTAGTACCATCAAGTTAATTTACAACACATTGCTTAGAGCTCTGTTCATATCTATTATACAAAAATATTGTTTTAAATGTGAGTGTTTACACCTGGTAATATTATTACAATACATTGCACTTAGATCTCACTTGTTATTCCGATCGAAGGGATGAAACGTCTGTGTGATCTCTTGAAAAACATTATTTTAAATATAACTTTACATATGATATAAACATCTTAACCACTTATTTCGAACTTAGATCATAGCTTTGTACTACACAGTCAATATTCCATAATGGTTTGGTGGATTATTGAATTGTTATAATGATTTAATTTATGTTTGAGAACACTATAAATTATTTTATACTGTTTCAAAAACTGTTTTAACCCTTTCAGCGTGGCATATGGATATGTCCGTACCTTTGGAATTGTGCTTACTGTATGAAATGCCCACATATACAGTGTGTCTATGTGTAAAACTGGTAGAGCTTTTAAAAAATATTTATTTGTCATTATTTCTTCCAAGAAATAGAAAATAAATATAACTTTGGCAAAAACAAAATATTTTATCTCGAAATGCACGCTAATTGAAACAAGATCAAATCTTCTTCAGCACTTTAAGGGTTGAAACCTTTTGAGTGAATTAGCCATTTCCTTATGTCATATACATAAAATTGCAAGTAGTTTCATACTACTTTGCAAAATATTTAAGAAAAAAGTTTATTATGAAATGCGAATGTTGGGGGGTTTAGCTCCATTTCGCCTTTCACATTAAGCAGTGTCTTAAATCTGACCCTTTCAAAGACTAAACATCTGGAATCTGGAGTCCTTGTCCATCTGAAGACTCAAAAGAGATGCTCTCGGTGTCTCATCCTATTTATCTAGATTACATTGGATGGCTGCTGGGTAAACGAGACAGACCACTTTTTTGGTTTAGGTGTCCCTGAAGTCAAAATGATGCAAAGAGTTTGTTCTCAATATCTTCGTCACCAACTTCTTTTGGATCTCTTCAGAAGGAAATGGACTACAGATTCATAATCACATAATTATATAAATAATTGAAATTCATCCTTAACTTGTGGAAATTTAATTCAATGTGCAGATGATAAAATTCTTAGCTTTTATGAAAACTCGTTGAAAGATTTAGACTGAAAAGTTCTATGGACTTTAACTCATGTGCACAATTTTTATTTAATATTGGTTTTAAAACTAATATAGCAAAATCTAGTTTCATAAAATGTTCTAGTTGTTATGTTCCTGTTGAGGACACCAACAGTGTTATGAATTATTAAACCATAACTGAGGAGATAAAACGTACAAAATTCTAAAGAATTTATATTTATACAAAAATTAAATTTTAAGGAACATATCAATAATGTTTTTTCAAAAGTGTGGAAGACGCACTAAGGATTCTAAATCAATACAGCACAACCGTATTAAAATTGGCCTATTATGACCTTATATATCCTCACTGCTATATGCTACTTATATGGTATTGCTATTTTGGGATGTTGAAATGTAAATGGATTTCAGATACTTGCTTAAAAAAAGTCCATATGAATCATTAAAAACTACAGTTGAGGGATTCATGTAAATCTGCTTTAAGAATTAGAATTTCTGACCTAGTCTTGTTTATATATTTTAGAAACAATAATACATTCAAAATTTAAATGTTAATCATTTGAGGGAAGGAATTACCCTCAAATCCCCAGACTTCAATAACACAGACTATATTTATTTATAAACCTTCAATCTCAAGCAATAGTCAAATTTTATAACAAACTCCCAGAATATATTAAATTGAAAAACAAAGACAAATCATTCAAAAGAAAATCTGAAAACATTTTTTTGTCCAGGGCATTCTACACAAGTGTATTAATTTATAACATTATAAAAATAACTACATTTAAAATTTAAGATTAACATTTTATAAATTAAAAACTAATTTATCTTCAATTATTTGCATATCTCCAACGTTATACTTGTGTATAATTTATTTTATTTATTTTTTAATAGTATGATAGTACTATAAAACACTAATGTGTCTAGTTTAAAAAGATTTGTGTTTATTCAATATTGACATTGATCACAGAACTTAACATTATTATATATCAATAAAATGTTTGCTATTGTTTTTGTTATGTGTGTTGTAAAATATCTATCAAGGAGAGTATTGTGATTTTGTTTTGTTTTTGCAATGAAATTATGAACATGATACACATACTATTACAGTTTAAAAATCATAAAATAAATTATCATGTTGTTTTATTAAAGTTTTTTCTATTTTTGATATACAAAGAAAAATTTTATAAAAGTTTATATGTATATAACATCTATTTTTTATTTTATGGATTAACTCATGAAAACCTAAGAGCCCAAGAACCTTATAATAGGTTTCTAAATATTTTGATTAGTTATTCAGAAAAATGTATCAAAATTTTGTATTATTATTTCAAAATTAAAAATTATACATTTTACAAAAAAAAAGCATTTGGATGTGTATTAAGTCTTTAAAGTAAAACATCTTATATAATGTTATTCTAAGAACGAAATAAGGGTATCAAACCCTTCAAATGTTTGAAGTTTAAAAGTTTCTTGTAAAATTCCAGATTGTTTCACAACAGCCAGTTCTTAACTGGATTCTAGTAGATGTATGTCCCAATATCAGCAATCTACAATGTCACACAGAAAGGGGATGACTTAGTAGACACATGTGTACGTTGGCTCTGCATTTTATCTTTTTCACTGGGATATTTATTACACATTTTAGTAGTATTGACGTATATGGAATTTAAGTTCTAATTTTGCAGAGACTTTTGTACTGGTCTAATAAGGCGTGTGAAAATAAACTAACTTTTTACATAGTTATTTCATGTTCCAGCCGCTTAAGGTCCAGGTCTAAAGGTGAGCCTGTCTCATTATCTGACAGAGCTGATAAGTTCTGCTCCGTATCTATATTGTCTAACTCAGATTGCTCCAAGACAACTATGGCTCCCACTGGAACTGACAAGGCTGCCAAAGTCGATGCGACTGTCATCAAACATCTTTCATGTTGGCGGCAAACATCTTTCTTCAGGTGACGTTTTCGGCCAGCTTGTGTCTCGCATCACTCACTAGCTGAAGAGCGTCATTGAGGAGGCTGTACAGGCGGTGTTGTTGTTCGTTTACAAAGAAGTGGTCAAGCTGCGGGATCAGGTTGACTACAGGACTGCTGTGACAACCTTGAATAGCACTAGCGAAGTGACTAATATAATTAATGATTACTTAGTAAATACTTAAAAAAGATAGAAATACTGTAGCTCAATCTGCAGCGATTATGCAGCTGAGCTGAGGGATGCTCCTCGGGAAGCAACAGTCGACAGATTCTCATTTACACCATGAAACCGACGTACTGGATGCTTTTTTGAAAATGACCAGCAACGTGTTCAGAGTTGATAATATACCTCTACGCTTCCTGAAATGTACGTTACCAATCAATCACATTGCCTATTATAGTATGAATTTTCAATTCCTCATTGAATTCTTCTGTTTTTTCCATCGTTAAGAAATATGCGTTCACCCATTGAAGAAAACTTCTCACACTCAGACTCTTTCTGAACTACGTCCAATAAGTATTCTATTGTACCCCTCAAAATGTCTTGAAAGAGTAGTTCACTAATAGTTTTCTTCTTATCAATACCTATAATATTCTGAACAAATTCCAGTTGGGATTCACATTTAATTACAGTACCATGACAGCTTTATTGAAAACCACCGATTATATCCGATTGGCAATGGGTAAGAGAATAGTTACCATTTTAATACTTTTCTAAGGCCTTTGACTGCGTATATATCAACCCCTTCTCCTGATCTAATTAAAGAACTATGGTTTTTCCGATGGTTTTGTTAACTTGGTCAAGTCTTAGCTTACTTTATGTCGGTCATGTGCAAGAAGGGGATAAAATGTCTGACTGGAAAACTATTACAAGGGGTGTTTCACAGGGCTCCGTTCTTGGGCCCCTTCTATTCTCACTTCACATAAACGATATTACTTCAATCATAAGGTATTCAAATATACATCTTTTGCGCCGATGATTTACAAACATACATTCACTGTTTACTTAACGAATTAAGACACTTCTGTGTCACTACAAAACTTGGATATTGAAGCGATTAACTTTTAGGCTAAACAAAATGGACTGAAGCTGAATGAAAACAAGAGGTAAGTAATGATCAATGATTATAGATAACTCGAGATTGATTAACCGTTTTAACTTTGATACCACACTGAAACTAAAACTTAACAGTTGTGAATTAAATTACCAAAATAAACTGAATAATCTCGGACTTATTATGAATACAGACCTGAAATGAGCTGACCACGTTACAATGATATGTAACAAAGTCTTTGCTGGCAACCATAGTTTAAAAAAGTTTGCTTTGTGTTAACCAGCATGATCTTAACCTGATTATTAAGGTCATGCTGGTTAAGACACTTATATTTCCACAGTTTAACTACTGTGACGTTGTGATCATTGATTCGACTGTTGCGCAATCTGACAGACTTCAGCGTGCACAGAATTACTGCATTAGACTGTCCGATCCCTTCAATTTTATCTCTGATATTAGTGAACAACCTAATAAAAAGAGAGCCACTTTACTATCAATTACAATTCATAGATCGACAATTTTTAATAGGTCGTTTACTGTTCAGGCTTGTAGCCTTTGGATAGCTCTCCCAGATGATGGGCGGTGGTGCTTGTGCTGTGTGTGAGGTCAGGCAGTGTGTTTGGAGGTTGAATAAGTTATTGTTCTTTTTATTTTCTCTTTTACATTGTTAACTTCTTTTCTTTATCTTTCATTAGGAATTATATTTTTATGTTCATGAGTTATTTTATGTGAATTAAGAAATTTTGTTTACATTTTATTATAAACTATAAGTATGTAAACAGTTTACATGTTTCTGTATTCAATTATTGTAAATTTACTGTATGTGATAAAAGGTAAAGAGATATTTTTAATAAAGATATTTTTCATTTAATTTAATTTCTATAATGTTAACTACTGTAACCTAGTAAACACTAGCACAAATAAGTAAATCAAACAAGAATAAACATGAAAGCAACCATAGCACTGACCTGTTTCTTGGAGTGGAAGTGAGTGGTTGCTTAGGTGTACAGGTGGAGAGGGCTCTCTCGAGCATTGGTCTCTGATCGGAGGCACTCGAGGGACGTTGGACTAGACATGGCTTTGGCTTTGATGATGAGCCATAACTGATAACATGAGAACAACAAATTTATTCTAATTTGATATTTGATCATTTCACAAGTATTATGTTTCTAAAGGATGGCTTAAAATTGGAATTGATCGTCTCTAAATATTGAGCTTTCAAATTTATAGAGAACTGGTTTAAGAATTAAAGAAAGTGGTCAGATTTCTCTCTTTTTACTAAAATTTTAATACAAATTACCAGAAAAACTAGTGGATGTAAAAAATGCATCTTTACAAACAAGATTTTTTATTTAAAAATCAAACTCCTTAACAGCTTTTTATATATCATTAGGTATTGTTTTATAGGGTTTAGGTTAGCAAGATCGGCAAGATCGACCTAAATGGAGAATTGGTACAATTATACTTATTAAGTAAAAATACTACTAACATTGCAATCAACAACAAAACAGAGGAAAGAAGAAAGGTAACAAAAGATAGATTAAATTATTGTTCAATTGTTTAGAGTCACACATCTACTTGTACAAACTGTCTCACAATAACTTTGAAACAGAATATTGGAGTATATGAAAATACACCCTGATTTGAGTGTACACCTGAGGAGGTCACAGAAAATGTTTGATTATCTAAACATCTAGTCTACCAATTTATCACATTACTGCAGGTAAAATTGAAATGATTATAATTTTTAGCATTTGAAAATTCCATCTACAAACCAGGATTAAAATCTGGATCCCTGAAATGATACAACTGAGATGACACTGTAGCTCCAACTATCAAGGTGAGGTTACAATATTACTTGGCAACATTTACATGATTCTTACTGATTTGTAGCAATTATTTTAAAATGTGTTCCAGAGTCATTTTCAAACTAAGTTAGTATGTATAGTAAATTACTAAAATTAAAATTATACATGCTAATTTTTATTTTGAGTTTGGAATATAACAAAACTTTCATAACTTAGCCGTGTTTCCTTACATTTGGAATTTTGACATTTATACATAGGTTAAACATAAACACATTGGACAAGATATAAAATGTAATGTTTTCTTCCATTATTTACAACAGGCTGATTTACACATTTATGTTACACATCACCAGCAGCTGTGTAGTATGACAAGTACTTTTTTCAGCAAGAAACATTTAAAATAGGTTCTTATCTAGAAATTACAGTCATGATAATCGTACAACTTCCATCCAGTATATCCCTATCTCAAATGATGGCACAAAGTCATAACTGCGAGTTGCATAAATTATCACGGATACAATAAACAAAACTGTATCCCAGATTTCCTCTACCATATTCCAGAAATACGAATAAAACCATCAGGTACTAGTAATCAATATCTAATAAACATACCTGGAGTATCTAGTAGCAGGCAAGTGTATTTCAGTATTAAAAATTTGTATTAGACAAAGAATTACATAAAGAAAATTTTGTTCAATGTAATAAACATTCATTGGTCCTTTCTCCATAAAAAATTGATGAGTTAAATTGAGGGGTCAAAACTTTAGTAAGTAAGTAAGGGGTTACTCACAAGTAAGTAAGCAAAGTAAGTAAGTAAGCAAAGTAAGTAAGTAAGCAAAGTAAGTAAGTAAGCAAAAACTCTCCCTTCAAAATATCTCTAGTTTAATGAACATCGTTACAATAAACAAGTATTCTATTTTAATCCTGTTAACACAGGAAGACAATATAAAATCAGCCCATTTATTGTTAATAAATCAATTATATTTAGGTGCAAAATATATTTTCATTCATAATTATATTACAGTACTTTAGAGTTCAAAGACGCATTAATAGTTAAGATAAATCATGGTTTTAAAAGTTGTTGGCTGTTTTTATTTGAAATACTAAGGTGTATTTAGACGTAAACAAACTGTCTGTAGTTGGCATGAAACAACAACTGTAGTTGTATGTTTTCATTTGTATTCTGTTGAAAACAAAACCATTTTTTAATATGGTTTGGTTTTTATTGTTTTGTTTTTATAAAATTTGTTGTTAAATTATTGAAATGCAATGGTTCTCTTTGCCAAGAGGGCTGCCATCCAACTTGTTTTTCGAAAACATATTTGTTATTAGGCCCTACCCATATTCTAAGTCTACCATAACTTTAAATATGTGAAATAATCTTAGCAACAACTATAGTGTATATCGATTTTGTAACACAGTGTTATTGAAATTCTCTAAAACAGACTTCATAGGCAGTGGAAACTCATTTAATGCCAATGTTAATTAATTTTTGTATTTTTTCTTGTTACCCAAAAGTTGGAGCATAGTACTTTTTATGTTTTTTACGAATTTATTATTTTTTTTTGCCTAATGCCATAAAATTTTGATATGTTATAGCTAACGAAATTCAGAATTGAAATATTTGGATTTCCACATTAAAATTTGGGTACAATCTGATAAACTTATTTGCTACACAAAAACATACTAATAATATTATAAATGCAAAAGTGACCATGTTTGTTTGTTTGCTTTCACCCATAGTCTACTGATTGTACTGAAATTCACGTGAACATTTATAGGGTACCTGGGATGAATAAAGTCTATCCTTATTTCGAAAATCCCTCCAGGCTATGTCCCACTGGTCTCAAAAGCAGTTAAAATCCCATCTTGGTGTCAAAAGTTGCATTACTAACACAAGACCCAAACTAATCATTTTAGCTGATAGTCATGGAAAAAACCTAAGTTCTATGGTGGAGCAGAGGTCGTCTTTGAATGTATGTTCATACGTTAGACCTGGTGCGAGGTTTCATCAGGTGGTGGAGGAGGTTGAAGAAATCACTAAGAACCTTACCAACGAGGACCATCTTTTGGTGATAGCTGGAACAAACAGTGTTGAAACAACAGGTGTCAATCGGCTAATGATGGATGTTAACAATTTAATCAGCAGTGTTAAGCACACCAACCTCCTCCTACCAACACTACCTATGAGGCACGACCGCTGCGAATTGGATATAAAAATTTCCAGAATAAATGGTGAAATTGAGAGCATTAGTGAATTGAACAAAAGTACCGTGAAACTTCTTCCTCTCCACCTGCTACCTCATCACCTGTTTACGACTCATGGCTTACATATGAATAGAAGAGGCAAATACCAGGTTGCCAAAATGATAAGGGAACTGTTGCAGAGGAAGGATATTGAACCTGAAGCCGCACTTCTAACCTCAACCACAGAGGCGACCCCCAGTGAGCAGTATCCACCAGATTCTTCAAACCCCAACATCCATCATCAAGTGATGGGCAACTTACTGGAAGAGATTGGAGCTGGTTCGGGACTTTCTTCTGGAACTGTCCTCCCAGCTGAAAGGGAACTATCGCCCTCAACCCTGGAGACATCTCCAAATACAACTATTATTAATGCTGAGAATATTAGGCCTAGTTTTGTGTACCAAACAAATCAGTTAATAAAAAAAAAATAACAGTTAAGAATAGTGCTCCCACCTTAAAGCAGCATAAAAGCCTCATAAATTTATTATATTTACATGTACAAGGATCAAAAAACAAAATAGAGGTCTTGGATAGTTTTAGTAGCGATAGTAAAGATAAAAATAATGATATTTCAATTGTTTGCTTATCTGAACACTGGCTTAACAAAGGTACAACTGACCTAGCATGCCCAAAAAATTTCTATTGTGCCTCTGAATTTTGTAGAAAAGATAAGATTAGAGGCGGAACCTCCATTCTCATTGACAAAAAATTTGACTCAAAAAAAATAGATGTTTCCAGTTTTTGTTCCGAATTAAATTTTGAAGCGTCTGTGGCTGCTGTGGATAGTATTAAAGTTATAGCAGCCTCTATCTATCACTCACCTGCTGGTGACCCCAATGTGTTCTTGGAGACCCTAGAGAGATTTCTAACTTTTATTTCCTCATATCGTGGTTATTCTGTAGTTGTGGGGGGAGACATAAATGCCAGTTTTGACATAACCTCTTGCAAAAGAACGACAAAGGAATTTTTAAATATTTTAAGACAACATAATTATTTTTGCCTGAATAAAAAACCAACCCGGGGAAACCATTGTCTTGACAACATTTTTTTAAATTGCCCAGAACAAGTTATCTCATGTAACATCTTTGATTTTCCCTTTTCAGACCATAATGGTCTAATTTTAAATATTCAAAAACACACCTTTTCAAAAGTATCTGAAAACATTAAAGAAAATAAAGAACAAAACATGCCCTTTGTAATTAGCTTTTCGAAGTCATCAATGGCTGATCTGATTAACAGTTTGTCGTCACACGATTGGGATAATTTACTTAACAACGAAAAAGCATGGTGTGCCCAACAATTTTTCCAAGCATTCTTTTCAGTTATAATTAATAAATTAACATTTTTTTCCACATTAAAAAAGCAACAATCCACAGTTAAAAAAGTCCAAAGAAAGAATGAATGGTACACAGGAGAATTGACCCAAATGAAAGAAAGACTTTTATTTCTAGACAAACTGGTGAAGAATTCTGTCTGTGACAGGATTCATGCTAATTACACTGATCTGAAGAGAGTTTATAAGAAGTCCATTGAAGACGCAAAATTAGCACATAATGCAGCAAAAATAGAAAATAGCAATAATAAATGTAAGGCTGCTTGGAACTTGATTAAAGAAAATATAAACAGCTCATCGTCTCAACCAGACATAAATATCACCCCAGATCAGTTTAACAACTTTTTTGTCAATTCAGTAAAGCAAATAAAGGACGGTATTAAGAAGCCTAATATCGATAGTTCAAGCTTAGTTAAAAATTACAAAATTGTAAAAAATGATTTCACTTTTACAGAGGTCTCAATATTGTTGATGTTACCAAAGCAGTAAAAAGACTTAAAAATTCAGATAGCAAGGATATTTTTAATTTATCTAACAATATGATTAAGAAAATGTATCATACAATTTTGAACCCTTTAACTATATGTATAAATAAATGCATGAGAGATGGATTTTTTCCTGATGAATTGAAGTTGTCAAGACTGTGCCCAATTTTTAAGAGAGGGTCTAGAAATCTTACTGAAAGCTATCACCCTATATCAATTGTTCCGGTACTATCTAAAATTATAGAAATTATAGTACATGATCAACTCATTGCTTATCTGGAAAGTAAAAATTATCTAAATTCAACACAATTCGCATTTAGAAGAGGAAAATGTAATAATTGATGCAGAGGTAACTCTCTGCGACCTGAGCAAGGCTTTTGACTGCATTGAACATGATGAGTTAATCTCAAAACTAAACTATTATGGTATTACTGGTATTTCAGCCAAGTTCCTTAAAGATTATTTAACAAACCGCAAACAAAAGGTGTTTTTAAATGGGGAATGGTCCAATGAATTAGTGATTGAGAATGGAGTACCCCAAGGGTCAGTATTAGGTCCCCTTCTATTCTTAATTCATATAAATTAGAAAGTGCTATAAAGGCAAAATCTTTATTATACGCAGATGATACAACTTTCTTAAATGTTCACACAAACTTTAACACACTACAAGACCTTGTAAATAAAACATTTACCGAAGCCTCATTGTGGTTCAGGTCAATGGTTTTTTATTGAATGAATCCAAAACCCAAAACATTTTATTCAGCTTAAGGCAATCCCTCCATCCGACATAACCAATGATTTCTTTTCTTGTGTTAAATTTCTAGGACTATTTATTGACAATAACTTAACATGGACCTCTCATATTGAATATATTTCCAAAAGATTATCAAGAGTAATTTTTCTTCTTAAACGAATAATGAATTGTGTGCCTGAAAGCTATGTAAAATCTGCCTACTATGCCTTTTTCCAATCTATAATTAGATACGGTCTTGTAATATGGGGCAATAGCACTAGAATTAATGACATTCTCATCCTGCAAAAGAAGGTGATTAGAATAATGACTAAAGCAAATCCATTGGACCATTGCAAACCACTTTTTATTGAACTAGAGCTGCAAACTGTTATTAATTTGTATATTTTTGACTCGGTTTCATACATCCTGAAAAATATTCCAGCTCTCACTTTTGGCAGCAACATACACAGCTACAATACCAGAAATAAAAACAACATTGCAATAGAACACTGTAGGTTAAGCAAAACACAGCAAAGTCACATTTTAACTTCTCAAAAGATTTATAACAAATTAAGAAATGTAGTTGATAAGTATCCAACAAACATTTTCAAAGCTAAATTCAGGGGGATTATGAAGACAGGGAGAGATGGAGGCAGCTGGTTGGCGAGGCCAAATACCACCTAGGGTATCCATGGCCATGGGAGTAAGAGTAAGTAAGTATGTTTCATTAATTTAACACACTATTTTCTATTTGTTTGCATTTATATTGTGAAAGCATAGAATTCGCTTGATTAAGACAACATTTCTTATTTCAACCGTTTCTGCAACCGCTGTTGAGCACAGAGTAAGAAAATATTCAGATATGAAAATTAAAAGTTTTAGTGAAAATATATTTTTTAACTGTACATTTCAGCAAATATTAACCCTCCCAACGCCGTAGACGGATATATTAGAATGGCAGACTTTGACCAAAACGCCATATAAAGTTATATCGGATATTATAGATTATGTCTCTTGGAGAGTCTTTTATTGCACAAAATGCCTTTGAAATATCTGATGCATGCTCCGTGCTTAACGCGGTTGCCAAGGAAGTATTTATAAACGACCTTCACTCTGTTGCAGGGGAAGGAGAGCGCCCTATGTCAAACTCCAACCACCTGTTTGTCAGTTCTGCGTCTCCTACAGAGCCATAACCAAACATATCCGTGGTGTGTATTACTGCTTTCTCAGTTGTCATGATTGTGTATCTCATTTTTATTCTTCATCATGTGGTAGTGATTAGAAAATATACTAACAATTAGTAGTTATAAAACTTTTCAGTTTAATTACATTTCACAATGAAATTTAAATTTATTTTAAGTAAACCGTTTTCTAAACAGTTCTTTTTTTATTTTTATCAATAAATACGCTAATTAGAAGAAAAATGCCCTGTTTTATACTTTTTTTTTATTTTACCTTTTAAAATTTAGTTATAATAAAAAAAAAAATTTGAACTTGAAGAAAGAAATGTTTTACCTGCCTTTACATTGTTTCCTACATGTTAGTGGATTTATTAGTAGGGTGCGAAGGGTTAAATATGCAGTGCTTGCTTGTTCTGTACTGTAATGCAGATAAAAAAACGAGATAGTTACTATCTAATTTTAACTATAAATTGGCACAATGTTATAAAACCCATCTTAGCTGTCTTTTGACAGAAGTAGGCTTCTCAGACCAATATATGTATGTATGTCTATCTTATTTCCTTGGTCAGAAAACAAGGCAAAATCAACTATGGAACAAAAAATACTAAGACTGGAGTAAATTACAATGGCCAAAAAATATACACTTTTTGACAAATTTTCTTGCTTGTGACAAGGCAAACTCAACCTTGACACTGGAAATACAATTAACTCAAACCAGAAGTGCACATACATGAAAAATACTTTTGGAATTGCATGCAAAGCCGCGGGTACCTGCTAGTAGAATCATAAAGCAAATACACCAGACACGAAATGCAATTATTGAATGACACAAAATCGCTGAGTGACATTACACACATTTTTCACTCCATTGTATTATATCATAAATGCTTTCACTAAGAAAGCCGAGAACTTCGACTTTGGTCTAAATTAGTTCCAGTGTTATTGGAACTATTCAATCAAACATATGGAATGTTAGATGCAATGCAATGCAGAGGAATTGTGGGTGAAGCTATGAGTAACTGCTAGTACATGAATAAAGCATTTGGCATGCAGCGGTTTTAAGAGACTTAAAAAAATGAGTGCAGCAGTTTATGAGGCAATAATTTTTTCTTCCAAGTTATAAGGATTAAAAGATAAATAATGTTTTACTAAAATTAAAAAAAATTTGACTACAAATTCGTTTATATTTACAACAGTAGAATAGTGTACAAAATAATGATGGATAATACTTTTTCTTTTGTACCAAGCTGTTTTTTTAATCATGTTCAATTGAAAAACTTCTTAAATTATATAAAATTATTTATGTACAAAGGCCTACTGAGCTGTCAATAATTAATTTACTACCTAAGTCTATTTTTGAACACCCTGCGTCTGCGATCCTCTGAATCATGGTAGTCCTCAGTGTCACTACTGCTGTCTCTATCGTAATTGTGGTGACGGTCTTTCTGGGTTGACATTTTTTCTGAGATACAACACCTGTAAACATATTTTATTGTTATCATTTCATTTGAAATAATTTTTAAAACTATAAAACCTGATTTTGAAGAAGGTGGTCTATAATACAACATTTCCAGGAAACAGGCAGCATTAAAGACCACTCAAACCTCGACAACCAAAATCGGATACAAACGAAGCATTTGACACTTGTCGTTTTAAAGTCTGTTGAAAAAGATCCTCATGCCTCAACAAGAAATGTTTCTGAAATATTAGGTATATCCCAACATTAGTTTGTAAATTTTTACATGACAGTGGTTATAAAGTGTACAAAATTCATTTAGTTTATGAGCTAAATGGGGACTATTTTGATTTTCAAGTAGAATTTTGTTAAATAATGATGCAGAACATTGATAATAATATAATTTAACAGCATTGCTTTCTCAGATGAAGCAACTTTCATGTTAAAAGGTAAGTTAACAGATACAATGCTCGTTATTGAGGTATGTTAACCTCATTGGATGAGAGAGCAACTCACCCAGCACCCTGAAAAATTAAATGTTTGGCTTGGCATTGTGAGGAATCAGTTTTTGTTGAGCCATTTTTTTTATGGAAACCTTAATACCAAGGTATACCAGAAAATGTTTAAAATCAGGTTTATCAAGCTATTGAAGTAGCAAGTAACAACTATAATAAAGTTTGGTTCCAGCAGGATGGAGCACCTCCACACTATGGCCTGCATTTCCGTGAGTATTTAAACAATATTTTTTTTTAATCACTGGACAGGCAGAAGATGAAATATCGATTGACTACCAAGATCGCCAGATCTACCTCCAATTGACTACTTTGTGTGGGGTCACATTAAACGCAATGCCTATAAAACGAAACCCCAGTATATTAATGACATTAAGAACAGAATAGTAGCGGAAATTCAAAAACCTCCACGTGAATCCATACAGTGTGCCATTTCGAGTTTCTACAACAGGCTTGGACATTGTCAAACAGGTTAGTAAGTTTTATTGCTTAACGTAATTGAAATTTAACAAATCTTTCAGATTATAAAAACTACATTTGGAGGCAATTAAAAAGGATAAATATAATTTAAGACTAAAAGAAATATTTCGAAGTCGATACAAACTAACTTTTACGATTAGAGAGGCAAAGCAAAAATATTTTTTTGTTATTGGCTGATAATGGTACAGAAACTTGGAATATAATCAATCAATTTCTCTAAAAAAAATAAATCAAGTATTTTAGATAATATCAAAACGAATTTTCAAATTAAAGAGGATAATAAAGTACAAGCCATAGCAGGAGGTTTCAAAGAGAAGTTTTAAACATCAGTAGAAGATATTAGTAAAGAGGTGGTAGGAGTATTGTTTGATTTAACAGAGTACATAAAAACCAGGATTTATTTAATAGGAAAACAAATTAGTATGAAATGATTTTTATGCATGTATTTTGATTTATAGATCAGTAGGTAAACTTAATGGTAACTCTTCGGTAGATCCTGATAGAATTAGGCCTAAGGATGTAAAACAAAATATATTTTACTTAAAGAATGTGCTGGTCAGTTCACTTAGATAATAGAATTTTAGACTCTGGTAATATACCAGAAAAAATGAAAATGACCTATCTAAGGTAATCAATTGTAATCAGTGTTAATATTTGTTACATTATTTGTAGAGAACTGTTATTATAATTTCATAAAATCTAATGTTTAATAGGTAACAACCAATGTCAATGCCAAAAACTTGTTTTTAATAACAGTCTGAAACATCTTGGTTTAAATTTTGACTATAAGTTTAGTAAACATATTGGTGCACACACTAATAAGCTGAGATATATTTTATTTATATGTCTGAAAATACGTTCATATTTTCCAGTTTCAACAAAAGAATTATTTACTTTTCTTTGTTGTAAAGTTATCTTTATTATGGAATCAATTTGTACTATTTAGCTCCTGAATACATAATTACCTCCTTAAACATTTTTTACACAGAAAAATTTTTTGAGGTAACTGCTATGGACAATCCCAAGTTAAATACAATTATAGTTTCAATTTACCGCACACCGGACACCTGTTCCAATGTTTTTTCGGAAACA
The DNA here is from genome assembly GCF_021130785.1 of Homalodisca vitripennis. Classification (NCBI taxonomy): domain Eukaryota; kingdom Metazoa; phylum Arthropoda; class Insecta; order Hemiptera; family Cicadellidae; genus Homalodisca; species Homalodisca vitripennis. The sequence continues at coordinate 65,572,402 of NC_060207.1, forward strand.
CTGGTTGATCTTGCTATATATTTGCTTAAATTTCCAAAAATTTTAATTTGTGGAGACTTAAATACCAATATATTAAACAGTGGAAACAAAACACAATATTTTTGTTAAATTCTATGAGATCAATTGACTTTGTTTGTTTAAATGACAAGCCTACAAGAGGGCCTACTTGCATTGATAACATATTAAGTAATACTCGAGACATTTGTACATCTGTTGAAGTAGTAAAATCCCTTCTCTTGGATCATGAAGGATTGATGCTGACAGCTGAGTATACTTCTGTATTGGACAATAATAATTGTGTGAATGAAACCTTCTCTTATAGGCTACTGAATGATGACTGTTTACTTCGTCTTATAAAGGTTAAGTAAGTTACATTAACTACACGAATTAAACCAATTTAATTAGGTTGAACAAGCTACAGACTATTTTGTTAGTATAGTAACTGATAATTCTAATGAGTTTTATCCCATACTAACTAAATCTAGAAACCATAATGATTAACATGTGTAATTAACAAGTGGTTCAACCCTTTCCTTGGTCATGTAAGAAGTTTAGTTCTACTGCTTTATGATAAATCCAAAGACACAACATATAAATTAAAGTATAATAGACTAAATCTTATTATAAACAGCACATCTAATTAGCTAAATTTCAAGCCAATGAACAATTATCATGGAGGCTAATAACAAATGTAAAGCAGCCTGGAGTATCATAAACCAATGAACAATAATCATGGAGGCTAATAACAAATGTAAAGAAGCCTGGAGTATCATAAACCGTGAATGTGGTCACAATAGTAAACCCCCTAAAGAAATTCCTCTGTCACCAGATAGACTAAATATTTTGTAAATATAGGTAGTAATAACTTAAATGTAAACAAAAGTGATGTAAATAATATTTTAAATTAAATCAAACCTAATTTAAGTTATTTATATGTCGTTCCTTTCCATTTACCTCACATATCCGCACATGAGTTTTCCAGTTAAGTAATTCTATGTCTGAAGATATTTACGGCATATCCGACAATGTGATTAAGTTTTTTTTAATTGTTGTATTTCAGGTTCCTCAAGCTTATCTGTTTCAAAGAATATGTAATGAGGGTGTGTATCCAAACTGTCTGGAATTTTCGGTAGTTGTACCTATCCATAAAAAGGATGATGACGTGTGCCCTAGTAATTATTGTCCCATAGCTTTAGTACCAGTTATTTCTAAGATATTAGAAACCACTTTACTATAAACAATTTGTTAACTCCTGCATAGTTTGGCTTTACATCAGGCCAATCTACAGTAAATGCTGTTACATATGTTGTTAACTATGTAATAAATGGGTCTGAGGATAGGCAACAGATTTGTGGAGTTATTTTAAACTTAAGTGAGGATTTTGACATGGTTTCACATCTTGATTGAGAAATTAAGATTCTATGGTATCAATGGCACTGAACTAGACCTATTGCTATCTTATTTGTTAAATATAAAACAACTGATAAACTTTAGGATCTCAGATGTAATAATTTTGGAAGTTAAACTAGGGGTTCCTCCAGGCTCTGTCTTGGGACCCTTTCTCTTTATTGTATATCAAATTATTTGTCGTTATAAGTACTAAAAGTAATCTATATGCAGACAATACAACTCTCCTGTTGGCTCAAAGAAGTATGAATGTTATCAATAAAATGAAGAAAACTGCACTTGAAAGAACCAACTTCTGGTTTTAAACAAACAAACAAACTTGTTGTTAATAATGACAAAACAGAAGATGTTATTTTTAGTCTGAGTAAACATGAATCTTCCTCCGTAAAACTGTTAGGCATTATATTAGCTAGTAAGCTGTCCTGGGTTGAGCATACAAATCAGTTAGTTATGTATTACAAAACAGAAAATATTATTTTTAGTCTGAGTAAACATGAATCATATTCTGAAAAACTGTTAGGCATTATATTAGATAGTAAGCTGTCCTGCGTTGAGCATACAAATCAGTTATATTAGACTTGCCAGAGTTGAGTTTTTGATACGGAAGCTGAAGTCTTGCTCAACTGCTAATTTAATTCTAAATGTCTATTATGCTTTTTTAATGTTCATTTATTGTATGCGTAACCCTATGGGGTAACCTAACTGGAGCTAAAAATGTTTTTGTGTGGCAAAGGGAGGTAGTGAGAGCTATTATTGGTGTTAGTAATGGAGATTCCTGTAAAAATTACTTCATTAATTTTAGTATTTTAATTTTACCTTGTATGTTTATTCTGTATATTTTATTGTATGTCAAAGACCATTTTAACAAATTAACTTTAAGATCTCATGTAGATAACCATAATACAATAAATAAAGAAAAATTCGATTTTAACTATGTTAGGTTAAAGAAATCGAAATCTAGCCTAATTAATATAGGTATAATATTTTTTATTAACTTGTCAGTACCACACAGAAATATGCCCTATAAGAGATTTAAGACAACTATAGAAAGTTTTTAAAACATAAAGCATACTACTCAGTTAAGGAGTTTGAAGAGGACAATTTAGGCAATCTAGTATGACTTGTAACTAGGCCTAATCTAATCTAGGCTAGCATAATATATTTACTATGTCTAATTTTAGTAAATATTGATTCTGTCTACTACACTGTATATTGTGCTTAACAACATTAAAGATTCTGATTCTAAGTCCTTTAAAAAAAATTATTACAAGGATACAAAAAACCTTGTTTTATGATATGAAAATGGAAATGCTAGGCATAATGTCATTTAAATCTTTAGCTGAATTTACTGATTTCAGGAAACATTATTTTAAGGATGAATTTAGAATGTTATTATATGTAGATTACAATTTAAGATACAGAAACTTATAGGGTTCAATGTCATGAAAATATGTATGGCAAATTAATACCAGAATTTAGAGTAAGAAACCTAATAAATTTGTTACCGAGAGAACTATAACACCTTCAGAACAAAAATCAAACAGAAAATGGTTGAAAAATTATTTTAATTCTCTATAGATAAGAGCAACTCTCTGGAAATAGGTATACCATGTTATTGCTCAGGTCATGACATAGTTTACTATATGAACATGGGTCTCCAATGCTTAGTTTTCCATCTGTCTGTATGTATTATTTTATTAAAAACTTAATATCTTAAAAAATAATAAATAAAATTATACCAAATTTTACCCAAATGTCTGTGACAAGGCCAGTTACTGAAAAGAATATAAACACATTTTTTTTAGTATTTTCAAAATGGCGGCCATTACAGCTTTTAAACTTTTAATATCTTAAAAACTAGCATTTTTTCTCTAGTATTGCAAGAATAACAGTTTTTAGAGGGTTTTTTCACAAATCTAATGACACTAAACTTATTTCGAAAAAAAAAATAAATAACTGATTTTAGCAGATTTACTGTGAGAAGACATGGCCCACATTGAGAGCTGCCATTTATTCAGTTTTTGTATCGTTGCCTATTTGCTGAGAATCTCAATGTGGGCGATGTCTTGTCACACCAAATTTGGTATAATTCAATTTATACAAAAACATTGTATTTTGTGTTGTGATGGCTACAAAAAACATATGTTGTTTCTGATGGTACTGAATTGTATGTGTTCTTTTTTATTTTATGCTTTGGTGCTGCAAAACAAATTCTCAAAGTGGCAAAAGTCTCCAATTAGAGGTCTTTGTATTTTTATGTTTTAGCAATTTGTCAACATTTGCAAATATATTTTTATAAAAAACTAGCTGTTACCCGCGGCTTCACATGCAATCTTTAGAACCGAAGTCCTTATATTACTTAGTAAAAGCACTTATGATGTAATATGATGGAGTGCTATGAACATTTTAAAACGAAAGTAGGCGTACATCAAGTAGATATTATTTGAGTTCATGGTAAATAGTATCAAAGTTTAATTTAAATAATATATCATGTTTTGCACGTGGAAGAGCATTTCTGGTTCAAATTAACTATATTTCCAACGTCACATCTGAGCCTGCATTGTTACCCCAATCAAGAAAATACAATACACAGGTCTCAAAAACTTACTTCGGTCAAAAAGCGTCTATTTCTAGCCTTTATCACATATTTCTGGTGTAAGATATTTCCAGTACCATATTAGAGTTTGCCTTGTCCTGTCGAAGAAAAAAAGTATACTTACGTGTAGGGCCAAGAACCCTACTTCAATTAAAAAGTTCACCTAGTGCAGACCATTTAAATTCACTTACTATGTCACAATTTTTTTATACAATATTTATTATTTATACGTATTGCCTCGATCAAAATACTATTTAGTTGGAATATGCAGTTCTTGGAAATCTACTTTGGTCAAAATCATCTACTATGGGCTTCTGTAATATACTTTCCGTCTAACATTTTTCCAGGGACATAGTTGGGTTTGCCTTTTTGTCCTGATGAAGAAAATATACACATAAGTAGAACTGAGAAGCCTATTACGGCCTAGAAAGAAGTCCTACCCATTTCCTATGTACTTTCGGTATAAGGGAGAAATCCTTATTAAGGTTATGCAACATTCCAAAATAAAAGTGTTTTGTTACGTTGAGGCATGTTAGTATTAATTTTTCTGTTTTCCCATAAAAAAATGCCATATCACAATGTCAAGAAAGCCTACCAGTTTAAAGTAACGTATGTGAAAACATTCATGACTTTGTTCATTAAGGTTTGTTTTATAACAGTGTTGAAATAATATATAAAATGCATTGCATGATTTAAATTTAAATTCATCACTGGCACGATCTGGAGTAAAATTTTGATATTAACTTTGTATTTACTATCTGCATTACACTACTGATCAAGCACTGTTTACTTCATATTTGATCAAATTTAAATGTAAACAGATGTATCAGCCAATTTGCCAACATAAAACTGAAGGTGTGAACAGCTGTTTAGTGCCAGTTTAATTTGGATTATGAAACGTAAAAACTACATTTTTTCTGAATTTCAAAATATTCCAGGTAGCTTTTCTTATATTCTGCTTCATAAAAACCTTCCTCGGATTTCAATGGACATTTTACAAAAAGAATTAACCGAATTGGTCCAGCAGTTCTTGAGATTAGCGCTTACCAACACATTTAACGATTCATTTTTATTTATAAGATTAAAGTTTATGAGTTTACAGTCACAGTGATGTAACAAACTGTATTGTTAGTGTTTTATTTATATTTATGAGAATGGTATAAAAGTAATTGTTTTTCACTGTTGTAAATAGTTAAGACAATGGGAGTTGGTTATGGTAATTAGTGATATTTTTATTTTTGATATTGCGTGAGAACTTTGTAAAACTTTTGTGTATGATCATAAAAACTATATTATTTTTGCAAATTTATATAAATTAGTTTATTCTTTATTTTAAAGTTAAAAAGCAGATTTTACATTAAATAAGCACAAAACAATAAAAATTATAAAGTACTGGGATAAGAAATATTTCTTTTTGTACCAAAATTATTTATCTCCAAAACAAATATATTAACAGAAATTTATACAGCTTTTTAAGAGGCTTTTATGATTTTCAAAAGCTTTTGTTTAAAATGTAGCCTTTATAATATATTTTTTTAAATATTATTTTATATTTGAGTGTAGAGTTTAACTCCAATTCACTATCGTCTCATTGCAGGGTCCAAAAACGTGGGTTACGAAGAAGCTCAAGACAAACCTGTACATCGTTTCAACATCAGAGACACCTAAACTTCGAAATATTATACTATAGTGTTATCTAGGTGAAGATGTACTAAACTCAAAATTCAAATTGAATCAACCCTTCCTCCTACCGTAAACTGTGTGTATATGTTATGTGTATTATTTTATACAATTTAACTTTGATGTAGTTTTCCAATTTTCTCCACAGACAAATTTTGTATGTAATAAATATTTATGTATAAAAGTGTTTACTATTTTTCACAGAAGGCTAATTTTTTTAATGTTTTCTTTTTAATAAAAATTTGTCTATACACATAAATTGGGAAAGTTCATTTCAAATTCAAAAATCCCATAATATTTTGTTATGATGTAAAAGTTTTATATATATTCACTGTGAAGAAATTAGTATATATAGCTATGATCCTTATATTTTATATCAATTTCTGAACAATAGCTTGCTTGCATAGTTGTAAAATGAGGTGTGCCACTGTGGAAGTTTAGCATTGCCACTTACTAGGTTTAATGTGAATATATGATCTTGTTTGATATTGGTATGTTCTATATCTACATAAAGGAGTTATACAACATAAAAGTTTGGTTAGTTTATTATTTATTACACTTTAAAATTAATTTTGAAAATTGATCATATTTTCCCATTAGTGAAAATTTTGATTTCATAAATAACTAAGTTACACTTTCTTAGCAATATGTTAGTAACATTTTGTGATAATTGAGTATAGGCTAAATATTGTATATAAATATTTTTTGTTTTCTCAAATACAGTATGTGTTACCAATATGAACAGTTTTAGTTATTTATAAGGAATGATTTCGAATTATGAATGCTATGAAATTTAAAGTTAGTGTTTTGTTTACTAGACAAAAACCAAAAATACCATGTGCTTACAAAAAGTTATGTTACTCTCAGTGGTATAGTGGAAATACTAGGTTCATTAGACAAATTATAAGAAAATTTGAATTTATATGATTTCCTAGAATGCCTATGAGCATAAAATTTAAAGTATCTAGGCTCACGGAATAACACTGAGCCTCCAATAAGTTACGTTAACATGTAGAAAATTATACGAAAGTTCTGCCTGGTTGAGCTTGTCGAGTTCTAGTGTCTTCGGCTGAGTGGTGTTGTCGTAGCCATGTCCTAACGTAGTCGTCCGGTTTCCATGTCCGGATGTTTGGTCCATTCAGCTTGATAAACATCAGCACTGATACATGTCTGATGGTAAGGCTTAATCTAGATGGCGATATGTTCATGTGACTAAAACCCCACTCACACTCTGGTTTAACTGCAAGGAATCAGCTTGCAGTAATTGATTAGTGGTTTAGAAGATCTTTTGGAATGGTCATGCTGTCTTCCAAATCATCTCTGAAGTTTTTTTAATCTTGTCAGAAATCGAGTTGATGTCAGGCGTTTGATTAATCCTCTATACATCACTCGTTCAGTAGTGGTTCTGTTCTTGCCTTCGTATGTCTTCTTAAAATAGAAGGACAATGCTTGATAGCCATACCAAACAGCTGTTACTGTTTTGACGCCACCTTGTGCCCAAAACACGATCAATTTTTTATCTGCAAATCAAGGTGTTACTAAATACTATGAATTATTAGAACCTGCACTTGTTGCTGGCAAAACACTTTCATTATCTAAAGGGACTGGAGTAGAAGTCCTTTCTGAGGCAGAACCTTCACTTTCGTCAATTATGACTTTATTTTGTTTAGTGAAGAATGACAGAAGTGGTTTTTTTTTTTTTTTTTTTCTGTACGATTCCATAATATAATTAGTTGAATAGTTGTAACAAACAGCGTAAAGCGTAATGACTAACATAACACACAAAGGCAATACAATGAAGACAGACACAGACACATCACGGTGAACGTTGGATATGCGGCAGACAGCCAGGCGACAATCAGTGGGGGTGGGGATGGGGGGTTAGAGAAGCAATAAGGGAGAATTGACCTGCCACCGGCCAGCGATTACTGACCTTGCGAACACCCAAGTCAGACGGTTTGCAATATTTTATACACAAAGTACGAGAGAGGTTATCTTTGGAATCAGATAGTAATTCATATTATTATTGAATAAATAAATTGATCAACATCAATCTAGTTCTAGTTTGCAAATTTTTGTATTATTTTATTATTTACATAAACCATTTTATGCCAAATTAATATTTGGCAAAGCATTGGTCATTTCTTTATATGCCCAAAACGGCCACAACCAGTGTGGGAGCCCACAGGTTCCCACTCCACTACACCACTAGTTACTCTACTTTTAAATAAGGAATCCTTTTTTTTCTCTTATATATATTATGACAACCAAAAATATTTTAGTCGTGAATTTTTTACAAAAATCTATGGCCTAATATGTTTGAATTGTCTTTTACACACCTCTCTAGAAAATTAGTAGCATTTAAAGAGTACACTGTGAATTAACTTCAAATGTAGGCCTAATACTTACCTATGTTATAGGTTGCTATATTGGTGAAATATATTTATGGTTTAATCCAGAATGGTTACCAACTGAAATTAATATTCGAGCTAAAATAACTGGCACTGAAATATTGCCTTGGGTTTTATCTTGCTTCTGATGAAATGATAAATGAACTCAACAACTTGGATTATTGGATTTAGAGGTTGATAAGGTTTTAAATTAATCAATATGATAATAATACACTCAAAATATTTTAAAATCAAGCTACATTCTTTTTAGTTAATAATCATTAAAACTATGGTTTTCAAATACCACATACTTTGTATAAAATGTATACATTTAATATTTCTTTACATTGCATGATTTCTGCCATTACACAATGTCACTGAAACTAGTTCCGTAAGGAAAGAATAACTAATAATTTTGCATAATCTGTTGACTAATATAAGTAATATGTGTGTAGCCTTTTTACTAAAATAAGATTTATTAGAAACCAATTGCAGTAATATTTTCAATTGGTATAATCTAATTATTCAGTCATGAACAACTGACTGCATCCATACAGAACATCTGTTTGTTACTTATATTACCGTCAGGTAGGAGTGGAAAACAGTTTCTGATGATATGCATTTAAGTTCAAGAGCATCATTCAAATCAGTCCTGAAAACTGCATATTTTGAGTGTTACAACAGTCAATAGTGTTATTTTGTGCCTAGCCACCTTGAATGTTGACAGCTGTTGCGTTAAAGTTTTGTAATGAATATTTGTGGTGGTGAAATGTGTTATTATGTTAATAAATTTACTATATTATGGTGTGTAAAGTGATAGTGTGTAAACACGTCTATTATTTGAATAGTTTTTTTCTATCCGTTACTCTATTAAGGCTTACAAAATAAATATGTATAAGTGTTCTTTTGTTTTATAATTACATTTAATTTTTTGCAATATCTTTAAATATATTAATATGAATATTTAGAGCTAAAAAGCTATGCATAATAAAAGTAATAATTTAAAAAATCAGAAATTCAAGTTTCATTAGATATATTTTTTTAATGACTGTTCATTTTATATTTGATTTTCAGTATACCCATTCATTATAAATTTCTCAAATGTACCATGGAGTTTTATCAGAGATTTTCCTTGATTCAATTTATTTCTGAAAGGTTGCTAAGATGATACATACAGTGAATGAGATGAATTTTTAAAATATGTATGAATAATCTGTTACAATATAGTAGGAATTGCAATGCATGTTTCACTGCAGATTCTTCAAGAGACAATAAATTCCAAACTTATTTTAAGAGAAAAAATAATATCCTAATCCCGGAACCCATGAGTCACCTAAATTTTCTTAGAGCTGTTCTTAGAACAGCAACTAATGCATTATTTTCTGGACCACAGGTGATAGCTGTTAAGAAAACCAATGTTGCTATCCTTCACTGGTTAGTGGCTACGAAAAACAATAAATTTTCCTATCCTATCACAAACCATTGAGTGTTTCCAATAATAGCTTTTCCATGTATTATTTTCAAGTCTGTGAGAACCAAACAAGTAAAAAAAGTTTAATTAAAAAGTTTAATACCTAGGTTATCATAAATTATGTTAGATGGTAGGCTAGAAAATATGATCAAAATGCTTGTTTAGAAAATCTGTTATGAGACATAAATTGCTTGGCAATAGGCAAGCAAATCAGTCATGGTTTTAAAATAATAAAAAACAGAAATACATTAATTTCGACAGAAAATATAAATACAAGAAAGTTATTAGTAACCAATAAACTTATTTGCACATTATAGGCTATGTATATCGCTGTGACACTTACAAGTATTGAAGAAGAATGACAGAATAATCAACGATGTGGATCAAAACTGAATTGAGTTTATAACAGTAGGTTGACTGCTTTTTACTTATTAACTTATGTAACTCAGCATGCTTCATATACGAAAGCTAATTTATTAATTACATTCTTAAGTAGAAGCCTCAAATTTTAAAATAAGCTTAGATTCACAAAGTTATTCATTGCTAGAACAAAACACCCATCACATCACATCACTGCAGCAATTGTACGATTGTAGTCTAGTCTGTACTAGTGAAGTTTTTACTTTTTTTCTGGAGCCTAGCCAGTTGAGTTCTGTCACTTAGTTAATTTTTTTATTGAATCATCATAGAGGAAAACCACCACCGTGAAGTTAGCGTCACTTTATCGTCCAGACCGTCTAGTGCATCAATGTTGCAGTCATCAATCTGAAGGCGTTAACAAAAATTCAAAAACTGAGATAAATTGCATATAATACTAATTATAAAAACGATCTTTCACAAAATCAACACAGTTTTTCTATTTATTACTTTTCCACAAAGGTTTCCCATTAAATGTGTCATGAATAAAAATCCCAAATATAATACCTAAGTAAACCGTAGGAATGTATCGTAAAATGGGAGTCCTCTAATAAATGCCACTCCTAAGACTTAACCAAACAAGTGCCCGCAATGGAACTTTGTACACAGATGCTCTGTAAGCTGAACTTTAATATACCAACGTCAAAAAGGTGGTGTCGGCCGTCAGAGGTCCTATCGTCTAAATTAAATGCACCGTTAGACGGGGCGTTCTCGTATAAAAGTCGCTCCTGAGACTAAACCAAAACAAGTGCCCGCAATGAAACTTTGTACACAGATGCTCTGTAAGCTGAACTATAATATACCAACGTCAAATAGGTGGTGTCGGCCGTCAGAGGTCCTATCGTCAAAATTAAATGCACGGTTAGACGGGCGTTCTCGTATAAAAGTCACTCCTGAGACTTAACCAAACAAGTGCCCGCAATGAAAACTTTGTACACAGATGCTGTGTAAGCTGAACTTTAATATACCAACGTCAAAAAGGTGGTGTCGGCCGTCAGAGGTCCTATCGTCCTAAATTAAATGCACCGTTAGACGGGGCGTTCTCGTATAAAAGTCGCTCCTGAGACTAAACCAAACAATGTGCCCGCAATGAAACTTTGTACACAGATGCTCTGTAAGCTGAACTATAATATACCAACGTCAAATAGGTGGGTGTCGGCCGTCAGAGGTCCTATCGTCAAAATTAAATGCACGGTTAGACGGGCGTTCTCGTATAAAAGTCACTCCTGAGACTTAACCAAACAAGTGCCCGCAATGAAACTTTGTACACAGATGCTCTGTAAGCTGAACTTTAATATACCAACGTCAAAAAAGGTGGTGTCGGCCGTCAGAGGTCCTATCGTCTAAATTAAATGCACCGTTAGACGGGGCGTTCTCGTATAAAAGTCGCTCCTGAGACTAAACCAAACAAGTGCCCGCAATGAAACTTTGTACACAGATGCTCTGTAAGCTGAACTGTAATATACCAACGTCAAATAGGTGGTGTCGGCCGTCAGAGGTCCTATCGTCAAAATTAAATGCACGGTTAGACGGGCGTTTTCGTATAAAAGTCACTCCTGAGACTTAACCAAACAAGTGCCCGCAATGAAACTTTGTACACAGATGCTCTGTAAGCTGAACTTTAATATACCAACGTCAAAAAGGTGGTGTCGGCCGTCAGAGGTCCTATCGTCGAAATTAAATGCACCGTTAGACGGGGCGTTCTCGTATAAAAGTCGCTCCTGAGACTAAACCAAACAAGTGCCCGCAATGAAACTTTGTACACAGATGCTCTGTAAGCTGAACTTTAATGTACCAACGTCCAAATAAGTGGGTGTCGGCCGTCAGAGGTCCTATCGTCAAAATTAAATGCACGGTTAGACGGACGTTCTCGTATAAAAGTCACTCCTGAGACTTAACCAAACAAGTGCCCGCAATGAAACTTTTATACACAGATGCTCTGTAAGCTGAACTTTAATACCACCAACGTCAAATAAGTGGTGTCGGCCGTCAGAGGTCCTATCGTCAAAATTAAATGCACGGTTAGACGGGCGTTCTCGTATAAAAGTCACTTCCTGAGACTAAACCAAACAAGTGCGCAATGAAACTTTGTACACAGATGCTCTGTAAGCTGAACTTTAAATATACCAACGTCAAATAGGTGGTGTCGGCCGTCAGAGGTCCTATCGTCAAAATTAAATGCACGGTTAGACGGGCGTTCTCGTATAAAAGTCACTCCTGAGACTTAACCAAACAAGTGCCCGCAATGAAACTTTGTACACAGATGCTCTGTAAGCTGAACTTTAATTATACCAACGTCAAAAAGGTGGTGTCGGCCGTCAGAGGTCCTATCGTCTAAATTAAATGCACCGTTAGACGGGGCGTTCTCGTATAAAAGTCGTTCCTGAGACTAAACCAAACAAGTGCCCGCAATGAAACTTTGTACACAGATGCTCTGTAAGCTGAACTTTAATATACCAACGTCAAATAGGTGGTGTCGGCCGTCAGAGGTCCTATCGTCAAAATTAAATGCACGTTTAGACGGGGCGTTCTCGTATAAAAGTCACTCCTGAGACTTAACCAAACAAGTGCCCGCAATGAAACTTTGTACACAGATGCTCTGTAAGCTGAACTTTAATATACCATCGTCAAAAAGGTGGTGTCGGCCGTCAGAGGTCCTATCGTCTAAATTAAATGCACCGTTAGACGGGCGTTCTCGTATAAAAGTTGCTCCTGAGACTAAACCAAAACAAGTGCCCGCAATGAAAACTTTGTACACAGATGCTCTGTAAGCTGAACTTTAATATACCAACGTTAAATAGGTGGTGTCGGCCCGTCAGAGGTTCCTATCGTCAAATTAAATGCACGGTTAGACGGGCGTTCTCGTATAAAAGTCACTCCTGAGACTTAACCAAACAAGTGCCCCGCAATGAAACTTTGTACACAGATGCTCTGTAAGCTGAACTTTAATATACCAACGTCAAAAAGGTGGTGTCGGCCGTCATAGGTCCTATCGTCGAAATTAAATGCACTGTTAGACGGGGCGTTCTCGTATAAAAGTCGCTCCTGAGACTAAACCAAACAAGTGCCCGCAATGAAACTTTGTACACAGATGCTCTGTAAGCTGAACTTTAATATACCAACCGTCAAATAGGTGGTGTGTCGGCCGTCAGAGGTCCTATCGTCAAAATTAAATGCACGGGTTAGACGGGCGTTCTCGTATAAAAGTCACTCCTGAGACTTAACCAAACAAGTGCCCCGCAATGAAACTTTGTACACAGATGCTCTGTAAGCTGAACTTTAATATACCAACGTCAAAAAGGTGGTGTCAGCCGTCAGAGGTCCTATCGTCGAAATTAAATGCACGTTAGACGGGGCGTTCTCGTATAAAAGTCGCTCCTGAGACTAAACCAAACAAGTGCCCGCAATGAAACTTTGTACACATATATCAGCTGATCAACAATTAAGTTCATGAAGTAAGTAATATTTGAAAAAACCTTTATGGAGGTTTTTGTATTGTGGCGTGTGAAGATTGTAATTTGTGAGATCCTGTGATTATTTGGAAATATTTTATACAAGTGTATAAATATTTATGAAACGTTATGAAACGCGCTAGAAAAGAGTGGATTCGTCGTGCGAAAACGTGCATTGCTAACAAACGGAGGACACTTTGAGCAACTATTATAGGTGATTATTACAGTTTTATAAAGGTAAATACATTTTTATGTTAATGTTCAGTCTAGAATAAATGATCAGCTGTTACTCACATACCTAAACATTAGTTAATATTCTATGCAGATAAGAATATGCATTTTTGTGCGTCTGTTTTATTTTTAAATAAAGCTAAAATTTCAATACCTATTATTAATTTTTTTCCTAAGTAAATTTCACATGAATCTTTTTAGAATTAAATGTTCTACCAAATCTGTTTAAGAAAAAAATGACCTTTATTTAACATTTAATGGAAGTAATCTTACGTTAAACACAAAAAATGTGTTATTTCTTTGCACAATTCTTGTGTTTTACGTAAGATATCTCTGAAAGTATTGCATTTACAGCTCTGGGACGAATTTTAATAAAATTTGTCAGATATAAAAACATAAAAAACAATCGTATTTGTATCTTTGTAACTACCTTTACCATTTTTATACGGGCCTGACTTCACCAAGGGTTCTGAAATCCGGGCGAAATCTTTCGCTAGGCGTAAACTCGCTAACGAAGCGTTTCCGGGCATATGGTTATATGAACTTTTTTACTTGTTTTTAGCTATAGAATAAGCTCCCGAGAGATTGCCGTTTAGTTTTGAATCACCCTGTAGATCTTTTTTTAAACTTGTAGTTTAAGTAACGTCCTGGAAGACATTGAGAGGAAAATGCCTAGTTCTGATTTTGCATTCCTTGCTTTTGTATGGTAGGTAGCGATGTCCTTGCTTCTACTAGGCAAAGTGAATATTGGGATTTGCCAATAGAATCAATAAATTCTATTCAAAATTGCTGGCACAAGGGCGGCACACGGGCGGCGCCCTTTGAACCCCGGAGAAAGTTGGACCTCACACACTTTGCTGAAAACCCTACAGTAGTCTAGGACCATCTTCCTTCTGTTCCCCGTTGTAAATCTCCAATATGTCAAATAAATATAAAAACGATGCCTGAGGGATGTTTGGCACCATTCTTGGATTGGCTGTGATCTGTGAACGTTGTTTGCATTTAGTGCAAAGTTCAACACACGGAGTGCTACTTGATCTTCTGTATCCTGTTTATCTGAGGTAATTAATTTAAAAATTTTAAAACATATTATAAAACTTTACCTGGTATGGATAAAATTGGTATTAATATTTTAATACTTATCACTCGCGATTAAATTTTTAATGATACATAATTATGACGGTAATAGATAAAGTCTATCATTTCGTACTATATAGTGAAATCGAAATTATGTATATCATCCATCTGAAAACAACAGATGTAGGCTTCAATTGATTATTTTATTTATCAAATAGCAACAAGTTTGAATTTTAACATAAACATTCCGTACTTTACAAATAACGGAAAATATAATAAGAGATTTATACTTAACAGTTAATTTCAAAACTCAGTGGTTACACGTAATCTAACACAACTTTTTTTAGTTTCAACCTTTCTACAGAAAAATTTATTTTGTTCATACCAGTTACAAAACATGGTTTAATTTTGTAATACGATTTTCTAGACAAAACATTACCTGTAATGAACATAAATTAAATTATTACACGACGATATTGGTTTCTTACCATGCCTATCTGTACACAGCAAGGAAGATATTAAATTAATATATTCTGGACCCGATCCAATTTCTTCATTGTACAGACATTCATATCGCCTATTATTAAAGTAGGATTTATTGATGCATTTAAAATATTTTCAAAGTCATATTTAAAACTGAGCATTACGGTATTATATTATTTTTTTGTGCACGTGTTTTTTTAATAAATATGACAATTAAAACATAAATACATGCGCGGATTTAAGAACAGTGAATACAGAGGCCAGTCTTTTACAAACAAATTTATTTATTTGCTGTGCATTAATATCTGACCTTATAGTGCTAACCACCATCTATCATATCCAAAATAAAAAGTAGTTTATTATAAGTTACGGTGACTTAACTGTGATTCAATTTTGAAATTTATTTAAGTATTATTATGGAATTAAAATAATTTAGTAAAAATGGAACTATGGAATTTAAAACATTTATTAAGTAATCGTTTAAAAATAATCAATGCACATGTATTTACGCTTTACAACTTAAACACATTATCCTCCTTACTGGCCGAAGATAACATGTTTCGATATTTTTTCAGGATTTGTCAGTTATACTAAATCCTGTTGGTTGATACATCTGCTACTTTGTCATGGCTTTGTTGCGTGGTGTCGCTACTACCATTATGGAATATAATAGCAGAGACTAGGTAGGCCCTGCATTTAACTTTAACAAAGGTTTCATAGTTGTGTAAATTTTGTATAATGTGTAGTATTTTAAAATGACTTTTTAAATGATGCTATTGAGATAAAAAGAGGTTTGAAGACTGGCCTGAATAGTCCTGGACAATAGATAAATCACTAAGACCAAATGAAGGAGGCGATATAAGTAAAATATATACTTTTTCATATTTCTGTTATAAACTTATCCTATATCTTCTAAATGAGCAGTTTTTGCTTATTTTTCAAAACAAGTTATATGATGCGACCATTGTAATATGTAATCAATAATGCGTATTATGTTATAATAATAATAAAATAAGTAATATTTATTTTAGGAGGTGTTTGAAAGAGTTTAAGGTTATAGGGGAACGGTCATTGTTTATTTCGGGCAATGAGTATGGCGTTGTGGGGTACACAACATCGGCACGCGGAAGTTAGGACGAGCATAGTGAACCACGTAGTAACAAACTGGCAGCATTACTATGAGAGAATACAATATACGCTCGGAGAAGAATTTAACTCTCCTCTAAAATATGCAAACCTAATGGGAAATGTACAGAAGCGAATATATGGATCGGAATTTAAAAATTACAGTTTTTTTTGCGAGGTTTTACAAGAGAAATGCAACTGTATACAGAGAAAGAGATGTTAAACAAAGGATTTGTGGGAAAAGATACTATCTTTAAGGTTGCTAATTTTAATATCAATCAAGTGTATACAAACATATGATTTTGTATTTCCAAGGAATAGAAAAAGGTCACGAGTCAGAAGGCCATTATGATCTTACTAATAAAAAAGAGATTTATTTGAGTTGGAAGTCTCCGATGAACCCCACAAATCTAACACCAGACATGATACTAACTACCATTCATAAAAGTGGCATCGCAGAAAACAGTTACATTTCGTCTGATCAACCTAAAAATGTAGAAAAAACCCCATTACAGAGTCTGCAATTGAAAGAGAAATCGATGACTAGTTCAACATATCCTGATGTGTTAGAGAAAATTGATTGCGTTTTTAAACAAGAAAGGATGCTGTAACCAAAAATTAAAAAACGTAGTAAGGAAAGATACGCATTATTCAAAGAGGCTGCTTTGTTGATATTTGGGACTGCAGTAACAAACACATGTTATTGCTTAATAAATTGCATGAAAAAAAACTTTTCAAAATTCATAACAAAAGTTTACAGCAGAAAAAGACATCCAACAATCTCCTCGGAACAAAGTAAACGAGAAGGTATGCGGAATTACTAAACAGTGTTTTTTGAACACGCTCGGTGATGAAATAACAAAAGAAGAACTAATGGAAAAGGAAAAGATCGTTTATCATAAAGTGTACAATCACTATTGTCAGAAGGTAGGATGGAAAAGGGAGTAATAAAAATAATGCCAAGAAAATTCAAGCATGTTTTGGAATAAGTTTTCTAACACAATTAACCTGAGTCAGATATTGGAATAAAGCAAATAACAGGCAAAGGAGAAACATTCGCTGATAGATTTAAAAGAACAGCAGAGGCTGTGTGAAATCATTGACTTATTGCAAATCACCAAGCCACCAGGACTTACAAACCATCAACGAAAACAGAAATCTTTATTAACAATACAATTCATAGCACTGTTATTTTGTGGGAAAATGAGTGAAAAAAAGATCAGAGATTTGAACATTTAGTCAAAGAGTTTATTAGCTGTCATCGTAGGGTCGGTGGAGTGTGTACGTGGACAGATTTTGATGACATGTATAAATATAAAGAAAATCTAAAACAAAATCAGATCTATCAAAAAACCCGTAATTCTAGTTTTTAAAAAGTGCTTGTATAAGTTTTGCGACAATGAAATGATCATACACCTTAAGTACAGTTGGGGACGAATTAAAAATTGAAATAAGAGAATCAGAAAGAGGTAGTGACAACTACGACAATCTGTGGGACATTACCAGTATTATGACGATAAAAAATACCCTTTTGATAGAATGGACGAAATTTTATATCGAGATAGAATATGGATGTCAGTATTCGATAGTTCAAAAGATGTTTACAGTGAATATGTCACCAATGAGACTGACAATATGAATAAGGAAATATTACATCAAAAAGGGAAAAATTAATGTATCGGCTAATTGTTCAAACAATGAGGAATACCTAAAAAAAATATTGAAAATATTGCAGAAAAATCAGGGAAAATCGTACATAGCAGTACCTAAAAGGAAAACATTCCTTGTCGTGCTCTAATAAATTTGCAGTTGAAGAAAAAAGAGTTACTGGTCACATAGACGACGTAATGGTTAACGGTGTATTTGATACAGCCACATTTAGAATTGGCTCCGAAATGCTGTAATAAAACAAGCAAATATCAGTTGCAGGTTAATATTTACAAATAGTAGACTAAGACATAATGAAATTTTTAAATATGTAACATATGCAAGGTGTGGCTCAAGCGCAGCTGGAAAATGAAGATATGAAACATATAAATATAGATGCTGCTATTGATCTTAATATGCAGTCTGTCAGAACATTAATGACGCTGAGAAAAATGTCGATCAGAAGCGTTTCAAAGTAGATGACTTGCACTCAAACGACTTGTTAGACTAATTTTACTGGCAAAAACCGAATCAGTTTTCATCCACTGAGGAGGAGAAATATATAAGAAAGGTAGTAGCCTCACCCTTCCAGGTATATATGTTTACAGGTCTGCAAAGAAAGGTAATCGCAAGTAAAAACGTGCCAGCTGGTTATTTTGATGCAACAGGCTCGGTTGCAAGACAAGTGGTCTTATCTAATAACAAACCTATTTTGTATTATGCATTGGTTGTTAATGTTAATGGTGAAATTTTACCTGTCATAGAAAATGTTGTCTGAGGTACATGACATAAGCGCCCCTAGCTGATTTATTTACAACTTATAAGTATTTCTGCTTGAAATCAAGTAAACAACATTGGCCACTTATTAAACGTATTGTTTGTGATTGGAGTTGGGCTATGATGATAGGAATTGTTATATCTTGGAACTCGATGGATTTGTTGCAATATCTCCGTATGTGCTACAACATCGTAACGGACAGGAGTGACCCGCAGCAGTATAGAGCTAAAATAACAATACACGCATGCTGTGCACATTTCATGAAAATGGTTAGTGAAAGGCTCTCAAAAGAAAATATTTTTAAATAAGAGAGTGAAGGAAATGATACTGAAAGTGATGTGGGTCTCCTGGTAATATGCAATTCAGTGAGTGAGACTGATGAGATCTACACAATGCTTGCAACTATATCACTCAGTGAAAAGAATTTACTCTATTACAAAACATGAGATTGATAAAGTGAACCAGATACTTGAAAATAAAGACCTAGTTATATCAAAATCAGACATTCCTCAAAATTCAAAACCTTAACGACATAGATAATGAATATGTGAGTGGAAAACAAAGCTAGATAGTCCCTTTTTACCAGATATTGTTCAATTCTACAAATTGTTACGGACAAGCTACACACCATCAGGAAAAATGAACCCAGCAACCGAAGAATTAAAACATTTATATACTGTAATCCAGGATTCTTCGATTATGTTCATAACCACTTAATGCCACTGTTACCAACCTTTTTGGAGTGGCTTAATGTTGTTTATGCATGGAAGTGAAGAATTTAATAGATTATCAAAACGCGAACGTTGAGAACTACTTCCCAACAGGTTAAACACAGACTTTTAAAGAGTAAAACGAAATTAAAAATAGGGCGTTTGATAAAACTTCTAAAAAGCAATGTACAGTCTTCATTGAAAAATATAAGTATAGATATTTCAGATTATAACAAAGAAAGAAAACAACGAGTTAGACAGAAAAATAACTTTTGTGATATTGAAAACTAAGGTCATATTGAATCCAATGGAGCCCAAGACTGTCCAAAACCACTTTTTGAACAGCCATGCCAGATAAGTAAATGAATTTCATTCTGAGGATATTGAAGATGTTGATGATCCAAGTATCACAGAAACATGGCAAAAGAAGCGCAGGTCGACTTTCTACATATCACTTGACTACAAACAAACCCTTAAGAAATTCGAAATTATTTACAAAACAAACTTGTAGTGCAGGATTTGAGAACGCCGATAAACCTACAGTAGACGAGCCGCCAGAAAATGAAGAGAAGTACATAACTATTGATAGAGGACTACCTTCAGAAAACGAACACAGTACAAGAAAAGAAATAGGAAGTGTAGGTGAAGATAATAACAGGAAATTTAGGGTGAGTATGATCAAACAGTATCCTCACGTCTGTGCGATTCCAAATGGCCTATTTATGAATCCAGATTTTTATTTGTACGAGGAAAATGAATTAGAAACAGATACGTATGTAGTAGCCTTTTTTAAAAATTTAGTGCCTACAAAAAAACTGTATCTGTTCGGAGACGCATATTTCACATTGAATGGATCGAGAGAATTACACCAGAATGTGATCGACTGCGCTATTGTTGCTCTAATTAAAAAACTGTGCAAAACAGACAACGTTTAAATTCGTCAATACAGAAACTTGCGGAACACTTTTTAAACATAATTCCGTTACTGCAGCATCGCCTGTTTGGTATTATTTCCGAAACTTAAATGAGTATGACAAAATTCTAATGCCGTATATTTGTATCAAACAAAAATCACTATTGCGTGCTGGTTGGAGACATACAGAACCACACATGCTTTTTTCTACAACCCACTGCCAAGATATCCGGGACAACTGTGAAGTTGGATTTAAAAAATTTAGGACATTTCTCAGTGGTCTTCAAAAAACTCAGTACAAGAATGATGGCATGAAAGTAGACAGATGGACATATGTAAAAGGCGAGGGGGCAGTCCCCAAAGTGATAGCTTTAATTGTGGAATATATGTTATAAATTATATAGAATGTTTTCTGAAAGACCAAAAATGCCGACGAAAATAAATCCTACTGATTATAGAGAATACTTAAAAAGAGAAATTCTGCAATGGTCAATAATATGGCAGACATATGCTTACAATTTGGAAAGGAGAGACTCGATGCAAATATGGATAATGTGCGACAGCTGCAAAACGATGGGCTCACTTCAAAACCATGTCTTAAGTATTTAAGTAAAACCCAACATGAGGTTGAGGTAAATGATTTCTATTTATTTGCAAACTTTGCCAACAATTTAAATCGAAATACAACAGGAAACCCATGGGAATGAAACAATTAACAACAACACCTGTTTTTAAGAAAATATTAGGTCCCCGCCCAACGCAAAGAAAAGTGCTTTAACGGTTTGGTGGTGGATTGAGTAGCTGCCAATATCGTTATGCACAGTATATTGATAGACAGAAGCCAAGGAAAGAAAGCAATTTTATTAATTTGTATATAGAATTAGCATCAACCACGGTATAGCAAAAAATATTAGGTCCCGCCCAACGCAAAGAAAAGTGCTTAAACGGTTTGGTGGTGGATTGAGTAGCTGCCAATATCGTTATGCACAGTATATTGATAGACAGAAGCCAAGGAAGAGAAAGCAATTTTATTAACCTGCATGTAGAATTAGCATCAACCACGGTATAGCAAAAATATTAGTCCCGCCCAACGCAAAGAAAAGTGCTTAACGGTTTGGTGGAGGATTGAGTAGCTGCCAATATCGTCATGCCCAGTATATTGATAGACAGAAGCCAATGAATTGAAGAGATCCAAATAGAACTTGCAACAACCACTGTTTGAAAAAGTTATTAGGTCCCACAAAAATAATGAGATGTTTCCTGAAGTTGTTGGTAGTGAAACTAGTAGCTACCATTAGTTTTATATTAATTGTAATTATTATCAAGAAGAACCCTAACCCTACAACTAACTACCTCATACGCCATACTTAACCCCGAAATATACTATACTCTACTTCCACCACCATCTCATCTCTTTCGAAAAGAATCCTTCTACAACCAGAAACCTGCTTAGACGATGGTAATGACCACACGAAGGACGTGTCGCTGTCGTGAGCAACATGTTCTCCTCTTCCTGACAAGATGATTTACTGAAGTGGTAAAGGGATACAATTGTCCCTCAGATTGATATTTAGAATTAAACGTATATTTAGATTGTTTATAAGAATACTCTTTACAGGTGAAGTAAAACATTAATAACAAAAAGTAATTTTTAGAAATTGTAAATGTTTTAACAGGTCCTCGTATTTTTCTTCATTATTATTGTATGGGAATTGTGTCATAACTGACAGAGCGCAGTGAATACATACATACGGTCTTCTTATCCCATACATGTGTTAGCGTAAATATTTCCATCCACGAATAATTTAATTGTTTTGCTTAAAATCATGGCCTGTAAATTCATTCCCATAAGATATCATACATGTATATAGACATTTCAGTAACTGTTTCTGCTATTGATGTCCGTAAAATAGGTCCATAGTTGCATGGCAGAGTAAAATTTTGTTGGTGTTGGGTATTTGTAATATAAATTTAAAAAACTCGTACATAGCATATGCTTTAAGAAATTGTAATAACATATTTGTTGGTATTATCTTTTAAGTTTAGTACCCGTTTGAGTTCCAGAGTCTAGAGAAGGAAGAAGAAAAAAAGAAGAAAGTGGTGTTTTTTTTAGTGGGTATGCCATCAGAATACTATCTGGTGGAGAGAGCCCCACACTTGTTCGCTTGGTTACGGTAAGACCAAGCGTTCGTGCAGCAATGCATTTTTTTTCAACACTTAAAAAAAAAAAAAAAAAAAAAAAAAACATGGTTTTTGTGTCATATTAATTTTACTTTTTGTTATAGCTCTCATTTTTTTAAAAAATTTTCCTGACTACATGGAAAAAGAAGTACGAGTATTGTCTAATAAAAAGGTAATGAATTACTTATATAACTAATAAGTTCAAAACACAAACAACTTCAATTTCGTTGGTATATTAAAGTTCAGCTTACAGAGCATCTGTGTACAAAGTTTCATTGCGGGCACTTGTTTGGTTAAGTCTCAGGAGTGACTTTTATACGAGAACGCCCGTCTAACCGTGCATTTAATTTTGACGATAGGACCTCTCTGACGGCCGACACCACCTATTTAACGTTGGTATATTAAAGTTCAGCTTACAGAGCATCTGTGTACAAAGTTTCATTGCGGGCACACTTGTTTGGTTTAGTCTCAAGAGTGACTTTTATACGAGAACGCCCGTCTAACGATGCATTTAATTTCGACGATAGGACCTCTGACGGCCGACAACCACCCTTTTTGACGTTGGTATATTAAAGTTCAGCTTACAGAGCATCTGTGTACAAAGTTTCATTGCGGGCACTTGTTTGGTTAAGTCTCAGGAGTGACTTTTATACGAGAACGCCCGTCAAAACCGTGCATTTAATTTTGACGATAGGACCTCTGACGGCCGACACCACCTTTTTGACGTTGGTATATTAAAGTTCAGCTTACAGAGCATCTGTGTACAAAGTTTCATTGCGGGCACTTGTTTGGTTTAGTCTCAGGAGCGACTTTTATACGAGAACGCCCGTCTAACGGTGCATTTAATTTCGACGATTAGGACCTCTGACGGCCGACACCACCTATTTGACGTAGGTATACTAAATGTTCAGCTTACAGAGCATCTGTGTACAAAGTTTTTCATTGCGGGCACCTGTTTGGTTAAGTCTCAGGAGTGACTTTATACGAGAACGCCCGTCTAACCGTGCATTTAATTTTGACGATAGGACCTCTGACGGCCGACACCACCTATTTGACGTTGGTATACTAAAGTTCAGCTTACAGAGCATCTGTGTACAAAGTTTCATTGCGGGCACTTGTTTGGTTTAAGTCTCAGGAGCGACTTTTATACGAGAACGCCCGTCTAACGGTGCATTTAATTTCGACGATAGGACCTCTGACGGCCCGACACCACCTTTTTGACGTTGGTATATTAAAGTTCAGCTTACAGAGCATCTGTGTACAAAGTTTCATTGCGGCACTTGTTTGGTTAAGTCTCAGGGAGCGACTTTTATACGAGAACGCCCGTCTAAACCGTGCATTTAATTTCGACGATAGGACCTCTGACGGCCTTTTTGACGTTTGGTATATTAAAGTTCAGCTTACAGAGCATCTGTGTACAATGTTTCACCTATTTGACGTTGGTATAATTTGACGATAGTTCGTTGGTATATAAAGTTCAGCTTACAGAGCATCTGTGTACAAAGTTTCATTGCGGGCACTTGTTTGGTTTAGTCTCAGGAGCGACTTTTATACGAGAAACGCCCCGTCTAACGGTGCATTTAATTTCGACGATAGGACCTCTGACGGCCCGACACCACCTTTTTGACGTTGGTATATTAAAGTTCAGCTTACAGAGCATCTGTGTACAAAGTTTCATTGCGGGCACTTGTTTGGTTTAGTCTCAGGAGCGACTTTTATACGAGAACGCCCCGTCTAACGGTGCATTTAATTTTCGACGATAGGACCTCTGACGGCCCCCGACACCACCTTTTTGACGTTGGTATATTAAAGTTCAGCTTACAGAGCATCTCGTGTACAAAGTTTCATTGCGGGCACTTGTTTGGTTAAGTCTCAGGAGTGACTTTTATACGAGAACGCCCGTCTAACCGTGCATTTAATTTTGACGATAGGACCTCTGACGGCCGACACCACCTATTTGACGTTGGTATATTAAAAGTTCAGCTTACAGAGCATCTGGGTACAAAGTTTCATTGCGGGCCACTTGTTTGGTTTAGTCTCAGGAGCGACTTTTATACGAGAACGCCCCGTCTAACGGTGCATTTAATTTCGACGATAGGACCTCTGACGGCCGACACCACCTTTTTGACGTTGGTATATTAAAGTTCAGCTTACAGAGCATCTCTGTGTACAAAGTTTCATTGCGGGCACTTGTTTGGTTAAGTCTCAGGAGTGACTTTTATACGAGAACGCCCGTCTAACGTGCATTTAATTTTGACGATAGGACCTCTGACGGCCGACACCCACCTTTTTGACGTTGGTATATTAAAGTTCAGCTTACAGAGCATCTGTGTACAAAGTTTCATTGCGGGCACTTGTTTGGTTTAGTCTCAGGAGCGACTTTTTATACGAGAACGCCCCGTCTAACGGTGCATTTAATTTCGACGATAGGACCTCTGACGGCCGACACCACCTTTTTGACGTTGGTATATTAAAGTTCAGCTTACAGAGCATCTGTGTACAAAGTTTATTGCGGGCACTTGTTTGGTTAAGTCTCAGGAGTGACTTTTTTATACGAGAACGCCCGTCTAACCGTGCATTTAATTTTGACGATAGGACCTCTGACGGCCGACACCCACCTATTTGACGTTGGTATATTAAAGTTCAGCTTACAGAGCATCTGTGTACAAAGTTTCATTGCGGGCACTTGTTTGGTTTAGTCTCAGGAGCGACTTTTTATACGAGAACGCCCCGTCTAACGGTGCATTTAATTTAGACGATAGGACCTCTGACGGCCGACACCACCTTTTTTGACGTTGGTATATTAAAGTTCAGCTTACAGAGCATCTGTGTACAAAGTTTCATTGCGGCACTTGTTTGGTTAGTCTCAGGAGTGACTTTTATACGAGAACGCCCGTCTAACCGGTGCATTTAATTTAGACGATAGGACCTCTGACGGCCGACACCACCTATTTGACGTTGGTATATTAAAGTTCAGCTTACAGAGCATCTGTGTACAAAGTTTCATTGCGGGCACTTGTTTGGTTTAGTCTCAGGAGCGACCTTTTATACGAGAACGCCCCGTCTAACGGTGCATTTAATTTCGGACGATAGGACCTCTGACGGCCGACACCACCTTTTTGACGTTGGTATATTAAAGTTCAGCTTACAGAGCATCTGTGTACAAAGTTTCAATTGCGGGCACTTGTTTGGTTAAGTCTCAGGAGTGACTTTTATACGAGAACGCCCCGTCTAACGGTGCATTTAATTTCGGACGATAGGACCTCTGACGGCCGACACACCACCTTTTTGACGTTGGTATATTAAAGTTCAGCTTACAGAGCATCTGTGTACAAAGTTTTCATTGCGGGCACTTGTTTGGTTAAGTCTCAGGAGTGACTTTTATACGAGAACGCCCGTCTAACCGTGCATTTAATTTTGACGATAGGACCTCTGACGGCGACACCACCTATTTGACGTTGGTATATTAAAGTTCAGCTTTACAGAGCATCTGTGTACAAAGTTTTCATTGCGGGCACTTGTTTGGTTTAGTCTCAGGAGCGACTTTTATACGAGAACGCCCCGTCTAACGGTGCATTTAATTTCGACGATAGGACCTCTGACGGCCGACACCACCTTTTTGACGTTGGTATATTAAAGTTCAGCTTACAGAGCATCTGTGTACATAGTTTCATTGCGGGCACTTGTTTTGGTTTAAGTCTCAGGAGTGACTTTTATACGAGAACGCCCCGTCTAACGGTGCATTTAGTTTCGACGATAGGATCTGACGGCCGACACCTTTTTGACGTTGGTATACTAAAGTCAGCTTACAGAGCATCTGTGTACAAAAGTTTCATTGCGGGCACTTGTTTGGTTTAGTCTCAGGAGCGACTTTATCGTTACGGTGCATTTAATTAGACGATAGGACCTCTGACGGCCGACACCACCTTTTTGACGTTTATATTAAAGTTCAGCTTATAGAGCATCTGTGTACAAAAGTTTCATTGCGGGCACTTGTTTGGTTAAGTCTCAGGAGTTACTTTTATACGAGAACGCCCGTCTAACGGTGCATTTAATTTAGACGATAGGACCTCTGACGGCCGACACCACCTTTTTGACGTTGGTATATTAAAGTATAATTAAAGTATATTAACGGGAATTCTTTGTGGTAAGTAATAAATACGATTAACTGTGTAGATTTTGTGAAAGATCGTTTTTTAATAATTAGTTTTATACTATTATTTCAGATTTTGAATGTTTGTTAGCGCCTTCAGATTGTTGACTGCAAAATTGTTGCACGGAATACAGACGGACGATAAAGTGACGCTAACTTCACGGTGGTGGAAAACCAACAGTAATAACAGACATAAAACTCTGTAGTAGTATATTTACTACAATTCTTTGTAAATTATTGTATTACAGGAATAAGACTTATCCTTACAAAATAAAAACCAGAGCATAGTCTAAATATATATGACCGCAGATAAAGACAAGCCTCTTCTCAAGTATGGTAGATTTAGCTCGAATATTGTCTAAATCTCAACATCCAAATACAAAGTGCAGCAAATTGTTCTAAACCTCGTAGTAATTAGTAAAAAGTTACATGATCTAAGATGCTAGGTTTTTGTCGGAAGTGACGAAAAACAGGTAAAATGGTATGCATAATAAATATTGAGCTTTTTTGTTTAAATTTAGTCTAAATTAATTTTGTATCACACATTTCCACTTGAACCCACGGTTCTCGAGATGTTTACAAAAACACTGCTCAAACATTTCATTGTACGAAAAAGTGTGTGATTCTTAATTCTGAATAAAAAATTTCAGTAAAAAAACGGATTCCTTATTAAGGCAATTTTCAAATGTTCTTTTAAACTTCTCACACCAAAACACAGACTAGACTACATAAAATCGTGCTAACTAGAAATAATAAGCATGTTATATTTGTATTTACGAATTTGTTGAAGTGACTACTTCTTTTGGTGGGCTATGGGTGTATCTTTTGCACGGGGAGAAAAACTTTCGTTTCGCGTCACGGAACGAAGCGTCACACTTGTAAGCTCTGTAGCCACTAGGAGCCTGACCTTCGCAGCCATTTTGATGTTAGGCAGGGCGTTTCTCCGTTCAGTGGTGAGACAGGCGTGCTAGTGAGAGGTTACTGTCCCTCCTTATGTGAAGTGACTACTTTTGGCGGGCTTTGGATTGGTTAGAATACATTTATGAACTAATTGTTTATTTAGTAATGTATCCAACGTAATAATTATTAATTTACTGCATCATTTAATAGCAGTATTTAAAGCTTGGATTCTAAATTGAATTTCAGTATGTTTAACATTATTTCCTATTCCAGTTCACCACTATTTTTGTCCTGACGAGATTTAAAAAAAGTATTTAAAATAAATTTATTAGGGTTTTCTAGCTACAAAGCTGCAAAATGTGTAAATTACACATTTAATCCTGAAAGAAAATTAGTCTTTGTGTTGATTACAATTATAACATTTACTCACTTACATTACGCCTTGCTTTACATTCACTTAAAAAATAAATTACATAAAGACAGATCTTAATACAAATGTTTCTGAAGAAAAGTCAAAACCATTAATTGACTTTTTAAAATATAAATTACATTTAACAATGTCAAACGATAAAAATATAAGTACAACGAAATATGGAAAACAATATAAACTGTGTTTACAATATATTTAGCACGTTTTTCTTCCTTCTCCAAGTGTTACTCTAGGTCCTGATTATAGATCCCTCCTCAGAAGGATATAATCAAGTTTCTAGGCTAATATGCTTCGGGAAATCCCATGCCGCCTCAACGTGCTATTTGATTCTTGACGTTGGAGTCTTGTAAGGATCTAGGACAACTTCTCGCTAAGGGTCCATCAGGCACTCCTAATCCTAAACTTGTTCTTTCATTTGCACAATAAATGTAAAGAAACTCAACTGCTACTTTCTATAAAGGATTCTACAGTGTTCGAAATCCACTGCCTTCTTGATTACATTTATCTTATTTGCATAAATACTATAAGATTACCGTATCTGCATCTTGTCCCCTTTGAATGAAGGTTGTTTTTGATTCTGAAGAGGGAATTTGCTGTGACGGGATCTGTCAAAGATGGTTTCATCGAATTTGTCTGAGAATGCCCAAGGATGAGTACAAGGGCTATTGCTCGGGTACAAATATCACATAGAACTGTAATAGAACGGACTGCGTAATCTCTTCTGACCAACCTCTTAGCTGTTATCAACACAAATGTCAGCTGTCCTTACTAAGCTGGATGATCTTAAAGTTAAGACAATTGATGACGTCTCTAATGATATTCCCTCTAATAAGACAGAGGTTAAGTCCATATACGCAGGTCTGTCTGCGCTTGAGCCTCGGGTTTCTGTGATGGAGAAATTGCTGGTTGCTGAAGAGAACATAGAAATTGTAAAATCTAAGGTGTTCTCAAACTCATCAAGACTTACAAAACTTGGAAATAGCCCTGGAACTTCTATGAAGGCTGTCGTAGCAGAAGTAAATGATAGATTCAACAGAACGAGAACTGTTCTCCTGTACAACATTCCGGAGAGCCTTAACTAAAATTCTGATGGTAAGAAAGATGACCGCAGGAAGATTTGTAATGTCATATATGCCATTCACCTCCAAGCTGCCCAATTTTCCTCTTACAGGCTGGTTAAGAAATCGGGCCGGGATCCACGGCCACTCAAACTTATACTTGGATCCCAGAACGAGGCTGTGTGCTTTATGAAGACTTTCTCACAGGATGCGGTTTCACGGTTAGACCCCAGCTTATCTAACGTTTCCATCTCTCGCGACCGCACCCCCAATGAACGAACAACCTTGGATTCTCTATAGAAGGAACTTTATCAAACAAAGGCAGATGAAACCGATTTGACAATTAAATTCATTGACGGCACTCCTAAAATCATAACAATTAAGAAAAAAAAAACTAATTAATGTCGGGCAAACCATTTTATCAGAGTATTATCAGAATGTAATACGCAGTAAGCTAAATGATTTAAGCCTGGATCCTTCTACTACCACATGTTTGTTTTCAATGAAAGTAATCTGCTGCAGGACATTGATGATGGCGAACTGGGGTTTCCCTCCTACAACATTTATAGGAAAGACAGATCAAGAGACACTAATGAAAAGTAGGGGCGGAATTCTCATTGCAGTCAAGAGTTGCTATCCTTCTTTAGTGTTGACAACATCAGTTGGGACAGTTAAGAACAACTTCTAGTTTCCACAACTTCTGTTGGTGTTAACGTTCTCTTGGGTGCTACATACGAGTACATCTCTCCTGACTCGCCGGCCTCTTCTTACGATGTTTGTCCCACGGAAATTGAGCAGGTTGTCTCTCTTGGTAACTACTCTCATATTTTTCTAATGGGTTATCTGAACTTGCCTACAGTAAACTGGGATGATGTAGCTCTCAGAATTCTGTGCTACACCCCGGAGAGATCCATATCGGATCAGATCTCCACTTTTAACTTGAGGCCAATAAAATTTTGAATACAAGTGGAGTGATATTGGACGTTATATTTACATCTAAGTTTGACACCGTTGTATGTAGAGATACTGCTTGTTCACAACTCCAG
The DNA here is from genome assembly GCF_021130785.1 of Homalodisca vitripennis. Taxonomy (NCBI): domain Eukaryota; kingdom Metazoa; phylum Arthropoda; class Insecta; order Hemiptera; family Cicadellidae; genus Homalodisca; species Homalodisca vitripennis. The sequence goes on from NC_060207.1 coordinate 65,602,547, forward strand.
GAAGTGTATTTTAAAGAATTTACTTCGGGATCTTAACGACGGAAACCTTAACAAGTTCTGCAGCATTCCCTCCTCCTCTTCAATCCTTGATGTTGATCTGTTCTTTTCAAGGAGCATCAATCTGATTAAAGCGAAATACACCTACAATTAAGGTCGGCACATCATTTCCGCCTTGGTTTAGCCCTGAGCTAGAGACTTGTTGGTGAGAAGATACTGCACTCACACTACAAGAGAGCTCTTAATGATTGTACTAATGTGATTACTACTCCTTCCCCCACATTCGCTTACAGTGTAGACAGCTTTTTTGTACTTGTTTCAACAATTATTATGTAAACCATATACAGGAAGTATTACTATCAAACCAAATATCAACAATTTTTTGGAATTTTGTCAACAGCCTGAAAAACAGTGGCACCCTCTCGGTATTGATCCATAATGAAACCACTGCAACTAGTAGTGAGGAGAAGTGTGTTTGCCATTTTTTCTCTTCAGTGTTTACGAGCCACCATCAAGCTTCTCAGCCATATCATTTTGAACCTTGTAATTGTATATCATTGTGTTTCTTCACAGAAGAGGAAGACTATTCTTAATCTTGATGGGAATAAGAGATGTGGCCTTAATTCTATCCCTCCTAGCGTACCCCTTTTAGCACGTCCACTTTAAACACTCTTCAATATGTCCATACAGAGAAGTGTCTTTCCTGCGGCATTAAAAACAAATTACAGGATTGCTATATCCAGTCAGTGACAACTAAGGTCTTTAAGATGGTACCTTTGAAAAATTTCCCATTTCAGCAAAGGCCTATTTCATCACACCAACATGACTTTTCACCGGGTAAATCTTCAACTACTCATTTAGTTAAGTTCTATTCATATATCATCTCCTCTTGCCATGGTAGAGGACACCCTTTTAGAGGAAGTGGAATCCACTCGATTTTTAGGAATATATCTCGATAGAGGATTAACTTGGACTGATCATGTATGTGCAAGGGTTGCTTCAGGCGTTTTTGCACTGAGGAATTTGGCACAGGTTTCCTCTTTTGACGTTCTGATGGCCTATTTTGGCCTTTTATATCCCAATTTGACCTACGGCATACGCCAGGTGGGATGGATATGCCAGGATCAGATTTAACAGAGTTTTCAGACTTTAGAAAAACGTCATTAGAATTATGTGCAAATTGAATCCAAGAGTCGTGCCGCGATGCTCTCAGGGAGAATGGTTTTCTGACTTTACCCTGCCTCTATATCTTGGATGTAGCTCTGTATTGCTGATTCAGATGTGTTAGTGCGGGACAGAGACGTCCACAGGTGTGATACTAGAGGTGGGGACAGCTACAGGATGCAAGAACACTGGCATCTGAACAACTCCCTTCACAAGCTGGTGTCAGATTAATTAATCATCTCCCTGAGAGCATAAAAAATGTAAACAACCCAACCCTGTTTAAAGCATCTTTTAGTGTCTGAAGTGTTTTACTCTGTAGATGAGTTCATGTTACGCTGCTGGAACCACTAATTTTTCGTAACTTAGTACTGATATTGAAGCCATGTATAAATGAGAGGGAGAATGAAATTTAATGTATGTATGCGAGCAATGAATGAATCTTAGAATAGCAAACTGCAGGATTTTCGGCTTTATTTATTGGCGTTTGCAAATGCAATGTATAATTGTTTAAAAGCAATAAAAATATGATTGATTGATTGATCTTTCTCCAATTTTTAGCAAGTTGATGTTGTGTATTTTGACTTTTTGAAGGCGTTCAGCAGAGTCCGTTACACTTACCTACTAGCTAAACTACTATTGTATGGCATCATTGGCCCTCATGATTGGTTTTATTCTTACCTTTAAGATTGGAAGATGATGGTGAAAATTGCTTTATCTATCTCAAAAGTATTTGCAGTGCCTCGGGTGTACCACAGGGTTCTCATCTTGGTCCGGTTCTGTTTAACATATTTATTAATGATATCTCTCATGGCATCTTTGTTAAACATCTGTTGTTTGCTGACATCAAACTCTACTCAACCATTATCTCTATTGAGGATTCCATATACTTCAGAAAGGCTTCACAGCAGTGGAAAGGTGTTGTGAAGCGAACTGCATGACACTAAACTTGTCAAAGTGCTCTGTTATAACCTTTCACAGGATTCTCTTTCCTTCATTGTATAATTACAAACTGGAAGGATGTAGTCTCAAGAGAATGTGTGAGGTGGAGAACCTGGGTGTCATGTACATTGTCTACCTAGTAAAACCACCCAAATAACTGTTTTCCATAATGAGATTTTCCACCCACAGGATACCAGAATTTGAGATGTACAAGAGACTAAATCACTTATGTAAGTATCTACAGCAATAAATAGTTGAGAGCCAAAAGTTAATCTACCCAAATCCTTTTAAAGTCGCTGAGAAGATGAAAGAAGACCGCAGATTCACAATAACAGAACTCTCACATAGTTTTCCTCAAATTTCAAGGAGTTTGTTACAAAAAATTGCTACACAGAAGTTAGATTACCATAAATTTTGTGCAAGATGAATACTAAAACTCAGCAAAAAACAGCGTACAAAAATCAACGTTTGGCTGCTTTATTGACATTTTTGGACTCTTAGGAAAAAGATGGTGACACGCTACTTGATTGAATTATTACAGGAGACAAGACAGGTAAAACATGTAAATTGTGAAACCAAATTAGTCTATGGATCGGAGATACTTTGATGACGACGTGGAACTGTGGGAGGGTGTTTCTACCTGGTCGAAGTTACCAGTAGCAGAATTTTATAATTATGAAATTTCAACACTAGTTCACCACTATTATAAGTGCTTAAATTTATATGATGACTGTCTTGAAAAATAGTATTTTATTGTCACTCTCAAATTTATATAATACAATTTTTTCTTGTATTTTGTTTAATCAACATTTAATCTACTTTCTGGATAGCCCTTGTACAAACACTAAGTTTAGTCTGAATTTACTAAGAGTTATGGCAATTATCATGTACATAACTTTGGAAAAACAAATTTCCTGGTAAAAAACATTTATTCAAATAAACCCTTCACCACTTAACTTACCTGACTAATTTGGTTAACACCTACATTTAAGGTCCAGGGATGAAGTCTCCAGCAAGCCAAAAGCAAGTTTTATTCTACAATATTTTCCATTATCATACTAAATAAACCAAAAACCAATATTAACTGTTCCTTTAGATTAACATAATTACAACATTTGGGGAGAAAGGCAATACCAATTTTTCATTATGTTTATTATAAACTTATTATTTAAAATTTATACACTTATCACACACAACAACAAAGATCATACTTATAAAAATGTAACTTGGAAACGGTCCAGTGTTTGAATCATTAAGAAACTGTTGAGTCACTTTTGTTTGTATTTGTATGCAATAGTCTCATAGGCAAATAATCAATAATTATTGGATTTAACTTCAAATAATTTAGTCTTCTTAGTTTTTCTTGCAGTTTCTTTACTTTTGTTTGTGTTCCTGAAAGTCACATATGGTATTCTGCAAGTCTGAGAGGTTTTCTTTATTGAAATCATGCAATTGTTGTATTGTCTGGCTCGGAATTCGAGCCACAAGAAATGTGCTATTGACTGGTGAATCAGCTACCTGAGGTGCAAGGGGGCTCTTGAAAGGTTTTCTCTCATGAAGGAACTTCTCATAGCTGCTTACATCATGCCTGGAAAAGCCGTGTTAAGAAAGACACTAATCAAATTACTGTATCTTTACTACTAGCATTAACCCATTAAAAACTGAAAAAATTACCTGCTTCATATTGGACCCCAAGACTGATTATTTTTTATTGTTTTAAGAAAGAAAAAAAAAACAAAACAAAAACAGGTGAACGTAGCACAAAACAATATATTACATTGTATAAGTATTATGAACTTATTATTGTTAATTCTTATTAAATAAAGACAGTGTTTTGAAAAAATAAAAAAGGATTTGTACTATTTACACAATTTTTTTGTAACCCATCACTAATTTTTTGGGGTTTTTGTCAATTTTACTATCACTGCTGTTGTTCATACTATGAGGCATTTAATGATTATCAATAATTATTGTGTCTTGTAATTTACTTTCACTTGTTCACTACCACATTCTTTTAAACTATCTTCAATAAATGACAAAATTATTACAATTTACAAATAATATATATTAATATAGAAAATACAAACTGAAATAAAAACTACATTTACAAAACAATTATAATTTGTTTCTGTGCCATAGATAATCTCAGTAATCAGTAGTTTATAATTGTAAAAGTTGTCTAAATACATGAACAAAAGTAATTTTTCCTTTGTAAATTATACAATATCTGTTTTAGCAAACCAAACATAACGAAACAACAATGAAACTCACTTTCGGGGAATGAGTTCTGAGAAAAAACCCACCAGTAAAAGGGTTAAAGTTGTACATTTTTCTATTTCTACATTTGATATTTTTTATGTGTAATGAGAGAGGGTTAGTTTGATTTCTGACCTCCTTCATCACCAAAAACAAATTAAATCTATAGGAATATCATAGTAAAAAACACAAATTTTTATCAGGATCATGATATCCAAACAAAACCAGACAAATAGAAAGAAAACTATGTTCCTAAAAAAGATATTTTTTGGCTAAAATTTTTAGTGGAAACAAGTAGTATATGTAATTTTTCTAAACTATACTAGTTAAAAATAGACTACAACTGCCTTTTGTGGGCTTAATTCTCAAAATTGTATAGAGCATTTACATTTTCTCCTAAATATAATTAATTTGAAAGTCCTCTCCTGAGACCCTAAATTCTCTAGGTGAGCATTCCTGGCCACTAATCCTTGCTAACTACCTAACAATAAATAAATATATATATATATATATATATATATATATATATATATATATCCTTTCAACTAGTCAATCCCAGGGGCACTATGTACAACGATAGAATTTTCAAATAGTTTTTTTGTATTATATATTAAGGGTAACTCAAACTGTGACTTCATTAAAACTAAAATATATAAACAACTTTACTTGTAGTGACAGTGATTCTAACTTGTTTCACTCATAAGTTTTATAAGACAAAATGTTTGTTATGATACTAATTCCAAAACTTTAACTATCAAATCTTTTAACGCCAAGTTCTTTTGTAAAGTTTTATCCTATTACAGAAGTATTAAAAAATTAATAAAATTACAATACATTTTAATTTTTTAAATAAAAAAGCCACCTTTTTATTTGGTTAAATGGTTGATTAACAGATAGAAATCGGTCTGATGCTTTTTTGTTATTTTTTAAACGATTCATCAATATTTCACTTTATATGTATCAGTAAGCATGAAATCAATTAACATTATTTTTATAAAAAATTATATTTTTTTACAAAACCATACATGAACATAAAGTGATGAGAAAAGTAAAGAAATACAAATGTTGGGAAACAGTAAGACAGTTTTTGTTAAAGGTTTTGTTTGTTTATGAGTAGTCTTCCATAGTATAGTAAACCTCAAAACAAACTTCTAGGTGTAGTGTCAAATTATCAGCACATGTTTTGCACAAGAATGTGATTTCATTCCTCAAACCTGGAGAGAGAAACCATATACTTCACAGTCACGATTGGTCTCTTCTGGATGAAGTGCGATTTGTTGTTGAGACGTTCAGTGAGTGCTAATTCTCTTTCACTTTAACTGGGAAGCACGCAGCTGCCTCAACTGCCCATTGTTTGTGCCAGCTTGCTTTAAACATGGTCCCCTAATAAAACTTTTTATAAACTGTGTCATCGGCTTCTTTAAGTTTGTTTCTAAATGTACAAAACAGGAATTGTAAATTCTTATCTCAAAGTCAAAAAAGGTTATGCAATGTCCACTGCTTCCATGTCTGGTATAGTTATTATATTTGGTTTGGCTGTTGAATATTTGTTTGGCCACTTATTAGTTACATCAGTCAATTCGGTCTTGCTGGTTTTGTTATCTATACTGAACAAATGAAAATCTCTTTTGTTTCACCAACTAACAACTGATATATTATTATTTCTTTATGAAACGATGCCTCCCTTTTCCAATTTATAGATTAGGAGGAACCCCTGCCTTAGTTGGCATAACGGTACATGTGAGTGAACAATTTGATTTTAGTACCTACCTGGCTAGATCTGAGCTAGTGTAATTATACCTGTTGGTATAAATATGTAAGCCAATTGCAGGATCGGTTGGATCTTTCAAAACTACAAACTTGCACAGAGTTTTAACTTTGTGCGTAGTTTTTAGAAGAGTCGGAGTTTCTATTAGTTTTTGGTTTCCAAAATAAGGGACGAAATCATATATTATGTAGCCGTTTGTGAAGATTCAAATAACACAAAATACCTTCATTCCAAATTTAATTCGTTTTTGTGGATTGTAAATTCTAAACTATAACTTCGTCTACAGCCACATAACTGCTGGGACGGCCAAATAATTTACACATCTCGCTCATATTGTCAATCAGAGGCTGTATTAGAAAGCACTTTAGTTTGGATGGTTACAGTACATTTGCCAAAAAATATGAAATTAGTTTTTGGAAAATACTACACTAAAGAACACACACATGATTCTTCCATTTTGTACTGAAGTATTCTTCAATGGAGTAATTGGAATCAAACCCATATTTATGATGACACAAAGGAAAGCTTTCAAATAACATGGTGAATGTGATTCCATCTTTTCAGTCATGAGTTAGGTGAAATAATTGTGCTGGTTACAAATATATAAATATAAAAACTCAAATGTTTCGTGATAAAATTTCAATTGATTTCGAATTAGAGTCAAAGGAAATAGGTAAATTAGGTCCTCTGTAAATGGGTATTGTACGTCTAGGACCTGGATCATTACTATTTACTTGAGTCCAGAGAAGGTTTTGCATGGACCTATTTTAGGTTGGTGCTTAACTTTCATATTCTAAGTAGAATTCACTCTCACTCAAATTGTGCAAAATAATGTACTGTTGCATTATACTCAACTTCGTCAACACTTGAAAAGCGTTCATAACCTTAAGAACGAAGTCAGAGTCATCTGCATTAGTCATGATAATGTCAATATTTCTTCAAAGTATGGCATATTTATAAAGTTAAAAATATACTTATATATAATATAAACCAATAAAACTGTACAAAAAACTTATAAAGGAAACAACCAATGAACGGGAATGACAAAGTTAGAGTGCAAAAGAAGCTTCAAATAATGACAGGAAGTAAACTCACAATGTGCGCTTCAAGCACATCCGACACAGAACAAAACAAAGGAACAGATGTTATCAAATGTAGTCAAAAAAGTAGGCAACGAAATTGACTTGCCCAACCACCTCAACACAAATTCAACACCTTATGGCCACTAATATTAAAAGAATTATTTGTGGAATAACTCGCTTTGGGCATTCAAAAAGTTAAGTTACTACTTTTTTGAGAGTCAAAATTTTTAAAACTACTAAAGTAATTCAATTTTAAAACTTAGTACTATAAAGGATACTCTAAGTCTTTATGCGGTTGTTCAGAGTTATCAGGTTCAAGCAAGTTGTGTTGAATGAGGATGTTTTCAAATTCCTGCTGCCTTTCTTCAAGTTCAGCTACATAATGTTTACTATCTATCAATTCTTTATTTATTTCACAAATGTCAGCCTCGTCTTGTTTATTTAACTCTTCTAGTTCGTTCTGGAAAATAATATACAAATTTTATTAAAAACATATTTATAAAAATGAGATGATTTGATAAACAAGGTACAAGTACGGATACATGTCGTACAGGCTTCACTGAGCTTGCTTACAAAATTTCAAATCAATAGCTCATTTCATTCTAGAGATGTTCTGCAAGATAGACATACAATCATACAGAAAAGAGAGTTTTACATTCTCCAGACAGATAAAAGAAATACTGTCAGCCTTCTGAGTGATAGGCTTCAATAATGCCTAGACAAATTCCATGGTTTAACATGCACCATCATATAACTCATTCTTATCTATGTATAAATTAAGTTTCATGCAAAATGAAAAGTTTATAGATTATATGTCTCTTGAGATACCTTGCCACATGATATATTCACAATTTTAAACAGTAAGTTAGATTTTATAGTGTTCAAATAATAAAAGTTTTGGTGAGCTAGGAAGAGTACAAGAATGCGTTGAAATCATATCTTGTTACCAATTTATAATGCTAACTTTCCACTCAGTTATTTTATTTTTTAACTCTATGAATAAAAATGCCACATGTTGAAACCTCATATGATTGAACTCAGTTTGTTAGAATTATTTAACCCTAGAACTGGCATGCAATCCAGATGTATCGAATAGCAACAGTGGGTATTCTAAGTTAGCTATCGGCACATTCAAAACATCAAGTCAGGATAGCTGTGCAGTCTAAGGTGCTACTCTTGGACATGGGAGATAGCCTTGGAGTTGTGGATTCGATTCCCATACCTGACGTTAGGATTTTTGCGGTCTGGTGTACACTTATCAGAGTCACTGGTCTGGCTTATGGTAAAGCCGATGACAAGGCCAACCTTTAATTAACGGTGTTTGGTTTGGGTGAAAATTGATGGGATCAGTGATTTTCTCATATAAGAGTACCAGACCCAAAAGATATGTTTTGCATTTTTTTTTTTGACTATTAAAAAAAACCACTTGGTTTATGTTTATTGTATTTACTATCAAAGTATGACCATAATAACAGCTTATAAGAGTAAAAAAAATTTATACCACAATAACACCCACATTTTAATATGCAGAAGTCCGTACTCGCTGTAGGAAATAAAATTGTCATAAATTATGACTTTGTCAGTTCTAGGGTTAATCTACTATTTACTCTATACACAGTTAAGAACATATTAACATACAGTACGAGGACGTACAAATAAAATTAAAAACAATCAGATAGTTCACAATAAGCACTTATCTTTACAAATGGATTTACAAAAATCATTGCAAATGCACAAAATTGCAATAGTTAATTAAATATTTTTTGAAAGTTGACAGATTTGTTCTAATAATATGAAAAAAAACAATTAGTTTTTTATGGAAAACTGAATTAGCTATTGGAAAATATTCACTTTAGATATAATAAATCAAATTTTATTTTTCATAAGTAATAACAATAAGAATTTACATGGAATGAAAGATTTTAACTCAAATTTTTCAAAACAATGCCAAATACAGCAGTTTTACTTTAGTTTTGTTTTTTATGGTTATAATTACTTTGTTACCATCTAAATAAAAGAATAAATGAATATGTGAAGCATAAAAAAGAAAACGGTAAATTCACATCATGTTACATAGTTATCTAATAAAAACAAATTATTACATAGAGTACACACACCGCTGTTTTCTAGACAAAATATACATATAGTATTTATATATTGGTACAAGAAAAATTAACACATTTGTACTGCAGATACAAGGAATATCATGAGAGAGTAATTGTAAAGACTAGGCACAGGAAGAGAAACATGAGCTTTGCAGAATAATCAGCTATGTTTCCAGTCCATTGTATAAAGTACTCGACTGTAAGAACTATAGTTGTAGTTTAATGTGATACATGTATGTAGTTGATAATATTCGGGAACTGTCAGACACCTCTTCATCAAAGAGTAGATTTCTCTGTCTTAAGAGCCATTTGACAAATCCCCCAGATGTTGCTGGAGTGATTCACACCTTTGGTGCAGTGTAAATGCAAGCTACCTCTCTTTCTCCTTAAATCATTTCTTTTTTTTTTATTTATTCAAGTTATTGCAGTCTACTTCTTCTTCTCGACAACAGGAAGCTATGAGTCTTTAACTATGTCATAAGGAAAACAAAAGTGAGAATGGGAGTAAGATTGTGGATGGGTGGGAGGAAGGGAGAGGGAGAGAGAAAGTGCCCTCCCACCAGCTTTTCCACATATGAGTGAGTCTCATATACAAGGTGTGTCCAAAAAGTATCCGACCTTGACGTCTGGTATGAACTGACATTACTCTGTGGCAAAGGCAATCTGGTCCCCTTCAAAGTACTCCCCTCCACCCCCACTACCTTATTCCAATGCTCCTCCCACTTCCGGAAACACTCCTTAAATTCATTTTGCGGAATGGCTAACAGGTCCTTTGTCGCATTTTGTTTTATTTGTTCAACATCGTCAAATCTTTTTCCTTTCAAAGGAATTTTTAATTTCGGAAATAGCCAGAAGTCACAAGGAGCTATGTCAGGACTGTAGGGAGGCTGTCGTAGTTGGTTGATGTCGTGTTTGACCAAAAGACGCGGAATAAGATTTGAGGAATGAGCTGGCGCGTTGTCGTGGTGCAGGATCCAGTCACGGCTTGTCCACAGTTCAGGTCGTTTCCTTCGCACTGCATCTTGTAGCCGCCTTAGGACCTCAAGATAATACTCCTTATTCACTGTCTGGCCTCTTGGAGCATATTTGTGATGAACAACGCCGTCCTGGTAAAAAAAAAAAAAAACTGTCAGCATTTTCTTGACATTGCTTCAACTTTGTCTTGCTTTTTCGGCCGTTGCTCTCCGCGAGTTTTCCACTCTGAAGATTGAACCTTTGTTTCAGGGTCTTAGCCATAAACCTATGACTCATCACCAGTAATAACTATTTTAAATAGCCCTGGGTCACTTTTTATCAAATCCTGACTGTCCTGTGCGATTTCAAGTCGACAGTTTTTTTGGTCAGCAGCCGAGGAACAAATTTTGCCGAAACACGGTTCATTTTTAAATCTTTGTGTAAAATGTTACAAACTCACGATTTTGGTATTCCTAAATTTTCTTCCAGCTCTCGGACAGTCAATTGACGGTTTTCATTAATTGCTGCACGAACACGTTCAACATTTTCAGCGTTTCTGGCCGTTGAAGGCCTGCCAGATCGGTCATCACTCTCCACTGATATGCGGCCATTTTTAAACCGCCTAAACCACTCTTTTATTTGTGTATCGCTCATAGACACGTCACCATAAACTTTCTGTATCATAGTAATCGTCTCTGATGCTGAATGGCCAAGTTTTTGGCAAAATTTAATGCAAATGCGTTGCTCAGCACATTCAGTCATCTGAAACCTTGAGTAGGTTTCCCATTTAGTTTCAGAAAGTGAGTTGTAAAGTAGAAGAGAGCAGAAAAGCTTGTCAAACCTCATTGTAGACGGTACTGATTAAGTTAGACAAAGCTATTTATATGTCCAGTAGAGAGCAGAATAGATAATTGAACCTCGATAAGAAGAGTCTCAAGGGGATTTATCAAACTCATATTTTAACAGAAAGCATAGTTTAACTGTTGAGTACTACAGTATTGTAGTTACAAAATAATACTGTATAACAACGGTAGATAAAAATTTAAACAAACACAAAAAACACAAGAGAGGTAAAATTCCTGTAAATCTCTCCTACTGTTCTGTCTGTAAAAATACTGTAAGCTAATTTTAATTCATTTCATAACTTGCAGTTTGTTGAAGTACACATGCTGTTAATAAATTCATTAAATAATTTGAGTTAGATGGATGTCAATAGGTAGCTAATAAGACACTAAATAGTTCATAATTTCACTTCACAACACTTTCACTCATACAACTTATGTTCTCATAAAATTACACAGATCTGGCAACAGACGCAACAGTAACTATTGGTGCTACAAACAACAGAAATTCACATTACATGTCTAAAGTGTCGGAAAGGAGAGTGTTTCAATATCTAGACCTGTGCTTAATGTTTTTTTAATTAAAAAGCATGTCACTGACCATGGGAAATATGCACTAGAGATAATGAATTCGTGCTATAAAGGTTTTAATATGTAAAACAACATACTACTGAGGTTAAACTCATACTAAAAGGTTTGACCAGGATTGGGTAAAAACGAGATTAGAAAATGTATGTGTAGATAAAGTTGTACTATTGAGGATCATATTAGTGAGTCTATGGAGTTTGTTTAGACTGTGGTAAAAGGAAAAAACTAAGACATCTGTTGTTATTGTTTACAGACCAAGGACCTCTGATGTATATTAGTACAGATTTAGAGGCAGAGTCAGTAGTATTCAGCTGGCTGGACTGTCCAGCCTCTATTCATCCCATGTAATAGCATGAGTAGCCGAGTCCTCAGACGTGAGAATCGGACTAAAAATTTAGTAGATCTAATGTTATGATCTACAACTTATTTGGCACTCATAGTAGTAAGAAAGAAAAATCTAAATTTCAGTGCTATGAAAACTACAAGCCAAACACTGATAAGGAAGTAAGCAATTTTTAAGACAACTGTATAAGAAGGTTTTTACTATTCCAAACACCTACAATTTAAAAATAATTATCATATAATTATACTAAAGTTATTTGTTATTAATAAAGTAAAGTTGTATTTCAAAATAAAACTGCACAGTTACTGTCAGTTTAAGAATTATATTGAGTCTTGATATGTTAACATAGTTTTCATCTTTTGTTTTCCAACTTTATTTGTACTTACACATCTTTCCTCCAATTCTTCTGACAGCCTCTTCAATACCTTGATTCCTTCAAAATCAGACCCGTTATCAGTTTGGTAACAAAACTTTGAAATATCACCAAGTTCTCTCTCAAGAACAGAGATATTTTTTTCTAAATGTATAAATATTGTCTTCAACTGCTCAAACTCCATACTATAAAACTGAAAAATAAAAATATAAATGAAATCAATACTTGTTAGTCCTAACTTCACCTTGTTAATAACAACTTATTTATTTCAAACTATAAACTAACCAATGAAACAGGGCAATAATATTTTATATTTCCGAAATTCATCCCCTTTTCTTCTTTTAAAACAGAAGATTGTGAATAAACTGTCCATAATTTCATTCCTAATAAATTCAACCTAGACATTTATCTACATTACAAATCTGCTACTTGAAAGGTTTTGTATTCATTGCATGTGAAAAGCACTTTATGAATAATGTAATTATCATTGATTAGTATTTTAAGAACATTAACTATTCAAAATTTTATTAGAGCTGAGGGCGCAGGTGATAGGTAATTATAATTTTCAAACATTCATATCTTAGCTTCTTAAATAAAGAAAGTTTTTCAATTTGATGGTAGTATAAGTCAATCAATCAATCATCTTTATTTACAGTAACATTAAGAAACATACTGGCGTCAAAAATATTATACAATCAGTACAAACAATTAATAATATGTGAGTATGAATTACAATGTTGAAATTATTTCTCTTTACTGATGTGTAGCATCAAAGAATTCTTTCAATGAATAGAGCGGTCTTATCTTGAGCCAGTAGTGAAGTCCTGTTGTTAGTAGTTTCCCTCTCTTTTAAAGATGTGGGCAGAGCATTGTATAACTTGCATACGATGTAACTTGGTTTTCTTTAGAACTGGGCTGTGCGATGAGATGGAAGGGAAAAGTCGGTGGCATACCGGGTGTTGTAGGAATAGATGTTTTCACCTCTTGTATGTAAGTCCCAATCTCTTGTTTGAAGTATGACAGTTTGAATGTAGAGAGTCACAACTGTTAGTATTTCAAGAGATTTTAAAGCATTCCTGCAGCTGTCTAGTGGTTGCAAGTTCGACAAAACTTGAATGGCTTTTTTCAGCAGTACTAAAATACTATTAAGATTGCTCTCGGAAGTTCCTCCCCAAACAGCTATACCATAGCGGATGTGTGATTCTATCATGGCATAGTAAGCAGTTTTTGTTGCATCCAGTCCTGCTGCCCAATATATTCTTCTGACCACATATACTCCAGTGCTGATTTTTTTACAAAGGCTATTAATGTGGCTAGTCCATCTAAGGCCAGTATCAAGAGACAGACCAAATAATTTTGTTTCTTCTTCGGAGGTGATGTTTGGTAAATCTAAAACAGGTTCTGCTAGTCTACTGAAGTTGAAGTGCACTGTCTTGGATGCATTTAATGCTAGGTCATTTTGGCTGCAGTAGTTAATTACTTTGTCAAGTGTGGATAATGAGTCTTTATAAAAGTCTTGTGCTTTGTTGTTTCTCTGAAGGAGAGTAGTGTTGTCAGCATACATGATACATTTTGTGTTTCTATTTGCTTTGATGATGTCTGGCAAGTCATTAGTAAACAAAATGTACAGAAATAGCCCCAGGACTGAGCCTTGAGGTACTCCTCTTTTCATGGGCTGCGGCTCAGACATATATGTAGTCTTTATACCTTTTGTGATATCTTGGACTTCTACAATCTGTGTACGCCCTTCAAGGTAACTGGCAAACCATGCACTTTCTTTACCTGTTATGCCCATAGCAGCTAGTTTTTTTACTATTAGTCCATGTCCCAGGCAATCAAAAGCCTTACTGTAGTCTATAAGAATTGCTGAGACTTGTTTGCGGAAATCTAACAAATACAAAAACAAATACTGATCGATAATGAATTCGACAATACAAGTAAGTGCGCTATTAGTAGATTTACCTTTCAAGAATCCGTGTTGGTTTTCACTCAGGAGTTGTTCATGGTTAAGGAAGGTTAATAATTGAGTTAGGACAATCTTTTCAATAATTTTAGAAAATGGAGAAATTAATGAAATTGGTCTATAGTTTTTTATTTCAGTGCGTGAGCCTTTTTTATGTAAAGAGTAAATTTTGGCAATTTTTAGTGAGGCTGGAAACTGGCTGAGTGCAAAAGACTTGTTGACTATGCCAGCAATAGGAGCTGTGAGTTGCAGAGCGCAATGCTTAACTACTTTCGCTGGTATCTCATCGAATCCACAGGAGAGCTTAGGTTTTAAGGAAGCTATTGAATCTTGAGTATCTTTCTGAGTGACATGTTTAAATCTAAAAGGACTGGAATAGTTGAATGTAACTGGTTGCTGAAAATTAGGTAAAGTGGGTTTAGGTTTCTGTTTTAGGGTTTCTTCAGCTACTTCAGAAAAGAATTTGTTGAAATGATTAGCTATAAACTCAGGATCACTTATAGTTCTTCCATTTAAATGAATTTCAAGTGAATTTGTCTCTGATGATTGTTTGCTGTGTCTCTCTAAATTAATAACTTGCCACAACACTTTAGGTTTGTTTTGAGCTAGTGTTATTTGGTGTGCAGTGGCATTGCGCTTGACTGTTCTTAGTGTCAGATCATAAATTTTCTTTTTCAAGGTCATATTTTCCTTATCAATTTTTGTACCACTCATTTGGTACTTTGTGTAGGGCTGTTATGTATTCATTTTTGTACTAGATAGAAAGATGATCATAGAGTGGCCTTGAGTTTTTCCTAGTTTTCGATCTTGATTTTTTTAATGGTGATAAAAAAGTGAATGTAAGAAGGTATCAGTTAAAATTTTCAGAATTATGTTGTGTGTTTATTATTAGTAAGGTTTTGAATTGAATTGAAAACACCTTTATTAATTGAATATGCATTTTGTGTACATTGATAAAGTTCAATTAAGATGCGACACTTCCTGACTAAATGGAGGCCACTCATTTTTTTCATTGTTTGTTGATGTATTAAGTTATTATTTTAACATTTGTTGTCCTTTTATCACTGTACCTGCAAAACCTAAATGTAAACTTAAAACCTGGTATACTCCTCAACTTAAGGATGAGAGCTTATCTTTTAGTATTATATGACAGATGGAAACTAAGCTTAGATGCTAGAGACAAGATTATTTTTAATAACTTCAAAAAACATTACAATCTAGAAATTAATAAGGCGAAAAAGATTGCTAATGACAAAATGATTACAAATGCAAAGAATAAATGTAAAACAGCATAGAGAGTTGTAAAAAATGAATCTGGTAATCTGAATGGGCCTAGTAATAATATTGTACCTGTAACACCTGATGTCTTCAATAAGTTTTTTGTCAACCCTAGTTGTAATAGTTTAAATACAATTGTTAATGACGATGCCAGCAACATATCATATTTTGATCTCTTAATAACTATCCTCGCCCTGTTAATGTTATTGAACATGATTTCAAATGGAATATAATTGACTGTGATACTGTAATTTCTGTTGTTTCCAAAATGAGCTGTTCACGTAGTGAAGACTTATATGGAATGTCCAACTTTGTTTAAAAAAATATTATAGATGTAATAATTGTACCTCTTACTTATATAATTAATTGTATGTTAGTTGAGGGTCAGTTTTCTAGCTGTTTAAAATTTTCTAAGGTTACCTCTATATTTAAGAAAGGAGACAAGAATTTACCAGAGAACTACCGTCCTATTACAATAGTCCCGATAATTAGTAAAATAATAGAATCCTGTTTAATAAGGCAACTTTTTCAGTATTTTACATCAAACCATTTTATCTATCCTTATCAATTTGGCTTTAGACCAAATCACTCCACTGTAATGGGTGTTGAAGCAATTATTGAGGCTGTATTGAATTGTTTTGAAAATAAGTTGGTGGCTGGAACTACACTGATCGATTTGAGCAAGGCTTTTGACACTGTTAATCACTCTATTTTATGTAAAAAACTTGAATTTTATGGAATAAGGAATTTGGAATTACAATTAATTGAAAGTTATCTAAAAGACAGAGAACAAAAGGTTTATGTTAATAACCATTCCTCAGAATTCTTAAGTGTAGTTTCAGGGGTATTGCAAGGCTCTGTTTTGGGACCCTTTTTGTTTTTAGTATTTATTAATGATTTTAGTATAAATGAACCATGTTTTTCAATGTTATATGCACATGATACAACCTTGTTATGTTATAATATCGATCCTATTAATGTTAAAACCCAGCTTACAGATTCTCTAGAACAAGCCAAAATCTGGTTCTCTGTAAATAACCTAATGATTAATGAAACTAAGACTGAACATATACTATTCTCACTAAAACATAATATAGACATTTTGTATGATCCTTATTTTTATCCTGTCAAGCTGTTGGGTATTTATCTTGACACTAAACTGAGCTGGGATGCACATGTTAACTATCTTTGCAAAAAACTATCTAGAGTAACTTGTCTCTTAAGAACGTTAAGATCATGTGTCAGCTTGGAAACTTTGTTAATGGTCTACTTTGGTCTGTTTCATTCGCAACTCAACTATGGTGTAAGACTCTGGGGTAACTCAAGTGCAGCCAAAAAAGTTTTTGTTTGGCAAAAAAAGGCAATAAGAGCTATCACTGGTTTATCAGCTTCTGACTCTTGTAGAGCAACTTTTCCTGATCTCCATCATGACATTGAGTTGCATGTATATATACAGTAATCTGCTATATGTTAAAGAACATTTTGGTATGTTTAATAACCACAGTTTTTATCATAATTATGAGACCAGACAATGCCTTAATTTAGTGACCCCAAATGTTAGGTTGGCCAAGACTCAGAAAAGTTTTAAATTTCAACAGTACATATTGTTTAACAAGTTACCATTAGCAGTAGGGCAATTACCTTGTAATAAATATAAAAGTGTGATATGTAGTTGGTTAAGAAGAAAATGCTTTTATACCACTGAAGAATATTTTAACTGTGATTTTAATGATCTAAGAATTTGAATGTTGTTGTAATTTTTAATATACAATTTGTGGTTGTAACATTATGACTTAGCTGTATTAACTTGACGAAGCTTATTGTAATTTGTGTTACTTAATAGCCAATAAAGAATCTGAATCTGAATCTGAATCTCATTCAAAGCACACTACAGCTGTTATGATTAGTAAAATTTATTGTAAATATTGTGACATGTGTTTGTTCTTTAAGCTTACTTTAATATAGTTATCAATACCAGGGAAGTTATGTCTGGCTGGCGGCACATGGCCAAGGCCATCCAAAAGCCATTGTGCAAAAGCTCTCTTAAGCATCGTGATTAGATCCTCAAGTTTTTGGATTTTACTGATCTGAACTATCTCGAGGGATGCTTTTTAGATCGCAGTCTGCACAGATGACCTAAGGCATTACTGCAGTCCATTCAACTACTAGTTCATTTAATGTGGAAAGCTCAAAAAATTTAAAAAATGTTTGTTTGCTTGGAACAAGAAATTAAGGAATTTTATTGCACTCAGTGTTAAAGGACCCTTTTGCTGCTTAAAAATTATTCAGAATGAGTAAGGTTGAGAAAGGGGTGAACTCATGTTGAGACTCCATAACACATCCATCATAGAGAGGGCACTATCTAAGTCATGTTATTTTGGAAGAAGATTACAGTTGTGTTTAATGATGTACCTGTCACTGCAGGTTTACCAGGTTACCCAAGTTTTTGCTAAACACAATCATTCTACTGGCAGCCAGTCAGCAGTACGCAATCATATAATGGCGGGCAGTAGGTTATATTTGGAACCACAATATTTTCGTGGGACTATAACTATGCATGAATTTCGGGCTCAGGAATTACATATGTGAATTTTTATAATGTCCCTAGAATTTTTACTATGGATGGATTGATTCCGATAATCATACCACAATGTTTTTAAATATAAATTCGTACAGGGTACACTTGGATTACATTTATATGGCCAGTAATATGTAACTGTCAACATGGTAACCCATTCTGTATGTCTAAAACATTTTACAATTTAAGTTAATGTGTCAGGTAACCACAAGCATTCAATTAAAAAATTTTATTGATTAATAAAAGTATATAGACAAAAGAAAAGCACATTAATTTACATGAGAGTCAATTTTATTATGGTTATTATTGTGTTGCTTTGCAACTGAAAATGGGAAAAGATTTTGCCACTGTACTTTCTCTGTAAACATAAAACTTATTTCCAATTTTATTTCTGAACTCCATAACACACGCACGCACGGACACGCACACATACACATTTGTATTTTTTTGTGTCCACAACTAAATTTTCTACAGTTTGGTTATTTTAGACATTTCAATCACCTTATATTTTGTTATAAAAAATTCAAAAACACGTGGCACCCATGATAAACATTCACTGCCACAGACTTCTTTCAGGAAATTATGAGTTTTAGTAGCAGTTTTTCCAAATTTAAAGTGAAATTGTACAATGATTCTTTGCTCTACTACAACACTAACAATTTTGTGTTAAAGATATTTGTTTTGTGGTTACGTTTTCTTTATTATTTAAATAACATTTTTCCTGTCACCTGTCTTAATTTTATCGTTTGATTATTGGTTATTGTTCCTTTATTATTTATGACATTATTTAATTATTTTAACTATTTCTATTAATTTGAATCATGTGACTTTAATATTTTAGATACATTGATAACGATTGATAGTTCTGTTATTTGATATATATAAGTATCAATGATGTTAATAAACGATATCAGAACTGGGTCCACTTATCGTACTCTGCCCGGATGTTTTCGTTCTTCGCCACTATCATATGCATGCAGACCACACTGATGGCTGGGCGCACTTGTGTCAGCCTAAGAATTCGTATTCTCAGACGGTCTTAAATAACAAAAACGTTGTTTATTTAGGTCAAAATTCTCACCAATTTCAGAATATTGTTATTTAACATATCTAAAGATGGCATTACGGCTGATGTCAGCAGGAAAATATGCGAAGTTGACAAGGTTATGTGACAGCCCGGATAGATGTAGAATAAGGAATTATTACTCTGCATGAAAAAAGTAGTTCCACTTAATGTTTTACAACTTTATTTCTCATTCCCACAGTTACTTCTTGAAACCTTAATATATAGATTTGTTCAGGAGGATGATAGCAATACAGTAGGTTAATAATGTGAAATTCATATTTGCTGCAAATCTTTTAATTCATCTACCTGACCATTAATTTCATATCTACACCTAGTCTATTTTCATATTTACTACTTCCCATTCGAAAAAATGCAAAGTAGATCATATAAAGACTGCAGTATAATAAAAGACAGGCAGGGTATTATAAGTGGATCCGGTTTAAGTGTATTGCTTATTAAAATCATCACTACTTATATATCGAATATTAACAAAACCACCAACTGATATTAACATATCTGAAATACTAAATCAAAGTTACATGTTTCAAATCAATATAAATAGTTTTAACAATTACATAATGTCATAAATAATAAACAAACCATAACCATTAATTATATGATAAAACTAAGACATGTGATAGCAAAAATTACATTTAAATAATAAATAAAATGTATAGGCCTACCTAACAACAAACAAAACAAACATATTGAAGTAAATCATCTTTTAGTGCGTACCAGTAAGATTAAAGGCCGGGGCGGCAAATCACGAATTTGACGTTACCAACGTATTCTGCTCACCCTCCTGAACAAAAAATATATATAGTACTAGGGGGTGCAAATGACAAATAACATGATTTTAGGGGGTATATTGATAAGTGGTTAAGTTCCTAATGTTTTAATGTTCAGTTTGTGTGCTGTGTCTGGATAATCTGTTTACTTGAATATTATCTGCGGCCGGGACTGACAGCATATCTGTTATCTGAGTTCTACGGGGCATGGGTCAGTTCTACACAAGATATCGTGTTCAGTAGGTCGGATTGAGTGAGAGCGTTTACAATGATGAATCAACCATCCACTAGTTCAACCAACCCTAGTGAATTGTGTGTGTCGGAGTGTTTCGTAGGGCACGTAAAGAGTTTACGTTTTAACCAAAACGAAATTATCTCGGTACTTTGGGATTATACCGACCACACCCAGACATGAATCGTTATTTGACATTTTGCTTCTACTGATTACTAGATTAGCGTAGAACAATATTTCATCAATATAAAACAGGAATTGTCTTATCGCAAACCCCTCCCCACCCTCAGACAGAGGTCAAAGTCGAGCGGTCTAGTAGATAACGTGGTTGCAGAGTCTCGCCGCCCGTTCAGCTGGTGCGTCGCTTTGTTGTACTTCCGTGTTTTACCTCTACATTTCTCCAAACACAAAAATTCAACAAAAACAAACATTACCAAACTAAAACTAAAACCCAGCAGGGATCACTTCTGGCTGGTTTATACCTACCAGTTGAACCCACCACTGGGCACAGCAAAATCCGATGTGCCACTTCAATCTGGGCAACCTTATGGATGTCCAGTAGCGGCACATCACTAACCGCAAATGTTGAGATTCTGGGATTCATGGGCAATTCGATAGGTCTAGCCTACTGTGGAGGATGGCTGTTGGAGTTGGTGGGGTTTGTTCCCTTACCTCAGAGGCTCTTGTTAACCTCAACAAGGTGTGGCACCCCCTGCCTACTTTGACTGGAGAGGCTGGTTCACAGCTGGCCTCCCTTCTTCCGGGATGACTTTGAGATGTAGTGCCCTAATTCTTCCTCATGGATCTCGATAGGAGGCGGCCCCTACTCCCTAACCTTACCCATCCTGAATATCCTATCACTCCGGAGGCAGCGCAAAGGTCCTTACAGGACTAAGTGCAATTTGTAAGCTTCTTGTCCTAAGAGAACCAAAAAAAAAAAAAAAAAAAAAAAAAAAAAAAAAAAAAAAAAAAAAAAAAAAAAAAAAAACTCTTTATTGAAAAAACATTCAAAACTTGTTTTTATTCTTGATCACACTCCGCCACCCAAAATGCGAGTGCCTCCGGCCATCAGCGCGGGCTTCGGCAGCACCAAGGTCTGCCGATCAAAAATCAATTTATATTTTTGATCAGCCCCTCTAGAATTTTATATTTTACTGATAGGTACTATCTCGAGGGATGTTTTTCTTTTATTGACATCAGCGCGGGGCAGCCGAAGCCCGCGCTGATGGCCGGAGGCACTCGTAATTAATTTTTTTCTCGAAATTAAGAAAATCATTATTAATTTTGATCAAAATTCTGCTCATTTCTGTATTATTTTTCATTTACGTTTGCAAAGATGGCGGCGCAACCGATGACATCATCACGAGGTTCAATCATTGGTCACAAAAGGTCACGTGACGCTAGACGTGGATGTAGAACATGGAGATATTACTGAAAATTTATTAAATTTTTTATTTTATAGAACTTCGTTATTTCTCATTTCCACCCCATCAAACCTTATACTTTTTTGTTCTATAGGACGATTCCAATAAGTTAATAACGCAAAACTCGTATTTTTCCGCCCCGGCCGTTAATATGATAATTACCCACTGTTTGATAATATCGATATAAAAAAGTGTCTGTTTATCGTACTCTACCCTAAAAGACCAGCCCACAATCGAATTACCAATATATGATTATCCAAACTAACGAAACCAAAATTTTGGACCAAATTACGTTATAGGTATTTCAAATTTCAGTATAGGTCAATTGTTTTAAAGTTATACCTAAAAATAATTTAATAATAAATTAAAAAACTATGTAGGATGCGTATTTATAAAATGCAACATACAAAACAGTGTAGCCTAACATTTAGTTACTTTTTACTGTTTAGATAGGTCTGACAGCAAATGACATAAATACCACATGTAAATCTCCACTGTAGCATAGCCTACAAATGATTTACTTTGAATGAATTTGGAACAATATTGTTATCCAATACATTAAAAAGAGCTGGTATTGCTAAACTGTACATAACTATAATAAGAACGGTTTTGTATTCAATAGTTTGGCACAAAAATAATTCATAAGTTTTAATAGTCTCAAATATAGTATCAGACGACTTATAGGAGTAAATATGCATTTAACATGGAAAATTAACGTTCGATATATTTAGGTTCTGTAATAGGTAACTAAGTTTGACTAAAACGTTAATAGAATGAAATGGCCAACCTGTGATAGAAAAATGAGAATGTGTCAATTAAAAAACAAATAATCACAATCCACTACAAACATAACCACGTTTAAAAATCAGTCAACATTAAATAAAAAAAATTTAAAAAAATAAATAAATAAAAAAAAAATTAAATTGAAACGTCTGAAAAATGAAACAGTCAACAGAGAACGCTGGAACAAGAACTAAGTCTATGGTAAAACCAGGGTCAACTAGTGATGCGATAATGAGAGAACCGACTTCCTGATCCGGGTCACGAAATAATGATCTGAGTAATCTGCTAGACAGAAGAAAACTGTTTAAAATCTGAATTAATTATAGACGACAGTTTCACCTCGTTGTAAACTATTGCATTTAACTTACTTTGAACCATTTAAATATGTTTTACTGTACAGATAATACTAACGATGATTTTTTTATCAGTAACATTTCATGGCTCACAGGACGGAAACAATGAAATTCATTTTTACATCATATTTCTAATAATAAAAACAGAATTCATTATTCTAACTAATATAATTAATTGCATCAAGAAAACATAATTTAATAAATTAATTGTTTATTATTAATAAGTGTCATGATCTGATCGAGCAGACCGAGTGATCTGAAGATCCGGCTCATGAGCCTGTTCATTTCAGTGATCTGATCCGAATGAGCCTGGTCATTCCAAAGACCCGTTCTTCCAGCTGTGGCACTGTGAGACCATACCTTCTTTCAATCAATAGGGCCACTAATACACGAGCTCCTCGTGGGTCACCTGCATGGGGTGATCGTAACCCTCGGAGAGAAATAGTGGTGATGGATGGGCCCCTCCTGCCAACTACACATAGCCGGAGTATTGGAATAGTGGAATGAGCATGCCCATGCGTTCTACCTCCGTACTCCTCTGGATTTAATTTAGTTCAGTACTTGGCAAACCTATTAAAATGACCACTGTGTTTTCAGCTTACACTCTGAGTTAAACACCTTTCAGTAGTTTAGTACAGCATACATATATTTAAATTACATTTTCAAAGCTGGATGTTGCAGGATGCAGCAAAATTAAATTGGTTTCATTAAGCCTTGATTTAACAACCTAATTAATGGCAGGCACTTAATCTTGTCTACTTACAAATAATCTTGTCTACATAATATGATGAAATTATGACACTTTATTGGTTGTGCACCATCTCGCATTATGTCAAGTGTCTTTGGAGTTAAAAGAAAGTTTAATATTAATATAATTAATTCGATAAACATTAATGTTGTATACGTTCTATATAATTTCTATTATTTTTCAGATATGTTCGGATATAAAACGACTCATTAATTCGTAATAGATAATAAAAATCAGAACATTTCCGAACTGAGGTCGCTATCAGCCGCATGTTCGGAGTTTCTCGGAACTGCTAGACTCTGATCAGCCATATGTTCTGGATTTGTCTGTACTGCTCGGTTCTGCCCCCACTCTTCCTCTCTGAGGTATATGCTCATCCCATCCAGGTGGCCCACGAGGAGCTCGTTGCCAACTACAGATAACCCGTGTACTGGAATAGTGGCATGAACAGTCCAGTTCGTACTCTTCCATACTCCATACTCTTCTGGATTTAATGTAGTTCAGTACCTGGCAAACCTATTAAAATGTATCACTTTGTTTTCAGCTTATACTCTGAGTTAAACACCTTACAGTAGTTTGGTACAGCATACATATATTTATATTACACTTTCAAGGTGAATTTTGCAGGATGTAGCATAATTAATTTTATTTCATTAAACCTTGATTTGACAACGTAATTAATAACAGGCAATTAATCTGGCAAACCTCTTAAAATGTACCATTGTGTTTTTAGCTTATACGCTGAGATGCCTTTCAGTAGTTTGGTACAGCATGAATATATTTAAATTTCATTTTCAAAACTAGATGTTGCAGGATGCAGCTAAATTAAATTCTCAAGCTATCTGCACTTTTTTTAATTTGCTTATTCAACCATATTTGATTGTAATCAATCATGCATGCACAAATTTATACTTTTCAAATTATTCGAGACTCGTGTTTTTAGCATAGTAGTTCAATAATGATCTTTAGGGACTCCAACATACAAAAACGATCTTTAAATTGAGTTTTTTATTGGATATTTTGTATTTTAAAATGCAAACCAATAAAACTGTTCTGTAACATTATAATGGGTTCATTGGATTTTCCAGCTGCCTTAATCAAAGAAATATAACTTGTAGGTTATAACACTACAAATTAGAAATTAGTCGATAATTGCCAAGTAGGCTACTATAGATCAGGTCAGCATTATACTAATTGCGTGCGCCAGACGACACATGACACGTATCAGGCTTGGTTGAAGTTGCATGCACAATTTCAAGTCTACAGCTTATTTTTCATACTCGATGTATCCTAAAAACATACAGAGAAATCTGTTGGTATAAGTTAAAACTTGATCATAATAATTTGAGATTATTAAAATACTAATACTTAACAAAGTTTTCAAAAGAAGATACCATAAGATATCAAAGAACATTATGACGTCAAAATGATGTCAATAGCGAGGTGGTGCTAATTTAGTCGCACCTATACTAGGGTAAGTTCCCCTCGACTTCGCTTGCAGTTTCTTAGGTTTTGTTCCTGATTGAGCACTTCTGGTTTGAGTGAACTATATTTCCGGTGACAATGTTGAGCCTCCATGCCACAATCAAGAAAATATGTTAAACTGTGTATATTTATGGAATTGTATTTATTTTGTTCTTAATATATTGTGTTCCATAGTCAATTTTGCCATTTTACCGATCAATAATATATATATATATATATATATATATATATATATATGTATATATATATATATATATATATATATATATGTATATATATATATATATATATATATATATATATATATATATATATATATATATATATATATTCATACTCAACTCTGAGAAGCTTACTGCTGTCAAAATACAACTAAGATAGTTTCATAACTTTCTTTAAATGTACAGTATAATAAAAATTAGACTATTTTGTATTTCATATCTGAGTTGCTAGCTGGAACCTGCACTGTGTTTACGCAATTTAGTACGCGTCGTACGTGTATGGCAACTGCTGGTTCGAGTGAATTATATTTGCGACGCAAATATTGCGTTGTTTTTGCATTGCTTCACGATCTAGAAAATATGTATCACATATCAGAGAAGCCTACTTCTGTCAAAAGACAATTAAGATGATTTGTATAACAAACTTTGCATTCAGAGTAAAAGCTAGATAGTAACTTTTATATATCTCACTTAATTTCTAAAAATGTGCAGTATAAGTAAATTAACAATGCCACTACGTGTTTGTTTCTTTATAAACTGAAAGATATTATAAATATTTTAAAACATTTAAAGCTGAGATTGGTATATTAGTTCAAAAGCACAGACCAGCGAGCTTTCATCTAGCATAGTTGTTATCGACAGCTTAGAGGGTGTATTCGGAGCCAAATTTGGGCCATCTTAATTTTTAGGACATTTTCTAAAGTAGATGAGTACTTATCTAATCGCTGAAATCTAAAAACAGCGTGAAAACGAATGGTTACCCAATTTACACACTATAAATGTAACCAAATGAAAATAGTGATTAAATAAATTTAAACAAATGGCTTTGCTGTCACGAAACAATCTACACAGAACTGTTGACTGCATTTTATAGCCTCTGTCAATTAATATTTCATAACTTTAGAGACCAAGATGGCATTTCTCGCTATTTTATAGGCCAGTGGAGCGTAGCCCAGGTTGATACTGAGGCCTTATATTCTAATATGTTTTGGGAAC
Organism: Homalodisca vitripennis; assembly: GCF_021130785.1. Taxonomy (NCBI): domain Eukaryota; kingdom Metazoa; phylum Arthropoda; class Insecta; order Hemiptera; family Cicadellidae; genus Homalodisca; species Homalodisca vitripennis. The sequence goes on from NC_060207.1 coordinate 65,628,873, forward strand.
ATAATTAATTGTTATTGTCACATTATGTCACCAGCTGTTCGATATGGCATACATGTGCTACTCTGCCATGGGCTATAATTACTCTACTCTAACTCATAGGAATTTAAGATAAATTGTTATTTCACTCCGTTATGCCTCAAATGCAATGCAGGTTCCATAGAAAGTCTTCAACATTTAATCTTTGATTGTGTGCAATATAACGACTTCAGACATGAATTGCTCACTAAACTGAAAGCGAAGAAAATAGATCCACCTTATATATTGAAAGATCTTTTAACAAGCTTTGATATGGAAATAATACTGGAAATTGTAAGTTTTCTTAAATCTATAAATAAGGTAATATAACAAAAATAAAAACACAAACTAACATAACGTCTTGAAAGTGACGTTACATACAAGAATGTTTATCGAGGTTCCATGCTCAAAGTAGGCAGAACCTGCTGAAACTCAGCAAACAAGAAGAAAGAAGAAGAAGGATTTTTTCGTGGCGTATGATATAGATTATAGGTTACCAACCAGTTACCAGTTACCACTAAATTGAGAGTCAATGAAACCCCCTCTGTTTGTTACGATATAAAATAGGTTAAAATATACAGTTCAACTATGGTCAGAAGTAGAATTACATTATATTGATCGTGATTGGTTATTTGTATAATTGTCATTTATACTGAAATTATTTATTTTTAAGTTACCATTTTGTTGCAGCAATAATTAAAGTTTAGGTTATAGTAAAATGTCTAAAGCAAACCAAGATTGTTTGTCCAAAGAAGATATTGAAGAAGAGTTAATAAACAACGATTTAATGGGTGAGTTTTCTTCATTTATAATCAGTCTTAGGTTATTGTATGGTTGAAGTGTAATAAGTGGCCACCATGATAATCAAATAATCATAGGCTAGTATTCATGATTATCTAAAACTACTGAAACCAAAATGGGGTAGAGTATTAATAAGTGGGGACACGGTTTTTATTTCGAAATAATCAAACAATATTTAACTGCTATATCCATTGATATAATCAACCAATAGTAATTTATTTGAACAATAACTAAATCATCAGATTCCCATTTGCTATCGAGTTAAATGAACAGGGGTCAACCGCCTTTAGTGCAACATAGCTGTCAGAGAGTATTAAATATTCTGCTCCTTTTGGCTTGTTATGTATGAGTCTACTGGTGCATGATTCTATTGCCATGACTTCTGCTTGGAAGACCATGGCATGTTTTCCCTGGGGTACAGCTATGTTAACTTCTGGTCCATATGTGACAAATCCTGCCCTAGAGTAAAAGCGTGATCCATCTGTATAATACTTCTGAACACTGTTAGTAGGGTAGGCCTCCACTTCATTTCTTCCCAACTTCAATAGAGACTACATATGGTTTTTCAAAGGAGTATGTCTTAACCATACTCTGTGGTACGTAGGTTATCATTTCAACCTCTGGAAATTCCTCAGTTATTATCGTGTTTCCTTCTGAGGAAGTAGGCTTAATCACCTTTTACTCAGAATGAATGTTTCATTGCACTGAATGTGCTGTCTTCTTCACCTTCTGCTCTAGAGGAGTGTAACCCAGAACCACTTCAAGTCCCAAAATTGGACAGGAGCTCATTGCCCCTGTGATGCTTACGCAAGCTAGACTTTGAAGGCTGTAGCCTCTTGGCAGCTGTTGTTTTTGTTCTACTTTCGGCCACCTCACTAAAGCAGCATATGTGACCATTGGTTTTATTATGGCTTTGTATATCCAATAAATCATGTTGGATTTCAGTTTAATTTAAATCCAGAGTCTTTTACAGGCTCCAAGGGTCTTTTTCGCTTTGGATAATACGTTGTCAATACGTGGATTCCATGTTAGCCTTTTATCTAGAACTACTCCTGTATACTTGGACTACATCAGAATGTTTTATTCTAGTATCTTCCATTGAAAATAGGTTATGCAAGCTGGCATTTTTGTTTTCTGGAAGGTTATCAATGGTTTATTTACTGGTTTTTGATGGTTTAATTTGTAGACCTTCCCTATGACACCAGTTACTTATAAAGTTTAGTGGGCTTCTTGAGTAAGGCATTCCAGCATGCCTTTATTTTTTCCCCTAGACCATGAGCACTAGATCATCAGTGTAGCATTGTAGACTTATTCCCCTTCCTTCTGCTTTTATTGTCGTCAACCACAATTAATTGCCCATAATAGGAGAGACAGAACCCTTTCCCGGGGGCATCCTTTCCTGGCCTTGATTATAGCCAATTCATCTCCTAATTTTGCTGTTACTCTCATTGTTTTTTGCTCCTAACTTTAGGAGGGCTACTATCTGACAGCATGAAAGGAACATTAAACTGTTCCAGTGCTGCCTCTATGATTTGATGTGCTATTTGGATAACCTCCTTCAACATCCATAAAGACACTGGACTAGGGCTTCCTTTTCTTTGAAGGTGTCCTCCACCCCTTCACTAAGCTGTGGAGAGCAGTGGACTTTCCTTAAACATATGTGTGTTAGTATAGACTGAGTGGGTGTACCAGTATGGTTTCGTCCTTTATATATCTATTTATTATTTTTCCATAGTTTTCACCATGAAGGAGTTTCTACATGAGTCCAGCTCCTCTTGTAGAAGGGCCGGAAAGACTCAGTCCCTAGTGATTTTAAAGGGCTTGAAGGATGTTATTGCCTATTTGATCCTCTCCACTGGATCTCTCCCCCACCAGAGAATGAAGTCCTCTTAAGAGTTGAGAGTCTGCTCGGAAAGTGCATTTCCAACAACAGTTTAAAAGTTTCCTTCTTACTCACCACTACATTACCATTAGTCTTTACTAAAGACCCCAGAGGGTTAGAGTGATCAGTTTGGGGAGTTTTATGAAGCCTAGCAGCCTCTGGTTGTCTGTTACTGTTTTTACAATAGTTTTTCAGGTTCTTTTATTTTTTCTAATTTATTTTATTCATATAGGGCATTTGGGTATAGGAACTATTCATCTGTTTTTTTGCCCATTTGAGAAGTTTTACAGTTTTGTTTTGAAGTGTTTCTAAACCTCCTTGTCCACCAAGGCACATCTTTCTTTAGCCTGATGTTTCTAAGGGGGAAATGAAATTTTTCAGATTGGCCTTTTTAATGGCTTTTTCAACCAATTGGGCCGACTTTTCTAGTTCAAACCCATTTTTTTGATAGGGTTCTATTTCCTCCAATTCTTCTACCAGGGACACATTGTATCCCCTCCAGTTAGTAGATTTAGGAACCCTGTATGTCACATTCGTCTCTACTCCCGCCTTTAGGTTAAACTTAATGAAACAATTGTCCAAAAGTGAGACATGCTATCTAGCTATATTAACACCTTTTAGGCCTTTAGATAAGTTAATGACCAAAACCTCTTGTCTAACTCTTGTAATAAAAGTGGGATTAGACCCCTATTTTCTAAAATCAAATCATTACAAAAGATAAATTGCAGGAGATCTTCACCTCTAGGGTTACTGTTGGTGATAGCCCAGTATGTTTGGTGCGCATTGCAGTCACAGCTGAGGATGAGTGCTACACCACTTTCTCCGCAGTACTGAAGTAGCCTTTGTATTTCCAATGATGGACAGTTTGTTGATGGATTAGGGAAATATGCTAAGGCAACTATTTAATCTTTGTTCCCCTTGTTATGAGGATCTTAGGTGAATTTTCTCAAACTTGTAGCTGATCCAAGGACCCTCTTTCTGAAGCTTGTTTGCTGTGAGACAGTCGATAGCTAGAGCAGCACTGACTTACCCTCATCACTCCTGTGCATCACGTTCCATTCCCCAACCGTTAGCTCTTTATTGTGCCTTTAAGAACTTCATAATCATTTTGGTGAAGTTGTTAATGCTGATGGAAAGTAAGTAGTTGCAATTCTTGCACGAGGAATTTCTCCCTCTGGCACAATCTTCAGACTCGCTCCCTCCCAAGGCTTTGAAAGTATCTTGCTTACCTCACAGCCATTCTGCTGTTTGCAATACATTGTTGGGTGGTGCTACTGGAAAACTGTTCTGTGAATGGCTGGAAGAAGAAGTTTTAAAGGCGATAAAGGAAGGTCAAAGCGATTTACTTCACTATTTACAAGTTTGTGGAGGAAGTTCAGATGTAAAATTTGCTTATCATCATTTCACTACTATTAGCCTACCTACATTATTATAGTCTAGGAGCCAAGAGCCAATTTGCATTGTATAGCCTAAGCACACAACCGGGTTTTTATTGAAATTGGTAGATGAATTTAACCCAAGAAAGAGATCGATCGTCAGCCTTCTAATTTTGATTGAGCTCAGAAAATGGGAAGGTATTGAAAGAGTTAAAAACATGAAACAATAATTTTAAAAAATATATATTTTATTACCTTAATACACTTACACCGACCATCAGACAAACTAATAATCACTATATAACCATCAGACAAGTAAGTAAAGAGGCTGAAAGTCTTCACTTTGAGGATTTTTAGAATAAACCAAAGCTAATCTAATTTAGACAGCAATTTTTAATATTTTATTAATATAAATATAGGCTACAAATTTATTTTTAATTCTTAACCAAGTAATAATTGTCACGTAATAGATAGTGGTGGTGTTGAAGATCAAGAGGATTTAGTCCACATGGATTTGGGAGAAAAAAGATACCTTCTAAGGAGTATCAAACAGTCAAAAGAAGATTTTCAAAATGAGGTAAAATACTGCATTATCAGCCAAATTAATAAGCACTTAATTATATAAGTCACTTAATGCATGTAAGTATGTGTGCCACATACTCTTAGTCAGTGCCTTAATAATTATAAATGAAGGTTTTTGTTTAACCATTTAATGTTATAAATGTCTGATCAACATATGAAGATATTTTCAATTATATGAAGTGTATACAAATGTATATACTACTTGAAGACTTTTGGCTTGAAATTATTGTTACCAGATATGAAATGATTTCTTGTTCTATGATCTCCTTTAGATTTGAGATATAAGCTCCAAAGCACATTTTTCTTGTTGCACAAAGAAGCAAAACATTATGTCTTTTATTTTGTTGATTTATATTGTAATAAGTCAGTCATATAGAGAATTTAGTGTTAACTCTTTAACTACTGAGTTCCTGGATTTGCAGTGACACCCGAGTGCCGGGATTAGTTACATAATAAGACCCTCCAGCACAGAGTATTTTTTTCCATTTATGGAGTTTGTAACATACCACGTTATTTAGTTTAAATAAAGTATGTTGACAAACATCTCAAATAATGTAAATCGAGAGTTGGTAAGGTACTATAAATAATTATTATTACCACAATCACACAACTGTCTATGAATAAACATCAGTAAACACTTAGTAAAATATCAATATAACCATTTCCAAACTCGAGTAAGATACAAAACATGTGGCGTCCAAGTAGTTTGAGTAATAACCACAAGATTACATCTCTAATTGGTCAGCCATCTTATAGACATTTCTAACATAATAGAAAACCAAGTAACATAATATAAAGCAGACACAACAAAAATATGACAGTTGATAATATGAAAAGGGGTGTACTCTGGCGTAGTGGTTGTTCATAAAACTTAAGTTGCACGATATATCTTAGGTGTGACAAATCTTTGCCACCATCTATTTTAGGATCCTTTGTTTATATTTCTCAGTCTTTTGTATGTTTCAACATAACTGTGTTCCCAATAATCTTTTTTTAACATTCTGTGGAGCTTGAAAAAATCAAATTAAGATACAATTTAATTTAGAAACAGACAACAGTTAATGGTCTAAAAGAACATGCTGTCAGCTGAGTAGCAGGTAGGAACAAAGTTTGGGATTACACTTGCAGTTTGTTATGTTTTGAACCTTTGTTACTAGGGTTATAAATTATGATTTTTAAATACTTATTATTAATGTGCACCAACTATGGAAAGGGCTGCCAAGGTGTCTGCTTTGCAAAGTACAAAAATACAACTGAAGTGGTAGTAGGATTCCAAACATGTCATTGTTATATGTTACAAAATTTATAACACAACCTTTCGAGGATAAATTTCAGTCCTTGAAACGTTGTATTGTACATTTTGTAACTTATAACGATGGCATGTGTCCAAAATCCTTTCTAACCTTGCATCGTCAATAACAAACTTCAAACAAAGAATAACTGAAGTGTAGACAAACAAGCTGCAAATAATGTTTACAAATAAATAAACATATGATAAACAAATTTAATGTTTTTATTTAGACTACACACTGTAAAAGTATGTGAGGGGTCTAAGTGTATTATCTTCTAACTGTATTGAATTTCTGGTTCTAAATACTTTGCTACATTTGCTATTAGGAATATTTCATTTGAAAAGAAAGTGATTCCCTTATTACAAATGTTTTTAAGTTTATGTAAAAAACTTATAAAAGTAAGCAAAATATTTTAGTGAAATAAAATTGTTATATCAAACTACAGTATATGACTAAATTTATCAATAAGAGTATAGCCAAATTAAAAAAAAGTTTTTATATTCAGTATATTGAGTTTAACTATATTGGATTTAACAAATTTTATATGCTGTTTTGTGAATACTTAGTTTTAATCCTTAGAGTGCTGGATATAAATTTCTTTACTTCCTCCTAACATACTTTAAAATAATATTGTTAATTTGATTAAAATTCTATTTGAACTAAGATTTCTGGAGTCATTATAGGAAGTAAAAAATAAAATAGATTTTTTAAAAGATACACTAAATATTTAAAGAAAAACGATGGAATTTGTCAATTTACTGACAAAATTAATTGTGAGTATAGAAAGAAAATGAAATTCCAATAAAAACTATCTTTCAGGAGGTTTTCTTGTGTGAATGTTTTAGGTTCCACCAAAATCTCCAAATCAGTCGTTATTGGATAAATCAAACTTTCCATCTCTTCCGGTGGTTGAAAAGAACAATACTGGTTCTTGCAATAAGCTCAAACTGCCACGGAAGGCTGGAGTGAGTCTGGCAGCGAAAGAGTCAGCTGGAGATAACAGCCCGGAAAGGACCATAAATCTAATAGATGATGAGCCAGAACTAGCGAGGTTTACATTGCCGTTTCTTGTAAATGACGGAGCCCCCCCATTACCTCCCTTGGACCGCCCTCTGAGACATATTAAAAACCCTTACTATGTAATGAAAGATGAGGTCCCAGCAGTCGCACTCAAGCGTATGCTAGCCCATCATGATCGCTGGAAGCAGCAGTACCAGGCTGAGATCAACCGGCTAGAGTCCCATGCGCTTGGAGAGGATGGAGAGGAAAGTGAACAGGATGGAGAGGAAAGTGAATCGAGAAATTCTGCAAGAAGCTCTCCGAAGGTTGAAGATAAGGAAAATGATCCATACGACTTCAATCCTGAATCTCCCATTCATATTACATCCAAGGTAAACAAAATGTGATGTATATCTTTATTCTTTAGAGTACATAAAAAATAGCTTAACTGTTGATACTTAAAAATAAAAATAAAGTTATCAGGAAGAGCATGGCCCAATTTACACTTTATACAGTTGATTTAAACAACAAAAGTAATTTATTAGAACTACATACAATAACTATAATTTGTGGTAAAAGCTAAACAAATTAGAGTAGAAGGAAAGTAATTGTAAATTAAACAAAATATCAACTTATAGAAACATATATTTTTCTTAGTTTCTAATTTATGAAGTGCAGTTGGTAGAATTAAGTAGTTCGCTAACAGTTGAAGAAAGACAAAATTAAATAATCAAAAAATCAAAGCTGAAATAAAGATTTGCTAGTTGACATTCAGTGAGAATCTACTCTGTTGGCAAGTACATTTCCCTGGATTGGTTGATAATAATTATGCACCAAGAAGACCTGGGTGCAAAAACCAGATAGCTCCACTTTTTTTCGTTATAGACTTTTTCATGACGTCAGATTTAGAAAAAAATACTCTACAGTTTGGTGCAACAATCAGACAGCTCCTAGCAACAGTAATGGTATTATAGATGGAAAGGAGCTGTCTGGTAGTTTCATGCTTTGTAAAACAGTGCAAGAACCAAATAGCTCCAGGAGCTGTCTTGTTCTTGCCGCTGTGTCGAGTTTCATGCTTCATAAGTCAGTGCAAGAGTCAGATTGCTCCAGGAGCTGTACTGTTGTTGCACCAAATTGATATAGTTCGTCTTTTTGCCGCTAGATTGCAAGTGGTATCTTTACCTGGACCAGACAAAAGGTTGTATTGTAGACCTTTGGGACTAAATCCAAAAAAACTAAAAGACGTTAAAGATCTTGCAGAAACATATGAGCCTCCGGAATGTCTTTGGTTTTATAATAGTGTTACTGAACGAGTAAAGAAAGTATAGGGTGTTGAAGAGGACACCCTAACTAAGTGTGGTTAACTCACTGATAAAAACTATCAGTGTTTAATTTTTAATTTTGAAAATTGTTTAAATGTATGAATACATTAGGATTACGTGTATAATGAATTAATGTTTTATTTTGTCCCTTTAACATTACTAAATACCATGTGACAGAGCCTTATACGTGAATTGGATTGGCTCTGTGTGCAACAACCAGGCAGCTCCAATTACAGATCTCAGGTGCAAAAACCAGACAGCTCCATTTGCTTATTAGGTAGCTCCACTTATATATATATATATATATTTGTTTAATCCAAACCAAAATTTTATCATATAAAGTTTGGAAGTATTAAAGGATGGTTTTGCCTATATCATCAATTATTTTTATTAATTTTCACACATGAGAAGTATTTTTAAACAGTTTTTTGTTCGTCCTGACAATTTAAAAAAAGTGGTTTTTGCACCTAGGTCTTCAATTGTTAAAATCTGGGTTTAATGATAAGACAATTTAAAAACAATGTGTTTGTGAAAATGTGTGAATGTGACTTATAGGTTAATCTATGTATGAATGTCACCATACACTAATATCTGTGTCAACAGTAAACTAGAAATTATCCTTCCTCAGTGTGTGTTATAATGATATCAAGGGGATCTTCTTAAATTTTCAGGAAAATACCGCTTGTTTGCAACTTTTGCTATCTGTTTTATTTCCTTGATGAAGCGTTACAATTTCTAATGTAAACTCATACTAGTACGTTTGTAATGTAGAAGTACACTGGCCCTAGGAAAAGAGAGACTAATAAAGACTCAGATGTCACTCTTCAGCCTAACAATCGCAATCTTCAACCAAACAGTCGCACCCTTCAGCGGAAGGCCAGCAGGGATTCGGACTGTGAAGAAATTGAACCCTTACTTAAACCTGAGGATCCTAAAGTAAGTTATGACGTTCAGTTGTAGGCTACACTTATATAAACATATTTTATTTCTAAGGCTCTATTATATTTTAACCTTTCTTCTGGCTCTGTCTTCTCATTGAAAAGCCATTTTGAGCACTGTGTAAGATTGTTATACCAAATTAGAAACCAAATTAATATTTTATTTATTTTAGGGTGGCCACCTAACCGGGAAAACCAGGAATAAGCCGGGAACCTTCCTGTAGAACCGGAAAGATATCAAAAACAATTTTTCTGTTCAAGAACTTATGAAATCAGGAAATAATATAACCCCTCCTTGAATAAGGACTTGATTAATCTCAAAACCTTGTATTTTACGTGATGTGATTTATGAAACTGTGAATAAAGATAGCTATATGTTCACAAGCTTGATTTGATGCCGGTTGTCTGCACTAGTGTAGTTGGTTAGTTCTACCGCTGTCTCATGACAAGCCCTCAATCATGTAACAATCCATTGGACAATTAAAGTCTGTTAACTGATCGTCTCGGGACTCGGCCATTGTATAAGCCTCTATATATAGGCCTAAAATTACAGTGTTCATCCTATAAATAGGCTTAGAGTTTGGTTAGTGAATATTATCATGTGTTTGAGGGTTTAATAAGAGGTGCAACCTAAGTTTTTTGAGTACTTCAGAATGTCAGTTGGATTTATACCAGACCTGATAAAATATTTTTTGGAAAAGAAACTAGTGGAAATATGACAACAAGCCAAGAAGGGAGCGTTTGTCTCCGACATGATGCACAAAAATTATAGAATGAACTGAGGGCTGAACGACAGGAGAAAAATGTAATGTTTGGAATTGGTTGGGGATCAGGGGTAGCATTGTTTGGTAGCGCCATGCTGCTTACGTTTGTTATGGCCTGTGTTGTTCTCTGTATGTGCAATACAAACATTAAATTTTAAGTGGTCGCTGTAACGCTTACAGCCCATATCGTACATCCAAACCTCACTGAAGTAACTGTGTATACTCTGGCATAAAGTTTAGCAAGTTTTGTGACTGACAGTAACAATTTACTATAGACGGGTGCAAGAGCTCCTGCAACCACTGCTGTAACCAGTGTCGACATTTGTTTGTAAGAACTGGAGAGCAGTGTCAGTCATTAAAATTTCATGTAATGCTGAGGCATCATTGCCATGAATGGACAGACTTCATACGGACAACAACCAGCGATGCTTCTGCAACAAGTACTTGTGACAGTTCTTACTAGTAAAATTGCTTATTTTGTCCAAATGGCGTGACAGTAGTTGCATAAATTATCTTGCAACTTTACTTGCTGGTCTAAACTTAATATTATCTGCAGACAACAGCATGTGGAATCTACCATACACGTTAGTTTTCACGTTAGTCACAGTGACAATGGCTGGACGACGCCTGGTTGAAATACCATCACTTCTCCGATGAACTATTCATCTGAATAACTTCCCCGCATATGGTCGGACAGTATTTAAACTAATCAAACCAAAAATACAATGTACATGTGGAGACGTATATAATGTTGTTTCTTAGTCCATGAGTGTAATCTAATGAACACGTGACTTCAACCAAAGCATTCTTTTATTCTGTAGTTGTGTTGTCTTGATGGGGTGATTATGTTCTTGTATTATCTTAAAGGACAAACCCAAAATATAAGGCTGTAATTAATAACATTAATTGAGCTGGTATTCGGGGGGGCAACTATGGATGGTTAAGTTCTATACTTGTGTCTACTTATTCTACAGATCGAGAATTAACTGCACTTCGGTAATTTCTGTAGCAGATAACTTTCTGATGCATTCTTCATATATTGGCCGCCAGAGGAATGTATTCGGAACTACTGTACTTTCTTGAGACTGTAACCAGGGATACCACCAACGATGACCTTGAATAACGTTAATTATGCATGTGTTTCGGGCTCCGGGAAAACATGTATGGATAATGTGTGATTTTTTTATAATGCCCTTGGAATTTTTAGTGAGGATGGATCAATCCGAATACTTGATACCATGCCTCTTTTCACTCAAATTCAATACCAACATAAGTGCTTCGTGGATGACAGCTGACTAGTAGTATGCAAATTACCGATTACTAACATGTTTCTTTTCTTACTTTCTGTATACACAAATTTAGATGGATTACCAAAATAACAATTTTTTTTAGTAAAAAAAATTATATTTTATTTATAGTTAGTATATTTTATTTTTATTCTGGCACATTGTCATGAGTCTGCTGCATCTATTCATGGACAACTTATCAACAGTATGCAGATTACAGATTGCTTAAACGTGTTTTTGTTGTTGTTTATGAATAAAAACTATTTAGAAACATACAGTAACTAAATAATATGTGTATAAATAATATTTTTTTTTAAAGTTTGCATTTTCTAAGTCTGTATTTATTACCAAAAGCTGAATGTTAGCTGCTCAGTGGTAGACAGATGATCAATAATTTTAATTTTATTTATATGTTGGTCTTTTTGTAGTTGTAAATAAATAGATTCTCTATAAATATACATCTCTACATTTTTACGTAGATGTATATATTCTGGAAGGTCATTTTATAAGCTAACATTTCTGTTATTTAAAAGGAGAAGGTAGAAAATATGACTTGTAGTTTTAAAAATATACTTATTTCCCTGTATACCTGCGAATTGCTTTGAAGTAGCATGGCATTCTTAGGTTTGTTTTTCCCAAACGGTCAAGTTCAAAGTAGAGTTCAGATGGAAGTTTTTGGTCTATTTGTTGCTTGTACCAAACCGACCTTGTGTACCAGCAAAACAGTGACCTCATACTGAAAGTTCATGCACCGCAGGCCTCTGACCCACAATGCTTGACTGCAGTCTGCCTCACGGTAGAGCTGTGTTGGTGATATTTGTTTCTCTTTATTTTTCCAAATTGAATACATGTATTTTCCAAACATTACAGAAAGTGCATTTAAATGAATATACACAATGTTATGTTGAAACATTGAAAGACACAGAAATAAAACTAAGAACTTAAAATACATGGTAGCGATGAATCATCACCGAATTTTTTGCTAATCGCTAGCGACAAAATTTGCTAGACCACACAGCTTCGTTGCATTTCCTGGAAATATAGCAAGATGGTGAAAACCGGGAATTTAAAAAGAGGTTTTGAGTGGCCACCCTGTTATTTATATATACTGTTAGTTTTTCTAGTTTGTAGGCAAATTAATAAAGGGATATTGGTTTAAAAATGCATTAACTTTGTGAAAATAAAAAGATAAGTAATCACTTGTTAGTAAATTTTGTTGTGATTGAAAAATACATTGTCAAATTTGTATCTTTATATAGAACCTATAAGTTGTGTAATTGAAGACAATTATATAATGTCATAACAATTACTACTTTTGAACAAAATAGAAACTGAAACAGACTATAAATTATATTAAACAAGGTTTTTTGTGATATGTACAGTGGTATTTTATTCTAATCTAAATGATTATTGGGTTTTTGTACTATTAAACATATACTACAGGAATCCTCTGCATGTCCAAACCATTGATTTAAGTAAAAGACAAAAAACATGAAAAAATCAAATGGAGCCAAAGTGAAATAACAAAAAAAAACCTTGCAACAGGTTATAATCAGTAAAGAAAATTAAACAAGATATCTAAGTTATAAATGTACATTACAAAATATTCAGAATTTTTCTGGGAATATAAAGATGTTACACAATAAAAAAAGTGAGTAACTGAATACTGCAGCATAGTACGAGTTAAGACAGATTTGTGTTTGATACAGTTATATGATGTTTCAACAAATCCTGATATCATTAAACCACATAAAATTGTATGTTTTTCAATAAAAAGATCTTATTGTTATTTTTAATGCTGTGTAGTATCAATTAATTTATGTACTGAAACCATTCCTAATGAACCTTTCTGTGATGAAATGATAAGATTTTTATTGTTTTATTTCAAAAAGTACAGTAAAAGGTTCCTTTGATATTAAAGTTCCTTCCAAGTGGCAATGGACTGAAAAAATGAAAATTTTAGCATTAATTCTTTCTTTGAAATCTTAAACTAACAGTTAGTTTATGATTGTTTTTTGCAAGTTACCTTTTGGTGCTGTGCACTTATTATTAGATTAATAGATATTTATATTATACACTAAAGAAAGTGTTGTCTAATACAAATCTTCGCTTATCTTTCCCTAAGCAAAAAACATCTAAACAAAACATTAATTTGTTTAGATGTAATTATGATCAGAGAGAATTAAATATCAAGTTGCAGACATTATATTTTACATGGAAACATGCAACACCGTACTAGTCTGGTTCTAATGTGATACAGTTAAACAAGTCATAATTTTCTCTTTCATATTTACAGATAAGTGATTGGATCCCAACGACTCGTACAAGAGGTAAACGGAACAGAAAGCAGATGTCAAATATTGAGAAGAATCAGACGGAAAGCTCCACAAATGTGGAGTTTGACTTTGATAAAAAATGGGATCCCAGATCATCTGCATGGCACGGCAGTCAGACTCCAGGCTCCAGTTCTCTCAACAATCAAACACCTAACAGAAGATCACTGCCTGGCACACCTATGGTCAGTATTGTTTTCTATCATTTCAGATTTTCTTCAGCACATTATCAACTGTAAAAAAATAATTCGGAAAAAAGTGAGAATAGGTCATACTTCTAGAACACTGACAACTCTGTAATCCCTTTTACTTGATTTCGTTATTGGATATAAGTGTTATATGTAAGATTGTGGCTGTATGCAACTCGATGACGTATGTCGGAGTTTGGGATTGTGGGTCAGTAAATATAGGCCTAGCCCAATGTAGTTGATGACATCAGATGAAGGTCAAGCCTCTCACTGTTATGTACCCAGTGTCAATAATCTACTATACTCATCACTGATGTACACTTCAGGATCAAAATTCTATCATGTTTAATTTAAATTTGACTTTATATAAATACATGGTTTCTTGAGCTTTATTGTTTTTACTATTTCCCCGCATCGCCACTCAACACTAAAGAATGTTCATGCACAGTATTTGATTTACTGTATATTGTTTCACTTCAAATGACTGATGAAATATATTAAAACATTTCACAGTAGCATCAGCTTCTTCCACTAAGAAAACCAAGAGATGAAAAGTGACAAGATTGCCAGTGGAACACAAACATGGTCAACAGGAACGGAAGTCTTAACTTAAAGTCTTGGATCCAATTTACTGTGCTTGAATTTAATATTTAGTTATTACTGTTTATTTAACATGAATTTCTTTTGTCATTATTACAGTTACAGTAAACTCCCACTTAACTGTATATATGTTGTTTCATCTTGTTTCAAAATTCAAACCTGTATGTCAATTTATCATCATTAAAGTTCACATTTGTATCATACTGAGTCCCTATTAACCGAGGCCTTTGAAGATAAAATTTTTTCTATAGACCAAGCAGTAGCAGTACAATAATAAGATAATGCATGTGACTAGTGGCTATATTGACCTGTGATTCATGTATTCTGGCTGTTGCTAGGTCGAGTAGTGAATTCTTAGAATACGCATCCTTTGGGGACGTAACATCTGCTGATTTATTATAGGTCGCCTGACATTTGTTTGAAGGCTAGTCTGAATGTAGCCTACAGGAATGAACTTTCACTGAGTGACACTGCAACGTTGCCATACTTCTAGAATGTTACAGACATTTCTACTGGTAGTCAGTCGCACAAGTTATTTAGACATGTTCGTTTCGTTTGTTATTTTTGTGACTGTGGTTTAACCGTGTTTTTAGCTATGGAAAGTGTATAGTGTTACAGCATGAGTGGAAAACAAAAAAGGTGTATGATTTCTCTGGAAGAAAAAAAAATGAAAGCATTGAAATAGTTAGACAATGGTGAGACAATTACAATGGTGGCTGCAGATATAGAAGTTGGTGAAGTGACTGTTGGATATAAGAGTCAGAACTGACAAAACATTGAGAAATTGTTCTATAAAAGTGTGAGTGGGGGTAGCGGTTTATTGGGGAAAACAATGAAGAAAGGCGAATATGAGCTGACATCAGAAGCCTTGTTTTTATGGTTTTCTCAAATGCGGAATTTAGGGAGCCCTCTAACCAGCGTAATATTACAAGCGAAGGCAATAGAATTTCATAACAAGTTTAAGGATAGCAATTACTATTTTACAGCCAGCAATCCATCCAGTGTTGGACAGGTGGAGAAAACGGCATGGTATTGGACAGCTGAATATTGTTGGTGAAAAATTATCACACACAAACTCAAAAGTTATAAAGTAAACTAAAGTCAGTGATACAGTGTGCAGGGATGATTGTTGAGTGAAGAGAGCAGAGCACATAATAACATTGAACAAAGAGCATATCAGCCAAGGAATCAATATCACGGACAAAATCAACATTATAATGCTCGAAAGCCACCTTCTAGTACCGGCAACGACCGCAGCGAAGACTTTCCAGCGGCGGGAAACGGCTGTGCGCTGTAGAACGGGACCGAGGAATCATAGCACCAGGAATAAAATACGAAACTACAGCGCTAGAAAATAACTACCTCAGATATTTAAATCAGAATTATTCTTCAAACTATAACCCTAGTAGTGAATTTCAAGTTAACAACATAATATGTCATAAAGATTTCCTTTTTGAAGAAAAAATAGAACATCCACTAATAACTAATCCTATACAAATAAGATGTCCAGAAATTAACATCAAAATTAATAATGTAGAAATGCCTTAATTGATTCCGGATCATCTATTACTTGTTTGTCAGAGTCTTGGTTTAAAGATAACCAACAATCATTAAAGCCATTTGAAGAACTGCCTCTAGCCAATACTACCATTAAAACTGCTATTGGGAACATTTCAAAACGAATCAACAGAGTCATATATGTACCTGTCACGGTAGCTGACGAGACTACTCACATACAATTCCTTATAGTACCGCATCTTTTCAAACCAGTGATTTTAGGAATGGATATGCTAGTATTATGGAAAGCAGAGCTAAACTTTAATAATAATACAATAAATATGAAAGTAAACAATACAAATGTTATAATGAAGTTTGTAATGGCAATAAATGAAGGGCACTTATGTGAAATCACCACTCAACAAGGCGTTATACTTAGGGAAGATTTTAATGACTCAATGTCAACATTTAATGAGTATGGCACTATAAAACAATGGGAAAACAAGATTAATAATGAGAATAATGCTTACATTGATGCACAACACAATATATCATCCAAAGATAATATGTCGGTGGAAGATATAATGAAAACTCTAATCCCTAATAACTACATAAATGAAGAACAAAAACAATGTTTGATCAATCTACTATACTGATATAGGGACGTTTCCTCAGACAAACCCGGATGTTGCACTAAATATGAACTTATCATATCTCCGCTTTGAAACCATATAAAAACTCGGTCAACAACGCTACAGAAGATACTGAAGTTGTCGCGTTGGGACCTGTGTGAAAGTAATACTATTTCCCCAAATAAACAGTGTAACTATACACCCAGTGACATAGACCCTTTTACTCAATACTATATACACATTTTCCTATTAGGAGGGGGTAATGATTTGTGAGTGCAAAGTTTACCGCTCTTCGGTACACAATTCATTTAATGTGTATTTCCAAAAATAAAACTGTGTCCTTTGACATTGAGTAAATATTTGCCATTGATCTAATGTTTTGCTATTGTTCGTTTATTGTATACTAAAAAACTTGTAACTTTGTTCGTTGGCTTTGCTTAAATACTACCTAACCTGTATTTCCAAAAATAAAACTATGTCCTTTGACATTGAGTAAATATTTGCCATTGATCTAATGTTTCGCTATTGTTCGTTTATTGTATACTAAAAAACTTATAACTTTGTTCGTTGGCTTTGCTTAAATACTACCTAACCCTAATTTTAATTTTGTTCTCCTTTTTCCCTATTGTTTGTTTGTTAATTCAATTTATTAAATAATATGTAAGATCATCAATTAATTCACTCATTTAATGTGGTTCATCCTTCACTTTAAGTATCACACATCTATATGTATAATTTGCTATTCATTCGTCATTCTATCGAAACCACGTTCATTTATTTCACATGATTTCTGAGGGGATATTGTAATGACTCATTTCATACACCCATCTCACATTCATTTCAATACTTAATTTAATTTAGAAATTTACTAGTAATAATAATTAAATAATTAAGGAATAATTATTTATAAATTGTCTCAAATTTTAATACAAAGAATAATAAATACAAAATTAATCAAAATTCACCTTATTACATATAAAACTCAAAAGTTATAAAGTAAACTAAAGTCAGTGATACAGTGTGCAGGGATGATTGTTGAGTGAAGAGAGCAGAGGTTTAAAAGTTTAGAGGAGAGAGGGATATAGAAGAAGTGAAGCAAGATTATTATTTTTAATAAAGAAACTGGTTACATTTTATTCAGCAGTATTTGATTCAAAAGAAAAGTTAATTTATTAAATTCATATTATCACTGAAGTACAGAGAAGCAGAAGACAGACATTGGGTGAGAAAATTCCTTTTAAATTTAACAGTGATCCATTGGAAGAACATAAAACCCAGGAACATTCGATTTGGCTAACAATTCAAAATTAATATAATTAAAATTTAACAAAATTATTTTTCAAATTACAATATCTTTCATTAAAAACAATACCTAATATTTCTATTTCATTAAGCCAGCACGACCACCCTGCCCTAAAATTTAAGAGCTGTATTTAAAAAAATTTACCATTATTGTATCCTCCATCTTGTTTCAAAATTCAAACCTGTATGTCAATTTTTCATCATTAAAGTTATTTATTATTTCTAGCTATAATCATCCGAATACAAATTAAGTTTAACCATTTATTTAAAGTGTATAGTAGTAGTATATTACAAACTGCAATGAGACTGGGCTCAATATTCGTATGCTGTCAACTAAAACTGAGGCAGCTAAATCTGAAAAATCCACTCCAGGACTTAAGAAGAGCAAAGAGTGTGTTAAAATATTAGCATGCTCCAATTCTTCAGGAACAAATAAACTGAGACCTCTACTGATTGGTAAGTGGCCATAAACCTAGGGCTTTTAAACAAATCAATGTTTACTGTTTGCTCACCATTTACCAAAACAGAAAAACTGCATGGATGAACAGCCAGATTTTTAGAGAATGGTTTTTAAAGGGTTTGTCCCTATTGTCGAGGTATTTTAAAAAACAGACGGGCTTTTTACTTGTGATATCAGTCATGTTTTACCACCTAATGTGACCATGCTACTACAGCCCCAATCAGTACTTGGACCATGAAAAAAACTACACGTAGACTTCTTCAGACGCTTATTCTATGTCTAGACGATGGGTTGAGTGTTACAAAATCTTTGAAAAAATAACAATCAATGATGCAGTTTTTTTGATCGCAATGGAATGGGATAAAGTTAACAATTCAAACACTTCAAAAATCATGGAGAAAACGTTTTAAGTTGCCAAAGCATAAAGAAAATGTATCAGCAGAGGACAATGAAAGCCGTATTTGGATTAGCGCAACTAGCTAATCAGCTTCCTTGTGATCATCAAATAGAAAATGAAGATATCCAAGTGTGATGCTATGAAGATGTTTAAATGGAACTTAGTGATGACACAGTTGTGCACATTGTGAACAATCCACAAGAACCTGACACATATGATGTTACCCCTAAAGTGTCTACATTGAACAGCAAGAGGAGCCCACACCACTTGACCTCCTAACATTGCAATGGTGGCATTACACCACGGTGACCAAAAGGGGAAAGAGGTTACTACAAAGACTTTTTACAATATGAAGTTTTTCAGCTAAAATTTCTAATAACATAAATGGTGTTCAATGTGGCCTATTAAACAATGTTATCAGCACATTTTAAGTCCATTGACAAAAAAACATAAATGTTTCTTTCTAAACTGGCACCTTCCTATCCACACTCAAATTGCCCATTTTCAAAAGAGGCGATCCAAAGATAGGTGGTAACTATTTTAATTTTACCTGTTTTTAGCAAAATGTTTGAAAAAACTGTTCCTGGATCCACTTGTTAATTTTCTCGAAAAACACAAAATTTTGTGGGATCAACAATTTGGTTTCAAACCAGGAAAGTCAACTGTTGGAGCAATCACACAACTTGTAGATTTTATTGTAGAAAACTTTGAGACTTCTTAAATGACACTCGTGTCTTTCTTGATCTCTCAAAAGCATTTAATATAACTGTTAATCAGAATATATTGCTACACAAGCTGGAAGGCTGGGGTGTATGGGGGATAGCATACCAGTGGTTCCATTCATACTTAAGCAGCAGAAGTCAGTTTGTTCAGGTCCAGAATGCAGTGTAAAATAGTATTAGGATATACCAAGGAATCCCACAGGGATCCATCTGTGGTCCTGCTCTTTTCTTGATTTATGTGAATAACAGCAAAAACACTAAGGCTTGATATATGCATCAGCCAGTAGATATGCAAAAGACACGACTCTTATGTTTCTGAGCTGAATCTCTGACTTCAATTCCTCTGTTAAAAATGTCCTGGTAAATAATTTCAAAACTAATCATGAAAAGAAAAATTACAACTTCTTTATATGTGGGTTCAATATTTATGAAGCACCAACAGTGATGGTGGATAACATTGTTCTGGAGGAAACTGATTCTGCTAAACTTCTAGGAATACATCTAGATAAAGGGTTAACCTGGAAAGATCAAATTGTAAGTGTGTGTGCTGAAGTGGCGTCTGGAATTTTTGTCCTTCAAAATGTATCAAAGCTTCAATGTATGTCTGATGTTTTAATGATGGCTTGCTACGGATTAATATTTCCATACCTGTTCTATGGAATTTCTGTGGGCAATTGTGCTATATTAAACTTTGAGAGTATTCAGACTGCAAAAAAAAAACCGTTTCGATCATTGCAAAATTGAACAACAGAGTCATGTCTAAGTGCCTTCAGGGAGCTCAACTTGCTAACTCTACTCGTATTTTTGTATCTGTATATTTTAGAGACTTCATTTTAGACACACTTTCGAGCCTGACAGCATAGAACAGCAGCATTTGAACGCCTCCATTCTCAAGCTGGGATCACTAAATTTAGAAACCAATCCAAACAAATTTTAAACATTACCTTGTGCTTTTTACTCAATTGGTGAGTTGGAGCACACTTGGGATTGATATTCAGGGCAGTGTTGCAATCCTTTGGGTTGATCCACAAATTTTCTTTGTATGTGTATAAATGTATGCCTGCATGCAACAGAATGGAAAGTCGAGAGAATGGATTGTTTTTAAAATAAATACTATGAAAAATTGATATTATTATTGACTATATTGCAGTACAATGTAATATATATTGTAAACACAATAAATGTATTCTATTTTTGTTAAGTTATATTTGCAAATAAATTGTATATATGTTTCTTTAATACAATAAATTGTACTGGGGTTAAGAGGAAGAGAGAACTCATAATTATAAATTCACCTGTAACTAAGCCAAGTTTCATTCCATTACTAACTCTGTCTAGATGCAATCTTATCTGAAAGTGGAATCATACACCTCCAAAAACAAAAAAAAAAAAAACCTTAACACCGTCTTTGAAAAATGAATTGTATTTAAGTTTCATGAGATATTATTTTGATTTAATGTTTATGAATGCAATTTTTAAAGTAATTTTTTGTGTATTATAAAATTGGTAATTTTTCAGGTTGAGGAAGAAAAAGTACAATGTCCTATCTGTCAGCGAAACTTTGCACAATCTAAGGTTGAGGTAAGTGTACTGCCCAAACATTAAAATATTCATTAAAATTTTTACTGCCTACAGTATTTTCAGGCAAATTGTGTTACTTGTTTTTTCCATTTATAAAAAAGAAAAACTTTAACTGTCAGGAAGTAGCGCCTTCAGTTTAAATATTATACATGTATGAGATTTATCTTGTTGTGAAGCTTGTTTCTTCCTCTTTATAGACACACAATCAAAAACATTTTATTAAAAAATTTTAAACTGTAAATATCATTGTACAATTTTGAAAACGCACAATATGTACATGATTGTTTTAGCCAAAATGGAATCTACTGTTAGATTTTTCTGTAAAGCATGAATTTTGAATAAGAAGAATTATTATGTCAAACACCTTAAAATGAAATACTTTCACTTTAATGAGAAAACAGTGATGACTTTCTTTACTTGTTCATAATTTGAACCAGATTTATTTTCTATCACTGTATCTTTAATTCAAAAACAAAATTATAACAAAACATGTAGTTCTGCAGCAGTAGCACAAAAATATTAATCAAGAGTAGTAGTTTTGTGGGATTAAAAAGTGTCAAGCAACTTTTACTGAGATCATGTTTTGCTATTTGGAATAGTCATTAGTTGACCGATCACTCCTTGAAATATTACTGTGTACTTATGGGAGTATGGGACATCTTTCCATGTACAATCCATGTACATCCATGTACAATTAATTATATTAGCCCACTAAAACTATTATTACCAAACTCGTACTGCATACACCTGTTTTTCATCATTTATACAGGTTATGTGCATAAATGGTTGATTTTTCGTAATATTAGTATGGCTATGGTTTCATATATGTGTAATAAAATTCGCTTTCTAATACTAGATGAAATTTGATACAAAATGGCTATATTTCATTTCTAATTTTCTGACAACTTCATGTAAAAATGTTAATTATTTAATATTATTATAAGTTTAATTATTAATACATAAATAATTTTGTGTGTGTGTGTGTATATAATTTGCAATAAATACTGGATCACAAAAAGTACTTGTTCCGCTGGGACTCAAACCCGGATATATATATAAAACATATAATAACAAAAGTAAGCTATTCAGAAAGTAAGGAATATTTCCACATGACGCCACCAGGCACTTGCCAATCATGTTCATGTTCGGCACTGCAGTCACCTTCCAGCCATGACAACGGGAACATCTCCATGCAGCCAGTTTTTTTATATTTGAATTTTAAATGTAGTGCAATCAAAAATCCCACCAGTTGTGAAATGCGGTATCTGATTTGTTTTGTATTGGTAAAAAACTTAAAACCAATAGAAATTCATCAGGTACTTTGTAAAGTGTACAGGAACAACGCATGTACTGTCAGGAAGTAGCGCCTTCAGTTTAAAAATGGCAGAACAAACATGCATGATCCAGAGAAGAGTGGACGTCCGAGCATTGTGACTGACGATCTAGTCACAAAAGTTGATAAAAAGATTCACAAGAAAATGACCGTTTCACAGTAACTGAGGTTTCTCTATGTTTCCTACAAGTTTCACAGACTTTATTGTTTAAAATTGTGTCACAGAAGCTAGGCTAGCACAAATTTTGTCCAATATGGGGTGCCAAAAATGCTTACAGATCACCATAAAGAACAACGAATGGAGGCAGCTTTGACATTTTTGGAGGCCTACCATAGTCATGGTGTTGCACTACTGGATCGAATTTTAACAGGAGACGAAACCTGTGTGAATTATGAGACAAAATTACAGTCAATGGAGTGGGGGCACACAAGTTCCCTCAAAAAACCGAGGAAATGTATGCAAACTTTTTCGGCAAAGAAATCATGGCAACAGTGTTCTTCTTTTTGATTGGTGCAACAATAAACTCAATAAACTCTGAGCGGTACTGCCAAAACTCTCCAAAACAAGTGCAGAGGAAAATTTTCATAAAAATATTGCTTTTGTATGATAATGCCCGACTTCACACAGCAAACTAAGCAAGAACTCTTGAACTCGATCAAATGGAAA
Source organism: Homalodisca vitripennis (assembly GCF_021130785.1). Classification (NCBI taxonomy): domain Eukaryota; kingdom Metazoa; phylum Arthropoda; class Insecta; order Hemiptera; family Cicadellidae; genus Homalodisca; species Homalodisca vitripennis. Next base: position 65,651,842 of record NC_060207.1, read on the forward strand.
GTTTTTCTTCATCCCCTTCTAAAATCAGGATCTTGTTCCAAGTGGTTTATCACTTGTTCCCGAAAATGAAAACCTGGCTAGCAACACAACATTTTGGTGATGAAGAACTCCAGGTACGCATCACTGAGTGGCTGAGTTCGCAGGCGGTAGAATTCCACGACACAGGAGTTTCAAAGCTTGTCCATCACTATGATAAGTGCCTGAATTTGTCAAGCGATTATGTAGAAAAATGGTACTGTAGAGCATCGGTTATCTGAATCCGGATCCTAGATGGCACTGTGTGGTCTTGTGTATGCCTACCACTTGTTCCTTCGCATCGTTGGCATCGGTTATGCAGTTGAAAAGCATTGAAAAGTTCGTATTCATTGATAAAATATATTGTATCAATAAAACTCGTGTAACATATCGGCAGTAGGCTCTATAATATCTATAATTATATCATCTACATTGTCATGCCTCTGAACACGCAGTGCTGCTCACGGATTAGTTTCTCTGGCGACATTAAAAACCAGCAAGAGTGGGGGAGTTGGATAGGGCTGGATTGGTCAAACAGAAAACATGGTAATAACGGAACCGGCCGGCAGGAGCACATGTGGCGTAGAGCTGTGTGCACTCAACACGGTCTACCATTCCACTACAGAATAATGTTAAGTACAGTACTATTCCACGTTCACCTAACCTCACTTTGTCACTGAAATCAGTGTTGTTTTAACCTGTGTGCTATTGTTAGTTGTGCTGCGTGATTTCTAACAATATCAGCAAAATGTAAACGTGTTGTTCTCAGGTCATCTGATAGGCTTAAAATTGTAGATCGATTTAAAAAAGGCACAAGTGGATCAAGCTTAACATGGAAGTTTGACATCGGAAATACAACAATAAATGACATCTAAGAGAACAGTAAATCTATCACAAAGGTTGTGTGTACTAGACAGTGAAGATGGCAGCTTGCATAGGAATAGTTTTCCTGAATACTATGAAAACAGCAGAAAATCAGGACTTGGACACTGCAGTTTACATATGGTTCATGCAGGTAAGGGGTCAAGGCCAACCCACAAGTGGTCCTTTGATTTGCGAAAAAGCATTGGAAATTAACAAAAAATTAGGGGGTAGTGACAATTTTAAAGCTTCCACTGGTTGTCTGATGTGATTTAAATCTAGGCATGGGATTAGAAAGATATACATATTCAGGAGAAAAAGCTGTCAGCTGACACTGATGCTGCTGAAAAGTTCAAAGGACGGTAACGTCTACAATGCAGACAATACTGGGTTATATTGGAAGAAAATGCTGACCAAATTCTCTGTTTCTAAAAAGAAATGGTAAGTGCCTGGATTTAAAGCCAGCAAGTCTCGTATAACAGCTATAGTATGTGGAACCAACATGGGCGCACATAGCCTACCTTTGCTGCTCTTTGGAAAAATTTATGAATCCATCATGCTTTAAAGAAATAAAACAACTTTCCGTTATTTAAAAAAACCAAAAAAACTCGTGGATGGATACCAAAATATTTATTAAGTGGTATGACTGTATTCATCCCAGATGTTAAAAAAGTCAGATGAAAACGGGGGATACTGGAAATGTGCTATTGGTAATTGGTAACGTTCTGAGTCATCCCTCAAATCTTTCACTTGCGAGAGAAGATGGAAAGTTTAAGGTGACTTTTAGCTACCGAATGATACCTCAGTCCTTCAACCCATGAACCAGGGAGTGATTGAGCCTTTCAAGCGTTACTACAGAAAAGCGTTGCTTCATAGTGTGCTATTTGACCAAGAAGAAAATAAAACAATCGTTGAAATCTACAAATATACTAACTTAAAAGATGCTGTATACATAGCTGCAGAAGCATGGGTTAATGTCAAAGAGACTACCCTAAAAATAGCCTGGAACAAGCTTTGCCCAATATTTGACTGTGAAACTAGGTCTACACCTGAAGAACCAAGAAAACATTCATAGTTTGTGATGAGAATGGTCCTGGCTATGAACTGTTGACAGATGACAACGTAATAACGCAGGTACAAGAAGCTAAAGGTAACATTGATGAAAACGATGATCAAGATGATGACAACATTTCAGTTAAAAAAGGTTCAACCAATGAAGAAGCCTTCCAGTGATTTGAGACCGGCATTAAATGGTTGGAACAGCTGCTGTCTTTAAAATGCCTATGAGACTTAGATGAAAAAAACAGGTGTTAAAGCTTAAGCAAACAAACTTATTCAACTTTTTCTTTTAGGTTAATATTGTACTGGTTTATCATATGTATCTAATTTTGGGTAAATTTTTTACCATTCCTATTTTATCTTATTTGTAGTAAATTTTGTATTGTTTCTATGATATCTGAGTGACTGAGCCAAATTGTATTTACTGTATGTGCAATTTCTACTTATGTGTTTGTTACCTTCACATTCATCCCACAATATGTTACCTTCACATGATGTATTATATTTTTGTATGATATTAAAAAGTGGTATTGTTTGTTCTAGTCCAAAAATGTGTGTTTTTTTGCACTCCCACCCTCAACAAAAAATTGAACATTTTTTAAAGTGATGTTTGATTATCCAAAAACCCTCCTCCACTGTATTTTAGTCCCTCTTTCTCATATATATATATATATATATATATATATATATATATATATATATATATATATATATATATATATATATATATATATAATAACAAGTTTTTCTTATACTTGGTTTTTATAATTCCAAAATGTTGCTTACTTTCTGAATAGCCCTCGTGTATACTCATAAAACATCGTATACATTACTTTTTTGTGGATTTTTAATTAATTAATAAACATTTTTTTATTTATGTTTATATATCAGTTGTACATGTTACAAAGTATAAAAATAAATTTAATAATTTGTTACTCAGAATCATGCAGCAACATGTGAAGGTTACTCAGGGTCTGGGTCACCAATGGATGTGGAAGAAGAGGAGAGCTAATCCAATGACCAGGTATATTTACTTCTGTATTATATAACATAGGGTACAATCTGTGAAAAGATTTCTTCACATACTCTGGTCTCATTTCTAATTCTGTAATGTCTTCAAATAGTTATAAATTATTAAAAGAAGCTGTTTTAATAAAGGGGGATTTGTGATTATGAAGTAAATAATGATTGTGTATTGATAAGAATATATACCTAAAAGTAAACAGTTTAGATATGATTTGTTGTATGTTCTTTGCCAAAAACAAAAATATATGAGATATGTTAAAAAAGTAAGGGAATTTTTCATTTTTTGAAATGTTTATTTGTCTTCATCGAAACACTTCTCAAAGACGATATTTGGGATAGCCTTTAGCTCTTTCAGAGATGTACTTTTAATGTCATCTGTGCCTTTAAAACTAAGGCATAAAATAAGAATAACACTTTTTTAATGGTCAAACAGAGCCATGACTGGAAAATATGGAGGCTGAGGCATCTTTACAGTCCTGTTATCAATACAAAATTCACAAACAAGCAATGAAGTGTGAGCAACTGCGCTGTCATGGTGTAAAAGCCATGCAAAAAATGAGTTTTGCCACAAATCTGGAAATTTTTTTCCATTGCTTCACGCAAACAGCTTTGAACTTGCAGGTAGTAGTACTTTGTGGTAAGAATTTATATTCGCTCTGCCATTAAATTCAAAGAACACAGTGATCATAACCCTCATGTTCAATTGTACTTGTCAAGACGTTATTGGTGTTGGCGATCCAGAATGCCTCCAGTGGGATGATTGAGCTTTAACTTTAGCTTCAACTCATATCATCTTTTAAAAATAAATTCTCTGCGGGGTATGACGATGTCCCTATGCCTATTATAAAAAATGCAAAATATCTATTGATTAAACCATTGATGCATGTTATTAACTCTTCTTTTGTGAGTGGAATATTTCCAAAAAAAAACTGAAAAGTTCTTAAGAAATAAGTTTTTAAGAAAGGTAGTACAACTGATCCTACTAATTATCGTCCATTGTCAATACTGCCAACCTTCTCCAAAATATTTGAGCGTGTAATGCATATTAGGTTAGTGGAATTCTTAGAAACTAATGGGTTGTTTGAGGAGGAGCAGCATGGGTTTAGGTCGGGTAGATCTGTCATCACTGCTGGAATTGAGTTTGTGGAGTCAGTTCTGGATTCTGTGGACTCGGGTAATCGTGCTTTTGGTATATTTATGGACCTCAGCAAAGCATTTGACAGAGTCTGCCATAACACTCTTATTAGAACATTAGAACATTTAGGGGTTGTGGGTGTGCCGTTGAACTGGTTTATTTCCTATCTTAAAGAAAGAAAACAATACGTTGAACTTCCTCATATTCAGAATGGGCAACTAACCTCTGTTAAATCAAAAATGAAAATAATTAAATATGGAGTCCCTCAAGGCTCTATACTTGGCCCCCTATTATTTCTGTGCTATATTAAAGGCTTGCCGAATACTGTATTAAATTTAAATAATAAAATGTGTTTGTATGCAGATGACTGTAACCTAGTTATATCTCATAAATCTCTAAACGAAATAGTAAATATAGCAAACCAAAATATGACATCAATATATAATTATTTTTGTGAAAAAAATTTGTCACTTAATGCAGATAAAACTAAATATATTTAATTTTGTACACACAAAAATAAACTCAGTCCACAGCCAAAAATTGAGGTTCAAAACACACAAATAGAAAGAGTAGATCAAATTAAATTTTTAGGATAATTGAGGTTCAAAACACACAAATAGAAAGAGTAGATCAAATTAAATTTTTAGGATTGACATTGGATGAATGCTTAACTTGGGATGGTCACATACAGGTAATTCAAAGGAAAATATCTTCTGGTCTTTACGCATTGAAATCAATTTCAAAATATTGTAATCTGGAAACTTTAAAAATGGTTTATTACTCACATATTCACTCACATATTTCTTTTGGTGTTGCTTTGTACGGAGCAACCAGTAATGCTAATTTGCAAAGTATTTTGCTGTTACAAAAAAAGGCTATGAGGGTTATGTTAAATTTACAGAGACAGGAGTCAGTGAAACAAATATTTTCGGATTTAGGTATTTCAACTGTTTATGGGCTTTACATTATGGACACGATATTATAAGTAAGGAAAGCTAATTACAGCTTACCTAGATTAGGCACCTTCTATAACTATTCAACTAGACACCGTAATCAATTGGCAGCTCCACAGATTAATTTACAGTTCACAAGGAAAAACCAATAGTTGCAGGCATTAGATTTTACAATAATTTACCTAAAGATATCTTAGCAATTGACAATTTTCAAAACTTTAAAAATAAGCTAAAGCAGTATTTGATCAGTAGACCACTTTATTCTTTTGATGAGTTTTTTGTTTTTAGTTAGTAGCCTTAAGGACTGAAATGTAAAATACACAAAATAATCTTGTATATAATGATAACCGTTATAATGACCGATTTGTCATGGGCCTAGAATATAAATTTTGTAGATTGAGTAGGCATTATGCAAAAATAAACATTGACTATTACTGCAAATAAATGGATATTTTCTAACAGTACATTTCAATTGCTATATACAGTAGAACAGATGATTTTTATAATATTGGGATAAATATATTGACAAAACTATACTATTAGTTTACTAGTAAATTTTTTTGTGTTTGAAAAAGTTTGCAAGACATAATTCATAGAGAAAGTTTCTTCCACATATTTACAAAATTATTTATATTTCTATATGCCATATGACATTTAACATTGTGCAGATCAGGTTAAATACAACTACCATTAGTATTAATGGATGGTTATCATTATTACATGCTTTTACTTTTTATATCTATGCAATGCTTTAGTACAGTATATTCTTTCATAACAAAAAAAATTGCAAAAAAAATACTACTTAACCCGGGAGTCGGGGCGCCTAGTCTCACAGACCCGACTAAGATATATTTTTTGTTTTGAGGTTGGTAGAAGAGACCTTCAAAGCCCAAGTTCTGTGTAGCTGTCTAACCCTAGTCACTAGTCATCGCCTGCATGTGGTTGGATTGAAGTCACTTACCTATTTCTAGAAAATTGCAGTTCGGGTCTGTCAGACTTGGCGCCCCTACTCGTGTAACACAATTGGTCATTGGTTGAATTTTTATAAAAACTGTTTATTTTTTGTTTCATAAAGATAAAAGCATCGATTTTTTGTTTAAATAAAAGAAACTATTTTGTTAATATTATATTAGTTTTATTTGAGATTTAATTTTAAAATGGCTGATGAACAAGAACAAGAACGTATTAGACAAATTCTGAACGAAAGCTTCGCTAGCTCTGTTGAAGATGTACTTATTGACAACTCAGATAATGATGAGGAGGACATTGTTGAGGAGTTCATGGAACAAACAGACACTGAGCAAGAAGGGGAGTATAGTGAAGAGGACATGGAAGAAGATCATTAACATGAACAGATACAACCAAGGTTTCCCTGCTACATTGTAAAAGACAGAACAACAAGGTGGAGGATTCACTGCCCTCCAGCATGATCGGTAAGGACCGGGCAATCAAATATAGTTATTCATCTACCAGGTGTAAAACCCTACGCTAAGAATGCAAAAACACCTGTAGAGTGTTGGGGATTGTTTCCTATGTACCTAAAAAAAGAAAAAATGTACTCTTAGCTTCGAGTATGCATGATGATGATGCAATTGATGTGACAACAGGTGACGCCAATAGTTACAGATATAGTTACTTTTTATAACTCAACCAAAGGTGGAGTAGATACTCTAGATGAGTTGTGTGCAACCTATGATGTTGCTCGAAATACAAGAAGATGGCCAATGGTAATACTCTTTTCTCTGTTGAATGTAGCTGGAGTGAATTCTCAAATTATATACATTGCTAATAACAATCAAGACAAAACTATTCAAAGAATTTTATTTAAAGGAACTGGCACTGGCTCTATCATCTGAACATCTTCAACGAAGATCTCTGCAGAAAAATCTCCCTACTGAGATTCGTCAAAGGCAGCAAGAGGTTGCTGGGACTTCAGCTCAAGTCGTAAAAGCAGACGATTTCCCACCAGGAACTAGAAAAAGGTGTTATTTGTGTAAAAGCGACAGCAAAACTAAGTACAGTTGCAAGTACTGCCGAAAGTTTATTTGCCTTCGCCACGCTGAACATTCGTGCTCTGGATGTCAAGCTACAGTGCAACAGAAAACTTTCTTCCCAAGGTTCCATTTTATTACTTAATGTCCTTTAGAAAATACATTTTGAATTTGTTTAATATACTATTAGGTACATTTTTCATTCTCAATTATTAATACTAGATGACCATTTTTATTTTTAGAGGACATTTTTCTTACCACTACATAAATTTCAGTCGTGTTTATTAAATGTATATAATTATCACAAAATGTTTTATTTTTTATATTTAGTATCTTATAAATCTTTAATAGGAACTACAAAATATATAAAAATTAATCAAAAATTGTTATTACATTATTAGTGTTAAATAATCAATAATATAATAATGGGTCTGTCAGACCCGGCGCCCCTACTCACGTTACAAACTAGGGCGCCCCGATTCCAGGGTTAAAGATTATTTATTTACGTTATCCTTGTATTCTTTTGAAGACTTTTTTTGTTTCAATATGTAAATAACTTTTAAGTATTGTTGGGTATGTTTAGAAATGTATAAAATCCCCTGAAATTACCTAATAATTACCTTAACTAATGACTGCCTTGATGTAAAAATTGCTTTAACTTACTCTGTAGAAGGCTACATAGCCAAATCTTACTTTTTCAGTGAGTCAAACTGATTTTTATGTTTGACTATATAAATGATAAATTTGTATTGAGATGCTATTCTTGTTATCTGTCACATGTCTGAATAAAGAAAATTAGAATTTGAACAGGAGGAGCATACTGGTTCAACAGCTTTAGTTAAATATTAATAGTTGTTCTAATAGTAAAGAATATACAAGTAACACTATTATCAAATCAAACTTGTATCAATGTAAATTAAATGACTATATCCTGTTGTTTATGATAATTCAGAATTGAAGAGAATGAACATGGGCATGTTTGTTCCTAAAAACAAAAAACATGGAAGTAGTCTACATGCCCGCGATCACTTCCATAGTGAAGGTATAAATGACCAACTATATAAACAACCTTGAAATATTTTAAGATTAATCATAATTTTTAAATGCTGTCTTAACACAATTAAATACCAACATAAAACCTCTCGCTGTGCGGAAAAACCATCCAATTTTATTTGACTTAGTCAAAATATTAATGTCAAACACAAAGTTCTTTATTATGCAAATGGAAATATTTTACTGTACAAGCATATTGTGCTGCTTACAAAAAAAAAAAAAAAAAAAAAAAAAAAAAAAAAAAAAAAAAAAAAAAAAAAAAAAACTTACTGAACTGAAAAGAATTGGAACAAGAGAAATTAGTCTATTTTTGTGATTCTCCTTCTGACAATCAGCAAAGCAAGTATGTTGATAACTATAACTTGACATCAAATATAGCCATCCAATATAACTCATACTTAAAATTACACCAAAAGCAAATGTCAGTAGAGGCATAATTACAGAATAATTTTTTTTTTTAGTTAGTTTTTTAAAATATTGTAAATGCAAACAACATTCACATAACTGTAAATTATATTTTAATAAGGAGGTAAAAATAACTCACGACAGTTACGAAGGCCATCCCTGTTGTGAAGGTGGTAAAATGGCAGCTGATTGCTTGGTCAGAATCCATAGATAGCAGTCAAGTTCTTTGTATGTATTCACAGTGTATTATGTGCAATTAACCATGAATTCTTGTTTTAAAACCGATTTTTTACTGTAGCTATGTATATGCAGGCCAATTGAATTTGTATAGGTTTTTATAAATAATTTTACATTATTTTTTATTTTACATAGAGTAAACTTTCTATGTAACTTTCTTTATAAAATAGATTAAAGGTGTTTTACTTATTAAAATGTATTCAGTTTTATATTAAAATTAAGAATGATTTTGCTTTTAAAATACAAGAAAATAGGTTTTATAGGATATTTTTATGTTTACCTGATTTTGCTCTTGTTGAAATCTTCTCTGTTTGAATGTGATTCAAGAGGGCTAATATTTCTGAAAAAGTGTGATCTGTAATATCAGGATAAAACTATTTGTTCCTGAAGGACATATTAGCTACACATACAAATTTGCAGTTTTCTATAAAGTCACAAAAACATTATTTCATATACCTTTTTTGTTTATGAACTTTTTCGTGGAAAAAAAAAATACTGATCACTGTCAGAAAACTGAATACAGACATTTGTTTCTTATGCAGTTGTCATTTGGTATATCTAGGTTTTTATGTGTATTTTAACAACCCTATAACGGGGTTGAAGTTAAAACATTTAATACACAACTGCCAAAAAATTTTTATTTTCTCATGAAAACGTTCATGATTATCATTAATTATTTCATATGTTACAGCTGTAATCTACAGTTCCTGACAATAACAACAAATATATGTAATAATACATTGTTTCGACAAAGCATAGATTTTTAGTTATGTTTTGAAGGCTGAAAACATAGTGACCATTTTGAACTTTTACTATGGCACCAGTTCTAGGGTTAAAAAATCTTACTATAATGCAAAAATATTATTTATTTAATAGTTTGGTGTATAGCTTATGAACACTGTAAAAGGCAAATCCAGAATTAAGAAACTCTTTACATTATATGTATTAATTGTAACTTTAAAAATTTTGTTTCAGATTGTTTGAACATTTTGCCAGGAAAGAAGTAAAACCCACTATATTGAGTCATTTAGTTGATAAAAGTTATTATTGTACAGTATATTTATACTTTATATGATATTAAAGTAAAATTCATAATTTATAAATATAAACTAAGTTAAGAACTGAATGTGATTGTTATTATTTCCAGTATTGTTTATTAAATATGTGAAAAAAACATTACCACAAATAATTTTAGTTTTCATTATGTTTAGTGTAAAATATATGAGAGTCATTGACACCATACTACTATCCAATTTTTTAACCATATAACTCATGTTTATACACATTTTCCTTGTAAAAAACCAAGAAACTGAGGAAACTTCTTACTTATCTTCATCCTATAAAGACGTATGTGCTGCTGCTCCAGGTATGACAGAATATTTAGGAAGGATAGGGGTTGTGGGTTTGAACTGTCTCGTACTGAATAGCCTTCTATAGAGGGATAGTGGGCATTATCTTCCCACCTTTGAAAAAGAGAAAGCTTTCTATGTTTCAGCCTCTATCAGTCGAAGTGTGCAAAGGACTGGTACTTCATGTTTAGGTTTGCAACATCCTTTATTACTAAGGGAGAACCACTCACTGCAACAATCATCCTGTACAATAGACTAAACCTATCAGTGAAGTTATCTCTTTATCTTGACATGTTTGGTTAGTGGTGAACTACTCCTGGACACCCATTGGGTCACTATGGTATGACAGTTTTTGCTATACTCAGTTTAGTTTCTAAGGTATAAACCAGCTAGGCCAGGGGTGCCCAACCTTTTTTACCCAAGGGCCACATTGTAAAGCCTTTATGGCCAGGCGGGCCAACATCCCAGGGGATTTGGAACCCCAAACAAAAGGTATTGCCCGGGGTTTGTTCCAGAAATCTTGTGCAAAATATGAGTTTTAAGGTTATTTGGCCCTTGTTTCCTGATTATTGTAATTTCTTATTATTTATTAGTTGTTAGGTAAAGGTTTATAATATATTATGTTTTTAGGTTCTTTTAGTAGAAATATAAATATAAACCCAGACTTTTGGATGTTTGCTCTAATTTTGAGGGGAACAATAAAAGTCACCAATAAATTGAATACATTGATTTTAATTAATCCTACTAGGATACTAGGACATACAAATTACCACCATAAATGACAAAAAGTGGGGTTGTTTTGTTTACATATTTTAAAATCAAAATACCAGTATTGACAAAAAAGTTCAATGAGATCCTTAGAAAGATTGCTTAGTGCTGAGAATATCTTTTCCACTTAGGCTCAAACTTAGTGGTCCCAATCATTAAATAAAGATTTTAAATGTTCATCTGTAAGGGATGACCGAAATTTTGATTTGATAAAGTTCATCTTGGAAAATGCCTGCTCACATACATAAGGCGAAAATCCGAACAACGAAACCATGGTGTTCGAGCAAACTTCTTTATGTTCTTGAAATCTTCTTCCGGCAAAGCACTATAGAAAAGACAACAGATCGCCTCTTTTTAAGGCATTCTTGATAATTTTCCTTGTGCGTTTCATTTGCTGTGTTAGGTCAATAATTTCAAGTTGAAGGGATGGAGGCACAGTATCAATATCACACTTGAATGGATTTTGAAACATGTTGATTCTACCACACTCTTGTCAAAATCTTCAAATCTTTTGTTTAAACTGCTGACTCAATTGGCTGACGAACTTTAGCATAGCGAACTCAGAAGGGAACGGCACACTAGCTTCAGATACAAATTTTTGACATGTTGTTCAAAGTGGTTTAAATTCTTATTACTTAGCTGCTTCTCAAAGAGGGACAGTTTTTTTCTAAAAGCATTTACGTGATGGTATGCATTGGTAACAAGAGAATTAGGTCCTCTGTAGTTTTAAGTTTAAACAGTTGATATGCACTGTGATGTCAACTAAAAATGCTAACTTCCACAACCACACCGGATTAGAAAGTACTGGCTCTTGACGACCTTGTTCTATCATAAAAAATATCTATTGCTTCATGAAGTTCAAAAAAAGTTGTAAAACTTTACCCCTACTAAGCCATCGGAACCTCACAATGGTAGGGCACGTCTGGGTAGTTACTGTCTATTTCTGACCAAAAATGCCTTGAACTGGCGGTGTTTTTTGGGGGGGACGACCGTATGTAGTTTACTGTTTTCACAACAATTTCATCACTTCTGATATTTCCAAATGTTTTCCACACAAAGCCTGCTGATGGATGATACAATGTAGTATGATGGGTTTCTCTCCACTAGTGCCTTCCACTGCTTTGTATACGTTTCCAACTACACCTGTTTTGGTACCACTCATGTTTTTACCTCCATCCGTAGTCACTCCTTTTAATTTTGTAAAATCAAGTCCGAGACCTAAAATAGTTTCCTTAATTTTAGAAAATATTTCCACACCAGTTACAGTAGTTTTCATTGAATGAACTCCAGCCAGTTCTTCAGTAATTTGAAATTCACTATTTACACCTCTTACAAACATACTGCTGCATCAGAGTTATCCGTGGATTCATCCAAAGCAATTGAAAAAACATTCAAACTTTTCACAGGCTAACATTAATTGATTGTAGACGTCTTTGCCGATATCTTCGGTTCGGCGAGTCATGGCGTTACGAGACAGACTAATAGAGCCTACCAAAGAAAGTTTGTCAGGACAAAGCTCTTCAACAGCTTTCAAAATACAACTTTTGACTATTTCACCATCACTAAAAGGTTTACCTTCCTTAGCTAAAATGTGAGCAATTTTGTAGCTTGCTCTTTACAACAGACTCATTTTCATCATTACGTTTAGTAAATATATTTCTCTGTGATGACAAAGATGCTTTCATAGCATCTACTTTTTCTATTCTAAGTTTACCTGAAAGCTGAGCATATTTACTTTGTCCGTGTTTCGTGTCAAAATGCCTTCTGATGTACTCCTTTAACACTGCTATTGATTCGTTACAAAATAAGGCACAAGGCACTGTTTCAGTTATTCACAACAAAATATTGCTCACTCCACATCTCATTAAAAATACGACACTCATTGTCAATCTTCCTCTTTTTGGTACTACACATTGCGATATAAATGTTATTAAATAATTCGCACTATTATTAAAATTCAACTGCTGCAGTATTCAACACGTAAAGTCTGATACCACAAACACTCTTGTCTGCAGAGACACACGGGCTGTAGCACTAGCACTAGGATTGCGGGGGTGGGGTGGGGAGGTAGTGGAAATAAACAAGTCACGTGGCGAGTGGTGACCTTGAGTTGGGTAGGGGTTAAGTTGCCGCACCGCGCGCTGTGCCGTGCTTTATGCGCGCTCTATTCGCCAGCCGGCAGCCACCACCGTAGTCAGTGAAACCTGTCTGCAACTACTTTACTTCTTTCAACACTCATACTCCACCAAATGAATACGACTCGTTCTACGTGAAATCAGCTGGACTGCTTGGTTCTCAAAATTTGTATTTATTTAATATTTCAAATGCTTGTAAACAAATTTGGTTGTTTTGGCAACAAGGCGGGCCACATAAAACTGACTCGCGGGCCGTAGGTTGAGCAGCCCTGAGCTAGGCAGACACAAGATTGGTGATTTTGTACACGTTTTTGTAATACGATGTTTGCATATGTTAATGGAATATAGTCCTGTATTCTACATTTGAAAAATGTTTTACAAACTTAGTAACTGTGATGTTTTTACAAATATTGACTGATTTTGTTTGAGATACATAGACAACCCTCATGTTTCTATAGACATTTGTTGCCATAAACACATTTAGAAGATCATAGAATTATTACTGTAGTAATACGAGAAAGGTTAACACTAAAGATGGATCGAATTCGAATCCACCGAATCTTCAACAAAAATTCGGATTTGAGAATCAATTTATGGGATTCGACATTGGAGGCATTTGACTGGGGAGATCCGTTGCGCCATTAGTTATTGGCTGATCAACAGTTCATAATTTACCGATCATGTAAACATGTTTTTGCTGTATATTTGTAAATAATATTGTGCTTACAGTTAATATTCTCTATATATATGTTAGCATTGTGACGTGAGTCTATTGTGTTTATTTGTGGACGACAGCTGATCAGCTTTACGCAAATTACTGATTGCAAAAACGTAATTCTTGCGTATAACAACTCATAGATAGGTAACCAAATGATAAATTATAATAGTTTTGTAAATTGTATTTTCCACATTTACGTTTGTGAACATTTAGTCTGCTGCAACTATTCTCAGGAGACAGTTGATACTTATTACGCATCTTGTCTCCATTACCAATTGCTAAAACATTCTTTTTGTACTTTGTATCTGAAAACCCATAAGTAGATAACCTGATTAATAAATCATCATTTTTAAATAATATTTTGCTTGCAGATAGTATTTTTGTGCATTGCCACAAGTCTGTTGTGTCTATTTGTGAGTTATTGCTGATTGGTAGTACACAAATTACTGATTGCTAAAACACAATTTTTTTATGATAACTTGTAAATAAATAACCTAATCACTAAATTATTGTGCTTTTGTAATATTATTTCCCGCACAGTTTCTATTTTCTATGTTTAGTTTGTGCAATGCCAACCATCTGCTGTGTGTATGCACAGATGTCAACAGCTAATATCTGTTTACTTGACAATGTTTGTAGTGTTATAAAATGTGTTATTCATGTATAAAATATGTTACGTTTTTATTATAATATTTTTTATCATAAAAAATTTTCAAACGTTTAAAGTTTAAAATATGTTTAATAAGTGATACAAATTTATGACCATATTTTTCAGATTAAAAGCATATATTCTGGATGCCCAAATTATAATCTATCATGTGACCATATTTAATATATCAAATTAAAGTAGAAGATAGAGAATTTGTATTTGTTCTTAAAAATTAGCTATTTCTCTGAACCTCTGCAAATCTACAATACAGTGGTATTCTTGAATAATTTCTTTAATTATCAGACAAGTCTTCAAATGTTTAAGAATGACTGAAATTGGATTGGTGATGAATTTGTTTTGTGGATGATTTTCTACTATCTAAGTCCTACTGAGTCTAAATATGAACTTTGGTGGGCAATAAATATAACCATTTTCATTGTTGTAAACAATTTTCTTAAAAGTAATTTAAAATTAAATTTAATAAATTTGAAAAATAATAAAATCTGAAGAGTATTAATATCAAAAGTTTGCACTCCTGAACCGCTTCACACTAATACTGAGTAGAGGTGGGAGAATTCCAATAATTCTATAGTGCTCATGTGTATGGAATTTATTTAATGTGGGAATAAAGTGTCTGCAGACCTTGATAATTCACAACTGAAGATATTTATATTGGGAGTGCATGATCTAGAAAGTTTTGTAAAGGTATGATGAGATAGTGTGAGAGAACAGAAGGTTTTGCTCTTGAAAAGATTGTGATACGAATTAAGGGAATGTCATACAATACTCAATAACAAAAGAACAAATTTCACCAAGAATAAACTGAACATTTAAATTTAAAAAAGGCATAATCATTAAATTTGATGTTTTATTTTGGATGCAAGAAAGTATATCTCAAAGAAAGTTCTAGGAGTATAATTGAATCTTTATAATTAAGCCTTACTCTATAAACATAAAGGAACCAGATGATTCAGCGAGCAGAGTCATGATGTTTTTATGCGAGTAACCCAAAAATAACTGGAATAACCATAGTGTGGGCAGAGATTATGTATCAGAATCAGGTAATTTATTTTGGTAATAACAAAATGTTGTATGAAATAAGTCACATATTAAAATAAGAACAACGAAATAAGGCCACTTGCTATAATTTACATATTTGATACAATCTAACAGGAATTCTTTTACAGAATATGGACATCTCTTTGGTAAAATAATTTTGTATATAGCAAAGAATGTATACAACCAATCCCTTTGAAATAGTCCTTTATGTATAGTGAAACTCCTGCTTCCTTTCAGGGAGATATGAGGGAAAGGAGAGGTATGGTACTTGCATTGCTTGTTCAATGCTGCCTACATTAACTACTTGGTTTGTTTTGTTCATTTGCAATGATTGTTTTTGCTAGTGTTGTTTTGTTCTTCTTTCATTTTTTCATGATGGCAAATTTAAGTAAACAAGTTAACAAAAGTTGTGGAAACTGTTTAAAAACAGTTACCAAGATGATGCTATGGGAAAAACTCAAGTTTAATCTAGTACGTTTGCTCAATTTAAAAATTGCTAAATGTTGATTGATCGTAAACCTTGTTCTGGACGTCTGCCCGATTTGATAAAAATGTTTAAAAATAAGATTTGATAACTTAAGCTCACAAACCAGGGGATGAACTGCCAGATTACTGAGATAAATTGGAGCTCAGTTCATTGGGTTCTGACTGACAACTAAAAGGAAGATTGAGTTGAAACATGTTTTGAAATAACAGCTTAAAACTGATCCAGATTTTCTAAAGCAACAGTCTAGCCAATGGAACACGTCATCCCATCCAAAAAGTCATCAAAACAATGCTAATTTGCCTTTGTGGTGCCAAGGACATAGATGAACTAAGTTGGCTGTCAATCAAACTTTTTATTTGAAAGTTTAAAGAAGTTGCACACAGTCTTAAAAAAAAAAACCTCAATTTGTGGCAATCGGGAGACTGGTTCTTCTACCACAACAGTGCACCTGCACACAAGTGTTTTCTAGATGCCCAGCAAAAAGACATTCTGAGTGGTAAGGAAGATTATAGACTTGCATGTAAAAAGACATATGACCAAAAATTAATAATTGTCCATAAAAACATAAATGCACAACCAATACAAATCACTTTATTTCAAATATATTAAGTATTGAAATGGTGACAGATAATTTAAAGAAAAACAAAATTGTTGAAATAGTGGTTCATCATCTTCTTTCATGTAACACAGCCACTGAGTAGATAGAGTTGCTGATTAATCAATCAGTAAGGGTATTCTTCAATCTTCCTCCGGAGAGACTGCTTTCCTCTGGCAGTAGGTTATGCAGCTTCATTCTAAAGGCGGCTCCACACGCTACGGAAAATCCGAAGGCCTGCCTCAAGGCGCCCGGCCTCGAGGCGAACCTAGAAATAAAGGGGTATCCACACGCTGCGGAATATACGAAGGCCAGCATTGAGGCTTGCCAGTTAGTTCGAGAAATGTCGTCAACAGATGATGACGATGCTCTTGCTGTTGTTGGATTGCTCTTAGCTGTCAAAAGTAGTGAAAGTAAAGTGAAGCGAAAGTTGTGGACTAAAGACTGGTTACAGAAGAGAAAAGTTTATTCCCATGTAAATTTATTAAAAGAGCTGAGGTTCAGCCCGAAAGATTGGCACAATTATTTACGGATGGATGAGGACACATATCTTAGACTCTTATCGTTGGTGGCCCCGATCATCAAGAAAAAGGATACCTTAATGAGGGCCGCAATTTCACCTCATGAAAGATTGAGTGCCACATTACGATTTATGGCTACAGGAAGATCATATGAAGATTTGAAATTTTCTACTGCGATATCACCGCAGGCTCTCAGTTTAATTGTTCCAGAAACTTGTAAAGCTATTTACAAAGTAATTCATAAGGATTTTATGAAGGTAAGTTAAACTCATTTATTATTCAAAAATTATTTTATTGTAAAGAGACATATAAAGATTAAATTGAATGATGTTACACATTATTCATAGGTGCAATTATTGTTCATCATCAGGGAGGTACGAAGAAACAAAGCGTGATGCCGTAATACCTTCATCTGCGTCGTTATGTGGTGACAGTTCAGTAGGTGTCCTAGTCAACTGGGTGAGCTGCTGATAAAAGGGAGGTTTCTTTGTCTTTCTTCCTCCAAGTGAGTCATTGTTAGGTGACAGTTGATTGGGTGCACTGGCAGATTGGTTAAGATGGTACCCTGAGGGTCCCGGAGACTGTAGTGGCATTCCCATTTGATTGTAGCCGCAATATGAATTATTATCGAAAAAGGTGGTAGAATTAGTAGATGCACTTTGAACGGGCAGAGGGACTTCGTGGTGTTGTGGGAATCGCGGCACTTTAGTAAAGCCATGAGAACTTGTTAATGTGCCCATTTGAGCATGAAATAACACATCGTTTATAAATTTCTCGGCTAAGATTCGTTGTGGAACCAGGACCTCGCGTAAAACATTAGCAACGTTTTTACCGAAAATGTCATGCCTGTCTTCGGAAGGTCGAGGATGCTTGAAATGTTCATTCACAGTCTGTAGCAATTCGCCTGTGAGTGTTGCTTGTTGCGTGGGTGTCATCCTTTTTAGAAGCGTTGGACGGGGTCGAGAAGCCGAAAAAAAAACGTCTTCCATGCGAAGTGTCATCTTGTGGTGTCGGCGATTGTACATCATCTGTATGGAAAGAGTCGTTACTGTGTTCAGTATTATCGGCAGTCGCTTGATTTTCATCCTAGAAATTAAATTGACATGTCGTTAGTACTCAATATGTAGCAAGTAAATATAGACAGGGAGTGATGAAAAATGATTTACATATTAAAAATTTACTGTGTAACTCTGAGCAGAGATAAGTTCCCAGACATTTATATATTATTAACATGTATGACTTTCCTTTTCAGTTTCCATCAACCTCTGAGGACTGGAAAAGTGTAGCGAAAGACTGTGGGCAAATGGAATTTTCCTCATTGCCTAGGAAGTATCGATGGAAAACACGTTAATATAATACCTCCGAATGGAAGCGGCTCTCGATATTACAACTATAAAGGTCAGCACAGTTTGGTTTTGATGGCAATAGTTGATGCAAACTATAAGTTTATGCTATGTGACTTTGGGACCAACGGTAGAATCTCAGATGGAGGAGTGCTCCAAAATACAAGTTTCTTTGAAAAACTTGAACTACATGAACTAAATATTCCGGCTGAAGAGACTGTCCGAAACGCCGCTACAGATTGTCTTATGTTTTTGTAGCCGATGATGCGTTTTCTCTGAGACAAGATATGTTAAAACCCTTTCGATTAGCAGATACAACCGCCGATGATAGAAAAATATTTAACTATTGTACATCAAGAGCAAGACGTATAGTTGAGAACGCATTTGGGATTTTGGCATCCCGATTCCGTATATTTCATACAGCAATAAATTTGGAACTGCAAAACATTGATTCGGTAGTCATGGCGTGTTGTTGTTTACATAATTTCTTACTGCAATATGTGCCAAATCGGTATGCCCCTCCTGAATGTTTTGATCGTAAGAATAGTGACGAAGGAACTGTGACTACGGGGTTTGGGACAGGTGGTTGTATGGAACGCTTGGAACGCAGGAACTGTGGAAATACTACGAGAACTGCTAAAGAAATCAGAGAAGCTTTTATGGCTTACTTCACCAACGAGGGTGCAGTTCCTTGGCAAATAAACTACATTAACGGAAATCAAGAAAACTCGGATGACTGAAATAACATGAACGTATGTTTTTATGTAATGCTGAGTAATACTATTTTATTACATATGTTTAAAATCGATACTCACATGTGTAATTTCTTAAATGATTTTGATCTTAAATGTTGGCATCTAAAGTTTGTAATTAAAAACTGAACTAACAAGTATAATTTATGAGTCTCTTTACTTACCTCATTCTCAGAGTCATGATTATCTATATTGGAGATAGACTGACGAGGTGTTTCTTGGTCATTCAAGAAACGTAAGCTTTCAAAATACCACAACTTAGGCTTGTATACTTCGTATGCACCACTGCCGGTTTTCATGGACTCTTTAATTTTTTTTAACCTCTTTTCGAAAACTGCTACGCATATTATTAATTTTTTTAAATTACACAGTCTTTTTTTGCTAGAGGCTCCACTTCTTTCATTTTTTTCCAGTAAAGTGTGGTATGCAGCTTCCCTTTTCGGCCGGTCATGATATTCCTTCGAAGTAGTTTGCCACAAGCACGGCAAATCTCTGAAGAGAGCTATAAATTCCTCTTGATTTTGTTTTGCACGGGCCATGATCATCAAAACAATCAGACACGACACACTACGTACATGAACGACACACCCACTTGTATGTAATGTTCACAAAAAAAACTTATAACGTATAGGCCTACATAGAGTGAAAACAAACTTCACGCGTTTGGACAACAAACACATGACTGACTGCACTGGGGCGCCTCAAGGCCAACCTCCTTCCCCCTCCACACGTTCCGATCGGCCTTGAGATGCAAGGAATGAGAGGCAAACCAAATGAAATTTCGAATTGGGATTTCTGGCCTCCAGGCGTCGGAGTCACAGGTTTACCTCAACAGAATTCTCCATACACACGTTGGGATTTCCCTCGAGGCCGGGCGCCTTGAGGCAGGCCTTCGGATTTTCCGTAGCGTGTGGAGCCGCCTTAATGTAAGAGTGAATATGCTGGACTGTCAATGTCAGCAATTGTTGACACTAATGGACTTTCATTGCTACCATGTCTTCACGTTTGTATTACTTATAACTTTATAATAATTTAAAAATATTCGTACTATATACATGTTTTATGAGAAAAAAGTCTTTGTATAAGCTAGTGAAATCTTGTTAATCTTAATCGTTTGCCTTGAACAAGCGTTCCCCAAAACCTTTATAACTTAAAATAAGAAAAAAACACAATTGGTTTACTGAGTAAATTAAACTAAAAAAACATGAAATTGTACAATTACAATAGAGTTACGGAGAATGAGAGTTACCAAACAAGATATCAATTTAAAATTGTAGTGAAAACTAAAAATACCCAAGTTAAGACAACAGTTAAGGATTTAGAACCTGGAAGCACTTTACATAATAGGAATGTTAACTTTATTTAAACATTTATTCATTTGAGCACTAACTGTTAGAACCATCTTTTAAACTAAAATATGTAAATATCTGGAAAAAGTCATCCATTCTTTAAAAAAAATAAAAGCTCTAATAGATATGGTGATTTAACAAATACAGTGATCAAAGGGGTTAAAGAACAAAATGTTATGCCATTTAATAAACTTGTTCATCACAGGTATATTTCCTTCACATCTGAAAATGTCTAAAATTATACCAATAAAAAAGTGAAGAATATTTCAAATTATTGACCTGTAGTTTTACTTCTTTAATTTTGAACTTATCAAAAGCATTTTATAGTGATAAATATATATAGTGTACATATATTTAATAGAGAAACTCAGCACCCTTGGTACATAAAATAACTCACTTGATTGGTTTAATTCATTGTTAAATGACAGGTACCAGTATGTGGAAACAAGTTATTAAACCCCCAACAATAGACTTATTAAAATATCTTCCAACCTATAACCTGTAAAGTTTGGTATACCACAAGCGTCAATATGGCACCTTTACTTTTTTTATTATCTTTTAAACATGTAAACAATGTATTAACATGTAAAGATAACAGCAAGCTCTATCTATATGCTGATGACTCTAATTTAAAAATAAGAACAAATACACTAGAAAATAATGCTTTCTTATGTTGAATTATAAAATATAAGAAAATGTTTGAACAGTCATAATTTAATACTAAATCTGGTGAAAACAAATTTTGTCTCGTTCTAAACCCCATAAAATTTAATTCACGTTCCTTCATACTTCAATTCCACAAGACATAGCGGATATTCCATAGGACATAATAAACAATAAACAGTGCATCCGAATTTAAAAGAGGGTACAATGTTCTGAGAGCAAAACTGATTGTGCTTAATTTGTTGCAAAGCTATGAAATGTGAGGCAACGATGTTGTTATTACTGACTATCAACCCCAAGAATTTCACTGAAGAGCTCTCTGTGATACCACAGTGATATTATCATTGGTTTTTTATTTCTATTCAAAAACTGAATAAATGAAATTTTTTTCCATTTAATAACAGATTATTGTTTGTCGACCATGTTTGAAATGTTGAGATCGATTCAGAGACTGTGGATTGCAAATTGTGCTCGGGACCACCAAACTTTAAGGTGGTATCATCCGCAAACATTACGGGTTTTGTCAGAGGTAAACTCTGGATTACGTCAATGATATACACAATGAAGAGCACAGGCCCAGAAAACTGCTCTGGGGCACACCAAACTAGGACCCTACAAATAATGTCACTTTGACTGTGCGAATGTTATTACTAATCTACTGAGTGTTTTCAACGATGGTCTTTCTTTAATTTTTCAAACACATTTGTAAATCTTTAGATCGCATTTGTATGTGGAATTTGAAGAATCAACTGAATTTACTTCCCGCTATGTAGTGCTAATGATAAAAAACGCGTACAGACAGATAGACTGGAAACTCATGTTCATATTGTGAAATATGATTGTCTTGACCTGAATAATAACACAATATACCTTTGTCTGAGAGTTATGGGACATTCTTTATAATGTGAATACATTGAAGCTAATACAAAAATTAAAATACAAAAGCTATCTGGTTAGCAGAAACAAACAAAATTATGTTTAACTTGCCATATTATGTTAACATTTGAAAACTTTGAAATCAATTGTGAAAAAATTGGATTTGGACCACAAAGAGTCAAAAATAATGTTGCATACAAAAATAACACTAAGTTAATTTTGAAAATACAGATTTTGCATCATCACAACTGTATTCATTTATGATGTTATTTGCAGTCTTGTTATTCACAGTTTTTCAGCTGTCATTTTAAAATAAAAAAATTAGATGTTCTTTCTCACTAAAGTGTTTGGTTTACAAACACCTTTAAAAATATATGTATTGTTATGAATGTCTATGTACACTTGAAAAACTCTAACAAGACCACATACATGGATTTTTGCATACTCTTTACTTAAACATTGGTGAAAAACTTTTTAAAGGTTGATTATGTGAACTAACTGTTTAGTTTCAATACTGAAACTGTTTAGTTATATGACAATGCATTCTTTCACAATTGACCTGAGACACCTTATATGCTAAGCTAACTGTATGCTAAGCTAATGTTTTACACTAAAAATAAGGCAAAATAAATACAAGCAAGGAAGGAGCAAAATCATTTCTTTTAATTGAGTGTAACATATAATATCTATCAATTAGACTAAATATATGAACTATATGTACAATAGTAATTGTAATAAATATAAATAGGTAACAGTATTAAACATTTATATAACAATTCATATAAAAAGCATAAAACAAGCTACAAAGAACCAACAACGCGCAATTAAACAATTTAGAAACAAATAACAACTGAATAGAAATAGATGTTCCACAGTATAAAATTGAATTCCTAGCATTCGAGAATACCATTTATTTATAAACTATTTTAATACTTATTAATTATTGTTCTTTTACTTTATTTATTTATTAACTTGTTCTTTGCCCTTGCTTAACTAGCTATTGATATAAATAAACAAACGTTTGATTTAAAATTATTATTGAGTTTATTTGTCACATGTATGATACAGGGTTTCGTGAATTATACTGCCATGGGCACATAAAAAAAAATATATCCAACATAGAAAAGGTTTTGGTGCATGTTAGGTTTAAAATTTTGAAAGATTTGGAATCAAAAAATTGGGTTGATCTTACTTGAGTTCAAATCCAGTTTTACTTTGTATGTTCCATTGACACTTATTCATCTT
Source organism: Homalodisca vitripennis (assembly GCF_021130785.1). Taxonomy (NCBI): domain Eukaryota; kingdom Metazoa; phylum Arthropoda; class Insecta; order Hemiptera; family Cicadellidae; genus Homalodisca; species Homalodisca vitripennis. The sequence goes on from NC_060207.1 coordinate 65,675,086, forward strand.
CCAATCATCCTTGTCGGTTTAGTATGGATTACTGGATATGGATACTGACTATGGTAATCCTTGATCTGAGAGTTCTGGTTGCCATCCAATATTTAGTAAATGTCTTTTCTGTTCTTTTACAAAAATCGAGATTCACAAATTTAACACAAATAATAAAATGTATGACTGTATTTAACACGCGAGAGATCGCGCCCGCGGCAGTTTGCCGCGCTTTTTTTATTTCTTTATATTTTCGTTTGCAGTGATGCCCCAGGATAACAGGGTCTCGTTTTATCCCTCCCAGTACATCCCTGCGCCTGACCTTGACAACCGTTAGTCTGTCGCTGGCTTTGTTTGCGAGTGGTGGAATTTTTGTTGTAGCTCTACACCTGCCGCGGCAATATGCCTTCGCGCGATCTCTCCCGTAGTGCATTCTGTTAAATCTGCGAATATTGGAAATATTTCTAAATTTTCAATATTTTAATGTTCTTGTGTTTTTTGTAACGTTTTCGAATACATACACACTTCTTCAGTTAGCTTAGACGATAATGTCCACTGAAACAAAAATAGTAAACTTGTGCTAATTTACGGGTTTTTATATTTTAACTTTTTATGAAACTTAGAAAGAAATTTTAATTTTTCGTTAACATTTATAATTTTTCTTTGATATAAAAATAGGTTTCTTCATTCGCACATAATATTTTATTGAATTAGTAATATTTTGCCTAAATATTGATTTATTATTATATTATAACGTTTTTTGAGGCAATTTGTTTTGTTTTAAGGAAATATACATATTATAAAATTTATTACTTCCTCATAATAAAATACTTTATTGTAATAAAATGTTTCATTTAAAAGCCTAATTTATATTATTGCGGCTAATTGCTCACACGCGACCTTTTTCGTACCAAAAAGTCACCAATTCCGAACCAGATATACAGTGTATCATAATAATATTTCTCTTTGTTAGAACTTAAGTACCCAATTACTTTTATTAGTATATACTGAAAGACAGTAATAGATACAACACACAGTTTTTTTATTGAAACTTTTCTCACCAAATTAAAGCTGCAATTTGAGTAAAAGACGAGCGTGAGCAATTTGCCGTCGCGCGCGACCTCTCGCGTCGAGGAAGTCAGTGCGATCTCTCGCGTGTTAATAATGGCACAGCCAACAGTACGTTGATTCAGAAATCCTGAATCATTATAAAGAGGCAGACACTAATAAAGCGTCGCCTAACAAGTCAACTGTAGTATGAAGCTACAATGACACAGATGCGATTAATAGAGGCATCTTAGGAAAAACCACCATGATAGGTGGAGTCAGACAAACCACCTCTAATTCTAATAAAAAAACTGAAGGATAAAACTGATGACACTGGTTGAGGCAGCAAAACCACCTTAAATAAAAAAAACTAAACACAGAAGTATGCACTCCTAAATCAGGCCCTTTTTTAGACAATGGAACATTGGCAAAGGAAAAGTAAAAAATCTGTGACCATAAACAACTCTTCTCTTCTAACAATATTTCACTAAAATATCGATAAAATGAACAATACAATTGGGAGAATTAATCATTTTCTACATAGCTACAAACCTGACATAGTAGTGCTCACAGAACATGGACTCAAAGAGTGACTAATGTGTGGGCAACTTGCTAATTACACACTGATCAATGCACTCTGCAAGGAAAAACATCTTAAAGGAGAAGTTGCTATCTACAAATAAAGTGAGTTACAGACTGAGGTGCTAAGTACAGACAAGAAAGTCACAATACAGAAATGATATGTGAAGTTTCTGCAGTAAAAATAACACTTAACAAAAAAGAAAACCTATATGTGTTAGGCATTTATAGGCCACCAACTGCTGCTATTGATCAGGCAATAACCATAATAACTGACGTGTTAGGTAAGATTAACCCTCAAAATTCTGACATATTAATTACTGGAGACATTAACGTAAACAACCTGATTGACTCAAGAGATAGGAGAGCCTTCTCAGAAATTCTGGCATCCTACAATGTTTCAAAAATTGAACTTCCACAAACCAGAATTACTGCTAATAGTGATAAGTCTATTGATATTGTTTGTACAAACATTGATACAGCTGGAGTTTGTGTGAAGATTCTCAATACAGAACTATCAGATTACACAGGCCAGTATAGTACTTTGGACATAAATGATACATACAACTCACAGGAAAATATGTATCTTATTCGACTCGTTGAAACTTCAATCACAAGAACATGAAAGAATAAGGTAAGACTTGACAGATTAAAACTGGGAGAGTGCTGCACTCCGGAAACGCAAATGAAGCATACAATAACTTTGTTGACATCCTGACTATAATAATGAATCATGTATGCCCATTAAAAAAAAACCGAAATAATTTCAACCGCAAGACAAAACCTTTCTATGAGAAAGAAGCTACAGATTTAAAAATTAATTTTGTTAAAGCTCATGAGACATATATTTTATCACGCAAAGATGAAGACAAGTGGAAAACTTTTTCATTAAAAAAAAATATGATCAGGAATTTGTGAAGTAAATGCAGATCATGTAAATAAGTCTGACAACAAAACCAAAGCAATATGGGATGTGATAAATGGCGAGAGAAAATCAAACATTGTACAGAGATACCTTCTATTGAAGTAGGAGAAGAAAAGATAAAGGAACTTATTCAAATTGCTACAATATTTAACAACTTTTTTCAAAAATAGCTGAATAAACTTTAAAAAGCACTGAGACTTTCACACAAGTGAGGAACATTCAACCATCAAATACCATGATGGTTCTGATTCTTTTCCTCGGTCTGCATCAAAAGATGTTAAAAAAATAATAGGTTCTATTAAAACCAAAGCCTCAAGGGGTTCCTACTAAATTGATAAAACATTGTAAAAATGAACTTGTTATCTCCCTTCTGCACATTGCAAATACTTCACTCCAAAAAGACCAATTCCCATCAAAAATTAAAATTGCCAGTCATTCCCCTCCATACTAAGGGTAAAAATAACTAACCTAAACAACTATAGGCCAATTTATTTGTTTCTAAAATCATCGAGATACTAGAGCTGGTTTCACTCTTGAAACATCTAGAAACCATGGTTTTAGAAAGGGAAAGTCAACCACTACAGTAATTGTTGAATTGGTAGGTATATCCTAGTCAACTAGGAGGAGAGTAATATCACTACAAGTATCTTCATAGACCTTAGTGAGGCGATTGTCTCAGCCATGACCTTATATTAGCCAAACTGGAGTCACTTGGTATTCAAGGCTAAGTATTGAAATGGATCAATAGTTACTTGATTGGGCGTAGTCAACTGGTTGAAATAAAACTATCTGATAGAGGGATGACAAGTAATACGAATTTTGAGCTCCTTCCAGTGACAAGGGGTGTACCTCAGGGACCTGTTCTAGGCCTCACTTTGCAACAAGTTAATCAGTGCTTTATTTGCAACTAGAAGAACAAAAGCAATCAGGGCTGTAGAAGCAACTAGAACAGCATATTATGTCCTTTTTGAAAACCATATTAGGTATGGAATTACTTATTGGGGTGCTCCAGCAAATAAGAATTTAGAATGAGTTCTGATACTAGTGAAGAAAACAGTAAGAATAATGGCCAACTTAAATAGGCACGAAAGCTGCAGAGAGGTTTTCAAGGAATGGAGACTAATGACAGTTATAAATTTATATGTATTAGAAGCCAGTCTTAGCCACCTCCAAAAACCTTCAGCTTCCCAACTCACACAAAGAAGTTGTTTGAGAAAAACCTTCTTATGCTGGTGCCAAGTTTTTCAATCGACTGCCAGAAGACATCAAGAATAACGAACCGAAGGTGCTGAAACATAGACATCTGAACTGGCTCCTGGACCATTCTACACCATCAATGAGTTCCCCAACTAGGACACACTGGAATAACTAATTTAATTTAATTTTTGTATTCATGACTATATTTTTATTGATTGTTATAACGCCATTTCAAATCTTGACGATTTTGAAATAAAGATTTTCTCTCTCATAAAACAACTGTTTTGAAAAAATCTAGATCCCATATTTTCTTAAACGGACATTACTTTTAGAATAACCCTTGTGGGTGTGTGTGTGAGTGTATATATATAAAATTATATATATATATACACACACACACACACACACTCACATCTTTGATATATATATCATAGACAGATGTACTAGTATGCACCACAGAGGCAACATGAATTACCTATTTATTGTAAGTGAACACCACTTAAGATGGAGCACAGAATGTTGGGGAAGACTTCTTAAACTCAGGGATGCCCAAAGAGGGTGAATCGGCCTGTCATGAGGCCCAGAGTCAATATCCATAAAAATTGATATAATACTCTTGTTTTGATGTATGTATATTATAAGAAAACTAGTGGAGAATATAAGAACAGTATTTTACTTTAGTGAAATCACAAAACCAGAGAAAGAAATAAGCCATAATTAAAAAATTTAATATATTTGAAAAGGACATCAAGGATTATTGTGGTTAGAGATTTGACTAGTGCTCAAATATGTCTGGTATGGTAGTTTAGAGTTGCGTAGGCAAGAATCAAAGCACTTAATAATACAGATGCATTGTATTCAACAAATAAACAGTGTAAAACCCCTCACCAGTGTGAATGAAGTAGAATATGTCACACTACAGATTCTTAGGTAGAAAAGTCAACACATGAAATCTCAATATTACAAAAATTAGCTGGTGGTTAGAGATTTGTGGTTCCTAGACAATAGAACTTTTAAGTAAGATCGCCCGGAATGTAACAGTGTGGTAGGGCCACAACACAGGTATGGATGCTCCTGCTTGAACAACAAATTTATTTGTTTTGTGAGTGTGTGTGTATGTATACATATACATAACACAATATATGCATATTATAATATATACACATAATTCATAATTATATATATATATATATATATATATATATATATATATATACCAAAATATACATTCACTATTAAAAAAAAACTAATGGCTTTACTTATTTTTTATAAAAATTTACTTGTCGGCCCCATGTAGTGGGTGCTGATTGGCATACTCTGACATAATTACATTCTTTAACTAAAAAGCTGTCTATAAAGAACTCAACATCTTTTCTTATTTTGAGATTACTGAACTCTGCATATGGCTCACTACTGGTACGTTTCATTCTACGAACTGCTCGCCCATAACACTTCCATGGTTGAGGCTCTATCATTAACAGATCTGTGATTTCACTTAGCCTGAGAAGAAAGAGTTTCAGACCTTCGTCACCATAATTAATATGGATCCACATTGTAACAGAAAAACAGAACACTATATCAAAAGTCTTTTGTTTATGCTGTTCCAAAAAACTGTCACAAAGTATTTGGAAATCCTCTGTCAGCACATTTACACAAGAAAACAAAATTTTTTCATTTTGGTTAGAGTCAGCAGCTCTAGCAATGAGGTCCTTATCTAGGTCTACAGCCAAAACGTAACAACTCACGTCTCCTTCATTTGTCTGCAAGTTTTTTGTTACATGTTTCTGTAATTCCTGTGTTAGTTCCTAAAACAAAAGAAATTATTACTGTAAAAATACTGCTTTGGTTTACAGCACTCAAATTTGTACAGTATTTGGTGGTATTTGCCCAGTAAATTTGATAGTGCTCAAATTAGCTATCTTTCAATGATGTCAGTCAAATATTTAAATGGATAAGTAGTGAAAAAGCTGATAAGATATCATATTTCATATTCTTGTGTTTGAATAGGTAAGTTATTTTCTTATATGATAGAATCTAGAAAAAACTAAAACATTTTGATCCTTAGTTAAAAAATAAAACACTTCTCTTCAAATGCAATTCCAGAGATTACATATAAAAGGAGATTAATCATGCAACATATATTTTCTGTGGTGAATTCATTTGAGATAAGAAAACTTAGTTGTGTTATCTTGTCACCAATATGTCTACTGCAAATTATGAATGGTAGATAGTGTTTAACAAATAAATAGTAATTTACCACTAGCTACTTACTAGTCAGCAATGTATATGCAATATTAAATAGTTACAAACATCTCTATCAATGTATGAGAGCTATCCTAAAAGTAACAGGGGTTGGAAATAAAAAAATAACAAAGTGGAAGAAAAAACTTATATACATTTGTAAGCTACATTCTAAGGCTATTTTTCAACATAATCCCAGTTCAAATTGAGGCATTTACTATAGTGTGACTTACGTTTTTAAATTCAAGCTTTGTAGAAATCTGCCACCTGAGATCTTAACCACTGGTTAACACAGTTGTGAAGTTCGGCGTCACTATCGAACCACTGTGTTACGAGCCAGTTATTCATAGATGAAGAAGTGATCATCACTTGTTGCTGTATTGAGATTAATCATCATCCAAGATTGAGCTGATTGGATATGTGTATTCTCGTAAAGAACAAAGGTTTTTAGCCCAGTTCAATTTTGTATCACCTACCACAATTTCTGTTGTATTCCACTAAACCTTTCTGAATTAATAGTTAAGCCTCATTCAAAGAAATCAATTAAATTCACACCATTATTATCCTAGAAAATAGTTGCCATGACAGACTTGGATACTTACTCAAAGTGCTCTATTTTCTTTGGAGAGTAATTTATAAATTTCAAATATTTTCAATACTGTTCATGGTCCAAAATGGTATTTTGTGTTATTTAAAGCAGTGAAATAATTTTGGCCTTTGTGGGAAAAATGTAATTATAATAACCTAATTGATATCTTAATTATTTTGTCATTTTTAGTTACTTAGTTGATGGACAGTGGAGAACGTAAACGCTTGCGTACTTTACTTGATAGTTTGGAAAAAGAAACTCAGGAAGAAGATTTCAGAAAGAGTTTATGAACTGAATAGAGAATTTTTCGTAGATAATTATTTGCAGATTGTGTTAACATAGAAAATATTCAGGATGAAACAATAGAACGCGAAGTTGGAAGATGATTTGGAATATAGTAATCATAATAAGCAACATGGAAACAGATAAGACCGCCTACTACGCGCTATTTGAATCACACCTCCGCTATGGAATTGTAATATGGGGAGGTACTACAGCTGGAAATATACAAAGAGTCCTTATTCTTCAGAAAAATGCAATAGGAAACCTCCAGCACAGAGAATCTTGTAGGGAGACCTTCAGGCAGCTAAAAATCCTAACAATAGGAAACCTTTACATTTTCGAAGTCATTAAGTACATCTATACAAAGGCTCCAGAAGAAATCAGAACGAATGCCTAGATACATGACTATAATACACAACATGCAACCAACCAATTACTGCCTTCCTGCACACACCCTCAGTGCAACTGAAAAGAGTCCATGCTACATGGAGGCGAAAATGTGGAACAACCTGCCAGAAGTCCTAAAAAGGTCTAACAGGAGACAGTTTGCTCATTTCAATAATTTTTTTGCAAAAGTTGCCCGCGGCTTCGCACGCAATTTCCCGTTGAAAACAGTACACTATATTCACTTATTCTTTTTCTATCACATTCTAAACATTGCTGAGATAATTGATAGTCGTTCCATCGTGAGCCTCTTGGGCGTATTATGAAGGTATGTACCATATTCCTGCCTCTATCTAGCTGTTACCCACGGCTTCGCACGCAAATCTTAAGAACCGAAGTCCTTATATTACTTAGTAAATTTTTTTTTTTTACTATAATAAATTTTAGATTAAATTAGTTATATCTCCGATGCCACGATTGAGCTTGCTTTGTTGTCTCGATCGAGAGAATATGTACACACGGAGTTTTGAGAACCATACTTCTGTCAAAAAAAACAACTAAGGTTGATTTTATAACATTCTTTATATTTGTAGCCAACGTAAGATAGTAATTATGATATCTGCATTACTCTTCTGATCAAGCATGAGCATGGTTTATATTAAATAAATATTGCAGTTAAAGGTGAATTTTTACGTCAAATTTGAATTGTATTATCTGGATAGTAAAGTCTATGTTTAACAGTGATTGCAAAAACAGTTTAAACAAAATTTGTCGTTTCTCTTAAGCTTACTCTATGCTTTAAAACTATAAGTGTAATATATGTTTACAAAGAACAGCTGATTAAAAATTTGAAAAGACGTTAACATATGTTTGCTGCAATGCATTTCTTATGGGTATTTCTGTAACCAGTGGGGCGGAATCCTGAATCGGGAAAGGGATGGGCATAGCTTATAAACCTTCTCCGTGGAAAAATACATATACGTACAAATTTTCATCATGATCGGTCCAATAGTTCACGATTCCATAAAGGACAAACATACAAACATTCATTTTTATATATATAGATGTGTAACTTGACTTACTGTTCTTGACGAATATGTAAATAAAGTATTATGACTATGATTATAAGGACTCAGAAATGTCAGCAGAAGATCCAAACAATGAATAAGAAGAACAGAAAAATAATGGCATAGTAAACCGGAACGTCCTGCTAGGAAAAGATCGAATAAAAGTGTGGAATGTTCATATGGACAATGCTAATTTACATGGGAGAGTTCAAAGACAAAATATAATTCAGGCAGAAAGAATAGGATTACGACTTCCAACACTAAGAGGTGAGGCATTGACAACAAAAACACCATACAAAACTTTGTTTGGAGGTTTTATGGGCAAATTATGGACTTGGTATAAAATATTTTCGTTCCACAATGTCAATAAAACGTTTCTAGCTTTTATTACAAGCTAGTACAAGTAAAGTTTTGAATTTTGAGTTTAGCTCCAGTTCAACTTCCTTTTTATTGCAGCATCTAGTATCTGACGCTGTCTCAAACTTGACCCCTGGAATCTGGAGTCATGTTCGTCTGAAGAGATCCAAAGAAAGTCGAAGAAGCTCAAAACGAAAAATTTACATCGTTTGACAGCAGAGACACCTATAAATAGCTGAAGTGGTTCATTCCACCTTCCTACAATAGCTACGTTATGTGTACAAAACTCAGTTGTTCCACCGTACTTAGAGATTGTGTCCATTAAATCGTAGTACACTCAATTGTCTACCTGATGAGACAATGAGACTACCACTTCACCGATTTATAGGTGTTTATAGCAGAAGGGTACGTTTTTAGACGAACTCCCAGTGTCAATCAAAGCAGAATCATGTAAGTGATTTACTATTATTGAAACAGTTGCTTTGGACAACGCAAAATAAATAGCTGCTAAATATTAGATATCACTTTCATTAGATATCTTGTTCAAGCTGGCTGGTGTCTGGTACATAATTTTTTTGGCTTTTTTTGTTCTCTTAGGACAAGAAGCTTATAAATTGCACTTAGTCCTATAAAAACCTTTGTGCTGCTTCCGGAGTGACAGAATATTCAGGATGGTTAAGGTTAAGGAGTAGGTGCTGCCTCATATCGAGATCCATGAGGAAGAATTAGGGCACTACATCTCAAAGTCATGTCTCCCCGGAAGAAGGGGAGGCCAGCTCCAGTCAAAGAAGGCAGGGTAGCATACCCTTGTTGAGGTTAACAAGAACCTCTGAGGTTAGGGAACAAACCCCACCAACTCCAACAGTCATCTCCCACAGTAGACTAGACCTATCAAATTGCCCATGAACCCCAGAATCTCAGCATTTGCGGTTAGTGATGTGCCGCTCCTGGACATCCATAAGGTTCCCCAGATTGAAGTGACACATCGGTTTTTGCTGTGTCCAGTGGTGGGTATAAACCACCACATATTACATATATAATAAATAAATATATATATATTACAAGATGACCGACAATGCATTCACTTATGAGACCAGTTAAAAAAAATATCTTCTTTATAAAATATTTTAAGCCGATATTTGGATATTCAACGCCATTGTTCTTGTTGTTGTCACTAAACTTCTACATAAACAAAACAACCGTAGCTGTAAGATAAAAGGCCGGGGCGGCAAATCACGAATTTGACGTTACCAACGTATTCTGCTCACCCTCCTGAACAAAAAATATATATAGTACTAGGGGGTGCAAATGACAAATAACATGATTTTAGGGGGTATATTCATAAGTGGTTAAGTTTCTAATGTTTTAATGTTCAGTTTGTGTGCTGTGTCTGGATAATCTGTTTACTTGAATATTCTTTAAATAGGCATAAATTGATCTGGCCGGGACTGATAGCAGCCTGATAACGTATCTGTTAAATCTGAGTTCTCGGGGCAGAGTCAGTTCTTCACAAGATATCGTGTTCAGTAGGTGAATCAACCATCCACTAGTTCGACCAACCCTAGTGAATTGTGTGTGTCGGAGTGTTTAGTAGGGCACGTAAAGAGTTTACGTTTTAACCGAAACGAAATTATTTCCTTTTTAATTGAACATGGAATTTTTAATAATGAGTGTATTTGTTCGTCGTGCAGTCGCGTGTTGTTTTTAAACCGGGAGACTTTGTTGTTTCGTTGCGATAGGAAAATTAGAAAAATTAGTAAAAAAAGAAGTTTTACATGAAGCAATTTTTAAAAATCCACTTTTTTGTTGCTGCTGCTCAGCTATATCCGCCAATACACTAATGGTAAGTGTTCTCTGTTAATATCCATCTATATATTTATATTTGAGTTTATCATGATTTATTAAGTTTTTTAACTTTACATAATTGCCTTTGCATTACATTTCAATTTATATTTCTGATCAGCCCTTCTAGAATTTTATATTTTACTGATAGGTACTATTTCGAGGGATGTTTTTCTTTAATTGGTGCTGCCCCGCGCTGATGGCCAGAGGCACTCGTCTCATTTCGATAACAAGTAATTAATTTGTTGCTCGAAATTAAGAAAAACATTGTTCATTTTGATCAAAATTCTGCTCATTTTAGTATTATTTTTCATTTACGTTTGCAAAGATGGCGGCGCAACCGATGACGTCATCACGAGGTTGAATCATGGTCATTGGTCACAAAAGGTCACGTGACGCTAGACGTGGATGTAGAACATGGAGATATTACTGAATTGTTATTTAATTTTTTATGTTCTAGAACTTCGTTATTTCTCATTTCCACCCCATCAAACCTTATACTTTTTTTGTTCTATAGGACGATTCCAATAAGTTAATAACGCAAAACTCATATTTTTCCGCTCCGGCCGTTAATATGATAATTACGAAAACAACTGGTAACAACACTACCCACAACTGGAAATGACTTCATTATCCTAAATAAAGGTATCTGGCAATCAATTTATTTATTTATTTATTTATTTTGTACAATAGCTACAGGAACATTATCCCAAAACAGCTATATTGAAAATACAAGTTAATAATAATTATTTACAATATAATATACTATAAGTACGTATATGAAGAAACTAAATTACAAAATCATTATTAGGCTGAGTAAAAATTAACTGTTTCTGTTACAGCACGAGAAAAAATAAAAATATAATACAATACATAATAACAATTTAAAACTTTAACAAAACTAGGTTACTACCTTAAGTTTAAAAAATAATATATTTAGCTTATTTACAAATGAATTAAAATTATTATTAAATATATCCAATTCATTTTTATACATGTTTAACAACCTAATACCTTTAAAAAATGATTAAGTATGAATATCTATAGGTAAAATGTTGTATTTAATAGTATCAATATTTAAAATTGATAATCATCATCTGATTGTGTTGGTGGCCGCTTTTTATAGTGTAGCCCTTTTAACCCTTTGAGTGCCAACGACCGATTTTACCGGACGACAAAAGTTGGCCGAAAAGTGCCAACGTCCGATTTTACCGGACGTCAAAAGTTGGCCGAAAAGTGCCGACATCCGATTTTACCGGACGTTCGGGAAAAAGTCACTAAAAATTGTAACCTTTAATATTTTCAAATAATATCATATTGAAATGTTTGTGAAGAATCGTTCTTTTCAAAATAAATTGTTATAGTGTTATATTGATTGATATTATTTGCAGTCAGAAAACAACAATCGAGGTTCTTCAGGCGGAAAATCAATACTTAAATCAACAGTTGACAGCAAGAAAGGACGCAGATGAAAATTCTAAACAGCCATGGATTAAAGTGACATCAAAAAAGAAAGTATCTCCAGCTGAAAAAACTCACTCTCAGGTGTTTTCAGTAAAAAAAAAATAAAAAACTGCCTGCTCATAGACAAAAAAGAAGGAAATACCCTGAAATCTCTAACTCAAACCTCTCCAGCCCGAACCATCCTCAAAACAACAATTTTAATCCTCGCAAAAAACTGCAGACTTCCCTTACCCCGATCCCCCACCTCCGCTCCATTACTATTAGAGGTGACAGTCACGCCCGTTACATCGCGGGACTTGTCGGGGACATGACCGGCTCTCCGTTCTCTGTTGGTGACGTGTGCATGCCTGGCGCCGGCCTGCTGGACATCGTGAGCTCGGGCCACACACCATCTCGACCCGGAACCCACTACGAGGTGTTAATCGCTGGCTCGAACGATCTAGCAGTGGGCAAACAACGCAACATATACAGTCACCTGGAGGCCCACATCGCTACCAGACCTGCCAACACCGAGCTCGCTGTAGTCACCTTGCCAATTAGACATGACCTGGCACCAAACCATCCCATCCAGGACGAGACCGTGCTCGTGAATGCTTATATTGAGGAACTGGCCGCTCGCTATAACATTCAAGTGATTGACTTCAATAAAATCGGCCGTAAGCATTTCACGAGGCACGGTCAGCATCTCTCAATGCGGGGTAAGCGGCTGATGGCTGAGATGGTGGTGGGGAGCCTCCTGGAGCTGAGACCCGCCCCTGCGGGACCGAGGAAGCCTGCGCGGCCGCCGCACGTCACTGCTCCGACGGCCGCCGCCCCTCCTGCCATCGTGCCGGCGCCTGTGGCTGCCAACGGGGAGACGGCCGACACCCCTCAGCATCCCCCAAGACACCAGCATGTCACCTATGCCGAAGCGGCGAGGGGACCGTGTACTCCGGACGGTGACGGCCTCAAGGGACGCTCTCTTTTTTTAGGGACCGCACCTTCAAGCGACGGGGAGGTGTGACCGCCGGTGTAGAAAAACAAACAAAAAATTCAAAATTTCACATTCAAAATACGATACGACTGCTTCACCAAAATTCTCAATCGGCAACCAACAAACTTGAGGAAATTCAACTCGTGTGAAGATTTGAAAACAGATGTACTTGTTGTAACCGAAAACGGTTTCAACAACAAAAACATACATCTTTGCCACATTCCAAATTACAAATTGGCAGACGTTTACTGTCGACACCACTCCAAAGGAGGGGGAGTTGCTATTTTTGTGAAAAATAATTTCACCTTTTCCAATTTTTCAATTCAAGGAAAAGTTGATCGCGACTTTGAAGCAGTTGGTATCAAACTTCAAGGCAGTGACACAACATTGTTGGTCATTGGAATTTGGTCTCCCAGTGGAAGTGAAGAAATTTTTTTTTCTAAATTTGAACACTTACTTACAGACTTGACCAATCACAGAAAAGACTTCATCCTCATGGGTGACTTCAATATTAACGCAATGGACAACCAGAATCCAATCACCAAAAGATGTGTGGATTTGTTGAGGTCTTTTGGCCTTGAGTTGCTTGTCAAGTCTCCAACGCGAGTAACGGCAACTACTCAATCAGCTATAGACAACATCATTTCCAACATTCCAGGTGTCGCGGTGTCCGTGGTCAACACAGCAATCTCGGATCACTGTGGCCAAGAGGCTGTAATCAGTGGAAAACACTTCGAAAGGGAGCTCAAAATCACAAAAACAGTAAGAGACATGAGGCCTGGAAACATTGCTCTTCTGAACACTTCCCTGTCCAAAGAAACGTGGAACTTTCTAAATTTAACGCAATCAGTAGAACAGCAGTTTCAAACGTTTAACGAGGTCCTAAATTATCATCTAAATTTGTGCTGTCCTACGAAAACAATCAAAGTTTGTCAAAAAAAGGCAAACAGCAATTGGATCACAAGAGGTATATTGGTGTCGAGAGAGAAATTAAAATTTTTTCTCCGAAATCAATAAAAACACTTCTAACGCTGAATTCAAACTCTTTTTCAATCGATACAAAAAAACATATAAGAAAGTGATCCAAGCAGCGAAAGCTATGGATGTCTCAAAATCAATTATATCTTCAAAAAATGTTTCAAAAACAATTTGGGGCATCATCAAAAATAACAAAAGACAGGGTGATCAAATCAAACTTAAAATTGGAGATGAACTTGTATGTGAGGCTGGGGAGGTGGCGAACGAGTTTAACAGATTTTTCGCGTCTGTGGCTTGCGAGCTAAAACCCCCGGCCATTGCAGCCTCAAGTGAATCTTAGGCGAATACATAGTCCAGTAACGTCACTGGCACTGGTACCGGTTTTAGAAGAAGAGCTTGATCGAATCTTTAGACAGCTCCCGTCCAAAAAATCGAACGATATTGAATTGACGTCTATGTGGCTCATAAAGAAATGTTACAAACATATTCTGAGCCCACTAACACATTTAATTAATTTGTCTTTTGAACAAGGAGTATTTCCCTCACTCCTACAATCCGCGAAAGTAAGTCCAATTTATAAAAAAGGGCGATCCCTGTTCCACAAATAATTATCGGCCTGTCTCCATTTTGCCAGTTTTGAGCAAAATTTTTGAAAAATCTTTTTTGATCAGAATGCTGAAGTTTTTAAATCAAAACAACCAATTCTCTGAATACCAATTCGGATTCAGAAAAGGAAAATCAACTACCGACGATGTGGCGAATCTAGTTGAAATGGTTGTTGAGGGTATAGAAAATCGAAATGCCACCTTAGGTGTCTTTCTCGACCTCTCTAAGGCATTCGATTGTGTTGACCACGAACATCTGCTCGACATTTTGGAAACACACGGCATCCGAGGCGTGCCACACTTGTGGCTTAGATCATTTCTAAGCAACAGAACTCAAGTTGTCCAAATTTCAAATCAACTTTCAAACAAAATCCGACTGGACTATGGGGTTCCTCAGGGATCTATTCTTAGCCCAATTCTGTTTCTGCTATATGTCAATGACATTGAGTCATCACTAATGCACGGAAAGGCCGTGCAGTATGCTGATGACACGACTCTCTTTTTCAGTGAAAAATCAACATCTCTCTTGGAAAAACGCTCTTTTGTTGATGTCAACAATTGCGTTGACAACACTTCAACAGCCTCAATCTCCAAACAAACACAACGAAGACCAATGTCATCAACTTTGCTCTTCGGCCTGTGGATTCTCGGTGTGGTCCTGCCACTATGTTGGCAGACTCCATACTAGAAGAGGTCTATAGTTCGAGATTCCTTGGAATACACCTTGATCGAGGGTTGACATGGAATAATCAAATTGATCACGTTTGCGCCAAAATATCCTCAGGAAATTTTGTTTTGAGGAATCTAGCCAAATATTGCCCCACTCAGGTACTGATGACGGCGTATTATGGCTTGATTTACCCCCACCTTACCTACGGAGTGGCATTGTGGGGTTCTTGTGCAAACAATCAGTTGATGAGGGTCTTCAGATTGCAAAAGCAAGCGATTCGAATAATCGCACATTTGAAATTCAGAGAGTCATGCAGAGAATCTTTCAAAAGTTTGCAGCTGTTGACCCTGCCGAGTCTCTAAATTTTCGAAACAACACAGTATTGTATGTCAAAATGCGTCAAGACAAGTGGCCAAGACATACATTCATATGAGACCAGAGCCAGGGGAAACTACCGAATTGGCCAACACAGAACGGTGATTTATGAACGCCTGCCATCACAAGCAGGAGTTCATTTCATCAACAAGCTGCCACACCGAATAAAAAATGCCCCAACGCCCAAGGCGTTCAAAATTCGTCTAAAACGCTTTTTAGCGACACAGGCATTTTATAATGTCGACGAGTATTTGGCAAAAAACTGGGAGACCAGCCAATAGGTATGTCGCCCCGTCGCTGGTGGTGGGATGATTGGCGAATAAAAAGAAATGAATGAAGGTGAAATTGTATGTTTGATTGAGGATTTTGATGTAGAACGGATGGAAAAATTTTAGTTACAATAACGTTATTTGACGCATGCTATACATGTTAACCATGTCTTGGCAATAAAGAAATTTGATTTGATTTGATTTGATTTATAGTACACTTCCGGTCAAACTTTAAATTATGAAACTCACATATAAACATTTTTGGTTGCCATAGCTACCAGAAACAATGTGACAATAGTTTCTTAAAAGTTGTATAACTTATTCATTATTGAAGATAATAATATAAATTTTTCAAGATTTACAAACAATTTCATACACTTTCCAGTGATATGGACTAAGAAAAGGATATAAATTTTTTGGTCATAATAATTTGGTTGAAAAATGAAATTAAAAAATATTTTTTAATTTTTTTAGGTAAGTTCATTTTTGGTATTCCTAAATTTAGTGTTATGGTAACTTTGTTATTTTATGTTAATTAAACAGAGTTTTCAGAGAAAAATAAAAAAGAATCATGTTGATAGCTTATTAAATCAACTCACATATAAACATTTTTGGTTGCCATAGCTACCAGAAACAATGTGACAATAGTTTCTTAAAAGTTGTATAACTTACTCATTATTGAAGATAATAATATAAATTTTTCAAGATTTACAGACAATTGCATACACTTTCCAGTGACATGGACTAAGAAAAGGATATGAATTTTTTTGGTCATAATAATTTGGTTGAAAAATGAAATGAAAAAATATTTTTGAATTTTTTTAGGTATGTCCATTTTTGGTATTCCTAAATTTAGTGTTATGGTAACTTTGTTATTTTATGTTATTTAAACAGAGTTTTCAGAGTAAAATAAAAAAAGAATCATGTTGATAGCTTATTAAATAATCGAACTGTGAATTTTTTCCTAAATCCTTGCAAAATGTCTGAAAAAGGGATGGCACTTTTAGGTACACCCACTAGAAAAATACCTGGCACTTTTCTGTATACCCACTCAAAAAATACTTGGCACTCAAAGGGATACAGTCTTATACAGGGTGATTCAAAACTAAACGGCAATCTCTCGGGAGCTTATTCTATAGCTAAAAACAAGTAAAAAAGTACATATAACCATATGCCCGGAAACGCTTCGTTAGCAAGTTACGCCTAGCGAAAGATTTCGCCCGGATTTCAAAACCATTGGTGAATTCAGGCCGTATAAAAATGGTAAAGGTAGTTACAAAGATACAAATACGATTGTTTTTTATGTTTTTATATCTGACAAATTTATTAAAATTCGTCCCAGAGCTGTAAATGTAATACTTTCAGAGATATCTTACGTAAAACACAAGAATTGGTGCAAAGAAATAACACATTTTTGTGTTTAACGTAAGATTACTTCCATAAATGTTAAATAAAGGTCATTTTTTTCTTAAACAGATTTGTAGAACATTTAATTCTGAAAAGATTCATGTGAATTACTTAGGAAAAAAATTAATAATAGGTATTGAAATTTAGCTTTATTTAAAAATAAAACAGACGCACAAAAATGCATATTCTTATCTGCATAAAATATTAACTAATGTTTAGGTTGTGAGTAACAGCTGATCATTTATTCTATACTGAACATTAACATAAAATGTATTTACCTTTATAAAACTGTAATAATCACCTATAACAGTTGCTCAAAGTGTCCTCCGTTGTTAAGGCGCGTTTCCACTGAGGCAACTTGTAGGCGACATGTGGCATGCGGCACTGTCGCATGTAGCACCGGTGTATTTCAAGTCAGGCAACATGCTGCGACATGTAGCATGCGGCACTGACGCATACTACTTGTTGCGACGTGTCGGTAGACGAATTGCCACACTGTGCTACAAAAAATACAGTGTGTCCGACGCTGTTGCCATTATCCAGGCAGAGGTGGATGAGTGCGGCAGTAGACGGGCGACATGGAGTGGAGTAATCAAAAAACTACATTATTTATTGAAGACTACCATAATACACCAGAGCTATGGGACAACAGAAGTGCGTTTTATAAAGATAGAATATAAAATGTGACAAATTAAAAGAACTAGCTATCAAGTACGGACTGTTCAGTTATGATTTAAAAAAGAAAATAAAAAATTTGAGATCTGCTTTTCATCGGGAACATAAAAGAATCACTAAAACCGAAGAGTGGCTCATCTCCGAAAAAAAGAGAAATGGTTTGCTTACAATCTCCTGACATTTTTGTTAGATGTTGACATCCCAAGAGAAACATTTTCAACAGCAGAGAACTCTGAGGTAAGTTAATTAAATTTAGGATTAAGGTCAACAGTGATTTAACAAGTATATATTTTTTTAAATTATTTGGGTATTGTTCACAACAATAAAGTTCATATTCCACCTTTAAAATATTTAAACCTAATTTTTTATACCTTGTTATTTTTTATACATTATGTGACATTTAATTTCTATAAACTTTGATTGCATTTACGTCACTATGCTCCTGATATCATCAACTAATTATTTGTTACATAATAATGTTTATATATAATAAAATTGTATTATCTTAATAATTCATAATAATCTATTTGGACGCATCAAAACAATAGCTCCACAGTTCAACAATGGCATGTTATAATCAGCTGATTAGATATCAGCTAAAAACTTAAAACAGACCATTGTTGTGGCTCACAAGTGGCGCTATCTCAAAATAACTTGTGTCGTTGTGTTTGTACTTGGCCATATTAAATCTAATTATTTCACTTATTTCTTGACTGATTTTCTTAAACTTTGTATCATTGGATTTTTTATTAAGTTGTCTAACTAAAACGTAATAACTGTTTACTTTTTTAACATATGATGTTTTTGAGATATTTAAACTTAAAGATTTCAAGAAGCCGCCATTTTGAAAATAAAAGTTATAAAAAATTGATATTTTTACTCTATGTGGGCATTCACGTTATAGAGTTTTATGCAAATTTCAACTCACTACAATAGGGCTTTCTCAAATTAAAAAATAGATACACGAAAAAAACCAAAATGGTGGTTGTTTGGGTAATTATTGAGTTTTAGAAAATTTTAATATGTAGTAACTTGGGTTTATTCTAAACAGATAAAAAGTATAATAAAACACAGACTAATGAAAAAAACTGAAAAGCTTGTAAACAGTATATGAAGACAGTACAGTAGTTAAAAGTTTGTGTTTAGTCTCAGTAATTATCTTGCCAAGATATCTTTCCTTCTTGTGACATGAAGTATTTTGCGAATTCATCTCTAACGGCTTTAGCTTCCTCATTTGACTTCCGTGGTTTGCGTTGTAAATTCACCATGCCCGTGTCATCTTGAACTACAGCCCTCCATGATCCTGAAATAACACTTCCATCCTGTGTATCAATGTCTAAGGTTCCATAAGGTGCATAAAGAGGTCTTGATCTAGTGCTTTTCCTTAAAAAGTTGTGTAGATATATACACGCAGATGTTACAGTCACTGCATTTTTAACGTTTAGCATTAAAGGTTTTCGAAAAACACGAAACACTGATGCTAACAATCCAAAAGTGTTTTCAATCACTCTTCTTGCACGTGCTTGTCTGTAATTGTATATTCTTTTTATAGAACCTTTTTCCTGATGTCCTGAATAAGGTTTCATAATGTGTAACTGTAAGGGAAACGCATCATCTGCCACTAAAACATAAGGAGATAACACATCACTTCTTGGAAGAGGTTGTCCAGTCGGTAATGAGAGTTTCATTTTTTTGCAGTTTTTGGTAAAATGAAGTTTGTCGAAATACTCCTCCGTCTGAAATCCTCCCTTGACAACCAATATTTGCGTTACAAAAAAACAATAGTTGGCATCTGCAATCCCCATCAAAAACAATGCTGAATGACCCCCTTATAATTGAAAAAACAAGCTACCACTCTTCACTGGGCTCTGAATCACTATGTGCTTCCCATCGACGGCTCCGATACAGTTTGGATAGTTCCAGGTTATCTCAAAATCATTAGCTATTATCTTCCACTCATCTTGATTTTGTGGCATCTGTAACATAAAAACCAAAAACATTTCATTGAAGCATGTGAGTTCTAGTTCGCTTTTCTTACCTTTTCAGGAAGAAGACAATGGAGCCTCTGAAATGAGTACATCTGATACTCAGAATACTATCCTACCAACTGAAGGAGGCAATGAAGGTGTCAGTGTTAAGCGCTTTCTTTCACCCCAAAAGAGAGCCAAAAGGAGTAAACCAACATCACCATACAGCAAACGTGAAGAAGAGGCGTATATTGCATTGCAACAAGCAATGAAGAAGGATGAATGCACAACTTATGGTGAACACGTTGGGAATGAACTGCGTGCTCTTCAGCCTAGAGCAAGGACCATTGTTAAGCATTTAATCAACAACATACTGTTTGAAGCAGCTATGGGAAAATATGATGAAAAACCACCCACTTCACAAGATTGGAATCTAGCTACTAACCTCTTCCAGTGCAACCAGTTGTGTATCTCGACCTCCATCTCTTCAATCATCCATAGTTGACAGTGACGTCGTCGAGCATGATTCTGATTTTTCACATTTCAAAAAATTTTTTTGAACTTTAATGAATGCATAACAAATTACTATGTTACTATTCATATGTATATTGTGATTTAAAATGTTCTAAAATATTTCCTTCAATAAATCAAAAAAATTAAATGCAACGTTATTATATTTACTAACCCTTCTTCAATTCTATTAATATATAAGTTATATATAGTTTTAAATGTTTCATTGAATTTATATTATCAAGGAAGCTTATTTTATAACCATAGTCTTTGCTTAGGCATATTTTCAAAATACCATATTGATTTTATAACCATAGTCTTTGCTTAGGCATATTTTCAAAATACCATATTGATTTTGACGTTTCGATACTTAAACGTATATTTATTTTATAGAGTATGCAAAAGTGCTGGAAGATACGGACTATGAATCTAGCTCCCACCGTCATTATCATTTTGTTTCAATTAGCTGGTAACCGATCTTTGCTTGAAAAAATTCAAACTGTTTTAACTCAAGTGCTTTCGTTGAAATCAGGCTTGTTTATACTTCCATCCTACCAAACTTTAGAGTGTAGATAATGTATAATTATCTAGAGTATAGGATAACTTTTCTGGAACTTACCTTTATAAAATCTTGCAGAACGTTAATAAACGCTTGACATACTTCAGGTATTATGCGACAAATACTTGGGATTGAAATTCTGAAGAAGATACATAAGAGATGCATAACTATCACCAGTAGCTAGGTACCGTAAAGTCAACAATACTCGCACTTGAACCGGTATCGCCATCCCGACAGTTGGTGTCTGCTTTTTTTCACCAAAGGGAGTGACCTTTTCGATTAAGTAGTCAAAATCCTGCCTATTCATACGTGTGAAATTTTTAAAACAAACTACCGTCATTTGAAAGGAGTTTTTCAAAAAATTCCTTGCGATTGTCACCGCTTTTAACAAATAAATCTCTGATCCACCACCTAGGCTTCTTCCTACTTCTTCTTCTGCCATTTGCGAGGATCAAATAAGCAGCAGCTATCACTGCTTCTGAAGACATGACGCACACTACTGACAGAAAAATGTTTGCACGACTTGAAATGTTCTGGGCCTTGCTACAAGTAACGGCGACAAGTAGCAAGTGACAACTGGCGACATATTTATTGGGCAACAAACTACTTGCAACAAAGTATGAAGACGCGCACGGTACACATATAGCAACAGAACGACACTTGTAGTATGCTACATGACGCATATTGTTGCCTCAGTGGAAACGCGCCTTTAGCAATGTACGTTTTCGCACGACGAATCCACTCTTTTCTAGCGCAATTCATAACGTTTGGAGCATTCTTGATAGTTTCTGCCGCCTCTGTAATGCGATTACGTAACTCCTCTATGGTGTTAATCCGTTTTGAATAAACAATTGACTTCATCCAACCCCATAAGAAAAAGTCTGCTGGCGTGAGGTCAGGAGAACGTGGTGGCCATTTTACTGGTCCATTTTGACCAATCCATTGTCTACCGTATGTATCATTTAAATAGTTTTTCACATCATTAGAAAAATGTGGAGGTGCTCCGTCGTGCATAAACCATGCATTTATTCTGTTTTGAACAGGAATATCTTCCAAGAGGGTAAGCAGGTTTGTTCTTAAAAAATTTAAGTACGCTACTCCATTAAGTCGATTAGGGAGGAAAAATGGACCAATCAAATTATCACCCAGAACACCAAGCCATACATTGACTGAAAATGTATGTTGAAAATGCCTCGTCGCAGTTTCATGTGGGTTGTCGTACGCCCAAGTATGGGTATTACGAAAATTTACAATTCCATTTCTAGTAAAACAGGATTCATCAGTAACGAGAATACGCCGAAGAAAATACTGATGTCGTAAACAATTTCTTCTTAACCAGCGGCAGAACATCTTCCGTTTATTAAGATCTTGCGGTAATAAGTCTTGAACACGTGTTATATGGAATGGGTACAACTGTGCTTCATGAAGTGTCCGCCATACGCTTGACTGGCAAATATTTAACTGACGTGATAATCGTCTGGTGCTTGTGGTTGGTGATAATTCTACAGCATTTATTATTGCTTGTTCATTATTATAGTTCCTTGCGCTACGTTCACGACCAGTATCTATTCGCTTCGGTTTAAAGCTACCAGTTTCTCTAAGTCGTCTCTCCACAGCTTCAAATGTTTTGCGATCAGGTGTTCTTCGATGTGGAAAAGTATCACGATATTCCTGAACTGCAGCTAAACCATTCTTGTTAACTTTGCCGTAAATCAGTATCATGTCCGTATACTCTTCAAACGAATACATACCATTTACATTATCTGCCATTATTTACTAAGATAATTACATACACTTTTATAAAAATATTTAATAAAATATTTTAAAAATAAATATTTAATAAAATATTTTATACACTTGTATAAAATATTTCCAAATAATCACAGGATCTCACAAAATACAATCTTCACACGCCACAATACAAAAACCTCCATAAAGGTTATTCAAATATTACTTCATGAACTTAATTGTTGATCAGCTGATATTGCCAACCTTTGCAAAGAAAATATGACGATAAAAAGTGTTGAATAAATGATCAGCTGTTACTCACAACCTAAACATTAGTTAATATTTTATGCAGATAAGAATATGCATTTTTGTGCGTCTGTTTTATTTTTAAATAAAGCTAAATTTCAATACATATTATTAATTTTTTTCCAAAGTAATTCACATGAATCTTTTCAGAATTAAATGTTCTACAAATCTGTTTTAAGAAAAAAATGACCTTTATTTAACATTTATGGAAGTAATCTTACGTTAACCCTCGAGCTGGCAGTTGAAATTTCCTCAAGTGGCAGGCCATTTTGAGGTGTTTTGCAGTAGTATTGGTTTTTATTTTTTTTAAATATAATTTGATTATAAAACTATATGTATTATATATCACTGTTTTCACAAGAAAATTTACTTTTTATTCATGGAAATAAAAACCCAAAAATATAAGAAATTTATCACTTTTTTTACTAAGTTTGTTTTCAAAAAATAAAAAATTTATGTAAAAGTGGTGGGGGTGCACCTATAAAAGACATATTGTGTGAAAAAAAAATATATCCAAAATACCCAAAATGTTGAAAATTTTTTATAGTTTTAGAAAATGTATAGTTTACTACACTTTTTTTAATTAAAACAATTATGAAATATTCTAATCTGAAGATAGTACAATACGGCTAAATTCGTTGCTATGGATACGACTGTGTTACAAAAATTCATCAAAACCTTAATTATTACTCGAAAAATTCATAAAATACATTAAAAGTAAGCCTATAAAAATAAATAAAGAAGCTTTATATCACGATCATCGCATATGAAATTGATCCTAAAGCTAACTAAAACTATCACAACACTGCACATAGCCTAGAACACAAAATCTCACTAATATATTTTTTCACATATATTTCTTCATAACATGACAAAATAAAATGATAAAACACAATATACGAGAATTTATACGCATAAATAAACACACTTATTACATAAAAAACACTTATTTCATGTAATAAACTTACGTTTTAGATGGACAAGAATAACGCGACCGGCTAACAATACAACAACAATGGCCGACTGTTTACAAACAACTCTCGTTTTCAATATGTCATACTTAAATCATGGCATACAAAACAAAACAAAATACATCAATCAAATCAGCAACTATTTCTGATTCCAGTGGTATATGAAATCATTGCAGTTTAGTTCGTGTATTGATTATAACAGATGTCAAACGGGCACATGTCAAATCGACTGATTTTCAGGCGACTGCCACTACAGAAACATTAATATCGACTGATAATCAGGTGACTGCCAGTTGTAGGGTTAAACACAAAAATGTGTTATTTCTTTGCACCAATTCTTGTGTTTTACGTAAGATATCTCTGAAAGTATTACATTTACAGCTCTGGGACGAATTTTAATAAATTTGTCAGATATAAAAACATAAAAAACAATCGTATTTGTATCTTTGTAACTACCTTTACCATTTTTATACGGTCTGACTTCACCAAGGGTTCTGAAATCCGGGCGAAATCTTTCGCTAGGCGTAACTCGCTAACGAAGCGTTTCCGGGCATATGGTTATATGAACTTTTTTACTTGTTTTTAGCTATAGAATAAGCTCTCGAGAGATTGCCGTTTAGTTTTGAATCACCCTGTATAGTGAAGCTATATTATTACACGTAAAAGAAATACATGCCTTTTAGATTATAGAAAATTACACAACTTTACTTATACAAGTTCAAGCAGTGTAGTGCTTATCATCACTTAGTATGGTAAATATGTATGACAGTGTTTAAATTGTTCTAATTGGTGATTCCATATTATCGATCACTCAAATGTGGCCCCATATTAAACTGCAGCAGCAACGTGATTAATATGAGAAGATTCTAACTTACTCCAGTATTGCAGCCTACGTCCAAGCAGACAACTTTTCCATTACATTTGTTTACAAGACTCTTGTAATTGGGAAGAAGTCTGATACGATTTTCAGCAGGGTGAAAGTTGTAATAGTTGTTAAAATTGCCATGCCTCGCTGATCCTGATGTGGAAATATTATAAACAGAATCAATGTCTTCCATGTCTTACAGTTTGAGAAGTCAAATAATATAATAATCACTTTCTTAACCTAAAGTCCATAAAACAAACTTTCAAATTACGCTGTGGCTATATGGCCGGCTACCGTCTGTAGATTAGACAGACGGGCGATGAGTGGTGACGTAACGAAAGGGCAGCCATAACTGTCACCTTTACACCACTGCCTTAGAAATATAAAAAACACAATTTGTAGACTATTTTATTAATTACATATTATGCATTGGTAATGTATTGAACGGTAATGTAATAAAATTGTACGCTTAAATAAATTAAAAATAAGAAATATACAACTAAAATTAACCATGTACCAGAATCTACACTTCGTAGTTTATTAAGATATAGTTTTGTTCTCGCATTTTACTGGTATGTTTCAATTAATAGTCATTAAGAGAAATCATAATTAATTATGGTACTTTGGGATTATACCGACCACACCAGTATGAAGAACACAAAAATAGAAATTTATAGAAACAAACATGATAGAACGAAAAAACAACTCTTCAATTACAAAATTACAAACTTACAAGCATTTCCAGGTATTGTGATCGGTATTGTTGTCGCTGTTATCTTATCTTTCTCGAGAATCCTGATTACGGCAGGCCGCGCGGCATCACGTGATTTGCACGGTACATAATTGCCTTTCCATTTCAATTCAATTTATATTTCTGATTAGCCCCTCTAGAATTTGATATTTTACTGATAGGTACTATCTCGAGGGATGTTTTTCTTTCGTCGACATCAGCGCGGGGCAGCACCGAAGGTGCTGTCGAAGCCCGCGCTGATGGCCGGAGGCACTCGCATTTTGGGTGGCGGAATGTGATCAAGAATAAAAACAAGTTTTGAGTGTTTTTTTAATAAAGAGTTTAGTTTGGTAAATGTTTGTTTTTGTTAAATTTTTGTGTTTGGAGAAATGTAGAGGTAAAACACGAAAGTACAACAAAGCGATGCACCAGCTGAACGGGCGGCGAGGCTCTGCAATCACGTTATCTACTAGACGCTCGACTTTGACCTCTGTCTGAGGATGGGGAGGGGTTTGCGATAAGACAATTCCTGTTTTATACTGACGAAATAGTCTTCTACGCTAATCTAGTAATCAGTAGAAGCAAAATGTTAAATAACGATTCATGTCTGGGTGTGGTCGGTATAATCCCAAAGTACCTTAATTATAAATAACTTTTGTCGTATTAAATATGTATGTCATTTAATAGCATAAAATAACTGGAACATTTGTTTTATTTACTAATAACACTCAAATTGTTATGATTTCATTGTATATTGTATCTAAGTGGTAAGAGGGAAATTAGTCTCTCGTCTTGAGATATTTGAAAATTAATTCTTCCATTTACCGATTAAAAATAGTGTTATTATTAATCACTTATGTATTATCGGACTTTAGCAGGACTGTAAGTTCTTATAGAAGGGATCTTGGTACAGTTTAAAGTATATAGCATACAGTCTACATCACTACCTAACTTTTCTATTGTTTTCGGCAAAATAATGTCAGTTATACAAACGTCTGGATGAGTTAGACAGATGTAAAGAAACGCAATTGTTCTCCGAATCACTTATTCTTAATTGAATATGGTCGGTATTTTCTTTATTATTGATAAAAGTTTTCAACTGTTCAAAAGAACTAAACTTTCTAAAATCCGCCATTTTAATAACAAAGCATATAGTGCTAGAGCTATTTCAAAACCTTGGCGTCACAGTCTGTTCCCGTTCTTTGAAACAAAGACCGGTGACCGGGCATATAGCCACTCCGTTCAAATTAAATTAATTGAAAGGTTATGTACTGTTATCAGTGTCACCAACAGTAAGCCGTCATATTACCCTAAACTTCACTCAAAATTGCCCCGAACTGAGCAATATTACCCCAATTGTTTTTCTCCAAAATTACCTCATGTGTTTTCATTTCATGATTTAAAAGTCATAATGTATGTTTTAACTACGTATTAACAAAAAATTACGTAAACACAATTAATTTGATAAAACACAGATAAAATAAACCTAATATAATACAAATTTTCAACAAAGTCAAAAGTGAAAATCATTTTTACTGACTATATTATATCCAACATCTCTAGTCTGACACAAAAAATCATCACCAGGAATATGACAGCATTGACGTTAACTTTTTGTTGCCTTCTATTTACATATTTACGAAATCCCCCCCCTGTTCCAGATATGGCACTTCAGCATTAAATGTAAAAACTCAATGGCATTTAAGTACTCCACCACGGTCTTATCCTTGTCTAGATAAAAAGGCTTTCAATCATATACGCACAACAAAACTATTTTAAAAGAGACATTTCAATAATACAGTAAAACTGTAGCGTTCTTTATAGCAACGCTCTAGTCTCTCGGTTAGATTGGAGTAAAACTATGGCGTGAGGTAGTACTTTGTAAAAAGATATTGCGCGGTACGCCTTGTACGAGTACAACAGAATTGGAAACGTATTTGGGTATATGAGCGATATCCATAGTACTTCACAGTGGTTCAGATCCAGCTTAGAAGGCAAACACTATGTCCTTTCTCTGTTCTTTGCCTGCTTCAAAGAAGAATGTAGTAGTTATGTTCACTAGAAGATGCCAGTTAACGTTTAGTTGAGTTACCCTAAGAAAGATTGCCACAAGTTACCTGATTTTACCCCAAATATGGTAATTAACCCACGATTGCAGTAGCGTAGTCAGAAATTTCGTTCGGGGGGGGGTCCGAAACCGGGAAATCCGGGGGACGTTTTGTGTGTTATTTTCCAATGAGTTCACTGGTAAAAGGTAAATACCAAAAATATGGGCTTTAGTAACTATGCCTTATAGAAAGTGGAAAGATGTAATAAGCAAATTCAACTCTCACAGCAACTCTAGTACCACAAATTTTCTTGTATAGCTACAGAAACTTTACGAAGTTCGATTCTGGCCGAGTGTAAGGCACCAAAGTGATGTTGGATTCACTGGATAAGAAAGAAAAAGAACAAAACAGAGCTTCACTCAAGCTTATAATTGACACAACTATATTCTGTGGAAAAAATGAAATACCCCTTCGGGGACATTGGGCCACTGACGGTCGAAACCCTTTAGAAAAGGAGGGCAATTTTCAAGCGTTGCTCGGGTACAGATCAAACTAACGGTCGGAAAATGCACCGGAAAAACTCTACTGATTAGAAGTTCGGCTACTTTGGATTTCACTGATTAAGCTATTTATGAATGAGTTATAATGACGATTTTTTGTATCATTACACTGTAGACGAGTATATAATTATCGGGAAAAAAATCCAAAAAATCATTTCGGTCGGAAATAAAATACACCTGAAAAACTCTAATGATTAGAACTTAAACTACTTCAGACTTCAGTTATTGAGGTAAACGTGGTATTTTTGATTGAGTTAGGACGACGATTTTTTTGTTATCATTAAAAACTGTACTCGACTACCTATATAACTATCGACAAAAAATCACTTCCGGTCGGTAAATACCGAAGAAAAGCTTTGAACAGATTCAAGTTTTGACGATTTTGGATTTCACTGGTTGAGTGGTTGAGGTAAAAGTGGTAATTATAATTTTGTTAGGACATTGATTTTAGGTATTAATTCAACGCCGACTAATAAATATATAATTATCGAGAAAAAAAACAAAAATAATCACTTCCGATCGGAATATACTAAGGAAAATGAAATAATACCTCAGTCAGTGAAATCCGAAGTAGTCGGAACTTCTTATCAGTAGAGCTTTTAAAGTGTATTTTCCGACCGAAAGTGATTTTTTATATTTTTTTCGATAATTATATACACGTCTACAGTTTAATGACACTAAAATCAACGTCGTGACTTAATTCTTACGTCCCCAAGACGAATTTGAACGAAGTGGTCGCTAATTTAAACTGTCCAAGTCCAAGTCGGGTCGCTAGGATAGCCTCTGCGCTCCTCCTGGTCTGTGGGCAGTATCCGAGCAGTTGAGCTCAATGATTTGCCTGTCAACTGGAACAATTTGCTCCTGCAGCAGTCTAGTAGCTGGTCGGTGTGCCACTGAGGGCCACTGCTTCATTGAAGAGCCGGGTGAGGGCGGTCAGCTGCGCAGCTATTTCAAGACGGCTTGTAGGCTGCGCTGGGCGAGGGCGGCTGCTTCCGCTGCTGCATCAGCTGCTGGCGCCTCCGTTTGTTGCGGCGGAGTGGCTGGTGTATTTGGCCACTCTAGTTTCTGCCTGGGAGTCGCCCTGGGCCTCTGTGTGACCGGAAGGTCAGCCACAGATGCCGGCGGGCGAGGAAGTCGGTTGGCTGGGTTCTGGGGTTTCCTCCGGCGCTTCTTCTTCTGCGGCATGTCGTCCTCAGCTTCACTCTCCGATACGGAGTCCGCTGGTGACTCGTCCCGCGCTGGTCGCTTGGGCGGCTGGGCCGTTGATCGCCTCGCCGCTGGTTTGGTTGGCCGGGACTTGCGGTCTAACTGGACAGCTGCCGCTCTGGCCTCCTTGTAGGCTGGACACCCACGATAGTTGGCGTTGTGATCGCCGCCACAATTGCAGCAGTGACCCTTCTCCGTCGAGACTTTGGGGCAGTTCATCTTCAGATGATTTTCCCCGCAGCGGACGCATTTTCTCGGCCTCCCGCAGTTGCCGGAGCCGTGGCCAAAACCTTGGCACCTGTAGCACTGCGGCGGGCCGACCAGCTTCTTGTAGACAGTGACTGAGACCCTGACATGGAGCAGGCTTTTCACGTTGTAGGCAAGCCCTCTTGGTGTCAGGGTTCTCCCGCTCACTGTCCCTCGTCAGCGTGATCAGCCAGCTCCTGGTAGGTCCCCTGGCTGTCCGATGTCGTGCAACCTCGTTGACGGCGAAGCCCTCGTCAGTTAAGACATCGAAGAGCTCCACATCATCGGTGTCGGGCAGTCCGCTGATCACAACCTTAAGCGATCTTTCACGCCCAAGGTTGTGAGTGTAGAAGGGCGGCTTATTGAAACATAGGTACCGCTGAACCGCCCTGAAGTCCTCCACGGTGGTCACTTTCAAGCGATAGTGAGCACCGCGGAATGTTGTCGTCAGGCCGTCCCGCGCCAACTCCTCCAACTTCTTGGCGTGGGTAGGCCAGTCCGGAACACTGTCCAGGAACAGTAAGGGTATCCTGGGCGTAGAAACCGAAGCCGTAGGTTGGTCAGATGTCACAGTAGCAGTGGTGACGTTGTGGCCTTTAAAAAGGCCCTTTGCAGGAGCAGCGACCTTCTTAAGCGCCGAGCCGGCAGATGGAGAGCTAGGCCTCTTAGCTGGCTGCGCTTCCAAAGGCACGCTGTCCCATCTTCTTGAAGATGTCACTCATGTTGCTTCAGGAGTTGTTGACACAACGAGCGCTGGAGGTCGAATGTTTGCCGTGTTACAATTTAGGTTGCTTTGCAACGTCACGTGACCGCGCTCTATAGCAATACCGTGATTACACTACACTATCCGAAAGGCCGAGCCCATAAGTATCGTTTGATACTTTATGATTTAAACGAAAGGACAATTATATTTTTAACAACGGCCACTTTAATCAATTAAATCAATCAATTTAATGTTTGTAAACAAGAGTAAATGATAACTCTCCTTTTTTTCTCCTGCTCCATGCTTATTTTTTAATATGTCTTAAAATTTCGGGGGGGGGGGGGTCCGGACCCCCTGGACCCCCCCCTTCGCTACGCCACTGCACGATTGGAAAAACTGACTGTTATTGACGTCAAAGTGCAAAGGTGCATCACTGTTCTCAATCTATTGTGATTGTTTTGAATTTCTAATCGTAAATGACATTACTGAAGTCTTCGACTCTGTATACGCTCAGTAGTTTCTTTTATACTCTATATATACGCTGTAGTTGAATCAATTACGTAGTATATAAGTCATATTCTTTTATTTTTGCATTCGAACTATGTTCGTTCTTTTTTAAATCCGATCAGCATAGTTACATGCAATTTTTACAGTAAGTATAATAAAGTTTTACTTTTTTGTCGTGTAGTTTTTTAGGTCCCTGGTATGAAAAAATCTTAAAAAATAGTGGCCTCCCGATAATACCAAAGTGCCGAGTGCATTCAGTTTAGGAACTAGAACAACTGTGGCCATTGTATTCCTTAACAGCAAGCCTATCGATTTCCTTGATTACAGCCAGTGAAAAAATTGAGCTTTCTCGGAATCACGTAAACTGCTTATAATCAGTCTACTTTTATATCATACGCAGGTGGTGGAGCTGAAGCAATTAAATAATGATCTAACAAAAACTAACAGGTCATTATCCTGACGATAAATAGATGAGTTCGTCAAGGTTTGGTACTAGGTCCATTACTATTTGTTCTTAGGCGACCCTCCTTTATTAAGGAATAACATAATCTTCATCGGATACTAGTAATGCAGAAGAGGGCAGTCAGAAGCATGCCCGAACTACAATTTCGTGACAGCTGCAGACACGCTTTCAAAGAGTTATGGATGCTGACGGTGCCTTCGGTATATAGAGTAGATGTCATCCTATGATGTTATTCTTGGGTTTCCTAGGAATGCTAATGTCCATGACCACAACACTAAGTACGTATATGATTTTGTTTTTAAAGCACACACAGCAAGTATTTTCACTATAAAGCCATCCTCTACAAGTGCCAGGCTGAGAGCAGAACATCTACATAAATATAAGCTATAGACTTGAAATAATCAGTGAAGCCTGTTTGGCGACAAGTATAGTATGACTAGAAGATTACTTTATCAGGCCTGATAGTTGAACTAGTAGTGAAGCTTTTGAGCTATCTAATCACATTTTATCATATATAGTGATGCAGAGAAATTTGAACTGAGTGCTGTGCTACTTAGACTTAGCTGTTATTGAGCAAGAAATTCCGTCCGAAGCCGTGAATAACTGCAAAAAAACTGATTTATATAGTAATTTAATTTAACTTTGAGCTAATCAGTATTTTATAAGTAAATACCTACAATGGTATTCTAGCCCACGCGGGAGGCTGTTTCTTTTCTCACACACGCACACATACACGCGCGCGCCAATAAACACACACACACACACACACACACACACACACACACACACACACACACACACACACACACACACACACACACACACACATATTTATCAATATGGATTCTTTTCATAAAAAATAAAACCAAATATTGGTAAACTCTTTATAAATTTTCGTACATCTGAGTGTACTTCTGCAGACGTAACATTGAACATTGTATAAATATTTACAACATGAAATTACTAAACTAACTATAAATAGTATAATCAAGAAAAAAATAACTGAAACTGAATAATAATAGTGAAACATACCTCACAGCTGATGTTTTAAGTATTTTTAGAGTAAAAATACCTAAAGGAAATGTAGATTTTAATACAAGTTGATGGGCAGTTCATATATACATATATATTCAGATATTGGGTTTTATATATATACATATAACTATGTGCAGAAAAGATTTCAGGTCTGTCAGATAAGTCTTGGCTGTTGGTGCTCTTGAATGAAGGACTTATTTTTTCAGTTTCACTGTTGGTGAGTAGTGTAGTAGTCACTGTGTAGTGTTTGTTTGAGAGGAGTTGGCCTGGTCTGGGTGGAACGTTGGGTTGTTGTCCACGTCCATAGGTTATGTTTATATAATTTTACTTTCAAGTACGAAGTAATCCTAGTTGATTGATCGGAAATCACGTATTAATTACGTTGTTTTTTATTAGTAAACATATATCGCCATTTGAAGGCATATGTATTGGAAATTGGCCAGGCCTACTCGTTCTTTAAATCTAGAAAGAAATCAATTGAATTCTCAAATGAGACACTTGTTAGATGTGTTTCATAAATGTGGTAAGATTACTTAATCCATAAAAAGAACTGTGCTTCTTTAATAATAAATCTAGGAATAATGTACTTATCCATATACATTAGGCTATCATATTTAAAAATTTAACTTCTTAAAAACTTAGATTAGTTATAAATAAAAAGCCCTAGTAGACTTTGGCATTAACCAAATGAATTGGTTTCCTACGGTAAAATAATTTATTTGTTTCCATCCTAAAAATGCTAAAACTGTTTTTTAACTTTTTTGCTTCAAAATAAAAAAAAAAATAGCATGTATACTCTATGTACAGGGTATAATAAAACTACAAACTCATAGTTTTTATAGATTATAGTTTCATGGACCAAGAGGAGCTAAAACTAAATACAATCAATGGTCTATCTCATTTTGTTTAAGTTACTATCTGTATGTGTTTTTAAATTTGTATTTACAAATTGGTAAAGATAACAAACTCAAATTTGGTACAATTAAGTCATTTTTCTTGCAGTCGAAAATCACAAAATAATTAATATTAGGCCTATATTATCATATTATGTCTCAAGAAGGCATACGCCATTTTTGAAGATTAGTAGGTCAAAATTAGAAACGACAGTTTTTAAAGAATAATAAAAGTGTCTAAATCTAAATACAAATACTTTGGCGCCCAAAACATAAAAAAATTGTTAATCAATAATGTAAATATAAACTGTTTATGTTTGTAATGCATGGTTAATGACACCGTAAACATGTAAACAATGAAAACTTTGCCTTGCATTGCAACAGTTAAAAGCTTACATCTACATAATTTCATAGCGAATTTCCATGTGTTAGTTATCAAAAGGTTTGTAATTAGATTTAACAACTTTTAATATCCAAAAAAAGTAATAATTTTTTTAGTTTTAATGGTATTAAGCTTTAAAACTCAAACCTTCAACTATCTTGAAACAATATATTAATTTCTATAATGATTTTAGACTGCAAAAAAGTACAAAATTTGAGTTTTATATCTTTACTGGTTTCTGAAATAAAAACTATATGTACAGTCAGATGGTAAACAAAATGAGATAGACTAGTGGTTGCATTTACTTTTTACCTCCTCTAGATCCATGAAACAATATCCTTAAGTTTGTGTACAGAGTTTTGTTACAACCTGTGTGTGTATATATATATATATATATATATATATATATATATATATATATATATATATATATATATATATCTGCCTACTAGTATTTTTCCAATAACGTACATGTTTATTTCCAAATGTTTAATGCCTTAGCCCAAAAATATTTTTTACTTTTCTCATGCCTCATAGGTCAAATCTAGCTGGTACTGTATATAATGGTAAGGCTTTGTGTCAACCATATCTGACCATCAACTTTAAAATGCAGGGTAATTTTAGATTATGTTTTTTTGAAATTTGCTGTGATCCCTGAAGAACTAGCAATCTGGCATGTTGGTATTATTATACAGAACAACTCCAGTTATTGTCCACTTTGTCATGCTAAATTAATACTGACAATGACCTTGGTGTTAACTTATTGTATCGCCCAGAAATGATCGGCAGTTTATATTACAAATAATATTGTTCATTTTGTTACAAGATGAATTAGGATGATTCTCCATCAAATGCAATATTTTATTAAAGTAAAGTTGAAAGTTTTCAAATACACTTAACATCTAAATTTCAACTATACAATCCATCAAGATCGCTAAACACCACTTTTTACAAAAGAATACATTTAGTAAATTTTAAATCCATGGACATGAGGCTTATGTCACACTTAATGAGGAGTAATTGGTTTGAAAATAAATTTTAGGTTGTTAAAAATTTATTTTAATAATAAAAGTAGTAACAAAACAGTATTAATAATGTCTGAATTTGTAAAAGGCAAATTTCATCTGCAAGTTTTTAAGGCATCATTTAAATAATGTTTTTGCACATTATTTTTCTCTGTGGTAAAGTTCCTGATTTGCCCACACATTTATTTATTCAATACGTTTCCTCCTTAAAAATGTATGGGTAGCTGCTTACACAAAACTTTGCCAGATAATAAACCCTTTTTACATCTTTAGAGTATACTTGTCCCTTTTACAGTTTGTGAACTTTTTTTCTTGGTGTCAGATTTTCAACTTCAGTTTTCTTTCTCCTCCACAATCTCTTGCGCTACTTTTTTAATTTTTCATGTAATCTCTTATTTTCTTCTTTAACCCATTGAGGAAACAATTACCCTAGCCTGTCTAGGACTGAATATTTGGGTCGATTTTGGCAAAAATGAGTTTGGATACAGATAAATTGGTCTATTTTCAGGACGTTTTAGTTTATTTGGTTGCTCTACGTAGTGGTTGTTGCTATCTCCAAGTAAGTTTTTATTTATTATATTTACACATTTTGTTAATAAGAAAAACAAAAAATCAAAAGCAACTGTCAATATTTTATTAATATTTTGTTTATCTGTTTCAATAATTCTTTAAATTCAAAACCACAATGTTTTTTTACATGGAAAACAAATTTTTATTGGATTACTTAATTATAAAGCATAATAACAAAAAACAATCAAAATTCACTTACATTTTTTATGATTTTATGACAAGCTGATGAATAAGTTGTCTGGGAGATGAGATAAAACTGTTTGTTACATTCAATTATTATTATTAAAATGATAATTAAAATAAACTATTTACATTACATACAATGACCATTCATTTACTTTGTATAATTCATTTTTATGTCAGTCTTTGATATCTCAATATCACTGTCCAAGTATCTGTTTACTTTTAAAGTACCCAAATTGTCTCTTTCCATGGAGTTGCAGAAGAACCAAAAACTCATTCAGAAACTATAAACAGTTAAACAATAAACATTGGGAACACTATACATAGAATGTAAGCAGAACATTGAAGTGACGAAAATTGAGCAAATGACAAAATGTAATCAATAACAAAACAAGCTATTAGTTGTGGTTCCAGTTTGCAAACATAACAAATCGAAACAGAAAAACATTCCTTGTAAGGATGTACGTGGGCACAAAACTGCAATCTAGCAGAAAAATAAACATATATGTGATCATTGTGTCTAGAAAAATCACGAGTGCTGCTCGGGCAAGATTATTCAGTCCTGCTTGGCCGCAACGAGTGACGCTCGGGCAAGTTCCCCATTGAGTTGAGATGCTGATTAAAAAAAAATTTCTCTTGATTTTTGTCTCCTGGTCTTCTTCCAGCTTGAAGCTCTTGATGAGGAAGGGTGTAGTTTTAATTAATTTTGAATTGAACTTAATGAAGTTTTGTTGTTTCTTAAAAGTAGTGTAAGATTTTGGGTTTTTCTTTCATTTTATCCTTGTAAGTTGTTAAACACATTTTCTGTTGCTTTCTTATTTTTCTCTTCTCTTTTTCTGCCAAACCATCTATAAATTTATTTTAGGCTTTCTTTCTTTCCATATCCTTTTCCTCTAACTCAAAGGGTCTTGTTAAAATTCTTTCCTGTTACAACTCATTGCTCCAAGTTGCTTTGCCAAAAGCTTTTACTACCTGTTTTTCCTTCCTGAAATCAGTTCAACTTCCAAACAGAATGATAATACAATAGCTATTAATTAAAGTTAGCCCAAAAAGTGTTTAATGTACAAATAAGTACTCCCCAACCCCAAATTATTCTGAGGGATGTTTTGAGATTAAGTATTAGTCGAATTGAGCAGGTAATGAACAATTCAAATCAAAAGTATTATTACACCTTACTAAGTAAAACTAATTACTGTTTATAATATGGGGATAGCCTGTGTTAATTAATGAAACTTAAAAATTTAATGCAGTTTAAAAAACTAGATGAATCATAATCAGAGTAAAAGCTTACTCTGGTTAGTAAGATGCAAATAAAACTATGTAAAAAGTTTTAATACAACAAAAAGTTAAAAATTATGTGTATTTTATATAATAACGCCCTAAATAATATTCACCAATCAAGACTGTTTAACATAACTAGACTGCTAAAGAATTAATTGGATTTAAAATTTATCATCAAGTCTGTTGCGCACAGATCATGTCCATGGGTAAAGCAAATCCATGCATTTTATGTCCATGGACATAATGATAATTCGAAAACCCCGTTATTTGGTCAAGATGACATCCTTAAAGTTGCCACATTTTATCTTTGTAACATTCCAATTTGTATGTGTTATGAAATAAATATTATAAAACTATCTTGTCTGTACAATGTGCTGGTCACAAATATGATGATATCTTTACAACTTCACTTTTAACTTGAAATAACTTATAAACTCTTCACTATAAACATCTACAATCTTTTCACGTAATATCCGAGATGGCCAAGAATATTTTTCTCTACCAGACAGTGCAATAATTTTAACATGGTGCCGTGATATTATTAAAGTCACAAATATGGATTTTTATAAATATAGTCAGATATTTAGATAGTACAATTTTATAGGTTGTCAGTTTACTTTTTTCAAATTGGACATAATAAACCAACTCTAATGTAATTTTATCATTTTAGCACAAAATTTGCATTTTGTTGTAACATAAACAAATAATTAAAATTATATACACAAGAATAGGCCATTATTGATAATAATTACATGATTTTTTTCCTAAAGTACCGTATTTGCGAACTACTAAAAAATAGTATTTACAAAATAATGGCTTCTCTAGAGACTGCTCGAAATATGTGTTCACTACCCAGTTTCTTAGCTGCATCAAGTCGTCTTAGTCGTACAGCTTAAGGTTGGGACACACATATCCGCACCGCGCCCGACACGTGAGTCGGCCGATTGTTGGCCGTCATACGGTGAAAGAATTGCACTGCAGTATTCAACCTGCAAGTCCACACATGTCCGCACCGACACCAGACCGTCGTGGCCGCACCGTGCCCGCACCGTCACCGATATGTGGAGTTTGAATTTTGACGGGCACGGTGCGGTCTACGAGTGGCATCATATTATGTTGTTTACTGTTGCGTTCTTCTTTTTAAAACTATTTAAGTAGTCTACACGTTCTATTTTATTGAATTATTTAGTATAGCCTACTAACTCTACATCCTGTGTTCGCTTACAAAATCATATTTATTGATAAAAGTATTACATTTTCTTACCTTAGAGTAAACTAGTCATATTATCTTATTGTGTATATTTTCTTATTACAACAAATTTGAAAACCATGTTGTACATTAAGTTATTTTAAACAACTAAATTCGAATTATGAAAAATCTATAAACATTTTTCATTAATAAAAAAATGACAAGCATGTAATTATTTGCGCAAAAATCTATTTTTCTTTGATGTATTGAAGTTACTTGATAAATTTATTCCGGTATTTTATAAGGGTCATATTTAGAATGTTTCTATGACATTTTAATTTTTTATTCTTTTCACTTCAATAAAGTAAAAATAAAAATATTTTATTTACAATAAGATTTTCAAGCAAGAAAAACCCATGTTAAAAATAAATAATAATAATAAATAATTTATTTCCCCATAATAACAAACTGAATATTACAAATAAATATTATTGCCAGTGCTTAATAATAAATAATACTATGACATAACGTATTTACAATAGCAGTAAATAACAAGTACAAAAACAATTTCTACTTACTTTATTTCTAATTTATGTACTTAGAGTAATAAAATATAAAAAGTAGGTTACATCCTTTTAGATTTTTCTTTCTTTTTTTTAAACTAATAATTAGGCCAATAGATTTACAAAATAAGGGAAATTTAGGTACCCCATAAGAGGCTGTGCCTGGGTTGGGGATACTATATATACAAATAGCGGAATCGAGCAAGAATGAAATGATAAAAATGAGTTATTGTAGCTATAAATTTAGTATAACTATTGTGCTGTAGTAAATACAAAGGATTTATGCATGATTTACAATTCAAATATCAGGCTTTATACATGTAACATTAAATATTATATTATAAATAATTATTTTATAATGCTCTAACGTGTCTATTTAAATATTATTATAACTTAGCAGACAAGACTAACCATACACTAATTTATTATCTTAAACATATACTCAATATCATTTTGACCGATCAACCATACTCTAATTTTTTTAGAAAATATATTTATGTTTCTACTATATTCGACTAATTCTGGCCATAAATTATATGTCCACGGAGCTATAAAAGAAAAAATTTTGTAAAATGTGTTTTTTCTATGTTCCAGTATACGAGTATATTTTACAAATATTTACTATGTTTTACAAATTATTATGAACGGGCTTGCAACATGGCAAACTCTTTGGCTATAGCTTTTGGGTTTAAAACAAAAAATACCAAATATACTGTTTATAGTGTATTTGACCGAAATTTACTGCAATGAAACACAAAATTAACACGACTTATAGAGATAAAAAATATAACCAAGATAATGATATTTACAAATTTTACATACTAGATGATTGTACAAAGCTTTACTGTAGCATTGCAATGTTTCATTCACCACAGCGATTAATAAAAATAACAACAATGAAATTAACAATTTTCTCAAGCAATACTTAATCTTCCAAATATTTTTTAAGTATCTGTCACTTCGAATTCAAAAGAAACATGCTCTAGTACAAACAGTGAGATTGTTGCGCTCGGACTGCATACGGACATGTGTGGCCTCACGGTAACCGAGCCGAGCCCGCACCGACAATCGGCCGACTCACGTGTCGGGCACGGTGCGGTTATGTGTGTCCCAACCTTTATCTGTAGCAAAATTTACAGTACCTTGTGACCCTTTGTTAATTTTAATACTATCCCAATTTTTAAGCATTTTCATTTTAATTTTTTATTTGTGCTTTCATAACATCAAGAGGGAGATATTTTCTTTTTTCCCTTATAGTACCAATAAGGTCCTTCTGGTTAGAAGATTTTTGCCAAGTTGCACTGATGTATAGGCCTAATAGTGTCGACATATAAGATGTGCCCCTTATCCAAGTGGTCTTCCATGACCACTAGGGATGGATGTGCCATAATGGATTTTTCTTAATATTAGTTTCTCCCATATTAGATATAGAAAAATATTATTTTGTAAAATTTAATATGAAATTTTATACAAACCTTTCATACAAACCTGATATTCCCTTTCAAGGAGAAGATGCATCCGTTTGTTACCTGTGTTGTACACCAAACTGAATTAATCAATGTATCTTAAGAACTAATTTTTGAAATCAAGGAGATATAAATTAAAGACAATTTTAAAGTAAATTATAAGTTTAAAAATTCACTGAATACAATGTAAAACTATTAAAACTGTGCAATTAAGAGAGATGTTTGGATTTGCTTTAAATAATAAAAACGTACAACATAGATCTTTAGATTAAAGTATTTTAGAAACAATACACTAAACGATTAGCTTAAGTAAAAAAAATTGTAGAAAAATAAGTAATATGACCAAAACACACAATATCATTAAATCCCTAGTTCTTAACAACCCAGACTAAAATTCTAAATTTATTTAGAAATCTTTGATCATTAAAAGAAGGATTAGATTAAATTATTAAGTAAACTTCCTGATCATATAAAATTACCAATCAATACAATTCGTTTAAAGGGAAACTTAGACATTGTTTTGAATGAGTCAAACCACAGACACAGGGTGGCTACAATCATGTCTGAACAGGAAAGGGAACATTCTAATATTACCAGACAGAACGCAGATAAATAAATAAATAATAAATAAATAAACAGATAAGCATCAATCCAAATATATTAGAATGATGAAAATTCAGTTCCATGTATTAATATTATGTTTTAAATGCTGGGAATGACAGTATTTCAAAGCTTCAGTATGCAGGAATATTATCTATGCTAC
This sequence comes from Homalodisca vitripennis, assembly GCF_021130785.1. Taxonomy (NCBI): domain Eukaryota; kingdom Metazoa; phylum Arthropoda; class Insecta; order Hemiptera; family Cicadellidae; genus Homalodisca; species Homalodisca vitripennis. The sequence goes on from NC_060207.1 coordinate 65,715,710, forward strand.
ACATTATCTTGAAATAACAATGTTTCAGAACAGTTGTAATAACAGAATAACAGTAGGTATTTTAAAGCTACAGTATGCAGAAGTGGTGCTATATATTATCTTTAAATATTAGTATTAACCTGAATCCCAAATTAGTTTCTCTATGTATCAGTTACTTTTTCAAATATAATACAGAAAAGATAATACTAATATATTCGACCATCCCTAATTATCACTGATTTGAATCTAGGCCATTATTTTAATTCCAAATGGTCCCTTTACCTATATAAATTGTTATATAATAGCTTTAGGCCATACTTGTGAGCTTTATATGGTGTGTATTGTCAAAATGATAAGCTTAATGATGGTGTATATTGATTGGGGGATGAGTTCTTTATAATCTTCCCCTGTAATCATGTAATGTAAATGTAATCGTGCTCTCATCTATGAAAAGGTTTTGGACAGTAATTTTTTGTTAAAAGTATCTAGTTTAACTTTTATACTATGGTTATAATCTTTGAGATACACCTATCACATTCTTCAGCAGCATAGTCATTAAAAAATTAAAGGCGGAGCATTAGCTGGAAACAGTTTCTGATAATAATTTGACTAGCAACATACAAAATTCTTATACAAAATGTTGCCAGACCAATAGTCTGTTATATGGTGATGATTGGCCAAACTCATCCATATGAGAATCAATAAATTTTCTCATTTCGACATCGCCTGTGGCAGTAGATTTTGTAAGTCAACTACTTTAATTCAATCTTGTTTCTCGTAATACTTTATTGGCATTTTTGTTAGTCTCAATGACTATTATTTGTTTAATGTGGTCAGTTAGAAAAGCTGAGTAATAATCTACAGACTAAGCATAATTGCTCATACTTAATTGGTACTCAGAAATAGTAGTAAAAGAAAAATCTTGTTGCTTATTTTTAAATTCAGTCCATTCATCCATCATCATTTTCACCAGAACCATTACTGTTTTCAATTTCATTAGTCTTCACCATCACTACTTTCATGTTCTGATTCAATTGGCAAAACGTTAAGATATTTATTCCACACACTTAACCAATTAGACAACTACCTAAGTTTCTCCGACTTTCAATGTCATAATCAGTGACTTAACCCTTCCCGCGCTATGGCAATTTGGGACGCACCATACCCAAACGCTACATATACCTCAAAATCTTTTTTCCCATAAAGTCAACGCTAATGTTGTTTTTGAATTTGTTACCATATAAAAAGACTTTTGGGGACGAAAAAAGTATAATTTTTTTTATATGTTTATTTAACAATACAATATATACACAAAATTTAACGAAATGAACGAAATTTTACTATTGTAAATAATATTATATCATAGTATATTATATGTATAGTATGTATATTATACTTAAAATAAAAAAATAAACTTTATGGATATAAAAAGATCTAAAATTAGCCATCACGGTGTTCAAGGTAACGTCAATGTGTGGTATGTCTTGAAACACGTATCCAGGTGCAGATTCGGCCGGACGGTGCATGTTTCGCACACGTAAATGGTCTCCTTGCGTAAACCGTTGCGTGTACACACAACACATCTTCCCAATATGTCAAAAACCTATTTAACAACGTATGCATAACAGTTCCAATCGCAGTCCGCGAGCTAACTAAACCGGCGAGTTTATTTGTCAGTAGCGCTAGTGTCTGGCAAAACAGGCAGTGGCATGGGTAGTGCGCCTCCATTTTGCAGCTTGGAGAACAACCGGGAGGCGGGGACAACTATTACTGTGTTTTTATATTGAGGGATTTATGCTCCAGCAGCTGCTGCACTCCACCGGCAAAACTAGGTACTGCTTACTCCCAATAATAAACTCAATGTTTAAATGCGAATATATTTGTCAACAGCGTTTTTAGCAAAGTAAAATTTGGCAGTTATATTTGTCAACAGCGCGCGAAGGGTTAATATAGGACAGTTCAAAAGTTTTTAAAGTCTCTCTAGCAGCGGCCTTTTTTACATTTTTGTTTCAATGGGAAAATAAATATTTTTGGTACTGTCAGAAAATAACATAAAAAATCTTGTACCTCAATAGGTTAAAGGGAGAAAATCCCTCTTGGATAGGGTGGTAAGCTTTAAAGTAAAACAGTTGGTTCTTGAGTAGGGCTCTTGGATGGTTTGCTCTCGATTGGGTGTTTGAAGTCTCAGGTAGGGCTGTAAGCCCTCGGATAGGCTTGACAGTCAGGCAAGTTTCTGTAAGCTTCATGAACAAAGTACATTTTTTATAGTTATTCTCAAATAATTTGTTGGTAAATAGGTCAGTACTTAAGGTCTAAGATTAATAAGTTCCCTCCATTGAGGGATTGACACTTTAGTGGATAGTCAATCTCAATTATCTTTATTCATTGTTAAGCATTTTAAATGTATAGATGTCAAAATTTACACATTTAATGGTGTCTTATGAGAACATACTTAGTTAAAACCATATGCATTACCTTTTCCAACAATAATAATTTATAAGTCTTAAACAAATAAAAAACAGCTAAACAACAAACATACAACAATTTATGATACCCTGTAAAAAGGGTATATCAATCTGTAACTATTGTATATTGATACTAAAATATAACATTACAATAAATAATATAATATTTAACAGGACAAAATATGATGAAAGATTAAAACCAAGGAAGATAGGTACATTAAAACTTAAATGACAATCAACAAGTTTATAACTAAATTTATAACAGAGATTAAATAGAGGATAACAATTACTAAAATACACAACAACAATAATGTTTAAAACTAACAAAGAAAATAGTTTGATACATTTAAAAATTCATGCATGCTATAAAAAGGATTTGAGACCAACCACTTGTGAATTTTACTTTTAACACTCTTAAGGTTGAGTTCTTTTATTCTCACAGGCAATTTGTTATAAAGACTTTTGCCCATTATTATGTGGCTGGAGAGTTTACTTTTTCCATTCTAGTGAAGAGAATGTCTAGTAAATTACAATTACAAGTATTCAATGAATGTATTACAGTTCTACTTTAATAAGATATATATATATATATATATATATATATATATATATATATATATATATATAAATTAATAACTGTTAACATTTTTGATTTAATAAATAAAGGTTATTTCAATGGAAATTGTATTCAGCTTCACTGATGATCATCATTTTTTTAATCGACAAAAGCTCAGTAACTTTTCCTGAACTTTCTCAGAAAATGATACAATCACTTAATATAGACTGGAAAAGAGCAAAATATCCATTTCTTATATAATGAGGTAGAACACAATCAAGTAGTCTTCATTACTGTAAAATATAGTTACAGTAAAAGCCTATTGATTCATCAGTGGCTTTTTTCTTCTTCAATTTTACCTTGGTATATTCTTTTTGCATCCATATATATAGTTTGTTTCTAGCTTCTTACTTAGTTTAAATCTATCATACAAACTGTAGCTAGATTTCTCAGTTTTTTCCACTCACATGTAAACCAATTTAACTTGAACCTGATTCCAACTTTCATTTTAATATTCTTAAAACACAGCATTTCTCTAAAGTACTTGCCAGAAAATGCATAAAATAATGAAAAGCACCGAACACAAAAACAAAGAAAGGTGCTACCAGTCTGCCTGATTCAGCTTACATTTAAAATTTTCAATAGCACCACGGGTCAAATCTCTTATTTTCTTTTTTTTAAAGACAGTTTATTTAATAAGCAAAATGCATAAAACTCTGAACACCAGCATGATCAGATAAATTTGGTTCTATAACTTGGCACTTGATATTTTCTCTGCATAAATTACTTATTACATTATGAAGACATGCATTCTCTTTAGTCATCATATAAATGGCATTACATATTGAACAAACTAAGTATATTTAAAAATAAATCCTTATTTGGAGAATCTTGCAATATATTAATACTGTATTAAAATCACCTGTTAGTATTATTGTTTTGTAATTTTATTTTGAAAATTATCCAAGACTAAAGAAATTTTAAAAATAATTAAAATTACTATTAGGATATGGTATATAGTAAATATTAATGCATCTATATCCTACAAATATATAGTTGATCCCTGACACAAAAAAATCAATACAAAATGTACTAATGTCCACTGGTTAATGTTGTGTTTCTGATTTTACAAAAATTTAACTTGCACCTTTAGAGAAAAAAATGCTACCAAATTTGTAACCTGTAGGAATGTACAAATTGGATTCCTCAAAAAACAACCAGTGTTCATTCAAAGTTAAAATATCATAGTTACGGTCGTGTAAGAATATATCTAACATCAGTCTTATTTCTTGTAGATTGAACATTTAAATGAAATATAGCGTGTATCAAAATGAATGACCTGATTAAAACTCAATATCTATTGCTAAAAATGTACTACAAAAATAATATTTATTGCAAAACTAATACTCACAAAATCTTAAAGTTTTAGGTATGTTATTACAAATGTTCTATATGTCCACCAGCAGCAGCACGAACAACATCCAGACGATAGCTAAATTCCTCATAAACCTTACACAACGTATCTGCGTTCACAGACCTTATTGCGACAGTTATTCTGTTCTTTAGTTCTTCGATGTCATGAGTTAGAGGGAGAACAAACACTTTTTCCTTCACATATCCCCACAAGAAAAAGTCGCATGGGGTCAAGTCTGGTGATCTTGGAGGCCAAGAATGAAGGGCATTGTCTCGAGGTCCCGTGCGCCCTATCCAGCGGTGGGGCAGAGTGTTGTTGAGAAGCTGCCGAACATTGTTGTGCCAGTGAGGTGGAGCTCCATCCTGTTGGAAAATGAAGTCACCAGAGTCTGCCTGAAGTTGTGGGAAAAGCCAATTCTGCAGCATTTGAAGATAGTCACAGATAGCGCTCATATTTTTGCCAAACTGTTTCCACCATTTTGTCAGAAGTGCGAGGTCGGCCTGAACTTTTACCTTTGCACAAGCACCCATTCTCTTCAAATTGGCGATACCATCGACGAATGTTTTTAGGTGAAGGCGGATCAATGCCGAAACGACGACGAAAAGCATGCTGGACCGAAACAACTGACATCCTTGGCAAACTGCAACACACAAAACGTCTTTTGTTGAGCGGACGCCATTTTACTTCAGACTGACTGGAAACGAAGAAGACGCACTGACCGAAATCTAGCAGCGATTTTATGAAACTTTAGGCCACGCCCATTCCAAATACACAGCTTTCCTTGCCCGCACACCTAATGTTTCGTAATAAATTATTACCATACAAAATCAGGTCATTCTTTTTGATACACCCGGTATTGTCAAGGATTTTGTTGAATGCAGGTCACTTATTTCCGAGGGCTTGTTTTTTTCTGGCTGCTACTCACCTATACCACTGCGTCCTTCACTACTTGCGTCCAATGTAGAAATTAGTTTGCATCCTCTGACAACTTCAAAGATCTTATCAGCCAGTCAGTGTTTCCCTTTTATATTAAAATGTAAGCCATGTCCGGTATGCACATCCCTTGTAGTGCCACATGCTTCAACTAAGGATACATTCTCCAATTTAATGCCCAGTTCTTTACGTGTTTGATTTGTTTTTCTGATCTCTTTATTAACTATTACTTTATTAATAAAGTAACCATTTGCTGTTAAACTGACTAGTAAATAAACTTAATTAGAAAAATTACAAAACATTATGACCCATGAGAGTGATGAAACAAAGAACCTACTGTTATTACAATTTCAATGGGTGGTGTTATTGCAATAAATGTAGATGAATTAAGTAAAGCTTGGATGAAAAAATGTAAAGGTAAAAAGTAAATGTACAAAGCCTTCTAAAGATTTTGCTACTTATAATTAATATGCTTTAATTGTAATGCATTTAATTATCAACTCAAATTTAATTTGAACATTTATTGTTTGTTAAATCAATATATTTTGTACATTTCAATTCTAGTCTGTAAAAAATAATAACAGACATTGAAACTGTATCTGTAATGGGTTTGTGAACATCTAGTTCAGAAAAATGATAATGGATAAATGTTCATATGTGGATGTTTTCTTTGTATTTGTGACATTTCTTTTTAGTTTGACAGTACAGAATATTTGAACTCAATATTTCTTCCTTATTTTTAGTTGACAAACAATACATTACTTAATCAGTATGATTTATCTTATATAATAACCTTTACAAATAACATTTTATGGACATTTTGTGTAAGGATTTGTAAATGTATTCATAAATACAAATACACAGAAACACATATACACATAAGTTAAATGAATGAGATAACTTAGTTAAAATGTGACTATAAATAATTATCTGTGTATAAAGCATTACTTTTAAACATAATTCTTACTTTAAATTACTGCTAATTTGACTATTAATTTTCTTTAACATCCAGTAAAAAAGGGGCTAGTAGGTTATGTGTAGTTTATCAATGTCCATAGAACTGGATGTTGGCAGTAAAAGGGTCAACAGTATTTTGATGTGAAGGTTCAAAATTTCCTTTTCAGTCCAATGTAGGTTCAATGAAAATATTTATCATTATATTACAACAGTGTCAATCCATTGCAATATTGTTTTAAAATTACATATTATTTGTATTGTTTAAGTGTAAATAATTACCCTAGGTTAACTGAGATAACATAAATAATTTAACTTTAACTTCAATTTGATATAAATCAATAAACATGTATGTTTTCAGATATAATCAATTAAATCATCTGAGGCCACTGGGAAAATGAACTTAGCAAACAATTTAGATACAGTACATATAAAAGATATCAGACCGGGTCTGAAAAACTTTTCTATAACGTTTATTGTCTTGGATGTTGGTCAACCTGTGCCCTTGAAGGAAAACCGAGAAGTGAGGACTCTGAAGGTAGCGGACAGCACTGCATGCATTAATCTGTCTCTATGGGATGAGCCGGGAGCTTCGATTTCACCAGGAGATATCATCAGGCTCAACAAGGCGTATGCCGCAGTATGGCGGAGCGCATTGACACTATACTCAGGTAAAAATGGTGATATCGACAAGATTGGTGAGTTCTGTTTAGTTTTCAATGAACAGCTCAACATGAGTGAACCGAACTTGAACTTCACCAACACGATAGGAAATCAGCCGGGGAGTGGAATGGGGGTGAATGTAAACAATAGTTTGAATAACGGAAATGCGAACAATATTGGTGCGTTGCAAAACAGATCATCAGCATCTCTGCCCGTTCCTCAGAGTGGTGTAGATCGTAAGAATACGTCAAGGTACTCAGGGGACAGGGAACGTGAGCCACCCATGTCCAGCAACAAACATTCAGGAAAGGCTGGACAGAGAGGGGGTGGACGTGGGGGCCAACGCAATATTATTAGGAATGAGAAAAGATAGCTGCTGTAGTTTAGGTTATTGTAAGTTGAGGCTGAATGTATGTTTATTGTGTGATGATGCTGATTTTATAGAATTTTAATTTAATGTTTGAGCCTCCGAATTATTAAACAAAATTAATTTTTTTCATTCTTTTTTAAAGTGATCATTATTACTGTTAATATAATGTCAATAAGTTATTAATATTCATTAATCTGTTAATAAGTTTCAGTGTTAATTAACCATCTTTAGGCGCGGTTCACTGCACATTAGTTAATGGATGCAACATATCTGTTTCTCTTTTTGCTTCATGAATTTTTAAACTTTTACGTTTTTATTTGAGTAATGAATTAATATGGAGGTTTTATCCACAAATGGTTATTTTAAATATTTCTACGAATGTTTTTGTTTTTTATATGTTTTTGTGGTTTTAAACACCAACAGCCAAATACATATATATATACAAATAAATATATATATATGTGCTATTAAGACCAAAAATGCAGCAACTAAAAACAACAGGATAATTAATAAAAACCAAGAAATAAATTTATATTTGGTCTTATTAATTGATGAAAGAGGTAATTTAGTTTCTAGTTAATTATTATTGTTTACACACAAATAATAAATTACAGATCTTATCAGATTAAGATAGGCAAAGTGTTTTATAATAATAATAATAACGAAAGTGATTACCGGAGTAAATTATATATATATATCAATTTTGTGTGCTAACAATGAGTAATTCTTCATTTATAGCTAGGTAGTCAAAAGGTCTTTAATGTGAACCTTAGGGTTAAAACTTATAGGCCTATTTTGTATGTATTTTACAACATAAAAAAATGGCAAAAATATTAATTAAAAATTTAATACAGATGCGTAAATATCCCCTTCTGTCTGTACCACAGGCTCATTTTTATAATACTGTCAGTTAAAATTTTGATATAACCATTTTTAGTTAATAATATATTCCTAAAGTATAATATCATTTTTATTTTATTTTAATGATTTTAAGTATTTGGCATAATGTTTCAAAGCTATAATGTTTCATCAGTTGGACTAATAAAAGTTAAGTGGTGAACAAACAATTTTTTGATTAAAATTCTTAAAAGTAACTCTTTATGTTGATGGAACTATGAACAGCATCTAGGCCCTGTGGTTGTGTTTTTATAAAATTAAGTCATTGACGTTCAATCCTCAATTTTGTTTGTGTTGAACTTAATGATATAATTTTGTGGACATTCTTCACTGAAATCACTGTGTATAATTTGTTACTAGTTTTTACAAGTTTGTTAATTTTCAATTTTAGCAAACAAATTTTACCCTCTCTCTCAGGAATAATCTTAATTTTGTTTCACTAGTGAAGAATATTTAGTACTACTTGTTACTAAACTGGAATTGCAGGACTCCTTTCTATATGTTTTATTGTTCAGATATGTATGAAATACTGAAATATTTAACAAGAGTAAACATTATTTTATACACTATCACGGGCAAATATCAGCATGCTTGTGAGTAGGTTTCATAGTCTTTTATGTTTATTATCTTTTGATGTAGATTTTATTTTTCTGTGACTTTAAAAAATTTAGTATTTGATTTTTAGTATAAATTGTAAATAGAAAATGTGAACAGAATTGTCGTCCATAATGTATGATTTTAAAACTAAAATATACAAAAAATGTGTAATACCCTGTTGAAAAGTATTTGTTTAATTTGTGAATAGTATGGCATTTAGGGAGGTAGATTATATAATAGTGATATAAATTGTGTCAGAATGAGAAATGGAGTTAAATTTGGTATTTCATATATTTTTGGTATTTTTATCAGTTTCACTTATCAAGGCTAAAGAACTGTTCAAAAACATAAACAACAAACACTATATAGCCTATACATATTATATACAACATCTTGATCCTAAAACTCACACTGAAAGGGTTTATTGTTTCACTTCTATAATGAAAGTAAAGGATGAGATATGGAAAAAAATAAACAGTGATAATTTTTTAATACTCATATTTTCTGTGCTTTTTAGTCTTAACTACAAATTGAAAACAATATATTGATTTATTATTTTAAGTATTAAGGCTTGTACCAATTTTTCTGTATAATCATTGGAATCTAAGTAAGTTTTTAATTTTGTAGTTTGTGTTTTGAAAACGTCTAATGCCCAGAATTACTAAAAAATTACTAAATTGGAATATTTGGTATTAAATTAATAAGAATAAAATTGATTCAACTTACTGTATTAATCTATTTCTGTTTAAAATTAAATTTAATGATAGGAAAAATAATTGTGATAATCAAGGTTGTTCATTGGATTGGCCTGTTGATGTTTGGTGATAGTAATTAAATACAAATCTTCGCAATGTTTAAAAAATAAATTATATATATAGGATTAAACAACCAGAAACTATTATAAGAAAGGCAAACAATTTGAAAATATTTTATCCTATACTGTATAATAATATAAATATTAAAGTTTAATATAAATATTATTGTCTAATACAAAATATCTTAATATGTAATGATATGTTATTTGGTTTTTGTGTTGTTTAGAAGTATTTCAGATTTAATTACTGTCTTTTATGGTTTTTCAAAAGTATTTTCTAGTTGAATAAATTTATTTTTGATGATTATAATGTTAGATAAGATACAATAAATATGTTTTGTAAACATTATTCATAATTGGAAATTACTAACAGTTACGTACACTGTATTAATTATATGAGTTTTTATAGTTTATAAACTTTGTTCTTATTTCAATTTGTAATAAGTCTTTTACACAATAGATAAATGTATTAAGTTTGTGGGATATTTTGTTAGATTTCATACTGTAGTATGTGTTAAAAGTTATATTTTCCATAAAAAGAAGATATAATAAACAATGAAATGGTTATTAAGTCTGTAATGTGTATGTTGCATTCCAAATTTTATTGTGATTAATAATTTTGATTCTCCTGTAAATTTTTGTAAAATTAACATTATCAATTGTTGCTAGCATCTTGTAAAACTATTCAAATGAATGTACAATTTGTGGCAAAATAAAGTATGTTCAATCTATGATTTTAAGTCTTTAAGAAATCATCCGTTTGTATGAGAATTTGTGTTTATTTGGGGCTGTTTTTATCCACACCTTATTTTTTTTTTGTTTACTTAAGACAAGAAGTTGAGAAATTGCACTTTGTCCTGAAAGTTTCTTTGCTCTGCTTCCTGAGTGGCAGGATATTCTCAATGGATGAGCTTTGGGGTAGGGGCCACCTCCTGTTGAGATCCATCAAGAAGGATTTTTAGATATTAATCTTAATAATGTCTCCTTGGGAGAAGTGGAGACCAGCCCCTCCAGACAAAGCAAGCTTATGTCTAGGCTACCAACACTTAGAGAGCCCCACCAAGTCCAAAAGCTACGTTTTCCTAGCTCCGCGACTGGGCTTGCTGCGTGCCACGTAATTAAGGCCAAGTGCGCAGCGTGTTTAGTTGAAGCGTATTTAAATACTGCGCAGCGCAAATGTGTTTTCCTAGGATTTGTCATTTTACGCAGCGTAACGCGCGACTTAAAGTCTCTCCTCGTCTAGTTTCATCTTTTGAAGAAATGTACAGTTTTCATTGATATGGACCGGAAAAGGAATGTTTTGGCAAAGTTATGATTGCCAAAATTATTTCCTCTTTTGGCAAGGACGAGGATGTCGACATTGCTGTTACTCTTTTATAAAATTTTATACAATTCTATTTTTTCAGGTTTCTGGCTACGGGAGAATCATATTGATCATTGGCTTTCCAATACAGAATTTCTGCGTCTACAATATTAAATTTTGTCCCAGACGTTTTGACGGTTGTCAAGGACAAAATAGAACATGTGCATTTGCCACCACCATCGGAAATTTATTGGAAACAGAAAGCCGAAGAATTCCGGGTCAACTGAGGCCCAAATTGTATATCTGCAATAGACGGAAAACACGTGATGATAGTTGCACCAGCTCGTTCAGGATCCCTTTTTCACAATTTTAAGAACTTTTTCTCCATTGTATTGTTTGCTATGGCTGACGCAAACTGTAAATTTGTACTGATCAATGTCTGAGCATACGGCAAAGAAGGAGATGCTGGAATCTTAAAAAAGTCTAAAATGGGGAAATTGATTCAAGAAGAACTATTTTCCCACCTCCTGAAAATCTACCTTCTTCTGAAATTAAGCTACCATTTGTTGCAGTAGGAGATGAAGCATTTAAACTGAATAATCATTTCGTGAAACCCTACACGCACAAACAAGCAATCGCAGATGTTCATAAACGACACTTTAACTACGCCACTTGTCGTGCTAGAAGAGTAACTGAAAATGCATTTTGTATTTTGTGTCACATTTTCAGAATTTTTTCACACCAATAAACTTGAAACCAGAAACTGTCGATTTAGTCATATTCGTAAGTTGCCGTCTTCATAACTGGATCAGGGATGACTTTATTGAACGCAACCTCAAAGGACTAGTGACTCATCTGCAGCACGAACTTCCTACACAAAACATGATCCCTTTGGCTTATGTCGGAGGCTATGCTAAAGCAGAAGGGTTTAAAGTAAGAAGCAGTTTTACTGATTACTTTAATGGAGCTTACTATTCAAATAAAATAAAAGCTCTGTATCCGAAAAAAAAACTTTGTAATGTGAGCAAACTTTGTAGCTTAGTAATTAAGGGAAAGAGAGTTTATTTATTTTAATGTTCACTACCTCAGGTTTAAAAACGCCAAATTTAAAGATTTGTATTACCATCAGTAGAACTTGTACATTATCTCATCTGTTCACTATAAGTATTAATTTGATTCATCTAAATTTGTTCAAGTTAACATGAAAGTGTATATAATAATAATAATAATAATATACACACAGTCGTCAGCCCTGCTGCGCGGTGCGTGATTGACTGCTCTCGAGGCAGTGCTCCCAGTCGCGCAGCAAAGACCACGCAGCGCGGTTAAGGCTTAAGCACGCAACGCGTAGCTAGGAAGACACCTCCATTGGTTTACAGAGAACCGGTGGTTTCGTCAGTTACGGAGCACGGAGCACGCAGCGCAAAAAGCCCAGTCGCGGAGCTAGGAAAACGTAGCTTAACAGTCATCCCCAGTAACAGACTGGACCTACCGATTTACCCTTTCACCCCAATATCTCTAAATTTGTGGTTAGTGACGTGATGCTCCTAGAAAATGTAACCTAAATTTAAGTGTCACATCGGTTTCTACTGTATCCAAGTTGGCTCAACTGGAAGGTATAAATAAGCCAGAAATGAACTCGCTTATATATCCACCCTTTATTTTTAAAACTAACTTACTTTGTTTTTGTATAGGATTTTAAATTTATATGAAAGGATTTATTTTGTCAGAGATTTATTTAGTGTATTCCTTACTATATCTTTTATTCTCATACTCTTATTATCATCTATATACCAGCTGGGACTTGCCTCAATCGCCCATAACTATCTTCTGTCTTCCCCATGTGGCATTCATTTAATGTTAGCACAATCTTGCTTTATCACAATATCTACCTTTGTGACTTGCTTGAGGCTATCTTGCTTCCGGCTTCCATGTTTTATTTTCTTGAAAAGTGAACTTATTGTACTGTTATATCTGCTGATCTACCTAAAGATATCTTATTTCCTTGTGGTGTTTAATCCTTAATTTTTGTATGTAGAGTTTTAGATCTTTCTTTGTCAGAAGTCATATCTGTGGCAATTTACCACACTATTCAGAATTCGGTAATATATTTGTGATGAATACTAGCAGTTTGAGACATTGTCTTATCTCTTTTCATATATTTTTTTTCGTGCAACTGTGACATATTTTAGTCTTTTGTCCACTTTGTTTTTAAAATAAATAATAATTTTTATTGTGCTATACCCAGTTTGGAAGTCTTTTCTGAGAAAACGTAAAGTTATAAATAAAATCACTAATGTATAATAAATTACAGTGGCATTTTGTATGGTGTTCTCTTAGTAGACACAGCCTCTCTTAAACTCTCAACCTTGTACTGTATTGACTTTCCCCTTAATTGTATTTCATACAATCCTCACGCAGGCCAGTAGCTCATTAGATTGAGCAGAGTAAGGTTTAAAAAAGGATAAGTCTCAAAAAAGGAATACAAATAAATTAAACTTTTGTATGACCTCTCATATGTTAATGGTCTATTCTCATAGACATTAAACTTTCTTCTTAACCCTAGATATGGCAAAAAAGGGTTTTATAAAATGCATATTTACAAGTTATTCATAAATAAATATATGCTATCAATAAATGGCTAAAGATACAGTGGTTATAACAGTATTTGTTCCAAAAAGTTTATAATTCATGACAACTTTACACAATATTATAAAGTTCAGATTATTATAAAATTATGATCACATATTGTGATCCAACTTGTGACAAATATTTCATACTACGCTATTTTAAAATTTGTCAAGTTGATTTTCTTATGTTTAAAGATTGAAGTTGCTGTAAAAAGGCATCTGGTGCATGATTTTATTGCATTATGAGCGTTCTTTGTTTATTTTATGATGGGCACTACATTGCAAATTATCAAAGTGGTGAAAAACCCCACAAGAGTTTCTACATTTTTTAATATTTTTATTGATTGATAAATGTTTGAAATAATAACTTTCATATAAATTGGAAGCTGTTGAGAGTACAAACACAATGGTATAAGAAACATGACTTGTAGTTGTTTTTTGTTTATATTTATGCAATTCTGCAAAAGTGAAGTTTTCAAAGATGTAACTGCTGTGAATATCAGGACAAGATTTGTATTGTAAGTAGTTATTAGGGTTATACTTTTTATAGTGACATTACTCTTGTTTTTTTTATCATGATTGACACCATCAGAGAACTATTATATGCTGACAAGTATTTGTCAGATACAACAAACAGTGAATTGGGAATATTTGAGCACCAACACTAACACAAATAGGCCTAGGCTTAGGTCTATGTGTGACTTAGACATTTTTGAAAATTTCACACATTTATACAAAAGAACAAGATTTTTCCCAAATTAGTTTGTTTAAAGCACTTATATACATTTATGAAGGTTGTTTTTTTCAATCTCGATCTCCCGCCATGATGGCCAGACACTTGACAGGTTTGCAGTCTTTTCAGTAGTTGATTGTGTATCTTCCCCACTACAACATTTGTCACTGTCACGTTTAAGTAGCTATTATGCGCTAAGCTGCAGTCGCATAAATATGGTCGCCTCTATTTATTCTCCTGCCAAATGTAAATTGAGGAGGAGTGTTATTTGAGCAAAAGAGAATAGTGCAGCAGAAATCCATTCAAGAATGTGCTGTTTTTATGGAGATAATATTATGAGTGATGGTGGATTGCGTCAAAAGTTTAAAGATGGCCGATGTCAAATTCAATGATCAATTCGAGAAATGTCAAAGTTGAAACCATTCAGCGATTTTTGTGGGTGTCAGTCAACATCTTTGGCTCTCTACACCACTCACGTACAACACCATCACTCATAATGTTTTCTCCGTAAACACGGCACATTCTTCTCCGATGGATTTATGCTGCACTACTATTCCCTTCTTCTTGCAGGAAACAAACAAAACTATGTAATTCACACTTGGTGCGAGAATCAATAGAAGTGAAAGGCTTATGCGACTGCAACTCAGCGCATAATAGCTACTTGAACTCAGCAGTGACAAATGTTGTAGCAAGAAAGATGGACGATTGACTACTGCGCACACTGCAGATCCACCAGGTGTCTGACCATCATGGCATGAGATCGGAGGTTGAAAAAACTACTCTTGAATTTTTGTGTTTCATATAATATACTGCAACTTTCTTTATGATTATATATACAAGAACAATGTATTTGTGAATGTGTCACTTTGAATACTTATACTTGTTGTGGTACAAATATTGATTTTATTTTTGACTAAAAAAAAACAAAAAATCTTAAAATACTTGGGAAAAGTACATTTATTATTGTATAACAATGACTTATCTCTAAAATAATTATATGAAGCTCACACATTTTTGTAAGTGACTGATCGCTATAAAAAAAAGGATTTTTTCACCACTTTTTATCATTTTGATCATGTGAATAATTTTCTTATTTCTCTTCAAGTTTCCCTATAGGAACGGAAAAAGATGACAGTCACTTCCTTATGTGTTGCTAACTATGACAACCAAGATACTAAAAGACTATTATTAAAAAGAATTGTTATCCACCAATAGTAGATAAGAAAAACACACCTTTTAGATAAAAATGAAGCAATACATATTGCTAAGCACCTGGATTCCCTCCTCCATGCCAGAAGAAAAATAAATATTTCTTATCTCATAGCTTCAATATTATCAATAAATGTACATTGATTCATAAAGGTATTCTTTCAATATATACTTTTAATTATTTATTTGTGCTATGCACAGTGTGACATAATGTGATTGTATAGTGTAGAGTAATTGAATATGAGATGTTATGAAATCTTTACCATCATTATGTTTCTTGTTTACGAAAGCGAGTTCTATTGGCTTTGAGATTGTGAAACTTATCATTTTGATAATAATAGTAGGGGTGCCATGGAGCTTTACTTAGAAATTTGGCAAGGAGTGATTTGTTAGTAAATTTTTTGGACATTTTATCACACTGTCACATTTTTGATCTTAAGTTTATCTTATTTGGATATCCTGTATTAATTACGAAGTCTGGTAAATAAGAAAGGTACAAATACATTTATGAACTGTGCTAAATGCAATTCATGTCACATTGAAATATTTATTTTACATTCTATTTGTTGAAGTGGTATTTGTTTGAGGCTCCAAGTTTGATTTTTGCCCTTCATGTTTTTGAGAGCTCTATTACAACTATCTTTAGCTAGTGAGAGAATTGATTGAGCTTAGGAGTGAGTGAAAGCGACTCTTAAACCGGTTTAAATATATGTTTAATAGTGCTCTGTGTTATATCTGATATATTAAATACAACCATATTAGGAAAAACATTGTATAGCAGTCACTTATGTTTATGACATTTTCTATTCCAAAAGAGTAGAAATGTTATTAATTTATATAGGATCTAATGATAACTGGTTGCATCCACAGTACTGAGGAACAACTCTACTATTTGGAATAGTCAGTTAAGTATAAAGACAAAAGTTGAATTAAAATAACAATCTGAACTGTTAGAAATTCAAGTAAAATTAGGTTTTCAATTAAAAATACCAAAATTTTTTACAAAAATACGTCAGTTATTAGAAAAAGAGGGTGGCCTTAATGGGCTAACATTTGTATCATGGCCAACAGTAGTGTAAAAAAAACTATGCTTCACAGTTTGATGGGTAGTTCTTACACAAAAATATCATTGCAACAACTGCATGAGTAATCTTGACTTCCCTTGGAATTCTGGGTTGGGGTTATATTCTGTTAATACATATGAAATTAGCTACCTTCCAGTCAGATTTATATACAGTAAGAAAAGCAATATTTGGTTGTCCAATTTTGAGCTAGTTGCCAGCGAATCTTTGAAAAAAAGAGCAGTTGTTCAACAAAGAAACCTGAGACCTGTGGGTCATGAATACCAGTTGGTAAGTAAAGTTCCTGTGTCAAGCAGTTTGCATGCAAAGGAGCTAAATATCTAAGATGACTAATCATAAAGACTTGCTCATGATGTTAGGAGTACAATCTCAACATCACTAAAATCATCATGTTCTTATGCATAACCACTTGGCATGGGATATTTTCATTCAGAGCCTTGGTTCTTAGTGAGCTTGGTTTAAGTTCTTTGTTACTTATAGGAATCACAACTAGGTTCTCTGAGGTAATCAATGCATCCCAAATTGAGTCCAGTGATTTAAAAGGGATTACTTTTGTGAATGCCAGCAATTCATGCAGGATTCCTCCCTTTAGCAACACTCCCAACTCCTGGAATTTGGAGTATTTACGGTCTGGTGGATTTATTTAAGCAGTTTGTAGTGAAACTTATGGGAGAGCTCACTTCAATCACTGGTGGTTGTCTTTGCCAGTTTAATTGAAAGAATCTTTGAGTCTTTGTATAAATATATTAAACAAAACACCCGATTTCACTTCTTTGTCCTCATAAAACACATTCAATTGAGCTTGTTCATTTTTTCCTTCATAAGCGATTTTTATTTGGTAAAAGTAAAGTAAACCCGTAATGAAAGTGAACTATGAAACAAACTCTATCAACTTAAAAAGTTATACTTCTAGATCAATATTTTATAATTTGAATTCAAGAATTGTATGAACTCATCTATAACTCTAGAAACAGGCTGAACATATAAAAATCTGTTGAAAGCTTGTATATTCTAAGTTACTTAACAATCCATGTCTGCATGAGGAATGAAACTTGATTATTATTAATTTTTTAAGGAGGTTCTTTCATGCTATTATTGATCTATTAACTTGGCTTTCTATTACTGAAAGCCCATTATAAACCAAATCCGGATAAATAAAATTATTTAATGGTATTTAGTCAAAATATTGGCTAATAAATTTATCGTTAAATGGTTAAAAAATTATTTTAGCTATTTATTTAATTAGTTAAAGAAAATTATTTTGTTTTGTTATTCACCATCTTATGAGTAATATCGCAAAATCAAATGATGAACCATGTGGTGTGTGTGGCAAAACTACAAAGTTTGGTACCATATTTTGCAACGGAACCATTTAAAATGTACAAATCTGTATTATAAAGAAGTAAAAACTTTACCACTAGCAGAAAAGAATCTATCACAATGTCCTAGTTGCTCTGAAAAAAGAAACAGATTAGAGAAACCTAAGGATTTAAGCCACAAATACTGTAGAGGACCCTAATGAGGTTGAGTTTGAGGATTCTCTCTCATTGGCCACAGAACTAGGTAGTGCGATCTTACATGGAAATAAGGAATTAAAACAAACACTGCATGAATCAAGAAATTCAAAATCATGTTATGAATTAGAGCTAGAAGATAAACTAATAAGAAGATGATTTGAATACAGTAATTAAGTCTTCATAGTATATAGCTTATAAGGGGAAAAAAACTAAATATGGAACTCGCAACTGAAGAAAAAAAGGATGATATTACCTCACTAAATACAATAAGTTTACAAGTAAGAAAATAAAAAGTGATGGACTCAATTAGATCATTGGAAGCTATGATTTACAGAATGAAAATGATGCTCTACTGAAAGAGAAGCAAACAAATATATCGAAACAATATGATTTAAAATGTTCTGACTGTTTTCTGTTATGAAAAAGTTTGATCATGCTACTAAGTTAATGTAATGGCAAAATCCTGAATGTACATCTAAAAAATCAATAAAAAGGAAACTGTAGTTTCAGTGTATTGTCAAAATAAATTTATGGTTTACTCTGTAAATGATGAAAATGAAAATGCTTCAACGATTACTTACCTTAAGGAAAATAATTTTACTAAGACTTCAGATAATATGCCAAAGAATGTCAAACCCGTGAAGAGAGATGTGTTAGAAAGGAACAAACAGTGCTATACTAAGCCTAGACTGTTAATTATGTCTGATAGCCATGGAAAAACTTAAGTAATATTATACAACAAAAAACGGATATTAACGTAACAGCTGTTGTGAGATCAGGTGCAATGTTAATTGGTGTTTTCAGAGTAGTGAATGAATTAACACTAGGCTATAATAAAAATTACTTTGTCCTTGTCATAGCTGGCACCAACAACATAGAAGACACCAGCGTTAAAGATTTGAATGACTGACACATTACTGGAGATAATAAAAAACACCAATTTTATAGTTTTCTCTCTGCCTAAGAGACATGATACATCAAATTTAGATGATAAGATAAGTTTAATTAATGAGCAGCTAATTAACAAAATTAAAAGTTCAGCCACCAACATCAGACTTCTAGAACTCCATCTATTGCCTCGTGATCTTACACTTGACAAGGCATGCATTTTAACCGAAAGGGAAAAAGGAAAATTGGCGAAGAAGTATTGAGATTGCTACGTGATGGCTGTTTTAACCACGCTGCAATCACAAAGAAGAAGATCAGCCAACCCTTACCAGAAGAGCCTGTCATTATTGTTGAAGTGGACATGAATAGAGACCAAAACAAAATTGCTTTTGCCCATTGCATCTTTGCTGACATTCGTAGTAATAAGTGAGTGCGGGTGTGGCAAACAAATTAAAAAAAAAAACATTTTAATACACCTCTGGCTTCAAACTTTGTTAGTGAAAAGTTAACATACAAATTACTTAGTGGGACATCAGTTTATGGGCTGGTTGGTTACTAAAACTATGTATAATTTGAAACATACTGTACAGGATTATGACACTGCTTTTAAAAATTAAACACAACATATTAAGCACAGAGAATTGAGTTTATTGGCCTGTTTACCCATGGCTGTGTTAAGGACAACATTCCCCTTGAACTATTTTTATCACCGAACTATATCAACTATATCTCAACACAACTGTTAAAATCATGGCAGTTGTCAATGATGAACATTCCACACGAATTCTCCATAATGGCCTTACTCATTTGGACTCAAGGGCCTGCGATCACAGCTTGAGATAATGGTGAGGAAAGATTCAACAGAACACTGCAGTTCTGACAAATCTTCACTTCTAGGATCCACTACGAATCTGCTGCTCTGCCATCGAGACAACACTCCAAGGTCCCACGAGTATGGACGACCAACTACACTCCCCAACCGAGACTTCTGCCTCCTCTCTTTTCAACTGTTCAATTTCAGACTCTAAAGTGCAGGTTTTCACAACACCAATTGTAACAAAACCACAATATCCATAAGATTTAATTAATAGTTTACATCAATGTATTCAGAGCCAACAAAAATAACTTAAATCTTATAAATTCTTGTCTTGTAAATATCTGGAAAGATAAATTGAAGTTATTTCACATTAATATTCAACATTTACCTTCACGAATAGAATCTCTTAAGATAACTGTAAATGAGTTACATTCTGATATTATTGTTTTAAATGAGTATAAAATGTAAGAGACTGTAATAGCTAGGTTTAATTTTGGGGTTTGTCAGGTGCATGCTTCTTTTTCAAAAGTTACATCTGGAGGAGAGGTTATGGTTCTAGGAAAAGAAAAAATGAAGTAAAAAATGTTAATTTGTAATGTATTTAGAGTATTATATCTGAAAAAAGTGAGTGTTGTGTAGTGGATTATAAATTCAGTGGTTTTAATTTTGTTTTAGTTGTATTATATAGAACTCCCAGCTCTAACATGGCTAACTTTTTAGAAAAACTAAGTTTTTCCCTAAATGTCATTGTTAAGAAATTTTAAATGATTGTTGTCAAAGATATTAATATAAATATTTTAGATAGTAATGGCAGTAAATAGTTCAATGATGTGTTACATTTTTATAAAATGAGGTATCTAGTTAACCCCTACTCGAATCACATGCAACACTGAGTCAGCTTTGGATAATGTTTTGACTAATTGTAATGATTTCTGTATAAAAGTAGAGGGTTTATATACTCAAATATCTAACCATGATGGTTTGTTGGTGCTTGTAGATGTTTTTGACAGTTGCATCAATAATGTAAATATTGATAAACAAGAAAATAAGTTTGTGATTAAAGAAATTAGGGAATTTAAAGAGAGAAATTTGTCTTTGTTTGTTAACTTTTTAGATAAAGAAACTTGGTTTAATGTATATAATGCTGATGTAAATTTCAAATTTGATGTATTTTATAACATTTTTATGTATTCTTTCAATATATGTTTTCTCAAAATAAAAAAAAAAACATTTACGAGACAGTAAAAAAAGTGGGATGACATTGAATGACAAGATCTAAAACTTGATAAATTGAGAATTATACAGTTAGGTAATTCTGATAGAGCTATTAATGATCATAATTTATTCAACCAATTCAAAATGTTACACAAAAATTATGACAAGTTTAATTGATAGAAACAGTTGTTTTCAAAATAAAATTGAAAAATCCAACAATGTATCTAAAATAATTTGGAAAATTCTGAAATCAGTAACAAAAAGAAAATTTGTAACGATATTGAAATTGCAACTGGTGGTAGCCTTTTGGTTGATCCTCTGGCAATTTTACTAATTATTTTGATTTGTCAATCATTCTACAGTTAGCACTAAAAAGTAAATATAACAATAATGCTCTGCCTTGGCTCAACAACTTTGTAAATCTTACTTTTAATTTTAGATCAGTAACAGAAAGAGAAATTTCAAAAATGTTAAGCTCTTTTTAAAACAAATTCTCAACCGGATTGGATGAAATTCCTATCACAATAATAAAATAAGCTAGCAGACAACTCAATAAACCTTTCGTACACTCGTAAATTAATTTTTTATCAGTGGTATTTTCCCACCAACTCTTAAAATAGCAAAAGTAATTCCCTTATTCAAAAAGGGCGATTCAAAGGAATCCCTCCTACTACAAATCGTTATCACTACTGCCCTTTTTTCCAAAATTTATGAAAGAGCAGCTTACAACCAATTAGTACATCATCTTGAGACTCAGTGTTTACATGATGAAGAACAACATGGTTTTAGACCCAACCGATCTGTTATTCCATTTCCTGGTGGTCTATCAAGAACTTTGTGCTGCTAATGCAGATGACGCTAGTGTAAAGATTAGTGAAAGATCATTTAATAATTTAGAAAATAATACAATCCTAATTCTAACAAGTATGAAAAATTTTTTAAGTAACCATAATTTAGTATTAAATGCAAGTAAACCCAATTTTATCATGTCCTCAACAGGCGAAAATAAACAACCCATTGATCCAGTTATAAATGTCAATAATCAAGTTAAAAAAAAATTATTCCCACAACATTTTTAGCTCTAGTTGTAGATGAAAACTTAACATGGAATCTCCACATCGACCATGTAGTAAGTGAAGTTGCTTCAGGATTATATGCTATTTAACGAATGTCCAAATTTTGTTCAATTAATACATTAAAGGCACTCTATTATCCACGGGGTGAATCATCTGTGCTTTTGGTATTGCTATTTATGGTGGTACATTAAAGCAGAACTTAGATAGAATTCTTCTTCTTGAAAAAAGAGCTATACGAACCATGTTGAATCTAAATTTTGTCTTTTCAGTTCGCCAACATTTTTCTCACTTGGGCGACTGTCTACAGTCTTTATGTGTTACATACTACACTACATGTTAAACAACTATGTAATGATAGTTTAATTCCTAGACTAGGTGACAGACATACTTATTTTACCAGACATAGAAACGAAATTGCCATTGACTTCCATAGGCTAGAATCCTTCAACAAAAAAACATCAAGCGCAGGTGTAAAACTTTTATTGAGGCTTCCTGTGGAATTAAGAGGCTTTTAAAACTTTTAAAAAATTTTAAAAAGCTAAAATTGTTTCTAACAGAGATACCATTGTATGGGTTAGCTGAACTATAATTGATTTAGTTTTTTTATCATATACTCTATATATTTGATAAATATTGTGTGTGTGTGTTTTAAGTTTAAGTTTTAAGTGGTATACTTTATGAATAAACTTATTTTCAATTCAATTCAATAATTGAATGCTACACCAGTACACCCTACAGATGAAGATTATTCAAGTAATGTGGTTCAAGAACACATTTTAAAAGATGATTGAGCACATAGTGTTATGAATACATCCTATAGACAGAGTGGGAGCACACAAATTGGAGATGGACCTGTAAAAGAAATTATTATTCACATGTTTCATGTATTTTTATTTTCAGATTTTTAATACATTTTCTTTCTTGTTTTATTTTTTCAGAATAGAATAAATAAGTAATTTTGCATGGTTTTTTACTTTTATACAATGTAAGAATAGTTAGTCATATTGACAATAGTGATAATCATCATCATAATCATTGTTATTATTTTGCTATCCAGGTGAAATTTTTTCTCTCTGAGTCGTCCAGTCTTGTATGTTAACATTAATCATTGGTAGTAAAATGCAAAACATTTCAGTACAGCAATATTATAAAAATGTCTAAATATTAACAGGTTATGGGTACAGTATGAAATAATATACACAAACACTTAATAAAGAGATAGAATAATTTTTATTGCATTTTTTGAAATACTTTTTACAGTCATGGCTGATTTTCAGCCAAGATTTCTATAATTAACCATTGCTCAAGGTAGTTATTAACCATACCTTCTAAAAGGAATCAACTATAAATAAAAAATTATATATTTATATATTTTAAAAAGAACGTAAATAAAAATATAATATGTAAGGAAAAGTACTGTAGCAAAAAGATGAAGAGGTTTAAATTTTTACCAATGTCATAGCAATAACCTAAACTGCATTGGCAAATATTCAAAATACTTCAGTTACAGCTTTGTTGCAAAGAATATAAATAATTTGTAATATTGGAATACCAGTATCTAATGCTGTCTAGATTAGGTATATTATTATAGTTGTACCACTAAAATACTTGCATACATACATTACAGTTTAAAAATTTAACATAAATCACAACAAAGTATGAATGTATGTTCAAAAGAAATGTTTTAAATAACAATATTTACATTTAGAATAACATTCGAGCCGTCGACCAAGCGCAACTGACTGGTGGCATACGATCACACCCTTGTTTTCTCTGATTTTACACGACTTGCTTAATTATTTTCATAATTTTCTTGTTGTCCTTAATAGTTGTATATCCTTTATCAAATGAAACTTAGAGTGTACTTTGCATGTAGCAGTGGAAAATTGTGATATAAAAGTTTATTAAAAGAGAATATTAGTTAGTTACATATATTTATTATTCACTTTATACATGACATCATTTTAAAGGAGCTCTTGTAATAACAGAAATAAATATATTTATTTG
Source organism: Homalodisca vitripennis (assembly GCF_021130785.1). Classification (NCBI taxonomy): domain Eukaryota; kingdom Metazoa; phylum Arthropoda; class Insecta; order Hemiptera; family Cicadellidae; genus Homalodisca; species Homalodisca vitripennis. The sequence continues at coordinate 65,739,829 of NC_060207.1, forward strand.
AATATGTTGACAAGAAAGACAATCCAAGAAAAACAAACAGTCCCAGTAATTCTGTAGACAAAGAGATTCAAACACTTCCTAAAGTAAATAAAGTAGTAAATTTTGCTCAGTTGTTGAAAATTTGTTTTCTCTCTCTAACAAAAATATGTGAACTGTTTAAACAGAAACTTGGTATTTTAAATTCATTATTGGGCTGTGATTGACGCTTTTGTGATTGGTTTACTTAGAACTAAACCCAGTCGCTTGTTTTTTTTTTTTTCATTACGGTACTATAATTCAAAGAATTATTTATTATACTTCACAATTATTTAATTACTACAATAATTAAAATAATTATTTATTACCCTTCACAATTAAGTGATTTATTAGTGGCAGAGAATTGAAGTATTATGGGCTGTTGAGATCTCTTAGTGTTACGAAAAACTGAAAAATAGATTTAGTTTTTCCTGTCAATTCCTGTCTAGTTTTTTTCATTCCAGGTGTAAAGTACCAATTACAGCTAGTGAGATGTTACAAGAGTACTAAGTAATGCTCATTAGCTCATAATTTAACAGAAGAATGCCTCGTTACAACTGGTAAAGTGACTTTTACAACATTTGAAAGCCATGTTATAGACAGCTCTTACCTCGCCTTTCTTGACTTATAATCTTAATAGCTCTATAGTATATTTTCCCCACACAGTGCATGCTATTTTGTGGTTGGCTTTTCAGTGAGCTTATGTTGTAGAGGCTCTTATTTAACAACATTATACATGTTAGTATAGTTAAGTTTTCCTTTTGTTTTGTCCCGCTCCCTTCCATTTAGAAACAACTGGTCATAGATCTGAGCAAATATCAGTTTTTGTAACATCCATATTCCAGCAATAATGTCTGACAATTATACTTACTAATGTATTATAATTTTTAACATTTTATTTTTCCAGAATGAAACTTAAGCTATACTTAATAATACAAAAGTTTAATTTTATATGAAATATTTGATGTGCTAAACATTTAAAACTTACTGGTTTTCAAAACTGGATTATAAGTGGTTTTAGAGTTACATATGTTTTTACCTTGTGACATATTGTTACAAAGTACATGGGGTAAATAACACAACTCTAGTCTAGGCATCAGTCCAAGAAACATTTTTATCATAACAGCAAATTTGTATCTAGTTTGCGTTTTATATTATTTTGGAAAAGACAAATTATTTTGAAATAACATTATCAATTTTTAATACTATGAAACCTACTTATTACAACTTTTAATTTCTGGGACAGTTTGTTTTTCCCATGAGCTAACAATTTGTTTATTTTATGACGATTGGTAGTAACAATGTAAGAAAAGAATGTATTAGGAACACGACAAAATTGTATTGTCTATACCAAAATCATCATAATGATTGTTTTTATTTTGCACTTCATAAACATGTTCAACAAACACATCATGTCTACAATAATTAAATAATTTCACATACAGTGCCCAACTTACACAATAACATTTGTTATTCACATGTTAATTGTTTACGTTTATGAATTAATTTATAACTAATATAATTTAAAGTTGGAACTCATTAAAAGCTTATGAACCTCTTCTCATAGCAATATGGTAAAACGCTTGATGAGCAATTAATTTTGTATTTTTTAAATACTTAATAGATAACAGTAAAAAAATTAACAAAACACTACTAAATCGTTATATTACAATCAACAATTTATAGAGGTTTAACATTATATTGGTTGTGTTTTATATATACTTATGTACAACTTTTGAAAAATAAATTTCTGCAATAATGAATTAAAATATTCTCCTTGTTCAATACAGGTGGATTATTCCATAACACTGGCCATTCTGTACTTTCCAGCCTTCATCTTAAAACTAAGGCAGTTTTTGTTCATATTACAATTATTCTAACTGATTATGGCCGAGCCCATCATTGGGTTTTTATGTCTTATTATAGAATTATATCTGTAGTATAAAGTGGGTTTTCAAAAAAAAGTAATTTCTTATTGCCTAGTTTGGTATAATAATTATTAGTAATAAACAAAATATATTTAATTTAAATACTATTTTCTAACTTTCATAATAATTAAGATATCTAAATATTTTTTGTTTGAACAGCAGATTTGTTTCTAAAAACCACTACTGGTTTTGTATTAGAAATATTTTCACCTATAAACTTAATTAATAAGTTTTATTAATAAGGTAAAAGCAGTGAGCTTCAGCATTATAATACAAACTTTTCTTAATATTTGAAAATTAAATGAGAACAGAGTTATTCTTCTTAGTTCTAAATAAAATTGTAAATACTTGGTAAACATATTTGAAGGATTCCAAAATAAAATATTTAATTACAGGTTTTAAACTCATAATCTTTAATTGAAATAACAAATGTATTATATCCAATGGAATATTTTTTGTTAATAATTCAGAGTTCAAATGTAATTATATTTAAAACTTCCTGATGGACTCGGTCACTTTCAGCCAGTTTTACATGTCGTTGAAGATAGATACCTTTCTAAATATACAAACTACATGAATAATGTCAACTCATATCTAGTGATATTCAAAGTTTTTGAAGAGAGTTGTTATAAATCTTTGTGAGATATAAAATATCTAATATAATAATTTTATTATTTTAAAACACACATGGTTTTAAAATGTGCAACAAAACTGGTATGCATTACCTTGAGACAAAGAGTAACAAAACAGTGGCAGAAAGATAAATTAAAGTTCAAGTTGAAGTCAAATCCATATGTAATTAACTTGAAGCAAAATCCAGAATTTACCAGTGAAAATATGTTTGATTGACTTTGTACTGTATGACATATTAGACGTTAGTTTAATGTATAAGTAATTTTGTTTGTTTGATCTCTAATTTTCAATAAAAATATAGAAATAATACCATACCATATTTTTGACACCACAGAATCTTAAAATAAGTTAAGCTTGTGTTGTACATTAATATTTATTTCTTCAGATACATTTTTTATTTTACTATTTTTAATACATCAATAAAAATACAATAATTATTGTTATCTAATTCAATCAACCAGTAGAAGGATTCAAAACCAAATTAATATATATTTAATTAAAATAGTATTAAATAGATGAATTTGCTGATTATTAAATGTAATGTATCTAATGAGTCAAATGACCACCAGTTGCATTATTTAACAGATCTCAATATCAAACTGAATTAAGTATTATAAGTAGGTAAGTATTATTTTACGTATTATTCAAAATATAAACTGTGGATATATTTCAAAAACTTAGTAATTTAAATGTTTTGCGTGTTTAATTTTTAAAGATGAATTTTGAATGTGTCTCTAGGATTTTTGTTATATATCAGTTTGTAGTTATCAGTGGGATACTAATGGGCTTCATACTTCAATCTGCGTTACTAAAGTCTGATGTATTCTGGTAAAAGAGAACCTTATCTTACAACATTTGTTGTGAGATAAATTTATTGTGCTATTTATATTGTATTAATTTAATCTTACATATTTCCTTGTGACACTTTAATTTAAACTGTATTTTGAATAAATGTTCATAGAAACGAATAGAATTCTAATTATTTGATTTTATCTTTGTTTGGTAGATGAATCAGTTTAGAGCAATTCAAGATGTTTTAGAAAAGCGTTTACTTTCGTACTATAGCTATTGCAATAAATATTAGCAGCATGGTACAGAGCAGAATACTAAGTAACCACCACACAATATTTATTTTAAATCTTATATTTCTCTTTCAAATAGATTATAGTATGATACATTCAACCGATGGATTTGGCTTCAAATGGAACCACATTGATATTGTATTAAAACAATAAGCAACAGTTTATAACACAATGCATAATTGTATAACAGTTGGAATAGTTATTAACAATTCAACATATATTTGGTAACTCAATCCAAACAACAAAATATAGGAATAATTTATTATATAATAAATCTTCATCCCATGTGATAAAAATGTAAAGCAGATCACACAACTCTGTATACAAAACTTCCAAGCTGAATGAATCAAGCAGTTTATATGGTTCAAATTCCATAATATGCCTATTTCTTAAACGGATTATGTAACTGACATTACTTTTCTTCAAACACAGATGAGCTTCTAATTCAATAATAAAGTTTGGAATTGGCAAATTGAATTTTGAATAAAGTTCCATTGTTTTATTTACAAGTATATTTATAAAGTGTTAAAAAAATCTGTAATGTTTTAAAAATAAATCCCTTTCTTTAAAAGTTCAAACTTTCTAAATGGAATAAGAATAAATTCCTTAGTTCAATGTTTAATACTGATTTTTGTCAACAGAATTGAAGAAAAATATACTTGTTATTGATATTGACCATTGTCAGAACTTGAGAAATATATGAACACAAGGGTTTTAATACTTCCTGCCAGACTTCTTCTGAAGTGGATGAAAACCCTGTGACATATATATTCATACTGTAATCTAATTATAAATATAGAGTTGTAACCAACAAAAGCGTAAAAATGTTACAAACCACAAGAAAAGAAATGAATGGTCCAGTTCAATGAACCCCACAATTTAAAACAAACACAACAAGAATAAATTATAAATCAATAACTGGACTGTAACCACTGAGATTTCATCATAGTTGGCTCTTGTAGGCCAGCTGCTCAGTCAACCACCACTAACTTATACAAGACCAAAAATTGAATTAACAAGAAAACCAAAGATCTGTTGCTATTAAAAACACCATCATTAAAAATCCATAAAATGTAACCACAGAATGACCTAAGGAAAATCGATAATCAAAACTGGGTTTAAAATTCTTAGTTTGGTATTTGACTTCCAACTTATTGATTGAGACTGTTCATTTTTGAGAATCATTCTGCTGTTTTTTTTATTTCTTTACCAAATTTTTCTTCTGTTTATTCCAAATTAGGGTAAGGGACTTTAGTTTTACAACATAATTCAGTGTGGTTTTAAGATTGAAAATGTCCTTTTCTAATTCCATTCCATGTATGTTGTACTTTTACGTTGTATGAATAAGTAGAACTAACAATTAAAATCCATAGAACACCAAATGAATTACATATTGTGTTGTATAACGTAACTATGGAGGGTTTTCATCCAATTGAAATGGAATAAGATGAGATCTATTTGGAGCTTCATCTCAGGAATTTTGAAATTTATGAAATAATCTGTTTAACCTGTCAGTATTTTTATCCAGTTTGATGGTATGTAGTCTTTTTTTATTTTTAAGTTTAATAGTATAAACAAGGCAAATCTAAATTTATTCAGCCAAACATTTTGTCTAAAGTCATATTTGTGACAGCTTCATTATTAATGTAGCCTCAAGGCTCATTTTGTATACAGTGCTTTACATGAATATTTAATCTGCCACATCACTGTTACTGTTCAATTTTATATTTGTTTATTGCTTTGCCAACTATAACAATGATGCAGGAGATTCAATGTAGTGCAGAACTGAGTAAACAATCTAGAATTAATTTTAACAAAGCTATGCAATTGTGTCTTAATACTGTGGCTGCTTGTGACCCACTGACTGCAATAATAAATTTATATATTAGCTACTAAGGCTCCATTATAAAATAATGGTCGTTTTTTACAGTTTTGAGGAAACAGTGCAGTAAATGTCACTAGTATATGTAAAAAATCCAATAATTGGTTTAATATATTTAATTGTATAATTTATAGTCGCAGAACACCTAGAATTTTCATGAGTGGAGTTATTTATTTACTCAACTATTAATCCATTAAACACATAAACCAAGTTATTATACCTTGCTTATTAGCACTTACCATTAACTGTTGATGTTGTATGCATGCAGTATGAATGTTGTATATTTGTAAGCGTATTTCCTTTAACAATTTCTTAGCTGATTATTGACAGTCTGTCCTTTATCTGGTAATCACTTAAAAGATCTGCAATAATGTTTTCTTCATGCTTAGCAAGTTTAAAGTCAATATCTTTACACACTACTCTTTGGCTAAATCATATTGTATCATTTCCCATTCTTATATGACTAATTTGTATACCATAATGAATATTTTAGTACAACAAGACTGAACCAAATATTTTCAATCTAAAAATAACTGAAGTAAAATATTCAGTAGTTGATTTAAAAAAAACGTAAAATGGCTATGGGTCTTTTTCTGGTACTGTCCTCAAGTAAGATTGGTTTATGATATTAATTATAAATAAATTATGACATATTCTTGATATTTTGAATCAAGTTAAAGAAACAATAAATCGTTTATAAATTTAAAATTCTAACATTTTTCTAAAACATTGTATGTGATATCTAGTAGTCACTCCGAATATTAAAGGACAGATAAAGGCTTCATATATTTATTAACTCAGTGTTATCTTGTGGGCACTTTACTATCATTTTGTTCCAATAGAACCAATTTACATCTCCCTAAACTACGTTAAATTAACAATGTCCATCAACATCAGACATTCCAAACTAAGGTTTTTTTTGTTATATTGTTAAATGAATGTTTACAGAATAAAGTCATGCAGATACAATAAAAAAAATCATAGACATATTTTTCAATTATTTTATATAAATAAGGCTGATTGTCAAAATTTTAGATATGAAAAAAACTAATGAAAGAACTTTTGTTATAAAATAAAATATTATTATTATATTACTAATATATTATTAAGACCAACATATAATCAAAAGCCACTAATTTATATTTAAGAATAATTTAATTCTGTACTACCTGCCAGGTTTAGTGTTTCCTTTGAACATGATAACTTTTGTACACAAGAGAATTAATTCTAACAGACAGTTTTGAATAAGGTAAGTAAACATCCTAACCAACAAAGAGACCTCGTTAGATGTGTTCAATTAGATTTGATTCATTATATCTTTTACAAAGATACAATAATAATTTTGATATAACATCTTTTACTTGCACATGTCTTATACAACCTACAGACCCTCAAAAAGTTTCTTAAACTTTTGAAAATATTGAAATAGTTCAACATGTGTTTTCCATTGTGGTCAATAATGCAAAAATGTTAAAATTTAGTTCATTATAACAATCTATCACAATTTGATGTCCTTGTTGATCACATTGAAGCTAATTTTCTTTAAAAATTGTCTTACCAAGAACTTGAAAGTTGAAAATTACAGTGCAGAGAGTGAGTGGGCCAAGCAGCCAACAGTTTACGGGAACATTTTGTGATCATGAGAGAAACTAAACCTGCAACAGAATGTAAGATGTTTAGAGCGATGAGCGACGGAGACGAGGATCACGATGGGATGAAGAGATCAATACGTCTGTCGCGGCGGGGGCGGTGGTGGGGGCTGAGGGTCGCTGGGGGACTCGTGGGGGAAGCGCCAACGGGCCCGAGCACAACACTCCCCCTCCCCCTCCTGGCTGCAACCATAGGCAGTGTCCAACTATCACTATTAGTCATCATTATGTACATATCGTATTGAGATCGCTATTGTGCCTCGATAACACTTATATTAATAAAATATTCTCTATATAGTATCTGGATCATCACACACTATCGTTGCGGAGTGAGCAATATACAGGTGAGGCCTATCGTACACATGGGAGACGCGTCAGTCGTGCGACCGCGTCGTAAGTACAGCAGACAGGCCCTTCCGCTCTTGTGTATCAGGCCGGCCACGCACAGATTGCCGATGTTAAGAGTTTCCCATTGTCAGACGGCGCTGTTGGGGAATCGCGGTGGTGGGAGGGGGGGAGGGGGACGAATTGGCTGTGCCAGATCTCGACAGCAACGATCGGAAGCAGCTGGAACACAAACAGCATCAACAGACCACCACATTCCCAGCTGAGCCTCTCACTTCATACATTCTATCCTCACTCGCTCGCAAGTAGAGTGAGACGCTTCACTTAATTACTGGGAATTCGATGTTTATAAGGTCAGTGTCTGCCTTTAAAGCATTATTTCATCTTCTCTTGAAGCACTATATATTTTATGTTAATAAAAATATATAGAATGTATAGAAGAGTGTACCAGGTGCGAATAATGGTGTTTATAATGAAATTATGAGTAACTGATATATTAGTAATTGTCTCATTGGTAGGCAAAGGAAATAAGGTGAATTTATATTCAGATTTTTCTATTTAATTGATTAAATAATTTAAATAGATCAATAAAACTAGGATCATTCAATTGAAAGTTGTTTTACAGAGAAATTAATAGTTCCAAATTTGGTATGGTACAATAAATTCTATTATTACTAAACCAAAGTGCATCTAGGCCAGGTGATACGATTTTGTGTTGGTATTTGTTTGAGTCAATTGTGAAAGCTGGTGCAGACCTTAATAAATTGTGAGAATTTTCAGTGCCAGAGTGGCATACCTGAAGACATGAGAGAAGCATAGGCTGAATGGCGTCTTGGATTGTATTTACTCCTTAACAACGACCACCTCTCAAACGTATTCGACACTGTATCATAACAACATGGTTACAGAGCAACGTTACGTAACAAATCATATCTCAGCCTGTGCAGTTTGGTTCTAAGCGTGGAGTAAATTGTGAAGCCATCATAAAACAAACCAGTTCTTTTACGAAGTATATGGTACCACTCTGTAGCAATGGCAATGGTCTATGATTTCATGCACTTCACAAAAGCATGATCGGAACAAAAGCCTACAAGCGATATACAAGCAAACGTCTAAGTAACATCTGCTACTAACAAAGTGGTCAGAGATAGTGGCAAGACTTGTGCTAACAAATGCACAAATGCTTTTCCTACAAATTGCTACCTCAAGACTTCATCATTAGTTTCATTCATGCAGAACTATACATTTATTTGAAGGAATGATTCATTATACTGTGGGTTTAATTTTTTTTTATTTTTATTAATCTCATTTTTAGCTGCACAAAATAAGAGAACAATACTGCAATAATTTTAATGTTTTGCTGTAGAATAACAGCTAAATATATTTTCTAGAAAGCTAAAAAATGATAAAAACAAGCTTTTTGTAAAAACAATTATTACAAAATTAATGACTAGTACACTGTCCCCTCAATCCAATAATATTGTAAATTTGTCTAGTACATAATCAACTCTCTATCACCCTATTACCTCTTTAACCAATATTGTATCCTGTATTTTCTTAGTATAGCTTCTACCAAATATATTACAACACTAAAGTAATAAAAATAGATTCATGGTACTATTTATTTTCAGGGGACTATTAAGTAATAATGTTTTGTTAAAATCACTCTATTACAGTCATATCTTTGTGTGTTTGAAAAGAAAATAATAATTCTTCATTAACTAGATTTGTGGCTTATACAAATTGTTTAAAATTATGTATTTTTTGTTTTGTACATGAGTAATTTTGTGCTATTAAAGTCCAAGGAATATTGATCTAAGAAAATAAACATTTAACTCTATAAAGTTATGTTGTATGCTAATGAGAGATACAAATTTTTGTTATAATACTTAGATGTCCGAAATATAAAAGCCTATGTATTGTTTTTTATTATAAATATTTAAAATCAAGTCTGTTAGGGTAATTTTAATTGTTCACATGAAAATTAAAGTTACTCATTATTTTATTTGCCAATATTGAGGAATTGAATTGGGCCTGACAACATTTAAACAGATTAGTTAACTCTATTAACCAAGATTGGATATGGTACAACTAATTTTTTTAACATAATCAACATAAATGTTTAAAATAGCAATGGTTTTTATTTTAAATATTTTATTTATTTGTAGTGATTGTGAGTAAACATTTTATATGACATGTTTGTCATCAAACATTGTTACATTAATGATGAATTAAAGTGAATCTCCAAGATGATCATAATCTAGGTTAGGAAGTAAAATTAAGAATTGAAGCAATCCAGATAAGTAAATCATTGTTTTAAAATGTGATGACATGACAATAAACAAGAATTGCTATTATGACTCTATTTTATAGTTCAATTTTACTATTTATATAGTTTGTAAAATTTCAAAGTCTAGCTAGATATTTAATAATTTAAATATTTTATTATACTTTTCAAGTAAGTTACGAGTAAAACTTATATGCTATATACATTGTAGTATCTTAATTTTAATAAAAATATCTGTTCCAAAATATTAAAACTTTATTTTAACCATTTAGATTAGTAAAAAAAGTTAAGCTTTGTAAATAAGTTGTTTTGAAACATTTAACCCAAATACTGGCTATTATGCTTAGAGATAAACGACAAAGAAGGTAAAACAGTACTTGAATAAAATGCATATGTGTAATTGTGTATTGCTTATAAGTTTACTGTGTATTAAATAAGCAAGTATCATTTTTTAAATTTATTTTTTACGTCAGAGTTTTATTACAACACTGGATTGTACTACAGCCTTGGAATTAGTGCTAAACAAATATGAATTTCTGACAAAATTTATATTGATTTTTAAATATAGATCAGAATTATTTTGATTCATTAACTTAAATTTGATTGGTCTAAGTATAAAATTTAGAACATTTTTTAAAATTTGTACTTAGGTGGCAAGTTTGAAACCCAATCTAACTGCATATTAATTCTTTTTGTTTTCCTAATTTAAGTGTTAAATAAAATAAATGTTAAAAATTTTGTTAAACAATATGAAAATTCAGCAGTATTTTACAAGAGGATATTACATACAAACAAGGCTTTCAATTTCAAGTTTACCAGCTTTAATGAAAATTAAAAACTTCATTTGCTTTTCCACATAATACATAAATATGCATGTTTTTCTGTGGATTGTAAGTTTTATTCTGTTATTGTAAAAAGGAAGGGTATCTCCAGTTATACTAATAAAGAACTCTTTAGGTATTAAAATTGTTAGTTGTTCTTCCATTAAATGAATACCAAAAATTAGACTGTTAAGTCTGAGCTATTAGGAGTGGCATTTCAGTGGCATCCCCTTATTAAAAAAAAGTTACTATAGGTTAGTTAGTAGCATTATCACCAAGAAAAAGTTTGCACCAATGAACAAGTTTAGTCTTCAGTTAAATGTACAATGCTATTGCATAGATCATAAAACATGATAAGACATGGAAATTCACAATGTGGTTTCTCTGCTGTTGTATTCCTTGCTCAAAAGTGTAGATTGTGGCTTGTTTTTCAGCCTTATCACAAATTAAAAATAAACAAACACACGTCTTAGTAATTTTTTTCTTGGACTGTCAGTTGTAACATTTTTACGTCCATACAAGGGGTACAAATCGTAATGTATGGTAATGAATTATAGCTCAAAAGGGTGATCCTCTTCCTTAAACATTATGTAACATGTTATGTCTTTATTAGGGAAAGTGGTTCCATTTTCATTCAACTACAGTGGCTATTTATTTTTTTAAGTACTTCAAACTCATTAAAAGCCTTGTTTTTATTTAGTTCATTTCTTGTATAGAATTGAATCATTAGTGTTAAAAATCAACAGATGCCTAGAACATCAAATAATTAATTTTATTAGAGAACGTGTTAACTTCTGAATTAATAATTATAACAAAAGAATGTTACATGAAAAACTTCAGTATGAACCATGTTATCATTAATGCAACTAATTGAAATAAAATGTACTTCGTGTTTTATGTTCTCAGTGTTTTTTCTGTACTATTTGTTTTTATTAGTTGTACTATTCTACACAAAATTCTAAGATTTCATTATTTCTTTTTAGGTATAAATTTATAAACAACCTCTTGTGTACACAGGTGTATGAAAGGCTGATGTTTTTCAATTAAGAATATTGAGACTTTTAATACCATTTAAGAAAAAGGGGAAACAGATGATCCAAGAAAATAAATTAGGGTAATACACAAGGGTCTATTTTCAAAATGATGTTTAAACACTTATTTCTAACACAGAGAAGAAAACATGCTCGTTGCCACAGCAGCCTGCATCCCCTGGAAGACATTTTCTACCCGGCAGTGCAATAGTCCACTTCAAGTTAAAGGTTTTAATCAAGTCCTTAATTAAGAGTTGTGTTTAGTATATGTAGGATCAGAGTTATACATTAACCTCATGAGGCGAACACCTATGTGATGATCTATGAATCAGAATAAGAGGGGTAATCATTGCAATGTTTCAGGACTACTGCTCACCAAGTTTCACCTGTGACGAGGCTTGGATAGATTTATATGATCTATAGTGTTTAATGTTCAGAAGACATGGAAAAGGATAGGAAAATGTAGGTAATATAAACAATTTAAGCTCTTTAAGCCCAAGAAAAACGTCTGAAATGTATGGTTTCTGTCACCAAAATGTCATATTGTATTGTAAAACCTTTCAGCATAACTTGGATCACTACCTTGGCTTAGTTTGGCTTTGATGAGTTTATTTAAATAATAAGAAAAAACATTTCTTTAGAAATAATTGAACCTAAGGCATTACACTGTATAAAAATATTGTATTGGCTTAATATGTTTTGCTGTTCATTCTAGACCTTCTATATAAATGTTTTGATCATGTGAATTTTACGTTTTGGCCTACTCTATTAACCAGGATAAGCCCAATTTCTTACAACATAGCAACTAGGTTGAATACAACTCTGTTCCAAAATGTCAACAGCGAGCACAAATGAGTTCATCATTAATATGAAGTTAGTACTATTTTTAGCACAATAAAAATGTGTTTAAAGAAATCAAATACCATGAAAGATCACTAGTAGAACAGTATCTGCTGTTAAAAACTGAAGTTGGATAATCAAATTAAGTTTCAGAATAATAAATAGATAAGGAAACTTTATTATTGAGTTAATACTTCTTAATTGATTAATTGACAAGGATAATGAATATGTGAAAGAATATGATAATTATTATTAAGAGGATGTTCTCAAACTGTTAAATTGTTAATATAGCAGTACACACATCTAAGTACAAGGTTAAACAACCAAAATATGGAAAAAACAAATACATTTTTCATAAAAGGCTTTTCCATTTTTATAGTTGGAAGTAGATGATTACCATAGATGGTCAACTTAAGGGGTTTTTCACAATTTACACACGTGTAGAAGTTGGATGAGTGGCGGTCTGTTTGTAAGGACATGTAACCTTTCTATAATATTTGTCTTCTCCTATTTAATGTCCCTTTTCCTATTTGTTTAAATGGGGAATATCAAGATCCTATATGATGAGCTTTTTCTTAATCATGTTGCCACCAATTAAATTAAAAGCGAACAAAGGAATCATTTTACACGTAAGAGTAACGCTCACCATTTTGCTGAGGTTTAGGGGCATGTATTTGATTTCAGCCACCTCTACTGCAGAATCAGTGGCTGATTGCAGAGGTAAATAAATGGTCACTATTTCTGTGATTTTATCATTGATAAAAGCAAGAAAAACAAAGATCCCAAATTAGAATATTGAGGTATTCTTGAAACAGTTCTTCACCAAATTGTATTTTAAATATTCTTCCTGAAAGATAGGATTTGATAAAATGTACAGCAAAGAGAAAATCAAATCACAAGTAGTGAAGAGCTTGTCATACGCCATCTGGATGTCAAAGTAGATTGTATCAACCAGTGTATTTTATCACACTCATATGATATCAGTTGTATAACTTCAGATTCCTTGTACAACTGCTTATTATCAAAACACTAATTTATAAAAACGAAATACTATCCCAACTTAGAGCACAACACAGTGTTGTCCGTGGTAGTTCCACCATAAATATCATCAACAGTTGGTACTAAAGAAGGAAATATTTTGCCAAAACTTGCTAACATAATTTCAAAAGATAGTCAATATAGGAGACTCCAACATTTTAAGAATGCTGGCTTCTGCAGAATCTATTACACTTCTACCTCTCTTACAAGGTAAGTTTCATAACAATATAAAAACTCCACACCACATGTATTTTCTACTAGTAGAACGCTTCCGTTTAAGCAAAGTGATCTCAAATAGGCTAAAAACCACTTAGGGTATATGAAATGTTTTCTCCTTTTCTATGTATGTTACCCTTCATAGAAAAAACAATCACTGAGTTAAAATCCACAGCAGTGATACTGGAGGAATGGGAGAGGGGAATAGCAGTCCAATTACAAGATGAAAGCAGGTGTAATGGATGCAATTATCTTCAAATGAAAAGTGTAAGTATTTGAAATGTGAAATATTTTTCACCCAGTGACACTATTATTGCAAATTTCAAGAGGAGAGTGATACTTATACTGCAACATTAACAATTATAATAATTAGTAAGGCTTATATCCAAGGCATCTTGATTTCAATAGAGCTGACAGATTCGAATAATTCATAAATATTGGAAACTACTGTAGCTCTGGAATGAAAGGTATACCTTAGGGGAAAGAGTTACTCATCTCAGTCCTTACTTATGTTAAAGTCACTATTCATCAGGATATCAGTCTTTCTTCCAACTGCATTTTTCAATAACTGTGGTGCACAGAAAGAATTGAAGAATAGTATCAATTGAAAAATATTCTTCCCTCTAGGTACCGGTAATTGAACTTTAAGAGAAAACTTTCAGATAAAGGAAATTAGTCTTTGATGGCTGTGAGAAAGATCACATCCCAGGCTAGTTTCTAATGCAATCCATAAATAATGTAATTATCTGGGATGAAGGAGATTAGAATATGATCGTAGGGCAGCTTATTTTTTTCAAATAGAGAAACAATGGACTTTGATAAGTAAACTACAAAGGTATTCTGGCATATGATAGGTACATTACAGTTCATCCTATTTGTAGCCTTCTTTGATGATTCTAAAGACCTATATTTATAGTTATAAATATAGGTAAAAGATTACCAAGCTAATCTTCCTATTCTCTTTTCTCTTCCTAATCCAATATTCCTAATTAAAAGGTAGAATGCAGTTTGTGGAACTGAGTCATATAAGCAATCATAATAATCAGTTAGTTTTTAGTCAATAAAAATTAAGTTTAATCAAACGTGGAGTTTTACAAGGCTTGATTCTAGGACATTTATTGTTCCTTTGTTATTTTAAGGGATTGCCTGGAACGATATCTGACAGCTTTTGTAATAGTGTGCATGTTTCCCTATATGCATAATATGTTGCTAATTTTATAATAAAGCAAAGATGTTATTCAGATATACAAGAACTGACAGTTAAAAACATGTAAAATTAATAATTACAATCTCTAGTTACAATCTTTCACTAAATTTATTAGAAACTAATTTAATCAAATTCATCTTGAAATGTAATATCTGTAAGAAATCAATGAACATAAATTTAGAAGGAATTGAATTAAAAGAAGTAAATTAAAGGAAATTGTTTGGTTTGGTTACGGATAAATACATTTAGTTGGGATCACCATGTCAAAAATGTTGTCACAAAAGTTTCTTCTGGTCTTATGGCTTATACAAATAAAAAAAGTTTGCATTTTAGAAACCTTAAAATGGTTTATTTTTCACTTATCCAGTCCCATACATCTTTTGGAATTAGTATTTATGTAGCCACCACTAAATTAGGGCTGGATTATTAATTTTACAAAAAAGGTGTGTATAACTTATGCAAAAGCTAAATTGGTATCAGTTTTTGAAGGAATTTTTTAAACATCTCAATATATTGACTTTATATTTATCATTGCATTCTGCTTTCCTCTTGGGAGCCAATCATACAATATAACAAGGCATAGAGGTAAAATTTCCTTACCTTCTCACAAATTAAATTTATAAATTTTCTTCCAATTCTTGAAAAAACCAATGGAAATTTTAAAACAATCTAAAGTTCTTTTATAATTATATGTGCGTAATGCCTTTGTATCTATTGAACATTTTTTCCTTAAGGTGAAGATTTATATGTAAGACTAACAGCTATGTTTAAATTAGACTTAGTAGAATGTTTTATGTATTGATGTGATGACACCATTTATTTGTAATGCAATCTACAATATAAATGAATAAAGATTCTCTGAAATTTGAAAACATTCCTTAATTTTAAGATTATTAACTTAATGTATATCACATTTAAGCAGAAATAGAATTCCAGGTGCTAGGATTAGTTTCACCATGAATCCTTTGATCATGTCTCTAACAACAGTCTCTCTGTTTCTTTCTTGAGTAATATGGATTCCTTTTCTGTCACATGCTTATTACTGTAGTAGAGGCATTTTGTCTCTTTAGTTCCTGTTCTTTAGGCTGGTCTTCCTACTTAATTTTAGTTCAAAATCTGATTCCTGACAAACGTTTAACTGATTTGTCCGTGAGCACTTGGGTCTCATCAGTGCCATCAACTGCTATCAGTTTGTAGGACCTCTTGACACTTGATTAATTAAATGGAACAGCTGGAGAGGAAGACTACATCAGCTTTCTAACAATGTTTTCATTAGTAGATCTGGCATAGAATAGTTTAGATACTGGCATTTGTTGGAAGTACTTAAACAAAAATTCCATAACCCAAAAAAGTTTACTTAATTTTCAGTTAGAGCACAAATCAATTTTGTATCACTGACTGAGTCTTGCCATTCATTAACTTCAGATGCTCATAAGATTAAAACTTATTATTGAAGCACATATTCAATATTTCTGAATCAAAGGTATTAAGATACTCATGATTGTCACAAAATTTGTAGACTAGGATCCTTTTAATACTGTAGGTCTTATCCAAACACAATGCAACAGTTGGCAAGAAGTACCATGGTTCAACTTATGATCAAAATTAAATGACAAATAAGAGAAAACAAAACCTACTGAGTAAATACAAATTATGAATTCAGATGTAAACATCACTAGGCTGTGAACTAAATTTAAATTGCAAGAATGTTCTTTTGTAATTTTTAACTGAGGAATGAGTATCGACCTGAGATATGACCTCACCACTCAACCATGGGAGGAAATAAATCACTCAATCAACTATCAATGTGGTTTATAGGTAATACAGCCACTTAAAACGCTGATACAGCCACTTAAAACGCTGATACAGCCACTGTCTGACCTGAATCATGAAAAAATAGGTTCTTCTTGGAAGCAATATCCAAAAGAACTTAACATTCAATTCTAAAAATCCTGATGTAGAAGGAACATAAAACCGAGAAAAATGGTCATGCCAAACCTTGGGAAACAAAAGTATTAAGAATACACTGGTTCTTTGGTAACTCTCTCACCAGTCAGAATGGTATTGAAAACATATAACTTTTTCTGGCGATTTCATCTTGCCAGACTCAAGCTAATACCCACTGGTCTTCCCAGCAAGCTTTTCCTACTAAATTGAAGATAGCATTTCCACCAATCCATCAGCAATTTGTAAAGAAGTTTTTAAGTCATGAAGAGTCAATAAGAGGTTTTTTTTTCATTCAAAGTCCTACTCCCTTCAAAAGGTACAGACCTGTTTTGTAGAAAACCATACAGATTTAGTTGTTTGTAGTAAGTTTTAAATATCTAGGGAGTGCAGTATAAGAGAATAGTGGGATTGGTAAGGAGGTAAAAAAATAAAGAAGGCGAACAGTTGGAGTCATGAATGTTTCCTTGTGCTCATGAATCTGGAAAAATAGTAGGAGTAAACAAGAAAGAGGAATGAAAATTAATAGTCTTTGAAAATAAAGTACTGTGGAAAAAGACTAAGTGAATGGAAGTTAGCACAACAAAGAAATTCGATTTTAACAAGTTAGTGATGTAGTGAGTAAGATAATGTAAAAAAGAACTAGGTGGGCTGGACACATACTCAGATGAGAAAAGCAATGTCCATTAAAATAACTAATAAAAAGAAACCCTGAAGAAAGGTGACCTCAAGGAAGTCCAAGACAGAAATTGAGGAACAAACTAAAATATGATATGGATGTAATTAGTGCTATAGAGCAAGATGCAGTACACCAATCAATATGCCGGAGATTTGTTAGTGTGGTTAAAGATCATCTCAGATATAGAAGTAAGAATGTTGCTGGGATTTACAAAAAGGTGTACAAGATGTAGGCCTAAATTTTACTTTTGTATAGAGAAAAGATTTTGAGTATGTGACAAAGGGTCAAGAAAAATTTGCTACATGACAAGATGATGAGAGGAAATAATAGAATAAAGGATAAAGTCTAATAACAAGAGTTGGGAGCTTCAAGCAACCCTAGCAACTCTCTTGCAACTCAAGTCAGTACTCACAGGCGTTCACCCTTGACAGCAACCCTCTCTTACAAGCTTAGAGACAGCATTAAAGCCACTAACTTTATCAGCAACCCTAACCCACCATAGTGGCCAAGGAATACACCAGTTCCCTGGCAGCTGTCTTGCAACTAAAGTCAGTACTCACTGGTATTCGGCCTTGACAGAAATCCTCTCTTATTAGCTTAAAGACAGCATTGAAGCCACTAACTTCATCAGTAACCCTATCCCACCAGTTTCATAGTGCCATTGATACCTTAGGGAATGGCTAACTATCCTACTATACTAAATTAATCATTAAACTCATCCTACTCCTTGTGTCTGGCGGTAACCCATAGACTCATTTCTGTTGCAAAATGAATATTTCCAACAAAATTAAAAAGTAAAATTTACCACTTCTTTAGAATACTTTCTACTATACTATGTATGTTACACACAAAGTATTTCTCTATGGAAAGGGCCTTGTGACAATTTTTAGTTTTATTTCAATTTAAAAAAAGTATCATGAAAAGGAATGGGATAGTTTTTGCATGGAAAAGCCTTTTAGTATTACTATGACGGTTAAAAAGCTTGTTATATTTAGACAATTAAAAAATTACTAATGCAGTTTTTAAAGTTAAGACTGTTATGTTCTAATCTTATCTGTAATAATCAGTATCTGGAGTACATTTTAAATTAAAGTCAAGTTCCTAATGATATGGATAGTCTCTACTTGTGAGTATTGAGTGCATGAAAGTATTTTGTAAGCTTAATATTACTTGGTAATCACTGTCGCTGAATTGAAAACATCTTGTAACAGAGAGCACTAACAAATCCATTCCTTTAAGTGCCAAGCATCTACAAGGTAGATTGTGCATAAATCGGTAGCACATACTATAGACGCTTCATACGTGATATGTAATATGGTAGGTTTTTTAATCGTCTAAAAGGATTAAGCATTTATAAATTCTATATCGTTATACTATTTATTGCAAAACAAATTATTATAGTAAAGCAAACAATTTTTAATTTTTATAGCCTGCTTGTTACGAAATAAAAAAGTTTCTTACATAGGTTACATATTTTGCGAGTTTATTTGAGGTGAACTTTTATTTGAAGCAGTTATATAAATGAGTAAAGAAAACGTGATGACAACAAGTAGTCTTTTACATGTATATTTTGTATTACATTGATTTATATTGCAAAGCCATATTTGTTTTAATTGCAGACAAATATACAGGGTGATTGAACATTAAGTTGTACCCCCCTTATATGTTATAAGACTATAGGGTAAGTGCTATTTGAAAATTTTGAGTTACCCCCACTGCCCTTCCGCAGAGGATAAAAAATTTGAAAACTATCATTTTAGTGTAGCCCTTTGTAGCTTGTAAGAGTGCCCAAACAGATTTCTCATATCTAAAATAACAAAAAACTTTAAAGCGGGTGCAACTTACTTTTCAATCATTTTGTATATGATATGATATGAATTTCATCTAGTGTTTCATGATATTTTACATGATATACATATATAAAAAAAATATTTGTAACAAAATTTAGTTCAAACATGTAAAAACAAGAGTATACTACAAAACATTTGTATACTATTTTTAAAACAAAATACATTACCTATAACATGTATGTTTTATATTTAATAAATAATAATTTATTCTAAAATAACAAAAGATATGAAAATTAATTAGTTTAGTATAAAAAGTTTTTTCCTAATGTCTTGCATTTTGAAGTCAAGTTTTGCTGTAGATTATTAAGTACATAAAATTATATCTAATATGACGTTTTGAATATTAGTTTTTGATCAGAGTAAGTTTTTCCCATTATTTCTACCATAGAAAGATAAATATCATATTCTTTACTTTATTGCTGGAAAAACAAAAATATAATGAAATGAAAATATTTGTAGAATAGTTACTCTACAATAGCATAATGCATGACAATTCACAAAAAAAGCAGCCCAACAAGTTAGAAATGTTATTTTGGGAAACAAATAAAAAGATACACTTTTAAAAAGAAAATAGCTATAGGATTGACACACACACACACACACACCCGCACGCACACACACTCACACACACATTTGATATAGATACATACACACATATATGCATAATTAAATTATTCTTGGAGGACAATTTAAAATTATAAAAATTGTAATTGTCTATTGACAGATTCTGATATTGTGTGATCATTAATATTAATCCTTATTTATAAATTATTGCTTAAATTTATTTGTAATTGACCCTATTCTATAGTCATGACAGTTCTGTCATAAAAAAAAGAACCAATCATGATTTTTTCTTTTTTCCCACTGTGGATACAAATTTAACATAAAGGTTCAGCTCACTCAGAAATCATCAAATGCTCCAATGGAATGTTCCCAAAGCTGACCAAAACACTAAATAGAGGCTGGACTTTGAGGCTGATGAAGCAATATTGTTAAAGCCTAATTAATGCCACTCACTACCCACGCATTGTGACACTAATGGCATTTGAATTGTTGTTTTTTTCCAATTCACTGTACTAAATGTACAGCACACTTTAAGCAGGATCAAATAAAGGGTCAGGTTGTAGACAACCAGCAGTACTGAGAGAATATCTACAGTATATTTTGTTTGTTTTTATATTAACCAACACAGCCATTGGAAACTGGTTCTATCAATCTATTTACATGGATTTCAGAACATGGAAATGTTATACAGACGGTTGACATGATTTTAAAACTGTCTTTAACCCCATTAAGAAAAATTGGATCTACCTAGCTATGATGACTACAGCAAAACTTCAGACCTCCTGAGGATACACTTTATGTAGTCTTACAAGGATTAACTCTTCTTATGGTTTCCTTCATTCAGGAAAACAGAGAAAATATGTTCATAAATAAAGTTCAGAATATAATTGTTGCAGGATTTATAAGTTACTTGTAACTTTCCTTACATAGATATGGTGTATGTAACTTTATATTCAAAGATGTGTATATAAACAAATTTATATTTTATAACAAAAAAATACATTTAAAATGTTTGTAATTACAAAAAAACTTGCATTGGTAAAAGCTAGGATTGTCATACATTTTTTCAGAGAAAAGTATTAGATTTAGATATTGTATTATGTAAAGTGATACACTATATTTTTTACATAATATTAGGATTATTAAAAAAATGTATTAGTAAAAAAATTATATCTTGCTGATTTTAAAATATCAACTTAACAATTATATTCATTTACAAAATTATTTTATAAAATCTTTTATAAAAGATTTTTGAGATGAATACTCATATTTTATGGATGGATTATTGGAAAAAGCAGTAGTGTCAAACTGACACAGAAGGGTCTTCTAACTTTTAACAGTTTTTGAGAAAATTCAATACTACCAAAAAGTATGAATATATTATTCATCTGTAATTCAATTTACAAAACTTATTTCAAGATATTCCCTTTAAAACTGCAAGGTAGATAAATGCACTTAAAATAAAATAAATTAAGATATTATCAGTTTTGGAAAGTTAAGTATATAATTTACTGAATTTGTCAAGTTAATTTTTCACTGAGCAGTTTGAACTTTTCGCAATATGAATATTTGCAGGTTGGTTGCATTGCACATCTGTTTGGTGGACTATTACACTGCATGTTGAGTATAAGGACAACAATATCAAGAGGTGTAAAGGGGCTTACATTGGTCTGGCAGTGGCTTTTCCTCAGCCACTACGAGCGAGGCGTGTTCAGACGGTGGCATTCGTTGCTCTAATGTATTCACACAGTTTAGCATGCTCCTGGAAAAGATTCAGCATACCTGGTTTGGGTCAGTTATTTATCATTAGAAACTTGCTCACAGAGAATAAGCTTCATTTATACTTTATTTAAACTTTGCATAGGGTTGTCTGGGATAGTGAGAAGTCGAACAGAAATTAAGAACAATAAAAAAATGAACTAAAGGCAACGCATAACTAAAACAAAATAAATGTTGGTAAAATACCCTCCCGTCTAAATTAAAACATTTTTCACTACAGATTATAATAAAACATAATTGGTTTAAGTTTTTAATATAAAAGGAAACTTTTTGTTTATATTCTTGTTTATTTTCAGAAATATACTAGACCATGTTACTTTATTGTTATATCTAATTATTTGATTCAACTTTTAATAAAGTGTTAAAAATTGTATTAATTAATCATATAATGTTTTAAAGATTGGTATTAACAACTTAAAAAACAACTATCATTGGATTTGTATTGAATAGATATTTGCAGAATTAACACTTTTTATTTTAAATGTAATTTTTTTAAAGTTTTGTTTTATTACAACAATTTTTAATTTTTGCACGGGCCTGACTTTGGCTCTATTATAATAAATAAACAGGGCGATATTGTCTGTCTCCTCCCTATTGTTTTTTAAGGATAAAATAGAAAAAAAAATCTTGGGAAATATTTTTATAATCACATAATTCTGTATGTCTGTACTTTTGCTTACATTTCAACATTTATTTTCAGTTATTTTTGTACAGTTATTGCTTTTTTGGTATTCTGCATTTTAATATGGATTTCATTTATGGTGAATACCATGGCAATTCTGCCAAAACAACATGTTTTGGAAAAGGTTTCCAAGTGCAATTACCTATTTACTGAATTTTTATAAATTTTTATCAGGCTTTCTTAGAAGGCAGAGTACCTAATTAATTGACATGGAGAAATAATATCATCTGGAATTCCATGAAAATGCTCTAGAAGAAGTTGAGGATAACCTATATGTTAAGATGAGCACTCCCGCTACCAAAAAAATCAGATCAAGATCTATAGCCCACAGGACACTAGGCAGACAACAAACCATCTATATTAAATGTGATGCTATATATGCATACTTAGCTCTCTCATGATTATACTGCAAGGGAATACTCTTTTAAAGAATGTTGGAAAAACAAAGAGATCAAACGTTTTCGAATAAATCTTATGGCTTTGTAAACATTATTGGGATACTGAAAGTTGTTATTTAATGAGGGATGATCAGACTTAACATTAATTTAAAGTGAATTTGTTTACAGGTAGTCTAGACAGCAAAATCATTGGGCCTTATGAGTTTGAATATACAATGTAAATTAAAAGTATGTATACACTCTGTTTAGTTTTTGATGACTAAAGATGTAGGCATGGAATTCAGGACACCTTTCTAGGAAATAGAAGTGAACTTTTTGGTCACTGTTACAACTTTGCCCATTTCCCCAAAATGAGATTTGGAGGGGGTGGGGTCGGCTCAACATTTTTTTTAAATGTAACCACCCATTAAGTGATAAGTGACACCTCATTTGAAAGAGCTTGATAAGAAAAGAACAGTGAAAACTAGAGCTTTCTATCTCAAGAAATTATAAAATGTCAGCTCATTGAAATTGATTAAACATTAATTGAAGCAAAACATGAATATCAACATTCAGAAGGTAAATAACTTCGATAGACAACCACTTTCCTTACAAACTCAAACCTGTTTTACAGTTATTATCTGCTGCAGAGAAGGCCTCCTTTATCTTATCAGTTTTGAGGAGGTCCAATATCATGTTTAGTTTCTGGTTGGAATTAACAAAGTTAAGATGTTATTGTTACTGCTCCCCAAAAGCCCATTTTAATTAATTTCAATGAGCTGCCATTTTGTTAGGGGTTGAGATAGAAAGCTCTAGTTTCCACTGTTCTTCTTTTATCAAGACCTTTCAGATGGGGAGTTAATGAATGGGTGTTTACATTAAACATTTTGAGCCGCCCCCCAAAATCCCATGTTGGGAAAATGGGCAAGGTTGTAACAGTGACTAAAAAGTTCACTTCTATTTCCTAGAAAGGTGTCCTGATTTCCATCCCTCCATCTTTAATCACCAAAAACTAACCCACTGAAATATGAACATTTTATTATATCCATTTAAAAGTTACACACTTAGGCTACTTTGACCTAATAACTAAACGGAGTGTATCCATACCTTTAACTCACACTGTATAATAATGGTAAAGTTTACTTTCATTTTCTGAAAAATTATTTTCCAATTATTTTGGATGATTTATCTTTGGTTACACGGCAAAAAATGTGCTTTCAGAATGATGGTTGCTCAGTTCATTATGGAAGACTGGTGTGTGACTT
This sequence comes from Homalodisca vitripennis, assembly GCF_021130785.1. Taxonomy (NCBI): domain Eukaryota; kingdom Metazoa; phylum Arthropoda; class Insecta; order Hemiptera; family Cicadellidae; genus Homalodisca; species Homalodisca vitripennis. Next base: position 65,763,943 of record NC_060207.1, read on the forward strand.
CTTGAACTTAATCTACCCATACGGGTGGATCAGACGAGTTGGTCCCATGCTATAGTCTCCCAGGTCCCTAGACTTAACTACATTTCATTATCACTTTTTAGACAATCTTAAGGAGAAAGTATGTAATATTGATGAACTGTGGCATTGTATTCATCGTTGCTAAGCTTGTATCTGATCTGGTAGTCTACAGTTTGAAAATTTCAGAAAGTCACAGTGAACATTTTCAGTTAAGGTCAGTTTCAAGAAAAAACTGTTGTGAAAACTTTAGACTTTTATCCCTAGAAGAATATTATTAACCTTTTTCAAAGCAATTGAAAGTGTTTATTTTGCAATAAAATGGAATACATTCTCTGATTTCTAAAGAGGCTAATATTATTATTATTAGTTGTATAACTTCCGTACAGAGAGCAGATCGATGTTCCTTTCAACTGTCGGGACTAGAAAAAACGCTTTGTCACCGTTGGTGGACTTTGTAACGGTATCTACTCGGTTGAAAGCAATCGCCGCCATTTTTTTTGTATGGCCTGTGACGCGGCATACGCCTACAGACGCGTTCATTTCATTCAGCTGTTTAACTACGTGTGTGTTGGTCGTATGTTGGTTATATTGTTTAACAAAGTGTTTTGAATCAGTCCGTTGTAATTCTTATACAATTATCTTATACAATTCTTATAAAATTGTTTTTACTAACATTTAGTATAATTTTTTGTTATAATGGCTAATCCAGATGATCCAAGTTTTGACAAATGAGCGCATTTTTGGTATATTATGTGTAATATTTTTTTCAATTATTTGTTTTGTATTTTATACCAGTTTCACCATACAAGTCCAGTTTATTTATTCTAAATAAATAAGGTTTATAAGTACAATATTTGTTTCATTTCCCTTGTAGGCTATCTATAAATAAGTTTGTGTTGAATTTCACATTATTACATTTCAAAATCTTATACTGAACTTATTTATTTTATGTACTAATTATACAGGAACTTCAGTTACAATTTACTCATTATAAATAACCTGTATAAATGTAATGTAGTCTGTCAAATAGTGTTGCTATGTACATTATCCTGCAATGCAGTTTATTCAAAATTTCAAATATTTTCGTGCGTATAAAATTTTTCAAAAATATGTAATATTACATGTTTATTATTTTTTCTTATTAAGGTAATACCAAGGTATATAAAACAAAAATTAGCATTGGGGAAATTTAAAAAGAAAAATTTTTTTATGTCTTAGCGTTTGACAGTAATTTAGATTAGCGCTTTAAGGGTTAAGGAGAAAGTATGTAATATTGATGAACTGTGGCATTGTATTCATCGTTGCTAAGCTTGTATCTGATCTGGTAGTCTACAGTTTGAAAATTTCAGAAAGTCACAGTGAACATTTTCAGTTAAGGTCAGTTTCAAGAAAAAACTGTTGTGAAAACTTTAGACTTTTAATCCCTAGAAGAATATTATTAACCTTTTTCAAAGCAATTGAAAGTGTTTATTTTGCAATAAAATGGAATACATTCTCTGATTTCTAAAGAGGCTAATATTATTATTATTAGTTGTATAACTTTATCCCTACAAAGTTTACATGTTTAATTATTTAAAACGGCATTTTACTTTTAGCACCATATTTCACATCATTCTGGCTGTAGTTAAAAGAAAAACTATAATGAAACTCCTAGTTTTGTAGCAGTAGTATAATGAAATATTAATCCAGAGTACGGTAGCAGTTTTTGTAATTTTAAATAAATTTTAACAATTTAAATCTACAGCAAAAATTTCTCTTTTAATTTAAGATGTAAACCTAATGAAAAGTTGTGGTAGAATATACTTAAATGTATTTCTGTATCATGTGAAATACATTTTTAATCCAAAAATGTTATAGCAACTCATTCCTAATTAATTTGCTTACTTTTCAACCAGACAGCCAAATTAGAACTGATGTTCTATTCAATAAGTACTAATTTATTGATTTTAGTAAAATTCACTGAAGTGAATCTAGCATATGTAACTATTAAATCAGGTATGTACTGAAAATGTTGTCTAATGTTCTTTTTTAAGTCAAAAAATGTCCACTAATTTACAAAACTTTATGTTCATTATTTATATTTTTCATTTATTATAAATTAATGTGGTTCACTAGCATATTTAAATATTGCATTCCAACAAAATATTTACCTTTCAGATAAAAGCATTGTGGCATCAAAATGGGCATATGCATAATATCTTCTTATACAAAGAACTGAAAATTCCAAATCCTTACAGCATTTCAACTTCAAATTCAGAAATTTAATATATAGTAAAACTCAATTGCATTTTTAGATGATGTTTTGTATTTTATAATTGACAAAAATCTTGATAAAAGTGAAAGTTTAAATAAATTAATTGAGCAAAAATTGGTTTAAAGTGGCATTTGTTAAAGCACATGCAGTGTTCGTACTGTATATTTATGCTGATAATTGAAAAATCATTCTTATATCAAAATTGATAATCAGCAAAATTAAATAAAAACAAGGAACAATTATTTTGTGACATAACAATAATACTAAAAGGTGCAAAAGGAATAATAAACTAAAATAAACAAATAAAAAATAACTTTAATAACATAGTATACATTTAAAAGAAGATCACGACTGACTACTTAAACAAAACACAACATGATAAAGTAATAAATCTAAAATAAACATAAAAGTAAACTACTACAAAAAATAAACTGTTAGTTTTAATTTGATAAAAACGATGTAATTATGTAAGGCTTTTTTACACGATTTGAAGTCTATATTTTGATATCATAAACATTTTATAAACTGTCAATAATTTAGTCTAGGTACTGATAAAATATTTTTTTAATGTGACACTGTTCAGTATTAAGCTATAAAAGAATAAATATTGGTGGAATGTAAGATTTTGCATTTTTCTTACTAATATGATTTGTAATAATAATTTCCAAATCCAAAACTCATCATAATAATCACACTAGGCGTTTTTACAATTTATTAGACATTTGAGTAGAAAGTTAAAAAGAAAAATACTATAAACAATGAAAAAATATTAGAGCATGGTATTATAAATTATTGCTGTAAAATATGGACTTCATTTTACCAGGATTGTTCACCTAATGATGAAAGTAACAAAAATCTGCAAATTATAGCTTTAGAAAGATTGTTTTTCAGGTAATACTATTTCTTTATAACAGTTTTATTTCAAAATAAAATTATTATTTACTAGGTGAAAATATAATTGAAACAATAATATATTTGAATAAAATAAACTAACCCCATATAAAGAGTAAAATTACAACCAAAGTAACAAAAACATGTACAACTGAAAATAAATTTAAAATAAATATAGGAAGGAATTGGAAAATATGTTATAATATATTTTGCTTGGAAATATTAACACACTTATTGTCTACATATCTGGTTACTTTTTGGTAAAATCGTTCAACCTATGGTAAAAAACTATTATTAGTGTATTTAAAGATATAAATATAACATATAATATTTTTCTTCACTATTTAATAAATTGTAATCAATTCGTGTTTCAGTATTTTAAAATAAGCTGCAATATATAGCTTGTATTTACTTCAAGGGAAATGTTTTAATTGTTTTACATATAAGGTATTATAAATTAAGATGAATAAAATATAATATTTAAAATTATGGCAATTCAAAACGTCTACACTATGTTATATTCGATAAACTGATAAATAATTAAAATGCTTCTTTTGCTACTAGATCCTATATTATTGAGCTTATAAACATTCCCAAATTATTAATTGAATACGGTAAGTGAAATTATTAAATTCAGATCCGTGTTCACTCAAAACATGAATCTTGTCTCAAGAACCAGATATGCAAACAAGATAATAAAATTTATCTTAATAATCTATAAGGCAGATCAAACTTCACGAGTCTGGAGTAAAAATACCACAATCATCTGGATTGAAATAAGTGGTAGAACTAACTGGCGTATCTTCAGTCTTAGGTTTTTCATCAGTTTTCGCTTGGTGAACACTGAAATACAAAAAACACTGACTGAGTCACTGGCCTGAAGACTGTCATAACGCAACGGACAGCGTCTCCCATGCATACGTCAGCTTACACCACCGCTTATTCTAACCTAACCAGCCTCTTCGCTCTTACCTTCTACCTCATACATCCCTTGTAACAATTTTGCTCAATCAAATCACACAACTGTTTTATTGAGACTTATACAAACATTTTAAAGAATGTAGATGTTTCTGTTTATTTTTATTATGGTTTTGGAAACGGTTTATATAATTTTAACCTTTTTATAAAAATCAAATAATTATTTACAATTTGTATTTAAAATTGTTGTAGGAAAACACTAACAATCAAAATCAAAACAATTAATTTTTGTACTGAGTTTAAGACAAAGAAAAGTGTAATAAAATCAATTTTACTATAATGATAAATATGTTTGTATTTTATTAAACACATTTTTATTAATGTTTCATGTTTTAACTTGAATTTGGAAAAGTATTAAAACATATTTCTTTATATATTAAAAGAATTTTAGATGCAATATACAAAATTCAAAGTGTTTAGAGAATACAGTTTAAAAACACAAGTCCGGTAGAAAAATAAATGTAGGAATTTTTTACCCCAACCTAATTAATATAGGCAGAGTTTGCTAACAAGTAATTGAATTCATATCAAAATAATTAATTTTCAGGTTGATTTATATTATACATAATTAATATTTTATTATTATACCTGTAAAGAACAGACTTAAGTCGACAACATTAATGCCTTCAGTTAAATAACTGAATGTCAGCATTTATTTTCTAAAATGTTATGCATTGTATGATACGCCAATAGAACATAATACATAAATTGTACTTTTTACTAATTATTAATTGCACATTTTATGATAAATTTCCAAACTATTTCATACACACAAAACATACAAATTTACAAAACACAGATACCATTTACAAAATATATTAATAAAGAAACAAATTTGTGAAATGTTCTCATTTAATACATGTTTTTGGTTAGAGCAAATAAAAAAGAATAAAGTGAATTAATAGAAACCTTATGTATTTAATATTCATCAGATAAGTTACTGAACACTTACATTTGTTAGTATTTGATTTTAAAATTAGATTTAATCATTCAACCAAGTGCAAAATGTATTAATGAAACATAATGTTGTTATTATTCTATATGTTTTGTACTAACAGACATTTAAAGGTAAAATTTACATAAATAAAACAATAAGCATGCAGTGAACATGATGTGGTAAAGATTACTTGAAGTGAGTTTTTGTGAAAAATTCAAGTTAATGGGGCACTCAGAAGAAACTGTGGTTGAAGAAGAGAAGTTGACAATCTTGTGCTGGGTGCTAAAGCTAGCAAGTGCCATACTACACAATTCCAAGAAGTATACTAATACTTTCATTATATTCTAGTTTTGATTATTGATTGTTTATTATTTTAAGACATGATTAACAATTTTACAGCAAATACTTAAAATTGTAAATATATTTTTTTAAAGTAAAAGCAAACACAATGTTTAAACAAAAAATTGATATTTCATTTGTTTCACCCAGTTTAATAGATTTCAGTTTATAAAGTAGATAACATTTAATAAGATCCAATATAACTCTTGTGTTAATTTCAAAGAAGCTGAAATACAAGAATTACAAGTTTCATGTAAAATGTTTTTGTAATATTACTTTAGGCAGATTAAACACTAAGGTTGCAAACTACATATCACTTACAAATTTGAAAACAATGCAATGTCAAATTAAGAGAAGTTTGCATGGTACGTGAAACTTTCACTCTCACATGGATAACTTACTAAAAGTATCCATATTCTCCACAACTAAGTTTACTGCAGTTCAGAGAATGTTATTGCTTCTATACATTTTACTGGCGTTAAACAGTTCTATAAAGTCCTAGAACATTATAGTTTTAAAGTTAAGGGATAAAAATTAACTGTGTAAAGAGTCCATTCTGTATTTTTATAAAAACTTCAAATGTTTTCCCACTTCAAAGGCTGACATTTCAAGAGGTGGCTGTAGTTAAACAACATTCACTTTTACCCCATAACATCAAAATTAAACTTTAAACATTTTGACACCTTTATTTCTGGTCACAGAATATGGTTGATGTCTCATTTAAAAGATACAATTAATATGCATCCAAATGATTTTATTTTTCTTGTAAAATGTATATTTCTTTAGTGTTAAACATTTAAGTACAAACAAGACTTAAATTACTTTCTGAAAACTATATTGAATAAAAATACTGAAAAGTCTTAAAAGCATATGGATGTATATTAGTTAGATCTTTAAAATTAAGGGCATAATTAAGGGCATATTTTAAGTTCTTATTATCTTTCATAGGTTATTCTCACTCTATATTTTGTAAACTGTAGCCACAACGATATACTTCATAAAATTATATTATCTTTGACAATAGTGCATGTAGGAAGAGACTAATAGTTATTGCAGAGCTTTGGGCAACAAATTCCAATGGAACTTGCCAATGCAAGTGCTGCCTTAGTGCATAATCTGCCTTACAAACTAAGTTAATAATGTGACCAGGCTGTTTCAAAATAAAATAAAAAATGATTGAAATTATAGTTTAAAACTAAAGAGAGGGTGTAATAGTTTTTATCCAAGCATTACTGTTATATAAAATTTAAATTTAAATATGTTAATAAATTGACATTTAAATTCAATTTAATTTAATTTGGCTGGTAAAATATTTAGATTTTACATTACTTCATAAACATATTTTACATTTTTAATATATGTTACATTTAAAATAATTTTGTATAATTTTTTGTTTACATTACACTTATATTTTGAATAAAAATTTGTAATAACCAACCACATTAAAAAAAACTAAACTTATAAATTTGTTTGTTTTATACTATAGCTGCAGTTTTAAGTTTCATTATGCCTGTGTGTTATTTTATGACACTACGTAAAAAGCTGTGATCTTTAAAATATATCAGAGCATGCCAACAAACGTGCAACTGGGGGCTGGAGCACTTACCCATATAGCCTACTGTCGCGCAGGCTCCCCCTATAGCCATAACAGCACATGAGTCTACGCTACAGGTAAGCCAACAGCAGAAATGCAAATGATATCCTAAAATGATACTAGCACGCCAACCTCATTATTTGTACTAAGGAATGACCTGCCTAGATGTTTATAATCTTTTAAAGTAGATTTTGTTTATAATAAAAATTATTGACGTTTTGATATGGTGGTTGGTTTAAAATTATAAACACCTATTAGATAAACAAAAAAATTCAGATGTAATTTTTGTGTTTAGTTTTTTTATAAAAAAGGACATTACTCTAGTTAAAATAATAGACTGATCACTCACTCAATCGTAATCTTTAAGGTTTCAAGTATATGAATACAATACAACTGTTTAGTATTTATATTGTTTGCAAGTTTTAGTAATTTTTTTAGAAAAATTTTGTTTGTAAGATTCTCCCTAGTTAAAAAATTAAGGATTTGTGGAAAAAATATGTTCTAAAACAAAATATGCTTGATCTCATATTTTAGATTCCAATTAAATGCTAGTCATAAATAAAAGGCACATATTAAAATCAAGTAAGTTAGGTACTGATTTAGTATTTAAAAAACATAAATTTTAATTTATATAATTATGTATATGGTTAAACTTGATTAACTTATTGTGGGTTAACCATAAAATTAAAGACTTACAACAGGATACAATGAATATAAATCATTAAAATCACATTGATTTAATTGAAAAGTTTTACATTCAGAGAAAGTAAATATACACTTCATGTGACGAATTTAACTGTTAAGAGTCTAATAATGAGTAAAATTATTTTGCAACATCAGCAAGGAATATTTCATTTAATAAAATAAAAATATGAATTATTTTAAAATCAAAATTTGTTGATTCTGCCATATTATTATTATTATTTAGAGGTGAGTATATATTTTAATCCTAACTTTACCTCTTTAATAAAAACATTTTATTTAATTTCATTACAAATTTCAGGTTAAAAATATTCCAGACAGTGCATTTATTTAATTACAAGTTTCTCACCATGAATAGTATCCCTATTATATATTGCTGCTCTACTACATTGGTTGAATAATTTTGAACTGGTCTAAGAGTGGTCTGGTGGAAGAGTAGACACTAATTCCTGTGTTTTATCTAGTTTTTCATGGATTCCTTGAAGACACAGCTCTGTCTTTAGATTCAATGTGTTTTAGTTGTAAACAAATATTCAATATTCATAACATGTTTGAGGTTATGTTTTCTAGTAATAAAGCATTTAACTCCAAACACAAGCAAATATACAGTAACGTAGGACATGGGATTGATAGAAAGATTAACCATATAAATTCTTTGAATTTTATGTCAATTCTGAAATAATATCTGTAACCACTGTACTACAGCTTGAGATACTGAATAGAAGTGATTTTAAAGAGGGCTAATAGACTATAATTGGGCTTGAGATACATAGCATGGTAGAACATTATACTAGAGCCACACACGTGTGTGCACGCACACACACACACACACACACACATGTGTGCGCACGCGCACGCACACACACACACACACACACACACACACACTCACAAACTTGTTCTAATTTCTGAGTTCTTTAACTTTCATTGCTAATAAAATCCCATGTTTATGTTGGTTTGTTGAATTAGCTAGATCGGTGCATATATGCACACTTGGTATAAAACTTGTTAATATTATGAAAAGCCATATACCGAGCAGTGAGAAGATTGAAATTAAAGGATAGATTAGAGATAGTAATGATTGGATGTTTGTTACTCGAATGTTATTCTATACACTTTTAAACATAGAAACAATGAATATCTAAAATCATACCATATAATTTTAGCAATCTGGTTGAAAATAATGCTTTTCTTATCATCTCCAACATATACAAAAAATGAACTTTATGTGGAAATGACTGTACATGACTATAACATGCTGAATCCTACATGGCAGCCAACTCTAAGAGGATTGTTGCAGTCGACCCTAACTTGAGGTCTCAGAAGGTTTAGAACCTACCTTCCATTGTTGTGTCTAAACAGCGCCAGGATCTCTTCAAACGTTTTATTTTTGGTCTCTGGCACTTTCTTGTAAGTGAAGATCCAGAAGATTGCAAGGAACACGCTAAATGGCAGGAACGTATAATTTTCCAAAGCACTCTGAAAATGAATAATTACGATTAACAAGTCTTCCTCTAAAGCATTCTTACTGTTGATGACCATATTTATTAAGTGATCTGGCTATTATCATAGAATGTATCCCATTGCTTCAGAGACAAACTGTTAAATTTTTAGTATCTCAGAAAGTAAAACCCAGGCACAACCAGAGATCTTGAATTTTTTGGTATCCCTTACCACACCTAACATTGTTAGTCATTAAGATTAAAATAGAAAGCAATACAATTTAGTCACTCATTCAGGATAAGGTTTAGTGGAGTGTAATCTTTTTATAAGATATTAGTTATTAGGTTTAGTTTTGTTAGTAGAGAAATAAACAAATTTATTGACAATTTATCAATGTTTTGAAATTCATATTTTTATTGTACTGTAGTTTGTATTTTCTATATTTATGTTCGCACATCACCGTGAGTCGTGTGTTTATTTGTGGATTACAGCTGAATGTATGCAAATTACCAGTGACTAATACACGTTTTTCGTACTTTGTATATGAAAACCCAAACAGAAAATAAAATTTCTGATCTTTTCTTATCTTTTTCTAGACGCATATATTATTGATGATGTTATTATAATTAACAAAATATAGTAGATATGTAAATGGCAGTAATTCGTATTTCACATGTCCACGTTTGCATGTCTGCTATTCAGCAGTATACAAACAAATTATCTCTTGTTTTTTATTGCTGTTTTTGTGGTTGTAACAATATGTCCTTTTCCTTCTTAATTGATGATATCATAAGTGCTTCCTTCAAGGTCAGCCTTGCCATACATTCTAGGGATTTATGTTGGCACAACATTCATCACATTGTTTGGACGCACTCAAGTCATTCAGCCATGGAGACACATCGTCATTGTCATCTTTGCCCTCATCTTTTCCAGGTGAGTGTTGCGTATGAAAATCAGTAATTTCCTCAACTGACGGCACAGGTGAGGAGCGGATTTCTGTGAACACTGTGCTAGGGCTCTTGGTTGCCGACGGTAGCAGTGCAGTGGTGATTTCACCGATTTCGCATTTCCACCTCAAGTTAATTGTACCCAATAAAAATAACAGAAAACGGTGATTTGCAGAAAAACGATCGATATGAGTATTGATTTTCTACAAGATAAATCAACACAGTAACCACAACTTGAGATTTTGACTAAACCTACTATTATATTCTAAATTTACTGAAACTACAAAAAATGTTAATACTTTTCTACTTACACTACACAGTTTTTTAGGTAGTAATGATTTATTTGGCTAAAATTAACAACAATTAAGTATATAATACTAAATTATAAATGATTACACAAATATATAGTGCAAAGTTAATTTTGATATTAACGTACCATAATCTTATAACATTTTGGTTGAATTGAAACACCAAGAATAATTATAGCTTCTGGAAAATTACTGGATTGTGAATAATTTGTTTTTGTTGTTGTCCTATGTTTTTCTTTTACAAGGCAGGACTAGCAATTGAAAATTATTATTACAAAACTAAACCAATACCAAGAACACAATCAGAACTGACCTTCATCGTTGGGAAACCGATACCAACGAGGAAGTTAGCCAACCAATTGACGAGTACTGCTATAGACATGGCAGCAGGTCGAGGGCCCTGTGAAAACAGCTCAGCTGTGATCATCCAAGGGATGGAGCCCGGACCCAGGGCGAAGAACACTACAAAACTGAGCGTAGAGACGACAGACAGGTATGACATCCAGTCAATCATCTCCTGCACATAACCAAAAAACTCCTATTAGGCAGTAGAACCTGTTCTTCCCCCCAACAATTGCTTGTGGACGAGACCAGGTGACAAACATCCAGCGAAAATAAAATGTTATAACAACTGAACTAACAGAAATGCACTTGCACCTCATCCACAAAGTTGGGGAGAACTAGATTGGAAACAGAACAAGTAGTAAAAAAGCAACATAAAATAACTAATCTCTTGTTCATCCAAGTTCTTTTAGGAATATGGCTAAAATTATCAAAATAGCCAGGAATATTATATTAAAATATCAAAATACACGGGGTTTAGATTATTATTAGAAAGAATAAAACAGAACTATGATTTTATAAAATGTAATACTGAGGAAGTATATTGCAATTACACACAATCAATTCATCTTTATTATATTTTTATAATACAGTTAACTTTTCAAACCTAGAAATTATGTTAACAGAAAATGAATAATGTCTTCATTTTAACAATAATTTTGGAGTAACACTATTTTTCTATTTGCAAACAATATATAACCCCTTAATTTATCTTGGAATCACAAAAATTAAAGAAACTACAACTAAAAGAACCAGCAAATAAGAGGAATAAGTATGTTAAAGACACTTTCTATTTACATCTAAATTACCATAACAATCACAACCCTTTGTGAGCCATATTAACCCTTTTAACCCTGGCCATTTTATCAAGTGATGTGCCACAAATCCTAAGCCATTTTTGGAGAAAATGTAAGAAATATCTCACAACTAGTCTTTTTTTAAGATATCAAACTAATTCTTTTTTATTATTTTTTATTAAATTTAGTTAACAAACATATGAAAAAACAACAAAATATCTTGAAAATGTTTTATTTTTATAAATGTCTATATAAATAAATAAACAATTTTAAATTTTAAGTTTGTTGATGAAAACCATATATCTAAAAAGTATTTGACACACAAATATAATTATATTTATTTTGTTAAATTTAATTCTTATTCTAATGAAAGAAAAATTATAGTCCTACTTATTTATAAGTTGAGTAACATAATTTTGTTAAGGACGTGTTATTTTTCCTAATTTTAATTTTTGTGCAAGTAAATTTAACGCAAGCTTTGAAATTCATAGTACTTAACGTAAAACCAAGGTTATGATAAAATAATTAAAACCGTTTATAGCCTATATTTAATAAATTTAAAAACCTTTTAATACTAAGTTAGTTGAAATTTGTGTATTTTTGATTATGAGAGACTTTGAATGATTCCTTTTACTCATTTTAAAATAAAATAAGTAACAATCTTATATTTAACTGCCATACCTTATATTGTTTTAACCTAATAACATTAAACAAAGTGGATCATTCACAACATAGTGAAATACATCTGTATGCGACAATAAGTGAGCAGTTAGCTGAGATGAATTGCAATTTATCAATCACAGACTGACAAAATACGAAGTTAAAGCTTTACTAACATTTATATTTTGATGCAATACATCTTTTTACACAAGTCTGTGGAATTTCAAAGCATTTGGTAAAGTAGGTGGCCAGTAAAATAATAAAAGGTGCACGTCCGCACTATAAGGATGTTGGGAGTTGACGGCATATGTACGACATTCGTATAATACGAACATCAGGGTTAAAAGGGTTAAGTTGAGTATGACTTTTCAGAGCCACATATTGTAAAAATATTTTTTCTAGACTTTACAGCAAGTTTTGTGTTCATTACTAAAATTATGAAGGATTAAAAAAAGTAATTACTTCTTGTCCACAAACAATTCAAAATTGAAAAAAAAATTCAAGAGAAATATTATAAACTAAATAAATTAGTATAAATAAGTCAATTTAATGGTGAATTCTAAATATAAAATTCAATAAATACTAAAAAAAAAACCTACATTATGAATAAAATTTCAACTATTCAGACAGAAGACAATGTAACGTCTTCTGTCTGAATAGTATTATTCTCCAGAATGAGCTGCAGAAACAATAATAATAGTCACGACCATAACGGATTGATTTGTATAGATGAGTGTAGGTAGGTGTGTGTAATATGTATTCTGTGGCAAAGAATCAATGAGTTAGCCAACCACCACTCTTCTATCCTTATATAAATTGTAATTTTGTACCAATACACATGCTAAGCTCTTGACATTATTTTATGCAAGACTTCCATTCGTGTTTTGGCTTGCTAGGGATTAGTATTCATAAATCTGTAAAGAGTAATATACCAGAAAAGGCCTGGCAATTGATCAAATAAACCTTTTTATACAACATATCAGTTTTCATGGATAGTTACATAAAAAATACTCAACTAAAGAGTGAAACTAAAATGAGCTAATGAAGATTTGTCTAGCATGATACAAACTCTTAATTCATTCTAATAATGTATGTTTGTTTCAACAATGATCAAACTCACAAGCACCTGTACACAGTACATACATAATAGTGAGTTATAATTTGAAGAATTAGCTATTGTAGTCACTCACACACCAAATTCCAAGACCAAAATAATAATACAAGTACCAATAAAAAACATTTTAGACTGTTAAAAACTTAATACATATATGTATGTTAGGAAATTTTACAAGCCACTTTTTAAAACAGAGTTTCTTCAAATTTACCACAAGCCTTCGGATTATCTTAGATGAGTTTGTTAACTGAGAAAGATTTGTTAAATCTTGATATCTACATTTGTAAAATCTACATTTTTAAAAATGTTTTGGCAAATTTTTATTTTAAAACGTTTATAAAATCTATGATTTTATTTGATAAAAAAATCACTAAATTTTTAAGCAATTCAGCATCTTTGTCATGAAATTGTTTTTGAGATATTGAATTTTAAACCGGTGCACAACACATTATGGCCTAAATGCAGTGGGATTTGTGGTTAAGTGTAGTGTACATATACTCATTTTCCTTACAATTCTGAATAATTCAGACAATTCATCACATAGTGATCACATAGACAGTCTCAAAGTGATCAAGTTTTACACAATGTGGAAAGTCAAAGAGATAGCAGCATTATTGGTGCTTATCAATGCTATCTTTGGTCATCAAAGTCTCTTAGAGGGATTAACACAAATTTTCAGCCTTACTATAATAATGCAAAGTTCAGCATAGATTTGAATTATACAAATGATTTCCAAAAAATAGAACTACTCAAAAATATCTTATAAAGAAATATGGTCAGCTATTTCAGTGAAGCCCAGAAAGCTTTTATCGTTTATAGATGAAACATGGGTTAACTTGTAAGACCCTGAAACCAAAGAACATAAGAAAATACATACAATAATAAACCTTTTTAACACTTTTGATATATTTTTTTATTTTGTACGATGTACATTTCAAATTCTAAGAATTCATCATCAGTTTTTCAGAGGAGAGTGTTCGCCAATAATAGTGACTGTTATTGGGAACATCCATGGAATAATTTTCTTTAATTACTTGGAAAAAGTAAAAGTGATCACATATATCAATTATATACAATTACTGCACTAAATAAAAAAAAAACATTGAAAGAAATTCAAAGCTGGTTCATAAAAGTTTTTTTACAAAATACACCAAATAATTTATTTTGGTTAGTGGCCAAAATTTTTAAGGGTTTCGACATAATTCAAATCATTCCTTCTCTTTTTTGGTACTTTGATACCTCCAGACTACTATTTTTCAATAAGAAAACAAATGTTCAAACAGATTAAATTATGGAAACAAATGCCTATTTTTAGTGGTCCTTTCAACGTTTATGAATCATACCTAGTAACACAGTAATAATGCAATATGATTGTAAGTTAGTGCCAGTTTCTCAAAGAGATGCCACTAATTGAAAATAGTCTTGATACATGAAATTAATATTACCATCTGTATCATCATTCCTGTATCTTTCCATTAATATTTTCATCTCTCCAGGATATCATCTATCCATGTTCTCTCCATACATCTCCATCAGTATTTTCATCTCTCCAATATCTCATTCATTTATATCATCTCTTCACTATTTCTCCATCGATATTGTAATATCTCCAGTATCTATGTCATTTCTTTAGTATTTCTCAATCAGTATTTTCATCCTTCTAACTTTACTTGACTCTTGCTTCACTTTACATTTTATGCTAGCATAAACTGTATTGAATAATCATTATATTTTTAGAGCCTTCACTATGTATGCTCTAAAAAGCCCATTTTGCTTAAATTATTAACACATTGGAGTCTGGCTCGCTATTTGCTGTTTTTATAACCCGGTCTGCATAAATTAATTGGTTTTCACATTTTGTTTTTAGAAAACTGTTAAATATTATGTATAAGATATTATATTTTCTTGAAAGTTCTATCTTTCCTCTTTAAAATGATATGTAAAACTGTATTCCTATAAAATGTAATTAATTTTTAAAAAAAATTCAAAACTTACATTTTTTTAAGAAAAATAAAAACTCCCGCATGTCTTGTGTTACTTGAAAACTAACTTTTGAATAAATAAAACAAGTAATTTCAATTTTTTTAAAGGCATTTACTATATACATACGCGTATTTACAAATAGTTATTTTAATTGCCAAAAAAATTTCAAATGCTAAAAAAATTATTGTTGTCGTAGACAGACTGACGACGCGCCAGGCCACGTCAGTTGATAAACAAAAGCCTCAAGCGGGTATGACGTAGTAGCGCCTAGCGGAATTGTTCTGAACTAACCATTAACGCTGGCTTTCTAATGCAGCAGACGGCACTCGAGCAACTCCGTATATCAATCGGCAAAGCTGTGCTCGAATCACGCTCGAGCGCCGGCAGGGGGTTTAAACAATGGCGCTCGCGTCTGGCTCGAGCGTAGACTTGAATGTGTTAATTTTCATCTTTATAAAAAATGACTCCTATCCTAAATAATACTTTTCTATGCTTACACTATTAACAAACCTCTCAGCTAATCTGAAACATCATCAAGATAAGACAGAGAAAGCAACATGGGGTATAATTGTGTTTGATGACGAACCTTTATGAGGAACGAGATGGTTATGAAGATCGAGAAGATGAACATGCCCCCAAGTCCGTATAAGTGCAGAGTTCGACGTCCCATACGGTCCATCAGAGGCATGATCACCAGCGTCATGGCCACCATGATCGCTCCGATACCTATCGTCATGAACTTCGACGTTTCTTCAGTTAATCCCGAACTTATAAACAAACCCGTAGAGTAATAAAATACCTGAAACATATACAATACTAGGCATTAGATAACAAGGGATTCCCACATTGTATGGACATATCTAAATATAGTTAGCATGTAGCCAAATGTCTTCAATAAATTCTTTATCAATTAGCCACTGTCTGAATCTCATTTATAGTAACTT
Organism: Homalodisca vitripennis; assembly: GCF_021130785.1. NCBI lineage: Eukaryota > Metazoa > Arthropoda > Insecta > Hemiptera > Cicadellidae > Homalodisca > Homalodisca vitripennis. Next base: position 65,780,194 of record NC_060207.1, read on the forward strand.
AAAACAATTACACGAAATATAGTTCTTTACTATTTACTACAAGAATGACTTCAATAATAAATCATTTCACTATGAAGATATATTGTTGTATGTATATTTCCTTTGACTTTTTTGGTTTTTTTCATTCTGAACAGTTTCTTTAAAATTAAGGCTGCAATTAATATTATGATTTTAAATTGCCTGAATTAAAAAAATTAAAAATGCTTCAAAATGTGGTTATTTATCATTTTAAAGAAATATAATTTTTGTATCCATTACCTTTTAATTTTACCTTTATTATTGTACTCATAAACCTCTTTAACATAACACAAATTTCAGAATGTGTAAGGCACCCTAAGAGGTTTTTATGTTTATATCACATATCAATAAGGATTCTGCTTTCAAGTTGTTAACACTGGTTAAAACAGCTTACATGAATGTAGCTAGGTTAGTTTGTATCACTTTGACTAAGGCAGAATGTGACAATAAAACATCTCTCTTAGGGAAGTTTTTCCGTTTATATTACATAAAACTGTTAAACTCATATAAAAATATTCTCTGAAAAGCAATGTTAACAACAGTTATCATTGCATTGTAAACATTGTCTTTCTAAAATAATCCAGTGTTAGAACTGAACAAAGAATGAATTCACTATGTAATTTCAGCAATTATCATATTAGACTCAAGATAAATTAAAATTATCTGATCAGAATTTAATCAGTAACCTAAACTATGGAGAGGCTTGAATCATGCGAGTTTGATACTAAAATAAATACACGCTATCTCATTAATAAATTACTACTAAAATGATCTGGCTTTTATTCAAAAATAAGTGTAGTATTTTATTCTTAATGCTGTTCATGTGTTTCATGAAGTTTTTGATTTTTTTCAGAACACACAGTGACTTACAGCATTAATGCCAGACAGCTGCTGGGAAAGCTGCATCACGATGCTTATAATTAGAGGTGACCTTAGCGTCGGCGAACATATCAGTTCAGTCATTGAGATCATGGACTCGGACTGCTGTGCTCTCTGCTCTGCTCGCATCTCCTCTATGTCTTCCTCTACGTTATTAGATGCTCTTAGTCTTCTTAATGCTGTAAATCAAAAGAGCTGGATAGAAAAATTATTTCAATAACATAAAATAAGAGCTATGAACAAATAATTAAATCTATTATTATTTAGAACCTGAAACTATCAATGTGATCCAGCTAACTTACCTTTTCTCGCTTCCTCCTCCCATTGTTTTTGTATTAGAAGGTAACGAGGGGATTCTGGACACACCGGTAACAGAATCAGTTGTAAAACAGCGGGGCAGATTGCTAAACCTGTTCAAAACACTGTCTGTTTAATGTTTTTATGTAAAAAAGCATTGATTATAACAACATATAGATTTCTACATAAATAAAAATTGATGAGACAGAAAATTATTTTTTTATAATTACTTAGACACAAATAGCTTTTTCAAATGGTTTCTTGTTAGACAGATAAACTGTGTGTATAAAATAATCAATTCAATCAAGTCTTCAGTCAATTTCTATAAGACAAAGGCTTGAATCCACCATGTTCACATAATACCATGAAAAAGCTAATATATTGTGTAAAAGCAAAACCTAAAAAATATAGAATAGTTGACAGATGATGCTATGTTTATTTTATAATTGAAATAGTTACACAGAAATCCTCTAGGTAGCATTGCACAATGCAGAGAAATTACAATCAATCTAACTGTGCATTGCTAGCTGATTTTGGCCACTTATAGGGAAGGTGGGCCGAAGATGGCTGTTTGAGGGGAACAGAGTTAAATGATAGTTAATGTTACTGCTAAATGAATTATTCAATTTTGAATTATGTACACTATTATTATTGGACAAAAATGTGAAATGACTGAACAATTTTTCAAATTATAAAACATTTTGAGCTATTTGTAATTAAAACATCAAAATTAAAATGTATCGTCTATTAACCCTTTGAACCCCAGGTGACAAAATATTGTCACCGAGAAAATATGCGAAGATCCCCGCAGCGACGATGTATCGTCGCCATGGTATATGCATTTAATACATATTTATTTGAAACCGTAAAATACTTATTTTACAAGTATTAATACATATTTATGAGTATTTTATTTATTACATAAATAAATAAAAAAATAAAAAGACTTTGCACTCGTGCTGAATATACTGATGCATTGTTATGCATCAGTTGTTATGCATCTTGTTGTCCATGCATTGTTATGTAATAATATAAAAAGTGTTCACTTTCAGGCAGACAAAAACAAAAGAAAAACTACAGTTGGAGGAATGAGAAGAATCACTATGTACTTTTAGAGACCAATGCTTACCATGTTATGATAAACTGACCCCACTTCATGCTCAAAATAAGCTAGAATTAAAGCCTAGTAGACGAACATTTTGTACCTACCGTACTGTCCTAACAATGCGTCTAAAATGTTAAAAAAAAATAACTGAAGTAACTGAATTATAATGATTAGAGATTATCAGACATGTTTACATAACAAATAATATGACTGATTACATAGCGTTAATTTTTTATTTAACTCAAAATGAGCATTTTAAGTATTCAGCAAAAACTTTTTTGTGAGAAATTTTTCTAGATGTGCTCCATATTAGTTCTTTCTTTTACCCAGTGAGTGGAAATATCATTGTTAAGTATGCCAACGATGGTACACTACGCCTTTTAGAAAGGCCAGTATATGCCAATAGCGGTACGTAGCATTCTAAACGTTAATAACTATTAAATAAACTACATTGATCTAAACTATTAGTGGTCTATGTACCTAACAATACGGGCCAGCCATCGTCAGTGCCCAGGATCTGCTCAATGCCAAGGACCTGGGAGATTAGCAATCCGATAGTGACGGCCAGTTGATTCACTGTCCCTAGGCCGCCACGTAGGTTCAACGGTGCAATCTCTGAGATGTACATTGGCACTAATGATGTGTTCAGACCTGCCAACAAAGCAACTTATCATTTCTGTAGTATAACAAGAACAGTTTATTTTTATTATTTAAAAACTGATCTTAAAATACTTCTTGATAGTACTACATAAGAAACAATTCCTTGGATTTAAAAACTAAGCTGTAAGTTTAATTCAGTTATTTTCATTAAAATAAGTGGCATAGCTCTAACTTCGAATTTTTCAAATATTAAACAAGTGGTCCATCAAAACTTGTTACAGTTATTACTAAAACTACTAAAAAAGAATTTTCATAAACTATCTTTATTTTCACTAAATGCTTTAAGTAAGTAATACTTAAGCTTAATTTCAATAATAACTTATTATACTTCCAACTGTAATTAACTACATCTTATTAAGTACCTAACATGTTTGCTTAATTTTTAATATAAATTATTATCTTCCAAAATTGATGATGAAATAAACAACTACTTCAGGATCTTATGCTCTTTCAGGATCTATTTTGGCATATTTTGTTGAATAGATTAATGTACTATACAGTTATGTTTTAGTGAATATTTAGAATATTCTTATTATGTAGTTTTAGGTAAGTGAAAGTCAATAAATTTATTATTATTACTTATAAATAAAGTAATAAACATTAAGAATATAAAAATGCATTAAGTTTTACCTATTCAAATATAACAAACAAACTAATCTAAACAAAAATTGAAGAAAAATGAAGAGGGACAATATTTTAGATCTAGTTTAAGAAGCTGTATTAAAATTATTCCATCTTTCACAGAAAACACCAAAATAAGTACTTTCTCAGTAATTAAAACTGATTTGTTGTTACTGTTCTGGAAATAAACAATGTACTAATAGCTGTCTGTAATTAGTAACGGCTTTGGTTTAAAGATGATAAACATCACCATATCAATGATCACATATGTGGTTTAAAGAGTATAACTGTTATCTATTGCTTCATTCCATTACTACTAATAGCCTCTTTACATCATATAAGTACAAACAGTTAATATACTTTTAAAATATTTGTTAAATGTAGGAAATGAAATTAAAATTAATCAAAAATAACTAATTTTTATGTATAATAGCCTCTTTACATCATATAAGTACAAACAGTTAATATATTTTTTTAATGTAGGAAATGAAATTAAAATTAATCAAAAATAAATCTTTTTTATGTACGAGTGAAAAATTAAAATTGATAATTAACTTCATCTGTTGGTCTATTGGACGTCTTCCAGTCCAATATCTGAATTTTGACAGAATTTATTCTTTTTTATGCTATTTACCAAGGCAATAGAATTACAATCTTTTGCGAATAGTAACAACTATAAAATAAATCAAAATTAATATTAAAATTTCTCTTTATTTTTGTTTGTCATTACACTTCATTATTGTTTTCATAAAGATTGTGTTCTATATTTTTTTGCTACAGAATATTTAGACTAATTTATAAAAATGTAGCCGATTCAGTTGTAGACCACTTAAATTTCTTTTACTCATCATAAAGTAAAACACACAAAAGTAAAGTACAGATATCAGCACTAGGACATAATCAAACAAACAGAGAAGTCATATAACAAGACATAAAAACCGTCGATTTTAAATGGAACAGAAGAAGAAATGGGTTATATGCTGTCAGTATCTGTTGACAAGTAAGGATATTTATATCTCTTTTGTAATCAAGAGTAAATTAATTAAGATATTCTTAAATTTGGGTATAAAGGTTAGTAAAATATCACAAGGAGATACTATATTTTATTAAAAAAAAATAATTTTATTCATATTTAAATGTCAATTTTCTAAACAGCCAAAGGATTAGAAATTGGTCTTTTAGGCATGTAGTATGACTGTCCAACAGATCGACATTGGGTTAACAGGCAATTAGATTTGGATTTATGCTGTGATATTGAAATGAAGGTGAAGTTGTCATCATATGTGGGTCCTCTAAAATAGCATGCATGAAACAGTCAATGATCAAGGTTATGTGATTACAGATGGTAAATAAGAAAGTAACCCTGACAACAAGAGATTATAATGTATTTGAGTAATGTTGAGCACAGGAAGATATCTGAACTGTGAACAAAACAAACTTGGACATTGTATCATGACAATACCTAGTAACACTCCTCGTCCTGCATCCACTGAGCGAAACATCATACTCTTGTTGAACCCTTTCATCATTTCTCCAGACCTAGCACCAGCAGACATTCGAGACACCAGAAACAGATTCAAGACAATTCAAAGAGACTTCCCAAAAATGGAAGTAGCCCGAACAGCCTATTTTGCACACTTTGAACCAAACTTGAGGTATATGGCCAGTTATTTAGTGTTGCACCTCCACTATAAACTTAAAAAGAATTATGAATATTCAAAAATAGAAATTAGATCTATCTTTCTCCCAGAGCAAAGAACAGAGCAGCCCAACATGTCCGGACTTGACTAAAGCGGTAAAGTGAAGGGCAAGGCAAAGTCCCGCTCTTCAGGGCTGGTCTCTAATTTCCGTCAGCAGAATCCAACATCTGCTTTGTACGAGCAACTAAGTCAAGCGAGTGGGTGCCAGAGCTCCCATATACCTGGCCGCCATAATGGAGTATTTCACTGCTTAAGTGCTCCAGTTGGCTGTTGATATGGCACATGAAAAAAATAAGACTAGCATCATTCCCCATCACCTGGAGCTGACCATCAGGAATGACGAGGAGTTCAACAAACTCCTGTTTGGTGTCACCATCACCCAGGAGGTCTGCTGTCCAACATCCAGCCCATGCTCCTGCACAAGAAAATGGAAAGAAGTTGCCTGCCAGCAACAGACAGCAGGTGTGCTTCAAAAATCCACTAGCTGGATCCAACCACTTGACAACTGCAGGGATGCCTACAAGGCACTTTGTCATTAATTGGCCTTTATATCCGTGAAGTGGTTTTGCACCTTGACCAAGAATACTAACAAATATTTTACAACAGACATAACCACCAGACATGAATCAATGTAATCCCTTCTGAGACATTATCTCGCACTGGATGAAAAATCCCAACATACATGGAAAAGAAAATATACATCTGCCTCTTCCTGGACTTGAGATCCAAGACAAGATTAGGACTAAAGACAGCACTGCATTCCTGGCTTGTTGATCATCCCTTTTATAAAACTGATGATATACTACAGAGGACAATATAAATTTACCTGAATAATTTTATAATTTGTACTTTGTAAATTTTACAGTTTTTTAATGATATTTGATTGATACTATAAAAATTCTTAATAAATAAGTGAATACAGGCCCAGCAGGAATCACTTCTGGGTTGTCTATACCTTCCAGTTCAACCTACACTGGGCACAGCAAAAACAAATGTGTTACTTAAATCTGGGCAACCTTATGGATATCCAGCAGGGGCATATCACTAACTGCAAATGTCGTGGTTCTGGAGTGCAAGGATAATTTGATAGGTCTAGTATACTTCGGGAGATGACTGTTGGATAAGGTGGTGTTCGGTCCCTATGTGTCAAAGGTTCTTGCTAACCTTTAACATAAGGGTGTGCCACCCCTGCCTGCTTTGACTAGAGAGGTTGGTTAAGACCTGCTCTCCCCTTCTTCCGAGAGGACATGACTTGAGATTTGTGATTAAGTTCTTCCTCATTGATCTCGATAGGACGCGGTCCCTATGGCCTTTGGGTTTGGGACTACTGTTAGTGGGACTATGGGACTACTTTGAGAATGGTGTTATAGCAAAAGTGGTTTCTTTTGAAATATACCTAAATGTATCAAACCGCTTAAATGCTATATGTTTCTATCCAATTTACTTAGTATCCATAACATTTTTAATAAATGAAATTGAAAGCAGTGGTTGTACTTTTTTATCTATAAAATATTTATAATATATTTTATTTTCAATTGATACTAACCACAATTGACTCCAATTATAAAACGGCCCAGAAAAAGCAATTCGTAAGAATGCATTATCTTTGTAAAGCCCATGAGACAAGCTCCTCCGATTCCCAGAACGTTGTTCAGCAGCAGACCACCTTTCCTGTAAAAAATTTAGTGTCAATAAAATGAAGTATATGGGTACTACATTTTCAACTACGCCACACTGAAAAATTCTGCCTTTTTTGTTACAAATTGCCAAGACAATATTGCAATTTGCTTATCACGAATGTTATATAGTTATGTATAAACTATGTTTAACAAGAAACCTTGTTATACATAGTTGAAAAAAATACTTTACACAATCTCTGACCAAGCTGATAGCATCTCAGTGGAAACACCCAGCTACACTATACTTTGTGTCTATAAGTCAGCCTGTGTAGATTATAACTATATGTGTTGTGTTTGGTCTCCAAATAATTTCTATACTGTGACCAAGCTGATAGCAGCAAGTATGTGTTAGTGGAAGCACCCAGCTACACTATAACTTGTGTCTATAAATCAGCCTGTGTAGATTATAACAATATGCGTTGTGTTTGGTCTAAAACAAACATTACTATAGTGCGACCAAGCTGATAGCAGCAAGTATGTGTTAGTGGAAGCACTGCACTGTACTTTGCGTCTTTAAGTCAGCCTATGTTGATTATCACAATACGTGTTGTGTTTGGTCTCCAACAAACATTTCTATAGTGTGATCAAGCCAATTCTAAAAATAAATAAAAACTATGTTTCTTAACATTTAAGAGTTGAATTTTTGTACCCAAAAGTCCTTATTACTAAAAGGTCTATTACTAAAATTATATTTTTAAAAGTGGTCAACATATTTATATTCTACATACATATCAACTATCCTTATTTGACTTTTTATAACCTAAATACAATATTAAATTTTGGTCGATAATGTAATTAGGCATGTGCAACGTCCCCACAGCAAGAGTTCACACTTGCCAACTGAGAATAGTGTAAAATTGAATTAATTTACAATTAATTACTGTATGGTAAGCACTTTGTGTTTGATAAATTATTATATTTTTAAAGCGTCTTATGTATTCGATTAATTCAATGTAAAATCTTTATTTGCCTTTGACGAACAATCAAACTAATACGGTACAGCTGTTAGTGAAACCATTCTTTACGGAGAACATTACTAATTCTATTAGTATTCTATTCTGGCATTTTTTTAAGATTTTACACTTGCAAAATACAGTAATATTCTCTAGTGATATTTTTATACATTTTTAAACACGATGATTAACTTATTCTGTACAAAATTAAGAATACAAAGTGTACTGCGTTTTTGAAGCTATAACATTTTGAATATGCTTATCAGTTGATAAATAGTTATGATTGTTATGTCTAGATTTTTGCTCCTGAATTTCATTTCAATTTTATTTTTGAATAAAAGACATAACACCAAAAATATTTTGAAAATAACTTTTGGGGAACATATACCTGCTGTGTAATAATTTATTGGTCAAAATTCCATTAATTTTATTTTAGGTAAGTTCCCTTCAAGAAATAAGGACTTCAAAAAATAAACTTCATTGATAAAAACTCAATTAAAAACCCACTACTCTAAACCTGAAAAAGTATCAATAACCTAAACCAGTAAAGTTTCATCCTAATAAACAAATATCATGAAACAATTCTAATATAATGATACTATCATTGGTTAACGTTTTAATAATTTTCAAATTGAGTTAAATAATTTTTAATAAAATAATTAGTAAAATACTGTCAGTTTTGTTTAGAATTGTTAACTATACTGAACTTAGGTTCAAATAATTGATTAAATGCTTTACAAGTTGCAATACTGATGCTGACTTTCCACTGTGGTTTGTGTGTTGCTTTGCCTAGCAGCTGAGCTCAAAGTCCAAAATTGGATTGAAGCCAACTAACTCCCTCTAAAGTCAAAGCATTAACTTAATAAAGTAACTGCCATTGTGTTAACTTTTTCTCAATCAGCAGAACAGAGCTTTCCGTGAACTGAGTTTGTTCGTGTCTGGCGTGACACACATTCATGTCTTTATCAAGTACAAAGTAGTAATAAGATTTGCAGCTTATGAGATCCTAATTAAATCAATAGATAATGCATTTTTAAATTTTAAAAGTAGAATTGAAATAAATGCACTAACTTTTTTATTTGTAAGGAAATAAATATCTTTTTAAGTAACATTACACTAAAAAATAAAACATTAAATGTGGATAGAGTCAGTTGTATTTGACGAATATTAATACGGCTCTTCTGATAGTAGGAACAGTAAAAGATAAGTATTTGGTAAGAATAAATTCTTTTAAAGTAATTTAGAAGGTATGTAAGTACAGACATGAAAGTCACAAAATAATACAAAACACATGATATAATACAAAATGAGGTGGAAAATAAACTCAAAAAACCTATTCTAATATAACCAGCTCAGATGAAGATAAAATAAACACAGAGAAAAATTATATTAAAATATTGCAAAAACAACTCAAAGTTTTAAGAATTTCTCAATATTCTAAACCAGGTTTTTTAGGTCTCAAATTAAAGGTTTTTGCAAGCAAAAAACCAAACAGCATCATAAATAATTGGTTAAACAAGTAATTAATGACAAAAAGATTGTGTTTTGTGTTCAGCTACAAGTAGCTAAAACTAGGTATTAAAACCAACACAATTAAAATCTCTAACTGACAACTGCCGTATATACAGCAATTAGGCTGCTTGCCTACTGGCACTGCCGTATATATGCAGATATTTTGAAAATCAGTTATAATTTGTGTATTTTCGATGTTTAAGTTTAAAACTGAATATCAATCGATGGCAGAATAATCGAGCTATCGACTGAGATATATTATTACTTAATAAATCAAACTTTATTCCTATTTGTATGGTTAGAATAAACGTTTTGTGCAAGCAACTGTTTTGACTGTGACCAGCTGACCAGGCCAACTGTCTTATTAGTTACGTTTGCTGTCGTTGTGTTTTGGCGTCTGTCTAATTGATTTATTTTTAGTTTATATTTTGTTTTGCTTTTTAGTAATATGGCTGATGAAGTCACACTTAATTTTAGGAACAACCCTAGTGATTTGAGAGCTTTAGTGATTAGCTGAATTGGAACCGGCATCCTTAAAGAATTGGATCGGGCTTGTTCAAAGTTAAATTTTTTGTAAAAAAAAAAAACTATAGCAACAATAATAAGCGAGTATTATTATTTCTTTAGTTTTCCTGAAAACAATGATACGTAATAAGTCATATATAGGTTGAATTTCAGTGTTGTAATACATTTGTACAAAAATGCTGAAAATACAATAGTGGATTTTGCGCTAAAGCTTAAAAGTTTCTAAAAATAGTAACAATTTTTAAGTAAAAAAGCTAAAATTCTATATATTTTTAGTAAGTATAAAATTTTGTTCCTTTTATATGATTTGGAATTTGTTTAAACCTTTCCCACATACATGATGAGATAGTGCAGTTATAAAAAATTGTTTTAAATCTGATCAAGAATATTCAAACACCGAAACTTTTTTGAAAGGAAGAAAATGTTAATGAATATAATAATTTAGTATTATTATTTATAATATTCTGAAAACAATGATATATAATAAGTTGTATATCTGAGGAATTTTGAGAGGTATACAACAGTTTAATGTTATTCTTACAAATGCCTAAAAATAGGGTGCCAGTAAAGGAGTAGACACCATCAGTTCAAGGGTCCTATTAGGCTCTTAAGTGCAATGGTTTCCTTACATTCTTGGTAATAGAATAGAACAGAGAACAGAAGGGAAACTGGTTATGATATGAATAAAAAATAAGCAAACAGAATGTTGTACGGGAAAGGATTAATTATGAAAATCGTAAAAATAGTAAAACTGATGTAGCTATTGCTAAAAGATCATTACAAGTATAAACAAAATATAAACAGACAGAAATAAAGTATAAATAGACATTTGAAAGACTCCTTCAAAGCCATTTTGAAAGCCAGACAGATGAATTCTTTTTGATTTTTGGCTTTTAAAATGTAAAGAGCTAATGTGATCAAAATAATATGCTCCATCATCAAAAAAGTAAAAATTTGCTGTAAAACGCCTTTAACTGAGATAAAAAAAATGTAAACAATATCAATTTAAAACTGCATATTAAGTCATTTACCTTCCGAACTTGTTTGCAATGACACCACCACTAAATCCTCCCAACATGCCACCAATCGCAAATATTGAGACTGCCAGCGAATACAGCAGTTGTACAGAGTCATCCTGTATGTCTTCTCCATACCGATCTTTATATACATCCTTCATGAAATTCTCTATGTTCTGCAAAAATACAACAAAATGTTAGTATTCGAAATTTACTTTGTATTAGTTTTTGTAAAATATTCATACATGTTGCAACTGTAATTTGTTCAGGATTTAAATTCAATTTAGTTGTTGATTTAAAATATGTTTCAAGAAATGTGTCAATTTGAAACTTATTTTGATAACAAAAAAATCCCATGATTAATCAACTTTTGAAACTAAATAATTTATTTTGACCTACATTTCTCAACATGAATTTTAACAACACAAATTTTGTTATATAAGTATCAACATACTTAAACTGACATATTTATAGAATTTACAAATACAGATGGGAAATTACAAACATAACCAGGGCCGTGCGCAGAATTTTATTTAGGGGGGGGTTCTATACTTATTTTATGAAATAAAAAAGAAGACCAATTGTGTAGCGCGTCGGAGCTCCAATTTTTAAACAGTATATAACACAAATCAGGTGGAAAGCGCGCGCAATCAAACAATTGGAAAAAACTGACGGCGCAATAGAGCACAATTAAACTGATATATGGAAACAATATGATATATCCCAATCTTCAAGGGGGGGGTTTGAACCCCCAAAACCCCCCCCCCATGCGCACGGGCCTGAACATAACTGTACAAAATTAATCAAGAAGAATATATAAAATACTATATTGTAATTATTTTAAAATAAGATTTATAACTTGTCTTCAAAAATGTTCCAGGAAATCTAAATAACTTACCTTTTAAAATTGTTGTAATATGCCATCTGGCCAGGAAATTTTTAATGTAAAATTTCCAACACAAACCTTGAAAATGGACAATTATGAGCTTAAATTCTTTAAGTAAATGAGTAACCAGGGAATGTGTTAGTGCCCATATGAATATCTTACACTTAAACAATTGTTGTTGTATCTTGATATCTATTCATTAAACTCACAAGCATATCCAGGCATGCCACACATTAAAATCTACTGCTTAGGGATGACTGGTTAACAGCAAGTGATATTATAATCATATTTCTCAATTTGCCTAAGGAGATGGTGTCTTCGATACCCAATGTACCAATATTTAAATAGCTCCTGAGTATGAGTGTTGAACTTTGACTAACAATTATTGAATTTTGGATAAAGAATATCTTCCCAAAAGTATAGTAACCACAAAAATTAGTTGTACAAAAATGGGAATAAACTCTTCCATTTAAGTATATCTAAAGCAATCAATGATTTAGAAAAATAAATAATAAAGATAATATCATGGAAAAATAATGATATTTTGGAGATCAACCACTTTAATTTAATGTTATCTGTTCATTTTTTTCACAATCTGAAAACATTTGAGACATATTTTGCCAATCTCTGGTAATTAAAAAAATTGACTCTCAAGAGTATACAGATAATTAATTAAGAATGTTGTTCTTTTGGGAAATTGATTGTCATGTGTTTGGTAACTTCGAGTTTGATACAATTGTTGGTATTGAGTGTTAATTTATGGTTTTATTTTTTTCTATTAATATTTTTCTTTAGCCAAAATATAATGAGCTGTTGTGCTGTTTTATGAGAAACAGAGGAAATATTACTTTCTAAAGCCAATTTCTATTTATTTTATTGAGAAGAAAACTGGAATTAGAATGATACTGCTATTTTGAATGGTACATGTTTGTATGCTCATTTAAAATCGATTAGCCACAACATTGTCGAGAAAACTTGAACTTGTCTTTAACTTCAAAATTATTACTTAAGTACCTTTTAGCAAAAACGTTACAGTCAAACGCAATCTGTAGACAGGGCAACAGGGCTTTTGTTAAGTAGGATAATTGCTATTTGACAAATTGATTTGCAAATTTGGAAGGCCATAATATATATGATATATATATATATATATATATATATATATATATATATATATATATATATATGTATATATTATCTGTTGATTTTGTTTCCTTCATAAAAGGAGTGGTAACGAATTTTACTTAAAATTAATTAGTTCAGAAAGATTACATCTATTTTAACACTTTTACCGTATCACCGGTCTGTGAGACCAAAGAGGAATTTCATGTTTCTGAAATTGGCACTACTGGTGTTCGGTTGCCTCCTCCACGCTCAGTAGCTGTCAACTGGTCTCTCCTGAGCCGTTTTTGATTGGTTTTAGTTTGTCTAGGGCGTTTGACCTTGAATCAGTCCAGTTATTTTGTGAGCGCTACGGTCTACTGTACCAGACGATAGGGTTACTGTAACTATTCTACCGGTCTGTCATACCGAGTGATACGGTTAAAGTCTGAATAGTTATTACGTGTTTGTATATATTACTTTTTATGTTTTATTATAACTTTTTATAATCATGAGTGAGTCGGAAATTTTAAGAGTGAACGATGGAAGATTTAAAGAGCGACTTTTACAACTCGTTGAACTTTTACATAACGTTGAAGGGGATGATAGTGACGATGAACTTGTTGACGATTCGGATGAAGATCCAAACTATGTAGTGTCTGATAACGAACTAAATCAAAGTGAAAGTGATGATAGTTTTGCTGTTAATGAACCCCAACTGGAAGATGAAGATGATCCACTATAGTGTTGAAAATTATTTGGTTCAGGAATCTGATGATGACTTTTTTGGGGAAAGATGGTAGCGTATGGTGCAGAAAGGAGCCACCCAAGCAGCGCAGAACACCGCAAAATAACATTTTGAGGGGACCATTACCCAGGCCTACTGCAAGAGTAAGAGCCTTAGGTAACAATCCACTCATTACAAGATTTGAATTCATAAAACGTCTGACCTTAAAACGTATAAAGCCTCACATGTCAAGACGCCTAGAAATTCAAAATTTGCCAAGAGACATTAGACGCGTCATCACGGAGTACGTTGGAGAAACAGAAGCTGCAAATCCTAATGAATGTGTTCCTAGTGACAAACTGGAAAAACGGAAGACATGTTCCAAGTGCCCAGCAATTGGAAAGAAAAACCAATTACAAATGTATCAAATGCGGACAACCCATCTGTTTTGAAGTGCAGCAGAAAGTTGTGCATTTCATGTGTTTAGAATATCTAAAATCTGTGGATACTTTTTTGTATGTACTTATGCCTTTTTTAAGTTTTAATTGCTTTGGTAAAATTGTATGTGTATTTCTGATACTTGTAAATACAGATTTATACTATACCAGTATTCTAGAATATAATTTTCCATTCAAAATTTCCCAAATTATTAAAGTTTATAATTTTTTGTAATTATAAAAATTTAAAAAATATAAATTGTAGTTTTGTTATCAACAGGGAATAATTGTAAATATATTTTGTGTTTAAATCTGAACTAAAAAACAAGAATAGCCCAAAAACAGCAAAAAACCTCCCTCAGGTCTGTGAGACCGGATGATACTGTAAGTGATTGTAATTTCATGATACGGTAAAAGTGTTAAAAATTACTGTTCCTGAGGGCAAGCATACATGTTAACAGTTATGACATTTGTCAACATTGTTTAGCTCTTAGGAACTATCTTGAAAACTAATGTAATTTTTCTGAATTAGTTAAATTTCAACTAAGAAAACATTCATATGTACGTGTGTATTATTTTTCTTAAACATACTTTTCTTACTTGAAAATATTATTTAAGACATAAAAAATGTTGTAAATAAAATTATGTTTCAAGTGGCAACAAAGACCAAAATAATTTTTATTGTGTGAGTTGAGTGTTGTTTGTATTTTGTACTAGAAATAGGATCTGTTCTGGTTAGAGTAATTTAAAAAAAGATTGACGCTTCTACCAAAACCCAAATAGGATAATCTTGAATTACTGGTATTCCAAGAGCTTGCCTAAAAGTATTTATTTTTTCATCTAAATCCCTGTTTAGGATCCGTTCTCAACTTGTCCAGTTTTGAAATCCACCATTACCTAATAAGGACAGTCTGCTGCAATCAGTTTTATTTTTCAGTCGTTCTGTATAATAACTTTTGAATGAAGATTCTTCAAGCAGTTACAAAATTTGTTTGATTCAATGCAACTAAAACTAATTACTCAATTTTGCAATTTAAATTTGTATTTTGTATAACGCCTTTCAAAATCAACCTAATGTACTTTTACGTCCTTATTTTGATAGTGGTGTTATGGTAGTGTTATGAGAGTTGTCTCATTTTAAAGATATAATGAATACATATTCTAATGCTTTTTTAAGTTTGTTTGTATGGTTTATAGTTTCTGAACACTAAAGGACAAAAAATGTTGAGAATTTTCTTCTTTATAACCTACTAAAAAAAAAACTAAAGCGCTCCAGTTTACTATCACAAGAAAATTTACTTTTGGATTACTTCAATATCTTCCCTGAGTACTACTAAATACCCCTCAAGTAATCATACTGTTTTGCAACCTATAAATACATAATCAAACAAGTTGTATGATTACAGATGCAAGGAACAACACTTACAACTTCAGGAGCGTTGATAACGCCGGTGTTGTAGCCAAACTGCAGCATACCCAGCATGGAGGCCAGAATTGTGTATGAGAGGAAGAACGTCAGCCCCTGAAACAGACCACTTTTTCAAAAAACAATAATTACACAACTGAACTTTTGTAGATTTTTGAAGAACAAGTGTTCAAAAATACTATTCTGTTTTTACCTAAGGTAAAGACAGCTTTTTATTTTACAAAAGCAACCAATTTATAAAGAGGTACCATACATTTTAAGAACAAGTAAGGTAATTATGCAATAATTAGTTTATGTACTGGGTGTGTACATCCAGGTCACATTAAGGTCTCACTCCTTAATTTTTGAAGTTTGAGAATTTTTCAAATCTCCTTTGAGGATAAAATTTTAAATGAGGTGAACCATCGAATGATATATAAAATTGGTTTAGATTAAAAAAATACCATACAAAGAAAACCAATTTCTAACCATTCTATCCAAAATGGCTATTTGTTCAAACCGTTGCAACTTTGTAAAGTAAAGTAGTCTTATTTTACCAGCCGAAGTTAGGGCTATGAAGCCCTCTCTAACACTTAACCTGAGGACCAACGGCTTAAAGGTGACTTTAAAGATGACTTTAGGGCCGGTTGCAAGGACAGGATCCTTCAGTGGTCACCCATCCAACCAGCAGCCACCCTCGACGTTGCTTGATCCGGTTATCTTGCGAAAACTGTTGTACCCGCAACACTGCGCCATTGGCAAATCACTTTGTACAGAGTGGTCAGAGATTGGGTTTCTTAGTATCACTGTTTTTCTTACGTCAAAATATTTACTTTGAGGTATAGGTCATCCGTTTCTCTCACCACACTTTGGATATTGTTAAGTTGTAAAGGTTTTAATTATTAAAATTAATGGTATTTTTTCTTTGAACTAAGGAAATGTTTGCCTCCTTATCAGGCTAAATGTTTCATTCATTTCACTCATGCTGTAGTACAGCTAATAAGAAGTAATGTTTATGTTACAAGAGTTTAAATAAAAACAAATTCTGGAGTTAGTATTAGATATACATCTTTACCACCCTTAAAACTATTTGTAATAATTAATAAAATAATAAATAATTATGCAAGCCTAACAACTCGTAATAGAAGAATTATTTCTCCTGACAATGAGTGCTGAGACATTATTGAACATAGATCAATATTTATTATGTTATATATTCAGGAGCAGTTGTTTTTTAATCAAAATTAGTGGAATATTTGTATTATATGCAGAAATATTTAATTTAATTTAAGACTTAACACTTACGTAAATTATTTTGTGTACAGGTATTTTCAGAGAGGAGTATTGCATATTGAAATGGCTTAATATTAAACATAAGGTTAGCACTGAATGGTTTAATTAATTTTCAGAGAATATATAATTAGAACTTCAAAGACTAATTGGAATTAGAACTATTAATAACAAGCACTGATTCTCTGATAATGGAATGTATTTAACTGGATACACAAAGCTTGTTAAACTAATACAAGTTGTTGGAATTAATTGGTGAGAACACTGACTTACTGAAAGGCACCAAAGTTACACTGGAAATAAAAAAGGAAATGCATTTCATTATTTTTGACTTAAAGTTGCTTTCAGTTCCATTTCTTAGACGTATAAATGCAGGATTTATTACTAAATAATAGTGAACAAAAAGTATAAACCTATTGAAAGTATTATCTGAAAATGTACATAATTATGTATACATACGTTAATAAAGTTAAAAAAATATATCAAGCTGAATCATGCAAATACATTAACCTAAACAAAAGTGTTTGCTGATAACATGCTATAATTACATTAAGAATTAGAAAAATTAAAAACACAAATTGCAAAATTACAGATTATAAAAATACTGCAACATTCATGCATGAAGCCTTCAAATTTCTGAAAATAATGAATATGAGAACATACATTACCCCCACATTTCACTACTGCAGCAAGGCTTGTAATGTTATGTGTAATTATTCAAAAATTTAGTATGTAGTAAAAACCACAATTATAATGTTCAAACAGATGAACAAAATGAATTGGTATAATTTGATTTTAAATGATAAATTTAATAATTTTTATTTTATATAATGTGTAAAGCTGATGTTTCAGCCATAAACCAAAACAATAGTAATAAATAATAAAGAACAAATAGATACAAATTCTACAATAATTGTTTCTTATATCATTTCAATTTAGCATATTGTATTTGCTTGAATGGAAAGAAATAACATATTATATCACAGAACAGAAATTTTTTTAATTAACCTAGTAAATTATATATCCTACAGATGCTTAAATGATTCAAAGCTCAGAAATGAACCATACACCATTTTAGGGTATGAAACTGGAGAGTATTTCAATGTTTGAAAATAATATCTTACCTCTCCTCTGCAATAAAACTATTCATCATAACAATAACATCCAAGCCATCTTGATTTTTTATTTATTTATTCGGGTTCGAAACAGATAAATTTACACATTATTATTTATTTCATGTTATTAAATCTTGGAACCAATACCATTTTTTGGTATTACAAATAAAATTAATAAATAAACAAATGTGACAATTTTGTTCGAAGCAATAAAAATTTATAGATGAATGGAAAGTTTATATTTAAAAAACTAAAGATATGTTGCCACATACTAAGATTCAACCCAAACAGTTTGATTACATTGGTTTAAACAAAAATATATTATTATAATAAAAAGTTATACTCACAGTGTAGAACATCTTTGTACATTGTTATCCACTCTATAGCATAACATCTTATCTCAATTTTATAGTTAGATTTAGTTAATCTTGCCTGTGTGTTATCTATATCACAAATGTCTTCTCTTCTCATCTTAAACTTTATATTGATAAAAATAACTTACGTATTACAGACTGTTCTTATACATCACATCTTCCACAATGCTCTTTTGATATTCATAGTAAAAAAAAATGTTTCTGCTAATATATGTTTATTGTAAAACTTAATGATCCTATACATTTTATTTTTAAGTTTTTGTACTACCAAAGCAATATTTGAAGATTTAACAAAATAAAAAGAAAGATGATTTAAGTACATTGACATTTTATAGCATACCTAATAAATAAACAGTTACAGATTATAAATAAAAATTAATTAATTAATTTTAGATACAAACTTTTTGCATTAAGGATTTTTTAAATTTGGCTTTGTTACATAAATAGAATGAGAATTTTTGTAAGCATTATGAATACAAACTAAAAATTATTAAGACCATGTTACATCTAAAGATTTAAATGAAAGGTAAAAATAGAATATATTTCTTGAGATAATATAATGAAAAGTGGTTTAATGGAAAAGAATAGGGAAAATGCACTGATGTACAGATGGAGGACTTCAGCTGTGCCAGCGCCTTAACCACATATCACAAACCTGCCTCTGTGCAAAGCTGGTTTCATTAACATGCCTGTCAGTGGAATGAAAGTGGTTAATAGTGTCATTAAAACACCCATTTCACAACTAAGCCAATCTAATAGTATATCATTTAAATAAGGCAAATGTTTATGGTTGTATTAAATAAATTATTGAAATAATTCTAAGATATAAACAATGTTTTGGGATGTAAGCGAATTTTTATGGTTTTATTAAACCATAAAAATTCAAAGATAAAAACTTTTTTTATTGTTTCAAAGATAAATAAAGTAAGTATTAGATTTGCATTTTACGAATTCAATAATAAAATAATGGGTTGTATTTCTATAATAGATTTTGAATTTATAGTTAAATTTACTTAACTTGTTGGTTTTGTTATCACATCTGTGTTAACCAAAATTGAGATTAAATTGTCCAAGTTATTAAATTTACTAAAAATTTAAGGTGGAACATGGAGTTAAATTACTGGAGAATTAAGCTAACTGGATGCTTAAATTTATCAAAGGGTTAAATTCCAGGCTGTAAAACTAACCCGGGGGTTAATTTAACCAAAAGGTAAGTTGATCAAGGAAGAAAGTTCTCCAGGGGATTATGTTAATCAGAAGTAAGTTTATCAAAGAACTAAGATAGGTAGGAGATTTTGTCTTCAGTAGATCACAAGTTTTTTTAATTGCTCTCTAAACAGTTTAGAGACTATAGAGATAAATACAACAAACAGATTTCAAAAGACTTTCTAAATACTATTATAGAAACAGACTATACCTAAAGTGAGTTGATTTCTGGTTTTTTGTAAATTTATTTTCAATTCCATTCAGGCAGTTGTAAAGTAATTCATAAACAATAACAATACTAATGTAATATTGATTAATAAAAGCAAATATAAATAAATATCAAACTAATATAAAAATGTTACCAATTACTTTACCTGTGCATAGATTTAGTGATTAGCATTATACCGATTTAAACCGATTTGAGTCAACCAATGTTATCAGAACAAATGGCATGGTTGTGCCCAGTCACTTTTCTCTCACATCAGGACCACACAGATAAAGTCATCTATTTATCACAAAAATTGTGTGAATATTGGGTCAGATAATGCAGTTCATTACAGTGTTGAATGAAGCAATAAATGGGGTGAATAAGAATACCTGAGAGAATATTTTAAAGGGGGAGGGGGATGATTTTTGTTTGTCATTACAGTATGGGTTGAAAACATTTAAGAGAAAGGGATCAGTCAAACTCATATTTTTTAAATACTTTGGTACCACACTAGGGGAAAAGAGGGGATAGAAAAGACATAAACGAAACAGCAAGGCAGACTGGAAATCGTTTATATATTCCTTAGGAGAGGATAAAGGTGATTGAGAGCTGATTAGAGAATGATTAAGGATTTAGATTGAGTGAAGGATAATCAGACGAAAAGACATAAAGATATTAGATGATATGATTTGGATGTAAAGAGAATAAAGATGAAAGTGATGCTCTATACTATTATATTTTGGCATACTTGCTTTTCATTAATATGTAAACCAAGGAACATATAGAATAAGGAAGTATAGCAATGTATTGTGAAGAGGAGACAGATATGGACATAGGAGTATCCAGGGATGTTTTGGAGTTGTACCCCTCATTGATAAAAAATTCCATAGTTCTGTTTCATTTTGATTTGTTTTCATCTTTTGTCTATAACAGCTGACAGATAGTAAAACAGTTTTTTTCCAGAATGAAGAATGCATGTCCAATCTGTAGGGGTTGAAAAATAAAAAGCCAGCCCCTTTTGTACACTTTCAGCGCTTCAAGCGAAAGAAACAGCGAGTAATGGCAATAAATGCCTACCGATCATCACTTTAATGGATAATTTGTAATAGTTTTAACGACATTATTACCACTATTGTTGTTGATTGTAGTTGTGTATTTGTGATTTTTGTTGATAATAAGTACCGATAGTGTTAGTAATAAGGAAAAATTGTAAGTACAACACCATTAGTTTGCCTATTGTACTATTTTAATACCTTTTATTTCATTTGCTGTTACTGTTACACTTCTCGGTCATATAAGAATATTAAGGCTATTCCAATAGTAAAAGCATAGAAATATTAATTTTGATAGCTCCAAACTATTATTGATTAGTACATGTTTCCAAAAATATTTGAGAAAATTGGATATGCCTGGATAATGTACAATCTAATATTACAGTACAGTAATTTAGATCATTACTGTACTGTAATTATTTATTGAAGCCAATAATATAATATGTTCATTTCAAATGGACATACCGGTATATATATACCGGTTTAAAATACAATAACCTTTTAACATGGATAGCAGGGTTTTAACCTTATAATACATGTATAATACAGGGTCTGTTCAATAAGTATTGGGGCTTGTTCGCTGTATCCTCAATGAAGTGGTGGGGAGAGGGGTCCCCCACCACTCAGGCACATTTTAATTCAGTCGCTAGAGGGCATGTATTGAGACAAAAGGTGGATTTTTGTGACATGTGTTTTTTATGGAGTCACACACTAGCATGGAGCTGATCGTCGAGCAACACTATGCTGTGAAGTTTTGCTTTTAACTCAGAAAATTCATATCCGACCCTTGAACTCAATAAACAAGCTCATGGGGATGGTGCCCTAAACGGCACAAGAGTTCTTGAGTGTGTTTAACCATCGCCCTTATTAGTGATGAGACCAGCCTTTTAGTTGGAACTGTCCACACCATTGTAACAAAGGATCTTGTGATGAGGAAAATGTGCACAAAGCTACCGATCCGGAAACAAAATGTCAAAGTTCAGATTGGTACACGCAGAGGTCTCTACATCCGAAAAAGGTTTGGATGTCAAAATCAAAAATATACTGATTATTTTTTTCAACCATGGCATTGTTCACAAGGAGTTCATGCCTACTAGAACTGTAAATGTAGCATTTTACATGCAAGTATTGACACGGCTGTGAAATCACATAACGCGTGTGCGACCAGCCATTGACAAGAATTGTAAACTTCACCATGACAATGCGCTGTGCCACAGTGCAATAGTTGTATGGCAGCTACTGGTGAAATTTGCCTCACCCCCTCCCCTCCAATACAGTCCAGACGTGGCTCAAACAGACTTTTCTTGTTTCCGCGAACATAAAGGGAGCTCAAAGAGCATTGATTCAACTCTATCCAGGCGGTTCAAGAGGTGACGACAAGGGTTCTCAACAGTACTCTGGAAACCGATTTCCAAAGGGCGTTTGGGCGAATGGCAGACAAGGCAATCTAAGTGTATTGATGCAGGAGGAATGTATTTTGAAGATTATTAAGTAATTGTAATGATACCTACAATAAATGATAATTTTTTGAACCAGTCCCGATACTTACTGAACAGACCCTGTTAATATTACTTAAATAAAAATACATTCTAATTCTCAAATAAAAGGTATATTCAGGAAGCACATTTAAAAACATATACATTCGAGGCAAAATATAGAGGATGTGATGTAATACAGCAATTGCTTAAGATACAGCAATTTTGCAGAGCCCCTATAATCCCTTTAAAATAACGTTGTTTTCTTATCTTTATATGTTTTAGAGTGGTCACCAACAATTTTGGCTTAGTTGTAACTGTTTTGGGAGGCATAAATAATAATAATAATAATATACTTTTAGAAGTCTGTCAAATTTGGAATTTTTTAAAACAATATTAAATATATTCCAAGAGCGTGCCATCGAGCCGCAGCTTAACTGGAAGCCGTGAAAAATGTCCAGATTTTTCTGTAGTGGTAACCCTCCCCCATTAGGTAATCCTAGATACGCCTATGGATATGGAAAACAGTATTTAAAGAAAAGAAGGTCGGAAGGCAAAGAAAATGATGAAGAGATGATAGCATTACATGCAAAGTAGATAGGGGGGAAGAGGTAAATTTTTTACATTGTCAAAGAGATGATGATTTTGAAAGAACATCACAAAAGATTAAACCATTCTCATTTTTTTAGGCATTTTTCATTCTATTTTAAATTAAGGACATTTCTTTTTCTCCATACACTGAGCATTACATTTTTTTTAATCCTTACAGGGCCAGCAGAAATACCACGTGGAAACTAATGCCTAGAGTTTAACCAGCACATACTGCTGTGGTTTCAGAGGCATATAGTTACCTGTAGAACATATTAACCTATCCTTATAGGATCAATAGCAGTCACTCACTGTCACTCATCTCCAGAGGTTATAGTTACAAGCAATCGTACCTCATTATATTTGTTATACATTGTTAACCAATCATTAAAGTATCAGTAGCAGTTATTCACAGCCACAGGTCTCCAGAGATTATAGTTACAAGCAATACCTCATTATTTGTGTAATATATTGTTAAGCTATCCTTATAGGATCAGTAGCAGTTACTCACAGCCACAGGTCTCCAGAGGTTATAGTTACAAGCAATACCTCATTATTTGTGTAATATATTGTTAACCTATCCTTATAGGATCAGTGGCAGTTACTCACAGCCACAGGTCTCCAGAGATTATAGTTACAAGCAATACCTCATTATTTGTGTAATATATTGTTAACCTATCCTTATAGGATCAGTAGCAGTTACTCACAGCCACAGGTCTCCAGAGATTATAGTTACAAGCAATACCTCATTATTTGTGTAATATATTGTTAACCTATCCTTATAGGATCAGTGGCAGTTACTCACAGCCACAGGTCTCCAGAGATTACAGTTACAAGCAATACCTCATTTTACATGTAGTATATATTTTAACCTATCCTTATAGGACCAGTGGCAGTTACTCACTAACATAAGCAATACCTCATTATATGTGGTGTACATTGTTAAACTATCCTTATAGGACCACCTTATGGTAGCCAGAGAAAGTACAGAGTATAGTTACAAACAATACTTCATTATCTGCGGTACATATTCTTGACCATTCTTACAAGACCAAAAAGCATTCATTTGGTAATGATGATTCATTTTAGAACAGCATTTTTATTGATTTTGATTAGGGGATAAGTAGGTTTAGATGTTCAGAAAATAACCTTTTGATCATGAGGCACTACAAAGGCTAATAGGATTTGCACTTCAAGTAATGTATCTCCTAAAAGGAAAATCCAGCTAAAGGTCTTGCTACAAAACCATTCCATGGCTACAAGCACTCACATTGTGCATCTCACACAAGATACAGTTCTAGATCCTTTTATCCTCAAAGTTATAAAAGTGATGTTAGGGCCTCTCATCAGACCTAGGAAACTCCGGATGCAAACCGGTGAAGCACTAATTCAAAGGTAACTTTGTAAATTCTACAGATTCAAATGTGCCATGTCTCTCGGATGCAAATAGACTTATCTCAAGCACAACTGTATCAATGCTTTGTTGGAACTAAATAGCCTAGCCTATGTCTGATTGTGGCGGGAGCGGCAGGGCGGCACACGCACTAGCGATGGCACCAAACGGTATGCAGAAGAGAGTGAACATAACAATAATTACCGCTTGCCGGGCGTGTTGTCCATACAGACGAACCTGTCAAATGTGGACAGTGGATTTTGTTAGTATCAAAGGCATAATGTTATACAATTTAAAATCAGATTATATTTGTTTAAAATAAAACAAATACAAATAAAGTATTATTCAATATTCAATAATGAAACTATTTTCAACAGCTTACATACTAATAACAGTACAATAGTGCATTTTTATTGAGAAAAATAAATAATTTGTATACAATTATTAAATTTTGTATCAAACCAGAAAAATTGTTTTACAATCACAAGAATGTGTAAGTTGACATCAGTTACTGTAATTATTCAAAATAATGGCAGAGCAAATGTTTTTTAAATTAAAAAGTGCACAAAACAATACATGTATGGGTAATCTCACCATTTATAAGAAATACATGTAACACTAATAGAAAGTACATAAATAAGATATTGTAATAATACAAAAATTAACCTATCATGCCAGAGAAACATATAGTACATGCTGTCGAACCACACTTATATACAAAAATAAACAGCAAATAATTATGTGAGAGTTATTTATAAAAACAGTAAAAGTGATCACCTGAAGTGATTTTCAAAAAGCATTTTAATTGTAAATAAATAAACAGTCATCACAGCTTGGTTAAAAATAGTAAAATGTGTTATAGAAATATATTATTATTTTCTAAATAATATAACCAATGTATCATAGTAAATATTATTTATTATTATTATTACATATAATTTACTGATTTGTTACTCAGTATGTCCCTGAAAAATTTTAAAATGAAGAAAGAGAAATTGAGCTAAAACTCCACAATTTTACTTAGAACTGGATGTTTAAAAAAGAATGAAATACAAATAAACAAATATCATTTTACATATTTTCTGACAAAAGTGCTTGAATTGTGTTGTTATTATATTTTGTAATGAAATATGTTTGTGCGATTTATGAGTAAACTGCATCAAACACTATTGAGTCTAAACTCAAGGTTACACTTGAGTACATCACCTCTTATTCAAAAACCAAAGAAATAATTGTTTAAGTTTAAATAAACTCATTAGTGTTGATAAAGCAGCCAGTTGATGTAAACAAACAAAACACATTAATTATTTACAGATGACATCTAACACCGAAGTAACTGTACCATACATGATGGTACATGCAAGGCTCATTCCTCCTGTCATCAAGGTGTTGCATGCAGAATGGAGATGGGAGTAGGCAGGGGGAGTACAGACCTGCTCCAGTAGCCGTAGTTTCCGCCGGTGGGTCTGTTCCTCGAGCCTGTCGACATATTCGCGCAACTCTTCTATCTCCTCCTTGACTTGCTGCACAGTGTCCAGCTCGTTCTTGATGGCCACCATGTCTCGCTTGACCTCGCTGACCTCGCTCTGACATGACTCCACCGACTTGGTCAGCTCCTGGAGCTGGCTGCGGATCTCGCACAGCGCCACTGTAGTCTCCAGTTGGCGGTCGCCGCGAGTCTGCAGCTCGTCCAGCTTCGCCGACAGATTCATGCTCATCACGCTCACCTGCCTCTGTAGACTGCACCCGAGCATGGCCCTTACTATCGCAACCCCGCCGTTACCCGGCAATACTCGCCTGCCCTCACTGAGTCAGCTGCTCAGACAATACTCTCCCATCCCTGCTACACTTTCTCCAACAAACCATTCCAGCAAACAATAAAAAAACGGTAAATAAAAACAACATAATATGTACCGTTTTGTCTTGTAATAAAGTTGAACCCAAGAAAAATCTTCAGATTTTTAATTTATTTACTATATATTAAAATATTTAACAACTTATCACCATGGCATTAATACTATATTAAACAAATAAAAACATACTATGTATCATAAAGTTTTTAATATTGTTATCTATAATACAGTATACAAAATTTAACCACTGATGAAAGAAAAAAATCCCAATTAAAAATATTTGAAAAAATATTAATGAATTTTAAAACACCAGAAAGTTAAAAACAGATCTGTCTGAGATTTTCACAATCAATCTTTGGATTTTTAAAAGATTACTAAAATATTTCTTCAAATTTAGTAAACTATCATGAACTGTAAAATCTTTGTAATTAATGAAACACATCTATCTCTTTAGTCCTATTCGAAAATCGTATGATACAACATAACGAGTTTACAGAATCCTTAGCTGTATTTAATCTGTAGTAGTTGGGAGAGTTAGCATACATGAATGGCAAGAGTATTGCGTAAGCAGATGGCAACAAAGAATCACAGATAGAGTACATAAAAAACAACAAACATTTTAGGTAAGTATAACATATAAAACACAAATAAATGTTTAAATAATGTAACATAAATAAATATAATATAATAAAAACAATATGAACATTCATAATTTAAAATTATATAGCTCACAAATAATTAAAATATAAAATAATAAATATAGTAAAATAAATTTAAACAATATAAAATATAGGTATTCAAATATAATTTTATTGTTGTATAAACTAATTTAAGTAAAATACTGATTCAAGAGTTTTTCACCATATCCAAATAGAATTTCCTAATAACATAGTAGGTACAATAAAAATAAAATATACACAAAATATCACTTCAGAAGCTCTATCAATATACAATTAGACATTTATTGTAACATAGAAAGATAAATTAAAAATCATTGTGTTACCTTTGTAAGTGACATATCAATGTTCCCTAATTAGATACCACACAAGATTTCAAATAACATTATAATGTGAAAAGTAAATTGTCTTCAAAGTTATAAACTATAAATTAAACAAAAACTGTACATAACTATTAAAATAAATGTTAGAACATTAGTAATGAATTAGAATGAAACTAAAAGTTGATTAAAACTTTTTTATAAAAGTACTTTTATTATTATTACTCAAAAGAGGAAAAATAAAAATTACTTTTGAGTTTTGGGCCATTAAAACAAATGTGAAATGATTAAAGTCTGTGGCTGTTTTATTGAAACAAGCATAGAAGCTTCATTATTTTACAATATTGCATTGAGGGAAATTACAAATTAACATTAAATGTAAATGAAGAGTAAGTAATAATAACTATCTGATGCAAATTTGAAAATGATAAATCTGGCAAGAATGAAGATCATATAAATACTTTAATATAATACATTATACATAATAATATTAAAGTATCAATTCAGTAAATTGATGCTTACTTCAATTTACACAGTAATTGTGAATACTTCAACGTTATTGTTATTCAACTCATCTGTGAATTTGGGGTGAGAGCTCATCATCGAGTTTGAGGATAGCACACTTTCAGAGAATTGCTGTACTATAGTACAACTATAGTTTCAAATGAAGGAGTCAACAGAAACGAAACCAATGTATGAGTTAACGAGGTTGTGTACCTCATAAGCAATTCCCTGAGAGTAGCTTCTTCGTCTTCCGTCGTCTGCGTCGCATCACTGAGGGTCTGCCCAGGAGGCCACGCTGAGGTCAGCTCCTCACCATCCTCCAAAATGCCGACTCGACTTCGTCCCCTCGGCTCTACGACTTCCACTAAGCGATCGGGTCCACCAGAAAATTTCATAGGTTTCTCAACCCCTGGAGGATCAACCGGTCTCCACCCTTCACCTAAAGCACCGCCACCTGGGTTAGTTCACCAGTGTGGGGTTGAAACTAAGCATTGTTCTTTAACCACCAGAAGGCTGACAAATGGAAACAAGTGTGAATCTTTTAATACTTTATTTTGAATAATAAACAACATTAACAAATAAATTTTGCATAATAAACAAAAATACTGAAAGAGTAGTAATGATAGATAGTGTTGTGAGTCCCTTCCCTAATTTATACTACAAATGTGTTGGTGAAAATTGCTATATTATAATCTTTAGCACCAAGCAAAAGTTACACAGTGTATTCAGATTAAAATGGAATTAAGTGAAAATGTTTGAAGACAGAGTTAATACATCCTCAAACCATATATATATAATTTTTTAGCAAGCCACATGTGTATATATATATATATATATATATATATATATATATATATTAATCAGCATAAATGTATAATATTTACAGCAGGATGTTTACATAAATACATGTAAAATAATCTATACAAAACAATTTTGAGGAATTTTCTTCTGATGTGGTCATGTGATAAAGTAGAACTGTTCTAAAAACCTTCTTTAAAAAAGCTGTCTTATTTTTATGTAGTGGTTACTATGAAAAATAATTTATTGATTATTTATTGCAAATAATTGTGGGACTGTTCACTTTTGTTTCCATTTTACGCCCTTCCTTAGATTAGAGACAAATAGACCTCATACATGTGTGTGTGTCTGGGCTGTAACCAGTGAAGTGGTCACATTTCATGCACACAACCGAAATTCTTTGTTACTTGACAGGGCCAGAAACTGCCAAGCCAAGTAACAAAAATATCTCTTTTGTGTGTCACAAAGTTTTCTATTTTATGATTACATAAAAATATTTCATCCAAAAAGTTGCTTTGGCTACAATTTTGAAAAATAAACTTAATTGGAAAGTTCTAAAACTTGTTACTATAATAGCAAATAAATATAAATTTATGCTTTCCAAAATTAAGAAAGGTGTGCCTTTTCTTTTATTTATATTGCAGGCTATTCACAAATGAGGGATCTTTAAGATTTGGTTACAGTGCTGGCACCCACACAACCTCGCAAATCAGTTTCATTCACCCATCAGATTTCACATGCTTACCTACTGTGTTAAAACAGCTAAAAGCAGGGTTAAATACATTTCTGTTAGTACCAAAATACTCTGCAAAACCAAAGCAAGTTGTGACATAATCTTGAAATAAATATCATGTTCAGAACATTTAAAAATAAGTTGTCAATAAACTTTAGAAGTTACAAATAACTTACTATACAGAGAATTAATATGGTTGTTACTAAGAAGAGGAGTACCATAAGAAAATAGCAATTGTAAATATAGCACAGTATATAAATAATGCTACAATCTTGTTACCATACGGTAACTTGTACTTACATGTTTTTTGGCTCAATATATCAAAACTGCCAAAAGTGGCTCCTATCTTTTTCTATAAAATTTCTGTCTATTTGGAGAACAACTTTTGTTAGAACTATGAGCCATATATTTTAGGTTCTAACCTGAATTTTTACTGGCAATAATAGTGCTTAAGATATTCCAGTGGCTGTACTTAAGTCATTAATTAACTTGGCCATTATTTATGTGGAATGGTGTTGTTTGTTTGTCAATTTTTCAATGTTTAACCAGGTGCTAAAACAACCCTTTTCATTGTAGACTCTCAAGCAATTGGAAAATTTAAGTCTAGTAGTTATTAAAACAACAATTTTCCAATATTGTTTATTTTTTGGACAAGACCTTTCAAAACCAAAGGTTTCATTGTCAGGTGACTCCACTAATAAATGTTTCTTGAAAACAATGTTGGTTTAGTAAATACTAGTTTTAATCCTTTTCATAACAACCATGGCTATGATCTTATGAATATCAGTTTTATTAAAAATATTATCACCAAGGGTTTAAGGAAAAGGAGTGTATTGTCAAAGACCACCTTAGATATAGTATTAATATGCTCATATTATAAGAATTTCATGTTAAGATATTGAAAACAGCGTAGAAGGCAAAGTACAAGGTTATAGATTTGGGGGAAGCAATGTACAAGGTTATAGATTTGCTTATACTATCAGTAGTAGGACTTTAAGTGTGGTAACATAATTAACCATGTGTTGATAGTACTTTAAGTATGGTAACATAGTTAACCATGTGTTGATAATATGTCAGTTTTGCAATTAAGGTGTATTGCTAATAACTATTTCTGGTGGTAAAGAACTCCAAAAATACAATAGTACTTGTTATAAGAAAATACATCATTTCAACCTGTACTTTTAGGTTTTATTCGGCTAGAACAATGCATAATTAGACAGTAATATTGTAGAGGATACTGACACCAATATTATAAAACAGCTGGTGTTATGATTAAATATTTTTATAAATGGACAGTCAGTTATTACATTCCTTCTTCCATGAGAGATCAAAAGCTTTCAAATATTTTGGAGTATATTTCACTCTTGATGATCTCAGATTTATAGACTTGTCTTGAGCAGAGCTGCAGCTACATATTTATCCAGAGGAGGCAAGTCCTAACTTTGCCGCACTTTCCCACCTATCAACTCCGTCACATTTAAAACATTTACTTTTATGGTGCTTCTAAATCACATTGTATATAATCCAGAAGTAATCCTTAATTATTATTATTATAGCAGTATTTTTTCCAATGATAGAACTGATGCTTATAATATGTTTATTGGAAAGATGAGGACAAACTAAACCAATTTTATGTACGCAACCTTTTTTGTATTCAGTTAAATTATGTATGTTTCAAAAATTTAAAAATTTTGATGTTGCTATAAATATATTAGGACATTAATATTACTTATTAGTATTGTAAGATCTATCGCCAAAGATCTATGTAGGTAATTTCTACTTAGTTGGTTAAGATCATAGCCCCTGATTTGTGCTTTAATTCACGTAACCAGCTAAAAAGGCCAATGCCAGTTGGAAAGGTGGCCATTTTCCTGATGTGGCATTCTCTGATGCATTCTCCTATTACTGGCAGAGGCCTACCAATATATATGGGTTTACTTTATCCCTAATAACATTTAATATTCAGCCAAGATGGATTTTTTACTGCATCAGATTCAGAGACTTTCTCTGTAAAGCTTATAATATTCATCAGATTCATTTCTCCTGTGAGGAAAATTACGATCATCTAAAAAAATTTATCCTAGCATCCCCAAAATTTCCATATGACAAGGTTTCATATAAGAATATTGTATACAGTATAACAAAGCTAATAATGCAAAGCCTTGTACAATAAATTGAATGATATCCTATGCAGATGTTTATCTGTTTTTAGACCACTCTTGATGAAAGATTCAAAATTTATTCCAGTAGCCAGAGATTCTGGTTTTTATTTAAAAACCTCTCCAACAATAGCCTCACTAAGTGGTATACATAGTTAACCAGAGGGAGAAAAGTCTACATCCAAGAATCCAAAATCCAAGAATCTCCAGATCCATTACAACAAAGGAGTTTGATGTGTCTAATTCTGCTTGTTTTGATCAGAAAGTAACTGGTTTGAATAATATTTTTCTTGAGTTCATAAAATACAATATTTTCAATTTTTAGAGGTAACTCTCAGCTCCGTTAATACCATGTATTATTCAGTAATGAACTGTCTACAGCTTTTGAAAAAGCTCTAAATTCTAGAACAAGTGGAAATTTACTGCCTGACAATTCATCTAAATGTCTATTATAAGTTACTTGAGAGAATGTTATACAAACAAGTATCCCTATTCTCAATGCCAGCAAATCCAAAGCAAAATTATTTCAGGCTTTGTTGAAACTGAGTGACCCAGTAAAAGATATTCAGAAAAGGCAAAGAAGTAAACTAGACTTTGAAAGAGAGGTATTTCTTGCACACTGTTATAGTAATTGGGAAGGTCAAAGAATGCTGTATAAATTTTTAGTTTGTATCAAACCTTTCTCAATAAATGAAATGAAAGGAAGAATCCTGCCTTCACAAGAGGTTTGGCAGTTTGGTGAACCATAAATGTATTACACTATTGCCACTTTGTTGTGTAAAGGGAGTAGTCCTTATACCTTTTAACCATTTATGGATATACAAGATATATTGAAGTTTAAATATTAGGAACAAGTTTTTTTGTCAAAACCCATACAATTTATATATTGAAGGCATAGAAATTGTGTCAGTAAACATTTTTAGTGTGGTTATTTATCTAAAATAATTTTGGCCTAACTAAATAATCTGCAAAATAAGAAATAAAGACTTCTGATGGATACATGTTAGTAGTCTTCCTTTTCATAATCAGTGTTATTACAAGTTACATAAAGTTATTTCAGCTACAAATGTTGTGTTAAATGAGATGATATATTCTCTTGGATCTATAATCCTCAAGTTCAGAAATTCTGAAATTAAATGGAAATAAACTATTGTGAATAATTCTAACAGAATATATTTTGCAATCAAACTAAATGTTCTCATGAGGAAGTCTTTAGTGACACCTCTTGTATACCTTAAGATACACACTGCAGTCTATTAATATTTATTTCATTTGCCAGTCTGAAATTTCCAAATAAAATACCTAGAGGGAGGATAACTTTTGGCAAGTATGGCAAAAAATAATTGAAAAATAGATTTGACAAACAAGTCAACCAACTTTTTTATAATAAAAATAGGAAATTTGTTTAATATTAATGATCCCCACAATACTTACAAACTTAATGATTAATTAATAAATAATGCACACATCAGTGGATTCAAAATTCGTATTGACTCCACCACAAGTTCAACTAAGCTGTTGAAGATAGGAACAATGGCGTAAGACAATGTCTGATATGATATTTGCAAATAATCAACTGCAGTTAAGTTGGCAAACAAACAAGTAAACAGTAGAAGGGAGGCTATGGAAACGGTGTCCAGATAACATACAGAAACATCTGGCCAATACCAACATTTCCAAGATAAGGCAGCTCTATTGTATGAACAAGAAGCTGGATTATTCACAGTTTATGATTATACCAGGTGGCTCTGTTTATCAGCAACACATTAATTTGGAATTGCCAATTCCAATATTGCTTCTTCATTACATATTATAGTATTAAATTACTTAGTTTACAGTTTAATTACATAAACTATCTCGATCTTTTGTATTTTTTTATTCACTCCAAACCAGTTAATATACCTATGTAGATTATTAAGATCCTGACAGGACCTTCTTAAAATTGTTTCTTGGTCCATCTGTCTGAGCGATAAATCTTGATAAAAAGGTCTATAGACTTTAAACTTGATGCATAAGTTTTTCTTGGTCCAACTGTATTCATTTTGGGGTTAAAAGGTCAAAGAGGAGTCCATTAATATGTCAGTCCATCTGTTCAATAACTCTTCCGTTATGTTCCGTCAGGTTCTTCAATTTTCTGTTGTTTCGATTTATTCTTGTCAATATTTGGTTAACCAAAATACAGGAGTTCGATCTCATTGTTTAATTTTGTGGATAAAAGCAATTTAATTACTTTTCCATTTGATCATTTACACAGATGATTTTGTTTGGTTTTTAAGAGACACATTGCATGTTGTGGATGCAAGAGTGCAATTTACAATAATACTGTACCTAAATGTATAATAATTAAGTTAGGCAAAATAGCTGTAGTGAAATATCAACAGAATGCAACATTGTAATAAGGTTTCGCCCAGTACAGTTAAAGATACATAAAATATTCTATACACAACATAGCTATGATGGGAAGGGTTGATTTAATATGAATATTGAGTTTTAGCTTCAGTTCACCTCCATCTTAATGTAGCATCTGGAATCTGATGGTGTTATTGACTTGACTCCTGGAATCTGTTGCCATGTTTGTCTGAAGAGATAGAAAAAAAAGTCGATGACAAAGAAGCTCAAAAACCAACAATTTACATTGTTTCTACATCAGAGACATCCAGATTATAAAATATAATGTAATCCAGATGAATTGGCACTCTTATTGTCTCATTCTGATTGATTTAATTAAATACCAAATAGTATAGAAATACACAATTTATAATATGGTGTACTACCAATGACTGAGCACTGATAAACATCCTTTACGAATTTGTAATTAGTCTATTCAGATACAAAATACTTGTAGATATGTATAATGCATTACCAAACTATGTAAACAACTTAAATTTTAAATCATGATATATCTTTTTCATTTCTCAGATAGAGATATGATTGCATTAGAATACTCACAAGCTTATTGAAATTAACTAACTAAATCACATTATTATCTTCTGGAAGTATCCACTTTGTCTTCCTTCCAATAAATTTATCAGCTTCAGTAAGAGCTTAGGGTGATTTGCAAAATAGATACATGAAAGTGGCTGTAGAGATCTGTTTAATTCAAGTTGCATCCTCAAAATCATCAAGTGTGTGTGTGTGTGTGTGTGTGTGTGTGTGTGTGTGTGTGTGTGTGTGTGTGTGTGTGTGTGTGTGTGTGTGTGTGTGTGCATAGTACATCATATCTTTTGTAAGATATATTCAGATCTATATTGTCACTGCAAGGAGATAGATCTTAGGAAGTGGAAGCACCCTCCTCATTACTATAAGCTTAATAGTTAACAGTTCACTTAGATATGAGAAATTCTAATTTTAAAAGGCAGCTATCATGAAACACCCTTGAGTTTAGTTTCACCTCATAAGAACATTTATAAATACAAAGTTAAACCTTAAAACATTTTCTGCTTAAAAATAAAACAATCTGTGTGGTGAAAAACAAAGGTATGTACAATCACATATTTAAAACTAGATGGTATAAAAAAAATTCTAGGGGTTAAAATAATGCAGAGAATTATTTTTTAAAGTTTAGCATTATTCTTATGATATAAAAAAGATGACCAGCAGTACAGTCAACTTCAAAGGCTGTTTGGTCAGTAAATAGTATTTTTTTTAAATTTTTTCCAAACATAATTTTGCTCTAACACTAAAAAAGGACTTAAACAAATTAAATAAAGTTTTATGATTTTTAGTATTAGTTTTATCCAAGCTGTCAGTTGTGTATACACTTTTATATTACTTTTTCAAAGATGGTTTCAATTATTAAATAGACAATTTCAGGAAATGTTCCCTAAATACGCACAGTCGAAAGTTATATTCAAAATTTAGCAATAATGAAAACTTTCCACTTCATACGGTATCAAAATATTTATACCAGTCAAATCAATTCTATTTGGAATAGTTTTGGATAAGTGTACCCACATTAAAATTATTGAAAACTTTAATATGCTGGCAATCATGTGGTGTGAATTTAAACCAGTGATAGAGCTCAGCTCACATGAAAGTGAATGTGTGAAATGCCTGCCAAAGTAATCACTAATTCAAAAGTTCACAGCTCACATTTGCTGGCATATTTAATTTAAATTTCCCCCATTTTCTTGGGGATATTTCAAACTAAATAACGTATAATTTGTCTGTATATCTTATTACACCATGAGTAGAACAAAAAATTGTCCTTGTGGTATGTGGGTTTCCTTCAATAATGTGTCAATTTTTTACACGTTTACAAGTATTCACTTTCTAAAGAGTTTTAAACTTATAAACTAAACTATACAGTAAAAAAATCAAACTGCACTAATAATAGTTATAATGATTACAATAAATTATAATAGTTTGTGCTAAAAATCTAATACAAGTATAAACAGCATTTGAAAAAAATCGGCATTCAAAAATTATGAAAGAGGAATCTTTTAATTTCAAACATTATACAGCTTCAATTAAAAACATATTAGATACAAAACTGGTTGCTAAACTTTTATGAAATTCTTAATTTATGATGTAGCCTATATAACTGGAATAATTTCTGCTGGTTACAGAAGTGTAAACACATCTATCCAACTTCATGGCCACTACTATAAACAGAGGTAATGTGCACACTTTCTATAAACATTCACAGTGGATGTCAATCTTAATATACACGTTAGTCAAATGTTCCTATTTTACTTGGCATATGTTGTTTTTATTTTTATTTGACAAACGTTTTATTTTCTCATATTGACAACATTTAATGAAAAGGCAGCTTAACTTGTTATTAAATTAATTATGAAGTTTTCCATTTATTTTTTGTAGCATCATTGCAGTAGTGTGCTTGTAATACGATGTTCATTGTATTTTGTGCATCATCAATCAAGAATTTTATGTTGTCACTTTTAAAACTCAAACCACCACCTCACATTTAAATTATACAAAAGCGACATTATATTGCTGGTTTCATAAGGCAAAGATATCACCTTAGGTTTGGGTTAGTATCTTTTAAATGTTATACTCTACCCCTTTAAAACATCTTTGTTTTATCATTATTTGTATTGGCTATTCAGAAGAAAATCTGAAACTTTGTTATAATTTGTAGTTTAAATATTCAAAAATATATGTTTTACATGAATAACTAAACAGCTTTTGGATGCATATTAATTATATCTTAAAATGAAACATCTCTCATAACATTATGATGAATAATAGGTATTAAAAATAAAGATATTCTCGTTCATATTCATACTAATTTTTCTTAGGGAAGAATACTTAAGTGTATTTTACTATAGCCAGCTAAGAATAAAGGGTTTATGATTCTGACTAGAGGCTGATTACAATCACAATTAAAAACTTTGTAATATCCATCAGTTTTGTTTAGCTGTACAAAATTCCACACAATTGTTTTAGTTTATTATTATATTATAATACAAGTAACAAAAACTTTATCTACTTTGGCTAGCTATGTTTACAGCTATTTTGCAAACTTTCAGTGATTTTAATCCCCATCAGAAAGCCTCTTATTACATTAAAACAGTTATTTATAAATCCCAAGTTTAACTCTTAGTCTTACTCTGTGAAATATACCACTTGTTTATTAATATTTATTGTGAAAGGTCAGTGTTCATGACTCAACCTTTTTACAAAAAAAAAAACATTAAAACTGATAATTTAAAAGTAATTTATAAACAAACGAGTTTCATTGCATGTTTAAAACAACTTGTAAAATATCAATCCATTTGCAAAATGAGTTAACTTAAAATGCATCTTACAATTTGAAGTTAGCTGTCTAAAGCAGAAATATTTAGAACATTAAGAAACTAATTAGCTGAGCCAATTACTGAAGGGACTGGAAAAATGTAATTTCTGTCTGTCTGTCTATCCGCACAATATCTAGAAAACAAACTATAAACTTGAAATTTTGCATGAAGCTTAATTTCTATATGAGGAACACTGAGTTTGATGGTGGTGCATATATCTCTCCATGGTATTTGTCTGAGCTTTAGCTATTATCTTTACATTGGTCTTATGGATAACCATGACAGTAATGGGAAAATATCAAAATAAATAAATTTATAAACAAACTCAGTACACTTATAAGATATTTTTACATGTGACCTGTTGGCACATGTAACCTAACTATTCCAACATACAAAACATTATTTTATGGTGACCTGATAAGTAGACTTTTATTATCTAAGCATTGATATGAAACTCAATGTAATAAACAAATATATGAATGTATCATGTGGCAAGAAAGACTTCAACTGTAGAATCAAAATTTTACATGAAACTTTAGTCTAAATTGACAAGAATGAGTTCCATAATGTGGCATGTCCAACTATAGAATTTAGCTTAATATCATTGAAAGTTATTACTCAATAGGCTGACACAATTTGTTTGCCAGGGAATGTGAAAAATGTCTTTTCCGTATGATTGTTGTTTTATTTGTCAATAAATGAAATGAGCTATAAACTTGACATTTTTCAGTGAAGCCTGTTAATAAGCGACATGTAGTGTGATATACTCCTAACTTGGATTAAAATATAGATGCATCACTTGTATATTATTATTGTAACAATAACTGTAAATAAACAACACGCTTGTTACTAAAATCACTATATATCATTATCTTTTGTTGTGTACCATAAAACATACCTTTTTTGGGATGCTTATTCCACAGAATGCCATATCTGAGTGTCTGTCTGTCTGCTTATTGCTACCTGAAACAAAACACTTCACATTCAATTTGGAAAAACTCAACTATTTCACTTCTAACATTTATCTAGAAGGTTTTATGTGGATAAGTTGGATCTCTAGATTGAACTTAATTATCACATTACTTCAGGCTATGTCCAGACAGTATAATTTTATACATGCAGAAATAATCATGCCCAAACCAGGGTTTGAACCCAGTTCTCTAGGGTAATAAATCACTTGACTACCAGGAATGGCTTGTTAAGTTAAGTGGATCTTTGCAGAAAAAAACTATATAATTATCGAAGAAAATTTGAAAAAATTACTTCCGGCCGGATAATACACCGGAAAAATTCTATTGATAAGAAGTTCCGACTACTTTGGATTTCACTAACTGAGGTATTATTTCATTTTCCTTAGTATATTCCGATCGGAAGTGATTATTTTTGTTTTTTTCTCGATAATTATATATTTATTAGTCGGCGTTGAATTAATAGCTAAAATCAATGCCCTAACATAATTATAAGTACCACTTTTACCTCAACCAGTGAAATCCAAAATCGTCAAAACTTGAATCTGTAGAGAGCTTTTCTTCGGTATTTACCAACCGGAAGTGATTTTTTTCTCGATAAATATATAGGTAGTCGAGTACAGTTTAATGATAACAAAAAATCGTTGTCCTAACTCAGTCAAAAATACCACGTTTACCTCAATAACTGAAGTCCGAAGTAGGTAGTTGAAGTTCTAATTATTAGAGTTTTTCAGGTGTATTTTATTTCTGACCGAAAGTGATTTTTTTCCGATAATTATATACTCGTCTACAGTGTAATGATACAAAAAATCGTCATTATAACTCATTCAGTGAAATCCAAAGTAGCCAAACTTCTAATCAGTAGAGTTTTTCCTTATTTTCCGATCGTTAGTTTGATCTGTACCCGAGCAACGCTCGAAAATTGCCCTCCTTTTCTAAAGGGTTTTCAGCCGTCAGTAGCCCAATGTCCCCGAAGGGGTGTTTCATTTTCTCCACAGAATATAATTGTGTCAATTATACGCTTGAGTGAAGCTCTGTTTTGTTCTTTTTCTTTCTTATCCAGTGAATCCACTTCACTTTGGTGCCTTCTACTCGGCCAGAATCGAACTTCGTAAAGTTTCTGTAGCTATACAAGAAAATTTGTGGTACTAGAGTTGCTGTGAGAGTTGAATTTACCAATTAAATCTTTCCACTTTCTACATGGCGCAGTTACTAAAGCTCCATATTTTTGGTATTTACCTTTTATCAGTGAACTCAATGGCAAATAACACAAAAAACGTCCCCTGGATCCCCCGGTTTCGGACCCCCCCCCCCCCCGAACGAAATTTCTGGCTACGCTACTGGTATATACATGTATAGAAAATGAAAACAAACTTAAGAAGTATTATAAACCGCTAGTGTATCTACAGATCACCAAAACAGCAATGGCTGATATCTTCTATATGACATGTGATTATCCTTGCAGGCTCTCCACACTCATATAATGAGTAGATATGTATATTCCAAGTGGTAGATCCTATCCTGGAAAATTTGGAAAATATGAAATCTCAAAAGTGATTTCTAGATTTCTGAAATACAGGAGAAAATTTCCCACACAATGCAAAAGTGCTCATTTTGTTAAAGAGGGATACCGATAACACGTCTCACCTAATCGTTCTAAGTAAAGTTATTAAAATTGACCACCAACAAAAATAAGATTGTTTTCATTATGTAAATTTTGAATTTACAACAAATAATTTTTTTAATCAGATATGATAAATAATTGAAATATGAAGAGCCAATATTGATGCCCTTACTACCTGTAAACTCTACAATAAAAAGGAAGGTGGTCATACAGCACAAGAAGTAATAATAACATACGAGTAAACCACAGTTTGTATGCTAACAGGGCTGTTGAGAGAGTGTTACATTTAATAAACTGCCAATTTAACCAAACAACTAAATGCCCATTTATCTGATGCTAGCCTGCTGTGAGGTTAATTACGCGGTGTCAGTATTGCAGTTGGCTGTTCCGCATGGACGCTCAGTCACACAGACTATGCAACTGCACAGCAGCTTTCTGTCATTTCACCAGAGTTCAACGTCCTTTCAAGTGGGAGATGAAGTTTTGCATTTTGAGTTTGATGGTTCCACCACAAATTTCTCAAAAAAGGTCTTAATGAATTTTTATTACCTATTACAAAATTGATACTGTTAGCATTAATAATTTAATGTAGTATATTTGGCTAATACATTTAAAGTAATTGAATGTAGTAGATTTGCAATAAGAAAAGTAAATGAAGTAATGTTCAATATAAATTTTAAATTACTACTTGTATATCCTGAAAACTTTAAGAGTATTTATTTAAGAAAATGATACACAAATTACCTCATAATATAACTGCCCACTGCTCTATTCGGTGGTGTTTGTGTGTGTGTATGTATGTATATAAATACACACACACACACACACACACACACACACACACACACACACACACACACACACACACACACACGTGTGTAATATATATGTAGGAGGGATTTAATACACTGGGGGTTTAAAATACTATAAAGAGGTATTCCTGGGTTTCTCTTTAGACTCAAAAAGTAGACTTAGTAATGTTACTTTAGAACTGTGTATGAATGTGCCAGTGTTTACTATATCTATATAAGTGTTTACAGTAAACTCTGGACCATCCCCAACCTTTCAGTCCATGAAGCAAAGCTTTATGTTTTGTGTAATAAGCACAAATTCAGCACATAATAATAAATAGTTCAACCCACTGGGATCTATAAACTTTAATTCTTCAAATTTTTAAAATCTTAAACATTTAAGTTTTTAACAAAGTACGTTTTGGATTGAATTATTTGAACCATTTCAGTCAGTAAGTATAGATGTACTTATGTAGTGTATTATGTATTCAGTCATTTACTATTATATAGCCGAAGCTTAACCCCTTAACAGTTTTCTTTTTCTACCTTAAACTATGTCGTTTTGATAATTTTTTGCTGTTTTTACAGAGACAAGTTTGTAGAGTTTAAATACATACTCTGTTATGAAAGAAGTGTCTTTTTTTATTTTTTTGCTATTGTTTATTTATCATCTTCTTAGTCACTTTCACTGAACATGATCTACTCATCATAAAATATACTAAGCCAAACGTCTATCTGTAGGTCATATATTTCCATAGTACAATAAAAACTATAAATAAAACCATAAAATATTCCAGGATGGGTAACATACAACAACAACATGCGGTAGCTATCTGCACTGTAATTACAGTGAACTGATAAAAGACCAAGGATAGAAATGCTTCTTGTGTAATATTCTGCCAGAAAACATAATAAAACAGGAACAATATAACGATCTGTACTATTACGCCAGTAGTACATTTTCACACAATCGCTATGAACGTAATATTACGTCACTGTTAAGAGGTTAATAATAGACTTGAATAAATACATCAATCATAAATTGAAATAGATGTCAGTTTACCACCCATACTATAAACTCTGCTTAATGAGAGAAACATGCATTTGCTAATTGGCAGTAACAAGTTACTAATAGATACATTGTATTTTTAAAATGTCTTTAGAAATTTAATGAGTCTCATCAATATTACAGTTATCAATTAATAGTCCAATAACCAAAGGCAACCAAAGGAATCCTGTACTATTATATGTAGAAAGAAATAGGTGATTCCAGTCTCGGCTATACAGGGAGGCACTTTCCAATGTCAAATTTCACCCTTCGCTCCCCGCCCCCCTGGACACGTTTACAAAGCTCTCTGTCAACCAAGAGCATGTCAAGTATCATAAGAAATAAAATTAAAATATGCCCTAGCTTCAAACCATCTCCGAAATTCCATTCCCAATTAGTACACCACCATCCTCAATAAAACAAGAATATAGGTATAGTAATAAGATACTAAAGCTTATGTAAAATTTAATATTATTCAGCAAAGTGGTGGCTAGTTTATGGTAATAATATTTGAAATAGTGTTTTGTTTATGAAATGAAGTAGATTTATAAAATGAAATAGATTTATTCATTTTGGGTAAGTTTATTTTACAATTGTAAAAATGTACTTTTGTTATAATAGGTATTTTTGTAGCCTATATTCTTGATCATGGTTGATCAAAGTTATGAGTTATTTATTGGTATATATCTCATTCAGTAAGCTGGGCCAAATATGTTTTCTTCTTTTTCTATTTGTATTATTATTTGTTTAATTAGATTTCATTTTTATACTTTATTACTAATTTATCGAATTTGTACTACTGTTATGCAAAACACTGTTGGGTTGTGATTGTTTAGCAAAACTCTTAAAATTGGAACTAAAACAAATATGTAACTATATTTAAATGATCATAAAAAAAAAATCTTCTATACTGTTACGTAAGATTATATATTTTCGTTATCTGCAAAAGTAAAAGTAAATTTATTTGTAATACAAAAAACATCTTCACTAATAGGCACATTAAGGGCAGAGAAAAATACTAGGAACACAACACAATCAGATTTCCTTGACACTGAACTTTAATCTCAGCCGGTAGGGATCAGACAGAGCCAACCTTTTTCAATAATAGGCACATTAGGGGCATTTAGAGGTACTAGGAGCACAACACAATCAGATTTCCTTGACACTGAACTTTAATCTCAGCCGGTAGGGATCAGACAGAGCCAACCTTTTTCAATAATAGGCACATTAGGGGCATTTAGAGGTACTAGGAGCACAACACAATCAGATTTCCTTGACACTGAACTTTAATCTCAGCTGATGTAGGGATCAGACAGAGCCAACCTTTTTCAATAATAGGCACATTAGGGGCATTTAGAGGTACTAGGAGCACAACACAATCAGATTTCCTTGACACTGAACTTTAATCTCGGCCAGTAGGGATCAGACAGAGCCAACCTTTTTCAATAATAGGCACATTAGGGGCATTTAGAGGTACTAGGAGCACAACACAATCAGATTTCCTTGACACTGAACTTTAATCTCAGCCAATTTAGGGATAAGACAGAGCTGTCCTTGACTGAAATTTAGATCTGCTAGAGAATTACAGGAGCCATCAGGTTTAACCAGTAGTAGGCAGAAGCCGAGGTTGCCAATCACACAGTGTCTGTACAAGGAAGTATTTTTGAAGAGAATTAATTAGTAGAAGTAAATTTATCTTCTTCATCAAATCCTTCTGCCAGGAAGTTTTCAGATCAAAATTGTCATTTGATAAATGCTAAGTACATTATTTTTAGAACATTCATTTTTAAGTCCATTTCTTAGTATTCTATGCGATTGTCTATTTTACAACAGATAGGGGTTCTTTCTTTATAATTTATGTAAAGTAACAATTACAACAGTAAAGGAGAGTATTGCATAGGAGGACAATGTTTTATTTGTTCTAAAACATTATACTTCTC
Source organism: Homalodisca vitripennis (assembly GCF_021130785.1). Lineage (NCBI taxonomy): Eukaryota > Metazoa > Arthropoda > Insecta > Hemiptera > Cicadellidae > Homalodisca > Homalodisca vitripennis. The sequence goes on from NC_060207.1 coordinate 65,823,590, forward strand.
AATTTTATAATCTCAAATTTACAGAGTTTTTTGAAAGATTTGCACTTGAATTAATTAAACATAAATTACATGTATTTTCTGTACTGTAACCAGAATGTTTAATGGGGGGCGCTCCCCTAAAAGGAGGCGTACTAAGACAAGATTTTAGCAAAAACTGTTCTAGCCAATCTCTAAGACTGTTGGAAGGAGAGATGACCTTGGGGAAGGAAGGAGGCAATCTGGCCATGATTGTAGGCTCAGGGAGAGGGCATCACAGTTTTAGAATGAAGCCTGAAATGTGTTAATAAAACAGATGCAATATACACTCACTTGTATTATAATATGTAATTGCAATAAACTGTGTTCCCACATAAATATTGTTAGTTACAATTTAGAAAAGTATAGAAATTATAAGTATAATCTGACAAAATGTAGAAATTATAATTTTGTCATTATTAACTTCTTATATTTTTGGTAGGGGGAGGGCATCGAGGCTGGGCAAACCCTGGACACCACCAACCATAGGAACAGCCCTGCCGATCTCAATGCATTACTGGGCATTGGAAGGATCTAGATTTGTCAACACCTCCCTTTTTCACCAGCTTTAATACATTTCCTGCATTGTTAAATTTGTTAATTTGTCACACATTGCGACGTGAGTAACAAGTGAACCATAAAGATGCATTATTTCAGTGTGGAATGGTTCACCGGTCTCATGAAAATGGCGGAACTGTGGCATCTAATAATTTTGAGTAGGTCAACACTCTAGGTGAAATGGATGGAACTACCCGATTTTACTTTATTAGGGAGCGCCACTGTATACGATGTTTACTTTTTAACTGTGTGAGTTACTCGTGATTCAAGGCACACACCTTTATTATCAGTTAAACCAATATTAAATTATTGAATGACAAATCTAATGATCTATTCTGTACCTTGAAGGCTGATACAATAACGTAGCAGACAATGATGCCAGCTGACATCGACATGAACAAGGGAATTAACTGTGCATAGTTGAATCACAGTTGGCTCATATGTAACAACAATTTATTGTAATAATTATAATTCTATCCCACTTCCAACCAAAGCTACTTAAATTCCCAATTAAATTGTTAACAAACTGTAAAAATCATGTTTCACAAAATAGACTTGGCTTGTTGAAATCCTGCTGGAATTAAAAGTGTACTAAAAGGGGCATCATGTCACAGTGACCTTGCTAAGGCATGAATTGGCAATAGACAACCCAATTAATTCATGAACTCATAGCAACACTGGAAGCACTAATGCAAATAGTGACAATTAAATAAAAACTGTGAAAGATCTTTGAGATAACTTTTCTTTTTTGTATAATTTGAACTTTTGTGGTAAAATTGTGAATTTATTGGGTTGATCAATCTAAACAAAGTTTAACACTCAGGCTCAATTTTAAAAATTTGTTCATTGATTTACTCTTATTTTCCAATATACATAATATGCCAAATTTATAGAAAAGAGAATCTCTTTATGAAAAATTGGATCTTTAATAGCATAAAAATTATAATATGTAATAACTGCTGAAAATTAAATTTCCTTATAATGAAGAATATACTTGACGGTCACACTCAGAGTGACGGGTGTGTGTTCACAACACAGGCAACGGGGACCGACTAGCAGACTCCGTCTCCGGTGTTGACACACCGCGTCACCCTCAGTGTATTGTAATGTAATTAAATGTAAAATGCTATAAATTTAATACAAGTAATTTGAAAAATGTTATTCATTCTCATGTTGCATAAATAATGTTATCAAAACTTAAACTGATATTAGTTTTGATTGTGCAATAATTCATAGAAAAAATTCAACCACACGAATCTAAACTGAGGGCAATCTAGTTGCTATTCAAGCATCTTCTGAGGTATATTTAACAATACTGCTAAACAAAGTGTGATGTTACAAATCTCCGATTTTGTCTTCAGATAAAATAACTTTGTTTGGACCTAATTTTCAATGTTGAGAATTAAAAATTTGTATTCGTTCTTTCTTATTGAATGGCTCAAAAATGTGTCTAATAACAGTACAACATGAAGTTGAGTTAATTTTAAACGATTTGAAGTTAGTTGATTTTAATTGTTCTAATTAAAGTTAGGTTAAGTTAGATTACAATACAACACAATGTAGACTTTTAAACAAGCAACACTAGAGATAAAAACAAAAAAGAGGCTGGTTGGCTGTGGATAATTGCAATAATGAATGTAGATACTTGTCACAGTTTTTATTATGAGTTACACAAGCAGCTATTTCAATAGTAGTAGGGAAGGAAATAGGGAATGCCACAAATGTACGTAACTATGCAACAGGTTATACAACCTTCAAAGGCGAAGGTCATATTTAATAATATTCTTACAGTGAAGTTCTCATCATATATACAGATATCATCTAAATCTTGTATATAAGACTTCTTTCATAATCTGACTGCACAATTTCTGATACATTTAATATCATATATATGTTTTAATATACTTAAATTAGGAAATTTATTTGATATTAATTTCTTATGATAATTATTTAAGTTACATTTTTAAAGTTAAAAAATTTGGAACTTGAAATTTAACAGCAGACAAATCTGATTTAACAAACTATTAGCAAAGTGACATTCTAGAAGCTAATGGCCTATTTGCACTGTAAAAACACACAACAGTGTATTTCTTGAAATTAGCCATGCTAGTTTTGGTGCAGGTCAAAATGGGAGGGTATCAAGAATCGAAAGCGTGATTTGTTTGAAACCAAGCGTCAGACACAAAAATAATACTTATATTTCCATCATACAACTAGATAAAAAAGGCAAAGTGCCACTTTAAGGGTCTAACTGTATATATTTAGCTGACCCTGATTTAACATTCATTTACAAAAAAAACCTGACAGTTGGTTTTAAGCATATCAAGTTAAAAATACAATTTGAGAAAACAAAATTATCATTTGATATTTTTAAACCTTTTGACACAATTCCGAGCACCACAGCTGGTAATTGATTTCTTTCTTAGGAAAGAAATAAATCTCTATTAATTTCAATAAAATCAATATTGTGTGCTTATACAGTTCAAAGAGATGTTCTACTGCTTTAACCTTTTTATTAAAATTTGTGTCATCAAATAATAGTAATAATTAAAATCGATAGAAAATAAATATATTTGGTTATTACTGATAACATCCTATTAATATTATAAATGCAAAAGTACCTTTTTTGTTTGTTTTGCTTTCACACATACACTATACAACCGATTGTACTTAAATTTTCCATGGATATTTTAAAAGGTCCCTGGGATGATTACAGGCCTATTCTTATTTTGAAAATCCTTCTGGAGTATGCCCCACTGGTCTCTAAAGCAGTTAAAAATCCCATCTTGGTCTCTAACGTTGTGAAATATTAAATAAAGAGCCTGTTAAATGTAATCAACTGTTTTGTGTAGACATTGTATTATGACAGCACGACCATGTTTCATTAATTTAACTACTATTTTCAATTTGTTCTTATTTGAAGAGTGAAAACATAACAAAAGTAACAATACTTCTTATTTCAACACCGTGGAAACAAGGCAAACTAATAATTAATTTATTATAGACTTTACTTAATGTACTAAATTGTGAATATGTACATTTAAGGTATTGAATTTTGTTTCCTTGGACATTGTGGAATGGCATATAGAAGCTGAAGAAACAAAAAGAGTGACTGGGCAATTGCATCATTTAACAAACCATTCGCTCTATGACTACAATATAAGGAAACAAGTGAGTGCAGTGAATCTGTGATTCTAGCAATGCGTGAAACACTAAATGCAATTATTATGATAGAGAATCATTGAGGGGACATCACATCCATTTCTCACTGATGAGGTATACAATACTCCTTAAGTATATGTATACTGATATAATCCCTGGACAAAGAAAAAAAATCATATGGATGAACAATTTAATAATGTAAGTATTATTGATGTTGATTTTAGATTTTAATTTTCAATAACAATATCTATATCTATACAATTCAGAAAACTGTACTGCTTTGTATCCAATCTCATTACAAAATTATATATAGCAAACTTCGATTTAGCATTGGAAATATAATAAATTTGAATTAGAAGTGCAAACCTGAAATAAGATTTACTCACAATTTTGCTTAACCTCTCATCCTCTTAATCATGAGCACTGAAAAACGGGTACCTGATATATGAATAATTCCATGTTTTAAATATCATAGGACCCTATTGTATTACACCACAAGTACTTTGATTTAAGAAAGCTATTCACTAACTTCGACTTTGGAGTTCATCTAAATTTGTCTAAAATAGTTCAAATGTTACTGAAATCATAGAAGCTATTCAATCAAATACACAGAATTTCATATATAAATAGTGGCGAAGCCACAGTATGTGCTAGTTTTGTATATTTATAAGCCAGACAAATTAATTAATTTATATTGGTTAGTTTATCACAGCAATTTGGCGAGCTTAGAAGGAATTCCATTGACTAAACTGGTAACTTGTAGTGGTAATAGGAGACATAAACAGTCATGCTTGGCTGGCCAATACACTGAGTTTGGAGCATGTTTTGGTGAATAACACATAAGCCGAGGTACACCACCACCACCAGTGTAACCCTAGGCTGGGGCAGAGTGACCTACATCTCATCAAGTGTTAAGGTCTATATTGAAAATTCTGCTTGAGTAAATTCATTATTTCCATTGTCACAACTTGTTTTCATATTTAACAGTATTTGGCCACAGGATTTGAGTTATGAGGTTAAACAGACAGTAGCCGATTTGACTTCTTAGTGTTTGACAAGCCTACTCATTTATCATTTATTGTTACGGAAACTTCAGATTTTGCATTTTGCCTTGGCTTGTTTTGCTGCTTAAATCTTTTGTTTAGGAAAGGTTATTTAGAGTATAGTTTGATAGTGTTTCTTCTGAGTTTAGTTTCTAAATAAGAAATGCCTTAAAGCTCCAGGTTTTGACGTGTAATTCTTCTTGAATTTATTATTCTTAACTAAATAATATCTTTTCTTTCCTGCGAGGTCTAATTTTATTTTAACAATATTAAAATCTCTACTGGTTGTCTAAGTACCAGATTATTTTAATCTGTATATAGCCATTGATTCTGCTTTTATGTGAGTTGAAATTTATTTGTATCTCGGATTCTTATCAAAGTTATGGTAGCTACTTTTAATCATAAAATTAATCACTCCTTAATTTTTAAATGGGATTAGTGGCTGTAGGATCAAGACACACAAGACACAAGCAGTGTTTAAGTGCAGTCACTAGATATGGTGTGCATTCATTTTACTTTTAGACATCAATAATCTTTTTTTGTCTTTCTCTTTAAAATCAAATACTACTACAGTACAATTTTTACACTAATCACAATTTTCAGCTTTACAAACTGACATATCCAAATATTTATTTCAAGATAATTGGAATATTTCAGGATGATTGTAAAAAATAAAGAATGTCTTATTTTAGTATTTTACTAGGTGAAGTTAGGACTAAGAGGAACCCCCCCCCCCCCAAAAAAAAAAGATTGTATTGGGTAAACGAGGAATAGCTTTATTAAAGAAGAGCGATTATTTCTTACCAAATGTAGACTATAAAGAGCTCAATAATGGCAACAAATAGCGAATTCCAGATTTATATGGTAATTCCATTTAGCTTTAGATGTAAATTCCATGCATTTCACACGTGAGGTGGCGTGAATATTTTTAAAGCATAATAGACTTACACTATTTTCTCTCAAACATGAAACTGACTTGTTGTTTGTCGTAATATTTTATTTAATCCTAAATTCAGTTAATCTCCTTGGTTTAAAACTGTCAAGTAGGTACTTGTTCAATGAACTATTCAGTTTGATCTTTCCAGGGTCACCTGAGTTCTAGAGTTTGAACAATCAGCTTTGGGTTTTAAAACATTCAAAATAATTTTAGTCACAGCCTTTTAAAATATCATTTTTGACTATAGGAAAAACACAAGAAAACTAATGTTTCCATGTGGAATTGTAAACATTTAAAATAATATTTTGGGTATACTAACCCCACAGAAAAACAACTAACGATAAGGTTATATGCAAATTTTACAGTAGACTATTTACATGAAAGATGACTGAAGAGAATTACCTACATGTTTCTTATTTATATAAAAAGTTATGTGTTTAAGTAATATAAACTTAATTTTCTTAAATTATATTTAATTAAAGATATATAATTTCTTTTAAAAATATGTAATTTTCTGGTCATAATTCCTATTAATATTATAAAATGGAGCATAATAGTTAGTTTGATAATAGAAAAAAAACCATATATACATTCATATTATATTGAAAAGGTCACGTTAAATGTGGACTCATTAAGATTTGTTATCGTAAGGATGAGGGCTACACTAGCAGCAGTGGTGTACCTCGGCTTATGTGTTATTCACCAAAACATGCCCCAGACTCAGTAAATAGTGCTGCAGAGACCAGGACTGTTTATGTCTTCAGTGACCACTACAAGTTACGAGTTGTGCTAGGCAGGTTTCCTGCTGGTCTTCTATCTTGTAAAGACTAATTCAAATATATCTTTGATAGGTACTGTTATTTTTCATTACTTTATATTTGATACTGTTACTGTCTATATCCGTTTGGACAGAAATGTTATTGTTCCGTAAAAGAATTAATTTGTTCCACAAATTTTACAAGAATAATTTTCCATAAACTGGGAGAGCCAATATCTGAGCGGTCCAAGACATCGGACTTTTGGCCTGAGTTAGAGATAGTGCAAGTCCAAATCTTGACTGTGACTATTGCAATTTTTATCAGTACCATTGACCTTTTATTGCATCGATTCTGTTCCTTTTTCTGTATGATAGGATCCTCGCACAGGCCATTGACCCTTGAGGACATGCTAAATAAGGCTTAAAAGATCGGCCTTTTTAATAAAAAAAAACTATAGTAAATACTTTTCACTGTAAAAAAGGCTTGCCACACAGTTCTCATCCTATAAACCTACAAGGTACGAGTACACCACACCACTTGTCATGTTATAGGTTTTGCTGAGGTTCATTGCATAATCTGTGTTACATATTTCGTAATTAATAGATAGACTGACAAACAATAATATGGAAAAGAAATTTTATATCCCACTACAAACAAAAGAGAAATTGTGTCAGCCTACTGAGTGATACGTTTCAACAACGCTCAGCCAAATTTCATGGTTGGACATGCTTTGTTTACTAATTTATTTATTCTGATATTTTCTCGCTGTAATCATGATTACCCATAAGACCAATGAAAAAGTATTCACTAACGCTCAGCTAAATCCCATAGATTGACATGCACCATCATCAAACTCAGTGTTCCTAATATAAAATGAAGCCTTATGCACAATTTCAAGTATATAGATCAGGTTTTTTTAGATATGGTATGGACAGACAGACAAAACAGAAATGAAATTTTTCCAGCCCCAGGATAGGCTTCGCTGATGCTCAATCAATAAACCGTAGCTTTCTTTTGATTTTGATTGCCTCCTTTGTATATAATCCAGAAAACACTAACATTTTTCTTATTACAAAATGTAGAATATAATAAAAACATAGTACAGTAAATACTTGTTTTGCAGTCAGCTAAACATTACGTTGATTCATAAATGTGCAAATACAAGAAAAGAGATTATGCAGATAGTTTTATGAAATAAATCTAAAATAAATCATCCTTACTTCAGGAGGAAACTACTTAACATACGATCATAAGAACTGCAACAAAAGAGAGGGAGCTTACAAAAACTTGTAAATACAACAAAATAGTTTATGTAGATAGTTTTGTTTTATCAATATAATCTAAATCATCCTTACTTCAGGAGAAAAATACTCAACATACTATTGTTAGAACTACAACAAAAGAGAGGGAGCTTACAAAAACTTGTAAATACAACAAAATAGTTTATGTAGATAGTTTTGTTTTATCAATATAATCTAAATCATCCTTACTTCAGGAGAAAAATACTCAACATACTATTGTTAGAACTACAACAAAAGAGAGGGAGCTTACAAAAACTTGTAAATACAACAAAATAGTTTATGTAGATAGTTTTGTTTTATCAATATAATCTAAATCATCCTTACTTCAGGAGAAAAATACTCAACATACTATTGTTAGAACTACAACAAAAGAGAGGGAGCTTACAAAAACTTGTAAATACAACAAAATAGTTTATGTAGATAGTTTTGTTTTATCAATATAATCTAAATCATCCTTACTTCAGGAGAGAAAAATACTCAACATACTATTGTTAGAACTACAACAAAAGAGAGGGAGCTTACAAAAACTTGTAAATACAACAAAATAGTTTATGTAGATAGTTTTGTTTTATCAATATAATCTAAATCATCCTTACTTCAGGAGAAAAATACTCAACATACTATTGTTAGAACTACAACAAAAGAGAGGGAGCTTACAAAAACTTGTAAATACAACAAAATAGTTTATGTAGATAGTTTTGTTTTATCAATATAATCTAAGTCATCCTTACTTCAGGAGAAAAATACTCAACATACTATTGTTAGAACTACAACAAAAGAGAGGGAGGTTACCGAAAACAACACTGAAGGGATGAGTACTGAAGCAACATTTTAACTCTCTTTAAAGATTTCTTCAAGGAACTTAATAAATCTAACTTGTCTACCCAAAAATAGTAAACATCTATTCATTCTAACATTGTAAAAGTCTTTCTCTGTAAACTAATGGATATAGCTTCGACTCTCTAACTGAGAGATCACATGTTTAAATCTAGGGGAGGTCCAATCCTGTTGCTGAGGCTTAAAAGATAGTAAAAAACTTTGTATAATCCTTTACACTATTTTTAATCCTGATGATAGAGATAATTCTGGCTACTTCCTGATTGTATATCTTTTAATTCCATGAAACACCCAAAACCAAGCTTGTTAACACTCCTGACAAAACTTAAATCCAATACCACATTTTAAATAAAAACCTTTAGCAATACCACTTTATCTTTTAACATTCTAATAAAGAATAATAATATACCAATTAATAAATTTTGCAACAAATCCAAATTTCTTTTTTTATTATTTGTAGATAACACAGTGTAATTTAATCCCAGTACAAGTAGTAACCATCAGAGCTCTGTCTGTTGTCACTTTATATACTGTCATGTGAAATTAATTTGTAATTTTTTAAAAGTGTATTGGAGTGAACAAGAAAACACCAGGACAGAGGTGAGAAAAGTACGAATATGTGCCTTGTAGTGTTTTTCATTTATAATTGAAGAATAGAGCCTAAAAACAACACTTTCCATTTTATCTGTGAATACCATTCATTGCTTTTGTAAGACATTATAAGTCTACTTCAATAACAAAAAGTTTATCTGCTTATAAGCTATACTGGCATGACATGGTTTTCGGTTGTTCTTTAATATTCCAATATTTCAGGTTCCGCTTTTAACATGCAGATAAAGTTTAAAACTGTGTTATAAATTGGTACTCCCCTCAGATCAATTAATGTTTCACTTCAGAAATTTAGATTTTTGTCTCTCAATACTAATAAATTGTTAAAATACTGTGATGGTTAGTAATTTATATTTAATTTGGAGTGTTTTTATGAGAAAATCTATAATGTGGTATTATGACTATTGTTTGCTGGTGCAACTATTAATTAAGTAACAAGCATTTGTTGTTAGTTTACTAGGTGGTAGGTAATAAATGTCATCCACAAGCTTAGCTGACACTTATCATTTTTATTATTGTTAGCCAATATATGTTTAATACTTTTCTTTAATATTTTTATAATTAATGCTTGATGCTATATAACTTAGCCCACAACTAGAACATCTTAATCAGCACAGTTTTTGGCATTGGATGACACATCTTCTCACTGACTGAGACATAATCAAATTTTCCTTAAAATATAAGGAATTTTAAATTTTAAGTCAATAAATTAATTTTGATGAGGGTATGTAGCTATAATATTATGTTTGATTTAATATATTGGTATCAAACATTTCTGGGGGACAAGCATGATATTGACAATTACCTGCATTTAAAACATTATTGAGTGATGTGTTCTCAAACAGAAAAAATTACAAATTTAAAGGACCACTTCATGTTCAGCAGAGATTATTAGAAGTAAGAAAATTCAATAAGTTGTGAGATACATGGTTTTAGGCCTGTGGAATTTGAAACGCCATGTTTGATCAGAATTTATTTAAACACTGCATGATATGAATGAAGTTTAAATTTACTGTCCAAGGTGGGTGATTTATAGGCAGTAATCCATTCTAGATATTTAGAAATTATTACATATTATTTTTATTCATACTACAGTTTAAATATCAAAATGTTTCCTATACAACCCTCAAAAACAAAACAAAAAATATTGAAATTCTCAAATTATTAGATTTATTGAATCTAAGAGTAACTTAAATTTGTATATATCCTTAACTCAAAGATTCTCAAGTATTAAGAACAAGAAGGAACCCATTAACTTAACTCTAATTTGTATTAGCCACTGAGTGAACAAGCAGATATGGTATGCAATAATATTTATTGAGTAAATCACCAAAGTTTTGGTGAATAACACACAAGTCACAATACCAATGCTACTCTTGGAACACTCTTGATAACCTACCTTAATGAGATCACATTTGAAATTATTCTTTTCGTGTAGACTGGGTAAATCATCCCTAATTTTGATTTAAATTTCCTTCTTTTAATCATCTTTTAAAAATTGTTTTGGAGGGAAATTGTTCAGATAAACTTTTTGACCAGACTGATATAATTAGCCTTTTATTGTTTTGTTGCTGAAATCTACAAATTCTTGCAGAAGAATATACAATTTAATGTGGTCTAACAGACCATCCTGTCTGTGCTGGTTGACTGACTGGGTCGAACCAATGTTCACCAATTTCTGATACCCAAACAGGATAACAATCTTGGATGTGTAAACTTTTCTGTGATACCATATTGAGAGCTAATGTATATATAGGCTTCTAGCCAATGTGAGAATATCAATAATTCTTGAATTAGTAAATTGAACTGCTTTCATTTGGGATCTCATCCTTGGTTTCCACGCATTTGTTTTCGCTTAAAGCACTAGCATACAGTAGCCAGAATTTCCAAAAAGGGAAGTTTTACTGGGATAGTTGACAGGAATTGTGGTGATGTGAATTATAAATTAACTTGTTCGCAAATATTTCATTCTCATAATGTAGATTTATTTTTCACATTCTTTTATCTTTGTGATTATATTATAAAGTCACTGTACAAATTCTCATGGAACAAGGGAAAGACTGTGATCGCCATAACTACATTTAGCTTCATCACTGACTAAAAGTACGATGTCTTCCCCTTGGCTTATCTTTGCTAGTTTTCTCAGAAAGGACAAAATTTGATCCAGGTTCAGACAACCACAGCCATTAAAAAAATATCATAGACTTCAAAAATGAAACACTAGTTCTTTTTTATAGTTAAATCTGTTAGTGCTAATTATAATTATGTAGAGGCTGTGGTTAAAACTGAATGTCACTATGCTCCTGATCTTTCTTTTAATTTATTAGAATTCATGGGATGTTTGAAGCAATTTATGAGGGTAGAAAACGAGTTCTGAAGTGTAAAGCTATAATTATCTGTTATCAGTTTCTGTATTGGCAGTTTTAATATTAAAAAAGATTAATGTTTAATTGTTTAGTTCATTTTATGAACAGTAACTTTTTCTAATTATTATGTAATTTACCATAAGTTTTGAGTAATTTTCAAATGTAAATTCAGATGCAATATGGTAAACGCTAACTGCAGTAAGAAAATATGTTAGACACTTTTCTGCTTAGACGTTTCAGAACATCATCTTGGTCCTCAATCATCCTGTTTAAATTATATATATTGTTTTTTAAGAGGTCTAGCTACTCCCTATATCCACAACGTGCAGAAATTAAGAATAACACTCAACATTTTACTTTTCCCACACAGTTTTAGAAAAGTATTTTGATTTCAGAATATATAAATGTAAATAAATATATATTTATATATTCTGAAATCAAAATACTTTTCTAAAACTGTGTGGGAAAATTAAAATATTGAGTGCGACAGAATGTCACATAAGGACGGCCAAAAAACCAACTCTACTTTATTTCTGGTTCTCTTCTTAATTCTGTACGCCTTTACTTTTTAAAATTTTAATCACTAAGATACATTTTAGTCAAATATTTAATTGACAATACTTATATCTCTCAGAGGATACAATTCCGGCAGTCAGTATACAACTATAGAATAACAACCAACCCCTTACGTAACTTATCAGTATTTAGGGTACTCACTGTTTCACGCTGCGCCAACAGCTATCCTTACACACAATCACTATTGTCAACTAACATTTACTGAAAAAACACTATGTCCGTGGATCGTCGGCACTACTGTGACAGCAGACAGTGGGTCACGCCAAAACAGGGAAATATAACGACGATGTGTAGCATGACACCTCTCGGCCAGGTCGAAACACAAGACTGGCGGCAGCGGGCAGCCGGCAAGACTAGCGACTACGGAGTACAGTTTGTGGTGGGATACGTGAAAGTGGAAGGGAGGGGAGGTCACGTGACCGTCTTGGCCTGTTGTTGGTCTACTACAGAAGGCTTGTAACAATAACATTCAATAGCAGAGTTGATAACCATGCTGAACTGACCAGCTCAACTTATGTTGGCAGCACTGAAAACACTGACTGACTACATCTGTCTGTTTGTCTTTCGAGTTGCATGTAAGTCCTACTGTACGTGCAAGTTACTTAAATTATTTCAGTCTTTTCAAAGGCAATGCAGACACAACATGCCAATACCCTAAGTAACAGCTGGAAAGTACGGGTTGACTTTCTTATGGTGAAAGTTACATAGGGTGTTTCCGCACAAGTGGTACCCATGATGGACTGCGGCAATTACAAAATAAATCATCATATGGTGTACCTACATCATTTCAGTCACTTTGTGAAAGTTAGAGATATCTTCTCATTGTTTTTGTCTAAGTATTTATTGAGATTGTGGAAATCAGTTTCCAAGCGTGCTTCTAAAGTTGAGCGGAACGTTCTTAGATTCTTACTGAAACAATCAGGGGAGCGATTACCTTAAGCTGGAAAGGGGTGTTGGTACAATGTCGGCTTAAGTGTAACAGAAAAATTTTGGAACCCAACATTTTCAAACCGAGTTAAAATTTAATTGGAAACTAGATAGACGTAACATTTGATACATAGCGTCAGAAAAATAAGCACAATAGTGAAGCAGAATAATACAATATCTCCTTCTAATATACCCTTCTGTATTTTTGTTATATTGATATAATGTTCTTCATTATATAAAGGAAAATCTTTCAAGGCGTACAGTACCATATTCAATGTCTTACTTAATTTAACATGTTTTTAGGCATTGTTTCTCTCACTTTCATTGAAAGCGTTATTTTGTTTATCGAAAACAAAGCAAGTATAATTTCCTTTCCAATTAAGGAAACCACCCTTTATTCCTTGTTGTCAGCGAAGTGTGTTGTAATAGGATCTAAAAGCCTCGCGTAGATTGTAAGACGATAGAACAAATGTTTTACAAGTGCGAGCAACAACTGGCAGGGAGTGGGACTTGTCAGATGATATAATCAGCTGTTGAATATTCTTGACAATAGATCATTCTCCTCTAACTATGATTGATTCGGTTATTTATTCATTGGCGTTTCACCACATCAGACTATATTCTGGAACAGATTTATTTCTTTGTCTTATTAATGGTGTGTATAATGAGTGTGAGTGTCCTATTAGTACTGTTATAACATAGTATCTGATGGTTCTTAGAAAAAGTTATCAATTGATAATCAAATTACCAAGATAGTTGAAGATTTCTGTTTTATAAACTTGATCGGCGCAAGAGCACACATTGTCACATGTGGCATAGCGAACAGATCCCAACCTTGTCCAACAAGAGCGATTGCTGTAGTATCAAGTGTAGTTAGGTAGCGACACCGTAGTGTTTTGTTTTGAGAACATTAAATTAGTGTTTTATATTATCAGAAATGTAATGTAAACAATGCCAAAACATGATATACTGTAGTAATTATACTTGTAGTTTTCTTTTTAGACTTTCCAGGAATACAGTGAAGTAAAAGTCTGACTACTCGAGCTGTTGGGTTCATCGAGGCTGTTTTTTCTATAAACTATTTAGGGGCATGTACAAATTACGCTGAAGAGGCTGCAATGCCGCGACGCGACGTTTGCATGGCTCCACTGGCCGTTGCTTGTTCTAGCACTACCAGTACGGGATTAGAACACGTCTATTGGTTGTAGCTGGTTATAAAGTCACGTAGTTTATTGGTTAAATACAATATTTTTATTAATAAATACTGAGTTTTTTTTGTAAATTAAGATATTTTATTGCAATCTCTGTAATATCCGAGTTTTTGTACGATGTGTATACAACGTTATAATTTTAAATTAAGTTAGAATGTACGTTAGGATCAAGAATAAAAACACTTATTATACAGTAAAGTAAAAATAAATAGTATTCATACGAAAACTTGGCTTTTGTCAAATGGTGGGAGGGGGCCTAGGTGATATCACTGCCCCGGGCGATATAAAGCCTAAATTCGCCCCTATTTTGTAAACCATACTGACTATATACAGTACTTCAAAGAGGTGAAATTCCTGCACTGAGTTTTATACAAAATATCACATTATGATTATAAGCTAGTTAACTATTATATTCAACAATATCATGATCCCATCAATTACTTAATTTAAATATAGATATATTTAATATAGATCAAATTTAACGGCTTAGTTTTTAACCACTAACAGTATTTAAAGTCCAAATAAACAGTATAGGCATATAGATCAAATGTTGTAGGTTACTAGTATCCACATACCACAACATTCGCAAATATAATATAATGTTTTACTTTTTCGTGGGCTTGTGTTTTAATCATTGCGTTAAAGGTTATTATCCCAAAAATTTATAATAGCTTGTAGCCACATTATAGCCGCCATTTTCGATTCGGTTGCGATTAACATTTATTGGTGATTTTGCAAAACCACGTACTTTGTATCATTTAATAAAAAAATCCTTAGATACTACAAATGGGCTTTGTGTTTTGGTCACAGTTATTAAGAGTGGCTCTGTCCCCATGGCACAGCGTTGAATGGTTTGTACGCTGGAAAGGTGGCCAAGTATAAGATAACCAGTTATTAAGAGTGGCTCTGTCCCCATGGCACAGCGTTGAATGGTTTGTACGCTGGAAAGGTAGCCTAGCCAAGTATGAGATAACCAGTTATTAAGAGTGGCTCTGTCCCCATGGCACAGCGTTGAATGGTTTGTACGCTGGAAAGGTGGCCAAGTATAAGATAACCAGTTATTAAGAGTGGCTCTGTCCCCATGGCACAGCGTTGAATGGTTTGTACGCTGGAAAGGTAGCCTAGCCAAGTATGAGATAACCAGTTATTAAGAGTGGCTCTGTCCCCATGGCACAGCGTTGAATGGTTTGTACGCTGGAAAGGTGGCCAAGTATAAGATAACCAGTTATTAAGAGTGGCTCTGTCCCCATGGCACAGTGTTGAATGGTTTGTACGCTGGAAAGGTGGCCAAGTATAAGATAACCAGTTATTAAGAGTGGCTCTGTCCCCATGGTACAGCGTTGAATGGTTTGTACGCTGGAAAGGTGGCCAAGTATAAGGTAACCAGTTATTAAGAGTGGCTCTGTCCCCCATGGTACAGCGTTGAATGGTTTGTACGCTGGAAAGGTGGCCAAGTATAAGGTAACCAGTTATTAAGAGTGGCTCTGTCCCCATGGTACAGCGTTGAATGGTTTGTACGCTGGAAAGGTGGCCAAATATAAGGTAACCAGTTATTAAGAGTGGCTCTGTCCCCATGGTACAGCGTTGAATGGTTTGTACGCTGGAAAGGTGGCCAAGTATATAAGGTAACCAGTTATTAAGAGTGGCTCTGTCCCCATGGTACAGCGTTGAATGGTTTGTACGCTGGAAAGGTGGCCAAATATAAGGTAACCAGTTATTAAGAGTGGCTCTGTCCCCATGGTACAGCGTTGAATGGTTTGTACGCTGGAAAGGTAGCCAAGTATGAGATAACCAGTTATTAAGAGTTAACGCCCCCATGGTACAGCGTTGAGTGGTTTATACGCTGCGAAGGTGGCCAAGTATTCAGACAACCAGTTATCAAGAGTGGTCAAATGGTACAACGTTGAGGACAATAAAGTTATCTTCTCGTCGTTCAGGATGTCCTGATGCGATATTTGACACTCTATGAAACGAAGTTCGTTGTGAGTTGGCCCTAATAATATTTCAGCTTTTAAGAGGTATATTTCACAAAGTTTTACAAGGTATATACTCAGTAGATGGATTGCAATGGCCACCAGATCTGCAGGAACTGTGCGGAATCAGGTAATCAGCCCATGTCCGGATGTCTCCCACTTGCAGGAATCTCACAAGTGAAGGTTGTGCTATAACAGAACGCAAGTCCTGGCCACTAAAACTGACCACTAGTAGGTCGCAGGAGTGATTTCGTTTCCTGTTCGCTGCCATGACTGTAATCTGCTGGCCCGTCCCCGATCTTCTACCTGCTGGTTTAAACATTTATATCATTGTAATATTTACTACTTTATACATTTAAAAATCGCCCAACCAAACATTGATTGAACCATCTTAAATAGAGGTCAGTATTGTGAATCTTTTATAAAATTTTTTCTTGCCTTATATATATATATATATATATATATATATATATATATATTAATGTTCCTAGTTTCCGTTTATTGTGTTGGTAACGCACAAACTTCAGCGATTATACGCTATTATACATTATTACACTCACAGAAAACACATACAGCTGGCCGTCGAACTGTCCTGAGTCCTTAATTGGTTTTAAGGTATAAAAAACGTATCTTTTGTTTTTAATTTATTTATATAACTTTATGAGAACGTTGTCAATGTGGAAAAATTAGGAACAAGTGTTACATGTTACAGTACTGGAAATATGATTTTAATAGATCTCTATACATTTAAACGTTACTGTTGCTATGTTTTAAATATATAATGTTCGGACTCATGAACTGACGGAAACTCTTAATATCGTGTCCTTGGTCGCCCGTCTGTCTATTCAGTGGTGTAACTATGATTTGGATTTGGGAGGGGGCGGGATGTAAATCTAAAGTACATCACACCGGGGTTATGGCATACATCTGAATATATCTAAACTTCAATAAACTAGAAATATCCACTTCATAGTCAAAGATTTAACTGCGTTATGCGTTATTTCAGACAAGTTGAATATCTGTTATACGTATATTTTTTAAAGTTTGACAGCTTTTGTCGGAGGTTTTCTATCCCCCTCATCCACCGCCCCATCGTTACGCCACTGTGTCTGGTTATCCACCTGTGCGATAACTCTTGATAGTAAGGCCCTAGACTTGAACTTTGGTACATAGGTTCTTGTTGGTCCGAGGAAGTATTCTACTGATTTTGGAATCGAAAAGGCAAAATCAAAGGTAAAAATAAAACTGCAACATGTTTACATTGGTCTTACTGGTAACTGATAACGAGAAAACTTTCGTTACGTTCTGTCTGACCCTTGTATACTCCGTTGTGTATATTTACTTTATCATAAAGGTTTTACATGCAATAAAATGAACAGAATTTAATAAGACAGTAAAATTGGTTAATACACGAGGCCAAACACAGTGTTAACAGCCCAACCAATAGAGCTGCGAGTACGCAGCGAGAACGCTTGGGTCGGCGAGTGTTCAGGGGCCACAGACAGAGTATTGTGATTTAAGTCCCTATTTAAATTCCTCAGAAGTGAACTCCAAAGTCACGAAAACCACACTTAACTCATAATTACAACAATTACTTGTGCTCTCTTTAACGATCAGTGAAGCAGTTTATTCACTATCACACAACAATATCATGCCAAGCTTACCTTAGTGAAGAAGAGAATGGAGTGTGTGTGTATGAGCTTGCGACGCGAGTCTGGCTGGGCACTTACTTATTTAGAATAATATTTGTATAATTTGATTAACTGTTATAATGTCTGTCGTCACTAAAGAACTTGTAATGTCAATCGCTACAAATGTTTCACTACACTAGAATATGTACATGTTAAAATTAACATGGAATGAAAATATCACATTTGGTCTAATTGTAAAAAACAGTTCCTGGCTGGGCAACACTCTGGAAGTTAGGCTGTCAACACTTCTCCTCCTGCAACAGAGTTCACATAGAATTAACTTACAATACAACACAACTGATGTGCTAGATTATAAAATGATGCAATAAATGTCTTCAACTTTACAATAATGTTTATTTTAAAACACGAAGTAAAGCTGCAAATATTAAATGATTTCCGAGTTTATTACATTTAAAATGATGTTGATGTACAAATGCCTACGAAAAACAGTCAGTTTACATTAAGATTTTAGAAATATTCCAGCTTCTAGCAAATTGTATGGAGAGACACACGTACAGAAAACATTTACATAAGCACAACTATGGCTACTCAAAATACAACCACAGCTGTATATCTAGAGTAACATTTTACATATATTAACCTGTACTAATAATGTAGTAGTTGATTTTATATTAACAAATTAGTAATGGATATAACCCAAGAAGATAAATAATGTTTGCTACTTAGTAACACAAAGAGCCGTTGCCTAGACAGTGACCGTTCCCAAGTGTAATCGGCGGGCACAATTAACTTTGACTTTGATTTTTTGACATATAATCACTCTGTCGGAAAAGTTTCACAACCATTATAACCACATATAATATATGTAACTGTTGCCTCTCTGTAACAATTAACCATAATACAAATATAGAGTATTGCAGTGCGCGATCCGTCTGCCAGGCTCAATAACTCTGTGATTTGGCCTGGTTACTAATCTCAGACGTATTGGTTTGGACTGTATTTGGTTATAACTGCAAAAACTAAACACTAGAGATTAGTTTATTATTCCAATATACCTTTAGAAATGATTTATTAATATTGTTCAAATTTTAGACCATAGGTTATAGGCAATAAAGAGTATACAGTAGTTATAACCTATTTGTAATAAATTATGTAGAAGTCTATGTTACAGCACTTGGTGGAATATTTCCAAACTACTTGCAGCGGAATTAAAATGACAGATGAAGAATAATGTTTTAAATAATACCGGAAGAATCCAATATTACCACTGACTATATTTTTAAGTGGCTTTCTAAATATTAAAATTTGAATTTAAGAAAGAATAAATTTTCTCCAGTGAACCAGTTGTGAGGTTATGTTGACAAGATAAGTGTTTTTCCTTGATTGTTAATTGATTTACGAATGGAAATGTTGATAAAATATGTTTAATTTTATAATACACACATCGCCAAATGCCATATCATTATATCAGGAGGGATATTTTCAGATTTAAAAGCTCCCCTACACCTCACCGATTCTCTCACTGGCTGTACTGACCAAGTAAAACCCATAACAATCAGGTGTTAAAAACAACCCGAAGGCACACAAGTACATTTGCCGAGTATTAACACCACAAAGCAGCATATTATATAAAGTTCCAATATAGGGTTAACGAAAATATAAAAATAAATGTCATACAAAGTTTTGGCTCGGAATTTTATGACCTATACACATACACCTAGTTGTTGTAGTTTTCCTAATAGAGCGTATCCATACAGAAAGAACACTGCCGAAAAACATGTCTACCACAACTCATCGAGCTAAATCGAGAAGAAATCAAAGCTTTTTTTCCAGTATATCTCAATGATCCATACACGAAAGGGATTTCCTCTGCACCTCGATTAATACTGTTTAGAGTATATTTATGTGGTCTTTTGTCTATTCCAGACAGCGCAGCATACTCAACAATCAACATGGCTTCGAACCGTGTCAGCATCAGACAAGAATCTTTACTATCGAAAAATCAGGGGAAGTACTTTAGTATCTTGTGCAAAAGCTACTCACCATTGCTCAAAAAGTATGATAATAATAGTAATAATACAATAATAAGTTCTAAAGCTACTCAATAGGCTAAAAGGGTAAGACTGGCTAATATTAAATTCTAAGTATTTAAAGATTAAATACCAGTAATAATAGGATAGTTTAATTTTAAAAGAAGTAACAAGGATTTACGGAGCTCAAAATAAAGATAAGCCTTAAAAGTGTCTCGCATGAAGCTCGTGAGACTACTTCATGATAACTTTTCTAAAAATTTCAAAATGAAAAGGTCTTTTTTAAACCCATTTCATACGTTGGTAGTGTAAACAAAACAAATATGGGTAAAGCCAGGCCCTGTGTTGCTTGGATCTCGCTAGGAAAAAGTACAGAGACAAGTAACGTTCATCTATATGATTCATGGTGTGTCGTTGAAACCAATTATTTAGATTTTCCAATTTTGTTCTTGTTTGTAGTGGCTTTTCAGCAAGGCTCTTATCTCCACTGTCTCGAGCGCAAAATGAAATGTTATTAGGTAAAATATATTTCTCTGTCAAAGCAAGATTGATTAATTTACAAATGTTTCTTGGATGTTAGAAACCGAACTTATTCTCATTTTTATATATTACCAAAATAATTACGACATATCCACAGAGAAGAAACTATTTTTTTGACGAATAAAATGATAAACCGTAGAATAAATAACTTGTAGTGAGTGGGTTGCACACTCGGACAGGAGGCAGCAAGACGGTATCAGTAGGAGACCGAGAAGGTTTGGTGGGGCAATATCGATCGCTTGTGAGAGCGAGTCCCAGGTACATGCTGGCTGTGCGGCCGCCACTGCCACCGCTATTGTACGTCGTCACTCAACAATCTATACTGTAAAAACGCCTCCGATCTGACTGTAAGGCGCGGTGAACCTTCCTAACCATATACGTTATGCATGTGACTTATGTTTGTTTTTTAAGATTTGAATTATTACATTTGCTTAACGTTTCTACACAGTTACGGTTACAATTATAAATCATACATTATTATATTGCTAATACAATATTTTAAGAAAGTATTCATTAGTAAAAATACATAGCAATCTGAAACAATTTATATTAGTGTCTGAAACATTGTATTAAATTCGATTATGTGCAGATCTCAAAAGTTTTACAATTATATCTATAAAAGTAAAAAAAGAAATAAGCATTGATACAGTATGGAAACAGGCGATGCAATAGACATTAATCAAAAAGGAAACGTTATTTTTATATTATATATCTTCTTTATTTTGTATGAAAAGAGTACATTAATTCAATATATTTAACTGTATAAAATATGGATAAGACAGCTAAAGGTAATATTCGATGAAGTAAATGTCATCCGAAATCATCTTAATAAGGACATCAGCCCAAGATATAAAATAGAACAGTAACTATACTGGCGTTTCTTAAATTAACATACAAACAGATTGCATACAATATTCGTCAGAAATCTAGGCCTATTATCTCAAAAATAATTTATACTAAAACACACCTCGAAATGTGCTACAATTTGCAGTCGATGGCATCATAATTGGACTACTTTTCACGTGAAAATTGAGAATCTATTTTATCAGTAGGCCAGTTATACTAATACATATATATGGTTGGAAGATGTTTATACCTAAAGTAATAAAAAATAAATAGTGAGAATGGAATAGGCAAGGGGATCAGACTCGAGATATGGGAAGAAATATTAGAACTGCACTGGAATCAAAGATATCGATTCTTTTCACTTCTCTCGACTCTCATACAAGTGTGGGTCAATACAAGTGAGATAAGTACTTTGTACCGCGCATCATGCGTAGCTCTTGTGTTCATATTGCTCTACAACTTGGTCAGCACATTAATTTGGCTGCCTCCAAAAATACCGTCCAGGATACATCATTTAACTACACTGAATTAGAGAAGAAATTAGTTTAGAGTAATGGTTTAGAGCACCAATATAAGATAGGTAAAGTGCCGTTAATCCTTCCTGTCCTGACCACTTGACTGTACCAGCGTACCTGGATAGATTTTCTCTCTGCACAAGGTAGTTAGGATATCGATGGCAGTTGGAGCCTGCCAAAGCGTTAATCGGGTGCTATCTAGATTATTAGATCAGTTTATAAACCAAGGGCTCGTGGTTTGCAGTCAGCAAGCATGCTTTTAAGATGGACTCTGTATACCAGTTGTAATATTCTTAAATATGTGAATTTTATAGGAATTCTTTCTATTCAAAGAAACCATAATTGGAACGGATACTGAACTAACAGAAATAACCAACACACTTTAAAGCATTCTCTTTATGCTGTATCATAATAATCAGCTTGGACATGATACATCATATATAACCTTTACATGAAACATCTTGCACGGTTTTCGATATAAATGTTGGACTTGGGTGTTCATAGATCAGGGAGACCTACAAATAGATATGGCATACATTTTGTGGCAATCGCCCGAAGAAGGAACTACATAATAAAAACATAGTCAATAGATACATTTTTGCTATCGTCATTTGATCCACATCAGTCAACCCTGTAAAACTTGACTATAGCCAAACTCAGAAGAAACGACTCCTTTTCTGTTGGTGATGACTGTTATTTGGTTGTTAGTATTATCTTGCACGCACTACAACTAAAGTTATGGTTCACAACCTAAATCAATTTTGCCAAAATATGGAATAACGTTATCCATTTATTCAAATTAAAAAATAAGGAGTTTTTCGTTTATCTTCATTTGTGCAATGGTTTTAGAAGACTGATTACATAATTTCTGTTCCATGATGAGAGAAATTCAAACTAAGGTCAATACCCAACAATTTACGAAACTAAGTAACACTGTAAGATCTCATATTTAAGATGTTAATGTTAATTTTTGGATTGAAATTAAATCTCATGAAATCTTCAGAAGATGTATGCATTGTATTCTTTGCTAATGTGGCCAATCACATTTTAGCTATGTACTTTTTATAACTGTGTCTACATTTAATGACATTAATCGTTGCAGAAGAAAGGTACAAAAATCTGGAAAAGAAATTGTTTACAAGTTTTAATGGATTATCTAGGCGAATTATTACTATTCATCTACTAGATAAAATGACGCGTCTTGTATACATCTTGTAAGACGTTGTGTTTCTGACATCTCAGCCAGTCTTATCGCTCCTTTTGGAAAGTTGTTCAGAAATTATTCATCAGCATGCGGTGGCTTATTAGAGTGCTAAGCTGTTTTTACTGCGTTTATATACCTATAATTTTATCCCCCTGATGGCATAGAGAACGGAGCTACTTTTGTTTGCAAAGGCTATCAATGTGAAGAGGTAATGTCAATTTTTCGTGTTTACGCCAAAGTACTTTTAATTTATCATGATGGTAGTTGTCCCTAATCTTTATCCAAACAAAATTTAACAAACTAATCTTTTTACAAATTGTTATAACATCAGGCATATGGTTCGTTACCTGACTGAAATCAGTCATCTTTGGTTGTTAAAAGTCTATGTTATAACATTCTTTCGTAACAAAGTGATTCAATTGCCTTATAATCTGTTGTCTCTATAGAGACTTATCTCTTAAGCAGTCTAAGAGTTGATGAGCATGGAGTTGACATGACATGTTTTATGTGATTCCTGACTTAGCGTGTCACAGTGTATGATTTGTTTTTTTTTTTTTAATCTACATTGTTATATGGTAGTATTTGAGGTAGTTATGCGAGGAAAAGCTGAGAACCGAAGATCTTGAAAAGTAGCATTACTGATCTTTTTCACTGTACGATGGCAAATGTTCGAAAACTTATGTTACCCTCACAAGCATTCTATTGTCAAAAACAGACTTTAACGGTACAAAATAAATCGTTATGAAACAAGGAAAATTGTTTTATTTGCACTTTTGTTCCGATTTTTGTTTATCAAATATCGTAATCCCGTTTAAATTTCATGACTTTCTGTGTTGAGTGATGAAGCTTCAAACGAATAAATAAAAACCCATACAAATGAATTCGTCTGTTTTCTACTTCATATGTATTACCTGAGAAAATTCTAGGTTTTCTACCTTAGATAGGAAATGGACACTTTTTGTATTGTTGTTTCTTATATGTATTTGGTCTTTTTTAGTTGTTTATTCTTTTTTTTAATCTATCTTGTATACTAGATCTAGTATCTTAGGCCTATATGTTGGTCTACCTTATTATTTAAGTGGTTAGAATAAGTCAAATAAATCTGATAACAACCTTTTTAGTTTAATCTAGAATTTACAATACCGACATATGGGAAGAGTAGGGAAATACTCGAACTTATACTCCCCCCTCTTGGTGTGGTACTAACTATGAAAGAAACTGTTCGCGAAATATGCTCACTTAGAGAGTAATTGAAAAAATTTCTACATGGATAAGGGATGTTTTACCCATCGGAGACACCACACCGAGTTGAATGTCGCGGTGGCGAAATACAGATGGGCTAAAATATTCATGAGAGACACCGGCACGACGGCGAGGCAAGTATACACTATGTATGCAGTAGTGCCAACCCCTCTGTTCTCGGGGAATTAAACTGAAATTAGCTATTAATCCAAGCTACTTCTACAGAATACGTACTAGAGGTAACCTCAAAACACACATTCCACATACTTTTACAATAATTAACTAAATTTGTCCTAACAGTTTACTTTTATGAATGTTAACATAGTTTGCCGTGAAAAGATTGTTGACAGTTCCTCATAACAATATAATAATATATACGTAAAGGTTTTAGCGTTCATTTATACCTTATTAGATTTATCGTATCATATGTCAAGTAAGGATTGAAAGAGCACAGTAAAGAATATCTGACAGACTGAAAATACAGTTTTTAAATGTTTCAATTTCAAGGCAGTTCTTTTAAGGCAGAGATTTATGTTGCTCTGCTTTGTTAAACATTTCTAATGGGAAAACAGTTCAAATGCATTTCCAAATTTAAATTCCTCCCCCCACCTAGTAATCGAAACTAGTCACCTCGATTAGTACCCGCAAGCTTACCCCTAAGCTACGTTAACGACCTATTAATGTTGAAAGCTGAAACTGTCCAAAGTTGAAAATTATACAACATCATAATATAGAGCACATATAGGTGTTTCAAACACAAACAAGTTTTAGAGGCAATATTTTTCATTACACACAAACATGAAGAGTTTATTGGACTATGTTTAGCAAATTTGATTTTGTGCTGTATAATTCTAAAACAGCTTGGTTATTTTGATACAGAATGTCAATATGACAATATCGTGATTTAGAACCAGATGTGTGAGGCTAAAAAAAGATCAGATGTTTGAAAGGACGTAATTTTTGCTGCCAAGATTATAAAACCACCAAAATGATGCAAATGATTTGTAATATTTACAAGTAAAAGAGTATTCTAGTTGTAAAGTTGAATATATGTATGCAATTTCTTGTATAATTAGTACCCTATGGCCTAATTTTGTTTTACACCATATAAATTATAAAATACATATAATTCATAACATATAAATTATTATATTGCATATATTAAAATATATAATTCAAGCAACATTTTCTGAACGCGTTTTCTTAGTTAAATATTTATTTTAACATGATAAATTATTCTAACCGCGCACACAGTCTCTTTATAATGAATATATGTCTTTTATTTCAACACACACATTGAGTAGAACACTGGATTGAATGTTCACTTGCAGAGAGAAAGCGTCTGGAAGGTCATCGCTAGACCTTGGGCCGTTCTGCTTGGATCACGACACGACAAGTAGGCTATTTTGTATAGTATGGCAGAAACCATACACAAGTCTTGTTATGTATTTGATCTCTGATACACATTCACATAAGTTTTTAGCCTCTTATACAAATTTCAAAATTAATACATACATTTGCTTTTAATTATCAGTTATTTGCAAATAAGTGGAACAGAGCATCAGTATAGTATTTAAATTTCAGTTTTATTTAAACACGAGAATTTTATATTCAAATGTAATATTGTCAACGTATCAATATTGCGGCTAAATCAGTAAAAGTGGATATAAAATAAATTTGTATTTTGCACTGGTTATATTTTCAGATATAAACATAACCACATAACATTTGTTATAACGATATAACATTTTGAATTTAGTTATAGTTATATTACATTGTTTTTTTGTCAGGCTTTGACGTAACTATGGTCATCGTGGCTTTTTCCATTCTGTGGTTGTATTTTTATTTATCTTTTTGGTTATTTATTTACACTAATGAAAGGACTTCTATTGCCTGTTAGATACAACAATGTATGTTTTAGAGTATTGTTAGTATCTCGCTATGGGTCGATATGGCATTCCCGACCCAAAGAAGAAGACCATGGATGAAGAATCCCATGATACGATTACATATATTTGGTGTAAGTGAAAATTGTGTTTGTAGTCACATAACTGCACAACAATCGCTCCTGTAAAGCAGAGCGCCCACTGCGACGGGACCTGCCCGGCCCGGCCCGGATTTTATAGGATGTCAAGATACAGATGGACACTCGCCAACTGCGACCGGCCAGGCCCGGCCCGAGAGGACTCGGCTCACGCGGCACCAGCACAGTCGCCTCAAGAGCCGACCGAGGCCGGATAGGCCGGCCTGGACGCAGTGGACGGGTGTCCATTTGATCGTATGCATTTCGACATCTCAAGGAAGGCCGGAAGGATGGTGATGTTACAGGTGGGTTGGCGATACCCCTTCTACATGGTTTCCTTTACCTGCCCAGAGATCTTTACCACTATTCGAAAGAACCTACAACAGTAGGCCTACAGATCGTTGTGTTTGGTGTATTGGGAAAATGGCTAGTTGCGTGTATTCAGACGAAAAACTTACTGAAACAGTGCGCCTTTACGTACATTTATACAATCCAGCACATAAAAATTATCGTGACTCAGCAATGAAAGAAAACTCGTTGGAAGAGATGGCAATTTTACGAAATGCCTCTGGTAAGTTCCAATATTTATTCCAATTTTTAACCCTAGAACTGGTAATTTATTTTTCCAGAGATATAGTATTTTTGTGGCATTGGACATCAATTAGCTCCACCCCATCTTGTACATCTATTTTAGAGGAGATTTGTTTCTTTATTTACAATTTGATGGAATTTTACAAAAGCATTTCATCATCTTAAATGTCCTCTATGCCAATGATGATTTAAAACCCCATACTTTTTAGACCAGGACGAAAGGTGTAACTACTTGTACACTAATAAATCAATTTCTCTCTTATTTCAATTCTTCATGTCATTTTCTTCATGTCAACCTTTTTTCTGTATCCTCATCTTTCATACTAAAGTAAATTTAGGTAATTATCGGATTTTTCATTTAGTATTTTTATTTTAAATTACTGATATCGGTTCAAGAGTTTCAACATTTTTTCAAAGCTTGTACTATAGTTAGGAGTGTTATGTAATTTAAAACAGTATAGTTATTCGCAATATTATTTAATACTAATTTTAATACAAAATTCTAAAAAAGGATAATTAGCTTTATTTACAAATATATATTATTTAATAGAAAATGCCTATGCATTTTTGTCGAAAAGTAAATTATCCACAACCCTATTTATAGAAAGCTAAATAAATGTCGACTTAAATATGTTATCTCTACAATCAGATTGAATGAGAATCAGAAGCGTTTCATACACTACAGATTTGCGGCTTAATTCGAGTCGTTTTAAGACAAATACATGACTCGATATAAGTGGGAGCGCAGCGAGGTCAGGAACTGGTCAGGTGACACGAATCGACTCGAGTTGTCAAACAATACGAATGTAAAGTTAACGAATGCCAATTATTCGAGTTATTTAAGTAGTCGACTAAACGAGGTGGTATACTTTGAGACACAAAGTAGCGTATTGTCACGGCAACAAGATGAAGTTATTGGTGAACTTTTAATATTTGCCACCATAATATTACAGGGCAACACAATCGCAATTATGGTTCATACCGACTACTGCTCAGCTGAAACAAAAAAAGGACATACAAACGTTAATATCTTCTCATACACTACGTTACGTATAATGTATCTCTTAGGGTACTAAGAGATACATTACCAGGTAACCGGGCTATCATATTGTTTTAATTATAGGCCTAGTGTGTTGAGTTCTTGCTTCAAAAGTGGTGCTATGATTATTTCGTTTGTTTGCTTACATCGTAAGCAGTTTATTTGGGGCGTTTATTAACTAAAACGTATTAACTGTTTGAAAATATCCTTTATATCTAACTCAATATTCTTTTTTATTCATCCGATCACATACTAGTTTCAATATAATTTTCTGGATAAGACAAAACACATTACAGAATTAAAACACAAACAAACATAAAAAACAAATAATTGTACTTATTTTTTTTTCATTTTAAATATGTAATTATTACAGTTTTTCATCTGTCTAGAAATGTACTCTATTTTAATATAAAATAATAATCGGGATGGTTGACAAAGAAGTGAATGTAATATGCGCTATAATTATATAACTTTTTCATTAGAAGTTCAATATCTTTTAGATTAAGAATAACACGTTCACAAGTTAAAATAACATTTTTTCGTCAACTTATATGGCAACTCATAATTTAATATTTAGTTTTCATATGTGTGATACCATATCTAAAGATTTTAATCGTGGCAAGTTTATGTCTTTACGATTTATTTATAAAAAACTTTCATGTTTGTTTTTGGGAACTGAATTCATTCAGTTCGTTTACATTTTAAATCATCCTGTTTGAATAGAAAGTATTATAAGCCAAATTTAATTTAATATTTAAATTTTAAGTATTATTGAATACGGTTAATTTCTAACAGATACAGTCGCATATTATCAAACAACATTACAATGGCTTTGCTGGACTACATGGAAGGTCATTTACATTAATTAAAAGTACAAAGGTTTCGACAATGAGGTGCTTCACGTAGTTTGTATATCAAGGGCTAAGAACGAGGGAAAATTAAGGTTGTTTTCCCTTTAATTATTAATGTTAAAACGCATTCCTATTTCTTCTTAAATACTAGACAATTTTTAATTTTTAAAAAGTCTATAATAAATCATACAAAAACAATCCGGTTTTCTAAGTAAAGTTTATTCTGATCAATTATTTATTGATTTTTTAAGATTGGAATTTATTGACGAGGTTAAGTATTTTGAGTATAATAAGTTCTTATTCTGAAAATAACAGTTATGATGTAGATAACTTTTATTTCAACATTTAACAATTGTATTTTTTTCTTATTTGAAACAACTGAACAGTCCAAGTAATCCAGTAACAGAAAACATATGTAAATATTATAAGTTTTATTTTTGAGGACAAAGACTTAATTTTCTGTAGTCCGAAGGGCTCTAATTTACGTGGTTTGATATAATATGCCAAAAGTACATTTTAACTTAAAATAATCAATTTTTTTAAACAAGTCAATTTCAGTATGAATAAATATAAACTATCCAGAACAAAATTAGTATTAGATAACTGGAATTTTTAAGTACTGTATTAAAACCTCACTAGGATATTCCACATTCTATTGGTTTGCTAATCGTCATATGAATTAGACAATCGCTAATGATATACCTGTCATAAATAAGTTTACATATGTTGAACAGGTTTATTTATCAATTTCATGATCATAAAAACCTGCTAGGATTCATGCCATAAGATAGTTTTACGAGCCCAGCCAGTCAGGCGAATGTTATAAAAGCATTCAGTGCGTGAATATGCAGAGATGCACTTTGATTATCGGTTTTGTAGCGGAAATGTCTGTTAGTCATAAAAGAATTATATAAATTCATTGTGTCTTAATGTAAAATTCTAACAATTTAAAAAGAACAAAGAATCTCTCTTGTTTTATAATTATTGATATATATATATATACATATAAATATATATTTATATGTATATATATCAATAATATATATATATATATATATGTATATATATATATACATATATATATCAATAAGTATTATATCAAGTATTATATATATATATATAGTATTATATATGTATATATATATATATATATATACATATACTTATATATAAATACTTATTAGCCCTAATGGGCTGCAAGGCGGAATTGTGATTTCAATATATTACAAAGCATGAATCTTGTGTTTTACTAAATGTCAGCAGGTAGGCTACAGTTAAATTAAAAAAAAATAAATAAAAACAAAACTGAACAATAATACTCGTACATTGTTCGAATACAATTATACTGTCGGTTTAACGCAAG
This sequence comes from Homalodisca vitripennis, assembly GCF_021130785.1. Taxonomy (NCBI): domain Eukaryota; kingdom Metazoa; phylum Arthropoda; class Insecta; order Hemiptera; family Cicadellidae; genus Homalodisca; species Homalodisca vitripennis. The sequence continues at coordinate 65,853,759 of NC_060207.1, forward strand.
TTAAAATTATCTTTAATATTATTGTATAAAGGGGGGGGGGGGTATTACAACCTCCAAAACCCCACCCTGGATACTAGAAGAAAACTTTAATTGAACATGTGTTCATGTTCACTGAAGAAGATCTTAGAAAAAAAATAACAGAATTTCTTAATAATGTTCTAGATAATTGATTTTTAGAAATAAAAGGAATAAGAAAAGAGCGAAACCTTAACAGCCCATTTTTATAAATAAATTGGTAAATAATTTCCAGAATCAAAGTTCTAAACTTGTTATATATGTAGTATGTATTAGAATTTAGTTTAAATGATTGAAAACATTAATACACGAAATAATTGTGCTTTAGAATTTACTATATTATAGAGAGTAATAATTCGAAAATGACAGGTTCACAAATTACAATGATAGAATTGAAAAGCCTTTATTCCATACAGAAATGAGCTTATACGGTAGGAAAGATAATAATATTATAAATACGCGGAAATTACTGTTAACTTAAAAATAAGGTAAGAATAAATCAATATCCATTTCTAAACTATGAAGTTTTGTAATGCTTTGATGAATTTAGGGTAAACAAGATGACGGATATGTTTATGATACAAGGTCACCTTAAGAAATGTTGGAATATTCCAGGTTTTGTAATGCTTTGATGAATTTAGGGTAAACAAGATGACGGATATGTTTATGATACAAGGTCACCTTAAGAAATGTTGGAATATTCCAGGTTTTGTAATGCTTTGATGAATTTAGGGTAAACAAGATGACGGATATGTTTATGATACAAGGTCACCTTAAGAAATGTTGGAATATTCCAGGTTTTGTAATGCTTTGATGAATTTAGGGTAAACAAGATGTCGGATATGTTTATGATGCAAGGTCACCTTAAGAAATGTTGGAATATTCCAGGTTTTGAGTTGTAATTTTACTGGATGACTGACTTATTTGTATTACCAAGCCTCGCCGTGTTAGCTGATTTGTAGTACTAAAATTACAAGATGAATATATATTATTCTTAGAAAGCCTATAGATTTATACAAAGATAACCGTGTTAATAATAATACGTAGAAATCCGATTGCATGAGTTGTAACAAGTGTATATGTTTGAATCATGTTAAATATTTCAAGCTGTATTGATGAGTAATTTTATGAAAAATGGACAAAAATTCAATAAAACTCTCTCTAATACATTATGTTTGAATTACATTTCACTTACCATTGTAACACTTGCATTGCAAAAATGTTGAAGCGGGAAATGATAAAAAATGTTCAAGGAAACTTATGAAAACACATTCTGAAGGGAAGTTACGAAATTGTTACAATTACGAGTACAAGTATCATTCTTTAGATTTTAGAAGAAATGTTTTACAAGAAAGTTCCTGTCGTATTTAGTTCTTGTAACAGATGTTAGAATGACTAAAGGAGTGTTGAATAAAAGTCCAGTTGGATGCAGGAGACAAGTTTTGGTGGTTAATAACGTTTTAAATCAGTTGAAGATCTGGCACTTAAAATAGATGTTTCTCACTGATAATGCACCAAACACAAAAGACGTCCAGTTCACGTCCTACTGTTCTGTGGGTTTCCACTCTTGTTTTAGTAGCAGATTACTCTGCTACATCGTGCGAGTAAGCTAATTCCAATTCCTCACGCGTTTAGCGTCAAATGGCAAATCCGTCATTACAATGCAATGTTGGTGCGATGATATATGATATGAATAATATTAGTTATTATAGAATTATTAATTAGTATAGCATAGAGTCACGATATAATTTGTAACGAGATTTATGACAGTATGAGCTTGATTAGTTCTTATTGGAGAGTTGTAGTGAACAAAGAGAATCTGAATGTTATGACAATAGGTAACAGATACAGTAAAGAAGAGTTCACGGTTTTATAGTGCCTCACAAGAAATGACCTTGAGGTTGGCCATTAAGATAGCACGTGAGTCACCATGTAATTCGAAGCCGCTATTGCTTAGTCGTCTCCACTCGATCTACATTGGAGTAGTGCGAGTAAAGAAACAGCCTTTGTTCGCTGGGATCTTGGCATGGACGTGGACATGTAAGAGTTGTAATAACGAAAGCGAGAGGGACTGCTGTTCAAGAAAAAGCAGATTACTTCGTTTATTATCATTTATTTATTTAACACATGTACATTTTTCTGTAGAATATCGCGGTGTATAACAATCGCGCCATAATATAACCATTCCGCAGTTCTTACATAGTTTCGCCTCGAATCTAGATAAGTCTAAATCGTTTAATTACTTCGATCTACTCAGTTGCGGAGAATTTCTAAGTTATTGGCCTAATATTTTGTCTACGATCTCATAGTGACAATAGTTTGGCTCCTGTCTTTCATCTGTTATGAGAGGAAAAGATGCTTGAAAGGGACGATTGCAAAGTAATTAATCCACTTATTATAGCAGTACCTACGTCGTGACACGTCATTTCTCCAGTTGCATGAATAAAAGCCCTGGCGGTCTGGCTGTGCCCACGGGTGCAGCGTAGTGTGGCGCGCTCAGAGCTGGGCGAATGGGAATGTACATCAAAGTGACAAATTAATGATTATCAGTTCACAATATTTAACCAGTCTATAAACCTTTAAGTACAATGTTAAGCCGTATGTAGTTTACTATATATATATATATATATATATATATATATATATATATATATATATATATATATATATATATTGGGCTTACAAAATTATACTTGACGTTGAAGGATCATTTTAGACAAAAGAACACGTCTTATTCTAGATAGTTTTAATTAAAAAGTGTATTGCATTATTGAAACAATTTAATTGATATCAATATCTCATTTTTGTGCTATTTTCTTATTAGTGCCAATGATATAAATGCGGTTTTAGAAGAAGCTGAAACTGTAATATCAGTACCAGTCTCATTTTCTGGTTCAACATCAGACGGAATAGTAATTTTGATAACGAAAATCCGTGTTGTAATATGCTAAAGAGCCACAGAAGAAGGGCTGTTGTCGCGGAGTGGTTCTGCACTACAAAGAGGGATAGGATAACCTTCCCCTCCCCCCTCCTCCCACAACACCTCTCAATATCAGATATCTTCTCGGCATCATTGGACGGATGGCTTTTCTCATTCCGTCTTAGTTTTGCCAACACAAAATGGCCGCCTCTTTAAATAATTATTCACCGAGGGTTTTGTCTCGTCGACCTTTCTTGGTCGGGACACATTATTGAAGTAGGAAGGAAAACAAATATTTCGTACGTAAAACTAATTTAGAAAAAGCTTTGAATTTCATCTTAACATACAAAGATATATTATACTCAAAAGTTGTAATGGAATCAATAATTTAAATTATTACGTAAATATATGTCTATGCTTTTTTATTAAACTCTTAACAATAAGAAAATGTGCATTATAAATCTTTTTATTGAAAACAATGGCCGGGAAACAATAAATGTACTAAGAAATAAACAAATGTTCTTCAGAGTCAAAGCTGTCAATAATAAAATCTAAAACTTGGGTATCGCCAAATTAGTAATGTATTTAAAGACACATGCCTTTCAAGTTGCAGTCATGTTTTATCACAGCTGTCGTATAAGAGTTTTGAAGACGATTATGAGATTGTCTATAATTTATATTTAACGAAGATAAGTTTCTACACGATTAGAATTTTAAAAACCGATTTTAAAGTAAATTATTATCGTAAAGTTTTATCGAGTTGAATGGTGAATAAAAATCATGCGAAATTATAGAACGAGTCACGTTATATTCTGAGAAACCATGTTACTACTTTAGAATCGGCTGGTTCTTAGAAATGTACGTATATATCTCTCCAACGTGACAATGATAAGTTTGTGGCTAATATCATATGATTATAAAAAATCAGTATCATTGAAGTGAAGAAGTATGATTCAAAGTTCTATGAATATTTAAAGTTCTGCCAAACATGGTAGAATACCCAATTCAAACCAAGGGACATATGACGTACTTGATAGTGAAAAAAGGTATCTCATTCCCGTGCCAGGTATTAATAAGACGTGAAGTTAGATGCGCAAGCTCTATAGTCGTCTTGTAACTAACTCTCGGCCGCGCAATTTATCTTGCGCGGATATGTTATTTAACCAACTTCATTCGTTCATTTTGCTCTGTTTATTGTTCACATAAAGTCTCGGAGCTTTCAGATGAAGCTTGTGGTTAGTCTTAGCTTATCTGCCGCGGTGCTTTGCTCATACGGTCTGAATCATACGGTGCGTCTGATTCATCCGCTGAAACATTTCTGACCGCGAAAAAAACTTAAGTCAGCGTTTCGAATTGTTAGTTTGTAAATAAATCCATTTCTTGAGAAGTGTTTCGGTTGTGAATCTTCGTTCAATCTAACTTGGGCCTGGACTTATTCTAACTTGTGTGAGCCAACTTCTTGGATTTAATTCAAACTATGGCCTACAAACTAAACGTGCAGTCTAATAATGCGACTGAGTACATGTCTTTGTCGAACTCAATGACTGCTCGGTTAGATATGAGGGTGTTCCTAGTCAGGCACGCAATTTTAAGTTTGAAAAAATACTTCAACACGATACCTGTGCCTGATTCGAAGGTGATCGCGTGATCTTCCGACTGAATTGATTCATTCATTGCAATATATCTAATCCTTATAGTTATAAATATAATAAAGTTGTTATGTTGAATTTGCTTGTTTCATCCATTGCTTTTTAAAATAGGTAGGCCTATGCAGGAAAGTTAGTGAAAGATTTTCTTATAGTCTATGACCAATTTGCATTTTGTAAGAGTGAAATCTAGTATTACATATATGTACTGTAGTATACGTATACATTGTACATATATGATTAAACCGATATAACGAAAGATTTCTTGAAATGAGTTTGCGTATTCAAGCAAAGTCTTCCTCCGTAAATTAATAAATGATGTCTGATAGTTTTCGATTGTAGATGAATTTTACGACAATAATGGCGTATGCATTAGCTCCGTTTTCGGACTTGCTAACAATAGGTAACAATAAGGTAACAATAGACCGATTAAATAGGCAACTTCAACATGTTTTTACACAACCATTTAACCTGGATTGTGTATTAGAAACGGTTTAGGAACTAAGGAGACAACACGATCTCATCCTAGGTTGCTGCCAAATTTAGTGGAGGTATATAAATTTTATTGAGGATATAGGGAAAGAGAATGTAAGTTGCGTCAGTGCAGATGCAAGTTTAAACTTCCAGAGTAGGTAATCAGTGTTTTAATGCGAATTTGTGGCCTAACCAGGGTTCCTGTCCTTTTAGCGAACCGAGAGCAAATAGGCAATGCCCATTACCTAACTTTTCATGAAATCATTAGAGCAATTTTCCCCAAGACAGATATTGATCGCCAAACACTTTATATGGTTGTGGGAGAAATTGGAGGGTAGAAATATCCAATGATAATTTCTGTATAAGTATCATTTTACCTTTGCAATCGTCGAAATTTAAATTATAATTGTATCAACGCGAAACAACAAAATAAAAAATGTGATAGTAGCCATTCTTGACCAAGTAGTCGGCCTGTATTTTGTAGGCTAACGCGAATGTACCTTTTCTTTACGTGTTTGACGCTTGGTTATTACTGTATCAATCTAAAACATATGGCGTGTAAAAATGTATCGCTTTATATGTTTAATTCATTAGATAGCCTCCTATTTTCGACCCCCAATAAAACTAGTGGAGGTAAAACCCTTTGTATTGACTCCAGTAAAATTTAAAAATATGTATTTAAACTAAATTCTTATTTTAATTATTTATTTGCAGTGTGTGAAATCATCTTTTGAAAGGAATACGTTGAAATCGGCAATTAAAATATTAATGTTAACCAACTAACACTCCTAAGACTAAACCTTACTGTATAACATATGAGTATAAACTGAGGAAAAGCAACTATCAATGATAATTAATTAAATTAGATCAAAAGAAAATAGACAGGAGATTGTACCAATTAAAAACATGTCATTATCTTTACTTTTATCCTCTGATAAGAGAGATGAGGATGCATCACGCCTTATCTCATCTTCCTCTCACTAATCTCGCTATAGGTCGTTATGTTTATGTCTTTACACGAGAAGAATTACCCATTTAGGGCACGAGATATATATTCTTATCACGATGCGGCATGCTGGCGCCTGATATCTTTTTAAACACTATGATCCCCTCAATAGACACGTCGGTGTTTGTAAAACTATTAATAATTTTAGTATCGTGTTCTTCTGTAAAAAGTATGTAACTTGGTCTACCAAGCGACTAGTAAAAATTGGTTTTCCTAAAAAATTGGCTGTTAGTGTAAATCATACCTTATATAGCATTCATATCATCATAATTATAATTAGCTAACAATATAATTTTCTTGTATTGTAAACAATAATGATATTTTATTTATTTTTAAATGAATAACGTGGAATTATATTACAGTCAACTAGTAATAATCAGCTCACCCGATTAGATCATTTTTCTACCTAAATTTACAAAATAAAAGACTTGTTTCACCGGTAGATTTCTGTGGTAATTGACCAAATAAATGCGCATATATATATATATATGCGCATTTATTTGGTCAATTACCACAGAAATCTACCGGTGAAACAAGTCTTTTATTTTGTAAATTTAGGTAGAAAAATGATCTAATCGGGTGAGCTGATTATTACTAGTTGACTGTAATATAATGTAATATAATAATATATATATATATATATATATATATATATATATATATAAACAATTCGTTAAGTCATAATTGTTTGTTACTCGTTAACTTTGTCTTGTATAGGACGTTCAGACCTTCAGTTCTAATATTAAACTATCCAAATTAGATCTGAAACACTTTAACGGATCCTCACTACAAAGGGTTTAGTTCATAAAATTGTTTGACTCCACTGTCTAGTTTATCCAATGGAACTAAGTTTCAGTAACTTTTGCCTGTGTTATCGGGCGAGCCTATTAATTTAGTGAAATGTCTACATCTCACTGCACCTAAGTACTTGATTGAACATAAACGCATGAATTTTTTCTCAATTATAAACGCCTTACCACCCTACATCTGAATCACGTACTAGACCTCCCTAGTGTGTCAGACTGTTAAAGCCAATGCATGTTTTTGTCAACTCGTTCTATGAACATACTGAAGCTCTAAAAGCCCTGTAGTGTGACGTTACTCCAAATAACACTCTTCTATCTGCGTATTTGTTGCGAAAGCTTGATCATAGTTTGATTTTTTTTAAACTTGAACATTCTAGGCCCATGCCTACTGGAGGTGACGAGGCTCACATACAGTTCCTGAATACTGAACAATCTTGCGATGAGAATGCTAATCTTTACTCAACACCTCATGATAACAAAAGTTTCTGTTTTAGGCCTAAATTGATCTCGCCCCGAAAGGGTCCATTTTCTCCTAAAGATGTGATCATGTTGTCACTTCCAGCTCTCGTAAGACGGAAGTTCCTGGTAGCCCCTTCTGCTTTGCCTGTAGGCAACCATGGCACCATGTGCAAAATAAACATCGGTTAACTTTAACGTTAACATTAATTAAATTTATTTTAACAAACCACATATGTGCTTATTTCTTCGATGTCTTGTCCATACAAATGTATCGCATATAAAGACGATGAGGCTTACAAATTGTTGTAAATGAAATGTGAACATACCAAGTACCTGATGAAAGTGAATACTTAACTTTTTACGAATTAAAAATGTTCGTATGTACTCGTATTATCAAATTGAGCTTTCTACTGACTGTATATGTATTTATGCATACTTATCTGCTTCACTACAGCTTAACGTATAAACTTTCTTTATATAAACTGTTTGATTTCAAATTTTGGTAGCCAATTTACTGCCGAAGACGTGTACCATAAATATTACAAAATAACAAATTAAGAATAAAAAAGATAGTTTACATTTTTTTTAAATTCATCGAATTATGGATTATTGTTCTGTCATTGTTACTACAATTTTCACGCACAAATTTTACTTGCGCAATAGATTTGTTGCAAAGAATATGAAGAAACTTGAAGCAGATGCTGTCCTAAATTGAAACTTTAAAAGTATAAAAATCTCGGCAGGTAGAAAACTTTACCACTTCCAGAGTTATCCATTACGGGTGTAATTGCAGAGTACTTATCTCGAGGCTGGGATGTTGTCTGACCACTTACTGCTATTTGTCCGCTTGTCCCACTCCAGGACTCAGCAATTAGTAGGCTGACTGCTGAACTGTGTGTAACACTACTGACTGCTGCTGCTGCTCAGCTTACTAGCGGGTCTGTATGGTTTATTAATATTTATTCAACAATTTCTCTTTCACAAAAACATATATTATACGGGAGTTTGAGCTCTGTTAAGTTTTTGTTCGTTCCGAAGATGGGCTTTGGGAAGCCTAAATATAAAAAATAAACTAATTTTTTAAAAGTGTTGTTTTAATGTTCATCCCCACTGCAAGAGTCAGGAAGACACATTTATAATGGGGAGAGATTATTACCTTTCCATGAATTAAAAAATCTATTTTGAAAACTTCCTACCAAAACTTCCTGAAAATACCTGCCATTTTCCAATATGGGTGGGTAAATTCTAAAATTTCAAATGTTAACAAGCATTTCAGTAAATTTTGTTTCTCTATTAACAAACATGTGTATTCTTGTTTTTTTAATCTCTCTATTGGTGGTCTGAGCACTGTAAATTGGAGGAAACAGGATTTTGTCCGGACATTTGCCATCGTTCAGTGAAACAAGAAATCAGTACCACTATGTTTCGATATCTGCAATCTCATCTCTTCTTCAGGTAAAGAGCTAAACTAATACATAAATTACAAACTAGGTTAAAATAAACAGATCATACCAAAGCGTTGTGGCACGCCTAAGTCAAGAATCACAACCACCATGTTGGTTGTCAACTTCACTAACTCTAAAAACATGCACTTAATATACACAACACTAATCATTAAAACTGAACTACAGAATACATGTGTACAAGAACTACAATATATTTATTATAAAAATAACCTTCAAACACTCTAAAATCCAAATAAATAAAATATGCAGCACGGTAAAATAAAAACAATAACATTTTGGGTAGTGTCACTTTTTGGTCTTTTCCAACGGCCTATTTGATAAACAATAAGAATTTTTTAATAGTGTGTGTGTGTGTGTGTAATAATAAGTTTTGTTCCTACGAGTAATATGCTTTTATTCATTTATTCCTATTAAAAATGTTAGAACATATTTTAATATAGAATCTTAATTTACATGGCTTCTAAATAATATTGAAAAGAATGGTACAATACGGCTGTAGGTTATTGGTCGCTAACTTTATTTCAGCGTCATAAAACAATAAAAAAATTAAAAAGTTTTAAGTGTTTATTTTCCGTCATACAATGACAAGCGAATGAGAGGTCTTTATTGATATTCCGGAATATGCAGTTAAACGTCGATATTGTTATTGATTATTTAAAAAAATATATCCAAATGTTCTATTATGCCATAGAACTGTAGTATGGTATTTAAAAAGTATATACTTTTACAAGAAAATAGCAGCGCATTTAGAATCGTAATAATCATATATTTAAAGTGAGACACATCTCTTAAATTATAGGACTATAAGTACAGTTGTAAAAGTATTTTAGTTTTAACATTGTCTTTATCGGGTAAAATCCGAGGTCGTTGCATTACAGCTGCCTCCGCATGTTGTTTTCGCATGTTAAAAAACATAAGGAAAGCAAGAAGCTTAATTTATATGAGAAAGTAGACGTAAAGAAAAGTTCTTGGATCAAAAGTACTTTCCGAATATCATTCATTATAACAATACACCTTTAGCCGTAAGACTTAACTGTACAGTCAAAATAATCATTAAAATATTAGCAATCGCTTAACAGGAAAAATTATGGCAGTATGCAATTTACAAGTTTTACCAACAATAAATGTTTGAAACACGATATCTCAAATTTATAGGTTGACAAACATACCCATTATTTTAATGTTTGAACTACAATACTATTGGTTTAGTTACATTATAATTACGGTTATTAACTTTATTATATTATACTAATCATTACGGTCAATTTATGGAAGTCAGTAATTAAGATTCCAAATACGAGAGCTATTCCAAAAATAACCGTCGTTTGTTTACGCGCTGGTAGTAGTGGGGGTAACGCTCTCCCACAACCAAAAACAGTCGACATATAGCCGTGGTAGTTTTAAATTTGTAGGAGCGCTCCTTATTGCCCATGGCTTTGCAAAAAGTGAGCCGCAATTAATTGAGTTCCCCGCCAAATGAGAAGTATGTACTGTAATTAGGGTTTTTTTTTAATCAAAACAATATTCAGTGCCAGCTATTAGGCCTAATAGGAAACTTTGTGACGTTTATGGACCAAACTTGTAGGTAAAGGAAGTGTAAGTGAATTGGTTCGTTTAAAAGGGGATGAACACATCCATGGCGAAGAGGGAGTGACAGGCCATCAATGCTGAAAGATGAAATTGTTGACAAGGTTAACAAAACAGTAAGACCGACGTTTTACAATCTCTAGCTGTCGCATAACAAATTTTCGAACTGTTTGGCTTTGGGTCTCAGCGTTTCGATGACGACGGTCACCTCAAAGACACTGTCCTGGCCTAGCCAGGAGTGATGGTTGCAGAATATTTTGAAGAAGGCATTTCTAAGTTAGTCAAAAGATATGATACGAGCAATATTAAATCTTAATAGCAATTATATAGAAAAATAGAATAAATACAAAAAGGTATATAATAAAATATGTTTTATCTGACTGTGTTAGTTTTTTAATAATCAAACGGATGTTACTTTTGGAATTATACTCGTAAATTTAATTTGGCCAACCGGATGGCTCAGTGCAGAGTGTAATGTAAAGCATCCAGTGTAAAATACATTACACTCCCACCTTGATTCTGAATGTAAATTGTTCGCTACAAAAAAATAAAACAATACAAATTATTATTATAAAGTAGACTTATGGTTTATTGATTCAAACTTTGTCACAGACGTAACTAACCTCTGGAATACCAAAAAATACAAAAGTAGTAGCCAACTATCTAAACTTTTGACATGAACTTGTTTTGCTCAATTTACTTATTTTTCCCTCGGCATTACACAAAATTTTCCATTGTTTTCTGAAATCATCTCCATTACGAAACTTTTTATTCAGTAGCAAAAAATGATCTAACTGAGTTTACTAACGGTCGGTGTTCAAGTGAAACGCGGTAAAGTAAGATTTTGTGCCAGAAGTATGCAGTGTTTAGACGGTAGGATCCCTGAGAAGTGTACAATCGGCGTCAACTCCCATCATGTATTGGGAATACAGATTGCTTGTCCATGACGTTCCTTAGTCGCTATGTTCAACGTTCCCTTGCAATTAAAGGTAAAGATGATGTTCACAGCGAAGATCAAAATTAAGTTAATTTGTTTTCTCGTCAATCTGTTTTAGATTTTAATTTATATTTAGGCCTACTACTAACCCGTTGTTGTTCTGTAATAATACGATATGGGGTTTATATGCATTATTATTGTAAACTATTTTTACTTCCGTCAATAAGTACTTGCCTAAAATTCATCCCGTTTACAAATTGCGTATACCTATTTCTTTGATACAACTTAGTTTTTATTTCAATGACAACAGCTTTAATCACCATCAGTAAAGGTCAAATCACATTAAGCTTTGTTTACGTTGTTAAGTAATAACGTTTGACTGCTGTATTTTCACGTTTGTTATATTTTCAGCGTGCTGTTCACGGCCAGTTCGTACTAAACTAGAAACTGACAAATTGCGTCTCCTATACGATTCAGCGAACGCTGGCGTAATTAAAATAGTGATTACGATCAGACCAATAAATGAAATGATCGGAGTTTATAATATTAAACTGTAGATTCTTCAACACAAGTACTCCATTTGAGATTTAGTCGACTTTGGGTAGCACCTTAAGTACACACGGGGTTAACACACCGTTATACTACCATTCTTTCCATTCAGGAAAGTGTTTGGAACCTTACCTGTTAAAAAAAGAGCCAACAGATATGACTGGAACAAAAGGAAAATTATGAAATAAAAGTTTAATATAATAAAAGTTTTTATAATATTTTGACTATTTATTTCTTAAATCCTTGTTAAGCTCTCAAATTTTATGATCCATACAATTTGGTGACAAAACTTACTATCGAAATAGCCTGCTGACGTCAAAAAGAAAAATTGATCAAACCATTTATAAATCCAGAGGAGAATTTCACCGAGTATCAACTACTGTAGTTGTTCCGTGCGAACGCGTGGAGACAAGCCAGACTCCCCGGGGCGGACGAGTCAATGCAACACGCAACAATCCAACCTCAATCCAAGTTATTAGTGTTTTTCAACGTGCTAAGCTGCCTGAGGGAGAATCTCATTGACAAACATGAACCCAGAGGCCCAGACTCGATTTGTTGCTGGAGACAGTTACTCTGCTCGAGCTCTCGTCCCCGGAGCGGACTAATCATTGCAACACACAACAATCCAACCTCAATCCATGTTAATAGTGTTTTATATTGCTAACCTGCCTGAGGGAGAATCGCATTGACAAACATGGAACCCAGAGGCCCAGACTCGATTTGTTGCTGGAGACAGTTACTCTGCTCGAGCTCTCGTCCCCGGAGCGGACTAATCATTGCAACACACAACAATCCAACCTCAATCCATGTTAATAGTTTTTTAGAGTGCTAACCTGCCTGAAGGAGAATCTCATTGACAAACATGTACCCAAAGGCCCAGACTCGATTTGCTGCTGGAGACAGTTACTCTACTCGAGCTCTCGTCCCCGGAGCGGACTAATCATTGCAACACACAACAATCCAACCTCAATCCATGTTAATAGTGTTTTATATTGCTAACCTGCCTGAGGGAGAATCGCATTGACAAACATGGACCCAGAGGCCTAGACTCGATTTGTTGCTGGAGACAGTTACTCTGCTCGAGCTCTCGTCCCCGGAGCGGACTAATCATTGCAACACACAACAATCCAACTACAATCCATGTTAATAGTGTTTTAGAGTGCTAACCTGCCTGAAGGAGAATCTCATTGACAAACATGTACCCAGCGGCCCAGACTCGATTTGCTGCTTGAGACAGTTACTCTACTCGAGCTCTCGTCCCCGGAGCGGACTAATCATTGCAACACACAACAATCCAACCTCAATCCATGTTAATAGTGTTTTTATATTGCTAACCTGCCTGAGGGAGAATCGCATTGACAAACATGGACCCAGAGGCCTAGACTCGATTTGTTGCTGGAGACAGTTACTCTGCTCGAGCTCTCGTCCCCGGAGCGGACTAATCATTGCAACACACAACAATCCAACTACAATCCATGTTAATAGTGTTTTAGAGTGCTAACCTGCCTGAAGGAGAATCTCATTGACAAACATGTACCCAGCGGCCCAGACTCGATTTGCTGCTTGAGACAGTTACTCTACTCGAGCTCTCGTCCCCGGAGCGGACTAATCATTGCAACACACAACAATCCAACCTCAATCCATGTTAATAGTTTTTTAGAGTGCTAACCTGCCTGAAGGAGAATCTCATTGACAAACATGTACCCAGAGGCCCAGACTCGATTTGCTGCTGGAGACAGTTACTCTACTCGAGCTCTCGTCCCCGGAGCGGACTAATCATTGCAACACACAACAATCCAACCTCAATCCATGTTAATAGTGTTTTATATTGCTAACCTGCCTGAGGGAGAATCGCATTGACAAACATGGACCCAGAGGCCTAGACTCGATTTGTTGCTGGAGACAGTTACTCTGCTCGAGCTCTCGTCCCCGGAGCGGACTAATCATTGCAACACACAACAATCCAACTACAATCCATGTTAATAGTGTTTTAGAGTGCTAACCTGCCTGAAGGAGAATCTCATTGACAAACATGTACCCAGCGGCCCAGACTCGATTTGCTGCTGGAGACAGTTACTCTACTCGAGCTCTCGTCCCCGGAGCGGACTAATCATTGCAACACACAACAATCCAACCTCCATCCATGTTATCAGTGTTTTTAGAGTGCTGAGCTGCTTGAAGGAGAATCTCATTGACAAATATGAACCCAGAGGCTCAGACATCGATTTTATTATAAAAAAAGGAGAGGCCGATCTCCTTTTAAGCTATTCTGTTCGCCCTCATGGGCCACTGGCCTGTGCGAGGATCTTATCAAACAGAATAAGGGGGAGAGTCGATACAGTACAAGGGCAATGGTACTGATCAAAAGTGCAATGGTCAATGGAATTATGGATTATTGTTCTGTCATTGTTACTACAATTTTCACGCACAAATTTTACTTGCGCAATAGATTTGTTGCAAAGAATATGAAGAAACTTGAAGCAGATGCTGTTCCTAAATTGAAACTTTAAAAGTATAAAAATCTCGGCAGGTAGAAAACTTTACCACTTCCAGAGTTATCCATTACGGGTGTAATTGCAGAGTACTTATCTCGAGGCTGGGATGTTGTCTGACCACTTACTGCTATTTGTCCGCTTGTCCCACTCCAGGACTCAGCAATTAGTAGGCTGACTGCTGAACTGTGTGTAACACTACTGACTGCTGCTGCTGCTCAGCTTACTAGCGGGTCTGTATGGTTTATTAATATTTATTCAACAATTTCTCTTTCACAAAAACATATATTATACGGGAGTTGACAAACATGTACCCAGCGGCCCAGACTCGATTTGCTGCTGGAGACAGTTACTCTACTCGAGCTCTCGTCCCCGGAGCGGACTAATCATTGCAACACACAACAATCCAACCTCCATCCATGTTATCAGTGTTTTTAGAGTGCTGAGCTGCTTGAAGGAGAATCTCATTGACAAATATGAACCCAGAGGCTCAGACATCGATTTTATTATAAAAAAGGAGAGGCCGATCTCCTTTTAAGCTATTCTGTTCGCCCTCATGGGCCACTGGCCTGTGCGAGGATCTTATCAAACAGAATAAGGGGGAGAGTCGATACAGTACAAGGGCAATGGTACTGATCAAAAGTGCAATGGTCACAGACAGGATTTGAACCTGCGCTATCTCTAACTCAGACCCAAAGTCCAACGACTTATACCGCTCGGTCATCGGCACTCCCAACCGGGATTTACTGCTAGAGATTTGCAGTTACTCTGTTCGAGTTCTAGCAGAGTTCGAAAAAAATAAATTTCAATTTTCCAGCCCTTCTAACGGAATATAACTAACAATAATGGGTGTTTTACAAAAAATAACAAAATCTCGATCCATGATCGAATTAAAAACTGTAATTGACTGGGCGTTTAGCGAAACCGTCAGTCGAGGAGTTTACGGTATTACAGTATATTTAGCACTGCTAGATATTGCTTACAGTGCGTGCATGCAGTCATGGCATCCAAAATTCTGTTTAGCTGTCACAAACGCAATATACAATAAGATACAATTTTCCAACTTTTTATGTGTTATGAATGTGTGAACGGAATATTGTGATTATTTTTGTATTATTAAATTTAGGTAATCAGGACATGTTACTATTTAAGGCTTAAAGAAACCATCCTTTAATTTAACTCACCGGTTAAAATAAAGGACACTTAAAACGGATTTAAATATTAGGCAAATGTTTGCATTTTTAGTACATTCTAATTTATGATTTATTCAAACCATAAGTACATTTTCAGAATGCACCATATAAGAGAGAGTACACTATTATCCGGTACATAATTTAAAGTAAACTAAATATATCCTTGATATTCCATCCTAGATATCCTATATATTCCTAAATGTTCTGTTAATTTTTTGAGGTGGGGTAACTAAAATATTTGACCACACTATTTAGTTTAATTTCCAATGCAAAGTTATTATACCTGTATCAGCCCAGATAATGAAATGAGATGGTTACACTCTTCTGTGCATACTGTTGTGACCATATTGGTTGCATGTCATGATTATGGCGATTAAAACCATACGAGTATTTATGTCGCCAGTTTAAAGAAAAAATGCGCTATCCCGTTCTGTATAATTTTATCAAACATTCTTTAGGATAAATAAAAACATATGAAAAAAGTACACAATTTGAAAATTTGTATTGAAAGTCAATTTTTCATGCTTTTACGCGGCTAATCGGAAATCTATCAAATACATCTTTTATGATAAAATATTCCATTATGTAGAGTAAAGTCTTACAAAATAAAATTATACGCTAAAATTGGACAGTAAAAACATTATCAAGAAATAGTTTGGAAAAGTGCCTAACATTAGCTCAATTTTCACATCTTTCGAAAATAATAAAAAATCGTTATTAAATACACTTAGTTACTTAAAAAGCAGTTTTCTGTTACTGTAACAAATTGAATTCAGAGGAAAATGTTTTAAACTTTTTATATTCAGTGTGTGTGTGTGTGTGTGTGTGTGTGTGTGTGTGTGTGTGTGTGTGTGTGTGTGTGTGTGTGTGTGTGTGTGTGTGTGTGTGTGTGTGTGTGTGTGTGCGTGTGTGTGTGTGTGTTTGAAATACTAATTAACACAATCTTTGTATTATAACTGTAATAAAATCAGTTTGGACTTCAGTACTAATTTCACTTTATTTTTCGAAACATTTGTACCTCCAAACAGATAATAAATTCGAAATAATTTGTTGTTGATGAGTTCAAATTCTAAACTTGTTTTAGCAGATGTTTGATAGGAGTGAAATAGTAAATTTAGTGTATATCGTGATCCCACAATCGTTACATTAATAAACTGAAAATCTTTGAAATTAAGTTTTATTACAAAATTATGACTTTGCAACGTTTATTACAATTTTTTAAAAGTAAACTATTAACATTGTTTGTCTCGAACGTCTTCAAAATTGTTCAAACCTGTTAATAATCTTTAAATAATTTCTTACAGCCTATACTTGCCGGCCGGTAACCTGGATATGTACATTAGCACTCCGTATGGCATGTCAGTGCGTGGAATTGTATTTGCGAACAACGTTTAGCGCTTATACTCGTATGGTTTGAAGCTTAATTTCTAAATAAAAAGTGAAGCCACGTTCCATTGTGCTTACAATCCAGTGTAATCGAGTGAAAGTACGGTACGGGGCAGGGCCAGGCAATAAAGTTCGCGACTGTACTGGAGTTTCAAACAATGCGTAATTAATGTATACGAGTAAATACAATATTAAAAACTGGAGTTTCAGAACACTGAACTATGGTCGTAACCAAACTTGCGGATTGACGTCTTATCCTGAGGAGGCGGTCGCAGTGAGTCCTCATTTCCGTAAAAATATTTTATCCTCTGCAGTGAGAAGAACATGATATTTCGTATTTTATATTTACCATTAATCGTTGTTATGAAGATGCACACACAAATTCGAATGATTTCAAACGTTTAAATTGATACGTCACTATTATTTAACAAATATTTAATTGTACCTACCGTATATAAAAGCTATATAGAAGCTCAGAGGCTGCTTCTAAATGTTTATACCTTTTGAAAAACGTCTGGTTCTATATGCTGGGCTTATATGCCTAGTAAGCATATTGTTAACACACATATTTAGTTGGAGAGTTTATGTTTTGAAATAAAGAAGAAAATCTTTAGTACACGTTATAAATTAATCGCCATAATGAAGATGGCTTGCGAATCCGTTGAGAGCATAACAATCGTGCCATTATTTGTTAAATCAGCTTAGAATGACATTAGGTGTAGTTTTCACTCGATTGCTGGTATTGCATACATTTGTTACTAAATTTAGTATTTATGTATAATTTATGTACTATAAAGGTACATTCATCTCCTCTTGTGACAGATTGTTTGTTTACTTAATTCTATACGCATATATTTATCAAAGAATTTGTATAGTTAAGTTTGAATAAAATAAAACATACAAATTCGTATAGAACCATAGCGTTAATAGGATCAAATTTGCAATCAATAAGAATAGACACTCAGAAGCTAGACATAGTAACCCAAGAACTGAACAGGACGTACTTTCATCAAATAGTTTTAAATTTATAGTGTACGCGATTACACTCAGTCATGAATATAAAAACCAATTTGAGAACCCTTTTTGGAAGAATTTTGGTAATTATTAACATGGCATTACCTCCTAGGAGGTATTAGCCGCTAATCATAGTTTAATTAGTAACTACACTCATACTTTTGAATAGAAATAAGGTGGGTTTTAAGAAACATAAAATACCTATTTTTTCCGACACTCAAAAGGAGGAAGTTGTACAATTCGACCTGTTTCTATGTTCCTTTTGTATATGCGTCCACTAAAGTCACTATAATCACGTCACAGTTACTGTTTCTAAGTCTACCTCAAGGTTATAGAAAACGCTCCTAGGTACTTTGAAACGAGACGAGAATGTCCTACTACTAGACATTCGAGACGAGATGTCGAGATGAAAGTTTTTTTCCAACGCCACACCTTATTACGTCACAGATGCTAGGGAACACACCATTGTTTGATGGTAATGAATGGCCGAGTGATGTTCTTGTTGGAGGTAATGTGAATTTCCTGTTAGAGCAATGAGCTTAGGATTGAGTGTCGAGAGCGGGATTTTCCATATCACTATAAATTACATCATTACGTCACAGATGCTAGGGAACACACCATTGTTTGATGGTAATGAATGGCCGAGTGATGTTCTTGTTGGAGGTAATGTGAATTTCCTGTTAGAGCAATGAGCTTAGGATTGAGTGTCGAGAGCGGGATTTTCCATATCACTATAAATTACATCATTACGTCACAGATGCTAGGGAACACACCATTGTTTGATGGTAATGAATGGCCGAGTGATGTTCTTGTTGGAGGTAATGTGAATTTCCTGTTAGAGCAATGAGCTTAGGATTGAGTGTCGAGAGCGGGATTTTCCATATCACTATAAATTACATCATTACGTCACAGATGCTAGGGAACACACCATTGTTTGATGGTAATGAATGGCCGAGTGGTGTTCTTGTTGGAGGTAATGTGAATTTCCTGTTAGAGCAATGAGCTTAGGATTGAGTGTCGAGAGCGGGATTTTCCATATCACTATAAATTACATCATTACGTCACAGATGCTAGGGAACACACCATTGTTTGATGGTAATGAATGGCCGAGTGGTGTTCTTGTTGGAGGTAATGTGAATTTCCTGTTAGAGCAATGAGCTTAGGATTGAGTGTCGAGAGCGGGATTTTCCATATCACTATAAATTACATCATTACGTCACAGATGCTAGGGAACACACCATTGTTTGATGGTAATGAATGGCCGAGTGATGTTCTTGTTGGAGGTAATGTGAATTTCCTGTTAGAGCAATGAGCTTAGGATTGAGTGTCGAGAGCGGGATTTTCCATATCACTATAAATTACATCATTACGTCACAGATGCTAGGGAACACACCATTGTTTGATGGTAATGAATGGCCGAGTGATGTTCTTGTTGGAGGTAATGTGAATTTCCTGTTAGAGCAATGAGCTTAGGATTGAGTGTCGAGAGCGGGATTTTCCATATCACTATAAATTACATCATTACGTCACAGATGCTAGGGAACACACCATTGTTTGATGGTAATGAATGGCCGAGTGATGTTCTTGTTGGAGGTAATGTGAATTTCCTGTTAGAGCAATGAGCTTAGGATTGAGTGTCGAGAGCGGGATTTTCCATATCACTATAAATTACATCATTACGTCACAGATGCTAGGGAACACACCATTGTTTGATGGTAATGAATGGCCGAGTGATGTTCTTGTTGGAGGTAATGTGAATTTCCTGTTAGAGCAATGAGCTTAGGATTGAGTGTCGAGAGCGGGATTTTCCATATCACTATAAATTACATCATTACGTCACAGATGCTAGGGAACACACCATTGTTTGATGGTAATGAATGGCCGAGTGATGTTCTTGTTGGAGGTAATGTGAATTTCCTGTTAGAGCAATGAGCTTAGGATTGAGTGTCGAGAGCGGGATTTTCCATATCACTATAAATTACATCAGAATTGCTGTGGAAAGTTTCCTATAAAACGCCTCAGAGTAAAAGCCTTCTGTCTTTGTAACTATATACTGTCCTTTAAATCACGACATGGAGTAACGATACGGAATGAGAACCCGAGATGTATTCTTTTTCTAATAATCATTACTCACCTCACACATTTTATGGAACATATCGTTGTTTATATTAATGGTCCATTCCAAGTAACAAAGATGTGATACAAGAGATGCAATTGTAAGATAGAACGCGTCATGTAAAACAAGTTTTAAATGATATGGTATTTTTAGAACATGGTTTTAAGAATTAAATTAAGTCATTGAATTACTTAGCTGACAAGGCATATTAAATACCTATACTTAAAATTCACACTTTCATTGAGGGCACAACCTCTTAAATACATGTTAATGTAGTATAATAGTATGTATTTGTACATTCAATTAACATAATGGCCAATGTAGTGCAGTATCAATATTCTACTAACGAACATATAAATTATTATGATGTAATATTCTAAATATGACAGTTTCTTTTGTTGCTTATGAGGTTAGGTAAGCTTACATAACACTGCAATAAGAGATAAATGTGTATATTGTATAATTATAGAATTGTGTATAATTGTGTCTATAAAATTGTGTGTCGCTTTCAAAATGTGTGTGTTGTTGCTGATAAGCAAGTTATTTGTTGTGACAATTTTCGCCTCACTGCCTAGTCTTAAAACATATAAAAACTAACAATAGCTATGTACGTCCTCAAAGTACTCTCATAGTGAGTTCCGGTATATCTTCATAACCAATCGCAGAAATTCGTAGAAAACCGCAACTTGTCACGAAATATCAGTAAATTATTTCGTGTTCAGACTTGAAATATAGAATATAGTTTACCCTTGGTAAATAAGTGCCCTCCTTAGAAGTGATAGAAACGTTTTCAAAGTCTCGTATCAGGCTTTGTATCCATGATATTTTAACAACAATTCCGCCTCATTGAGAAGTCTTCAATGTACAGTCATATACTGTACTAATCATGGTAACAGTATATTTATGATCGCAGGCATTTGCGAATCACACCCTCTTCCAAATTATCACGAAATGTCATTAAATATTAAGCGCCGATTCTCGTAATTAAGAACGCAGTTTATCCTTAAGCCTCGACTGAACAATTAGATTTTACAAAATTCATGTTGCCTTTCAGTTCTTATTTACAATAAGGCAATGAAACTCTTGCACTCTGTACACTATGATCTAGCCTGTGATGATTAGGCTCCCGACACAATTTGAGACATTTCAGAGAATACTGAAATAATCGTTATACAACTTGTAATAGATATTTTGTGATATCCGACTTCAGAGTACTAACCTTAAAAAGGTTCAATTTCAATTACTGAACTCTGAAAATCTATTTACCTAATTGCATAAAAGTCTGTATACATTTTGCATTTCTGTCAGTCCTAGGCGTTCCTTACTGTTAAGTGGTTTTTTTGCTCTCAGTGTTCAGGCTTCTAACCCGTTTATTTTTAATTTATACAAGTAATTAAAAAATGAAAATCTTCATCGTGAGTTAAGAGTTGTGCGCCGCCCACCCATTAACGTGACATGGTGACAGACCAGCTCATATGCGGTCTACACCAGAATCAAGGTGTTACATTGTTGGTAAATGTTTCCTCACTGAAATTTTTACCAACAGTGTCGGTGGACACTGTCATTCGTAAGAAGCTGATTTTCACGTATCAAACATAACTCGCACCCGCCATTAAACACTAAAATCACACTTTACTGGAAAAGCGAAACAGACCCACCAATATACTGAAACAAGTGTCTCGGAAAACGGTAAGGCGCGGGTGGCCGCTTGTAAACTAGGTTCGCTGATATTATAGAAATCGCACAGTTGTTTCCCACTTCGTCACAACTTGAGAGGCTCGCCGCGCTGTGGGCGGAGCATCACTCTCAGCACTCTATGAATCCACATTGCCTACAATGCCTCTGTTATACTGCGTAGACTAATGCGCCAAGAAGCGGGAAACAGCTCGTCATTACACTGTTTAACCAGAAAACAAGACTGAGGTAAAAATAAAAAGATCTGGGCAGGAAAGCACCGATACGTTTTACCAGATGCAATATGATGATTATTCACTCAATTAAACAGGCTAAGTATCTTTCGCTATTTGATAGACCATTTTAATAATATGAAATGATAATTTTTAAAGCAAGTCCTGTTCTTGAAAACCCACTTTGGCTACGATCCTGTAAAAGTGCACGAAGACTTACCAACAGACTGTAACGAGATCCGCCGCATCAAAGTTGAGCGTGTCGCACGAGTTCCTGCCACTACAACCTCCTCGATCTCATCTGGAACGAGAACCATCCAGCTATAATGACAAGAATACTTATAAAAATATAGTTAATAATATAATTAATAATATAGCGCATCTTAGTGTTGTGTCAATTGAAAAATTTAAAAGCTTTATAACGATAATTTAAGAACGAGTGTCCAAGTACTTAGTACCATGTTTGTATAACATTTGTATATAATAGGATATTCACATATTATTAATTACATATTGGATACATTTTCAGATAACCACACGTTTCTGGAGAGTGGTGGGGCGTTATTGGGTCGTCTTGGTTTTAATTACATTTTACACAAATAATAATCTCTTATTAATAAAAACAATATTTTTGGTACCGTAAAGAGGTGGTTATGGTACAATGTTAATCATTAAATAAAGTTTCAACGGTAAAAATTTAATAAAAAAGAAATTTCAACAAGAAACCAATGCTTTATTCGAGTTAAAATCATGAAAATAAAAAGGTCAAAGACACAAAATTTAGGATGCCAATAAATCCCATTCCAAATCTCTATGTTTTATTAAAATTACAGTTTTAATTGAGATTCCAGTTTTATGAGTTCCATTTTATGAAATATCTAAGATATAATAAAAATGTTATTTTCACAAATTATACTAATCGTAGCAAATACAATCCCAAATCTTAAATAATTAGTTTGTTATTGAAAAAAGATCTTGAATATTTTGTAAATTCACCCACGTTTACACCAAACCGAGCCTTCCGTTTGTCGACGCATACGCATGAGAAGACATATTCTTAAAATTCATTTTTGTAACGAGTGGTCCAACCAAAACGCACAGTATTAATTGTAAATAAAACAAAAAGTTATCTTAATATTTGTATTATGGTATAAAGATATGTGACAATTATTTGTGAAACAAAATATCGGCAAAATGCCTGAATTTGAAAGAAAGAAGTCAATGTGTCAAATCACATGATCGCAACGGCCAAATTAACATCGCCACGACTCCTCAATTTCTGGACACAAGACGTCTGTTATCATCTCTTCATAGCGAACACCACATTTTCAAGGAAGAAGGATGACTAACTATCTGTTTGGGGTACATATTTGGAGATATTAAAAAAAGTGTACGTCAATAAGCCAAGCACAAATCAAGAGCTAAGGGATAAAATAATTGGGCACATTAACGACATTGAACCTCAATTATGTCTCAGAGCCATTGAAGATATCGATCATCGGATAAAGGTATGCCGCCAAAGCCGTGGCGAGCATTTTCCGAAATTTTGTTTCACACACAATTGTCATAGATCATAGATTCTGTCATAATAAAAAAAACTTTTGTCTGATAGCAACACAATTAACATCGTGCGTTTTGTTGGACCACTCTTTATTTGCTGGCAAGTCCATGTATTGTGTATTAAATATTTTAAAATAAAAAATTGAATTACATCAAAAGCATGTTTGGACATTTCGATTTAATGTTCCTAAGTATTATTTTAAATTCCAAAAATTTAGAAAGCGTTAGCGTTTTAAAGCATTAATCTGTCAACAGACACTAAAACTACATTTTCTGGATCTTCACACAATATTCAAACACACAATGAGATAACATACAGTAAGTTGGGATGTAGCTTTATCGTTTAGTTAATCAAAAAAGCTAACGAATTGAATGAAGTAAATTACAGATTGAAAGAATGTTAAAATTGCCAATGAAAGTGTAATTAAGAGAACAAAGAATCTGAGAAATTATAACACTTAATCAAGCAGAAAACAAGGAGAAGGGTTCAAAACAGGAGGTAGTTTTTCTCCCTTATCTCACCCAATGAGATCTCAGGGGAAGCCAACCAAACAAGCAAGACAAACAAGGTGAAGTAATGTGCACAAATGTTGGCAATGGTAATGCACATTGCAAATTCCACATAATCGCGCTCGCCCCATTACTATGCTAATGTGGCCCGATTGTATCTGTTGGAAATTAAAAACTCTCTGTTCAACAATTTTTGTCTTGTCTCTCCATAATGGCCCGATGAGCTCTGCCTAGTCAGCGTTCCCCGTTGATTCGATTGGTTAAAAGGTTTAAAAGTTTGGAGTAAAAAGTTAGAGCTTCGTTTTAATTGTGATAGTTCTTGATTCTGGAGATTGAGAGCATCGTTGCCATTTCTGTCTTTGTTACTCGCGTCTGCTTGTCTTTACACGACCGATCTTATTTAAAATGTAATGTTAATAAATAATTGTGGTTCACAGTGTTCTCATTTTTGTCCATATATTTTTAAGATGTCAAATATATAATTTCTTAAATCTAAGCAACTAATGGACTGACGAAATATATTTTATAAATTGTGTAGTAAGCATTTGAATAAGCGGTGTGTGTTTACACTACGGCAAAGACTTTTATTTTTAAACTGATTTTGACCTCTTAATTTTGACATAAGGAATACAATAACTGCGAACCGCTATGGAACGTGTAGACTGAACTGAAACAAATCACATTAATTTATATATGCAGGGTGTAAATTAAGTGCTGATGCGCCTGGATATATTACAATGAATTGAGATATCAATGTAAAATCTTCACCATAAATGGGTAAAAATATTTCCCCCCTTTTTCAAAGGGGGTAGAGAGGGATAACTTTAAACTTTCAAATCGCAACCCTTATCCTTTTGACACGCCATTTGAAAGGTGAATTCAAAAGAAACACAATGACATGAATAAAACATCTGTACGACGATCATAGCAAAAGTTATGGGCAAACAACCTCTTACAAATAATGGTGTAAATTAAGTTATAAAACGCCTGAATATATTTCAAACGGATTGAGATATCAATGTACAACCTTCACTATACTTATTGAATTCTTTTTTTTTATTACTTGAGGGTAACAATTTCACTCCTGTTTTCAAAGGAGGGAAGAAAGGGGTAACTTTAAATTTTCAAACTGCAAACCAAGGTATCTTGTGACATAATGGTATGTTCAATGGAAACACAACGATATGAACAAAACATCTCTACGACATCCTAGCAAAAGTTTTGGGCAAAAAGGCAAATAATCTCTGGCATTGTATACCACCTAGAAAAAAAACCTCTTACCATTCACACCAAAAACATGAGATACTACGTAAAAGGATATGCTGGGCTACGCAAAAGTCTTACTAAAATATATCATGCATGCATTTTGTTGATATGCGCAAGACATTGGTATTTTCCCTAAAGATTATTATTATTCTTTTGCTTTATTTATCTATAATTTTTTATATAAAAGGCGCTGAGATATTTTCTTAGTATAATATATATCACATTTTTTTAGAGACACAAAACCAGCAGAAACATGTTAAAAACAGAATAAGGTCTTAACACATGTATTGCGTCAGATGCGCTACTACATCATAAAGTATTACGTGAAATTACAGCTCATGATAAAGCACCGGTGAACCTACGCCAATTCATTCGTATCATCCAAATCTAACCATCATACCTTAAACAACTGTATAATTCCTGTAATACAGACTGTAAAACAACTGTAATATTCTAAATATTCTTTTGCCAGTTTTTAGATTCCGGGATCCAATTTTACGAATTAAAAATATATTAGCTCAAACGTAGTAAATAGTAATCAGTATATCCAACATGTAATCTAAATTATCTATTTATATAGAAACAAATAGAATAATTTACCAATAAATATTAATACATAACATTTGTTGAGACGTTATTAAATTTAAAAGTAGAATGTTTATATATTTATGTGTTTATGTTCGAGCTTTCAAATATAGCGGACTGAATCGTCAATAATCATACTGTTAAAAGTACGTGAGTATAGCGAAGTGTATCATTACATATCTCATGCTAGTTTGTGTGTGTGTATTTGTCGTGTTGTCTGTAATGACAAACTAACACAGATACTTGTAAATATTTAGACGTTCTGAAGTGAAGATGTGTGACTCGTGCGTTTTGTTTTGATCCAGCCAACACGAACACTCAAACAATTTGCCATGTTCAGTATATTGTGGAACTGACATTCGAATATTGATAGTTGAATTTTATCAGTCAATCGGTCAATACAATTAGAGTAAATTCTATCGATCCCTTAGTGGTTCAAATTCTACGTTAAGATTGAAACTGTAGATTCCTGACATTGTAGTTCGTTGGGTTATTAATTAATCAAATGTTGAAGGATAAGACAGACGTTAACAAGACTACACAGTGCATTTCACTCATTCTACCCCAATATGACAATGCATTACATATTCGCATATAACTTGATGTCAACCCAGCAGGGATCTATACTGGCTGGTTTATACTTTCCAGTTGAACCTACCACTGGGCACAGCAAAACCGATGTCACTTAAATCTGGGCAACCTTATGGATGTCCAGGAGCGGCACATCACTAATCGCAAATGTCGAGATTCTGGAGTGCAAGGGCAATTCGATAGGTCTAATTGTACTGCGGGAGATCATTGTTGGAGTTTGGTGGAGTTCGCTTCCCTAACATTAGAGGTCTTGCTAACCTCAACAAGAGTGTGCCACCCCTGCCTGCTTTAACTGTAGAGGCTGGTTCAGAGCTGGCCTCTCCTTCTTCCGGGGGGAAATGACTGAGATTAGTGCCTTAATTTTCTTCCTCATGGATCTTGATAGGAGGTAGCCTCTACCTCCTAACCTTACCCGTCCTGAATATCCTGTCACTCCGGAAACAGAGTTAAGATTCTTACAGGACTAAGTGCAATTTATAAGCTTCATGTCCTAAGAGAACAAAAACAATGAATTGATGTCTCGCGTCTTAAACAGTAAGTAAATTATAGCTGAAAAAACACGCTCACACAGAAATACTAATATAGCGGGTATAGACTGGTTTGTGTGTGTTTTGCATTAAGAAATATTCGATTCTCAATTTTTAACTGTAACTAAATTACTGTAACTGTAACTAAATCGATTCTCTGGTGTATACCAGAGAATCGAAGGACGAAGTAGAACTAAATAAAAGTCTTTCCCAAGAGGAATGTTTAACTCCAAAATGAAAATATATTCCTAGGACCAAGAGGAATCTGAGTACCACGGTTCAACGATTCAAGTCGACAGGGCCTTTCATCAAGAGATATCTCAGACAGGTAAGCAAACGTATGGAATGCGCTATTCAAAACCTTAGAATTCAAAAATCAATAGAGTCCTTCCTTGGACAAACATAACCAAGGTTGTACCAAGTTCAAGTCTCTAGGACCTTTCTTTCAAGAGTTACTAGTCTATCAATTCACACCGAAGAACAAACACACAACACTACATTTTAAGAAGGACATGTTGGGTTCTTAAAATGTTACTGATTTTAAAAGCTGGGAATGACCTTTTTAAAGGTTTTTTACCTTGCTTTCTAGTGTAATTGTTGTAAGGGATTGTTAATTGATTAACAATAATGAGTTTTGGACCTCTTTAGTCTGTTCGAATGTAGGCTGAAAATGATTGTAATAATCTCTCCAAAACGTACAGCTTGCCTTTTGTTCACTTGTTAGGTAGTTTGATCTTCCGATTCTTCATAGCTGCCGCAACGGCCAATAGGAATTGTATGAGCAAACAATGTGAATATGACAACATATATTGATTTTGTAACAACTGAATTAAAAAGTATTAACATATCTGAAAACATTTACGAGAACTTAGTATAAGAAAGCTCCTTCAATTTAAACTTGGAGCAAAATTGGCTCAGTTATAACCTTTTATATAAAATTCCCACGCTTTATTCTTTTAGTGGATCTTAAACTGTTATAGAAACTAAAAGTACTCCTATTTACTTAATTTACATGATATCATAACGGCAGCAATCTTATTTTCATTGTGTATCCAACTTTTCAAATTAACATTTTTGTAATTGTCCGTTGGGAACTAAACTGAAAACAGTCAGTTACATATAGTTGTGTTGTAGTTCAATATTTGTAATGAGTCGGAATAGAATATATTAAAATTCAATTAGGCCTAATGCTCTATTGGTAATTGCGTCACATTATTGGGTGGAAAATATATAACACATCTTAACTTTATTCATAGTTAACTAACCTAATTTAATAATTAATTAAACAAGTTTAGTAAAATTAATTAAAACTGTTTAGTAGTAAAAATGTTTAGCTGATAATTCTTGATTATGTTAAAACTCTTATTAGTAGGGTATTCAAAATGGTAGTTGAAATGAAAGCAATATTACCAGTATGGTAAAACTCTAGTAAACACTGGATAAGGAAGTTAAATTTCTACCAGAATCAATTGATTAAATAATCAATAAAAAGATCCGTTGTAACCTTTATCACACGTAACAAGTAGCTTGATTACCTTTTTATAAATTACGAGTTTCCATGCATATTAAAAAAGTATGGTGTAAATGTGATAAATGTGTAAATCATCGTACTTCTTGCGGAACGGACGTGGAAGTAATTCACAGTAGTGTCGTGCGGGTCGAGCCGCCGCGCCGCGCCGTCTGCAGCAAATCACGCGTAGAATTGCAAATTTCCAATTACAAAGTTCCTTATAAACAGGTCACGACAGGCCGGGTTTAAACAACGATTAGGCCATTTTTATTGGGCACTGCTCGCTTCCGGTAAGTGCTGGAATGTAAACATTTCACCATTTTTACAACTTTTACGTCTTTGAAATAATTGTATTTACGACAGTACAAGCAGTATGTTTAATAATACTGCTTCCTGACGTATAATATGTAATATGTACAAAATATGTTTAACACATGCTGTAAGTAAGCATATTTAACAAAATCAATTGAACTTTTGAAACAAATATCTTCAGAACGAACGCAAAACACCAAAGTGTATTTATAAATATATTTTATTAAAGGTTTACTTTTATCTGTTAAATGTCACATAGGCTAAGGTTCATAACGAACACCAAGCCTAGCCTAGACAAATTCATACCTACACACAATAATATCACCTGATAGAATCAAACTCGGTGCAAGGCTATCCCTTCCTAGCATCGCCATACTTGGCGCTAACTAACCCTCAAGAAGTCCTGCCGCTCTCAAAAGGCAGCACCAGTTTCGGAACAGACCTACCCTCAAGAAGTCTAACCACCACCAAGGACTCGATGTACATGTTTTGTGACACCGTCACTGGCGTAAATTTTTAATAAACGTATACTTTGTTAAATATTAATATGATTTTATCATATTGTAGGTTGTATTTAATTGTTGTATCGCTGTTTAAAGTATTTTTACTTGAATTTTAAATTTATTTTACCTCCATTCTTATAAATCCTTTAAAGTTTGTGTGAAAAAGTAACAGATTTTAATAAATTGGTTTGGGAGATACTATACACACAAAACAAGCCTTTTTAAGCCACAAAGTTTACATCGAAATGAAATCTTTTGGTTTATACTGGTACATATTTTATTTTATTTACATAAAATTATCTAGCTTTTGGAAACTTTAAACGTGCTTTATTTTTTTACAAAAACATAACATTTATTTTTTTATACATTTGTTTAAACTAAATTCATTTATAATTAGAGCCAAAATATAAAAAGTACGCAGAATTACCGGAGCAAACAAATAATGAATTACTCGTGCTTATGCTGACGATTTGTACAATTACTCCTTATCTTCAGGTTTCAAGTACTCTTAAAAACAGTTTTCATCTGCTCTATTCATATTGGTTTACATCATTTGCACAGGAAGTACTTGTTTTACGTCCCTGTCCTTTAGGTACACTACATGTTGAAATTTCCTTCTTTTCACATTTGCTCTGCTGGTGAAGTTTTCTTCCACCGACGGAACTTGAGTAATCTTTGCGAACTGCCGGATCTATTTCGGAATATGAGCAATGGCAGGTTGCCTCACAGCTCCATTGCAAGTCCAATTTCCTTCCTCGTTGTCATCTGTAGCCTAATCAGTGTCGTGGCCAGAAGCAGTGATATTATGTTCTTGTTCATCATGACCGATTCCGGCTCAATAACAAAGTTATCAATATTTCATTTCATATCTTTGGAGGCATGGCTTAATTTTGGCTTAATATCTTCTCATCTGTATCCATTATCAAAACTGTAATATCTAAAAAAAAGCAAACAAACTATTAAAATCACTGTTCAATAATTAATTCGATAATTAATTACATTTAGAAGTTCTAATAGCTTTCAAAACTCATATACTGACCCGGAGGCCTAACAACAACTCGAGGATATTTCGAAACCTCTTTATACTGCAGGACCGGGTACAAAACTACTAAAGTAAACCGTTTGAGCTTTTGAGCTCCCTGCCAAAAAATTAGAAACAAAATAAATCAATTGAAATTTAATCACTCTTCTAAAGTATTATTAAAATTATCCCTTGGAATTTTAAAATACCTTTTACAACTAAATTGCTTCAATTTTTCCATAGTCCAAAATTGGCGTAATATGGTTTATAATATTTCTAGTATTTTCCTTCTTCAGAAAACATAAAAACCTGTGTTAAACCAAGAACTAACTGAACAAAACAATACTTTTAAATGGTTTGCAAATTGAGTTACCTCTCAATTACATTACGAGAGGAATATTGTTTGTCTATAATACTTGAAACATTTTCCAGGAAACAGGTTACCCAATACACATTTGTATTTCTGACAAGTTATATGATATAATAGTAATTTTGCTTTGGGATCTCAAAATATTTCATGATACATTTCAGTATAATAAATTCAAACCAGGACCTTTTTACGATACAATATGAAAACGAAAACACTTGGCGAAAGATTCCTTTCCCTTTCAGTAGCACTCTTAGCTGCAGGCGACAGCCGATGAAAGCGAACGACGTAAAGAAAGCAATTTCTTCACCGGCTCCAAACTAATTCGATGTCCGACATGAGTGAGAGCCATCGTTCCCGACGACACTATAAACAATGCCGGACAATACGGGACAATTTCACACTCGAGTCCGCTACATTCGCTTTATGGGCCCAGTTGTCAGTAAAATGTGCAGTGGACAGGCGAGTGAATCGGTGAAATAATGGCGAGTCACTCATCGGCCATACGTGATGACCGCGTTTGTCACCCCTTCCCTCTCTCGCTCACTTCCACCAACCTGCCCGCCCTTCACCGTCTCTTCCTAGCTTCAGGCGCACTTGAACGATTTTCGGCGATTATTCTTATCAAAAGTTGTTGGGTTAAAGATACAAAAGTAAACATTGAGAATTAACAAACTGATCAATTTATTTATTTAAGTGATTACTTAGTGCCACAGCCCATAGCGCCACAACAATTTGTAGGCGCTGTGAGCGTGATGCGATTGTTTATTCGGTTGTGTTGGCGCTGTGTGTGAGCACTCGACCAATTTTGTGGCGCTATGAGTTTAGGCACTATGAGCTGTGGCGCTGTGAGCAAACTATTGGCGCTATGAGCAAAATCACGTTATGGCGCTGTGAGATTAGGCACTATGAGTCACCACCAAAAAAATGTTCAGTAAATAAAGCCATCCTATTTCATTAAGCACACACTGTAAAAACTGTTGGTTTTCCTAGTTGTCTAATAATGGCAAAAAGGTCGTTCTTTATTTCTCTCCAATACCAGGTTGAAATCCCTACCAAACATTAAAAGACCAAATTACTTTCAACACGATTGTGAACACAACAGGATTTTGAAGGTAATTTTTATCTTTAATTTGCTCCTTTAATAAATAGTCCTTTACCAACTTACTTAAATACAATGGTAAGCGAATCATGTACTCTAATTCTCGTTTTTTTTTAATTGATATGTTCATGTAGCCATCATAATAAGTGATGAGGGACAACTCCTCGTTTGTCACATCATCTGAGTTCACTAGTTGCAATCATAAATGCCGAAATAGGTTTAACCTTCTTTAAATTTACGGAATTAACCGAGGTATTTATGGTGAAGACATTTGTGCATGTTCGTCAAACAATATACTGATTATTTTCTCAGTATTATTGTCTCCGGGAGCTGTGCATAAGTACATATTTTCTTTCTACATTAATAATACTCAAACGTATATTTACAGCCCGTTATAAGAAGTAGTCACTTTTACTTTTTTTATTATTTTATTATAATTCTACAGAACATGTGTGAAGCGTGGCAGTTGGAACATAATTTTTGGCTCTTACGTGGTTTTTAAATTAATCCCAAAGTTAGTGAGAAAACCCATCTCTGTAACTCATAGGCCTAAACATTATATATTTCATATACTGTATGTGCTTCTCACTATCACGCTTCACTGTGTCAACATATAATTGTTGATAATAAATCACGTACTTTTTTAATGAACCTGTTGATGGAGATAGTATTTTTATAGTTGGACGTCATTGTAAAAAATACAATTACATTCAAGTATAAAGCTATATTTTATAATCTAATATTCCTTCAAAATAATCTTTTTACAACTCCTCGTTTAATATTATTTTAGCATTGAAATTGTTTCAAAGATAGAAAATAAAAGAAGATACTTTATCAACAACATGAGGTAAGTATGAATGTGTTTATGTGTCAGGTTTTGTATCATTTATATAATTTAGCTACGTGGTTATTAAGAAAAACTGTTAGCGAACAACTTTTAGTTTAATACATTTTGAGTGTTTGTTTTATATATATATATATATATATATATATATATATTTTAGAGTCTATATATATAGAGAGAGAGTATGAAACATTTAGAAATTGTTTGCGCTCTAAATGGTATAAGACTTCCATATAACTAGGTCCAAAGATTCTATCACGATTAGAACCACTGCTCCTAAGAAACATGTACTTGAAGTATAGCAAAATAACATTGGAAGGATAGGCCTTACCCTTAAACATTGAAGATGCTGTTGAAGAATATAACACACTTTTAAATAACTATTAGGCTAAACATAATCAACTATCCTTCGTTTTTATTATAATCTCGTATTTTTGGATTTACGTAGCTTATACATATTTGTATAAGTAAAACTCATAGCATGCAATAACCTAAGAATTTACGCAAGTATCTCGTTATAATAACCATAAACTATAAAACACTAATTTGAAGTGTATCGAGGCACGAAGCTTAACGAGTGCTACGAGTATTTAACGAGATGTATTGCAATGTATTTACTAATAGTAATAGCAATAAATATTTAAAAACTTCAATTACATCACTAATGAAGGTTTACCATGGTTTAATGCAGCTGAACTAGTGCATTGTGATGTATAATGGGTTCCCCTCCCCCACCATACAGAAAACGCTTGAACGGTTAAGAATTTTCAAACCTCATTTCGGAATAATAAAATATCTCGGAGACGTTCAATTTCATAAAACGGGTTGGTAGCGTTATTCATTATTTTAAACGGGATAATTCAACTACTTGCACTTAAAATATTAAAAATCAATTATATTAAGAAAACTAAATGCTGAACAATCTGTCTTAAATGGGAATTATTTTATTACAAGTAAAATTATAACTTAAAGTATACACTTGGTTGCAGTTAACCTAGATATCTTAGAAATAAATAATGTAAAAACATTTCTTATATTGTTTTTCCTATAACATGACCTAAAATTAGGTTTAACTGTAACAAAATTTTGCCTCTCAAAAATGGGGGTAGGATTCAACTTTGGAACTTCAACTTTGTTCAGACGTTACATATTAAATGTAAACATAATTAAATCATACTATGCTAACTTGTTTAATTTAAAATAAAATTATACCGAGCAGTATAATCTTGGTAGAAATAAAGTTTTCCAATATGTACTTAAATATGGCTGGCAAATTGAACTCTATTATGTAATAAAACACAACCTATTTATTGAATTAAACAAAATACTCGTTTACATTTGAAGAGCCGATCCTAAAGATACACTTCTCATTTAATGATAATTGCATAATTAAAATTCCTAATATAACACTGAAGTTAAATCGTTCTCCCGGATATATATCTTGAATCGTCCCAATCAAGATATATAAATAGTTTCCAACGTCTGTCAGGTCACCCATTTTGCAAAGGATTCCATAACCAAAATGCTTCGAGCTAGATGGTGCTCGGGCAAGAAAGAGGAGCTACAACAGTTCTGTGAATTTCAAACTTTTTATTTTACCTTTTGAGTCTTTACAGGTCAGTTCCTCTCTACTAGTATACTATATAAAATGTATGTCGCATTCTTCATATTTGTTTCAGTCCCACAATTGACGATTTTTAATTCAAAGAAGGGTGGTGAAAATTAAGATGCTGTAAGATAACTCCATCCAGCATAGTGTCCAATTGAAGTTAGAATATTTTATTTATTACAGTTTCAAAATCTGATCTCTGATCCTCCCATCTCTGATCTAAAGATTATAAAAAATAGATTTTTGGTATCTTTGATTCTATTCGATGTTTACCTTGTTTATTTGTACTTTCTAGCTTGTCAGTACTTTCTAGCTTTCCGCAGCATGCTTTTGTGTATCCAGCACATTAATGAGTAGGAAGTGTTATAGTAGTTTTGAATTGTGTAGTAAATTTACAGTATATAAAAAGAAATATGCCGAATAAAAGGCACTTTTTGCTGAACTACGTGAAATATAATTGAATAGAACTCTAAATGCAACATACATTCACACGCGTCTTCAAATCTCAAGTAAGCATCTGTGTCAATTTTGTTTAGCTTTCATCCTAAACAATTAACAGTAAACACTGAAATAATACGTTCCATAGACATGTCTGCTTCTGATTCAAAATTATTATGTGCCTTCATCATATTACATCGTAAGTGATTTCATGGCTTTAGTATTAAACCACTCTGTCATAAACATTTTCAATTGTTACTGAAATTGTTGGAACTATTAAGTCAAATATTATTTAATATTGCAGAGAAATTTGTGTATTTCATTGATACTCATGAAAACTGTTCCACTCTCTGACATTAGGCACCCAAAACATTTCCCTTTCAAATTAATATCGAATTATTATAAAGAGGACCAGGGGACTGGAATACCTTCCATCGACCATCACTTATTGCCAGGAGTGTTTATTTACCCATTTAAAAAAGATATGTCTATGACATCATATATTTTATTCAATAAGAAATAGCACAAAACTGCTAGCGGGTAACTGCTAGATTTTATATATATATATATATATATATATATATATATATATATATATATATATATATATATATATAAGGCAAAGCCTTTATTCATCACTAACTCTCCAACTAAGAAATTCTAAATGTGGCAAAACATATTCCTCATGACTTAAAATAAAAGCAAAGCATTTTCATAAAGATCAAATTACCATGGGGGTTGAAAATGGGGTTGCACCCCCAAAAGAACTTTATTTCGTTCCTCAATTTCTCGATGTTCTAGAAAGATGAAATTTTATGCAAAAGCATGCAATGCTCTCAAAAGACAAATAACAGATTTTTATGAAGACCAACTACCCATAGGGGTTGAAAAGAAGTTGTAAGCCTTAAGAAAACTAATTTTTTCCTACCTCCAATTTATCTAGAAATGTTAAATTTGACACACCTCACCTAAATATAAAAAATCATTTTCATGTAGATCATGAACACCAATAAGGATTTTAATGGAACTGAAAGGCTCAGAAAAACTATTTAGGGATTCTTTTATCTGAGTAGATTTGAGTAGTTGCTAAAAAATCAGACTACTTAAATCTATTCATATGAAAATCAGATTAGACAAATGTATTACGTATTTTATGAAAATAAGCAGCAATGCAAATTTCACTATGGCTCAGGAAGTAGATTACAATGACCGAAAGTAGTATTTAAACCGAATACGGCTTTTTAGAGCTATGCATGTATATATTTATATAGATTGGCGCAACAATACAAAAGCTACTACGGTACCGAGAACATAGATCACTCCGGTCTTAGACTGGACATAGATCACAAAGTCCGGAAGTAGGCTTCTCAGACCGAGTATTTATATATGTTTTTGATCGTATAAACAAGGCAAACACTATTATGGCCTGTATAATAAAGTGAATTTGAACCAGAAATGTTTCTTCACACGTCAAACCTAAAATAAAAGCCATTGGAAATTATTTTGTTTGCCTTTTGAACCTCTTAGTAATGAACAATGAAATAGTACGTACCATAAACATGATTCAAATTTACTATAGGGCTCCATCATATTACATCATAAGTGCTACCATTAAGATTATTACGGACTTAGTATTCCTCCACTGTTCCCTAAAATACGATTTCATCCATTAGTACACAGCTGTTTCAGCTCCAATTTCGGAGCTACAAATCACTACTCTTTAACTTAAATTATAATCATTCTGAAATTGATCAGGAGAGTGGAATACCTTCCAGTGTATAAAAGTATACAAGGTCAACTAACTGCCCGCATTGAATTAAATTAAATGTATGTTTTTAGTGAACTATCCCACAACTCCCCAGACATTATTCTCTTCGTCATAAAGATACTGCAAATCTGGAACGAGATCGACTAAAATAAGTATTTACAGTTTGTAGCATACTCAATCTAAATTCCAAATTGTATTATATGTAAGTCCTATAGTTTCGATTCTTACAACCTTCTTCCAATTCTTTAAGGGTAGTTATCGTTAAATCCCAAGTAAAACAGTCAAGCAAAACTTGAATTGGATATTAATTTTCTGATCTTTTTATACGTAAATCAGTATTAAATCCTTTTTCTATTGTTTAACTGATGTTTAATAATTTTTATTTGGATATTTTTCTTATTTAACAGTATTTTAACATTTCCAAAGGGATTATTATCCTCGTAGTTCCCGACTGAAGATGTATTTATTTCGTGATGAGACGACTTGCGAGATTTATCCACTGGATGATTTTCTGAAAGATATAAAACATCACAATAGAGAACCAAACTATCATTTCCATTTACTGTCCAATTTAGAATGAACACCGACATTTTGTAATGAAATATTTGCGTAATTATTATTTGTTACTGTAGGACTACACATACATTTATAATAAGGAGACATAATCACACCTAATTATTTACTCTAACTCACTCAGAATACAGTAAGGTATTTTTGTTGTTTGTAGTTGAAATTATAGTTGTAACCTCCCATTTGTGTCTTCTAAATATGTATGCTTTTTAAAAAGAAGGATTGGGGGTTTTATGGAATCTCGATTAGAATAAGTACTTTTAAAAACTATTATTAAATAAAATTCTGAAGTATTAGCTTATTTAATAAATTCATAAAGTACTAAAACGTATATAGTATGCCATTGGTTGTACGTTGAAGTAATACTCTTAAAATGGACTTCAAAAAGTTTTCACAAGTTGTGATCTCAAGTATAAAATTATTATGACCGTATTTCTAATAATAGATCAAAATGTTTGTTTTACCCAAGAACGTTAATATTATTCTCGTCATACTAAGAATGTAAGAAAACTTGAATAATAGATTTATGTTCTAAATATTGTTTTTCTTATTATGCAGTTGTATAAATGTCAAGCCATAGTGGTATCACGTACTCCTTGGAACATACAGCGTAGAGGTAGAGTAAATGTGAAGGGGCGAGGTATGCAATATAGGTGCACGCCTGTGTTGCGGGTATTGCAGCCGGTCTCGCACGGCGCTGCGCCCTTCTCGGCGTTGCCCTGCATCCATTGATTCTCTTCTAACAGTGCTGACCCATTTACCACATTTATGTAAAGCAATTTTCGCACTTCGTATTTCCTGTCAATAGCTAATTTCTGTGCTATATCAGTTAATCATTCATCGTCATATGTATTTCTACTCAGTATTATTATAACATTTTGTCATACACTTGATTTACTATCTTTGCCACCGCACCGCTGTCTTTCGTATAATTATACAATTGATTGTCAGGATATTTACGCTATAATAATATATTCTTTGCCATTTCTTTAAATATATTTAAAATAAAATTAAAATTACACTGTGTGTTATATAATATGCTTCTAAATATTAGTATGCCCATTTAATCAATATTGTTTGCTGGTGTGTAACACTTTTATTTTTGTAAGCGTTTTTCTTTAATGTCTGTGTAGAGAAGGTTGAAAGCATTAATGAAACTTTAACGTAAATTTTAAAATGTGTTGGTTAGGACTGTAATTTACAAAAACAAATTACTATATTGTCAGTCCGTGTAGGAATGTAAATAATTAAGTTATTGAATATTCTCATCCGCATTGAGATAAAGGTGCCCTGCCCAAAATCAGAGGTCGGATTGAGTTCTTGTATGTATCTCAACGATGATTAATAGTTAAAATGACACAAACTATCCAAACACAGGGTAATCTATCGGAACTCCCGGGCGGCTCCCCCTCCCTCACTATAGATTAAAGAACGTTTAAGAATAAAGGGCAGAAGTTAAGTTCGGGGAGGTGGCCCCGTTGTAGTTACAGTTATCCTAATTCTGTTCTGACGTCAGAACCACCCACAATGCACCTCGGCTGGCGAACATAACCATAACGCTGAGGCTACGGCACAGTGGAGCCACCTACAATATGCTCTGCCCACGACAACGGCACTCACGTCTTGTCGACGTGACGTGACGTGACATGACGTGACGATCTACACACCTTTGTCATATAGTCCCAATGACGTAAACAATCGGAAGAAAACCACTTATCTGTATACGTCCAAACTTAAAATAAAACTTGCAGCGATCTTCTAGGAATATTCTATTAGTTGAGTTGATTAATATTTTGTATTTATAAATGAAAACTTATTAAAATGAAAGAAGATATAACAAAATAAACACTCTTATAAGATATTGTCTTGAGCTGTAAAACTAGCCATTACATAGTTCATAAAAAACACTAGAGTGTTAACTTAAATACAAATTTTACGAATAAAAACACTTCACAATCTTCTTATTTCGCACTTTTTCTTGTGGAAACAGCTCAGAAGTCGAGATAAACGCACTGACAACCTCGAATCACGTTAACACTGCACTGAATGGGTGTCGCCGCAGCAATACTCGAGTCCTCGTCTCCTTCCTCTTCCAGTGGCGGGGACATAGGGTGTCTCGTGTCGCCCTCGGATCTCGCGTCGCTACAGGGAGTACAAGGGAGGACATGCACGGGGACATACCTGTGCTACATCCTTGCAGACATGACTATCGTGGGTTCTGGCCAAGCCGGCGACGCCCCGACCGCTACGTCCTGCTTTCTGCCGGTGCTTTGCGTCAGATCAATAGTGGGGTGGTTCCCTCACCCTCCACCCGCAGCGCCACCACCCTCTCTACTCTAGGTGAGCGTTCCGCGGCCCGCTCGCTCGAGAAATCGCCCGAACTGACATAACATCGTTCGTGAGAGAAAACCTTCAATAAAACTCCCCACACATGTATCCCTTCAACTTTCGTCCCCCCTATCACGGTATCATAAAATTCGTGTAAAGTCGAACAAGAAAATTCTTCCAAGCTCCGGGTTTTGCTGTTCTACACGTATTATAATTGGGTCAGTGGGTTGCTCAGGTTTTCTTTCGTGTTTATTGGGACAGAAACAATCTTTATTCATTCAGGTCACTACCTCGTGCTTCCTGCTATGGGACTAACGCAGGTCTGTCAAATCGGATGCTTTTAGTTGCGATTGGCTGAACAATTTTATAATTTAGCAATTAAAATCTCGAGGGGAGTGGTTACGTTGAACATTAATACTTCTAACTTAATTCTATACTAAGCTTAAATACGAGTATTTCAGATGCTTATTAGATGCTAAATATATTTTTAATTACGAATGAATTAATGTGCTGTAGTTGTCAGAAACAACCCTTGCAACAAGGTGTGCCAAAAGGTGTTTCGTAAATTAATAAAACACTTTCCAAGATTTCACTAATTTTACCAATAACTGTCGGAGTACAATACTTTGCTTATTAACTTTTTGGTCTTAATAACTGAATTCTGGAGAACAGTTTAGCAGGAAATTTGAAGTACAATTTCTGTTAGCTTTTTTAACAGGCTACTTAATTCAATACAAGTTGTGAATTTTAATAAATAATAAATTACGAAATATTTTGGAAAATAATAAATATCAACATTAACACTGATTACATTCTTGATAACATTTGACATGTCAACGAAACGCGGTAATAATTTTTGAGGTCACAATTAAACAATATACACACACACACACACACACACACACACACACACACACACACACACACACACACACACACACACACACACACACACACACACACACACACATATATATATATAATATGGGAGGACCTTTAGTCCCGATTCGAGTTAGTATAATTGTTTAAGACCCGCGTAGTGTTTGTATCAAGTTAGTCGGGTTTTACTTTGAAATATTTTATAACTTCACTTTTATTTCAAGACCGAAAATATATAATGCTAATGAATAACACTCATTAATATATTACGTTTTTGTTGCGAGGTGCACAGCACATTTCCCACATTCAAGATTAACTTAGCATTTTAAAACCCTTTGCATATTGCCATATCTTTCTCAAGTATTAGAAAGAGTCCTATAATTGAATTTTGTTATGTATGTTACAGTTCACACATATTTTAAGTTCATGGTTGTTTTAGTTGGTATTAGATTCCTTTTATTACTCGAAGTAAAATGTATTAGTTGTCTAAAAAGAATTATATACAATTCCATATATTTTATAAACTATTGATATCTAGACAAGTGTGTTTAATATACCTAGGATAGTCTTTATATAACAAATTATTAGCTATGGCCTATTTTGATTTATAACATGTTCTCTACTGAACGTTACAGTAGCAGTAAGTTATGCGACGCCTACTACTATAATTTATACTGAACCGCTCGATAGGCAAACTGTTAACATTTTGTGCGGTTACGAGTGTCGTTTTTATATTTAATATGTATGTACAATGTTGATCATGTGTAATATTGTATAATATAGATAAGGTAGTGATCGTATATAGCATATCTAAGGTAGCAATGATATACAACAATTATACAATATAGCTAAGGTAGGGATCATGTTTAATATTGTATAATACAGATAGTTTATAGTGATCGTATATAGTATATCTAAGGTGGCAATCATGTACAATTGTACAATATAGCTAAACATGTGTAATATTATATTATAAAGATACGGTAGTGATCATGTATAGTATATCTAAGGCGGCAATCATGTACAATTAATTGTACAATATAGCTAAACATGTGTAATATTGTATTATAAAGATACGGTAGTGATCATACATAGTATGTCTAAGGTGGCAATCATGTACAATTAATTGTACAATATAGCTAAACATGTGTAATATTCTATTATAAAGATACGGTAGTGATCATACATAGTATGTCTAAGGTGGCAATCATGTACAATTAATTGTACAATATAGCTAAACATGTGTAATATTGTATTATAAAGATAGTTTATAGTGATCATACATAGTATGTCTAAGGTGGCAATCATGTACAATTAATTGTACAATATAGCTAAACATGTGTAATATTCTATTATAAAGATACGGTAGTGATCATATATAGTATATCTAAGGTGGCAATCATGTACAATTAATTGTACAATATAGCTAAACATGTGTAATATTGTATAATACAGATAGTTTATAGTGATCGTATATAGTATATCTAAGGTGGCAATCATGTACAATTAATTGTACAATATAGCTAAACATGTGTAATTATATTATAAAGATACGGTAGTGATCATACATAGTATGTCTAAGGTGGCAATCATGTACAATTAATTGTACAATATAGCTAAACATGTGTAATATTCTATTATAAAGATACGGTAGTGATCATACATAGTATGTCTAAGATGGCAATCATGTACAATTAATTGTACAATATAGCTAAACATGTGTAATATTGTATAATAAAGATACGTTTATAGTGATCATATATAGTATATCTAAGGTGGCAATCATGTACAATTAATTGTACAATATAGCTAAACATGTGTAATATTGTATAATACAGATACGTTTATAGTGATCATATATAGTATATCTAAGGTGGCAATCATGTACAATTAATTGTACAATATAGCTAAACATGTGTAATATTGTATTATAAAGATACGGTAGTGATCATATATAGTATACCTAATGTGGCAATCGTGTGCAGTTGTACAATATAGCTAAGGTCGTGGACTCGTGGAATATAAATAAGGTAGTGATCATGTATAGCATATCTAAGGTGGCAATCATATACGTACAATAATTGTACAATACAGCTAAGGTAGTGAGCCTGTGTAATATTGTATAATTTAGTTTGGGTAGTGATCGTATATAGCATATCTAAGGTGGCAATTATGTACAACAATTTTACAGCATTCGTAAGGTAGTGATCCTGTGTAATATTGTATAATTTAGTTTGGGTAGTGATCGTATATAGCATATCTAATGTGGCAATTATGTACAATAATAATTGTACAATATAGCTAAGGCAGTGATCCTGTGTAATATTGTATAATTTAGTTTGGGTAGTGATCGTATATAGCATATCTAAGGTGGCAATTATGTACAACAATTTTACAGTATTAGCTAGGGTAGTGATCCTGTGTAATATTGTATAATACAGATAGTTTGGGTAGTGATCGTATATAGCGTATCTAAGGTGGCAATCATATACAATAATTGTACAATATAGCTAAGGCAGTGATCCTGTGTAATATTGTAT
This sequence comes from Homalodisca vitripennis, assembly GCF_021130785.1. Taxonomy (NCBI): domain Eukaryota; kingdom Metazoa; phylum Arthropoda; class Insecta; order Hemiptera; family Cicadellidae; genus Homalodisca; species Homalodisca vitripennis. The sequence continues at coordinate 65,896,562 of NC_060207.1, forward strand.
AATTTAGTTTGGGTAGTGATCGTATATAGCATATCTAAGGTGGCAATTATGTACAACAATTTTACAGCATTCGTAAGGTAGTGATCCTGTGTAATATTGTATAATTTAGTTTGGGTAGTGATCGTATATAGCATATCTAATGTGGCAATCATGTACAACAATTGTACAATACAGCTAAGGTAGTGATCCTGTGTAATATTGTATAATTTAGTTTGGGTAGTGATCGTATATAGCATATCTAAGGTGGCAATTATATACAAAAATTTTACAGTATTAGTAGGGTAGTAATCCTGTGTAATATTGTATAATTTAGTTTGGGTAGTGATCGTATATAGCGTATCTAAGGTGGCAATCATATACAATAATTGTACAATATAGCTAAATCCTGTGTAATATTGTATAATTTAGTTTGGGTAGTGATCGTATATAGCATATCTAAGGTGGCAATTATGTACAACAATTTTACAGCATTCGTAAGGTAGTGATCCTGTGTAATATTGTATAATTTAGTTTGGGTAGTGATCGTATATAGCATATCTAATGTGGCAATCATGTACAACAATTGTACAATACAGCTAAGGTAGTGATCCTGTGTAATATTGTATAATTTAGTTTGGGTAGTGATCGTATATAGCATATCTAAGGTGGCAATTATATACAAAAATTTTACAGTATTAGTAAGGTAGTGATCGTGTGTAATATTGTATAATTTAGTTTGGGTAGTGATCGTATATAGCATATCTAAGGTGGCAACTATGTACAACAATTTTACAGTATTAGTAAGGTAGTGATCCTGTGTAATATTGTATAATTTAGTTTGGGTAGTGATCGTATATAGCATATCTAAGGTGGCAATTATGTACAACAATTTTACAGTATTAGTAAGGTAGTGATCCTGTGTAATATTGTATAATTTAGTTTGGGTAGTGATCGTATATAGCATATCTAAGGTGGCAATTATGTACAACAATTTTACAGTATTAGTAAGTAATCCTGTGTAATATTGTATAATTTAGTTTGGGTAGTGATCGTATATAGCATATCTAAGGTGGCAATTATGTACAACAATTTTACAGTATTAGTAAGGTAGTGATCCAGTGTAATATTGTATAATTTAGTTTGGGTAGTGATCGTATATAGCATATCTAAGGTGGCAATTATATACAACAATTTTACAGTATTAGTAAGGTAGTGATCCTGTGTAATATTGTACAATTTAGTTTGGGTAGTGATCGTATATAGCATATCTAAGGTGGCAATTGTGTACAACAATTTTACAGTATTAGTAAGGTAGTGATCCTGTGTAATATTGTTGATGTCATATCTAAGGTGGCAATTGTGTACAACAATTTTACAGTATTAGTAAGGTAGTGTACAGTTAGGGTAGTGATCGTATATAGTATATCTAAGGTAACAATCATGTACTAATATTGTATAATACAGTTAGGGTAGTGATCGTATATAGTATATCTAAGGTAGCAATCATGTACAACAATTGTACAATACAGCTAAGGTAGTGAGCCTGTGTAATATTGTATAATACATATAGTTTATAGTGATCGTATATAGCATATCTAAGGTGGCAATTATGTACAACTATTTTACAGTATTAGTAAGGTAGTGATCCTGTGTAATATTGTATAATACAGTTAGGGTAGTGATCGTATATAGCATATCTAAGGTGGCAATTGTGTACAACAATTTTACAGTATTAGTAAGGTAGTGATCCTGTGTAATATTGTATAATACAGTTAGGGTGGTGATCGTCTATAGTATATCTAAGGTAGCAATCATGTACAACAATTGTACAATACAGCTAAACATGTGTAATATATTATATTATAAAGATACGGTAGAGATCATACATAGTATGTCTAAGGTGGCAATCATGTACAATTAATTGTACAATATAGCTAAACATGTGTAATATTCTATTATAAAGATACGGTAGTGATCATACATAGTATGTCTAAGGTGGCAATCATGTACAATTAATTGTACAATATAGCTAAACATGTGTAATATTGTATTATAAAGATACGGTAGTGATCATATATAGTATACCTAATGTGGCAATCGTGTGCAGTTGTACAATATAGCTAAGGTCGTGGACTCGTGGAATATAAATAAGGTAGTGATCATGTATAGCATATCTAAGGTGGCAATCATATACAATAATTGTACAATACAGCTAAGGTAGTGAGCCTGTGTAATATTGTATAATTTAGTTTGGGTAGTGATCGTACATAGCATATCTAAGGTGGCAATTATGTACAACAATTTTACAGCATTCGTAAGGTAGTGATCCTGTGTAATATTGTATAATTTAGTTTGGGTAGTGATCGTATATAGCATATCTAATGTGGCAATTATGTACAATAATAATTGTACAATATAGCTAAGGCAGTGATCCTGTGTAATATTGTATAATTTAGTTTGGGTAGTGATCGTATATAGCATATCTAAGGTGGCAATTATGTACAACAATTTTACAGTATTAGTAGGGTAGTGATCCTGTGTAATATTGTATAATTTAGTTTGGGTAGTGATCGTATATAGCATATCTAAGGTGGCAATCATATACAATAATTGTACAATATAGCTAAGGCAGTGATCCTGTGTAATATTGTATAATTTAGTTTGGGTAGTGATCGTATATAGCATATCTAAGGTGGCAATTATGTACAACAATTTTACAGCATTCGTAAGGTAGTGATCCTGTGTAATATTGTATAATTTAGTTTGGGTAGTGATCGTATATAGCATATCTAATGTGGCAATCATGTACAACAATTGTACAATACAGCTAAGGTAGTGATCCTGTGTAATATTGTATAATTTAGTTTGGGTAGTGATCGTATATAGCATATCTAAGGTGGCAATTATATACAAAAATTTTACAGTATTAGTAAGGTAGTGATCGTGTGTAATATTGTATAATTTAGTTTGGGTAGTGATCGTATATAGCATATCTAAGGTGGCAACTATGTACAACAATTTTACAGTATTAGTAAGGTAGTGATCCTGTGTAATATTGTATAATTTAGTTTGGGTAGTGATCGTATATAGCATATCTAAGGTGGCAATTATGTACAACAATTTTACAGTATTAGTAAGGTAGTGATCCTGTGTAATATTGTATAATTTAGTTTGGGTAGTGATCGTATATAGCATATCTAAGGTGGCAATTATGTACAACAATTTTACAGTATTAGTAAGTGATCCTGTGTAATATTGTATAACTTAGTTTGGGTAGTGATCGTATATAGCATATCTAAGGTGGCAATTATGTACAACAATTTTACGGTATTAGTAACGTAGTGATCTGTGTAATATTGTATAATTTTAGTTTGGGTAGTGATCGTATATAGCATAATCTAAGGTGGCAATTGTGTACAACAATTTTTACAGTATTAGTAAGGTAGTGATCCAGTGTAATATTGTATAATTTAGTTTGGGTAGTGATCGTATATAGCATATCTAAGGTGGCAATTATATACAAAAATTTTACAGTATTAGTAAGGTAGTGATCCTGTGTAATATTGTATAATTTAGTTTGGGTAGTGATCGTATATATTGCATATCTAAGGTGGCAATTGTGTAAAACAATTTTACAGTATTAGTAAGGTAGTGATCCTGTGTAATATTGTATAATACAGTTAGGGTAGTGATCGTATATAGTATATCTAAGGTAGCAATCATGTATAATATTGTATAATACAGTTAGGGTAGTGATCGTATATAGTATATCTAAGGTTGCAATCATGTACAACAATTGTACAATACAGCTAAGGTAGTGAGCCTGTTGTAATATTGTATAATACATATAGTTTTATAGTGATCGTATATAGCATATCTAAGGTGGCAATTATATACAACTATTTTACAGTATTAGTAAGGTAGTGATCCTGTGTAATATTGTATAATACAGTTAGGGTAGTGATCGTATATAAGCATATCTAGGTGGCAATTGTGTACAAACAATTTTACAGTATTAGTAAGGTAGTGATCCTGTGTAATATTGTATAATACAGTTAGGGTAGTGATCGTCTATAGTATATCTAAGGTTAGCAATCATGTACAACAATTGTACAATACAGCTAAGTTAGTGAGCCTGTGTAATATTGTATAATACATATAGTTTATAGTGATCGTATGTAGCATATCTAAGGTAGCAATTGTGTACAACAATTTTACAGTATTAGTAAGGTAGTGATCCTGTGTAATATTGTATAATACAGTTAGGGTAGTGATCGTCTATAGTATATCTAAGGTAGCAATCATGTACTAATATTGTATAATTACAGTTAGGGTAGTGATCGTATATAGTATATCTAAGGTAGCAATCATGTACAACAATTGTACAATACAGCTAAGGGTAGTGAGCCTGTGTAATATTGTATAATACATATAGTTTATAGTGATCGTATATATAGCATATCTAAGGTGGCAATTATGTACAACTATTTTACAGTATTAGTAAGGTAGTGATCCTGTGTAATATTGTATAATACAGTTAGGTAGTGATCGTCTATAGTATCTAAGGTAGCAATCATGTACAACAATTGTACAATACAGCTAAGTTAGTGAGCCTGTGTAATATTGTTATAATACATATAGTTTATAGTGATCGTATATATAGCATATCTAAGGTGGCAATTGTGTACAACAATTTTACAGTATTAGTAAGGTAGTGATCCTGTGTAATATTGTATAATACAGTTAGGGTAGTGATCGTCTATTGTATATCTAAGGTAGCAATCATGTACAACAATTGTACAATACAGCTAAGTTAGTGAGCCTGTGTAATATTGTATAATACATATAGTTTATAGTGATCGTATATAGCATATCTAAGGTGGCACCTATGTACAACAATTTTACAGTATTAGTAAGGTAGTGATCCTGTGTAATATTGTATAATTTAGTTTGTGTAGTGATCGTATATAGTATATCTAAGGTAGCAATCATGTACACAACAATTTTACAGTATTAGTAAGGTAGTGTCCTGTGTAATATTGTATAATACAGTTAGGGTAGTGATCGTCTATAGTATATCTAAGGTAGCAATCATGTACAACAATTATACAATACAGCTAAGTTAGTGAGTCTGTGTAATATTGTATAATACATATAGTTTATAGTGATCGTATATAGCATATCTAAGGTGGCAATTATGTACAACAATTTTACAGTATTGTTAAGGTTGTGATCCTGTGTAATATTGTATAATACATATAGTTTATAGTGATCGTATATAGCATATCTAAGGTGGCAATTATGTACAACAATTTTACAGTATTAGTAACGTAGTGATCCTGTATAATATTGTATAATTTAGTTTGGGTAGTGATCGTATATAGCATATCTAAGGTGGCAATTATGTACAACAATTTTACAGTATTGTTTAAGGTTGTGATCCTGTGTAATAATTGTATAATACATATATAGTTTATAGTGATCGTATATAGCATATCTAAGGTGGCAATCATATACAATTGTACAATATAGCTAAACATGTGTAAATATTGTATTATAAAGATACGGTAGTGATCATATATAGTATACCTAATGTGGCAATCGCGTGCAGTTGTACAATATAGCTAAGGTCGTAGTCCCTGTGTAATATTGTATAATATAATAAGGTAGTGATCATATATAGCATATCTAAGGTGGCAATCATATACAACAATTGTACAATATAGCTAAGGTAGTGAGCCTGTGTAATATTGTATAATACATATAGGTTTATAGTGATCGTATATAGCATATCTAAGGTGGCAATTATGTACAACAATTTTACAGTATTGTTAAGGTTGTGATCCTGTGTAATATTGTATAATACATATAGTTTATAGTGATCGTATATAGCATATCTAAGGTGGCAATTATGTACAAAACAATTTTACAGTATTAGTAACGTAGTGATCCTGTATAATATTGTATAATTTAGTTTGGGTTAGTGATCGCATATAGCATATCTAAGGTGGTGGCAATTATGTACAACAATTTTACAGTATTGTTAAGGTTGTGATCCTGTGTAATATTGTATAATACATATAGTTTATAGTGATCGTATATAGCATATCTAAGGTGGCAATCATATACAATTGTACAATATAGCTAAACATGTGTAATATTGTATTATAAAGATACGGTAGTGATCATATATAGTATACCTAATGTGGCAATCGCGTGCAGTTGTACAATATAGCTAAGGTCGTGTGTCCCTGTGTAATATTGTATAATATAAATAAGGTAGTGATCATATATAGCATATCTCTAAGGTGGCAATCATATACAACAATTGTACAATACAGCTAAGGTAGTGAGCCTGTGTAATATTGTATAATACATATAGTTTATAGTGATCGTATATAGCATATCTAAGGTGGCAATTATGTACAACAATTTTACAGTATTAGTAAGGTAGTGATCCTGTGTAATATTGTATAATTTAGTTTGGGTAGTGATCGTATATAGCATATCTAAGGTGGCAATTATGTACAACAATTTTACAGTATTAGTAAGGTAGTGATCCTGTGTAATATTGTATAATTTAGTTTGGGTAGTGATCGTATGTAGCATATCTAAGGTGGCAATTATGTACAACAATTTTACAGTATTAGTAAGGTAGTGATCATGTGTAATATTGTATAATACAGTTAGGGTAGTGATCGTATATAGTATATCTGAGGTAGCAATCATGTAGGTACAACAATTGTACAATACAGCTAAGGTAGTGATCCTGTGTAATATTGTATAATACATATAGTTTTTAGTGATCGTATATAACATATCTAAGGTGGCAATCATATACAACAATTGTACAATATAGCTAAGGTAGTTATAATGTGAAATATGTTATACCGTACCGGGTAATATACTTGTAAATTGTGTAGTTATCGTATGCATGGTGTTTCAAACCACCCGTGTAGTATCTATAGCAGCCAAACAAACATCCGTTTCAACGGGGACCTCTATTTTTAACCTCAAAGTATTCAGTAGAAGTACGATATATCTAACTAAGGGAAATTGCTTAAAGGGCACTTTATGGGGGTGGGAGTAGGTTTCAAAAATGTCTACATGGAAACATAGGTAATTGAACACCTCGTTTTAAAGATCTATGTACCCTGAGAAAGTAGGTAGTATAGATATATATTGCGATGGGGTAGAAGTTTAAAATGAGATGTTTAGCGTGTGAGAGAGGTCGTCGGGACTCGGCTCCGGCAGGGATCTTCTTAAGAAAAACGAACTCTAACCCAGATCCAAAGTCTTGCGTCTTAAGTAGGTAATGCTCAGACTCACACATGAGTTATTTCTTGTTCTTGGGCTGTTGGCGTTGATTGGGTGTTACAGCGAAAGGTCAACGTATCTTGTTTTTCATTGACTGGTGTTTCACCCAAACGTATGAGCTGTGTTATATTAACACGATGAATTATTATTTACGGTATCCGTAATCCCACGATTAAATTGTTGTTAGCGTGATTTATTCACATTGCTGTAATTATTCCACGTTTTTAATTAACTTATTGTAAACCGCGTAATCTATTCCATAGATTGTTTGCCACATTCCTGTAATTTTGTCTCAGACTATTTATATCTGATGGCAATGAACAAAAGTGTGATTTTTCAAACCGTCCGTCCAGCACGCGCGAGCATGCCGCCACCGTGTCGTGACGACTCGTGTTTTGTAGACTCGTATAGCCTAGATTTAATTTTGTCGTGTACTGTGTGTTATATTAAACTACAACGCAACGCTAGTTCATTTACATTTTTCTTCTAAATTAGTCTACAACAAAATGATCGTAGACCTGCGACTAAAAATCTTGCAACATTACATATTATGTAATATGTAATGTTACATGTAATATGTAATGTTACCCAACCTATAATCGGTAATAATATTATATGTTAGAAAGCCTTATGCCTCAAGCTCGATTAGGGTTCCCGGAGGAAGCTATGTGCTATAGGTAGAGTCGCTGAAGATATCTACTAAGGCTTGTGGAAGCTTTATGGGGTGGAGTAACATGTTGTAAAAAGAGGTCGGTATAGTATTTTACAGCATTTGATATGTGCTACTGCATGGGCCTAATTAGAATAACGTTTAAGTTGAAATGTTTTATCACTTCGGATTTTGTTCATTCCAATTATCAACGAAATTACAGATGCCAAATATTTTGGACATTTTCCCCTAATAATCCATAATAATGGTGTTATAAATGGAGCTGACTTCTCAATCAACGAAATTATCAAATGGATTCATTAGACTGTGGTACTGCAAAAATGACATTATAGTAAGTCTTGTAGCAAAGTTTAACATGGTTCATAGCCAAACAGTTTTCTTGAAACCGGGTTATTCTTTAAAAAGTAGACAACAACCTACCAACCAACCGATTTGAAAAGTATCAAACGTATTTGTAAGTATTTGTTAACTTAGTTTGAGCAGGCTACTGTTAAAGATGTTTCTATAATATTATGTACAGTTTTTACGATAACTTACAATTGACTACGTCTAGCCCAGAAAACTATTTTATGTGAATTTTCCTTCATTATCTCAAAGAACAGAAATGTTTCAAATTACTATTAAAATGTTTGATTAAAAACGCTTTTAGTTAAGATGACAACAAAGTCTATACGGTCTCACTGGAAAGGTTTTAGGAGTATATCTACAAATTTCAATGAATAAGTATATGAATCACGGTTCGATTCATTACTTTTCACTTCCCTTATACGAGACTGTCAGCAACATCGCAAGTAAGGGTGCATACAGGAAATGAACAGAAATAGGAGAGAGAAGGAAACGTACCCCAGTAGTTTACCCAACTTCCTCACTTGAGCATCTTAAACCGAAACTAAATCATCGTCAGTCATTCATTCGAAGACTGACTATTCAGTTAAAAATTACAGCTTTCAGTCTTTCAATATGTTTGGCTGATAATGATATAAATGATATTTGTGAAAAACGACACGCTAAAAATCACTATCTGAGATTTAAAAAAATCACACAATCCATAATTTTTAAAACTTACAAACAGCTATTTCGTGTAGAGGATTTTCTCTCTATACTCCATTGTCAGTTGCCTGAACGTTCTCCTCTTCTACAAGGTACAGGCTAATTAGGCAGTAATACCTCATATTGATCTTAGCTTCACATTTTCGTAGTCGTGTTCCTCCCCACAATGCGATAAAATATCTTATAAAATGAGTTTCAGTATATATTTTCTAGTAATCAACTCTTCTTTATACATTATGCATAAAATCCATCAGTATTAACCAATAATCTTAGTTTTAACAGTTCATAAGCAATGGAGATCATCTATTTTTTGACCTCAAACACATATGGGTTTCTGAAGATTTTTTATGTATAACGCAGTTAAAAGCGGAGGTTCAGATGCGTGGTCGCCAGCTGACCAGCGTTCCCTCTTAAAGCCGGGTTTACACTTGTAGCTAGAGAACTACATAGCTAAGCTATGGTAACTCCCCAGCTATATAGCTCCACTACATAGTTGAGCTGTATAGTTCTGCTATAGTTTAAAATATGTTCAGTTTGTGTAACTGTAGCAGACGTTCATTTTTAGTTCGCTTCGAGATGCTGAGCAATCAAGTCCTTCTTGGTGCAGCAGCTACTACAACAGTCGTGCTAGCTTCCAAAAGAAGCAGATATTGGGTAAAACCATATCTCGATGCAAGGAATAGATATAGAGGTAGTGATTTGTTGAAGAACTCAAATGAAGAAGACGCAGTGGAATATGCGTCTATGCAGGTTCGTTGAGATCGAAGTTTTATAAATTTCCTAAGAATGACCAGTAGTGATTTCGAGTATTTACTTGGAGTAATAGGGCCAAAAATAGAAAAGAAAGACGCCACGTTTAGATTCGCTATCCCATGCCGTAAAAAGCTCGCTGTGACTGTTAGAGTTTTTGCTAGTGGGGAATCTTATAAAATTTTAAGTTACCACTTCAAAATATCTCCTTCAACTATACCACTGTTCATACTAATTGTATGTGATGCACTTATGGAAGCATTAAAAGAATACAGCAAGGTAATATTTTACAAAGAATTTAATGTAAAGCATAAATTTAAATCTATAACAAACCTTTCTTGAAACACAATTGTAAGACCTTACTTGTTTACAAATTAACACGCATTTTAAAAGTTATTGACTATTAAAATTTGGGCCAAAAGTGTTATTGAAACAATCATTATTATAAGAGTTGTCTGAATAATTACTTTGGTATTACACGTTGGTATGGGAGTTTGAAGCTGAGCTTAGACGTGATTCTGACACTTCTTTGAGCAGTTGGTCTGACACTCATACAACAGTTGGTTTATTTTGAATTTAACCTTCGCCGTATTGACTTTAAATGTCCTAACTGATAATCAAAGTTTTTGCCAAATACATGAAACTCACCATCTTTCTCCTTGTCCAAGGTATTTGACACTTTTTACATAATGCTATAGGCCTCTACAGCCATCTGACCGTATTCTTTTGACGTGACAACGTCTTAAATTAGGTTGCGGCTCGGAGTCACTCATGAAAAAGTGTAACGCCCGGTAACGTTACGATGCCCGTCCAGTGGGTCCGCCGCACGGGATCCGCACGGGATAAAGCAGATAACTGTGGGTCCGCCGCACGGGATAAAGCAGATAACTATGTTTATTCGTGAAAATGTGGAGTGCTTAGATTCGTCATTTACAACAACTACAACAATAAAGGTAAATAATTGTACACTGATATTTCATTATCGTAAACTATGATTGATTGATTAATTGTTAGATTGACACAAAAGTTGAGAAACTGAGTTTATAGGTTATGTCATACTATTGACAAATGTACAGCAATAAAGGTAAATAATTGTACACTGATATTTCATTATCGTAAACTATGATTGATTGATTAATTGTTAGATTGACACAAAAGTTGAGAAACTGAGTTTATAGGTAATGTCATACTATTGACAAATGTTGATAGTGTTAAGTAAATTATTAGTTTAAATCACTCTGCAATCAATCGTAATTCAGTCGATTGAGAAGAAACAGCGCGTATTGCTAGTCAAACATTTAAAATAACAAATTATAACCTCTAACCTGTCATAACAGTGCGACCAAACAAACGAACTAAACCGACCAATCACCACGCGCGGAGTTAGAATTTAACTGTGTTTAGCAAGAATTTCAAATTCCAATTTTAGTAAATGTTTTATTCAACTTTACCATTTACAATAACAAATTTTAATTAATATCAAATTATGTACAATGTTTTAGTAAACAAAATATATTTCTATAGTTAAAATTTGTGCAATTCTTATTTTCATTCAATTCCTTGTTCCTATTGTGCAATTTAATAATATTCATATCAATAAATATTCTACCGAGAAAAAGACGTTGTCACGTAAAAATCTTCGCCCGTAAAACCGACTTTACAGGCAACCATAATTTTTTTAGTTTTATTTAAAAAAAATATATAAACTTAATTTTTGTGTCTATACTTGGTATTAATTAAACATTTTTCTCGAGAATGTTCAACCAAAAAGAGTAATGAATTACATGTTAAAGTACTATTACGTGTGACATGGATTTTTCGTGAATGTATTTTTCGACTTTTAGTAACCCCCATTTTTCTCTAAAACTATTAGACTATAATACATTTTTATATTAATAATATACTAAAAATAATAAGGAGTAATTCAGTTTAATTAAACAATAAGTTATTCTTTAAAAAAGTTAAACTTACAAATAGTTAGAATTTTAATAAATGCAATAATATCGAATATCAAATATATCAGTACATTGTTTTTAAAACTTATATTTTACCAAGAAATAATGTTTATAATAACAAAGTTTTTGCCACAAATATCGAATATCACTTTTTAATATATCAAGTACAATTCTTTTTTCTTAACCTTTGTGTTTGGTGGATGTGATGAGCTTGTAACATGAGTTGTGGCTAGGATGGGATCAGATTCGCCGGTTATTCCAGAAGCCTGTGTTACCTCTCGATCGTTGGTGTTATCCACATCCTGTGAATAATATTTTTTAAGATATAAAGTATACTACTTATAAGTCACTATTATTTAATAAAGCTAAACAAGGGCATTTATTTTCAGATTTCAACTTCTATAGAAGAATGGATGAGGATATCCTTGACATAAGAAAGTAAATGGAACTTCCCACATTGCTTAGGCAGTATGGATGGCAGACACATGGATGCTGCATGCTCCAATCCATGGTGGAGGTGAATTGTTCTTTTTGCTGTAGTGGATGCGCACTACTGTTTCACTCATGTAGCGATTTGGCTTTCAAGGAAAGCTGTCTGGTGGAGTGTTCGAATATACGGCCTTCAAGGATCTAATGGAAAGATCAAGGCTTAATACACCATAACCTTGCAACTTGTCTGGGGGACATTACCCAGTCCTTATGTTTTGATGGCGGATGATGCCTTTCCTTTGAAACCATGGATCATGAAACTGAAACCGTATTGCTGGCTGCACGGCAAGGGATCAGACAAACGCATTTAAAATTACCGTTTGTCAAGGGGCAGAAGAATTGTAGAGGATGTGTTCGGTATCTTATCATCAGTTTTTAGATTTTTGCGAAAACCTATGCTTATAGAACCCGAGAAGGCAGAACAAATTGTATTAGTCTCAAAATATCTTCACAATTGTCTCAGAAAAAGTGACACTTCAAACGTCACTTACATATCACCAGGCTCTTTTGACACATACAACAACTCAACGCAGGAACTTATACCAGGACATAGAAAACTGAGGGACCTCCTGAAGGAATACTAGCCTACTTCACTTGAAACTGGTCCCAAAAGTTCATCAGTATTGGCTTCAGAAATAAGACTGGTACTAACGCGGTACTTTACAAGCCCTGAAGGGTCAGTTTATTGGCAAAATGTATACGCTTGAATAAAGTGTTACATAAAACATAGGCGTGCATTAGTAGGGCCTACTTTGTTTTAATAAATTGCAAAAACTAAAGCAACGTGTATTATATAATGTTTAGTATTATATGAATACCTACTGTATGTGTTAGAAATAGTAATATGATTGTTATCATTTAGTATGCCTAAAACACTTGTAGCCCTTTACCCTAGGGAATTTAGATTCGGACAGCAATGGTTACCGTTCGCTATTATTTTTGTAATGGTAAAGTTTGGATTCCAAGTTTTGTAGGAAATTACGTTTCCCATAAAATACGTAATCGCTGGACATCACAATATGTATGTTGATGTATTGTATTCCAAACGAAAAGAAAAATATTTTCACTTTGTGCAAACAAACATAAATCGTAAAAATCGCGTAAAAATATGGTCAAAAGTATGTATTTTATTATTTTTTTGTATGTATAATAAAAATATGACAGTCTTACCTGATTAGTTCCAGACACATTCAAGTTACTGTCTTCACTAAATTTTCTTGTTTTACACATGCCTTTCAATAAATGAAACATTGTAAAAAGGCCATTTTGGATTGCTGTCTGCTATCCGGAAGCACTTTTACATTTCTTCGAATTCCGTTGGTATTGGCCAATCATGCAGTGCATCTTCATCTCTGTCCACATTCGGCAATGTCACTCCATGCATTCTTTGATGTTTACCGACAACCAACGGACAACTCGTTTTCTGCTAGGTCTGAATATTTGCTATATAGCTGGTACATTTTGTACATTTTAATGAATTTGTAACACGGTTATATAGCTCTTCAGCTATAAGAGACCCGACTAAAGATAGGAAAAAATATCCTCTTTTCAATCTTGGCTCTTTAGATGCAAATCAGTTTAACGTATGGTTGCATAGTAAAAATGTGAAAGAATTTCTGTGTTTGAAATGTATGGATGTGTTGCACAAATTCACGACTTGCTTTATGATAATTAACAAATATGGTTAAAAAATATTGTAATAAATAAAATTGTCTTAACGTGCACTAAATATAAAAATAATGTTTTAGGGATGTGTTTAAGTCATCGCTCAAACCTGCGTCCATTCCTAGTTCTACTCTCGACGTTTTCTTTCATTGTAGACAGTTCTCATCGGACCACCAGCATCACCCGGCAGAAGTCACATGCCATTACAGCAACAGATTACGTTTTAATTGTTATATATAATTTCGTACGGCTTATTTGCTGATGTGTACTGGCTATTTATGCTCAAATATTAAATATGCAATGTGAGTAGTATTGGCTAGTGCTTAAGAAGTTATAGAAACCTACTTCAAAAATATTTCTTTTCCACTTTCTAAAATTTAGTTTAAAATTCTGCATTAATACGCCAAGTAAGGGATAACCCTGTCTTACACTTAACCGGCGACAACAAGGAATTATTAAATTAAGTATTACCTTATGAATAAAACATTAAACAAACGTGTACATAATATGGAGGAATTAGTACAATATTCTAACACGTATATGAAAAATTAACAAATTAATACAATTAACTAGGTAATTCTGTAACCCTTAAAAAATTAAATAACATTACATTTTTAATTTTACAAAATTTAAAATAGTATTATAACAAATCATTTCTACCAAATCCTAAATTTAATCTCACATCTCTAGTCTCTGCCAGAGCCACGCACACAGTACCTCAGACCGGAGTTGCCTCGGCTAACCGCTTAAGATACATATCCTTCAGTGTCGCCACAAACCGAAACGGCTGTCAATGGAAGTAATTGTTTGGGGAAGGGAATCCCACAACATGCAAGCCATTACATGGAACGACTTATCAAACACTGCAGTCCTGTGCCTGGTATTCTCAAAACGTACAAACCAGAGCGATTGTTTCCTACACCTCCACGAGACACAGGTTTAAAACATTTAGAAACATATTTAGATAAACCCTCTGTAATATTAAATTAATTAGTTTTCGAATTTGTATATATCCTTTTTCTTTTAATTTTAAAATATTTGACTGAATATAGTACGATATGATGTGCTGCTCTTGTCTCACAACGTAAACGTAACGTATTTTTGAGTCCATTGCAGCTTCTCCACCAAGTAATAGGCCTACTACTGTATGATTGACCACGAAGTTAACGGTAACTGAATTTAGAAAAACAAGTAATTTAGTCAAGAACAGCTTAATATGCACCGAGAAAATTCGTTTAAAACCCGTTACAAATCTCCGTAACAACATTAGTACACGTTAGAGTCGAGTTTACGAGTATAGTCAAACCAAGAGCTTTCATTTTTTTGCTGTACGATAAAGTGTTACAATTTACAGTTAACGTTACAATAGTATTGAAGTTTATTGAGTTTCGTAAACGTGAGTGACAAATGATGATTAGTTTCGTTTTTGTATGGTTTAGTCTCTGGCCATGATTTTCGGGCGACTTAACCATGTTTTTAATGTCACCATTGATACATTAATTAATGGAGGCGATTTTAAAGTGTGAATAGATTTGTAGGTCATCAGCATACTTGTGGTATGAGCTATGATAAAGTACAGAGTAAATTTAGTTCACGTACACCTTTTTGTGATTTTAGATCGGATTTAAAAGAGTTTTTCTTACTTTTGTTTAGATTTAATTTACCATTATTAATTTTTATCATAATGATCTCTAGTTATTCTTTTTAATAATTAATTTATTCGAAATATATTCTATAAAATATGATTTAGGCAGCGGTAAATCCATTCTATGCCCATTCAAAAATAAAAACTCGTTTATTGTAAACGTATTGAGAAAATGTATCTAGGAGGATATGATTTATCCAAATTCACTACTATATTCAAGTAAAATATAAATGAAATTTGCACTTAACGAATGCACTGAATGCAGATAACTGAAAATTGCAATCTCGTACACATTCATCACATATATAGAATGTAGATATTAACAATGTGATATGTTGACAACTCTTTTACTAACGTATTACAAAAAGGGTGGAATGTTTCTTGAACAGAATTATATTCAAACAAAACGTTACAGGCAGAGAACTATACGCTACACGCTACCTGACACACATGGTGGCCAACGCTCGGCTGACATACGCTATACACCAGCACAGAATAATACAAAAGGGTCGACCGGTCACGTGATCAGTGAGCACGTAATATTACAGAGGAGACAAGCAGAGCGACAAGTGAAGCGAGAATCGCCTGTACTTAGAAGTAATCATAGAATAATCCAATGCCCTTCATGCTTCAAAGATTACGTCAGATATCTAAAAGTTATTCAAATTAACAAGAAATGTTTAGCGTTTTCATTCAACACAGCTAGAATTCCGAACTGATCTGTAGGAATATATAATTTACTGTCGAACCTACCTGTATTGTAGCAGAATATTTTCTTGCAGAAGTGCAGATTTGAAAAACTAAGTGACAGATCTATTGTTTGTTTAGTGGTCCATTAATTAAACCCTAACAGTACTACGCAATATTAAATACACGTGAAGGTATGTAATACTAAATATTTAGTATAGATTTAAATATTGTATGCCTGGTTTCAAAGTGGACCAACTCACAGTTTTCATCAGATGCATTGCACTGTTTAATATTTGTTGATTGTGTAATATTTGTATTAATACAATACTTACAAATTCTAAAGAACATGCCATGAATGAAAATATTAATGCCTTCAGTTTGATATAAAATGATATTCTAAACTGGGTATTTTTACATTTACACAGACGAAATAATCAAGTAACGTTATTTGTAAATAGGACAATCAATAAATATTGAAAGGATTCCACACTATCGCAAACAAGTACAAATATATGTACACTACTATTTTTGAACGGAAGAGTTAAAAATTGATGTAGGAATCCTAGATATCGTATTTCCGAAAGTATCCAATAATGTCTCTTAGATATTTGGATATGAATGTTCAGATCGTACTCTAAGATCGACTTCGTCGTTAATAAAGGGCAGTTATTTATCAAAGGTTCCTACGAACGTCTCCAATCATGCACTATTGTGTATATAATTCTAGCACTTCAACTAATTTTGGACTAAGTAAACTATTAAGCGTAGTTATAAATATTAAAATGTTCAGGTTTCTTTTATTTTGCCTATTATAATGTAATAGAAAGTGTACTTTTGTTACAAGTGTTTTTTGTTTGTTACTTTTGTGTATTAGTTTCCAACATATCCGCGTCATTCACTGCAGGCTACAAAGACAACAACTGTAGGCTAACAAAGTACACTTACTGTAGGCTACTGGTTTAAAGTAGCCTACTGATTGGAAACGTTCATCGTAGTGGGCTACTACTTATCAATACAGCATCATTGAGTTATTGGGTGGTTTTTTCTTCCTACCAGCTGGACAACAGACTGAACCCTTTTGAGTGCCAAGCACTTCTAGGGGGGAAGATTGTCATGCCGAGCATTTATGACAGGTCACCTCTATCAGTGCCCAAGATCTTACTTTTAATGTTTGTGTAATGTTCCGCCAAATATATAATTCATTTGTTCTTATACAAAACATATTAAAGATGATTTTTGGTTTATTAAGTAGAGGAAAAGTATTCTATAAACTATAATATTTATTCGAATTGTAAAAAATGTTAAACGTTTAAATAAAAAAATTATGGTTGCCTGTAAAGTCGGTTTTACGGGCGAAGATTTTACGTGACAACGTCTTTTTCTCGGTAGAATATTTATTGATATGAATATTATTAAATTGCACAATAGGAACAAGGAATTGAATGAAAATAAGAATTGCACAAATTTTAACTATAGAAATATATTTTGTTTACTAAAACATTGTACATAATTTGAAATTAATTAAAATTTGTTATTGTAAATGGTAAAGTTGAATAAAACATTTACTAAAATTGGAATTTGAAATTCTTGCTAAACACAGTTAAATTCTAACTCCGCGCGTGGTGATTGGTCGGTGTAGTTCGTTTGTTTGGTCGCACTGTTATGACAGGTTAGAGGTTATAATTTGTTATTTTAAATGTTTGACTAGCAATACGCGCTGTTTCTTCTCAATCGACTGAATTACGATTGATTGCAGAGTGATTTAAACTAATAATTTACTTAACACTATCAACATTTGTCAATAGTATGACATAACCTATAAACTCAGTTTCTCAACTTTTGTGTCAATCTAACAATTAATCAATCAATCATAGTTTACGATAATGAAATATCAGTGTACAATTATTTACCTTTATTGTTGTAGTTGTTGTAAATGACGAATCTAAGCACTCCACATTTTCACGAATAAACATAGTTATCTGCTTTATCCCGTGCGGCGGACCCACTGGACGGGCATCGTAACGTTACCGGGCGTTACACTTTTTCATGAGTGACTCCGAGCCGCAACCTAATTTAAGACGTTTTCACGTCAAAAAATAATACAATTTAATTTTTTTACATTTTGAAAAACGAAAATTGTAATTTTAAGATCTTAATTTATTTATGCATAAAATCTTGTTTCTCAACCTACAATGTTTTTATACTATAAATGTTTTGTTTTTATGACAGATATTGCACTTTCTGTCTTATTTTGCTTATGTGTTGATTTAATTTAATTTTTTTAACTTTATGTTTGTTTATTATTGGCCTATTTTACATCATTCTCTTCAGAATTAAATCATCTACAAGTTTGGGTCATAACGTTTACAAGTTTATTACCCATTTTATGGAGTTAATGGACTTCAAATTTAATAAGCAAAGCATGTTTTTAGAGACCGAAACTTGCATATTTTGTGTGATATCTCAGAAATGAGTAGTTTAACAGGCCTGGAACGTATTTTATTAAACGTTTCAGTTAATTTGGCATATAATACAATACTTTTAACAACTATCTTTACGCCATACAAACATCAGTTTCGCTTTATTTCCGTCCTTTCCTAGAAAATCTGGCGAAATCTAGGCGTAGCTCGCTAACAAAGCGTTTCCGAACATATATGTATATGAACTTTTTCATTAATTTGATGACAGGGAACCACCTGAGAAGTTGTCAGGTTACTCATGGGACACCATATATAACCAGAAAGTTAATTAAAATAATAATCCTTAATCCATATTATTATTATTAATTACAGTTATGCTTCTTAATCTTACTACTAGTTCTTACCAAATCTCAGTTGCAATCTTTTTCATCTAAAGCATAAAACTCGATAAGTATGTAACTGATACGGAGTAATAAATATGAGAGTTTGGATGGAAAAATGGATGGGTATACTAATATTTATCCTTCCACCAGACGAAAAGTACAAAAGGAACTGGGTTGACATTTGTATGAACTTAGTTGAAATACGTACTTAAGTAATATATGATTTTTCGAAATTAAACCAAAGATTGACATTTAAATGGATGAATTTGTACAAAATGGACTAAAACATTTGTGTACATATGTCTTGAAAATTATAAAACTTCTTATTTTAACACATTGCTTAATACATTATTACTGTCCATTGATTAATCAAATAAAAACTGAGGGTTCAGTTAAAAGGTTTATTTTAAATATAGATTATTTAGAAATTATAGATTATTATGTATGCAGTCTTTGATTTGTGGTGTACTGCAAATGCCAATTACGAAACTACTGTCTAACTTGTACACTGATTGCAACTTTTTTTGCAATTGGTGACTTTTTTATGGATTGGGAATCGTAATAATATTATAAATGCGAAAGTGCCTTTGTTTGTTTTGCTTTCATGTGCAAACTATTCAACCGATTACACTGAAATTGTACATGGACACTCCTAGGGTTCCTAGGACGAACATAGGTCTATTCTTATTTCATAAATCCTTCCGGGCTATACCCCGCTAGTCTTTAAATCAGAAAAAACACTTCTTGATCTCTGAAGGTGTGTATTGTGTTCAACTGTTATGTGTAAACATTGTATTATGACAGCATGACCTGTATGTTTGATTATTTTAACCATATAGAGTAAAAGCATAACAAAAGTAACAACACTTCTTATTTCAACATATAAAGCAAACCAATTTATTTATTCTGGGTCCGAAAACAATACACGAGACACTAAATACAATTTGTATGACAAATTTAATAATCGTCGAGGTGAGGTATTATATACTGATTAGGTATATAAACACTGATATAATTCCTAGACTGGACCGAGGAAATAGCATGATATAGCGAACATGGATTAGGAAGCAAGCAGTTTACTGTATCATGTACTGTAGCGGTTTGAATATACCGCTAAAAAAACAACCGAAGTTGTATTTCGTCCTTTTTTGGAAAACTAGAGAGCCTGCTTACCATTTTTTTCAAACAATCAATTATTTCTCTTAATTGGCGATTTAAATATAAACACACTGGACCACACCGACCCCCACACCCGGTGGCTGCGGGATATTCTTCACTCTTTTGGTCTAAATTGGTCAGTGAACTCTCCTACAGGTATACGTGTATGCGCCACGACGAGTACAACCCGACAACGTTATCACCAGTATTCCGAAAGTTGACGTTGTTGTGTTCAATCCTGCCATCTCTGATCACTTCGCTCAGGAGTTTGTAATTAATGGCCTTAATCCGGTGACTGAGCTTGCAGAAATTACGGTCAAAAGAGCTCTAAACTCTCAAAATATTAACGAGTTAATTTATCATCTTGAGCGAGAAAGTTGGAAGTTTTTAAATAACGTGTCCAAATGCAATTTTTAATTAACGTTTTCTCTATTACTTAAATATTTCATGTCCTTACAGAAAATCCAAAGAACGCAGTAAGCGAGCGACATAAGAATACTTGGATTACACAGGAATTCTCACATCTCGTGAAAAACACAAATTTTATCACTCAACAAAAGCAATGAAAATTTCAAAAGATTTTTCAAAACTTATTGAAGAATATAAAGGAAAGTTATAAAAGCTGCTAAAACCTATGAATTAAACAAAATTTTAAAGAATACTGAGAACTTTTCAAAAACAACATGGATAATAATTAATGAATCCGTAAAACGAGAGCATTCAATACAAAATTTAAAAAAAAGACCACTACTCGTTGAAAACCAACTTGTAGATGATCCTTAAAACATTGATGACGAATTTAACAGGTTGGTTCATGTGATCCGTGCTTCATTGAACCCCTTTCCCGCAATCTCGGTAGAGAACTTGTACCGTCTATGATTTTGACCCCTGTCGCTGAAGCTGAGGTGGCTGGTATTGTGCAAAGACTAAATTCAAAGAAATCTTGTGACAACAATGGTATGTCCATGTGGCTAGTCAAAAATGCTCCAAGCCTATCTTGACTACACTAACAAAAGTGGTAAACTCCTCTTTTGCAATCTGGAGTCTACCCAAATGATATGAAAACAACAAAAATTAAAGTAAAAATTACCGCCCAACCGCAATCTTCCCAATGTTTAGCAAAATTTTTGAAAAGGCATTTTTTAATCAACTACAAAGTTTTATGGAAACATTTGACATACTGCGTCCTGAACAATTCGGCTTCCGGAAAAAACAAATCAACAATAGATGCGGTTTCAAGTCTTTTGGATATTGTTGTCGATGGTTTTGAGGGACAAGATAAGGTGCTCAGCACATTTCTGGATCTGTCGAAGGTTTTTGACTGCGTGCATCATAGGACACTGATGCATCAGTTAGAGACATGTGGAATACGGGGTCTGCCGCACAGGTGGATCTCGTCCTACTTGAAGGATAGAGAACAATGTGTGCTGATCTAAAATGTCATGTCAGGAAAATTGAAAATGGCAAATGGCGTCCCTCAGGGATCGAACCTTGGGCCAATACTTTTTACTATTTACGTTAGCAATTTGAACTCATCGATCCAGAATGGAAAGGTGATTCAATATGCTGACGATACGACTCTCTGCATTACTGCAAATACTGTGCAGGAGCTTGAAATCAATTCATTTGTCACAGTGAATTCATGCATTCAATTTTTTTATTAAATCAATATGAAAACAAACAGTTCAAAATGAAACACAATTGTTTATTGTCTGAAACAGCGTGAAGGTAGTGCACGACCTGCTGTCCTGGTGGATGATAACCTCTTAGAGGTATCTGACTCCATCAAATTCCTAGGGATGTGACCTAGGACAATCATGTTGAAAGTCCTAGTTGAAGTTCCAGAGTAACTTCAGGTTTGTATGCTTTGCGGAATCTGGCAAAACACTATTCTTACAACATCCTGAGAATGGCTTATGTTGGCCTTGTTTATCCGCACCTTGCATATGGAGTAAGATTATGGGGCAGCTGTGCAAACAATATAGTACTATAAAGTACTGGAAGTTTAAAACCTGAAATAAGAATTATTCACACTTTTGATTAAATTCTGGCCCTCTTAATCATGAACACTGTAAAATGGGTTCCTGATGCATGACATATGACTAATTCCACTTTAAAAAACACCATAGGGCCCTATCATACTACATCACAAGTGCTTTCACTATGAAAACTATGAACTTCGACTTTGGAGTTCCTCTACATTGATCTAAAATAGTGTTACTGAAATTGTGGGAGCTATTCTAACAAATACTTGGAGTGTTGTATAGAATTTGCAGGGAAAGCTGCAGGTACGTGCTAGTATTATATAAACTAAAGACAATTCACACCCAGACTTCTCATCGAGTCTAATACCTTGAGCAAGTCGTATTCACTAGTACGATTATTGCGCATGAGAATGAGTAAAATACAAGTCAGACGAATAAAGAATTAAAAACTAAATGACGAACGTTAGGTGTTAGATGAACGTCAAAATGAAGAATGTCTACAGCTGGCCTACAAACCCAAAGAACAACTTATAAAATAGGAAGCATATAAAAGGAGACATAATAACACAAAAGCTCCATTTAAGCAAGCGCAAAAATAAAGAATGTTTCAGATCAGTAAACGATACGATTCCACTACGCTTCGTGTCTACGACATTCCATGTAATCTACACTGAGGAAACAAAAGGTTGATATCTACACGTGTGAGTAAACATATTAGACTCAAGATACGTCAGGATACAGAAAAATCTGCTATAGTGTAAGGCTGGGCGCACACTGGAGGAGCATTCTGTCTGAGACAAGCGTCGCGAGTCATTTTGTTGGAAGCATTTTGACAGTTTGCTCCTCCAGTGTGCGGTAGCCTACCTCCGGACAAGCACCATTTTGACTCGAGAGTTAAATAAAAAATTAGTTGGTGCGTTACACTTTGGCGTAGCAACACGTACAACATGAGTGCTGAAGAAGTAAATGTTGCATTGTGCTTATGGGAGTTTGTAAAAATGTTGGATATGCCTCCAGAAAGGAAGCATTGGGTTCACCCAATTAATGAAAAGAGGGATGTGAAATCTCTTATATCAGAATTACAGAGTTTTCCAGAAACGTTTTACAACTATTGCAGAATGATTGTAAAGAGATTTGAGGAACTGTTGGACATAGTTCAAGACCACATTACGAAGAAGAATACGAACTGCCGTAAAAGTATAACAGCGGAGGAAAGACTTTTCATTACTTTAAGGTACAGTACAATACAACATTTTATTGCTTATACAAAAAATTGCATTGCAATGCTACTGACACAAAAGATTTGGAAATACTAACCTAACAATAGTAATTGAATAGCCTAATGTATCGTCTGGGATACGTTTTTCGTAAAAAAAACATACCTATATAGCCTATAAATATTGAATTAAATTGTGGTATTATTTCCCAATTATTATTATTGGTACATAAACTCATCCACACTATAAAAAGCATTTACCAACAAAAACTCTTTTAATTTCGATTTGAATTGTTTCACATGACATGTGTTTTGTAATTCATTAGGTAATTTACTGTACAAACAAATACCTGCATGTGCAGGAAGATTTTTTAAACAAATTTAACCGGTGTTGATGAGAACGGTATTTAGATTTGTTTCTTGTATTGTAATTGTAATTGTGAATATCATTACCCATAATCAACACACATCTGAACAGGCAACATGTTATCGTTTCTAAAATATATATACAAGGTAGGGTCATTGACATTTTGTTGACAGCTTCGCGGGACGGAACACTTCACAAACCACTAGTAGACCAGCCTCTCAATGCACAACTGAAGCAAAACACAGATCATGGCAAGCGCGGACTCTATTGTCTGCGACGGCTGTCGCGAGGCATAATTTCCACTAGCAGTCTGACACTGTTTCGAGTGACTCGCGACGTCACGAGGCGCCTCGCGTCATGCGCTCCCTAGCTGTCTGTGCGCCAGCCCATTGAAATGCAAGTAGAAGTAGGTGTCCGACCAATTTGTGGAGTCAAAATGACTCGCGACGCTTGTCTCAGACAGAATGCTCCTCCTGTGTGCGCCCAGCCTAACAATTTCAAATCTAACAACTACTTTTGTTCGACAAGAATTCCCTTATGTTATCTAAAGATAATAATGTAACCCATAGAAACAATCAAGAAAGAAAACAACTTCAACGAACAAGATAGTGTCAGAAGCTGGCAGCCTGTGATAAAAAGTTATAATGATCACTGTTGTCATCTTGGTTATTGGGAGGTTAATCTTCAGCCAATCACAATAAAGCTTATCCCTTTCAACTCAACTGTACAAACGGATATGTATAATTGGTAATTTAACATTTCTGTTGATTGAAGATGGCTCTCCACAACGAGATCGAAAATTTCAATATTTCAATTGTGTGAGCAAAACATTGAAGCGGTGTTAACAGCAAAAAACTTCGGCATGAATTACGACTGATACGTGTGTAACCAGTTAAACAATTTTATCAGATTAAACTTGTTCGTGTTCGAGTTACTTTATTATTTTTATCAAGTAAGTTACAAACCTTTATATAAATTCATTCAGCATTTTTGATGAGGTTATTCATGATTTCCAACGTTGATTGTCCATAAGTTGTTTTCTAACACGAATTAAAGTTCCTAGTCTACATAAATCATCCAGACTGCCAAAATAAATAAATGTAAGGATTGGTTAATGTCATAAATGTGAAATTCATTGTTTAAAACAATTTAAAGATTATTGTGATTAAAAGTTTTGAAGCTTTGATTTAACATCCAGTGTAGGCTAGTAGTCACTCCATCCTGTTATTGTCTGTCAAAATGCCACCCCGTCGAACGGCCACGAATAAATAACTATTATTGCTTTGATGGCTGGCATATTGCATTCTATCCAGGGACGGATTTCCCACTAGCCACACTAGGAAAATGCCTAGGGGCGGCACGGCCTGAGGGATGCCGCCGCGCCGTGCCGGCTGGCCCGACTGTCATGTCGGTACGGCGGCGGCGGCTGAAAACGGCAGTCAAGGAGCGCTCGCTTTGCAATATTGAACGTAAACCAAAAACATAATTACAGTAATGCAATTCATTTTCTAACCTTTCCGTTCAAACGTGCAGATTATTATTACAAAACTACTGAAGGCTATTATTTTACTGCATGATGTATATTTTAAGCTGTAAATTTAACGGTTGGCAATACTGTCTATCAAATAGATCACCTTAAATAAGTGTTCAGTGACTTGTGTCTGTCAAGTAGATATTTTTTAATTGGCATTCAGTTGTGTTTGGCCTCATAATTTGTAATGTGTCATGCGTCTTAAGTTTCGATTTAGTTTTACGTTAGCCTAATAGTTATTTTGTTTTGCTCGTTGATAATAATAATAATAATAAGTGATAAACGAAGAAAACTAAGTGGTTCGAGTTATTGTAAGTTTGTAGAGTATAAGTAAAAACCGGGCTAAGTGCCAAAAAGTTACTTTTGAGATAATCAATGAAAAGTGCATATAACTGTCATAATTAAATATTTTTTAACTGTAATATATTAAATAAAAAATATACATCACTACTAATAGTATCAGTGGAAGAATGCATTATATACCATGGCAACAGTAAAGAAAAAAAAAATTGAATTCAACTTTTTTTGAAAAGGGGTATGTCACAACTTACTGAGGTAAAAACCGGGCTAAGTGCCACATTTACTTCGGGCTATGTCACAACTTACTGATGTAAAAAGAGGGCTAAGTACCAAACAAATGTTACTAAAAAACCAGAAAAATGAAAGCGTAAGCAAACATGTAGTTAAAAAATAATACAGGTTAAAAAGACAAACAATATTATAATGTTATACCAGTTTAATTATTTTAAACTTTTACTCAAATACTCAATAGTATATTATACACTAAACTAAAGTTAACAGTCAGGAACACTGAAACTTCTATGCAGTTAAATTATTATAAAAGTCTTTGTTCTCTTCTTTGAGGTAAGGTATCATCTTTTTCAGGTATTCTTATTTTTCTTTAGTTAATCGGTTTATTTTTTGCAAAGTGGATAGGTTTTGCAAGATGTCCCCTTCCTTAACTCCCTTTTTGAACACATTTATTTCAAGCCAAGTTTCAGTATCAGTCCATGATTTTTTTACAAATACTACTTGGTTTTGTTCTTGTAATTTTTAGCCATTGGACTTTGGATATTTCCAATTTCTTTGTATTCAGACAATTGTTACTACTTTCCTTAAAATCAAAAAAGTCATCTTCATCCATAAGTGTGGCAAAAAATTGCTTTTTGTGGGAGGCACTTACAAGAATTTGAACTATGTCTAGTGGGACTTCACACCTACTTTCTCGATGAGCGCAAAGTCTCGATCACAAGAAAGATATGAATGGCCTGACACAAGATATTTATGTTCAATTTCATCAGAGATACCACGACAAACTGAATAATTCCATAAAAACAGCAACATTTTGTTTTTTATTTTGTCCCCCACAGTTGTCGCTCCAAACAATCAACTTTTTTGTGGGTTATTTTGTTCAAGACTCCATTCAACAAACAAGATGCTGCACCCTTTGCTCGTCTCTTACACTTCGGTAATACTAAAGGCACATCCATTATGGATAACACAAACTCAATCTAATCACAATGTAAAGCGGTAACACACACTCCTCATACAGTGGTTAGAATGCCTGTGGCAACAAACATAACCTGCAAATCACGAGTAGTCTGGCGTGTGTTGCGCGCGGCACTTGACTCGGTTTTTACTGATGTCACCCTTGAACATAGCCCATGCGCATTCTAGCGGCAAGGATTTGAACGAATTATTGATTTTTCTCGACATAGCCCGGTTTACACTGTATTGGGGTTGGCTTATAGCACACATTTTGATACTAAACTCAATTTCTTAATTTTTGGCACTTAGCACGGTTTTTACTTATACTCTACAGTTTACGAGTGAAAAGAAAGAAAAAGAAACTAACCTGTTAAAAACTTATACAAAAATGGACAGTTTTTTTAAACTCTTGATGAACCTAGTGGAAGTGGGGAAGGCTGCTCGTCATGGCAACAACACATCGGGTCAGATAGGGCTCCAGACAGTGGAAATGGCGATCAAGAAACAAGTGTCGATGAACCGGAACGTTTTGAAGTGAGAAGTGATAACGAACTGAACAACGTTGACGCCGTTTTACAAGTTAGCGATATTATAGTTTCACAAAAAAAACTGGACAAATCTTTACTGTAAGTGACGACCCCACTAAATGGAAGATAAATGATGCTACAATTGATATATTATTAAAGCAGGGGATAAACCAGAACAAAGGTTGTGATGATGACTTTCAAAACTCAAAAAGGGAAGTTGGTAATAAAATAAGATATCTAAACAAACATATTATTAATAGGAATCTAATGAATGGAGAAACTATATCAAGTGGTTACTTTGTGTATTCAAAAAGCACAGGTTCGGTATTTTGCGCTTCCCGCAGATTATTTGGTTCTCATCAAGCAGATTCCATATTACCCAGGGAATGTGTTTCAGACTGGAAAAAATATCGGAGCGATTTTGTCCGCCCATGAAAATTCACAAGAACTCAGAATTAGCGTTATTAACCCGTAAAAGAGGAGTTTATAAAGCTTGAAAGTCAATTGGATTCTTAAGTTTAAACTGAACGGAAATATTGGATACACGTTTTAGAGAGTGTGTTTGCTGTCGTGAAAACGCTAGCAAGCAGAGGACGTCCATTTCGAGGATCGGGTGAGATATTTGGGTCGATAGACAACGGCGAGTACATGATATCCTTAGAATTGACAGCCGAATTCGGCCCTTTCCTTGCTGAACAAATACGAAAACTTGGTAATCCAGGTTCAGGGAGAACATAGTATCTTTCATCATTTATTTGTAATGAAGTAGTTAAACTGTTATCTTCTAAAGTAAAATATTTAATAATTAACGAGGTGAAACAGGTCAAGTATTAATCCATTAGTGGACTCAACTTCTGACATAAACCACAATGACCAATTGTCATTTGTTTTGAGGTTTGTTAAAGAAAAAGGCATTCCTATTGAACGATCTCTTGTTTTTACCGAATACGGGACACAAATCTAAGGAGTTAGCCAGATCAGTAATGTCTGCGTTAACTTTAAACTCCATTGACTTAACCAATTGCAGAGGACAGTCGTACGATAATGCAAGCAACATGTTAGGTGTATACAGCGGCTTGCAAGCTAGGATAAAAGATGAAACTCCTGAAGCATTATTTGTCCCTTGTGGGCACATGAGCTGCAAGTTG
Source organism: Homalodisca vitripennis (assembly GCF_021130785.1). Taxonomy (NCBI): domain Eukaryota; kingdom Metazoa; phylum Arthropoda; class Insecta; order Hemiptera; family Cicadellidae; genus Homalodisca; species Homalodisca vitripennis. The sequence goes on from NC_060207.1 coordinate 65,924,995, forward strand.
CTGTCCAGAAGCATGCACTTTTTAACCTAATTCAGAACATCTACACATTTGTCGTTCCATCTATTAAGAGATGGGAATGTCTACTTAGCTTTACTCAAAGTAAAAGTAAAACTCTCAAGGGTTTGTCAGAAACAAGGTGAAGTGCTCGTGAAAGTGCATGTAAAGCTCTATGTGATAACCTAGAAAATGCAATTCTGAGTTGGGAGACATATGAAGAGGACACTAACAAAAAACCTCTGGTTAGGAGTGAAGCAACGGGACTCCTGAAATGCCTGAACAGATTTGAAACCATGATTATGATTGACCTTTTGACCGACATATTGGGCAGATTTGAACAAGTTAGTCAAACTTTACAAAATGTATACACGTCCCTAGGTTATGTGTCCTAACCAACGAACTATACTACTAGAACGCGCACTGCCCATAAGCCACATGTTGGGTTTTCCGGTCTCACACAGCTGGGGGTTGCGGGTGTATCTATGGACTTGCAGGCGCTTAAAGTGGGCAAGGACTCACCGAGTTGTGCGGCGATCAACGGGACGATACGGCATCACGCCTTTTCATGCCGAAACACGACTCGTTGTTTTAACGCGAGATTTTGTTTTGTTGGTTACTCTTCGTGTTCAGCTCAACTAGTTTTTGTTGTTGGTAATGTTTGTTATTCCGTAACGTAGTGAAGAGTTGCGCTGCGCACAACGGCACGTCTAGATGGATTAATGCCTGCCACTTTTTTCACAAGTAATTTTTGTAAATAAAACTTTATAAATTTAACGTCGCAGCTGATTAAAGTGGCTATACTAAAACTTAGTGAAGTGAGCGTGAATGTTTAAAGTATGACCTTGACAGTACAAGCACTAATCTCAGTGCTTTAAAGCATTTAGGTTGTAAATTCACTAAAACGCCATTTTTTAAACTTGATGCCATTAATTATTATATTTGTGCTATTTTGGATCCTCAACACATGTTAAAACTTGCACGAAATGCTCTAGCGGATATGAAAATTATGGAATCTAAGTCAGGGAGGATTTGCTTTAAATATATAGAAGAACTTAACAACTTACAGACTGTTTACCAACCGTTGAATTCGTAAGAATAATTGATAATCTTTTTGATTATTTGAACAGTAGAGATCCATTCGGAAGAGGCTTTAAGGGTTCTATAAAATTAGAAAACAAAAAAAGATGACGAAATGTTAAAAAGAGCAGAAAATTATTTGTCCAAACTTAAAATTGGAGAACTATCGGTGTTGGACCACGTAAGGAAAACGTTTGCTTTATGGTTTTTAAGTAATATCAAGAGTTTTTGTATTTTACGAGACAGATTGTTAGTTTTAGATGATTTTAAGTATTTGTTAGCGTATAAGTATAGCCAAGACCATTAAGAATTATTTTTCTCCTGTGTTCGAAGTAGGGGTGGAAAAAATAATAATCCAAATACTAAACAGTTCACTTGGGTAGTAAGACAACTGATGTTCCGAAATAGTGTCAGAGCTTCTTAGAATAGCAACTGCCTTGAATTTGATCCTAATTCACACCTCGGCCTTCTTGAGTTAGGTCATGATAAGTGTGATTTGGATTTGTCTTTAGATGATGAAATTGAGAGTGCTATGTATATCATGGAAAATTATGATAGTTCTAGTTTTAAGGATGAAATTGTATACGATATTTGTCGCGTCATTGTAAGACGTATTGAAAAATGTATTAAATGTAACGATTGTAGTTCTGTACTCCATGCCAATGATTCTGATCTTAGAACGCATTCACTTTTTATTGATTTAAAATCTAAGGGTAAATTAATTAGATAAAGTGATGATGTATTGAAAAATGTAAAATATTGTTATTTGCTCAAGTTATATCAAACAAATGCGACCACTTCTGAATTGACATTGAGAGTTTGTAACCAGTTTATTGGTAGTGTTTTTAAGGGGCATTTAACTAATGACGAATTCACTGGAGGCCACGAGTTATTTTTAATTAAAACTGTGACTAAACTATTTTTTAAACAATATCTCATCACATCGCAAAACAGAAAACTTTTGACATTACAAAAAAATCCAACTTAGGAATAAGGCAAACATTGGTAAAAATAATTTTATTTTCTAACACGTAGGTTAAGTATGTCATGATTGTACATTTTATGTAGTATACTTTGAAATAAAATACTGTCAATAAAAAAGTTGTTTTTTTTACCTGGGAAATATTTTAATGTCTGTAATCTTCGTTTCCGACTTTATAAGTAAAATACCAAGTAAAAATCTGTTATTTTGATATTGTACAAAAATCTGTTTTTTTAATTAAAAATAAAAGTCCACGGTAAAAAGCAGTTATTAACATTTGTAATAATAAATATATTGTGGTATCTAACAATATTATTAAGTCTAGAAGGCGTTTTAAAGTGATGTTAAGGCCATGTCACACTGCCGTGGCGTCGCGTCCGTCCATCTGCGGATGGATTTTTAAAATAATCGCTAACCATGTTGTCAAATAGGACAAGTCACACTGACATAACCGACGTGGCGCAACGTTCGTCGCGTCGGCCACCGTCTGCTGCGCTATGCGGCTGGAGCGATCCTTGGCCGACGTCGACGACGTCGGCGATGCTACGAAGGCTCGCGCATGCGCATAAAGCACCTCCCCAACTCTCTCACCGGGGCACCGCGCGCTCTTGCCACTGCCTACTCCTTTTATTTTATATTTTTAATAATTTGTTTAAAAAACCCTTGCGCGAAGCTCTAAAACAGCCCGACACTCCAGGATGAAATGACCGCCAGTTCTAGGGTTAATGAATACTCTGGTGTCATGTTTATATGCAATCATTTTATTTGTTATTTTTCATATTATGTTTGATCTATAACAAAATTAAATAGGCCTTATTTTAAAAACATAAAGACTTATTACAAAACTGAAAACACTAACACAAAAATTACAAAATAATCCTTTCAAGTGCATCTTATATATAAAAACCAATAGTTTTAAAGAGATATATCAAAGTATTGAATGCCCTAATTAGTTCATAATAGAAATAGTATTGCATGTAATAATGAAAATATAATTTTGATAATAATAATTATTAATGAATACGCTACAGAACAATAAATTAATTTTGTAGAGCTATAACAAACTATTAATTCCACTATCAGTGTATAACTAAACAAATTCAAAGTAGTTGAAATGCATAAGTAACTCCTAGAAAGACGTGCCGTTGGCCGCGGACGCGGACGCGTGTCTGGTAGTTTGACGGGATTCGAGACCGTCGCGGCATACGCGGACGTTCATACTATGGATGGACGGACGCGACGCCACGGCAGTGTGACATGGCCTTTAGATCATTACAATAATGCCTGCCATATGGGCGGAGTGAGTTCTTGCCATAGAGCACAGAATAGAAATTTCTATTCTGTGCTCTATGGTTCTTGCCCATTTCCAGCGCCTGCAGACTCGGAACGCAGGCCAGGATTTCGGCTCGGTTTCTCCGGCCCAGAGCGCGTTCCATTAGTATAATTCGTTTGTCCTAACTGCTCTAGAGAGAGGAGTTAGATAAACTCCTCATGACTTATTGGTCATTTTCATTGACTCTCTTAGAAACATTTTGTGTATGAAGAAAAGGGCAAGAAACGGTGTGATGTAGAGTATGAAACAAGCTACAAACGTCAGAAAAAAGGAAAATCCAATGAAAACTAAATCATTCTTACAGGCCGTGATAAATTTAGAGTAGAAACATTTTATGTTCTTCTCGATGAACTCAAGTCAGCTTTACTGAGGGGCAAGAACGTTTTCGCGTTATTGCGGATAGGTTCTCATTTTTCAACAATCTATCGTTGTCTTCAGCTGAACATATTATTGAGCGGACTGAAAAACTTGTATCGTTATGAAAATTATCTAGAAAAATTATTTTAAAATGTGTGTATACACTTCTCTGGCCTTCTGAAGAGTGGCGGTGTTAAGGACAACCCTTTATCGATGATAAAGCTCATAAGAGGTTAAAATCTCCAACTGACATTTCCCAATATAACTGCTCGGCAGAGCGTTCATTTTCTGTATTAAAAAGAATAAAATCTTGCCTTAGATCCAGAATGAATGAAGAAAAACTGAACTCGTTGGCTCTTCTACACATCGAGGCTGAACTTTTGAACGGCGATCAAATAAAATTTAAAGACCAAATAGAAGAGTTTGCAGTGATTAAAAGTAGGAGGAAACCAATGTAAAGAAACATAAGAAAAACTTCCTTAAGTAAGAATCATTGATACGTTGGTTTATTTTTGTTAATTCATATTACAGTATTTTAAGAATACTGTTTCGTTAGGGCAGACATATTAAATAAGAATAATAAGAGCTATGTAATTATAGGGTATAGTTGAAATGGGTTAACAGTACCTTATTTCGGAGGACCATAGTTCACTCTGTCACCAGTAGTTTGAGTCCGAGTCCACATCAGGGAGAGTGTCCAAAGAGGTTAAAGATATGTAACACTTGTTGAGAGTAAAGTTGACGAACGAATAACGCACATTATCAGTTCACACACAACAGTCACGGTAGTCGCACATGGAAGTCTTCAGAAGTCATGTTGCTTATATCATTGCACAATCACAGGTTGAAGGGATTGAAAAAGGGGTTTTGAGATATAATAATGTTTAAAAATTTTAGAGAGGTTTAAGTATACTGATATTAAGAGGGGGAACCCTTAAAAACCGCCTAATGCTGTGGGTTGATAAATTGCTTATAGCAGATACATTAAACTGGACATCTGAACAAGGACTGAGAGGTGGCGTCAGTACGCCTGGTTATTTTAGGTATTGCGCCTATAGAGGTAAGCATTGCCTGACCCTCTTTCTTTCTCTCTCACTCTGTCTTCTTACTACGAAATGCTACTACGTGTTCAAATCAATATCTATTACAGATTAACGTTAAATAAATTACGTACTAAATTAACTAATTATAAAATTATAATTTAGAGAAACAGTGCTTAATTAAAATATACTAAAACTAATAATTAAATATTCTCCAAATACATTTTTAATTAGTAAAAGTATACACCTTTTAAATGTAATTAAAATATGAATAAAGTAAATCTTGGTGTTTTTATGAACACCCGTTTATGAAATCGTAACATTTAATTTTTTATTGAAATAATGACTTTGTGACAAATGTGGCATGTTTCAAGGGGCGGCAGTCAGAACAGTGCCTAAGAGCAAAATATTTATAAATCCGTCTCTGTTACATAAGTAATACAAACAGGTGCATTGTCAAGTTTTTTAAGTATAACTAAAATACAAGTGTTACAGTATGTACTGCATGTATTGTCCATATTGTATTATGTCTATAAAGAATAACAAATCATCCTTATTTTATATAGACTGAAGGGATAAAATGGTGTAATAATGAATAATTTCATGGGTTGGGATTTTTAAATTGATTAGTTATTGTTTTAAAAATGTTTCAGCATTTCATTTACACTGTAATAAGCTTTTTCTCTGAGGAGGTTTTTAATACTATTTTGAAAATTATTATTTTTAAGCTCTTTTAGTGATAAAAGTAAACAATTATATAAGCGAATACCCATATAAGTTTTTTCGAATAAAGAAGTTTTATGAATTGGAAAGGCAAGAAGATTTTTGTCTAGTATTATGATTATGCTGATATTTGTATTGGTCAAAGCTGTTTGGATTTTTATGAACTAAGTTCAACAATTCAAAAATATATAAACCTGGTAGTGTGAGTATTTTAGATTTTCTAAATAGCGGTCGACAGCTCTCTCTAAAGTTTGCACCAACCATTGACTCTCAGAACAGTTTTTTGGGCTATGAATACTTTATCAAAATCAGGAGATGAACGCCAGAGTACAATACCGTATTTCAGAATCAATTGTACATAGACATAGTATACAAATATACAAGTAGAAATAGATACTAAATATGCTAATATTTTCATTGCAAAGCAAAAAAAAACTTAGTTTGTTTATTAGATAATTAACATGAAATTTTTATGAATTTTCAGTCCTAAAACGTACGTATGTGAATCAATTAGTTTTAATATGCAATATTTCAAGACATTGTTACAGTTTTTTTTAATGCATTACATTTGTTTCAGTTTGATTTAATAACAATCCAACAGAATTAAACTATTCAACAAGTTGATTTAGAATTCTTACGATTGATTCCATACTTGGTATGATGTTTTCTTGAATTAGTATATTTGTATCATCAGCAAATAAAATAAAATTAGTATTTGGAAAGTCAATCAGTAAATTATTAATGTAGACTAGAAAAAGAATTGGACCTAAAATTGAACCCTGTGGAACACCACAAATTGTATTTTCCCAATTAGACAATTTTAAGAGTTATGATTCATGATAGTTTGATTGACTTTGATTTCTGTCTTTTAAATATGATTCTAAATAATTTAATGTTTTTCCTTTAATTCCAATTTGAGATAATTTAGACAAGAGCAGTAAGATTTACACAGTCACATGCCTTGGATAAGTCACAAAAAATACCTGCTGTAGACTGTGACTCATCAAAAGCCCTTGAAGCACTATTGACAAAGGATGTGAGAGCTAATTAAGTGCTTCTGTTTTTCGTAAAACCATACTGCTCACATATTAGTTTTTTATTCCTAAAAATGTTGTTAACCTATAATTTATTGCGTTCTCAAAAAATCTTTGAAATATTGCTCAGTAACGAGATGGGTCTATAATATAGAATTTTATAGAAATTGTTTAATAATATCTTCTTACTTATTGTCTTGAAGATATATATATATATATATATATATATATATATATATATATTATGTATGTATACAAAAAATAAATGCGCAGAAGCTTCTTATAAGAATAAAAGAAAAAGACTTCTACAATCCTTTGAGATTTTGACAAAGTGTTATTCTCAAAAAGGATATAAATTATATACAAAAAATTACGTTGTAAATATAAATTGAAATTTAGATTAGAACATTTCAGCTGATACCAAAATTTCATTATATGTTTAATTTTATTCTTTGTTTGTAAACAGAATATTTATATCCTAGTCTCTGTAAAAACTCCCACTCATGTAAACTTTAAGATTTAATAACTTAGTTTATACAAAGTAAGTCTAATTGGAATGGTTTTAAACATACATACAGTTTGTTACACTCTATTTCACAAGGGACAAAACAATGAATGTTGTTTTGATTGATTATGTTTTTCGCTAACTAAATGAATTACAAATAACTTTTTCTAAACTGTTTCAAACTTTCATTTACTGTAGTAACTGTTTTGTTCATTAATAATAATAGATAGACACTTTGAAAGTAACAATTTACATAATAACAGTAAAAACTAGGTTAAAATAAATAACTATTAATTTATCCTAAGGTATCACGGATTTACTGTGGCAGATGACTTAAGGCACAGAATCAGGTTGAGAGTACTCAAGATCACGCAGTACAGAGCGGCAGTGAAACTATACTGATATGAAGGTTCAATATATGAAAAGTAGGTACATTACTACAGTTTTGGTGTTTGCTTAAGTATTTCACCATCCTAAAGCTAACTATATAAAAACCATAATATTAAAAATAGAACTCAATGCAACAAAAATAGTGTAAAATGTTACAACGCAGTGAGAAACAGAGCAGAGCATTGTGCTCAGAAAGGAATCAGAATGTGTTTGATGAGTGATGTCATGCTTATGGCCGACCAGGTTTCATCCAGTATATGAGAACCCTTGTCTCCTTAGACCCACCATACAGGCTTCTAGGTCTGGACTGTACAGTCCTGGACTGAAAGTTTTTTGTGTTTTCTTGAGGCAGATTGTTGACCGGATGGTAAGCTATTGAGACCTGGCCTTCAGATCATTCTCTTGAGGTGGAACTATACGTATGTGGTGAATTCCACCAACTAAGGCTCATGTTTTCCCCTTCCCACCGCTTACAAGCTTAGCATAACTACCTCTTTTGACCAAATTCAGCTTTTGGTGAGACAACAACTCTATTCAAACAAGAAAGCTCAGTCAAATGTGTTCGGAAAAACAGTGCTCAGAAAAGTAGACACAAAGTAACGAATATTTGCTGAGACAGTTACCAATGGTGCTTTGAGCCTGTAAAGAAAAGCATCAATATACATTCATATCTGTTTTTAAGAAGCCACTCTTCCTTTTCATGAGGGTAGATAATATTTTTTTAAATATCTTAATTGAATGTACAGGATCATTTTTTTAACATACCTATGGATAAACGTGTATTGTTTGTACTTCCTACAGGGTTTATTTAGTAAATAAACAATTTTACAGAACAAATTTTATTTATTTTGTGAGAGTTCTTTATTGCTTTGTCTAATAATCTAGAGTCAATTTGCATTGTATAAGCACACAACCTAGTTTGTCTTGATAAATGTCTCAATTGATCAAAGAACTTCTCTTAAGATACTTATTTTTGCAATGATTGAAAGGAAAAAGGATTAAATATATGAAACAATCATATTTTACTCTAATTATAATTTTTTTTAGTTTGACACATAAAACTGACCTTCAGACATAAATAATAGTTATATCACTGTCTGATGCCCTGACAGCTAGAGACAAATTAGTTTACTTTCAGCTAAATTTCACTGATTTAACATTTATTTATGTCTAATGTTTGGTTTTAAGACAAATATATTTTTTTGTTTAAAGTTATTAGTTTATGATGGTTGATCTAAAAGAACAAGATTTCGGACTCTTGCCATTGTTATGTGTTATAAGGATAGAACACACGTTTCAAGGATTTAAATTGGTCTTCTTCAGGTTTGTTAAGCAAGCACAAGTTCAAGAATGTATGGTAATAAACTAATTTCTAGATTTTGGCCTGTAGCTAAATACAGCAATGTTACCATTACTTTTTTGTGAGGTGCTGTACCTTCTCTCATTATGGTACCATGTTTAGCAACAGAAGGTGTAACCATTTTCAATAACTCCAATAAGTCCAAGATGGAACGTTCTCCAATTACCTGTGGTTATGCAGGTATCTTGTGCTACTGCACTGCTTCTTACTGAGTATGTAGTGGCGTTTTATTTGTTCTACTCCTGGGCATCAATTATATACTTAATATTTTTTTTTATTTTCAACTGTTCGTTTGAAGCCCAGATGGGAGAAAATAAACTCAGGCATTGTCACTACACAGAAGTCAAGAGCACACCCGCACAAGCTAAAGTGGAGAGCTAAAGACAATCAGTCATCAGATGACACGCTGTGATACCACAGGAAATGCTGACATTGATTTTGTTATTTAAAAACAGTAAATATGTATTTGAAGTAAAAATAAACAAGCAATGCTAATCAAAATCAACATTATAATCTCAAGCTTTTCAACTTGTTATTGACACTTTTCCGTTTAATGTGTTACAGACCTATGAACAATAATTAAGAAAATCCATATATTCCATTTTGTTAAGTATTAATACTATTTATACTGACTTGAAAGCAAATAACACAAAACATAATTGCTCATCTACAATGCTAAAACAATAAAAAGAGTGTAGTTGAAACAAGTACAGGTGCAATATATTTTACTGTTTACATTGATTTTGATCCTCTAAATAGTACAGGTTTACTGTAGTTAGAGATTTTTGGTGTGAACATTAAAATTGTATAGCTTATTGCTTGTGAGTTATTTATGTCAGATTTGCAGTTCACCAGAAATCTTAGGGAATTCTCATCTGATCTGCACAATGCTTGATAAAAAAATGTTTACAAACTCTTCACTACTTAAGCATAATCAATGTCAAGTACCTAAGATGTCATTGCTGTTTTCAAATTGACTTTACAATGTATTCTTGTAACCAATAACACTACTTAAAGTTCTTGCAAAGTATCCAAAAAGGTTGCCTGCTTAAGGTACTTAATACGTTTATATTCTTAAACAAATCCAACAAAATTATATATCTACTAACTAGATTTAATTCTAAATCTATATATATATATAAATGAATGTTTGTGTGTTTGTCCTTTATGGAATCGTAAACTATTTGACCGATCATTACGAAAATTTGTATGTAAATATATTTTTTCCACGAAGAAGGTTTCTGTGCTATGTTTATTGATGTAACTCGCCTCCAGGTGGCGTTGCCATAGATAATAGTTTTCAAAGCGCCTGCACATTATAAACTGCAATTACGAGACAGTTACTAATATTTAATAGCCAAATACTATTTGAAGGCGCTAAGTTATGATGTATATTTGTCTTGAAGATAAAGTTGTGGTTGAACTTAAAGCTTGAGTGCTAGACCACTTTATAATAAAACACATGTACGTGTACAATGGCTATAAACATATACAGATTTTCTTGATCGTGGCAACAAAGCAAACTCTACATCGGCGTTGGAAATATAATTTACTTGAGCCAGAAGTGCACATACACGAGTAACGCTTACGAAAAGCGTGTGAAGCCGCGGGAAACAGCTAGTTAATTATATTTTATAGTACACTGTTTCTCATTTTCTTGAAACTTCCTCAAACACATGTTCTCTTATCCAATTCATAAAAATAAATTTGCGATCTTTATTTATTTTTACCTTAAATTTATAATAGTGTTTATGTCTTTTTTATATCTCGAACTCACTAAATGGATGGTTAATTTTTTATTGACCAATTATAGTGGATGAATCTATTTAAAGTTGTTGTCTTACTTTTATAACATATCTTAACTATTTAATATTAATATGTGTTTTAATTTTATATTTTATTAATTTGTAAAGTATTGCTTTTTATTATATTAATTAATAACAACATCAATTCTTTACAATTCTTATTTGTAAACTATATTTCATAGGATTAGTGTTATTAATTTCACAAATTAAACTTCCAAAAACCAATTGTTTTTATATAAATAAGAGAATATTTCTCTTTTATATAAATAAACATGTCCTAGAAAAATACTATTATGACTCATATTCATTTGGTTGAACCCGTTTCGTAATAATTTAGTTAAGTATGAGCTTACACAGTGAATTAAATTACGCAGTTACTGCCTTAAATGTTGTATTTAGGACATTCTCTTCAATTACTTTAAACTTCTATATGTATTTACTGCAAACCAAACATTAACAAATAGATATATTGTATATAATTATTAAGTTATCTCTTTAAAATGTTTCATATTGAAAGTTTTATTTTCATTGTGTAAATGTTTGCTTTTTTTTAATTTCTATTAATAATAATTATTATAATAAGTTCAGTCAAATTAGCTTTTAAAACAGTTTTTAGGGGAAAAATTTTCTTATAGTTTTGAAAATATGTAGAACCTTAAAGGGTCCTGATAAACATACTTAAAGTGCTCTGTAGCCAGGGTTGAGTTAAGGGAATAAGGCGGTTTAATGGTACAATATTTTTTTCAAAAACTTACGTTTAGTACACAAATTTGTCAGCATTATTGACAAACCAACATTGGTTATGAGAATAAACTTGTGTACAAAAAAGGTCCTATGCACATTTGTCGTAGAAATAATACTATTTGTGATATATGTGGAGGAAACAGACCTAAAGGCTTAAATATGATTATTATAGCCTTACATAATTGTGTATATTATTTGAGTTTCTAACCAGTACTACATATTGAGTAGGTGGATATATTTAGATAGCCTGACCCCCCTGACCATCAACCGTCCCCTGGCATCAGCCAACTAAAGTGGGATTCGTACACATTTCCTAGTTCAAGAATGCTTTAGCACACACAAGTTTTAGTAGTTTTGATGTTACTTACAATAGATCTCAATCTAAGGATCTCAACTTCACTTCAAAACCATCAAATGAATTGAGCAGCGTTAACCAAACTGGGCCAACAGCTGTACTATGGATCCAGTACTTTTACATGGTTGGTCTCATTTATGAAACAGTCCAATGCTGTAAACCAATACAATTACTAGTATGCTCACCTTGTCTGAGTACAAAGAATATTATTCTTTCATGCCAGTGGTCACTTCCAGTATGCCAAATACGAGGGTCGTCCACAAAATAACCTCCGTTTTGAAATAAAAAATAAACTAGTTGAGATACAAAAATTTTATTATATAAATGTTAAAATTGCAGCTTTTCTCTACTTATCTACATATTCACCATACAAATTCAAGCACTTATCACATCTTTTAACAGTTTTTAAAATTCAGTCTTTAAAAAAAATCTGCCGCCTGAGAACGTAGCAAACATGTTACAGCGTTTTGAAGCTCTTCATCACTCGCAAACCTCTGAGAGGCAAGCTTTCTTCATGTGCGGGAAAATATGGAAATCACTGGGAGCCAAATCTGAGCTGTAGGGGGGGTGGTCAAAAACGTCCCCTTTTACAAAAGTTCTGTCGTTCTTTGAGCTGTATAAGGGCGGGCGTTGTCATGGACAAACACAACACCAGATGTCAGAAGACCACGACGCTTGTTTTGAATCGCTCGTCGTAGCCGTTTTAAGGTTTCACAGTAAGCTGCAGCTGTAATGGTCGTACCACACTCCCTAAATTCAACGAGCAAGATGCCCTTAGCATCCCAAAAAACTGTAGCCATCAATTTTCTCGCTGAAAAAGATTGGCGAGCTTTCTTCGGCTTGCTTGGCGAAGCGGTATGACCCCATTGCATTGACAGACTATACCTTCGCTCATAATGTTTGGGCCATACACCGCACTCAATTCACGATGAATTTCAGCTGCTGTGTAACTTTTCGACCACAGAAATCTTATTACACCACGCACTTTACACGTGGCGGGATTTTATATCACGGCGCTCATGTTTTTACGTTGTACCAAAATAACGTGCGATCGCACGATGCTCTCCCTTGCACAGCTAGAAGTGTACTGAACGGCTGCGCACACCGATGTGAGAATGGCGGCACTACCCCAACTACTTATCACGCCACGCCCAAACGGCGGTTACTTTATGGACGACCCTCGTATATGCATTGTTTTGTACCACACCAAGTCACATTATGCACTCATTTCTTATAAGTACAATGAGACTATAAATAGTACTAATTTAACAAATAAAACGTATCAGCTACAAAATTGTCTGTGTGAAAAAAAACGAAGCTGAATATAACTATTTAACAAGAATGCTTACTAGCTAATAACAAATCCCGATTGATTCAGCATTTATTGCAAAATTTAAAAGATAGTACACTGACAAATATTGTAGAAAGTGTGATCGAGGAAACTAAAACACAGACCATAGTTACTATTACTGGAAAAGATGTTGATCTTGTTGTATTTTTGATAAATATTGTCTTCAAAATATTTATTCAAGAGAAAGATATTTTCTTCATATGTTTTGCCAGGAATGAAAACACTGAGCTTTACCAACTATATTATTCATCTTTGATCACAATGTAATGAAAATTTGTATTAATAATATGAGCAACCTCTTGATAAAAGAAATATCATTTAATTGGTATTTTATTTTCAAGAAAAAAATTTTACGTTTAAAAATTGCTCCTGTAAGCTGCAGCCATTTACCTTAATTAGTTAAACATTCTATTTGGGTTCTGATTTTGTAGAATAATCACAGAAATTAATGTATAGTATAATCATTATTCAGTAATCAAAAAGACTGCAGGAACATAATATGTCATGTTTTCCTTTGAGTCAAAGCTGTTGAACAAAATTGAGAGTTGGTAATAAAACAAATAGTTGTGGGGATGAAAACAATGTTTTTACTACACAAAATCTTACATCACATAACTTTTACAAAAAGATAATTGAGCAATGTTTCCTTCCTACAAGTCAATCCAAATTAGTAAACATAAGGCTGAGCAACTAAACAAGAATTACAGCTTAACAAAAAATGACCAGAACCAATCATTTAAGCCCACGGAAAGGATTATAACTATTAACACTATTTTCCTCTCTTACATTTCTCAGTATAAAAATACTCATAAATTATTTTTACAGCATGTTAGACTAAACAATAAAACACTATGGCATATTAAGGGTTGTAACGAGGAACTATTAGATCTGATTATCTATTTCTTTTGTAATTTACAAACATGCTGATCACATAATTTCTCAAATAAATTAAATCAATGCAACTCTTTTACTATAAGATAATTAAATCATCTATAACATTTACGTAGTGAGCAGCAAAATAAGCTTCACTTGTAAAATTCTGATGGTCATTGAGGCAAACACAAAACAACTAGAATAGTACACATCGATATAAAGACCAAATACCAACAATACCTGACTGCAGTTGTTGATGACAAAACAAATTAACAACATAATATTGCACCTAACAGTATTTAACATATACTTAAAATAAAAACAAGTAATTATTATAACTAAATAAGTATCGCGATAATATAAAAATGTACAAATACACTAAGAATATACACATTTCTTGATATAAAAATAAATAAACTTTTTTGTGAGTAAATCGTTATACTTCCAGTTGAATCATAAAGGCTCTAGATGGAAAAGTATATTAAATTCTTGAGAAGTATTCAGTTCATTAAATTTTTTGTTTTCTTTATACACACAATATACTGTGCTGTTAATTAATTGAAACCTGAGATAAAAACATTGTGTCCTTTTCTTTTGATCGATTAAAGATTTTAGAAAAGTCACTGTTGACACTTTGACAGGACAGTGCACTTTTGGTAATAAAATGGCATGCATAAGCAGACAATATGAAAATGAAGAAGTCTCCATGGAATTAAATGTTATATATGTTCATAACACAGACTATATTTTAAATATTTTTTTGGTCTGAAGCTTAATCTGGTAAGTTGCTAAATGTTATGTACAAATGGGCAAATACTTCATTTTATTTTGTGATTTTAAAATGTTAATATTAAAAAATGAATGCAATATCAGTAACTTTCAATTACTTATTAAAAATGCATTAAATATAATTAATTATAAAATAAGCATTTTATACCAATCCACTTAACTCATTAACAATTCAGACATGATAATTAATTTATACTCTATACTGACAAAATGGTCTAATTCAAAATGTAGTTAATTAAAGGCAGCTTACCATTTTGCTGCTACTGCATTAGTTAAGTGGGTTTAGAAATATATAGTTTATTTAATGATAATTACATGGTTCAAAGAAACTTTGTTTGAAGATTGGCAGTGAGAAAGTGCTGGTGCAAGAGTCCCTCAATAAAGAGCTTGTATAGCAAATTGAGCATAGTAAAAAATGTCTGCAAAATATATTTCTTCCGGAATCTAAAATAACACACAAATAAAAAACTAACAGAGCCTTTGTGATAAAATACCTCTTCCCAATTCAGTTTAGTATTATTTCACACTGAAACACCTTTAATATTTACATCATCTTTACTTTAATCATGGAGACAGTCAGTGTTAGACTATGTGGACATAAATATTTGAGTCCTAGAATAGAATTTGTTTCCAATATAATACATTAATGTTTATATTCTAGGTTGAGACATGTGCTCAATTATTTATGTTATATTAAATTTGCCAGAGACTTCAGGAAATTAAATTTAAACTTTGTTGACTAACATTTAAATTTAATAATTTATTCACATATTGATACCTCGACCTTTATGAGGCAAGGCTTATAACTCCAAATACATTCTGCTTGAATATATCTTCTTTTCTCAACATTTAGTAGTTATTAGGAAAAGAAATGGGGAGTTCAGAAAACCAGAAATGGAGGCCATAGTCGCTGCAGGGCCTTCTGTGCTAGGTCTCGAATAGTTTTAGAAATCTAGAGTAACAAGTCATCTTTGATCGATAATGTCAAATGTACTTTATCTATAAGAATTATTTTTATTTCCTTTTCATGATGGACTCACATCATCAAGATGCTATAAAAAGTAAGTTCATTCCTGTAAGATGTCTATTGGAGATTTCAAAAGCCATATCTCATCAATCCTCATGCTGCCTATTGAATAAAAATGCAAATTTATCAGTTCCAATTATATTGCTATTTATTTTTTCCATCTCCACACCTTTCTCATGCAATTTCAAAATTGCTTACAACACTTGGGCATACCCAGAACATTTCAGTAAATTTTAGTATCATTTGTTGATTTAGAGAAAGTCTGGGTTTATTGAAAAAAACTTTGTTTACGGTTGGGGTTTAGAGATCATTAAATAATAATATCCGTGGCAAAACATTCTTTTTCATATATTTTACAACAAAATTAAGAAAATTATACTTTTTAATATGTTTGGGGACATATTTATATCTCTTACAAGGATATATCTCTTTTGATTATTTATAACTTCCATGATAGTTGTTTAACTTATCCCTGTCCTTCATAAAGCTAATAAGTCTCTGGCAATTAACCTTTTTTCAAATTGTAATACTTTGAATGTCCAGCAAATATATTGTACACTATCAACATTCTAAAAAGCTCAAAAAGTAACCGATCTCTATTGTGACAAACAGTAGACTTATCTGTAAACTTATCAAATACTTTAGGATATAGTTACTGGCCACATATGAGATGACATTTAGTGTTAAATTATGAATATTATTTTACCATATATGAAAGCATAATAGGATTATTATATAGAATAGATCAAAGCTGAGTAAAGTAAAGAGTGTGTAACATTAACTTATGAACTAAAGAACTTAAAATTATACTAGATAAATATGCTTGATTTTTAGTAATAATAAATAATAATATATATTAATTAAAGTAGTTGCAATTTTGAATTAAATTAAAACTGCTGAAACGATATTACTGATGCAAAAGATATGGCATAACTTTAGAAAACTTGGCAACACAATCCATAAATCCCTGTTCCAATGAAGAATCAGAAAATTGTATAGGTTGTATAGTTACTAATCATGACAAAAATTAATGAAGCAGGACTGTAAACTGTGAGCATTAACCTGCTTGTTTGCAAGTCTTTGGAATGACATAATAGCAAAGGACATAAATATAGGCTCTCTTTTAATTTACTTAAAAACGAGCTACTCTTATCAGTAATTTTATGATTATTTAATAATATCTTGATTGCCACAGTTGGAGAGAGGTTACATGTGCGCCTTGGCTACTTAAAATTTCAGGTTATAATATAAAGAGTGTTAAAAAATGTGGGAGAATATTTTGGAATATAGTTGAATCGGTGAAAATAAACAAAAACATTCCTCCAACAACATGGTCTCTTTCGTTACATTTAACACCTGTCTGTGTTTAATTTAAAAACAATAACTCAGAAATGGTTTTTGTAAATTTCAACATCATTTTAGAATGTTATTTTCTCCTGAAAGAAAAAATTTCATAATTTCATAATGGCAGGCTTTTAAAAAGTCAAATCAAAATTTAATAAAAACTAACAAGTGGTCTAGGAAACAATTTGGGTGCAAAAAATTTGGTAATGTACCTTGTTTGTTATGGATGATAAATAACAGAATAAAAGCATATTTTCTACTCTCATGCAATCTGTACTTGTATGATTATCAACTGAAGTGGTTTGCATGTGAATGGTAAATACACATTATTCGACTATTTATTATTCACAAGTAAGGTACCAACACGTTTGACTTATTACAAGCTATATTTCATGTATCTTGGCAATCTTTTCTCTTCTCACCACTTTTCATTCACAAACTAATGGCAAAAGGCTGCCATTTTGAAACTAGTAACTATACACTTTTTCTTTCAGGTGAAAATAACATCTTATAAAGTTATACATTACACAATTTCGATCCCATAACTTAAAACAGGTCCTGAGCTATGGTTTAAAAAATTAGAAACAAAACTGACAGACACTAAACAAATCAAAATCACGTTTTAAAGGAACTGTTTTTGTTTATTTTCACCTATTAAATTATACCCAAAAATAATTCCCCACACTTTATGAATACCTTGAATATTTAAAACTTAAAAGTTAATGCAGTCCACTGAAAGAGCTTCAAGTAAACACACACATGCTATTAGACAATTTTGTACAGCCAACATTTTGAAAACTCATATGACATTAAAACATTTATAACAGCAAAGTACTTTCAAACAATACAATAAGTGTAAAACAGTTCATTTTGGCTCTATGACACTTACATAATTTTTAATTTTAATTACTTAATTTCTTACAACACATTAACTGTTACTAATTTGCATTTTCCATTATCTGTAACGATCAATCAGAAAAATTAATAAATAACATATAATAAAGTTAAATTTCCAATATTGTTGGAGTCCATTATGTAGTTGGCAAGATGTATTTAGGTGTAAACTTAAATCAATAAATACGCTATTTTCAGTATAATTTCATACATATACAGTGTGAAAAAGCCGATTAAGTAGGGTCAATGTGGTATGTGGAACTATAAAAAGGATTGGATTAAAAGAATAATATTGAGAAAAGGAGAAGTGGCACCATTTACACTTTAGAGGTAAAGGATATTGTCTGCAAAGGGTGAACAAAATGGAAGTATGCAAGTTAAAAAGTGTACTGTGTGTAAAGAATGCTGAAGATTCTTGTGTTGTAAAGTTACAGGAATACTGTAACATATTTTTTTCCCAGTACCACAATTAATTATATAAACTTGCATTAGAATTACTACTGTGTGTGCAAATCATATCTATTATTTATTTTCGTGATGAATTCCATTTTATTTCTGATAATAGTGATTTAATGTTTATCCAAATAATGAGTAAAATTAACTAGATATTGGGAAGCACAATGACTTATTCTGACACAAATGCAATATGTTACCATAATTTTAATTTGCAATTAAATATGGACTCTTCAAAGGTTGGTTTATGATTTCTTTAATTATAATAAGCTTTAAGTTCAATTCATTTAAGTTGAAGATACATTGCATTAATCACTTATTAGAATAAAAATGGTTGTCGGGAATAAAATCTTAAACAAATAATTTGTAAAGAAGTAAAATATTATTTCAAGCCCAAATGAAACTCAGAAGCAAAACATAGTAACTTTTAACAAAGATATAACATTTGAAAAAATATTACAGTGATTACAAAGTATTATCTCAGAAAACAACTGTAGTATTTGCATTCTGGAAGGTAAATTCTTATTTCAGTAACAACTAAGTAAAATTAACCTAACATAAATAAACCGAATTAAAGAAACTTACAACAATAATATTAACACTTCTAAAAGAAGATACGCAAAACATATTTTTGAAATTATTTCGCAAACGATACGCTTATATTTTATACCAAGTCTGCAAAAATTATATACCTTTTTACAGCGTTTATATAAAATAAATATCACAACACTACAAAAATTACTACCATAGATAACGTTGTCAGTGTAGCGTTGCAGTAACTCACGAGTTGCTGAACACATTCGGAATATTACAGATTAGTTCAAACCACTCGCACAGTCTGAGGTAAGACATTGAATACTGGCACTCTCCGTTGTGAGGTAATTTGGCTTTGTTTCATTTCACCTCTACATCGAAATCTAAAACTAACAATTTTGTCTCTTCCGTTCCATTACGGCTACCGACGGCACAAACAAGCTTGGTTTCATTGGCTCGTATCCTCCAAACAACACCTCCACTGCCTCCACTCCCCAGCGCCACCAGGTTCCGTATGAACTCACCTGAGAAAATTTCAAACTCTGTTTTTAATTCCATCTTTATTGATATCACTATAACCTATATTTATGATTAAATATAAGTCTGTAAACTTACTTAAACACACTTACCTTGCTACAATTAAAGTGCATTAATCATTTGTATTTTAAGATGAAACTAAATCAAACAAAATTATTATACTATGTGGCACATTCAAATATCAAAATTCATTTTGTATTAGCATCATCTAACTGGAGAAAAGCTCAAAAAGTTGAAATCTAACTAGTTTTTGTGAAATTAGACAGAGCATAAAACTATCTCATTTCCATTCCAGAATACTGTTGAACAATATATTTTATTTATTAAAAAGAACTTGAGGAATCGGACTATTCACAGTTCTATGAAATTATTTTATCCAATCATGGTATTTACATTGATATTTAATGTTCTGAAATAATGCAGCTTTTGTAGAACTAAAAATTAATGTAATAGTTAAAATAAAACAAAAATAGAACGATATTACAAGAGATGAAAAGGTGTGTGGTAGAATAAAATATTTCTTAAATATATTTTAAGAAATATAAGAGCTTTTAAGAGAGGAATTGTCAGACATGTCTTAAGGTTAACACTTTTAAATTTTGCTACTCACTCATCTGCTGAGCTATCATACCTGTTCTGACATCCCACAGTTTGACTGTACCATCATCTGATGAGGTAATTACAAACCGGTTGTTGAACTGAAGACAAGTCACTGCAGACTGGTGCTTCATGGGACCTGCAAACATTGCTATTTTGTAGCACTTGACGAATTTTGCTTAAAGCACTTGCAGACAATATTATTCATAATAATATATTTATCTAGTTTTATAAAGAAATAAAGGGAAAGTTAATTCTCTGTCACAACAATTCTTGCCTTTTTTATGTTCTTGCTGATGTTATTAGTAATAACTCACATAAATTCAATGCCATATTTAATTTACTATGTATCTGTTATTTGTATAACTTTAAGTCTTTAATTTATAGTACTCTGACTAGAGGCGTACCAGCCAGTTCTGGAACTGGATGCGTTCTGACCGGAACATATCAGGCTCGCAACTTGTGCTGTGAGACGGTTCCAATTCTAGGTGTTCCGTCCCAACAATGTTCTTGCCTACATTAGGTATTTCCTGGCTGATTTTGATCCGGAACTATTTAGTACATACTACATTCTGGAAGGCTTTGATAATTATATTTGAGAAGTAAGATTTTATATTACACAGTGGCATAAGTTGGGGAGAGTGGTTGAGAGATTTAGAACTCTCCTCTCCAAAGAACTATACAATTAAAAAAGATATTTGTATAGCTGCAATCCAACTTGTTTAAAAAAAGTTAAATGTTTTATTTTGAATTAAGCATATATATTTTATAAAAATTCAGATTTATTCCATACTTTCTGTGTGATGAGCTATTGAATCAAACTCATCTCCCCAAAGCCAAGTTCTAGTTATGCCACTGCTACTAGAAATAAAATTATAAATAGTAAAATATACAGTTATGTTTAAGGATTCATGCCATTTTGGGTTGATTTAAAAGTCATTTTACATTTCCTTCTTATGAAGTTTTAGATCTTCTACTTCTATCTCTTAGATTTTTGATATGTATGACTTAGCTTAAACAGGCAATTTCAAAATATTATGAGTTCAACAAAGGCTTCTATGGAATTTTTATAGACTTCAAGAAAGCTTATGACAGCATAGATAGGAATGCTCTATTCAAGAAGATGGAAAAACATGGAATCCCGCAAAAACTGATAAGACTGTCAAAAATGTGTATAAGTGACTCAAAGGCCAAAATAAGAATAGATGGAGAAATGTTGGAAAACTTCCTTATCAACACTGGAGTAAGACAGGGAGATGGGATTTCTCCCACTCTCTTCAACCTGGCTGTGGAAGAGGCATTACAAAAAGTTAAAAGACTACAAAGAGGGGTTAAATTAGGAGTGGACCTGAACATAATGGCATTTGCGGATGATGTAGTGATCTTGTCAGAAAGTTTGGATGACCTCTCCACACTAACAAAAAGTTTTATTAAAGAATGTCAAACAGTAGGCTTAGAGCTAAATGAAGATAAAACTAAAATTATTCATTTTGGAAGACATGCTGGAAATGTGAGAACAAACTTAAGCATTGACAACTACTCGATTGACTGTGTAGAAAGTTTTAAATATTTGGGTGTAACAATAAACAGCAAAAACGTGGAGGATATAGAGATACAAAGCAAATTAGCTAATGCAAATAGGTGTCTTGGGGCGTGTACAAGACTCTTTACGTCAAGATTGTTGTCACAATGCTCCAAAATAAGAATTTATAAAACAATCATTCAACCAGTCCTAATGTATGGAAGTGAAACATGGACATTAACGAAGAAAAATGAGGGGCGGTTGATTGTTTTTGAGAATAAAGTTCTCCGAAAAATATTTGGACCAATATGTGATGAAGGGGTGTGGCGAATAAGAAAAAATAGAGAATTACGCAATGTATACCAAGATCCTGATATTGTGGCTTTGGTGAAGGCAAAGAGAATTAGCTGGCTAGGACATGTACATCGGAGACAGGAGGGCACAAGGTTAAAAGAGGTCTACCAGGCGGTACCGACAGGAAGGCGCCCTTTGGGTAGGCCAAAGATAAGATGGTGCGATCAAGTGGTCGAAGATGTGACCCGGTGTGGAGGGTCTGTGGATCTGGCGGAAGACAGGGTGGCGTGGAAGAGGCTCATAGACGAGGCAAAGAATCGACTGAGATTTGTTACGCCCCGG
This sequence comes from Homalodisca vitripennis, assembly GCF_021130785.1. Classification (NCBI taxonomy): domain Eukaryota; kingdom Metazoa; phylum Arthropoda; class Insecta; order Hemiptera; family Cicadellidae; genus Homalodisca; species Homalodisca vitripennis. The sequence continues at coordinate 65,947,254 of NC_060207.1, forward strand.
CAGTAAGTAAGTAAGTAAGTATGACTTAGCTTCTTTTATGTATAATAGTTCTTTATGTTTCATTATTTTCATCTTTTTGCATTTTTTATCTCTGGGGCTTTGTGTCTCTTTTGTTTTTCTCTTTCATCTATATATAAATCTTTCATTTATATATAAACATTATTTCTTATTTGTGCACAATGCATTATTTCTTGTACGGTATTGTATTTTTTTATTTATTTTTAAATATTTCTTTGAAATATTTTGAATGTTTGTACTTCTTCTCATTTATAATTTATCACTTATGAGGCATTTTAGTTTTGCATGTCTTTCTATTTTACTAAAAAATTATTTTTGAGAAGAGAAACCAATGTTTTGCCCGAGCAAGTTCTTGACATACTCTTATTTGTGCTTATCTTTTGGCTTTGTATCTCTTTGTTTGTATTTGTAGTGTTTTTAAAGCTACATTGGTTGATTTTTTAATATATATATATATATATATATATATATATATATATATATATATAAAATCGGTTTTAAAACTTAAATTAAATGAAAATTTTGGGAAAGAAATATTGGGATTTCATTTTAATTAGATTGTGAGAAGTTAGGATAAAAACGAATATGTAATCCTTTGGCAAGTTAGTGCTGGTAACTTTAAATTATTAGGAAGGCGGTTCAATGCTTTGAATTGATCAGAACTTGTCTTGGGTACTGCAGTTACGTCAGATCTGAGAGGGCTATTGTTTCTCGAGTTGTATACGGCTGGGCCAATGAGAGAACACCGCGGATGTCCATCAGAGGGGGGTGGAAAGGGGGGTGCCAGCTCATAAGTTTCGCCCTTCATTTGGTAATTATCATGAATTTAGTTGATGACAGTGCGCGCCGTGTTTCTAAATTTTTTTCCGCAAGGGATTTTGAGGAAAAATTAAATTTATAGAAACTACAGAGCAATCTGCATAACTGATTCTTGATGAACAATAAAGCACAATAGAATCAAACAAGTTAGATTTGGTTCAAACTTGCAAGAAGAGTGTATTAAAAGTGAACTTTGTTAATAACTTTGATTGAATTTTGGAAATTTAGTAATTTATTAATATTTAATTTGAACTGTTTCATTGTGAAATTTTAATTGGAAATTAATTGAACTTTAATAATTGTTTGAGAGAGTTGTATCTGAATTGCAAAGACTTGAAAGTTAAGGTACAAATAGTGGAAAGAGAAGTTTGATTTTTTTATTTTTGAATTTTGATTGAAGAGAGCTCTGATTTTTTAGTTTGATATATTTGACTGATATTTTTATTCCTTGCCAAAGGATCTTTTAATATTACTAAACGGTTTGTCAATTCTTTGTGGAAAATAGAGTGATGAAAATTCTGAAACATTGAACTTTTTAATTTGCCAGTTTAAAATAAATCCATTATTTTTGTTTAGAACTATGATTTTTATTTAAGACAAACCAGATAATATTTAATAGTTAAAAAATTTTGTAATAAATTTTACTGAATGTTCACTCGGAGCTTACTAATAAAAAAATATTTTATATCATCTTGGATGTCTGATTGATAATTTTATTCTTAAGATTCTGGAATATTAATGTCTACAATCCAAGTCGTTATAGTATTATTTATGTACCTTTATGTCTTTTGTTTGTTCTCCTCTCAGTCTTTTATTTATGTAATTTTGTATCTTTCATTTGTGCTGCTTTGCACTTTTTCCTATGTTTTCACTATGCAGACTCTACAGGATATTTCTCAATATTTACTTACCTGACAAGGTTTGAAGACACTGGCCTGTGAGGATGTCCCACACCTTGACAGTTGAGTCAGCGTTACCCGAGACCAAGATATTATTCCGCAGCTCCATGCCAGAGGTGAGAGACTGGTGACCCATCAGAGTGTGTCTGCATGCTCCGGTCTCCACCTCCCAAACACGGATACTGGTGTCTAATGATCCACTTACCACATGGACACCGTCAAACTGTTACAACAGTACATATCTTGTCATTATAAATGAGTGGTGATTAAATCTCAAATACTAATAATCACTTTGTTAGTCTAAGTTTGGTTTGAATAAAATCAGCAAACAAATTTCTGGAATTATTAAATCTTAGAAGACCACCTGATAACATGAAAAGTAAGCCAAGAGTAATAAACTAGTTTGGTAGTAGAGGATCGTCAATCTGCTGTCAGATCTTGTGGTAAGCATTTCAAAAGGTTATACAATCCTGATTGAAAGCATCATGTCAATTCTGAAGTGATGCATGCAAGAACTTGCATGTTTATTATTTTTGATTATTTATAGTTAATTTATTTAATGTGATAGTATCCATCAGTTAATTATTAATAAGCATTTCAATAATTATTGTAAAGGTGATAGTTTAGTGATCAGTGCACTTTATTGTGTGACAATATTTAACCAGTAGAAAATACAAGTCCACCAAAGTTGCAAAAAAGTAGATAAATATATTTTAAATAGTCAGTTAAGTGAAATTAATTATAGCTTACATAATTTCATAAAAAGCAAATAGAGAGTGGGCTTATTCTTTTAAATCAACTTTAAGAACCTGTACTAGAAGCCAACAATGTTTTGCAATTTACAGTTCAAAGAAAGAAGTAAAAACACACCACCGTGGCCAAAGTCTAGGTTTTTATCTCCAAGAAAGAATTGGGCAAAGAAAAATAAAACAATTATTACTGGATAAGTTTGGACTTGCAGTTGCGAGGATGATAGTGTACACTGAGAGATAAACCCATTCCAACTGAGTCGTTTCAAAGAAACTATTTTAGCTTTGCGACAAATTTTGAATAAACTTAAATTCTAAGGGATAAAATTAGTGTAAGTAAAAAAATTATGATCAAAACATGTGAAGTGTAAGAACGAAGGGTTAAGATTATTTTATGACCATACAAAACTATAGACAGGAAGAAGATCAAATTATGTATATTGACAAGAACTACACCTATGTGTAAACATACACAAACACACTTCTGGTCAGATAATAGCAGGATAGACTTTTACCTTTCACTTGCAATGGCCAATATTCTACACCTATGTGTAAACATACACAAACACACTTCTGGTCAGATAATAGCAGGATAGACTTTTACCTTTCACTTGCAATGGCCAATATTCTACACCTATGTGTAAACATACACAAACACACTTCTGGTCAGATAATAGCAGGATAGACTTTTACCTTTCACTTGCAATGGCCAATATTCTACACCTATGTGTAAACATACACAAACACACTTCTGGTCAGATAATAGCAGGATAGACTTTTACCTTTCACTTGCAATGGCCAATATTCTACACCTATGTGTAAACATACACAAACACACTTCTGGTCAGATAATAGCAGGATAGACTTTTACCTTTCACTTGCAATGGCCAATATTCTACACCTATGTGCACACTTCTGGTCAGATAATAGCAGGATAGACTTTTACCTTTCACTTGCAATGGCCAATATTCTACACCTATGTGTAAACATACACAAACACACTTCTGGTCAGATAATAGCAGGATAGACTTTTACCTTTCACTTGCAATGGCCAATATTCTATCACAGTACATTTGAGAAAGGAATATGGTTTTGTGAAAAACACTTTAATGATTTTCAAATGTGGACAGAAAACTGGAGATTATCATGATGCTATAAATTCCAATAACTATAAAAAGTTGTACTCAGAAAAATGTATTCCTAATTCAACACCAAGAACCGTCCTTGTAATTAACAATACTTAATACTACAACAAAGTATAAATCAAATTTCAATATCAACTAAAAAAATCAGGTAGCTTGTTTAACATTCCATTTAATGAAATAATGTTTTAAAATATTTTTAAAACATCCAATTGAAAAGTCCTCATAAAATAATATAATAAATTGATGCCGTATTGGCTGGGACATTGCAAGGATTGCACCCTGAATATCCCACCTCATCCCCACATTAGAGCCCCATTGAATTGATCTAGGTGTTAACAGAAAACATTCCAACATGGACTTAGTAGTAGAGAAAACTTTGAAGTCATAACTTCATTTCATTTCATTTGAACATCCAATAACATCATATTTAAGCTCAATGACTGTCATAATCTTGTACAAAATAAAATTGTAAAATTTTCAAAGGCTAATAGACCAAAAAAATGTTAACATGCCAGACATAGAATTAACAACACATAGAAAGTTAACCCTCTCCCGGTTGAATTACCGCGATTTGCTTCTGGCGTTACCGGGCTGATATGATTAGGCCACTCCATTGCAGAAGAATAGATTCGTGTTTTTTTTTTTCTCTTTATTCAACAACTTTATTCCAACAAAAGCCATATTATACATAAATGTAAATGTTATTAAATTCCCTATATGATGGTATTTGAAAAATTATTAAGCGTATAAGGTAAACTAAATAAAAATGAATAATTATTTGTACAAGAAATGTTTCTTTGTGATGTTATATTAAAATAAGACTACATGTTTTGTACAAGACAATAATCTCCATTGGAACTGAGATAAAGAGGGAACTGAATGGAATTTAATATCTGTATGATTTTAGTAAGATGTATGATCTCCAAATATTTTGAATTATGGTTTAAACAACCAGTTTAGTGTTAATTTAATGTTTAAATTTCTAATAACTAATACTAAACAATTTGTAGTAAAAAGTAATTTTTTTAAATCCAAGCATAATTTACAAATACAACTAACATTTTTGTAAAGATAGGCTCAGGCACCACTTTTGTTATTAGTGTGGTAGCTTGGCCACTTCTCCAAGCAACTACCTAGCCACGGCTCCCGCTAAGGCTTCATGTTCTGCATAGCCTCTACCTGAATTAATTTACATTCAGCCCAGGAAACTCTTATGTATTGTTATTTAAATAAAAGTGAGTTACATAATATCAAACTAGAACCAAGACATAAAAATTGTATATAAGTATTTTGTAACACTGTACTTACAAAACAATCACTAGTAACGCATAATATAATATAACATTTTGTATTCCACAGTAAGACATCTCTGTATTGACTTTTATTTTACAAAATGTACATACTTTATAAAAAAATTGAGGAGTTGACAGGTTACCTGGAGTGAGTAGACACGGTTGGTGTGGCCCTGAAGTGTGTGCAGGCACTCCTCCCTCTCGGGGTTCCAGACCTTGACCATGTAGTCGTACGCGCCCGAAACCACCAGTCGTCCGTCGTACTGTACACAACGCACGGCTGCCAGGTGTCCCACTAATACATGCAGACATTCTCCACTATCTATGTGCCACACCCGCAGTGTCGCATCTCGGGATCCACTCACCACCCTGTCATCAAGCTCACATTCAGTCGACCACTAGGAATTACTCTCTTAATAAAAATAATGGATAAGTTTTGAAGTTGAACAAAACCAAAACCTTCTAAATTGTTTGGTTCTGTATCTATGGGTGTAAGAACGTATCTATGAGAGCAAAGGTACAGCAATAGGTCTAGTCTACTGTGAAAGATGACTGTTAAGAGTTTCAGAGACTCCCTAAGTGTTAAGGGCTGCTACTAGCCTAAACATAAGGGCGTGCCACCTCCTGCCTGTTTTGACTGGAGAGGCCGGTACAGAACTTCCCTGTACAGAACGGTACAGGCTTCCCTTTCTGCCAAGCAGACATGACAGATTAATGCACAAAATCCTTCCTCATGGATCTTGACAGGAGGTAGCCCCAACCCCCAACCTTACCCATCCAGAATATCCTGTCACTCCAGAAGCAGCACAAAAGTCCTTTCAGGACTAAATACAATTTCTCAGCTTCTTGTCCTAAGAGAACAAATAAAAACCGGTGTAAGAATTAAATTTTGAAGATTAAACTGGAACAGGTAATTGTGAAATTCTGTACAGGCAAGGCAATTTTGGTGTCCTAGTAATGTATATTTCAAAAATTCATAAAATATGGTTTTAATAATTACCCCATAATGTTACATACTGATATATTATAAACCAAATTCACTTAGTAATATGACAATAATTGTTTGTAATAGTTTTGGAACATTTTATATATGTAACAATATTATAACACCACTAATTCAATTGGAAGAGAATGAATTGTTTCAAGGGAATAGAAATAACTTTTAACTTTTTATTTTATTTTTTTTATATTGAAAACATTATATAAAGTTAGCAAGATTTACAAGCAGTACCTATATCAAACTTTGGAAAAAATATTAAAATTCATAAGAAAGCTAAAAACTCACACACTTATTGCAATTTTGGACTAAACTGTTTGTGCAGTTATTTGTTTAGTTAACCTAAAGTTAGCTACAATAATACACTCTGCATATCTTCCTGCATACAAATATATATTATTACTAAATATAAAATACAATAAGCCTTTTTAAAGTGAAAAACTACATAAATAAAAGAGCTTTTTTAAAAGACTTGCTATAAGTCTTTTACCAACAGGGAAACACATTAAACTCACTATGTGTCTTTTGCCAGTTTTAGGGCTAACTACAAGATTTTTGTGATATTACATTAATTCTGGTTTTTTATGTGGGTTTTTTTACCAAATAATACTTCAATAATTTTTTATGTAAACAATGTATTAGGGCTTCTTTAAATTAATGGGACAAGGAATGTGTGAGGTTCTAAGTTTTTTTTTTGTGTAAGCAAGAGAGATGTTAACCCATTGCGGATCGTATTGTTTTGGCACGCGGGTACCAGCGGGCACGAATTAATTTACGGTCAGCAGCCGCACGAACAGATGGTACATCGGTATTCGTTCAGATGGAACATGGGCCTGCTGGGATATCCGTGATGTAGGAACGATAACACGCGAGCAAGGTTCTGGGGTGGCAGGGATGATGTCTGAATCATAGTCTAAATAAAGCGGCTCGAACAAACCGATTACAACATCCGGGCCATTGTCTAGACTAAACCCGTCAACATGTACTTCTGCATGTACTTCTGCGTCGTTAGTTCTGTGTCACTAACCTCAAAAGTATTTTAATAACAACTGAGGAAAACACCTAATCAGAAGCGCCAAAAAGCAGAGAGTAAACTCATATGAATGATTTTTCAACTCCGACATACAACTGCGATCTGTAGGATATTTATAAAACTTTTGAAAACTCTAAACGTAGACCGTTGTTAAACACTCTTAGTTGTTAAACACTCGCCCGATCTATCAGACATTAACAGAACTATTTGGAGGGAAACTTAAACGTAGACCGCTTTTGCGACCTGAGCTCGTCATCCGTTAGGCCCAGCCGCTGCGTGACGAGCCCAGCTCGTCAGTGATCCACAATGGGTTAAGGCATAGCATCTAATGATGAAAAAGTCCATATGATCAGCTGAACCTGAACCATGATTTTATAAAATACGAAATCTGTTATTGTAACCCTTAATTACAAGTGAGTTCATGGTAGAGTTTTTAAGACAAGTACACACAACTGTGACGTAGAATATTCATAGTAGTGTAGATATTTAGTCTACAAATAGTGAAGTGTTTTTAGATAAAGAGCTCCTACTCTCACAGGCCGCATGGGAGTCGGAAACAGACTAGGGTTAGTTCACAACATTCATACGTCCATCAAACTTCATTGATGATAAAGTGTAACCATGTATCAACATACATGATACATTTATTTAATCATGTATCTGAATCGAGTATGAAATTGAAATATTATTGTTTTTATTAATGATTTACTTTCCATGCAGTTTCTCTGATGAGTGACCACAATAAAACAAGCCTTGTCCTCGTGAATATTGTGAATGCACTTGTCAAATACCTATGGTCATTAGAGCCCATAACACTTTGTATGCTGACCGCATCCCTGCATAGCATACTCCAATTAAATTTAAATGTTAGTACAAGTTACTATCAAATTAATGTTTCATTATTGATTTTGTTTGGTTAGAAATAAATTGCTATTATGTTCCTATGTCAACTTTTTCTTGTGAATTAACAATCACAGTAATACGTGAATGGTATTATTTCAGAGTTTGTTAAGTGATTCATTAATAAAAGCATGTGGTTTTTCAGGGTGTTTAGTATGGTGGCTTCAAGAAATTCCCCAATCTGTCCATACCAAAAATATAATTTTCCAATATAAATATTGTGAGGATTTTAAAAGTTTGTTTTATTTATAAATAATTTGAGTGTCAAAATATGGTCACAAATACTGATCAAAATACAATGGTAAGCTTGAAAGTTAGTAAAGACCTGATCCCACAAAGTTTTAGAAGGTTACAAAAATTGTCTTGCATCTCCGAATACTTGTATATAATATAAAATACAAATTTGACAATTACAGACAAAGTGTCTACTACTGAAGAGTGACTTCAGTGACATTCCGTAAACTTTACAGTGCAATATTTTGAGAGCATATTTTGCTATTTAAAGTGGGAAATATATGCATAGATTGAAGAAATCCTTTTTACAACAATAATCTTTCCTTACTGTGTGTGCAGTGTTCAGCAGCAGCCCAAGCAATTTACTATATAGCATTTTAATACTTGTAAAAAAACCAGGACAATTTTAACAAACAATATCAAGACAAATACAAACTTAAAGAAAAATAGTATTTAAAAAAATTATAATTTGTTTATTTGGTAACCTATCTATGCTTTTTTTATACACAAAATGTTTTAGCGATCAGTATACTGCCGATCAGCTGCCATCCACAAATACAGGCAGCCAACTCAGCGCAATGAGTGTCATATATACAGAACTGCAAGCAAAATTTTTTTTTAAAAAACTAGGATGTTAATTAGAATATCTAGCTACAGAGTTTCATACACAAAGTACAACAATAAAACTGTTATAGTGGTTGGTAACATGCGTACTGCCAATCAGCTGTCACCTGCAAATTTGTTAATTAAGTTATCTATGTTTATGTACATTCACAAAATCAACTTTTCACAAAATATGATTTTTTTTCATAAAATCAACGTAATGCTGATTAGCTGTTGTTCGAGAATACACACAGCATAATCATGGCAATCTTAGAACGTATATCTAAAATATACTAAAATGTAAGCAAAATCTTACTTAAAAAACTCAGACAATTCGTTAACAAGATGATGTATTTACGATTTTTAAAACACAAAATATGATAAATTGTTTTTTAATCTGTAATTTGTATACTGCCGTTTCTATTGTTGAATCCAGTTGATTGATTTTTGAACCTCAATGTAATGTTAAAGATTCTGTATATCCAAAATTTGTTTTTTCCACGTTTTTATTATCGTAAAGCCATAAAATTGGTATTGTAAATAGAAAGTTTCACTGACAGAGTTATAATCCAATGAACCCTTATTAAAATCCATGACTTTCTGAGACTTCCCTGCCAGTCTGGAAATCCATGAGCAATAGACACCCTGCAAGAATAACTGGACGATTTTCCCGGTCTACTGTGAAATTCTCTGAATTTTCAATTACTTTTTCCATATTGTTAAAATTCCCTAACTATTCCCGGTTATCCCAGTCGCTAGACACCCTCCAGTAATCCACTATACAACAACTCATAAATACCCAATTTTGAAAGGTTTACAGGATTATTTTCTTAGATTGCTAAAAATATTATTTTAAATAGAAAAAGTATGCTATTGCACATTATTTTATGCAAAACAATCCATAAAGTACAAATATTATCCTAACAATGACTTGCAATGCAATTTAAAATTTTCTTTACTAAGTAGAATAAAAAATGTAATGTTATATGTTTTAATTCACTTTTTCAAAATAACTAACAGAAAACTACATACAGTAGAGAACTAATGAAACATGGATTTCAAAATTATATTTACGAAATAAAAAAATTACACAAACAAATTAAACAAATGTGCTAAATAGAAAACATCTGTATTCAGAACGTGACTGCTGTTTTACAGTTCTATTTTGTTGCCCCAGCTATTATTCAGTATAAATCTCTTACTGAATGAAAAAACGAATACACAATTTCAATTGGTACTGAGTACCAGATACAGCTGGCTTTTTATTTATAACAATATTGATGTGTGAATAATAAATCTTCTAATTAGTATGATTGATGATGTAATATCATTGATTAAATGAAGGATTAAATAACACGGTTTAGTTCATTGAAAATATTTTTAATTTTAAGTGACTTTTGCCTGTCCAGAAAAAAATTGTCTGCTGCTTGTGGCCATTATCATAATGCAGTAAACACATTCAGTTGATATGGTTTTGTTAGTCATAGTAAAATGGAAAACATTTTGTATACTTGGTTATATATCAAAAAAAGAAGTTAGAATTATAATACTGTGTTTATAATACTATCTTGCTCCGCACGGCTTGGTTTATCAAATAAAGTGTAACCCATTGCGGGTGAAATGCTCACTTGCAATGCTCTTTGTTCTCCGTTGAGCAATAACCATTGTATTTTTTTTTATTTTTGCTAAAATAGATGCTCTTAGCTATGTTTGGTACTTTGTTTTCACATTAATAAATTAAACCTCTGGTATAATAAGTTTGTATACTCTGTTACGTTAGTTTTGTTTGTAAATGGCGGTCGGTCATGTGTTTAGTTTACTTCAGAGCTTCAAATAAATGTGAGTAAAATATTTTTGTTATCTTTTTATTAGTTCAGATTTTTTTTCTAAGAAATGTATCAACAGTGTATAAAATTATGTTTTAGAATAGCCATTAGTGCAATACAGAACTGCTAGTAGTACACTGTCTTCTGTCACTGCACTAACTGCCACTGCAAATAACTCCGATCACCTTGTGTCAAGTGGTGAAGTCTTTGGCTGCCCGCAAAGGGTCAAATTATAATTTTGGTTTTCGTTTAATTAAGTTTAAATTGTGTTAAAAAAAATCCAAATACTCAAGATGATTACTTTACAAGCTCCATAATAAAACAAATCCTATGTAACTGTGATCGCCCAATCAAAAGTAAAAGTTGATCTGGTAGTTTGATAGCTGTAATACACAAATTCTTTTACAATCAAGATACTTAAAACTAAATACAGTAGTATTTAGATAATTTTACATAACATTGTTACTGCTACCACGTGTTTCTTCTTACCATCCATTTTCATAAATACAGAATCGAATTCAATAATCAAACCGTCCCTATAACTGTATATTTATAGTAACTGACATAGTTATATAAATTTAATTTGTAGTTATAGTAACTAACTAGTCATACCTCTCTTCATATGATACTACAGAAAATTTGGATTACTGAGAAATTTATCAATGGACTATAGCTATAATTCATCCTTTGCACAAGAAATGTGACAGATGTAATCCGGCTAACTATAGGGGTATATCACTCCTCGATTGTACTTATAAGATTTTTTCAAAGATTCTCTACAACAGGATTAAGGACCAACTAGATCAAGAACTTGGAGAATACCAAGGAGGATTCAGGCCTTGGAGAAGTTGTACAGAGCAAATAATTACACTAAAGTTAATTATGGCATATTATAAAAAACTAAATAAACAACTCTTGATAACATTTGTTGATTTCAAGAAAGCCTATGATTCCATTCATAGAATGTCACTATTAAAAATACTGAGACATTTTGGACTTCACCCCAAATTAATTAAATTAATAGAACTAACATTAATTAGTACAAAGTCTAAAATAAAGTTTAGAGGAGAACTTTCAGAACCATTTCAGATAAAGACTGGCTTAAGACAAGGTGATGGATTATCACCGCTTCTTTTTAACTGTGCATTAGAGTACGTCATGAGGGAATGGGAAAGAAATAACCAAAAAAACATAAAGATTGGATATCAAAGGGACAACATTAATCTGAACTGTTTGGGGTTTGCTGATGACTTAGCTCTTTTGGCCAATGACATTCAGGAAACAAAACAGCAAATTAAATCTTTACAAGATATAGCTCAGAAAATTGGTTTAAAGATATCGTTTGAAAAAACAGAAGTTTTATTAACGCAGCCTCCACTTGCAAATAAAATAAGGTTGGACAACCACAATATAAAAATTGTGCAGAAATTTAAATACTTAGGAGAAGTAATCACTTATAACCTGAATGAAAAACCATCTTGGCAAAGTAAAATAGACAAACTAACTAAGATTAAACATGCTACTAAGAATACGTATAATAAAAGATGTCTTTCAATAAATACAAAATTAAGACACTACAAAACAGTTGCTCTGCCACAAATTACATACGCAAGTGAAACAATATTTAAAACAACAAATACTATTGCAATAGATAAGGTTCTTAAGATGGAGAGAAGAATAGTCAGAACTTGCTTAAACAAAAACTATCAAGTAGACGGAGTTTGGAGACTAGCTTCCAATGAAACAGTCTACAAAAATATAGAACCTATTACAAGTATAATTAAAAAGAAACGAATATCATTCCTGGGGCATTTGTTGAGAACACCTGAAAATAGAATTAGCAGGAAAATAGTAGAAAAACTGTGGTATAGTAAAAGTGACATTAAATGGATCACAGAATTAAGGGAAGATATGAGAGAGTTACAAATTACAGTAGAGGATTTAAAACACAAGACAAACACATTAAAGATATTAAATGACAAACACTCTACACTACAGCTGAAAAGAAACAAACAACGAATAGGAAGAGTGGTTCCGGAGGAGGAAAGAAAATTACGCTCGGAAAGGATGAAGAAATATTGGGTGGATAAAAGAAGAAAGACTAGAAAATATAAAGTGACTAAAGTGGTCCAATGTAGGCCATAAAATTATAAATAAAATAAATATAGTAACTGACAACAAAAAATTAAATATCTGAAAATATTTTCACTTGTAAAAAACCCACCATGACTAAAACAAAAAATAATCCCTTCTCTTTCAGGATTCTATCCGTAAGTAAAATTAGTTTTTTTTTTATTTGTGAAATGAAATCAATAATTAGCTGTACAGTGACTCACTTCTTGCCATGCAGATGCATACAGCGCACCGTGGAGGTGTGCCCGTACAGTGTGTGGATGCAGACACCAGACTCAGCATTCCACACTTTCAGTGTACGGTCAGTGCTGCCACTGATGATGATGCTGCCTGCCATCTGTGATGACCACACACCGCCAGTGTGACCAACTAACGTGCGCAAACACTGCAACAATGCCAATGTTTTGCATTCCTTCTTTGATTTGGTTTGGATACTGGAGTTATGAAAGCAAGGATATTTTTTAAATATTAATAGCATTCATGTTATATTATAGTATGATAAAATTTCAAACTAAATTGCATTGCTGTAATTTATATCGTGAAATACGAGGGCCATCCGGAAAGTAGTACCCGTTTGTGAAATAAAGACACAGAAGTAAATATTAACAAATATAAACATTTTTATTGAAAAGAGCATACATTAAAATACTTCTCCACATAATCTCCAAGCAAATTTAAGCATTTGTCATAACGTGTGACGAGTTTTTGTATTCCAGCGTCATATTCCTCCGCCGCCAGCCGATTGAAATACGTAGTCACACCTTCTTTAAGTTCTTCATCGCTGTCAAATCTTTTTCCCGCCAAAAACTCTTTAAGTTTTGTAAAGAGATGAAAATCTGAAGGGGCCAAGTCCAGGCTATACGGTGGATGGTCGAAAATTTCCCAATTGAATTGCTGCAGAAGTTGTTGTGTTATCCCCGCTGCATGAGGCCTTGGTTTTGTGCTCATCTGTAAGCATGCGAGGGACCCACCTTGCACAAATTTTTGAATAATGCAGATGGTCTTTGACAATTTCATGAACAATTGTTCGAGAAACATTAGGGAAATGTTCACAGATGTCATCAATTGTGACGCGCCGATCGTTCCTCACGAATTCTGACCTCAGCAGTTGATCTGTAATGACAGATGGTCTCCCTGAACGCTCATCGTCGTGTGTGTTCCCCCTCCCCAAGTTGAAATTACGACACCAGCGCTGAACAGATGACTCTTCCATCACATTGTCTCCATACACTTCCTTTAATTGGCGATGAATATCACAAGGTCGAACGTTTCTTGCGTTGAGAAATTTTATTACAGCCCTCACTTCACAACTGGCGGCGTTTTCAATTTTTTTAAACATTATGAACTGCCACAGAAACAACACCGGCAATGCTAGCGTCACGGAACTTGTAACAGAGAAGGCAGACAAGCCACTGAAGCGATCTGACCTTGACCGGCGGCTACTCGCGTCGTCAGCGCCTCACGCGGCGGAAACGGGTACTACTTTCCGGATGGCCCTCGTATGTAGGGAAAACAGGCAGACATACACTAAATAAAGCTAGATAAGAAATATTGTCTAACAGTTGTTTGTTTCTGTGTCTACTACTATTTTTTAAAGTTGTACCAATTTTCCATAATACACTTCCTGTATACAAAGTTCACTATGGGAACTACAAATATAATTACCATATAAAAACATTCAATTGACCATTTAATAAATAAAGGAACTTTTTACAACTGATGTCATCAAGAACTTATTATGAGATGAAATAAATCTGACTCTATAAAATTCCAGCTGTTAAAACTATTTTTTTTATTTAGAAAATCATTTTGGTAGGGAATACCCTATTTTCAACATTAATTTATATAATTTGGGTTATATTACCTTAATATCAAAATTATGTAATTTTTAATTGCCACATAAATCACTATACCTATTAAAAGCAACCCTATTCAAGAATTTAATTGTTGAAAAATAAAATTATGTTCTTTACTATGTTATAACAATAAAAAAATAACTGCTAATTTTTAGGGCCTAAAAGTATAATAAGGTAGTAACTCTATTAATTGGTTTGATTCAACTTTCATTAGACTATTTAATCTTGAATTTCATTATTATAACTCACAATGAACTGTGGTATGATGACCGGTCGACCAATCAGAGCATAGGTGCTGTTTTTTACGTCATAAGTTGCACAACCAAAACACACAGGCTTTTAAACGTAATACCTATCTACCAAAATAGTGATCAAAATTATTTGTTGATGTTTTAATCATATTTTTTAAATATTATAGTATAAACTATTCTATTATGGAATTGTAATTTCTTTATTTGGAAATAAATAAGGTCTTTGAATTTGAAAGTGCTCAAAAGTATCAATTTTGCATTGTACACTTTTCTCTATTTTCTATGATTAAAATATTGATATATCATACCTAGGAATCTGCCCTAGTTCATAATGAAGCTGACGGTTAAAACCGTATCAAAATGCGATTAGTTTAAAAAATATCAATGCACAAACAGACCAACGCAAAAAGCGACTTTAATTTATACTATTTATAGATGTAATGTTTTTGAAACCAAGCACCAATCAGAAGATGGTAACAGAGAAGCGTAAGCATGTTACACTTACACTACATGAATAGATGAACTTACATGTAGTATAATTATTGTAGTAATTACATGTAGTATAAATTATGTGTATTCATCATTGACAAGAAATACACATTGTCCATAGCTCCGTATTAAGCTTACCTTTCCTGTAGTAGCAGACCATACTTTTAGTGTGTTGTCATCGGACCCAGATACAATGCGGTTGCCGGAGAACTGCAGACATGTTATGACATGATCGTCGTGTCCTTTCAACACCTTAGGAGTCCTGATGGGTTTCACTCGCCAGTTCATCTCTATCCTGTGATGTCTCATGAAGGCGGCCTAGCATAGAAATTGATCAATTAACAAATGTATGGAATTAGGTAAAATTAAAGGCAATTGGTTTTAAAAAGGCGTTTCCTACCTACTCTTACTGGAAGAGGCTGGAACAGAGCTAATACTCCGCTTTTTCCAAGATGACATGAATGAGAACATGCCAGAGTCCTCATAGAATCTCAACAGGAGGTGGCTCCTAACACCAACCTTACCCAGTGTAGGAGGGTACTTTTTTACTTACCCAGTTTAATTCAATTCAAAGAGGAATTTGAATTGAATTGAATTACCCATTCTGAAAATCCTGTCACTCCGCAATCAGTACTCTTAAGACTTAGTGCAATGAGGGGTTTTCTCTTCTTCTTGTCTAAGTGATAAGAATTATATCGGTTATGTAATGTCCTCTAATAATTAATTATTATAAATTGTATTCTTTTTTGGGGTCGGATTATTTCCGGACTTTTTCATTTGCCATCAATTTCTTCCATAAGAATAGCCAAAATCCGTAATAGTTTTTTACCATTAAACGTCTAAGTATAACGAGAATAGAATGTAGGTTTCACTATATCGCACAAAACATATTATCTCAAGATGTTTTCAATTTTTTTCCATATACCCCAGGGGGTATATAAAAATTTAAGCATTCGTGTGCCTGACGTGCTACACAATAGTCTGAAGGATTATTTAAGCTCGGGATCAAATTTAACAATCCACAAAGACAGGCAAACAACAAAAACACAATTAGGAATTTCATACAACGTGTACCCCATTGGGTGCACAACGCTTTTTACAAAAGCCAGGCGTGTTGTATCTTTTCTAATGTGTTAAGAATAAG
This sequence comes from Homalodisca vitripennis, assembly GCF_021130785.1. Lineage (NCBI taxonomy): Eukaryota > Metazoa > Arthropoda > Insecta > Hemiptera > Cicadellidae > Homalodisca > Homalodisca vitripennis. The sequence continues at coordinate 65,963,642 of NC_060207.1, forward strand.
TTTAAAAATTGACTTAATGTAATGACCAACCAATAAAATGATAATAATTAAAGCAGTTTGTATATGCATTACATAAATATTAATTTCTATTAGAAAAAAGTAACAGAAAAAATATGATAAAAAATAAGTCCTAAATATAAATATTGAGAACGCTTTTTTTAAATACATCTCATACTTAGAACTTTACTGCAATTTCATTTTAACAAGAAAACGGATAATTTTCATGATTTTCTTCATTTTATATACAAGGTAATAAAAATACAAGGTATAGAGTAAATGGTAATTCTAAGCAATATATGGGTCAACCTCGATTTTTCTCATATTACAATATAATGTTCCAATAGTCAATTAGAAAAGGAAATGACTAGAATTTCTTGCCGGAAAGCAGTTATACGAAGCAGGCAACCGCCAGACGGTCATATATTGCTTAGAGTTACCTATTAGTGATCAGGGGCACTGACGTGATCTGGGCTTCAAATTTGGAACTACTCGAGTTAATTTTTTTTTTTTCTAAAAGAGCAAGCAGCGCGAAGCGCTGCGCAGCGGGCAGGCATCGTGCGTAATCCTTTTTTTTATTAAAAATTTCTGATAAATTGTTATTACATATTACAATATAATGTAGGTAATGTATGTAAAACGATTTTAAACACATAATTACATGCTGGAAAGCAAAGTAAACCAATATAATCCGCCCAATACAAAATCTCCGTAAAAATCTGGTAAAGGAATCTGTGTCATTCCTTTGGCCTGAATCAATTCAGTATATACGAAGATCACGCACGATGCTTGCCCGCTGCGCAGCGCTTCGCGCTGCTTGCTCTTTTAGAAAAAAAATTAACTCGAGTAGTTCCAAATTTGAAGCCCAGATCACGTCAGTGCCCCTGATCACTAATAGGTAATTCTCGCGGTTGCCTGCTCCCTATAACTGCTTTCCGGATAGAAATTCTAGTCATTTCCTTTTCTAATTGACTATTGGAACATTATATTGTAATATGAGAAAAATAGAGGTTGACCCATATATTGCTTAGAATTACCGAGTAAAATATTTCCAAAATTTTTATCTATATTCCAGAAGTTGTTTGACCAAAAATTTTTAAATGAGTGCATATGTCATTATTAAGTTTGTTATTATTAATTGTTAATTTATTATTGACTGCTATGTATTGGCTTACACAAAAAACTTAATGTTCAATTGTGTCACTAAAGATTCAATTCAATAACTGATCTGTACAGTCGAACCTCAATAAGAAGAATTTCAAGGGCTAAGGAAAAGATTTTTTGTCTTATCAAGCTATTTTTAATAAAGAGGCTTTATTAAGGTTTAATACTGCCATTTCTCATCACTATGAGATAACGTCTACAAAACAAAGATTTTTGTAGCCAACTTCCATAATACGAATCATTGTTAACGTAACCAAAAATATTTTTGTAGTGTTGGCCTAGGTTAAAACAGACTGCAGCAATTTAAAAAATTCAGTATCCGTATATGTATTAAATCACTTATAAATATAGTTTTAGAAAATTATACGCAACAGATCAATATTTCACCAAAAAATTAAAAATTGTCATCAAGTCTTGAAAAGTCATCAATTTTTTATTGTTTGCCTGCATGAATGGTTACTATATCCAAAGTGGAATTTAACTCAAAGATACTTTTTGGAATATGATTAATTGAATGATTTAATTATAATTATGTGTGTGTTGTTCACTACACTTTCATCTAAACAATTTTTCTACACGAAAAAAACATTTTAGAACATCAATAGCTTCTCTTGCTTCTTTCGTTGAAAGTTCAGGTCGATCATTCTCCGCCTGTGCATCCTCCTCATAATCTTCTTGTTGATTTGAGGGTTGAACAGAAGCCAAGATCTTCATCTGTAAGATCTCCACATACTGCTACATCATCATTCAAGTCAACAAATTCATAAGATATTCGTCCTATAAAGGTCACGTTCATCTTGTAGAGGTCTGCGCTAAGATTATCCGTTGTATAGAGGTTAACAGTAACTCAAATGACAAAAAAAATCCGTCTTATGGAGGTTTGTATCTAATTACTACATTATATACGGGTGTTTTTAGCACTGAATGTTACGAAAATTTATAGGGAATTTGACAAAATTTGTCTTATCGAAGAATTTGTTTTATGGAGGTTCGTACTAAAGAGATTCAACTGTATGATTGAACAATTGAACTAGAATTTTTTTTAATTAATTCACATAACTTTTATGGCAATCTAACATATGTTAATAATTTTTATAGTTGTAGTAAATTATATTTGTATATCAAAATGTAATTATTGTACATAAGCATTACCTTCCAGGGAGACGTCGGGTGGTTAGAGTGCGACACACGGTGACGTGCTCGCTTGCTGGTCTGGCTGTCCATATCCACACCAGCCTCACGGCACTTGACACGCCACAGCAGATTGTCCTCTGATAGGAACCTCCAGTTACGACAGGTCTGTGCCGCACGCAGCAGGTCTCGTGGCTCCAGGAATGACAGTACATACAGAGCTAACTGTTGAACAAATCCCATCACATTTACATGGCTGCTCAGATTGATTTACTTTTATTCTTTGTTAATAAAATACTTTTTAAAAAGTGTTTTCACAATATTTTTACAACTTATCACGCGAAAGGTATAAAACTGACAGTACAATAAATTAGGCTTGCAAGTGAAACATCAACAATATTAAGCTTTAGCAATTCGAAACATACATCAGTAATTAATAATAATATAAATGCTATAACCCATTTTTTAATTGGAACCGAACCCACTACAGATCTACTACTGTGCTGTGAAAATGGCATAAAAATCCAGAAAGACTGAACTGATTGAAAGATATTGTTCAAAGGAAAGATGATTAACTATTTTTTTTACTTTAACTAATGTGAATCTTAACTGTAGTTACTCTACTTTCAGGCCTACAGAACACATGTATTAGAAAACCCACATATATGTATTTGGAGTGGATGTAATAAGTATGTCAATCCAATGGCCTTGATAAGGAACAAATAATTAATACAATATGGTTCATATCCACCTTAATCATTGATCATTAGAACTTCACTGTAGATAGAAGTGTTAGAATTTAGATGTCAAGGTCAAAGGCACCTATGACTCATATGTATGTTTACTGCTGAAACAGCAAAAACAAACAAACCTGTTTGTCGAGGATAAACTAACAAGCAAAATAATTGTGACTCAAATGCCATTATATTTTTGTTGGCTTTCCTCTCCAATTTGTAAAATTGTGCATACATATATTTAGACAAATTTGTATTCATTTAGTTGCTATTATATAAAATAACATACTTTTTTATGAAAGTAGTAACTGATTCTAAGCCTAATTGTACTATAACTTTTCACTATTTTGAAAAGCAATTTTTTCCTTGGACACCTATTATTGTAACTGTAGAAACATGTATGAAGGGTGGTGCCAACACCTACGTAATTTGTTATATTTCAAAAACCAAAAGTTGAGTAGTATGGCAGAAAAATAACAAATAGGTTTAAAGGGTTAAGAATAAACGAGTAAATTTATTTAGAAACTATAAAATGTCTCTGATTAAAGTTCATTGGTAAAAAATTCCACATTGATAAATAAATCTAAACCTTATACCTAAATTTAATTAAAATAAAATAGTGACTACACTAGTATCACTACAAGGTGACCGTTACAACATCAATGAATGAAAAAAATACAAACTTACTTCTTTAGGAAGTAATGAAATGAAATCTCTTTGGAATTGAGGTTCTATGAGCTGCATCATGTGCCTCACTTGGGTCGGTACACACAGCTCTATTAGCCCGTCTATGGCTAACAGCCGTTCCGCATTCGACCATTCCTGCACAGAAAACAATATTGCACCCACAACATACACAACTATCAATTTTATTATTAAATTTTAAATCATAAATTTTTTAGTAGGATATACGTATGGAAATGTGCTTTTGTAAAAGGATGTTGTAAGCAAAAAAGGATAATAAAAGAAGATTTTCTCAACATTTATACATTTTACTTAGCTATCTTATATATATATATATATATATATATATATATATATATATATATAAAATCTGAAATGTAATATGTTTAATGTAACTAATTTGAAACATATATTTCTACATAAATTCTCTGGTTTTACGTAAGATTGATTGTTATTATTTTAAAAATAGACAGTATACAGTAAGAACAGATTAGATACATACAATGGGTGTTTATATTCCTCCCATATCTCTTGCAATGTACATTTCATTTGATGAAACACACTTTATATACATAATATTCCCTATAACGGATTGCATTAACACCTTTACTATGACCCAATACTGAGTGATCTTGAGTAGTCTTAAAATCCACCATGCACAATGCACAGCAGTCAACTTATGTTATAAGCATGTCTTGTTTAAATCTATTTTGTTTTTATCACTTAGCAAACCATGCTAAGCTTACCTTGAATTTGTTAAGCCAGTCAGTTATCTCTACTGGTGGGTTGTCTTTGGAAGGAATTATGCTTCGCTGATGACGTGCTTTTTCTCCAGGAGAACATTCAGCTGGTTTCTTTTTCAAACTGTAAAAAAGAAGATAAGAGGAATAAAAGACTTCTTGAAAATTTACCTTGAGTTCTTCAATGAAAAGCTTCAACTATGAAAAGCTACATAGTCATTTACACCCATTGAGGATTGTGACAATTTTTTTCATCAATATCACTAGAATATTGTGTTATCAAGTTGTAATAGATATAAGCAAAAAAAGGCCATACTCAAAATGAGCAATTTGCAGAGATTTAGAAAATTCATAACTTGATTTATACAAGGTGTACTTATAATTCTTTTACTAAAATGTTTTTAAATAAATTGTCCATTGATATTTAAGTACAATAGCTTAATAAATACTATGCCAAATTACATTTCAATGTGATACAAATTATAAGATAAATTATTTTGCATTTGTTTTAATCAGTATTTGTATCAAACACCGCAGTGTAACCATTATAACCTAAAATACAACTGTTCTAGTTTTATGATGAGTAGTAAAAACTTACATATGGACGAGTATCACATGATATAAAACATTATAACGTCACCATTTAAAAAAGATCAAAATCTCTATTTACTACTCTTACAAATGACGTAAACTCGTAACTTGTAACTATATCACAATAATAATGTTTGTTTACTAATGGTTTTAACAAAAACAAAATATCATTTTCCGAATGCTGAAAAGTATAAAATGATAAATTAAACTATTCATTTGCATTAAATTTAAGTTAGTAATATAATTAATCTTTATTAATTAATGAACAATACTGGAACTTTTCATGTTGTATAGCCAACCCAGCAGACGGCCCATAGGCCATTGCTGTAGTGTGTTTGTTTATACTTGGTTCCATGCTTGGCACCTGATTATTCAACTGTTTTGTTTTAAATAAAACACTTTTTCTTCTTCTTCTAATAATAATGTTTGTTTGTTTCCGTTTCATGGATGAAAAGAATAAAAGTGATCAAAACAAATTTAAAGACAGTCAAATGAAGTTTGAAGTTTTCAAGGCAATGAAATATAAATTTTTGTACACAATCCGCTTGTTTGTAACAAAAAACATAAATGGACAATATAAAATCTATTAGTCTTTTTTGACAGAACATGGTTAGATGATATATCATCCAGGAGTTTTTTTGCTACAGAACATAGTTGAATGATATATCTCCCATTGGTCCTCAAAGGGTTAAGACACCATTTTTCAAGCAACTTCCCGAAATCTTTTTACATTAATGAATTATTTCTCAATTGTTAAGGACTTATACCGGTTTTTCCACCAGAATTATTAAAGAACTATAGCAAATAAATTGCTCACCTGGATACTGTAGTCTTTTCTTCTGGAAATAATTTTTTACAGGGCAACCCATTTTGTAGTTCCGTTTGATTCTCTAGTTTTCTTTTGCGCTGAAAATCAAATCAAACCAGAGTTAAAACTCTAAGAGGCTCTAAAACAAAACCCGTTAAAAATGCAATGTTGAGTTTAAATGTTTATTCATTGAACAAAAAATATTACAACAACTATGATGGCACATCTTTATTGCACCTTCACCTTATTACAACAACATCGAATGTCTCATCATCCATAAGTTTTACGCTATGCTGATAGTAAGTAAGATAAATCTGACACAATCTAGTAGATATATAAATGGGTTGAAATGTTATGATGGTATTCATATCACACCTGTAATACTTTTATTGAGATTTTATTTGATTGAGAATTTGACTCCTACTCTTTTATTTGTTAGAAGGGTAACTTCTTTTATCTTCTTACGTTTGGATTTTTCCTAAGAATCAAAAATTGACTTAGATGATGAGCTTTTGTCGTTTTCCATTACAAATTACTCTCCACCTCCAATTTTTCTGTATTTTAAATATGCTTCTAAATTTATTCATTAAAAACATTTTATTGAAAAATGTTTAAACAAAATTCAACATTTTAAACCTTTTTAACAAAATCTTTGTATATTTTTTTTATTAAAGACAAAATTTTAAATTAAATTATTTATTTATGAAAAATTACTTTTACATCAAAAAAGTAGAGTTGACTCATTTTACAGTGGCATTTTTTTTAAATGGCAGAAGAAACAATTTTGTTTTTAAGTTCCCTTAATCTTCCAAAATAGTGAGTGTTATATTCAATCTTATTTATGTTTTATGTTATTTACACTTTAGTTATGTAGATGAGTAAAAAAGAAAGATCTGATCTAAATATACATCTATATAGTAAGAATGATCACTTTCTCTTTTATTCCATACAGGAGAATTCCACTGACCTGAACTAATTGGAACCAATCCATGATGACTATTTTATTTATGGATTCTATTCCAATTTACTGGCTATAGCCAAAATTATTACAAATATGGTGTACATAATACAAGATTTAATTTAGCTCATAATGTATGGTTAGGCTATTAAAACTCGTCGAACTGACAATTTCCATTAGTTAAGCAACTGTCTCAAGGGGGGGTTGGAAGATGAAATATCATAAAATTTTAAGTTTTAGTTTTTCTGTACTTTGTTTCATTGTGATTATTATACAAAAAGATTCAATCAGTACTTTTCTTTTTATAAAATGTTTTGTAAAAGTATGCAAGACAAAATTTGAGTTCATGCTACTGTTCACGAAGATAAATTTAGCAGGAGGTACTTTTTATAGTACTTACATAGCTTATTTTATTCACCAGGGTCGTTATGGAAGAGTTACAACCCATTTTCAGTGACTTGGCCAAGCCTGAGCTACTTAGAAAGTACCTTCATGAGAGTACTCAAAATGCTTGTGAGTTGCTGAACAATGTTATTTAGTCTAGGCTACTCAAAATTACATGCATTAACCCTTTGCGATCGGTCGTCGACTATAGGTCGACCGCGGCAGTTTCGCTGAACGCTCGCATGTCGACAATAGGTCGACCGGATAATGTCACTGCTTGTTTGGCCATTTCTAACCTATTGCTGTTCGGTATTTGAGTTATTCAGTACTTTGGACTTCTATTTTGGTTACGTGAATGCTACGTCGATCTTTATTCACGATATAGGAGGCATTAGAAGTGAAAATAGAAGACCAATACAACTGACGTCTGCACTTGCGTCGTGTTTACAAATATGGCTGGTCCAAGTACAAGTTTTACTGACGATGTCGAAATATTAGATGAATTAGATGATTGTGATAGTATTTTCAGTGAAATTAGTATCCAAAATGAAAAACAGATTATTGAAGAAGACCGTGATAGTGATTGTGAGTTGAATCATAGTGAAAATTCTTCTGAAAACATTGTGGTAAATGACGGTAACCTAGACGACGAAAGTGATGTGTTTGGATTGGAAACTTTAGGTAATGATGGGGAAGAATTTGATCAATTCGTGGATAATGTGATAGAAGTAGGACAAGGAGATGCAAATAATAGAGGTAGGCCTAGGCTACAAACTAGTAGACTAAGAGGAAGAGCTAGACATGTTACCCAAAGTAGGCCTAGGGCTGGAACAAGGCAAAATTATAATATATATAATGTATTGTATTATATATAATATAATATAATATAATGAATAACATGTATCTGATGAGATCCTAGTGCCTTTTCACCTGTATTCATGTAATTTTGGTTTATTACATATGTATAAAAAAATAAAAATTAAGTTTTTATATTTTTTTACTTCTTTTTTATATTTTTTAAATGTTACTTAAAGTTATAAAAAAATACTATAAAATAATGTAAATATTCTTTTTAGGTTATTTACATTGATATATAAAGAGAAAAAAATAAAAAAGTTGCAGAAAAAGGGATTTAAAAATTGCATTTGTGTATTGTCAAAGAACTGTAAACTAACAGAAATTAAATACGACCTGAGGACAGTCGAAGCAATTTTTATTGAGACCTCAAAGGGTTAAGAGAAATACTATAGAATAGGTGTATATATTAGGTGAAGCTATTTCACATACACAAGGGAAATATAGTGAAGTGTACCACACCTGGAGCTAACTGTATCGATGCAATGAAGAAACTTAACGAACTAAGAATAGTGAAAGCTGAGAAAGCTATATACAAGAAATTCAAAGAAAATGCAAACTGAAAAATCATCTTGCAAAAAAGAAGCTAGGTGACCTCTATAAGGAACAGGAAGACCCAGACAACTCCTTCTACTGTAAGTTGGGATGCATTAATGTAAGTTTTTTCAAACAATATACCTTTTTAAAAGTTTTTCTCCTTTTCCCGAAAGTTCAAATTTTTCACATAAATCTTCCCTTTTCTTACAACCGTTTCAGACATCAAGGTAATTTTTTCAGTATAGTTTGGGGGTAATTTTAATTAGAAAAAACTTTCCTGTAGTTTAAAAGTTTGATTTTAACAATTTTCAAAATCTAAAATTTTAGGAAGAAATAAATCAAATGTTTTAAAATTTTTCAAAATAAAAACTACAACAGATACTGGAAATTAGTCTGTGTGAAATAAGCACAAGATTTATTACTTTAACAAAAATTAAGGTGATATCTTTTCTCGATACTTACAAAGAGAACATGTAATACAGGTAATTAACTACATGAGCGGTATAGGAACTTCCAACTTCCCTTAATACAAAGAATTGTCATCAGCTCAGTTTCATGTTTAAGCCTTAATCATTAAACAATGCAGGTTTTTACATTTGCAATTATTTAAAAATTTGACAGTTACTGTCTTATCAGCAATTAATTGTAGGAACTTTGTGTTCTATTTTTGTAATATAACAATGGTAAAATTCTTAAAATCTATTACCTTTTCAAATTATTAATTTTAAACAAAGAAATCCTTATTACTATCTCTGCATAGCGATTTATGACAGTTTCTCTAGTTCTTACTGTAAAAAATATTAGATCATGAGATGTATATGGCAATATTGAAATTACACTGAACTGAACCCATGAAAAAATTTTAAATTATTATAATAACGTGATTTGTACGTCAACTTTTTGTTGAAGATCTTCAGATTAGTAAGATTTTCTAATTAATTAACTTAAAATTAGTGAGACACTACTATTGGATCTCTACTCAGCTTATTTATGATACTTACAGCCAGTCCAGTTCTGAGCTCTTGACTTTGGTCTTCTGCAGGTGTCTGGTCCAATTGACTTGTCTCATTTCCTGTAGTGGTTTTATCTTCTACTACTTCCTCATCGCTTGCGCCGCCACTCCACATCCAATCCTCGTCTACCTCTTCCTCCTCATCATTGTCCTCCTCTTCCTCCTCATCATCACCTTCTGCCTCTGACTCTTGTGGCTCATTCCTAAGTGGGCTCGACCCCTCCACATCCACTATTAACTCTTCATCCACATCCACAATCAACTCCTCACCAGATGTCCCAGGCACTTCAGTTATTCTCTCTTCCACACAATCTGTTGGGCTCGAGTTAGTTGATTCAGTCTTCTCTCCCTCCGTTGAAGCTGCAATCGCCTCCGACACTGAGCTAGATGGTGTTGCCATGTCTATATTTGTACTTTGTGAGTTGTCTGCAACATTACACACCAAATAAAAATAATGAATTAGAATAAACATATTGTATGTTTTAGTAGTTCTACATATAGTATAGAAGTACTACAAGAGTTAAAAGAACTAAAAATTTAGAAAACATATTTAAAAGGACCAGATTTGTTTTAAAATCTTATTTCACCTGCTCTATTTTATATATATATTTATTTATGGTGTTAAGCACAGGCATAAATCAATTTTTACGCACTCCCACAGATTAGCAGTACATTTATCACTTGTAATGAACATAAATTAAAATAAGACAATACAGATGATAGCATATTAACACAATTCAGATGGTATGGACATATATCTGTATGACGTGCTTAAGATCTTTTGAAAACTTGCTCACTTTAATAAATAAAAAGAACTAATGGTACTATCATGGAATATGGTTAGAGAATAATATTAACACCAGTTGAGGCAATTTTTCAAAGGTTATAAATCATTACATTGTCTGCTACACACCTTATCACTTTATAATAGGTATGTCAAAATTGAAATAACTTTCTACATCAATGTCTCTGTTTTTAGAATTCCATTGATTTGTTTTTCAACATGATAACTCAATGAAGTTACAATTTCATCATTTCTCAATCAACACTTAACTTAGGTAAAATATGCCACTATACATTGTCAGAACAGATCCAAATCAGATTTGAAACTGTTCTGACAAGGTTTAGGGTTAGACTTTAATAAGCGACCTACACTTGTCAGTGTTGTTTTTATTGAAAGTTTTGATTTTTTTATCAAGTGAAGAATTTACTATTACAATTTATTTAAATTAACATATGATTTCAACTTAGTAATGTTTAATGTAAACATAAAGTAACTAATTTTCATTTTGTTTTTGTTTTTTTTTTGTTTGTTTTTTTTTTTTTTTTTTTGTGGCAATGAATATAAAGGCATTGTGTGAAATAAACAAAAGTTAGCGAACAGTCAAGAGAAGTTTGAGAAGTGGAATACCAACAGCATGTCTAGCACACAATCTTTGTGATTTTTGTACTGTTGGGAAGTGCGTCTATTTGTGGAGAATCCTTTCCTGTACTTCTCAAAAGCAGTTACTCACTGTTATCCAGGGGCAAGCTATAATTGCTGTAACGTTTCTCTGATAATAGGTCTAGACAAATGTTGTTTACTTACTTTTTTTACTGTAATGTAATGAATTGTTTGTTTTTGTTTTAATATAGGCTAATATTTTAATATAATAACCTTTATATATAAATATATTAATTCTAGTTATGTGATTATTACATAATATCAAAGTTAGATATTATATTGAATCATTGGACAACAACAATCGACTAACAAGTGTAGTCTGTTTATTAAAATCTCCCCAGTTATAGAACCATATTTTAGTTAATTATATAGTCCTGGGCTATATACCACGAATTTCGAACATTAGGCCTAGAACAATGTATTTTAACTAAATTACTAACATATATTTATACAAACATACAAAGCCTATGGAAAACTACTGTTCCATTACAGTTTTGTTTGCAGAAAAACCAAAATATCAGAAACGTTCTTTCGGTCTGCTGTGTTGATTTCTTAGTCAAACACCAGGAGCTCAGTCCAATTATCCTAGGCCTAGAATACAAATTACATTTACAAGGTCTATAAGTAGTACAGGTTAGAATAATTAGTGGAACTCCAATGGTTTTATTTTTGGGTAGGGTAGCCTACGATAAGCGGACCCGGTTTTTTATATCGAAGAATGTAATCATCGATACCTAATATTCACATCTCAAATCCTAGACTATCAATCGATATAAAAGTATCTATAGTCCTCAATAACAATCATATGTTTTAAATTAAAATATGGATTTAATATTTACAGTGATGAAACAAATTATTATAAGCAAAATTAGGAAAACTGAAGATGACCATATTTTGCTCCCCTCACAGTTACAGTTATTTCTTCCCCATAAATTTCACATAATGGATTTTTCGGTACGAGTCCAACATGTTGAAGCCACGTAAAACATGTCTTATCATCTTTCAAAGCAATGTCGTGTAATTTTCTAAAATTGACTGCCATTTTTAATAATCAAATGATACTTATATGTAAAATTGAAATATTACCTTATGTGTATTATTTGAAAGTGTTTACAGCTGTTGATATATATTATTTACGTTATTTCGGGTAGGGTACAATAAGCGGACCCGGTTTTTTATATCGAAGAATGTAATCATCGATACCTAATATTTACATCTCAAATCCTAGACTATCAATCGATATAAAAGTATCTATAGTCTGCAATAACAAACATGTTTTAAAATGAAAAATTGAACATAATATTAACGGTGATCAAACAAATTATTATAGCCTAACCGAAATTAGAAAAACTAAAGACGACCATATTTGCTCCTCTCACAGTTAGATTTGTTTCTTTCCCACAAATTTCACATAATGGGTTTTTCAGTACGAGTCCTACATGTTGAAGCCACGAAAAACATTTCTTATTATCGTTCAAAGCAATGTTGTGTAGTTTATTAAAATTGACTGCCATTTTTTATAATCAAATGTTACTTTTGTAAAATTGAAATATTACCCTACGTGTATTAATTGAAACTGATTACAGCTGTTGATATAGATTATTTAAGTTAATTGTTCTAAATAATTAATTAGTATCGATTGATTATATCGATGGTTATGATTAAGTAATATAGTTTGCCAATTTCAATATAAAAAACTGGGTCCGCTTATCGTACCCTACCCTTATTTTCTTTCAGTAGGCCTACTTGTCCTAGAAGAAACAATGCACATAAAATTCACTAGCATAATTACTGAAATCTACTGTTTAAAATTTAACATAAAACAATAATCATCTCTTTTCAACTTTGATATATTTAGCAATTGGATGTGTTATATATTGGGGTATCAATTTACAATAACGTGACCATGGAAAGGTATGTTCATTTTTTTTTTCCTGAAAACTACAATTTTTCCTGAAAACATTAGTGAAGAAAAAATTCGTCTGCAACGAAAATCAAAGGAGTTACGATTTTTTGAAATCCTCTGAAAACTCTGTTTTTGACAGTACCTCTGGCAATTTTACTGAAATGATGTTGACTAGTACGTTAATCCTGTCAACGATGCCTGCCCGCTGCGCACTGCTTGCTCTTTTAGAAAAAAAAAGTAACTCGAGCTTGCAAAAGTCGAATCCCAGATCACGTGATGCCCCTGATCCTTAACCCTCCAAGTGTTGTTCGACAAAATTTTGTCGGTTATTTTCCATCCTTAATGCAATAATGCCCGAAAGGCATCAATATAATACAATAATATACTTTCCCCCCCAGTTTATATGCACCTGTGATAATAATACTTGGCTATAAATGCCCAACCTATGAAAAAAAGTCCATTTTTCATGGTCACGCTATTGTAAATAAATACCCATATTGGTTCTAAATCCAAATCATGGAATGGCTCATAAGCAGGTGTGCTCTAGCCTAAGCAAATCTGGGGGTACAGTAAAATAATTAAATTGCCTTACTTTATTAATTTAATATTTGTAATATTATGGATAGTTCATTTTAATATGACAACTAAATATACATAAATGTTGTGTTAACTACACAAACAACACATGTTAAAATTACAATTGCTTTGAAGCACAGTGGCCTATAAAATTAAAAAAACTAATTAACATTAAATTTTCCAATCAAAATACTAATTTTAAAAATCAGGCCACAACAGTCCATTGACTGCTGTAAAAATACTTATTTTGATTAATACACTTTAATTTAACTGAATTAATTTAATTTTCGAAATTCATGACAAAAGAAATACCAGTTCAGATCCTGTAAAATTGATTTGAAAGCAGATTCCGCATGAGTTTTCAAAGGAGCAATGCAGTAGCTTCTAACTCTATTAAACTTCAATTACGATCTATACCCATTTTAAAATTATTTCTAAAGTAAAACATGCCCTTCAGATTTATCTAAAGTCAAGAAATGTCTTATGCATATTACTAACCTATCAACTCATCTCCTATCCATTCCAAGTACAAGCCTGGCCGTCTGTCTAACTGTGCCCGTGCCCTGTATTGAAAATAGAATGGATCCAGCAGCAGTAGCAAAACCCAAATTCCAAAGAAGAAGTAAGCTAGATACGTGATTTGTACTATAAAATCTGCTCATTGCGAACAGATCAGACAGAGCCTTAAATTGCGTGGTTATTACAAATCTTCATTCTGTATTGCTTAATGGTTTTTATTTTTATATACTTTTTAATTATACTCTATTCATAAGTTTAATAAATTTCTCCTGATGAAAACATAATTTAGACTAACATAATTCATGGGTGTGTTCTATTCTGAAGACAATGTACTATTGCAAACAATCGTTGCTTCTTAGTTACAAAAAGTAATATATTTGTATCTAATTCCATGTTAATTTATGTAAAACCAAACTTCTTATCTCTAGAAAGATGTGTAACCTGCCGCCACCGAAATATAACGTTTATAAATGTTATAAGCTACTATGCTATTAACATTGTAACCATCACATTACACCGTAATAATAATCTTTGACTTTTGTGAGAATAGACCTTGCACCCGTATGGAGACTGGAAAAGTTTTTTTTTTCAGTAAAGCTAGTTCTTTTCTATTCAGTAAAAATATATATCCATACAAAACTTTTTGTTGAAACTTTTGTGCATATTTTTTATTATGTACAGAGGTTACTCAATATAACATGTATTTAATAGTTTTTGTAACGTATATCTATTGCTGTTTCTTTCGTTTACTACTAGATGGTGCACAACCACAATGTTTTAATTGGCAAAAGATTCTAGCATTGGATCTTCTCATATAAGGATACACAACCACCATTAATTTACACAAAGACACACATTCACTTTTGATACACAATCGCCAGGATATTACATTTTTTTAAATGAAAGACTAACCAAGTTTATTTATAAGTTGTTAAATGTAAGATTTTGTTTAGTTTTAAGATTTGTTCTCAGTTATTTCTAATTTCATAGGTTAATTTTAAGTTTAATTCAGATTTTCATGTTACATAATATAGGCCTAAGACCACTATTAGTTAAGACACAACATAATATCATCATTTAATGCAAACACATTCCAAAACAATATTAATTATAAGAAAACATGTACCTAAATAAGAAGATTCAAAAATAATTATAATATTAACTAGTCTATCCAATTTCAACATGGCCTAACCATAATTGAATTTTAACCCTAGACCTGACACAATGACAAATAGATTCGATTTATTTAGTTTCTTATAATATTATGTAATATAGCTCTGAACATCACCAAAATATGTTAAAAAAATCACTTATTAGATATTAAATACCATTATCCTGTAGTTAATTATAAACAAACATAATTTAGAGCCTAGTTTAACAATATTTGTCAATACCAGAATAATAGTACATTTAATAGCGAAAAGGACCCAGTATATAGATAACTACCACCCAAGATCATAAAAATCATCTACAAAAGGATTTTTGAATATAATTTCTTTCAATGCTCGGGATAACCTAAAAGGGAGCAATCGACAGTGGAGGTTTGGTGTAATAATAGCAGCCATCTTGGACAGTGACCACTGACCTATCTCAAGTAACATCCTACCGACAAAATCGATGTTCTTTCAAATCAAACACTTGCCCATGCATTAAAATAAGACTTCTTATATAATATATTTAATAATCTCTAGATTTAAGAACAAAACTAATTATACTTTTCTATAGTAGATTTTTGTAAGAAATACGAATTTAATAATGCCCACACCCACAATATAATAATTTAGAACCTTAGCATAAGTATATTTAAGCACTTGTACAACAGGAGAAGCCATTAACTATTACCAAACAATGCTTATATATTAAAAAAAAAAAAAAAAAAAAAACTTGTCCGAATACCTAAAGATCGTTTCTTTTAATATAATCCGATATATTTCTAAATTATTATTTTTAATTATAAGAGCAATAAAGGAACATTTAAATCAAATTCTCAAACCCAAAACCCTTCTTCCTCACTCTGACCAATAAGAAAAATTCCTCAGTTCGCCATTGTTAACTGACCACTCTGATTGGCCAGCAGTGATCTAAACAGCTTCACACAGACCCAAGCCATCTTGTTAGCATCTTTAACCAGTCTCCTCGAGGTCTTGAGACAAGACAGATCTCCGTGTACTGACTACTACATTTTTTAAAATTTATCATAAAAAACCTTTAATTTAACCATTAAAATATCAAATTAAACAGTACACTTACCTGAGCTTCGAGAATATTCCTTTTATACTTGACAAAGGGAATTAGTTGAGTGAGAACATTGAACTTATCATAATTGACACCAAGCAGTGTATTATACTTGGTATTTTTTCACTCTCATATTCCTCGCTTCATCTGCCAGAACTGACATCCAGCATCAAGAGAAGTATTTCAAATAGAACTTCAAGAACTTCAGCACATAGAACATCCAGATCTTCACTCTCATCATTTCACCAAACTACCCACCAGGATGGAGCACGTCTTCTAGACATTCGTCAAGGATACCCTTCATCACAACCCAGCTATCCAATCGCTCAATAAAGGAGAAAACTGGTCAGAGATTTAATTTATATTCCAATATAAACCTTTCTTTCAAAGATCATTGTCCAAACCCAATTAAATGAACTTAAAATTGTACTAAATTTCCTTTAAAGCTCATAAAAATACTTCTTCTTCCAAACAATAACTGTCATGATAAATAATTTAATATATGGCTGTCTTTGCTTTTAAATTGTCTTTGTCAGGTGAAAGAACCTACCCCTAGATAAGAGCAGAACAATTGTATTTAATAGAGCATTCATTATATTTTTTTAAAAGAACCCTGAGAATTGTTAATAAAAGAATTGTAAAAGAAATTAATAATTATAGTTCATTAAAAGTTTGTAATACAGATTGTAAACAAGAATTTATTTATTTTCTCAACCACCTTTTCTCTTTATTTATCTTAAGATATAATAATAAATTGACACCACAACGTGAGAGAGTATTTTAATAAGGACCTTTCCTGGTGACAATATCTTGAACAATTGCAACCTGTAAGTCATGTTCTGGGACTTATTAGCCGAAGGTGAACTTCTCTTCACGAACGCTGTACTTCATATTAGTAACACCAATAAATTGAGTTTGGAGTTACTGTGTGATCCCTTCGTCGGCTTTCTTGAACTGGTTGGTGTGAAACAGGGATAGCCCATATATCTGGAAGTTAATTTAAATGCAATGAAATAATGTCTACATCTTAGCTGTCCGGCGGACACTAAGTGTCATCTTATCTTTCTAAAAAATATATAAATACGTAAACTGACTGTCCGTAGATCCTTCACAAACTATTGGTTTCGATGTTCCTCGTCACACTCGCCATTCTCAGCTATCCTAGAGACACTTGTATCCAAGCACCTACATTTACCACAGTTCACTACCACGAATGATGAGAGTTGGGAATGAGGTCTGCGCTAATTAGAATCTCGTTGTCCATCTGTTCAGATGTTTAAGTAGATTTCACAATATAAACCTCTAAGCTAACCCTCTCTAAATGTTTCTTATCTCCTTATTGTGATGTTATTATTCGTGAATTAGCTGTTTTTTTTTTTTTTTTAAATTTGTCTGTATGAAGCGTACGTTATTGCATCAGTTGTTGTTTATCAATTGTTATTCATATACACAACATTCTTCATTCTTATATACATCTATATTAGTTATAGTATTTTCATGGTTTTTATTTTCTTGTTTGTCTTTTTCTAATTTTAGTATTAATATTGTAATACTAGTTTATACAAATTAGTTATTTATAAAATTTATATTTTATAATTTATAAAAGTTAGTTTATAAAAATTGTCAATGTGTACTGTAATATTTAATTTTTTTTTAATGGTTAATATCTCTATGGTAAACCCCAGGAGAAAAAACTGAGGGACCATTTTTTCGCATTTTCAGTTTGATGTCGGTAACTGTATTTTGGAGTACGTAGAATGTTATGGTATATTTCTTATAGGCGTAACATAAGAATGGACAATGCTAGAACAGATTTAAATTTAGTACGTAGAGACCCTATCCGACTTCGCACGGATCCAATACATTTTTATATCTCTATATTCAATCATAAACCATCATTGATTTTTGTCACCAAGATTCTGATACGGATCAGAATCCACCCAGAAACCTTAAATTAATAATATAATGTACTAATCTGGCTAATAATAACCAGTAGCCTTGCCAATCAAATGATATGAAGTTATATCAATAAATAATCATTTATCTAACATTTCACTATTATTACTACTTATAACGTTTAAATATTTATATACTCAATATTTAGAGCAGTTTTTTCGTTGGACAACACATATCGGTGACTCTTGGAAAGTTCCCATGAAAGGGCAATAAATAGATAGATGTCCATGTGAAAAACACTCAACGCTTAAATTTAATCCTGGTACAGTGAATGTTTGACTCTGTGACTTATTGATGGTCATTGAAAAAGACAATTTCACAGGAAATTTCAACTGGACTGCGACAGGAACATGGGCCTCATTAACCAAACAACACGTGTATAGAGCTGCCATATGAGTGGAATACTGTTGTGGAAAACAAGGTCTAGGCATACACCATTTTCAGTCATTTCCTGCGAAGACCAAACAATATTCAAAGGCTAGAGTAAATATCTGCCAACAATTTAAATAAAGAACTTCCTTTTCAAAGTACACCAGTGAGAGAACTAATGGTGGTTACCCGTCACCCACGCATGATTCTTCATCGCTCAAACTTCAGTGGTCTGAGAGTGTTGTGGTTACACAAAAACGAGAACTATTGTGAGTATCAGAGGATTGCTTTCACCTCCCAAAATGTGCTGTATCCCGATAGGTTGCCAGTGTCTAAAGGCAAGGCCATCAAGACTAGTAGGTTCTCAAAAAGTTCTGCTCTCAGGAAACATAATAATTCTATGATAATCTACTATACTACTAAAAGTCTGGTGTGTAAAAGCTCTTTTTGATATGTCTCGAGGTCTTTTTCAATGTTAGGTTACAGAAGAGGTTATAATGAAATTTTGTTTTGTGCAGGCTTATTAAAAAATGTTATGTACCTCTAATACAGGCCGTGTCACCGTGCTCGGCGCGTAGGGGAGGGTGGCCTGAGAGACAACGCCAATGCTCCCACTCCACCTCCCCTACTTTTACTCGGTACAGTCAACTCTAGCAGGTCCCTCTGGCCCTCGTGTCTTCCACAACAAATTAAAATATCTTCGTTATTTTATCAATGGAGGAAACACATTTATACTAAACAGTATGAACCAAAATATTTCTTTACATTTATTTCATAGAAATGTTTAAATAATATTTCTTTAAATCCATGACATAATTATTGTGATAAGGTATTTCCCTCTGATGGTTACAAATAACTTTCTCTCTGCGTTCAGAGTTTCAATACTCGATTGCAGGCTTGAGACTGCCGGAGGCCGCATTAAAAGTTATTTACATATTTTACATACTCACAAAACAATATTTATTATATACAATAATTACAACATTGTGGGATTAAAGATTCCAAAGTGATATATTGTCCTCCTCGTTGTCCATAAACAATAATGGGTGTACATTGGAAATAAATATTTAAATCAACTCTTCGATCCCTGACAAATTCCCGTCTTCAAAGTCATCTTCAGAAAAGTCACTGTTGTCCTCTTCACTGGACTCTGCACCAAGATCGATAACAAAAGATTCAATGGTATCTTCCAGTTGACTTTGAACTCCTATGAACTTCTCTTCCATTTTCTTGACATTTTCACATATTTTTTTCCAGTCCGTTTCAGTTATGGTTTCAAACTTCTGATTTACAAGGCGCTCAACATCATGTATGTTAAAAGTCACATTGTGAGCTGCAACCCAGTTTTTTACATCAGCCCAGATTAGCTCTATGGCATTGAGTTCGGGATGATATGGAGGGAGCCTAAGGATGTCGTGTCCATGTTCTCTCATAATCTCGTCAATTTGATAGCGAATGTGCGCCGGTTTGTGTTGCCTAATCAACTCGTAGAGCTCCACCTTGAGTGATGACGATGAGAATGCAATATTCTTCTGTATCAGCCAATCTTGCATTTCTGATTTAGTGTTCTTCGAACTTGGGCACTTATCTACTTGGACATTGTGATAAGATGCATTGTCAATAACCACAACAGTCCGAGGAGGTAAATTTGGAATTAATTTTCCGTCAGCCATTTAAAATACATCTTGCCGTTCACATTGTCGTGATAATCTCCTGTTTTTATGTTGGCTCTCCACATTGTCAAACAGTTTTTCACGAAGCCCATTTCTCCTCCTGCGTGTAGAAAAATAAGTCGCTCGCCTTTGGACAATGGGGCCGCCACTCCTGCATTTGAGTCATCGGACCAACCTTTTCCGGAAACATGAGCTGAATCGATGTAAGATTCGTCCGTAAAAACTATGGGGCGTTTCTCCTTCCGGTATTCTTGAATTTTTCTCAAATATACAAATCGTTTGTAAGCAACATCCTGGGTTTCCATAAGAATATGTTTGTTTGATTTGGTCTTTCTCCATCTGTAGCCCATTTTCCTAACAATTCTTCTCAAACTCGAGATAGACCCGGTAAAATGTATTTCACTTTCGAGTTTTGAACAAATTTTCTTCAGTGTTGGTAGACATTTCTCGGTCAAATAAAAATTGTTGATTGTCCGTCTTATAACACCAAGATCAAAATCATCGAGTCCAGTCACCTTTTTTGGCACCTTTCTCACTTTGTTTGGAGTTTCAAAGGAAGTCGTTGTTTCAGCTAATTTTCTTTTTTCGGCACTTATACGGGTTAGAGTTCGCCGCGAAACACCGACAGCTGTTGCCACTCTTTCTCTCACTTTCTTAGGGTCAATAACAAATGTTCCCTCTCTACTCATAAAATCCATCACATTAGAAATAACTTCACATGTCTGACTTTTCAGAACCTTGCCATCCAGCTTCGACTTAAATACAGTCGGTGTTGCCATGCCAGCAGCTCCAAAACTTCCACAAGTATCACAACATTCACAACACAAACACAGGATGTTGACCGCACACAGGGAGCAAGAAAACAATAATGAGCGTTGTGAGCCTAGTTGGAGTGGTCGCTTTCCAGTGACACTGTACCGTGACTGCTAGTGGGGGAAGGACAGTAGTGTGCATGCTCAAACGAGGCGCCGAGCACGGTGACACGGCCTGTAATCGCTTATCACAGTCAATTGTGTAATTTCTTATAAACATAATTAATTTTCTTTTTGATTTTAATGTATTAATTTCAATTACTTGAACATTTTTTTAAACAGAACATTAATTGAACCATCATCTTTCTTCACCTAAACAATTAATTTAGACTCTCATCTTTTTCCCTGAATTTTAAGGTATTAAGGACTTTTTTTGTCAAATTCAAAAAATATAAAATAATATCAAACAATCTCATTTAATTTTTCTGGCTAATAGTGAGGTGCTTTAAGCTAAAATATACAAAAGTAGCATTAGATTTCAATCTAAAATTAAATTACAAGGCTTTAAACTTAAAATCACGTATCTTTAGTAATATTTTGGACCGTCATTTTTTACTCCCAGAGCTCTTCATATATAAAAAGAAAAACCCTCACACACTCATTACTAATTTTCAAAGTTTCTCACAAATTTGAAATTCGGCACACGTGTCAAACTAGAAAAAATTCAAACATTTTCATGTAGATCAACCACCAATATGGGCTAAAATAAGGTTGTAAACTTTATAAAAGTCATAAATGAAATATATATAAATATATATGAAGGTAATTTTACTATAAAAGCTAAAAAAACATTATTAAATTTGTATGTTGTTGGTTTCAATTCCCTGCTGCCCTAAAAAGCAAAGTCCACACGCAAATTCCTCATTATCTAAATAGAAAAAAAATAATAATGAAGATCACCCTCCCATAGGGGTTTAAATGGGATAGCAAGCCTACAAAAACTGTAGTTTTGTTTTTGAACTTTCCGATGACATACAACGATAAAGATTCATACCACTTCCCGATAGCAAACTAAAGATTGTTCCTGAACTTCCTGTAGAAGCTTAAATATGCTTGCCTCTAGAAGACCTACATATATTTTATTGTTCAACTTCCCATTGTCCTACAAAGGAGAAATTTGACACGCATGTGTATCTAGGAATATCCAGGAGTTGCACATCAATAACCGCAAATGACCATATAATTGGATTAGAAAGTCGAAAAATCTGATATAAACGGAGTCTCGAAGATTTATTCCTCAAAGCTTGAGCTCTTTCCGACACTATTTGAAGACAACTTAAATGGATGTTTTGGATGCTGAAGGGTTTGATCGAAAAATCAATTAATTTTTAAAACACTAAATTATTATTTTGAAATGCCATTCTCTGTAGCTAAAAACAAAATAAGTATCCTTTACACATCTGACCAAACCAGTTCTTAGTCCAGAAATAATTTCTTTCAAAAATCGCCTTCAATTCTTGCACACAGGTACTATTTATCTCGATTCTCATCAACCTTCACAACCAGCTTACAAGACAAGCAAGAGTAGAGTGTCGAAAATTAATTAAAAAATCCACGTTGGGTAAAATACGTAGATAACTTTCTCTTTATCGAATAAATCAAAAGCCACGTGGGAAGTTGTAAATTCGGAGAAACTCCTTAAACCCAAGAACGTGTTAGAAATAACACTGACTGATACGGGTGGTAATATAATTTCAGATCCTTTCGAAGCTGTAAGCACTTTCAATGAGTTTTATTAATTGTTGGCTCATCTCATACGCCATACAAACGAGTTTGGTGCTGTACTTCAAACCCATTGAGAAATTAATTTGTCCTTAGTCACATTACTAAGAATGAGGTATCTAATACAATTCTTTCCTTGAAACCAAAACCTTTATGTGGTTCTGATCTCCTAAACTGCTGAGGTAGTTACATGATGTCGTTTCTTATCCCTTGGCATACATTATTGATATTTTTTCAAGAGGGTATGTTTCCAGATGCATTTAAACATGATATTGTGACGCAATTGAACAAAAAGGTAAATAAATGATATATTTGCAGCAATTATCGACGTATATCATTACTGTCGACTTTCTCCTAAATCTAAGACATTGCTACGTTATTCAATTCCGTTTAACAATATTCTATACATGGTCTTTTTATCTACGGTTTCTTAAGTTCAAGTTCAAGCCATTGCAAATCTTACCTTAATTGCAAGTGTAAGTAAGAGACATCCAATGCAAATGCAAGTAAGAGGCAACCATTTCAAATCTTTCCTTAACTGCAAGTGCAAGTAAATAGACTACTGATTTTTTAGATAAAAACAATATACTTAACCCTAACCAATTCGGATTTTATTAAAGGAAAGTAAACAACGGAGGCTATTTACAATGTAAGTCATCTCGCAAGCTCTTGAGCCTGGAGAATGGGCAATGGGAGTCTTGTTTGATTTCACCAATATGTACCTTTGATATGTTTTCTATTATTTTATAAAAGAAAACTCACAATTCTCCAATAATGTTTATATTTTAACACGAGGCCTTTCGACATCGAAGATACCATCATCAGGTGTGAATCAACAATTTAAAACAAATATTAGCTTCGATGTCGAAAGGCCTCGTGTTAAAATATAAAAATTATTGGAGAATTGTGAGTTTTCTTTTATAAAATACTAGAAAACTGATATTTCCAAGAAGAAGAGCTCCTCCTCCTTCACCTTTGATATAGTCGATCACAATTTACTCCTAAAAGACTATTTTGGGAACTCTCTTGGATCTCTTCAAATCTCAGGAGGACTCGAGAGGCTGTTCGAGATCCCTTCAGGGATTCTACAGGTTGTGAATTAACTGTTTTATCAAATTCAAATGAGATAAAGTACAGGGTTCCTCAATGATCAGTCAAGAGTCCTCTACTTTGTCTCTATTTATTAACTATATGCCATCTTGCATTACTGGCTTCAATGCTAAAGTAACTCTGTTTGCGGATGACGCTATCTCTATAAAAGCTTAGAGACGAACCCAACCTTGAGATTATTTGCTTTGAAACCAGTTTATGCAGTAATGTTGGTATCAATGAAAGCGACTATTGCTGAATAAAGTAAAAACTCAAGAACTAGATTTCTGTATCACCAAACGATCGGAAGAGCCAAAAATGGTTGTGGGAGAGGTATTACTATATGATAAAAAAGTTTCTTGTGGTATATATTGATGACCAACTAAAATTTCAGATTTATATTGATTTTTCTGAAAAAAAAAACCTAAAGGCAGAAATATTTGTAATTCGTACTTTATTCAAGTTTGTGAAGATACGAGTAATTCGGGCCACCTGCTATAGGTTAATATATCCATTGCTTATGTTGCAGCCATTAGCGGCAGGGCCGAATGCTGAAAAATACAGGCCCCTGAACGAATTTTAAAAATACGCACAACCTGTGGAGCGGGCTCGTTAATCGTGGTTTAGGGGGTATGACAGATCCCCAATAAAAGGAAGGTTCGGGGGCCCTCCCCCGGGAAAATTTGAGAAATTAGGTGCAAAATAGTGATTTTAAAGGAATTTACGTTAAATGTACTGTATTGTCTAGCCTGTAAATATTAATGCTCCGTCAGTTATGACATAATGTTTGGGTGATACAATTTAAGTAATTAGACAAATTTAATATGGTTGATTTATAACTCATGTTACTTTAGGTAAAGATAGGCTACAAAACTAAACATAACGAGGGCTTTGTTAAATTTACCCACAATATCGTCCCAAAAACGCCATACAGCCCTGCCTCCAACTTTTTCATCTTTCGAACTAGATATTCCTCTTAATATCCTTCTATCTTATTTATCTTCTAAAATTGTCACCAGCTTTATCTCTTTATATAATCGCAAAAGAGATTCTATAGCATCAGTTCGACATGACCATCGTGTTGTTGACGCCCTTTCAGGTACTAGAACGTTTATTTCAGTTACTGCTCATTTCAAGCAGTCACGTTATAGTCTGGTATCTGTTGGTTGAGGCAGTGAAATATACAAAGATCTCTTACAAAAAAGCTTACAGCATTAAGAATACAACCGGCTGCAGCTTGTAGTACCAAATTGAATAGATGTCCAGCACAAGGTATCCATGCTGCTAAACTGTTTTATTCTAAAACGACCTGTTAGAACCCTTAATTATTTCCCGCTCATTGCAAAGGTGTTGTTGTAAGACTGATGTCCAGATTATTTATTTTGTTCACGATCACAGACCATTAAACATCTATTTTGCTTTGTGCCCTTAATTAGGCATGAATGTCAAAAATATTTCAAAAGGTTTGGAATCTTCCAAGGACCTGAAGACCAAGCTGAGTTGGTAAACATAATCTTCATTGGGTACTGAATCTAGAGTCGTTGGGAAATATTTACACTTCTTTATTCGTGATATGATCTCATCTAACACTTGTTTTCCTATTGTATTTACGACTTCCTCGCATATTGTAAAAGATAATTAGTTTATGTGGACTACTTCCGTGTGTTCCATGTGTTTCAAGGCGGCCTCTTAAAAACTCGTCATACTGTACTAGGAGCTCTAAAATCCCCAGGTAGTTGCCATTTCGTTCCTGGACCTACAGGACCTAAGGGTTTCGTTCTCTCCCCTAATTATTAAACCTTTTTCATTTATAAACACACTTATCAAACTTATAAGGACTTCCCTCTATAAGGGTGAGGAGAGTGAATCACGGTCAAGTACCAACATGAACCCTTGCCCGCACTCACACAGGTGCGGTACCGCCGCCCGCTTCTCACACCGGTGAGAGATACGAGTACTTCAAACGTACGTCAACCCGTTGCTCTGCTCCCTATATCACCATACGCTACTCCTGTACATTAACAATAATCTTCTTGCATCAAGTATGTACGTACAACGTACTACCTATGATAATAAAACATGGCCAGTGACATTATTCTGCAATTGTAACTGTAATGCGGGCCCCTAGGCCATCCCCCTTCGCCTATGTCGTCTATTGTTAAATACAGCCCTGATTTGAGGAATTTGATGCGAACGCACTAGGTCAATATTCAAATTTCCAAAGAGGGCGTTAAGAACAGCATTTGGAAATCCTTGCCGATTTTCTTATAAACAATCTACTAGAATTCCAATATTTTCACCTTTCCATATATTAAAATTTTGAATTTCTGTATATGCGAAAACACATCTATTTGTTCCACGTAACAAACATCCCAATGCAATACAATCTAGAACAGTTCAACAACGTTACTAAGCGTCGAATTAGTTTCTTTGATCAGGATATCCGTATTAGAGGCGTTAATCTTGTTAATGCACTGCCAGACTCCCTAAGGTAGAAAGTGACGTCATTAATTTTGAAAGAGGTGTAAAACTCTTTTTTGAAACTACTTTGTAATAACTCTTTGTGGAAACTAAATATACGAGTATTTACGCTATTGTACAGTTGAATACTATTCGTAATAAAAAGTTTTAGTTTTGAGTTTGAGTTCAAGGAAACATGAGTGAGATAGTCCCTGCCATTCTTCCTCATCCAATCTCGATAAGGAGCAGTCTGTATCCTAATCTTACCAATCCAGTCACTCCGGAAGCAACGCAAATGTCCTTTTAGGACTAAATGTCACGAGAAGGCTTCCTTAACGTCTTGTCCTTAATGATCAGATCGACAATTGGCGGCTCTATTTCTAGAGCAGCAGCTTTAGCGTTCTCTTCTTCGATAACTTTACGTTTCATTATAAACGACTGAGCAAACGCATTTTCGTCCCGTAGGATAGATTCCAATAGACACAAAAATCTTGGTTGATTCCAGTGCAAACGCTCGGTAACAGCTTGGTCAGGGTTGAGATAGAATAACTCGCGACCTTTTAAAATCTTACGTTGAAGCAATATGCTTTGGAGTTTGTGGTTAGATCGTCGGTGACATTGAATGCGAATCTGAATATGGCGTCGAATCAGCGTATACAAGAATTAAAATCTTCCCAAAGCCTGTGTTAACGCGTAAACAGCAGCGCTAGTTCGTTGGGGAATCACGTTGTGTATACGTTATTTCCATTATACAGCAATCGCCAAATGAATTCTAGGTAGTCTTGTTCTGCACTCGTGTCTCAGGAAAGGGAATGCTTCAACACTTAATTGACGTTGAACGATCTCAGATCCAGCAGTTAAACTTTCAGTTTTGTAGCGTGTAGGCGTTTGGCACTCCATTGGTGGACTTGTGCAAAACATTGGTGGATTGACCCTTTCTCGTATTTTTATTCGTCGAGCAACGTTGTGTTTACGGAGTTGTTCGAGGTGAATATCCTTTCGTGGCCAAGTTCTTCACAGCATGAAACATCTTGTTGTGGGCGATTTTTAGTACGGGGTTTGTTGATTTATTTGTCGTTTAGCTGAGCCATGAGGCTAGTATGGCTTCTTTTCTTAGTCAATCGTACCGGGCATGTCTGTCGATGTTCATTTTATTGGCACGTTTTTCGATTAATTTCTTTTTTCAAAGTTGACTTCTTGTCTGCGCTTTGGATATCTTCCAGCTCTTCTAGCATACATTAATCCTCCTGGAAAACACAAACAATTGAAATACGTAAGGGTTATTAAAACCTCCATCTGACACACAGTGTTCGTTTCAGACATGGATATATGTAGGCATGCAAGGACTTGTAGGCTGTTTGTCAGATAATTTGTTTGTTGATTGATTTATTTAAAATGCAGCTGAGTATAAATATAAGTACAGGGGCCAGAAATCGTAAATTCTGACGAAAACATTGGTCAGAAACGTGGATCATCTAGAATTTTCTCGGTTAAAACCAGCACCAATCGATTTCTCGTGCTCAAAAAAGACAAATGAAAAAGAAAAATTAAAAAATCCTAAGTTAATTTCTTACAAAGAGCTAGTTTTAGTTAATACTTGTAAGATTTCGCAACACTGGTCGCAACCTTTTTTTATTTCCAACATCAGATTAACTCACATTAGAGCAGTTTAAATGATTCCAATGCATTTCTTACTTCAAAACTGAAGTATAATGTTTTTGTAACTTTCAATTATTTTTATACATATTATAAACTCATATTAGTACAACACTTAGGTACAGTACTGAACAATCTTACTGTTGGTAATAAAGACTATATGCTTTGTCTTATTGTAGTAATTTACAAACAACTATAATGTTCAATTAGAGGAAAACTACTCGCGGGTATTTGAAACATTTCCACGCAATTTTTCGGATTGCCCTTCGCCCACACACATATTGATGTACATGACTGTTGGATAAAATCTTGTTATCTACTTATTTACTCTATGCTCTGGGATCATGCGGCTTATCTCTGTTATCAGTAATGAAGCGGAAGATTAGTGGCGTAAGACTGCACTAAAAAACGTAAACTGTTGTTGTAAATGTTAAACGATTCACCAATATACTTACACCCACACAATCCAATGGTCATAATCGCCAATTGGACCAGTCAATTACACCTGTTTAATGGATAGTTCTAACATCGGTATGTGTTTTGGTCTTATTAAGAAATATTACTAATATGAATCTTTAGTTCCATTATAATGAATAAGATATGGGAGTATGTAGATTTGGTATTTTATTAATTGCATTTTTGTGTCTTTAATAAAATGTATTTATCTAAGCTTCAGATTCTATTTATATTTTTAAATCACTACTCCTTTAATTTTTTTATAGCGCTCATAAGTTAAGAAGAAATATAGAATTAAGGCAAAATTCAATTTTTGAGTTTTCGGCCGAGATATTCAATCTATTATATAAAAATTTAATATTATCTATATATGTTTGTTCATGCGTGTGTTTCACTCAGGTATACAAAAACTACTGGATTTATTATATTGAAATTTTAAAAGGATATTCTTAGGGTTAGCAGTTCAAATACATGCATATTCTAATTTTAAAAATTTCTCTGGGGTACGCCCCAGTGGTCTTTAAAGCTGTGAAAAATTCCCTCTTTAACTCTAAAGCTGTATTACAGCAAACGCACTTAAATTAAAGAGCTTGTTCATTAATCAAGGCCGCTGTGTAAACATTGTTTTATGACAGCATAACCATATGTTTAATAAATTTATAATTTGTTTACATTTGTAGTCTTGAAAGCATAAAGTAGTCCTCCTCCATAGTCTAGAGGGTACTGTCATGGATCTCTAACTGAGGGATCATGGGTTCAAATCCTGGGGAGGTCCAATCATGAGAGGAATAATAGCAACAGTGATTTAAACAAGCGAGCATAGCCTAAGAGCTGAGGCTTAAACGAGAATAAAACAAAACATAAAGTAAGCTTGATAGTAAGATAACCTTACAAGAAAATTCTTATAACCAGACAAGAAAATTAGAAGTCTTAGTAAAAATATACTTTTAATTGTATGTTTTAGCAAATAATAAGCATGCAGTGCTTGGTTATTACTGTAATGCAGATATCAAATATAAAATCTTATCTTAATTTTACTACATATTCCCATATTGTTATAAAACCCACATTATTTGTTTATTCAGATTTAAGATTTATCTATTTACTGCCAAACCTTTGCTATAAATTTAAAGTCTGAATAAAACCCATCTTAGATGTCTTTAGACAGAAGTAGGTTTCTAAGACTTGCTTATGAATATCTTCTTGATTACAACAACAAAGCAAACTCAATTTTGGTATCAGAAGGCTGGAAGTAAATTATAATGACTGAAAGTATATACTTTATGACTGAAGTACTGTAGGCTTCTCAAAAGGGGTTCATAAACTTCTGTAGCTGATAGTACTCATTATTTAAAACAAAAAATGTTCTATAAACATAGGTTGAGAAATGTGTTTATTAGTCGCAAGCTGCCATTTTGTATTTTTTATTAAAAAATTATATCCATAACCAGTAAAGCTACAGATACCAAACTTTGAACATAGGTTATAGAAAAATAAGAGGAAAACTAAAAAAGAAATGTGTAATTTGCTCTAATATTAACAAAGTAGTACATGTTGAAAATGTTTAAAGTTAAATAACAAAAATAAGCAGTATAGTTATAACAAATTTACAAGATACCAACTATTTTATCATTGTTGATAGCAAAGATAGTGTATTCCATATGCTGACAAGAGATCGATAAGTTATTGTCACTAGCAAAAGTCATCAATAGTTGTAGTTTAGATAAGTTGAGAAAATATAGTAGCGGGCAGAAAATCAGTGTTGAGTTTAGACAGAGTTATTCAATTTTAAACAATTCATTATAGAGTAAAGTTAATGACGTAGTTATGATACTTAAGTAAAGTTGCACAAACCCATATCTCCCAAACAATGAGCATTTAAACATTTGTAAAATTGTTTTATACCACAGTTTGGCTTTATTCAATGAATGTAAATACCAACTACTATACTATAATTATGCCAACCAGTGAAATAATTAAATAAACAAAATTTCTATTTATCCGGGCTATTTATAAATGTGTAACAATTCCTCTTCAGACTTGAGGAATATTTTTAAAATGTGTTCTTAAGGATGTTTCTTACAAACTAATAAATAAATCATGAGTTTTTAATCTATTTAAAAGAGAAACCGTTCTTACTCTCTTACTAAACTCATCTTGCAAAAATATACTTAATTTTTAGGAGTATTTGTTCAAAGTGAACAAGATTACATGGACTTTTTTATATTTTCTGTACTCATTTATGTGTGTTCTGTAGAGTTGAGAGAAGAAGAGGAGGAGGAAGAGTTGGAGAACTCCTACTCACAGGTTGGTCTGGAACCAGGAGAGCAATTCCAGGTGCGCTATTCTGTACAGGAAGAATTAGGCAAGGGAAGGTATGGAGTGGTACACAAAGTTAAAGACCAGCAATCTGGTATCATTGCAGCTGCCAAGTTTGTCCGCTGTGTCAAGAAACAGGACAGGGTAAAAGTGCAGGAGGAAATCAACATCATGAACAATTTAAGGCATCCTAAACTTCTTCAGCTAATTGCAGCCTTTGAAAATCCTAAGGATATTATTATGATTATGGAATAGTAAGTCCTGGAGTTTAAATGGATACATTAATAAGTAAGAATAAACAATGTTGACATTTACATAATCTTTTTTGTGCAACAAATTCAATTTCAATTTGAATTTTTTTATATTAAAATATTATGTACAATAGTGGGATTCCAGATATTCTATTAACTATGCATTTTGGGGTACCAATAATTTTAATCAGTAAGAATTAAATTATGTGCAGTAAAAAGTAAAAATTACTTAATTTTTAAGTTTACAACATATGTCTCTGCCTAAGTAGGAACAGTTTTATTTATAAATATTGGTACATATTAACTTTCCACTAATATTAATTAGGACTATAACTAAGTTACAGATTTCAGCCTACAATTTTAATGTACCTAGGGTGTTAGAATTTGCACCTCATGTTGATTATTGATTTCAGTATAAGACTAACTTG
Organism: Homalodisca vitripennis; assembly: GCF_021130785.1. Classification (NCBI taxonomy): domain Eukaryota; kingdom Metazoa; phylum Arthropoda; class Insecta; order Hemiptera; family Cicadellidae; genus Homalodisca; species Homalodisca vitripennis. Next base: position 65,995,108 of record NC_060207.1, read on the forward strand.
GATTGGTGGAAATTTAATCCACATCCAAGGTGTATAGATGCATACTTTGAATATTCATCCTCATCATCCTAAGTGTTGAGAAACCACCCTGAATGGTTTTAAATCAGATCCTGAAACCTGTACTTTGCTTGTTCCATCATAAAGTCTAACACTTATCATATATACATTTTTATACACTCTGCTCTAGAAAAAAAATCTTTATGTTTTGCTCCATGTAAGTACTTACTCATACTTATAAATGTATATCTAAATATTAAGATGCTCATAAGCGCTTTTGCACTGGAGTCACTAAACGTTATTCAGGATTTAGAGGGAGTACAGACTTACAATATTTATTTGCATGAGTACATTGTCTTCCTGTAATTTACCATTGATAATATAGTTTAAGATATTGCTCAGGCCCTATCTAAGGCAAAAATTAAGCATTTCTAAATGTAACATAATTTGACTAAGACTTACATTTTCACATTAATCCTATAACTGGTTGCTTTCGATCCGTACTGGTACTATTTTCAGTCAATTTTAACTTATCTTAAAACTGTTATAAAACATTTAAAAACTTCAAACAATGTATGAAATGTTATAATAATAGTAACTGTTTTCAGAAAACTGAAGGAAATACTAATAAATTATGGTATTAACAAATTTATATTCTTATAATTAACACAAATTTCCACATTCTGAAATAAGCCACACAAGGTATTCTTCATTTTTTTACTGTCTATTCTTATATCTGAGTATATAAATTTAAAAGTTATTCAATGAACACAATTATTGTATGCTAGTAATTGTATATAATTATATAGTTTAAGAGCGAAAGCTTCATTAGATAAAATTTCTATTTTCTTACGTCTATGTTTCTTTGCACATAGTCAAAGTTAATGCACTTTAAGCCAGTCATACCTTTTTTGTAAGACTGTTTCTAATTTAATAACCACAGAAATTCAACCTGCCTTATTATTGTTTCAAAAAATGATAAGCAACAATAACACTTTGCAATGTCAGTTTGAGTTGATGAAACACTTTTCAAACATGTGACATCACTGGTGATGACAACAGTTGTTACTTTTTTGAATAAGATTCTTTTGTTGAAGATATATTAATTTTTGAAGGTAAATTCTTACCTATTGATATGGCAATACTTTAATAGATGAGAATTGAAAATTTTTATTGACATAATTTTGAAACATATATCATAAAAAAGAAAAAGGTTTAACCAACATTTATAAATATATTTAAGACTCTCATACGGTTATTGTATACCATGTAATAATAATTGGAAATTGGAAGGTAAACTTTTAAATGCTTTTCTTAATCTTCATAGATCAAAGTTTATAATATAGGGGAAAAATACAATAATATCACCACTGTCTATGTTTCATGCATGTTTTCTATTTGTAACAACATAGTTCTTGAAAAAGAACAAAATAAATGAAGGAATCAATGTAGTAATTCTGAATGGCTTACTGTTACAGCATATCGGGAGGTGAGCTGTTTGAGCGTGTTGTAGCAGAAGATTTTATGCTTACTGAGCAAGACTGTGTCCTTTTCATGCGGCAGATTTGTCAAGGAGTGAGCTACATGCACAACAACTGCATTGTACATTTAGATTTGAAGGCAAGCTATTATTAAATAATTTTACACAGCCAGCAATATAAATAACAGATAGTGAAAAAGAGGGAAACGGAAGAGAAAAGTATTCTGTGAAAGGCACTATACCTACAATATTGACCTCATAGTTAATGTGACTCCCACATGTCTTAGAATGTGCCTCTTAGAGATTATAATATTTTAAGACAAATCGCTGGTTTTTTCTCTCATCAATCTATAACACCTATAGATTGAGTCCTCAGATCCCAGCTCTAGGGAAAATTCCCAATAGAAATCTTTAAAGCATTCATACGAACTTGGAATGCTTGAAGTCCAAATGAATCAGTAGTCAAGTTATCTGAAGTTAGATTACCAATACAGACAGTGCCACTTAGGGAAATACAGCTTAGAACTTTATTCAAAGTAGAGGAATTATTTGAAATATATAAATGGAAAAGTAGAGGACAAATTGTGAGAGTTATTTCTATGTATTCATTCTTGGCCTAAACCCATTCTGTTAAATAATACAGTGCATTAGAATTAATTTTATAATTTTGTTGCTGGTAATGTAAAAAGCATTTATTTAAATAATTTTTGTTTCTAAATTGTAACAGAGCATAGATATACCCCTACCGATCATCTCTTTGAATGGCATTTGTAAGTTTGCTTGATCTTAACATCATTCTAAACGCTTTCCTTCTTGACGTTAGTCATGTATTAATAACTTTTGTTGATCAGTGTAGATAGTATTAGTAGTAGCAGTTAAGGAAATCTTAAACTATACTATTAAATTAAATTTATATATTTAATTAACACCACTAGATTTCTGATTACTATTTAAAAAATGTTAAGTGATTAGATTTCACTTGCTATTCTCTGTATTGTTTTTACCCAAATGTGTGTAAGTTAATGTGTATAAAAAATTATATTTTTAGCAAATTTGTTTTTATAGTTGACTTACCAATAAAAATAACATAGTTAATTTTCAACTCTTTGTTGGTGAATTTATGCAATGATTCTTTTACAATTATTTAATAACATATTTCTACAAATGCTGCAAAAAGTATAAGTTTGTCCTCCTCTATAGACTAATGGTTATAGTTTTGGCTCTCTAACCGAGAGATCACCGTTTCAAATCCCGGGAGGTCCAATCATGTATTTTGACAATAAAAACCAGTGAACATTGAAGCCAGCATAGCTAAGACCCTGAAAAAATTAGAGAGAAAAATGTGTAAGTAAACAACCTATGTGTGGTTATATTGTGGTCTTTTATAATACTTGACTTAAAGTTCATGTATTTTGAACTTGTTTTATTTTGTTCACTAGAACATTATAGTTGTTGTGTATGTAAATTATATAAATAAATAATAACACTAACATAATAATATTATTGCAAGTAAAATTTAACTTTATAAATAATCTTGAGAGCTTCATGAAAACTGTAAAAAGGCTCTTTTTACTAGATAATGCCCAAATCTTAAATCAAATGTATAACTATAAATAGTTTTCTGTGAGGAAAAATCAGAGAGGCTTGCACAGCAAATATTATAGGATTCAGTTGTTTACACAAAGCCTTTACATGAGTTCCTGTTGTAAGAGATTGTCATCTATGTAAGTTCCAAATAACATTAACTAGGGAAGTGAGTTTGTGTATGGAAAACATTATTAATTAAATTTAAATTTAATTAAATCCTTTTCCGTTAAACATTATTGTCTCGGTCTTAGGAAAGTTAAGATTATTCATAGAACACATTGACTAAGAAGTGTTGATGAATTAACTTTATTGCAAAAAGATTTGGTTTCATTAAAAAAACCTTAGCTGGGGGGGGGAGATTGTAAAGACATTGTTTTGACTAATTTGAACATATAGAATCCAGATGAGCAGATGAAACCAAACCAATAATGAACCAGCATGAACCAATAATAAAAAAGGCCCAACTTGTTCCGTTCCTTTCTTTCTTTTTGCTGCCATCTAGTTTCTGCCATTACGATTGCCATTTTCTATTGGCCTCTGGTCAGTCGTAGGTGGGTAGTTGGCGAAAGCAGACCTATTGTGACCTATATTCTGTAGTTCAGTTTTAATAATTAGTGTTGTGTTTAGTTTTTTATTAAGTGCATGTTTTAGAATTAGTGAAGTTGACACACAAAATGGTGGTTATGATTCCTGATTTACACATGTCACAACGCTTTGGTATGATTTGTTTATTTTAACCTAGTTTGTAGTTTTGTGTTAGCTTAGTTGTTTACCCGAAAAAGAGATTAGTTTGCAGATCTTGAAACGTAGTGTTACTGATTTTTTTATATCGCTGAACGATGGCAAATGTCCAGAAAAATCCTGTTTCTTTCACAATCATTCCATTGTCAAAAAACCAACTTCAAACAAAGAACCATAAACCTTGCCATTTTGATTCAATTAAATTGATAGGTCTAAAAAAATATTGTGGGTGAGGCCCACTGAACCCCCAGCTTGACTGTGAGTACAGAATATTTCCAGATTCTCTTGTAGCAGTAACCTCTCCCTCCCTGTTTGATAGTACTCCTACGTAGATTCTCCTGTGTAACAAAGTATTATAGGATTTCAGACATTTTTCATTGCTGTATTTTAATGAAATGGAACACTATGTTTCAAGGATTGTAATCTATCCTCTTTTTAGGTATCAAAAAAGTGGTGTTCTATTTTAGTAACATATAACGTTGGCAAATTAATGTCTGAAATTCAGTATCCTTTCAAATCATTATCATCAACAACAAGTTTAAGCAAAACAAAAGTGTTTATATTCATGATTCTTAAAACATCTTTCCTAAATAACTGTTTCACAATTAAGAGTTAAACTACCTATATTATTACTATATTATAGTTATATTTTATGAATTTCCTAAATATTCAATATTTTGTGTCTGTTTTATAGGATTTAACAAAATCATTTACTTATAATATCTTATAAAATATGTTTTTATATTACTCCAGCCAGAGAACATCATGTGTCACAAAAGCTCATCCCATAAAATCAAAATTGTGGACTTTGGCTTAGCCCGTAGACTCCAGACCAATATTCCACTCAGAGTGTTGTATGGAACTCCAGAGTTTGTTCCTCCAGAAATTATCAACTATGACCCTATTGGAGTAACATCGGACATGTGGTCTGTCGGAGTCATCTGCTATGTTCTGTGAGTTCAGTCAGAAAATTTTATTTCATATTTCAAGAACAACAGCATTTGAACAGTACATAAATGTCTATCCCGTCCTTTTTGGGCCACTGAGTCAAAAACAAGTTAATTTGTGTATAGTGTCCCTCACATGAATAAACAAAGAACGGTATAAAATAATTATCTTTCTAGAGCTTTGATTTTGAAAGAATGTATTTCCTCAGACTTTAATCATTACTCTAACTGTGTCTGTATTACTGATTATTGTATGCCAGTTATTCATATAAGTTTTGATAATGCCTATGCCCATAATGACACACAGTTTTTAATTAAGGTGTTTCCGTTGAAGCACAGAACTATTTTATCATTTTACAAAATCTAATTGAATAGTAGTATATATTATGTTTATTCACATCTTTTGTTTTTATTCCTTCAATACATCTCATGGAATTATATATATTAATAAATATCTACACTGAAAATAATATGATATGAACCTCAGTACGGTCTATCAAGCAGCGACATGTTTGGATACTAGATGTTGCAATACGTAAAATCTCTAGATTGTTTAAGGATTACTGATCACACAAAAATGTTTCAACTTTTAATCTGCAAAAGTCATTTATAATTTACCATGGCATCACAACACCCTAAATTAATAAAAGTAGCAACAAAAGGTTAGAGTATAATATACCGTATGTTATTTAGACATATTCTTATTTTAGTCATTTTGTAATAATATGAGAATTAGTGAATGATTTTAATATTACAGGTTATCTGGGCTCTCTCCATTCATGGGTGACACCGATGCAGAAACATTTGTTAATATCACACGAGTGGATTATGACTTTGATGATGAAATGTTCAATACTATCTCTGAGGATGCAAAGGAATTCATCAGTTCCCTTCTAGTGAAGAAGAAAGAGTGAGTTATTGCCAGCCAGCTGTACGTGGGCTTAGCAGCCACAAATTTGGTTTATATTGCAGTAATCAGTATTATTTCTTTATTTAAAGTTTGTTTTTTACAATGAAAGGATAGTGAGGGAGACATGAATTTTTCTAACATTTGCCATTGTTCAGTGACACAAAAAACCAGTAACACTACATTTCGAGATCTCCAATCTGATCTCTTAATTAGGAGGATAACTAATGTAAAACTATTGATTATTTGTGTAAATAATATAAAATTAAAGGTAACATAATTACAGTCTAGGTTAAAATAAATAATAAAATTAAATCAGTCATACCAGAGCATTGTGACATGCATATGTAAGGAATCAAAACAAAAATGTTGTGTGCCAACCCAATGAAGACAATCTCTAGGCTCTAAAACCATGCACTTAATAAAAATGTCAGTTGTGATTCTTGACTAATGTATGTTACAAATGCTATGATATACGCACAGGCTGCTTGCCCATGTAGGCTAATTTCCATTTTAGAACATAATTATGTTAATATGTAATAAATAGTTTACTTAAATTATATAAATAATATTTATCCAACTACTTTACTTAAAATTAAATTGTTTTATTTTATCGCCACTTAGTGAGTACAGTAAAAGGGTAATTTACTATTTATCAAATGTAAATAAATCTAATATCTATGTGTATATGTTTTTGGAAATAAAAAATGTTTCTATTTCTATATGATTCTTAAATTAAAAACCTAGATTGTAGTTATGTGTTATGTTACTTTTTCCATCTGAGGAAGAGATGAGATTGCTAATCTTGAAATTTAGTATTACTAATTTCTTTATTACTGAAAAATGGAAAATCTTCAGAAAATTCCTGTTTCCTTCAGTTTCATTTACATACTTTATAATATATATATCAATACACATTTTTTTAATTTACATTTTCTGTAATAGAGAATATTCCAGATACTTTGTGTGCCTCTGTTATATTTTTTAATCACTATTTTAATTATAAATCTATCATGTAACATAATAAAACTCATATTTTCTGTTAATTTATCTCCGTGTCAATTACAGGATGAGAATTTCTAAGGTGGCAGCAGTTCCTAGTGCCATACTATGGATAATGGGCTAGCAATATAAAAGTAGATTTTATTATTTGGTCAGAACCCGTTTTTGTTATAAGTATATTGTATCTTCTTCTCTCGAACCCTTCCATGGTCTATTGAAATGTGAAGTATTTAATGTTTTATTTACTGACAGTAAACAAAATTAAGTGAAATGAAAAATTTAATTAAAAAAATAGTACCTAATAAATAAAATTTCAAACTAGATGGTTAATAATGTTTAAGACCGTATTAGCACAGTACAAAACATTTTGAATAAAAAAATATACATAAGTCTATATGTTTTTCTAATATAGTATTTTTAGCATTAAAACAATAATAATCCTTCAAATCTATCAAAACTGGTTGAACCATGAACAGTTGCGTATTGAACCGTTGGAGCTTAAAATACAAAATTGTTTCGAACTCCCCCTACTCAAATGCTGGATATTCCACCATTTGCAATAATTACCACTTTCACCTAAAGTGAATTGTAAGTTCAGTATTTTTCAATATTTGGTGATGTTATAGTGCTGTTCTAGGGAAAGATTGACAGCAGATGAGTGCCTGCGGCACAGCTGGCTGACTCATTGTGATATGACTGTGGGATGTGTCAAGCTGAGCACAGATAAACTGAAGAAATTTATCATCAGGAGAAAGTGGCAGGTATGAAGTGAAACGTCTTTTATTTAAACAGGCAACGTTAAGGCCCTATGGGCCTTTCAGGTTAGAACTAACATTTACAAATTAGATGATTACTTAAATCATGAATATTAATGAATTATAGTAATAAATATTTAATATATACAGTAGTGAAAATATTAAGTTAACATATATGGTAAATATTGTTATAAAAGTAACTAAACATCAATGTCAACAGCTGTATTTTTACCACAACCACAGCATCCCAGAACAGAGCTGGCTTAAATTCCGCTATCTGTCCTCAAAACACTTTGTGTGTTATTTTAACTATATCTAAAGAAATACAAATGCAAACCATGAAAAATAGTCTTTATTATTGTTTAAAGAAAATTAGAAAGCATTTCTGGTTTCTAAATGGGCTGACACTGAAACCTTTGGCCATCAGTGTGGGCTGCAACAGCTTTTTCTGTAAAGCAAGTATTAGTTTTGAGTTCTCTGCAGTCTCTAGCCAATTAATATTGTCATATCATTGATAATGTAAATACAATTTAAGCGTGGAAAGACAAATAACATAATCAGGAGTAGTTTGATACGCTTCAGTGATGTGCTTTATAGCCGCTTTAATGGATAAATAGATGTAATACTCAGTTACAGATCTCTGAAATAGTGCTAATTGTAGATAAAATCAAGTTTATAGACAAACCAAGATTTTCTAAATTATTGGAATTTAATAAACATTAACTTGTGTGCACGAGTAATTCGTTACTTTTGTTGAACAATAATGTGTGTCTGCAATCAGGTAACCAGTCACTAACTGCAGAATGAAAATTGTACAGCATATCTCAGCAGCTGGCAGAGATGTGGAGCACTCTAGATTATTTTGAGGGAACTATTAAATCTTTCTACTGATACGGCAAGTCAGTTTACATCTCTTATAACAGAATTGCCTCAAAACTACTAAACAGTTGCTTATTCTGCTCACAAAAAAGTTAACACAAAAAACTTGTGACAAAATGCGCCTTTGTGTAGATACAACTTTTATTCAAATAAAACAATAAATGGAGGAAATACACTATACAAATTAGGTTAAAAATTCAATTATTTTTAAATATGCAATTTAAAAACAGTACAAAAACTGATTATTCGTGGTGTAGTGAAGTTGTTAAAAATGGACCAGCCCAAAATTTAAGTATTAACATTATGGAGTAGTGGCACTGCTGTCTAGCTTATTTGTCTCCAGTTACATTTTACGCACTGTAATAACGGCATTGTGATTAAATATGTCGCCTTTTGTACACTGTGAGTGTTATATATTTAGATTGTAAATGAACTATGGAACTTTATTTGCATGAAAAGAATCTACAATGTATAAGTAATAACTATATATGAATCACATTAAATATATTATGATTTGAATTGGTGACAATAATCATACATTTATTTATGATTTAATTGTAGTTGTTCTGAAGGATGGATACACATCGAATATTATTGTGTGCCTATACATATTCAATATTAAATCATTATACCAGGCAAAGGATTAAACATTTAGTAATTGGAGAACAAAATTAAAATTCGTTATTTATATAACAAGGAAATTGACTGATATGCTGCATGTATGACTCAATTGTTGTATAGTGTTAAATAATATGCAGAAGTCTATTTTCCCTTTTGTGGTAAGCCCATAAGTATTAAGAGTGTAAACGAGAAACACTTTTATTGTTTTTATATTGATTGTATTATCTTTTACTTTTATTGGATTGTCAAGTTTTCCAAATTCTTAAAAATGCCCTTGTCTTATCGCATTATATTTATTTATATGTCTATATTTATATAACATTAATTCGTACACAAGGTTTACTGGACAGTAATCAGCAATGGCTTCCAAATAAATATACCAAGTGTTGTCATAATATAGATAACAAGTACATTGAGATTTAAATTATAATTTATGTACTGCAAACTGAAAAATCATCTATATAAACCTTTCAGATATAGCGATTTTGGTTGTTAAGAACTTATTATACTGTTACTGATAATTTTGTTGAATTGCTTACTCTAGTTTTTATTCATTCTTGTTCATTATTCTAGTTAAAACTTCATTTTTTATTCCCTAGAAAACAAAAAACGCTATCGTGGCAGTGGGCCGTATGACAACCCTCTCAGAAACTGGTTGTCACTCCAGTGACTCTTCATGATTGTACTGTTGACTTTGACACCTAGTGTGCTTGTCTCAAGAAAAACTTTCTTCAGCACGTCCAATTGTTATAAAACATTGTTTAATAATACCTTTATACTGTTCAGAAAATATAAGATAAGTATATTATACTGCACAATTTTGATTATTTCTTAGCCTGCACTAACTTTAGATTACATGAACAAGGAGTTCTTTGTACTATTTAGGTTATTAAACTTTCCTTTATATGGTTCAAGTGATTTTATTAAAATACAACAAGTAATATATACATAGAATGTATTTATTCTAATTTAAGTGCTTATTGTGTTTTAGGCTACATTTTCTCAATTCTGCCCATTTTGAGTTACCAATATTTTACTGCAGAACTTAATAGCCTAAATTAGATTGAGAATTTTTCAAATCATAATAACCTACATATATATTGTAGTTAAAATTGTTGGTTTTTTAGTTTTAAGAAACATAAAAACTTTGTTGATTACGCCTGTTCCACAGTCATTAATCTTTTACTACCTGGCCATATTAGTGCTAAAGTTTTGTATTTTCAATCTATGTACCTATTATATTTTTTTTTGTTTACTTTGCTATCAATAATTTAATGACAAAGTTAGAAGGAAAAGAAAAAAGTTGATAGAAAAAGAATAATATTATGGAAGTTACTTTGTATTATAATACTAACTGCTTTTATTTTAAGGAGATAGTGATGCCAAAATAATTGAATAAATGTTCCTGACCTAATTTAACAAATGTGTGTTGCGCTTGTATGTGTAAAGCTAAAAATCAAGTGTTTACATAAAGATCTGTTACTGTTATGGTCAGAGATTCAGTACAGATAATTTCCACGTTGAAAACAAGCATAAATTCTGTTCAACGATTCCAAGACAGACATTGTTGTTTTAATGACATAGTTCCATATCCTGAGATATTACTCTTGGAGACCTTTGGAATCTGTTTTTGTAGCAATAGGCCTACAACATGATATTTTAAGTAGTTGGCTTTTACCAACAACACTAAAATGGAGTGATAATATGATAACTGACAGTAAAAAACATAATACTATGTTTAGTTCTGTAATTTTTTCTGTCAAGTTAGTAAGTGTAAGCTTTTCCAATAACAAAAGCTTTTCCTCCTTCAGTGAAAGGATTACTGACATTAGCCATGGTTAAGTGTTTTAATAGAAGAAACTCAATGTTTTGAGAAGTGGTATCCGCTCCCTTTTTCAGGTGTAAAATCTTAAAACGAGGTTTAAGTATGTAAAGAATAAATAACCTTGTAACAGTAAACCACTAAAGTCAAAGTAACAACAAAATGTACATTAAAATAAAACAGATGTGTGAGCTCTGCATCGTATAAGGAGAAGCACAAATTTAAAAAGTCATGACAGCATACATGACCACTATTGAGAGACATGTGGAATATGTACTGGAGCATCAAAAGAAATTTGAGTGCAAACAAGAATACCACTGTAAATTACTACAATTTACCTAAATTATACCAAGAAAAACTTCACTGTACATATCAGGGGTGCAATTGATACTTCTTTAAGTACCCTTCCAATCAGACATGGATAAGCAAGAGTTACACTAGACTTAACCATTTCTAGTGACTGTTCTAGGTCTAGTAAAATCTGTCCTGGAGCAGCAAGAAAGGATAGGTCAGAGATTGAGATTTTTCTAGATTAACATGATGATTATATTTTTTAAGCCTTATTCTGCCCATCCTTATAGCCCCACTGACCTGAACGAGGATCTTGTAAAACAGAATAAGGGGGAGAGTGATACAGTACAAGGTCAATGGTACTGATAAAAAGTACTAAGGTAACAGACAAGATTTAAACCTGCGCTATGTCTAGATTAGATCCAAAGTTTGGCTTGAACTGCTGGGCCGTCGGCACTCATTGCTGATAGTTCATATTTCAATATTCATGTATAGTTCCCGATGATGCAAAGCTTGTTTTGTTACATAAAACCATAGTAAAGAAGTCCTAGGGGAAAGTCCTGCTTTTCAGGTTAAAATACAAAAAGAAGACCATTTGCAGTTCAGGTATATAGAGTCTGTATTGAAGCAGCAAGACTCAATATAGCGCAAAGTTTGAGATTTCTTTAATTTACTGGTATGGAAAATACACCATTGATTATGTATAATTTTATACTACTAAGTGAAATAGATGGCAAGTGGTTACTTTAATAATAAAATGTTTTTATTGTATGAGTTAACTTGTAAACCTAAGGTAAAAGTGACGCAAACAAAAATGTATTATCAATTACATTCTCCCAACTCTGGATCAGTCCGAACTTTATAGCTCAATTAAGTTATTATTGTATTTTAAGAATTTGTAAAGAGCTGATACTACTGTATCGTGAGCAAACTTGCAGTTATAGCATATGGGTTGGTTGGACAATCAGCTGTGAACAATTCGTATGAAACATTAGTGCTTTAAACACGACTATAAGAAACGCTTGATGCATTTTATTCAGACCTTATTTTAATGAGAGACCTATCTCCTTTTACACCCTATTCTGCCCGTCTTCATGGACCACTGGCATGTGCGAGGATCTTATCAAACAGAATAAGGGTGAGAGACGATAAAATACAAGGTTAGTAATACTAATAAAAGGTGCTAGGGTCACAGGCAGGTATACTTGAACCAGTGCTATCTCTAACTTTGATCCAAAGTTCGGCGTCTGACACCGCATGGTAATTGACTGTTCCAATGCTTTTCCATGACTTGAATTGAAGGCAGAATACATGAAAAACAGTATTAAAGGTATTGTCTGACATAGAGCTAAGACTGTGGCGCTGAGGTTAATATTATTAAGCAAGTGGTTAATACAGCCACCAGACCTTAGACACTACCGTCTGAGTCTACAATAATAAGCAAGTTAAAATAGAAGAGCGCCAAAGTGATTCTGATTCAAGAAACTTCTTCATTTAAGTGAAGCTCGTTGTCTGCAGTTATTTATTGCCATGGTATATCTTTCTTCAGCAGGTGATGTACAGAATAGGTATAAATCTTTGATAATTATTATTAAACTACCTATTACTGTTTATAATTTTTAAAAAGCTCTTAACTCCCACATACTTGATGAAAGTGGTATAATTTTATTAGCACTTAGATGTTATTTCAGTTGGGTCACATCTAGTTGAATCAATTTTTTGTACCAAATGAACCACGCACTTTTCTAACAACCTGCATTTTGACTTTTGAATACGTATACGTAGTAACTGTAACTATTTCAATATATTTTTGTTAAGTTTTTAATGTGTTCACGTTAGTTTTGCCAGTTACAATACAATCATCTAAGAATACTGCAAACATCCAGACCCATTAAAACCTGCTCAATTTTGTCTTGAACATTTCTGGTGTATTATGAGGAATCATCAAAATCTATCTGTAAATAAGCATGTATGAGATCAGGAGTTGTGAATTCAATTCATCCCTCTAGTTTTATCACAATACCTTAAAAACGTGGTAGTGACTGCTGTGCAGGATTGGTAAAAGAATGTATAGTGGACTTGAAGTCACCACATATTCTAACTTTCCACGTAGTTTTAACAACGACAATAATAGGGGATGTCTAAGTAATACAGGGTGGGGCAGGGAAGTATCCCTAACTTTGAAGGTAAATTAAAAAAAAAAACGAAAAGTGTTAGAACAAAACTTTATTGTGGCATCAAAAGGGTACAGATGGAAGTTAATTCTTACTTTGTTTTAAACAATACATCATTCAAGTGATGTCCCTCATTGTCAACACACTGATCTAGTCTGGTTCTGAAGTTCTGCATAACTCTGCGAAGCATTTGTTGTGGAATGCGGGCAACTTCAACGCGAATTGCATCCTTCAAGTCTTGTAGGGTTCTGGGTCGATGTTTAAACACTTCACTCTTGAGGTATCCCCATAAAAAGTAATCACACGGAGTTAAATCCGGCGAGCGCGCAGGCCATGGAATGTCACCATACCGGGAGATTAATCGCCCGGGGAACATTTCCCTCAAAACAGCCATCGAATGTCTAGCAGTATGGGCTGTGGCACCATCCTGCTGAAACCACACTACTCCAAAATTATTCTGTTGCAATTGTGGTGCAAGAAATTGTTGGATCATGTTTACATACCGCTCGGAATTGATGGTAACACAACGATTGTCCTCCTCGAAGAAATAAGGCCCAATTATGCCTTCACTGCTGATTGCACACCAAACAGTCATTTTTTCACTGTGTAGAGGCCTCTCATGAACTACCCTAGGGTTTGCACCACTCCAATAACGCGTATTATGCTTATTAACAACTCCAGAAATGTGGAAGTGCGCTTCGTCACTAAACAAAACTCGTGCATCATGAGGCAAGTCAGCAATTAAAGTTTCACATGCCTGTACTCGTTGTTGCCATTCCTGTTGTGTGAGTTCTTGAACGATGACCATCTTGTATGGATGGAAGTGGAGTTCTTAGTGGAGAATACGACGCACAGTGCGATTAGACAATGCAAGGGCGGATGCATGCTTGCGGGCAGAACGCTTAGGAGACTGCAAGATCGATCTTCTGACACGGTCAATGTTTTCTGGAGTTCGGACAGTTCTCCGAGCCCCAACTCTCTTTTTCACTACACTACCACATGCACGGAAGTTTTCCACCCACAACAAAATGGATTTGCGGTCAGAAACAGGGTTGCGAGGGGGAATCCGATAACGAGTTCGCAGCGCACGCTGCACTGCAACAATAGACTTATCCTGAGAAAAATACGTCTCGACAGCAAAAGCGCGTTGCTCATTCGACCAAGCCATGTCTACAACTGACAGCGCTACTATCGGAAAATTCCGTGGCCACAGCGTCATTCGAACCTACCCCCACTCCTCCAACATGTCCCCACTACTCACAATGCCACCTCGAAAGTAGGGATGTTTCCCTGCCCCATCCTGTATGTTGTATGGTAGGATCCTGTTGTTCTAATACTCCTTCTTGAACTAGCCTGTTAATATCCTCTAGAACTGCTGACCGTAAAATATACTGGATTGGTCGAGTTTTCAAACTTTTGGGGTTGCATCAGGACCAAGTTAGAGCTGAACTTTAGAGCATTCGAAAATTCCAGGGTCGTCTGAAAATATATCAGAATAATTCGTCAGCATCGGAGTAATATCGTGTTTCTGCAACTGGTTCTGAGATGTTGCTGAGACATTGCACACCCAACATCCTACTGGTAAATGAAAGTCAAAAACTCAGTTCAGACAAGAAGGGAAATAGTAACTACGGGGGGGAAAATGATGTTATGTTAATTGCTTTTACAGTCACGATAGCTTTCCCTAAGGTTTTTACAATCTAATGTATGCCACCGAGTTAGATGATGAATGGAGAGATGGATCCAATTGGATACTAGACTTCCATGTTGACTACAGGCTGACTCTGACGCATCTGTATCATACACCATTTCTAAAAGTTCCTTGTTTAGTAAAAGGTCTATCATAACCACATTGACATATGTATTGCATGGAGAGATGCTACTTCGCTGATAATACTACGAGATGAAGATGATTGTTTCCAGCTCTCAAGTCATTGGTCTGATATTTGCCCTGAATCTTAGCTCTACCAAACTTGAAACAAACTTTAGCAATATGATTTTTACTTTTACTAAACGTCGAATTTCAGCGTCGTGAATGCTGCCTCCACACATGAAACAATGTTGTCCATGAACCAAAGTCAAAATATGTTATTTTTGATGCTGTGTGGCAACAATAGTGTAATTGTTCACGGGTTGAGATTCAGTTATAGATTTGTAAGTTTTGTCAGCACTTTCAAGTACATTCCAGACATTTCAACATCTTTCAGACAAGATTCAATTAATAATACCAAGCAGCAATTGATCTTGAAGACACTCTTATAAAGACACTACAAACTGGCAGTGTCCTTCAAGAGTGTCCTGCTAAGTGTTTATACAACGTTTCCTGAAACAGACAGCTGCACTCTCCTCCGTTCTGATGGAGATGCGTCATTTATCCAGCCAAGGAGAGAGCAGGTCCATCTGCTGCTGCATGACATTAGCAGCAAACATCGGTTGACAGCTTCTGCTCAGAAACATTGCATCGTCAAAATACATAGACAAGATTATTCCTGGGACAAGTGGTATTAAGGTAAATGAGGTACAGCAATGGGCCAGAATGCTACTCTAGGTAGCATGCCTCAATCGCTCTCTTCGTCGACAGTTCACCAACCATAGAGATATGGAAAGTACGCCCAGTGAGATAGGACCGGAGAAGATGGACTATGGACGGCGAACTTGAAAAATCCTATTTCCTTCACAATCCTTCCATCTTCAAAAACAAACTTAAAAAAGCAGTAGATATGTCATATGTAAGATATAGGATATTATAATTGTATGATTGCATGTTCTTAAATTGTAATAATAATTACAGAAGTAAAAAAAAAACATTAATTAAAGATATTTTAAATTGAGGAGGTTCTGATACATTAGATAACACTGACTTCTTGCCTAATAAATAGATTACTGGCTAAATACAAACAATAGTGATTAAACACAAAATCGACTTAGGTACAGAACAATTCAATTTGTTTTATCAGTATAATTGTATTTTATCATTTTGGAGTAAAATGTAGAATGTAAATATTCATGTTATTATACGATCACATGATTTTTGTAGAATAGTTATTGTGGGAAAACACACAGCTTTCATTTTTAGCTTCATTAAATGACTGGATCTTTTCCCGTATTTTATATTTTGTATGTGTATGAAAGAAACTTACTACACTCAACCATGTTGTCACTATTCAAACTGTTGCTTCATCAAAACTATGAAGATTTGAAAACCCGACAGATTAACGAGTAAATGATTGTTTACCAGAGCAGTCAGTTTTTCCCAAGTGCTTTAAAAAACACATTATTTGATTCACATGTTCGACTGTTATAACGATTTCGGACAATGAGCAGTTTGTAATTTTTAATGTTGGTAAATTTAAAAGGGATTAACAGATTTAAACGAGTTTGAACGAAATAAAAGGATATAAAGTATATATGAAGAAAACAGTATAGTTTCTGAATTAATATCTAATTCTAAAACTAAAAGTGTACCCTATCGTAATTTGCATTATTAAGATTAATGTTTTAAGAGGTTAAATGTAAGAAAGGACCATATGGTCCTAATTTCGCCTCAATAAAGAAGTGTTTCTTTCTTTCTTTCTTATCGTTGCATATGTTTTCATATAACTAGGGAAATAGTGTTTGGTATAAATACTCAATATTCACATGAGAATAGGCATATGTACTAGAACACTGCAATAAACACATTAATGTAACCACCATATAACAGAATATCACTTCTTTGTGTTGACTGCTCGTGACGATGCTCGACACTAATAATAATAATATCTTTATTGGAGTATTGTCCAAATTTAACATTGTATTGCAATTGTCAAATAATATCAGATAAAAATGCCATAATCTACGTAAACTCACCGACAGTCAAGCTTACATTAAATGTATTCTCCCCTACCACAGTCACACTCACTCCAGATCCAGCATTTTCAGAAATTCCAGCGGCTCATCATGGTCTCGTCGACCGAATAAAGTAATTGAGACACCAGAACATGCTTGAGACAAGTTTTGAACTAACTTTGACTGTTAGAAACTTTTATACTTTTAGGAAGCCTGTTAGTTTATCTAACGCCAACCTCTTGTGACAGATGTGATAACGATAGTCTGTGTTGCTGAGTTCGGAAATTGTCTCCACCTCTTGTTTCATAATGATCAACATCTCTGTTGCGAACTAAATTAAAACTTAATCGGCAGTATAGGGACAGCTCAAAATATTAGAAGTAGGGCAGAGTCACCAACCCCAGCTCTGTGAAAGATTTCCTGCGCGTCTTTATGTTTTAACTTATCAATGATTCTCACAAACTTTTTATAAAATTTGAAAACACGCTCCTTTTTGCTTTTTCCACAACTTCCCCACGGTCTCACCTAATATACAAAATGTGAGTGTTAGGCCATATTAGGTTATTTTAGGACTTCTGGAAAGTAGAATCTTGCTAGGCATACAAACCGAGGTAACTCTAGCACAGATGTTATCAATATGGTCATCCCATGGCAGTCTTTTATCAACTACACCACATCTCGAAAAACTTTGTGGAATTTGTTTCCTTTAAAGGACCTCATCAAGTACTGATCAGATACCGGGTACTTCCAGTTGAAAAAAACCCTCCATTATGACGCCGGCATATAGAAATAAAGAAACCGTTAATTCCCATATTCAGAAAAACAACAACTACAAAACTACCAATTGCCAACTCTAACATCCTTCCCCCACATAAAAGCTGTGTGCCAACAGCTACAATCACCATATCGCGGGTATTGCAACGAATATAACAAGCCTGGGCACCTCAGTTAGCGGCATATCTAAGCCTGGTGCCCGACTGCACAATATTGTGATGTATAAACAATAAAAGCAGGGGTCCGGATCCCGCAGCGAGTTGCTTATCGCCGGTATCAGTGTTTTAGCGACAACCGACCTTTATTATATTTACCGACCAGCGTAATATCGTAATCACTATCTGAAGAGTTACATTCAGGCCAGACCAGCTAACTGAGCTTGTCCTGATTACTCTACCGCACATGGTATGATCCTGATCATACCACCCCATCCATAATGAGATTGTGCTCGTGAATGCCTTCATTGAGGGGATTTTTGTACGTCACAACACCCGGGTGCTGAACCTTGACAGACTAAGCCAAAGATTCTTCACGAGGCACGGTGAACAACTGGCAATGCAGGACTAATGGCTGTTAGCTAGGATGATTGAGAGATATGAGTCATCCCTGGCACCTTCTCCTTCTGGACCTGAGAATCCTCCGTCACTACCACTCCTTGTGACAGCTTCCTCAATCACCGCCCGTAAATGAATACAGTGCCCCTGCCTTGACGTTTGCCGTGTGAAGCCGATTGCTGTACCTCAACAATTACTCAGTCATCGCCAACACTTCACATACGCGGAGGCCGGCCGTATGTCAAAGTGATAGTTTTAAAAGACAATCTCCTGAGTAAAAATAAAACTCAGTTTAACAACAACTCAGGAGTAACTCCAGGTCCAGTAACAAAAGAGGAAAACATTTTCCAAAATGTCACAAAATTCAAATTTTCCATCTAAAAAATTTAATGAATTTACTAAAATACACAAATTGCAGCAAACAAAATTGATGAACTGCGGTTTGACATAACTCTCCATTTTGCAAGCAACTCAACACAAGATCTTGACACCTCATCATTCATGGAATTGGATTCATGCATTCAGTCTTTCGCTGAAATAGATTTAAAAACTAGCCAGTCAAAATCCAATGTTATCAACTTCTGCCTACGGCCGCCTGATTATGTATTGTACCCTGCTGTCTTTTTGATTCGATCTTTTCTAGCTAACAAAGCCGTACTGTAATTTGATTCTGGGAGAAATTACAATTACAAAATTATAACTTTTACTCAATTACATTGGTCCTTGCTTTGCGTTTACTTAAAAGTAAATTACGAATGAACAAATTTTACTGAAGAAATGTCAAAACCTGACTTTTTAGAAGATAAATTCAATTTAACGATGCCAAACGAGAAAACATAAGTGCAACGATATATGGAACAATGATAGTTGCTGATTTACAAGACATTTAGCAAGATTTTATTCCAGACTTTTTATTTCTTATTTCAGTTATTTCAAACAGATAATTTCATTTTTAGAATATAATAACAATGAAAATGGAGTAACTATTTCGGAAATACAATATTGTCGTGAAAATGATACTGACCAAATGATAGAAACTAATATAAACGGTAATAATTAATATGTCTAAATATTTCTTACTTAATATTTAGAAGTCAGTGACCATTGCAATATATTACATGTAAAAATCTTCAAAATTTTTTAAATTAATAGAAAATATACAACTTTTTATATTAAAGTATTGAGTGTCTCATTATTTAAAAAAATAAACATTTAATAATTTAAGGTTCCTTTTTTAGAATATATATTCACAGCCCGTTGTAAGAAGTAGTCACTTTTGTCGGTTAGACCCGCAACTGCCTTTCCATTTTTTGTAAGGTCTTTGTACACAGAACACCCTTTGCAGTTAGCATAAGTTTCCGGTGTTGTATGTGGCTGGGGACGTATTTGAGTCATGAACTTGTCCACGTTTACCACAATGAAACGGGAGTTTGCTGTACGTTTTTATGTATCCATATTATTGAAAACGTACTAAACAATTTCTTTTTTTAGGCGTGAGAGGTCAACATTAATGCGAACATTAAGCAAATATTGCACTTCAAACATGTTTTTATAGACATATTAGGCTCAAGATCTATGTAGCACGTGAGTGGTTCTTTAACATTGAAAGGCATACTATTGACTATATTCCCACCTTTAAATGTCCATGTTTTCTACTTCAAGTGATTTTTTAATTCCAGTGATGTCAACAGAGCGATAGACATTTCTATGTCAAAATGAGGTAAAGTCGATAAAGAAGAGGATCAAAATGAACTCTTTGCATAATTTAAGAACCACAGACACGAAGACTACAAAATCAAGTGTAATCTAGCTGAAAGGGTGTTTTTATTGTGTTATCAGGTGCGCAATTGAGTGCACTGCGATGTTTTAGACACGAATCCAAAACACGGTGTAGCAAACCTAATTTGTAACACAAAACGTGGCTATGTTGGGAAGGGTTGATTCATTGTGAATGTTCAGCTATATATCAGACTATGGAGTTCAGCTCAATTACGTGGACTCCAGATTCTAGGAGTCAAATCTGTGACAGCGTCAGATTTCAGACGCTGCACTGAGCGGAAGGTGAAATACTCAGTAGCTGTACTCAACATTCACATTGAATCAACCCTTGTCACCATAGATACTCCATGTGTACGAATAGAAAGCACTCTTAATTGTTGTTATCAAAGTAGGCTACATGTACACTGCAGTTTGTTTGCTCATATTTATTACTCTTTCCAAAGCAACGTAAGACTTTACTAGGTCTACTTTGTTATTACAAAATCTACATTTTGAGTCCACTTCATCATAGTTTATTTTACATTACCAATCTTAAAGTCACATATATTTTTCGGTGCCTACGTTGAGGGTTAAGTAAGCGTCTAAATCAGTATTTATTAACTATAGAGATACTGTATTTATTATATACGGATTATTTTAGGATTTTGGAAGATTATTCTTAGGAAACGAGCAAAAACTGGGAAGTCCTCCGGAGGAAACAGCGATAATGCTCTTCTAATGAATTCATTGAAATTATAATAATTAAATTTATATCTTTTTAAAATAAAATACAGAATATTGAATTTTGTAGTAAAGTAAGACTGCTATTAAATCGTACGTTATAATTGTACAATAGACTATATTATTTTATAAGTAATTTTCTATAGCATGATAGTATACGAATAAAGTGTGTAAGCTTTCATAAAAACCGTTAAAATTTCTCATTTAATATTAAAGATGAGATTAAATAGCTATTGAATTATATATTTCCATCACTTATCATATGATAAAATATATTGACATTTCATTGGCCGTCTGCTTTATGTGGTGGCGGTCCTGCAACAAACGAGTAGTTTTATTCTGTAATCCGTATTCTGTTCTATAGTCTGGTCTGGTTTGTCAAATAATCGGAATTTTAATGGTGTGTTTTTCATCGGGTACAAAATTATAAAAATTGTGACGTGTACGAAATGTTGTAGCACTTACTACTTTGATTAGTGGTTAGGTTATTGTTATTTCTAGATAATTAACTTCAGCGATACAAATTCAACGAAAATGGAGAAGAGAAAATTATCGTAAGTACAGTTCAAATTTATTGAATCTGTTCATATTATTTCAAGCAAATTAGGTGACTTTACCGTTTAATACTCTAGGACGTTGATTTGTATGCTGATAATGGTAATACAAACAAGATTTGAGATCCTAAGTACATTAATATTGAATAATTTTAAATGCGGCACTATCTATCCAACCGACGGAATGGGAGAATGGATCAATGAATCATTTCATGAACCATACTTTCTTAATAGATGTAGAGCTACCATTATATTGTGGAGTAGATATCATTCTATGAAATTAATTGTATGCCTTTAGTGTAACTATTCATAGTTTTTTTTTAATCTAGTACTGAATGTGTGTTTAACAACAAACTTGTTGTGACAATATGTTACAAGTTATGTAATTTCTGATCCAAAGATGCCCAGGAATTAATTGTTTATTTTCATAATCATTGTTGTTTTACGTTTTTATCAACATGAATCTAAAATAAAAAGTTCTATAGCACTGTTCATTTAGGTCAATATAGTCAGGTTCAATTTCCATATAACTTTCAACAAGATATAGGCTAACTTTTAGTTATTTTGTTATGCTTCTTAGTATTAGGACTAGGCTACTTATTAGTAGTTCACCGGTGATCTTGATCTTCCATATTTCAATGATGTTTTAGCTGTTGTAGATCCCAATTATTTTAGTGGGCTACTTCGGTTGATATCTTTTTAATTATTTTCTCTATATATGATAAAATACTTTTTAATTATATTTTCAATAGGCTATGTACAGTCATAATTAAATATTTTGACGATTTTGAACAAAACAACTTAATCATAATTGTAAGGGGATTGTAGGCAGACGTAGTTGGGAAAAGTTGAGATTAATATTCCGAAAGCTAACCTCTACATCTGTTGTACTTATCTGTTTATAGATGTACTAACCTTTAACCCTCCAGTACGCGCGTGGCCCTCTGTAACACAAATAGGCGCATGGGCTACGTCTGTAGCCCATTGCTATTTTTTTTTTTTTTTATGAAAGTACCTTTAAATAGTTTTGTATTTTCTTTACCATGCAATTGATCTCACACTATTTTCGTATGATTTCATATCATTTTTGGTCAAATAAATTTTTAAATAGTTTACAAAAAAAATTTAACAGAAAAACCTTACTATGGCTAAATATTTTATAATAAATATTTAAAAACTTCATTGATTGAAAACTTGAAATTTTTCAGGACAACTAATAACTTTGACATAATATTAATTTGATAGATAATTTTATTATAAACACACAAACATAAATAATATACAGTAATTGTTCAGTTTATGATAGTAAACAATGCTTTAACCAAAACCTTACAATAATTGAGCAAGGCAATGCCTGTAAATAAAATGTCATAACTTTGTGAAAATAATTTTTATAATTCTAAGTGTACTGAAATTTACAATAATAAAACCACCTTTAATAAAAATAAACACACTTTAATAATTGTTAGTTTACCTAGCCCCTTCTTTTTATAAAATACTACATAATTATATGTGATAGGTTACACTAATGCAGTAGCCAAACCTTGATGATAGGCTAAAATATTTGTATGAGTATCATTTAGAAATATTGTATATCCATGTAACTATAACATGTAACACACCCAAAATTTTATATGAGTACCATAATTATACAATAACATAGAAACAAAAATCTTAAAAACATGTTGCACAAATAACTGAAGAGTGCTCACCACACATCTTGTGGCCACATTTTTCACAGTTTTTTCTCGTTGACTTGTCTCTTGCCCTTGGACAGATGTAGCAGCGGTCAACTCTGTTGTCCTGGTTATGTATAGGTTGTACCTGTGCGTTGTCTTCAAGTCCTAGGAGCGCCAGTCCTCTCTTCTTCATTTGCACAGGAATTGTCGCACTCTGCATTCTGTTGGCGATTTGCGGTTTGATCAGTTCCCAGGCAACATGTTGAATGAAGACTCTTCTCAGCATATATTTTTCTTCGGGATTGTTGAACTTATAATTGCAAAGGGCGTTTATTCCTGAGATGTTTATCAAGTCAAAAAACACCACCATTGGCCACCGTCGAGTGTTACGAGCAACATCGTACTTGGAACACATTTGATCTACAACATCAACACCTATTTTTGTCTTGTTGTAGAAACTTACAAACGGGCGGCGAGACTCTGCAATCACGTTATCTACTAGACCACTCGACTTTGACCTCTGTCTGAGGATGGGGAGGGGTTTGCGATAAGACAATTCCTGTTTTATATTGACGAAATATTGTTCTACGCTAATCTAGTAATCAGTAGAAGCAAAATGTCAAATAACGATTCATGTCTGGGTGTGGTCGGTATAATCCCAAAGTACCCTTTTTTCTGCTGCTGCCTAATGTCCCTGAAAGTAGTAGAATGCCAATAAAGGCACGAATCACAACCTCACTTGTGTTTCTGGCATCTCTATCACGATCAAATTTGACCCTCACAAGATCAATGTATGTGTTAGTAGAAGTAACTATTGTACTAATTACAGTGTTATCCATAAACAAATTGAAGCAGTCTAATTCGGAAGTTTTACCTCTAGCTTCTCCCTTTGGTCCAGGTAGGCGAATCACCAGATTGTCAGATCTTGTACGCACATTCCTGGGTTGTTGAGGAGTTTTCTTCCACTTCATAACATTTTTATGTTTGTCCAGCACCATGTACAGATTAGCCAATGGAATAGTATCATCAAGTTCAGAATCATCACTTGGTTCCAAACTCATGTTATCCTCGGTTTGGTTTATCTGTACGTCCTCAGTGTCAGAAAAGTGTTCCTCCACTTCAACATTATCTTCTTCGCCGTCATCACTGTCGTTTTCCACATAATCATCTTCGTCAGAACTATCAGCAGTCAACAAATCATGAATCAAAGCGTTGTCACACAAACGTTGACGTTTCGCCATTACGTAACGGGAATAGGCGCGCGGTATACAACTGTAGCCCACTACACTTTGTTTCGACTCAGCCCACGAACCAGGCCATGCACCCGCTGACTAATGCACTGACTGGGTGGCTGGGGAGCCAGTTTGAAGGTACCTAACCCCTCACCACCCCCACCGCGAGGGACAAAGAGCTACAGTGAAAACAATAGCCGTGGTCTACCCTGGTAGCCTGTGCGCCTACTGGAGGGTTAAACTGTAATGTAAATTGTTTATTCAGATATGGAGTGTAAGATACAAAATGTCACAACATGCCTTCTTTCTCCTTGAGACCAAAGTAAACTTCATTATATGTTCCTTCTTCCATAATGAATCGAAAAATTCTCGATGAGTCATACTTCATATTACCCAATCGTCCCCAAATAGGCCTAGACGCACGAATGGTTTTTGAATACTAAAACGTTCTTTTAGTTTTTGTTTTCATTGATTGTCGTAATAGCCTAACTTGTATTTTTTAAAGTCTGTTCTTTTTAACCCTTTTACTGCCGACGTGCGCGATTGCGCACGCTGCCGTTTGTGCGAAAATCGCCAACGTGCGCTATAAAAGCCGTCTCGTATTTGTTTTATACTGGTTTTCAATGTTGTCCAAATGCATCGAAATTCAGCTGTGTTATTCATTACTATATGGACAACACACAGAAAACAGGTTTTATAATCTATGGAAGCCATTTTTGTTACTGAACTTCTTTGGTTATAACTCGAGTTTGGTTTGATGAGGTTATGGTCGATCTCATTAGTTGTGAGTTCCACTTGTGTTGTTTCGTGTTTTACACTTTATTTGACATTTATATTTGTAAATCTACATATTTTTACGATTAATAAAATGAGTACTGGAGGGAAGAGGAAGAGAACCAGGACTGTCTGCAAAAACTGTAAAAAAGGTGTTCATCCCACAAGTTTTGGGGAACACAAGTGCTAATCAGCAGGCCTATGAACCTAAAAATGTATATATATTTTTGTAAATATTGATCAAAGTGTCTTTTAACTTTAATTTTCTATTATGTATTATATTTTCATATCAATGGACAGTGATTTATGTATTATAAAGTGATTTATGTATTATAAAGTGATTTATGTATTATAAAGCGATATAGTGTAAAGTTATGTATCAATAAACGTGTTATCTTGAAATTCGAGGATATTGCACCAATTTCAAAAATTCATCACAGCTTCAGTATTTTTCAAGGTATGTTCCTAAAACTTTTTGGGAATGTTTATATATAATTACTATACAATAAAAAATTATAATTATGGTGGTGGTTTAATATTTAAATATAGTTGTTAAAGTGCAAACTCAAAAAATAATTTTTATTTATTTAAAATTTTTGTTTCATGACATAATATATATATTTTTTAAGGACAGAAAATGTTTAAATTATTTTTTGTAGCAAATTACAACTTATAAGGAAAAAAACAAGATAAAGTTTATCAATTTATGATAAAAAATAATGAATCCATGATTTTTAAAAAAAAATCATTACATTTTAGTCAATTTCAGCCCGGCATTTTTCAACAAACTAAAAAAAAGGTGTCCGGCAGTAAAAGGGTTAATACTGTATAATTTATTTTATCCCCGATAAGGAAAACTCATCCAAAAATAGTGGCCTCTTGATATATAAGTACCCAAACAAAATGTTTCACAGATAAAATAGTAGAGAAACAATATAAAACTTATATTTATCAATGGTTTGGAACCTATTGAATACAGCTATCTGGTAATTTGGCCAAAATAATCTTGTACTATGTAAAATATTATCTAACTACAAAAGTCAAAATTAGAGACACTGACACTTTATGCACTTTTCGTACCGTCAAAATTAGTGATGTTGCGGCACTCAAAGGGTTTTAATATTGTCATCAAAAAATTCGTTTTAGATTTTAATTGATTTTACTTATAAAGTTTATTTTTTTCTCTGGTGTTTTTTAATAGTTCCTAGATATTTGTTGCTCTTGAAAATTTATTAAGATGTATTAGCTATCGTTTTTCAGACTTTAGTTACTCATTTGATGAATGTTTATATACTAATTTCGTACTTTGAAGATTTTATAAGGAAAAGACCATCATAGTAATATTTGAATATTCTATTAAAAATAATGTATTTTTTTCCACAGTTATAATTGTATACTTCCCACAAAGTTTCCTTTGATAACAGCTTTTGAACAGTTCTACATTTTCCTTAGAGAAGTTTATGTGTGTATCAATAATAAAATTATCTGCTTGAGATGAATGTTTTGCATTTAATAGCTCCAATAACTGTCATGATCCGATAACATGATAATGATACCACTTACTTTTGTTTGTTTTTTGTGAAATTGGTAAAAATATTAGCCATTTAGCAGAAGTAGAACCATTCAACTCTTGTAACTCTTGTTGGAAAATCAGTTAAGTAAGTAAAATAATTGTGGCTTTTTCAAACGTTTTTTAGTTTTAAATGTTCGTTACTACTGTCTTTTAGAATATTAATGTATACATCTTCTGCTAAAATTGACTTAAATTCTCATTTTCACGCACATTGAATTAAAATGCTAATTCTATCCAGAATAATAATTACGTCGGAAGTTGGAGTTGGTTATAATACTGTTAAAATACATTTTACATTATTTAGGATAAACACAGCAATGCAAAACTTAAACACCTAGGTACTTTGGGATTATGAGGAACACCAGTATGAGGAACACAAAAATATAAATTTATAGAAACAAACATTATAGAACGAAACAACAACTCTTCAATTACAAAATTACAAACTTACAACGATTATCAACTGTTAATGGGTTTCCTGTGACACCCAGAATGCAGCAATATCAAGGATGAGTGAGTATAGTGGATTTCCACCTTCAGCCGCAACTGCCGACCGCCACATGTATTCAGCTAGGTATGAGTCAAGATGGTGTCTTGCTGTTCCTCGTTGTTTTTTATTACGCCATTTAGCTGAACCCCACATTCGCTCAACCTGATGAGTATTAGCACCAGTTTCCGGGTCGACAAAATTGTATCGATGGTTAACGGTGAAATGTTCAAAACCTGCTGCTTCTAATTCGGGCCGTTTTGTAACCTCTCCAACAGTCCGAAACAATTGTACTTCCTGGTTCAACGTGGAGTTGAATTTGTTCCATATCAAGGTTTTATACAGAAATACAACAAAGCGACGTACTTGACAGACACTGTGGCACGAAAGTACAACAATGCGGTGCACCAGCTGAACAGGCGGCGAGACTCAGCAGTCACGTTATCTACTAGACCGCTCAACTTTGATCTCTGTCTGAGGATGGGGACGGGTTTGCGATAAGACAATTCCTGTTTTATATTGACGAAATATTGTTCTACGCTAATCTAGTAATCAGTAGAAGCAAAATGTCATAATAACGATTCATGTCTGGGTGTGGTCGGTATAATCCCAAAGTACCAACACCTATTCATATAGCTCACTTGCTTCATTCATTACTAAAGGTTGTGCTTGTAAATTTTTTGACATCAGAATAATAACTCCCTCTTTTAGTGACTGAAACGTTATGATAGTAGGTTTATAGACCCTTAAAACATTATAGACCCAATGTAGAACTATAATGTTACTTTTTAATATTTTAAAATTTTTCATTGGAGAATATTGTAATTAAAAGTACTATAGTGTTTTGGCTGTGAGAGTTGTGAAAAGTGGGCTTTTCTGAGTGGGCTTTCGTGACCAAAGAGTGAACTATGTTTTTTGTTTCAAGGCTCAGATGTAATAATTATATAGATTGTGTGATCATAGAATGCAATAATAGTTTTCCTTCGACTCCCACAGTTCATAATGAATGCATGTGCAATGACTTTCCTAGGCTTGGTGGCATCCGAGGGAAGCATAGTCTCACCGTTGTCAGAAGTTGTTACATCTGCAGTCTCACAACTCTTCTCTCTCCTTCTAAGAGTCGTTTGCGTACCATTGAGTCATGAATGTTTACTACAGCCATTTCTAATTCTTGTTGGAGGTCATAACTTCTTTTTCTGGGATGAAGTTTGCTATCAGAAGAAAGGCTTCATCTTGAGGAATAGTCTTGCATTTTCTTCCACATTTTTCTTTCCACTGCACTGACTCTGTTTTCTTTTTTTTGTTTAACTATTTAGTTTACAGCACCCAAACTTACACAACACTCCTTTGCAATGTCTCTCTGAGTCATTGGTGTATACTTACTAAGTTTTATGATCCTTTCTCTTTAACTAGGTGTGATATCCATATTAATAAAAAGCTAAACCTGATTGCACAGTTTTCACAAATTCAATGAAAATAACACAAACTTGCATATATAACGAAATATGATACCAATGTACCACAAAGCACATGTTTAGAATAATATGTCATTAAGGTTTTTAGGTTATGTCGTTTTCTTGAACAAATCCGCTGACAATATGCACAGTATATGAAATATATGCCAATATATGAAAACTGAATTTCGATCTCTGTTCACATTAATTCACACAATACTGTAAATATAATAATAAGGTTATATGATATCTGCTTTCAGTCAGATTGTAAAAATAGGTTAAATGATCATGTATGTACGAGGGCTGTTTTTTAAGTAAGGACCGTTCTCCTGTACACGGTAGTAGTTCGCGTTCCTGCCGTAACGAGCGTGCGCCCCGCCTCCCGGCATTCCTAGCGAACAACTTCATGTCAGTTGCAGCTCTGTAGCTAACCTGTATGCATTACTGGGGATCTTTAAAATGTTTAAGATTATCGAATCACCCGCCGCGTGTGAGATTCGGTCAGTGATACGATTTTTGACTGCAAGAAACATGTCGGCTGCTGACATTCACCGTCAGGTTTGTGAGGTGTATGGTGCCAAGGCAATGAGTGAAGGTAAAGTGCGGAAATGGGTCCGAGAATTTAAAGATGGCCGCGAAAATGTCCACGATGAAGATCGCTCAGGCCGGCTATCTGTGATCACGGGAGATTTGGTTACTGCAGTTGACGCAAAAATTCATGAGGACCGACGGTTCACAATAACCACTCTCTTTATAGAATTTCCTCAAGTGTCCAGGTCAGTACTGTACAAAATTGTGTTAGAAAACCTAAACTTTAAAAAATTGTGCTCAAGATGGGTACCCAAACTCCTCACTGAGGATGACAAAAAAAGAGATTAAGCAGTTCTTTGACTTTCTTGACCCGCTACGACGAGGAAGGAGACGACATGTTGAGTCGAATTGTCACAGGAGATGAAACATGGGTATCCCATATCACTCCTGAATCAAAGCAACAGTCCATGGAATGGCGGCACACAACATCTCCAGTCAAAGTCAAAGCCAAGCAAACGCTGTCACGGCGCAAAATTATGGCAACTGTGTTCTGGGACAGGCGCAGTGTTTTGCTAGTGGACTTTATGCCGCAACGAATGACGATTAACTCAGAAGCCTACTGCGCAACCCTGGCCAGTCTCCGACGCGCCATTCAGAACAAAAGACGCAGCATGCTGACAAAGGGAATTCTGCTCCTCCACGACAATGCAAGGTCTCACACCGCTGCTCGGACACAGGAAATGATCGATTCTTTTGGCTGGGAAGTTTTGAATCATCCGCCGTACAGCCCCGACCTTGCTCCGAGCGATTTCCACCTTTTTCGGTACTTGAAAAATCATCTTGGCGGGAAGCGCTACAATGACGACGAAGAAGTCAAGACGGCCGTGAACTCCTGGTTGTCAGAGCAGGCGGCAAATTTCTTTGAAGAGAGATTTCAAAACTTAGTTTTAAGATATGATAAGTGCCTTAACAAACAAGGCAACTATGTAGAAAAATAAAAAAAAGTTTGTAGATTCTGAAAATAAATGTATTTTGAAAAAAAATAATTGTTGTTTATTTAAAAAAAAAAAAAAACGGCCCTTACTTAAAAAACAGCCCTCGTATATACAAGTAGATTTTAGCCGTGTTATTATTACACCTCCTATTTCATCTTAGAATTGCAGTCTCCTCTCCCTCAGCTTACAACTGCAACACCTGGGGGTAATTGTAGTCATGCTCAGGTTTATCCCCTCCCCAGCCCTCAAATGGCCCTGAATGCATGATGGAAAAGTCATAACAATACTTTTGTATTGTAGGACTCTGATGCTAATTTTTAAAACTTCTTATTTCATGATATTTATGTTTTGAGAAATTGGCTAGATGCTAAGGTACTAATGACAGTTTATTATGGGTTGATTTACCCACATTTGTGTTAAGACGTGAATTATAGGTTACCTACACAGAAACCAAAGTTTTTAGAGCATTCTAGCTTCAAGAGAGTCATCCAAACCAACATTAAAAATATATGCAATTGTTTATTTTACCTTTCATCTATAGTTGTATTTCTAAAGCCAACCTATATATACATACATGTTCGTCTGTACTGATCTTATAAAAAAGGTAAATAGGGAATCGCAGCCCTTTGGTTTAAAACCTTGCAAAAGTAATATAACCACCAAAAGTATATCCTATCAAAGGAAATATCAGCTGTGACACTAAAAACCTATAAGTAATAATACAATAGAAACAAGGTATGTTGATGTGTGAGGTTGAGAGTTTGTTAGTTAGTGTGTTAGTCCTTCTCCGTAGACTAATGGTTATAGTCTCGGCTCTCTAACCGAGAGATCACGGATTCAAATCCCAGGGAGGTCCAAAAATGTAATAATAACAAAAACCAGTGCACTTTGTAGTCAGCATAGCTGACGCTGAGGCTTTTATGAGTTTAGTGCCTATTACATTGCAGGTTATTCTGCTTAGTATCTGTTGAAGGTGGAATATCCAGTTTATAATTGCAGGAGTAGTCCATTACCGACTCAAAACCATTAAATATAAATGCTATTTTAAAATAATTATTGATTTATATTCTAACAACTTAAGTATTAATTATTCTTAATTGAACAAATGCATGAAATACAATAATCCATGCAAATCACAAATGATTACACCAAGATTATGTCATAAATTCTTACAAAGTTTTGATGGTTTCCAAAGTTAGTTTTGAAAACTTGACATTTGATAAAACTTGTGAAACAAGTAACAGGTTTACACATTTTTATACTGTAATATTTTGTTTAATGTAACCAATATATACCTCTCTCTATTGCAAGCTTTTATATCCTGAGATTCGTCTGTGTCACAAAAAATTTTTTAATTACTGCAGTTTGTCATAAATTTCCATCGTTTAAGAACAGTTTTCGGAACATTGTGGCCATTTATTTGGGTAACCAGAAAGTTCTGCAGTACAACTTAAATAAATTTCGCCTCAGTAGAAAGTGAAAACGTATTATCTGGAGTTCCAAAGTAAATATTCTAACCTGCAGATGATAATTCCTTATAAAGTTTAATCTCATTGTTGTTTTAAACAATTAGATAAGCAGATAAGATTATCTAAACATAACATAGCTACTGAGGAATGGGTTGATTTGATGTACGAATGTTGAGTTCAGCTCCATTTCACCTTCCGCTTAATGCATCGAATCTGAAATCTGACATCAACAATTCTTATTAAAACATAAGTGGTACAATGAAAGTTAATAGTACGAGTATAATATAAATACCTAGATCCTGAAAATGCCCATTTTTATTACAATCCATTGCCATGTAATCTTTGTTATAAGATGACGTTTTAACACTTAGCACTTTGATAGCACTTTCAAATTGGTAATTTTACACAGTAAAGCACAGCCCTTTCTATTTTTAAATGTATAATTAAGGTGTATTTTTTAAAACTATAGAGAGAGAAATAGGTTTTCACTGCTTGTATATTTTCTAGATTTTATTCTCTTTATGGGAAGAATGATGGGTCATTCCATATCACATCATCCAGGCCACCCACCATCCCAGATTTTGCTGAAAATTTTAGGTTATGATCTTCCTACTAAGATATAAAAATATTCCAACTTTCAACTCTTTATCTCAAACGGTTATTGTTTTATAGCATTTTAAAGTTTTGAAAAAAATTGGCGTATTCTCTCTCTCTGAGATATAGAATGGTGAATGTTCTCGGATCAAAAATAATCTGAATCTTAGGCATTTCTGGTATATAAATCACTTGAAAAAAAGTATTGTTAAGATGCTGATTATAGAAAAAATATTACAATACTCTATCTTCATTCAATTAATAAATAAAAAATATTTTTTGAATTCTTCCTCATTTTTGTGTGCAAAAATGGTATTAAAAAAAATTAATATCTCTTAAAGACAGAATGATAATCAAGTCAATTTTTTAAAGTGATCTACACAAAATGATGTATCTGAAGAACTAATAAAACTTGTGACTTTGTTATAGTTTTATTTTATAATAATTTTAGTTTTAAGTATTTTTCTTAGCTTATTGAAAAATGTACTGTTAAACATAAGATTTCAAGTATGTTCCCTTTGTTAAACTGAAATAAATTTTAAAGCATTTTTGTTGCACAGCAAGTTACTAAACAATTAATAATATCATATTAATTAATTATTAATCAAATTAATAATATGAATGAATTTTCAAAGCATATTAAAATATTGTACTTAAGTTGATACCACAGTACTTTATGTGCTGTTGAGGTATAGCTTAAAACTGAAAACCAAATTCTTCTGGGAACTCAAAATATATACTATTTATTAATTATACTGTATTTATTATTATTTATTACATGGCAACCACAATTTACTACTGCCTACTACTACTACTGCCTCTGAGTTGAGAGGAACGTTAGCTTGTGTTTACGACGAATATTGGTTTTTTGGACTAGTAACTTCAAAAGATGAAGAAGAGTGTGATGTAGAAATTACATTTATGCACCTATTTGAACCCTCTACTTCATATCACTGGCCATAACAAAAAGACAACATTTGCTTTTTCCCGTTGCAGAACATTGTAAGTGTGGTTGACCCCCCCCCCCCCCAACAACCAAAGGCACGGGAAGACTTTACTACTTTCCACAGACTGTTGTACCAAAAGTTCATCTAAAATTCAAAAATTTTTAAGAAGAGGAATCAATGCTAGATACAAATTAGTTGAATGATTCATTTTTATCAAAGCACTTGTAATAAACTAATAAATAGCTATACGGTACTTAAAAATGAACTGTACATTTGTTTCTATAAATAGTTAATTTGATGATATATATATATATATATATAATTCATATATATGAATAATAGATATATATTTCGTAATATGACTTTTAATTTTATTATGTTAAGTTTATATTTTCTATGTAAATTGCTTACTGTAATTTCTTTGGTTTTAACTTGTTTTAAATAAAATAAACTGTATTTTTACAAATCAGTTATTTAAGGATGAAATTTTAAATTGATTTTAATATATTAAAACAAGCTAAGTTATGCTAAATTTTATTGTTTACAAATCTAGGCAGTTTATTACAGATAAATTCTTTTAGTTTTGACAAAGGGAACATACTTGAAATCTTATGTTTAACAGTATATCTTTCAATAAGCCAAGAAAAATACTTCACATTAATTCTATAAAATAAAGCAATAAAAAAGCCACAAGTTTTACTGGTTCTTCAGATAGATAATTATGTGTAGATCACTTAAAGAGATTGACTTGATTATCATTCTGCCTCTAGGAGATATTAATTTTTTTTTATTTTCAAAATACCATTTCACCCAATAATGCAGGAAATATATCAAAAAATATTTTTTATTTATTAATTGAATGAAGATAGAGTAATGTAATATTTTTTCTATTATCAGCATAGTTAATTTGACAATACTGATTTTTTTTAAAAAGATTTAAACCAGAAATGCCTAAGATACAGATTATTTTTGATCTGACAATATTCACAGTTATAAGTCTCATATAGAGCGAAAACACCCATTATTCAATACTTAAAAATGCTATAAAACAATAACCGTTTGAGATAAAGAGTTGAAACTTGGAATGTTTCCAGGTCTGAGTAGGAATGTTCATATCTGAAACTTTACCTCCAAGTTTCATCAAAATCTGAGATAGTTGGTGACAATTTTAATTTTTTGTGGATGATTTTATGTGGAATGACCCTGAAAGTTTTACTGTCTAATTCAACTATCAACAATTTCTCTACAAGAAATCAAACATATTTTTCCATAGGGGTGTCTGCAATGTGTTGAAAATATTACTTTTTGAAGATCAATAATAAATATTACTTTTAGAAACATGGTTTTATACAAGAATTTAATAGTACATATCACACATTTTAACTAGTCACAGTGGAAAAAGTAGGAGAGATAATATCTCGATGTATACTGAATATGTAGTAGGAATCTTTTTACCCCAAGATAGCAGATTCAGCTCCGCCCCCTGCTGAGCTTATACCACAAGTCTGTTACTTTCTGGACAACCCTTGTATCACTTGTTTTGAGTTTTTTAATTTTGTAATAATCATTTTCATTATATACTTTCTTAATTTTGTCTAAATATTCCCTTATTTTATTCCAACTACTTGTGTTAAATCTGATTTCACCAAGACATACAAAACTACCATCTATGTTCCATATTGTTACTTCTTGGTCTGAAAAGAAAATGTACATTCCAAATTTGAAGCCCTAATTTCAGCAGTTGAGAAGAGTTTTTGTTTTAAATTGTTTAGTTTTCTCTGGTTAGGTTATGAAATTGTTTGGACCTGTTTCTAAGTTGATACCATATAGTTCAACAGTAAAATGTTAATGAAACAGTGATATTGTATATAGCAAGCTCAATACCCAGGTAATAAAATTTCTCACAATACATAACATTTAAAACTGTATTATTTAATATGTTATTACATTTTTTATGTATAATTGTGTTACAGGACATCTGGTGACTCTCTGTACTTAATCCTCGGTTTACCAAAGACAGCCACAGCAGAGGATATAAAGAAAACTTACAGGAAACTTGCATTAAAATATCATCCGGATAAAAATCCTAATAATCCAGAAGCAGCAGAGAAGGTAACCTAAAACTCTTTTTTTATTGAGCATAAAATATTTTGTTAAAGCAAATAATTAAAACAGACACGTTCATAGATTAAGTTTATTATTTGTTAAATTTCAAGAGAATATGATATTTTCAAAATTGTTCTTATGGACATTTCAATATCATTTCCAATTTATTAAATGATTGATGTTTTCATCTTCAAGGACTCATTTTCATAATAAGTGATTGTAAATGTATCAAGATTTTGGGTTTAGGTAGCCAAAAATAATTTTGCTACGTTCTTTTAGAAAATACCTCATATGTAAAATTCAGATAGCTAGAACTTTAGTTATACATGTTTTTCAAATGGTCAAACTAGTTTTGTATAAGGAATATTCTTTATTAAAAGGCTAGATATCTTTTATAGTTTCTGAGACAGCATTACATAAAACAAACAGTACATAAAAATTAATGTTGTTAAGTATAGACCTCCCTTAAAATTTTTTATGCCATATGACTTGAACACTGGACTGATTCTCATCTAGTGTTGCCACCTTAACACAAGATTCATTGAAAAGCCTAGCCATGATTTGCATGTAGGATATAAGTTTCTCATACACCCTTGACTAAAGTCATAGTTCACAATTTCGGTTAAAAGAGCTGTGATAACTCCATAGTTGATGATTCAACATTGTTCCAGAATCCATTCAGCGCTTCCATTGAAAAAAAAAGAAATATACTCATTAGACCAACCTTTAATAGAGCATACATATTCATCTGGTCCCCCTTTAGTCAAAAGTGGAGACATTCTCTTTCGTAAGAAGCTAGTCGTAGGTACACCATGTGTCATCTGCGTTAAAGTATGATGATGAACTGCTTTTTGTCTTTCTGAGTATGTTGCTCATGCTTGACAGATTAAGTGTAAGAAAGGGCCATGAGGCCCTAACTTTGCCTGTTTAAATAAACAATATTTCATTTCATTTCACATCTGATTTGTTTTACTCTATTCCAAGAGCAGAGAGCCAATATGCAGTTTTTTGTGAAATAAATAGACAAATTTTCCTTTGAAAGTAATCGATTGTCAGCTGCGCTAGTATTGGCAGAGGTCATTGAAATAAATTAAAATATGAAACAATTCCTTTTTCACAAATTATATTTTTCTCTATTTGACATACTTGAAACCAACTCACAGACTGGTAAATAAATGTTAAATCAGCGTCAGTTAACCGTACACAGAGTAACTAAAAGTAGTGGTTTTCATTCCCTTTATCTTGTTGCCTGATGGTGATATAATTATACATAATTTATATATCTGATGATATTGGTTGTGTGTAAAGCTAAAAAATGTAATTTCATAAAAATTTATTGTTTGATATTTTAAACCCTTTTGTTAACTACCCATTTGAACCTCAACCAAAACTAGTGTGGTGGATAATCAGTTTCTTTATTGGAATAATTCCTGTATTGATAAAAAATCAAGTTGCATACTTATACAATCCAAGTTAGCTGTTCATTTCAGGGCCAGAATTTGCTCTGGTTTTTGAACAATTTAAACCTTAGATTTTCTGAATATGTATCGATAGGTTTTTGTCGGAATTCTATAACTGGTTGAATCAGATATCCTTTGAATGATCTTGGTGTTTCTTTCTTATAACAATGCTAGTCAATACTAGCAGTTAGTAAAAAGAACACTTTTCCAATATTTGTTTTCGAAAGGCCTTGACCAAAAAATAAAATAATATTAAAAAGATGTTGTTTTTACCAACTACTAGTTATAAATTATTTCCAACTATTCTAAGAATCATCAATGTTAGTCAATATTTTTCTTCTAACCTAACTGTCCAAATAAATTAGTCATGATTTTATTAGACCCCTCCTGAACGCTCAAAACAAATTCAATGAAGTTGTATACATGAAGTTCCACTCAATACTCTTTCCATCGTGATGTTGTAGCATTTCCTTTACCTGTTTATCAGGAAAAGTAGGTGTTTCCTTGCTTTCAATCTCATTCATAAAGTAGTCTTACCTTGCTGAAACAAGAAGATATAAATTATGTTAAAAATCTGAAAAATATTAGTCAGTTGGCTGATGTTAGAATGACAATGGGAAGTGGTGGATTAAGCCATGGTTCTAGTTGTGTCTGTAGACCGCAACACCAACTGAACTTAAGAATTACGTAATTCGAAATATTAACAAGTCTGTGTGCTCACATGTGTGATTCTCCTACTATCCTTCGTGTCTTTTGTCATATTTCCTGTTTATTGCAGTATTTTCTACGCTCCTAAATTTCAATTTATTACATTTTTAGAGTTTATTTGATTTTGTGTTTATCTGTTTCAGTTCAAAGATGTTAACCGAGCACATGCCATCTTGAGCGATCTCACTAAGAGGAACATTTATGATAACTACGGCTCCCTTGGTCTCTATATAGCCGAACAGTTTGGCGAAGAAAATGTCAATGCTTACTTCTTGGTCACGTCCGGCTGGTGCAAGGTAATTTATTGCCCTTAATTAATTTCTTTTTTGTTTTGTTGTATCAGGTATACCGTAAGTTGAATAAAGTATTAGTTAGATGATTAGATGTTGAAATCAAATAGATAAATTTAAATCAGAATAAATACGACTAACAGACAGTGTAAATTTGCAAACTGAAAGTACTCTGAAATTAATCTCAGCTAATATCTTGCTTTTTAGAGTTATTACAGTGTTTATCCTGAAATTTATTGTTTATATTAAGTTCACTGAGGACGTTTTAGTGTAAAGCTTTCATTCACCAAATATAAATTAAAAAATCTAATGTTATCTTATAATAAAAATGGATACAGTTTAATTTATATCAGGTACATTTTATTTACAAAATCAGCCTATTGCAATTGTCTTCAAGGTAACCCTTACTGAACAGCACGGTCACACCAAGGTTGCAGACTGCTCGCATTAGTTTTGCTATAGTTTGTCCTCACAATTTGTATGGCCAGTACAGATGACCATGCTACTTTCATTGGCAGCTCGGTGACCATATTTGTTGTTTGCCTCCCCAGATCAGAATTATTTTTCAATTTTCTCCTCATTATTGGCTTAGTAATTTAAGTGTTGAAAGAAGAAATGAAAGATAATTTAAAATTTATTTTTAATGAATTAAAAAAGATCCATCTTTCTAATACAAAGATAAACATGCATTTGGGAAATTTAACTCTTATAATTATATTTTTAACAGAGATATGCAATAAAATGTTATAAAGTAGAATTTTATAGTTATTTTATAATCAGACATGAACTATTTAAAATTTTTCTCAGTCTTTACACTTTTACAAAATAAAACTTTTAAAAATACATACCTATGTGTAGTCAAGAATAGTTGGCACACGTATTCTAGTCAAATTTTCTAGGTTTCTATCCCTTCTATCACTTTAATGTATAGGCCCACTACGCGTCATTCGTCTTATGTGCACAGTCAATGTTTAGAGGAGAATTATAGGCTAATTTAAAATTTACTGCTTTACTTAAAGATTGCTTTAAAATAAAGCTGCTCGATAGATTTCAGAACTCACCTTTCATTATGAAACAAAGAGAATATTATAGGTTTCAGAACTCACCATTCACTATGAAACAAAGAGAATATTATAGGTTTCAGAACTCACCATTCACTATGAAACAAAGAGAATATTATTAAATAACTGCTGTGTTTAGTGACCAGTGGTGCTGGCCATAAGAGCTATGGACGTATTATATCTTGGCCTGTACAGCTGAACATACGAGCTGAGATAACATTACAGCAAACATTAATCCGCACTTCCAACAAAATGGTAGTGGCCAGTAGAGCGGGCCATACAAGCTCTAAGGACAAATTATAAATACTGCCTTCGAGTGCATAGGGTTCAAGACATTTTTTAAGACATGTCTAAGTGACAAATAAACACATATATTTTATTGTGGTAATTCTTAGCAATTATCAGATAAACTTTTCTTGAATATTTTATACGACAATCAGGCAGTCCTTAGAAAGTAAAAAACATGAAAATAAAATGTTGGAAAGCTACTGTTAGCAATTTTGAGCGATAAGGCTTCATTGTCAACATGAGCTGATTCAAAACATTGCATGTATTCTAACGGTAAATAGTATATTGAACATCCCAGAAGATATCATAAAATAAACAGATTCCATAAAAATATTAATAACCCAATGTAATTCAGTTGAATACATCAGTCACCTAAATTTATGGAATTCAGCCTAAAAGTGCCCAATT
The DNA here is from genome assembly GCF_021130785.1 of Homalodisca vitripennis. Lineage (NCBI taxonomy): Eukaryota > Metazoa > Arthropoda > Insecta > Hemiptera > Cicadellidae > Homalodisca > Homalodisca vitripennis. The sequence goes on from NC_060207.1 coordinate 66,034,576, forward strand.
AAAAATTTTTAGGGTTGTTTTAATACTTAAATCTGATTTAAATTTATCCAAATATTTATTATTATATATAATATATATTATTATAGTCAAACAAGAGTAGTGTAGGTTGTATCTGACAATGTCATCTGTTTTATAGCTGTGCTATATTATCATGAAACGTTTGTGACAATAAAGATTTATTATTATTATTATTATATATAGTAGAAAAATGTTAATTTTCCAGTCTGGTATTATGTAAAACATCCAATAAAAGTTTAATTTTTCATCATGTATCATAGAACAAGTTAAAAATTTGTTCACATAAAAATAAATATGGGTAGCAGATAGTTTGTCCATTATTCACTCAATTTAAAAATAGAAATATTTAATTTGACTTTGTAGCAATCTACAGGAGTGTGTAAAAAGTAATGAAATGTTGAAATAATGCACTACAGAATCCTGTAAGAATAACAATTAAAATAATGTTATCAACAGTGTTGTTTTAGTACAACATTTTGTTTAAAGATTCTTATTAAACTGTTATATAAATGTACTTGTGGTTACAACAAGTAGATTAGATCAAGTATATTGTACCAGTTGTAAAAAAACTAAATTAATTAAACTCAATATGGCTATACTTTTATTGTAAATATGATTCACTCTGTGAATATCAACACAAGGTCAAAGATAAGGTCTTGATATGACACACTAAATTGAAGTAAACACCATGAATATGATTCATTCCTAAAAGGGATTTTCTTTAATATTGGATTGATTTGTGTTAATTTATTTAAATATTTCTTGTAAAACCAATCATATATGTTAAAAATAATGTGATTATTAAAAAATAGCTTCTATAATTCTGTAGATGGTATTGAAAACTCTGTATTTTTTTAATTTTGAACCCTAGATCAACAGTAAAGGGAACCAGTCTCATCTAAAAAAAATAATAGAGACATTCAGATTACTGATCATTTTAAGGGATTTTACAAAAATTCATAAACTAAGAAGTTATTATTTGCACCCAAAATATATGAAAAAAGTAAGACTTGTTATTTTTTTTTAAGTATTTGTTCTTTGTTTAATAGTAATAATTAAGGGCGTTAATTTGAAAGGATAACAGGATTTTGGACATTTGCCATCATTACTTATTACAAGAATCTTTAAATTTAACCTCTTATTCAAATGCGAAAAACTTAATACATAAAGTTAAGCAATCACATATCTATCAATAGATGGCAATGAACCTGCTAAATTCAAAAAGTTTGACATCAGAACAAGTTGTACGCCAATAATAATTCATCATAAACCTGAGGGCAGTAGCAGTGAGAAAATGCAAAAATTAATGTCAGCACATTCAATAGAATGTGGCACATTTGAATGGTTAAAACAGGTGTGATGGTTTGAAGCAGTGAGTAGATGTGCAAACCATAAAATTGCACTGTATAGGTTTACTATACAAAATACTCTGTACCTACCAGAGAAGGTTATAGACTGAGGAAAAATTCAATATCAGTTTATTCCACATGCATATTTATATGTGGTACATTTGAGTTAATAAACCAGATGTAATGGTCCTACGTTTTATTCTATATCTCAACTTCATGTTGTATATGTCTAATAAACAATTAAATTTGTCAAAATACAAATTCTTCATTACATGAAAATGCATTGAGCATATCATTTTACTGTCCAAATGTGCTATAAGGTTTCAAAAATCTGATGAATAAGTCATTAAAAAAATGGAGAGATTCTGAAAAGCTGGAAATAAATTTAAGTTTTAGTTGCCAATCAAGTAAATCACTTCCTACCTACAGTAAATGCCCCTAAAAGTGTCCAGCAGTTTAAAACTATCTTGAATTTACCAGACATTTCAAAAATATTAGAACAGCTAGTATTGTACCAAATTATTCTTTTATGAATAAGAAACAAAATATGCCAAAGTTCCTATCTAAATTCAGGAAGAGTCATAGCACAGCTCTCTTAAATTTATTTAGTGATCTATTGGATGAGAAAGACAAGGGATTGTGCAGCTTACTGGTTATGTTGGATATGATGAGACAATGAGAATATCTCTTCTTTTACCTAGATTACACTACAGGGTGAGGCAGACCACTTGTCCGTGATGTATACCGACTGAATCGAAAAACCTACCTTCTTTGTTTTAATAAAAAAAAACAAAAACATTTTGATCCCAAAATGGCACTTCTGCGTAGTTAGCATGATTTTTTTAAAGATATTTTCAAATATAAAGCTAGGTTGAGCCATAACCTCATTTTAAAGGTCTCTTATCATTTGGAAAAAATATTTGTATTTATTTGGTTTCTTGTATACAGGATGGTCTAAAATGTCAAAGTTGTACAGCTTTACAGTTTTTTCTGTTACATCATTAACAATTTTAACAAATCCCAATTTTTATCAAAGATTAGCAAAGAAAAACTCTTTCTAAAAATGTTACAATTTTCACGTTTTAGCACATTTCCAATTTTTGATATAATCCAAATTTAGGGTATGTCAAACACGTAACAAATAAAATAAAAATACCAAGGTTTGATTTTTATTACACCTATAAATAGCCCTCTTAAAAATGAAACTTTTCTATTTAAAGTTTGGTTTTATCTTGGATGGTTCAGAAATGGCGGCAAAATACTAATTTTCATGACATTTTGTTGTGTTTAGTACGCTGTTGTGTTCTCATACCTTTGCCTTAGTGTATTCAAAAGTGTATACCACTTGTTTTTAAAACACTTTCTGTGTGACCTTTACATTTGAAGATCTTTAAAAAAATTGCCTTATCCTCCAATAGTGCCATTTTGGGGTGATTTTGGGTGTTAAAAATTATTTTCCCAAAATGTTTGGGATCAAAATATAGGTTTTTTAAAAGCTTTTTCATCGATTTTGTTTATCTCTTTAGACGAACTTGACTCTAGATTCCAGAAGTCAAGTCTGTGACAGTGGATTCCAGACGCTACACTAAGAGGAAGATTAACAGGAGCTGAATTCAACATTTGCATTGAATAACCTTTCCCACCATAGCTACTTAAAAAAATATATAATTTTGAACATTTTTATACTTTAGCCATAAAATTAAACTTCATCATAATGCAGATGAAAATGTAAAAACAAAACCTCGCAAGAACGTTTTAAATACTTGGAGTTTCTCTTTTGCGTGGGCTAAAACTCCTTGGTAGGCTACTAGTTAAATACCACTTTTACCTCCAGGTCGGTGTCTAATTGTTGCGTAACGAGCTACATCTTCATTGCTGGAATGAGGTAGTAGTTGCTTGGGACCAAATCTGGGCTGTACGGCAGATGATTAAAAATGTTTCACCCAAGAGCACTTGGGCTTTGTGTGGACGAGCATTGTCATGGAGAAATAAAACTTTCTTGCTGAGTTTTCCCCAACTCTTGTTTTGTGAGTGTTTGGTAATACCTCTCTCAGTTGACAGTTTGGCCACATTCAAGAAAATCAACAGGTCATTCCCTGAGCGTCCCAAAACATAGGAGCCACGATTTTTCTTGCGGACAGTGTTTTCAGACATTTCTTTGATTTCTTGGACAAATGCGTGTGTTCATTTCATTGACTCCCATTTTGTTTTACAGTTGATGTGCTCTACCTAAGTCTCGTTGCCGGTTACGATATGATCTTTGACTTGGTTTCTACTTTGTCCTAGTATTCCAAAAATGTCAGTGCTGCAGCAATTCTCCATTTTTTTGTCTTTTATTAGAATTTTGGAACCCACCTGACACAAAATTTGTAGTAACCAAGTTTACCAACTACAATTTCATGAAATAATCTCCGTGAAATTTGGGGGAAATTTTTTTATCATAAAAAACAATTTTCACGGATTGTTTTGTTGAATTTGCCACCAGTTCATCTCTCACAAGACAAGGGCTACCACTGCGATGCGTCTCGTAAACGTCAGTTCGTCCATTTTTAAAATCAATGCAACACTGCCACACTAGGCTTAATCTCATTGTTCCATGACCATTCGCATTATAAATCTGGTGATAAATGTCAATGATTTTTTATTTTTCACCCACAAAAACGGGATTTGCAGTGCTCATTTCAACACTATATACAAAGTACAATAGGCATGATGCACAAACTACCACAGCTAGTTGTATACTGAGTGTTGGAACACTTTATGCTAAGATGTACTAGTCCTGTGCATTGCCGCACCATGTCTACACGTCTGTTACTTTCTGGACAGCCCTCGTATTTTCACCAAGTGGAAGTTAGCCCAACTTCTGAGCCGTCGATAATAGAGGGTTTTCTATTATTTTATAATATCAAAGAATAATTTATTCTTTAAAAATATAATATGTTGGCGCATTTGTTACTTAATCATAATGTATATTTCCAAATTGTGCAGCACTCCTTCAGCCTCCATGATATAAAAAAATATTGTATAGAACAAAACGAACATGTTCATAAAATTTATTACATGAAGCTGAACTGTTACTATACTAACAACACTGATATGTTTCCAGGCTCTGATCCTATTTTGCGGAGTGGTGACGGGTTGCTACTTTTGCTGCTGCTGTTGTTGCTGCTGTAACTTCTGCTGCGGCAAATGTAAGCCCCGGCCACCCGAGGAGAGCGGAGATTACCAGACCTTGCATGTGAGTACATCATTTCTTTTTTAAAGCGGAGATTCACTGCTCTTTTTCGTCCTAACCTATCTTCTTATGTTACCCTTTGTTATCTCGATTAAATTTGTTTCTAGATGCACATCTTAGTTATAACCAAAAACAAAAATTTTCTTTATATATTTCAGATATGTTAACAGAGATACACTAGATGTTCATTTACTCTCACATAACTGGGTATCATCCTTGTATCGGTGTCAGTTTTCAAGCAACTTGTTAAAATTTATTGTCCGTTCTTTGTTTAAAGTTTGTTATTGACATTGGACAATTTGTAAGGATAGCAGGAGTGTTATGTTTTTTGTAACATAATTGTCCAGTTCAAATTATATACAATAATTGTATACAAAAACTTTAAAAAGTACAGAGTGCCATAAACAATCTTGCGTAAGGTTTATAAAAATTAATTCAAAGTGAAAAAGTGCAGATACTCTCCAGCTTTATCTATAAGTTTGTTTTTACCTCCTATTTGGACCATCTGTCTTGTGAAATCTGTACCTGTCTTTCTGCTTTAAACAAGGTAAGATGATCTCTCTCTCTCTCTCTCTCTTTTATTCATTTCGCTCAATTGCATCAGCCTTTTTGCTGATTTATACATTTTGTGTTTTCACCAAGGAATAGCTACATTCTGTAACTAAATTCAATATTGTAAAATGGTTTATTTTATCCACATTAACCTTGATTTACCAGGAGTGAATTTTAAAACAACACAGTGTTAATGAGGTAAGGAACTCCATTCTCAGTGGATCTGTGTGTTTGTAATATTATTTCCTATTGTACTTTTTTGGCTTTACTAAACATTCCATCACATACATCCAATGGCCGACTTATAAGACAATTGAAATATTATTCAGACAACTGTGATGTTTATATTTTATAATCAGTTTTAATCATATTCATTTCTCACATTAGAATGAATTGCATACATTGTTTAGTCTCATGTTTATAAATATTTATTTCTACAGCTTAAAGAAAAGACATAATGATGAACAAGTTTGTTTCACATTTATGTGATACAATTAATGCCAAAAATACTGTTTAGCTCATTGTCATAGTGGATTTAAGCTTATTGAAATGTATCGCTAAGTAAACAATATTTATCTAATTAATTACATATAATTACCAAACAATGATCCTGTATTTACACTGGTTAAATTAGGTTACGCTTACCCACTTGATCGCTATAATATAGTTGCAAAACATTTCATTTAAGATAAAAACGTTTTGATATAAGATATTAACAGTAATTAGAAAATGAAATACAGTAAATCTTTATTCAATTATTTTAAGCAGATATTTATACAGGATAGTATACAAGTACTTCCTCGTTATACATTTTAAATACTCATTCAATAATCATCATAGTATGTCCTTTAACCTAAAAAATATGAAAGGAACTAAAATAAATTAAATATCTAGTGTCCTTCAAATTGAATAAAAAAAAAATCAATAGGAATTAAGTAAATTCCCAATTTACTTACTTAGTATTCAAATTTTCATTGTTTCAATAAAACATTCAAATTAATTTACAGTATGCTACATGGCAGCCATTTTTATAACATAAAATTACAGTATGGCAAGGAATTCAAAGTGCTTTGATAAATTTAATTGTCATGTGATGCCTAAATAAAAAGCCTTGTTGAGGCCAAACTTGTAATATCAATAAACCTGCAGTTTTAATATTAATGGCTGTATTTTAAAGTGGAGGGATCAGACATAAATGTTCTGTTTTTCATTTTATCGTATTAACGATCAAGAACTTCCATATCACTAAATTTATCAATACATTAACAAATTGATACAATAAAACTAAACAAATTTAATTGGTTATTACTGATAAATGGTAAGCATACAGGAAGTCTTTCTCGTACATATATCTTAAAAGTGATTTGTTTCCTTGTTCACAAACAGCCAAATAAATAGATTTATCCACCAGTTGACTTTTAACATATAGCCTGTTTTATTCACACAAGGAACACACCAATTGATCTTGATGACTGTAGATCCAAAGTAACGCATAAGTTTTGTAGCTTTGGCCGCATATTATATACATGCCGCCTAGTGTTTTTGCATTGGTGTTGCATTTGTTTGCAAAGGCAATGAAAACTAAAAAAAATATTTTAATGAAAAAAACACTTACTTTATAAAAACAAACTGATGTGCATGATGAAGAAGGTCAAAGATGCAAGTCTGTCACCAAAGACGCCCTTCATGAACAAATTGACAAAGTGCTTAGTGAAAACCAAAGATTCACAATAACTGCTTTTTTTTTAAATTTCCATAAGTCTCAAGATCTTCTCTTCACATTATCTGTACAGAAAATGTAGGCTATAGAAAGATTTGTACTCCCTGGGTACAAAAGATGTTGACTGGCCACAAAACTTGCCAAATGGCTTGACATTCCTTGAATTGATCACTTGAGTTTGAAAATCAGCAACCTTTAAACTTTCGACACCATTCACGCACAACACTCATAATTTTTTCTCCGTAATCATGGCACATTCTGTGATGAATTTCTGTTGCACTCTTCCCTTTTGCTTGTAGGAAACGAATAACAATCCTCAATTCAGATTTGGCAGGAGATTTAATAGAAGCAACTATGTTTATGTGACTGCAGCTTAGTGCAAAATAGGGTTTAAGCTGGGATTAAAGTTTTCTTAGCAAAAATGCTACAGACTATTTACACATTTTAGCAAAAATATATGTTTTGTAGCACTTATTAATAGCAATGGTATTCCACAGAAGATTACAATAATACTTACTGAAAAACAGTCTGAAGTTCTATAACTTTATCCTATAGAACCAATATTTACATTAATATACATAGTGTTGTTAAAATATTTATAACCTAAATAGTTAACAGATTTTTAGAGAGGTTTTATTAAAAGCAGCTATTAAATTTATTTGTAAATATATATGAAAAAATATAAAGTCTTCTCTGTTTAAAATACAAAATATAACGGTTATTTTTTTATTAAAAAAGTTACTTTTGACATTAATTTATCTTTAAAAAAACTAATTAGGCCCTACCATCATCAACCAAGTCTTTTTTTTAGTAAACACCACTGTTTAAACCTCATTAAAATGGATTGCATTTATTAGTAACTTAATAATCTTCATCATTAACAAATTGCAAAAATTAGTTAATGAATGTCTGTAATTTCAAAATAAATCAGACTATAACATAACCTCAAAAAATCTCCAGTACTAGTTATAGACGTCAAGACAAGAAATGTATGGCTTTAAGCGATTTTCATGCATTAAGTACATATTCAATAGGCACTTGAGTATTTAAATGTTGTAGCATTAACTCCCACAGTAACTCTATTTTGTATTTGTTTGAATTAAATTTATTAAATTAAATTAAAACTTATATTAATTGAAAGATAACAATTCTAAGTTTCATATTATGGCATAAAACATTCTATAGTAGTTAGATTACATTTTTCAGTACAGAATTATAAACTTGGGACATGTACATTTCCAATTGCCATTTTCTCAGGTAATTTACCTGTCAAGAGTTTACGACTTGCATGACTGTGATGGGTTTTCTTGGAAAGAGAGCATTCTTGACTTTCAGAATCTCTGTTTCAAAAGCCAGTAACCAAATCAGTATTTATTGATTAATGTTTGATAGTTTGATGTTTTGTAAAATCCAAAAATGCTAAAAACCAAGTTTATTACCTTTGAAAAATCCTTATATCACAATAAACCCATATAACTATTATATTTCTTTCTGCTACATGGTTTTAGCTTTTAGAAAATATTCTTTCAATAGAACTCTAACTTTTTTGGATTTTGTAGATTTTATGAATAATTTCATGAAAAGTACCAACCAAGTGGTTGTTGTCTTGTATTCAAATTATTTTATCATTTTTGAGATATATATGTTACAAAACTTTTTATATTTTATATATAATCAAATACAGTTTACATTGTCTTAAAAGGTAAAGTCAAGTAGAAAGTAAAGAGCCGTGATAGAAATAGCTGTTTTGGCCAAAGTTAACAGGCATTTTGTTTGCTTTGGCTGTTATCGTTTCCACTAAACTGAATTTATGCTACAAAATGTTTACACAAACAAATTACAATTTCGGCAAACCTATACTCATTTGTCATCTAATACATATATACAGGGTGTATATTATGTCTGGAAACACCCAAATATATCCTTTAATAATTTAAATATAAATTTGAAACCTCTTACAATCGTGATAGAGATTGGGCATCTACTTTTTGGAACAATGTTTTGTTATGTCACACCAACGGGGGACGTCCTGCCGAGGGTATCGTGAATATTCTTAATGGAAGCCTATACCTTGTGATACATAATTTTAAAGGTAATAGCTTACTGAATTGAATGCCACAAACCGCATCTCAAAGGAATTATTCTATCAGAAAATAGAGCATTTTTAGTATTGAAAATTTACTGATGTTCAACAATGTAATTTTAACATGGTTCTTGCCACAAAATGTGTTACACTAATTTTTTAGCATTTTTTTAAATGTTCAATTAAATAAAACAAAAATTTCATTTTAAGCTGGTTCTATTAGCAAAAATTTGCCAGTTTTTGTTACAGTACAATTATGGAAATACTTATGTTATTGATTTCTTATTACAAATAAAAAATAATGTATGCTGTTAGAAAAGTCTTACAACAAACGTTTTACCTGCATTTGGTGTCAAAGCAATTGTTCGAACTGTGTTCCTTCTACGGTTTGACAATGAGCCAATCTTGTGTAAAATGATTCGACAGAGTTGCCTAACATTTCTTCAGTTATCAAAGCAATCTCCTCTATAATCCTGTTTCTTAGGTCTTCCAAATTATGAGGCTTTCTTCTATAAACATTGGATTTTAAATGACCCCATAGGAAATAATCGATTGGTGACAAATCCGGAGATCTTGGAGGCCATTCGATTTCTCCTCTTCGGCCAATCCATTTATGAGGAAACCTTAAATCCAAATACTCTCTTACCTGTCTCCCATAATGGGGTGGAGCACCATCCTGCTGAAACCATACATTATCAAAGTATTCTCCTGATGCAATTTGAATAGCTGGGAGTATTTCATTTTGGAGCATATTGTAGTAAAGTTCGGCATTTAAATTTCCATTGATGAAAAAGGGTCCAACAATTTTGTTACCTAAAATTCCACACCATACGTTCAGTTTTTTGTGGTTGCTGTGAATGGGACTCAGTAATCCAATGTGGGTTTTCACTAGCCCAGTAACGGCAATTGTGCCTGTTAACATTGCCATTTAGGAAAAAAGTTGCCTCATCAGAAAATAGTATGTTGGTCAGAAAATCTCTATTGTCATCACATTTGCGCATCACAAGTTCACAAAACTCAACTCTTCTGTCGTAATCATCCTCACTTAACTGTTGGACTAAATGAACTTTAAATGGTTTGTATTTATTAATTTTCAAAATCTTACTCACAGACATAGAGTGCATATCATGTAGCTGTGCAGCTTTTCTGAGCGATGTATGTGGGTCTTCAATAAATGTTTGCAAAACATCTAGTGCATGTTCTTCATCTGTTGCAGATTGTATCCTACCGGACTTTGGCCGATTACGTACACTCCCTGTCATTTCAAAACGCTCAATAGTTTTTGATATTGTTGAAACACTTATGGGATTCCTTTCTGGGAAAGTGTCATTAAACAAATTACAAACTTCCCGATAAGATCTTTGACGATCGCCATATCCTCGCATCATCAACAGAGTAATTCGTTCTCTTTCAGACAATTCCATTAAAATGCCAAATAAAAACTGAACTACTGTAATTAGATAACGTGTTGACAGCAATGCTTCAGAGACACTGATTAACTCGACAGGAATGATATGACCTTTGTCCATTTGTAATTCCCAAGCTTAGACCTGTCTAGTGAAAGCTCCATGCTCAACAAACTGAAACCTGTAGACCAGATGATTAATAACACAATAATGTTTCTCATAGGCTAGTGACCTTTGTCTCTTTAAACCTTCCTGCTGACTGGAAAACACCAAGTACAGATTCATAAGTAATCAGAGAAAGTGACTCATAAGTTTTATTCATTGTAATAAAAACTGGTAAATTTGTACTAATGAAACCAGCTTAAAAATAAATTGTTTATTTTATTTTAATTGAACATTTAAAAAATGCTAAAAAATTAGTGTAACACATTTTGTGGCAAGAACCATGTTAAAATTACATTGTTGAACATCAGTAAATTTTCAATACTAAAAATGCTCTATTTTCTGATAGAATAATTCCTTTGAGATGCGGTTTGTGGCATTCAATTCAGTAAGCTATTACCTTTAAAATTATGTATCACAAGGTATAGGCTTCCATTAAGAATATTCACGATACCCTCGGCAGGACGTCCCCCGTTGGTGTGACATAACAAAACATTGTTCCAAAAAGTAGATGCCCAATCTCTATCACGATTGTAAGAGGTTTCAAATTTATATTTAAATTATTAAAGGATATATTTGGGTGTTTCCAGACATAATATACACCCTGTATACATATGTATAGTTCTAATATACATATTTCTGTTCATATTATACGTTTTGTATAATAACATAATGTACTTAAATATGGGAATACAAGAACTTATAAACATTTCAAATTAAGCTTCCCCAACATAAGTTGCAAAAGTTAAGCTTATATTTAAGTAAGAAGATAATAAAGCATCTGTAATTTAATAGTATTTTGTGACTTTTCCAATTTCATTTAACTGCATCTCATGTTCCATTTTATTGATAAAACCACAATTTTATAGTGTCTTCCACGAATATTTGTTGTGTGTTGAATATTATATTTTTAACAGAACACAGGGAACATTAATTAGTTATCTACAATGGAAGAAAATGTGTATCATCCTAGCAATATAAATAGCAAAAGATAAATGTAGAGTGCTACAGTGTTTAATAATGTTGCCATTATTATATTTAATTTATATTAATAACCATTCTAAAAACATTTGAAATCCTTTAATTTCATTCACAAATTCCATAATATCTATATTAAAAGTTGATGCTATTTATTTACTTACAACATAAATAAGAGATAATTTTATGCAGTTAGTTATAACAATTGTTTGAATTGAGTAACAAACTCCATATGAAAATCATGAAATTTGCACACAACAAATGTTATAACTCAAAAATAATATTTTGGAACCATGAATAGCAGCATTACAATGAATTTGTAATTTGTACATGTCATTTATTACTAGACAAAACCTTATCTTTAAAATCTTATATTGGAAAATTTTATAAAAAATTAAAATATATTTTGCTACTAAATGTTATCTGCTTAATGTAGTAACATGTCTTAACACTGAGCCCATGGCATGGATTAATGGATTGATCGATAGAATCATATGGTACCATACACTAAACTACATTAAACCTGTTAAGCTCTTGGGGATTGTACTTGACAGTAAACTTAGCTGGAGGCCACATGTGGAAGGTATCTGTAAAAAACTTTCTAGAGTAATCTTTCTCCTACGTAAACTTAAGTACTGTGTTAATTTTGAAGCATTGTTAATGACCTACTTTGGACTGTTTCATATACACCTTTGTTATGGTACCCGTCTATGGGGCAACTCTGGTGCCTCCAAAAAAGTTTTCTTGTGACAAAAAAAGGCAATCAGGTTAATGGCGGATCTTTTTAATCAAGAGTCCTGCAGACAGTCTTTTTGTAATTTTAAAATAATGACTCTTGCTTGTATTTATTTATATATCAGAATTTAGTGTTTGTTAGAGAAAATATCAACACCTTTATCTCTCATGAGTTAATGATTACAACACTAGGTTTCGATCTAATCTTGTAGTTCCTCAAGTAAGACTAACTCTTATGAATATGAATTGAATGTGTTACGGGTGGTAAAAAGCACTCTAAATGTTAATTCAGACCAAGAGCTATACCTGTTCCAAATTTCAGCACAATTCGTATAGCAGTTTCAGCGTGATTCGAGGACAAACCTCCAAACATCCAAATATCCAAACATTCAAACTTTCGCATTTATAATATTAGTGGGATTAGTTAGGTACGTTATTCTGTAAAAATGAGCTTTTTATAAATAAAAATGTTTTTCTGGGCAAGTCTTAGTGAAACATTGCTTTTTGTTTATCAATCTCTGTTAACCCTTTTAACCCCAGCCATTTTTCCATGGACTTGCCAGAAAGCCCAAGGCGATAATGGACCGTAGTGCAGAGTTGAGGGAAAATACATCTAGTTTTTTTATTTTTAAAGATAATTTTGAGCTTTTTGTTTTAAATTGTTCACAAATAAGTGTTCTTTTAGATGTAATAGGTAAAAAGTACTTTTACAGAATTATTTGTTTTATATATATATATATATATATATATACATAAAATTTTTTTTTATTTTTTTATAATTTTTATAGTTTGGACATACATAAAGGGCATGTAAAAAAATTGTAGCCCCTGAAAAATGAAACAATTTTGTTGTACACATATTTCTTACTACACACACAAAATTTGAAGAACTTACCTTGATAAATGCAGGAGATATATCCAATTCATTGTATTGCTGCATAAGCACTTCTTCATATATTTCCACATACATGTCAGTAAAAGTACACAGATTTTTGTGTTATTGTTTTTACACTTTTGAAATAATAACACAAACTAATTGTAACAATTGTAATTGTTTGTAACACTAAAAATAACAGAAAAAGAAATAAAATAATATTTACAATATATACATTTTATATAAACAACTATTTTGCGTGTCCTAACATTTGTGTTGCCCAAAACAAACACCATGGACACCTTTCTTACATCTTACACAAACAGTTCTAGATTTCTTTCTTTTCCCTCCAGAAGCCACACTTACTTTGCTGCAGACAGAACAGTTTCTTTCCCATTTATTTGGAAGTGTTTCTAATCCAAATTGTGTTTCCTCATTTAAGTTACCGTTATCTCCTCCAGCCATATCATCGCATCGATTCTTTGTATTCAACCACTGCTGGGCTAACTCATCTACAATCTCTGTGGTGAACTGGTACCTAGTTAGTTGCCTACCAGAGCAGTTCTCTTTGTATATAATATATGCATTGAGAATCATTCTTGCAAAGATATTCAAGACAACCTTCTTCCAGTACTTTACTGTGCGGCGCTCATCTAAGTAACAGTAAAGCATTTGGTCAGATGAATCAACCCCTCCCATATACATGTTGTAACTGTTTATTATTTCAGGTTTATTTATTATAATGTCCTCATGTTTCCTTTTTTTCACTTTTTCAATTGACTTAGCAGTTCCCTTTGTTGAAAGTAAAATTACAGGCTTTTTCTGGCTCTTCTTTTCACGATAGGCAAGCAACAATAGGTTGTTACTTCTCATATATCTTTTTCCCCCTATCGGCAATTGTTCCTTTATTGGTTCTGGAAGCCCCTTCCTATTCTTTCTAACAGTTCCAGTCAACAATGTACTTTTGCTGTATAAATATTCAGCTAATGGAATGGTAACAAAAAAGTTGTCAACAAAGAGATGGTATCCCTTGTTCAAATAGCTTCCAGTTTTCAATAAATTTACCACAACTTTGTAAGCAAGCCCATGTTCTGTCCCACCATTAGTGCCTGATGTTCCTTTGTAGCAATCAAATGCAAGGCAATACTTGGTCACAGAGTCACAGAGCATCCATAATTTTATGCCCCACTTGTGGTGATGCTTATTGGGTAGGTACTGTAACATTTGTGTGTGGCATTTTGTACCAATCAAACTTTCGTCGATTGAAATTTGTCTATGGGGGGTGTAATAGGTCCGAAATAATCTATTTGCATGTTCCATCACAGGAAGAAACTTTCCACAGGGGTCATAATTAGGTTCGCCAGGTTTTGGAAGTGTATTATTATCTGTGACATGAAAAAACTGTAGCAATGTCTCAAAACGATTCCTACTGAACATATTTCGAAACCAAGGAGTGTTTTGGGATAAACTAGTATTCCAGTAGCTACGAATCGTTGGTTTTTTTATTAAATTCATGTTAAAAAGAACAGCTAGAAATCCTTTCATCTCTGCCAAAGTAACTGGTCTCCAGGATTGTGCATTTGCATGGGGTGATAAATTTACATGGGACCTCAAATACTCTGTAGCATACTGGTTTGTCATGGTTACCAATGTGGTCAAAAAGTTAACTGTGGAAAACAGATTGAAGTAAGCTATAGGTTTGGCATCAGACGGGGGTGCATGTCTTGGGCCTGATAGTTCATTATAAACAATGTTGTTTACATATTGAGTGTCACTCAATTCATCAGTCAATGACCAACTTCTGATATTTTCAGTAACATCATCACTAGGCCTAACATTTAGGTTTTGGGCTTGTACCTCTTCATTGCATGGAGCATCAATATTTATGTCACTATTTACAATATTTACAACAGTATTCCTAGGCCTACCTCTACGACGAACTCTAGGCCTACTTTGACCTGTTGATGTTGAAGGCATGTTTATTTCATTCTCGTCTTCTGAGGAAGATATTGATTCGAGATTTGTGGGGATAAAATCAGGATCTTCGTCAGTATCATCTTCAAAAATAACCGTTTCTTCATTTTCAGAAGACCATTCATCATTTGAGGTTTGAATGTTGTCCACAAAACTATCACTCAGTTCATTGTCTTCAAAAACTGCACCTTCACCACTAATAATATTGTTTATCAATGTGTTTTCACTCACTGGTGACTTTTCTCTACGACGTTTACTCATGTTTTTACTAATAATACAATAAATCACACGAAAAACAACCGCTTTCAATCACGCAAACTAATTGAGGTTATAACTCAGCATACAACAACAAATGCAACTGAAGGCGTCTGACGGCTGACATCGACTAATAAACTACGCTCAACGACGACGAAATACAATGCCAATTGGAAGGTTTATTGTTTTTTCATGTAGCCCGTTTCTTCACCGACCATTATATCGAAACTGATGGCATTTGGACATATTATTAGCCAGCTACATTAAATTCTCGAGACGTCCGGTATATCGGACGTTGGGCATTTTAGCTAGACCACCTCTGTCCGATATATCGGACGCCGGGGCTAAAAGGGTTAAAATTAAATTAGGCTATTGCTGTTTGTTCAATATTAATAAATATTAAAAATTGTTTTGACAGATATTTGGTCTTCCGGTTTTAATTATGTTAGTTTAGTTATTTAACCTTTTGAGTGTCATGAGCCAATGAGATCAGCCTGCATTTGCAAAAAGAGCAGAGGGCCTACTAGATCGGCTTTTTGAATATTTATAATTCTGTTACTAAATGTTAACATATGGTATTGTATATAGTCTCATTTTATACATAATAAATCAAATAAAAATATAATATCTGTCTTGAATTGATTTGTTACAGTTGGTAAAAGCTATTTGCCAGATATGAGACAAATTATATGCAAGTGCAGATTTTTAACATTTTGCACAGATATATAAGGAAAACCAAAACACAGTATTACAGATACTTACTTTTTTTAAACTTGGTATACTTGGTTATACTTGTTCTTATTTACAAAGGGAACACTAAATAAGGTGCATACAAATGTATTCAGATTGAAAATTTTCAATGTTAATGTTAAAATTGTAAAAAATTAAGAATTAGAATTGTTTGTATTTTTTTATTTAAAAATTTCAACAGATTTTTTATTCTAATAAATTGTTATATTATATAATACTGCCCTCAACATAATAAAACAAAAATATTCCGTTATGTTTATTTTTGAAAAAGTTGTGAATTATTTGGTAGAAAACTACAAATAACCAAATATAAAAATATAAACTTAGTTATAAAGATGTTTAATTTTTGAAACTTTGTATATTTGTTCATATGTACTTAGAAAAATTAAAAAATGTATAGAATAGATTAAGATCATAAAATGACATTGTTGCATATCAAAATTTCAAAATTAGATTTTGTTAGTTTTTTATATTTAAACATTTCGACAGGTTTTATCATTTAAATAAATATTTAAACTTATAGCATATTTTCCCCCTACATAATAAAAAAATCATCTCATTTATAAAAAGTGTACCAAATATAAACGGTTTTGCATGTTTAGTTCTAGAATTGTGAGAACTAAATTAAGTTATAGACTCATGTTAAATACTTGTTAGTATTTATTTTTTATTGTTTAAGAAAATCACAAACTTTTAGCAATATTGTTTGAATAATCAAAAAGTATAAACTTTATAAGAGAAATAAAAAAGCGTTTGAATAAATATTAATCATATCTTTAAAATGAGTCCTCTGATAAATCTACGACCAAAAATAATTGTGTAAGTGTTAATGGATTAACATTCTTCTTATAGTATAAAAACTCATAGTCATTTCATTACAACTGGCTCGAAATAAAAATTTCGAATTCTTCTCTGACATTCATTTTTTCACGTTAAAGAGAAATAAAAAAGCATTTGAATACATATTAATTAGAATTATCTTTAAAATGAGACCTGTGATAATTCTACCACCAAAAATAAGGGTGTAAGTGTTAATGGTTTAATACTCTTCTTATAGTATAAAAACTCATGGTGCTTATCACTACAACTGGCTTGGAATTAACATTTCTAATTCTTCTTTGGCATTCTTTTTTTCACCTTTAGTTTCAAAATGAAACTTTCAAAATTTGTTGACATTAATAAGAAAATTTTGATATGATTAACTATTAGATCTTCATCAAAATATAGTTTTATGTAAGTTTGGTTGCTTGATTTTAGAGCTTGAATATGTTCTCTAAATTGTGATTCAAAATTGTGACTGGTTTGACCCATTTAATACTTATATTCACTGCTCAATTTGTAGATTCCTGGTTATATAGATTTCCTCAATTGGGATATTTCATAAATTTTGGGATTAATTTAAAACTGCCTGTGTTAAAGATACCTCAGAGTTTTACAAATAATTTACTCTTATCAGTTGTGAGATAATCAGAATATCTATTCAGCTAGATTACACTAGACTTTGTAGTTTAGGTGTCTCTGATGTTGTAACGTACTAAGAGTTCGTTTAGAGCTTCTTCGTCGCTGATATTTTGGATCTCTTCAGATGGACGTTGACTCCAGATTCCAAGAGTCAAGTCTCTAAAAGCGACAGATTTCAGACACTACACTAAGTGAAAGATGAATTAGAGCTGAACTCATCATTTGCATTGAATCAAGCCTTTCCACCATAGCTATGTTATGTGAGCAAAACTCGGTTGCTCCACCTTGCGTTAGGTTCATGTCTAAACATCATAATGCACTCAATTGTGCACCTGATGAGACAATGAGAATGTAGATTACACTTTATTTTAGTTTAATGTCAAAACTATGCCAAGAGTTTGTTTAGGGCTACTTCGTATACGACTTTTTAGATCTCTTGAGATGGGCATTGATGGGCAGTTATATGGTTAAGTAAGTTTGTATTATTTTTAACTGAAAACATACAAAAGGTATTTGTGGTCAGTATAATACATTAGTACCTCCATAACTTATTTTTCTTAATTAGCCTATATAATAGCAAGACATTGTGAAAGATTGATTGTATTACATTACTTTATCAAATTTCAACTTTAAGTAACTTAAATTTGATGAAGTAAAAAAGAAGGATTACTCGTATATTTACATGTTACTGCAATACTGGTTGTAAACAAATTTAGAATAAAAAAATATAATACTATCAGGTTTTACAAGTATAGTGACTTCACAACGTTTGTTTTTTTAACATTTTTAGTATAAAAACACAAATTGGACATTATGAGATGTCTGCTGTTGCTAAATAATTCAATAGTAAAAATTGTATCCTTACTTCATAGAATCGTGATGTACATATAATTTTTGTTTTCATTGAATGGTACACTAGGCTATTTAGATATAAAACTGATATAATATTTTGATAAAGTTTCTAAAGTTTGAACTTGAAGTAAACAATGTACAATGATAATAAAATCCTTTAAACAGTGTTAGTTGCCATCTGGAAATAGACCACAACAAATTAAATACCATGAAAGAACAACTAACAATATAATTATTAAAACTGTTTTATAGGTAAAATAACTGTTAATTTTATATGTTTACTACAAGTTACCAATCATCACTGTTATGAAGATAGCACTTTCATTACAGGTGGATCTTTATAAAAGTTACTGGACACTTTCTGGGTTACAGCTATATAAGAAAATCTACTTGTTTAAGTTGGAAAAGCATTAATGGACTGCCAGTTTTCTATTTGAATTTAAACACTGGCAAGTTTAAAAAGTTGTTAAAAGTATTTATACTGTTTGAAGCTCTATATTCAGTTAAAATTCATTCAAGAATGTTAACTAAACTAAAATTAATTATTGTTTATTTTTCCTCTTTTTTAATCTTATCTTTAACATTGTATTTCCTAATGAATGATTGAAATTATTCTTTATGTATACTTGTATGTTGCACAACAATATAAATAAAATAATGTCATTTTCATTTAATATAAATCTGACATTCAAACTGGTGAGCAAAGTATAGCACAAGACTTGGTACTCTCAGAAACCTTTCTTTATTATCCATTTCAGTCATTTTGCAAAAAACCTAATTTCGATTAAGTAGGAACGCGCTGTGTTGATTAACTCTAGTTTGCCGTTCAGCAGAGTAGTAACTACATCGAATCTCACACACACATGGCAGAACACCACATCACATCACACCAATGTGAGTAAATATTGATTGACAGTGCTACAGTAGTATAGTAGTGGTAGACCTCAAGTGCTCAACATGTCTTTCATTTTGCTTAAGCATTTATTTTATTCTCCTCCATCAATTTTACAAAATTGTTAGTAAAATTATTATAGTATTGTCACATTTTATGATATTCCATTCTATTGAATACCAATACATTGTTACCAAAGTGAAAGTGTCTAAGAATTACTAAGTGTGTACAAAATTACATTGTTTATTTATTTTAACAATTTCTAGCACAGGTTAAATTTTAGTGATTCAGTTATGGAAATCCAAGCCATTTTTTCAATTAATATACACCCAAACAGAATATGAAGAATATTAATAAATAAAATCTTACAGCTTACTCAAGTATTAAAAATGTTATTTTCTTTTTATTCCACACTTCTCTTACAGAAGTAGCATATAGCTATCATAAAAATAGTTCTCTTATATAATGAATAATAACAATCAGTCAATTAGGTATTGTCTGTACTGTTGGTGAATTTTTCAGTGTATGTTCTCTTTTCATTGTACTCAATGAATAGTATTGAACATATTTATGTTGATGTAATTAATAGGCCTATAAAGTTAGACCTGATAATAGTTGATGTTGAGATGTTAACTCCTTTCAATTCATCCGCTATTATTACCCAATTTTGATATTTATACTTTTGAATATAAATGTTTATAACATCACTTGTTTTTTTTTGGATTTACCAATTTTCGGCTGAAAAACATGTGGTAACACTTCTCTGAAGTTATAAGTGATTTCATTATAATGACAATTATTTTCAGAGTACTCAGGGTACTGTAGATGGAGCTTATATTGGTCACTGTTAAATTACATGAAAAACATAAAACCAATATTTAAAACTTTTATTGTTTTGTGAGGCCTTTCAATAGCGAGGCTATCATCTTCAGACACATCACAAAAGTTTTAAATATTGGTTTTATGTTTTTCATGTAATTTACTCAGGGTACTACATAGAAATAAAGTTCGATATTGGTAACAATGAATCAGTGAAGTATTTGTGAACAGAGTTCAAGTATTTTCATCTATTACATAGCAACTCTTCTCTAATGTATCTAAAGTTGAAAATGATTCCATTACGACAACTCTAAGACATGATACTCAACTAAAATCTAAAAATCAAATTCAATATCATAATCGTGTAAGAAATTCTTAATCTTGGTCAGTTCATGTGCGTTCTCATTTTTAAAATGATTTGGATTGTTCTTTTACATAAAATTAAAACATAAGTGAAGTGTGGTTAATGACGAAAGGTCTATCTCATTCCTTTCTGAGCTTCAATTAATACAGATTTCTTTTAATGTGTGCATTGAACTGATAACAATAACGATCCTATACAAATTGTGGAATTTAATAATTTAGATTTTAACCTATTTAATTTAAATCATAATTATCAGTAATAAGTTTTCGTTTTTTTAATTCTTTTTAGGACCAAGTAACAATATACAGTTAGTTTGTCGTTTAGGGTATAAAGACAAGCATTGTAGTGGTAAATTAGGATGTTTAGGTTATAATATATTCTTGTGGTACTTTGAATTTCGAGAAACTCGGATTACGTGGAATAAATGGGAAAAAAGCTTCTTCGACGTATTTTTGTATATGATTTATAGAGTAATCTATATACAGTAAAATCATAATTCATGATTTAGTTACCTGGTATGCGTATATGGTTTACTTAAAAAAGAGTGTCCAAAGTAATTTGCTTTAAATTTGACAATCTCTTTTTTGCTGTGTTGTCCCGCCACCTCTGAACCAGCCTCTCCAGACAAAGAATGGGAAGGCACACCCTTTTTGGGGTTAGCAAGAACCTTTGACACTTACGGAACGAACCCCACCAACTCAAATAGTCATCTCCCTCAGTAGACTAGACCTATTGAATTATCCTTGCACCCCAGAATCTCGACATTTGCAGTTAGTAATATGCCGTTCTTGTACATCCATAATGTTGCCTAGATTTAAGTGATACATCGGTTTTTGCTGTGCCCAGTGGTAGGTTCAACTGGAAGGTATAAACCAGCCAGAAGTGATTCCTGCTGGGTTCAACAAGTGTTTAAAGGTAATTACAGAATTTAAAATTTTTAAATAACAAAATAAATATCCCGATCCAGAAATTTCTGTATAAATTAATCTCGTTTGTCACCATCAGCAAGTTCTATTAAAATTTTAAATTTTCACTATAATTGGAGTTTTGTTCATGTCAGACAATTTTTCATAATAAATATTGTTCAAATAAATGTCCTAACATCTAACTTTAATTAAATATTTTGTATTTGTTAATATCATACAAAGGAGTCTAAGAAATCCTTGTATTTGTGGCTTAGTTAACATTGAAAAAACAAAATGTTCAATATCTACACAAGTGAGGGAGTGCATCAGGCACAAAAACAGCAGGTGCACAAAAATACGACATAACAATAAAAGGTGTCAAAATCAAACATGCAATAGAATTCAACAAAACAGATATACTTTTGTTTAGCAGAAATTTCCTACTGTTATCCACAAATAATAAATGAAATTGAAGAAATAATCAAGAAAGAAAGTAACTTCAACAAAGAGGTGATAGCATCAAATTGTCAAAGGACCTACAGCCTGTGATAAAGAAGCCAAATTGATTTATCACTGTTGGTCATATTGGTTATTGGTTGGCTAATCTTCAGGCAATGACAATAAAGCTCCACCATTTTTACTTACCAGTACAGACTGATGCATATTATTGACAGTTTCGGTTTTACATTTGTTGGCCTATGATGGCTCTCCAGGGCTAGGTCGAAATATTTAAAAAATTTAATTGTGTAAACCAGAAAACTTAGATGTTGGTTATGATAGTGGCTACATAAGCCTAATAACTAAGAATAGTATTTATATTCATAATTGTTATATGCACTTATGACAGAAACATGCTCCAGTTTGCTGAGACTGAAAAATTAGTGAATTAAAACTTTAGACACCTTCATATTTGACACATAAATAGTACATTAACTATAGAAATACAGTTTTCCATTGTAACTTCATATTCAATTACAAAATATTTTATCATGTACATTAAGCCTTATTAAATGTTATATGTAAACATTTAATACATAATGAAGAAATGAAGTTTAATACATTAGGATTGTTTATATAGTATAGTTTATTTTTATAGTCATGACAAATTCAATTTATAATTGAATAATCAGAAAGCTAATATGGAAATGACTGAAATCTCAGTTATGGTTATAGTGAATAATGCATAAAATGCACTGGTTTGAAATAAGGGAGTCTTGTTAATTTTTTAAAACCAGCTCACATAAATGATTAGTTGAAATTCTTGGTGCTGGATTGGTAGATCCACCTTTCCACTTGCTGAATTTGAATAATTAATTACAAATTTAACTTATATCTTTACACTAAACCATTGAATTTTGTTTCAATCCATACCAATATTAGATTTTATATGATTTAAGTTAATTTTATTTTGAAAAGAATAGAAAATTAAATCAATAATAATTTTAAAAATCAACTCTTTAGAATTATATAATTAAACATAATTTACAATATATGCATAACAATGTTAACCCAATTATCTGCTAAAATGCAAATAATTAAAATGAATACAAAATAAAAGTTAAAAATTTAAAAATATTGTAACGTTTCAAAATTTTGTTGTTACTAAAAATGTTATGAAAATCTCAAAGCATTGTAATCAATATTAATAAAATTTTAACTTATGACAAAGATCCAAGCTTGTTGAGTCAATGATAAAATATGTCTTAATCCCTCCTTCCTTACTTAATTATTCCCCTTTTCTTCAATTACGGTAGACAAATTTATGTCTTGAATACAACAATTAATTGTATTATAACAATTTAAAACTTCTCCAGCAACACAGTTATTATATGGTCTTCAAAACAATATTCACAAAATTGAACTTACTGAAAATAGAAACAAAATGAAACTGCCCTTATAAATTAATGTTGTTCTCAAGAAGGATATAAAATAAACTGGATGGTTGAAATATTACAGGATTATAACAAAGTCTTTTCGTTTTCAAACTGCTGTTTTCATTGTTCATAATGGAAACAAAATAACAGCTTTAAAACAATGCTTGTAACTAATTACAAACTAAAAATAGTCCAAATATCACTAAACATAAACTAGAACGTACAGGCACTCATTAAAATATATCATATAAAGATGTCTGATCAGAAATAACAATGACATGTTGATTCTCACGATATGATTTAGCATTAGACGGTTGATTGCACTTAAGAAGTGATTGGGTCGACTGAGAAATGGTTGGTCTAGCTCTTAGGGTTAAAATGTGTTAAAGCTCATGTTTTTTTTAAAGATACAATATAAATTTACCTGTAACAGATTACTTGTTACAATGCTGATGATAAATCAGTTATTCTTAGCCAAGTTACACTTGCTTAAGTGATTTTAGCTCCTAGGGATGTCTTGGGGTTTGTTAAGAGCCTCAAGGTAACCTGTATTATCTAACAGAGGCTTTAACGTAGTTAAATTGCTTAGGTATTATATCTTAATAACCAAAATAGGCTTCTGGTTAGTCCCCAGAACCTACAAAAATATTGAAGTTAAAAAATTTAAAATTGAAGACCTACAAAAGTGCTTTGTGTACTTGTAGGACTATACAATCAAATCTAATTGAATGAATGTCAAGTGAACCTTATGATCAGAAAGTCTCTACAGAATTCACAAGATCATAGGGAGAAATAAAATTATTAGCCTGTGGAAGACAAGTAAGCACAATGGATATAATGTAATGATCTTGAGCTGAATAAGGGAAGTTTAAATCCTCTCTGTGACCACAGCATTTTTTATCAGTACCTTTAACTGTATTGACTGTCCCCCTGGTTCTTTTTGATTAGATCCTTGCACAGGCCTGTGGCCCATGAGAACAGGCAGAATAAGGCTTAAAAGGGGATTGATTCCTCGTTTTGTAAAGGAAAAAAAAGAAAGAAAACAGTAATAATTTTTCTTATCTCAACTAACAATCATTAAATCTCTAATTGCTATTTCCTATAAAACATCTGTCAATAAAGGTGATGACTGAGCTAACTGCACTGAAAATGATGGTCTATGTCATTAGTACTAGTATATTAATTTTGAGCTACATAGAGGTTACACCAAACAATGTGAATCAGATACTGTATAATACGTTCACTGCCACAACAGTAGTAGTTGATAATTTCAACATTCTAAAAAATACTCACTACGCTGCTTGGTAGCCAAAGTATTAAGAGAGCGATCATCTTCCCTCTAAAATAAGATTCACCTCTTACATCGCAACCAAATTGAATTTTTTAAATATGTACTCTCTTAGGTAATTAATGCTTAAGACATTGATTTGTTAATTCTCCTCATTAATATGTGCTTTCCTTAGACACTCAAACTTTTAAAGAAGATATAAATAAAAGTCAGTGTATCTCCAAATATCCTGATATAGCATCTTCTAATTGTTGTTTGTATTAGAAGAGAATTTTTTTATAATTTAACTTATAACAACTCTTAAAAACTTATAAACACTCTTATGAAATCAACCAACATTGTAAACAATTCAGAGTATTTACATGTAACAATACAATAAAGATGAACATCATATGATATTTATGTGGCTAACTTATAAAATTCGTAAATACTCTCCAATTCTTTCAAAACTGTCTCTTGATAAAGTCTTGGTAAACATATATGCTACATTTTGTTTTTATTTAACCTTGTTTATCATCACATTTCCAGTAATTAGTAAATTCTGTATGAAATGGTATTTTGTATCGATATGTGTAGTTCTAGTACTATTTTCAATAGACTGTGTCATGTCTGTTGTACCTTTGTTGTCAACTATAGATACTTTTGACCGATTCATTTAAATCATTGCTAAGTTCTTTAATACCTATTAAATCACATACACTTGAAGCAGCATCAACCCACTCAGCTTCAGCTGTTGACGATACACATGCTTTTTTTCTCAAAAACCATGGTCCTTAATAAAAACTGACAGAGCAATTCATATATTTTTTGTAAAGTTGGCATGAAGTCAAATCTTCATAAAAATATGTATAAATTAATTTCTTTAATTTTGTTGTTGTATACAAGTCCCATTTTTGAGCCGTCTTTAAAAATCTTAATACTCTTTTGGCTTATTCCAGGCACCCTTTTTTCTCGTTTTTCAAAAAATTGATTTACATAGCTTGTGGCCTAAGGTATATCTGGTCTTGAAGTAGTACTTAGAAACATCAAGCTAGTGATTAGTTCTCGATAAGGTACATCAATATCTTCTTCATCTAAATTCAATTAAAATCCTTTGGCCATATGAGTTTATGTTCCTTTACTTTCTTTCACATTAAAACTTTTCTAGTGTTTTATCAATTTGCCTTTTCTAAGTTATCTTCATTTGATTTTTATCTCTTTAATTCCATTCCAAGAAATGTACTTACTTCTCCTATGTATTCAGCATGAAATTAATTTTACAATTAAATCACCACTTTGTTTATTTCTTCTCTCTAGTTAGCAAAATGTCATTGACAAATAAAACAACTTTTCTGTGCAGTCTGAATACTCTTTCCAAGTTTGATATGGCACAACTGTCCGACAGAGAAATTCTGTAGGACAGGTATGGAAATATTAATCCATAGTAAGCCATCATTAAACATCAAACATACAAAGCTTTGATGAATTTCAAAAGAAAAAAATTTCAGATGCTAAATTAGCACATACACTGTGAACGTAACTTGCCAGGTTAACCCCTTTATCTTTATTTTATTATTATTTGTAAAATTATTTTTGTCTAGAAAACCTCTTGTAACCAATCTAGCTTTTTTAGTTCCATCCTCTTTTGTTTTAAATGTCCACGTAGCATCTATTGCTTTTTTCTTTTCTGGTGATGATGTTATTGTCCATGTGTTCATTTTCTTGTGAGCATTCAATTCATTCTGAATTACTTTTTGCCATTCTTCACCTCTACTTATAGCTTCTTCATAAGTTATAAGATGATTTTCAGCCACCAAACAAAATGCTGAATACACTTCATAGTCATCAATCAAAATGTTGAAGTTATTTGATAGCCCCTTATTACTTAATGGTAGTTCATCATCATATCTTTGATGTTCTATATTTTTGCTCTTTTGTTTTGATTTTCATTGTCAATATTTTAACTACCTTCTTCAACACACAGTTTCAATTTCTGGTTTTCAATTCTTAGTTTTTTCTTCTTTGTATTTATTTTGTGTTTCATTGAATTTGACATCTCTTGATATCAGAATATCATTTGTTTTTGGATTACTGATCCTACAACCGTTTAATGCATAACCTACCATTCTTGTTTCTAAAAGTTGTTCTTGAAGTTTGGTATATCTTTTGGTAGTTTAGTTGCCCTTGCTTATCCAGATATTTTCAATTTGTTGAAATCTAACTTTCTATACTATATTTTAGTAAGTATTTGTTTATGTAATGCTGTTAACAAAATCTATTCAGCTGATATGTAACACACATTATTACTTCGCGCCAAAGATACTTAGGTAGTTCTATTTCTTTC
Organism: Homalodisca vitripennis; assembly: GCF_021130785.1. NCBI lineage: Eukaryota > Metazoa > Arthropoda > Insecta > Hemiptera > Cicadellidae > Homalodisca > Homalodisca vitripennis. The sequence continues at coordinate 66,061,445 of NC_060207.1, forward strand.
ATCATTGTTCTTGCTTTATTATAAAGTGTTCTGTTTAATCATTCAGGTACACCATTTTTCTGTGGTGCATATGGTTGAGTATTTTCAATTGCAATTCATTTTATCTGATAGAACTGCTTAAAGTTATTGGACGAATACTCCCCTCCATTATCACAACAAACTATGGATATTTGTACTCTTTTCTGTGTATTATTCTCTCTTATGTAATTTTTCATGTTTAGTTCAGCTTCTGACTTGTTTTTTTTTTTTTTTTTTTTTTTTTTTTTTTTTTTTTTTTTTTTTTTTTTTTTTTTTTTTTTTTTTTTTTTTTAACAAATAAACTTTTACAAAGTGTGAGTACTCATCTGTTACTGTTTGAAAATACTTGTAGTCATCATTTAAGGTTGTTGTAACTGGTCCTGCTATGTCAGTATGAAGTAGTTCATCAATCCTACAAATTTTATGAGTTCCATGAGGTTTCAAAAGTTTCCTTGTTTACTTACTTTTTTTTGTAAAAAGTTCACAAATCTTATCAGACACAGGTAATTTCATTATTTTAGTCCTTTTCTATTCAGGTGTTCAAGTCTCTGGTGCCACAAATTATTTTGATTGCACACGTTTCCTGATTGTAGACATTCTTCCAAAACGATATTCCCTTTCAATGAATACATACCATCTGTTGATTCACAGTTTTTACACCATTACTGTTTTAAATTATTTTCAATTTTTTTAGTTAACTTTACTACAGACAGTATATTCTGAAAAATATGTGGTACTATTAATGCTTCTATATTTACTATTTTTACTTTCAATATTTATTGTTAATATTTCTTTCTTTTCCACTTTCAGAATATCTCTGTTTGTTACTTTAATACAAACTTATCTCTCTAACTTTCTTACATGATGCATAGCTTTTCCAAGTTGTTGTTTCATTACATTTTCGGTTGCACCAGAATCTGCAAGTGCACCAGTAGAGTAAGTGCTACTGTTGAAAATAATCTATTCATTCTGTAAAGCTATGAAATTTAAATTATCCGTCTTCTGGGTTACAAAAAAATTCTGCTTCAAACCAGTTACTGAACATGAGGTAACAAAAATCATTTTATCTTTTAACAATAAATACTCTGCCGGATATGACGCAATCCCAATAGTTGTAGTAAAACAATGCTTACCTTTCACCATTGGTCTCTAGACATATGTAATAAATAACTCTTTAATATCTGGGATTTTTCTAATAATTTTAATGCAGCCAAAGTTGTTCCTATTTTAAAAAAAGGAAAATTTACCAGTAAATAAGAATCTTTGCCAATTAAAAAAAATACTATCGGTGTTAACAAGGAATGTCCTTCCTTTGTAATAAATTTTAGGGTTAAAAACTTGTGTAACAATAAATTATTCATCAAAGAAATGTTTTTCATATACTATGATTTATTAGGCATTTTTTAACACCTGTATACATTGGAAGTGTAAGGACGTCCACTCCATGTGTCATCTTCGATATTTGTACATTTTTTGTAAAAACGCCAATGCACTTGTCCATTCTCATTTTTTCCAATGTTTCTTCTTGATTTACTTTTTTCTGAATTGCATAAATCTCACAGAGTGATTTATTTATGTAAACATATAATTTGATAGTTGGCAGACTGTTCTAAAGATATTTCATTTTTGAAAATTTTAGAAAAGTATAACACCCGTTGTCTTTTGAAGAATTTGATTTCCTGCGCTTTATATAATCCTAATAGTTCAATCACAGTCTTGAGATGTTTTATAGAGTTTATTTCCAAACCAACGTAAATTTATACTTTTTCTTTCAGAGTAAAAAAAAGCATAGAAGCATAAGGCATATATTTAAGCCTTAACCTTTCCATTTCACTTGTATTTCTTTTCTAGATGTTGAACCATTTCGTAGCATTTTGTAAAATTATTAATAAATACCATTAAATGTTAATTACTGAACATTATGTTAAATTATTGTTTAAAAAATGGTGTATTCCACTTGATACGTAAATTGTTTATTTAAGATTTAATATATACTGAATATTGTTTATGTATATAGTTGAAGAACAAATTACAAATGGAATATTTCTTTTAAAGTATAATAATTTTGAGAAAATAAAAGCTCCAGAAAAAAACCATTAGCCAGTATATTTCTTGGTTTCTAAAACAATTTTAATATTTAAAACTAGTACAAAAAATTCACTTATTAAGCTAGAAATTAAAATGTGGTGCATAGCACGAATAGTGGGTATTGGTGAATATTAGATAGTTTTTTCCCCAAAATGTAAATACAGTGGAACCTCGATAAGTCGGATTAATCGGGACCGCGACCGATCCGGGTTAACGAAAATCCGGGTTAGCCGGAGAATTAGGTAAATATTAATAAAATACGGTATACTTACAGATAAACTCCATTATAATTGTAAAAACATCAAACATATGCACATTTAATTATTATTAATCCTTACAGTACATTTATAACTGTTCATTTCCTGGTAAAAAACAGTCAGCTTTGGTTGTGCCAATGTCGTCTGCTGCTTGCGTGCTGTGCGATCCCGCAGTCTCTTCAACATGAGCAATTCAGCCGGCGATGTTTCTCTGCCCCTAACCACAGAGTAATGTCATTTTCGACTTCAGAGTAGCCATCAATATTTTGGAACATATCCAAAAGTTCTTGGGGCTGGACATCGTCTGGAGAAGAGTCATTTTCCATATTACAGTTCCCCACTGGTTGAATTATATTTTTAGGCAAGTCGCATACACCCTTCCACAGTTTTTCCAAGATTTAATTAAGCTGATTCTAGTCACTTGTTCCCAAGATTCTGCAATCATATACATTACACTTTTCACATTAAATTTTTTGAGAATCTCAACTACACTGTCAATGATTGTGCTTAGCATCTGTCTTCTGTAAACCTTCTTGATTTTCTCGAGAACCCCCTGGTCCATGGGCTGTAATAGCGCTGTTACATTATGCGGCAAAAACTTGACGGTAATGTCCCCACTGACCAGCACATCTGCAGACGGATGTGAAGGAGCATTATCAATTATTAGGACAGCTTTAATTGGCAACCCACAATCTTTTAAATATTTCGTCACACCTGGCACAAAACAATAAAAAAACCAGTTTTTAAAAGTGTTGCTGTCCATCCATACGCTTCTTTGAGACTTGTAGACAACTGGTAGAGAATCCCGATTTACGTTTTTCAGTGCTCGCGGATTTTTCGCTTTTCCTATTAAGAGTAGAGGAAATTTATGCTTCCCTGAAGCATTGCTGCAGGCCATTATTGTCAATTGGTCTTTGCTTTTTTTGTATCCCTTTGCGTCTTTTTCAGTTTTTGAGGCCAACGTTTTGCTCGGCAACATTCTGTAAAACAGACCCGTCTCATCGGCGTTATATATTTGATCTGCCGTTAAATTTTCTTCTTTAACAAAATCCAAAAACTTGTTTTTATAGTCATCAGCAGTGCTGTTGTCCCCAGATAGACTTTCTCCTGTGATAGATAGTTGGCGAATACCATGCCGTTTTTTTTCCACCTATCCAACCATCCTTGACTCGCAGTAAAATTTGGTTCACAATCAGGCAACTGTTTATTCAGCTTGATTGCCTTTTCGTGAATAATAGGCTAGGCCCAGACACTGGCAAACCACGTTCCCTTTCCACACAAAACCAAACATACAAAGCGTCGTCAAGAGTCTCGTTTTTAGCTTTCTTAGCTTTGCACCAATTGCCCAAACTGTCTTTTGTTATCATCTTGAAACAAAATTCTTCGATATTTGCCTATTTTTTTTCCAATCCGATACTGTAGATGTACCGACACCATAAGATGCTGCAATTGTTTTTAAAGATTCGCCTTTATCAATCCTACCTAATGCCTCTAGTCTCTTTTCCATTGTCACTACAACATTTTTACGTTTTGTTGCCATCGCGTAGATAAAAACAAACGCACAACACAAATGAAGCACACTATCTGAAGCACGATTGTAGAACAGAAGCAAACAATACAGTACACTACACACACAACACGGGCACAAGCGGGCGGAGCGAGGTAGGAACGGTACTGAAGGGCTAGGCGTGGCGGTAGCGTGGGAGAGGATTTGGGGAAATGCGCGTTTATTATTGTTTCCGAGAATCCGGGACAATGACCGCCACTCGGCCGCCGTGTGCCATGAGTCACACACTCACTATCGTACAGTCCCATCAAATACTGATGCAACATCGATTCACGGATACTATACCACTCAAAAATATTACGTTTTTATTATTGAAATGTTTGTCTGATTTTGTATTTTTTTATTTAAAATCGGTCCGGGTTAACGGGGGCCGACTTATCGGGGTTGTACTGTACAAAGAAATACCTGTGCTGCCAATATTGTTATAAAATATATTATTTAATTTATAAAGATAAGTTTGTCAAAATTTATCAGTAGGTATATAAGCTTATAAAAGGATAATTTTTGAGAAAAAATATCGTCAAACAAACATGAATAAGATGCCAATTAAAAATAAATAAATTATATATTGTTTTGTAATATGTAGATCACAACTTTGAATTTGCCAACCCAAAACATAAAAATGTACACATAATCAAGTATATTAACCCTTTTAGTGTTACAGCTGCGTCTTTTTATACATATTGATTCTGTTTATGCAGTTTACTGGCTGCAAACGATGACAGTTCATCCAAAAGCCATAGAGTAACGATATTTGTATATTTGATTGCCGACGACCAGCTGTTTATACGTCTTTGACATGAAAGATTTGTGTATTTAATGACAATAAAGCTTCTTGATTCTTGAAATAAAAAGAAGGTCAGTTCGGATGTTTACGTTGCGAGCGAACTGACGCTGTGCTTTGTTTACTCTGTTTTATCTTATTTTATCTATTAAATTGTCTTATACTTGTGAAATACTACTTCATTAGTATTATAAATCATTGCATTACTTCATTTTTAATTTGTGTTTTCCGTGTGTATTATATTGTACTAAGTTACAAACTATGTCTAATAAGAAGACCAAATTACTTCACCTTTTTTATAATTTTATTACTGAATTAAACAATTATTTAGGTAAAAAAGTGTTAACTGTGCTTGAATTTCTTTTTTTATAAATAATAATAAAGTTAGTAAAGTATTTATGCTAATAATTGTAGGTTTATTACTTTTTCTCTTGATCGTTTCAAACATTACATCGTAAAATATGGCGCGGACAACATATTTTATTTTTCAGCCACACTTCTTATTTGTTATGTAAAAATAAAATAGAATATATGGAATTTGTTCAGTTTTAGTTGCTCTTTCCGATGGTAGCATTAGAAAAATAATATAAAATTGTTTACATACTAAAATTGTATGCCAAAGTGAAAACAAAATAAAATATAAAAATCATTTACAATTTAAATTTTTGTTTATAACAATCCAAATATGTACAAATGTATTTTTTTGTATTATTTCTGTTTATTGGTTATTTATCTTCAATAAAAGAAAAAAGTATTAAGATATGACCTCAAATAAGGAAATAGTAAGGAATTTACTAAAACTCTGCATTTATGCACTAAAATGCTTAGCACTCTTGGGTATGGCAATGCGCCAGACCCCTTAGCACTAAAAGGGTTAAAACAGTCATACATTATTTAGAACAAAAAAGAATACATGGGTGTTATAATGCAGTTGGATATTATTCCAATTGTAAAAGTATAGTTTGTAACTACAGGTTACAATAAAGCGGACATTTATTGCTGTATATTTGTTTTAGTTCAAAAGAAACATTTAGTTCTACTAATATTTATTTATAGACATCATCACATGAATAATGACATGACACTATGAAAAACTAATTAAATCTAAAATTTACCTGATACAAAGTCCACTTGCATGATAGTCAAACATGTAAATCTGTTCCATAATATTGTGATAAAAATCTGATGTTTAAATAGTTGCTCACATCAAGAGATGAAAACAATAAAGGCAAAATATAAACCTATTGTTAGCTTACAATATAATGTTTTCTATCAATAATCAATTAATCCTGTTGATGTGTTAATATTTTTCACTACAAGAAATACATGAGTGAGTGTATGAGTTTGTTTGTCTGTTCACATTTGTGATACCTCATTCGTTCTGTTGATATTTTCTGTCAGGTCCTTGGATAATTTAATGTATTGGTCTATTGTACTAATCATAGAAGAAAATGTGAAAAATAGTATCCAGTATTGAATTTCAGGGGACTGTTACCGCCTATCTTAGTCCATATAAACTTAATGCAGGTTTCTAAAATAATGAGTCACGATAGAGCTTTGATTTTTTTTTTTGTCTTTTAAAGCACACCTTTTTATAGTTCATGACCAACCAAAATAACAATTTATCATCTTTTAGTATTAAAAAACTAATTTTAAAAAATTCACCTTTTTAAAACTACAAAAATCACAAAAAAATATTTTATTTCTAAGATAATACTTTTTATTTTGTAAAACCCTTTGGTCACGACCTAGATTATAGTACGAAGTACAAGTGGTAAAAATTTGAGAGGTCTAAGTTCATAAATGGCTGAGAAAACTTGCATCTAATTAGAAAAAAACCAACTTACGGGAATCGAAGAAAATGTCTTTAACTACAATAGCCTAGTAGTTTCCTGAGCTGTAGGATGGATTATCTGGGTTTTCACTTTGTGTAAACATGTTTTCAAGGCGTTTTCTTTTCAAAGCTCTCTTGTTCCTTATTTTCTTATCTAGTTCTTGAACTTTCTTGTCCGCTTCCTTCACTCGCACTATATCTAGGCGCTGCATCGCTTTTACCAAATTTTTCCCTGGACGTAGGTTTAATGATTCCAAAACTTGTAATTTACTAGAAAAGCCGTCATTAAAGCTACAAACTGCAGAGTAAACACCAAATTTAAGGGTAGGCAGAGTTACAAAAGTTCTTTTTGGTATTAGGGACCAAATGACACTATTCAATGACTCATTTTGGTTTTGAGTTTTACCTTTCAAACAACGCTCCAACAGTTTGGTTTCTTAAAGGTCTTTGAATATGGGTTTTATAAAACTCATAACACACTCAGGGATGTGAAAATGTTTATCATGGTCATACATTTCATTGGTAGTAAACTCAGGTTATATTTACACCATGTCTCATTGTCTTTAGGGCATAGCTGATGAGTAGGTTTATCATTTGATGACATCGTGTGAAAGTACACTGCCCATATTGTCTTTTTCATCTCTCCAACACTCTGCACATTTCGCCTTATGGCCAGGTCATAATAGGTCTGCAGTTTTTGAATATTAGGCTCACTTAGCCTACACTGCCCACCTAATCCGTACCATCCTCAAGTTTTACTTTACCCGAGACAGATTTTAGTTTTAAAAACCGCTTTCCCACCCTCTTTTGACAGTAGTAACAATAATAGTAACCTGAAATAAAGATGCTAGACAGTATAGCCAACATAAAAAGTTAAATACAGCAAAACAATGATGCGGGGTGAAATATATGAAAGTGTTAGTTAGTGGAACATGACTGATGTTCAGTTAGTGTCAAAAAATGACATGCAAGGGTTTCAATAATATTTTTTTTACCAACTTATAGTAACCATAGGAAAAAACAAATTACTGCAATGAAATCAGTACATTCCAAAGAAAAATAAGGAAAAATAAAAAAAAAATATTATTTTATTTATTTTTTTTGTAACAGTCCCCTTCAGCCACTAATTGTTAATTTGAAATTAAGCCACATAACACCAATAGGACTTAGATATGAAGTGAGTTAAAGTTTAACCCAATTTAATATTAACAGAACTAATTCTAATAATCTAGTTTTTAATAAAAAGTATGGGCGTTTATATTAAATTACTTAGAAATAACCTGGCTTTTGAAATTAGACAGGAAGTTTAAATCTAGCTTTTGGAAGTGATTAAAAAATTTGTGTTTGAAAGAAAGTTGTGTAGTTTATCTTTTTTATAAATAGTTATTACAGTTTCAGTTAAAACTTGTTGAGTAATATGACATTTTTTCTTCTACATTTATTAAAATTATTCATTTGTAATTTTTTTTTAATATTCTGCATCCCAGATCTTCAATTGAAAAATATTTTATCGGGGTTATTTAATAGCATTTGTAAAATATTCAAATGCTGACTAACATTGTCTAACATGAACTAGAATTGGGGTTTTTTTACCTTGCTCAAAAGCTAAACAATTCACCACCTTCTTTAGATTAAAAACTACCCTCAATTACTTCTTGTGTTTTGCCTTGTTTTTTTTAGTTTGCATCATATACGGAGAATGATATTTTATTGTTTTATATTAAGGCCATTATTATATTTCTGTCTGTTTTACTGGTATTCCTTTTTTAATTTGTGCCTCAATAAGATGGATTTTAAATGATTTATAATCAAATTAAAATTCAATCTTGTGTTTCCATATGGGCTGTGTTAAGCACTTACTCATCAACCTATTTGCAATGAATAACAATTACAGTTTTTAAACTTGCACAGTTGTTGTGTCACTTAGTATTCAATTGTTGTTTTACATATTTTATTAATTTATGTTTTGAAAGGCATGCACCAACCAGTCCTTGTATGGAACACGCATGTTGCGCTCACCCCGTATTGGCTAGTGTGTGTGCGTGCGTGCGTGTATAGTTGTTGCGTAGCACTGAGTCGCTTCCCATGTTGTTTGTAGAGAGACCAGGGTGGCGGCTCAGGTGGTGTCATAAACCAGCAGCCAACCAACAAACCGGTAATTACCATTTTATTTGCTTCATTTCTTACTACTTTGCAGTTATTTCTTTTGCTTCTTATTATTAGATATATTACCTAATTGCTCTTTTATACAATTGTTTTGCCACAATTAAGTCAGTGGGCAACAATTTGATTTCATTTTTATAGTATATTTTTCTAATTATAAAAAAGAACTCAATTAGTCCATTTAATAAAAATAGGTTCCTAATGTGTCATATAATTTAATAGTGTTTTATCTGTTAATGAATTTTTCAAAATTGATGAAAATCTTCCTTTTTTGGCATTTCATTTATTTTTTTATTCCTCACATTAAAAAAACAATTTTATATTTATTTAACTGTTAATATAAGTTTAATTACTTTACTCAAAAGTAAAAACTAATTAATTGTATTTATATCAGTTGCATGAATTATAGGGATATAATTCAGGCCAGGCTTTATGGATAGAGATTGATTGGTAAAAATAAAGTATTAATGCATGCATGTTAAATTTAAAATGCAATTTTATTGCACTGCTTGCTTCCTCTCATCTGCACTTTGCTTTTGCACTTATAACACACAGTAGAATACTTTTCATTGGTAGAGTAGTCTTAGCTCATGTGATTAATGGTGTATGTCCAGTAATACTAACACATTAGCAAGGTAATATTTTTTATTATATAACATATTTAATTGAATAAATCATGTTTTAATTCTTATTTGTTCACAACAAAATGTCTATTATTATATGTAATTTATTATGTGTATGTATATATATATATATATATATAAATCCAATTACCTCCAATATTACGTGGGATTTTATAGCCTCATCTACAGGAAGGATAACAGCATTAATAAAATTTAAATAAAGATGAAGCCACCGAAAGTACTTAATCCACCAGGATTCGAACTCGGATTTCTCACTTTTTGGGTGAGAATGCTATCATTACACCACAGGGCTTTTACTTTTTACAATTCAATTGTGTATTAATTATGTATGTGTTTAATTAACCAAACTAACATATGATTAGAAGACCAAGTACCTATCAAATGACTTTACGTACATTAAATTTGTATAGACAGCAAAAGCCTGATTTCATTTCAATAAAGTTTGAAAAGCAAAAAGTATTTGCTCTATACTGGGATTCGAACCCGGATCTTGGCTCTATATATATAAAATGCAATACAGTTTTATTGTAAATATATTCTATTTGATGTCTTATTCTTTGGTGTAATCATGTATCTGTAAACCCTCCATCTGTTAGACGACTAGTGGCTAGTTGCTAAAAAATATTTCTCCAATGTTGAACTAGCCGCTTTTGCAGTCATCTATTTAATTAAACTTTTACTATTGAAAATAAAACTTAAGTAGGACAAATATTATACCAAATTAATAGTGATGTCTCACTGATTAATTTGATATATAGTTTGTTGAATAATAATGCATAATAAGTATGCACAAAAATTATAATGTTGCAATACAAATGTTGGTTTCCTGTGTCTGGTCGCGCATTTCACGAAAGCACGTACAAACGGGACTTTTCCCCTATACTTTTGCCGCGGAAAACTTCGTTTGGGAATGAGTTTGACTGCGTTCAGAACTTATTTCTCAACAAGATCATCTGCTTCAAACATCCGTTCGTTGATATACGTTGCAAAGAAAGGCCTTCTTTGACGCAACCATTGTTTGCGACATTTTTGTAATGTTAGACGACTAATGTCACTAGTTCCTAAAGTGTTTATTTTATGATCAAGCTTTATAATTTTGAGACAACTATAGCCGCCATATTGATACACCGGCATTACTCGTTGTGTATTCTAAACTTGTATTTGTGAATTCTAAGCTTGTACCTATAAACTGTACCGTGATTAATGGTTTATTTACAATTCATTTACTGTACAATAACTTAGTGATATTTACAGGTTTATAGGCTAAATTGTGATATAAAAATCGTTATACTTAGGCCTACTCCTAGATTACAAATAATGTTTATTTCATTATTTTGTATGTATTAAACACTGTGAGTGACCTAGTAAATAAGTCAGGTGAACTTAGACAATTATCATTAGACAATGAGTTTTTATTATAATAAATTTACTTCATTTTAAGCATTTTCTGACGGTATATTATGTGTTTGTTACAAATTTTATTTCTTGTCATAATAGTTCTTAGAATCTGCAACAAACCTTTTTAGATATAAAAGTAAAAAAAAAACCAAAAAAATATTTTTATTTTCAGAACTTTTATGGTCTACAACATAGGAAAGCTCTCAAAATAAAATATCTAAAAATGTTAGAATGTAAATTAATGTTAATTTTTTTTTAAAACAAAATTTTACTATATACCAAAAACAATTTACCAATTTTGGGGAAAGTGGAATTTGTTTGATGTTTTGCATTAAAAACCTTTTTTAAGACATTCTGTATATTTTGAAGTTTGGATATTTTTGTTTTACTTTTAGTTTTTTTTTCACATATAATGAAAAACAAAAACCTAAATCTAAATAACAAAATTAATCCAACTGCATAATATAAATGTTTCTTGTTTCATACTGAAAAATAAAACATATAGTAGTGTGTACCTAATTTCAATAATAATAACATAGGTTTGAATGAAGGTGTGCACAACTAGCAAAATAGTGCTTGCTATTAAGGAATTTCAATTGCCAGATGCATAAAAGACTAAAGTCAATGAAGAAAAAAATATTATGTTCAAGAGATATGATATCCAGGTCAAACTTGTTGTAATACCAGTTGGCAGTGATGTTGCGTTTATTAACCCTTTCCGGGCCAGGCGGCAATATATTGCCACCATAGATCGCGTCTGAAAAGTGCCAGGCGGCAATATTTACTGTCGGTGACATACGCGACAAGCGCCAGGGGGCAATATATAGTCGCCTTGATATTCGTCGTTTTTTTAAATAAATACAACGTAAAATGATTAAAGTTTTATGTTTTTTTATTCCCCGGTATATTTGTAGATAATTAATATGAATATCATTTTTATTTTGGAGGTCTATGCATTTTTATTTCGTAATTGTCACGTGACATTATCAGCTGACTCGATCTATTGTTGTTAATTCTTTAGTGTAATCGTACCATTGTATGCTGGATTCTTCTTCATTATTTTATTTTGTGGTTGTAAATATTAGTAGTGTTAGTAGTTACGTGCTTAGCTATTGTGTGTAGTAGTTACAATGACTGACAATTTGCGATCTCACGGGATTGAAATTGTAAGTAGCATATTTGTAAATAGAAAAAATGTAAATAAATTTCAAATAAAATTGTGTAAATATTTCTTGATAAATAGTGTTTTTAACTGTATTGAAACTGTTTATGGATCCTACAATCATCTGTTTACCGGTACATCCATAATATGAATATTTATTTTAAGTTTCTTGCAGTGTAAGAGTCAGTTACTTTATCACTTGTTGCGAAGTACAATTATGCGTATTTATACAAAATGTGTCATAAAAATTTATTTATGAGAGAAATAAGACAAAATTTTGTATGGTTGTTCCTTTCTAAATGTACAATATAAAAAATAGCTTCCCACGGTAAAATTATTTTTCCTTTTTTAGTTATTTACAAAAAAAATAAAACTTGTATGTATTCTATTAAAACATTTTTTTTAATTACTTAACCCTTTGAGTGCCACAGCGTCGCTAATTTTGACGGTACGAAAAGTGCATAAAGTGCCAGCGTCGCCAATTTTGACGTTTCGTATTTCGATAATATTTTATATAGTACAAGATTATTTTGGCCAAATAATAAGACGGCTGTATTCAATAGGTTCCAAACTATCAATAAATACGAGTTTTATGTTGTTTCTCTACTATTTTATCTGTGAAACTTATGTTGTTTGGGTACTTATCAAGAAGCCACTATTTTTGGACGAGTTTTCCTTATCGGGGACAAAATAAATTACAGTATTAAAAACAACTGACTTTATTTAACCTATATTGGAATTTACAAGTTATTACGACAATCAATTAAATAAAAAACTATAAGAACAACGTTTCATTATTCGAAAATGTCAGGCCATTCGTGTGTCTATTTGGAGACGATTTGGAGATAGGAAGTATGACTCATCGAGTATTTTTCGATTCATTATGGAAGAAGGAATGTATAATGAAGTTTATTTTGATCTCTGATAAGGAAAACTCGTCCAAAAATAGTGGGCTGTGATAAGTACCTGTACGATGATTCTGTCTTCCAGTCACGCGACGTAGCGGACGAGTACCGTGTTGCGTAACGGCCTTTCTTGTTGTTTATGTGCTGATAACCAAGCATTTGAGTAAATACAAAATAAAATAATAACTTATACAGTATTTTACTGTATTTCTTTACAAAAGTAATGTATGATTTGAGTTGTGTTCAAGCGAAAAACGTGAATTTTCAGTGTAAATATTATTAGGGTTATTATTTAGTAAATGTAAACTTTTATGTAAATATGTTAGCAAGTATTTGTTTCTAAATTTACTAATCATATTTATTTGTGTTGTATTAATGTTTTATTAGATTTATTGGGAAAACTACATCATTACTAAGTAATTTCTAAACTCTGACAAATGAAATACAGTTTATAAAATGTCGGTACCGGGCAGCATTTTGTTAATACATATAATGCATTGTTTTTAAAATTCTAGAATAAGATATTACACATGGATTTTATTTAGAAACATATGGCCTTTATCATGGTATAATTTTAAAAAAATCTTAAAAATACCGTATAAACACAAATTAGGTCGAAACTTAACTTTTTATACAAAAGTAAACAACTATTTTTATAAATACTGAAAGTTTTATATTTTTATAAATCAAATTTTATTTTTAACGATATGTATCATATTCTGCATTTAATAAGAAAAAAAACGACATCAAAATGGTGGAAATCTGTTTGGTAGTTATTTTACAACAGCTTTTTTCCCAAAAGCTTACAAATATGCGAAAAACAGCGTGGCACTTTATGCATATGCCTTCGGAAAATACCCGTGGCACTCAAAGGAACTACATTTATATATATATATTTTTTTATAGTATATATCTATATGAGTAATTTGGTGCAACTTTTAGGTCATTCTCTTATTTTTATGAAAACTTATACATTTTAACCTAAGAGACTGCAAAATCGCCAATTTTAGCCTGGCACTTTTGACTAGTCACAAGGGGATATGATATGTGAAAAAATTTTGCAACATCTCATATTTGGTCCTGGCCCTGAAAGGGTTCAATCAAATTGGGTGTATTACCTGTGAAGGATCGGTTGCTCAATAAAAATATGTGTACAATTAGCTGATGATGGTGTTTGGACCCTGCAACAGCCCATTAACTTTTGTGTCTCAGTTGGGTCAAGGGGCATTGCTGTATGTGTAACCTATTAGCCGGACACAACCAGTGGTGGACTGTTGTACAACAATGTCAGTATGTACTAAAGCACTCAAAACAAACATTTTTCAATTTAATGCCCTGTCCTTGTTCTATGTGCTTGTTTGTTCACTCAGAAAGCAGAATATTACTAAACTAATTAATCTAACTCAAATCAAATAAATTTACAGAAAAGTTTAAATGTGCGACTTCATCTACTTGTTAGAAGTAATTAAAAATATGATTTTACAATTTCAATTTTTAAATCTGTTTATGGAACACCCTTTAGTTTTTACAATCAGTTGATGAACTAGTGATATTTACAACACATTTTTTTTATTATTCCAAGAGCAAACCCTTCTGATATTTTTTTTGAGATTTTCATGTAGTTTTCTGAAGTTGCAAGGTTAACTAAAAATTGCTTGCATTTCTAATTTCTGAAAAAGATTTATTTAAATATTTAGAAATAAATAACGGATCTTTATAGTTATAGCCATCTACATTTATATCTTGGCAAGTACAATAATTTGTGTTTGCATTTCCTATTTCGTGTTCTATTATAGGCCAAACTGATTTGCTGACATTAGTTGAATTTGGAGTAATTTGTCTGTTAAATCGTTTCTTAGCATCTCTTATTTATTTACTGTACTCAGATTTATATTGTTTCAAATAATTTTGAAAGCTCTAGAATTATTAGATTTGGCTATTTTATACAACTGTATTTTAGTCTAGCTTGTCTTCTTCAATTCTTCAGTGATCCAACCTTTTTCCTTACTTCTAAAATACTGCAAAAATGAACTTTCTCCTATTCTTGTCCACATAATAAACAAATCTTTCTCCCAAGGAATCTTCCCATCAGCTCTAAAAAGCGCCAAGGTATATGTTAAACACAAGAAGGGAGATAAGACAGAAACCTCAAACTATAGACCAATCTCATTGCTGTCAACCTTCTCTAAAGTAATTGAGAGGGTTGCTCTTGCCAGACTGTTAGGACATCTCAAGTGGAACGGACTACTGACAGACAGACAGCATGGTTTTACTGGCAGAAGGTCTACCATAACGGCACTTATTGACCTGATTGAACATATTATAGACCACCTAGAAGATGGGGATACTGTTGTTGGCGTACTGCTTGATTATAGCAAAGCATTTGACTGCCTGAGCCACGACCTGATAATTAGGAAACTGAATGCCCTTGGAATCCATGGTGTGGAGGCCAAATGGTTCAAAGACTACCTGAATGGAAGAAGCCAGGTAGTAGAAGTAAAGCATACCCTGAAGGAATTGACAACCATAATTAAGTCAGACCCACTTCGCATCCAAAGAGGAGTCCCACAGGGATCTGTTCTTGGACCGGCCTTATTTGTACTCTTTACAGATGATATGCCACAACATCTCCAAGACTATGCCTACAGTATTTTGTACGCAGATGACACAGTGCTGCTCACTGGAAAGAAAAGCACAGAAGACCTTGAAATTGCTTCATATATTGCATTGAACGTAGCGGCTGAGTACTCTTCTGTAAATGACCTCGTCCTTAACGAATCTAAGACAAAGCAGATAGCTCTGGGAATAAATAGAGAAAATTTCAGAGCTCCCCAGCATCACAGCAACCAACGAAGTAAATCACTTAGGGATCGTGATAGACGGAAAGCTGTCCTGGGAGGGGCATGTAAACAAGCTCTGTCAAAAACTTAGCTCAGCTATCTTTGTTATAAAGAGGATCAAGACAATAAGCACTCAAGCAGCCAGCAAAACCTCATATCATGCACTGTTTGAGTCGCACCTGCGGTATGGCATTGTGCTATGGGGGAGGCTCAACAGCAAGAAATATGCAGCGCGTACTGATCCTGCAAAAGAAAGCTGTAAGAGCAATATCTGGCCTGGGCACAAGAGACAGCTGTAGACAATCTTTTAAAGACCTAGGGATCCTCACTGCACCCTCACTCTACATCCTGGAGACAATAATGTATGCCTCTACACAAGACCTGCCTAGTCACCAAGACAGACATGCCTATCATACCAGAAATGCTGCAAACTATGCATTACCTCCACACAAGACAGCACGCTACGAGACAAAGCCAACCTATGATGGAGCAAAATTCTTTAACCGCCTACCAGAAGCACTCAAGAGTACCAGCCGTAACCTGCTCAAGAAGAAGCTAACTGCCTGGCTGTTAGGGAGATCGTTCTACAGCCTTGAAGAATTCTTGACCTGGAGAGAACATGAACATTGACTACTTAGTATCCACTGCTTAGTATCCTCTGACAAATTATTCAAATGCTTAATATCCTATACTGTTTGACACCAATTCAGATCTTGAAGATCTTGTATTAAGCCTACTCAATAAACTCAGTTATTACTTTGAGAATTGACTAAAAATATTCACTGGGAAGTAATTCAAAAATTTATATTCTCGTTCGTATCATCCTAGTCATTACAATTATTTTTCTACCTAAGATATTCTTGTTTATATGAACTGTTTATTAGGTGTGATCAGACAGACTTCATTCTAAAATTTTACCTGAAATTGAATTACATTCTATACATTTTATCACATTATCAATACACGATTTACTGGATCTATTACACACTTTAAAAATTGGTTTACAGTTGAATTACAACATTAAATTAATACAAAATCGACCTTTATTATAATTTTTAATAAATTAGTATTTAAATCTCCACAAAAAATATGAATTTGTGTTTAATATCTTTTTTATTGTATTAAAAAGGTGTCATTCAGTTTTTGAGTGAACACTTTATCTTTATAGAGCACTTACAAAATATCATTTGACATTTTAAATTTAATATAGTACTATGAAAAGTAAATGTTAGCCAGTCTCAGTTGCCAGTGTGCTCTTGTAAGCCCAATAGGCACTCAAGGTCGTTATGTGATGATTCAAGTAGGTTAATTACTTACGTCTATATGTGTTAAGTGTCTACATCTGTGGTGTACCAGTCTGTCTTGTAGGAAATACATTGAAATAACTATTAGTATAAAAATTGAAGAGATAAATTATGATCTTGATCTCAGGAGAATAGAGGAGTTTGTAAATATGTTTTATGTTAGTTTTTGAAACTTTTTATTAGATAGAGTCCTTTAAAGGCTATTGAATCAAAGTTAATTGTTTGTCTAAAAGTAATCAAAATTAAATTTACTGTACTCATCTTAAATACACTGTAACTACAAGTTCCGCCTGAATGTTTTATTGTTGCTGCCAATGTTGGCATTACACAGATAGAAATATTTATTTTTAAGTGCAGTTATATTACATTTCTTTGCATTGATGTGTTTTAAAATTTATAGCCACACCTTTTTGTTACAGCAGCAACACAAACTGTTCAAAATAATTCATTAAATGGGTTTTATTTAAATTATTAATATTTTGAACTGTATATTTAATATACAATAATACAATACAATACAATATAATACAATAAAATATACTGTATATTTTTTAGCAAATCAATTGCAGAAGAGCCAAATAAAATAGATCAGAGAATATCAAAGGTTCAGTTTTACAAAAAATAACAATACAACAAATACAAATAACATTACCAATATTTTCATGAGAACATACAGCACCTGCCCTCATCAACTGAAAGTTTACACGATTTTGCTCAAGATAGTAGGCATACTAAAGCAAGGAGCTGTCAATTATTATCTAAGTTTTCTATTTTTCATCAAAATGTTCAACATTTGTCATACCACTTAAATATGTTAAATATAAATTTAGAGGAAATACAACCAGATATCTTAGCACTAACTGAACATAAATTGACAGCAGCAGAATTGGTTGGGTTACACATTCCTCAGTACAACATTTGCTCGTCTTTTGTGAGATATCTCAATTATCTGGAGGTGGAGTGCTAATATCGGCTAAAGAGCATATACATTTCAGATGTATTAAATTACCAGCAGTTGAAGTTCTCTTAAGAGAAAAAGAATTTGAGTGCTGCCTGTCTGAAATAACTATAGATCAATTTTCTGTTGTATTGGCAGTTTTATATAGATCACCCCAAATTTGTCTAGTAGATAAATGTTTAAATAACTTAGATATATTATGTAATATACTATGTCATAAATTCAAAAATGTGATTTTGGCTGGAGATATAAACATAAATGTATTAAAAAAAGATATAGTTTACACTAAATTTAGTAATATATTAAAAGTGTATAATATGACATATTTGGTGGACTTCCTAACTAGAGTTACAACTGATTCTCAGACAGCCATAGATAACTTTATTACGAATATAGATTGTACAGAATTAAATATATCAGGTATTATAACTCAAATATCCGATCATGATGGTCAACTTCTAGAATTTTTAGAATTAAATTTTGTTGATTAGAGTAAAATGAATATAAAAAACTATGCAGAAGATTTACTTTGAATAACACTGAAACATTTTTGCGAGATATAGCAAAGGAGACATGGATAGAAGTTTATCAATCACCGGTAGATATGAAATATCAACATAGTATTTTTAGTTATATTTTCGAAATACATTTTCCTAAAATTAGTCAAACTGTTAAAAAAACATTTCTTGGGACAAAAATGGATTACAGATTATATACAAATTAAAAAGAATGAATTAGTTGAACTTGAGAAAAAATTTAGAATTTCCAAAAACACAAATTTGAAAGTAGTCATAAAAGAAAAGAAAAAGGTACTGAAAGAGTGCATGAATAGAAATAAACAAAAATACTTCGATGATAAAAGTCTATACTCTGACAACAAACCAAAAACAACTTGGAAAATAACTAAATATGAGTTAAACAAACAATCCAATGTAAATCATAATAAAAGTATTATTGCAAATGGAAAATTAATAACTAATCCTGTTACTGTAGGAAACACTTTTAATGATTTTTTTGTGACAGCCGTTGACTTGCTAGTATTACCTAACATACCTCAGCTCAACTCCATTTATACCAATAGTGGGCATCTGACCTGTGCTCGGCCATGTTTCAGATTTCAACCGGTGTCTGAGTATCAGTTAAAAACAATTGTTTTGTCATTTAAAACTAAGTTTTCTGTGGGACACGATGATATACCAATTGATATTGTGAAAAAATCTGTTAACTTTATTTTAAAACCTCTTGTCCGTATAATCAATTCTTCTTTAATTTCAGGAATATTTCCTGATATTTTAAAAGTTGCCAAAGTGATTCCTCTCTTTAAAAAAGGTAATGTGACTGATCCAGCATGCTATAGGCCAGTGTCATTGCTCCCAATTTTTTATAAAATATTCGAAAAAGTGGTTTATGATCAGCTTTTAAAACACGTAGAGTCTAATGAACTGTTGGACAAACAACAACTTGGCTTTCGTCGTGGAAAATCAACAATAACGGCCGGTATAGAATTTATCCAGTCCATTATTGACTCAGTTGATAAAAGAGAAAAAGTAATTGGGATATTTTTAGATCTTACCAGAGCATTTGATAGTGTCAGTCATGTAAGTTAATAAGGAAATTAAACAGCTTCGGTATATATGGAAAGGAGCAAACATGGTTTGATTCCTATTTGACAAATATCAAACAATATGTAGAAATAGAAGAAACAATTTTTCACAATAAAAATCATTATGTGAGGGCTCATAGATCACAGCTGCAGACACTACGGCATGGCGTACCCCAGGGGTCTATCCTGGGACCTCTATTGTTTTTATGTTATATAGGAGGTTTGCCAGGGGTGATGGAGGGGTTAGATGGTGCCGTGTGTCTGTATGCTGATGATTCAAATGTTTTGTTTTCTGGTCAGAAGCTTGAGAATATTGAAATTTCATCATATATTGGTCTAAGTAGGATTAAGGATTTTTTTGACAAAAATAATCTTTTATTAAATTCAGATAAATCTAATTATATTCTACAAAGCAATCCAGATCAAATTTAAACTGTGACATTTTTCTAGACAATGACAGACTCAAACAAGTAGACCACACAAAGTTTTTAGGATTTATAATAGATAAAAATTTAGCTTGGGATAAACATGTAGATCATGTTACTAAGAATATGTCTACTGGTCTATATGCATTTCGACAAATGGCAAAAATTGGTAATTTACATACACTGAAATTAATATACAGGGTGGGGCAGAGTGGACTCCCTAGTTTCAATCAGTCGCCGAAGAGCGCGAGTTAGCGGAGTCGGAGTGGTTTCATTTGGTGGGGGGAAAGACGCCATTTTTAGTAGTCACCATGCCGTGGACTGGCGAGCATCGTGGTTTTGCAGTCGAAACGTTCTTTAAAAATAAGGATAGTGTGGTGGCGACCCAGCGTGCATTTCGTAGACGGTTTGGTTTGAATCGTCATGATAGTGTTCCTGATGCTAAAACCATAAGGAAATAGATTACAAGTGTATGGGCGACAGGATCTGCACTGCCTAGAAAACCAGTCGGACAACCAAAGAGTGTGAGGACACCAGAGAACATAATGGCGGTGAGAGCGTCTATTGAACAATCTCCATCGCGCTCTGCGCGGAAACATGCTGCTGCTCTTGGAAAGAACGGTGAGGCGAATTTTACACTCAGACCTTCATTTACACCCGTATAAGATGATGGTTGTTCAAGAATTGATGCCAGCAGATTTTGTTAAACGTACAGATGCTTGCAATGCAATACTGGCTTCTTTACAACCCGGCACTATTCTGTGGTCTAGTGATGAGGCACATTTTCACCTCTTGGGCACAGTAAATAAGCAAAACTTTCGTTACTGGGCAGCTGAAAACCCACGAACTCTTCATCAAAGACTTCTTCATTCACCAAAAGTGACTGTGTGGTGTGCTGTGTCCTCCATAGGCATAATTGGCCCCTACTTTTTTGAATCGGAAGGTGCAACCGTTACTGTGAACGCTGTACGCTATTGTGAGATGTTGGAGAAAATTTTCTTCCCCAGAATTGAAGAGTATGGTGAGGAAAATAATATGGAAGCCTTTTGGTTTCAACAGGATGGTGCCACGGCTCATACCGCCTGTCGCTCTCGCCAACTTCTGCAAGAACAGTTTCCCGGCCGCTTGATCTCATTACGAGGGGATGTTTCATGGCCCCCTCGCTCCCCCAATCTAAGCCCATGCGATTATTTTCTTTGGGGTTACCTCAAATCTGAGGTTTACAAAGTTCGACCAAGGACCTTGGAAGCAATTGTTGATGTTATCACTGGAATAACGCCAGATATGCTGCGTAGAGTTTTTGAAAACTTCATTGAACGGCTGAATATGTGCATCGCTCGTCAAGGTCGTCACCTGGACGATATCATTTTTAAAACTTAATAAAAAATAAATGGCATTGTATGTAGATTTCAGAAATAAAAAGCTTTTGTAATAATCTTGTATGGTTTTTATACAGTTAACCGATCAAATCAGGGAGTCCACTCTGCCCCACCCGGTATTTCTCTTTGATCCATTCACATTTAGCTTATGGAATAAGCATTTATGGAGCAACAACAATAAGTAATTTAGATAGGCTTTTGGTCCTAAAAAAAAATCTTTGAGAATCATGAAACATTTAAGATATACAGATTCTGTTAAACATATTTTTTCTGAACTTGGAATTCTGACAGTATATGGTTTACACATATTTGAATCAATAATTTATGTAAAACAATTTTTTGATCCGATACTAGAAACCAATAAACATTCACATAATACTCGTTTTAATAGACATGTCAATCAACACAATCTCGAATTTTACAAAAAGAAAACGTATTACAGGGGTGTTAGATATTTATTTACATAATTTACCAACAAAACTTATAATGGAAACAGATCTGTTAAAATTTAAAAAAGAAGTCAAAGATTATTTAACTAATTTGTCTCTATATTCTTTTGAGGAATATTTCAATACAAAAACCAATTAATTCATTTAAAGAAGAATTGAAGATAAATTGTTAAGATGTTACGATTTTATTTTTTTACTTATATTTTCAAATTAATATTAGTATTTAGTTTCATTGTAGTGACGCTATTCTTTGTACCTTGTACATATTACAGAATAAAGTAGTTTGACTATTGACACATCAAACACGTAAAAGATTATAATAGTAATCCTAGTACTAAAGCTTATGTTAGTTAAAGAATTTCTGAATCTGAATATACAATAATTGTTTTAGTACTAAAACCAAAACATTGTGAGGTTATACGTGACACGCGATTCTTGTACTGGGTCAGCGGGACTGTAGGCTTGCTTCATTCACACTCTTGTTCGTCATGAGCTACTTGTTAACATCTCCTGTGTTTGCTCACCAATGTTCTCTTGTATCTGTTTCTTATCAATTGTATTTATATGCTAGTATTTTATCACTAGACTTGTCTTAATAATACATGAATTTGTATCAATAATTGTTTTACTTTTTAATATTTCCTTTTATACTTACAATGGTACTAATAATTTCTCATTTTTTTGAAAACATTCAAATACTAGCAAATGTTTCTGACATTTCACGCATACCTCGTTTAATTTGTAATCGCTCATAGTAGAATTATTTCATAATTTTTTTATTGTATAGGTTTTAAAAAATTATGCAATTTTTTCAAAGATTCCTGTTATCAATGTGGAATTGATTAACACAATAAAACTCTCCTACAATCCGTGTAGTTATCAAAAATTGAAAGTTTCACAAATAATTACCTCATTATCCACTTCAACTTCATTTTCCTTGTCAACAAAATATTTGTTAATTTCATTTGCTCTGATTGTATTAAGTATATGTGTAACCTTCTCATCCTCAGCTACATGACATTGTTTCAGTCATTTCCACAGATCTCTATAACTTTTATTTCTGTTCAAATCTTGTGGAAATTTCTTTCTTTCTTCATTATAGCTTTATATTTGATTCATTTCTCAAAGTCATATATTTCTCCAATCTGTACTGCCCCTTGTCATCTAGTATTTATTTTAGAGCTTATAGAGCTATTCTTCTTGAAACTCCTTTACAAACAGTTGGTGCTTGTTTGCTGTATACACTAGCCATATTTGATGTAATATACATACCTCTGTATCGTTGACATTATTCATATTTAGGACATATTCCAATCAATGAGACTTCATTTGTAAGAGCTTCTGCAGTGTTAAAAACAGAGTCTCTTTGGCACTCTTCTATCCTTATTTTACAAACCTTTATGGCAATAAATAAGCCTGTAGTCGATAACCTTCACCTTTAAATGGTCTCTAATATTAGGTGTAACGATGACGCCTTTCATCTCAACCTCAATCAAACCTGTTAAAAATGATGTCTTCTACCAATGTGGCTGAGGTAGCTACTCTTGTTGGTCCACTAATCAATGGGTTGATTCCCTCAGGAATTTAACTTCATTGCACATCTTGGACAACAGGTCGTTATTATCATATCCAATAGAAGTGACGGAGTTAATTTCAACTGTCAGGTCAACAGAAAGGGATTAAAAAATATTAACAATTTTATTGTGAGTACCTCACTTGTGATTGGTTATAACCAACAATTCACTTTTTCTCTAAATGAATATTACCATTTGGATATTTAATTGAAAAGTATTTAGTTAGTTCTATGTGTATATTCTTACTTGTTATATACATTAAGTTTAAATATACAAGATATATCACGAAGGAAAAACAAGTGTAATCCAAAATTGTTATATGCAGTACTTTAAAATAAAACATTGGTGGCTCTACTTGTCCTGAAGGATACAATTTATAAATTCAGATTCTATTTTTTATTGTTTTAAAGACAGCTAAAATTTTTAAACAATCAAATCCTGTGGATTTATCAATGGTTGTAATAAATATTACATATTTAATTTGGAAAGAAAGAACACATGTTAATTTTTAAATCTTTCTCTATTTATATCCATAGTTTTCTCTTTTTTATCTACAAACTTATGCTAGTAATAGAGTGTGTTACATTTGAGAATAATCGGTCTTCAATTGCCTCTTTCACCATGTCATATATGCTAAAAAGTCTTAGATAGAGGAACAAGTGTAAATCACTCACTGTCAAATTTAAGCTGTATAGTGGGTGTGTTAAAACTGTTTACAATGTAAATTGTATTTATACTCCAAACAAAAATAATTTTTAAGTATTCTTTTAAATGCAACTGTTTTTCTACTTTTATTAGCATTTTACGACTTTTGAATAAAGTGGCTGCAATTTTTCAAGGTGGTCGGAGGTTGTTCAAAACCAAAAACGTTTTAAATTTTTTAATGTAATATAGGTTTGTAATTTTTCTGGCACTTACTTTTGAAGTTACTAATTCTTCTGCAGGGTGTACTGAAGAAGACGAATGTGTAAATAGGAGAAATGCTAATGTTGTTTTAGATACAATATAAGTATAGTATTAAAGAGTTATATATATAAATTTGTATATCCTATTATTCACAAATAAATTGCCTATAATGTAATATTACTTAATAATAATTTGATTGGTTATAATATTCAAACCAATTGTTTTACTTAGTTTTATTATTTCTTTAAATTTTTATTTATTATTAGTTTAATACAAAAACAAAAATAATTTTTCAATAGTAAAAATTTTTTAGTCTTTTTACTTTGTATAAGAGTACAAACATTAATGTTGATTGGTTGGAAAATGACAATAAAAAGCAATTACACATAAAATAACACAACATAATCACCTGCCTAATGACACAGCTGGAGTGACAATTGTTACGTGATATTAAAAAGATGTAGATGTCATATTACAACCAACGAATTATACTAATGGAACACGCTCTGGGCCGGGGAAACCGAGCCGAAATCCTAGGCTGCGTTCCAAGTCTGCAGGCGTTGGAAATGGGCAAGAACTTACTCCGCCCATATGGCAGGCATTATAGTAATGATATAACATCACTTTAAAACGCCTTCTAGACTTAATAATATTGTTAGATACCACAATTTATTTATTATAACAAAAAATGTTAATAACTGCTTTTTCCGTGAATTTTTATTTTTAGTTAAAAAAACAGATTTTTGTACAATATCAAAATAACTAAGATTTTGACTCTGTATTTTACTTATAAAGTCGGAAACGAAGATTTCTGTAACATTAAAATATTTCTCAGGTGAAAAAACAACTTTTTTATTGACAGTACTTTCTTTCAAAGTGAACTACGTAAAATGTACAAACATGACATTCTTAATACTCGTGTTAGAAAATAAAATTATTCTTACAAATTTTTGCCTTATTCCTAAGTTGGATTTTTTTAATGTCAAAAGTTTTCTGTTTTGCGATGTGATGAGATATTATTTAAAAAAATATTTTAGTCACAGTTTTAATTAAAAATAACTCGTGGCTTCCAGTGAATTCGCCATTAGTTAAATGCCCCTTGAAAACACTACCAGTAAACTGGTTACAAATTCTCAGTGTCTATTTAGAAGTGGTCGCATTTGTTTGAGATAACTAGAGCAAATAACAACATTTTACAATTTTTAATACATCATTACTTGATCTTAGGGATTCTTAGGAGGTGCCGATGGCGGAGGGTCTAAGTCGTTGGACTTTGGGTCTGAGTTAGAGATAGCGCTGGTTCAAATCCTGTCTGTGATCGTTGCACTTTTTATCAGTACCATCGACCTTACTGTATCGACTCCCCCCCTTACTCTGTTTGATAAGATCCTCGCACAGGCCAGTGGCTCATGAGGACGGACAAAATAAGGCATAAAAGGGGATCGGTCTCTCCTTTAAAAAAAAATTAAAAAATCTACTTAATTTACCCTTAGATTTAAAATCAATAAGAAGTTAATGTGTTCTAAGATCAGAATCATTGGCATGGAGTACAGAACTACAATTGTTACATTTAATATATTTTTCAATAAGTCTTACAATGACGCCACAAATGCAGTATAAAATTTCATCCTTAAAACTAGTACTATCATAATTTTCCATGATATACATGGCACTCTCAATTCCATCATCCAAAGACGAATCCAAATCACACTTATCAGCATTAGGTAGCTCAAGGGATGCCTTCTTTCTGACAATAATCCTCCTTCGTTTCTCCAATGGCTGTTGCATATGAGATGGAAAATAAAAAATTGTTGGAACTGCTTAATGTTTTAGACATTTTCTTAGTGTGTCAGGCAAAATTAAATGGTAATCCTGTTCGGTAAAATGTTTACTGCATAAAATAGTATGTTTTGTTAGCTTAAATTGTTTTTTTTTCTCTTTGTCGCAGTAATCCTCTTTTTTAGTAAATTGTCATAATTCAATGGAAAGCTAAAACAAACAAATTAACAAATAATAAAATACAGGTAGCTGAAAATCACAAAGATCCAATAATTAAAAAGTAGAGTAGGCCAGTACGTATTGTTTTTAGCAATGATTTATAAGTTTATGCATTTAATAAATGCTATAACGACCAACATTGATATCTTTGATTAATGTGGATGAAATAATTGAGTGATAAGCATGTTTTACCGTACTTTTAATTATTTGGGTAACCTATTTAATAATTCGGCAATACAGAAAATAATATTGATGAAAATTACTATTTTAAAAGTTGCAAATAAATATTGACATATTAGGTTAATATAGTAAGAACTTACTTGTGAAAAGAAATGTGGCTGCCTTTAGTCCATCTGGACGAGCAATTGTATGCAGAGGAACTCTTCACCATTTTTGTTTAACCTTTACATAAATAATTTAGTGCTCACTATAAACCACAAAAATACTGTTATGTACGCTGATGATATTGCCTTCATATTTTCTAATTACAGTACAGAAGAACTCGAAATTTACAGTAACGTAGTCTTATCACAGGCCTATCAATTTTTAAACAATCTGAATTTACATCTTAATTAAAAAAAAAACACAATTTACAGAATTTTCAAAAAATAATCATCTTCAGCCTCCATGTGTTGAAATAAGCGAAAAAAAATAGAACACCTATTATCAGTAAAATATTTGGGACTTCAGGTAGACGATGACTTGACTTGGCGATCCCACATAAACTTTGTGTGTGCCTCTTTGTCTTCATCGTCCTACCTGATGTCCCAGTTTGCAAAATATCGCCATGTTCATTTATTAAAAATAATATACTTTGGTTTGGTAGAGTCATGGTTGCGGTATGGACTTCTTGTTTGGGGCTCGGCACCTCAGTACTTTACTAAAAAGGGTTTCCGTTTTACAGAAACGAATTGTGCGTGTTGTGGCTGGCATATCTCGCAGAAGTTCATGCAGAAAAACATTTAAAGAGCACAGCATTTTGACCTTTCCATCTTTGTATATCTATGAGACCATTATCTATGCCAGGTTTCATTGTGCAAATGTAGTAGATGGAGCTGCTATACATGACCACAACACGCAAGCCCGAGTAGACCTGCGACAAACCCAACATCGCTCGGCTCTGGCGGGTGAACTGCCTCAAAATTCAGGGGATAGGTTTTTTGGAAGCTCCCCAGTCATTTAAAAAATATAACTGAAAAAACAAATTAAAAAAAAACTACTAAAAGAATACCTATTAGAGGGTTGTTTTTATTCGGTTGGGGAGTTCCTAGCCTAAACTCTATTTTATTAATAATTTGTATTCTTTTATTATTTAATGTAAAATTAGTTCTTATTCAGCTTGACTTTCATACAAATATTGTATTTTTTTATGTTAATTATTAATAATGTACTACTGACTTTTGTCATACATGTAATACATGTCTATGACAATAAAAAGATTGAAATTTAAACCATGTCACGAAATAACAAACATTACTAACATTGACAAATAAAAAATAAACTAGTTGAGATGCTCAGATCAGACGTCTTGACGTAATAAACAGGAAGAGTTGCCAATAACGCAAATAACAACAGTGATTTGTGCTTCGGCATGAAAAGGCGTGATGCCGTATCGTCCCGTTGATCGCCACTCAACTCTGTGAGTTCTTGCCCACTTTAAGCGCCTGCCAGTCCATGGATACACCCGCAACGCACAGCTGTGTGCGACCGGAAAACACAACATGTGGCTTATGGGCAGTGCGCGTTCCAGTAGTATAGTTCGTTGATTACAACATGGCTACATAAATATTTTGAGAAAGATCATAGGACATACATTAGCATAGGAAATCATGATTTTATGAGGTTTTGTGACTCACAAATTAAAACAAAAAGTGGACTATAGATAGCCAAGTCTTTTACGGCAAGACTAGTGCAAACTACGTATAGCCCACATTTTCTTCTTGAACAACATACTTTTCGGGCTATATATAACCTGCTCTTCCTGAGAGCGTTAATGTAAAAAGGTTTAGCCATCTCTGCCAATCATTGTTCATAAGGACATCTGTTCTTAAAACCTTTCACCCACTCATGTACTTTACTGTCATTTTTCACGTCGAAGCCAGCGGATTCTTGATATATCTGTAAAGGAATTTCCACTTCCAAAACATTCCATGTTGTAAATATACTTGAATCATTGAAGATACTTCATATTCAGTGCGCATGTGCACTATTTCAATGTTCACATGACGTTCGATTAGCAACAGCGAATCAGACCGCTTAATTGCTTTAAATAACCCTTGTATCATTATTTTATCACTACAGTCGGTTATACCACTAAGTTTTATTTATGAGTCAACAAAATAATGGCTTGAATTTTTTAAAGCTTTTTGCAAATATTTTGGTGCCTTGGGAGTTGGAGGTTTAGCTTATGATTTGTAACTTAAATATACAAGAGTTTTGAAATTTTAATGAACCGTTTTTTCGTTGCAGATGACTCCGCCCATGTAAATTCATTGATGCTAAAATGTCAACAAATGAAAATACCTTTGGAAGTTGTAAATGACTCTACCATTAATTTGTACTTGAAGACAAATAAATTAATGAAAAGTAAAATTGTTATTTACATCTTCAACTATTTTGTAGTGAATATGGGTTAAGGTGGTTGTAATATGTGTACTTTGTTATTTAAAAACCTATTTCTGTAAAAAAAAAACTTACAGTTTTTCAAAATTTTATATATTATACAAGGTGAGTATTAAATGTCCTGCCTCCTCCTTTACTTATATACAGATTTCTTCAATATCAACTCAATACTACCTCTGTTATTTGTTGGGTGTCAAATACTATTTTGATTAAGTTCATATTTTCAGCTGTCAACTTGGATTCACCATATCGGAATTAGATAAAACTTGTTTAATATGAAGGTGGTGTTGTGATTTGTGATACATTATTGCATTGTTTTTTATTAACACTATTACGGAAACATATCCAAAATTACGTCAATGGAAACACCTGGTCTCTGAGAGACACTCTGGTTTTCGTTTTTGTAGCCTTCTATCACAACACTTAAATATAAATTGAATATAATGGTCACACATTAAAAAAAATAAGTTCTATTTGTTATATGATATTTATTTTAAGTACATATACAACAAAATACCATATATTACAACAAAAAATTTGATAAAAAGATTAATTATTTTTCTTTATCATAAATCTAAATCAATCAAAGCTAAAATTTAATTATGGAACATTTAGATTTAATTAATTTGTTACGTACTACTAATATAATATACTAATAAAAAGGAGGAAACGAGTATCTATGGTAGATAAAGAATCTAAATTACTTGTATTTTGCACATTCTAAACAAACTTTTCTACTACACTCCAAACACACGGGCTTTTTGCAGTCAATGCACATATGTGCAGTTTTTCTTTGTTTTGCCCATGGGCAAGTAGAACATGTTTTCCTTTTCTCCATTTTATCAGACGGAACTTGTGGGAGATCGGCTTGAAGCTGCCGGGCTTGAGGCTGTTGATGTGGCTCTGGCTGCTCTTCACCCATGGTCTTCTCTATGTTCGCCCGTAGTTCTCGTGGAAGGTTGGTGTTCATCAATCTTGCTTGTACATGAGGGGCAATGAGTTGGTAGCCCAAGGCTTTTATGAAGTCAAAGCGTGTCATATCGGGTATGTCCTTGAAACTCATGTACATCACAAATGAATTTATAGTTCCTAAGCTCACAAGCCTGTAGAAGACAGCAAGAGGCCAACGCCTGGTTCTACGGCTTGAAGAGTATATTGCACATTTCATGTCGAGAAGATCTACTCCACATTTTGTACTGTTGTAGTACAAAATAATTTCTGGCTTTTTCTTATCTTCATTGTATTGAGCAGTGTGATGCATACTTGATGCTAATATAACAGCTCGATTCTTTTTAGGAACGTAGCTTAGAAGAGTCATTTTTGGTCGGAATCCATAGATGGAAGAACCAGGAGGTCGATTAGGGTTCAGCAGAAATTCTTCAGGAATTTGTTTTTTGTCTTTTTTTATTGTACCTACGTAAGTCAATTTCCTCTTCAACAGTTCATCTATTACTTCAACGGAGGTGAACCAGTTATCAGCCGTTACATTCCTGTTGGATCCCTGGATAGGGCGACACAGACGGACTACGGATTGTGTAGGAATGCTCAACTCTTTCTCAGATTCTGTTACTCTAAGCTGTCACTTCCTTTGCCTGCGTAAATGTAAGCATTCAGCAAGTATGATGTCTTGGCATCCGCTAAACACATTACTTTTATGCCATATTTTTTTGGTTTTTTTGGCATGTAGACCTTATGATTCCATCTTCCTCTAAATGGTACTAACATTTCATCCACCGATACTTCAGATGATACACAATAATTTCTCTGACAGTTAGATATGAATTTAGTAAATATCTCTGATATTGGTGCAGTTTTATCGTTCTCAATCTTTCAGTGCGTGTATTAGCATCGTCAAATCTCAAGCAAGCAATTAAAACTAAATATCATTTTTCAGACACTGTATTAGAAAATATAGGTCGACTGAAAGAGCCTTTGGAAAACATAGATAATATTTTCTCATCATTTGACTTCAGAATTGAAGAAAGCATAATTATACCTAGAAGTGCGTTTATCTCGTTTTTATTAGTATCCCTGTAGTTACTTTTATTCGTTTTGTCTCCCAATTTTGGAATTTGACTCTGCAATTTTTTGTTTGTATTTACTACAATAGTGTCTATCATCTCATCATCAAATAAAAGATTCCAAACCTCTGTTATCTTTGGTTTGTTCCCTAATGCTCTAGCGCCACCCCTAACACCTGGCAAACCAGTTCTAATGATATTTCTGGCAGGAGTTCTCACCTGAGTAATAGGCTGTTTTGAAGTCCATGCATTGGGAGATCCAAATTCAGTTTTCTTTGACCTTTCAAGATAGAAAATCGGTAAGGCAGCATCAGGTTGAATATTTTCTAGAGAAACGTTTTGATTACCAGGATTTGGCAGAGCGTAATCATCTTGGTCACGATCTAGTAGTGCTTCTTCATCTGCTGAATCTTCTGATGATTCTTCTGGTACCACAGGCTCCCTCGTAGCAGCTTCCTCCTCGGACAGTATGTAATCGGGGTCTTCGTCAGAATCGTCAACTTCTTCAAAACTTTCGGCTGAATCGACATCACTTTCATAGTCCAACAACCTACGTATCCTGTCACTATAATCTGGGTCACTAGTTTTCACTGATCTACTGCTACTTGGCCGGTCCATTTTCGTCTTAAATACCCACCACACGTTATAGGAAACACCTGGTCTCGCAGACCGCTACGCGCACAACGTTCACGGAAACGCCTGGTCACACAGACCGTGTAGGTTTTGACTAGCGGTATGTCAAGGTCAAACGCTTTGCCGAAACTGATCAATATTTGTAGTGGGTGGTAGAGTGGGGTGAGGGAGGCAGCTACTGAGCTGACCAGACCCCACGCTCGCGCAGTGTTGCCAATACAACAGAAAAAAAATTCCCCAGTGCGTGAGAGACCGCGGTTTCCATAAGAGTGTTAAACGCAATGATGCAATCTGTTTTTATATTTATTTGTCCTAGATATATTGATACTTTTAGGAATCCTAAAACAGTTTTGTCCAGCACATTTATCCTAAAGTGGCTATTTAAATCAAAATAGTTATGATTTGTTAACTGTTTTCCTTTAATTAATTAAGATAGTCAAAGTAGTCTCTGACCACAACAGTAGTATATCCTGACCACAAATAACTGCCTCATATTTTAAATAACATTTCTTCCAATGTTTTTGGAAATTTTTTTGGTTATGCTTTATTTTATGTCTTTTGCAACATTTTTTTAATGTCAGTATAAAAAATAATATAATGAAAAGATATATAATGCTAAAATTAATAATAGCTCAAGAAAGAATAAAGATATTGAACATTTTATTGCGGTACCATTTTCAGTGCAAAAACACATATTGAAATCATGTACAACACAACACCACTACTTGCGTTAAAAAAATTTCTAATTCTAATATTATGGAGCCAAAATGACGGCCTGATTTCAAACATATTTATAAACTTAATCAAAATGATATTCTTGCAACTCAACGATCAGCGGTAGTCCTAGTCAATCGATGAAGAAGTGTTAAAAAGATACGGAGGGGTGACATTTAAACTCATCCTGTATCCAGACTATAATAAATATTTGTTTGGTAGGTCTTGTCATCTTTATTACCGCACTATACATTTGGAGTAAATCTCTGTTGATGCCACCATATTTATGTGCGGAATTAACATATAAAGAATTCTGAAGCCAATATTAGACTTTGGTAGCCAAAAGGTTAACATCATTAATATACCTTGAGTTGTGTCAATATACAAATTCATTTACTGTTGTTAGTCATTTTAACATTTAATTTAATACTTTCATATTTCTTTGTTAATTTGTATAGGGATTTAGTAGGAATTTGACCAATAGAGTAGCGTTGTACCTCAACAATAACATTTGTTAAACATGCCTCGTGATAAACTAAATACGTTACTGTAATACATGATCAGTAAGATGAAGGAAGAATAGGGTATGTGGATAACATGTAATAAAATGTTGAATTAATTCAAATTAGTTCACTTAATTTAATTTGAAAATAGCTGTAAAATTGTATATTTTATTGTAAAGAACAAAATGAACTCTGTTGCTTGGTTCTTTGACCGAACATAAGCAGAATACAAGACATTTGGGAGATTATAGGATGTAGCTGAGAGACTGTGATTTACATGGTGACTCATCAGCTTCTGAGCTCATGTCCACGTCTGATTCATTGCAGTTAAATGAATCAGAGCTAGTTTAATGGGTAGTAGGTAGTGTGCTATGATTGATGAATACCTCAATGTGATGTCATTCTATTTTCACTGTTTTTATAAAGTATGATTTTACTAAACTCTTGTTTTATATATGAAATGTTTTAGTAATAATATATACTAAAAATAAAATTTCCTTGTGCAAATAAAAATAATCTTTATAATTAAATTAATATCTAGATTGTTGTGTGACAATTTTAAGTATTTTTAATACACATAAAACTATTATTTTATACACATATTCATTATTGTTTGAAAGTTCAGTTCAGACAGCCATTCAGTGAACAGCTATGTATGTCACTCTCCAACACCCATTGATTCATAGTACAACTGATTTATTTTTGTTTTGAAACCAATTTTCCAATTCATGAAAGTATTTAACTAATGTGAATGATGTCATCAATCTGTGGTGTCTGTAGTATGCAGCTGACAATTGATGGAAGAGAGGTTATTGTGCTCCGGTGGCTGTGATGGAGGCAAAAAGATAATATAGACTGGAAATATAAAATCTATAGATCTTCCCAACATGTCAGGAGCAATAAAATTACAGACACAAAATACTGATACTGATATCCTACTTATGACCTTCGTTCATCAGTAGAGTTACGTCCAACAAAACCAATTCCTCAATCTTGCTCATGAATGAAATTAAAAAGGAACTAGTCTTAGTAAGAACATAAATAAAGAATTATGAGCTAAAACAGTAGCCTAACCTCTAATGTATACAAGTTGCAAGATAGAATAAGATCTCTTAAACAGTATACTAGAAAAATAATATAGAAATTAGTGGAATACCAGTATTCCCAATTGACATGATGGAGCTAGAAGATGGCAGCAAATCCATAGTTGGATGACACTTATCTCAGTTTCCCATCGCATATCCTCATATAGTAAACAGCAGACTCCTTGTATTGTGGTACAGTTCCAAAAAAAGCTTTAGGACATTTGGATTACAAAATACAAAGAAACTAGAAATGTGAATGCCAAGTAAATCAAGCCTTCTGTAATCAGAGAGTTTTTATTAGTAGTCACCTATCTCCAGTAAACAAACTTTGATCCAATGATGATATTAAAAACTCAAGTAGACATAAATGTTTCGTTATTTATTGTATAATTTGTATTTCTGTAGTAGTTATAAGTTATGTGGTGGTTTTTTGTAGCTTCATGGTGAACTTGAGTACTGTGGATGGTTATTGTGTTCTTTTTTGACATTAACAATATTTTCTAAATGATTGATATGATTCATCAAGATTACAATATACTTCTTAAAGCTTTTTTTGTGCAAATAAAAAGTCAGATATCAATATAATTGATTGGTCAAGTTCAGGATAATTTGGACTTAGCGAGGTGTAGATAGAAAGTGATAGGCTCTAACTGTGCAGTATTCCATATTACCAACTTTTTCCTGTATGTATCACCACATATAGATCTGGTGGTGTAGTGTGCTATGTACGAAATGGTATTCAGGCTGACCAAGTCTCTATAGATAACAGGTATCTTGCCCCTTTCAAATAATGATACAATTTATATATTGGTGACATAAACTTAAATATACTGGATAACTGCACAAATACACAAAATTACTAGACCTTATCGGACAGTTTTGGTTTTATTTGAATAGTTAATTGCGCCATATGTATATCACATTTATTTTAATCATGTATAGATCACATTTTTATTAAAATATTGGACAACAGATATATTTAGAAGTACTATATTTGATAATGGCTTAACAGACAGTTGTATGCTAAGCCTTAAGTAGGTAATGTATAATAAGTAGAATTTACGAAAAGATCGATTGTTACTAAGTAGGAATAATATTGATCTTGTTATTGTTAAACAAAAACTAATATAAACTGAGATGTTTCTTTTCGAACTAGGAGTTTAAATTCATGCTACAATACTTTTACATCTTTTTTATCTGAGGTTATAAATATAAAACATTGGTCAAAATGTAGATGGAAATAGAAAATTATGTCAAGCAAGAGTTATAAGTCCGAGGGGTATACGTCTCAGTTAATAAATAATATAGAAACAAGAAAGAAGCTGTACATAATCTTTAGAAAAGGGCCATATGATAGTGTTTTTAAGAATTAGTACAGCAGATTTTGTAGTAGCTTAAAATATTATTTTACAAACTGCAATACTTTTCAAATAGAATTAATTCAATGGAGATTCTGCACAACAGTGGAAAATTATGAATAGCCGAATGGAAAGGAGTACAAATAAAAGCTTAGATAGGGTTATGTTAGATAATGGTAATATTGTGACAAGTGGGGGATGTGACTGAGATTGTGAATAATCACTTTATCTTATCAGCTGATTCTCATGGTCAAAGTCAGTCAACAGTCACATTTAATAACAGACCTCATCTGGGTGCAATACACTCTTCTATATAACTCCTATGACTGAAAATGAAATAGGAGGCATTCTTTATCATAATGGATTTAAAGAATATAAGATCTATTGGCCACAACTCCTTTTCCATATTAAAAGACATTGCTGAATATATTGCTCCAGTTTTAACAAATTTATTTAATTTAAGTTAGAGTACCTGTGTCTTTCCAAATAAACTGAAAAGAAATATTGTTGTTCTCTAGTTAAACAAAGATAAATCAATACAATTGGATAATCAGACGCATTAGTTTACTTTTTGTATTTTCAAAAATATCAGAAAAATAGTATTATAATATTGGTGAATTATTTATATAGAAATAATGTTATAAATAATAATTAATTTGGATTCAGAAAAAGTAAATCTACTGAAGGCGCCCTTATTAATATGACTAATTATAGAGTGTACAGTAGTTTAATTAAAGTTAAAAAAGTGACAGAATTATTCATTGATTTCAGAAAAGCTTTTGATCATGTGAATCATAGCATCAAAAGAACTTGAATCAATAGGCATAAGGAGCATTCTCCTCTAAATTAGTTTGAGAGTTTTTTTTTATGTATATCAATATATATTAAGATGTCAACAGGTAAAAATGGCACATGATCTTAGTTCACCTTTACGTATTAAGACAGCAGTCCTGCAAGGGTCCATTTTATCTGCAACACTTTAAATTTTGTATAAATGACCGTCTTGAGCAGCCTTTTTCCTGTACTCCTAAAGCACGCTGACGACATTGCACTATTTCATTCAAGTGATTACTCTCAACTCCTTGCACATAAATATTATAAACCGTGATCTTGATTCTTTACAAAACTGGTGCGCTTCTAATACAATCAAACCCAATATAAAAAACTAAATATATGCATTATGATCATGGTTAATTTACATTCCAATATCCGCTTGTAGTTATAAAAAACTTAAACAATTTCAAATGCTTAGGAATAGTTTTTGACAATAAATTAAACAGGAATAAACATATTTTAGACCTGAATCGAAAAATTAACACACATAAGAAGTTTTTGTGACCCAGTATTATTAAGAACTTTATTTTGCATTGATTAAATCAAGACTCTTAGTATGGATTAATGTGTTGAGGTAGTGCATATAATGTATTAATAGATAAGCTGAGTTACACAAAACAATTATTCCTCTTTAGAACACTGGCTTTTTAAATGTAATAATATCAATTTTTTGAATGATGATAAATACCTTAATATAGATTGTAAATGTAAATATTGTCTTCAGTTAAAATACCTTTATTCTGTAATAAATAATTCATATTGTCACTGCTGTTACTAATTCTGAAAGCATTTTTCAATTTACCTTTATTTTTTAACTTTCACTGTGTTCTTGTTGTAATGTTGTTGGTGTTAATTTATTATATTTATAAGAATATACTTTGTAGTAATTTTCTTGTATCTATCATTGATTAATATTGATAGCAATAAAGAAATATTAAGCTATGAAATATTTATTATATTATATTTATTTATACTATGAAATTGTAAAAGAATGGAAGAATAAAAATCATTATAAAATAATTATTATCTTAATAATAAACAAATAAAAAATTCCTGTATTTACAAGCATTTCTCAGTACATTCATGTTTTTAGAACTCAAGTCATCAGTGGACTTAAATATTAATACTAAATAACAATTAAAATATGATTAAAAATTCTAAACTAAGCTATAGGCTGAATAAATTTAGAACTAGTTGCTGATTTAAAATACATGTAGCAAAAACCTTATAAAATGTTATAAACCTCCAGCTTAACGTTTAAATAAGCTACAACTGTATTTTTTGAGGCTAGCAGGGAGATCATGTTGAAACTTAAGACCAAAGTATGAAAAGCTCTTCCTACCGACTTGATTTTACGAAAATTTAGTACAAAGCTATGACTAGTGCTGTGTTGGAGACCTCCTACCGGTCCATCTTACACTTTAGATGTGCCTTTTGTGAGTTTCAAACACTTCCTAACTATAAGGCTCTGTCCCATGTGCTTCCATGATAGTTCCAATATTAATCTTATGGTAGTATTTTCTGTTTAGTTACAGCTGACTAAAACGCATGTTGCTCTGGCAATTATTCTTAGTTGACTAAGCAATTTAATGTTAACTGGTTGGTTATAACATCCACTAATAAACTTAAGACAGCTTATTTCTTTATGATGGTTTATACTCATCATATTTTAAAAAAATGTACTAAGTAAGAGTAAAGTTTAACTAAGGATGGATTGAGTCTGATACAGATAACTTTATTTAAAAGCTTCAAGCTCAGAATGGTGTCAAACAGTTAATAATTACAATTTATTTTTAATGCATATTGTTGACATGAGGTCTTTCACTAGCGATGAATTCATCAACACTGTATATTGGGGTGACTGCAAGACATTGCCCAACCCTCTTCTTCAATGCGGACAGTGGACTCCCTTTATTGATCGTGGAAGCATATTGAATAGCTTTGCTCCAGCATATGAGGGGTTTTTTGAGAAATAGAAGTTCTGTGAATAGGAAGATTAAAATTGACATTGTGCCATGAGTTGTAGCCATGGATGATTTCTTGAAAGAGAAGATTTTAGAGTGAAATCAATTGTCTTCAAGATGAATAATGAAACTGCAGTTAGGATTCCATGGCTTTGTATCTCTACAGCTTTCCCTTGGCTAAAGAACTGCCATAGATCAAAGATCGCGTTATTGGAGCACCATTGCTCATTTAAAGTTTTCCTGCTTTTGCCTCTACCAGAATATTATACCATATATGAGAGGAGACTCAAAGAGAGTGTAGTAGTAAGTTCTTGTCGCTTTGGCCGTGCTGATGGCTTGATTTCGCTTCGAGGTGAAATTTGCAGAGCTCAGTTTCATTCAAAGTGAGTCAACTGTTCCAAGACAGTTTGTCATCAAGGATCACGCTCGTGTTTTGTTGAACTAAGGGTTAGAATGTTAAGAGAACCAGTGATTTCTTCTTTCAGCTTTCTTATAAAGAGCTATGTAGTTTTATCTTCATTGGAGACCAAATCATTGCTTGTCTTGCACTAAAATTAAGACAGAGCATACATGTGTTTATGTTCTGGGTATCTACAGAAACCAGGGAAATCTGGAAGAAGACCTTGAGATGATGTCGGAGATATTAAACAAAATACCGACATCAAAATACCCGGTGCTAATAATGGGAGATATTAATATTGACATTATAAAAAGTGGACCTGACCAAAAACATCTGTCGGAAATTCTCCTAAGTCATAACATGACACGACTGTCTCTTCCTCCTACTAGAATCACGCCTACATCAAAGACCTCCATAGATTGTGTCTGTACAAACCTGGACCATGAATACTTAAAATGTGACGATCATTAATACTGCAATATCAGACCACACTGCCCAATTATGTACAATTAGAAACATAATGAAACACAAAGATCAGTCCTTGACTTCAGAAAATAGAATACTCAGTTCGAGAAACATCATGAACATGGGGAGTCTGCTAGACCTACAAGACTGGAAAATAGTTCTCGAGTCAGTCTCTGTAGATGAATCATATGAAAATTTTTGCAAGATTCTTACAAATGCTTTGGACATAACCTGCTCTGTCACCAAGTCAAAAAGGAAAAGAACAAAGCAAAAAGTTTCTGCAGACAGAGAGACAGTTCAACTGAAGAACATTTTCCTTAAGGCATTTGACAAATACAACCTGACAGGACGAGAAGAGGACAAGAACGATGCAATGGCAAAAAAGAAAGCATATGATCTGAAACTAAGAACTGTTAAACGACTAGAAGTAGCAAAGAGTATTGCCCTATCAAATGACAAACCAAAAACACTTTGGAAAATCATTAACAATGAAAGGAAGATGGGAGAAAGAAAAATGCTACCAACAACTTTGCATATAGAAGGACAGGAAGTAAATGCCAGCTGCCGTTGCGAACCATCTAAACGATCACTTTGTCATGATTGCAGATAACACTCTAAAACAAAATGGGCAGATCAACACTACTCTCCCAGTTCCCCAAAACCAACATCACAACATACCAAGCCTTTTCTTGCACCCAACTACAGAACAGGAAGTAATCAGTGTAATTAACACATTCAAAACAAAACCGTCTGCAGGGGTGGACGGAATATCAGCAAAAATCGTAAAAGCTTGCAAAGAACAAATCCAGCTACCACTAACTGACATTGCTAATAAGTCTTTTGCCCAAGGAAAATTTCCAGAACTACTAAAAGTAGCAAAAGTCTACCCAAAATTTAAGAAAGGTGATGTAACTGATGCAAACAATTACAGGCCCATCTCCCTTATCAGCACATTTTCTAAGGTGATAGAGAAACTTGTCCTAGCCAGATTATTACATTTGTATCAACATAACCTGTTAAACAACAAACAGCATGGCTTTATGGTAGGAAAGTCAACATCTACAGCCATAGTTGACTTAGTCAAAACTATTATTGACCACTTAGAATCTGACAACATTCCTATGGCAATACTCCTTGACTACTCTAAAGCCTTCGACTGTCTGGACCACAATCAACTTCTGGGAAAGCTTAAGAACCTGGGTATTGAGGGGAAAGCAGCTGACTGGTTTGAGAGCTACCTTCTCAACAGAAAACAAATAGTAGAGATTAAACACATGGATAAAGGAACAATTCAGTCTGTGAAATCAAAAACCCAGACTACAACAAGAGGTGTGCCACAAGGTTCTGTACTGGGACCAGTCTTCTTCATTTTATTCACGAATGACTTCTCTTCATGTGTACAAAGCCATTGTACACCACTTATGTATGCTGATGACACGGTGTTACTGCTAGGTAATAAAAATCCAAATATTATAGCAACCACTGCCACCACAGCTTTAAACACAGCAATTAACTATTGTAAACAGAACAGCTTAGTTGTAAACCAATCAAAGACAAAACAATTAATTTTTGGAAACAAAAAACAAACAGTGACAAGACTGCCAGACCTGGAAACTACTGACAGCACCACCTACCTTGGCATCACACTCGACGAACATCTAAATTGGACACCTCATGTGGATAACCTCTGTAAGAAATTAAGCACAGGAATCTACGTCATAAGAAGAATTAAGACCATTAGTGATCTCAACACTGCCAAAATAGCCTACTACTCTCTTTTTGAGACGCATCTTCGATATGGGCTATTGGTCTGGGGAAACTCATCCAAGACAAATGTGCAACGTGTACTTATTCAACAAAAGAGAGCTATAAGGACACTTTGTGATCTATCACCCAGAGAATCCTGTAGGGAAAAGTTCAAGGAGCTCAAAATCCTAACTATAGTGAATTTGTACATACTTGAGACCATAACATATGCTAGAACAAAGACTCTAAACCCACTCAAGACTGGATCACAACTGCACACATACAACACCCGACATGCAACAAACTACTGCCTCCCTGTACACCGCCTGACTAAATATGAAGAGAAGCCAAGCTACATGGGATCCAAGCTTTGGAACCATCTTCCAGCAGCAGTGAAGGGGACAGATGACCAGCACCTGAGACAACGGCTTGGCAACTGGCTAAAAAAACATCCATTTTATTCTCTTGATGAGTTTTTTGTTCTTGATTCAAATCATGTTTAATCACTTGACAATGTACATTTTTATGAATTTATTCCACATGTTATATTTGACGCAAAACTGTTCTTGAAGAATATGTTAATAAAGAATATTGTCTATTGTCTAAGCTTACTGCAATGAAGTTGTTCACCTCCAGTGCTTGTGCTGTTTTATTGCTAGACAGAAGCATGGTATCATTGACAAACATTTGCTCTACTGGCTAACAGAATTGTGAAGATCAGATGTGAACAAAGCAAATAGCACTGGTCCCAAGACCGAGCCCTGAGGGACTCCTCTTTTGACATGTAGTGGCTTCGATCTGGTCAGAGTTGTAATACCTTTGATAGTTCCCTTTAATTCTCCAAGCTGCATTCAACTGCTTAGATAGCTTTTAAACCTAATGTGAGCTATTCTGACAAGATATTCGAGTTAGTCTAAAATCATATTGTGGTCGAGATAGTGGAATGCCTTGCTCATATTGAGGGATGTGCTGATGATTGTTTTCCCAGCATCCAAATCATCAGTTATACACTCAATGATCTCTCCAAAAGCTGTAATTGTTGTGTGGCATGGATTAAGGCCGTGCTGCCCTTGAAGATTAATATCATTTATCTGAAGATGTGCTTCAAGACTTTTGAGAATATGGGAAGCAACTAGATTGATCTCTAATTATTGATTTCTCTGTTGTGCCTTTTTATGGAGGGGATATAATTTTGAAGTCTTCATTTTAGATGGAAACATCCCTTGTACCAGAGACTTAATGATCACATCATCAGGTATAATTATTCAACAGTATAGATCTCATAAGAGAAACATTCTGTATTTCAATTTACATTTGTTAAATGTCCTTGTATACCTCGTATGGAGTGGTCACCTTAGTTTGCACTTCATTTTCACAATGACTGCATTGACAAACTGTAATGGCCGATCACAATTTGTGCATCATTCAAGCTCATCCACCCACATCACCATTATGTTCAACTTCAATGTGTGCAATTATATCAATATTAAAATATTTTAGAGTATGTGATATTTCCTTATCCTTTCCCACCCGTTAGACTTGCTTGGTCTCAATCTTGACTGGCTTATGCAACGCTAAGACAATAGAATAGAATAGAATTATAGTTACCTGTGCAATTCACGCCTAATATTAATACAATACCCATATTTCCTTTATTGTAATAATGAACAATGTCTGTCAACAATGTATTATAAATTTCAATAGTTTTCAACCATACAAGTATAACAAAATGCCTTTATCCCAGTTTATGCTCATACACCATAAATTATAAGCTCACAATCATAAGCTGGAAATCATGAGAAAGTATTTATGTCCTCAGTAATCAATCTATTAGATGGCTGGCTCCTTCACAGTTTTCTAAGTATGAATAATGGATGATTGTTTAATTTTTGTGACACATTATTGAATTGTTTATGACTGAAGAAATATAAGACTAGTTTGGAATTTAAATTATAGTGCTAATAATTATAATTTTGGGTATAGTGTTGGTGATTTGACTAAACATCTTGCAATGTTTAAATAAAATTAATAATGTGTGAAAATGAGCAGTGGCGGTAAGGCATGGGTGTTTTCTGAGGATGTTGGTAGATCGAAAGGGATCTTCCTGCTCAATCCCCAGATAATATTCAGTGGTCGTTTTTAAATAATAAAAACTACTAAAACACACTTTTCAAAACTAAATAAATCTTTGGTATGAGCAAGTTTAGATTTGATCATTCCGTATTACGCCAATCTAAGAACATTCTTCAACAAAAATATGGCCTCCAATACAAATATGGAAATACAAAACAATGTAAAATTAATTTAATTTTTTACATAGCAATGATTTCTGTATTTTCCAATTCAAAGTCGGTAGAGTCAAGAACTTAATAGAGGATACATGCTTTGTTCCAAAATCCACCAAATATTATGGCAGAAGGTAGGGATACTTATTTTATTATAACTTTAAATAATGCAATGTTGAAAGGTGTTGAACTCTAAGGCTTGCCTAGAATACTAAGTTAAAATATTACCCAACCATGCTTTATTTCATCCTGCTTTATTTACCTAACCACCCAATCATAACTTGGCAAATGCTTTAACATGCGCTATGAGATTTTAAAAAGGATTCTTCATACAATGATTAAGATATTTTTTGCATGATTATGTAAGTGAGCTAAATACGAAAAAGTTGTTTAAATGATTTATTCAGTACCTATGTATATACAATCCCTTTTAAAAAGT
This sequence comes from Homalodisca vitripennis, assembly GCF_021130785.1. Lineage (NCBI taxonomy): Eukaryota > Metazoa > Arthropoda > Insecta > Hemiptera > Cicadellidae > Homalodisca > Homalodisca vitripennis. The sequence goes on from NC_060207.1 coordinate 66,104,770, forward strand.
AAAATATCATATATTGAACATGAATAAACATTTCCATGTTGTTTTATTGTTGTATTGCTTTATCTTATCTCAACGGACAAAGGTCAGGTAGCAACTCTTTGGTGCGGTTGTCAGTTGGGTGGTTTGATAGATGGTAGGGCGGTTGGCTCTTAGGGTAGAGTGGTTGAAACAAATGCACGAGTAAGATAATGAGAATGAGATTGCGGTTACATAAGTCTTTTTCTTTTCTCTCAAGACCAGAAGAACCATTTGGCCTGTGTATGATTGATTTAACACTTTCACTGCCGACAACATCATGTGACGTCATGCATGGAATTCTCTAGACTGTTGACGTCTTTTGACGGCCCAACTGTTACAGTAATAAAAATTCATGTAAACATATTTGGACTTTAACATTGATAGTCAATCGATATGTCCATTTTTTCCTTTTTTTAATTTCTTTCTCTTTGGCTTATGATCTATAAAATGTTGTTGGCAGTCATCTGGAATATCGGAAAAAAGTGGTTTGTGTACGAACTTGTAGTCGCATTGGCCGTTTGTTGTCATTGTGCTAATTTGTCATTCTGCTAATTCGTTGTCTGCATTGTTATTGTTTTGCTTGTTATAGTTTAGTTTACAATAATTTACTCACAAAACAATTATTGTTTTGTGAGTAAATACAATGATCAGACAGTATGGAATACAATCAAGTGCTAGAAGAGTTACTCAGATTTTCAAGTGACAGTGAAAGTGATGATTTATTCCAAGATTATACAGATAATGATCCTGATTTGAATACCAATGGACTTGTTGACATTTTATTCTATTTTGTAATTTATATTATTTATTACTTTTATTCTTGTGTTTTATAATTAATTGGTTTACTACAGAATTTTATAGTTTATTGATTACTTTTAGCTTTTGATGAAGATTTTGGTTATGACTCTAAAACAAGCGGGTTGGCCTCCACACTAAAAAAAAATGTAAACATAAGTGGATTTCAATTTACATATGTGTAGCTATAGTGACAGTAATTACAATAATAAAAACAGCAAATAATAATGAGAAATATATTTATGTTATAGACTAGTATATAGTAATGTTTTTGGTAAACTTTTAATTTTTTTAAGTTTTGTAATAAGAATTTCTGTTTAAAAATATCTATGCATGAGCATGTAGAAAGAGGAAGAACTCAGTCTAAAAAAATGTAAATTCCACGTTTCTTTTGTAATTGGCCAAAAAATTATATTTATTTAAATACAGGGCGTATCAAAAAGAATCATCCGATTTGGCATGTCTATATTTCGAACAGTAGTAAACATATACAATTACTAATTTGTTTGGCTGAAAGGGAAACTCAAAAAGTTTTTTTTTCATACCTTTTCAGAGGTGTTCAATATGTCTACCTTTAGATAAACGGCATATGTCTATGCAGTATTCAAATTCATCCTACACTGCAGCGAGCATGTCCTGAGTTACTGATTCCACTGTTGTAATGCGATTCCTCAGCTCATCCATTGTTGTTGGTAGCGGAGGCACATATACAGAGTCTTTGATGAAACCCCACAAGAAAAAATCACATACAGTAAGGTCCGGTGACCTTGGAGGCCAGAAATGTAAGGATGCGTCATTTTGTCCAGTGCGGTCGATCCACTGGTCACGAATTCTTTGATTTAAAAATTGCCGGACTGCCAGATGCCAATGTGGCGGTGCCCCGTCCTGTTGGTAAATGAAGTCGTTCGAATCAGTCTCCATTTGGGGGAAAAGATAATTCTCAAGCATATCGAGATATGTTACACCTTTTCTCGTGAAACCGCACAAAACACATTAAATTTTGGAGAGTCTCTCTCATGTTGCACAATTTCAAGTGGTTTTTCTGTGCCCTATATTCTAACGTTGCCTCGTCACTAAACTCTGCGCGATACAAAATGTTCATCATCCATCATCTTATCGAGAACGAAGTTACAAAATTCCACTTGTCATTCTTTATCACCCTCACGAAGAGCTTGCAGTATCTGAAGTCTGTATCCTTTCATGCGTAATCGTCGACGCAACACACACCAGACGGACATAGGAGGTATGTTGAGCTGTCGAGCAGCGCGGCGAATAGATTTCTGAGGGCTGCGTGTGAAACAATGGCGGACGCACTCCACGTCTTCATTGGACACTCTGGGACGACCCGGTGACTTGCCTTTACACAGACAACCTGTTTCTTGAAATTGTGCATACCATCGTCTAATGCTCTATGATGTAGAAGGATCAACACCATACTTGTAAAGAAAGTCACGCTGAACAGTTATTACAGACTCACACTGCGAAAAACGTAGAACACAAAATGCTTTTTGTGGTGCAGACGCCATTTTCACTAGAAATGAAATAGGCGTTCACTCAAGCGCTCTGCTGCTACCTAGCGGGAACCATGTAAAACTTTAAAAGATACTCTTTTCAACAGTACGTTGTTGGCGCATTTAGCTCAACAATCAGAATAGTTATGATTTTATTAAATCGGATGATTCTTTTTGATACATCCTGTATAATTAAAATAGGTGGCAGAGAAAAGAAGTTGTCAACATCAGGAGGCGGCAGTGAAAGTGTTAAGATAGGATATGGCAAGATAGTGGTAAAGTAGTTTATAGTTTTGGTTAAGTAAATTTTTATTATTTTTAATGAAAAGAGCAAAAATTAAGTGTGGTTGTTATAACACTTAAGTACCATTTATTGTCAAATGTGTTATTTTTTGTGTAAATGTAGAAAATTTGTAATACGAAATAAAAGATAAATAGATAATGTAAACCAACAAAACTCAATGAATAATGGCAAAAACAATGAATCTGGTAATTCTAACTCAGTCTCACGATATTTCAGGCACTATTTTCTTAACCATCTGAGTAATAAATTTTTTCAGAACTCCTCTCCATAAATTGCGAAACATTAAGTGATAAAATAATAATTAATGAGCATTACTTACTTAACCCATTCACCTACTTCGACGAAGCCATTCCGCCGCGGGCCCTGCCATACTTCGACGGAGCGCTTCCGCGGCAGTAATAGTTCACTTTAAACTCGACAGATAGCTGCACTAATCAAACTATGTTTCGTTTCTATGGTTACTTGTTTGTTTAGAACAATATTTGTTTCATTAGTTGGCTAAACTGACGTAAGCAAAGAATAACAGATGGATTTACTCCATATGATACCTGTTGTTGTTAGTGTCCGTAAACATGGCTGGTAATAGGTTACGTGACAGTGAATTAGATCGTTTTATGAACGATTCTAATAATTGTAGTGAAGAATTCAGTACCGGTAGTGATCAATCAGATGTGGAATGGGATCGTGTGACACGGGAACAGTTTGAAAACTCCGATATTTTCGATTCAGAAGAGGAATTACCAACTCCTGACATCGGACCGGCAACTGACGTCGTAGGCCTTGTCAATGCAGATCAATTCTTATGAATATAAATATAAATATGGTAGGGTATATAATATAAAAACAATATAATTGTGTGTAAATATACTATGAAATATACAAAACTGTTTTGGTGTGTGACTTCTAAGGACAAATAAGGTAGGCTACACAATAATAATAATTCCATTGCAGGTTTTCATTTTGGGAATAAAATATTGGTGGTGGGCAACATAAAATTTTATTGATAAATAAATTTATGTTATTACCGGTATTTTATAGGTTATATCTCGTAATACCTTCATTCACAGTTTTTTTTTTTTTTTTTTTTTTTTTTTTTTTTTTTTTTTTTTTTTTTTTTTTATGCAGGGAGTTTTAAATGGTAGGTAAGCTCAAGAAAAACACTGCTACAACATCTTTTTTTTTTTTAACAATGATTTGCTAGGATTTACTAGAAGTTACAGCTAAATATCTGCACACCTAAATAATAAGCAAAAATAATGGAATTCCTTGGCCCGACTGTGTGCTAAAATATTAGTAGGTGAATGGGTTAAGTATAACAATGGTTTTGTTTCTGTTTTAATAACTTATTAGCAATATGAAAATTTTAGGTATATGAAATACACAATTGCTCATTTTTGTGAGAATAAAGTTATCACTAGCCAAATGTTAACAATCTGTTAAGAATTGCAATATTTCATTGAATTCAAAGCATATAAAATGTTGCATGCACGTATTTGTGATTAAATAACCTTAATTATTAACATTATTTACTTATCCATAGTTATTCTAGATAACTGGATTGCATAAAATATTTTTGTTTACATCATAATCAGTGTTAAAATGTATGAAATGTACATTTTTTATTGTTAAAATCTGACTTATACTGCTATAGAAAAATCTTATTCTTCTTTGCCACAAAAATCCTCTGAATTTTGAACATTATTGAGTGTTAAATATTTTTAGAAATAATAAATACAATATATTACAAGTTTTGCCATATTTAACATAACATGACCGTTTAATTCGACCTTGTTTTCTTTTGAAGCCTAAACATGAATCTGAAATGTACATTTTTGTTTGATCAAAAATGGAGCAATAACACTATTTTCTTTACTAATATATGTATTAAAAATCTTGAAACAATCCGTTTTCTTTATTTTCTTATAGATTAATATGAAAATCGTTCTTTATTAAATTGCAATAGTCAGAATGGTTTGATATTTATTAGTTGACCAATAAGGTAATACAATCACCCGATTTTATTACTTTTTTTAACAACTTTAATCACATCTCTATGAGATACATTGTTTTGAAAAAAAAATAAGACAACTTAAAGAGGAATTCTTGGCATGTAAACTACTAATTGTAGGCAATTTTTTAAACCCAGTTAGACTTCCCACTATAGTTTACAAAGATAAAACCATAGTTGGTTGAGGTTTAACACTGGGACAAAGCAGGGCACTGAACTTGACTATACTCAAATGACACAAAAAATATTTTATTTTATTATCGATTAGCAGACTTTAAAATCCAATTAGTCTTCCTCAAATTTTTTAACTTTTTCTTTTTTGTACAATACATATAAAATTTTAAATTGGATATATTATTCCAAACAGAAATGAGATCTATACAAATTTATCATCAGTATATAGTTCTCTAGATATTAAATCTACTTATAAATTTCAATAAACATTGAATCATAAAAAGTACTTGTTGCGCCAGCGCAGTCACCCAGCAAGTGCGAGATCAGGGTTCGTGTTCCACTGGCGGAGAAAGTACTTTTTGTGTTTCAATGTTTATTGAAATTATAATTTTAAAAAAATGTAATTATTCTAAACTTGAGTACAGCAGAGATGACAAGTGAGAGTATGGTACATATAGCCCACCATTTAACCTAAGCAAACCAGTAATATGCTACATTTCTAAACTGTCCACCCTCCAAACAGTCATAGACCCTGACTTATCAGACCAGGGATGTTATTAATATTCAATCTTGGCACTCTGAAAAATATGAGATATGGTCTTAATCACGGATATAAGGTGCATGAAAAGACCTATGTTTTGGCAAAGAAGTACCAAAATTGGTCCAAAATTAGTGTAACTAATATTACACTATATATTTTTATATTAAACGTGTCCGTACTTATTTTTTTCATATGACATTTTTTATTTTGTAGTGCCAGATTAGAGTTGTATTTAAAACTCATATAAAATTTTCATATTTATTACAAATTCATAGTTTTATATTATTCCTATATTGTATTCTTGTATAAATGTACCAGACCCAAATTGTAAATTCTACATTTTTTTACTATTAAACAAACCTGTGTTATGTTTTGCAATACATTTAGTATTACAATTTTTTGTTGAATCGTGACCATAATAATCCACTTTAAGGGCAAAAACCCAATAACACAAACCATGAAAACCCTGTGCTAAATCTAGCAGTTTACCGGCTAAGATTTAAGGGTTAAGATTTAGTATATTATGTAAACTTTAGGCTATTAAGAATATTTCATAAATTTGCTAATGTTAATACACATTCGGAATACAAAATGTGTGAACATTTTTTCAGGTAAAGTATTAAATAATATACAAATTAAATTTTTATTAAATCTTAAAGTAAACTATAAACTGATGAGTCATAAGCTTGGTTATTTTTAATCCCATTTACAGCAACAATCCACAAATATGTAAATAACCTATTTTCATACTTAACAATATTTCTTAAATGCACTTTAGTACAAAGTGAAAAGGATGGTCATCATTTGACACGTGTCAAACTCAAATGAAGGGTTTGTGAAAGAAGTTAAGTGAATTTGATATTGAAACTACCAGATATTATTTAAGCACTAGATATAGTTCATAAATTCTTGTCTAAAAGTAATTATTACAGGTACAAAAATTGTTTCTGTGTTATTTTTTTCTTAAAAACCTGTTTGAAAACTGTGTTTTAAAGAAACATAGTGATTGTTATTCATAATGAATACTGTTAGTTAGTTATAATAATTTTAAAATTTGTTTGTTACAACATGAAATACCTCAAAAAATAATAAAAAACAAAGTTATTTAAATTTTCAATGTTTTCTAAGCAATGACTTCACTAAACCCTGAATGATTTGAGATAATTAGACTTTCTGAGGTTGTAATAATAATTTTTTTCTGGGGTGCAATTAACCACATTGAATCAAACGTCCAATTATATGATTTATTGTAAGGTTTGTAAACTTGGAAATATCACAAGATAAAATGTAGCGTGGATATATTTTTTTTAAATAAGCCTGTGTATTCTAAATACTAGTCCCTCAATAATCCAACAAAGTTCAGACCAGACAAGTCAAAAAGCCAGATTACTGTAGTTAAATTAAAAACCTGTTTAAATTACGTAATATAATGTATTGTTACTCAAAAAGTTAATTCTTACTATAAAGATGTACAATAGAGTCTTAAAATAAAAAACGTTAGCACATGCCATAAATGTTATTCTTTCTTTTGAAGCTTTTCGGCCTGGAGCACTTTTCAGCCATATTCACAAGTGTTTTTTATGTAAAAGCCTCCAAAAAGTCCACTTTCGTTGGCATTGTACACCTGGTCAGGAACAAGTTTCAAATCGCTGGCACTTTTAGAAACTCTATTCATAAGGCTCAACTGCTGATTCATACCAGAATAGTAATAAAAACATAATAAAATGCTGATTCCAATATGAGATAATATTTTAAACCATATATAAAGTCACAGTACAGTACAACCTCACTGTGCCACTCACTATAATTAACTGTATAATACAAAATTTATCAAAAACATTACAAATACTACCCACCATAAGTTATGAACGACAAAATATTTCACAAACTTCCTCTATTATATGTACACTATTCAGAAACGGGAAAATGTCTGTATGAGCTGGGATCACAAATTGACAGCTATGGTGACACCCTGCCTTTGACTACTGGCCAGATTAATGTGGGAACAGACGCGCAGGGCCGGACTGTAGAGGGACTATATACAGTATGGTGATGGTAGATATGCTGGTGAAGACTTAGTATCTTCAATCCAGAAACGAGGTTTGCTAATATTTTTATCTGATAAATGTTTAAATTTAACTATCATTTACTGTCATCAAAGTAATAATATTGACCATTTTTATATTTCTGTAGGTTTAACTTGCACTTCCAAACGCACTACTAAATGTGGTGACTGATTTACATAATTTTTAGCAAGAGTCTTTCTGGTAATGTACTGTTCTTTTGTATGGTCTCCTATGAAATTAACCAAGCTCCTGACCTTTTTATTTTTATGAGAAGATAATCAGGTTGGATATATTGAAGACTCTTGGAGCAATTGGAAACAAATTTAAAATAACAGTAAATGTTATTAAAAGAATACTTTTCCAATATAGTTTATTTTTTGGATGAGGCCTTTCAAAACCAAAGGTTTCATCATCAGGCGATTCCACAAATAAATATTTATATTATTTTTTATTAAAATTAATATTAAAATACCATATAGGATGGATATAGTTAGGGGTTAGTACCTTCGTCAAATCCTATGTTATAGCCACCATGAGAGGGATGATAATCGTCGTGATTAATATAGTTGTTCCACCTTGGACACAAGAGAAATCTGACTGGGAAGGGTTATCCCTCATGTTTAGGATTTTAAAAACCTTTTTAAACGTTTTTTTGAGAGCACAACCAACCCCAACAATAATCCTCCAATGTAAATGATATCCCTCAAGGTAACCCTTATCAAAATTGCTCAATATTTGTAACCAGTGATATGCAGCTCTTGAGCATTCATAAATTGCTCAGAGGTGATGTCTTTGCTATGCCCAATGTAGGTTAACTGGCATTTACTAAAACCTATTGATGTAAAATATATACATGGATGGTATAAACCAGCAGAAATAAACCCCCCTGAGGATTACAAACCAATTAACAAATCTTTTGACAAGAATCATCTTTACAGATGGACCAATTGATCTATATTGGTTCCATTAATTCAAGCTAATTTGATCTTACAATCCCATAAATATAAAAACCGTAGAAATTACAAAAGTGCTGATAACATTCCATACATTTTAAGAATGATAGTAACTATTGTGTAATTTTGGATTTGGCATAACAAAATAATGTGTAGGAGAAAGCATGGCTGTGTGTAATGAGATACAGTTAGATTTTAGCTTTGTATAAGTGTTATAGGGTGGCCACCCGACTGAGAATAAGCCGGGAATTTAACGTACTGCGAAAAATGAGAAATAAATTGGAAATCTCCCTATAGAACTGGAAAAATGTCAAAAACAAATTTTCTTTCTTTAAGTACTTATTAAATTAAGAAATAATTTAACAGCTCATTGAATTAAGAGTTGGTTAATTCCAAACATTGTATTTTACTCAACGTGATCCGTGAAACTGCGAATGAAGATAAGCAACTTGTAGGTAATGATGTTGCCAAATTGTTTACAGATTACATGTACAACGCGTTTAAACATGACATTAAAGTCGACTGACTGATCTTATCAGATTAATTTGTAAACAACTGCACAAAGAAAGTAAGATTATGGTTTGATATCATGGCACATCCACATTTTGACAGAACTAATATTGAAGACTCTTGGAGCATTGGAAATATTTTTATTTAATACTACTAGCAAATTACAACACATTTTCCTATATTAATTTAATTTTGTGAAGTTAACTGATGATGAAATCCTTCTGAAGGCCTTGCTAAATTTGAGTTATAGTTGGAAAATCTGTTGTAATTTACTAGTGGTATTAAAAGAACTGAAATTGTCGCTAGTGTCCCGGCCAGCCAAATTTCCCCCCACACTTCTGTTTACATTGTAAGAGCAGCATTGGTTGGACGACGGCTGGTGAAGATCACGTTCTCTGATCAGTTATTCGTCTCAACGACTTCCCCGCACTCATGACGATTGGTCGGACAATTCAAAGCAAATCGTCATGACGATTGGTCATACAATGCTGCGGATCGGTATTCAATGTTGTTGAGGCCCCACGTTGTTGTGCGCCATTTTGCTGCGGATCGCGTTGGTCGCCATCTTGCTCAAGATCTGCCCAAAGCTAGCTGTGTCCTTTTGCTACGGTCCCCTCGTTTGTTTGAAACTCTGCCACGTTCCAGACCCACGTTTGTTGTCCCAATTTTCTCCCAATCGGTATTCAAAATGTGCTCCCTCTCATTGGTTATGTAAATTACTTCGTGTTGGCTAACTCATATTATTCCAAGTTGATACCAAATAACTATCAAAATTCAATGTCTGTGGTGTTGTTGATATCACCAACAACAAGTCTATATCTATGTCAGGTTTTTAAATAGATTGAATAATGGTTAAAAAACTCAATATCACACCATTAAAGTTCCTATCACGCTTCTTTATAGATGGGATACTCAAATAAAAGTCAAAGCAAATGACCTTGATGTCAATTTATTTTATTCTCTTTTATTTTTCCTAATTAGATACATATATTTTACAAACATCATGGAAAGGAAAATTATTAGTTAACATGATGTTATGTCAACACATTAGAGTAATAAACAAAAGAATTTAAAATAGGAGGTAGCGATGAACTGTCACCGAATTTATTGCATATACCGCTAGTGATAAAATTTGCTAGGCCTTGGTAGCTAAGAGGTATTGCCTGCAAATACACCTGGAGACAAAAAGCCGTCACCTTAGCTCTCTGGTTAAATTCAGTATTACAGTTGTAAAAATTAGTTTGAAACTAGAGAATCCAAAATTTTTGACCAGTAATTTGAAAACATGTTTTGAGTGGCCGCTTAGTTACTATTATTTCAGTTGTCTACTTTCTAGCATTATCTCAAAATATATTAACACAGTGAAACATTTGGATGAAAATCAAATACCATGGTGGTTAAAATCAAGCCAATCGGTGGTTAAACTTTGTTAAGAATCGTATCTAGGAATAATCTGCTTGCATTGCTAACACTTTGTCATGCACAGGATAGCGATGATGAGCACGGAGGCGCCAGTGGTGACCCGACCATCACGTCCCAGCCCAAGCCCTCGAGTAACACCTCCAATGCTCCAATCGTCTTGGGACCTGCCAGCGAGAGCTCGGCACTCAATCTCCAGCAGCAGACTACCTACACTCCAGGTAGTGCGTGTTCAGTCCAGTTGCCACCAACTTACAATTAATCTAACTTCTGTACAAGGTTGTGCTGAAGTTACCCTCTTTTGTTACCAAATGAACTTAAGCTTCAATCCTGAATTTTAATTTCACACATTACAATCTTTACTGATCTTACTGCCTTTGTTTGGGAATAGGTGGCTTCTTAAAAGAGAGTTCCTAGGATGTGAACATAGACTGGCTTATTGTGTCATATCCTGAGACCAGAATTAATAATGCTGGACATAACGATGTCTTAATGCTTTGCTGGAAATAATGAATATTATCAATAATCAATGGTTACAGTTGTGAATCTTCTCGAATATAGGAGGATTTATTACACTAAACAGTCTTAATTCTAGTGGTAATTTACTAGTTTAAAAATGTTATTGTAATCATAATGATATGATTAATGTATCTAATCTCATTAAAAAAATATTTAAACAACTCATTCATTTAAAACCTATTTATGTGTATTTGATGCTGAAGTTAATAAAATTATTTTGCTCTTGTGCAATAGATATTTATTATTATAAATATTTTTTTCTACCCTTTAAACTCTTTATTTTGTTTTTAACCCTTTAAGTGTTGAGTTTTCAATGGTACTGTCACCCGGTACTGTTGGGTTTATTTGTCATGCACAGGGCCACTCCACAGTTAGCATAAATGTAGCGTGTTTCTCGTCTACCATGACCTACTTCAGCGAAATCTTTATGTACCAAACTGCTACCAGAATCTTTTGATTCTTCATGTTAGATTGTGGTTAATATATTGAGTCCACATCCCAATCGCAATCATTCTCAGAGAAGTTACAAACCAGTAAATGCCTAACTCACAGCAACACTTCTGGACAAATCTAAAAATTCAGTATTAGCCAAAATAAACAGTACTGAAATGGTAATATCTTATTATGGTAAACACAGTAACATTACATATAGATTGTACCAATAAATACAATTCAAAGGAAGCAAAATCGGTTAAACTCAGGTATTAACATATTCAATATGACCCAGGTTTCAGTTTGAGGCAACAATCGTACCGTTCTTGTAGGTTTTGCATAATTTTTATGAATAGGGTTTGTTCCATTCTCCTAATACACATGGTTATTTTTTCTTTTAGTTGAACGATGCTAGATGATGGGTCCACGAGAAAAATGTTTTCTTTCGACATTCTCCAGACGTAGGCGTCTAGTGGAGTGGGCTGGGTAAGGAAAGTTTGTTCTGAGGGAGATGAGACGGTTGCCAAAGGTTTCTTGGAGGAAAGCAATGTTGTTAACGGCAGTGTGACTGGTTGCGCTATCTTGCTGGGACCACTGTGAATGTAACGGCAAGTTTCGTGCAAGACAAAATCTCCCGAGGTCCCTCATAAAACGATCAAGAATGGCCCTATATCGATACTGATTTACAGTAAGAGTCTCTCCATTGTTGCCTTCAAAAAGGTATGGTCTCACTATATCCCTCAAAGACACAGCGCACCACATGGTTACACGCTTACTTTGCTGTGGCCTCTCTACAATAATGTCAGGACGTTCAAGTCCAAGGAAACGTGTTGTCTGCTTGTTTATGAAACCATTAAGATGCACATGACATTCATCTGTAAACCATACATCACTCATAAACTCAGGTTCTTCATAGGATATTGATAACATTGAAGTACAATACTGAACTCTAGCTAGTTTGTTTCTACAGTTCAAAGGTTGTCCATTCTGTATCCTATAGGGAAAATCACCAATGTGTTTGAACATTCTTCGCATTGATGTATTGCTAATATTCAGTTTAAGAGAATCTCGCATTAGGATTCTTTTCTGTGCCTGTAACACTTGCTGCAACACTCTTCTGTGGTTTTCATTGGTACAGACAGTAGTTGGGTGACCTAAAAAAACCCTTTTGCTGTGTCAAAACACTACCTATTCTTCGAAATTTGTCAACAACACTAAGAATCACAGAATTACTAGGTGGGTTTTTATGGAAATGTTCTTTAAAGCGTAATGCAGTGTATGATAAGCTTGGCCCACTCACACTTTCAATTCTGTATGAGCGAAAATAATGCTCTACGATAAAAACTTTCTCTACCGTTGTTAGCACCATGTTAGCAAAAACTAACCTAAAATAAGAAAGAATTAATGAACACGAAGCCTTGGCAACAATCGACAATTGAATCAGTTGATCGAGAAGGCAACTACAGCAGATTCTGTTTCAGTACTGTTTATTATGGCTAATACTGTAATAAAAAGTTCATATCATTATTACAAGTAATTCCTGCCATACCGACTGGACCACAATTAAAATAGAAAAAAATCAGTAGCAACTTCAAAAACTCAATTAACCCTAGAGCTGGCAATGGTTGTTACTGAAATGCCACAGTATTTTAGATTGATATGTAATGTGTTTTTAGACAAGTATTTATACCAATTAACTTACTCCAAATATAACATATTATACATGATTTTTTTCAGAAACGACCAGAGAATCTAATTATGCCTAAAGAAATTAGATAAATTAGAAAAAAACCACAAAAATTTTGTTTTACTTTTAAAAAACTTTTTTACCAAAATATTCCGTTGCCTAGCAAAGTTCCTGTGTATCAAGTAAGAAATCTGAGATATACATTTTGCTCCAAATGTTATGCTTATTCAGAAACATATAGTTTGTTGCACTTTAAATGCATAAAATTATATTTATAGTAGGTTATAAAACAATCCGTACCCGTATTTTATTCTACGAGGCACGTCCAGAAAGTAAGTGTACTGGTACTCACAACTGTAGGGAATACTTTTTCGACATGTTGGCAACACTGCCGCATAGCTTGACTCCTCCCCTTAAAAACAAGACCAATTCGAGGTTAGTGTGTTGAAAATTCTTGACGCAGTACCATCTCTGCGAAAAATGTCAATCGTATCTCCCGCTAAGTGCGAAATTCGCGCCGTCATTCGCTACCTTGTTATGAAGGGAAAAGCTTCGGTTGAAATTTATAATGAGGTGAAAACTGTTTAGACTGCCTCTTAGTTACATAGTCTAGTGGGTAACCAAAGTTTCGTCTTCAGTAACAATAAAGTAGAGAAAATCTTCGCCTTCAAGTTTGTAGCGTTCCAAAAACTCTTTGTAGCTCTGCACTCGATTCAACCTGTGCTGTTCTGTCAGCTGTTTTGGGACCCATCTCGCAGACAATTTGCGATATCCAAGAGTATCCTATATCAGGGATCTGGAGATTTGCGGAAACATCGCACAAAGTTCATCTAACGTCAATCTGTGATCGTCACGAACCGCAATCTCGATTTTTTCACAAGTTCGTCAGTCACAATTGAAGGTCTTCCACTCATCTGATCGTCGTGATTCAGAATCTAACTAAATAGTTTAATAATGAAATATAAAACAAAACAAACATAACCTATACAAAGTATTCGACAACGACTGATCAAATACGATGAAACAAACATTGTGTAACAAGCGCTACAGTTGTCGTCAGCTGTCAACCGATAGACTAGTGCGGGGCGGAATAACATTTTGCAATGTACAAAGAGAATGCAACATAAAAGCAAAGACCGACAAAACCGGTATCAATATGTAGATTGATTCTTCTTCTTTACATTGGTGTCAGATAAAACGTGATTGGTAACACGTTCACGAGTCATGAAAACAAAAGAGTGCAAATGGACCGCATATGCGGCAATGCCAATTCTGGGAGACCAAATGAGCCGCTTATGCGGCGATTGCCAGTTCTAGGGTTAAAAAACTATATAACAACAACGCTCTGTTTCTAACACCCAGGTAAAAACTTCACTTCAACTTCAGGTAAAGTCACTTGTATCATAGAAAGACTTTCATTGTTCAAAGTCATGGCAATGTGTTTCAGCAAAGTATTCAACATTCCAATCATATCTGTATAACATAGTTTAATGAAATAATAAATAAATAATTGGAAGTTTAACTCATCAGGTTGTAACTTAATAATAACTGAGCACAAAAAAATTAAAAAATTAAACACTTAATATGTTATATTTACTAACAATAACATTGTACAGACAATGTTATTGTAAATATCTTTTCTTTTTGTTATTACCACATAATATAGTCATAATAATATTAAAAAATGTCCAAAGTTTAACATAGGTCTCAAGGCATTAATACTATATATATATATATATATATATATATATATATATATATATATATATATTATTAATTGCTAATCGTTATATAATTGATGTTATAATATACAACATTAATTTTACAACAACATTGATATGTGTTAAATGCACTGTGTTTTATGTAGGAAGTTTTTTGTTTATACTGTATTGAAACATTGCTTATCCAATTAGTCTTGAGATTTATCCCTTAATTTGGAGAGTCATCTTCAATCATAAGTGATGTTAAACTGCAACTGTACACTACTTAGTGTACATAGACTTCTACTTTATTTATTTATCTTACTGCCCATTATTTAAGTGATATATTTGTAATGCAGAAGTCTTAATTTTACCTTCCTCCTCATTTAATAACTGCTTCACTGAACGCAATGATTTCATATCTTCTAAACATTTATCAAGACATTCTATAGAGGGACAAAACCCAAAAATGTGATGGTTTATTTAATAACAAATATATAGTCCACTTATAATGTAAGACCTATAAACTAAACTTTTACTGTTCAGTTCATTTTGAAGGTAACACTGACATATATCGCAGGTGAAAATTATGGAGATGATATGGAAGGTAACATTATTTAACAGCCAGCAACTTATGCACTGTTCACAGCTTTGCATGATTTTTTTAAACTCCTCTTTCAAATTTTTTTTATTTAACCACTTTTATTCATATCTTATGATTCTCCTTGAAAATCTTACTAGTCTTTAATTTGCACGATCCAAATGAATGAGTTAACCAAGGCATAATTCTTAACACAATTTTGATATGAAATCGTAATAACATTTAATGTTATTTATAATCTAGAATGGATTAATTTAGATTTTAATATTGATGGAGAGTAATTGTTTAAACTATTTCAGTCTTATGTTCATTAGTGTGACAACAGTGAAGAATATAAAAATATACTAGCATGTTTTTTTGCATTTTGGAATTTATAGTATTTTTAAGTATTTTTATTTCACCTATAAAAAATTTCAGACATTGTCCTTAATTAATATAATGTAATTAAACAAAAAATAGCATCATGTATTCCCAAATCGCATGTTACATGCTGTATATAAAACAATTACAGACACAAATATGCACTGCTTTAATTTTTGTTTTTTTAAGTTTTTCAGTTGAAGTAATACTTATGTTTTCAGGAAAATTTGTTTGCTCTTACAATCTGTTTGTATGACATTCGTATTTCAAGGACACCTATGTGCCATGGACTAATAATGTTCATGAGCATAACAGTCTCTCGCTGGAATAAATGGTTTTAGTTTGATCTGTAAACCAGACTTAGTACTATTATTGATAGGATCTAAGTGCAATATTAATGAATTCTGTTCACTTGTCCTAATTAGTAACCTCAGTGAAACAAGTAGCTTTGAATAGTCTTTGGCCATGAGGGTCATTGTTGGTTTTCACTTAGTTACATTTTGTGTTGGCAGTGTCTTGTTTTCTGCCATGTATTCATCTAGCAATATTTAAACACTAACAAACATGGATGTGTTTTAATGAACTAAACCAATATAAATGCTAACCTTTATTTTGACATAGGTAAAGCATAAAATGTAGCTGTGGAGGTAAATTTTGTCAGGATAATGTTTAAAATGTACCACCGTTTGTCATATAGAATGGAATCTTCATTTTGTTGCAATGACATCTGGTGTTGTTCTCTTTTTATGGAAATCTGTTTATTTTGTTTTGTACAAAAAAATATAAAAATATTATATCATAATATTTATAACAATTTTAACAATAATTTTTCATTGTAATCCATGAACGCATAAGCGAGCGACCACTTTAATGATACGCTTGCACAAGCCGGGAGCGCCAAAAATTTCATAGTTGAGACTTATCAGCTGTTTGTTGCTCCTGGCTTTTACAAGACTATCTTTAACACGTTCGCTACCAACCGGCACATATATGTGCCGGTAGGTCCATCAAGATAGACCACCATTGTGTGAGTTGGGCACTTCTCACAGACCAGCTCAAAGTAGTGTGGTCATTACCGTAGCCCAAGAGTACAAATTTGTTCAAATCAATTTATATATCATTTTATAGCCTTAGGCAAACGTATAACTTGATTCCACATCCCTTTTTTTACGTTGTATACATTTTGGCTAGTGGCACATATATGTGCCGGTCGGTCTGTAGCAAAAAATTAGGCTTAGGCTAAACCTCAAATATAACCTTTTTCTAGTTGAAAGTCAAGTAAAAATTGCCATAACTGTGTTAGGACACATTGGGAAAATAATAAAAACTAGTGTTGACATGGTAGTTATGTGTATTGTACAAACTAAAACAAGATCTTTGGATAAACACTTTGGAAATAGCAGAATATGTTATTAAAAAAAACTCACACAAATGTCTCTTATTTATAAACTCCATTTATGTAATGAGCTACATTTTTATCTTTGACATAAAACAGTTAGGAAATAAAAATGTCTTAGGTAACACACATTTTGTTTTAGTTTTTCACTTGTGAAATTCATTGAAACACTCTGGCATGCAGAGTCCGAATTTATTGTCCTTTTCATCTGTGCAGCTGGAACATGTGAAGAAAGTTGTTTTTTCCGCTTTTTCTGTCTTACTCTACAAACATGACACCGTAGCCTCTTGTTCAATTTGACTGGGTCATGGCTTTTTTGACCTGAGACCTTGAACTGCACCAAGGAAGAAATTGTGAACATACCGAGAGACCAAGCGGCACAAATATGTGCCAGACATCCCTGTAGACCGATATGAAAGAATGAAGTCGAAAGAATAGACCGATCGTTACCACAGCCTTTTATTTAATAATACTACACTGGCACAAATACGTGCCGTCGGTCCACTGGAACTGTACCGAGCGGCACAAATATGTGCCATCGGTCTATAAGAATCAACTAGCCGGCACATATGTGTGCCAGCCGGTCCATATTAACGAAAAAGTTTTTACATTTCGGTAGCGAATGTGTTAAAGTGGTCGAGCTCACTTAGGCATTGACGGATTTCGTTGAAATAATTACCATTGGAATTGCAATCACATTTTCCAAATAGTTGGTTTCTAGTATATTTTTTTATAACTAAACTAGTTTTTTTTTTTGTTATTTGACTTTAAAAGTTTTCAACAGACGCCATTTTGTTCATATTAAAGGAAATAATGCAATGATTTTTTTAATTTTTCTCTTACCTATTAAAACCTATGTGCCAAATTTGGTTTCTTTAGCTTTACTAGTTTGAGAGATAAAAATTTGTTAATAAAGATACAAAATGGCAGCTAGCGGCTAAATAAAGTGTAAATTGGAAAAAAGGTATTCTTCATTTTTAGCTTAGAAAAACAAAAAATTTCAAAATGCATAGCCAGTCCAACCTTTTTTTGTTACGCCCTGTACACACACACACACACACACACACACACACACACACTCACACACACTGTTTACAAAAGGGTCTCAGAAATTTCTATGGCTGATAATACTTATCATTTCAAATTCCAACATTATTTTTTCCAACACAATCCGTCAATGCATAAGTGAGCACAACCACTTTGAAGGTACGCTTGCACAAGCCAGTAGCAACAAACAACTGATACCTCTTAACTGTGACCTCTCAACTGTGACATGTTTGGAACTACCAACTTCTACAACCGTATTTTTAAAGTGGTCGTGCTTGCTTATGCATTGACGGATTGCTTAGGAAAAAGTAGTGTTGTAAATGTTATACAAATTTCAAAATATTTGGTATCTTGTACAATATTAATTTATGCCAATCAAAAGATTAAATGTTTGCTACTCCTGGCTTGTGCAAGCATACCTTTAAAGTAATCATGCTCACTTATGCATTGACAGATTTTGTTGAAAGGAATACCATTGAAATTTTCATAAAATTGTTCAAATAGTTTAGTTTTTTTGTTATTTTGCATCACAAATTTTTAACAGACGCCATTTTGTTAATAATAAACAAAATAACACAATTATTTATTTTATTTCCTCTTGTCTATCCAAACCTATGTGAGAAATTTAGTTTCTTTTGCTTAACTAGTTTTAGATATAGAATTTTTAATAAAGAATACAAAATGGTGGCCCACAGCTACAGTTTTTTTTACCTATTTATATAACATTTTTTGTTGGAAGTGATAAAAACTGACCCGCTAAAGTTGGTGACACCCTTGTGTGAACACCCTGTGTATATATATATATAAAGTTTAATTTTTTAAATTTTGTCTAGTGTAAGTTTTTTTCATAATATTTGAGAACTGACTTGTCTGTTATAGGCCTGATCTGAATAGACCCCACGTATTATGGTGATTTGAAGTGTTAGTTGTTTGGTTGATTGTTGTGTCATCATAAAACTTATTTCAGTTTGAAAATACACAAACTATAAACAATCATAATGCTGAGTTCAGCACATTCAGTACAGTGTCATTCTATTTCCTATGATCATTTACTGTTTAATTAGCCAAAATTCATCATCAGGTACAAATAATTTATGTGAGTTTTTAGAGTCGTAAGAACAGTGAAAAACTAAAGGTCAGTTTAAATT
Organism: Homalodisca vitripennis; assembly: GCF_021130785.1. Lineage (NCBI taxonomy): Eukaryota > Metazoa > Arthropoda > Insecta > Hemiptera > Cicadellidae > Homalodisca > Homalodisca vitripennis. The sequence continues at coordinate 66,123,959 of NC_060207.1, forward strand.
GTGTTTCTTTGAGACACTGCTCGACCTCCAGCTGTTGGTCATATTTAAAAGGCTAATAGTTGGGAGAAGTTAAACAGTTTGTCTTCTCTAAACAGTTTGGCACCTGCCTTCTTGTGACACCTGAGTTGAGTGAGTGATGAGCGTTATGGAAGTGACCACAATGACACGGAAACTCTGTGGATTAATTTGTGTGTACGTGCGCTTACGGGTGTGTGTGTACATACTATTATATAAAATCTAATGGTGTCCATATTGATTGTCTAACAAAACAATAACAGTTTCAATATAGTTCATTTTGACAAAAATGACAACAAACCAATTTTTGCCTCCTGAAAAGTGGTTCATCTTCATTTAAATACAATATGGTTAATTATAGTAATTTCATTTTTATATTTATATATTGTACATTCTTTTTTTCTATTGAGTGTTTATATATTTTGGTTATTCTTAGATCTTTTGGTAAACAACATATAAGAAAGAATTATTAAGAGGTATACTTTAGTCAAAACCATGTACATTTCATACAAAAACAATAAAATGCATTGTTCTTTTCATAAAAAGGAGAAAAAGGGTAATCTTTTATGTGCTATATTTATATATTATGGCAAACTCTTAAGGTTACGGTTTAGGGGTATATGTGTGAGAGACGGAGAGGTCTGCATGGTGTGTTTGTTCCAGGCATGACTCAGAGCAGTTCCCCCAGCCACATGGGCTAAGCTCCAGCAACAGTCGAGACGTCACATCCATGGCTGTGTCCCTCCACCCAGTATTTCGCAGATCTGGACTTTTCCTCGCCTAGCTTACAAGCAACTCTAGCTTGATATCCATCCCCAGCACACTTAATCACATGTCATCAGACTTCTACCTACTTGCGAGTAGGAATTTTGAAGCAAAAATCGTCTTCAAAGTAGAATGTTTTAAAAGAAGGTCCCAGATGTTCAGATAATTCATAGGGATATTGTGGCCGGAAATGTTCATTATTGTGGTTTTGTAAAGTGCACTTCTTATTTTATAATTATCTACTTATTTGTTGAAAGTTTTCTTAGTCATTATTTAGAAAAAAACATAATGTAATTTATATATTAATAATGTTTCAAACTATTTATCTGTTTCATTATTTATTAGGCCTATTTCTAGTTATGTAAACATTAGTTTTGTTCATTTTTCTATTATCATTTGCAAGTCTTGCTTTATTATCCATGTATGTTAGAGATTAAAATATCTAAATATAATGCAAAATTATAAATTTTTAGAACTTTGAATAATGCAACCTAATTTAAATGTTGAAATAAAAAAATGTATTATTTTTCCTACTTTGGAGAACGTTCTCTTGTTTATTGTCATTCTATCAGGTTGTTTAATTGTGATGTCACTAAGATACATTAATTGTTTTATTTATCTAAAAGGAATTGTCCTTTCCTCATCTTACTTCCAATATATTATTTTTCATACCAACAAGATTGCTTGATACTACTTAGTAGTATAAATATAAAATATTATTCAATTTAAAGCCTGTAAAAATCACATTACTGTATTAAACACTGTTTTAAGTACTGAAACGTACTCAAAATCTTCTCACTCATTTAATTAGTGCTGTATATGTTAGTCCTATGTAATACCATTTATATTTTTTGTGATGTGAAGTTTATATAACAATTCTATAAAATTTTATCTAACAAATAGCTATGGGTAAGTGTTTAGTATGATTTTGGAGAGATGATCTTCTAGTTGTCAAAGGAATTTGGTTAAATATATTTCCTGTCCAAGTTTGTAGTAATACACTACTTTGTCCCCATGCAATTGTAATGAATTGAAAATCCAGTAATCAAAAAGTACAGTTTTTATTTATCCTTGAAAATTGGTTTGCTAAATATTTCATTTAAATTAGATGAGTGAAATGTCATTAAATTTCAATTATTTTAGATGGGAAATACAATACATGGGCAGAATATTTACACAAAATTGATCTCATTTTCAAACTTTTTGACTGTTTTGTATCAGCTGATGCTAAAACTTATTAAGATAAGGGAATGTCCTCTGCACTTATTCCTATTTAATTGCTTGATAAAATTGCTGTAACGCCTTATGTGGCCTCATCTATATAAAGACCAGTAAATTTTCTATATTGTAACAAAATGTTTCTTTTTAGTTGTAAGAGTAACCAGGGTTGATATTTTTAATCAATAAGTCAGGTCAGTAGATTTTTGTGGATAAGACTTAATGCATCCAGCTAGTCAAGTTTTATAAAGTCTTTAATTATTGTCAGTAAGTTAACTTTCTGCTTTTAAACAACTGTTTAGTAGAAGATATTAAATTTAATTTGAAAATGTCTGTGTGAAATTTAATTTAATTTTTATTCTTAAAGTATTTTATTTGTGTTTGTACTAGTTACATAATTCATTCTTAATGTTATTTATTGGTTCCATAATAAATATAAAACATAATTTATTGGTCTTGTACACTATTTGCAATGTTGTAGATATTTTTATATTTCTGAGGACTCCTCACAGTAACACTATTAGAGTTTTGTATGTATATTTGTGTACGAGCATGTATTAGTAGTTAACCTACCGCCATATTGCGATGACTTCCTTTTTTTAAGTTGTCAGTCTTTTATTGTGCTAATAAAGCATCTTATTTTAATTTTGATTTGTTTCTCCTTTATGCCTTTTTTCTTGCACTTGTTTGGTTTGTGTTTTTATTTGGCTTTTTGTCCATTTTTAGTTTGTAACTTATGTGTTAGTGTAAAGACCATTTTGGTGTAACAAAGCTACAAACAGAGTAACAAAGCTAGGGTTTAGTCCCCTTAACTCACATCTGCAGTTAATAGGCGAAACCAGAGTGTCCTATATTGGTACTAGTATGGTAGTATGGGTTCATTAGCTTTGCTATTGGGAAGCTCCTATCTTTATACTACTTTTCATTCCTTTTGTTGTCTGTTTAATATATTTAAAATTAATTTCAATCAGACTTCTTAATAAATATACTAGCTTTACATGCCCAATATGTATGAAAGAAAAAGAATTCCTGAAAAATAAGGGTTGATTTTTAATTGCTTTGCGTTAAATTTTACAGTATTACATGTTTAATTTGATAGTTAAGAATAAGTAAAACCTGTGATTTAACCAAAATTAAATTTGGTTTCCATTTTCCTCCTCCAACTGCCCCTTGAATTATATTAATGGTATGATGTACACTTATTTTTGTGCAAAACATGAACATGAATGTGTTGGGAGGCATGAACCACTATAGACCCGAACGAACATGCGACGCGGCCATGTCGATGTAAGCCATAAAGCTTACTACTCACTCACTGTACATAGCACGTATCTGTACAATATATACTCTGTACAATCTCCACACCTAGGCTAGCCTTGACTCCGTTGTATTTTATACCACATCCTACCTTACCGATGTATCTCGCCTGCCTGCATAGTGCGTCTATGTGTTCTTGTTATGTTAGCTGTTGGTTGTTGTCTGTGTTTGGATATAGTTTATGATCCATATGAGCTGTAGGTGTATATGAATATATCTGCAAACTCTTCATTAATTTAAAAATAATAATTTAATTTCTTATATCTATTAATGAGTTTTTGAACAATTCTTTTTTCATAGCAATAAATTATTTGATCCCTTCAAGAATGATGCTGTTAAAATAATTGTGTGCTTTCTGTAACATCTGATAAAATAAACTGTCTTGAGGTATCATTAAAGTTAGAATAAAATATTGCTATCCTTTGAATAATATATGGTAATTTCAAAATTGTTTCTCATTTAAAGCAATGGTTTTAGAGTGAAAGAGTATTTTCAACCTCTAATAAAATTTGTACATTAAGTTCATATACAAATAAATAAGTTTGCATAACTATTATAGCACAGATGTCAATTGTTTTAAAGCATGCCTGCTTGCTAATTAGCACAGTAGCTGCCTCTACGTAAGCGTGGTGAACCATCATTTCAAACATGATCTAAGAACATGACTGTTAAGTCAAATATTTTATTGAGATATGTTTTATTTAATTGCTATTTTAGCTTAACATTGTAGTGATTAGAGAAAGAATGATGACTTCTATTACCATCTTCTTTTCTACATTAACATACAAATATTTTATTAAATAAGTCTCATTTAGCCTTTATTACCTACAATAAACAGCCAATTTTATTAAAAATAATTATAAAACCGTATCATGTTTAATTATAGTTGTAATAAATATAGGACATTTGCTCCTGAACATTACTGACAAATAAATAGTCGCTTTTGATACATAGCCCATTGCTTAAAACCACTTGTGTATATATTTTCCCCCACCAAAGTATAATACTCGTATTTACTTGTTGTTGAGTTTAAGCAAATATATATTTTTTGGATCTCTCCGCATAAAATTACATCTTGTTTGTCAATATTGTATTTCAAATGTGTATGTAAACATGTTAATGATGTAACTGTAAAACCAGTAGGCAGTTATATTTAGTTACATTAATTATATGACATGTAGTCAGCACCATAAAATAATGAGTCTGGATCAAATCTCAATATTGCTATTTCTATGAAAGGTTTAAGTGTTTTATGATATCCTTAGAAAAAGTATGAAAAGTGTATTTTTATAATCATCCAAATTATTTTGCTTTTCTCAGGATGTCTCCTGATTCTATATACATTTATAAATGTATCTTGAATTTGTTCAGTCCTCCAAAAACTTTGATTGTAGATGATTCTAAACAAATCATTTGTTCGGATGATGACCTCGGTGTAAACATTGAATGTAAACTGTTATCCACAATTTCTTTACTCAACTAGCTACATTACTACATTATTCTGGAGTTATTGTTTGTCCTTTTTCAAAGTAATCAATAACACATTGCAACTCAAAAATACTATGATCATCTTCTTGGGTATTTGTCCTCAAACATCTACTGTTTATAAGTATTGTTTTATCTTTTAAATGTAATTGTAAATCTGTGTTTAGTTCTCAGTTGTATGTGTGTATATATATATATATATATATATATATATATATATATATATATATATATATATAGAAACTCTGCAGGATTGTTAAACTCCAATGAGTGAAAACAAGGTACTCAATCTCCGTAGAGTTTCTTACACTTAATGTTTTGTGCGAAATTTAAACTTTTACACCGCAGTATATCTGTAAACAATGCACTTTTATTAGTTGGTCACTCAAAATCATAATATGGATTTTGTCATAATTTAAGTGGTAGTCAATTCCACTTGACATACGTATGAATGGCGCGTTTAAATTAAAAAACTTGGAACACATCAGCAGTTGTGCAATCAACTGAATAGTTATGATCTATTTTGATGTTAAGATATTTCTAATATATGTGTGTGATCCACTGAAAATTCACCTTGTCATTTTTAATGAATAAAAATGTGTTGAAATCCTACTATAATAATTTGAGTTCAGCTAACTATCTCACCATCTCTTCCATTTTCTGAGGATTTATTATACAACTTTCTGAACTTAAATTTCAATATTAAGTTGGAGAACACCATAAAGACAAATATTTACCATAAACATTGTCTAGGCTTGTTATTTTGTGGTTAAGTTAAGTGCTTTTACTTAAGGAGAATATCTAAACCTTTTTCATCACTAAATTATAGAAAACTACTTGCTACTGTAAGTTAATACATTTTATTGAAAATTCATTCATTATATTTTTCAAATTTTGTTTCTTTTCATGAAGAATAGTGTGTTAGTAGAAAATCAGATGATTGTTATGTTTTAATATGTATGTTTTAAAATTAATTTGCCTTGTTTGAATACATTCCACACAAAAATCTGTTAAAATATTTATTAACATTTCATGTCAGTAACCCCCTGAAAAATATACACAGTATTTATGCAATGCTCTTCTTTCATTGCTAAATTTAATCAATAATTTTATGAACGACTTGCTGTTGAATAAATGTCAAGTATAATGTTACATTTCTTCCTTGGTCAACCTTTGTTAATTTGAGGTTATGAGGCAACCCAAAAAAACTTATCGTTAGAATTTTTAAAATAATTTTATATTAGTAATTTGACATTTATAACCAAACTGAAAATAATTTTATATTAGTAATTTGACATTTATAACCAAACTGTGTAAAAAGTAGTGAAAAAAAGAAAATTATTGTTGTTTTTTTGAGTTTGTTTAAACAATCTAGTTAAGTTATTTTACAATTATTGCATAGTAAGTAAAAATTTCTAAACCTGTTTCAAATCCAAGCTTCTCAGAAAAATAATGCATTCATTTTTAAATTATCTATTATGGTAGATATTCATCAGTTTGTTAAACATATTTATAGTGCAATTTTATGAACATTGAAGAATCAAAAAGGCCTAATCAAGTTTTGAGTGCAAATATTTGTTTTCCTTTTTTGCTGTGTGTATTCCAGAATTCCTGAAATTAATGGGTGCCCTGATACAAAACTTCAACCGTGTAACAAAGGTAACAACCACGTGGCCCTAACCACTTACTTGTATAGAAATAAAATTTTATTTGACGATATTGTAAAGTTCACTAGGTGACTAACGTTACATAGCAGATGCATTGCAATTTACCATTTAAATAATAGTATTGTAATTTTTGTACATAGATTTATTACCTTACATCATGTCATGTACTAGTATGTTAAAAGGGTGTTAAATATCTTAGTCACAGGTAACTCGTCACATACAGTTTTCAACATCGACACTTATGACGATCTGTTTTTATATACACAATTTGATAGTGTATCTATCGCTAGTGTCTGTTGCCGTGTTGGAGTGTATTATACGTATTGTGACTGTTGCGTTATCGTAGACCAATGTTGCAGACAATACAATAGAGGACCGTCGGTGGCAGTTCACCATGTCATGTTATATAAGTGTTCACTCATAACTAAATCGTTTAATAAACCTTAACTCTAATTTGTCTTTTCTGTCTACCTTACCTTTATGTGAGCATTTTCTTATTAGATAAAAAAGTAACTGAGAATAATTTTATATTTTCACTGAAGGTTTTCTGCAAGGTTTTTGATATTAATAAATAAAACCATTTAATTCTCTAATTTTTTAAATTGTTTACTTACATATTTTTCTAAACTGTTGTGTCCTCTGTGTAATTTTCACAAGTGACGTTACCCTGTAATCTATCTAATTTAAGATCAGATTTTGAAATGCATACTTTGGTATGGCACTATCTTCGACTTAGTAGTCGATAGTATTATAATCCAGTGAGATATAGTTTATTTTGAAGACTCTATGTTCCTGAAAACAGTCTTAGTGAACTAACAATACATTGATAAAAATCATATTAATCAAAAGGTTTTATTATGGATGCCAACAAAATCATAAACAAACTAACTAGCAACATGCTATTTCACATTTAAATGAATCATTGGTTTCTAAAAATGTTGTTTAATTAATGACAACTTTTATTGCTAAAAGTAAAACATAGCAATTGGCATTAGTAGAAATAGTGGAACATAGGCCTAATTCATAAGCCATACCAAATAATTTTTTCAAAATTTTTTGTCATCGACTTAAAGCTACTACTGGAAATCTACAGGTATTGATAATTAAGAAAAGAAAGGAATAAATGTACGAGAATAGAAGAAATTTGTGAAAATATAAATTTGAATGAGAATCATTTTTGCTATTAATAGCAGTCATTTTCAAAACAGTTAGAAGATTAAAAGTAACATCATTCGCGTTTTATTTAATTAAAAATTACTTACACAGTGGTACTGAAATGTGGCAAAACTTGATATTTTAAAAACTTTATTAGGCTGTACCTCTTAAATGAATAAGTTAATCAAAACATTGTCTAGAGTAAAAAACTACATTCAAAACTATGAAAAAATATAGAGTTTTATAAGAAATGTTATTATACTTTATTCGCAGCTGTTCCAATTCAAACATCGTTCATATTTGTTATTTTATCTGAGTGTCATGTCAGGCCACTGTAGCTGCATCAGATCATTTTATTAAGATACTAGTGCATTAGGTGGAGCTAAACCTCAAAACATGGAAGCGATTTATATTCTGTTAATATTAGAAACTTACTTGAGACTAATTTTACAAATAAAAATACTTTTAAATTAGATAAAACTATAACTTAAATTACATACTACTTGGTATGTTTACAAGAAAATAATGAATAACTAATCAAAAAATATTTAAACTTGAATTAATTACACCTTGTAAGTGTTTGAGAATTGTATTTTAATCCCAGTTATTTAAAGAGCCAAAAGTTAAATACTACCACTTAAATACAATTTGAATGGGTGATACTTAGTGGCCTGACAGTACAAAATGGCTAAGATTACATTACACAATAGTATTAAATGTTTTGTGTTGAGTAAACTCTGGTTAGTAACTTTATTAACTTTATTTTTCATTAAATCATCAAAGTGAGGACATATACTTAAAGATTCAAAGTTATAACTCAAAGCTGACTATCTACATATCACAATTCAGTATTGGGATAATGCTGCACAGTACGAAGCACTGCTATTTAAAATTAAAACTTTGTGTAAAAAGTGAAATTGTTAAAGTTTTATGTTACCTCCTATTTAACCCTCTCAATACACCGCTGCATTCGTATTTTCCACTGGTTGAAGCAGTGCTGAAAATCATCTTTTGAGATCGCCTTTACAATTTGTGCCGCATTCTATATTACCTCATTTAAGATTTGAAAATGAGTTCCCTTCAATCGGCTTTTGATCTTAGGGAACAGCCAAGTCACATGGTGCTAAATCAGGAGAATAGGCTGGATGATGCAACAAGGGGATCTTATCAGCTAAAAACTGCTAAACAGATAAGGTACTATGGGCTGGTGCATTGTCTTTGTGCAGAATCCCCGAATTGCTTTTGTTATCTTGGTGTCTCACAGGTTTCCTTTTAGATGTTGACTTGATCAGAAGAAGCTTGGATGGGTAAACGACGATCTTTTCTCACAATTTGTTTAATTCATTAGATGTTTTTGTCGGTACTTGAAGTGCAAGTGAGACCAAGATGCTCGTTATCTTCCACCTCTTCTTGGTCTTAACAAAATCAATTGTGCCATTCAAAAACACATGTCCATGACATAGTATAATCACTACACACTTTATTCAACATATTGAAAAACACTGAATTTTTGAAGTTTAACCAGACATTTAATTACAACACGCTGCTCAATCTTTGCACTGATAATTTTCCTGCCAAACGATTTTCACTCGATGCACTTTAAAGAAAGTTGTGACCAAACTACTGGACTGAGCAATGTTATTTTTATATCCGTGGACTTTAAGATATCAGTGCCGTAATTACCCGCTCATCAGTTCGCTGTTTGGCAAGTTGCCGATTTTCTCGTGTTCAAATAGCCGCACCTTGTATTTCTGCTATACAGTCTTCTAGCAGGTTTGTATGTAAGATTTATTGTACAGTAAAAAAACCCCATTTGTGGACATATCACATTAAAATGTGATTGATCTAATAGAATCTGTAAAAATAAAATTAATACAAATTTTGGAAAATATTAATAGAAAACAAGTTCTAATGCCACAGGTCAAATAGCCATTCTTGGACTACGGGATCACTTTAAAAAATACCAAATATGTAGCCTACTATTTTACTTATATATCTATCTATTTTCACAGTCTAAGCTTTTTTAAGGAATTTTATAAAATCATTTTTTTGTTAAAGTAAAAACAAAATACTAATACGAGTCTAAATTTAAATTTTATACCTAACACTAACAAAAAAGTGACAAATATACAATCCAGGAAGTCATTATTTGGCTATATTAAAATAATAGCCCAGTCATTTTGTCAAAAGAAAGTATTCCACCTTCCAAAAGGTTGGGTAATTGTGAATTTTTAGTAGTATATGCTTTGGTTAGAATAGAGATTGAAAGATTAAGTTTTCAACCTCTGTACAGGATGCCTCCTGCACCTTATACAATTAAACTATGGAATTTTGTTTTTTGCTTTACAGTGTCGAAACCATACATTTAGGCAAAGCAATTTTCAGTCTTTTTTAAAGAGGAATAAATTTTCTACAATTTGAGGTTCTATTGGTTAATGTAGGTCCAATAACTTTGTAAATATAACATTCAAAAATTTATCAAATATCTAAAAGTACTGTAAAATGTATTTGTTTATATAGTGATGAAATGGTTAGAAAAATTTCAGGTATTTTCTTAAAAGGTAGTCAATTTTATACAAAAATTTGTTCAAACAGTCTTTTAAATTCTATAATCAGGGCCCGATTAAGGTTTTTGGCGCCTGTAGGCTATCTTGTACTTCGCGCCCCCCCCCCCCCCCAACGGTTTCCGGCCGGCTTCCCTCTGTCAATTTTCAATAATAAAAAGTGTTCTGCTGTATAGCGGCCATATTATATTTTTGTAATAAAATTTCAACTTACTTAAATTTAAAGACCAATTACAGAGAGAGACCATTTAGAGTATTAAACTTTAGGAAAAGAACAACATTCAGCAACTAACTATAAACGTTAATTATTGTTCAAAGGTCTAATGATACATGTATGTATAAACTGCTATGTAATATGTTCAAATTCAACGGTTAAAAGAACTATGCTGTTTGCTGTCATTTCCTAAAAACACACAAACAAACGAACAAAAACAGCAAAATTATAGAAAGTGCAAAACTTGCAAAGGGAAAGGATGCTTACTGCTGAGCATTTATTTGTATCTTTAAAATGGAATATGGTCTATTGTTGTAGACACTTGTAGGTAACATTCTTTAAAGAGAATCAAGGGTTCTTATTTACCACTGGTTTTGTAGGACATACAAAAATGTGTCCTAGCTACAGCCAAACCTTACATGAGTTTTTAATTCTTATACATTTTTTGTAGATTACTATCATTAAATAGTCACAAAATTCAAAGTTCAGCACTTTGTAATGTTACTTTCAAAAAATCTGTAGGCTTATTTTTTTCAAAAATAATTAAAATGCATACTGTAATTTTAAGGCTGTTAAAATTATGTGAATTTTATCTCTTACTTCAGTATAAATGCTGCCATAATAATGGAGAATTTTATTGTTGTCCATTTTAATAAGAAAGCTTAGTAGCTACGTATAGCTGTTTAATTAGCGTTTTAACTGTAAATCACTGAAAAGGATTATAATAAATCAATGAACATGGTCAAATTGGTCATCAACTTTCTCTGGTTTATTCAAGTACATTATGTTACATAGAAATGACATTAGACTTTGGTATACAACTTGGTGACTTGAACATTTAATCACAATAACAAACAATGAGCTAGAACTATAAAATTATTAGGCCTACTGTTAACAAAAGAACTTTTTATTTTCTCATGACGATATATTCCCTGATTAAACAAAGTCTTTCTTCCGTGCTTTTGATGAGGCAAACGCATCGATCAAGTCATCAAACGGAACGAGCTGTACATAGTCACTTTCTATAAATAAGAGAGCGAGTGCCTGGAGTTTTTCTTGCCGTAGAGTCGACCTCAAATAATTCTTGACTCGAGTAAGAGCAGAAAAGGATCTTTCTCCGCTGCAATTAGACACCGCCATGCTCAAGAAGATCCGCAATGCCACTTCCACGTTCGGAAAAAGAGATTCAAGTTTTAGGGTTTTTTACATGTTTCAAATAGCCTGTAGGCTTTAGTCCCGGTCGGTTTGACTTTCTTCTTTTCCTCCATTCTGTCTGACAGTACATTTTTCCTCTTCATAGAATGTATTATCATCTTTTAAAAATTTTTGAAGATACAAACACTCATCTGGAAATGAATCATCTAGGTCTGTTGAATATTCATTCATTAGCTTTGTTGCCTTTTTCCTTCAAGATTGAACTCTCAATTTTATTCAAATTCCATAAAAAGTTGAAGGAGTCTCGTAGTGTGACATAAATTGATTTTCTCCTTGTTAGTTGCCCTAGGAGTGTATCAATTGCTTTGTAGTAACAATTTATCAGGAATGATTTCCGCCCATCAAACTCAGTGTGCCCCTCTTTGCTTTCTCCAAAAGGGATTTTTGGTTTTCTTTTTCCTTGTATTGTCTTGTTTGTACTCTTGAGAATTGCACATAAGCTTTTGCCTCACTTTCAAAGTTAGAAAATTGTTCCTCATTTCTTAATGAACTTAGAAAAGACTCTAGGAGCTCGTACGAAAGTGCTGTCTGATCTAAGTCTCCATCTTCAGATTGAAGTCGTACACTGATGTCATGAAACTTCATGAGTACTTTTTTCCAAAAACAAATCATCATGGTCATTTCCAAAGACTGGAGCTTCTCTATCAGTTGTTTTGGCTTCAAGTCGTACGTCTTTTTTTTATTTTCTTCGTTTGAAGTGATGTCTTGTAACGCTGCGATTATTTGTTTATATGACTTGTGCATGGCTTTACTGGCATCTGCTCTTGCACTCCAGTGAGTTTTCGAAAGGGTCTTGACTGTCAAACATTCTTTGTCATATTGCGACAAGAGAATTTCCCATCTGTGTGTAGATGAATGGAAAAAGTTGTACATTTGCTGTGCCAGGGCAAAATATTCAACAGAACTACTACTACTTTCTGCAGCGGTCGAACCTACTAGCTGTAACGAATGAGCTGCGCAAGGAACGTAGTGAGCAAGAGGATTTTGCTCTTTGATTCGATTTTGAAGCCCCTCGTAACACCCAGACATGTTACTTGCATTGTCGTAACTCTGACCTCTACAGTCACTGATATTTAAGTTCAAACTTTCAAGAGTATTTATCACAGCCTTCTCCATATCTTCCCCTTTATGGCCACAATTTGGGATGAACGTTATGAACCGCTCATTAGGTGACCCGTCAGGTGCTACAAAAACGAATGACAAAAGTCAATTGATCCACATTGGAAACATCTGGAGTAGAGTCGACAATAATCGAAAAAATACTTAGAATTCTTGATATCTGACGCGATTTTGGATTTAACATTGTCAGCTAACAGAGTAATAAACTCGTTAAAGATCGTGGAAGATAAGTATGAGGGCACTCCTTTACCTTTATTTCCGAAACGAGCAACATGGTCAGCCATGAAAGGATCAAACTTGCACAAAAAGCTCGATACAGCCAAGGAAATTACCATTACTGGTTGACCCCAAAATTTCATTTTCACCATAAAACGGAAGCCCTCGAGAAGTTAAATACTTAACTACTTCAACAACTCTTGACAATACATCTCTCCAATACTTCACTTCTACTTGATGCTGCTCAAGTAGTTTTGCATCAATTCTCTGAGGTGCATTCATCCGGGTCAAATATTTGTTCACACATTCTCTGTGCTCTAGACTATTATCATGTTCTTGAATTTTGTGTGAATTTTTCCAATCATTAAAGCCGCATGTAGCTAAGGCAGTCGTCCCCCCATAGAGCTTACAAGGAGCACAGTATACATAGCCAGTTTGATTTGGAATAAACTAAATGAGTTCTTTTTTACAATCTCTCCATTTACAAGTTTTTTTTAAAAAACAAGCTTTGTTCAAATAACGGTTTTGGTCAGAATACTGCCGCTTTGATTGGGAAAAAATCCCCCACTGTCATTTTGATTGATGCTGTGCACTGCAAAGTATTCACGCAATGCCTCATTTACCAGCCATAAAGCGGGATCATCAAGATTTTTTGAATCGGTTACCTCTTTATTTGCTGGTACACAATCTTGCAACTTATGTCCCAAATCTGCTATTTGCTCGGTTGATGGTGCTGAAGGGACGTGTACAGGTGCAATTTCCGTTGTGGTGTCTGAGACATCGGTAGCAGTGGCACTGGCAGGCTGCTGAATCACTTCCACTTCCACTATAACACCGCTGTCCCTCACTCACAACGTTTCGTTCAGTTCCCGTGACGACCGGCAATGTCTCAGCAGAACAACTGGGAGTTTCGGGTTTATTGAAAAAATCGTCTAGTCTATGAATTTTTATTTAGAAGAGCACTTTCCCGTTCGTTACGCTCCCGGGCCCGTTTACGGTATTCGGAACCACTTGGTTTTTTTACTCATAATGTAGCCTACATATGTAAAACAAGCAAACCACTGCTTCTTCTAATATTTCAGTATCAAACACTCTACTCGACTTACGAATAAATGTCAGTGTTTATAATAACGAGCAATGACACCAATTAATCACAACGAAAGTCCAAATAATTCATAGGCCATAGGCCTAAAACAAACAGTGCAGACGAGGAGACGACTGACTGCAGCTGCAGCTACACTCTGTCTCTATCTGTCAGAGAGCGCCAGTGTTGCAAACGGCGAAGGGCGGCGGCCGGCGGCGCCCCTCGCGCGAAGCAAAATTTCCCTTTTAGTTTTCCCTACCGTTACGATAATTACTATGCGTTGTCACTAATCGCTATTAATTAATTTCTTTTTCTAACTTAATAGTTATTTTTTAAGTAAATGGAGTAAATCTTAAGGTCTAGGTGGATGTGTAAATAATGTACAAAAATGTATAGTGAAGTTTTAGACCATACCATTTTATTTACTACATATAAAAAGCACTTCATCTTGAACTCCGAAGCGCCCCCCTAAAATCGTCACCGGTCCCTCGCGCCCTAGGCTGCAGCCTACTTTAGCCTACTGGTTAATCGGGCCCTGTCTATAATAATAGTGTGAAATTTTTACATTACTTATTAGCTTTACTTTTTTCCAGTTACCCACATTAATGTTATAACTTTATCATTTTTAGACTGAAACACTTTTTTTACTTATTTCATAATAATATACTTTAAACTAATCAAGAATGAATTTATTGTACATGCAAAAATTACATATTAGTAACAGTGTGACTTACATTGAATTATATGCTTTTTTATACTTTGTTACAAGAAATGGACAGTTAAAAAACTCCTCATATGGTAAATTGTGTTATAGTTCTTACCTATAGGTATTGTGATAAGTAACTTAAATAATTCATTGAATTATCTTGTAAAATAAAACTTTTTACACTAAGTATTCAAAAATGTTGATTGCAATATTTCATGATCTGGTGTTGATTCATATCTACTACATATACACATATTTATTTTTTTTAACTTTCTAAATAAATTAAAAATTTAGGCCTATCGATAACAATAATATTGCAAACATTAGACTTTATTTTGATTTTTGGCAAATATTTTAACAGACACCTGTTGAAAAGGATTCTGGCTCTCCTTGTACAACTTACTGACAACCATAAAGAATCATACATGTTGGTACTGAAAGAGATAGCCCCCAACATTGTTTTGATGTTATATAAATTCCAATACCAACTTAGAACCCCATACATGGTTTGACGTATAAAGCCTAATAACAATTCAATAGTAAATAAACTTTGTGTTGATAGGCCTAACCTGAAAGTTACATCCTGTGATGTAAATACAATAATTGGGTGTAATTATAATTTTAAATTGGCTTTTTGGAATATTTGTAGTTTAACCAATAAACTCTGTAGCATTGAATTATTGAATAACCAACTTAATTCTGATGTCTTGTGCATTGGTTAGCTTCCTCTGAGGTCCAGCATTTGGTAATTCCAGAGTATAGTGTTGCAAGCTATTTTGCAAGGGAACATCACTTGCACGGTGGAGTGCTTATTTGTGTCAAGCAAGGTATTGAGTTCTCCATCTTGGACCAAGTTCTTGGCTACTCGGAGGAGATGACTTGTGAGTTGGCAGCTGTTGTGCTCCCTGTGTTAAAGACGGTTGTTGTTGCGGTTTATAGATCTCCTGCAGGTAGTCTAACCTCTTTTTATGAAAAGTTGCATGATGTTTTTGCTTTTTTATACTGCATCAAAATGAACATTGTTGTAGTTGGGGACTTCAATGTAAACTTTATGGCAGACACTCAAGAGACCCATGAACTATTAAACTTAATTGATAGTTTTGGATTGAATGTGACTGTGTCGGATATCACGAGGCCAAATACCAACTCTTGTGGAACTGCGGGTAGCTGCATTGATAACCTACTAACTTCCCTACATCCTAATAGAGGACAATCGTCGGTGCTCCATAATCCTGCTTCTGATCACAACATCATCTTCTTTGTTGCGGATATCAAGACTGATGGATCTACGGGAAGTGGTCTCATATTAAAACACTTAACTAGACCTTTGAGCTTGTCTGGGGTATCCTTTTTTGTGCATTATCTTAGCCAAATTAACTGGTTAGATGTATATAGCCTAAATTTAAGTATCAATGTAAAGTTTAAAATGTTTCTTGACCTTTTTTATGGGCCTTAAATTGTGCTGCTCCAATTAAAAAATTGAAATTAAAAGTTCATGTACTAGATGGTATCATGATGGTCTTGTTAAACTTAAGTCTGAGCTGGATAGGTTATATTTTATTACTCAAAATACAATTAAGGATAAGAAGGATGTAATGGCAAAATATAGAAGTCTCAAAGCAGTGTACAAACGTGAGATAAACAGAGCTAAACTTTGTCATAACAATAGTATAATAGATAGATCCAAAAATAAAAGCAAAGCTGCTTGGGGCATAATAAAAAAGTCAGCCAAAGTCAACAGCAGGCCGGTTCCCAAGTCTCATTTTCTCAGTCCTGACACTTTTAATGATTTTTTTTCTCTTCTGTGGAAGATACTTGTAAAAACATTGGTAATAGTACCTATGATTATTTTTATTATCTTGACAAGTCCTGTAACTCAGAGACTATAAATTTTAACTTTAGTTTTAAGGAAATTAAGGTGGAGGAAACCTATGGAGCTATTCTTAGCCTAAGCAATAGCACATGTTTGGATGTTTTTGGTATCAATGCACATGTACTAAAAGCTGCTGCCGAACATATTTGTGTGGTCTTGACTTACTTGTTTAATGAATGTATTAATAGTGGAACTTATCCTGATATATTTAAGATTAGTAAGGTTATTCCTGTTCATAAGAAAGGTCCTATGGACAAGCATTGCAACTATAGACGTATTTCTATTATTCCAGCTGTGTCGAAGGTCTTTGAGCGGTTGGTACATGGGCAGATTGTAGTTTATTTAGAGTCAAATAAGTTGTTCAGTGACTGTCAGTTTGGTTTCCGTTCTAATCGCAGTACCATAAAAGTGGTACAGGCTCTTGTAAGTGCTTGTTTTGATGGCCTTGAACAAAAAAATGTTGTTAATTTTAGAAGTTATGACCTTTCAAAGGCCTTTGGTACTGTTGAACATAGTATTCTAGTCAATAAACTGAAATTTTATGGTTTTAATCAATTAGTTTTAGATTTTTTTAACTCTTATCTGACAAATAGGTCACAATGTGTATATTTAAATGGCTCATATTCAGTAACTAAACCTGTTAACTTTGGAGTGCCGCAAGGCTCAATACTGGGGCCAACATTATTTATTCTTTATATAAATGACCTCCCAGGAAATCTAAATGACAGCTGTGTAAATACTTATCTCTTTGCAGATGACTTGGGGCTATTGGTTAGTGCTGAATCAGCCTTGGACAGTGTAAATAAACTTAGCGATAAGAATTCTACTGTCTTGGATTGGTGTTCTGCAAATAAACTTTGCATAAACATTGGAAAAGTTCAAGACCTACCTCTTAATTTGTACAGTAAAAGTAGCAAAAATAGTATTAAGTTTCTTGGAATATATGTTCAGTCGAATCTCAAGTGGCATGATCATATTAACTATATAGCCTCTCGAGTTGCTAAAGGTATTTTCTTAATTAGGGCATTAAAGGGCACAATTTCAACTGATTATTTATTGTTTGTATACTATGCTTATGTTCATAGCTTTATCACTTATGGAATCATCTTATGGGGCAATACACAGTATGCAACAAAACTTTTTATTCTGCAGAAAAGGGCTGTTAGATTGATTGCTGGTGTATCTAACAGAGATCACTGTAAAGCTTGGTTTGCAAAGTTTAATATTTTAACCCTGCCATCCGTTTATGTATTAAGTGTTTTGATGTATGTTAAAGATAACTTGAATGACCTTGTTAGCCTTAGTGATAACCATAACTATTTTACGAGAAATAGGAATGATCTGTTGCTGATGAAGTGTAAATACACAAGCACACAAAGTAGCTTTAGGTATCTGAGAATCAAATTGTACAATGCTTTACCTGAACATATAAAAAAATTATCTAGGCCTAGGTTTGAAACCTCCATAAAAAACATGTTGCTTAACAAGTGTATATATAGTGTAAATGAATTTTACAATGCTAGTAATAGTATGCTTCTTTAACTAGTTTCACATGTTATAACTTGTTGACGTTGTTATACACTATTGTAGTGTCCTGACAATAAATGATTTGATTTGATTTGACGTCCATATAATTCAACTTAGATTGTGGTTCTATCTTGTGGCCAATTCTTGAGTTATATTGACTAAGTAACTACTAGAAAAAACACGTTTGTTTTTGTTGTTTTTATTTTTGAATGTTGACAATATTCAATACACTTCTGTTAGTTGATCACTGTTACAGTGGTGTGAGTAAACAAAACTTGAAGTAAACTTGCTTACAAGGATGTATTTGTTGGGTTTTTATGTTAGTAAATTTCATTTTTAGTTGTAAAATGTGCCTGGGATTATCTCAAGAGTGGGATGGATAGTTGTAAAAATGACAGTGAAATCGATTGTGGTCTGATTGTAATAATTCCAAGTGTACCAAAAAATTTTATAATACAAACATAGATTTATTTTGTGTTTCATTGTGTGTATTTTGGTTAAAAAATCTTGAAGATCAAATCAAGATATTGAAACTTTACAAAATGCATTTAATTTGTGCATTTAAATCACTACATTAAAGGAAAGAAGAATACATTTCCTTGAGTTTGATTATGAATGGTCATTGTAGTTCTTTCAGTTTTGTATATACTGTCTTTAAAATATCTAAAAAAACTGCAAAAAATACGACCAAACTGTCCTTTTTAAAGTTTTTTTACCATTGTTAAAACTACATGTTTTAGAAAAATAATTATAATTTTTTTAATAACTATTATTTATAGTTACGATTAGCAAGGCCAATCAAAAGTGTCTTTCACGCTAAAAATAAGGTGTCTACTCTAATTAGAAAACACTGTCAGTCAGATGTCATTACCAAGAACCAAGCATTTCAATACACTGTCATTATTGCAATAATACATCTGAACGCTCAATCGCTTAGATGTCACATTGATGAAGTTAGAACTATTTTTATGAATCAGACGTTTAATGTCATTACTATATCTGAGTCTTGGTTAAAGCCGAGTGTTCCTGACGGTGAGGTAGCACTTCCGGGTTATTTAATTTTCAGAAATGATAGATTGTCCAAAATTGGTGGGGTATTTGTAAAAGAAAATTTTGGGGTGATGCACTTGTACTCTACACCGCAGGAATATTCTGCTAAATTGAAATTTATGATTTTAGAGATTAATGTGTCTGTTTCGGAGGTACTTCTCTTAGGATTATGTTACAGTCCGCCTAAGGTAGGGCATATAGATGACTTTGAGCATACTCTCTTGTGCCTTCTCTCAGGCTATGGTCATGTCTTGATTAT
This sequence comes from Homalodisca vitripennis, assembly GCF_021130785.1. Lineage (NCBI taxonomy): Eukaryota > Metazoa > Arthropoda > Insecta > Hemiptera > Cicadellidae > Homalodisca > Homalodisca vitripennis. The sequence goes on from NC_060207.1 coordinate 66,143,408, forward strand.
GGGTGACTTTAATACGGATCTTCTGAAACCTAACAATCACAACACTATACAGCTCACTAGGATGTTTCAATCCTGCAACCTGACTGTACTACTACTGAACACAACACACCACACTGCTGAAGCCGCCACCTGGTTAGATCTTATGGTAGTTTCGGACCCTGAGGAATCATTATACCATGGGCAGCTTCCAATTCTGGCAATTTCCCATCATGATTTAATTTTCTGTGCCCAAACCTTTAAAAGTACCCAAACCTAAAGAAAAATATATAACTTACAGATCATACAGAAATATGAATGAAATTGCATTTTTTGGGGATGTTTATTCATACCCATGGCACTCCGTACAGAATAAGGAGACTGTTGATGAGATGGTTGACTCTTTAAATTCTCGTATATTAAAGCTGTATGTCCAATATGCCCCTCTTGTTACCAAGCGAATTAATAAGAAATGATCCCCCCTGGATTACTGAGAATATTCTCGGCTTAGTGGCCGAAAGAGACGCCTTGTTTCGGAGGGCTCGGCGCTCTAGAGATGTCAACTTAATGATACGGTACCGTCATCTTCGTAACCAAGTCAAACAACAAAATTAGAAACTCCCATCTTCGATACATAAGTGGTATGTTTTCAGACAGAATTCAATCGACAACTGCGTTATGAAGTAATGTCAAGAAGCTTGGTTTTGGGAAGCAATCCTCTCCTGTCTCTGTTAATATTTCACTTAAAGATCTAATCGAGTATTTTTCATCATTTTCTAAAAAATCTATCACCGCAGTTGATCAAGCCCATTTCGATGAATTGAGTCAACAAACCCATAATATTTCCTCAGACAGCCAGTTTCGTTTAAATCCAGTATTAGATGTAGATGTCCTTAAAGCAATCAGGTGTATACAAACGAATGCTATGGGTTCGGACAACATATCAATCTTAGTTAAGAAAATTCTTTTTGCTATTCTCCCTGTCATTACAGCAATTTATAATAAATCTCCCACAACAGTGGTTTTCCCCACACAATGGAAGTCCGCCTTAGTTCGTCCACTAAATAAAATGAAATCTCCATCTGAACCCCAAGACTACCGACCAATTAGTATCTTACCAACTCTCTCAAATGGCCTTGAGTGAATAGTTCATTCCCAAATATCAGACTTCTTGTCTAAAAATAATATTATTAATGTTTTTCAGTCTGGCTTTCGCCAAAATCTTAGTACAAAAACTGCACTTCTGAAAATAACTAGCAAAATTCGATTAGCCATTGATCAATGTCTTTATACCTTACTAGTTCTATTCGATTTCAGCAAGGCCTTCAATACAATCATTCATAACATTCTATTTAAAAAGCTTAAAAATTTATGTTTCTCTGAAAATGCTTTAGCATGGGTAAAATCATATCTAAAAGACAGAAAGCAGTGTGTGTGCAATGACAACTCAGTGTCTGATTTCAGAACTGTGACGTGCGGAGTTCCGTAAGGATCAATTCTTGGCCCACTACTTTTTATTCTGTACATAAATGACACTAACACTGTATTGTGACATTGCAAATTTCACTGTTATGCTGATGACTTAAAAATCTACTCACACTTTAAAATTATCGACATAGACCAGACCGTGAAGTGCATGATTGAAGACATACAACGACTTGTTAAATGGGCTTTAAAATTGAATTTATATAAATTATTGCAGAAGCATTACATTAAACCAAATGACTCACATCAGACCTCTTAGGTCACATTGCACTTACTCTCTCAACTGGGTAGAGCCTCTTAGTGTATTAGTTACTCAAGGGTACAATACAAAACCAACTGACAAGATTTTCTGTAAAGAATAATGTAAAATAATTGTTATAATATGAATTCAATAAAAACAAAAAAATGAATTATTGTCATTGTTGGTTTACAGACCTTGAGGCCCTACATCTAATCTTTGTGTTATCTGAGATTTAAATTATTAGTATTATTTAAGTATATAATTTACTTTTGATGACTGATAACCTTAAAATAAATCTTATAGAATGAAAAGCGGCTGCTCAGGGCAGTTGATAGTGGTTCAATGCCCTCACACTTTAACTACAAGACCGTCAAATATTTTTTGCTAAACAATGTTCAAACAAATTACAATACCACATGAAGATAGTGGTGGGAGAATCACTCTATAGCTGCATGGTAGACAATGATATACACTTGTACATATGTGACACCTCGTGCAGCCCCGCGGATCTAGGCTAGGGCCTAGTCTGGCACTGATTATTATAGGTATCTATTAACAAAAAATAAAAGTGTATTGAACTTTAATTGAATTTCTACACTAATCAAAAAACACTTTTTTTAAGAATAGAGTTGTGTAACAAAGTAACTCATCAGCAACTTTTTATCACTTAATGGCTGGTAATGACATGACAAAAGTCATTCAAAGTTCTTCAGAGATTGATTGTATAATAAGATCCCAAAATTCATTTTCCATGCAAAATGTCATAAAGAGACCAATATTAAGATCACACCAATCATTACAAAGTTAGTGATACAGTATGGTATGTACTTAAAAGCTGTTGTATTGAAATGTGTGAGAACATTATATTGAAGATTAACCTATAGTGATACAACTTGCCTTAGGCACACATCCAGCCAATGCCTGTTGAGGTCAAGGTACTAAGACTCAGTGGACTTATTTGAACAAGACATCTGGAAATTCTTTCAAGATTAGACAGTCAGTTTTATCTGTTTGCATGTCTTAGAATCACATATTAACAGAACACTGTAGCATCAGCACTATTTTCTTGTGTTTTTCACAGTACATGTTCCCATAATTACCATTTAACAAGAAATTATAAAGACTGATCTAAAAAATTTTCAAATAACCAATCATGACAAAAGTAGGTCAGTCAGTTATACGTTTATTTTTATAAAAAGCAATAATCTCATCATCAATATCCTGGTCCCCGGTAAGATGGAACGGAGTGGTGGAAGACAGGCAGTCCCCACGACTGAGTGGCCGTCCCCACTGTTGTGGTTCCCACCGCTCCGTACAAGTATATCGGCTGCGAAACTGACTGGAGGCAGAACCCAAAGAATCAGGGACAGAGCGAACCAAGCGAGGAGAGTATGACTTTGTGAGATCTTCTCTGAAATTGAGTTTTGTCATTTTACTTTACTAAACTACTTTTTAACATCAAAGACTTAATATTAATTTTAATTTTAAGTCAATATAATTACTAGTGATAATTTATAAAATTAATTCAATTTTTTTTTTGTAAACTAAATATTGTTAGTTTTTAAATCTAAAGAACTGTAACTCTGACCTTGTATCAGAAAGTAGAGTCGATGTTGAGAACACGCTGTCATTGATGTCACCAAACGTACTGTTCAAGTCACCCAACATAGAATTATTGTACATTACATCTTTCAAGATGTTATTTTTGTAATTTGAAATACCTTTCTCATAATTTAGATTTGAGCTTGTATTTTCCACCTCACTAATTTTACATTCAGTCTTATTACTGTATTTTAACTTATTATTGTCTTCTGATCCCTTCAGAGAATCATCGTTGCCGCCATCATCAAGAATTTCAAATAGAAATTCTGAAGATTTCTCATCCTTCTTCCAGTTATTGTATTCAACCATGTATTTGCGTTTAATCCGTTGAAGACTTCGCTTAGAAGACTGAAGTCTAGATTTTAGCAGCTGAAAAATTACAAATACACCAGTAAAATAAATAAATAAAAGAAATATTGTATAATAGAGTTGAATCATTATAGAAACCATGATTCTATAAATGACTACCAGTTACCCATGGCTTTGCACGCGATTTCCTATTGAATAACAGGTATGACATAGGCATATATTTTATAATGGCACAATAAACACTCTGTCATTGTCACTGGGAGATGTTTTTTCTTTAATCTCTTGATCAATTTCAAAATAATTCAAATTTTAAATTAAAGAGCAATGTTTTGATGCCCTTAATTTAAAGAGGGTGACAATTCTTATGAGTACAAATAAATATACAAATATCTCAGCAACATTTCATAATATTTGTATGACTAGCTCCAACAATTTCAGTAACATTTTAAATATTTTAAGCCAGAATGGAGGAATACTGTCAGTAGTAATCTTAGTGGAAGCACAAACGATTTAATATGATGGAGACTTATAACAATTTTGAATCTGAAGTAGATGTGTTTATAGTACATAATATTGTGGTGTTTATTCCTAGAACATACAAAAGGTAAGAAAAATTTCCTCTGGCTCTTAATTTAAGTTTAGCGTGTGAAGAAGCATTTCTGGTCAAATCAACTATATTACAAACACACCATAACAGACTTTTCTTGTTTCCACAATCAAAAAGATATATATACATACTCGGTCTGAGAAGCGAGCTTTTTGATACCTTAGTCAAAAAGTGTCTATTTCTGGCTGTTGTAATCTTCTTCCGGTTGTTAATCCTTTATTTTGGTCCTTCAATATAAATACATCACTACATGTAACAGAAAAATAATAAAATTTAGGTTGACCATAACTTTATTTTGCCTGTTTTGTTTCGCCATTTTATCTTAATGAGAGAGTGCAGTCAAAAGCTGTCATTTTATCATTTTATACATTGCTGCATTTTGATTTCTCAGTTTACAAGTAGCTGGTGCATAGTATTTGTTTTACAGCTAGTAAAAAATAAAATAAAACCAGATCGACTCTTTATCTACAAAATATATCATATTTTGTCCTTTTCATACAATATTTATTTGGTTATTTTGTTTGTTAGAATTTGTAAATAATTATATGTAAGTGATGAAACTACTTGTAGGTACATGTTTACAGCTCTTGTTTCATTGCTGATTTTATGTTGATTCTTAGTTTTAATTTGTGAAGCACATAAATTTTTATTTTTTTATGAAATGGACAAAAAAATAAATATTTATAATTATATAATTGCTTTGTTTTAATAGCTTGCCAAACCTGGTAAGAATTATAGGTATAAATGGTACCAAAAATCGTGTACGACCTTGTAGATCTATTGAAATACCAACTTTATATGAAAAATTCCTTATTATGTGCTACAGATTTGTATTTACTGCTATTTGGTGACTTTATATCATCCAAACCTTAAACCATATATACCGCCCTATTGTCAAGCTTTATCACAATTAACTTTATCCACAATCCACTAATAACTTTTTTGTGTTTTCATGTTAAAAATTGGATTTATCTAAACTATTATAAGAAATAGGAAGATGAAACTTTTTGAATCGAGTTATGATATTTTCTATTTTATAAATAAATACAGTTTTGGAACATTGGAGGGCTATAGCTACAGTCATAAAAATGCACATCATGTGAGACAAAAAACATTAAATTTGGTTGAGTAGTTATTAAAAAAAAGTCTTTTAACACAACAAAAAATCTAAACAATTTCAAACTAAACTTTTATTTTAATTAGGTTTCTCTGTACCATATTATTTTTTAAATTGTAATCATCTCATAAATAAAATGGCTTTTTAGTGCCAAATCCTCTTAAACCTCTGTTTTTGTACTTAAAATTTCTTTAGCTACAATATCACATTCCTCCACTGTTTCTTTTGATAACTCCACACTCCTTTTGATAGTTTGTAGTTTATTTTTCTTTAAAACTGCTCAATATAAAAACATACCTTTGAGACAGACTTAAATGTACATTCATCACACCTGAAAATCCTTAAGTAGGTCAGAGTGTTTGGCAAGCAGGTCATTCAAGGAGACACAGCTGACTGAGGTATCAGATTCTGGTAGACTGAGGTCAGTAAGAGATTCAGACCCAAGGATGTTCAGAGTTCTTCCTGACAGCAACTCCCTTACCAAAGACTTTTCATTATGTTTCCACCAGTGCACTGCATCGTATCCAACATTTCATACTCTTATTAATTCTTTCTCAGTCTAGAGAATTGATTGATACTATTAATTATTTATTTTCCTAAAATTCAACATTCTTTGAAAATACAAGGTGTGGCAGGAAAATAACCAGATTAGTATTGGCGGAGCCACAGAAAGAACACAATAAGACTGAATATCATATGACAGGTCACATGACTCCCCATCCCACTTCTCCTCAAGTTACATCTGGCTCCTGTACTTATTCCGCCTGTAGCGCCAATTATAAGCAGTTAACCTGTTTCTCTGTGTTGAAAAATGTTAAATATCCAGAAACAGCAGGAAAGACTGCAAATGAAACATTGTAATATTACAAGTGTACAGTGATGACTGTTTATCAAACACAAGTTTTTGAGTGGTTTAAATGATTTAAAGATGGCAACAAAGATACGAGTGATGACTCACGCATTGGCAGACCATCGTAATCAAAAACTGATGCTACATTGAAAAGATTGCTACACCTTGTTCAAAAAATCATTGGATAACTATCAGAGCAATGTCTCATCTAACAAGAAACGACAAAGAAAGTGTTCGGTAGATTCTTCATAAAAGTTCTTCATGAATTCTCCATCAGAACAATGCTCAAGCTCACTAAGTTTTGTCAGGGAAGACATTTTTGCCCAACACAACATCCCCATTGTAGATCATTCACTCTACTCACCGGACTTGCCCCCTGTGAGTTTGTTCCCTAAAGTCGTCAACTTTGAAAGGAATGATATTTGAGACTGTTGAAGCAGTAAAAGAAAAAGCAATGGAATTCATAAACAGGGTTATGGAAAATGATCTGCAGTATTGTTACACATAGTGAAAAATTCACATGGAGTGGTGATCAAAGAGGGATGTACGTTGAATCTCAAATTGTAAATATCTGTACATAAAATTTCTTTTCAGCATCAGTCCGGTTATTTTCTAGCCACAAGAATACCTTTTGTAAAATGTATTGTAATTAAAAATTATATTAGTATTTATTTGCAAAGTTATTGCTATCAACAACACTATACAATCATTACCAGATTTTACAGTAACAGTGTGTGGTAGCAGTTCTAACATTACACACTGCCATATGGTAGCTAAAACGAAAGGATTACCTATAATTACATCACATTCTTAAAAGCACACAAAAAGACCCAAGTGTTGTTTTATATCTTTCCAACTAATATTTTAATCTTATAGATTCTTTTATCACAATATTACTTTCAAATTATTTTTGTTAGTGAAAAAATGAAATACATAAAATCAATATATAAAGTCTAAGTAATGTAACAGAAAAAGTACAATCAAAGCTACTCCTTATAAAACGAAGAGTACCACAAGGATCAGTGTTGGGACCAATGTTATTCCTTCAACCGACTAATGACCTGCCAACTCATCTACAAGGAATCTGTCAAACAATGATGTATGCAGATGACACTGTCATCACAACCACAGAAAAGAATAAAGAAATGAAATGAAATGATTTGAAATGATTTATTAGCCCAATAGAACATTACAATGTTATAAGGCTCGTCAAGAAATAATAACACTAAATACTAAATAACAATTTAAAAAAAAATACTAACTACAACACAAGTAACATATAGCTAATACTAGGTGGTATGATATTTCACATCTTAATTATTTTCTGGGGAATTCGGACGAAAATCGTCAAAAGTATAAATTTCAGTTTGAAGCATGTATTCTTTAATAGTTTTTTTGAAAGCCTTTAATGTAGGAATCTCTCTCCATGCTAAAGGTAATTTGTTAAAAAAATGCTGACTATTGTAAGAGAAAGATGTTTTAAAATGGGTTGTTCTGTGTATAGGAACAGGTAGAGAATAACTATTACGTGTTGTGTAGATATGATGGGAGATAAAAGGATTGGACTGTATTCTTTTATATGTTTGAGTTAAAACTTCCATTATGTAAATACTTCTTACTGTTAAAATTTGAAGATTAAAAAAATGTCCTCTACATGATTGATTAAATTTCAAATTTCCTAGAATTCGGATTGCTCTCTTTTGAGTTTTGAAAACCTGTTCAATTAATGGTGAACTTCCCCAGGAAACAATTCCATATCTCAACACAGATTCGAAATAGCCAAAATAAATAGTTTTTGCTGTTCTTAAGTCAGTCAAGTCTCTAATTTTACGAATAGCATAACATGCTGAATTTAGTTTCCCATTTAACTGACTGATGTGATTTTCCCATCTAAGATTGTCATCTAAAGTAACACCAAGAAATTTACAATTTTTTGTAGTAAGTTTACTTTGGTAAAAAGTTATTTCAAGTTGTTCTCTAAAGTTTCTAATAAAGTGAAAATTAAGTATGGATGTTTTGGAAATATTTAAGGATAGTTTGTTAGCTTTAAGCCAGTTAAAAATCAAACTAATCATATAATTTTTGAGATAGTTCAGTTTTATTGTCAGATTTAATCAAACTAGTGGTGTCATCAGCAAAGAGAATTAATTTGTCACATAAATTGAACTGCTTGGGTAAGTCGTTTATAAAAATTAAAAATAATATTGGACCTAAAACTGACCCTTGGGGTACGCCTGCCTCCAAATAGCGGGCAGGAGATAGATATTTATGGACAGAACCAGCACTGTTTTGAACTATCTCTACTACCTGGCTGCGATCCCTCAGAAAGCTACTAAACCAATTGAGAGCAACTCCTCTGATGCCATAATACTCCAATTTATTTAACAAAATTTCATGGTCTACACAATCAAAAGCCTTCTGGAGGTCACAGAACAGGCCACAGGTCGACTGTCCCTGGTCCAAGGCAGTTAGCACATAATCAGTTAAACTTATGATAGCATCTGAAGTTGACAAATTAGATTGAAAACCAAATTGATTTTTATTTATTATTGAGAATGATTTTAAAAAATTTTCAAGCCGTAATTTTACAATAGTTTCTAATAATTTTGAAAAAACTGAAAGAACTGAAATAGGTCTGTAATTTTCTGCAAGATTTGAATTATTGTTTTTAAATATTGGAGTTACTCTGGCTACCTTGAGACATTCAGGGAAGACTCCGTGAGTCAGGGAGCTATTCACCAAAGAGCAAAGAGGTTTTGACAGGATGTGGATGTGTTCCTTCAATATCCTTGGAGGTATTCCATCCAGGCCTGGTGACTTACTTGATTTCAATTTACTTATAACTTCAATTATCTCTTTTTCACAAACAGGATAGAGATAAAATGAACCATTAACAAATGGATTTGGCAAAAAATTTTGTGGATCGTAATGCCTTGAATTCAGCAAGTCAAGTTGGTTTGAGATAATATGAGGTACACTTGTGAAGTGCCTGTTAAATGCTATTGCAACATCCATTGGCTCAGTAATATCTTGTCCATTAACAATTAGATTAATGTTTTTTACAGAAGCGAATGATTTAGTCTCTGAATTAATGATATTCCAGGTTGTTCTTGGAATATTTTTAGAGGATTGTATTTTATTTACTAGGGGTTCTCTTTTTGCATAAAGGACTATTTTCTTATGATGTTTAAGGTAAGTTTTATATTCTTTCCAGCTATTTTCTGTGTTTATTGACTTGGCTCTGGCAAACAGCTCCCTTGACAGGACAGCACTTGCCCTAACCACATCAGTTACCCAGGAATATGGACTTGACTTAAGTTTTGTTATTGTTTTTAATGGGAATGCTAATTCATAATATAATATCAGCTTATCAACAAATTTTGAGAAATTTGCATCAACCGATTCACCAGAAATCACATCAAACCAGGCCTCCTTTTGCAGAAAGTCATGAAACATTCTATGACCCTGCTCAGAAAATATCCTATGTGTAATTATTTTACTATTTTCATTTTTTAGTAATAAATTATTGACATTTATTTTCAAATTTTGAGAAAAATTATGATCTGAAAAGCCAGAGTGAAGGTTAAGACTTGATAGCAGATTCTGAGGTATGTTACTAACAATATTATCTAAACAAGATTCAACATTTTTGGTAACTCTAGTAGGTTCATTTATAAAATATCTAAAATTATAACATTTTAAAATATTCTTAAAAGCTAAAGACTCTGAGTTATGGTTTAATAAATTAATGTTAAAATCACCTAAGACAACTAAGTACTTTTTCTCTTTCAAAGCTAATTCAAATAACAATTGCAACTTGGAAATGAATATATGAATATCGGAGTCTGGTGTTCTGTAACAACTAACAGTTAAAATATTTAATTTATTAGAATTAGTTGAAATTAACTCTATAGAGGAACATTCAAAAACAAAGTCTTAACTAAATTTACAAATATCATTACGTTCAATAAATTGTATATGATTTTTTACAAGAAGACAAGAACCTCCCCGTGTCAAACTAATTCTACAATAAATTGAGGCTACAACGTAATTTTTTATCTGAAAATATTTTAAGTTTTTTGCTGACAACCAATGTTCACTTATAGCAATTATATCTACATTTACATCATGACTCAGATACTCCAGCTGTATAACTTTATTTAGGATACTTTGAGCATTTTGGTGTAATAAGGTTAAGGTTTTTATATTATTAATATTTGTTTTTTGTGAATCTATACGGTTCTTACAGGTTAAAGAAGTATTGTTTTGTGAATGTGATATACAGGCTAGGTTACTGTTAATATTTTCTTGCGCTGGATGTTTTTTGGTTTATTTATGCATTTTGCAGAGTTCTCATTAGGTGTTGATGCATGGATGTTATGTAGAATAATGTCAGCTGATGGATCGTTAGTTGCCACATGAAGTGTGAGGGGTTTATTGATTAAAAAAGTGGAGTTGTTTTCCGGTGAAGGAGCTTTGCTTTTACTACATGTTTGTCCTGGTGTATGGATGTCTTTTTGTACAATTGTGGGTTTTTTCACCTTTAAAGACTGATGAATTAGTTCGGCTAATAAATGTTTACCTGATTTGTTTAAGTGTAGTCCAAATTTAGTATAATGTGTAAGATGTAGTGAACTCGTGTCAATAAAATTACATAATTTTACATTACTAGCAGCCTCCTCAATCTTTACATTTACTTTTCTTATACTCTCATTGAGAGCAGGCTGATCTAGTCTATGAGGGATACCGATTATTGACATGTTAGTGTTGAAAGTTATATTAGAAAATGTATTAAAATTAAAATTAACTACACTAGCACTAGTGGAGTCTGTGATGTCGTTTGTCCCAGCGAGTAAGATAGCATGATCATTAAAGGTAAAACTCCTAGTCAAGTCCTGCAGGTTATTGGCTACGTAGTTAAAAGGGGCTCCCGAACTGCTGACTACCGTTACCTCGTAACCGCTGCCTAGTTTGGCTTCGAGAATCGGTGCAAGGTCCCGGCCATGACTGTCCGCAGCAAGCAAAATTTTCCTCTTTGTTATTTTTTCCTTGGCTGGATTACTCTGCTGTGTTTTTCTAGTCGGTGTGATCTTTGTTTTGTTTTTAGATCTACTGGAGTTTAAAGGTAAAGTTCCGATCACACTACAAACTTCCTCTGGATCATCAATGCGACTCTCAAGCACTTGAAAAGAGTTTCTCAAGGGCAGTGTAAATTTTTTAAGTTTTTTTGTCTTTATCAAAGTTTTCTTTTTCATTTTTTCAGGCAAACATGTTGGAGATTGTGAGAAGGAGAAACTGCTGGTATTTTTATTTAATAATTTCATTATTTCTTCTTCTTTTTATTTTCTTTTTCTAGAAGGACTAACATTTCTAGGTTATTGTTATGAATCTTGAGTTGTTTTATTTCTTCATTGGCTGCTATTAAGTCTTTATTTAAGGTGTCTACAACTAAGTTAAGAGTTTCAAGTGTTTCTCTAGTAGTTTTATTTATAAATTCACTATCTTCGTCATCATTACCTTCATCAGATTTAGTTTCCAATACTTTGGATATACCACAGATATCAGATAGATTGTTATTTTTATTATTGGTGCACATATAAAAATAAAGAGAGTAAAAGTAAAGAGCAAATATTAATTAACACAGACAGATCCTTTTACTGCTACTAAAGAATACTGTGTTCTTAACCACTTGGACCTTAACAAAGAAAAAACTGTCCAAGTAGTCTTTAAAACCAAAGGCAAGGATGTAGATATAGGAATAATTGGTATTGACCTTAAAACTAATACAAAGTACCTTGGCATTGTAATTGACTTCAATTTATCTTGGAAGCCACATGTACACCAGCTGTGAAGGAAACTCTGCTCGGGAACCTATCTTCTGCTTAGACCCAATCAAGTATGTACTCTAGAAGTAACAAGAACTGCCTACTTCGCCTTTCTTGAGTCTCACATAAGATATGGCATAACATCTTGGGCTGGAACAACTTCTGCAAATTTAGAAAGAGTCCTCATACAACAAAAGCGTGCAGTTAGATGTCTTGTGAGTCTTGGGTGCAGAGAAAGCTGCCGAACAACATTTGCCAAACTTAAAATTCTAATGGTGGTAGCACTGTACATACAAGAAGTTATCTTGCACACAGTCTCTACTCATCTACAACCAAGACATCAAGATATACACCTCCATAACACGAGACATGTCTCAAACTTTGTCCTACAATCTCATCACTTAAGTCTGTTCAGCAAAATACCAATATATGCTGGAGCGAAGTTGTTAACCTGCTGCCAGAAGAACTGAAGAACACACCTGCACAACAACTAAAGAGGCGATTGACTGACTGGCTGATAAAGAGACCCTTTTACTCAATGGATGAGTACACGAAAAAAGACAATAATTTTAACAATTAAGCATTATTGTAACCACATGACGCATTACTAATCTCCAAGATTATATAAATAAAGAACTTTACTATTGTCTATATAAGTAATTAATTGTGTTTTGTTGCTTTCATGATGCTGAGAATAATTTCAAAATCTAAATCTAGACTAAAAAAACAATATTCCTTAAGTAGCATCGTAAATTTGATCGTGTACTATAATAAAATTTTAAACGAGTAATGACGCTACTTATACTGGATGTAGTAATTGAGAATAATAATAAATAATTCATTTAATTCAACAAAAGCATGTATTGTTAACTTGTGCTTTCTGAAACTATAACCACATTATTCAATATGCAATGAACACACTTATGGCTCCATTGATGGTTGTTTATAACATGTGCCACCCATCATTCAGATTAGTGAATTACATTACCAAATTTTGGTTAACTTATTCAGTTTTTTAAACAAATTTCTTTTTATTTGCAATCTATGTAAGAATTGAACAATAAGTCAATAACACGACAAATGTTACAGAAAAACCTGAGTTAGTTTGCACTTGAGTTGAGTTACAAAATTTTTTGTTGAACAATACCACTACTATCTAAATAGAGCTGTTAGGTTCAAAACAATTAGTCTTTGTAAGTCGATTATTTGGCTACTGTTGTCCAATAAATTTACTGTGCCAGGTAGTTAGGTTGTTTCAACTGGTGCTTGATGCTTACTTCAAAAATTTCTTTGTAACTGTAAATAAAAGAAATGTTGACATCATTGTGCAGAAATTTGTTACACATACCAAGTACTTTAAGGATGAGCAAAGTACTATTTTAATATATTAATTTATAACTATGTTGTATTGATTTTATTAAACAGCAGGGCATTTTGTAGCAAATAATTCAAACAAACTCCAGTAACACTTACACATCTCATCGTGTACAGAGTTGATGAGTTTTACATTGGTCATGAGAGCATCAGCAGCATTCTGTTCTGCCTCCTTAGCCTTGTTCCAGTCATCCTCTGCCTCCACAGTGGTTACAAAATGTTCAAAACCTTCATCTGGTTCAACTGAAACAATTTGAAGGCGGTCCATAAACATTGCTTTAAAGCAAAGCCTAAATATTAGTTCCATAAGAGAATTAGAAATCTTCCATTTGCCATCTACTTACACTTGATTTGACTAGTTATTAATCAGTAGGTTAAGAATTCAGGTTTACTCATAGCAATATGTAATGCTGTAGCAAAATATATTTTGGGGAAAGGTTAATTTCACATTTTGATTACTGGAAAATCTGGAAGGTATATAACGTAGATAAATCTAGAAATCTAGTGATAGCCATCCCAGAAAGAAGAGATTATGCTGTACCAGATGACTGTTATTTTGTAAACATAGCATTGTTAAGTGCTATATTAGTTTGGGTGCTCTGTTGGATGCTATAGCTAGTTGCTGTTAAAAGTTTTTGAGGGTATTACAAATTATGGTCTGTATGTGGGTTTTTATATTATTTTAGTAGTGCCTTTCATTGTTTAATTTTGTGACAGTTATAACATTTTTAATAAATTGCTTGAGTTCAGCTGTATTGACCATGATTAAAACCACATCATATGTATTTTAAGAAATACAGAAGGATTGAATAAATTTTTTGTTGTTGCGGGGAACATTTCACATATATGGTTTAATGTTAGGAATTGGTAGAGTAAGAGGTAATTTCTGAATCATGACAAGAAATCAAATTTTTTTATTCTTTCTTCTTATTACCAAATTGTTCACTGTCCTATTCAAAATTTGAACTCATTACAAATATGAAAAGATGAATTTTAGACTACTTATCAAGCAAAGGAACCTACCAACCCTTGGATATTGGTAACGTTTAAGTAGCAAATAGCTTGGAAAATTATCTTAAAATATTGTCTATATGGCTTGTACATGAAAATGTGTAATCCATTGGATCCACATAAATGCTTTAAGTTTCCCGGGAAGGTCATTGTACAACATTTGGCCAAAGTAAGAGAAGGTTCACTCGGGGCTACTGAAGCTGCCTGTCCTTATGGGTGCTACGCAGAGAGAATTCCTCCCGGTATGTGAGCCTCTCATATATGTACTTTGGCTCTCCAAGTGTAAGAATCTTGTAGACCATGCTGTTTGTAAATACCAAGCATATTGGCAGTAACTTGATCGGAAGTTGAACACTAAACAAATGACGGTATTTTGCATTCTTTGGATCGTTAATTCGACCTCCCTCCATATGCTGTTTTCATAGGCCAGATAACAATAGTAAAATACAGATATCTGACCATCGTGCCTCACGCTCACTCCCACGCCACTGACGGCTTTTGTGGCACAAGATGAAGGACTTACTAACACTCAACTGAAGACCATTAGTAGCAGACCAAATACTGAGTCTTAAGAACAGAATTAATTATATCAAAGACCTTCTTAATTGATCCAGGTTCATAAGCAAGGTGCCATTAACAATTACCTGCTTAACTTTGTACAGATCTGAGGAATTCAGAAATATTATATAAGTTTAAATATTTGACACCATATTCTACAAGAGTTAAAGATTATCATACCTTTAATAAATAAGTCAGGTCAGATGTTGATCAATGTTTGGTTCAGTTTCAGTCAATCCCATACAACCTCCACTTATTTTTATAAACAGTTTTGCATTGTTGGCTAAACCAGTTTCAGTTTTACATTTTTTTTTAACTGTAGAGGCTGAAAATTTATTCATTCTCCGTAGCATTACTGAAGTCTATGTTAGCAATGTTTCAATGGGGTGTGAACTGGAAAACTCAACAGATGTGAACATGGCTAAACTTACCATGTTAACCTAAGAATTGAATAAGTTGTTCATAAAATGGTCAAAAACTTTTAATCTCAGTTATAAACTAGTTGTTTATGAATTGGTGGGTGATATTTTCTTATTCCTCAATTGTAAATTGTCACTTTTTACATCTGAAAATCCTGAAATTAATTTCTTAAGTCAAGTTTTTAACCAATCATGCAACATATCATGCTTCCCTATCTAGCATTGCAGAACATTAAAATGCAGTCATTTATTTCAGGTTTATCCATTTTCCAGTTTTCTCGTATAAATCAGTATTATCTACATATGGAAGTGAAGGATTTCACTGTTTGGAACTTTTCCGCTGTGTGTGTTTGTGTGTGTGTGTGTGTGCGCGCGTGCGCGTCTGCATGCGCGTGCATGTGTGTGTGCGTGCGTGTGTGTGTGAAATAGAAATAGCCTAATATAATACCAATAAAAAACGAAGGACAAAAAATACTCGGTCAGCCAGGACTTGAACCTGGATTTCCCATTTGCTAGGGGAGAATGCTATATTTGAATCTATTTATACAGGGATCCTAGTCTTTAAATTTACAAATACCATCTATAATCATAGATTTATGAAAACATACTATTAATTTATTTCTTTCAGTGGATTATCATTTTAGTTCTTTTCTCCAATCTCAGTCAAGTTGTTTAGCTCTTCGGATCTCTCCAACAAGGTATTATATTGTTGTTTATAATGACACGAAATTCAAAAATACTTAAAATACTAACATTTAATCTTAAGATTAGTCATGATAAAAACACTACAATATTTTTAATACAATTTTATTCTGAAATCATTATACAAAAATATATTTATTTGATTTATCCTACCTCTTAAATCATCTCTGTATGAATTTTTTACTGCGAGAGAGAAAAGCTATGTGCGTTGTTGGAAAACAAGAATATATCATAGATTTTTTAATGTTTCATGAAATAAGAGTGTTGTTGGATCATTCAAATCTGTTGTGTGTTATTTAAAACTGGAGGACGTCAGAGAAGGGAGATCCGGCTTGTATTCTCTATCTGCTTGACAACTGAACACAAGTGGTCTTAGCTTCTGACTGACAGTTCTCTTCTATCTCTTCATACTCTTGTTGCATTACAATCTGTCCAACTTTCAGTTTTGTTTGCATTTGCCTTTCTGGAGAAAATTTTTTAATAATTTTTGCATAGCTGAGCAACAACTGTTCAGTTGTATCTAATTCTATACTTTCCATCGGAAAATATTGATCATTTTTATTTGTGAAAACTCCACCAACCTTCTTTGTCTCTGTTTTTTTACCAGTTGCTTCTCCTACCTTATCAACTTGTATGTAATCTTCACGTCCTGCCTCCTTCGCAATTGATTCAACTTTTAATCTCTTGATGCTTGTTTCTGCCTTGTCTAGGAATAAAAACTGTTGAACTCTTTTGATATGTGTTACTATGTCTAAAACAGAGAGAACATAAACCTTACAAGAAGTTGGGTTAATGTTCATAAAAATATTATTTTGTCATGTAAGCTAAGTAATTCTGAACAAGTTACTTTCTGGATGTTATTAACGTTAAAATTAATAATGTTAACTAACAACAAGTATTTCAACAATTAATATTCAATCAGAATGTTTGTCATTTAAAATAAGTCTTTATATGTGTTTTTCTGCATACGCTTTATATTCGTGCATGTAAAGGAAATCATCTTGAAAAAATGATAAATCACTGATTTTGAATAACAATATAGAGTATTTTAGAAAAAAATTGCTTTAAAACAATTTAATCTTTGCTAAAATAGGTGCTCAAAGAAAAAATCTGAAAGTTTCAAGACTAATTTTTTAGTAATAAATCATTTTATTTCAACAAATGTATTTTATTAACTTAACAATTTATGTAATGACTGTCACTGTTACAGCACAAGGGGAAATGTTTGAAGTATGTTTTTTAACAACGGAAAGATTTTGAAGGAAATCGGATTTTTCTGAACGTTTGCCGTTTTTAGTGATACTAAAAATTAGTAACTACATTTTGAAATCTGCAATCTTATTTCTTCTGGTAAATAACTAACCTAAGACATAATTACAAACTAGGTTAAAATAAACAAATCATACCAGAGTGGATAGTAATTAATAATAATGAGTAATAAATGTACTTTCGATTAGTAATAAATAAGTGCAAACGAACCAGAAGGATCATTTCTGAGTCAGAAAAACAGAATAGTGATACATTTTCGTTTATGTCAATCCCTTATGTGCCGGGAATGTGGGTAAAAATTAGAAGAGTATGTAGAAAAAATAACATTAGAACCATATTAAAACAGACAATACTCTTAGACAAAGTCTCGTAAAAACAAAACCAAAAAAGGCACACAGGATTACAAAAACTGTGTTTACAGTATAAAATGTGGTTGCAATAGGGAATACATAGGCAAGATAAAAAGACTATTAAACGTAAGAATAAAAGAACACAAAGAAAACATGAGAAAGGGTCTAACAGAAAAGTAAAAATTGCACATCATTGTTGGTTTGAAGACCATCATATGAATTGGAATGAAGCCAACATAATACATTGGGAACCTCATAATACCACATAATACATTGGTGTTCTGTTTTGTTTTTTTTCTTGACACACAACATAGTGGTTGTGATTCCTTACTTATGCGTGTTATAACACAGGTGTGATTTGCTTATTTTAATCTAGTTTGTAATTATATCTTAGTTATTTACCTGAAGAAGAGATCAGATTGCAGATCTCAAAACATAGTGTCACTGATATTTTGTATTACTGAACAATGGCACATGTCCGGAAAAATCTGGTTTCGTTCACAAGGCAAAAATTGTAAGAGGGCAGATTATAGTTACATTACACAATCATATTTATAACAAGTATTTTCATTAACTGTTATAAATATATTATATATGCCATATGAATTTACAGATCGTTCTAAAACTCCATCACATCACTAATCATTTACACATTGTGTCAGCAAAAATCTGGAAAGAGGTTTATTGCCCTATTACATAATGGTACCTATATGGTTAGCCTTGGTTACTAGAATACATGGAAGGGGTCACGAGGAAGATGTGAAGTAGTCCTGTGATGTCATTAGAATAAACCAATTTCTTCTGCCTCGCACCACCATTACAATAGTTTGAAGACTTATTGTTTTTTTGCTAAAAGTATAAGTGATTTCTATAACAATATAAATAAACAATGCTTCTAATTATAATTGGCTCAATAAAACTACATACACATGTTAGCATCATAAAAAGGCATTACATTAGTATTAATTAGTTGATACCATAGAGTATAAAAGAAAAATATAATGGATTAATGTTCAATTTTCTATTCCAAATGCTAAGAGATACAATAAAAAAGTCATTTTTGCTACAGAATAACCATTCTTGACGAGCTCAATCAGCTGATAACTTGCTCCAGTGACATCACGCCATGATGTACGTGACTCCCTACTGTGTATTCTAGTAACCAGTCGTTAGCCACAACCCAAAATAATAAAATACTAAGTTTTATATTTAAGTATAATAGTTAAAACTTATGTATTTAAGTTTGAGAAAAAATTGTATACATATATGTACCTGTGCTGTAACTGGAGAGGACAGTGTCACAGCTGAGAGATGGCAAATTCCCGTTCTTATGTTTCAACTCATCTTGAAACCACTCTATCAGATGTACTACAACGTGTTGAGGGAAAAAAGTAACTTTGAACTTTTGTTACTATTAGATATATTTTAAAAAGGGAAATTATTGTAAATTGACACTATACATTTCTCAAAGATGTTTTAATAAAGAGTTTCTGATTTCTGAAAGGTAATTATGTTGTATCTATTCTGTAGTGGAATGTTACCTTTAAATGTTTTTAATCGTCTATAGTTCTGATTGTGCGTTAACACATTTTTAAATGTGTTTCTAAATATACTTGATAAAATGGTGATAAATATCTTTTTTATAACAAATAAAATGAATTATTTATGAAATATTTGAATCAACAACATAACATAAAATATGATATTCAATTGCAATAAATATTGAATTCATTAAATTATATAGCCCATGAAAGATACTGATGTCAGTCTGCAGTTGTTGGACGCTGAGTCCTCCGGTGTGAGAAGGTGTTGGTTTTATGTTCTCACGCAGGTTTGCCACTTCTCCTGAATGCACCGAAGCTAGCCATTCTTCACATGCACTCTTCTGTTCCAGCTCCTGAACCTGTAAGTCAATAGTTTCTGTGTAATATAACCATAGTGGAGCCAAAAACTAAGGCGTCTGTAAAATAACTGTAATTCTCTTCTGCATGAAGGTTCAGGCAAAGACATGTTTGCAGCAGGACAGGTATGTAAAAGTGTATGGGAGGAGTTGTTATGTTTACCATTAAATTTTCATTACATGACAGTACTTGCCAAAAGTCACGTCACTCCAAAAATTCTGTTGAATAATATTTTTAAATTATGAGATTCAGTCTGAAAGATTGGAAATGATAACTTTAAAAAAATATATACTTCCATTTACAGTACTTTACTTTTAAAATTATAGCACAATAAGACAAAATATTTTCTATCTATCTTTATAATTACAGTTTTCCAATTTAAGAATTGAAAATAAAACAACACCATTAACCTTGATGATGTTACTGTATGACTGTGTTAATTTATGAAACACAGTCTATTTATATATATATATATATATATATATATATATATATATATATATATATATATATATATATATATATACATTAAATTGTATAAATGGCAATAGCCTTATTTAATTTCAATAAACATTGAATCGCAAAAAGTACTTGCTCCGCCGGGAGTTGTGAATGTGCTATACCATTACACCACAGAGCGCTTACTTTTTCCGATTCAATTATTTTTTATTTGGCCGTATCTGTCAATTCCTAAATGCAATTCTATGTCATTGATATAGAATATTGACATAAATATTCACTTGTCGTCAGTTGGAAATTCTCATAACAGTACCAAGCTTTCTTGGTTTTCCATGGGAGAAAATCACTTCACCTGCATTTTTGTTGTATTTTGTTTCCGTCATAATGTTCTTGCTATTTACAAAGTTTAAAATTAATTATAATTAATCATCATAGTAATATTAATGTTGAGAAGTCATTTCTATGATATAAAGATTAGTCGTATTAGATTTACAGGCATTTAAAAATCATTTTACAAATAATTAAATATAGATTAACAAGACATGATATGGTTGTCTCAATAGAAGTGCACATGAATTACCTTGGCTTGTAGTGAGAGACACTGGATCCTGAGTTGTTGAATCTCGTCTCTCAGGTGACTGTTCTCCCCTTTCAGATCTTTCTCTGTATTGACTGAGACCTCATTGCGCACCAGAGCCACTCTCTGCGCAAACCGGCATGTCGACACTGTCTCCTGCTTATACAACACTGTTATAGTCTTCACTGATCAGCTACATAATATATTGTATGGTTTTTATGCAGTATCCTTAAATAAAATAATTAATAAATAAAAGAAGCTACTACACAGAGTGCTTGTGATAACTATTAAACAAAACATACACTTGGGGGAAAATTATCCACGTCTGGAAACAGTTAATAAAACTCCATGTACCCTTCTGGGTGGTTAGACAATAAACTATGGTACCTGGTCTGCTACTTGCTAACACTTATGAAATCTTATGGAAATGCTGTACTATCTTACTTTTACATACATAATAATTGTAAGACCCAAAATTACAATTATGACTTTGCATAACTGAACGTTCTTTTTAATATTTAAAATTAGCCTGCTTAGTTTTAATGGTTCTTTAGAAAAAGGGACCAAAAACACTATAAAACGATAAACGATTATTGAAAACTAACAGAGCTCACTCAAAATAAATTATTGTATGATGTCCATATTTGTTATAAATAGGAATGATCACTACCTTTTTGAGCTAATTTTAGATCCAGGAAAACTCCAGAATCGAGATTTAGACTTATTGCATTAGAAAAACCATATTGTGAACTGTTGAAAAAATTTTGTTGCAGATGTTTGAACTAATCCTATCCACTTTAGAAGGTTTTTGTATTTTAATATTTTTATGATTATTTATAATTTATCCATCAAACAGGATGAAAGACAAACAGTACACAACTTCTATTTCTATATAAAATGATGCTAATACAGATTACAACACTTTAGGGTTAGTGTAACTCTGTCATATGGTAACTGCTTACATCTAGTCTAAGTTAGTTTACCTCAAAGTTAGCCTTGTTGATGGCAATGTTTGCGATCATGACGGTCATGCAGTTACCACCCAGAGAATCACGGAGGGCAGATGTCATGGTACAGTTTCGGTATGGCACGTGGGTGCGATTGCTTTCAGACAGAGCAACAATCACCTGCTCAAGATAGTGCAGAGACAGATTGATGTGTCTGGCCTCCTCTAGGACAATTCCCTCTTCTCCTGTCTTGTGGACACGTTCAGATCTGAGGGCAGATGTCATGGTACAGTTTTGGTATGGCACATGGGTGCGATTGCTTTCAGACAGAGCAACAATCACCTGCTCCAGATAGTGCAGAGACAGATGGAAGTATCTGGCCTCCTCTAAGACAATTCCCTCCTCTCCGGTCTTGTGGACATGTTCAGATATATTGTCATTCATTAGTGTTTTGGAATACTTTTGTTAAAATTATGTATGGTTACACAACAAATAATGGATAACAGCATTAACTTTTAATCTCACAAAATCTGCAGGTAATAAATTCCAGTTATATCTTACAGTTAAGATACATAGAAAAGAACTTTTCCAGCCCCTCGAGTGATAAGCTTTGCTGACGCTCATCCAATAAATATTTCAAATACTGTCCTGAGTGATGCTTGAGTATTCTCAATCCTGCAAGGAAATTGGTTAAATAGTGTTCCTTGTGAAGCTGATTTATTTTCATGAGGCTGGTAACACAGTAATTTCTCAACAAATGTACTGTATTCTTAAAAATCTCACATGGCTTACAAGTTAAATAAGTTTTAATTTAGTTGTATATAAACAAAAACTGTCTAGTAATATTTTGTAACATTACATAAGGAAGTTAAGCCAGTTATGTGGTATAATTTATTTTGAAATTAATTTAAAATGTTAAACATATGGTAAAACCTATATATTTTATTAAGTCTCAGATTGAATTTTCTAAAGATTTATTGAAAATTGGTTATACTTGAAATAATCTAAATTTATTACAGAGTGAGTATGATTATCATGATTAGTGCCAAACATTTGAAGTCTTCATGTAATCTGGTTTCTGAGAGGATACATATCACAACGCAACTTCTGTGTGAGCCAAATTAGTTGTGTTTAGTTTAGTTCACTTTGTTATTTTTTAGGACAATATTTGTGGTCACACAAATGAGAATAGATTCACAGCTAACTTCACTGTGAACTTTAACTATGTCTTATCTATATTATTATGAGAAATGGATTTCATGTTGCCTTATATCCTTACCCAGCCAAGTCAACAAGATTGAGTTTAGCTTTGCGCACTTCCAAGCTGTCCTCTATATGAGACGTCAAGTAGATGGTGAGGATGGTGTGTGAACGTGAGGAAAACACATTCATGGGTGTGTCACACACTATCCTATGGGCAAACAAAACTCGTAGGTTAAACGTTTGTGAAGTGTATTTGCCATATTTCTTATAGTTGCAATCCAATCACAAAAACAAATTATTTATTACTTGCTAAGTACATGTGTTCAGAATGTTAATGTGTTCTTCTTTCTACTTGAATTAATTCAAATACAGTTACAAGCTTTAAGTATATTTGTTACCCTACACTAAATAGTTTGTTATCTATTATTCTCTATTCATTTGCAAAAACTTGTCTTCTTGGTCAAACATTAAACTGAAGAGCTCTAAAAACAACAGCTAACATTTTCAAAAACCTGTTATATCTTGTGATTTTCTAAATTTAGAAATAATGACAACTTGGGTTGTTATTTTAGTTTTGAAAAAATCAATCTTTCCTTTTGTTAGCCATAACTGTTCAAACTTGAATGAACTTTCAGTCTATTGAACTAGATTACTATTAGAGCTGCAGGGGCTGCTGCATTGTGTTAGGTAATTTGTTCACCTGGGCTAGGTCAACATACTGTAGGTTATTAATTGAGTTTATTATTTTGTGTTTTATTATACTTTACAACACACCTTAAACCCCTACTGTCATTCTTTCCCCACTTTCTTCCGTTTATATTTCTAACAGTCTTAACAAAAATTTTAAAGATGTACAGCAGGCTAACCTGTGATTGTCACCAATAGCTACCCATTCCATGGCTTCTGAGAACGTTGCCACATGACGTACACTTAAGTTATGCCACTCCATCACTTTATCGCAGTTCTCTCGCAAGCAGATCTTCTTCTTCCTTCAACAAATTACAAGGCTCTTTAGAAAACTTGTGTCTTATGTGAGTTGTTATAACAAAACCTCCTTAAACCTTTATTTTTTTTTAAGACAGTTAAATTAGAGTGGATTAGTAATCAGGGATCCCTAAACCTCTTAATGAACAGCTTAAGATCTATAAAAGAACTAGAAAACGTGGTTTTTTTCAAGGAAGCAACTTTCACTAAGGTGTAGAAATAATAAATTTTATTTGTCAACTATCAACCAGATTGACATAGATAACATCAACATATTATCGTGATGGTGTAATATATACCAATATTCTCCAAATGCGCTGTCACACCTGTTTATTTCTTATTATCAACAAATAAAAACACACCAATTTCAACTAGTTCTAAATGGTCTTGTATAATTTTTGCTTCCAAATCTAAATTGTATTATTTAAATTATAGTTGCTTATAGGTAGTGCCAGTTTTAGCATTACTAGTGCCCTGGGCGAGATTTCTTCGGCGCCCCCTTACTGCAATTCAATTACATACGAAAAAAAGCTACTGGCGCCCCTTTTCGTCCGGCGCCCCTGGGCGGTCCCCCAACCGCAGCCTACTCTAACACCGCTCCTGCTTATAGGTCCCATTATCGTAATTTTCTCTTCATGAATTTCAGGATTTATATTTATTAAACAATCTAATATAACAACCAAAATAAATCTTTGAAACTTTAGGATAGTGTTGAAATTACAACAAATTCTGGGAATTTTAAATTAATGGTTTGAGAAGACCTTTTACAATCAACTTATTATGTTTACTTTCAACCAAAATCTTTAAAACAATTAATTGAATGGAATTAATTTTATTAAATTATTTATTAATGTATTAAAAGAAATGTTATAATATAGTTTTAAATGCTCTTATTCATGTTTGTTTTAATTTTTATGTAATGAAATATGCTGACTTTTTACAATCCTTTTATAGTACCAAAAATAATTATAACATTATAAAATTTTTGGGAAGTAAGTATGTTAAGAAGACCAATCAGTCAATTTCTTGATTTTTATTTAATGCTAAACGGATTGAGAAGATAATTCTAAATGCAGTACTTTGTTTTCTCTTAACTAACACGTTGATTGCGACTGACGCCTTTCAACACATAATCAGATTGATACTAGTTGATCTAATAATAATAATAGTTATCTTTATTGTCATATTAGTATATAACAATCATTGAAAAAGTCCAAGTACAACAGCTTACATAGAAACATACCAAGTCAAGATATAGCTGGAGTAACTAATTAATTTAATATACTAATAGCAATTTTTTAATATAGTTCTTCTGTTGAAGTGGTTGCTTTTAATTTACTTAGATTACAAAAAAAAATAATTTGTTTTCCATATCTAATAGATGACATGTATACCAGTCATGATCACTTTTGTTGAGTTTTTGTATTAACAAACATTGAAAGTATTTAATGTTATCCATTAAAATCAGAAAAAGGTATGAAAATTCCCTTCTGCAGTGTTTTTGTTATGATGATAAAACACAACAACCCTATCTTATAAACCCAGGTGGTCACACAATTTAGGTAAAACTGACTTTGTAAGTACCAATTCAAAAATTTAGCCTTATTTATAGATGGCCTGTTTAACTGATTTTTTTTAACATTGATGCCATCATAGTCTGAAAAAGGAAAAGGGAAAATGTCACATGTGGTGTTGGAGTGGTGTGTTGGCAGACTGATAAATGCATTATCAAGACAATTGCTACCTCTTGTAGGTTTGGTATTCATACAGTATTATTATTATTTTGTCAGGCATGATGATCTCAACCAATTAATAAAGAAATTTCGTATGAAAAAATAAAGGCCATTTCATTTAGGTTGTATATTTCAGGAGCTTTAAATTTATAATTACCATAGACCTCAGTTGTTTTTGCTAGATGTTTAATCAGAATAAACAGTTCTCACAAAACTAACTCACTCATCGAAGTTTGGCATAAGAAGATCATTACTGTTTTCATTGTAGATCTCTAAATAAGACATCTGGACTTCAAACTTTTCATTTTCAATCTAAAACAAACAAAAACAAATATGAATGTTCTTTAAAATATTATTCTGGAATAAACACAATACAAATCACTATATTCAATAAAAAGTATACTAGGGATATTAATTTTCCACTGTGCAGTTGTAGAAATTTCCTGGTTATCCAAAGTACATTATTAGATTTTTTTTCTTAACACAGCTGCTTAACCTTTCATGAATTGGTTTATGCATTACTATAGTATTAAGAAATAATATGTTTGACTACAAAAGAGTGCTATGGCAGTGAATAAATCTTGAGTGACTGCTGCTAGAAGCCAGACAAATTTGTGTAATCTTGTAAACATTCCTAAATAACAAAATTAGACCTAGTGTTTTGTATACTATTATGTATTAGCCTCCTTTTCATTAGGCATTGATTACATTCCAAGACTATAAGTATAGCAAACGCCACCCTCCACTTAGGTGTGTACGTGTGTGTGAAGACTCTGCTTAGTTTTACCAAGTAAGGAAGTTTTTAATGGCGGCCAATCTTATCTAAAATAAGCTTGGTCCTATCAGCTTCAGATAATTGTATCTTTAGAGTACAGCAATTTATACAAACAACAGGTATGATTTTTCTATTGCAATATTTTCAATATCAATAGCCTATGAATTAATTTGTTACATCGTTACAAGGTCTAACTCTGTTGAGATATATATTTTTATATCCAATGCCTGCATGGTGAAGACTTTTTTATAAAAGAGGTAATTTATGTATTTAAAAGGCAAGAAAAAGTATTGTTTCATTGGGTTTTTCTTTTTGTAATGTGTCTTGATTTAAGCTAATGTGCAAAAACAATTCAAACAAATATATCTCACTGAGCTTAGTAACTAGAACAAATCAAAAGAATTCACTACTGTCATGTTAGTGGTAAGTTTGACCATATGATTGTGCTGCAAAAACTGGCTCTAGTGAGACTTTTGTATTCTACATTTTTATACTAATGTACCTATAATATGATGATAAGCTGTCATATAAACAAACAATGAAATAAAGAGGTTTGTAGTCATGCTACGGTAATTCACTTGCATTATTACTCTTCCCTCTTGCAATGGTTACAAAGTCTAAGTCTAATGATAGTGCAGGTTCCAATTCTGCATATGACTGAAGCACTTTTTATCAGTTCTTTGGAATTTATACTGAACTGGCTCTCTCACTTATCCTGTTTGATAATATCTTAACACAGGTCTGTAACCCAAAGGGATAAGCAGATTAAGCCTAAAAGAAGATTGATATCTGGTCTCTCTTCCTTCAACTAAAAATGTATCTAAAACTAGTAGTCACCAGCGGCTTTGCACACAATTTACTACTGAAAAACAAGGGACATCGTGACCACATTCCTTTTAAATGACATTCTAAAACTTTGAGTTAGGTGATAATCACTGAAGAATATTTCAATCTTCTAATGCACTTTAGATTTAAGGTTTAAGATCAGTGTTTTGGGGCTCTCTCCAGAGAATGAAACAGTTTTTTAAGTAAGTACCTATTATGAAATAACTCAAATTCCTCTCCAGTATTTCATGATAAACGGTTTCAGATATACAGTAGAACCCCTCATATCCGGCCACCACGGGACCGAGCCCCTGGCCGGATAACGATTCGGCCGGATAAACCAACCTACAGTACACAACACTTGACGAAACAAAACAATTGTACTGTACTGTACTAACCGCACTGGAAATAATCAACGAACTGTTTACAGGTTAAACCTACTAGCTCAACTGAGGACAACACAGGAAAATGTAAACAAATAGATACACCAAAATAACGCAAGAGTCGTGGGAGACTAGTGCGTGCAACTGCGCGTACGCAAGCCGTAGTAAATAAATTTCGATATTGGCTTCCGGGAAGTGGCCGGATAAACCGAGGTGCGGTAAAACCGAGGCCGGATATGAGGGGTTCTACTGTAATGTCAATTAACCTATTTTAGGGCAGCGTGAAGGAATCCTAAAGTTGGAGTTCTTTGCTTTTCAGTTAACATACTCATGATGTAATGTATCATGGAATTCTATGTCACTTTGAAATGGAAGTTGATTTTGCGTTGATGCCTCGAATAAGAATATATACATGACGCAGGTCCAAGAAGCCTATTTCGGCCAAAAAGTATATTTCTGGTACCATAGTTGAGTTTGTCTAAAAGCCTATTTCAGTCAAAAAACAACTGAGATGTGTTTTATAAGTCTTGAAGTTTGTATCAAAATTTAGATAGAAACTTTGTTTTTCCCGTGATATTTCCATGTTACAATAAACACTAGAAACAAAACCATAAAATGTTCCAGGACGGGTGACATACACAACAACGAGTGGTAGCAGTCTGGCCTGTGCGACTACAGCGAACTCACCAAGGTACAAACACTCATGACAGAGGACCAAGGAAATGCTGACATCTGGTATAAAACGCCATAATTACTTGCATGGCGTGTGATTATCATAGACATACTTCTTGTGCAATATTACAGCAGACAACGGAATAAAACATATACAATATATAGATGCGTAATATTATGTCATTAGCACACATTTTATTGCATCACTTTGAACGTTATATTACGTCCGAAACCATGTAGGGGTTAAGTGTGTCGATTAATATGTTTTATAAAACAAAGTCATACTTCTGACTAATAATTATTCATTGTTAGTACTTTTTCTACAACTAGCATAAAGAGTTTCAGACAGAGTGCTTCTTCACTTATCAACAATTGGATTCAGATGCAGGTTACTCAATTTTTCAAATTATGGCATTCTCAGTATTCGCTCATAATTTATCCGTCCGTTAAGACACATTGATAATAAAAGTGTAATGTATCTGAATCATACATGTTACACGAAACTTAAATATTAACGTATTTAATGAAGATTGATGTATTTTTGATATTTCAAATTCTGGTTTTTAGATATTTCACCATATTTGCAGAATGAAAAACATTCAGATAGAGAAAGTTCTTTAAACTCAACTTTGTAACATTTATTTGTTTATCACACAAAAACTCTCAATGTACAAGAACAAATCTTAAACTAATACTCACAGTGCTGATGTGAGTGAAAATGTCCTGTAGTGCCCGAGGGACGATACCTTGGTTGTCCTTATCTCCGGAGATAGTGAAAGTTTTTCCACTTCCTGTCTAAAGCAAACGGATTGAAACCAAGTTGCAAGATCTTTATTTATACTTAAATAAACACGAAGTGTTTGCTTTGCTACACATATATATTGCAATAAGATATGGTAAAATACACCTTTTTCTACATAACTGTTTATGAATCTTTAAATTAATATGTTATGTTCACTTAGGACAAGAAGCTAAGGGACACCCTCATTGTACTTAGTTCTAAAAGGATCTTTGTGCTGTTTCCAGAGTGACAAGATATTCAGAATGAGGTAGAAGCCGCCTTCTGGCAAGATCCCATGTTACATCAGTCATAAGGAGGAATAGCTATCTTGGAAGAAGGTAAAGCTAGATCTATTTTAGCCACTTCCAGTCGAAGCTGACAGGGGAAGGTACTTCAAGGCTAGACTTGCAAAAAATTTAATATTAAGGAAGCCCCACCTATTAGCCATGCTCCACAATAAATAAGATCTAACAATCAGCCCTGTTATTCTAATATCTCAAAATTTGCGGTTAGTGATATGCTGGTCCTGGACATTTATGTATTTGTCCAGGATCCCAGATGTAGACTAAGTGACACATAGATCTTTGCTGTCTTGTATTCTTCAAGTGGTTCATTGAGTTAACTAAATTTAATTTGAGAAATGTTGCACATACTTAGAATTGAGATAGAAATTTTGGAATGGAACCTCCCAGATTAGACAATCTAATCAGCCTGATCCAGATAATAAACATATATAAAAATTTATTTACAAGTTCATAATTTTGTGTCTGCCTTTAGGTACAAACATGCACACAAACTTGTGTGTGTATATATATTTACTTGTATAAATAATGAATTCAGTCAAAAAAGAAATATTACGATTAAATTAGAAAAATGATTATCATAACTTTTTTCTGTTTATTTATCAGTTTTTAGTTACATATGTTATTTTTAAATCTACATTAAACTTTAGCCAATAATTAATAAAAACTAAAAATCCCTGTAGGCAGACAGTTTAGATCGCCTTTATTAAGTTGATCGGGTGTCTGGTGTACAATTTTTTTTTATATTATAAAAATGTAATACAAAATAGACACTCATAATATGAATTACAAATAAACAAAAAATCAATTTTTAATATAAATTATAATTATTATTATATGTTCACTTTGCATTTGTTGAAAATACTAAATGCAATCTCACCAACAGATAAATATGTGTTTTTAATTTTTTATAATTATTATTTACTTGAAAGTATTGGAAAAATAGCATCATTATTAAAATATTACTTACTTTGATGATGTAATAGAATGAATTAAAGAACTATTTTAACACCTTCTACCTTATAAGTTATTTCATGTTTCTTGACATTAAAACATTCAAAGATTTTATATGTGTTTAGTTCAAAGCAAAACACTTTAAGTTGTACAGTTAAATAATTTCTATTCAACAAATATTTGATATCAATCTGAATAAATAAAATTTAATATCCCCTTCTAGATATAAAATTATGAATAAATTACATCTACTCATACTTTTAAAAGACAAATTAAAACCAAGACGAATGAATTTACCAATTTTAGAGGTTTTAACTATTTAAATTGTGGTAAACTTATAAATAATATAGTTAATTAAAATTTCTTTAGGGTTATGTATACTACAAGACAATTCAGAACACAAAATCTTTCATTTAAAAACTTTAATATCAATTTATTATTAAATGATTCATTTACATTTAGCCTATGGAATTAGTCTACATGAAGATACTTCAGAGAGGGATTTAAATAGAATACTATTACACCATAAAAGGTGTAATAAAAAATTTACGAATTGAAGATTCAGTAAAAAATATTTTGTAGATCCTGGTATCCAGACAATCTACAGATTATATATTTTGGAAACAGTAACTTACGCTATGCTGTTTGTAAATCCAGCATTGGATGTGCAAGCTTTTCTACAATATCCATAACAATTGTAGAAACATTTATTAGAATAAGTTGGAATTTTATTTGTACATTAGTAAAAACAAAAAGTTAAATGTTTGTGATGCCATTCAATGTATATTTTATTAATATATAATTATTGAATTGAAAAGAGTTATTTTCTAATTAGATGGAAAATCTTGTAAAGGATTAAGGATCAGGGTCAGATTTTACAAGTTTCTATAAAAATAATAGCTGTAAAACATACTGTATGTAAAATCAGAAAAATATAAGAACTCATAAGCAGTATATCAGTTGTTACTTACCTGTCCATATGCAAAAATAGTTCCATTGTAGCCTTTTAGAGTACTGAAACAGAACAATAATGCGAACAAAGTGTGTTCATTGTAAACAACGAGTTTACAGAAACTAAGTGACAAAGTCGATTTTGCTGAATAATGTTATACAAATTTAACAGAAAACAAAATTGGATCACTACAAATATTTTTAATGTTGTTACTGAGGTAAATATTGTCCATGAAAGACATGAAATTTTCTTCTATTATATATAGTAACCATTGCATTAGGTTCTTTTCACCCTACCAAATAGTTATAGAAGTTGTATATTGAGATGTTATTTTCCCATAACTCAATTTTATTTCCAGACATATTAAAAAGCATCTTATTATCGCATATTACACAAAAATTAAATGAATATCATTAGAAACTTTTAAACCCATACTACATTCTTTAGACCTTACTTAGTAATATTTACCTTATGTATTATATTATATCTACCTTATTTAGTAATATTCAAAGATCTAAAACTTAAAAAATGTTTTAAATGAATACATTTAGTAACTGGTATATTAATTATATGCCAAAGTTCATAAAAGCAAACAATCCGTATGGGGGTTCCACCATTTTATTTAAATTTTCCAACAATTAAAATTACTTCTTTTATACCAATTTTTGATGATTTTTTAAGGTGGAATTTTGCTAACTAACGATTGATAATTAGTAGTATGTAAACAGTTAAGAGTACCGTACCTATTAAGTACAAAATCTTTTGGTTTAAAAATTGAAAATAAAAGCTTTCATGCTGTATAAAATTGTATTCAAATATTCCTCCATGCTAAATTGAAAAAAAATTAACCCAATCATTTGCACTGTTTGTGACTTAGGGATCACAATATAAATATTTGCATGAAAACCAAAATTGCATTTTTTACCACCACAGTACTGTAATTTCTTCTCCATTCTATTTTGGCAGAGAAATTAAACACCATACACACAGGGAGGAACACACAAGAACTATACCTGTGTACAACTGGTTTTGCCACAGAATTATAGATCAGTTCTTGGCTGGAGTCTTGATCAAACACTCTTGAGAAACTGTAAATAAAAAGACATGGCTAGTAATAACAATCAAAATGTTCATCATTTCCTATTTGCATTACATTTCCATAGATTATTAAACAGCCTTTAGCAACAATCATTCGGTTGATAATTTTATTGCTTCTGTTTGGCTCCAAAATGTAAGTGAAACTGGTCATGTTCTGAGCTACTCCGTTGTAAATGAAATCACCAATTTTGTTCCACAAACTGTATAAACAAACAAAAATTTTATAATCTAAAATAAAATAATTTTGTAAAATGGATTTTGAAAACTAGCAGACGGATTCATCCTGAGCTTTCAAAATAAGAGTTTTTGCACGTTAGAAATTGATTATTTTTATTTTTTATCTAAGAAAATTCTTATTATAAAATCAAAATTATACAATTTTGACATAGAGCATTAGAGGAACCTAGCTGGCAATAATTAACAATTAATAAACAAACATAGTATAATATAATGGTTATCATGTGACATTTTTCAGTAACTGACACATCTGATGAAGTTATTGTATGAGATTGGTTAGTTGTAAATGAAATTGGCTAATCTGGAAGCTTCCATTCCAAAATTTCTATCTTCATTCTAAATTATCTGCAACATTTCTGAAAATAAATGTAGAAGATTAGTGAACCCAACTAGCAACTTGAAGAATATAAGACAGTAACATCTAAATGAATTCAAAATTTTAGTTTACTTCCTAATAAGCTACCTAGAAAACTATACAATACAGAGTGTGAATGCTTTGACTAGGGGTAATAGGTTTACAATTTAAATCATGTTGAGTGTTCTGTTACCTCAATCAGACTTGAAATAATTAAAAGTCTAATCGTAATAAAAATCTCATAATATATCTTAGTATGTATCTACCAAACATGTCTAAAAACAGTGAGGTGAAATTCTTAGTACAAATATAAAAACTAATTCATTCTATACTAAAAGAAAATAACAATATTTTAATCTGTGGAGACTAGAACATAAGTTTTTTAGATGATGCTATCTTAAATGTTGTATGATGAGAGACAAGTGAAAATACACAGAAGATGTCACTTCCACCTCTGCAGGTTTACGGATTCTCTTAGAATACCAATTCAAGGTAGCTATGAGCTCGTAATATTATTAATGTAAATTTCAGCAATCTATAATCTACAGTATGGTTGAATGAATTGTCATCACCAGTTAGATGCTCATCTGAGCCTGTGGTAAAATTGTTTTTTTTTTTCGATAACCCAACCTCAAGTGAAAGATGTTATACTTACTGAAAATCCAAAATGTTATCAGAATAAAATGGAGGTGGTAGAAGACATCTTAGAAGAAAATGGAACCCTGGTTAGTGTCTTTATTAGACATTGAAGATGCTTTCGATCAAATAGAATTTAGATCCATGGAGGCAGCACTGAACAGGTTTGAAGTTCCAATAGACGCTGTCAAGTTGATTGTATTCCTCTTAAAAAGTTGAAAAGTAAGTGCAAAGTTCGGAGGTGAATTGGCCACAATAACGGCTCGGAAAGGTTGCCCCCAAGGACGGGTACTGTCCTTCCTTTTGTGGGCGATGTTGGTTGACGATCTCTCGAAGAAGAAAGGGGGAATAAATCTACAATGTTATGCTGATGTCCTAGTGCTTATTGTCAGGGGAAGAAATAAAGGCATGTTGGAACGCCTCACTCATGAAGCCCTAAACTTATAAGCAACTGGTGTCATGGGGAAGGTCTACGAATTAACCTATCAAAAACCAGTGTGATAACCTTCACCAGAAAAAGAAAATTCCAGCTTGCACAATCTATTCTGGAAGGTACTAGAATAAAACATTCCGATGTAGTCAAGTATATAGGAGTAGTTCTGAATAAAAGGCTAACACGGAATCCATACATCGAAAACATTATATCCAAAGCAACAAAAATATCATACCAGCAGTAACGAAGTCATTGCCAGAAAAGGCCAAACGTAAAAACTAACTGATACATGTCTGTTAGATTTCCTTCTTCTATTTAGAAGACAAGTATTTAGTAAAAAGGTATTTAACTTAATGTACTGCATGCTAATAATACTGTAAGTTATAATTATCAGTTAGG
The DNA here is from genome assembly GCF_021130785.1 of Homalodisca vitripennis. Taxonomy (NCBI): domain Eukaryota; kingdom Metazoa; phylum Arthropoda; class Insecta; order Hemiptera; family Cicadellidae; genus Homalodisca; species Homalodisca vitripennis. Next base: position 66,177,709 of record NC_060207.1, read on the forward strand.
TTTCGCTAAAGAATATATCTGTACAGGCTAAGACGGGGCTTTACCATACTGGGCCATGTGCTCGGAGATGGTGACATGGTAACGTCAACAGCCGCAGCGGGACTACCGTGTATAATACGTGGCGTAAATTTGAAGTTAAATAATAATTATTATTATATGAGTAAAATTAATTATATTGATCAGTGTTTACATCTAACTGTTGTTAGAAATGAGAATTGTTAAGATGATAAACCAATACAAACTTACTGAAAGTAATAAGATTCAGGTTTGTGAGTAACAGCTATAGCAGTATTTTGTTGACTAGCGACGACCAAAATGTCCTTTACAGATCCTCTGTTAATTTCATAATCCTGAAACAAACCATTAATATAATAAAAAAATTAAATAATATCGAGTACTAATAATGTGAATGTTAAATAATACTTGTTAAATCTATGAACACGTATCCGATATAATAGGAAATGTGAAGTGACAGTACGTTAAATATTTCTAATAGTAAATTACATATAACAAATTAAACCTTTTTGAAAGTTAGTACCTTAAAGCTTTAACTAAAGATATTTGTCCGTTTAAAAGGACACACTTCTGTACAGAGGATCTCGCCCAGTATCGACGGGGTTGTTTGGTCAACGGTTTTCAGACGACATTCAAGTGTCTGCATTGGTTCTCGTAACTTACCGAGATAGTATTCCTTATATTGGGACAACACGGAGTGGATTTTGAGTGTCGTGTTCCGGTGTTCTATTTAATGCACAAGCAGCTTTTCAGTAGCCTATGTGTAGTTTCGACGTCATATTTCAAACACTGGAATATGTATGTTTTATTATATAGCAACCTATACTTTCATCAAGACACTTAACAAGATGTTTGTCGATGTTTAACACAAATTTTTTGTAACTTAATACGAAAGTTGAGAAATACAAATACAATTATTACGTAAGTACTAAGTAAGTATGTTTTACATCTTTATAACGACTCAAAATTAAATTCAAGCGTCGTTTTCGGGCAATGCATCGTTTTTTATACATAATTAATTAATGTGAATATTCCTTCGAAACCGAAGTTTCTAAAGTTTTTAAACACACAAATTTATAAACACAAACCAGATAGATAACTTGAGTCTATAAGAAATTCTTAATTTAATTGTTTAGGGTTTCTGTTTTTTTTTTTTTTTTTTTTTTTTTTTTTTTTTTTTTTTTTTTTTTTTTTTTATACTTTCACCATAATTCTGAGTGTATAAAGGATACCTAAAATAAAACTATCCAGAAAATTGCAACAGTCCATCCAAATAAATTTAAGCTAATTGTTGACAAAGACATAAATTCAGATGTTGATCTAATTTAAGAAATTGTTCTATCATAACATATGTACTCGTATGGCCCTCAACATTTTGGTGTTGTTTCGTACCTTGCACGCCATACAAGTTTATTCATAAGAAGGAGATGAACATTTGATGCTTGGAATTTATGGCAAGGGTTCTATGTAGATGACTATTATAGATCAAACACTCGCGCTAAATACTCAAGAGAAGTAAAATACGGTTGTATTTTTAAAAAAATAACAGTGCCAATTTTTAACTCACTCCATTTTTAATTTAAAAAATCAAACAAATCTTTATTTTAAAAAAGGTCAATAAAATTAATATTTATATTACCGTCAAAAACTATAGAACTGAAAGGCGTCACTTCTGCCAAATAGTAGATCTGTGTTAGCTCCCGCTTATTTAACAGTTCTGAGAGTGTGACCATGTAGAGAGCTGGTGGTCCCTATGGGTCCATATCTGACAGTTTTTCAGACGAAGGTCGCAGCTATTATGGAATATGCTCGTGAGAATCTTCGTCTGCGATATAGGAGCAAGACGATTAATATTTTCACGGAGAGTCAGGCAGCGCTGATGGCGCTGGACTCTTGTGTGATCAAATCCAAACTAGTTTAGGATTGCTATCAAGCCGTTTCCTCCCTTGCCAGAATCAACAATGTGACCGTTTGTTGGGTTCCTGGTCATGGGGGGATCCCTGGGAACATTCTGGATCGATGGGTTCAGATCGTTTACGTAAAGCAGAAAAAGAACTGGCCCAAGGATAGATCCCTGCGGACCTCCATGGGTGATCTTAGCTTTTGAGGATAAGGCACCCGAGATCTGCACACACTGACGCATTTGTGACGCATTATTTTAAATAACTTTTTCATACATAAAGTATGTATAAAACGCACACTTACACATTTTGTCCCCAAATACTAATTACACTGCAAAAACAGAATAGCTTAGTAAATAAATAGAAATTTACTTTAACAACTTAATATTTTTCGTGTCAAAACAAAAAATATACTTAGGAAACGCATAACTTAATATCCTAAAAAAATCTAATCAAAATATAAACTGAAAACTTCAAATTTGTCAAAAAAGAATTAATATCAGTCATATCCCTCAATAAACAATTAATTACAATTACCACTAAAGTGAAACCCATAGCACATAATTGTTTAATTATTGACGAAAAGCAAACTTTTTGTATTTAGTGGAACTTTTTTGGCACTAAGTAATTTTTCCGTGTGTTGTTTTGGCGAATTTTGCAACTTTAGCTTTCTCTTTCAAATGCCTGCCCCATGACGATGATACTGATAGTAATATGCCCAAATATTTGTACTTATGTACTATTTCAATGTGTTCGTCCTTATACAACCACTTTTCATTTTTCCAGTTTATCTCCCTCTCAGAACACCATAATTTTGGACTTACTGAGATTGACACACTTATTCAAGTCTTCACAATATCTTTCTAAATTTTAATCATGATTTGCATATACGTTGGCGTACTTGCTACTAAAACTATGCCATCGGCAGAAAGTAAAAAAATAAGCTAGCACAATTACTGGTTAAGTCTTTACATAGCAATGTATCCATTTAGATACATCATCCTTACAGTGTAATAACAGTAGTGCATCACACAAACTATATAATGTCAAGAAAGTGATAGTCTTTCAAAATAACTTCTCTGAAAACAGAAAAGTAGAAAACGTCTTACTCGTTACCATACGAGAAGTGCAGGGGATTAGGACAGATTCTTGTATTTGTAATTTTATAATAAACAATATATTTGGGTTTTTTGTAAAGAAATTTCACCTAACAACAAACAAATACAAAATGAAATTGTATTATTGAATATCTTATAACAACAGTGCCTAGAACAAAATGACTATCAATAGATATTGCGAATTTCAACTTTTGTATGTTGTATATTTTTAAATGTTTATAAAATAATGAAGCGACTCGAGTTTCACTAGCCTATGGGTGTAAGAACTGAGCAATTTATTATAGAAAAGAAAACTATTTAATGTGCTGACGAGTTCCTGGTTTACTCTCCGCGCATTATAATTGGATATATAATTGTCTTAACCAGTGGCGTAGCGAAGGGGGGGGTCCAGGGGGTCCGGAACCCCCCCGAAATTTTAAGACATATTAAAAAATAAAGCATGGAGCAGGAGAAAAAAGGAGTTATCATTTACTCTTGTCTATAAACATTAAATTGATTGATTTAATTGATTAAAGTGACCGTTGTTAAAAATATAATTGTCCTTTCGTTTATATCATAAAGTAACAAACGATACTTTTGGACTCGGCCTTTCGGACAGTGTAGTGTAATCACGGTATTGCTATAGAGCGCGGTCACGTGTCATCGCAAAGTAACCTAAAAATTGTAATACGGCGAACATTCGACCTCCAGCGCTCGTTGTGTCAACAACTCCTGGAACAACATGAGTGACATCTTCAAGAAGATGGGACAGCGTGCCTTTGGAAACGCCGGGCAGAAAGCTAAGAGGCCTAGCTCTCCACCTGCCAGCTCGGCGCCTAAGAAGATCGCTGCTCCAGCAAAGGGCCTTTTTAAAGGCCACAACGTCACCTCTGCTACTGTGACATCTGACCAACCTACCGCTTCGGTTTCTACGCCCAGGATACCCTTACTGTTCCTGGACAGTGTTCCGGACTGGCCTACCCACGCCAAGAAGTTGGAGGAGTTGGCGCGGGACGGCCAGACGACAACATTCCGCTGTGCTCACTATCGCTTGAAAGTGACCACCGTGGAGTACTTCAGGGTAGTTCAGCGGTACTTATGTTCCAAAAAGCTGCATTTCTACACTCACAACCTTGGGCGTGAAAGATCGCTTAAGGTTGTGACCAGCGGAATGCCCGAAACCCATGATGTGGAGCTCTTCGATGTCTTAACTGACGAGGTCTTCGCCGTCAACGAGGTTGCACGACTTCGGACAGCCAGGGGACCTACCAGGAGGTGGGTGATCACGCTGACCAGGGACCAGCGAGAGAACCCTGACACCAAGCGGGCTAGCCAAATCTACAACGTGACAAGCCTGCTCCATGTCAGGGTCTCAGTCACTGTCTACAAGAAGCCGGTCGGCCCGCCACAGTGGTACCAGTGCCAAGGTTTTGGCCAGGGCTCTGGCAACTGCGGGAGGCCGAGAAAATGCGTCCGCTGCGGGGAAAATCATCTGAAGATGAACTGCCCCAAAGTCTCGACGGAGAAGGGTCACTGCTGCAACTGTGGCGGCGATCACAACGCCAACTATCGTGGGTGTCCAGCCTACAAGGAGGCCAGAGCGGCAGCTGTACAGTTAGGCCGCAAGTACCGGCCAACCAAACTAGCGGCGAGGCGACCAACGGCCCAGCCGCCCAAGCGACCAGCGCGGGACGAGTCACCAGTGGACTCCGTATCGGAGAGTGAAGCTTAGGACGATATGCCGCAGAAGAAGAAGGAAACCCGTCGGAGGAAACCCCGGAACCTTCCGGTCACACAGAGGCCCAGGGCGACTCCCAGGCAGAAACTAGAGTGGCCACCTACACCAGCCACTCCGCCGCAACAAACGGAGGCGCCAGCAGCTGATGCAGCAGCAGAAGCAGCCGCCCCCGCTCAGCGCAGCCTTCAAGCTGTTTTGGCCGAGATAGCTGCGCAGTTGACCGCCCTCACCCGGCTCTTCAATGAAGCAGTGGCCCTCAGTGGCACACCGACCAGCTGCTAGACTGCTGCAGGAGCAAATTGGTTGACAGGCAAGTCATTGAGCTCAACTGCTCAGATAGGCTACTGCCCACAGACCTGGAGGAGCGCCCAGAGGCCATCCTAGACTTGGACAGTTTAAATTAGCGACCACTTCGTTAAAATTCTTCTTGGGGACGTAAAATGGCTGCTTAGAATTAAGTCACGACGTTGATTTTAGTTTCATTAAACTGTAGACGTGTATATAATTATTGAAAAAAATATAAAAAATCACTTTCGGTCGGAAAATACACTTGAAATGCTCTACTGATAAGAAGTTCCTACTTCCCTTTTCCAAAGGGGTTTCGGCCGTCAGTGGCCCAATGTCCCCGAAGGGGTATTTCATTTTTTCCACTGAATATAGTTGTGTCAATTATACGCTTGAGTGAAGCTCTGTTTTGTTCTTTTTCTTTCTTATCCAGTGAATCCAACATCACTTTGATGCCTTATACTCGGCCAGAATCGAACTTCGTAAAGTTTCTGTAGCTATACAAGAAAATTTGTGGTACTAGAGTTGCTGTGAGAGTTGAATTTGCCTATTTCATCTTTCCAATTTCTATAAGGCGTAGTTACTAAAGCCCATATTTTTGGTATTTACCTTTTACCAGTGAATTCATTAGCAAATAACACACAAAACATCCCCAGGATCTCCCGGTTTCAGACCCCCCCCCCGAACGAAATTTTTGGCTACGCTACTGGTCTTAACATTCCAAACTGCAGATTCACCCACTGCGCTACTACCGTAGTAGTAGGCCGCGAATTTCTGCTATTAATCTCTCGTAAACAATATATACATTGTTGTAAAACTGTTTGGATTCGGGTTGCATTGAGCAATTCAAATCCAGGAACCGTGAGGCAATTTTCATTGTACATGCATACGACCTGTTTTTAATGAAATCTGTAGAGAAATTTCTTGTAAGAAAAATCTATCGTCGTTTGCACTAGTTATTGGTGGAGGTCGAAATAAGAAGGTACCGAATAGGTTAAAAATGTAAATATTACATCAGCGTCAGAAACCTGAAGAAACTGAAAATCGCCACTTTCTGCCCAATAGTCTGTATCTGCTGGCTATCTGAAGCTGATTCAGCATTTATTTACGTTAATGCCAATAATAAATTATGATGGCCATCGTTTGACATTTTGAACTCTTTCGATAACCTCTCACTTCGGTCCTCACTAAAAATAGAACTACGGCTATCGATTTCTTTCTTAGTTAGTCTCTCCATCCATTTAATGAAAAGGCAGGTTGTGAGCTTATATAATGCAAGTGTGCTCTCGGCTACTGGGTTATTGCTGTTAACGTTTTAAATAGTTCCTCTACAATAAACAGTGATTGTTCATTACCTATCTTCGTTTTTATTGTGATTGTGCCAATACAATCGAGTCTCGGGCTCGTAAAAGATTCTACGTTGTAGTACAATTTTATTATGTGTTGGCCAAATACAACCTAATCCAGCAATTCTGTTGTACTTTGAAGATAATATTAACGATGATCGTGTTGTGCTTTACTTTGCATCATTATAATATACTGTTTATGTTGCAGCATTACACTTTGATTATTTGTAACTAGCAATTACGCGCGGCTTCGCACGCGATTTAGTAAGCTGCGCGCGTGTATGATCATCACTTCTGGTTTGAGTGAATTATATTTCCGACACCAATTTTAAGTTTGTCTTATTGCCACGACCAAGAAAATTTCAAAAAAGTGTATGTACGTGGTCATTGTAATTTGTTCTGGTCTTTATTCTTATCTATGCCTCCATAATTATAACTGTAGGCTGAACGAATTGAAAACGAATTAACCATGTGGTTGTGCTGTCATAACACGGTGTTTAGCCTACACAGAACAGTTACAGTAATTACATTTCACAGGATCTTTCAATCTATATTATTATACTTTGTGGTCCAAAATAACCTGACAGTTTTCGAAATGAAACAACGTTACACGAAATAATATTTAAAATGTATTAACTTAGTTAAAGTATGTGCGCAGTTATGCCATTTTCATTTGTGGAATATAAAATTACGTAAACGTTCCCAACCAACATGCATACATGTTTGTAATCTTTTCTTAACATTTGCCATTAATCAGCGTACCATGGAAATTGGTATTGCAGTGACCCTAATTTATTATGCAGTTATGTAAATCGGTAATTGTGTGAGGCTTCGTAACCAAAATTTTACTTTGAGTAAACTTAGTAGTTTTACCTTAAGTACCCCACAACCACGTATTGCAAGCAGTGAGATCCGGAAACCGGGCAGGCCATGCGATGTCGCAAAACGTGAATAAGGTAGCCGTGTACGCAGTCGCTCCATCTTGCCTCCATCATAATGAGTTCATTCTATTCCCAGCTATAGCAATTGTGGAACTAAGACGTTCTGAATCATTTCACTGTACCGTTCTTTATTTACAGTAACTCTTTCACAGCAAGTTTTTGTTTTATTTTTTTTAATAAGGCCCAATAACACCAAAAGGTGCAACACCATACCATACAGTGACTTTTTCAATATGCAGAGGTCCAGTAACTTGACGAGTAACGACAATTTTGTGTATTTAGGCTACATTACACAAATTTTAAAATGAGCTCCATCAGATATTATTAATGCTGCAAAATATTTTCAACACGCAATTCAGGGTCAGCAGAATTGATTTTTAGTGTAACTACTAATTTTTAGGGATGAAAATTCAAATTACGATGTAAATTCCGTTGTAAACTTGTCTTTGAAACTGATAATGCGACAGATTGCTTCCGGGTTGATCGATTTGGACTTTTCAGAAGAGATTTACGCATATTTTTAACATTGTCTGGAGTACGTACATATCCTACCGGGTGGTTTCACTTCTATGCAGAAACACAATTTCTGAAATTGTTCACCCACTTTTTAATAGTATTTCTACAAGGAACAGCTACGTGACGAACAGCATCAGGTATGTGTAACTGTTGCAACAACCAAGACTCTAAACGTAATAACAGCGGAGAAACAACTGTTTAAAAGTGTCAGGTTTTATTGGACCACCGATTATAAAAACTGTATCTTTTTCTATTTACTTACCTGTTTTATCCGTGAGCTTTTGATATATTTCTGCTATTCGAAGCGGAAATAGATCTAACAAATCAGAGATTTTTATAATCGGTACAGCCATTCTAGATTTAGTTTATAAATTGTGTAGCTAACCTGTCTTTGTTTTATGTATACAGATTTAGGCTAAAAGAAATGTCCTGTAGGTATTTTTATTATATCCTGCACAAATTATACATCATAATGATCATACACAACAAAGAGTGATATATTGTTAATAAATCGTTATATTTGAATGAAATACGTATATACACATTGAAGATATTATATGTAGGAAAAAGATGTATTAATAAAATAAATAAAGTATGTAATCTTGAGTTCTTTCAAAGTAGGCAGTTCACATCTGTCGTACTTTGTGATCTTTATAATATTTTACTTTTCTGCCCAAAGCTTTGGTTAGGAAACTCCAATGGTACGCCCAATATGGTCAACTCTTATACAGCAGTTGGCTAGCTGGAATGGTAGTGGTCCACATTTACTTCTATCTAATACAGTGTGTCTGAGGGGCCAGTACTGACTACTTGTTCATAGCATCGATTAATAGCCACTAACATACTGTGTCCGATGGTAACATTTTATTTGTTCTTTTATTAGTGTAAATCGTTTTAACGTGGTTATATTAGTTTGTTCTATTATACAGCTTTCTTGAATTAGCATATTCATTATTATTAAATTGTAAGTTGGCAAATGTCGTTTGAAATATATGAATACCTATAACTGGTATGACTGCAATAAGTTATCTATCTAATCAGGCTCAGATAATGACTTTCAGCTAAGGATGAGATATGCCACATTCTGAGCATGTTAAAAGACAAGCCTTCCATTTAATAGGATTGTCCATATGAAACTAACTGAACATGTTTTAACAGAGCTCTCTACTTGTTTAGAAAGCAAAATTGAAATGTTAAACCATATTTCTTAATTTTTAAATCGTAGTGAAAGAATAGTATTCTCGTTATATTCGTACAATTTTAACACTTTAGTCGTATTAAAATAAATCTTCGGTGATAAACTGATCACGCTTAGTTCTATTACCAAAATGATTTACCATAAAATAACAGTACTTTGGTATTATCAGGAGACCACGATTTTTGGAAAATGTTTTCTTACATGGGACCTAAGAATCTAAATTATTACAAATAATACACTTTCCTTGACTTACTGTGAAAATTGAATTTCATTATGGCGATCGGTTTTGTGTTCTGCCTCCCACAAAAGGAAGCGATGACGACGAGAAGGAGGGCACTCTGCCCCTACCTACTATTGGTTATTATGTAGGTTTAGTTGAGGTTATCATAAATAAAATATATTACTAGAATTACCAAAGTTAAAGATAACCTTTACGATGATCTGAGCTTGAATTTAGGTACTATCCCGACGGATATTTTTCTTTTTTCTCCAGAAGTACAGAGTGGACGCTCTGGCACGTGATCTGTCAGGAAAGTACCGATTGGAAATACTCCTGGCCATCAGTGCGGACTTGGGTGTCGCCTTCGACGCCACCCCGCACTTCTGGAAAAATATCCGAGCGTTCATTAACTTTTCATATTTATAATATGTACGTACATATTTACATACTTATATAGCCTAATAACACAATAGATAGCGACAGAGAGGCCTCCTTACCGACATTGCTTCCTTTTGAGAAGCTGAAAACAAGAACCGATCGTCATAATAACGTGTACTTTTCACAGTACCAAAATCAAATACAGTCTGTTCTTTCTAATAATGTGGTTAGAAAACCCTTCCAAAATAGTGTCCTCCGGATAATACCAAAGCACAAAATAACTGACAGAACATTCGTAACTTATTTGTAATAATTTATATTCAAAAGGGTGTTTTCTCTACATGGAAAGACATAACCTGGAAAACCTACAAAGGTCTGTGGAGTTTGGCATTCGTTATAAAATCATTTAGCATTTAACCATTGTACATACACATAAAAAGCTACAATTCAAATGCAATATACGAAATAGCACATTAGGCTAACAGTAAAATAAAAGCACATTCACCACGTACTACGAATTTAGTTCTAATATCATGAGCGTATATGGAAATATTAATAGTTTTTATATTAATTAATTATTATTAATTTGTTTAAATTAATTTGTTATTTTTAAATATTTCATTATAATACTAATTTCATTTAATAGTACAGCACTGGAACTACAGATATCATATCTTACTTGAATTTCTTGCAGACTGTCTTCAATTTGAGGTTTTATTCGGCAATATATAGAAATCGGTGTTTTATATGTTGAAAGTTTATCTGTCATTTTTCAATTAGAATGAAGAATGAAAGAGGTAATATTTATTAAAATCACATTATTGATAAAATATCATACTCAACAATTCAATTTTCCTAGAATATTTTCTGTCTCATTTTGGTTTCAGGGGACAACATACAAAAATATAAACATATGTTATTGAATTTTTCCTTCATGGAGTAACGAATAATAACAACTTCATGTAAAATTCAGTCGGTGACGAATTTTTGGTGGTCCAACTCTACAACGAATTTCATGAATCGTCCAACATTTTAGGACGGAAAATTCACTTGTTTGCCTGATACATAAGTAACCTTTAATATAACCTTAAGGTTTAGATAACAGGGAAAACTGAAAATATGTACACTTGCACATACATATCACGCTTGTAAAAGTTTGTATTGTATGAATTATATTGTATGATTATTACGTGTCATATTATGTATGACACGTAATAATCATACATAATCATTAATATTTCATGAACTCGTCAAATGAAACAATTGCGCGGTTTCTTCTGTAAGTCTAGTTCAATGACAAACCCATTCTTGTTTCGGAAAAGGAAATTTCACTTGATTACCTGATACATCGCCTGATAAAAGTATATCTAGATTTTTAAATAAGAGAAAAGTTGACACTTTGCAATACTTGGAAGTTACGCATCTTCAATTTGTAGTTCATGCATACCTATTAGTATTTTCTAAAGTTATGGAGGCTAATAAAATAGGCTATATGAGCGGACAGTTTAAACTGTTGTTACACTATTTTAAAATCTTCTTTTTATGGATAGAGGAATACAATTCAAACTATAGAAATTCCAATTGTAATTTTCTTCCTTGTGTGCACAGAGGAATAAATTTCAAGAGGACAGTTGAATCTCTTGTCTATAACTTTTACTTATTATTTACAATCCATTCGATTAAATATGAACACTATGTAAATATGATACATTATAAAAACAATGGTTTGCTAGCGTCCAAAGACCTTAACCATTAATAACTTAAAGGCGATTACTTAAATCAAGGAAGTTGTTCCTGTTAGTCCTATACACATGATCACTACTGTCCATTATATTCAAAGATGATTTTAATGTCCTTCAAGCTTAGTTATGTAGCATAAACTAAACTTTGAGATCTTCTCTTCTACATATAAAATTTTAGTGTGTCTGTGAGTCACTGCATTTGTAAAGAACGGCACTTTGGATTGGAAACGTTAAATTATTTTTAGATTTGACAAAGATGCGGTGGCCCAAAGTTGAATCCCATATATCGAGATAGATTTCAAAATAACTTTGTACGGTAACAATTTATTTTCAGGAGAGAGATGCAATTTTCTTCCCAAGATCCCACATATCTTGAAACACTTTGTATTTAGAAGCAGCCTTTTGTTCCAAATGTGGGTGTGTGGATAGCCTTTTGAGGTGGATTTTCAAATATTTCACATCATTTCCTGGAGTTAGTTGAATACTGTTAAGGAAAACATGTAAACGATTTTCCACATTAATAGCAAATGTATCTTGTACAGATTTATGTTCATTTACATTTATTCTCCAGAGTTTGAGCCAATCAACCAGAAATTGAATTCAAAACATCTTCCAGGATAAATGAAGAGAAAAATGGACTTTGATGATAAGCTAAAACTTCAGTATCATCTGCAAAATTTGCAATTAATGTAACTTTATTCATTGGCATATTTGATGTGAAGAGTGTGTGCAAAAGAGGGCCCAGTACACTGTCCTGCGGAACTCTAAATTCAATCTTTGAAAGACCTGAATAATATTTTCGAAATTTAATTCTGAAGTATATTTCAAATATAAAATATTTAAAGACATTGTAGAAAGTATGAGGTAGAAGTCATTTTATCTTGAACACAGTGCTATCATGCCAGACCTTGTCGAATGCCAGGCTTACGCCAAGAAATGCTGAAGAACAGGATTTACCTTTTTTAATAGCTTGCTTGATTTCATTGACCACTATGTACTTCTTCAATTATATAATGGCATATGAGACCAAATTGATGACTCGGAATGACATTTAGCTCAATAATCAATGGTTGCAACCGTTCCAAAAACAATGTTTCAAAAGGCTTTAAAGGAATTGATAGAAGGTTTTTCGACCTGTATGAGGAAACCTGATGAGATGATTTGCAAGGTTTCGGGATAACAACTATTTCGACTACCTTACATTGAGATGGAATATACTCAAGTCTTTTTTTGTTCCCTTAGGACAAGAAGATTATAAATTGCACTTAGTCCTGTAATAACCTTTGCGCTGCTTCCGGAGTGGCAGGATATTCAGGATGGGCAAGGTTAGGGAGTAGGGGCCGCCTCATATCGAGATATATGAGGAAGAATTAGGGCACTACGTCTCAAAGTCATGTCCCTCCCCCCCCCCCCGGAAGAAGGGGAGGCCAGATCTGAACCAGCCTCTCCAGTAAAAGTAGGCAGGGGGTGGCACACCCTTGTTGAGGTTAGCAAGAACCTCTGAGGTTAGGGAACAAACCCCACCAACTCCATCAGTCATATCCCATAGGTGACTAGACCTATCGAATTGCCCATGAACCCATAATCTCGACATTTGCGGTTAGTGACATCCATAAGGTTGCCCAGATTGAAGTGACACATCGGTTTTTGCTGTGCCCAGTGGTGGGTTCAACTGGAATGTATAAACCAGCCAGAAGTGATCCCTGCTGGGTAATACTCAAGTCTTAGAATAGCATAAAACGATATAGTTAGGTAAACAATTCCTTTTCTAAGGAGCTCTCGTAACAACGTTCCCGTCATGAGGTCATAACCCGGATATTATTTAGTATTCAGCTCTCTCATTGTTTCCTTCTCTTCCGAAGGTGTGAAAGAGCTTATCGGCATTACAAGCTGGTTTTCCAATTCTAGTAATTCAATTTATTGTAGAGCTTTTATCATATATATTGTCTACAGGGTTAGGTTTGAAAATGTTAAAGAAATGTTAGGCAGACAAATCTGCTTTTTCTATTTCACTTTTCGCCCTAGTACCGTCAGGATTAGGAATAGGAGGAATTAGGCTCTTTCATCCTTTTGGTCGCTTTCCACAACGAGTAGTCAGTCATTTCAGTAGGAGAAAGGTTAGCCGTGAATTACTGAAACTATCTTTGGTTTATCCTTTAACATGCTTTTTAATTGCCTTGAAGCTTTATTGAAAATTGTATATTATCACTTTATTTCTGCCAGATTCTAGCAAGTGACGATTCTTGGCAATGTGTTATGTACAATTTGTTTTGCCTGTGAAGATAATTAAGTATATTAGTAGTTTTAGTTTTCAATCTAGGAGTTTATTTCTAAGTTTATTCTAAGGAGTAAAAGACTGTACGGAAGAAGTAAAAAATAGCAACTAAATTACTAAATTAGGTGTGTTTTGTTCTATGTCATCACCGGATTTTAAGGGAATGGAAAGATTATTGATTTAATAAAATAATTTCATCAGACCAACTATGTTTGTTAGGTGCCATCTAACAAAGGGACCTCTCACGGGTTAAGTTGATGGCAGGTCTTATATCAGACCTCGCACAAGAGTTTTTTAACATTCGATTCAATACCTGAAGGCAAATGTATCTTATTACTAGTTGGCACCGATTGTCAACCAGTTTGGTTTAGGTCGTCGTCCTCATTTTCAGCAGGACAAGTTGTCTATGCGTTTAATGAAATTTCACAATTAAGAGAATAACTATGATATTCGCACACACTAGTAAATAATCCATTGTTTACGGATGAAGGGGCTGACCTATTAGGTAATCATTGTATTACACTTAAGTAAAAGTAAATATTTTTCGTAACAGAATATTATAAATAAATACTAACCAGGGATTTTACTACATGTTTTAAATATGTTCACACTTTAAAGAAGTATAAATTATTATAAAGAAGAGAAATAGCACCAGCAATGATAAGCAAACTGTGCTGTCAACTGCATCGGGAGTGCTGTGCTGCATTAGTAGCTGAATCCCGGCAAGATTACCACCTGTGTTTGTCCTTGGTTATCAATTGCACAACTAGAATATACTAATTGAATAACTAAGTACTCGTAATAAAAGTTTTAGAGTGTTAAGAATCTAATTATAACATACCTTTCTTAATGTTTGAATTATACGAGTACATGTTGAATATATTAATTATTAATTATAGGCAATGTAAGAAAGAAAATGCTTGTAGTAATGTCATACCATCGTTAAGATTGTGTAATCTGTTTCGGGTTGGAATAAGTTTAAAATTTATTAATAGCATTTTAGTTACATTCCTTTAAAACACCATTTCTGAAGACAGAAAAGCGTAAAAAACTTCTTTCAAATTTTCTATGAGGACCGGTGAGAATTTGAAGCATAATTTTAGGCTACTTTATTATCAGTTATAAAAATAAACCTGTTGAAGATAAGTGTATAAACGTTATATATATAAGATGTCTTGAGGAAATAACATGTTTTATTATTTATACATTTTTTAGTTTTCTAATAAATATTTAAAAATCGAGTCATTTAAATTTCATTAAATTATGTTTACTGAAAAATATAATTTTCTGAAGTAACTAACCAAGAAAATCACGTCACTCCCGGTAGCTATAACTCAAGTCTACATACTGTAAATCTTTCACATTTTTTTATGTTCAGCAGTGTTGGTGTCTGATTACAATATTTTCTAAATTTCCTACTTTAAACTTCTATAATACTAATGAAATGATCAATTTGTTACTTTTCTGTTTTCATGGAAGTGATCTTAAATAAAGTATTGAGAATTTAAATTTTGTTTAAATATATTTCGCAACGAAAAATGTAGTGAGCGCTCGATGTCGAAAGGAAGGGTTAAGGAAATTACAAATCATGTCCTTACTATTGTGCCAATGTGTAGGAAACATACAGTCAAATTAAAGTTAATACCATTGTACAGTCTATTATATGCATCTCGTAAGCCGGGATTTCAAAATCACGATAATTAAATCAAATATTAAAATTTATATTTTATTTGCCTTTAAAGATTGCACCTGTTTAAACATAAGTTGAAGAAAGTTGTTGAATTAATTAATTTTAAATTTGTGTATTTGAATTTGATAGTGTTGGAACTGGCAAGTTACAGAATAACTATTATATTTAAATATTATCAAGTGATTAAAGTATATTATAAATGTGCATACTACTGTAATATCATTGTGATCATTTTGAGGTTATGAACTGTGATTAAGATTGAACTATAAATATCAACTTTTTGCGGTGAATGAACGCTTGTAAAAATCATTAAATTTATATATTACAATGATATACTAACAAAGCATTATAAACAGCGAGTCGCCAAACTTCCAAAAATCATTTGATTTATCATTTTCCCGAAATACTTACACAAATATTGAAATTGCTACCGCCAATTTTATCAGATTTGTTTCTATCTCAAATTGTTTTTACATATCCGAAATACTCTATAGAAATATTTACTTAAAATTTAACGGCACAAGATTATAATACATCCCGAATGACATAAATCCGAGTGTGCCTTAACCATATAGTGTGCATGCTTCAAAGAGGTTAAAGATTTGCAACATGGAGCCCAATGTGGATCTGATTAAAAGGTGGTTTCGCACAGACTGTGTGAAGATCTCTAAAGTTACATGATCGCCTTTCCGGTGATATTAAATGGTTTTGCATAGGTGGTGACTTTGTTAACCAAGATATCCAAGTTACAATACATTCTCGACTAAAAACTCTTACAGACAAGATATGTGATTTAACTGCCAAAATTGACAAACTTGGCCATTTTCCACAGAAAGTTGATGAACTAAACTCCAAGGTGTCTTCATTCAAAAATCAAATCACTGACATGGAGAATCGCGTTGAAATAAATAAGACAAAGATGGAAAACAGCGTTGCCGTGAATACAAAAATTTGGTCTGAGAATTAAATAATCGTTCGTGCAGAGCATCTATATGATGGTTTATAATCTTATTAAATCAAAGGGAAAGGGTACTGATCTGAATGTAAAGCAATTCCACGACTCTAATCTGGTAAATAAGCTTCTGGATAGCCTACCTGGTGAACCAAGCCCTGCTCTCACATGCTTTAGATGTGGTAAAAAGGTCCAAAATAAACCCAGGCCCTTGAAAGTTGTCTTGAAATGCCCTTTGGATGTATTAAAGGTTCTGATGAACTTCTCTCTCTAACCACTTGATGGCTGCTTTAAGGAAATTACACTCGCCAGTGACAGGATACTGAAAAAATGAATCCAGTTATCTGGTTAACTCATTAAGTCGCAGCTCATATATAACTAGTTTAATTCTTATTTTGGTGGGGTTTGAATTGGCGTTCCCGTTACTGTATTATTATCATGAAATACGCGCCGAAAATTGGCCGTGAATGTCAATCTATTGAAAAAGTGAAACATTACAAAAATCTATGTGTAGCTTTATATTTTTTTCATTTTTACAATCACATATGTATCTGTATTACATACCCAATTAAAATATTCTATTAGAAAGTTTTACTATTTAAAATTGTTTTTGTTTAAACAGTATTACGAACCTTGTAACCATGCTAATCTTCTCTGTATCGTTCCAATTTTAGTATATGTACTGCCGAGCCGTTGTACATGCCAAATTCCAATGTGTAATATTCTGCTAGGGAAGTACTTCAAAATTAACATTGAAACGAAATATAATAGATTGCAAAGTTAAATATCATAAGTTTGGTCATAATATTTGGTTTCAGCGAACTTTTGTTGTATAGGTAATATTCTCTATAGCTCACCATAACTTTTATTATTTGATCACTACCTACTATTAAACATTATTTAATGAATAAAAAAAAAATTATGGTTGCCTGTAAAGTCGGTTTTACGGGCGAAGATTTTACGTGACAACGTCTTTTTCTCGGTAGAATATTTTGTTATTTTAAATGTTTGATTAGCAATACGCGCTGTTTCTTCTCAATCGACTGAATTACGATTGATTGCAGAGTGATTTAAACTAATAATTTACTTAACACTATCAACATTTGTCAATAGTATGACATAACCTATAAACTCAGTTTCTCAACTTTTGTGTCAATCTAACAATTAATCAATCAATCATAGTTTACGATAATGAAATATCAGTGTACAATTATTTACCTTTATTGTTGTAGTTGTTGTAAATGACGAATCTAAGCACTCCACATTTTCACGAATAAACATAGTTATCTGCTTTATCCCGTGCGGATCCCGTGCGGCGGACCCACTGGACGGGCATCGTAACGTTACCGGGCGTTACACTTTTTCATGAGTGACTCCGAGCCGCAACCTAATTTAAGACGTTGTCACGTCAAAATGTGAAAATATGTGGCAAGATATTTTAAGAAAGATGTCATCCATAGAATGTAAATGTTGCATGACATATCATGTCTGCATAGAAAAGATTTTGTTTTACGGCAACCATGGAATTTGGCTGAGCGTAATATTTGTGTCACTTTCTGTTATCTATAACTGTATGTCTATCTGTTATCTACAATATTGTATGTCTGCCTATCTGCCCGCAGGACATCTCAGGAATAAAACCTCATCGAAGATCGAAGACTGTTTCGCAATACGTGGTGTGGCGTAATCAGCTATCTATGAATACCTTCCTAACGACAGTTCAACCTCGAATATTAATAATTGCCTCTTCGTGCAAAATATGGAGAAGTTAAGTTTATAAAATTGGTTTATATATTGCTCTAAAGGCTGTGTGATTAATTGAATTTCAACTCAGTTAAATAATTCAACTGTTCATACTAAATTTCTATAATTTATTTATTAGTAACAGCATTAATTATTTGACTCCAAGATGTGGGAACAATAATTTGTATTGATGCCAATTGATCCTCCGCCCGTAATTTAGACTCTTCATTATTCCAAATATACTTTGTCTCATATATTTATCATTATAATTTGCAACAACCATATATATATATATATATATATATATATATATATATATATATATATATATATATATATATTAATAATTTAGGGTGTTGTACAATAACCTATATTTGTTTTTATATATTATATACAACCGTACATTTTTGTCTCAGTATGGTTGTATACAATATATAACAGCACTGGAATAGAAAGGCAGCCATCTGCTCTATTTTTATTATGGTTTTAGTAAAATTCTGAATAAAATCCATGCTTTCTATCTTGGGTGTGTTGACTTTTGTAAAGCTCTCCAATTCCTCTCAAACTAAGTGTTTGACTCTAGCTCATATGTCAACCAACACTGACGCTTTTAGTCATATTTACCCTCATTTACTTATGTCATCATCCATTTACCTTCCAAGAGGTAAAATACTTGTCAATACTTCAGATATGGCATTTAATTAACTGTGTGTAACAAAACCTTTGTCAGAGCTTTCAAGATCACTTTTAATTCTCTTTAATGTCTCATATATCGGTTATGTTTTTAAAATAAGTGATTTGGCTTCCAATTGAACTACCCTATTTATCTAAATATTGCTTTGAAATGTGTATTAATTTTTGTGTGATCAGATAGTATAAATACTATCGACCTTAAAATAAGATGTTTTAAAATTAATATATTTTTTTTAATGTTACTACCTAGTTAAAAAAAATTTTATATAACTTTTCTACAAATAGTTATAAGTTATAACTATTTTATATATATTTCTTTAATAATACTCATAAAACTTTATTTAATTTTTTTTTTCAATCATCGTGTTTAAACGCTTTTAAAAATCTTAATAGGTTTAGATAATTCACTATCTTGTTTGTCATTCTTATCCCTTCTAATATATACAAATATCTATAGTTGCTTAGGACATCTTTTTTTGTTGGTGTTATTGAAAAGGCATTGATTGATGAATACAAATTGTGTCGGAAAATGTCGCTGTGCTAACTGCTTTATCACTGTTGAAAGTTCAAAATCGATTCTTCTTTTTTTGTTTTAATTACTACTTCGGGTTTGTTCTTAAACTGTAAATAATGTTGATTACATTGAAAAACCTTCAGCAGCAAACTTTTCAAGTTGACATAGATCCTTCACAAACTGTAAGTACATTACTGAAAATAGCCTAACACTTCATGGATCTAGGCATAATTTTTTTATTTGTAGGCCTATCGAATAGCACATCATGAAGTAGTAATATTAGGTTTTTATGTTGTGGTAATTTTACTCAATACTCACAATAATCTACCCTCTCAGAGACAATTAATAGTCTTTGTACATTGAACTTCATGAGAAACTCCCAAGTTGTGTCCTAGGTTAATGTTATAATCATCTTGGATCCTCAATCAATGTAGTGTATTCTTGTTACTGAATTAGATTGCCTATTATATACAATCTACAATATTAAGTCTGAAAGACAATGTGTATTAAGTTGTAGGCTGTCTCTTTAGGCTAAAAGATCAATTAATCTTCCACAATTTTTTTTTCAAAGAACATTATGTTAATGTTCAGATTTGGCTTGGAAGGATGATATAAATCTACACAAATCAGATACAATGCACTTTGAATCAATTACTTAATTAAAGCCTAACAAATAAATTGACAATGAACAATGTATTGAGGTTAATTCTAGATTATTTATGTGGGTGCAGTATAGTAAGTGGCCACCACCACAATCAAATCAAGGTACCAAATTATCAATATGAAATACCTAAACTATAAAATACAAAACCATTATAAATGAAGTTAAGGGCAAGTATTGCCAGCTCAATATATAATGCATTGAATAACAGTAGCGTTCCAAATTAATTTAAAACAATATAAAATTATTTCTATGGTAATGACTGCAAGTAGTGATGGGAGAATTGAATACAGTGTATTCAAAGCAGCCTTGTATTTGAATAATTTATCCACGGTGAGTATTTCTAACAGCCGTTTAAACTTGTCTTACTTCCTTCCCGTAATCCACTGTTTCTTGGTTATTTGGAATTGTCCATGACAAAAAGGTGGGAGAATCCTTTGGATTTTTGTGCCTCCTACAAACATGTCATGCTCATGATTTATGAACTTCAGAAAAAATATATTGTGTAACGGGTAGCAACCCGTTATTAAAGTTTGACTCGTTATTCGGTTGTTTTTATTGAACAGTACAATGTTTTTATCCGAAGGAATAATTCAATATTCAAATTGATTTAACTTAGCACATGATTCCAACTTATTAGTTGTAGTAATTTAACCCTTTTACTGCCGGACACCTTTTTTTTTAGTTTGTTGAAAAATGCCGGGCTGAAATTGACTAAAATGTAATGATTTTTAAAAAAAATCATGGATTCATTATTTTTTATCATAAATTGATAAACTTTATCTTGTTTTTTTCCTTATAAGTTGTAATTTGCTACAAAAAATAATTTAAACATTTTCTGTCCTTAAAAAATATATATATTATGTCATGAAACAAAAATTTTAAATAAATAAAAATTATTTTTTGAGTTTGCACTTTAACAACTATATTTAAATATTAAACCACCACCATAATTATAATTTTTTATTGTATAGTAATTATATATAAACATTCCCAAAAAGTTTTAGGAACATACCTTGAAAAATACTGAAGCTGTGATGAATTTTTGAAATTGGTGCAATATCCTCGAATTTCAAGATAACACGTTTATTGATACATAACTTTACACTATATCGCTTTATAATACATAAATCACTTTATAATACATAAATCACTGTCCATTGATATGAAAATATAATACATAATAGAAAATTAAAGTTAAAAGACACTTTGATCAATATTTACAAAAATATATATACATTTTTAGGTTCATAGGCCTGCTGATTAGCACTTGTGTTCCCCAAAACTTGTGGGATGAACACCTTTTTTACAGTTTTTGCAGACAGTCCTGGTTCTCTTCCTCTTCCCTCCAGTACTCATTTTATTAATCGTAAAAATATGTAGATTTACAAATATAAATGTCAAATAAAGTGTAAAACACGAAACAACACAAGTGGAACTCACAACTAATGAGATCGACCATAACCTCATCAAACCAAACTCGAGTTATAACCAAAGAAGTTCAGTAACAAAAATGGCTTCCATAGATTATAAAACCTGTTTTCTGTGTGTTGTCCATATAGTAATGAATAACACAGCTGAATTTCGATGCATTTGGACAACATTGAAAACCAGTATAAAACAAATACGAGACGGCTTTTATAGCGCACGTTGGCGATTTTCGCACAAACGGCAGCGTGCGCAATCGCGCACGTCGGCAGTAAAAGGGTTAAATGTGAACAATAAACAACAAGATGTAACTCTTATTCTTTTAGACTTTGGAAATGGCTACGAATATGAGGAAAATATGTGAGATACTTCTCATAAGTGACAAGATTTGTTTAAGTGGCTTCAACATGTGGATTTGGTTCCTGGTAACCCATGGGGGAGAATTCTTTCATTCATTTCACAAAAGCTCATTGATATCAAGTTGGGCAAGTTATAAATATAGTAAGGTTTCTTTGATACTAAGTCTAGGCCATAGTTGATTTTGTTGTTTTGTAATGTTAGTGTTAGGCTAAATTTATGTTTTTAAAATTGTAATGTACAAGATTATTCTTGTTACGGTAATTTATTAAAACTCTATGTTGTGTACGATTTTTGCATATCGAAGTTGAATAATATATCAAATTGTTCAATACAAATAACTGAATAAAGAGTGTAGGCTGCTTATTAAAGTCTCCCCTTGTTTAACTGCTACTTCAGTCCCATTTGAAACATTCTACTGCAGGTTTTGTCACCAATGATTATAGAAATAGATTAAAACAAAAAACCTCAAATCATATATGTTTTTACACTACAACATGAAATAATATTCTTTTTGTCTTTATTGTTTACAAATGTTTTTATAGCAGCATATTTATTTTATTAGGCCTATAACAGTTTAGAAAAAACTCTTGAACATCTGCCAAAATAGGCTTACTAGCATAGAAGTTGCTATATGGCCAGTTGGAGAGCTAAAATATTTTAAGAGGATTGCCAAAGGATGGTTTCCGTCTCT
Organism: Homalodisca vitripennis; assembly: GCF_021130785.1. Lineage (NCBI taxonomy): Eukaryota > Metazoa > Arthropoda > Insecta > Hemiptera > Cicadellidae > Homalodisca > Homalodisca vitripennis. The sequence goes on from NC_060207.1 coordinate 66,200,093, forward strand.
CAAAAAATGCTTTATGACTAGTAAATGTGCTTTTTATGGAACTCATTCTAATTTTAGTTTAGACATGCATATATGTGCATATATTTCAATACAAAACATCACATAGAAACATGAAAACTAATGTGAAGTTAACCCTTTTAATGCCGACGTGCGCCACGAGCGCTCGACACTGTTTATTCAAGAAATGCCGATGTGCGCCATGAGCGCACGTCACTAGGTTTTACGAAAAATGCTGACGTGCGCTGGGGGCGCTCGTCCGGTTTTTGTTATATTGTAGTTTTAACTATTGACCAAATGCCACTAAACTTTGCATACTTTATCTAGACACTACTACCATTGATACAATAAAATCTTTTTTACTCTATGCTCAACATGTGATGACTTATATAAGCTGTTTTCAACCTCATTTACATCTAATCATTCAGTGAGCGTCTTTGGTTGCTGTGGTAATACGTTGTTGCTAGGTTATGTTTTAATGGGAATTATTCGTGCTTTTCTTTTGTTTATTTCAGTTTGTTTATATTATTATTAGTTTTGTGATTATTGTAAATAGATTTGACCAAGAGTAAAAGAGGGAGATTCATACTTTGTGCTTCTGCAAAAACAAGTGTTAAAAAATTTTAAATGATGTACCCTATATTGTAAATAATTAATTTTAATTTTATGTAACCTACTTTCTTTATTATTTCAACAAACAATTTTATACATTGGGCTAAACAACACATGTAAATAAAGTGATTTTGAATGAAACTGACCAAAATATGTCTTATTGAATTTTACTGTAAAATGTGGACTATACAAGGTTTTTGATAAAATGCTCTAACTTCTCTATTTTTCAAAGTAAGTTCTTCAAATTTGGTGTGTGTGTTAACAAATAAATATAGTACAATTGCCAGTGACTACTTTTTAGTTATGGCTAATAATAAAAGTACTTTTATATGTTCAAACTCACTTTTTTAACTTTTTGTTTTTTTTATTTTTTGTTTTTTACAAATATAAATTTGTAAAAATTGTAATACTCATTTTATTTAAACACTCCACATTATTACGTAAAAAACAACACCTCAATGGATAATTTCCTTCAATAAATAAAAAAGTTATACATTTAAAAAAAATAGTTGTCAAATTATGGGAAAAGGGCTGGCATTCTTCGCATGTACTTTTTGAAAACAGGCTGGCATTTTTCGCATGGTTACTGAAAAAATGTGTGGCATTAAAAGGGTTAAACATACATTTAATTCACATTTTTTAGAGGTATTATTGCACAGCTGCATATTGGTAAGATCTAATTAAGCCATATACAATAAATCAATTGAATTTGTTCCCAGTAATATTTGTTCAGAGGATAAATAGTTGTTATACAAGAATAAATATATGTTACTCTACAATATTCTAGTACTTTTAATTTCTTTTCATGGTCATAATGTAAAATATATTTTTGTGAAAACAAATATAAGTAAACAAACTAACACAAATTTGCTAAAACCATTGTGTTTTTTTATAATTTATATGGAAAGGTGGAGCACAATAAAACACACACACACACACACACACACACACATGAATATATATATATATATATATAGCCTACAGTGTGAGTTGAAAGTATAGATGCACTCTGTTTAGTTTTTGATGGATAAAGATGGAGGGATGGAACACTTAACTAGTCAATGTTACAACTTTGCCCATTTTTCTTAAATGGAATTTTGAGGGGGCGGCTCAAAATTGTTAAATGTAAAAGACCCATTAAGTGACACCTCATTTGAAAGGTATTGATAAATGGAGATGAACAGTGAAAACTAGAGCTTTCTATTTCAAATCAGTACACAATGGCAGCTCATTGAAATTAATTTAAAAACATGAAAATCCACATTTAGAAAGTAAATAACTTCAATAGACAGCCACTTTTACAAACTCGATCCTGTTTTACAGTTATTACCTGCTGCTTGGCTGGCCTTCCTTATCTTATCAGTTTTGAGGAAGTCAAGTATTATGTTGAGTTTCTGGTTGGATTTATCAAAGTTAAGACATGTTTTTGTGATATTTTACATTGAGATGGAGCGTTTAAATGAACAAGAACGTATTATGATGGTGAACAAAAGACTTAAATGTGATAATCATAATAGTGACTGGCCATGTAAGCCTAAGAATTAAGAAGGTCAAATTGTTCCTTCAGCCATATTAAATTTGATCTAAAAAAGTCCCAGCTAATTAGCTTTGGGAAGAGGAGCCTACAAATGAAGAGTGCATATCATTACACCTATAGTTCATGTTAATTTATTTTCTGTTATCAGGCTCCTTACAAATCAGTTGATATTGACAGCCTCAAAAAATACCTGAAACAATCCATAGTTATTGTTATGTGGGATCACATACAGCAGTACAACCAATCAACTCAGATCTAGCCAATGTCTGTTATACAGAATCAAAAAGTGTCCCTTTCTTTATGCTCATTATTTGTCGAAAGTTTTAGGTTGTGCCCATGGACCTATTTTTATCAAGAGTTATCAGACAGATAGGCAGACAGTGATATGATTTTAGGAATGATCTTTTCTTCCTTATACTGAAGTGAACGTTTTTGTTATTTCATTTTCAATACTCAATACTCAAACTTGCTGATTTTCTTGACTGTTTATTATAAACACATCTACACTTATGTACTCTTCATATATTTGTAAATTAACAACATTTTAAATTACACTTTTGTTGTCAAGCAAATGTAGGCCTGTATATAAAACCACTATATGTTTTTCAGATTAAACAGTTGAAGGAACGAATACAAGCAGAGAAGGGTAAAGATTATCCAGCTGAAAATCAGAGACTAATTTATGCAGGTTTGTATTAAAGAAATCCATTTTTTATGTTAGAATAATTGGTACTTTGGTATTATACTGACCACATACCAAAGATGAAAAGATATATAATAAACAGTGTTTTGTCTTCACCTGAATACATCTTGAAGCCTCCATATTGACTATTCAACCCATTTGATGATTCACAGATTTTATATATTTTTCCTCCAAATCTAGCTCTCTTTTTTGGGTTATATTCAATGTAGAAAAGTCTGGCTCTTCATTTTTTAAGACCTTCATGAATGGCTACATTTCTACCCATATTGTATGAGAGCATAAATCTTTTTTCCAGATAAGACAACACAGGTTTCAGTTTCCTGAGTTTGTCATTGGGATTTGTGAACGCATCATCCGAGAAGTGTATATATCGGGAAATTTAACTAAATGTAATGTATGTTATTACTTCTGAGAAGGTTTTTGTCCCTATTATTTTTCTTGTTCTCCAATACATTTTTACAGAGGGCTTTCTTACTTCCTTATTAGCATGTATCGGACAAAGTAAGCGTTTAGCTCATCCCTAGATTTCCATTATTTTTCATAATATTTCTTTTTCTATCTGACATCTGCCAAACATTTTTTGGCATAATCAATGGTTTCAGTCAGTACCGTGTGAAAGAAACCTTCATCTAGGAATTCCGGATTTATTCATCAAGTGTAGTCGGATTTATTCATAGCTTTCTAGCAGTTCTAAAATTCAATCCAGATTCATCAATGTATGGGATATTTTTGGGATATTGCCCTTATTTTCCCATTCCCATGGTTCTTTGGGCCTACTTCTTTTTGAAGGCCTATCAGCTGCAAATCTACCCCTTTTCCTACCTCTACGTCTTCCTTCTACCACCCTAACTCCATTCCCTAGCCTAGGTCTATCTCCCTGGTCAACGTCTTTTTCGTGTCCATTTCCTTCATCAACTCATTCTATGTCTTGTACCTCAACTTCATCACTATTATATCTCTCATTACCTATTTCCCTATCAACAAGCCCCTGTCCCATAATCTTATCAATGTCATCAAACCCCAAATCAACATCTGTTCTAACCTCTTCATAGTATGAGTTTTCTTCATCTCTTACGTTGAAGTTCTCAAGATCGTCAAGCCATCCATCTTCACTTGAACTATCACCACCGTCGCTGATGCTGCAGAGTGAGGACGCATGGAATGCAGTCACCACTCATGTACATGCGATCCTTCATCAGAAGCGTGAAGACGGATGCCTGGCTGACCCCTAGCTTCCGAAACAAGTAGTTTTGTCCTGGATGGGACATAAGACACACGGACCAGACAAGATGTCATCCGAAAGGGTTCCGGCCTGGGTCCTCCGTGGCCCGTAGGGGGTTTAGTGGGTAGTCCGCAAGGGAGTCCCATACTCCATGCGCAAATGCATTCCTCCTACATAAAAAAAAACGTCAATATTCTGTTGATCTCACTTGAGAAAACATGACCAAACTCATTAGAAGCTCCTGCCATTTCCTCAAAGTTCACACTACACCATCGGAATAACAACTAAACAGAAAGGACAGAACATCATCTAGTACTGTGTTAGTTTACTCAGATCATTGAGTATTCTGCAGAAACAAAGATATCCAAAAGTAAAATACAAAGTTTTACAAAATAAGACAACAATCGATCGTTTTACCTAAATATAACATTGACGACAATTCAGTTACATAACTGGTTAAAAAAGGTCCAAAAATATATTATTATATCTTGATTCACCTTGTTTTTTGGAGGTTAATACATATTTATATTTATAGTACATGTTCTTTTGTTTAATTTTAATATATAATCTTTATTATTTCAGCCCATAATAATGTTTCAAAAAATATTTAATTACGAGACAGTACCATGATAAATGGTTAATAGGTTAACAAACACTACAACATAGGAAAATCAACAGTGCATCATTGAGACACCCTTGCAGCACTGTTCAATCATTGACTGGTTGACCTTAATCAAGCATTGGTGGAGGAGCGTTTTTGCAATATGATAATTTTTCTTATTTTTATCAATTAAAGATTGCTCTACACTACTCTAGTAAGCAACCAACTCTCACAAAGCGTTTACTTTTAGGTTGGGTCAGTATAATACCAAAGTACTGAATTATGTAATTTTATGTTTGTACAACACCTAGATTTATTACATTCTGAGCAGTTTTGATCTGCATTCTTAAATTTTTATTTTTCTAAATTATAAGGTATTACTTTCAAGCAACAAAAAATCAAATTTATAATCCAGGAAATTATTATTTTGACAAATCATAATGTCTGACCACAAAATGTGTTTTTGTGGGTGTTATGGCAGTAATCAAGACATAAGCGACGGTTGGTAGAAGCCAGATTATGTTGGTTGTAGTGATTTTTCGTGTAGGTACCATGGCCTTTACTGCTTAATGAACCTTAATTGTTTTTTCTGAGTTTATTCATCACTGACTTTTGAAAAAACAAGGGCCACTGGTTAGTAATCCTTCGTGCAACAATGACCCATTTTATTTTTATTTTTGAGCAGTTGACAATTTTTATTAGTGGGGAAATACAACGCCTTCATGGGTGGAGTAGATTCGGCAAACCAAATGCTCTATTGTTATTTGGATGTAAGGCGTACTCTGCGCTATTGGAAAAAAGTAGTGTTCCATATTTTTTCCAGAATGATTGTGAATCTCTACATCCTTAATAAAATGAATACAGACAAGCCTATTTCAAGACTAGCTTTCAAATTTTTGATTGTAGAAGCAATCACTGAGGAATGGCTCGGTGACCCCACTCCGGTTTCGGTAATGTCCCTCTTCACTCTTTACCGGAAAATAAACAGCGAAGTTGCTCAGTGTACAGTGCTCAGAGTACAAGTTCAGGAGGTAAAAGGAGAAAAACTCAGACCTGCAAACATTGCAATAAAGGCCCCCTGTCCTTGATAAAGAACAGGTGCTAAGAAGAGGAGAGCGTCATAAACTCAAGTTTTGTACATAATCGTGTAAATAATTTTGGTTTTTAGTTTTTTTATATTCCGGTAGGATACATGGAACAGTGTCAAAAAGTGTACACATACAAAAGTATGTCTAAACGTCTTTAAGAAAAAAATTTGAGCTGTCCATATTGACTAATAATGGCAGGTAAGAATATATTATAAATCAATTTTTCCTTTTTTTAGAAAATAATTTCTTGTTGTATTATTTACTATTCAATTTTCTTAACCCTAGAACTGTTAATCGACATAATTATGTCGGTTAATGCCGCTTTTGTGGTGTTAACCGTCAAAATTTTGTCGATCAAACATTCCCTCGTATAATTACTTTTTATAATATACTCCGGTAACGTATCGATATAATTCATGCACCATTGGATTCGGGAAGAAAAATGCTAATGAACAGATGAGTTTTATTCCTCTTTGTATTATGGTTATGACGTAGCAAGCTTGTTATTTTGAACGTAAAAGAAAACACGACGCCGTTTGTTGTGACCGCCATATTGCCGCTGCCGTTCTATATCACATTCGTGCCGAGCTGTGGATATTTGTAAGTTTTAATAGTTTTACGCGTGTTTTAGTGTCGTATTTAATGTGTAGTGTGTTGTTTGATGTCGTAGTAGTGTAAACATATATACTTTAGAATAAATCAATTTCTATTTACTGAAATATGTTTGAGAAATTACCGGCTTTGTGTAGGCTATGGCTAAATGACTTGGCTAAAATTCATTTCACATAGTTTGTTATTGGTTTCACTTACTAAACGTTATTTATAGCACTCTTTTAGCTCTGAAGTAACTATTTATTTTTGGTAAATAGATAGTTTTCACAATAAAATATATATTTCCTGTAATTTCTTTGGTTATATATAATAACTGTTTGGGTTATTCTATATTTTTTCAATATCTTTAGTTATATTTATAGTTTTCTAACTACATAATATTTCCTATTACTTATAAACCATAAATTTATAAATTTTGATATAGTACAAGCTGTAGAAACTATTTTATATTTTGCTGAATGAAAATTTTTCGCAAAATTTTTGAATAATGGCAAAATTTTACTTTTTTTACTTTTCAAAAAATAATTTATGGTAATTATTTCATTACTACTGTATATTCTATTTTATTCTAAGTAATAAAATATGCAAAATAACATGTATTCATAGATAAATGTATTAGCAAAACTTGTTTTACCAAAGTCTTACGTGTACACCCGATTTTCAGAATTTATACGCATCGCTGCTTTTTGTTCTATAGCTTTATGATGCTTTCATAAATGTGTATAATGTTTATATTTTTCTGAAACTAGATAAAATTTGACACAGAATGGCTATCTCACTTATAAATATTTCTCACTATAACTTCATTTGCTAGGTATGGTCCCCCCCAAATTTAAGAAATATTTTTCGTAAATTTTATATTTGATTAAAAAAAGTGTTTATTAGAAAATTTTTTATGGTTAATTTTACAATATAGCGCAATTCTACGTTTAATTCTGAACACAAAAATATATACTCTTATTTATATTGCTTTTATTTTATATTTTTAATAATTGTTTTAAAAAAAACCTTGCGCGAAGCTCCAAAACAGCCCGACACTACAGGATGAAATGACCGCCAGTTCTAGGGTTAAATATTGACACAGGTCTTAATTATTACATTTACATCAATACAAAAATAAATGTTATGTATAAAATATGTTTTGTTTATTTTGATTTTGGAGTTCAAAATTTAAACTTCATCATAAAACTTGGTTTTATTTTAGGTGTTAATACTTTTTGAATATAAAAAAATAAATGAAGCTTAGATTGAATGTGTTTCTATTATAGCATAGTTGAAGAGAGAAAAAAATAAAACAAAAAATATTGTACTAGCCTTAATAGTAACGTTTTTAGAATGATTTATGTAAAGTACTACAAAACCGATGATTTATGCTGCGGTGATTTACGCTAGTCAGCTGTGCTAAACGCCCTGCGGCCAAAGGGTTAAAACTGGTCTAAAATAGGGAGTGGTCGTAATCTTCATATAGAGATTAATAAATGCATCTTATAAATAAAAATGAACCACTAAATTTATTGCTAAGCGCTAATCTTGAGAACAGGTGGACAAATTGAATTAATTATTTTTGTAAAATGTTCATTGAAAAACGAGGAAGGTTTAAATGTAGAGAAAGATTAGAAAAGTTATCTGAAATATTTTGATACTCAGAAAAAAATTGTAGTATTAATATATGATCCAAATTTAACTGGCACTAAATAACTGTTGACACTTTCAGGTAAAGTTCAACAAATTGACTGAAACATTGGTTTACATTTAAAATTTATAAAATATTAATTGTACAGTACTTGATCAGTAGTGTAATGCATATAGCAAATACAAAGCTAATATCTAAATTATATTCCAGATTGTGCTAGTGATTAGTTTAAAACATCATCTATTGCATCGTAAATATTTTAAACACTGTTGCAAAACCAACCTTAATGACAAAACTGTGAATGTTTTCACATACGGTTCAAACTGGTGAGCTTCCTTGACATGGTGATGTGGCATTTTAACAGTGGCTTATGGAAAACAGAGAAATTAAAAACTCTGATACATGCCTCAACAACCCATTCTTTCCCAGACTACAGTCCGAAAAACAACAAAACTAGTATAACACAAAACCTCATAAACAATTATTTTGGAATGTTGCATAAACTTAACAATGATTTTCCCCTTATATCGTACGTAGGTGCGATCTTCCACTAGGCCGTAATATTTTTCTCATTCCTTTGGGTGTATGTATTTTTTTTTTTTTTTTTTTTTTTTTTTTTTTTTTTTTTTTTTTTTTTTTTGGGGAGAAGGCAAACTCTACTATGTTACTGGAAATATCTTAGACCGTATATGACAAAGGCTTGAAGTAAATGCTTTTTGACAGAAGTAGGGTAAAAAATATATATGGGAAAGAAAATGTTCAAAAGTATCCCAGCTGTTAAGAAGCTTACTTAAAAAACACAAAAAGATTCAAAACTGAACTCACTGATGATTGGCTTTATCAGCCAGTGTTATTACAGTCTCGAGGAGCGGCTTGAAACCTGAGAGGTGGTTCCTATCATACCAAAAATATAAATTTTACCTATTATAAATTGTTATTGTTTTATATGAAATATGCGGTTTTATTTATTTTAATATCAATCATATTATGTGACAATTTTATTTTAATGTTTTATAACCTTAATAATATATACATTAGGATTAGAATATATAAACTAATTAATGTCGTAAGATACATCTGTATATTATATACTATATAGTGTTAATATCAATTTGACAATCTTTATACCCTGAAAAGGGGAGTGTGTAAGATAAATAAATATGAGACTTGTATATTTGTATTTTCTTGATCGGGGTAACAAGGCAGACTCAGCTGTTATGTTGAAAATGTAATTCATTTGAACCAGAAATGCTCCTAAGCATGCAAAACATGATATAAGGGTCATATTAAACTCTTAACCACGAATACTTACAAAACATCTACTTGATATATAATACATTGGAAACATTTCATTCAACTCCATCATATTAAATAATATCTACATGATGTGGGATACAATGGGACAATTTCATACAACTCCATCATATTACATCACAAGTGCTATGACTAAGTATTATTTGAACAGTGAATAGGAAGCCGTGAGTAACGGCTAGTTAGTGATTAGTGCATAAATGAATGCACTAATTCTCATAGGCAGGTATGCAATAAAACAAAGTATACGAGGGGGTACCCAAAAGTAACCGGAATTGTATTGCTGGCAGCCGGCAGCGTGTAGTACACATTCCTGCTGCTAGGTGTGTGTCGCGCAACCCATTGCGAGCTCAGTGACCCCAGTTCCGTTGTCCTAATGCATTCTGTTCGTTCGTAGTGACTGTTTTCGCTAACCTTGTTTTGTTCTTGTTTCGTTTTTTGTCATAGCAAGTTTAAGTGAACAATGTGCAGCTGTGAAATTTTGTTTTTTACGTGGTAAAAATGCTGCAGAAACTATTTTAATGTTGAATACAGCTTACAAAGATGATGCTATGGGGAAAACTCAGGTCTACGAGTGGTTCGCTCGATTTAAAAATGGCGACATGTCGATTGAAGACAAACCTCGTTCTGGACGTCCATCAACCTCTCGAACGGACGAAAATGTTGAGAAAATTCGTGAACTTGTGCTCACCGACCGTCGACAGACAATTGAGGAACTATCAGAGAGTAGTGGGTTAACTTGGAGCTCGGTTCAGCGAATTTTAACAGGAGATTTAGGACTGAAAAGGGTTGCTGCCAAATTTGTTCCTCGACTTCTGACTGACCATCAAAAGGCACATCGAGTTGAAACTTGCCGCCTTCTGAAAGAACATCTCGAAAATGATCCCGATTTTCTGGAAAAGGTAATTACTGGTGATGAGTCATGGCGCTATGGTTATGACCCAGAAACGAAGCAACAGTCAAGCCAATGGAAGTCGCCATCTTCACCTCGTCCAAAAAAATGTCTTCAAGTCAAATCAAACATCAAAACCATGTTTATTTGCTTTTTTGATGCTAAAGGCATTGTTTATTCTGAGTTTGTTCCTCCAGGTCAGACTGTCAACCAAACATTTTATTTGGAGATTTTAAGAAGATTGCGCAACAGTGTTCACCAGAAAAGACCCGATTTGTGGGAGACTGGTTCTTCCACCACGACAACGCACGGGCACACACAGCCATCTCAGTTAGGCAGTTTTTAGCCAAAAACTGCATGGTTCCGCTGCCCCACGCACCTTACTCGCCTGACCTCGCTCCATGCGACTTTTTTTTATTTTCACACATGAAAAGAGGCTTGAAAGGTCAACGATTTGACAGCGTTGAAGAGGTTAAGAAAAAAAAACGAAGCTCGAGCTTGCAGCCATTTCTAAAGATGACTACAAAAAATTTTTTGATCAATGGAAATACCGTTGGGACAAGTGTATTAGTTGTAATGGAGATTATTTTGAAGGAGATAAGGTCGTATTATAAAAAATTTGATAATATATAATTTTTATAAAATAATTCCGGTTTTTTTTGGGCACCCCCTCGTATATCAAATCAAAAGAATGTTAAATTGAAATCCGTCTCAGCCTATACTACCTATACACCTGTTTGAAATATATCATTGTTGATTTTATTTATATTATAAACTGCTGTATAGTAATTTTTGATTAAAATTTAATATTTTGTGTTTTATTTATTACAATTTATATTTTATACTTTATATTTCAATTTAGTAATGACAAGTTTTAAAATATTGCCATTCTAACAAAAAGAATGTTCTGTAGAGTCTGATGAGAAAACTTATAAAGTATATAATAAGTAAATAGTGTTTTTTAATTTTTAGTTTTTCTTAAGATTATAGTATTTTACAAACATAAATGTGTTGTTACCAAGTATTACAAATTAAAATACAAATTGACACATATAACATGTTATACTTTTATTTTTTATTTTTTTTTCTCTGCTAATTGTGTTCCTATGTTTCAGGAAAAATTCTCACTGATGAATCCCCTATTAGTGAATATAATATCGATGAGAAGAAATTTATTGTAGTAATGGTCTCGAAGCCAAAGGCTGCCCCAGCTCCAAGCACAGGTCCTGCCGACCCCACCGCACCCCCCGCCCAGCCTGAGCCAGAATCTAGGCCTGCCGAGGAGAGGCCCACCCAAGCGGCGAGTGAGCCAGAGAGCCCAGCCCAGGCCAACATCTCTGCGGCAGAGTCTGCACTGCTCATGGGCGAGGAGTATAACACAATGGTTCAGAACATTGTGGATATGGGGTACGACAGGGATCAGGTGAGATTATCGCTTATCCCACTACTTCCAATATTAGTGTTCTAGACCATGAAGGTAGGCTGTAAAATAACTCACAAAACACAACGTTCAATACGATTCAGTTGCTGCCAGACAATTTGATAACTACATGTTCCCATATTGCCAGGCCTTTAACCTGAGATATTTCTTCAAACTTCTAGGCCAGTTTTGGACACTTTGCAGAGTTTTACATATATATATGTGAACTTTATTTATAATCATAGACAGTTGTTAGAGTATATATAAAATGTTTGGCAATAAACTAATTCTAATACTAAAAAAAAGAAAAATAAATAAAGGTCATTCCTAAAAACTGTAGTTGGGAATCCATATAGAAGAAAATGAACTCAGGCATTATCACTACACAGAAGTCAAGAGCACAAACACGTCACACCAGCACAGGCAAAAGTGGAACACTAACAAGAAAATCAATGTCAGCGTATCCTTGTTGTACCACAGCATGTCAACTGAAACAATGAGACAGGAAGGCGATGGTTGGATGGGAGAAGGTTAAAGGCAGCTGCCTCCAGTTCTGTTTTGGTCCCTAAACCTTATATCATGTGTCTAAGAATTTTTAGTTTTATTTTATTTCTTCAAGTTTTAGGTTTAAAGTAAATGTATATGTATTGCCTTCACACCTGACAAAGAGGATATATTTCAATCCTCGAAATGTAGTGTTATACATTTTGTAACATAAAACAATGGCAAATGGAAATCCTAATATACTTTCATGTTTAAAAAAGTCAGAATTTTTGCTAAAACCAAAAAATGTTTCATATTTTAATACTTTAGTTTTAGGCATTCATCAATTTAAAATAGATTAGTATTATTTTCAAACTTGAACAGAAAGGAACACTAAAAAGAAATATTTTCTTTTAAAATTATTAATATTTAGTAATTATTAATTTAAATTGGAGCCAAAATTCCAGTCATTTAGCAGGGGTGAGAAGGGTAGTATTTTTATAGTTCATAGATATTTACTATAAAAGAATTACCTACACTTAAAATGTTTACTTTAAACACAAATAACTGCTAATTCTTTTATAAATTTATAATTGTTTTTTTGAACATCCAAGAAATTGGACACTGGTTAGTTTAGTTGTAAATTATGTACTATAGGTCAGAGGTTCTCCGGGGGGGGGGGGGGGGGTAAAGCTTAGTTGAAAAATTAATTTAATTTACTTAATATAATAAAACAACTTTTTTATTTTAAAATTACAACAAATATATAGTTTTTAGTCAACGTCGTAAGAGTGCCGAACATTGTATTATTTTTAGCTTATCGGCAGTAAAATAATGTGTGTGTACACAACATGTTTTCAGTACAATGCGGGAGATGATTCTCGCGGTAGCTACCACCTAGCGTGCCTGGTTTTTGTGGTTTCACAATGCCTTACAAAGTACGGCCGTGACTGACAAGCTCCACACTTCCCCGAAACTCACACCACCATTCCAACCCCTACCACCAACACGTCACATCTACTGCAGTTAGTGCAGTTTCGTGTTTTGTGGTTATTTTTATAATTAATTTGGTGTTATTTTTTGAGTAAAAGTGTATATATTTACATAAAACAAAAAGGTTTTGTTTTAACTGTAACAAGTGGACATGCATCAGTAAAGGCAGGTACGAGTAGTTGTGTGAGAATCCAGACGACATGAAAAGTGTAACCACTCCTTCTCTAAGTCCCAAGTAAACCAAGCATAGGCAAAGTGCACAAGTATGATGACAGTTATTTATCATTACGTTTTACAAAAACAATCATAAATGGCCAAGAACTGCCCCAGTGTGTAACCTTGTCTAGCCGTCCCTAGCAGCATGAAACCTAACAAACTAAAAATACACCTTGACAATAAGTATGGAAATAACGCAAACAAACCTAGAGAGTTTTTTGAACAAAAACGTTAAAGTTTTAAATCTACAAAACATTTTCCAACATTATAAGTGCACTTTCAAAGGCTTTGTAGGCATCTTATCACGTTTCTCACAGAATCACTCTGAAGTAAAAACCACTTACTATTAGATAAGACCTGATATTACCAGCAGCAACTGATATGGTTTCAACTATGTTTGGAGAATCCATAGGTCAACAGTTGAAAGTCATACCAATGTCAAATTATACAGTATCGAGACGTATAGCTGACATTTCAGAAGATCTTCACGTGCAATTGTTGGAAAAGGTTAACAATTCTCATTTTACAGTACAAGTTGATGAAACTACTGATCATCATAGAATATGCTCATTTGATGTGTTATGTAAGATTTATCAATGGTAAGGCTAAGGCGATGCGGGAAGAGTTGCTTTCTTATGAGACATTTTCAGCAGATACCACTGGTAAACCATTTTGCGAATGATAGATACATTTTTCAAGGATAATGGCATGTCTGGGATCAAATGTACAGGAATTTGCACAGGAGCTCAGACTTTATCAGGAAATTTCATTACACTTTGAGGAAAGATGAAAAAGGTAGCTCCTGAAGCTAGATTACCACACAAGTACATAATTCATAGAGAGACTCTATGACCCCAGAACTTTTTACATGTGGTCGTTAGAACAATCAATATCATTAAAAGGGCAACCTTTAGAGTCTCGAGTTTTTTATGATTCTCTGTGAAGGTATGGGCTCAGAACACACAGCTTTATTGTTTCATAAAGAAGCTCACTGGTTATCGAGAGGAAAGGCTTTGACCAGAATATTTGAGCTTAGACATGAAGTCCTTGCATTTTTGCTTGACAAAAGTCACCAAAACTCACCGTTTTTCACTGACTAAGATTTTTTGCTGTTATTTACTTTTTTTTATCCTGAGGGGGAAAAAATGGTTAGTCCCCGTGCTCTGTTCTAAAAAGGACCTTTGCACCTCCCTTACTTATATTTGTGTCAGAATCTGAGGCTTTTACAAAAGCCGATCAGATTTGAGGGCTCCTGTTCTCTGATATCCTTGGGGCTGAGGAGATATGCCCTCAGGAATCTTTTCCGAATTTTTGAAATAGCAGAACAATTTAATAAAATATGCTGATTCCTCCTCTTCTCCGCAGTCTACATTCGTCAGTCTGGTTGAGGCCCACCCTCATAAGGTGTTTTCTTAGGGGGCCATGTCCTGTCAACATCCCTAATATCAGTCTTATAACCTCCTTACTCTGATCTAGGAGAGCTACCCACCGTTTAGCATAAGGAGAGATAAACATTTTAGATTGTCTTAATCCTGAGACTCTACTCCAATTAATGATTCTTATGCTCTTTTCCCAATCTTTTACAAGGGCTTTGCTGTTGGAGAAAGCTATCCCGCAACCTGGCTTAGGCCCCACCATTATGGACTTCACTCCCTTTTTGGCGAGGATGTTTGCTTTTTCCATTTCCATGAAAGCCCCATGGCCCAGCACCTGTTATTAGCTTACATGGCAGATATCTTCGAAAAAATAAATATACTGAACAAGTCTTTACAGAAAAAATATCGATATAAATAAATATATATAAATATTTTGCAACAGAATAAAAAGGCGAAAAGCTTTGTAGAGAAACTAAGTTTGTAAGAGGACGGTCTGAAAAGTAACAATTTGGGGCTATTTCATAATATTACAAATGTTATTGTGAAGAAATTGATCTCAAAACTACTCCAACTAATCCAAAGAAATGCTTTCTTAAACACTTACAAATATTCAAATGTCGTTTTAAAAAATATTTGATGACAACTTGGATGGTTTGTTGACATGGATTCAAAGCCGTTCAAACCTTCAGTCCGATGATGATGAGTGCTCCCTCAAAATGATGGGAAAAAAATCCAATTGACCTCCAAGGTGCCATTAGGCTTGAAATGAAGTTTAAAAAATGTCACATCCCTTTGGATTGGTGTACAAAAATAACACCCACTTTTGAGTAAAAAGGCATTGAAAATACTCATTCCATTCCCCACCACTTATTCTTGTGAGACTGGGGTTTCTGCTCTAACTGCCATGAAGAGTAAATATAGCTAAAGGTTGGATTTGACCAAAGAACTCTCGAGTACAGTTATCAAAACTAACACCACGTTTTGACAAAATATGCGCAGAAAAAAAATAAGCATATCCTTCACACTGAAGCTCTTTTTATTATAATTACTTTGAGTTACAAATAACAATTATGTACTGTAACAACTCTAATAAAAAACATAAATTGTAATTGTTTGTATAGAATTCGTTGTTTGAACAGGATTAAACTTAGTGCCCCATTAGATACTAATGTAGTATGCATAGAATGTCCACAACTTAATTAAATAAAAATTGATGGTAAATTTCAAAAGTGACTCACTTGTAATTTATAGTTTGCTTAAAACTTAATGCTGGATTATAAAAAGGCGCTTGAAGTAAAAAAAGTTTGCTTTAGGCCATTGTTTTATGTGTAGTGTTTTAATGGCTAAATATTTTAGTGTTGGCATTAAGATGGTTAAGGTCTCACCTGTCACCCTCAGAAACCTTGCACAGGCTTTAAAATGGTCTAGCTTTGAGCCACCAACTTATAACCACTCATCTTAGCCTTACATCTAATATAGCCTCTCTTATTATAGAAAAACATTCAAGTTTTTAAAATGAAAATTGAGTATAGCTTCAAGTACAGAAATAGTGTTTTCATGTAATGCTGGTGTAAGTTATCCCAATGGATGCTAAAGAAGAAAATTTTGAATAAAATTGTAACACAGTTCCTAACTATTTGAAAATGTTCTTATAATGCCTTGACACAGGCAAACAGTGGTTATTTAAAATAAAATGTTCTTTCAGTAATTGTAATTGGATTTAGTGTTTGAAGAAAATATCCAGCCAATTCTGAAACTTGGCACATAATGCATATGACTTTGGAAAATGGCTACACACTCAAAAAATTAAATAATGTATGCTTTACTATATAAAAACCCTGTTTCTCACGCCTTTAATTTATTCTGAAGTTTATAATTAAGTTATTTATTAAAGTTTAATTTATTTAGAACATGAACCTGTACAAAAAAATTATAATGAGTTGGTTTAACTAAAGATTTGTTGATGTCGAGTCAGGTAGAGGCTGCTCTTAGAGCCAGTTTCAACAACCCGGACCGTGCTGTGGAGTATCTTCTAACCGGTATACCGGTGGAAACCGACGCTGCACCAGCCGTAGCACCTGGTGACCCTGACACTCCGCCCATAGGTAACAAACGGGAACTATTTCCATTCTGAATAAAACGTTTACAGTAAATATATAGAGTGAGTTTTAAATGTCCTCCCCCCTCTGCTTTAGTCCTCATTTTTTAAGATACAGACTCTGGATTACTGCTTATCGTTGTTTAGGGGCAAGTACTTCATTTTCATTAAACTTGAGTTTGATATTTTTGGTCGACGTCTTGGATCCGCCTTATTGGAATTAGGTACGATTTTTAAAATTTAAAGGTGGTATTGAATACATGATTTCAATTTTTGTTTGTTTTTTTTGCACAGACCACAATGCCACAATCCATTTAATATCTTTATTTCTTCCTGAGATTTTGGTACTTTTACTTTTTCTATCATTACTAATGCCATTTTAAAGAATATCTGCGTTTGCAAGAGACAAAAAGTTTAACTAAAAAATAGCCAACGCATTGAGAAAAATTTTATTCAAATTGTAAAAAAATAGTTAATTTATTAGATATACCTCTACAGTCAGTCACTTTGAAATACTCTCAAGGTGTGAGTTGTTTGTGGACAGGATATATTATCGTTAGGAAATCGAAGACTACTTTGATTATCTAATTAACTAAGGTAAGCTGTTAATAATCATAATTATTTTTATCCTAGTAGTCACGTAACATAATTGTGCGGCCAAAAGGGTTTTTATTATTCCTAAAAGTAGTAATTTCTCAAGAACGAATAAAGATATTAAAAAGCAGATTTTGGCATTGTGTTCACTGTAAAAAAAAAAATTATTTATCACAGCACACCATTACGTTTTAAAATTGTTATCTACTTCAATATGGTGGATCCAGGATGGTGATCAAAAATATGAACTGAATCAAAATAAGTGGTACTCAACGATAATAAGCAGTAGTGCAGATTCAATATCTGAAGAAATGTGGGAAAAAGTGGGAGGGAAGGACATTTAAAACGCGCTTATATACACACGCATTTATATATATGTACACTGAATGAAAATAAACAAACATAAGAAGAAACACCTGATAACAAACATTTCTAAATGTAAATAACAATTTTGACATTCAAACAAATTTTGATTAGTTATAGATTTTTAAAATATTAATATAATAATATAATTTTGAATTTTGGTAAATTTATTGATCAGAATCTAAGGATTCAAGTGAAAAACAATAATTTAGCAAATGTTAAGTGTTTGGATTGTAATATAAGTTGGTGTGCCAATTTGTAATTCAAATTATTTGGAGACCTATTTTCACACATGGTTTAATTTTGCTTATAGCTTTGAGGAGTGTTTTGTTATGGTGAATAGCATGTAAGGCTACTGGTTTGTTCGTCTTTGTGATTAATTGAAAAACAGTGATCAGTCATTCTTACCCGCAAAGAATTTGAGGTTTGTCCAATATAGTCCTTGGGACAAAACTACAGGTTAGCTGGTAAATTGAATTGTTGGAGGTACAGTTCAATTTAACAGCTGTTGGATAAGTTTTCTTAGTGATGCTAGTTTGGAATTGATTGGTCTTATCCATAATTTTGAGAATACCACAACATGGTTTACAGCCAAAAGATAAATTTTGATAATTTTTTCCAACATGAATTTTAGGCCTTTACAAGTATATTCTTCAATTTTGAGGTCTCTTAAGTACTATTCTAGGTCACCTGGATAATAATTTCTCAGTTAAAATTTTGTAGCCAATTTTCTTAACTCTATTGAATTTGTGCAAACCAGGATAACATTTTGTTATAAATTTAGGATTATTTTTGGGTGATTTATAATATTTGTAACCTTTTTAGGTTGTCTGAGCTACCGGTTCAAAAGTTATTTAGGGTATCCCCTGATAGTAAGAGCTTTAGTAAGTTTGCTTTTGTGAATTTTGAAATCTGAAGTGTTTGCAAATAAGGATTTGGCTCTAATGGTAAAACTTTTAGATATGGACTTATAATTATAGATATATAATTTGGATGGCAGCTACTGATTACAGTAGGTAATTCATTTTATTAGTACCCTTAAGATGTATTTTAGTTTTTAAAATATGATTTTCTAGAAAAACTTCAACATACAAAAAAGTGAATATTTTGTGATTAATATTCCAATTAAAGTTTATACATGAAAAGTTATTTAAATTATCAAGAAAATGATGGAAGTTTCTCTAATCCATGATTCCAGACTACAAAACGTCGTCTGTAAATCTGAGCCACAACAAAGGAAGGAAATTTTGAGTTTTAAGAAAATTTTGTTCTATATATATATATATATATATATATATACATAAAATATACTAATATTAATGTAATAAAAGTAACTATAACCCTTTTAAAATATTTTTTTGACATACACGTGTTTCGGTTTTTAACTATCATCAGTGTACATTAACCTCTAAATAAATAATAAATAATTAGATATACACATGTGGACCTTTTAAACATATGTTAAATTTAAAAGACACAGTTGTAATTTTCTTATTAGTAATCTCTATTATTTTAATATTTTAATTTTTTCAAAAATTGGATTTGTCTTATTTTTCAGATTACTATTTAAAATGTTATGAGGATCTTTATTATAATTTAGATAGATATGTAATTCTTTTGTGTTTAATTTCTCTCCTTTCCTTTCGATATCTAAAATTTCCATGTTCTTTTCAATATTTGTGTAGTTATGGTCAGTTTCCAATAAGTGTTCAGCAAAATTCGATTTTATTGTAGACATGTTATTTGTTTTTAAAGCTTGTATGTGTTCTTTAAACCTTTTATTAAAAATTTCTTCCAGTTTGTCCAATATAATAGCTTTCACCGTCACTACAGTTAATTTTGTATACTCCAGATTGTTTGTATAATTCTTGTTTGTCATCATTATGGTTCACTTTGTTTTCAATAAGTTTAAATGTATTATTACTTGTTTGGTGACTGATGGAGGATTTTGAATTTTGAAAGGTTTTTCGAACAGCTTTGTTTAATTTAGTATTGAATGGTACACATACTGTATATATTTCTGAATTTCTGTAGTATTAGGATTAGGAAGTATTTTGTTGGTTTTATTGATTTTTCTTGTTTTCTTCCATCATTTTGTCTACAATTTGGGGTTGATTTCCATTTTTGACAGCTAGGTATTTTATTATTTTAATTTCTTTACTTTTATTCTCATCACTCATTGGTATATTTAACATTATGTTTACCATTGAGTGAAATGCTGCTAATTTGTATTTCCAAGGATGGTTAGAGGATGATGGTATTAGAAGATCTGTTTGGGTTACATTACATTAATATATATAGATAACCCTATAAGTACGTCCTGGGTATGACGTTAAACTGCCTCTTCCCACCTAACCATTTCCTAATTCCTACCAAATCCCCCTCCAGGGTCTTTTAAGTACCCGTCCTCTGACCGTTCCAGTACATGGCTCGCTGGGAGTGCTTAAGCCGGCACTAGGTGCCCTATCTGGTGTCGGTGAGAGCTGATGTGAGCTTGTCTCTGCCGAGGCGTAAGTCATGTACTGGTTCAGAAGCCAGCCACTTTCGGTCCTTGGTCAGGAAGTGTTCAGTAGGCAGGGGTGTCGGAGCCCTGTTGCCACGTGCGAGTCCAAGTTGTGCGCGTATTCCCGACTTGGTAATCGATGGAAACCGGGGCCTCGGGGAACTGAGGTAGGGTTGTCCCCCAAGCTACGGTTTTGTGGACACCCGAGGGCATGCCCGCTCCCGGTGAATCGGCCCGCACTACTAAAACACGATGCGCTGGTGACCTTATCTATTGATACTCAAACCACCCCACCCTTAGGGCAAGAATTCGGAGAAAGAGACAACGATCCAGAGAAAAAGCGACAGTTGTCGGATTCTGAAAATGAATCGTATGTAAAACAAAGGAAAGTGGAAGAAAAATTAAACGCAGAAAATATGAACGTTCCAACTCCACTATACCTAATCGTTAGTCATAAGGATGAGGGCAAAAACTCTAACGAAGGTTAGGTCCTTTCCTTATAAACAAAGCTTTTGTTTCCTCAGGCGGTCAGCCTAAATCTGTAAGCAAACTGAGAAATGGAACTATCTTGGTGGAGGCTGCAAACTACATCCAAGCCAAGAAGTTCCTTCAGATGACAAACTTTTTTGATCAGGTGGAAGTCGTCGTTCAACCGCACTCCTCACTGAACACCTCCAAGGGGATCGTCTTCTGCCGTGACCTGATTGGAGTGTAGTGAGGAAGAAATCAAGGACGAGCTGCAGTGTGAAATGGTGACCGATGTGGTCAGGATGCTTCGGACGGAGAATGGGAGAAAGGTTCCTACTCCTGGTCTAATTCTGACCTTTGCATTTCCTCAACCCCCAAAAACTATTAAGGCTGGGTACTTGTCCCTGACTGTACGGCCATACTTCAAAAATCCGCAGCGGTGTTTCCGTTGTCAGAGATTCGGGCACTCTACTAAGACGTGCTCGGGGCCCTGAGACTTGTTTCCCGTTGCGGCGATGAAGGCCACCAAGAGGAAGGTTGCAAGAACGACGTCAGATGCGTGAACTGTAAGGGAAAACACGCGGCCACCTCGAAGGAGTGTAGAGTTTACTTAGAAGAAAAGGAAGTATTGAAGATTGTTACTCTTAACAAACTCTCCTTTAAACGAAGCCCGCAAAGAGTACAGGAGAAGAATCGCTCCAACCCCTAAAAAGGGAGTCTCGTACTCTGAAGCTGCTTCAGCGCCAGTACAATCCCGCACAGTGCCCGTCATGTACCGCCTTGGAGGGTATGGTACTCAATTAACAGAACAGGTTGCCGCTTTGGTTAAGCAGCTTGCAGCCGGTACCGGACAACATCCGTTGGCATCCCACCGGTAATCCTTCCCAAGCAGTCCACACGCCCCATACTAAGTCCAACACACACATTCAAGGTCGCCCAACAGTTACTCCTACTTTCAGACATGGGGTGCAAACAAAATACGAAACCACGCCTTATCTTTGGAAGAGAGGAAAAAAACTCGCCGACAAACTAAAAAAGAATATACAAGAAAAATCAGAAAACAGATCCAAATTCCTAGTAAAAAAGACTAATCCATCCTCGTCCAAATCCTCCCAATTATCACTTGATGATGATATGGTTGAGGACCCTTTGGAGATGCAGACAGAGTTCCAAACTGTTCATGGTAACTTCCGTCCTGTATCTAAACAAAGAAAAAAAATTACGATGAACTAACACAAAATAAAATATATAATAATATAATATAAAATGCTGTTACAATGGAATATTAATGGTTTGAGAAGCCACTTTGAAGACTTAAAAATTACTTATCAATACAAGAAAACCTAAATTTATTTGCCTACAATGAGACAAAATTGTCTCCTCATACTCTTTTCAAACAAAATGGTTATGACAATCTTTCGCCTAGATCATCACCAACAAATTGCCTGTGGAGGGTGTGGCTATTCTAGCAGATTCTTCTGTTAATGCTAGAGCCTTGAACATCGTCACAAACCTCCAGGCAGTTTAGCAGTTTCAATCGACGTTCCTTTTAAATTAACCCTCTGCTCCATATATATCCCACCTTCCCCTTTTGATTTATCTCTTGATGATCTTACGTGATCTGTACAGCCAACTCCCTTCTCCTTTCTTGATGGTTGGTGATTTCAATGCACATCATCGCTCTTGGGGTTCCAGCCATTCTGATCGGAGGGGTAACATG
Source organism: Homalodisca vitripennis (assembly GCF_021130785.1). Taxonomy (NCBI): domain Eukaryota; kingdom Metazoa; phylum Arthropoda; class Insecta; order Hemiptera; family Cicadellidae; genus Homalodisca; species Homalodisca vitripennis. The sequence continues at coordinate 66,222,535 of NC_060207.1, forward strand.
GTTGCGGGATTGTGGGATGAAGTGGCAGCGGTCGTTCTCAATGACGAGTCGGCCACTTACATGTGCCCTAGGACTGGCATATGGTCGGCAATCGACCTGTCAATCTGCAGTCCCGGTCGTGGCAACTCGAGTGCATTGGTCCGTACTTCCCGACCTGTCAGGGAGTGACCATGCGCCCATTGCCGTGGCTTTTCAATCCTTCCCATCTTTGACAGGCAGGTGTCCCAGGTGGAAAATTAAGAGGGCTGACTGGAACGAGTACAAAAGGAACATAGTTTCTCAAAACTACTAATATCGAATTAAACGACATAAAATACAGCTACTGAATTATTTACAACCAATATTAATAACATCCGCAGAGCGAAGCATTCCAAAATCCTCAGGTTCACCAAACAAACGCCAGGTTTCTTGGTGGTCTGAAGAATGTTCGGCGGCTCTAAAGGAGCGTCGAAAATGTTTAAGACAGTTCAACAGATCACCGAATGAAGAAAATTTAAGTAGGTACAGAAGAGCACGGGCAAAAGCAAGACAGGTTTTTAGACAGAGACGGCGGCAGTCCTGGCTGGACTACACAGATCAAATAAAACGAACTACTCCTGCATCTGATGTTTGGAGGAAGCTTCGATCTGTTTGCTGTAAGACCTCCCCACCTTCTTTTATTGCTCTGAAAAATGGTACCGATGTGGTAACTGATCCCTTGACAGTTTCCAATTTACTCGGCTCACATTTTGCGGAAATTTCAAAAACGTCATCTTACAATAGGGGAGTTTCAAAATTTCAAAACAAATACAGAAAGACATCCTCTAAATTTAAATATTAACAACAACTCTCCTTTAAACCTTCCCTTTACCATTGATGAACTTGATTCATCACTAAAGGCGACATCAAATTCTGCTCCAGGTCCCGATAACATACATTATGCCATGTTGCGGAAACCTGACGGAGGATGGAAAACAAGATCTTCTAAAATTATATAATAGAATATATTTAGAAAACACATTCCCCTAATTCTTGGCGTCGTTCACACATTATCGCTCTCCAAAAACCGGGCCAAGATAGAACTTCTCCAGGAAGCTAATAGACCAATTTCGCTTACTAGCAGTCTCTGCAAAGTATTCGAAAGGATGGTCAACAGACGTCTTGTTTGGTTTCTGGAGAAAAATAATCTTCTTTCACCTTCCCAGTGGCGGATTCCGACAAGGCCGGTCTACAAGTGACCATCTACTTGCCTTGGAATCGGCAATCCCTGAATTCCTTTATTGAAAGAAAACAGTTGATCGCTGTATTCTTCGACATTTCCAAGGCTTATGACAAAGCTTGGAGAAGGGGGATATTAAATGCTTTAATATCTTGGGGTGTAGGGGGCCACATGGTTTCTTTCATACAGGGCTTCTTGTCGGAAAAAGAAACCATACAGGTCAAACTTGGGACAACCATTTCCGATTCATTCACGCTGGAAAATGGTATTCCACAAGGTAGCGTTCTAAGCTGTACTCTGTTTTGCCATTGCAATCAATAACATATCGTCTTGCGTTACCCCTCCTGTGCGCTGTTCTTTGTTTGTAGATGATTTCTCTATTTACATTTCTACAAAGAAGCTAGCGGTGGGGGAGAGAGCTTTACAGCTTACCATCAACAGGCTTGAGCAGTGGTGCGGAGTTACGGGTTTTTCTTTTTCGCCACCTAAAACAAAAGCCATCGTTTTCTCCAGAATGCGTACCGTTGAGCAGCCAACGCTCTCTTTGCTGGGTCAGACAATCACTACTTGTGACAATATCCGATTCCAGGGGTCTCACATTTGATACCCGGCTAACTTGGGTGCCTCACCTGAAAGACCTAAAAGATCGATGCGTGAAGCGCTTGAACATACTGAGAGCTTTAAGCGGAACAAAATGGGGGGCTGACAGGACATGCATGCTCAGGTTTCTACAAAGCCACCATCCGCTCCTGTCTAGATTATGGATGTCAAGCATATGGGTCCGCAAGACCCCAGTGCTCTCAAAATGCTTGACCCAGTCCATAATTCTGCTTTAAGACTGGCCACTGGAGCTTTTCGATCTTCTCCTATTAACAGTCTTCTCGCAGAAACGGGAGAACCCCCTCTTTCGCATAGACGACAACAACTGTCCCTAAACTATGTTCACGCTCTTTCAGGGAAGCCAGAAAACCCTGCGTTTGAAACCGGTCCTGCGAAATCCACTCTATAATTCTTTTCCTAGCGAGACCAAATCTTCCTTCACCCTTAGGCGTTAGGGCCAAATCCTACGCTTATGAAATAGGAATAAACGATTACCAGTTTAAAAGTCGTTCATCAATGTGATATCCCACCCTGGAGCGTCTCAATGCCAAAAATTATTTTAAATCTCTCTAGGCTTAAAAAAGTGTCCACTCCAAAAACAGTCTACCAACAAGAATTCCGTCAAATACTAGGCAGCCTCGCACCTTGCGATGTTGTCTATACTGACGGGTCAAAGGAACGTTGTAGAACTGGATGTGCTTTCGTCACTGGGGTAAGACAATACGGATTTCGTCTCCCCAACGACTCTTTCCATTTTCACGGCCGAATTAACAGCCATCCAAAAGGCCCTAAATATAACGTTTCCTATGACTAAAAAATTGGTTATCTGCAGCGACTCCCTTAGTGGTATACAAGCCATCAGCGACATGTTTTTCAAAACACATCATCATCCGCGAAATATGGCACTCTTTGTCTTCCCTTCAGTCCGAAGGTGTTACTGTCTTCCTTGTCTGGGTACCTGGACACATTGGAGTATCCGGAAACGAGCTGGCAGATAGAGGAGCTAAGGAAGCATTACAACTCGAGCCTTACACCGCACGGATGATTTCTTCCGACATTACCCCGGTAGTGAAGGGCAAACTGAAAGCCAAATGGAATAGCGATTGGCGGGCAGTCGTCAACAACAAGTTGCGACGTATTAAAGACTGCGTTGGACTCTGGGAGACAGCGAAACCGCCCGAGTCGTCGTTGAGGAGGTTGTGTTGTGTCGCCTGCGGCTAGGCCACACGCTTCTCACACATGGCTTCCTCATGAGTAGAGATGATCCTCCGGTCTGCGTCACATGTGACACTGTCATTACTGTCAAACATGTGCTTGTTGACTGCCCTCGCTATTCGGTACATAGGCGCAACTCGAATCTGCCGGCTTCGTTGAACGATATTCTTTGTGATGACGAGACGGCAACTCAAAGATTGCCCTGTGTTTTCTGAATGCACACGTCGCTGATTAATAAAATATAATTTTAATGTTAAACTTATTTATTCAGATTAATCTATTGTTGTTAATATTTATAAATTTTATTATTTATTTTATGTATCATTATCTTGACAGCTGCCAAATTAGCCCCTTTACAGCTTTCTTGGTGGCAGTAAAATTTGTTAAGTTTTTACAGTTTATTTAATCAATGTTATGTACCTTGTCCTTATTTATGTTCTATTTATCGTTTTAGTCTTTATATAGTTAAGACCTCTCTACAGTCTTTCCCTTGTTATATTTATTGTTTATCTAGTTTTAAGTATAAATTATTTACTCACCTACTTGTCGTAATCCCTATTTTTGTTATATACAATGTAATCTGTATGTACCTAATTGACACTACCAGATACGAGTAGGTGTCAATTCTTTCTTGAGGGCAATGATAACTTCAGCGTTTTTTGCCCCTTATAAAAAAAAAAAAAAAAAAAAAAAAAAAAAAAATAACCCTATAAGTGGAGTTAATAACATAAAAAATATACTATATATATTGAAATTACTATATGTACAGTAACTATATAACTGGACTAAGTGGTTTTTGAGGGATTAGCAACTACATTTCAAAATGTTACTTAGTAATTTTCAATGTATTATGCATGTTATAGCAGCTACAATCCTATTAATATTATAAATACAAAAATCTGTGAAAAGTTTAGTTTGGATATTTTAGATATTTGTAATTTTGCTTATCAATCATACAAAGTCTATAGTCGATAGATTTAAACAACATTTGGTAATAACAAACAGTAGATAGAGACAGAGTGTTTTCGTTGACATAACTTCCTTTTGGGAAGCAGAAAATAAGAACTGATGGTCATTTTCATAATAAGTCAAATGAATCTTACTCAGGTAAAATGTTCTTTCTAATTATGTAGTGTTTTTAGGTCCCCGGTAAGAAAAAATAATGGCCTCCAGATAATACCAAAGTACCGAAATTAGTTTCCTTTTACATTGTTGGATGTATACAGTAGCTGAAGGACCAGAAACCGGTGGGACTAGGCACTAATATGACTCAATAAATCATTCGCTCTTGTACTACAATTTGAGGAAGCAAACGAGCACAGTGAACCCGTGACCAATGCAATGAAATCACAAAATTAACACACCATATATAAACTGCAATTTGTTATTGCAGGAAACCATTGAGAGGGAAGTTGACCTGTTTTGCAAAGAAGAGACATGAAGAGGTTTTTTACATATATTCCAACCTCTGAAGAACTTTACTGAGATTACAAGCAAAGACAGCAAGCTGGGTGGCCTGCAAAATAGGCATGCATTTCATTATATGACATTAAAATAATCATAAACATTATTATGAATCAGAATAGTTGAAAAAGATTTTGGGTTGTAGGTGTGTGTCCGCTCGAGAGCCGTTTGATGTACAGTTGGGCAATTTAGCTTCAATGTTTATCTATTGAAAAGTACAGCACATCTGGAAGTTACTCTATCCCTTATTCTGAATTAAATAAATAAGCACCTGAAGTAGACAATTTTTGAGGATCGCTCAACAGCAAATTGTGTGTGAAGGCATGGGTAACTGCTAATAAAATACATCTATGCTTTTTTTACTAATAAATGTAATGGCAATTTAGAATTTAAAAGTAATTTATGAAAAAATATTATATATAAGAATAATAAAATACATAGCCAGCCCAACCTTTTTGTTACACTCTGTGTGTGTGTGTGTGTGTGTGTGTGTGTGTGTGTGTGTGTGTGTGTGTGTATTTTGTAAGGAAAATACTTTTTCAAAATAATGGTTTTTTTTAGCAGCGGAAGGTGAGGAACCGTTGGCATTTCTGCGCTCACAGCCACAATTCCAACAAATGCGCTCAGTGGTGCAGCAGAATCCTGACCTCTTAAACGCAGTTCTACAACAGATTGGCCAGACAAACCCCGCCCTATTACAGCTCATTTCACAGAACCAAGAGGCCTTCGTAAGGATGCTCAATGAGCCACAGGGTGGGGCCGCCACCGCAGGGACCCCCGTCTTGCCCCCCACCGCCGTCCCCGTCACGCCCCAGGACAAGGAGGCTATTGAGAGGGTATGTAGTGTGTAATGCATTTACGTTTACTATAGAACTGCTTATGGTAAAGTCTGTGGTGAACAACTAACTGGTAGGCAAGGGACCACCAGTAAGTGCAGTTCTATTTGGCTGGTGACTTTGGAATAGCCAAAGAGAACTGATCGATGTTGCAAACTTGTTTCCTGATATAACCCCAAGCCACGCGGATACACAGTTCTTAAAATACTTAACCGCTATGCTCGAAATAAATGTTAGAGCTGTCTTATTATTGACTATAACTATGTTACGCAGAATGTAATTTTACGGTCATTTAAAAAATTGCATCTCTATGAGTTATTTCCATTTTGAGATAAATGAACTGAAAGGAATTATTGTGCTATATTAGTCTTTTACGAAGAACATGGAATTAAAAACTCAAGCCACAATATAAATTGTAAAGAAAACATAAATAATAGATGTAAACATTATAATTTCACATATTTAATAGATAGAAAATACAAGCATCTTTGATGTATATAGATGACATTACATGTTTACATAGTAGAATGAAGTTATGTTCAATGAAAATTAAATTTTGTAAGAAAGTCGTCTTACATATCCGAGGTCAAAAAAGTTCTTTTTCAAAAATACTTCAGAACATAACAGTGGAAGTTGTTACTGTAAATGTTTTGTTATAGTATTAGTTTGTTATGCTTTTCAATTCTCATAAATTTATAAAGATTTTATATTAGTATCTTTTGTACTTAGCTATGAATGATCTTAACCTTCCTCTCTATACCCGTGTCTCTATTTTTAAGGCAGGTTAGTTTCAGGTACAAGAAAACCAATGATAGTAGGAATTGTATTGGAACTAAGTGATATTGTAGTGGCTCATTTAAAAGTTTTGACAACTATGTAAACTCTTAAAATAGCTGGTGACTGTAGGGGCCCATATATTACCGCGATGAAATGTATCTTAATGAAAACCATACTTGGAAATACATAAGGCAGGATATGTCTTAGGTCAGGTGGACTAAAGGTTCCTGTCTGCAAAGGATAATAATTTTTCTTGTGGGTTCGGCAAAAGATAATAGTGTAAGTGGGTTTTTCAGTCTAAGATATCATCTAGTATAGACTACCACGTTGAATTTAATGCTGACTCATTTAGGAAATGGTTTGAAAAATTGCTATGCCTTTTGGAAGAAAGCTCAATCATTCTTATAGGCAATGCTTCATAAAACTCAGTACTCACCGAGAAAATTCCAAATGTATCATAGAGAAAGGAAATTAAATGAAAATAAAGAAAATTCTTAGGTTTTGGCTTTGATATTGCCTCCTAAGAGTAAGTAAATAATATACAACTGTAAAGGTAAGAATAGTAAGTCCTTCATGCTCTTTAACACATTCACTGCGGATGACAAAATTACTGGTGACAGAAAATGCGGGAATCTTTTTTGTTTTTTACTTACCCCAAACGGAGTCAGAATAGCATAAAGGGTTGTCCAAGGTATCCCGGAAGCTTCATTGGCCAGAACGGGTGAAGTCATGTCCGTGCCGAGTCTGCCTGTCATCCGCACCGGGTGCTGGTCCCCGTGTTGTATGTGCTCGCAGCGCACTAGGTTTCGGCACAAACACTTGCGAATTACATCTATATAGTACATGAATGACACGTAGATAGTACATCAATTACACGTATTTGGGTGGGGAACGCCGCCTTCACCGTCCCTAGAACTGTTCGAACTTGACTCATTGTCTTCATCAGATGAAAAATTATTGTCAATAACATTATCGCCTTCCTCCATTATGAGTACATACACTTACACAGTCAACAGACACTATAATCCACTCACACAATACCGTAAAGCATACACAACAAACGAAAATGGTGAACCGGCGACGAATCGCACCAACTGACTCACCGAAACAGGCACACCTCGCTATCAGTGTTACAGCCTTCCCAGGCAACTGCTCAGCTCACACTGAGGCAATATGAAAGCAGCTGCCATATGCCGAGCTCGCTCGTCCACCACCCAGCACGCCATTTTCGCATGACGAGCATGCTCATCACCCGCAGTGGATGTGTTAACATATTTTGTTTTACAATCTTAATAATTATTCTGTAGAAAGTGTGATTATTTCATAATTAAAAAATGTGATTATATTATAATTTTGAATAATTTTTTACAATCAAGCAGTACATTTAGTGTGGCAGATTAGTTTAAAATACAATGTTTATAATATAAGCCTAAATACTCCCATCTCAAAACATTGTAGTATTGTATTGTATTGTAAACAAACAAGTACTTTACACTGAGTAACTGTTTCATGTTAATGAGGACGATTTATGTTTGTTGTGTTCAGTGGTTAGGTTAGTTTGTGATAACAATATTAAACTATAAAAGTAATCCATACATAATATTGCAAACTGTTACAGCATTAATGCTCTGATACATTTTAAAGATAGTTTTTTTTTTTTCAAACAAGAACTAATTGCTGCTTTTTATATATGTTAAACTAACAGATCAACCGCTGTCACATTTCTGTGGAAGCCAGACCACATTGGTTATTGGTATTAAAATAAGAATGAATTAAGAAAAGTAAACAAACTATAACAATCGAAAAAACTTTAGCCAGTGATATTCAGGCACACACTGTTTTTGAGATTGAGAATAAAGGGATAGGAGTTAAAAAGAAGAACAACACCTGCATATTCCTTCCATCTCTGCAGTTTCAGTTTTTGTAAAATATAATGATAAAACCTGTCTGATTACTCAAATATTGTGTTATTCTTTAAAATTATCACTGTAAGAAATGTGCTTTAAACTAATAATTTAGTGGGAGTATTTCTACATGTTCATTTCTGCTTCTTTTGTACATTTAAATAATGGAATTGAACTAAAACTTATACATATTAGTAAAACTAAACTTGGAATAACAAATTTAATTTACTAACCTTTTTTATGAGACTAGTTTTTTATGAAATTACCTAAATTTTAAAAGTATATTTAAAAATAAATATGTTTATATATCAGATATTGTGTGTTTATAATGAAGTTTTTTATGGAACTTCAAAGTTGTCAAATCTCGTACTAAGTCTAATCAAACTCATTTGTCATGTAAAAATGTTCATCCTATTTACATAATCGTCAATAACTAGGCTATTAAAATATTTTAAAACAAATTTGTTAAAATCCTGTACGGTAACTTTTATGTGCTTAAAAATTGGGAAATCCTTGCTTCTCCAAAAACTTAAGTGAACACAGATACTATAACATTTAACATTTTCCTTAGGTTCTTTGTTATAATTTGTGTTTTTATATTCTTATTTTTATATCAATGTTTCAGTTGAAAGCACTGGGTTTTCCTGAGCATCTTGTGATTCAGGCATACTTTGCCTGTGAAAAGAATGAAAACCTCGCTGCAAACTTCCTTCTCTCCCAAAACATGGATGACTGAACTGATAACCGAGCTGATAACTTGTATAAAGAAGACAACTTCCCTCACGCCTTAACCTGCACAGTTTCTCCTCTTGTAAATGATTCATTTTAATATTAACTGTGGGCCCGTTTAAAAAAAGTATAATGTTTAAAAATTATGTTTGAGGTTTAGCTAGTCTTGGTAAAACATTTTGATCTAATGTTCATATCTGCAGTCCGGTCACGTCCCATTTCATAAAGATGCTATTTTGTTATAAAGTTGTGCAGAATGGATAATAAATTATTGTTGCAAACGTTTTTGTTTTATCATAATAGAAGTTTTATTAGTTTTTTTTTTTAATATTCTCTCTTGTATAGCCTGTTTATAAAGTATCTTAAAAATACTTTAAAGTTCATTTACACTAACATGCATTGTTTTTGAAGTTTGAATCCATTTTTAACAAGTATATTCTAGGACAAAAGTAAGTGATCACAGGTTTTTGAAGAAAATATGTCTTTTAAAAGAAGGACACGTACCGTTGATCTATAGGCTTTTGTAATATTGTTTTGGTTTCATATTAAATTAATTGTAAGTAAAATGTGTAGTTATGATCGTACAAAAGGTGTTTGTTACCTTTTCCATAACACTGTACAAAATATGTCTAATCATCCACAGTTCTACTGTCTACTAATTCTGGATATTGTGATTCCAAATTTTTTATGTAGGTACTAAACACATACTAAAATGGGAACTTAATAAAACATATTCAAAGAATAAAGATAGGAAATTTTGCTTACAATTGATTTAAAAAAAGTGCAATTAATAGTTATTAAACTTTTCTTTTTTAGGGTTTCAGAGTTTTAGTGATTTTGAAAGTTTCGAAAAATACTTTATATTACATTTCTCTTGTATACTTCAAATTTTCAGATAATATATTAAAATGCTAGCAGCTACCATTTCTAAAAATTATATCTACCAAATAAAACTGTTCACAAAGTAAATTGATGTACGATTGTATTGTAGTCTTTTAAAAAATATATAAATATTGATTTTTTGCAGACATTGTTTAGTATCGTAATTGTTTCTTAAGTTCAGAATACCACTTAGCCTTATTTACATTTTAAAAAAACCAAAGTGAATTACCAAAATATAAAGCTTTTTGGAGCTGTAGTTGTGGATCGTAAGTTCCAGAATAGCACACTTTCTCAAAAACAAAGATATGAATGCAACGGGACCTATTACAGGCTCTTGGTTGCTAGAATGCTGTGGAGCACGTCAAAGGCTCAGTGTTACGGTAGAAGCCTACAGGTCCTTGGGAATTTAATTTAACCTATTATAGTGTTGTGTTTCTGGCTGAAACATAACCAAATGTCACTTGAACATGTGTTTCATATTATCTCTATGCAGACAAACGATAAAAGTTGTTGAACAGAAGCTACTTTCAGCTGAGTTATAACTGCTCAGTTATTAGCCGTTTGATTTACGTGCTTTATGAATTGTGTTTGTTTATTCAGCATCTTACTATTTAAATTTTTTAGCTGTTATTAAAAGTTGATGAAAATTGTATGACAAATTGTTTTAAGACAAGAGGACATTACCAATTACAAGTGAATCAGAACAAGATTGTGCAATCTAAGAAACACCCACCTGTCAGTGTTGTGTGCAAACAATTGATCCTGAAATTGCTTATTTGTTTACTGTAACATGATGTCAGTTAGTTTATCCTTTACAAAACAACTGACATTACTTTGTAACTTCAGTATAAATCATAATGTCTTCTTCATATGCAGAACACAAATCACAATAAATACCAGTGATTACAGTTTTTTTCCAAAAGAAATCAATGACACCATTTATTTCACAGCTGGCTAAAAAGATTATTCAACAGCCATTTTCAACATTAGAAAGTGCTTAGAACAGTGTATGACCTTCACTGTGGCAGTCCAGGCCACACAGATCATCCTGTTATGCCACTCACTGATTAGTACTATTGCTTGGCAGACCAAGAGCTGATTAACTTGAAATAGACAGATATATTGCATATAATACTGCCACAATTATCTTGTGAATGAATTTGTAACCAAGCAGCTAGTCCTGAGTAGGCAAAGTAGAAACATCGGAAGAAGTCACAATTACTAAATATCTTGGCATCAAACTCTCATGGACAGTACACAACTCTCTTTGCAATTAAGTACAGGCCTATTTGTAGTAAGATGTAAGTGACAGTATATTGTGTGTTTTTTGTAGTCACACTTTCAACGCACTACAGCCGGAAATATGCAATGCTTCCTTGTTCTACAAAAACAGGCAATTAGGATTCTATGTAATATACAATCCAGAGAAACTCGTTAAAGAGCCTTTCAATAATCAAAAGATTCTCACAGTCGGCAACTTGTACATCCTGGAGATAAGAACCCATGTCCACATAAAGGAACTGTAAATACAGTAGCTAGAAGTGGATCGCAAATTCACCATTACAAAACCAGGCATGCAAGCAACTACTGTCTTTTAATGTCAAAGACAAAAAGTACCAGGATGTGAAATGCCTTGCCAAATGTACTGAAGGATAGCAACAAGGAGCTCCTTACCTGAGACCTGAAAAACTAGCTATAAGATGGCCCCTTTAAGATTGAGATACCACAAATGAATTCCTTGGCTACAAATTGTAGAATTTGACTCCTTAACAATTCATTATTGCTGTGACACTATACTTACCTTGATGATAATGTAATAAAGATATCTTTTACTTTGGAAATGATCATATGGCATGATTTGTTAATACGTTGTTAAACCTTTAATTGATATGACAACCCCAATAAATTGTTATCTGTATGTTCCTAATAAATTAACCCTTTAAGTGCCAACTGATTTTGAAGGGGTGGTGCTGTCAGTGACAAGTATTTATGACAGGACAACTCTCTTAGCGCCAAGCTCTCTTTTGGTGTTGGTGTTTCCACCAAATTATGAACGTTTTCAAAAATGATCGTAATGAGATGATTTTCGTTTTATTATGTAGGGGAAGTAGACTATTGCTTGTAATACTTATTTGAATGATAAAACCTGTAACAATTTTTCAGTTTAAATTAAGTTAAAATTTTATACTTGTATGCACAGATTTTATTATTCTATTTATGTAAATAAAAACAAGTATTACTTACCAAGTTTCAAAAAGTAAGTACCTATTTGAGTTTTGATTTCTCAAATATATTACGAAAAATGTTGAAAATCTGCACTCGCATATAAGTTGTCTTTCATATTATTGTTAATAGCTTTTACCAGATGTATAAAATAACATCAAGATAGATAATCTATTTTTGTTTATATGAGTAAGTATATTGCCATATGTTAACATTAATAATAAGAGTAAGTAAATATTCGTATTGTCAATGTAGTTGGCCCACGACACTTCTCGGAAATCTCATCAGCTTCAGCACTCAAAGGGTTAAACTATCAAAAAGAGGTATTGTAATAAAGAATAATGTTGTTGGTGAATTTTATTATGCATAAAAGTTAATCTGTAGTTGATGCTGCCCATCTTGTTGATATGTTAAATCAGTATTTCAACCTTGATTCAAATTAAAATAAAAGTACAGGGTGCAGCAGAATGAACTCTCCTATTTTAGAAGGCAATAAAAACAAAATCTCATAAGATACAGAAAAATACATTTGAATAAAATGAAGTATACAAAACGCCATTTACATTTAAATCTGTACATATTAATTTAGCTGTTGAGTACAGGTTTTAAACAATACATTACTTAGACGGCGACCTTCATTGTTGATGCATTCATTAAGTCTGGGAAGATGACCGTTACTTGGCAAGTCAACTCTGGTGGAATGTCAGCAACCTTGTTTGTTATTGCTTCCTTTAGAGCATCTACAGTTCTGGAGTTATTCTGACACACCTAAAATTTGAGGTATCTCCATAGGAAGAAATTGCAAGGTGTTAAGTCGGGTCAGCGTGGAGCCACCCGAAATCATTTTGTATGGATAAAATGTGTTCAAGAATCGTCTCTGAGGATTTCAAGAGATCTTGCTGAAGCCAAACATTTTAGGCTCCGTATTCATTAAAAGTATTGTCCGCCCTTGGCTGAATAAAGTATTCCAATATCGCACAATAACGATCCCTGTTAACCGTAACTATTACACCGTCTTCTGTAAAAAAGGCACAGCACACTACCCGATAAACTGCACACCAATTAGTTACTTTGTGGCAATGAAGAGGAGGTTAGTGAAGTTCTCGGGGGTTGTGTTCATGCCAGTATCTATAATTTTGTTTATTTAACTGCACCTGACAGATGAAAATGGGCTTCATACAAATAAACAACATGGATAACATCTATGCAGCGCACATTTGTAAGAATGTCTTCACACAATCTTGTTCGGGTTTCAAAGCTGTCACTCAATTCTTGACTCATCACAATCTTATATGGATGCATCTTGATCGAGAATTCTGTGAATGCTGCGATCCGATAAGTGTAGTAGAGCTGACGCGTGTTTTCGCACTGAGTGCCATGGTGACTGCAGAATTGATTCTCATACGAAAGCGACAATTTCAGGTCCTGTTGCAGTTTGAGGACGGTCAGGAGATTTTCTTTTTAACACAGAACTTGTTTCTAACAAATTTTGAGTCCACGTATTCCACGTGTAAATTGGTTTTTATCAGGAACAGGATCATTCAGCACAAGCACAAAGTGGATGCGAAATGATCGCTGCGTAGCTATTGGCGAATTGCCACTTTTAATGAACTCCTCGACCACAAATGCATGGTGTACACCCGACCAAGCCATGGCTGGCACTGATAATGGTAAGTACACAGTAGAGGAATAACAATACCCCACCACTCTACACCATTAAGGCTTGTAGCAGTGTTGCTTTAAAATCGGGGAGTTCTTTCTGCCACACTCTGTATTAAACAAACGTTATACCTCAAATGAAAGCTTAATTTTTAGCTATAATATATTATCATATGTATTGGCTGTTTGTTTTTCTGAAGAATAATTTCCTTTTTATGTTTTTTTTTTTTTAGCAAATTTATAGATTATCCAACTTTATTTCATAAATGTTGTTAGAACTAATCAAATTTATTACCCATCAAATAAAACATACATCTGTAATACTTGTATCATAACAAATGTTCAGGTGATATGTAAAACTCTATTTTTAATGGCCAATAAAAAGTCTTCCGTGTTTTGTCAATTTTGTAATTTTTTTACAAGTTTTAGTATAGCATTATTGTAACTCTGGAAAAGTCAACCGACACATTTAATGTCGATTGCGTAACTTCAAAATTGTAATCAACACTTTCAGTGTTGATTTGTATTTTACCGGGAAAAGCGTTTTAAATTATACATAAATTGAAGCCTATATATTGTTTTTAATATTTTGTGATGTTTATTTTTTTCTTGTATTCTGTTTTTAGTTGACAATCTGTGTGGCTTTTTTTCCCTGATGTGATTTTGTTGTTAACCTCTGTAATATAAGGTAATTTTATTGGTAATGAAGCGGAAATTGTTAGTAAACAAATATTTTTTTCTATTTTCGGAAGTTTTTTAATTGGAATTGAGCCAAGTTTTATCGTACACTGTTGATTATATTTCTTCAGAATGATTGATCCTTGTATATCAAGTAATATTCATAAAATTCTAATAGAATCTAACATAACTAACTTTGTTGAGTCTGAATTAGAAGTGTTATATCCTGTTCTGTATTTTGTTCATTTGGAAGTAAAACACTGACATTTACACTGTTCTATATCAGCTAGCTTCATAAAAAAGGTAGAGAAACACATTAATTTTCATGAGTCAATTTTATTATGGTTGTTTCATTGTGTTCTTTAGCAACTAAAATGAGTAAAAATATGCAACTTTGCTCTTTTTTCTGTAAACATAAAAATTATTGTTATTTCTGAACTATATTTTTGTGTTCATAACTAAATTTCCTACAATTTGGCATTTCAGACTTTTTAAATATTTTATTATAATGCAGCAACATATTTTTCACATGTCAATACAATATAATATGTGGAAAAACATTTTGTAAATTTTACTAGCTTTATTTTCTGATTCTAAACAAGAAAAGTTATATATAGCACTTTATACTTAACATACACTGAAATAAAATTTGTTATGACATTTACAAAAGGCCCTGAAAAACCTATAGAAATCAGTGCAAACTTTAGAATTTGCTGTTAGATACTTCCAGGATTAATAGTTTTACTAAATTTTTTACATACTTATTTGCCATAACTTGCCTATCTTGATCTATGATAAAAAAAGTATTTAGTAGAACTTGATATCTCTTAAGTTCCAGTTTTGCAACAAAATATTATAACAATAACTATGCTATTTTTACTTTCTGCTATACAATTGTAGGTTCTTTCACAACTTGACCAAATTCTTAATTACATGTTGTAAAACCCGTATTTGTAAGTAAAAACTATATATCTTAAAGTGTTTTTAAAAGAAGCATTAAAAGTCAGTAAAAATAGGCCTGTCAGCCCAGAAAAAAGTGGCCAGATCTAAAATTAAAAATATAGTATTTCTTGTGTACAGTTGGTTTAACTGTACAACTCAAATGGTCTCTAGATAGTGTATTGGCATACAATCTGCTAGTATAAATTGGAACTTTTGCCAAATTGTACATTATAAATCAAGCTGTGATTATGAATGAGCCCAGGACCGATCTACAATATGAGTACATTCAAGAATAACTATGGGAGTCTAGACCAGAGGTCTTCAACCTTTTTAATCTTTAGAGGATAGGCGGGCCAGCAATATTTCAGTGCAGAAAATCTAGCCTCTCCCTCCCACCATGCACCGAGAAAGTTTTTTCTAATGAAGAGCTTAGTGATGGTTTTGGAGATTTTCTTGCTTAGTTTTTTTGAATTGCTATATTTCCTTATGTGGGGCGAGTTATAAGTATGAATATACTCTGTTTAGTTTTTAATGGATAAAGATGGAGGGATGGAACTCGGGACACCTTTTTAGGAAAAATAGAAGTGAACTTTTTAGTAACTGTTATAACTTTGCCCATTTCCTCAATGGGGCGGCTCAATAGTTTTAAATTTAAAGACCCGTTAAGT
Source organism: Homalodisca vitripennis (assembly GCF_021130785.1). Taxonomy (NCBI): domain Eukaryota; kingdom Metazoa; phylum Arthropoda; class Insecta; order Hemiptera; family Cicadellidae; genus Homalodisca; species Homalodisca vitripennis. Next base: position 66,238,310 of record NC_060207.1, read on the forward strand.
GACATCTCATTTGTAAGGTCTTTATAAAAGAAGAACAGTGGAAACTAGAGCTTTCTATCTCAACCCAGTATAAAATGCCAGCTCATTGAAATTAATTACGTTAAAAGCATGGATGGCCTGCTCTACTTTCAATGGACAAAGATAGAAAAATATAATTCAGGCACCCCTCTAGGAAACAAAAGCAAACCATTTCCCCAAAATAGGCTTTTTGTGGAGCAGTTTAAAATTTTTAAATGTAAAGTTACATTAGCATTAGTAATTACATTGAACAATAAACGGCTAAAACTTACTAATCTGTGTTTTTATATCAGATGTTAAACTGCTGTCCAAGGTTCAAGCCTGTTGTAGAAACATGAAACGGCACATTGTATGGATTCACACAGAATGTTTAGAATTTCCGCTACTATTCTGTCCCTAAGGTCATTAATGCAGAGTAGTTTCGTTTTATAGACGTTGTTTTTAATGTAACCCCACAAAAAGTAGTCAAATGGAGAGATATCTTGTGATCTTGGTGGCCGCTCGATACTTCCTCTTCTGCCTATCCAGCGATTTGGAAAAATATTTTTGAAATACTCGTGGACATGCAGGCCATAGTGTGGAGGTGCTTCATCCTGCTGGAACCAAACTTTATTTCCATAACCTCAACATAAGGTTTCCAGCAATAAAAAATTGCCCAACAAACTGATCCCTCACAATGACTAGCCAAACGTTTAAATTTTCAGGATGCTGGGTATGTTGCTCTCTCATCCAATGAGAGTTAACATCAGCCCAATAACGAGCATTGTGTCTGTTAACGTTACTGTTTAACATGAAAGTTGCTTTATCTGAGAAAGCAATGTTATATCTAATTGTGTTATTATCAATATTCCACGTCATTATTTAACAAAATGCTACTCGACGATCAAAATCGTCCTCTCTTAGCTGATGAACTAAACGAATTTTGTACGCTTATAACCACTGTCATGAAAAACGTTTAAAACTGATTTTTTAGATATACGTAATATTTGAGAAAAATTTCTTGTTGAGGCATGAGGATCTTTTACAACAGACTGTAAAAGTAAAAAACTATACAAGTGACAATACTTTGTTTGTAGCAGATTTTGGTTATTGAGGTTTGGGGCGGTCTTTAACACTGCCTGTTTCCTGGAAATGGATTGATTTTTGAACTCCTGATTTAGATACAGGGTTTTGATTGGGATAAGTGTCATCATTAAATAAATTCCTTACTTCGTCATAAGATCTCACCCGGTACCCCTAGCCTCGCATCATCAGGATTATAATAAGCTATTGTTCACTTAAATACTCCATTTCAAAGTAAAGTATCACAAAAACATGCCTTAACTTTGTTAATTCCAATTAGAAACTGTAATTGATACTGGACTTCCTCAAAGCTGATAAGATAAGTGAGGCCTGCCCTGCAACAGGTAATAACTGTAAACCAGATTTGAGTTTGTAAAGAAAGTGGTTGTCTATTGAAATTATTTATCTTCTGAATGTGGGGATGTTCATAATTTGCCTCATTTAATTTTTAATTCATTTCAATGAGCTGTCATTTTGTACTGGGTTGAGAGAATGCACTAGTTTCCACTGTTCTTCTTTTATAAAGACCTTTCAAATGAGGTGTCACTTAGTTTCATCCCTACATCTTTATCCATCAAAAACTAAACAACGTGTATTTATACTTTTAATTCACACTATATATATATATATTTGTTGTTGGCTAACTAAGATTCTTTTTGTGGTTGACCAAGCTGAAAAAGCTGTGACCAAACATATAACTATATTTGCTAGAAAATAATACTTGTTCTGTAAAAGGATTTTCAAGTAGGCCTAATGAAAACACAGGATGATACAAAACCAAATTTTTAATTTCCTACAAAATGTACATTGAATTTTAAAGAAAAACTGACCAATACATGAGTTTGCAAAATATGTAAAGCTTAAAAAGAACCATTTATTTTTTAGTGAGAAGATTGCATTTGTTTGCCACTTAAAATTTCACCTTATTTAAGGTTAAACTTTGTAGTTATGATCATTTCCAATGTTTGTCTCACAAAGATGATCTGTATTTAGATTTAACCAACTTCATTTTTTTTAGTCTGCTTACACTTGTTAGATCCAAAAAGAGAAAACATCGAGCATGATTTTTTATGTTTTTAGTCTTTTTGTGGGAGAAAACTGTAAAATGTGAGTAGGTTACATTCTTTGTAGCATTGTTTATAACACTTTATATACTATAAATAAGATTTTTTATGAAATTTACAAAAGACTTTGTAAAACTTACAAAAATCAGTGCACACTAGAATTTCTGATGGACGCTTCCAGGGTTAATAGTTTTACAAAATTGTCTTGGTTGTTAGCTCGACCATTTCAAATTGTATTTCTGCGAGCTTTTTGTCAATGTCACACTAAAAGGGTTTTGAAATATCTGAATGTCTTCTGCTGCATGGTAAAAGTTTTCAAAGCGGTTTTCAAACCCTTGTCTTAGCTTAGACATAATTCCTAAAACGTAATGCTTGTGGAAGGTAGCAGTGCACTTAAGTTCTAACAAGATTAAAAGTGATTAAAGTTCTTAGATCCTAAATTCTTCTTGAAAAGTATGAGTTTTTCTAAAAAAATTTATAAACCAGTATAAGTTATAAACTGAAAAGCCAATTTCTGTACAGACACACTGTCAGAAAGTTCAGGTACAGGATGACGCTGTCCATTCATGAAAATGTCAATGACTTCATGAAGTTCGAAAAGCCGTTGAAATACTTTGCCTCTGCTCACAGTGGTAGAGAACATTTTGGTGTCCATTTCAACAGGAAAATTTTTGAACTGGTGGTGTTTGAGGGAACTTGATCGAATGGAGTTAACTGTATTTACAATTACATTCATTACTTCATCTACATCTATGTGTTTATCACACTGTGCTTGGTGATGGATAGTGCAGTGTTAAATCACAGGTTGAACACCACCAGCTGTTTTAACAGAATTTCAAATGTTTCCAACTACTCCAGTTTTTGTACCAGAAATATTTTTCCCGCTATCAGTGGTAACACCTCTCATGTGTTTGAAATCAAGCCCAAGATTAAAATGGTTTCACTTATTTGTGTGATAATTTTCTCTCCGGTCACACAACGCTCCATAGTGTGAACGTCAGTCAACTCTTCTGTGATTTTAAAATCACTGTTCACACCATGAACAAATAAATAAATTGAGCCAAGTCGGTGACATCAGTTGATTCATCAAAAGCGACTGAGATCCAATCAAAGTCCTTTCATGTGTCTTCCAGCTGATAAACAATGTTATTTTCAAGATCTTCCGTACGGCACGCTACTGTCTTATGGGCAAACTAATAGCATTAAACAGTGAATGTTTATCAGGGCAGATTTCTTCCACACTCACCAAGATGCAATCTTTCACCAATTGGCTGTCGGTAAAGGATTTACCAGCTTTAGCCAGAACATGGTTGACATTGAAACAGGATTTTACAGCAGCCTTGTTTTGTTGAGATTGCTTGGTAAAAATTTGTCTCTGCATGGAAAAGGAATTTTATCCTCTCACAGTTTGCCTGTTTAATTGGAATATTTGCTCTTGTGTTTTTTTTCATAACGTTTACGGACATTAAATTCTTTGAGAAGAGTGACAGTCTCATTGCAAATATAACATACTGCTTTATTATTATTATCGTATCATAAAATAATCATAGGTTCACTGTTTACTAAAAGCACAGCACTCAAAATCAATTTTCTTTTTTGTACAAGAAGCCATTGTTATGAACAATAAAAACCAAAAACAGACTGGTCACGATCATTATGCATTTCGTGAAACATCAACCTACATTTGCTCGTATTAGTTGTGATTGTAACTAATGCTGGAAAGCAACTGACAAGAAAATTGAATTTAGAAAGCAAAGTAATTATGAGTCGTGCGCCTAGGTGCTTTGACGCAACGTTATTTTGGTTCTGCCTCAGGTAGACAAGGGCTAAAGTACAACAGCACCGAGCTTTTTGCCCTTACACATACAATCAGTGCTGACCACTTACTATCGCTCAATGGTTAATCGTTACTTGTTAACAGCTAGTTTTACACTTATTAAGAAAAGAAGTGAGAAACAAGTACTGTACTCATATTTTTGGATAAAAATGTTTAAGAAGAAATATATTGTCAAATAAATATTATTTTCTCAGTATGCTAGTTTTCCATGAACTGGATAAAATCTGTTCATGGACCGTAGTTTGATGAATTAAACAGTAATTTTTACATAATAAGGAAGGAGTACGCTACTCCATATGTCGTGTTATAGCCTTCACTGAGGTTCAATGCAGAACCTCAGTCTATAGCTCATTACATTATTGACAGATAGAACATGAGACAATCATATAGCAGAGATATCTTTACTTCCCTCTGCAAACAAAAGAGAAATTATGTCAGCCTATTAAGTGATAGGCCTCAACGAGGCTAAGTCAAATTCCATGATTGAACATGCAACATCATACCTCTTTTTGGACAAAGACATAACTGAACCAAATGTAACCAACAAAAACAAATCACATGCTGAAAGCTGCAGAATCAGTGTTTAGTCATTGTCTAAAACAGCACAGAAATTGATACTGCATACTGAGAGTGACGTAAAGCTAGGTTAGGCTATTGACATTTAGTATTATTAGGTTTGAGCATTAAGCCAAGGCCAATACTTAAGTAAAGTACACTTTAATAGTTTAATAATATATTAACATATGTAAGAAATATTATTTAAAAGATACCCTCTGGCTAATTCAGTTGTCAGCCAGCCTAGTTACTGAGAATCTCTCACTAAATTCAAAACCCATCGTTGATTTGCTATTGACAAAAATTATTTTTTGTTGACTAGCCGCAGACCAGTTCATACCCTCTTGTGGGCCAGTTTGGAAGCTACTGCCTTAGACTACTTCATATGATGGTGGAAGTGTGTCCAACTTCTCTGCATCTCTCTCGAACTCATTGGTTATTTTACTATGATGGCAACTTCAATAAAAAAAGTAAAACAAAGTCATTTATTAGAATTATATAGCTAAAGATAATGAAGCATTAGGTGGCTTAATGTTAGCCAACAACTTAAACTGTACAGGTATCTGCTTTTTCAGGTCCCTGTATAACTTTATATTAAGAAATTTATATTCCTGGTAAATCAGAGTGCCAAGTAACAATTCAGATAATTTTTAAAATTATATTTACTGTTTCTGTATTTAGTTATGTTAGAATCCCATTTATTATAACCTAAGAACTTTTCTTCAAAAAAACCTCAAAGATAAAATCATACTTAATAAAATTTAGTTTTTTATATTTGATTTTACAGTTATGTAACAGTATTTATTTTAGTTTTATTATTATACGTAAGTTATATTATTCTGGATTAACAGAAATGTTTTACATTGATTTTTTTATGTATGGCTATTTCAGTTACCATTAAATTTGTATATAATACAGGTCCATCTTTATTCTTTGTAAAAGCTCAAACATTTCTTAAATTTTCATTTGATGTATTTAAACTGTCTAACATGTCAATTAAATACTAAAAAGTGCTATTGTCTCTACACTAACAGAATGTTTTGCTTTTCAGTATATAAAACACAAAATAGTAATAATTTCAAAAAATAACTAAACAATTTAAAATTAAAAGAATAAATGATTTTTTAACCCTTTGAGTACCAACAGCCAATTTAGTCTGCGCCCAAGTATTTCTAGAAAGTACAGAGACAATTATTTATCATTCTGTTACTAAATGTTGACATATGGTAATGTACTTACTCATATTTTATACATAATAAATCAAATAAAAATAGATTATCTATCTTGATCTGTTTTGTTACAGCTGGTAAAAGCTATTTGTCACATACAAGTGTCATCATACAGGTGCAGATTTTGCACTTTAAAAAATTCTGGTATTCATTTCTTTGTTTGAAGTTTGTTTTTGACAATGGAAGGATTGTCAAGGAAACAGGATTTTTCCGGACATTTGCCATTGTTTAGTGATACAAAAAATCAGTAACATATTTCAAGACCTGCAATCTGATCTCTTCTTCAGGTAAATAATTAACCTAACACATAATTACAAACTAGGTTAAAATAAACAAATCATACCAGAGCATTGTGACACATGTGTCATGAATCACAACAATTATTAAAACTGAACAACAGAATACAGGTCACAATAAGTCTGTATTTGCCGACCAACCACCTATGACATTATTTGAGGATTAAATTGGCACACCAACCAATCAGTCAAGATTAGGCCGCTTTGGTTGCCAATTCTGAAAAATGATCTAAAAAAAAAACCAAAAGTATCAAACAGATTAAATATTTGTAATAAACCAATGCGGAGTCACAGTATAGTTTTAATAAGTTCTTTTAGCATGAACCAATAATAAAAAAGGGTTCTCTCCTGTTCCCTTCCTTTATTGCCGTCATCTTGTTTCTATCGTGACGATCGCCTCTGGTCAGTCGTACGTAGTTGGTTGGCAAATGCAGACCTATTGACCTGTATTCTGTTGTTCAGTTTTAATAATTAGTGCTGTGTTTAGTTTTTTATTAAGTGCATGTCTTAGAGTTAGTGAAGTTGACACACAACATGGTGGTTGTGATTCCCGACACGTGTGTCACAACGCTCTGGCATGATTTGTTTATTTTAACCTAGTTTGTAATTATGTGTTTGGTTAGTTATTTACCTGAAGAAGAGATCAGATTGCAGATCTCGAAACATAGTGTTATTGATATTTTGTATCACTGAAAACAGCAATGTTCAGAAAAATCTTGTTTCTGGTATTCAGATCTGAACATTTTTGTAAGTTAATATATATCTGTACATATCTATACAAATTTTTATGCAGAACAATGAACCACTACAATTGCACAAAAATTTTGATCATAAAATTACTTTTTCTGTATTTCAAAATTTGATATTTTGGTATTGTTTTTATTTAAATATTTCAACAGATTGAATTAACATGCAAATCATTATTCTGCAATAATTAGCAAGTTATGATTTTTTTTGAAACTATACGATTCCCTTGTTTGTTGGTAGTACATTAGTGAAACTATAAAAATATTAAATATACATATTATACAGTAGTGAGCAGATAATGTTTATGGATCATCTTCAAAGGCTTAAATACCTCTAAGTATAAAGACCTATCTTACTTATGTGCTTTTCATTGGCATAATCTAAAATAGTATGTGGCCAAAAATTGTATGGATATAGAAACCTGTCACTACAGATTTTAATCGTTTATTTATATGGCGGCACTTTTAAAACGAGTTTCACAAAAATTAATGAAGGACACTATTGTGTTAATCAACAAGAAAATGTTTTTATACTATTGATAATGTAGTAACTACACTGAACCATGCCAGGAATGTCCTTATAATAATTTCTAAGTGTATATTTTCTGAAATTGTCTTAAGGTTGATGTGGCATAAGTTGATATTATAAAAAACATAATAATACTAATAAAACTTAATAAAATAATTGTTTTTAATCAAACTTGAAGTATCTGTCAAAACCATTTCTGTGCTTCGATTGCAGTTCTCTCATATGGCCAGAGTCACACCAATGCTGCTATGTAAATTTAATGGCAAAAGCTCTCAACCAATGTAAGTGAGGCAGCCAAATCATGCAGCAGGGTTTAGAGCAGAACCTTTAATTATACTTGTAACTAGTCTAATCAAAGACAGAACTGTTAATGCTATCAATGGGCAGTAAATGGAACTAAATGAGCAATTGGTACAGGCAGTACGTATGATTGGGCGGTTAATGGAGTTATGTGAGCGATTGGTACAAGCAGCACCTATCACTGATTGTTGGTGTGATAGCACCAATATTTGATACTATTTCAATAACATGCTAATTTTAGAGGATAAATGATAATGTACAAAATAATTTTACTCCTATAAACATCCTGTTCTATATTTAAATTTAGACTAATAATGAATTTGTTTGAATTAAATAATAATTTTGTAAAAGAGTAAGTAATAAACGTGCTGAAGGGGACACGGAGAGTTCCTAGCAGAAGTTATTAGATGAATCTCCATCAGAAATGAAATTGAACTTGAAAGGTCAGCTGAAATGGTAAAAATGTCGTTATAAAGGCCCATGAGTAAAATTGCCCTCTTAAAAGCAATACGCCAGGCGAATGTGATTTCAAAGTGCCCTAACTAAATACAAGAAACAAAAGAAAACTTCTGCAAAAATATAAATGGTCTACCAGAAGCTGCTATGATCTAAAAGACTCTCCAAACTATTTACATTAATCCTTTATGGCCTCTGATAAAGGTAGCTTAACCCAGAGGTGCTGTTAGACACCATTGACTTTCGCCTCGAGATAAGGATTCTTGTTGTTTGCTAAGACTGGGATCCATTTGGGAGGTCACTAGGTTTAGACCGCATTAAAGAAAAACAGTTTTCAGCAGAAAGGGTTAAATAGCCCGTCACTTAGTTAAAAGCCCTCTAAATTACGGGATTGGATTGTATTTTTCCTGCCCTATTATGTGAAGGTTAGATATTTTTTCTGATAGTCTAATAACTTTTTAGGTTTACCTATGCATTTGTTAAAAGTTATAGCTAAAAGGTACTGTTACCCCCCCTTTTATGAGCCTTGTTGATAAGACGATCTGTTGACTAAAGCAGAAGAATGATGTGTAAAACCTACAGTATTATGCTAATGACATGCAGACATAATCCTAGTGCACATGGTCAGATGGAAATAGAGATACTGTGGAATACCTCATTCAAAATGCCCTTGACTTTATAAACAACTAGTTTCATAGGAAGGTTATTTGGATCAAGCCATCTAAAAAATTAATCTTCACCAGAAAGGAGAGTTAGATTAACCTATTCTGGAAGATACTATAATAATGTATTTCAATGTGACCAAGTAAGAGTTATCTTACCCAGTAAGCTGACATGGAATCCTCACATAGAGAGTATTATATTTCAAGCAACAAAACCTCTTGGTGCTTGTAAAAAGGCTCTTTGGACACACACACACACACACATATTAAGTACAATAAAACTTCTGAGAGGCAGTAATCAAATTTCATAATGCTGAAATTATAACAGTACCTGAATCCATGTTAAAAAAATACTCCTTTGATGAACCATAGTGTTTCCAGAGAAAGTAGAGATAAATGGCCTAAATGTACGAAGGAGGCCTAAATGTTTTCCTTTATACAATGACATTATTCTATGCCAATTATTAATTTAAATGCACCTTGTCGTACAGTCCAGTATTAAAAACCATTTATGCGTTTGGGTATAAAGATACCATCATCAGAAGATACATGGGCGTCAGCTTCGTTAAAAATATTATTGTTAATGAACAAAAATCGGTAGGCATACCCAATTCGCATGTAGAATACTCTGATGATATTTTTATACCACGTTGATTTTTATCATTGAATTGTATGACAAGATTGGCCTATGATGTGTTTAAATATTAAAATTGAAGAAAAATAGTGGAAGGACATAGTTTTGAGATGTGTATAATAAAATAATCCTACCTATTTCAAACCGGAGGTTACTACCTGAACAACCCTACCTCATACAAAAGTATCTATACGCTTATTTTTACAAAGTATTTATATTATACCTGTCCCATTAATAGTTTATTAACGTGTTCAGAACCAAATCAGAGAATTTTTACCTGTATTTCCTAGTGTATTCATATTTCATAAAATAAGACTATTAATCTACATGTTTGTAATCTATTATCTGTCCGTTCTCTTTCATTACGATCATGGTTCCAGCAGTGATGATTAATCAAGTTTATTAGAGTTTTAATTATTTACTTTAATTAGGAATGTTTTGACTGCAGAACATTTTATACTTGAAATTAATAATTAGAAATGTTTTGCACTGCAGAACATTTTATACTTGAAATTAATAAGTTTATTAGGTTTTATGTGATATATGTATTAGCACAGTGTTTTCTAAATTACAAAATGTTATTTATATTATATAAATTTTCCTTGAGTTGGCTACGCTAGAGTGTTAAAATCTAACTTTCTTAGTGTATGCATAACTTGTGTCATTATTTTTTTTTTTCAATCTGAATTTGAGTATTAAAAGACCACAATAAAACAGATTTTGATTTTTTTAAAGTTTTTGGTGAATACCTTTAAAATTAACCCAATGTTAATAAAAATCATTTAATGTAACATTAGATTATAGATTTCCAGGTAATAGTAAGAATAAAATACTTATATCTTTCTGGATGAAATCTTTAATATGTATAAAAAATTATTTACACCAAAGGACCTTATGCATAAATACATTTATTTTTATACAATACTTCAACATGCAGCTAGCACAATATGAGTATGTACAGATAAACTTTATATACAGCTAACCTAAAATCAATTAAATGTCTGGGTATAAAAATTAAAATTAGGATAATATCATACAAATAAATTACAGCAATATTTTTACATGGTTTTGCACAACCATTAGTTATAAATAAAGAAATATGCATTACAAATTGATTAAAGAAATAAAAATTAAACATTATAAAAAGTACCATATCTATTCTCAGGGAAAAAACTGTTAAGTAAATGACCTCAATGAGATCTTTAGAACACTGAACTGAACAAAAAAAGTAAGAGTTATTTTCAACTTAAAATACAAATTAACAAAACTGTTTATTTGTTATAATTTATAAAAGGAACTCTGTGAGCCATCTGAGTGCGAAGATCAATGTCGTCTGGTCTGGATGGGAAGCTCATGCTGCGCTGTCGGGGATCTACAGGTCGGCTGGGCCCAGGGGTGTACACTTCATCGTCCTGACGGGGAGTAGGAGGTGGGAACTGCCTCATATCACTGTCCATGCGGTAGAACTGAGGGCGGTGGTCCTCATCGTAGCGTGGTGTGGCAGGTGGCATCAAAGGGGTGGCTAGGAGGGGTTGTCTTGCCCGAGGGTCCCGTACTGGCTCGTCTAACAACCGCTGACGGGGGTCCCTTGGTAGTCCAAGGTCATCGGCTAGTGAGGGCCGCACTGCTCTCCGCAACCGCGGGTCATTCACACCAGGCTGCAATAAGAAATCTCCATTAAACTTACTTATCACAAATACAAACTCTGCACATTTTTGTGATTTTAAGCTCAATCCACAGTTTTAATAATACAAACAATTGAATTCTTATAAATATTTTCTGGTTAAAACTTCTACTAAACTTGCAATTTTATTATTTAATGATGTTTGTAAATTGTTAATAAAATACTGTAAATCTCTTTTAATTAATTCTTTAAGGACCATTTGGAATAAATATAACATATTTCTGTTGCCTGTATTTCATATATTTCTGTATAACGTATTTCTGTTGTCTCTTACTTTGATTTCAAACTTTAAACATCTTAGAATCATCAGTGAAGAGGGACAATATATTTCCGGCAATGTATTCAGGACAATGTCGAGTTCGAATGTGGTTTGTTGTTGTGTTGAATTTTAGTACAGAATGTTCAGTGTAGTTATTTTTTATAAATGACTGTTCTAGTGTGAATAATTAATTGTTCATCTGAAATGTCAAGAACACTTGAGGTCCAGTGAAGTTGATCAGGTGTTAGATAAAGAATAGGAATTTTTTATGACAGTGGTCTAGACCCAACTTACAACCTCTCTACTGCCTCTACTTCTAGAAGAGATTTATTTGTTGGTAGGCCTACCATTAGGACTATTTTTTTGCTTTCTGATTCATCTGAAGATAGTGATTTAGGTGAGGTTAGTTCTAATAGACATCTTAGTTCAATTCAAAGATATATCTAAACTCAATCTAGGCCTAACATTGCTGCCAGACAGACAAGGCAATTTCTGAGTGAGAGCTCAGATACTGATGACGAGAATACCAATGTAAACCATTAACAGTTTAATTATGACAATAAGCCTAACTCTTGGAAAAAACTTATAGAAATTAAACTCATAATTTCATACACAGTTTAGCATTTTATGTAAAATTTGGTTCAAAACATTGTAACTTTGACCCTTAGACATCACAACAATTACTTTTATTTGTTTTTTATTGCAGCCTTTTTAAGATTATTAACCAGTGAAAACAATAATTATGCAGTCTAAACCTTCTTTAGTACACATGATGCTACAAGCAGATTTTGAATTTCAATTTTACTTCCAGAAATGAAAAATGCAATGGCAGTTATTTTGAACATTGTGTTTATCCTAAAACCTACCATATAAGCATACTGTTCAAACAATACTACACACCTTCTCAACAAGTTTCTGTAGATTAATTGACACAAAACACTAGTCTCAACTTCAGCAATATCTGCTAAACAAACACCACCACGATACAAAAATGTGGGTATTCTGTTAATAAGTATTGCATAAGCATTTTTCTACGAAGGTGCAAAATCACATCACAAGAAAACTGAAATAAAAGAAAAGGTCAACAATGGTAATTCAAAGTTATTATCAGCCTTTAACATGTATAGTAAAGACTATCGTGTATTTACAGACAATGTTTTTGGCAGCATACTGTTAGTTCATATAAAAAGCTTACTCTCCTGACAGGCAAGTTAAGATAGAACAGAAGGGGTTTGCCAGCTATAGTATTAGGAAAATCAGAGCTTGGACAAAAAGTTTATTAAAAAATAACAATACAGTCATTGTGGCGTACTGCCATGAAATGAGCCAAAAATACCCAGTTTTAATCATTTTTCTAAAAAAGAAGTAAAAATGTTGAAATTAGCAAATAGGACAAGGAAGAAAAAATACTGAAAATAAACATGTTATTATTAACAATTATAACCGCTATATAGGACGTATTTATTCATTTCGATATGATGTACAGTTATATCAATGAATGCAAAACGATAAAATACTGGAAAAAGTTACATTTAATATTTTGGTACAATGGTCCTAAATGTACAAATCCTATATAAAGACATCACTACTAATAATAACATGAAACCCATATCCAGATATCATTAAAATTATAGAAGGTTTAGAAAAAGAGCAGATTGTAACAGATCAGATCAATTGAAATTACATTTTTATATAGTTCACAGCAAATCGGTAGGTAGATGCTGCTGGTTATACAGTCAAATCAACTTAAACTACATAGTCTTGTTGACTAACGCCAAATCACATGTAAAAGTTAAAATAATTAATGAAGAAAAGATGTCATATATTAGAATGAATTATTCAATTATAACAATTAAGAAAGAAATGCATGTTCTATAAACAGTGTTAACAAAATATTAAATTCGAGCATAGTAGTTTGGGTCCAAGACTAAAAGTTACTACATCTGTTCCTGTCGACCCTGTTCTCCTTGCTATCTTGTTCTTTTTCATCCCTTGGCTTTCTTAGTGGAAGGAGCTGATGATATGCTACTGTGGTAATACAGAAACGATTTAATATAATTTGTATGTGGCAGTTTCACGACCTACATCAAATGGCTCAACCAACCTTGGGCAATTAAATAATCACGTATCCAAACTACATCATATGACGTCGCCAACATTGCCCAGTTTATTTTGCCTATACACCAAACTTCTACATATACGGCAACCAACCTTGGGCAATTGAATAACAGACATATCAGATCTTACCAGACGTCACCAACGTTTGGCTGATCAAATAACCTACACACCCCGACTTGAACTTCGACATATGGCGCAACACAGGAGACAACAAACTAATCAAAATTAACCTTCATATCTGGACTACTTCATGACGGGTTTACAATAAACTTGACTTGCCTCAAAAATTGTGTAGGAGATCAACAAGCATCAAGGGGCTTAGAAAGATTACCTGACAAAAGAGAAAAAACTTGTTGGACTTGTATAAAAAAAGATAAAAGTAGAAAGGAGAGCAGAACTGAATGTTCAAGTTGCAAGTAATGCTGCCACCAATCTCTTTTTGTTTGTGAAATATATGTGTAAAATCAACCAGGCTAAAGAATTATAGCCATTTTCAAAATATTGTATATAGCATCACTTTTATAAATACTTCTTTAGATCTGCTGGATCTTTTTCATAAAGGAAAGTTTAACTAGCCTGTAAGGTTTTGTCTGTTATGCCAAAGCTGAACAGTGCATTTTAGTAAGCGTTACAGAACAATTGAATTGTTATGTAAGAAATTCACAACAAATTCTTAGTTGTGGCGGTGGTTGTACAGCTATAAAGAATTACATGTACAATTAAAAAATAGCATTGTAGTTAATAGTTAATTTATTTTTACACACATTTTTTAACTTTTTCTTTTTCCTTTCATTAGAGAAAGCAAACTGTTTGTGTTATATAAAATGGCCTAAATCTATTTTTTATTAATGAACAATTTTATTATAAACATAAACCCAAAAACCAAATCTGTTCAGTAAATAATTTTGTAGACATGATTTTTCTCTCAGACACTTGAAAAATCACATTATTAATGTGCACAGTACTTGGAGCATGGACAGAAAAACAAAAATTTTCTTTGTTTATGTCCAATTTTGTTCTGATCCTAAAAGGCTTTTAATCAGGAATGCAATGTAAAACCGTTAGTTTCAATGCATTGATTGCATATGGAAAACAATCTCGTATAAAACATTAAGAGAACTATTGTTATTAATAGAAAACATAAACATATGTTATTAATAGGATGATTAAATTTTAAATAATTAATAATGTAACATATTTACTAACTGAGAATGCTTTAAACACAAAATATACTTAATTAACAACTAGATTTCTACATTTAACCTTTTGTGTTTAATGGGCAACTCAGTCCGACATTACTATCTCCGCCATTCTGGTCCAAGGCCGCACTCAGTCCGACATCTGTTGCAGCGTGAAAATCTTTATATTCATGACCAATAAAAGCCATTCGGACTCATATTTGTTCGATATAATGTCTCTGCAGATCTTGTGAAATCACCAGACACAAGTTATCTTTCTTTACAATGTCACTTTTACATTATTACAATGCGTAGTTGAAAACCTGCATAGTCTTTATTTTCAGCTGATCAAGACTTGTAGCCTCTGCTGCTGTTTGGTTAACATGTTTTGAATTCATTTGTTTAGGAATAGATACAGATGTATTATGATTAGTTAGGTGTCAATAAGAAACATGTTAAGTGAGTTTCAATTGAAATGGCGTAAATGAGCCGAGGCACGGTGATGCAATTGTTTTACATGATGAATTAAGAATATACTGTTTGATTTTGATAGTGACAACGATTATATTGATCCTGATTTTGCTATTTCTGACGAAAGTGTAGTGAGTGATCGTGATTTAGATAATAACGAGGCTGAACAATACCCTTCAAGACCAGATAGGGCTAGGCCCAGTCAAACCTGGACTCCTTCCTAACTTGCGTTTTATAAAGTATCATACTACAAAGAGGAACAAATGGACCCCAAAAGGTTAACATACTTGTGATCAATCTACAACATCACTAATCTCTTTAACTAACAGCTTCTAAGGACCAAGACTTGAGTTGTAGGAATTGTTGCTAATTTTTTAAACAAACAATGACATACCTTAGGCTGTATCTGGAGACTGTTGTAATCCGGCTTGATCACATCGGCTGGCTGAAGCTGCCAAGACATAGGTGTGTGTGAGGTGAGAGAGGCATCAATCTCATTGGCTGCGGAGTGCTGCACCGGCTTAAACGGTAGACTACGCAGGTCTACATCTGCACTGGTAGGTTGAGGTTTCACCGTACTGGTAGACTTTAGTCTCAAGTCTACGTCTGATGGGACCGGACTCTCTATCGATCCTCTGTGGCTTTCTATAGACCCTCCTTCTGCCCGCAGACGGGGATCCCTTACCCTGTATCAATAACATAGAACTCTGTAGTACAGTATGATTGATTTAGATTAAAAGAACCGTTCACAAACACAAAATTATAATGGGTCCATAGGAAAATTAATATTGGTCAACAAAGGAATGAAAATAAACAATTTTGAACTCAAAATATTTACAAATCTTATAAACAATTTACAGCATGCAGATTGATCAAATTACTATCAGTTCATTTTGGTTTTTATTTCAAAAACATGTAAATTGTACCCATATTTTCAACAATTTAAACAAATATATAATATTATCTTTGTTACATATAAATAGAAATTAGTAAGTTCTAAATAATTTAAGGACTTACTTTAATTATTAATGCTGCAATAATGAGAACCTATTAAACTTCATTCTCTATTACCAACTAATTTTCTTGGTTATAGTAGATGATTCTTATTTATATGTCATAGTTAGATATAAATAGCAAATATTAATTAATTGAAATAATGGAACACTTGTGTTTCGAAATGCTGATTAACCCCTCACTACCACTTATAAAGATATAACACTATATTACCTAAACTATACCCCTCAACTATACTGCTATAAAAGTCAGTTGGTGAAACAAGTAACAAGATGTTGCTAATATAAACAGGCCACCATGACAATCGATATTTCTCATTATATAGACTACCAAACAATAACAATCCAAAATGACGAACGGAATTACATTATAGGTATTTCATATTATGGTATAGTTTAGCTATGTGTTTATACCTAAAAAGTAATAATTTAATAATGAATTAAAAACTATATAAATGTATTTATTAAATGTAACAAACAAAGTGGTGTAAAACTTACTTCTTACAATTTTTAAGGACAAGCATGTCCAACAGCTTGTAACACAAATAACAAATTCAACCCCAATGTAGTCCCGGCCATTACTCAAATACCACACAAATCATTTTACATTGTTAATCAATTTTAAACAGTATTGTTATAATAAATTGAAAACCGCTAGCTTTAATTTATTGTAAATAACTATAATAAGAACGGTTTTGTATTCAATAGTTTAGGTATTTCTAATTGATAACTTGGATCCCTGATTCGATTGCCTTGGTGGCTGCTTTTATTTTACTTTCTTATATGGAGCAACAGTAAACAGTAAGTTGGATTTAAAGTAGAAAAACAAACAAAACTAGACTCAGTAGGTCCAAATCTTTTGACCTTTAGCATGGACCAGACAAAGTGAAAGGCCAGACGTCAGCATCACCAATTTGACACCACATTTATGGTGGCTCACACATACAGTGAATTCCAGTTGTGTATCCAACAGGCATGTCCAAAGTC
Organism: Homalodisca vitripennis; assembly: GCF_021130785.1. NCBI lineage: Eukaryota > Metazoa > Arthropoda > Insecta > Hemiptera > Cicadellidae > Homalodisca > Homalodisca vitripennis. The sequence continues at coordinate 66,255,408 of NC_060207.1, forward strand.
AACCGCAAAGGGTTAATTACAATATTTAGTCTTGTTAAAAAGACATTTTTTAATATGATACAAGCAAAATTAAATAAACCAATTCAGAGTTTTAATAGTAGTTACAAGTACTTTAAAAATCCAATCACTGAATATGTAGTGTAACTGTTTACATAACACTGTCCATTGTACAATAGAAACAGGGCAAACAATTTTAGATACAATACTGTTTTACAAACACAACTTAGTAAAATAAATTTTTGAATATACAGGAGCTGAAGTTACCTTGGTAGTTCAGGCTTGACAGGTTCACTCTTGGGAATTTCAACAGGATTTTCAGTCTTGATTGCTGTGGTTGTTACTGAGGTGGTTGTTGGTTGTTGTTCAACTTGGTTGGATGAGCTCATCTTTTTCAAGTTTGTCAGAGCCTCGAAAACTGTACTCAGGCTCAGATTGGTCAAGTCCAGGTTAGAGGGAATGAATGACTGCACACACAAACATTTCAAAATTTGTTATTTAATGTCAGTTTAATTTGAAACTTAAAAATAAGGTACTAATAATAATAATTCAGTGATTTTTAAATAAGTACAAGGTCATTTTAACAAGTTAAAACTAGTCTCTCTCTTATGTCAACTCAGAAAATAAACATTGTTTGTGACAAAAAATTATATCAGGTGGTTTGGGTTTTTTGCTATTGATGGTGATCTCTGTGCTGAAGTATACAATTTAACAGCTGGTGTAAAACTACAGATTTTAAGACAGATAAATATACCTAGGCTAAATAACAACAAATTTTACTAAGTAATATTGTAAAAATCAAACATCTAAAGAACCACAGACAATGTAGAGTTCACATTTAGTATAAAGGTAATTTATATCTGAATTGAGAAATTAAGTCCTTAAAAACTTGATATTTTGCTTCAAGAATGATTTTGAACAATTTAAAATGTAAATACGGGCATAATGGAAAACATTTAACCCTCCAAGTGATGACTAAACCATTTCAAAGTGCTAGGCCATTTTAGAGCATGACTTTTCTTTTTTTTAAACAACTTTTTATATACAAATATATGGTCAAATTGCATGTATTACATATGGTTTTTTTCACAAACATATGTTCTGTAAGATCAAGTAAAAATAAAAATGCTTATCTTTTATCATAACAAAATCTGGTCCTTCTAACCGGTTGTGTAGTTTTTTATATTTTTATTTTTCAAAATCCTTGACGTATAGTTTTTACAAAATGTAGTAGTCCTAATTCTAAAAAATATGCAAAATGTTCAAAATTTAATGCTGAATAAGAGAAATATCACTTCATAACCTTTTGCACAACATATCACAATACTAATTGGTAAAAAACAAAAAAAATGTTTTTTCGCCCAAATTTTACTAAAATGTTTACCACATCAAAAAGTGTCAGTAAGTAGTTGAATAGTGAGTATTGTCTCAAAATAAACACATATTTAGTTACTGATATGAGTAAAAGTAAGAACAATGACAGATAAAGTATTAAAAATACAGAAAAATGGCTTATATACATATTTACATTAGACTAAAAAAAAAATAATGAGTCACTCTCTGGTGGGGGTGCTGCTTTCATCGCTATCATTTCCACTCAAATCGTCATCAAAACAGCGCTTAATGGCACTTGAATTACTAAGTTCACTCATAGCACAAATAATTTACTCAATAAACAATAATATAAGTCACTTACAAATCAAAAGTACTAAGTAAAACAACAACGTCACGGTCACAGAGCATCGGCCGCGAGACGACCGTAACAAACAAACACGCATCGAAATCAGCTGACTATTATTCTTACTCTTCCTCGCAACCTTCTGAATTACATAGTTCTAATTACGTTATTAGATAGGGAATTTATTCCTACATGTAGCCTTATAAACCACGTCATTATTGAGCGAACTGTTCGTCTGTGATATGAAAAAAACGAACATATCGCACAGTGCGATAGTAGCACTTTGAGGGTTAAATATGTAAACATACAAATTCTGACATATTATCAGTTTTACTGATTGTATTGTATATTATCTAATAATAAATAACAGACTATGTTGCTGATAGAATACTTAAAGATATATGTAAGATATTTAAAAGACGTAAGACTGAAATAAACTAAATTTCGTTACAGAAACAGATTGCTCTACATCATACTCACTGTTGGGGCCGGTGTTTTGTTGACATCCATTGGCTTGGCTGCTGCAGACGCATTGGCCAGCAGGTTCAGCAGTGGCACCATCGTAGATGTAGATGTGGATGTGGCTGTGCTCGTAGTGCTAGCACTGCTAGACTGCGTCAGGTTTTGAAAGATGGAAGGTAGAGGAGCAGGGGAAGGGGAAGTCTCCTCATCACTTGAGTACCAGTTCTCGTCAATTTTACTCCCCTCTTCATCATCCTCATCATTTGCACTTGTCTAAAATATTGGATAATTTTAAATCTCTTCACAATGAATATTTTATATCAGCTTAATTTAGCTAACAGAAAAAAAAACAATTTACAAATGAGGGTCTCAAATTTAGAAATAAGGATGAGGAAGCATGTTTAGTCAGAGATTGGCTTCTTGTTATCATAATTGACCCAATAATGCAAATTTAATTGAATAAAAATTTGTCTAATATATTTTGTAGATTGCAGAAATCTAGTTCTCAAATGCTGAAATGCTGTTCAATGATTAAAACCGACAAAGAAACCCTGAAAGAAGCTATCATGGAACAAATTCTCTATCAAAAGAATTTTTATGTGGCCTATTCCAACACACTCTAGCATCACAATATGGCTCAAAATTTACAAATAAGTTTCCTAGTAACATTCCCTAAACACATCAATTCTAGTTTTCTAGTATTTACTTTGGCAGAACAACTACAAGAATCACTAGGCCAATACTCATTGCAGTGCATATATTTTAAGTAGAGTATATATTGTGAAATCTGAGCAAATGAGGTTGATTATCAAATTTTAGTGTTAGCCAAGCGTTTGAGTTTGTTAGCCAATATTGTATAACCTGAGCAGATATAATTCTAAGTTGTCCAGAGACTATGTTTAATTGAAGCTCTTAGTTTCTCTCGTAACTCAGCTTACATTTATTACCATATTAAAGGATCAAATAAGTAAAACCTCAACAAAAACAAGGCACTGTTCTTCATATATAAAGTATGTCCAAAAAGTAAGTTCCATTTTTATTTCTACACTTCAACGATGATGATTAGTTAAAAGAACATGTTACTACATGGTAGAAAACACAGGCAGCAACCTTTTATGAAAAAGGCATACAAAAACTTATGCCACGCTATGACATATGCCTATACAATTTCAGAAGTTATGTAGAAAAGTAGTTTAAGAGATGTAGATTTTTGTACAGTAAATATTTTTTTTTATCCGTACACTTTTTTTTTATATAACCAAATGGAACTTACTCTGTGGACATACCTCGTATGCCAGACATTTATACAATGTCAATCTATCAAAAGATTAATGTAAAGAGTTCAGAAATTATCCCACCTGGCTGTTGTCTGCCTCCCTCTGCTGCTGCTGTATTCTGAGGAACAACTCTCGCTGCTTCTTCGGCAGATGTTGAGGTATCAGACCGTTCTCCTCGTATGTGACCTTCTTATCTTGGTCTTCCACAGACTTATCTGTTGACACAGGTACATCACCGCAATTCCTCACGACATCTGTCAGGTGAAAAACATTTATATTTTTTAAAATGCAATTCAACTTTTTTATTTGCAACTGCCTGTGAAGAAATTTACAGTAAAATCATTAATTGACAATTAATTAAACTTTGAAAATTGTTTAATGAGTCAATGAATGAAGTTATGTGGTATGCAAATGTATGTCATTTGAGTTGTTAAATTACACCACCACTATCAGATTTCTGTAATCTACTCTCTGCCTTTCACAATTAACTACATATTATGTTATAAACTGTACATGAGTATACTAAAGTATTTATAACATAAACACCTACTCTTGCAGAAGTCTTATCTTTTTAAAGAAAGACCTAAATATATTGAAAAATAGTATTAACAATTATCATAATTTCTGTCACATGTAGTCTTAAACAACTCAAATAAAATAAAATGTTTTTATTCACTTTCTCTTGTTTCCATGCACAAACACATAGGTTAAAGAATAAAAAATGTATTATATACAAAAGAGTGACAACATAATACTGAGCAAAAGTATATACAACAATTAGATTATTGCTTGAAAATACAAATTTTAAAAATATATAATACACTATCTATGCAATATGATTCTTTTGATTGGAGCTGTATGTCGTGTGATTTTACAGGATTGTGAACATAACAAAATTTTAGGAACAAAAGCTTTTAAATTATAAAAATATTTAAAACTACTCTCTTTCTTTAATTTAGTATGCTAAGCACACCAATTGATGCTTTAAAAACCACCACGACGATTCTTACTAATGCATCACAATCGACTCTCTAGCGTTTTGGAAGTCATCACGACCCTGTTATAATAAAGTTTGCTGGTAAATTGTAGTATATCTGTATAATAATATAAGTCATTTGTATTTTATATTTAAACTTACCTTCTTGGCTAGGTGACATTATTTCAGAATTTTTACTGCTATCTTGATCCTCATTGTCAGTTTTTTCACTGACAACATCTTTGCTTCGTTCTCTTTTCTTTTCTTTTTCCCTTTCTCTCCTTTCTTTACGTTCCTTTCTGTGTTCTCTTGCTTTTTCTCTCTTCGCCTTTCTCTCTTTACTCCTCTCTGATTTCTCATGTTTCAACTTTTCATAGTCCCTGTCCTTATCCTTTTCCCGTTCTTTTTCCTTCTCCCGCTCTCTTTCTCTCTCTCGCCCAGGCGAATAGTTATCCCTGAAATTAAACAAGCTGTTACTTCTACTGCGACATTTATAAAATGTAAAATATCATGTTTCACTTTCAATAAACAAAAATTATTTTTCACTTTCCAGTTAAATAGATTTTAAAATACAAGTGTTAAATGTAAATTTTAAAAAATAATATGGACATACAGAATCATAACAGAGTATTTGTATCCCCATGTAAGCGGTATATTGAAGTATAGGAAGCATGAAGAGAGTGCAACATTCCATCTTAAAGTATTTCTGAGACTTTGAAATATTACAGGAAAAAAGCAATTCGGTATAAGAATACTAACTAATATGAAAAATTTTAATTGATAACCATGAAATATTGTTTGACTTCCTTTGCAGTATTTATATATCCAAAAATAAGTGTTTTATACAATTTTAAATCAAATTAATTAAACCCACAAGTGTTGTAAGCAAATGTCTAATTCTGTATCCAAGATTCAGATAAATGCTTACAACATATATACAGGCTGAGTCAGAAATATAGTAAAATATTTTAAGACATGATTGTAGAGCTAAAAATAAGAAAAAAATGTTATATAAAGGTAGGTCTGGAAACACTGCATTAGTGAGTAATGGCTGGCTAAAGATTTTGCTTTGTTTTCAGTTCACTTGGTGAAATTAAGTAATTCTGAAATGGTTTGTTCTCACTTTTTAACTCAAATAAGGTGGATTTATAAGGGAAATCACCTGAAAATTCAAATAAAACCACTCTAGAGGTTGTAGTGTGAACAGTTTTTGAGAAAAAGTATGAAATTTGCCAAAAATCTAATAACAAAAATTCCATCTTAAATGTTAGATGTCCAATAACTTTGTTAACCCTCCGGCTGGCGCGCATTTGAGCCTTGACTGGCACCCTGTTTTGAAGCTTCGGGCAGAGTTTTTAATTTTTTATCCTGTACAATTAATTATTGGAGAAAACACAAAAGTGTTATACATCAAATTACTCTGCAGAATATGTTGTACAATATAAACATAATTATAATTTGACTTGCCTAAATAATTGTGGATGTTTGATGGTCAGAACTCAAAACTTTTTTTTTTCAAAAAACACTTTTTTATATTAAGCCATTAAAAAAAACTCAAAATTAATTTTATTTAAAAATCTAAAATATGCATAATGTTCACTTACTTACGCACAAAAAGAAAATACATAGTTATAAACACTTTTATTTACAAATGAAATTACAATTGAAAAAAACAAGACTATATACAAGCACTAACAGTTGCCGAGTCGCGTCACGCGGAAGTAGTCGGGAGCTTTTAGCGGCCAGTAAAATAACAAATATTTATATATATATAAAAGTGAATACATTATTAAAAGGCTTGGGATCTTGTGATTAAAGTGATATAACTTTTATGCGATTCGAGCAGTAATTATCGGAATTATGACGTAATTAGTAGACGATGTTTAATGAGTCGTATATTACGACTCTGCCAGTTCACGGCGGGAAAAAATGAGTCGTAATTTACGACGTTGCCAGCCGGAGGGTTAAATGACCAATAAACAAATTGTTTTTCCTAATACAGACTGTAGAGAATTTAATTCTGAAAACAACCATAGTAAGCAAAGTTAACTAAATGTGTAAAAAAGTTATGAAATTGACTCCTCACGTCTTACACTACACAGCAAACTTTGTGTTAAGTATTTTATTAACCAGTTATTTTCATCCATTTTATTAGTGATTTTGTGTTGTGTGTTTCATTTATTAAAAATGGAAGGTAATATTCATGTGTATTCAAACTCTGAATTAGCAGACATGCATTTAATGTATGGTTTGGGACGCTGCAATAGTACTGCAGCAAGACATCTGTATCAAGAGAACTTTCCTAACTGCAGGTGTCCAAGCGCAAGATTTTTTGCCACTATTCATCAACGCCTATATGAAACAGGTGAACAAACAACAGCTGCTAAAAGGCTACAGAGTCTTCAAAGACTAGCTTGCTTAAGCATCACGGGAGCGATGAGCTCCTGCCCAACACTAGCAATAGAAGCGGTTCTGGGTTACACTCCTCTGGGGATGAGAACAGCCGCTATAAGTGCAATGAAGCTTCTAGGTACAATGGTAATAAATGCTACCTCCTTAGAAGGCCACATGAAAATATTGCAAAAATTTCCTGAGGCTGAAATGCTAACAAAAGTGTCAGACACAATGGTTAAGAAATACTCCTTTGACAAACCATATATGATCTCTATCGGAAGTAGGGAGAAATGGATTAAAAAGGAGGCCTACCCTACAAAAGGAGTCCTGAAGTTTTACACTGACGGTTCACGCCTTGACTCTAGGGCAGGATACGGAATACACGGACCTGGAGTTGACATGGCTGTGCCCCTAGGAAGACAATAGAGTCATGGCAATAGACTCATGTTCCAAAAGACTCATACAAATGAGGACAAAAGGATTATCATACCTAATACTTTCTGATAGTCAGGCTGCACTGAAGGCACTTGATACCTGTTCGTTTGATTCAAAAGCAGTCTGGGAATGCAGGAATGCTCTAGCAGAGCTGGCAATGAATAACAGAGTAACACTCGGTTGGGTACCGGGTCATGAAGGTATTCATGGAAATGAAAAAGCAGACATCCTCGCCAAAAAGGGAGCGGAATCCACAATGGTGGGGCCTGAGCCAGGTCGTGGGATAGCCTTCTCCAACATTAAAGCTATGGTCAAAGATTGGGAAAAGAGGACAAGACACAATAATTGGAGTAGAGCCTCAGGATTAAGACTATCTAAATTGTTTATCTCTACTTACGTTAAAGGGTGGACAGCTCTCCTAGACCAGAATAAGGAGGAGGATATAAGATTGATATTAGGAATGTTAACAGGACATGGCCCTCTAAGGAAGTACCTTATGAAGGTAGGCCTTAGTCAGAGTAACGAATGTCGACTCTGTGGAGAGGAGGAGGAGTCAGCGGAGCACATTTGGTTAGATTGTCCTGCCATCGTAGAGACTTGGAAAAGATACCTGGGAGCATATCTCCTCAGCCCCAAGGACATAGAGAACAGGAGCCCTTAAATCTGATTGGTTTTTGCAAAAGCCTTGGTCTGTGAGGGCACAAAATAAAAGTAAGGGAGGCGCAAAGGTCCTTTTAGGACTAAGCGCGGGGACAAACTGTCCTTTTCCCTCAGGAAGGAAAAAAAAAAATCTGAAACAAGTTCTTTGAAGTCTTCGGAGCATAGTAATGCAGGCATCGCCCGATCATGTAGGACTGTTGAATTAGAAGAGTTGGTTCTTAATGAAATGTTTGATTATCCTGAAAAGAGCGCTAGAGAATTGTCACTACAGTTCAATGTCAGCCAATCTAGTATTCGGAGAATACTACAGAAGTACCAGTTACACCCACACCACTTCCAGCATGTCCAAACTCTTTTGCTACAAGACTACGCCGCTCTCTGTGTTGCTTTTTGTCGATGGCTTCTGGGAAAATGTGCTGATCCAAACTTTTTAAATATAATTCTGTTTACCGATGAGGCTCACTTTACAAGATCAGCTATCATTAACTTCCATAACAATCACACTTGGGCAGACAGAAATCCTCATGCTATCAAACCTAATCGCCCACAACATCAGTTTTCAGTAAATGTTTCGGCTGGAATCTTAGCAGATCATTTAGTCATATTCGTGCTTCCTCCCAGGCATAATGCTGTGGTGTACTTGAACTTTTTTAGAGATGAGCTACCTAACCTGCTTGATTATGTACCTCTGCATTTGCGCCAAAACATGTGGTTTATGCATGATGGGGCACCTGCGCACTACTCTCTGGCTGTTCGTGGACACCTAAATGAGAGTTTCACAAATCAATGGATAGGCCGAGGTGGACCAGTTTCAATGCCAACAAGATCAACGGACTTAAATCCTTTGGACTTTCACCATTGGGGACATTTTAAAACATTAGTTTACTCTTCCCCAATAGATACCATTGAAGAACTTCGATTAAACATTTCTAATGGAATAGAAACCATTAAGCAGACACCTGGAGTTTTTGAACAGGTCCGAAACTCGATAAGAAGACGCCTGAACACGTGCATTTTGAACAACGGAGGTCATTTTGAGCATCATCTTTAATCTTCCGGTCAGACTTAGAGCGATTATAGATATGTTTATTGTATTTAAAAATAAAATTTTAAACTAAAAATATGTTTGTTCTTCACCAGCTGTTACAAATCAGATACTCATTCCTTATTATAAAACAGCAAAAGTTTGTTGTGTAGTGTAATATGTGAGGAGTCAATTTCATAACTTTTTTACACATTTAGTTAACTTTGCTTACTATGGTTGTTTTCAGAATTGAATTCACTACAATCTGTATTAGGAAAAACAATTTGTTTATTGGTCATTTAACAATGTTATTGGACATCTAATATTTAAGATGGTATTTTTGTTATTAGATTTTTGGCAAATTTCATCCTTTTTCTCAAAAACTGTTCACACTACAACCTCTAGAGTGGTTTTATTTGAATTTTCAGGTGATTTTCCTTATAAATCCACCTTATTTGAGTTAAAAAGTGAGAGCAAAATATTTCAGAATCACTTAATTTCACCAAGTGAACTGAAAACAAAGCAAAATCTTTAGCCAGCCATTACTCACTAATGGAGTGTTTCCGGACCTACCTTTATATAATATTTTTGTCTTATTTTTAGCTCTACAATTGTATAAATGGCAATAGCCTTATTTAATTTCAATAAACATTGAATCACAAAAAGTACTTGCTCCGCCGGGAGTCGAACCCGGATCTCTCACTTGCCAGGTGAATGTGCTACCATTACACCACAGAGTGCTTACTTTTTCCGATTCAATTATTTTATATTTGGCCGTATCTGTCACATATGCGTTTAAATAAGCAAACTAACATATGATCGGAAGACCAAATACATGTCAAACGACTTTGGTTATTTAAACGCATATGTGACAGATACGGCCAAATACAAAATAATTGAATCGGAAAAAGTAAGCGCTCTGTGGTGTAATGATAGCACATTCAACCGGCAAGTGAGAGATCCGGGTTCAACTCCCGGCGGAGCAAGTACTTTTTGTGATTCAATGTTTATTGAAATTATATATAAGAAATATATATATATATATATATATATATATATATATATATATATATATATATATATATATTCCTTGTTTTTCCTGTAAATCTGAAGGTCATATTGCGTTTGATATATGTGATTCTGACATCTTTTGTCTATTGGCTTTGTGCCAACTCGGCCTTAGCTATTGGGCCAGATAAGGGGTGAAAAGGAAGAAGAGACTGTTTCACTACTTCCGTCAATCCGTGTTCGGTGTCTGTGGCGTGAGGGATTAATAATAGTAGATTTTAACCTTTCCAGCGTTATTGACGCGGATCCGCGGAGGGCCACTACAAGCTCAAAACGTCATTGCTGTGGATCCGCGTTTTTGCATTCTTTATTTTCTTACTGCTATGTTAGTTGAATATTTTGCTGCTAGATGGTTCTAGTAGTCATGCGACATACAGACGGGTTGCCCCGCCTCGAATTCTGTTACAATGGGAGTGGCAGTTGCTTCTAATTGGCCAAACACTGTCTAGCGGGCGTGGCCCGCGCCTTTCACAAAGTCATTGACGGGATCTCCCGTCAAGTCATCTAGCCAGTTAGTTATGAGGAAGCGTCCGGTACACGCATATGTATTTTGGTTATCGCTAATTTTCTGTAGTGTCCTATTCTTTTTAAAGTAAATTATTCATATTATATACAGCAGTTTCCAGTATTTATTTAGTGTTTTTTACCATCATTCGTGTGAATGGCGAATCCAGACGATTCGGAATTTGAAGATTCGGTAATTTTGAGCAATTACTTGGTCAACCCCAAACTTTTTCATATTTTACTACGGTCATAAGGATGTTATCAGAAAGCAAGAAACATAATTAAAGCCCCGCAAGGCTGTCCTACAGGTTGCCGAGCGATAAGAAGGTTCAAAGTCCACGCGGTAAACAGTGGCTTGCGGGAGACGCGCGGAATGTCAGTTGTGACAGCCCGCCACCAAATAAACACTCTTTGTCTACTTTTGTATTTTTCTAATTTTATTGGTTTGTAATATAGTATATGTTTCTCTATAAAACTGTGTTTCATTCCCATACTTACTGAATAAATAAAAAAATATTGGTGACAACTACACTGCTATTCTACGATATTCTCAAAAGTTAAAAATTATCCTAGGAAATCCAAAAAGGGCTAAACAAATTTTATTCACCGTTAAATAACTCTATTTTGACATACAGAAACGAAAAAAAATTTAACTTTACACATTGGAAATTTAAAAATTTGTAACTTTATCAAAGATCAGGTATAATTTTTCATGACGCTTAAAGGATTAAAACTGAGCTAATTGTAATAGTAAGTAAAAATAGTAAAAGTTTTAAAAAACAAATCCACAATATATCCTTACCGGTCACGATCACTGGACCTTGTTGAATCCTGACTACGCTGAGTTGGTGATGGCATCGGTGTATGACTTCCATCTAAAAAATAAGAAAGAGAATACATAATTATTGGTTACTGTTGAAAAATTATTTAATAATACTCTTTCAGTGGTGCTAAAAAAAATTTATGCCAGTGGAATGGACACAATGCACACTGGATGGTGAGGGTTCACACGATCGCAAAGGCCATGAGAATTTTTATTCAAATATTCTCTTAATCACGATTCAATTCTTTCAATCAATTTAGTGTTAGAGTTCAGCAAATTTTTACTTGGTCTCTTACCAGCCAAATATACACTCAAAAGCAGCATATAAAAGACCATGAAAGTCAACAGCATATACCATGCTTACTCAACAACAGGTAATGAAGACAGGTAAAAAGATTTACAAATAATTTGTACAAGTTTGGGTAGTACATGTTTAAAGACAATTTAATTACCTAAAGTATTTCCTAAATTCACAATTCAAATTATGGTAAGAGCAAAAAAATTTACTTCTTTAGTTCGCCTGATTTTATTATATATTGGAAGCAATGAGAACAGAATATTCTAAAGGTGATTAACTTTTTTACACTTATTAGTTCACAATCAAGCCAAGGGCTATAAAAATTTTGCTGTAAGAAATTCGTATAGGATCTGAAATGTCATCAAAACTTGAATTTATTCCCAAAAATAGTTAAAAAATAGTACAACACAAGAGATAATAGTGTATATTACCGCAACACAACTTTCAGTTTACTAACTGCTCTTAAATAAATCTCATGGACCACTACAATCCAAATTTCTTTTTCATTAGGGTCTTGATTAACCTAACTCCTAAAACCAAATTTCAGAGTTAACAAAACTAATTCTAAGTAAGAAAAGAGAATTATATATTTCACTTAAATTCAATATTTACATTCATAAATAGAGACTCTATGACAAAATGGAGCATAAACCTTATCTCAATGTGTTTCCAATGTAGTATCATGGATCTATAAGCATATTCCAAGCTTGACATGTTTTTACTATCAAAAGAATGATTGTGTATTATTCCATATCAACCAAATTCTCGTTTAACCGAATTATCTCGGTTGCATCTAACTCTTTTAAACAAGACATCCAGTAATTTAGTTTCTTATTGTAAACTGAATTGACAGGATGTTCTAGGTTTTATTGTATATTTACTATTTTGGAATTCTAAATGGAAATACTTTTATCACATCAACAAACAGTAAAACAATTTTTTAATAATAACATATTATTGTCTTGAGTTAAATATTTATAGGAATCAAAAACACACACCTAATTTTTTTACTTTTCTTCAAATAAATTCTTTTATAACCTAAGTATAATATTGTTACCTGAATTCCTCATGTCATCAGATATTGGGAGTTTGATGTCGAAGAGTGATGGTATTTTCCTATCTCTGTCAATTCTGTTTCTCATAAACTCTCCCCTCATATCTCTCATGTCTCTCTGTTCACCTCTCATGTCTCTCTGTTCACCTCTCATATCCCGCAGATCTCTTATGTCTCTCTGGTCCCTCATGTCTCTCTGGTCCCTCATGTCTCTCTGGTCCCTCATGTCTCTCTGGTCCCTCATGTCTCTCTGATCTCTCATGTCTCTCTGATCTCTCATGTCTCTGGAATCCCCTCTCATGTCACCTCTCATATCCCTTGGATCTCCTCTCATGTCTCTCGGGTCACCCCTGTCCCTTTGGTCTCTTCTAGGAAATTCACCTAGGATGTCTTTTGGAGCAGTATCCAGATGCTGAAAAATATACATGAATTTATAAATACATCCATTTTCTTTCTTTACTATGACACATGACTTTTATTTATAGAATTATTTTTTTTTTAGGTATAAATTCAGAAAAACAATTTAGTACCTTGGCTAATATGTTGCGCAGTTGGTCAGTCAGCTGTCCATGGTTGAATTTGCATTTCTTGTTAGCATAGCATTTAAGTCCTGTGTGGAAGTATTTGCAGGGGAACTCACTGTGCATGTACAAGCACTTCTCCTTTTTAGCACAACAGTCTTTCATGTAAAACTTGCACAATTCCATCTTACGCGGCGGCAGAATCTCATGACCGTAAGGACAATCCGAACCCTGCAAACATTGATATTTTGATTGTAAAATACTTTCTTGTTACTTGTTACACTAATATATTTTTTTCTAGACACTTGTATAGTTTTAGATTTTAGTTTTGGAAACTCACCCTATGACATTTTCCTTGCAAAAAGAAAACACACATTTCAGTATCTTCTCTCTTCCTCTTGTTCCCTCCTCTCATGTTGCCTCCCCTTCCTCTTCCTCTGCCCCTCTGGCGCTGGTCCCCTCGCCGATTTATGCCCCCTCGCCCCCGGAATGGCCTATTTGTACGACGATTCACTTCTCTCTCCTCTTCCTCACCTGGAATAAGACAGAAATCTTTTCACATCTCCTGCGTCATTACATTTTCATGAGTAAGTTCTTACAACACTGAAATACTGACTTTTGTTGGGTAACATTAAACAAATTGGTATTACAATTTATTAATATTTGGTTTTATTTAGTACAAAATTCAGATTGTTAAAATATTTATGTTAAAATCAAGTTTTGTTAATGAAATTATATATTATTAGGCGCTATCACATAAAACTAAATAATAAATGGTAAAATTTACATAGTTTCTTACCTTCACGATCCCACTTCTCCATTTCTTCATCCTGCCTATGGGGTGATGCACCTCGTACGAACATCATCTCCTCCTCATCTTCACCTGGCTCTCCCTCTGGTCTCACTCTGCCGTTATCTCCCTCCCGCTCAAAATCATGGCCCCGTCGGGTCCTCTGTATAATACATTACAATCAGTTTCACATCAATAGCGTCTTCCGAGCACACACTGCTCAAAATCTTAAAAAATTATTAACTGGATTTTGAGAGTAAAACAAACACCTTAGGAGTGGGCTCCCACTAAATTATTTAAAATATATCAAATGATCTTTCTTTCGAACAATAATAAATAACTGTTTTCTTTGTGATTCAGCAACATTTTTCAAAAAGGAACTACTTTACTGTTAGGTAAATTCTGTTTAGACATATGCTGATATTTATAATATCCTATCTAATTTTGTAAGCGAGGATAAGCAATTTTTTAGTCTATTACTATTACAGTATTTCATAAAACGTTGATAATATTTTTGGCTTAATAGAAGCAGATATTTGTTTTGTATACAAGAAAATGTATTTATTGACTGAGCGTTAGTGAAGCCTATCACTCCAGGAACAGAGAAAATTTCATTTCTGTCTATCCACACTATATCTAAAAAAACAACCTGACTTTAAGAATTTAAATTGTACATGAAGATTCATTTCTTATGAGGAACACTGAGTTCAATGATAATACTTGTCACTCCCTGGGATTTGGCTGAGAGTTAGTGAACATTTTTACATTGTTCTTATGAGTAACCATGATGACAAGAAAATAGCACAATAAATATATTTGTAAACAAAGTACACCTATAACAGTTTTTAAATTTGTGACATTTTAACACATGTAGCCTAACCATCCTAACACATAAAACTTGATTTTATGGTGACTAAGTGTGTAGAATTTTATTATTTAAACACTGATATAAAAACCAATGTAATGAACAAATAATATAGACAAGATGATATCTTAAGATTTCTTTTATCTGTAGACTTTTAATTTTGCATAAAACATCATTTCTACATACACAAGAATGAGTTGTATGATGGTGAATGTCCAAACATGAAATTCAGCTGAGCATCATTTAATCTTATCAATAAATAAGTCTGATATAATTTATCTTTTGTTTGTAGGGGGATATACAAAGTTCTTTTCTATATGGTTGTTTATCGTTCCATCTGGCAATAATTATATGAGCTATAGGCTTGAAGTTTTTCTGTTGAACCTTAACTATGCCTGGTACACAACACATGGTGCATTATTCCTACCTTGCAATATTTAAGATTAATAATATACTTTATCCAATGTGGTGTGCAAAAGACCAAATTTGTAATAAATTTGTAAGAAATTGTGTTTTTCTCTATATTGCGGTAAAAAAAAAAAAAAACAGTATACCAGGAAAAGTGCATCATTCCCCTCTGCTTCCTTGCTGCATAGTCGTGGCAGATCGTATACAGAAGGTATACAGAATACGTAATCGTATACAGAATATAATAATTTGTATAATAAAATATTGTACAAGAATAAGAAAAGAAGGGAGAATGAGTTAAACTGTCCTGCTATATCAAAAAGTACAAAAAACTTTCTAGGGGCATATCTTCTCGGCCCCAGGGACATCAGAGAGTAGGAGCCCTCTAATGTGATTGGCTTCTGTGTCTCAGATTCTGAGGGCACAAAGTAAGGGAAGCGCAAAGGTCCTTTTAGGACTACATGTGGAGGTGACTCTTTCCCTTGATAATAAAAAAAAGGAAGAATGAGAGAGGATTGGCAAAAACACAAGATAAAAACTGGATATAGAACAGAAATATCATTAAAGACAAACAAACATGTGACATACCTCCCTAGATGACACAATATTTCACATAAATAAGGACAGAATGATCACATTCAGCTCTTTTGAGTTTCTACTATATACTTTAACGTACAATTAATAATTTGGCAAAAATTATAAAAAAATTAATGTAATAGTTTTATTTATGTGATACAATTTGTTTAATACAATATTAAAAATAATGTCAAAAATAAATGATGAAATATTGTGTAAACCTAAAGTTTTTCAATAAAAAAAATGTAGGAAGAAAGAGTTTTGGGTCTTTGTCAACCTTTTATAACTACAGAGTGATTGAAAAGTCACCGACTGTTAATTTAATACTAATTTATAATAACCAATTTAATTCTAAAAAACTGGCAATAAAACTACAGTTTTTTTCCTATTTAACATAATTTATATGTAATATCAATAACTAAATAAACACACTCATGAATTTAATTACAACATAACATATCATACTGTTACTTTGGGTTGCGACTAAATATTATAAGGGAACAAGTTTAGCTCCAGTACATCTTCCTCTTAGCAGCATCTGAAATTTGACACTATCACAGACTTGAACCCTGGAATTCAAAAATATTCAGAGACAAAGAAGCTCAAAACCAACTCTTTGCAACGTTTCACCATCAGGGACCCTAAAGTGTTATCTAGGTGAAGAGGTATTCTCATTGTCTCATCAGGTGCACAATTGAGTGTACTATGGTGTTTTAGACAAGATCCCAAAGCAAGGTGAAGCAACTAAGTTGTCTATACATAACGCAGCTATGATGGGAAAGGTTGATTCAACCAAATATTGAGTTTAGTTCTAGTTCACCTTTTTGTGATGTTGAAATGATGCAATGAGTTCGACTTTATTTATCTCTTCAAACAAACATGACTAGATTCCAGGTAACAAGTCTGTGACAGCATCAGTTTTCAGACACTGCATTAAGAGAAAGGTGAACCGGAGCTAAACTTACCATTAAATCAACCCTTCTCACCATGACTGCATTATGTATAGAAAATTCAGTGCTCCACCGTGCTTTGGGATTGTGTCTAAAACATCATAGTGCGCTCAACCTGATAAGAAATGAGAATATTTGTTCATTTAGATCATACTATATTTTGTAGTCTAGGTGTCTCTGATGTTGAAATGATGCAAAGGGTTTGTTTTGAGCTTCTTCCTTGCTAACTTTTTCTATCTCTTTAGATGGACATAACTCCAGATTCCAGGAGTCGTCTGTAACAGTATCAGAACCCAGTTGCTGTACAAAGAGGAAGGCGAACTGGAGCTAAAGTCAACATTCTCACTGAATCAACCCTTCCCACCACAGCTGCGTTCTAAGTAAATAACCCAAAAATGACAGTTGAGTTCGTTTACAAATCTAACAACATGGAATATGGCAGGAATGAGTTTAAAACGTTCCATGACCTCTTCTCTAACATCCTCTTCTTCTGTCCATTACATGTTTACAATCAACTCCATTTGATTGCCACAGTCTTAAAGATAAAGTTTTTGAACTAAGTGAAGTTTCTAACATCAAAAATTCCACCATTTTTATAGAAGATAGCGAACAGAATAAAATGTTTAATTGTTTTCTTTGTACTGCTTTTCAGATAGATGTTTAAGACTCCTTTCAATATGTCCTTAATACTTCTGATTTTTTTATTGGAAGAGAAGTTTTTGGTCTGACTGATCAAATGTCAATGTAATAACTTTTGATGAGAGTTTTTATACTGTATTTGGAACAAGATAAGCATTCCTACCATATTCTGTTCTCCACTATCGTTGAACTTGTACAACTGACTTTCAAACTTTGTATCTAGATGCAATTTGCACACTCCTCAATAATTAATTGTCCAGCCATTGTATAACCTCAATAAATCAACCAAAAAACATGGTTTAAGTTTTACTAAGTCCACCAAACCATCAACAATGTTTTAAGATGACCTCTCATCAGCTGTCTTTGTTATTTTGATCAAATATATAATTTCCAAGGAATAACAAAAACTAAATAGTAACTTTCCAATTACCCTGTATGTATTTGCTATCTACAAAAATAGTATATATATATATATATAGGTAATTGATATGTGTTGAAGATGGAAGTTAAATTAATGAAACTAGTTCTGCATCAAGTGTTTACAATTTGCCTTTTGGAAATAAATAAGTGCATTTCATTAAATTAAAACAGTAACTTACAAAACGTCTTGTACCATTGTATAAAAATGTAAGTATGAGGAACGAAATATTATAAATAATGATTAGTTTTACCTGATTAAATTGTGCAATTGATTGTAATATACATATATACCTTATTCGGGTCCCTCTTCCAACGGTTGTTTTCTTCATCATTGTCTTCAAAATGTTTTCTTTTACCCCTGAAAAATGGGACATTGTTCTCCCTTCTATCACTGTTTTCAAAATTCCTATGGTTTCTGTTGGGCCCCTCTGTGGCTTTCTTCTGCACAGCAGGTACTGCCACAGCTTCTGGTTGAACTGGCTTTGGTTTCTCTTGGATAGGTACAGAGGCTGGAGTTGGGGCAGACTTAACCTGCTGTGGATCCTCGTCTTCAAAGATCTCCCCATCCTCCAAATCTTCATCATTGAGGACTTCAGCACTGAAACATTAAAAAATTAATATCAGCTGTATTTCTACCAAGAAATTAAATGCTTGATTTATTTGGAAGGATTTACATAAAGTTTAAACTGATAATTTTGTTTCCTTTAAGCTATTGATGGTGTAGCCAATTTTATGAAGAGATGGGTATTCGGATGTTTGCATAATTCATTTATAAAAAACTACGTTACGTTACACAGATGTCACAAAATCTACTTCTTCTAATTGACCTGGAAGAACTATTGATTGATACAAATGGTTTATTTATAGAATACATTACATGACTAACCGCAAATGACCAACTGTAAGTGAAAGGGGCTTACTACCTATAGTTATTATTGCTCGAACAATTGCCAGTAGAGCCATGCAAACGGTGAGGTACCAACTTGAGTTATAGCGCAACTAAAGATTAAATGCTTTCAAAATGAATATATACATCCAATAAGAATTACTTAACAATTTTAAATTTTGACAAAGTAAATATATTACGTACACACTAATAATAAATTATTAAGTAACACCAATAGTAAATATATTAAGGTTACACCAAATAATTTGAGACATTGGCAAACTGTGCATCAAGATGGAATCATCAACCTCATCCGTCCGAGAGTCAGCTAGTGCTCAAAAGGGGTATGGCTACTACTTTACCTCTGTGTGGAAAGTTCAAAGCTATCACGTCAAAGTTTATCAAGAGAACATTTTTTGGCTATGATATTTTTTAAAAGAAATGCTGTGATTGCTATGGCTATGATTTATCATTTAAGAAATAGATGGAAAATCTCAAACTTGCTTTTGTTGATAAAGCACAATCATAAGCCATGTTTTTCTATGGTATTCTGGATTCTAGAGGGATAATACTTCGCTTGAAGTCAATGTATGTTCTGCTATACCTCATTCCACTTTTACTCAGGAAAACATAGATCGTGTGTACACACTGTAACTGAAGAGGACAGAAATTGCACTTACACTATGATCGAAGTTACAGTAAGGATTGAATCTGCAGCAATCAATGAATAATTATTTTAGTAGTCAGAAAACTTGTTTCTTGTTCGATGCCGATCTCAATCTGATAGACTAATAAAAGCTAAGAATGTCAAAATAAGCCTGAAACTCCCCAAATCATTAGTGCTGGTTGTCATCACTTCATTCCTTAAATTGTCACATATGATAAACCTTCATACCCTTTTATGTTTATTCCAATTCATAAGGATTGTCGTGCATTAGTGTTTCAAAATGAGTCAATTCTAACAATGGTAAGCAAAGTACGACATACTTTATAAAAACATTTTAACTGATCAAGACTATAGAGTTGCAAAGACAGAGAACTATTACGGTTAGTAATTCAAATTCATTATTTGCCGGAACAAAACATGTGCACAGCCAAAACCTTTAAAATATTAAATACTGTATTATATTACATCATTCATGGCATAAATTTAACTTTTCAAATACAATTATGTTTCCCTTCTTGGTACGCTCAACAGTGTTTTCCAGATATTTTGTAGGTTTTGAACATTATGGGTCTATAGCCACACCTCAGCAACATGTCATATCATACTCTTACACAAACTTTAAAGTCTCAAAGTAATAGAACTAAGATGCCTTGTTGACCTTATCTTGTTTGCTATGTAAGACTTTAGTTATTCTTAAGCAGCAACTGCGTGACCATCACTTTTCCTCTGAATTATAACATACATAATGAGTAATTTTAATCAATTCCAAAAAAAAAAAAAAAAAAAAAAAAAAAAAAATAGCTAGGTGCTTTCAACATATGGAAACTTTGACTTCAAAAGTTGATTGATACTGCAAGGATTTATTTTCAACAATCATTAAGTTTTTAAATCACAAAAATACTATTCTCATACTCAAAACTTTTGTAGGTATCTAATGTTTAAGCACAAACAAATATTTTGTAAGTTGGCACATCTCCAATAATCAAGCTACATTATTGATAATGCATGGCTATGAACAATAACAAAAAACTAAATACATTTTTAAAACTGGAATGTCCTCTCAATTTGAGGTGTAATTATATCCTAAACCATAGGGGCGTGGTTAATCTCACATTTTATGGTTTGACATATGAAAAAGAATGCTAATACCATTTTTCGAAAGTTCGTTTTTTGTATCTCTAAGATATAACAGAATACATGTATATAATCCTGTTATCCTAAAAATATATCCTATATCAGTAAAATTCTACAAAAGATAGGAATGCTATCTTTGTTGGATTTTATTTTTTCTGGATAAGGACAATACGTTTAAAATTATACTTTAAAAGTACACCATTGGCCATAAGAATCTATACAAAAAACTCAAAGAAACTTGAATTCCAACATAATAAAATAAAATAATTCCATTTTGTAATTCACTCTGCATAACACTTTGAAAAATAATTTTAATTTTTTTGTGTTAGCCAAATTTTGGAATGAAGTTAATAAAATGTCATTGTATAATTTAAGATATTGTACAAGTTCAATTAAATGAACAATATTCCCCTTTTCTCAGATAAAAAAATAACCTATAATGCTAACACGAATATTCATACCAATTTTTGGTAAAAATATTAATTATCTAACCCAGTGAAATTAATGCTCTCCAAGATTAAAAAAGGATACTTAACTTGAGAGTATGTTTGAGAGTTATATACACTGCAACACTGAGTATATGATTAGTTTTTGTTATTTACAACCGTCTAAATAGAGTTAAAAATTGACGTTTTAATTTTTTTTATTTATTTATTTGCACCAGATTAGTGCCAAATGTTTGGTGCATCATAAAACTGCTGTTTCATTACTACATGTGTTAGCTTTAGAAGTATGAATTATAATTATATGTTTATAATGATCATCAGATTTCCGGATATCTATTGTACATTGATATTTTATTTTAACACAAAACTTTGTTACACTTAAATATTTTCATTTTAACTTTTCATATATTATTAAAAGACAATGATGTAGTGTATAACAAAATATGTTCCCATTGTAAACAATAAAATATTCATTTCCAAACTGGCATTTGAACTAACATTTTACAGTTTATATTTATTACAAAGTTTAATTGAAATATTCAAACAATAATAATAATAATAATACCATAGCAATTTTTTTACATATTAAGGCATTAGCTGATGAAAGATAAATATTTATAAACAGATTAAATAACTACAAGACAAATATAATTTTATTTATGAAAACAGTCTAATACACGCTTTTCCTCAGTTTTTATTACATTTAGTTTTAAATCAATTATAATTCCCTCTGCAATTTTGGGTTTTTTAATTACAGTTAAGGAATGAATACTTCCATTAGTGAGCTTTCTCCACTCCACATGTTAAATCATTATTTTAACATATTGTAAATAGCCTACTTATAAATACAAGATGAAATATAAAAAATAATTTTATACTACAGACATAGTAACGATTTACAAAATGTTTATAATTTTCCAAAAGATTAATTTTGTATCTACTAGTCATAAAACGTATCACTAAATCATGATTAGTATTATACATTTTTATCCCTGGACGGAGTAATATAAAATAATTCTATTGTTTGTATCAAGAGCTCCTTAATGTATATTAGGCTACTTACATTTTTAAAACTATGTTAAGATTTTTTACATAAATCATACACTATTCTATATAATTGACATTTACTATTTTTTAACTAAAGGGTGTAGGTACATATTTTTTGTAAGGGTAAAATTTTATTCCCTCAACAAAAATAGCTTAATAACTATCTGATAGTAAATTGCAATAGGGAGATACAATTATATGATTTGAACTTTCGACACAATGAATTATTTGCAGTAATGATAAATGTATAACTGTTATAAAATGTGTAGATAAAATCCTTCTCAATAAAATAAACCTAAAACAGTATCCAAATATTGGCAATTAAATTTTGTCCTAAGTGGAGATTATTAAGTATATAGCAAAAGCTGGATAGAATAAAAAATTCTTATTATTTCTATCTATGTATCTGGCAATGTCTATTTTCTACATAAATTCCTATTTATGAGTTACAGTGTCAATAAGAAATCTATGAGTATCAATAAATGTTATTGTACAAAAAACTATTGTAGGGTAATGTACATCTGCATTGTGTTGTAAATCATAATTACTATCATATCTATGGATGAAAAAGTGATTAGTGTACTTAAGTTTTATATTTGAGAATTGTATTACATTATACCATGCAACGAAAGGGTATTACAGACAATAGGATTTAGTTATAATGATTTGGAACAAAATAGTCCTGGATGTTTTGAGACAGACTAGAGCAAATAGTATACTTATCAATTTATACTATTTTTCATGTTATGAAGGAAATATTTGGAATAATTATTGAGGGACAACCTAAATATATTAAACACGATACATGCACGTCTTATTTATTTCAGCACGAACTATTCACAAACGACCTACAAAAGATGACGTCAACCAGCCACACGGTTTGGATCATAATGGCAATGACACGTAGGCATCTCAATGAACACTAAACTGAGTCATAAAATTGAACTACAACAGTAGACATTTCTCAATTAATTATCATATTGTTGTACGACTAGAGCATACTAAACGTAAACGTAAACAGCAAACAGTGGAGTAATTAAGGAACATAAACTAATCTAATGAATTTGTAAAATTGAAGAGATCATAGGCGACAAAATTTTGCCTTTTATACTAAATGTTTAATTCGAGTCAATGTAATTACGACCCTATCTAGATATTATATATCACTGTTATTAATTTAAAGAATGTAAATCTTTTGGAAAGACTTTCCATCTTTCCGTGCACTGGCTAACTGATCGCCATATTGGTGACGGTCAAGCCAATGCTTTTTATTACCTAGAATCCATTTGCGGAGCCGTGTTTGCGTTTTTAACTCAGACTAGTTTATTTTGGAGAACTGGGCATGCATATAAGTAATTGCTTAGCTTTAAATTGATGTTTAAGCACAACAGTAGTTGAAAAAATTGTTGATCCGCGATTTTCACTAGTAGCTCTATCGTCCGAAGAGAAAGCTTCATCCGACCTCTGCCCGTATTCGCCGCGTCATCCTTGGTGATGTCGAGTCGAGACGTCACGAGACAAGCCCGAACGTAACCGAAGCGTACCGGAGACACACGAACGATAATCGATTTGTTTCTCTTCTACCTCCCCCATCCACCAACTGCTCTCACCTCTCCCTCTTGGCTCCTCATGCCAGGGGGACTGGCGTCTGTAACGGAATGGAATGCGGTTGAGCGAGAAAGCTGTTGTGAAGTAACCTGAAGGGATCTGGACATTTTTCACCATTTATTTGCTATGCTACAGTCGCCGCTGAGTTTGCAAAATCTATTGTGAAACAGTAAACATTCTTATAATATTCATTATTTATCATATTTTAACTTACATTGATTTAATGGTACTAAAAACATACAAAAACGGCTACAATAAATACTATTTTCTCCATTATTTCAATGATAATTTCATTAGTTCAATGATAATTTATGAAACATAGGCTATATACATTACGGTTATTATGGATCGAACTCTATTATTGTGAGAAGGGGGCGTACGGTATAGTAGTAATATAAGAATAATTTAATGTTGTTTTTCATGTTTCAACGCTAAGTATAATAAACGACCTGATGGGTAGGCTGGATGATACAACAAAGGGATATTCGGTTGTGGGTTCATAAATTAATGTTAAAAGGATAATTCACAAAACGTCTCCTATGAAGTTCGCATATTGCTAATGAACCACATATTTCATACCTCGCAGTGTTTTATATTTTGCTAAAAACGTCATGTCAAACAGTCCGAATCTTACACCTATAAATGGGCCCCATCCAGTGAAGAATAGAGGTGAAACAAGGTCACGCGTCGCGCGCTTACACAAGCGATAAATGAACGACTGCGGCGATATAGTGGTGATGCAGGCCTACTCGGTTAGTACAATACACAAACACTGTTAGGCAGATAGGTTAAAAGTGAAATAGTGTACAATCTCTGAACAAGTTATCATGCGGCTGAAATGGTTATGTTGTACAATGTAATGTACAGAAAGTTCACAAAACACTTTTGGGATTTATAATATAATTCGCAAAAGCAAATGAACAACCTCGTTTCGTTTTTCTGCTAAAGTACAAATTTGTAACTACTAAATACAACTTTCCTTGTTAACTTGTAGTTTTTTATTCGTATTATGCAGTTTTATAACGTATAAGTTTTACATGAGAACCTAAAAAGGATATGACAACAATTTCATTTATCATATAAATCTGTAGTTGGCTATAACGTGTCACAAGACAACAGAACTGCAACAAATAATGAAACATCTTTTAAGATGTGTAAATGCTTGGTGGAGGTGGTTAAAATCTCTCTTACGTCTTTGAACTTTTTTATAAAGAATTATACTCTGGTACATTGAGTGTGGATTAATACAGAAAACCCAGGTTCATATTATAAATCAAGAATATTTCACTTTCACTGGCGTTTGCATGAATAATGGATTAAAACGCTTATATAAAAAATATATTATATAAATACTAATTAATGTTAATTTTATCTTTAAACGTTTTATTGATATGCATAGGTTACAAAGCATAAACTAACAAATCAATATATGTATAGTCATTGTCAAAATGTTTAGTTGATCTTTTAGAATGAAGGAATTGTATACATTTTAATTTCAATTCTAGTACCTATATACTGAAAGTAGTATCATCATATTTTCATTGATAATATCAACGTGCATTCACAACAAAATCGTTTTTTCTGGGAAAGGAGGAATTATAAACATAGAAGAAAGCTTTAATTTGCTCGCTGTATTAATTGAGAGCAGGGTCGAAATCCTTTAGATTATAACCTAATTTTTTATTAAAACCTAATTATATAACATTAGTATAATTTAACCTAAAACATATTCAATTTATGAAGAACTTGCCATACTTTTTTTTTCGAAAATACAAATATGATATAAACTGTAATATTCGAGAGCACGTAAACAATTGTTTTTAAATAATTCTCTCAACACAAAATATTAGTCTACTCTATATAATCTTAGTATCTCCTGTAAAACAATGTTGAAATTCTTATACAGATTTCAAAAATGATTCCATTACAAATGTTACGAATCAAAAGTTTGTTATATGAGTTATCAACCAGTTTGAAACAATTATTAATAACTAACAACTAATTAAATACAATGTTTTATGAAAGCAAAATTTACCGACATTTTAATTTTTGTCAGATGCAAATGCCTTTTTAAAGTGCCAGTAACAAAATAAAACAAGCTGATACTGCTTTGGGAAAGATTTTTGTATAAAGTCAGCCTATTTCTATTCCTACTTTCCTCGTGGTATCGCTTAGCGAAAATTTCTGCATAACTTCACCGAACTATATGCTGTATAACGCACCTTGTAGAAACAATAACAGCCTAAGATGGTCCAATCGAACTGAAACTTGGTACAAAAATGTATCTTATAAATACCTCGGCCACGTTCGTTAACCAGCCCGGAACGTAATTTCGCTTCAATATCACAAGTTGGTTATTTATTGACCTAGACAAATAGGAAAAAGGAGTTTTTTAATGCAAACCAGAAACATTTCTTAAAATTTTTGTCACATAAGAACTTTAGTTGTATTTAAAACGATTTTCGAGATATTGAGTGCATGTAATTCAGGAGAAATAAAATTATTAATTTCTCAATTATGTCACAAAATCTAACTATTCCTTCAGAGAAGCCTTTAGAAAATTACTTTGTAAAAGTGATGACATTTTAAGTAACGTAGTAATTCAATAATGATTAAGTATGAAATAACAGATTTTATTTTAATACGTGTTAATCCCCGATAAAATTATGGGAGACTGGCAATACAATGACGCCTGTCTTGCAAGTTTATGTTTAAATGAATGGCTCAGATGTTTTGTCGACACTTCAAGGCTTGCAGACAGCTCATAGCAATGCTTTTTTGTTAGTTTTAGGTTAGGTTAAAGAAACTAGCCTGTAACCAACTTTCACATTTGTCAGTCCTGCGTACTGTTTGTAGTAAAATAATGCACACTAATTAAAAATATAGTGAAGGACTATTCTTTAGAAAAATACTAGGTAGTTTTTATTTTGCGGGAGAAGGCTCTAGAATATCTTCTAGTTGAGGGCTTTCGTATTCTAAAGCTCCCTCCTTCTGTATATAGGCTACCTTCTCCAATGAAAGCAAAAATTAACACTACACTTTGATATGCTAATAAAAATCTGATCTATTTTCATCCAAATTCTATTATTTCCGATTACTGCATATATGCCACAATATTGCATTACGTCTTTAAATTTAAACGTTACTCGTAAGATAATAATTTATGGCAGTAAAAAAATTGTTGTGGCTTAAAGAAATATTGGTAAAATAACCGTGCACAATTCAAACAACTGACCGTTATGGTGGTAGAAGTGGTACTAAGTTGTAGACATATTTAAAAATCAATCAACATTAATACAGCAAATCTAGAGATTTTTGAACACTTAGCGACGATGTTAGTGTAAAGATAGTCATTTAAAATAATTATGCTTATAAGAGATAATGTGCTTATGCCTAGACTTAACTATGATACTAAATTCGTAATTAATTTATCCTACCAAACCATATCGAAAGTTAGGAATTCTCTGTTGCAAAAGTTAGTCACAGTTGTGTTTAAAAAGTCTGCATTTCATTATAAAGCCTGGACATTGTCAGAGTTTGAAGTTTATTCGTTGTAATTCTTTAAATAAAATATGTAGTTTCTTTGGTTGTAACTTAAAGATCCATTTTAAATTGTTAACTCGTGATAAAATACAAACAAAAACGCCAGTAATTGCAACATATGATTCATTACAGAGCGCTAAAATCCAAATTAGTTTCATTATTTTGCTTTGTCTTCAGTGCCTCTTTGATTATACGATCGTTAATTGGGAGGAAAAATCACAATACAATACCTAATCAATAATTTTATATTTTGCAGCTATAAATATATACGATAGTGATTTATTGTTTATATTATCTTTTATCATTTTATTAGCACGTAAATGGGTTACCTTGTTTTGTTTGGATAAATCTACATTATTGGTTAAACTGTTTAACAATCCCAATTAAGTTCGGAATGTATTATCATTTTTTACTGTCTACTATTTTACTACAACGTAACATTAACAATTGGACAAATAAAAAATTAAAATAGAGTGGGTTTAAGTTAATTTTAATTAATATTAAAACATGAAATACCGTATTATGTTAACGTATCAAAATAATCTGTGTACTGGACTCGATTGAGGCCTAGCCGAGCAGACAACCTACACCTACATCGGCCCCGGACATGCCAGATTGGGTTACCATTGCTTATTATTGGTATAAGAAGTCCGTTCAAAAATATCCAGATTGATATCATATCGCATGTTGAACATTATGAGATCGTTTCTAAAAGAATACTATCGTAATGTTTTACGTCGGTTACGGGGTGTCGTTCATTGAAAAAGGTTACAAATTCGTCAAAGTAAGAATTGGGAACTCCAACGTGATAACGCTCCGACTCACAAATCACAACTTGTCCAGCAGTATCTGGATAGGCTAAGTGCACAGCCCCCCCTTCACCACATCCTTGATTATGGATCCTTCGGACGGATTCACATAATCAAGGCTCCCCACTCACCTCCCCAAAGGCCAAAATCAAGTAAACTGAAAGGATGCCGATTTCAAGATATAGTGAAGATACACCAAAATGTGACAAGCAGCTTCAATACCTGTTACAAGCAGTAGAAATTCCGTTGAGCGAATTGTATACCTTTAGGAGAGAACAACTTTAAAGGATGATAAGCCCAAGTCAAACCATTCTCTTTAAATAACACCAATTCAGGTACTTGTCGAATATACGAGTACCTCGTTCTTACTCTTCGTCCAAAGATTGGAAACAAGTTTTTCTTTTATTTAAGTATTAAATAAAATACAAAAACGAATTAATTGTCCGTGCATTCCGATTACATACCTTGACAAAGCTACCAAATTTATCAATGATCAAAGATTTTACTAACACGAACTATCGTGATTTATCTTGCTCTTTTCATACTTGACATATTCGTTTGAAGGAAATCTGAAGGCCATTTTACTCACTTTGAATAAGTTGTACTGTTTTCCTTATAATTAGTGACGACTACTTATAACAGTCTGGGGATTTTTAAAGCTTCAGGAAATACACCGCCATGTTAAATTACAAAGTTATACACTCATAACGTGATTTTGACACTATATATGCTTTTTTATTAATTATATTGTCTCAACACATATTTTAGCTATTTTCTGGAGTAGACCATTTGTCATGTAACATGCTTCGTTTAGGTAGGTTGCAAAATTTCAAATCTATAGTTCATTTAATTCTCGAGATGTTCTGCGGACAAATAAACTCAGTCATCAGAAAGAATCTACATCCTCCCGGTAGACAAAAGATAAGTCGTGTCAGCCTACTGAGATAGGCTCCAATAACGATGAGCCAAATTCAAATACAGTACCTTGGTTTGGCATATACCATCACAGAATTCATTCTTGCTCGTATAATGATGAAATTACTTGCAAATTTCAAAGTCTACAGATGAAATTTTTCACGAGATATTTTGAATTAAGATACATTTAGCAACGATTTTGTTCATTAAGTTGGGTTTCATACCTGTGTTCGAATAATAAAAAGTTGCAGTGAGGTACGGATGTTACTACAGCGTATAAAACTTGTCACCGACATTCCATTAAATTATTTTTCTTCTTATATTACTCTATAAATAAAAATATCTCAATATGTTTAAATCTCATATGGCTGTACTCATGTTTATTTTTTAAATTTATTCTGCTACTTTCTCGTTGCTGTCATGGTTACTCATATGACCAATGTAATGATAAACAAACAACCCACAGCATACAAACTAAAAAATTCTTCAAAAGTCCTTTATCAACAAATTATTATTCAGGAAATACCCGAATTTATGAATTGAAGAATTAAGCAATATCCAACCAGTCAATTAAATAACCTAATTGGCGTACTGTAGTAAATCTCAAGAAAATACAAACGACAAAAAATACGTGACAGCAAACATAACACAAGATACGATCGCTATCTATTCCTGCGCGTCACATGAAAACAATGGACTTTAGTCACAAGTGAATGTGAAGCAGAATAAAAACAAGTCTACGAATAGCGTACGTCGACTATTGTGCATTAAGGTTGGCGGGATGTCTTTATCAGGCTAGTCAAGGTTATCAGAGGTCACGAAAGAGGGCTTTAGTGGGGGGGATAGGGTCTCTATTGACGTTTTAAACCTCCTCCCCCCGCAAGGACATTACCACCACCTTGTACAGCATCAACGATGTTTGTTGTTCACTTTGCAAATTTTATTTTATTCTTATAGAATTAACTTAGAAACTTATTGTAAGACTAATGTACTGTATTGCAATACAATACCGATTTATTTAATGAATAACCATTACAAATAATTTTATTTTTTCTATAACCTGTAAAAATTGTTGTTCTTGAATTTGTAATAAATTAGGTTTTTATTTTATTTGCCTAAAATTGGGATCTGAAAATTTAAAACTTTTCAAATTCGATTATCTTTTATGTTTTAGAAATATTAAAAAGATAAGACTAACGCAATACTGCAGAGTTTAAATGCGAAACAGCACAGAAGATCGTGATTCATTCATTCTCGGCCTGTACAGGGGAAATAAAAACTCTTTTAAACTAACATCAATATATTAATAGTTAGTTTGAAAATTAAAGGTATTAATTGTAATAGCCTTGTTGTACACCAAGTTTAAACAGAATAACTGTTATCCCTGCGTTCTAAATATACTTCAATGTTTTTATTTATCCAAGTACTTATCGAAGACTATGCTAATTTGTTTAATTTTAAGTCAAGTCTCTAGGTTATTATTGGTCAAACGGGGGGGGGGGATCCTCAAGAACGGGCTGGCCATAAACCATATGAGAATATCCAGCACCAAATTAGATGATACTGAAGAATCTATACATTTTTTAGATAATTATTAGGAACCATTGGAATTTATTATATTATAGGTATATTATAATTTATATAATATAATTTATAATATTAATTATAATTTATATATTATTAGGAATTTATCTAACAAAATTGAGATGGACTTTTCAACAACACTTTAAATATCCAACAAAACGTTTTAAGTATAAAATACACAGATAAACAAGGTTTACGAACATAAACAGTATTAATAACGTAAAACATTATTTAAAGATAATGGCTATATCAAATGGTTGATCAAAACAATCCTAATGCTTTAAAGATGACAGTTTAAATGCCGCAACTGTTATCTTGTAATTACTAAGCTACTACGTCCATTTTGTATGTCTCGTATTTATTTACTAGGATTACAGTATATACTACTCCGATATGTAGCTGAATTAATGAACTAATTAAACAAAATCTAACTTCTTAGTACTTGTATTAATTACGATTAATAAAGCCTTATAGAATACAAATACAACAAAATGTGTACAATTTCATATTGCTCAAATATTATTAAATTTGACACATGTACCAGTATGTACGCTAGTTATGTATATTCAAAAGTTTCCTCTGGCATTATGAATTGATAAAGAATCTGACATTGAAAAGCTTGAGAGTAAGTGATGAAAAAGTACAATATCGAGAGTGGTCTATTATGAAATTCTTATAGGAATATGTGGATGTCGAAAGATGTATGAGTTTCAGAAACTGTTAGTCTTGCAATATAATTCTATAATTATTCTATAATTACAAAGGAGACACAGTTAGGGGAGTCACACCAATATGTTTTAGAGGGTTCGAATATCCGAACTTTCCTTGGTTATATATTTGTAATAGTAACACATTTCAAATGTATATACAATTATTGGAGGTTATAGGAATATCACTAGTTCAACACACGGTATAGATAAACGCCAAGACTTCAAGAATAGAATCTGAATTACTGTAGTTTAGAAACCTCTCTTTGCAAGTTTGAGCCATATTATTCTATAATCTCTCTAAATATATAAAACATTTAAATAATAAAAATTAGTGAATAACTTCATGTTATAGTTTTCTTAAGCATTTTGAATGTAGGGAACATATAGACTAATGATATCCTGATATTTCCAAGGTTATACATGTTACCGTATTATGTTTATCATCGATTTACTGTCAGCATATCTATACATAATTTAAAATGGTACGTTGTATAGAAATGTTAACACAATGTTGTCTACATTTATAAAATGCTATTATTATTATTATCATTTACGAGCGTTTGAAAGCTTAATCAACCGTCCAATTAAAGTTAAACTACATTTGTCAAATCAAAATATGGTGATTTTAACAGTAAAATATTTAACGAAGAAAACGGCCAAGACAATTTTATTTGAACAACACATTATTCAATATTAGGGGAATAATAACATGTATAGTAATCAATTAAAACATCTAAAGACACGTAAATGCAAAGTTTCTCGTAATAGAACTTTTTAATGAAAGATTAAAACCGATATATCTATACAACAGTGAATTTTGAAAAAGCCGCCAGGGATGCTGGTGGTGCACGAAATCTTAGGTCTAATTGGCTCAAGTTATTCCCGACAATGGTCTATTTACACAACACTAAGCACGAATGATAACACGTGCTTAACGCTGCATTGTCGTTTGTTTTGTCTCCAACACTGACTGTGTTTACGACACTTTCTAGTTTATTGTCAACACATGCTTACGTGAATGGAGTTAGTTTTGTAAATATCCAACTTTGTTATAGCTACTTGTCTACTTGTTAGGGTTCTTCTTACCCTATATATACTCAGAATATAGAGCAGATAAACTTTTACTCTAATATACGGTTGTACTAGTAGAGGGTTGATACTGACCCCATGGGCTTATACAGGTTAAAACCGTTCGTTGTCTGTTCGTTCGTCTGTGCGAAAACTTTTACTAAAAGGCTCGTAGAGACTTGAAACTTGGTACACAGCACATAGGTTCCTTTTGGTCCAAGGGAGAACTCTATTTATTTTGGGGTGAAAAGATTAAATGGCAAGTTGTCTGTGCGATAACTCTGGTCCTAGAGACTTGGTACAGGTACACAGGAACAATTGATTTTGGGGGCAAAACGTCCTCTTTTGTTACGTTTAACGACAAAAAACGAGTTTTGAATCAACAGCACTCAACCAATAAAATATCGCGCAGTGAATTAAGTGTCCAAATCTAGCTTAATATTAAAAGAATCGAAGAATTAAAAGAGTCATACAAAAACCGAGTTTAGTAAAGCAATCCTTCCCTCATGGCTCACGTTAAAAAACAAAATTTGGGTCCAACCTAATTTGAACTGTTAAATATAAAAAATGTAACACAATTAAAAATAGGTAGCAAAATTCAAAAGAGAGAATTGGTTTGTAAGGTGAAGGGCAAACAAGACAAGGAATGAAGGCAGAATTGAAGAACATGTTGAACGTAGAAAGTAATTCATCCACACACACTGTGTAATAGTGATAATAATAATAAAAATGTTTACAGTTAATAGTGTAATGCTCGCTTACATTTTTCTCAAAAGTTATGAGCGAAATGGAAGCTTGTTTTTATGTACGTGAATTAAATCTTGATCAATAAACCATTTAAGAAGTGAGTTTAACTCTTGTGCGAGTGTTGAAATAAAATTCACATGTGTTATGACAATGGACGGAAGAGCGATCCTATGGCCTTGGCCAAGTGTTTCTGCCTAATGCTGGACAGTGAAATCAAAAATAACCCACCAGAGAATCACTGGCGTAGAATTGGATAGACGCCAGATTCTAGACGCACACGTGAAGGAAAGTACAGTATAAATAAATTTTCTTCTTTTTGAACCCTACGATAGTGTTTGGAAAAATGCAACAAACAAACTCAAATGATAGGATAATAACTAAAACAACAGAATCCACTATGAGGAAACAAAATGGAAGATATCAAATAAAAGTAACCCATATATGCCAAGGACCTTATGAGACTTTGAAGAAAAGCTATGACTGATTTTCTTCAAGTTGGAGATTTGATCAAATAAAGCATGTATTATATATTTATGCAAGAAAAACCTCTTTCAAATTTAAGTATTATACGGTTTGTAAATATATGAAAAATATCCCTTACTTCTTGTTCTTTAGACCAATAAATAATGTGGGACATAGTCGTTAAATAAGTTGAAGATTATTTTGAAGTCTTCACTGTGTTCCCGAATTTGGGTAGAAATGGGAAGCGAATATTATATTTTTGAAAGAGTAACATCATGCGTGTGATGCACCAGATGGCAGAACACCAAAAGACAACTGAATGCAGCGCACAAGTAAAGATATCTCATATTGTGCCAGTCAACAACTACTGCTGAAGATAGAACACCAAAATACAACTGAATGCAGCGCACAAGTAAAGATATTTCATATTGTGCCAGTCAACAACTACTGCTGAAGATAGAACACCAAAATACAACTCGATGCAGCACACAAGTAAAGATGTCTCATATTGTGCCAGTCAACAACTACTGCTGAAGATAGAACACCAAAATACAACTCGATGCAGCGCACAAGTAAAGATGTCTCATATTGTGCCAGTCAACAACTACTGCTGAAGATAGAACACCAAAATACAACTCGATGCAGCACACAAGTAAAGATATTTCATATTGTGCCAGTCAACAACTACTGCTGACGATAGAACACCAAAAGACAACTCGATGCAGCACACAAGTAAAGATGTCTCATATTGTGCCAGTCAACAACTACTGCTGACGATAAAAAAGTGTATTTTCAGAAATAATAAGTATTAGCAAATTTTGGTAAATAGACGTTTTATTAAATTTTTAAGGCAAAAATTAGTATTAAGTAATTACATGAAGGTTTAATTGAAATTTTCATGTTTAAGAAGACCGTTGCTTATTTTAACTGATAATATCACTCTCAATTTTACATTTTCATCATTTTGAAGAGAGATAACATAAAATTGTCTGGGAGTGTATTCGATTTCGTTTTCTTTTATTCATAAACCACACTGATCATGGTTTCAAAATGTTATTATCCGCGTTTTGAAAAAAGCAGCAAATTACAAAAATGCTCTATACAGACTTAAAGTCATTCTAATGAATATTCCCCAAATAGTTTTTATTTTCTACATCCTCTGTATTCCATCACATGACGGGGCCTGGTCCGGGGCCCGCCAATGATGAGTACAGCCCTGTAAGACAGGATGTTAAACACGATATAGTAACAGACTGAAAATTATAGAAACATTCAACCTTATACTATCAAAAATAAAGATCCTTTTGTAACAACTCTCTCCCACTCCAATAAAACATGTTTGAGATCAAATCGTAGTAGGGAATAAAATGTAAAAATAATTAGGCAAAGCCTGTTCTAAGCATATTGTACAATGACAAAATATCACAAAAGTAGTAGAAAATTAAGATTAATAAAACACAACAGATTCACAAACTAATTTATTTTTGGCGAATGATAAAAATGTTATAAAGTATGAAATATCCGGAGTTATACAAAACGACGTGTCAATATATCACTCACGTCATCTCAGTCACCACGTTCCGACAACAATCCCTTCAACCTTCGACTGAACGGGCTTGTCATTCCGCGACTCCGGGATGTCGCGGGTCAAATTATAGATGCACGGAATTTATAAATTGCATGAATTACCTTTAACAAGTCTGTAAGGTCCTGAGAACGTCTTAAACATTTTTGAAGTTTAAAGTTTTTTTATACAACTTTCGTTACTTTTTTACCCAGTTAAATAAGCTTGTTTACGAAAATCCTCTGTATGGTCTATAAAATATTCTATAATCTTTCAAAATACGGCAAGTGTTTCCAGTTGACTAAGAGAAGAAGATAGTGGGATTGATTGTCCTTTGTGATAGCCCATGATGTATATATATACTTACATAAGCCCCATAAACAGTCTAATATCGATTCCCAATACAAGATGTGATACTCTATGGGTTCGGGAAAAGTATCAATTTCTGGGCACTGGTAACTTTTCCTCTATTTTCTACATATTTAGAGCTGAAGTTGAGAACTGTTAAATATCCCCTCCACTTACTAGTCGTCAGAGTTACCTAATTAACTAAAACAGACATTCTTAAAACTTTATATTAGGAATTAATTCGCACATTTTTTATTTTGTTATTATTTTATACTGTAGTTTATTGGCCTTACATGCTCATTCCTGTGTAATGCGGTGTATTAATCATAGATTTGGCAAATTAACAATAATTCTTCTCTCACATTTTAAGCGTAAAAGAGACATTAGAAAGGACGTTGTGGATTCGCCTATAGAACTAGGATCGGACTTGTCACGTTACTTTTACACTGACCCCTCCCCTCCTCCAAAAATCACTGAAGGGAAGGACGAGTTGCGTGACGACGTGAATTAACCACCTGCTCATACAGTTTTACAAACCTGCTGCCACTTGTTGTTTGCCTATCGTATTTATCGATTATTCTTTGTCAAGTTGAGTCAGTAGCCGATTACCCAGAGATTCGATAGAGAATGTAGTAGTCAGTAAACCTTGTCATCCTAAACCTGTTCTCAGCTACTTATTGTAAATGGGGAATAGGCTACAGTTTAACCGAAATATTGTTTATCCGAATTACTGTTTATCAAAAACTTCTTACAGAAAACACGATATCCCCGTACTATCTTAACTTTTCAACATCTTGTATACTGTCCCGTCTCATATATTTTATTCTAATTTAACTACTTAAACGGCTTAGTTTTACAAAAGACACATTGACTTATAAAGTAGCTTTCAATTAACTTATTCCTTTGTATCCTTCGCAGTTCAAACTAAGACTACAGTTTACCGTAACAGTATCTTGGTTAAATGTATCTTTGTATAATGCCTACAGGCTACACATTGTTGTGCCTCTTTACTAACATTAGATGAGGTTTTGAAAGATTTTAGTAAGTTTTACCAAACTTAAAGCTCCTTAGCCTACGCAATCTTATAGCCAAAAGTGATCACAAGTAATAGTAGATGGGATAAACTTGTTAGAGTACTTTAAGGAAGTACTTCTTTCTCGCACTTTATTACTACTGTAGACAATACTCCTAATTATTGGTCCAGAAATTGTAATTGTATGTTTATAGTTTATTAACATTTTCCACTTTTACCGCTTTCTATATGAAACAAGAATTCTCATTGTTCTCATACGACTCATATTAGTTCTACTGTAATCCTCAACTGTATATTTTCGAACAAAATTGTATTGTAATTTCGAACCTTTCTTACGCAATTTATTGTAAGTTTTTGGATAAAAATGTGTACTTAATTAGAATTTCAGCTTTTTAAGTAGAAACCAAATTAAAGATTTATTTATAAGTTTTTAATTTCAATCATGGATTTAAAAATGTTTGTCCAAATTTAATAAACCATTTTAAAATTTCATTACGTGCACATTCTCGGAGGTTGTTTAATAAATCACATCTGCTCGAGATAAAACAATAACTATAACTCATATGATTCCCTTATCTTAGAACGCACTGTTTGCATGTGAGCTATCAGAAACATTAAATTAACAACGCTAACGTACACAAATTCACTGAATGGAAATTGTTAGTTTGTGAAATGGAATAAATTCTTTCGATTCGCGAGTAAATCGATATATTTCTAACTCATTGTGCAGTTAGAAATATATCGATTTGGCTTGGAAAATGTAAAGGTTCAAATATTACGTATGAGTTAGACTAACAGTCAATTTCTAATTTTCCTTCTAGAGATTTACAATGTTTGTAAAGAGAGAGATTTATACATACATATGATGAATTGTGTGTTTTTTTTTTCAAATGCATCATATTTCACAATAGCGGCCAATATATTTTTCTGCGGTAAAATTCTATCTCGTTATAAATACAAAAAGATCAAAACAGTAGCTAGCCAAGGAGAGGTTAAGGGCGTTACCCCCCTCCACCTTACCGCGAGTTTTCCCCTTCCCCCCCAAAACAAATCCATTCAAAATAATTGTCGAGCTGTTAACTTATATTTTTATATAATTCACCATGATGGGGTTTCACCTATATTGTTCCGTTGTAGGGGGTAATATGTCTTTGGAAATGCACTCTCCCTACGCTATTGAGTTAGAACGTATATAACTTGATTTAAAAGAAATAACGTTTTCTTTTGTTTAAAATCCAATAACAAACCATTGAAGTAAATATTTATTGTGCGAGACAACATGGATCCAGTTATTTATTTCAGGTCCACTATTATTAGTCTACTAAATAAATAGTTTATACATTTGTTTCTAAAATTTTGAGATAAGCCCTTGTGCTCTTGACGGTTCTTAGCTTCAACGGTAAACTTATCAAAGATACGTTATAAATTTAAGTTAATGTAAGAAACGTCCCGCAGATTAATTTGAAAGAAATCTACTTTTTTGTTGACATTACAGCAGTTATCGACGTTTAGTTTTATTGAAGGTTAGTTTATTTGTTTTAGAGAAAGAAATGTGTTTCGGTTCAAAGTACTGTCTTAATTAACCGCTGACAAAGAAGTATGTTCTGTACGAGTCAGCCTGGTTGGGTTTAATCAGAAGGGTTATCTCGTTATAAATCGATAATAAACGTGTAGAAATAAGATTACCGTAATATAGTAGAAAGGAATAAAAAATCGGAAAAAGTCAAATCTCTCAGAACAACGCCACTCAGCGTCGTATAACTGACTGACTTCAAGGTCTAAGCACTTCTATCATTTACTGTATTTAAAAAAAGGCACATATTTAAACCCGTTGAAAAAGAATTCACGCTTTTTAATATAAGTTTCGTAATTTGCTTTAAAATACCAAATAAGACACTACCCCATAATTATACATTTAATAGAATTAAAGTAATATAGATTTACATATTTGAAAACCAAATATCTTATTTGTAAAATCTGTAGTCACAGAATATGGATTATATATAGAGAAAACAACAGAGATCTTAATACTAGGCAACTTCTACATTTAAACCTGTTTCCATCACCAACAAACCGAAAAAATTAGTTCCTATATACTCTGTACTCTCAGGTTTATTTCAGATTTGCACAGGTACATGCTAAAGTTACCATGTACTATATTTAAGCTGGCCCTACTATATAACAAAAAAATACTGATTTTCCATCGAAAACGTTATAATTTTGAATTTGATTGATAAGTTTTGAAGTTTAGTGGTTCCATTTGGTGGTCACGAAATAATTCCTTCTTGTCTTAAACCATTCAACACCCCAATTTTGTGATAAGGCGCAAAATAAAACATTACCGGTACGCTTAAAATAATATGATCAATATACCCCAAGTTATTAATTTTAGTATATAATTTAAAACATAAATAGTTTGTTAGTTTTTCAAGCTACTCGTATATATTGATAAATCGTCGTATATCAAAAGGGAAAGTTACATTAATACGTAACATTATTTTGGAAGTGTTCATTTGTGTTAAACTTTGCGTGTAATTTAGAATTGTTTAACCATAAAACTGAAACATCGCTAATATGTTCCTAGAGAATTGTGGAGTAATTGTTTTGTTATAAAAATAATTTAGAAAAATCATTGGTTTG
This sequence comes from Homalodisca vitripennis, assembly GCF_021130785.1. Taxonomy (NCBI): domain Eukaryota; kingdom Metazoa; phylum Arthropoda; class Insecta; order Hemiptera; family Cicadellidae; genus Homalodisca; species Homalodisca vitripennis. Next base: position 66,294,438 of record NC_060207.1, read on the forward strand.
GCTTTGGTGTACATAAAATAATGTTACGAATTCACACATTGCTCTTTTTGTCTTAATGATTATTTAACTGCAATGTAATTTAGGCTACCACTACGAACTTAAGTTGTGTTATTGCCTGCAATTTTGCTTATTTCTTTACACCCTGAAGTATAAATTGCCAAATTAATAGTTTAAAATAAATATCCTAAATGTTTTTCCCCCGATTTGTATTCCCTTTTACATGGTGCGGTTTATATTTAATAGTTAAAAAGTTAATAAATAAATAGGTAGTATAAAAGATTCCATACACTTAAAAATATTTGTATAGAATTAGTTGATAACTTAGTGTTGTATATAAAACGGTTTTTATTATTTTAAGAGATTAGTATTAATGTATAAAAATAATTGTACCTTATCAATACAAAAATGCTGAGTTTCAATTTTATAGCCAAATATAATAGGTACTGATTTCTAACTGTGCTCAAATTGGTTTTTACTCAAACATGAATGTTACAAGAGGTTGTTTCTGGTTATCATTGTTGATCAAAAATAATAAAAACTTTTTACTTGGGTGTTCTTACAAGCCCAACGCCCCTTCCTTTCTTTATTACATCTGTTATCAATGTGTTTATATTTTAGACAATTTAATATTGTTAAACGTTTGACAGAAAATTTAGTGTGTATTTTATCACATAACATATTCATCAAAATTTACCTATTATTTTCTGTTATTGTATGAATTCCATGGTTCGTTTACCGGTAAACCTCTACGTTTGTAAAATAAAGTAAAACTAGAATTTTAGGAGAGTCATTGACTAATAATTATCTGTACAGGAAAAAAAACTGGGAAAAAACTTGTAGTGGCACAACAACAACAAATAAAATACCGAAAATCATAATTTATTATGAAATGAAGTCATAAACAATAAATAGTTCAATGTTCTTGATATAATAAGCAGCAAAATATTTAATTCCATAGAATAAAGGATTTAGTCTATGTTTAGAAACAAACATACGATTTGGTTTGCTAAATATGAATTCAGGTTCATGTTTCCAACGAAGGTCCTACACAAAAAGGATATTGAATTTGTATATTATTGTAGAATGTTGAATTTAATATTATATTAAAAACTAAATAATTAATGAAAAAAGCTGCAAAAGTCATCAAATTTTAATTCGACCAAATTATTACGACCAAGTATGTAAAATCATTTAGCCTACTGAAATACATAGTTATCCTTAATGAATATGACATGAATATAATCGAATGAAAGATATATTATCTCGCCCTTATTAGCCCCAAACAACTAACTGTGATTTGTACGGAATATTTAGTGTTAACATTTAAACTGTATAACAAGTGAATATTATTCCAAAATATTTGGTTGAAAAATTATTGAGAGCGTTTTGCCGATTTGGTAGTTGTTATTGATTGAGCAATAAGAAAAATGAGAATCAGGCGAAACGAATATTATATTTTAAAACTAACAAGTCGGATATAAAATTAATCACTACTACATTAATCGGAAGAGTAAAATCAAATACGGATATTTTCGAAACACACACAAACTATAGAATGTAACCTAAAAATAACTCAGAAAACTTTAACTAAGTTACTAATATGAAATTGAGAAGAATATAAATAAACGTAAAACATCGCATATGCAGTGAACTTAGCTCGACCTTGATTAATGTGACCACCCACATTGGGCCTCTGTCACACTCGTAGTTTAGTTTGCTACTGACTAACATTAGATAGGTTATCAGTCTCAGATAACACTTCATGGCTCTCACGACACCAACTTAAAGCAATGGAATTTTAACTACATTTTAAAATCTAACCAATAAAAATATTGGCTGTAAATAAAATTAACAAAATAATAAAATAAACGCTTAATATTACTTTATCAAACAATATTTAAATTAATTTAAATAGGCCAGCTTAAATAAATAACTTTATGGTATATACATTAACAGAATTCAAGTCTTTTACAATGGGCCATTTAAAATACAACTAATAGCAATGATGATGTTAGTAATAGCAAAATTTATACAAGCTAATGAATATGTTTATTTTAGGAATTGGGTAACTTAGCAAATCTATGCATTTAATCCGTCTACAGCACTTCACTTTGGAGAGGAAAGACAGTGCATCCATTTTTGTTACGCGTTGCAAGAGCCGAGACGCGACCTTCACGTACTTTTCGCTTTTAAACATCGAAGGGGGTAAGTCCCGAGAGAACTTTCAACAAGGCAATTTTATATAACATAAGTAAAGTTACTGAGGTATCGGTTTTGACCTACCAGACTGATTGTCTAACATTCATTTGTAGAAGGTGTTTATCTAGTACGCGGTCACAACATCAGCGTTCGCCGTTCTTTGTCCTGAAGTTGAACAGTGAGGTCGAAGCGGAAGCCCTGCCAAGGTTTCTAATTTCGCTTTCCCCTCCCCACCCTTTCGCATACAGAAACCCCACCACATTAGCCGGTCCTGGGATTCTGGGACTGCCGCGCCCCTCCCCACCCGATGAAAACAAAAAATTTACATTGAGGAAAAAGAATAAGGAAATTTAATCTCAAAAGAACAAAACGAATAACCTTCACTCAAAATTAGTTTGTTCGCCCAACATTTACAAAATATAGTGACAATGAAATAAATACTCCGTAATACGCTTTGATTTTGAATAGGATCGATATTAGGTCACAACAAAATCTACTTGAAATTAAAATCTCAAACTGAAACTGTATAGACTATGTATAAAAACGATAATTAAATGTTATAATTGTCTGGGGCATTGGGGTACAAGAGGGAACATTTCAAGATAAATATCGTTTGTTTGCAAGACCAACAATAGAATTACCTCGTCACTGCCGCCATATTGGAATTTATTATGTTCAGTACTTACTGTATTGCGCAACTGCTGACCAAAAATAACGATGACGAGTTCAAAGCCTACTATTCATCCCAAGGAAAACATTCATAATACAAGTTACAAACGACAATAGTATTTGCAAAGTGACATTTAACTATTTATAACCTAAAATTTCAATTGATTCACACAGTTTGAAGACAAAATCGACTTTTACAATAAAAAAGTTCATGGAAAATCATTTAGGTCATGCATTATGTAATAAATTCCTCCCTTTTTCACAATAAAGGTCGTTTATCGGACCTGTATTATAGTAATGACGTAAGCAACCTAGGGAGTAACTAAAATCTAGGTAAGAGGATTGTAAAGCTTTATGGCCCTTGAACCGAAAAATAATCGTTTACTGCACCTTTCATGCTCAATACAATTGACTCCTGGGGGCGACGGAAGGGTTTCACTCGTTAGGGCCATTTTGTTGTTCACAAAAAGGACCGTGAATGAAGTGAGATTATCCTATTTGCTTTTGGAGCAAAACACTGATTGACACTTTAAATTTCAGTGCGGTAAGTAGGCTAGGCTTTATGAAGGATAATGGTCAGACATTCTTCTGCTTACGACGTCGACAACAGTCCACGACTACACTTGTTGAAGTGCCACGTCAACGTCGGAGAATAGGACGGGCGGACAAAGCTGTTCCTACACTGGAGGGGGTAGCGGGGAGGCAACGCAGCAAAGAGAGGTGCTGTTTACAGATCTCGTCACCAGAATGCGACATCTGATGGATATATCAGTGAACTTATTTGTTGTCTTCCAGGAAATATGATATCAGCATTGAGATAAGAATATCTTTATAAAACTTCAATTCCTCTGTTCTCTACTGTTTCTTACAAATATAAGCGGTTTAACATTGCTATTCTTAAAATTAAAAAAGAAAGATCTGAAGAATAGAGTATTAAATTAAGTTTGTAAGTTTTGTCAACACATATCTTACACTATGCCTCATTGTAATTCTTTGTATATGTTTTATTGATTTACAAATGTGTGTTTGGTGAACAGTAGAGCATGTCAATACAGTGGCGTCCATAGCATTCTTGAAGCCCTGGGCAGTACCTTTTAGCGTTCATGTAAAAATCCATTCTTTATTTTGAAAAAAAAAAATAAAATAAATAAATCCCATCACAACATCCTAATAATGTTGTGTCAATGCTTATTTTTAAAATAAAAATTAGCATATAAGTAAATTATACATACTTTGTATAAAGGGTTTTAGTTGTGCTTTCATTTCTCAATTATGAAATATCATATATAATGTTAAGTCTAATGTAGAAATTTTTATTCCTGGAACATATCACAACTATTATATATTTATTACACCCAATATTTGTATGTAGAATTCCTAAATTACTCAAAAGCATTTTTGATCAAAATTGTATAACTTGTTCTTAGGGTTGATTACCAATACAAAAGCATGAATCTCAAGCTTTGCAACCATTCTGGTTTTGTTGTACCAGGTCCAGTCTGGAAGCATAAAATACTAGAATAAATTACATACTACACATCTAGTCCCTAAACGTATTCTCTACAATTGCTTTTCTATACATGCTTACATTTTTTAGAAATTTGTTACGATGTTCACGAATTTTACAAAAATCACAGAGAATTTATTACCAACATTTGTCGAAACCCCTATTTATTCTGTTGGCAACATTACCCTATCAGTAGTCACTAGTCAGTGATGTCAATATCAACATTTATTAAGAACAATGCATCAAGACTAGCGAAGAGCTACAATACTGGCTCAATAAGAAAAAATACAGGGTACAATACTGGCAATAATTCTATTTTCTTACTTATTCGTTCATATTGTCGGTGCCGGTGTTCGGTCTGACTCATACTACGTGTTACAACAGTGTAACGGTGGTGTATTTAACTTTTTAGTATGGAAGTATAGTATTGTTGTTCTTGAATGTAGTTAGTTTTTGTGCGACTTTGGTCACGATATTAAATTGTTAGTAGGGAATTTAAGAAGAAATAAAGTGGCTCTGGCCTCGGGGAACGAAGGGTACAAGTGATATGCTTTCGATTTACTGCAGTTTATAAAATATGTAAGTACTGCAACACCTGCCAAGGAAGCTGGGTTTCCAATCGTCGAAATAAATATTGAAAATTGTACATGGTTACAGCATAAACCAATTTCATCCGTCACCAATTAAATGCCTGACTGTTAATAATCTCGCTAATATTCACCGGCGATAAAAGAAGATATTCCATGTAAATTTCTTGATAGTGATAGTGTAAATCATCAATAAATACTGGTATTACGCATAAAATATCGTAAAAAACTATTAAAACTACCAACTCATAATGTATTGCAAGCATTTACCAACAAAATTGCCACATAATATAAAATAATATCCTCCTTTATGTTCGTCAGGCAGTTTAAAACAATTAGTTTAATAAGTAGCTGTTAAGTAGTAGAAGGCAAGCCATTGTGAACTATATGTCCTCATTATACTCATGAGTGTGATAAATGGCAACGTGTTTGATCAGATCTCGATTAAACCATCACAAACAAGCCTCTTGCTTCCTCCCTATCTAGGATTTTATGTATACCTACGATTTGTGTGTGTGTGTGTGTGTGTGTGTGTGTGTGTGTGTGTGTGTGTGTGTGTGTGTGTGTGTGTGTGTGTGTGTGTGTGTGTGTGTGTGTGTGTTGTGTTATATGCTTTAGAGTTTGTTTATTGCAGGAGGTTTGTACTCATATTTTGTGTCTTCTCAAAAATGTTATAAATATATTTGATTAATTTTAATAAAGATATGTGGTAGTCAGGGATGTTTAAAACAATTTTACTCATATTGCTTTACAAAAATCGCTTTTTACAAATCTAGACTTTTCTGTTCGATAAGTAGGGTAAGATCTACTCGTATGTTTGTATTCATTTAAACAGTTTACCATTTTACAGAAAATTATAACAACAAAGAAATTATATAACAGTAACAACAAATCAAACAAGAATTTTTATAACAATGGAGCTGCAAGTGTGTGTGGGTTTGTGGTTTCACTAATATAAAAAGAAAAAATACGTTACAACCTCCTTAGATGGCCAATTTTGTAACTTTTCACGTAGACGTTAAAAGTTCTCTATTAAATTAATTTTCAGTCTACCTATTTGACAATGTGCTCGACAGCTATTTGAGTATAGTCTCTTCCTCGGCCGATAGAACGAGTTACTGCTCAAGTGTCATACATTACCAGCAATTCGATGATTCAGCATGGATCACAGCCCCGTGAGCATCACCTAGTAAATATCAATCAATCTACTAGTCGAGTTTGCTAATCGACTATCATGTTACTGTACGTTATTACTATTGAATACCTATACATTACATAACATTTTAAAATAATTATACATTACTTAACACTTATAGCATACGCTCTTCAATACATTAAAATACATAATTTATTCTCAATGTTAAATTTTAAATATGTATGCGTCATTGATGTAAAGATTTATTGTTCTGTTGTACTGATTGATACTGTTATTTTTATCAATGTTTTAGAATAAAAATAAATTGTTCTAATGAGGCATCTTGTAAAGAGTAAGACAAGGTTCCCAAATAAACTCACTGGAGGGTAAACATAGAATACCTAACGGGAAAGTTACTTAAGAAGAAACGTGAATGTCAGTCACGCTAGTTGTGGTGGGGTATCAAATATAAAAATACAAAAAATAATTAGTTCTCAGATTGCACTTAAAACCACCGTACACATAGATAAAAGTTAACCTGGCGTCAACCAACACATTAATACGACTATTTGGCTGAAAATCGTGTCTTTCAGTTTCTTTAATTTAATGGCTAGCTAACGGTGATATGCTATAACTATCAATTTACTTTATGTGTCTGACGGTTGGTTATGTCTTTTGATAATTTTAACTACTTTGATACCCTTCCATTTTGACCACAACTAAAACTGCTGTGGTTAACGATCATGTCTTTCTTGTAGGAAGTCCTTTCATCACTTTCACAAACAATTGTGTTGAGCGTTTAGGTGTAAAAACCTCAAATGCGATGAACTCCCTAAAATGATCCCTAATAGTTATTTGCTAATTATGACTGAATCTTAGGCTCGGACTACAGGAACGGACAAAATGCCGTGTATATTCCGCGGCGATAATATGTGGGACTAGACGAAGTCCACAATAGTCGGTGAATTGACCGCGTTGCATCCGTGGGCTTGATTACACCAAGCAGTTGTTACTCTTTGGTTTCGATAATTGTTTTCTTTTTTAATTCCAATATGGATTCAATACAGATCGAATGTGTTGCTAGTTCTTCTTAATACTACAGCGTGTTTTAATGAAAAACGTAGTGCAAACAGGTGTTGGTGGTCATCACCCTTAAGTGCCGATCCGTTTCGTATGTTTAAAACATACAGAATGTAATCGTTATACAAAATTATTCTTATGGAGTTAGTCAAGATAGCCGGTATTCTATAACAGAATGCACTTTATATCAAATATTACTTTTTCCTCATGTTAAATTCTTAAGTTTGAGCTTAATGTTAAATTTATTTTGTCGATTCTGTTATCTTGTACATTCAGCTTGAATACTACTTCCTTGACCTTCTCTTTGTCACATCATACACCGCTATAACTGTTTTCTTTCCTACCAGCTTTGTCGCCCTCAGACCAACTTTCTTCGGCACATCATTGTTGCAATGCTTCTTTTATACCTCTTTCTCTTCTTTTACTTTCAAGACTACTTTTTTCACTTCCACACTTCTTATCACTGTCACCGTTAGCACTCTTGCTAGTTTTCGTTCTACTCCTATAAAGGCATGATTTATAAGTGATAAGGCAAGGATTTAGGGCATGATTTTAATATAAATTTGGTGTACTACACCTCCTTTGGTGACACATCTTTTAACACCAGTTTATAAGTACACCATTTGCAATGTAATGCTTAGGTCTATTAATAATTTTTGTTAAAAAAATCATTTGAATAAAAGTTAAACATTAATTTTAAATATTTCAAATCTAGGAAAAGAATTGCTGGAGGAATTTTCCTATTCTTTCCTCTCACCATCTTGTCTTATGTTTATCTATGTGGCTTGTGCGGTCAGCTGGGCTGTACTGGTGGGAAAAATTTACCTTCCATAGTGTGTATCAGCAATGCATTCGTATTTAAAGTTGGGTATAGTAAAACAACCTTGAGTTTTACCCCAAAATAACAATGTCAAACTTCAAACGCTTTTACACTCTTATTATTCTCACATAATTATGGGGGATAACTCATTAAAAATAAATACTTAATTAACATCCAGACACTTTCTAGTCTTTCTTGTAAAGTATGCACTTTTAAAATATTTAAAGTATGAAGTACAACAAAGTTTGAGAATTTTTTCTAAATATAAATATAGAAAAACTAAAAAGAGTTTGGGTGTGTATTAATTATACCCTTAAAAGAAGAAATATCCCATAGTTATGCAACTAAAAATAAAGTCTTCAAGATTTGAAGTTTAACATTGTTTTTATGAGATTAAAATATTTCTCTGGAATTGTGCTGCTTGTTTGAGTTGGTTTTCAAATATTTAATAAGTCAAAATTTAGATTGAGATGTGTTATTGTTAGGTCCATTACATTTAGGGTATTACTGTTTTCTGTTCAGTGTCAGTGATGCCCATATACGTTGACATTACTAAGGTAGCCAGTCCATTGATACTGAGCTGATATTTTACCAACTTTGACATGGCAAATATTACTCATGAGAATCTTGTAGTAAAGAAAATAGATGAATCACCGGAGCAGCACTGAACTAGACTACTGAATATGTTACTCCCAGTCCCATGTACATGATTTAGGGCATTTAGAAACTTGAGTCTCATGCACCGAAGTTGTACTGAGATAATGGCATTTCTGTTTTCCTGAGATGCCATTTACTGTTAGAATGTCTTACGAATTATTATCAGTGGATAAATGTAAGGAAATATTCTGGTTCAGGTGTACAAGATTAAATAGTAACTGTGTAAATATATTGTCTGGTGTATGTATAATACACTCTATTTAGTTCTGCATACATGAAAGGCAAATAGAGAATGACAGAAAGCTGTAGATAAAAAACGAATATTTTGTCCTGAAACTACTACAATTTTATTTTGAAATTGTAATAATAGAACTTTATTAAGTGCTAAACATAAAAATGCAGGTGTCATGAAAAGTAGAGTGTTGACTGAAAAGACTATTCTATTTTTGTTAATTAATACAGTAATTCATTTTTTTATTACACTGGCCAGCTACTTGATTTTGGTCAGTATATTTCAAAGTGTCAAGTGTTTGTATCATATACTGTAATTGTGTAAATACATTTTACACTAAATACTAGGACCAAGGGTGATTGGTTTCTAGTAAATATTTTTAATTTCTTATTCTTTTTTAAAGATCAACCCTTCTGTTATCAGATGTGACTTTGGCATCTCATTTGCTATATTTAGTTGGCGTTTTTTATTTTATAGGTTTTGACATATGCAGAAAAGGACAGACCCAGTTCTCAAATCCTGTTGTTTTAATACCACAACATACAGGGTCATTCAAGAAGATATGTAGAAACTGTAAGAGCTCATTCTATATGTAAAAATAATGAAAATAGTTTATATAAATATGGGTCTGGAAATGCTTTGTAAGGGAGTTACAGCTAGCAAAAAATTTCACCCGGATATCAGTTTACCATGTAAAACGAGGTCTTCCTGAAATTCTGGTAAGGTAGATTAATGGGCAATGGGGAATTAACTTTGACCTCGTAAACTTTCTCCTTCATCCATCCCCTTATATAATATATATATAGTTATATATATATAACAGTTTAACAAGACACTTTAACAACTGGTTTTTCTTAATTATATCCAGGAGGATTTGACAAAAAAACTGAAGGGTTGACAAGATGTTTTTAGAAACATCTCAAAATATGTTTTAGAAATTAAAACACAAAGTAATTGGTACAGAATATATATTTACAAAGTCATTTTTATAACTAAAATGGTTACAATATAAATCACAGTAATACTTTTATATAGTAATTTACATATACAAAATTATCTATCACTGTCAGTGTCATTTTCTTTTTCCTCACTCTCAGATTCTTCTTTTCCATTATCTCCATTGTTTTCTTCATCATCTTCTTCAGAAACTGTCTTCTGTGAACAAACCAAAATCAACATGTCATAAATCACATATATCTTCTAAATACCATACATAAAAAAAGCTTTGGTGATTGACGTCAACCAAAAACAACAAGGATTCACTTGGCATATCTTGGAAAACACACTTTTAAATACAAATGTTGTACCACTCACTAAATGCATCTCTGAAACCTATTTGACAACACTCGGGACAAGGAATGTCAAAAATAATTCCATTTGATAACAGGAATCAAAATAAAGTACTACAGTTTATATAATGTAGCAAAAGTTATAACAATTTAACAACCACAAGGGATTTGATTTGATAATGTGAGATAGAGGTCCAATCTGTTGTTCATACGTTGGGGTTAAATTTCAGAAAAAGTGCAACAAACATATTGAGGGGATAGATTCAGGAAACAGTTGTTTTTTTGCTATTTACAAGGTGAGGAGTAGCCACACCACGTGTCACATGACTTCACTGAAGTTGTATGTAAAATTAAAAGTCTATACTTCATTTCATTCTCGAGATACCTTGCAGGTAGACAGACAATCAGACAGAAAAGAAACATTTACAGTCCCCATACAAACAAAAGATAAATTCGGCTAGTCTACTGAGTGATAGGTTTCAGTGATGCTCAGCCAAACACCAGAGGGAGACATGCTCTGTATCAAAAACAATGTTACCTACATGTATAAAATAAGTTGCAAGCAAAATTTTAAGTTCATAGCTTAGTTCGTTCTTGAGGTAATCAGTGGAAAACAGACATGTAGATAGGCAGACGAGAGTGGGGGGTGCCACAGGCACCTGCTAATAAGTTGATTTTTATTATATATAACTTTGGTGCAAAAATGATACTACTACTGAAATACAAGAGTCGTGTCATTCGGCTTGCCGGTGCTGGATTTACATATTATTTATATTGTAATGTTTGAAATAAATTTTCCTCTTTGTCATAATTTCTACTGCCTCTCCTTCGCCACCACTTGAATGGTTTACGTCATGAAAACCACATGAACTACGATGTCTGATTGAAAAGTTTTTAAGAATGGGCTTATAATGGTACAGTGGTGGTACTTATATGCTACTGTGATGCATCTCCTTTAAAGTAGTCTCCTTCTGACTGTACACACTGACTCCAATGGTGTTTCCTCCTTTGGAAACATTCCTGGAAATTTTTTCCTGAAGTGTTCACACTTTTGCCTGGATGTCTTCAATTGAGTCAAATCGCTACCCTTTCAGGTGTAAATTCATGTTATACAATACCGGTAGAATAAAAAAAAAATCACTAGCGGTGTCTCGATCTTAAATCGACTTTGCCGTGCTTTTTTTGGTTGTGATGAATTTAGTCTTTCACTGCCAAGATTGCACTTTGGTTTCAGGATCATATCCATATACCCACGTTTCGTTACCTAGCCACGTTATGTTAATTAGCCTAATTAAAAAATCTGGGCCATTTGCAGTCCGATTAATTAGTACTTGGCATACTTCAAGTTGGTGTTGTCTCTGGTCACTTGACAACACTTTTGGAATGAATTTTGTTTTGCAGACACTCAACGCATGTTCAGATCTCCAGTTAAAATTGACTGAACTGCACAGAAACTTAAATTAAGTTCATCAGCCATCTTCCTAATTGTAAGTCTACGATCAGAGAGCACTAAGTCGTGAACTTTCAAAACATTTTTCATTCGTTTTTGAGGTGGAAGGACGGCCGAACTGTGGTTCATCTTCAAATGATTTGTGGCCATTTTTAAATCTGATGAACCAGACAAAATCACTTGAATGGCTCATACAATTATCTCCAAAAGATGCTTTTAATAGTTCATAAGTTTCAGAAGCTGATTTCCTGGTTTTAAAACAAAATTTCACAAAAACTCGTTGCTTCGTGTTTATGTCCATTTTAACAGAGGCAGAACAAGCACTAACAGACCCGCAATCACTTAGGTCCTGTACCAAAATATCTCCTCACCCTGATGAACCTATTTGAGAAATTCCTTCGAATAGAATCAACAGGTATGATAGGTTATTTCACGGCCCATATCAACCTAAATTTAATGTCAACCCTTCTAGTAAAATTAGACAAAAAATTAGTTTTCAACCTAATGTTTAATTAGTTGATATGTAAATTACAACTAGATTGAGTGCAGTCCCACAGCAGATTAAATTTTTTGTTTCCATTGCCGTATTTTTCCACCAACGATTCAGAAAAAATGGTTCACATAGATCAAGTTACAACGGGGTTCAAAAGTTAGAACAAAGCTAATGAATGTTTCAAAGGACATCAGTTCTATTGAGTGTGTGTATATTGTATACTACACTTAAAGCTCAAAATTGTTAGCTATTTTTTCTCTTAATGAAGAAAACTACTCATCTATCGATGTTATACTCAATAAACAAAAAGAAGAGGTCTTATACAAAAAGCGTGTTGAAAAATAACATCCGCAGTATAATGGAAAGACTGATCGATATTGTGGTCAGTTTAGCTAAATCTGGATACCATTTTCGAGGGTATAGAGAAACTGAGGGTAATATTAATAAAGGATTTTTTTTAAGTTTAGTCGAAATCCTGAAGAAGTATGATCCTATAATGAGACAGCATTTAGAGGGATTACCTCAAAACACATTATATACCAGTAACCACATACAAAACGACCTGCTAAAAGCCTTGCACAACATTATATGAAGAATATAGTAAAGGCTGCACACAAGGGAAACAAATATTTTTAATAGCTGATGAAATATTAGATTTGCGGCAGAATCAACAAATGTCGGTAGTTGTAAGGTATTTTAATGAAGTCAATAACTGTTCTGTTGAAAAGTTTGTCTACTTGCAGAAATTAACCAAACAAATTTCTGAGTTGATTTTTCAGAAATTAAGCTTGGTCCTTTTAAATTGCCTAAAAACTTACTGGTCTTCTGTAATTTCTGCGAGTTGTGACGGTGCGTCAACAATGTCTGGATGTGATAATGGAGTTCAATCTAAGTTTAATAAGATGAGTAAAGATATCATACTTGTACACTGCTATGTCCATTGCTTGAATCTAGTCTTGTACTCTTGTATCTATTCTTAATTGTAGGTTAATAACTCTCGTCTTTATCTACATCTAGGTGGGCTTGTAGGGCAGTGTCTGTTAAGAAAATATTGTTTTCTTCTTGTTGAAACCCTACAAGACAATATATCAATGACAGATAATGCTGAAGTGAAAATAAGAAGTCGTAGACTATTGCATGGGCTGAAGACATTCGATTTCGTATTGGCTTTGGAAATCATTCACCCAGTGCTCTTCCTGATTTTAAAAGTAAGCAAAACACTTCAGAGTGAGGATAATGATCTTTTGACAGCCATGCATGGTGTTCAAATGCTCCGGGAATCTCGTTCATCTCACAGAAATAAAACAACTTTTAACAAAATCTCTAATTTTGCAAAAGAAGTTTGTTAAAAGATAGATGTAGTGGTCCCTGCTTTGTAAAAAAGAAAGTGTCTTCACGTATTGATGAAACTGTCCAAAACTCTCACTATTTTGAAACTAAAGAAAGCTAGGAAAGAAGTTTGGTATTTTACCCGTTCATCGACTTACTAATAATGGTATAAAAAAACTATTTGACCAAGAAACATGTGACTTAATAGTAGCAGTAGGAAAACTTCTCAAGTTGGAAACAGATGACAATGATTTGAAAACAGTGTCAAAATAACTTCATTTTGACCTGCATGGCATCCGAGCAGAACAAAAAGTACTGCAGAGCTAACAATAATTAAAATTCTTAAGTTTATCAAAACAAAATGTTAAAAGATGTGGTTCATAATTATGTATACTAGATGGCATACTCATCTTCTAAAATATAAAACTGGACAGTTGTTTTATAAATTATTATATTTCGGCATCTTACCAAAGCACTCTCAACAGATAGAGAGTTTGGTAAGAAGGTGATATGTAATTCTTCATTATAAGATGATTTTGTTATCAAGAATAAATAAAAATAAAGACATTTTATTTTGTAATAACTTAAATAAAATTACGTGTTTAGGCTTTTCAATGTATATTATAACTTGATGATTCTATCACTTACTAATTCTAACAGCATAGCAATATGTAATGTACTTTTTTATTTTAATTTATGGATATCACAAGGACAGCCTTGGGGAAATGGTTTAAGTGGCTTAGTATTGAAAATCGTGCTAACATATTCTACAAGCTTTACATAGCATTGAAACTGTTTATGGTAATACCAGTGACAAATGCTTCATCAGAGAGCTTTTCTAAGCTAAGCGTTATTAAAACAAAGCTTAGAACAACAGTGACGCAAGAGATATTAAGAGTTTTTTATGCTGCCATTTATTGAACAAGAACTTGCTGTGAATTTTATTTACTCAGACATTATTGAGGAATTTAAGTATCGATACCTGGAAAAAGGCGAATGTTATTTTAATTGTTCTAATTTAATTTAATTATATCTTGTCTTAATTTTATTTTTCCTCCATTGAAAATGTATGCTTATATCAAAGATCGATATTTGTTGATTTTGTTATGACGCAATTACCTATAACCCACTGCAAAATAGTGCTGTGGTTTGTAAGAGTTCTATGTTTAAAAACAATTGTCAAAAAGCTTTAAAATTAATAATTTAGAGCACAATTTTCAGAATTGTACCTACCCGGACCTCTCTTTTGGTGAGGTATTCTATACCACCCAAACTCCCCAGTATGTCAGGCACCTCCAAATTATGAACCTTGTGCATACCTATAGTCATAGTATTACAACCTTCAGGGTAAACAATTTTGGAATCAGTTATCCTCACTTCCATACATGTTGAAAATATCTAGACTACAAGAAGGCAGTGATTACTGTATTCTGTTTATTTACTGGCAATTAAATATCAATCCTTCCATGTGCATGGGTTTTGAATTCCACAATAAACTTGAGGCCAGTTTAACAAACGGCTAATCATCTAATGTAGAGACGGCCTTTACAGATCATCCAAACCATTGTTGAAGCTTGGGCCTTAAGAAGTAGATATTTCAGTAGAACAAAATGAGCCTGCTTATTACTAAGTCTATTCATGTAACGGTTTTCAATTTTAATTTGTTAATCCCACCAAGGTTTTAATTTAATTTAATGACTATCTGGTATACAGCATAAGCTGAACGAAACAAAATTATAATAATTACCAGTTAAATTCTCATTGAACAGTTACTGAACTAAAATTTTCATCTTTATGAGTTGTGCTTATAGTTCCTTTAACAATTTTTACTTAAAACCTAGGGGCTGTAGATACATTTAAGAAAAAAGAGTATTTTTATTATTTTTAAAATTTTAATTTCACTTCAAAAATGGTAATCAGAATAATTAAGTTTTACTCCAAAGCCAATTGTATTTCAAATACAAACTTATTGGGTTGGGCAAATAATATGTGATACAACTTCAAAACTTTGAAAAAAAAAAAAATAATTTGATAATTGACATTTTAATTGAGCTACTAACTCTTTCAGGAGCTCTGTGCGAGTGTTGGTAGAAGACAAAGGACACCCCTGCATCCCAGCATTGTCTAAGTACAGGGTCAACCAGCCAACGCTTCTCTCGACAGTGGTGCCAACATGACAGGTCGTTCGTACAGTCAGCATCTGCAGGTGGTGGCTTAACCTGTATACCATTAACACATCGGCTGCACTTGATCCTGCAATTACAGATTACATTGAGATTATTGGAATGCATGCCGAGGCCTCCACAAAAATTTTATTAAAAAAAATTTATCAGAACAAAATTTGATAATAATGTAAACATATTGAAAGGTTTCAATTACACAAAAAACTTTTAAGACCTATTAAGGTCATATAATTTGTCCAACCTGAATAATGAACCCACAAGGTTAGGTGCTTGCTTAGACAATGTTATTACGTGTCTGTCAAGTGGCAGTGCAGATTGTAGGGTCATTTTCTCATCTATATGGGTACAGAATTTATGTTATAACTGACTAAGCATTAATATTTTCAGGCCAGACAAAACAGAATATTTAGTGTAAATTCTCTTAAAAATCACCATTTTACAAATAATTTTTCTAATATTTGATACCCTCCAAACCACGAGGCCAAGGCCCGCACCACTGGTGGAGCCTAAGGGCCTGTATTTTCTAAATCCAGCCCTGCTTCTACAATTTACTATCGGTCACAGAATTAATGTATTCAGAATATGGTCGAACTGGTGTCGGTAAGAGTTATTTTTATTAATTAACTAGCTGTTTCCCGCGGCTTCGCACGCGTCTCTTAAGCTTTGCCCGTATATTTCTTTGCCTTCAAATAGTGTTTGGATATTTTAATATACGTAACTACTGTGTTGTAATTGCAGTTTATAATGTGCAGGCGCTTTGATAACTTTTATATCTTGCAGTACAGCCTGGTGGTTAGTTACATCAATGGGCATTGCGTATAAACCTTCTACATAGAAAAATACAAATTTTCATAGTGATCGGTCCAATAGTTTCTGAGTCTATAAAGGACAAACACACAAACATTCATTTTTATATATTATGATTGCAGAAACAGTTTAAACAAAATTTGTCGTTTCTCTTAAGCTTACTCTATGCTTTAAAACTATAAGTGTAAAGAAATTTATATATAAATATATTTTTTTGTCGCATTATATATGTTTACAAAGAACAGCTGATTAAAAATTTGAAAAGACTCTTTCACTTAATAACATATGTTTGCTGCAATGCATTTCTTACGGGTATTTCTGTAACCAGTGGGGCGGAATCCTGAATCGGGAAAGGGATAAAAAGTATCCTATAACCTTCTACAGATCAAGACGAACAAATTAAAAAAAAAAAATTAGGCGAATCCGTCCAGCCGTTTGTGAGTGATGCTGTTACACACGAACAGTTTCATTTTTATATATATAGACTAACCATTAATAAATAATATGTATGACTTCACATAAAGTAGATAAATTTAAAAATTACATGAGAGACTGAAATTCTTTAAGACATGATCACATTTACACTTATCTCTCAATAGTTACAGGTTGCTAACCTCTTCCTCAGATCAGAACAAAAGCTTCTACTGTGTTTCTTCAACGAAATACTAACTTGTCATGAGTGTCGCTGGGTGTGTTCTCCTCTAGTTGGAAGAGACTGCGCAGCTCTGAGAGAGAAAAATGCCGAGCCACATCCTCCTCACAATCCACCACAGAGGAGCTCAGAGCTTTCTTGTGGGCTTGACGCTGCATCATCTTTTCCTCTATGCTTCCAGTCTGTGCCACAAAACACCATGTTATTAACATAACTTATTGTAATACAATGGCAACTAGTACAGGGAGTCATTTTAAACAAATTTCAAATACTAATACACTGATTTAGGATAGTGATATAGCAGAGTTTTCCTGATCTGAATATCTTCTACTTGAAATTAGCTACAGTTATAAGTATTTTGTCTAGTGTGGGTTTGTAAGGGTTATGCATGTAGTAGTAACATGGCTGAAGGACGACTTATGAGACCACTCTTTCTTCAACTACTCTCCCTACCTCACCAGAACTTTTATTATTTAAACACTGTTATGAAACTTAACTCAATGAAAGTAATGTGAATGTATTATGTGACAAGGTATCTAGATAAAGATCAACAACAAGCTTTATATTTCCCATGAAACTTCAGTTCTATATATACAAGAATGAGTTCTATGATCATGCATGTTTAATCATGAAATTTAGCTGAGTTTCATTGAAGCACTTAGTGGCTGACAAAAATTTTTTTGTATGATGATTGTCTGTCTATCTAACCACAGGACATCTTGAGAATTAAATGATACTACAAGCTTGAAATTTTGCACTGGGTGGGCACTCAAAATCTTTAAAAATATCTCATCTTTTCCTCGGTTTTCCTGGTTGAAAATTACTGATTTATAGTCCATTTCCAAACCAAATAAACAACAGTAATGCTTATTTAACCTTTATAATGAGTGTAGCAGTGATTGTTTTTTGTCTCAAGCTGTATTTGCAGGAAATTCCATGTAACTGTGATGGCCTACAAAATTTCATCACTGCAAGAATAACCGGATAATATCCCGGTCTATCGTGAAATTCCCTGAATCTTCCATGACTTTCTCCATATTTTTAAAATAACAAACTTTGGTACTAGTGTTTTAAATTTCCCGGTTTTTCCAATTGCTAGACACCCTGCACTAATATACAACACGACATAAGGCTCCTTATGTGGTGATCAGTTGGACTATTCGGTTAAAAAATTTGAACTGTCCGACCAATCGTCATGTATGCATAGAAGTTGTCAAATGAATAGCTGGTCGAAGAACTGCTGAGATTTTCACAAGTCATTATCCAGCCAATGCCACTCTGACGACAAAATCTGACATGTATGGTGGATTCGGTCGACTGCAGCTAGCAACAATAACGATTTAATTGAAAACTCACTACAACACTAATAATTTCAATACTAAACTTGAAGTGTACCTACTAAATAAATTTCTATATTCATTCCAAGAATATTTTGAAAGGGATAATTAATTGGTTAGGTTTAGCTGTGTGTGTTTAAAAAAGAAATAATGGTCTAGTCTACAACTTATTTATTACCATAATATAGAATGTTTTATAAGTTAATATGAGAATATCTTTTATTTATGGATTAACTATAATGTTCTTTATGTGACTTTATTCATTGTACATTCTGTGGATTTGTTTGTGAATAAATCATTTCTGAATCTGAATAATAAGTTGTGCGTACACTGGCAAGTAAAGTTACAAGGGAATTTGCGTTAATTACTTGTATCACTGGTTGTTGTGAGAGTCAATGCGAAATCAGTTCACACAGACGATAGTGATGTCTCAGCAATGTTTATAACTGAAATTTTAATGTCCAAAAATGGTCTACAGTTCCTATGAACAACTGTCCGACACTGGCTGGGCACCACTCATGAGAGCTCTTGTACACGTTTAAACTAGCAATTTTTACTATTGGACATAAAACTTGTGAAACTCCTAAGTCAGTGTAAATACAACTAGTTCAGCCGAAATTTGGATGTGAACGTTAGATCAAAACATAACATCATTGTTATTGTTTTAACCTATGTAATCTGATAACCAATCGGAATATGTATGATGAGCAATCATTCATATAGACCAAACTGAGACAATCGTTACATGTATAGAGGGCTTAATGTGACACAGCGGTAGAACTAACCAAGACAAACTCCACTACGTAAGTGAAGGCAACCTTTGATTATCCTGCAGTGTAAGGTGGGGCTCGTGAACATATGTTGATCTTCATTCACAGTTTCACGGAGGTTAATCAAGTCCTGATTCTAGGAGATGTCATATTATTTCTTGATTTCATAAGGTTTTTTGAGAGAAAATTGTTTTTGAGATTTCCCCAGTTTTACAGGGAGATCCCTGGGTGCATGCAACTTTAGCAAAGGCTCATATGTGACATGTAATGTAGCGTACTCTTACCTTGTAATAATGAAACCTTTAATTTAATGGAAATGCAATAATATAAAGTTTCCATTTACCCATAAAACAACAATTTTCGCGTTTTGATGAATGTTTGACAGTATTATACAACAAAACTGTTATTGTGCAATCTACTATTAATATTATCATTGCAAGATTAAATAATTTTTATAGAGTGGCCTGTAATACTTGGATTATTTTAATGTTTATCTTAAGAAAAAATAAAATCAACATACCAACAATTTAACTAAAATTTTGATTTTTAACATACTTTCTCCGTTACTTTAAACCATCTTCCAACTGGTGTTATTGATTCATCAAAATATTGAGATATGACCATAGCAATAAAAAGAGTATTCTATATAGTTTGAACAATTGCTAATTTCCAAACAAAATATTCCTACACAGAGGAACCTGTAGACAAAGCAGGGTTTCTTCTGGCCGTCTCTCCAGACTCGTGCCATGGCCTGGTCGTCGTTAGCAGGGTTCCAGTCAGGGTCGAACATGACTAGTCGGTTGGCCCCGATCAGATTGAGACCGCAGCCGCCTGCCTTTGAGCTGAGCATGAAGATGAAGTCCCCACCATTTGGATTATTGAAGGCCTCCACCACCTGTTAATCCATTTTATCTTAAATTTTTAGAAAGTACAACAAACATCTGCAGTTTCCAAAAATTAAACATTGGTGCTTAGATGTAAACCCTAAAATATTTCTTTTCTATCAACCAAGTAATATATCTGATATATAGGACTTTTAAAGAATGAATAGTTTGAGGTGGTCATATACATTTTTGATTGATTTTAAACAAAAGCAATATTTAATTGTATATATAAATATATCAATACTATTATATATAGATTTAATGGTCTGTCTGAGTGTTTGTGTGCAACTCAATCACATAAAAACTACTGGACTGATTGTACTGAAATTTTAACTTGAATTTTAAGTTCTTAGGGTCCCAGGTTATCATATAGGCCTTTTCTTATTTTTAAAATCCCTCCGAGCTACATTCCACTGGTCTCTAAAGTTGCATTACAACAAACGAGTATTATTTGGAAGAGCCTGTTAAATAAAATCAACGGTTCTGTGTAAATATCTTTTTATGACAGCACAACCATATGTTTAACTTTTCGATTTGTTTAGATTTATAGTTTTAAAAGCATAAAGTAAGTTTGATAGTAACAAAAATTCTTATTTAACCTTTTCTGCAACTGCTGTTGAGTACAGAGTAAGAAATACCCAGATAAGAAAATTAAAAGTTTTAATACAAATATACTTTTAACTGTAGATTTTAGCAAATACTAAGTTTGCAGTCAGTCCTTGGTCACTACTGTCATACAGATATAAAAGACAATATTACTACCTACTTTTATACTACTAGCCTAAAAAACTATTATAAAACCATCTTCATGTGGAATATAATGTGGGAGAAATAAGCTTCTCAGAGCTGTGTATGTATATGTATTTTTTTGATTGAGAAGACAAGGCAAAATCAACTTAGGCACAGAAAATACTAAGAGCAGAACAAATTACAATAGTCATAAATACACACTTTTTAAAACACTTTCTTGATCGTGGCAACAAGGCAAAATCAACATTGGCGTCTGAAATATAATTTACTCGAACTAGAAGTGCTCATACACGTGCAAAGCCAACGAAATTGCTTGCCATGGGCAATTGCTAGTATTAGAATCAGAATCATTTATTGGCCACATAAATATTTCATACAAAAATACATAGGCAAGTCACAAATTTTATCATAACTTAAATTCACAGTTATATCTTAAAAGTCTAAGATTGTCCACTGTCCATTCATGAACTCCATCCATGAATTACATGTGTACATTTGTTAAATAATTTTCACTATGGTAATGAGTGGATAAACGTTAACTTATTTACAACAAAAGAGTTTTTGATTTTTTGTGGTACATCATTGGGTCTTGGAGACGTGAGCATTGCATTTTTTGCTGTTGTCGGGTTGAACTCCAGGAAAGGCTCCTTTTTCTTCTGATGTGAGGGGGAGGAAAAGCGTTGGTTTCTAGATTTTTTATTATATTAAAATTTTATTCTTCCTATTCTATTAATAGGTTATTTTGTTTGTATTTATAAATGTACACATTTTCCCAAATGTAAATTTTTAAACCTATGTTTACGGATTTTGTAAGCTGGATAGCTGGATTTTGTGGAAACTGGTGATAATTTTGCAATGGGTAAATTGCTCAATTAAATTTATACATTTTTGAATTTTTTTAATGTTTTTTTGTGATCTTTGTATCTTTGGGCTTATTTTTCTTTGTTTGTCCTGTATACACTTTATTGGAGTCATTGTATTCAGTTTTACTCACTCCGTGTCAGTCTTTGTCTTCAAGTGGCAAAATTTTGTTAATTAAAAAAAAAAATCTTTTGCTTTGTACGCTATTTTTATATTTTAATTGTTAAAAGGTCTGTTAATTGTTTTGTCTGATTTCCAATATAACAAAATTTTGCCCGTATATGTTTACTTTCGGAGTTGTTTTGATCAGTTTATTTGGTTGTTATAAATTTATTTTGTACATGGTTTTTGTTTTTTGTCCATTTCCTGTTGCTATTTGGATAAGGGCATGTCGTTCTCTGCAAATTTCTTCTTTTGTAAGGGATTATCGTAGCATTTTATATATGAGAGTTATAAGCTGCTATTTTTTTAGGCATGAATTGTCTGGAATTGTGCTACCTGTTTGCGTTGGTTCCTGAAATAATTTGTAAGTCAATTTAGATGTAATCTACATGTGTCTGTTAGGTTATAGAAATTTAGGCTATTTGATTTTGTCTTCTGTTGAGCATGTAATTTTCTTCTTGGTTAGATTTATATTTATCTAAGACTTGATTGCACTTTTTACTGGCATTTTATGAAATATAGAGTCAATTATCTACATAACGAATCATTCTCCCATTGTATTGTGCTTCTTGATTATGTTCATTATATTTTGGTTTATTGTTTGGAGAAATATTTCTGAGATTACACTTGATAAGGGTGATCCCATTGCTAGTCCATTGGTTTGTTTATAGAATTTGTTTTCCAAATTGGAAATCATTTAAATTCTAAATAATTCCTAGGGTTTCTTCAACATGCTTTATGTGTTCTTCATCTAATTCTTGTTTTTGTAAATTAGGTTTTATTTTGTTTATGGTTTTTTTTTGCTGGGATATTTGAGCACATATTATTTCATATCAAAGAAACATAGTTTAGTGAAGATAAACTAACTAAATACTGAATAAATACTAAACCAATATATTAATACTAAATGAGTAGAACACATATGATAGCACACAGTACCTTCTCGGCAGGAACCTTATAATTTTTAACTTATTTACTTTGTTATCTTACAATGATTTTAAAACATAATTTTCTAACAATTTTTGTATTTATTTACGATTTTTACTAAGAAATATCAAATTACAAACTAGAGAACTTAAAGAAGACTATATCAAATGACTTCAATAAGACTTTTAATATGAACATGGAGGAAGTTGTTATTGTTACTGATCAGAAATGTTAAACGAATTATGGATTTGTATATTCAATAACTTGTCTAGTCATAAAAAATCCTGAAACAAAATAACAGATGGATTTAAGAATTTCAAAGACAATTAGAAGGCAGAAATTCAGATTTTTACGAAAGTATACTTTAAAATTAAAAATAAATATAACAAAGAGAAATAACAAATGTGTCTCTGTAAATATCAAGGAAATAGACCTATACTATATACCTTGAGATATATTAAAAAAAGGCTTCTGGTAAAGCTTAAACAATGTAAGCCTTTGCCAAGTTACTATACCTTTGCTCTCTTCTTGATGGTCATGGAACCGTCAAGTCGCACATACTGGTAATTGCGGAGACGACAAAGTCGCTCAAACAGGTCCAGCGTCTGCGTGTAGTTAGACACGAGCACCACCTTGTCTGTAGTGGTAGTCTTGACCACAGCTAACATACAGTCCAGGACCATCAGCTTGGTGGACAGCTCCACCATTAGGGTTTGCCTGGGCCAAGGAGTCCAGATATATTAGAGAGAGGAAAAAGGAATAAGAATACAGTGGGCTCAGTTGGTCATCAATATTTTTACATTTTAATAAAAATATTATAGTTTTATTACATAGAAAAACCAATTACAATCTAAGCTTCAATAATCTGATATCCTTACAACCCACAAGATTAGAGTATTTGCTAGGACTTAATTACTTTTAATGATATAAAAGTCTTCTCACTGAACGCCTATGAATAAAATACTTTGCTCTGAACCCGTCATTTTGATATCGCCTTTCAGGAGTATCTCATAACAACAGGTACATCAAAAATTAAATAACTGGTTAATTCCAACCGTGATCTTTTCAGAACCAATAATCTTAAATTTATTGGGACAATATAATACAATATTTGGGATTTTGTTGTGCATTTGAGATTTGGGCTAGTAAGTTTTTAACCAAAACTATTGTACTAATTTCTCCTTAATTCAGCTCTCATATAACAGTAGGTCCCTTTGTTTTCTAAGTGACTGAATTTTTTATACTTGCAAGAAAAATGTTATGTTTGATCTGAACATTATTTTCTTTATACTTAGGTAATTTTTATGGTTACTATCATCATTTGGGCTGCATATGAAAACTTTTGAATGAATTCCACCAACAAACTAATAAAATTGAGTTTAATTAGTAATTTAAGTAAAACTATGAAGTTGGGAGGACAGAGAACTATCACAGCAAACTGGTATACTCAATTGATCTGATCGGTAAAAGTTGTTTTCAAAATAGCTTCTTTGGGTTTTCAAACACTGCTTCCAACATGATTCCCATGTTTCAAAGGCTCCCTAAATGTCAACTGTCATAATCTCTATCTGTGACTCTGTGACAGCATGTTAAGTGGTGGGGACATCTTTGAAATTGTCTACCTTGAACTTTGGGAGTAGGAAAATCTGCTGGGCTCACATTGTTGTTTTAAGGTGGCAGCGTCAAGGTTGCAAACCTTATCCGGACCAAGTAGGCAGTCGCAATGAAGGCGTTGTGGTCTGGAGCACTATTGTGGAGGAGCTACCAGTGTTTACAATTTCCAGTTGATTCTGTTAGATGGCCTTAGGTCCCTTAATGATTTCTTAGCAGAAAAAGCTTCTTATTTGTTTATACCTGTGTCTGTTTTATCTTATAATTGTTTGTTTTGACTTTAACATGTTATAATAGTAGTAAATGTTATTAAAACAACACTTTTCCAATATAATTTATTTTTGGATGAGGCATTGTCAGGTGTTTTAATAATATTTACCACTATTTTAAAATATTTTCCAATTGCTCCAACGTCTTCAATGTTATCTTAATATTTAGAGGACTTTACCCCCAAAATCTCTTCTTTATCCAAGTAGCATCCAACATTAAAGTAAAAGATAGTGTAAATCCAAATAAGTATTACTAGACTTTGAAAATTTGTTTAACAACAGACACTTTGAATATTGAGTTTAGTTTCACTTTCCTCATTTGCCTTTGCCTCAACATGTTTAGACATTGTCTCTAAGACATTAGAGTGCACTCAATTGTGTACCAGATGAGACAATGAGAATGCCTCTTCACCTAGGTTACACTATATTTTGCAGTCTAGGTGTCAAACCGATGTAGAGAGTTCACTTCGAGCTTCTTCGTCACGACTCTTACTGGATTTTTTCAGACAAACATGACTCTAGTTTCCAGGAGTCAAGTCTGTGACAGCGTCAGATTCCAGACGCTACATTAAGGTGAATTGGAGCTAAAATTTACATTTGCATTGAATTAACCCTTCCCACCACAGCTATGTTATGACCAGACAATTATTGTAAAATGTACTACAAATTGTGTTCCAGAAGAAACATCAGTTACACTGTCTGTCACTTATTTCTTAACCAACAACCTAGAATGTACTGATCTGCTGGTACCTGGAGTGGGCTTGTTCATAGCCTTGTGGCAAGAGGGAGCGAGCAGACTCGAAGCCATCAGTCTGTGACTTGATCTTGTCCATGACCAGATCCGGGTGGTTACACAGTTTCTTCAAAGAGGTTATAGATGACAGAGCTGACAGTGAAACTTTTCCTTCACTGCTTGTTCCTGGAAACCATCATCAGGTCAAAAAATCTCCTGTATCTAAAGGTTTCATGTTAACCCTTACCGAGCCAATGACGTTACTAGACGTCATGCCTAAACTAGCGCTAAAAGCCAACGACGTCCACTGACGCAAAATCAATTTTTTATTTTAATATTATTTAAAAGCATTTCTGGGTAACAAACTTAGTAAAAACTGTTAAACAAGGTTTATCTAAACAAGAGACAACCGTTCGTGTCTATTTTGAAGGTCACGGCTCTTGTTCGATCGACAAAATAGCGGGCGGCCGGACGTTCATAGTCTCCCGCAGAGCCAACGACGTCTACTGACGCGCGCTCAGTCCGCCTGAATCAGAATCAGAATCAGAATCAGAAACATCTTTATTCATATTAATACACATGGTGTACATAAGAATGGTGTCAATCCAATATAATACTATAATAATAATATTATTAACATTAACATCATTGTTAACAATAGTAACAGGTCATTAGTAATTCATTATATAATACAATAGTTTCATACTAAAATTATTAAAATTACAAATGAAAATTTAAAAATTAAAGTTAAAGAAAAAAAAATGTAATAAAACTGTTTTTATCCATGTTTTTCACCATGGATTTCAAAAAATTCAGAAAACGAATACAGGGGAAGGTTAGTTAAATATTTTTTTAGTTTAACATTGAATAAATTATTATTTTCCAGTAATTTTATGTAGTTTGGCAACAAGTTGAAGAATTTAGCTCCCATGTATTTTGGTTTTTTTACAAAAAAATTCCAAATTATGTCGGATGACTGCCATATTATTTCTATTTCTTGTATTATATGAGTGGTTTTTACCACATTTTTCAATATAATTTATTCGATTTTTCACTGACAATATAGTGTGATATATGTATGCACTATAGACAGTCATGATTTCTAATTGAGCAAAGTGGTTTTTTACGGATTCATTCCATTGTAAGCCGAGCATAATACGAATTGCCTTTTTTTTGTACAGTTAGGATTGAATTTAAATTTCTAATTGAAGTTGATCCATATAGGGCAATACCAAAAACAATATGTGAATGAATATGGGAAAAGTATACTAACTTCAAAGTATTGTTTGTACATAATTTTGATATTCTTCGAAGAGCATAAAGACCAGAACCCATTTTTGAAAGTACATTGTCTATGTGTTTATTCCATGACAATGAGCTATCCAATGTTAATCCCAGAAATTTTACCTCCTCGACTTTTGCTATAGAAATTTGATCCATTTGTATACTAGGATTAATTTTGTTTCTACACCGGTTAGTATTAAATTCAATATAGTTTGTTTTGGTTGGATTTAGAATTAAATTATTTTCTTGGAAAAATTGATTTAAATTGGATAGACTAAGAAACGCATCCATTTCAATGTCATACTTAGATGGTGCGCTTATTCGCAGAGTGGCATCATCAGCATATAAACATAATTTTTCCAATTCAGGAAGACCTTTTAGGTAGCAGAGAAATAGCAGAGGTCCCAATATGGAACCTTGAGGAACCCCAAAAATGGTTTGTTTTAAATTTGGCCTGTAGTCTTCCGTGAGGTTAGATGTTTATTCGCCCTTCCATTTTCGATCCGCGTATTTATCTTTTCAATTTTGATGTTAATCAATATTTTTGATCAATGTGCAGTGTAGTTTATGTATTATTATCGTGATGTAGGGCTTTATTGTCAAGTTTTTTTTTTAGTTCATTGCTTTTATTTAATTTGTATATATTAAATTATTACTATATTCTTTATATTTTCTCTAAATACAAATTACTATATGCTTGTTTTTTGTAAAATATAAGAATAATTGTGTTCAACTATTGTTAATTTTATATATGAACACATAGAATGTCAAAATTATATTTTTTTCAGTGAAATTATGATTTTACCATTTTTTCGCTGTAAATTAACAATAAAGAGTGAAAAGAAATATTTTGTCATTTTTTTACCTCTTATGTTATAAGAATTTAAAAAAAAAATTGGTTTTGGTACGTGGGAATTTTTTAATTTTTAAGGTGTATGGCTCTTAGGAGTAGTTTTGGTTATTTATTTGTGGCTCGCTAAGGGTTAACATACTAGAAAAAAATAAGTTCTAATGTATTTATTGCTGTTCCTTTGATGCTTTGTTCTAAATTAATATTCAATTATGCTACCTCTTTCTCTCTCTTAAAATTCACTATTAATCTGTAAAATTGTCTTCTTGTACAGCACAATCATTTGGAATATGTCAAATGAAAGTTCTTGGTGAAGCTGGAAAATGGTTTACAAAATTTAGCTTTAGTAAGTACGGATTTTGAATAATACTTTTATTATATGGTTTCTGAAATAATTCATAAAGTCTAATCCAAAAAATAAAGATAGTGTTATTGGAAATGTGTGTTTATTTATCTACATTTAATTTGAACTTTGAATATCTCAAATTTCAAAAATTTTTATCTTTACAGGACAAATCTTGGTTATTCAGAGGAGTATTCAGGGAAGCAATGATTATGAAAACTCACTGAGTAAAGGAATAAATAATGAAAGTACTAAATAATGTACTGTCTATATAATTTTCTTTACACTTTCCATCATTATCTTTTTTTTAATTTATTGCCAATAAAAATATTAATATTGGTGTGGTGGTTTTATGGTGTACCACTAGTAATATAATATGCATGTATAGTGAAGTAAATCCTTTCCTAATTCCTTCTTTGTAACAACAGTCCAGCTGAGGTAGTATTAGATGTGGTAACACTTAACAATACAATGTATAGCAAAGGTTCAGATATAAAAGCTTGCTGTGGTAGTGAGGATATTAACACATTCACTGCGGGTGACGAGCATGCTCGTCATGCGAAAGTAGCGCCGGGCGGTGGACGGACGAGCTCGGCATATGGCAGCTGCTTTCATATTGCCTCAGTGTGAGCTGAGCAGTTGCCCGGAAAGGCTGTAACACTTATAGCGAGGTGTGCCTGTTTCGGTGAGTCAGTTGGTGTGATTCGTCGCCGGTTTGCCATTTTCATTTGATGTGTATGCTTTGCGATATTGTGTGAGTGGATTATAGTGTCTGTTGACTGTGTAAGTGTATGTACTCATAATGGAGGAAGACGATAATGTTATTGACGATAATTTTTCATCTGATGAAGACAATGAATCGAGTTCAAACAGTTTTATGGACGGTGAAGGCGGCGCCCCCCACCCCCAGTGGGCCGGCACGGCCAGCGACATGGCTGGTTTACGTGACCTGCCGTTCACTGGTCAACCTGGCTTGCTCGTTCCCATTCCAGGTGACAATAAACCAATTAACTGGTTCAATCTCCTTCTTGACACCGTGTTTTTAGAGAATATCATTTAGACAAACCAACCTGTATGCCCTGGAACTATTTTGTGGCCCCACCACTACTCCCGCGTCTCAAAGTGTCTGTGTGAACTCAGTTGCTTTGATAAGTATCACGAGGACAAATAAGTAGTTTTTAGTCTTTGGCGGTGGGTGGGGATGTATAGTTTTTGTCTTATTTTTACTCAGGTAGGGGGGAGTGTTAACTGTTTTTGATTTTGTATATTTTTCAAACTAATATGTAATATATCCGTGTAATTGATGTACTATCTACGTGTCATTCATGTACTATACACATGTAATTCGTGAGTGTTTGTGCCAAAACCTAGTGCGCTGCGAGCACATACAACACGGGGACCGGCACCCAGTGTGGGTGATGAGCAGATTTGGCACGGACATGACGTCACCCGTTCTGACCAACAAAGCTTCCGGGATACCTTGGACAACCCTTTTGGCTATCCTGACTCCGTTTTGGGTAAGTGAAAAAAAAATTCCTGCATTTTCTGTCGCCAGTAATTTTGTCATCCGCAGTGAATGTGTTAAGAGCTTTGATTGGGTAGGTCGCTGCTAGGGAGTTTTGCGTTCCTGTTTTGATACACACCTAGTCGCAACACGTCTTTTATTTTGTTACAGGGGACATAAATTATGTTCTAATAAAATATTTTACTGAGGGATCATGCTGGGATAGGACTGAGTATCCAAGTGGATTTTAATCTCAGAAATTTAATTTGTTTCAAGGAGTTTTAAATAATAAAATTACCAAAGCTAGCTAGACCTTAATATCTTACACTTTGAAAAACAATTCACCTCTAAAGAATACTAATAAGTGAGGCATATCAACAGATACCACAGTTTTACCATTATCTGAAATTTATCTTTTACCAACTATCCAAACTCGCCTACATTCAAACAATTAACCCAACGAATTAATAATAAACTGACATAGATGCAATGACCCTATTACAATTGAGGTTTTGTTCCAATGAGAGTTATCATCTCATACATCTCACTGGGCATTAAAGAGACTAAGAAGTGTTTGATTTACATGATCTAAAGAAAACAAAACATTTAAAACAGAGACGTCTAATGTCAGTGGGAGTTTTATTAATAATCAGAGTAGCAAATAGTCAATTATTTTGTCTCCAAATTTAATTTATTCTAACAGTTATCCTAACCTTTGAGGGTACGCTTAAATGACTCAGAATTGATGAGATTTCTGTAGAGGTCGGCCTGCAGTGAGGACAGCTTGATGCAGACTACCTGCTCAGTTTTGAGTGGCAGGTACTGAGACAACAGTGCCGATGTGCGCCGTATCAGGCACCGGTTCACCAGTCCTATTAACTGCTGCAGCCGCTCCACAGCCCGAGCTCGGTCCGCATCACTTGCCATCGAGTCTTGACCTCGCAGAATAGGCGTCTCATACTGTTTCCTGAATTCCTGCCCAATACACAACAGTCTCTTAATACTGATACACTAATATATCTTGATATGTGAGACAGATATTTTTAAACATCATGAAATAGAACTGTTATTCTAATACAACTCTATTTCACCTCTTAATGAACTAATTAAATATCTAAATATCTTTTTATAAATACAAAATGTCTCATATAAAACTCATGTACAACATTTCAACCCATATAACTTTTATTGATTTTGCAGCAAAATTTAATACTTTGCTTTCATTACTTTAAATTTGGTTTTAAATATCAGAAAGGTGATAGAAGAAAATAACTTTATAGTCACGACTGTAGTAATCTCTATCCTAATGGTCCACTGATCAAAATAGAAAGATGGCCAAATACGTCACTCTTCATCATGAAAGTCAGAGTGTCCTTTCCTAAACCATTGCCACAATCTACAATGAACCTTTACAAGTAGCATTTTTCCCCAAAGAAACCATACAGCGCGGATTTCATAGTAGTTGTTAGAATTGATTACAGAGAATATTTTGAACTTCATTATGGAGTGCAGACAGGGGTGAGGCAAGCTATTCTTGTGCCCTAGGCAAAATACCATTTTGCCATCCCCCACCACTAACTCGATCGCTCCCCTCCCACTCCACACAGAAACGCTACAGCAAAAAGAGGAATTCTTCCATGTTAGTATATTTCATGGAAATAATAATGGATTTTTTCATGGAATATAATGGACAAAATAAACTACAATACAACACGGATATTCCTGTATGCCACATTTACCACAATTACGATGATGTGGACATATCTGTATGCTGCGCTTTCAGAGTTAACATTATATACTATTTACATATCAAGAGACTGGGAAAAAAGTTCAGATTATTTTGGCTCCACTTTACCTATTGTATTGTTGTACACTAGAGACACAATTATTAGGAATGTGATAATCTAATGTTCTAGATTCTCCAGAGTATACAATTTTTGTTGTAATCTATGTTGTAAGTGATATAAATTCATTGTTAAACACAAAGTTTCTCAACTTAACCTGTTTATGGGTTGTTTTTTATATTACTACAGAATTATCAAATCATACCGCTGAGTACAAAGTCATATGCAACTGTTGGTAGAAGCCATATTGTGTTGTCAGGCGTAGCGATCTTTCTGTGGAGATATTGTTTCATCAAGAACTCATTACATTCTAATGCTTATTAGCGAACGTCGATCCTTGCTGTAGACACGTACGTGTGTGTGTGTGTGTGTGTGGGTGTGTGATACCTCTAGTCAGTTTTTAGATACAATACCAACCAGAAGCAGGTTTATAATAGCAGTTTACCATATCTGAAGTTTCGATTATCCTAAATAGGCTTATTCTTATCAGCTTTTGATAAGCAGATCTATTATACTGCAACCTGCCCTATCACTGTATGTTTGGTATATCAGTATTTTATCTTTGAATAGGTACTGCAGTTTTACGTTAAAATTTAGAGAGATTAATTTCTTACTGTCAGATAAGTTCAAGAAATAAAGCTACAATTAAGTACTGTTTGTTTAGAACATTTTCAACTTTTCAAGGAATAATTTTACAAAAGCAAAAAAAAAAAAACTAAATTATTTTATAAAATTTACATGAGTAACAAGATTACCTGAGCCGTGCCGAGGATTCCCTGGTTTACAAAGTGCACTAAGCTGAAGTACTCAAGGAGATCGTTCTGTATAGGAGTACCAGAGAGCAGAACTCTCCGCTTACAGTTGAGTCCCATCAACGCAACATACGTCTGGCTCTCGCAATTCTTGAGTCTATGACCCTGGGTGTTTGGAGATTAAATAATGGTTTTATAAATACGTATCTGGGTTAATTCCTTTAAAAACCAAATCATTAATTTTTGTAAAATCAGAAATTAATATTCTTACTTTAGAAACAGACATTTCAAAATAAAATAATCTTATTGCAAACTCATAACTAGTAAATAATATATTAAATACAGCCAAAGCAATTGTATTCTCATGCTGGTGAGATATTTGCATGATCTATCAGTCATCATCCACAACTAGAGAATTGTCTTCATTCTGCTTGAGTTTAGTGTCGATCAACAGTTATTTATTATCAACATAAAACAGATCAACACATGTTTTGGGGCTTTTTATAATATGTTTTAATGTTTCAAGTTTAACCTAATTACTAAATTCCCTTATGATAATAAACTATTGTGGTCATCATTGTAGCAAAACCCTTGTCTTGGCAGATGAAAGGGGACCAGTCCTACCTACTAGAAGACATCTTAATATTTATGCATTTAACTCGATAACATATATTTAAGAATATGAAATGTAAACTTGATGGGTCACATTATTCAAAGATTTTTTAAATTGGCACAAATCTGCCATTTGGAATTATCTTTGATGAATTAATTATTTGACTCTAACCACGAACATAGGGCTTTGGAAGGATTTATAAATGCAAATTTAAATGGGGACTTCCCATTTCAATTTCTCTGAAAAGAGAAACCATGAAATGTTTGAAGTCTTTATTTGTAACGTTACAGCCTATATAAGTCTTTAAAAGTATGAAATTGAGGAATAAAATAATGTTCAATGGAAATTTTTTAAATTATAGAATTTGTAAACAGTAATTTAATACATTATCCAAGCCAGATAAACAGATCCTAAAAATGTGAATTTGGGTTTAGATGAGTAGGTACTTCTACTTAAAAGTATTATTTATGAACTTTTTTTACTTTTAGAGAGTTTTAAATATAAACAATAACATAATTTACGTTTTGTAATTTGTATTTCTATGTATATGGTCACCATATTTTCTGACATGAAATCCAGGACATGGTCACATAATGTTAAATTGGACAATGAAATTAACCAACTGGGGAGGAGATAGAAGTGTAAGTTCAGATGACTAGCCTGTATACAGACACATGTCATTGCCGCTGGTCTCCAGACGGTTTAAATACCATACCCAAAATATAATAGGCATTCAAGTAGTCAATAAATACTAATAAAAATCAATTGACATATATTTTTTAATAATAAGTACACATTTTAAAGAAACCTTTTATTAGTACTTTTTGGAAGAAGACAATTTGTTTAGCAGTGTGTTTTCTTTATTTTCTCAAACATTTCAATGCACAGTTCCCACATGTTTATTTGAATAATTCATAAAGCTTTGACACAGACATTGGACATAGAAGTTTTTTCTGAAAGCCAAAAGTTGTTAATTAAGGAAAATGCTTTTTCAACGTATGCATTCATGCCTGGAAGATATAAAACACACATTTTTTTGAGGTTTGAAATTTTTATCTCTTGCTTTATCAAATCGAAGAGTCAGCCATCTTTGCTCAGTAGATGGTTTATTTTAAGATACGATTTTAATATCTACATTTCGTTGAACATTTCATCAGGTGAAGTGTTGGCATACAAAATCTGTTCAAACGATGGTGAGCTTTTTTCTAATTCTTTCCATTTGGGTTGCTGTCTCAAACTTGTCCAAGTTTTGCAATAATGAACTCTGTATCAAATGGCAAAGTATCAGATGAGTTGTTGATACAGACCATAACCTGAGCTACGCAGCCCATAGCTATCAAGGTTTTATTGAAGCTTATACATAGTTTTTTTGAATAGATTTTTAGTTCCTTTTCTCTTAGAACCACCAAAATTGGTATTGATATTATCTGCTGACAAACCAACTACTTTCTCCATAAGTTCATGTTTGTTTAGAGTCAAAAATACAGTCAGTTAATTACTCACTAACGGTCCCTCCAGAAAAAGTTTCTAACTCTAAGAGTTTAAGATTACATGGAAATATTTTACTACAATTTTACTCCCGCAGTAGACTACACCTATCGAATTGCCCTTAAACCCCAGAATCTCGACATTTGAGGTTAGTGATGTGCCGCTCCTGGACATCCATAGGGTTGCCCAGATTTAAGTGATACATTGGTTTTTGCAGCACCCAGTGGTAGGTTCAACCGGAAGGTATAAACCAGCCAGAAGTGATCTATGATGAGTGTGAATCAACCATTACTGAAAGACAAGATGTTTCAGCCAACTCTTTAATCATTTGTCTCTGAGCTTCATGAGCTAAATATTTTCACCATAGCCAAATATTTTGTCCTCGCAAATGAAAATTTTGGCTCAAACAAGCATAACATGAGCTTTGATGTACAATCAAGAAAACTATAACTATTGTTATGTTTAACCATGTGATAGGCTAATACCGCTTTCTAAGCAACAAATTCATTTTTCTGAAAATCACCATTAATAAAACATTTGTCAATTGTGTTCACCGCAATAGCAGAAATAGCATTTAAATATTTTTAGATTTCTGGTGATCTTTTATATCAGACTTACCTCCACAGGCAATACTGATTTCACTGTTATATTGTGTACACAATAATACTGAATGTGGATTATTACGTTTAGCAAATGAAGGATTCCCTTTCTGAAAACTTCCATTGAACACACATTGCATTGTGTCTTCTCACTGTCACTCGTTTTAAGCAACAACTAGAAGTCAACAAGGTAAAAATGCTATGTATGACACAACCACTAGTCCAATAGTCCATTATGCAATACCCACGACGTGATGTGAGGTAAGATAGTTTGACAGATACGATTTCTGCTGAATTTTTCTAGCAATCGCATCGGTCAAATTAAAATGGTTTCTGCTCTCCTGTCAGAATATGCATGAATTGGCGTGGTACATGCGTAATGCGTATTGGCATTATTATCGGACCTCAGTATATGTTGGCGTAGGCTTTCATTTAATGTATTCTGAAATCCGGGACATTCTAAGACGCCGGGACTGTCCCGGAAAATCTAGGACGTATAATCACTATGTAGGATATTACTTGGAAATGTGGCTTCACTTGCAGAGATGTCACGATAATGTGGATCTGCACAATGTGACTGATAGATTAATAGTGAATCAGTAATTTTGTTTAAAATATTTAGTTTTATATATGTGTACTATTTAGGACATCCTGTGTAATACACTTGAGTTATGGCTATTACAAAATGAGAGTTGTGTTAAGTACAATATTATATTTGAATCATTTCATTAACGGGTGAAATATTGAACTGTATGTTACTTTGTTTGTATAATTATTCGGTTTTCATATTAGAGAGTAAAAGACATTCTAAGAACCAGAATTCAGAAATAATACAACAAAAGAACTCACACTCTAGTATATTTCACTTTATTCAAGAGTCAGAATATTCTATTTTATAACACTTGAAAACTTGGACTAAAATTGTGTATACATGTAGTCAGCCTTTAATTTGTTGATCTGACAACCATGAGAAAAGATAAAGTTAGTTTTTTTATTGAATAAACAGTACAAAGATCATTGATAACAATTAAATCTTCCACTTGACATAAAGACCATACTAACCTCGTCACAAAGCACCAACCCCACCTCGCCCTTGTGTAGTACAGCTGCATGACTACGAAACGTTTCATACGATATCACCAATATTGGCTGTGTTGTACGGCCCCGGTATGTCTGCATGAAGCCTTGTAGTTGTCTATCAATGTGGTCCTTGGAGCCACCATCTATAGGCAGCGCATTCACTCGTCCACCTAACCACTTTGTGATCTCATTACACCAGTTCTGCACAGAAACAAACAAACTATTTGAGAAATTGACAACAAGCTTGAAGTTATTGATCAGTCAATTCTATTCGGTTAGGAACTTATTTCCCACGTTTTCTCAGTCATTTGCTTATTAAATTAATGACTATTATAACAATTATTCGACTTACTAACATGATTAGATAGGTCTTCTCTCACTCTACACTTAATTCAAGAAAATTTGGATTAATTTCTTTCAAAACGTGCACAAAGCGCTGGCGTTAAAAAAAAAAAACCAAAATGGAACATTAAGCAGTTAATAAGCAGTTCAACCAATTTTTTATGAAATTAAAATAGCCATACTTTAACACAATCACTACTTTTCAGTGTCAAACTCCAAATAAAATTAGATAAATCCAGCGTAGATTTACAAATAAGGAACTACAGCAATGTATATACTAGAATTCACATTGGTATTGTAAAAAATAGGTTTCTATTATGATTACTAAACATACCAATATACTGAGAAACATAACTTTTTACTAATAAAAGACTAATCCTACAGATTATTTAGAAATTTTGCATGTTTAAAAATACAACTACTCCTAAAAAAGATTTATTTTTTGTTTTAAATTATTGATATTTAAGATTTATGTCCCACGCACATTTGATAATGTTAATTACCTACTTTAACGAGAGAGCTTGGAGCAACAATGACCACTTTGTCTACTGTAGGCTTAGCTTCAGGCCCCTGACGTAGTAGAGTCCAGAGTAATGTAATACACTGCAGGGTCTTGCCCAAACCCATCTCGTCTGCCATGATACAGCCATACGTGCCCTCGATCCTTTGTCCTGTCACACACTCGTACATGAACTTCACCCCCTGCAACTCGACACATCACAATAACAGGCTTGGGAATCTTCAGAGCAATTAGATACACTGCAGGGTCTTGCCCAGACCCATCTCGTCTGCCATGATACAGCCATACGTGCCCTCGATCCTTTGTCCTGTCACACACTCGTACATGAACTTCACCCCCTGCAACTCGACACATCACAATAACAGGCTTGGGAATCTTCAGAGCAATTAGATACACTGCAGGGTCTTGCCCAGACCCATCACAACATTTCACTTTGTCTAACTCGCTCCACCACAACAATAGGCTTGAGAACCTTCAATGCAATGTTCACCATTGAAAAATACACCATGTTGTACCATTTCACAAACAAGTCAAATATAGTTTATGCCAATATTTTTTTACCTTGAAATTGAATTTGTGACAGGTAACAGCCTGAGATTAAGTTTTTTATTTATACTGTGTACTGGTTAAAAATGTTATATTTATAAAGAAACTTTTAAAATGTAATCTTCTGTATGTTTCAGGTAAACATTCAGCATATGCCTTTACTTGTAATCTTTACGTAACATTGAGTGTCTAACACAGTATTTTAAAATACATTTTTAATTGGCTGAGATTAAGCAAATCTTATCATACAGAGGCTGAAAACATTTCATTTTTGTCTGTCTGTCTCTCCGCATGATATCTCAAAAACAAAATGACTTACATCATTGAAATTTTGCATGAAGCTGCATTTGTATAACACAGAGTTCGGTGATTGTGCATGTCACTCCATGGGATTTGTCTGAGGACATCTAGAAAATTAATTGGGTTAGAGATTAGAAATTTTGCAAACAACCTCAGTGAAGCCTGTTATGTGACACGTTGCGTGGCATACTCCTATCTTGTGTGTATATACATTCCAGGAACTTCAAACATTTTACAATGTAGTGGTGTAATGCAAGTAGCAATGACAATAGCAATTTCTAACTTTTACTGTACATGGATAATGAGGAATTAAACTATTTTGTGTGTTTTAAATATAATTTAAATACTGCCATAAAATTGAATGTAATTAACAAAACTCTGAATATGTGCACATAAGTTACTTGAAGTTGGTTTTCTTTGATAAAGTGGCACAGCACATTTTCAGTACCTGAAAGAATAAAAACAGAGGGGTCAGGCAATAACACCGACTCAACTAGCCATTTGCTCCATGCTAGAATTTAAGACAAGGTATGATTACGTTACACATTTGTTACATAATAGGCTTTGCTGAGGTTGCATGCAAACTATCAAATCCATACCTCATTTCATTCTCAAAATGTCCTACGGGCAGACAGAAAGACAAACAATTGTAAATAAATATTTATATAATTTTATATATTATAATTATATTATAAATGTCCCCTTCGGCAGGAAAAAGAGAAACGGTGTCACTCTACTGAGTTATAGTCTTCAATGACACTCAGCCAAATTCTATGGCTGGACATGCACCATCATAGAAAACATGATTTTGTTTGTAGAAATAAATAGTCAATAGGTGAAAGTTTTATTGAGATATCTTGTCACACTCCCATTCCCATTTTTGTTAATTAAATTGGGTTTCATAGCAGTCTTCAAATAATAAAAGTTCTGGTGTGCTAAGGAGGACACTACAATGCAAGAGTGCGCTAAAATCAAAACTTGTTTTAATATTGACTTTCCACTCTCTTTCTTTTTACTCTAGGAATCAAAACCACACCTTTAAATCTCAAATGATTAGATTCGGTTTGTTTACAAATTGATTTATTCTGCTTTTTATCGTTGCCATCATGGTTACTCATAAGACCAGTGTAATAATATTCACTAATGCTCAGCCAAATCCCATGGAGTGACTTGCACAATCATCAAACTCAGTGTTGCTAATATATAAATGATGCTTCATGTAAAATATCGTCTGTTGATCAGTTCATTTTCGACATATTGTCCTGCCACATACTCGTACATGAACTTCACCCCTTGTAACTCGACACATATCTAGACAGACACACATGAAATTTTTCCAGCTCCATAAGTAATTTGCTTTGCTAAAGCTCATCCAAATAAAGTAAGTGCATTGATCCTGTAGTCTTTTCAGTTGGAATCATAGAGCAATGCACCAGATTCCAAAAGTAATTTTTTAGAGCTGAGAAGACTATTGAGGGGAGAGTGAGTCCGTTTTGCATTGATAAGAGATACAATACTGCTTTGTTTACTTAGTATCAGATCTACATACACCATAACTTATGAGAATAGTTATTTTTAAAAACTTTAAGTTAAAGAACATATTATTTTCAAACATAAATTTGTAAGCAAAGCATAATTGGCATTTACAAAATTTCGTAGCACACTCAAAAATGCTAAGCCTAATATAAAATAAATATACCTAAATTGAAAATTAATAATAATAAATTAGAACAAATTAAAAATGTGTACAACTTCCTAACCAGTTAACTATGTAGGAATCCAAACGTCAACTCAAGTAGATAGTTATGTGGATTGTGATATGATTATTGAGCAACAAGACAACATTTTCATTATTTTCACAAGATTTTAGTACCTACAAATAATTTATGATAAAACTGTGTTTGAAATGGTTCTGAAACAATCTAGAGGTAACAGCGCATATCAAATTTTAACTATTTTTATTTAAATACAATCACAGTGCATTGTAATTTTTAAAACGGGACTGGCCCGACATCGAAACTTGTGCGTCTTAATTACGTAGCAAGGCTCATGTGTCACTTGAGTAGGAAGAGTTAAAACTATACAGCTTAAAAATAACCAACTTACCGATTTGATTAAATTTGGACAATACTTTGAAAAAATAATTTTTTAAGTAAACTCAAATTTTAGAACAAGACTTCTAATAAACTCTCTATAAATACAAAATATCTGCAATTGAGATTGAAAAAAAATCACTGATCATTTCTCCAGTTTGGAAACGAATACAAACAACTATTCATATGGTGAGTATCTGACATTTAAATTTGCTAAATTACAGAAGATAATTGGATAAAATAAAATGTTACCTCTCGCTGATGGGGCCTCAGGATGTTGGATAGTACTGGATCTACAACTACATGCACCAGGATCTTATCTCTGTAATAAATTACATATCAAATGAAACATAAAAACTGAATATGAAAAACTTAAATGAAATCCATTGCCATTCTAAACAAGTAAAAAGTTTGATGTTCTTTATTATTTCACACTATTAATCTTTTACATAACCATACCACAGATATACTGGATAGGTGCTCCAACAATATTTTTGTGTACATCTGAATAACATTTATTAGAACATTGTGATAGTATTATAATAAGATTTAAACATATTTGTTTTTATTTCATATAAATGTTTATCTTTATAACAGTTATATAAAGTTTATAAAAGTGTCATATATTTGAAATGAATTAATTTGAAAATATATTTATGTATGTACATTATCATATGCATACAGTACTGTTAACAATAAATAAAAATTAGTTAAAACACACCTTCCAGCATCGTTGGGAGAAAAGGGAATTTCATTGTGGCTGTCATCTTAAAATGTCAGATTCAAGGTACATTGATAGTTTTGAAGTTTCAGTTCTATAAAGTTATTGCTATTACAACCCTTTGACAGTTAGAATATTAACACAGTATGTTTAACAACTCTGAAGCAAACCTCTTGTAACTTTACAAATTATCTGAAGAATAGACACAAGCACATAAGCTTCCAAACACAATTATTTTAATAGAGATAAAAACATAGATAAACAGGTTGTGCAATTTTAGTTGAATAGTCGCCTCAGTTGTTCGACCTTGAAAAAGTTGATCCAGTTGGTATGATGATGTGGATTTTATAGATTAAATCATTTTTGAACTAGTCATTGTTTGTCCTCGAAGTTTTGTGTATGTAGTGCCGTGTGTGTATGTATATTACAGAAGTACAGTACGCGCGCTGAAGGTTCGGCCCTGTCGTTGCCCTACTAACCAAATAAAAACATTGACTCTCCAATGATCCGTCACGGACGGCAATGTTTAATTCTCGCTCGACAATCAACTTATGGTTAGACCAACTTCCACATGTACAATATAAAATTCTGAAACTTCGCAGATCTATTTTCCTGTTTATGCCAATGCTAATGGATGTATTAAGTTTCAATGTCTTATTACTTTTCTTCAATAAACTATATTTTAAAATTAACTGTGCCAAAATTGTGATACAAAAAAGTTTGTATGTGAGGATGTTTTTTATTATTTGGTCAGGAAACTTTCACCAGCGGGAAAGTTTTTCTGAATGAACTGAAGTTAATTTTAGATTTAACTTTTTTTCAGATACATAGTTTAGGTTAGCCGTAACTTAGTCTGAAGTGGAATGTATCCGACACCGCTGCTCTACAGTTTATGGCCCATTCACGTAAATGCAACACGGTAATACCATTTGAAAGTTTAACATTGAATCATTTTGCAATAGTTTATTTCTGAAAAAAAAAAAAATAAAAAAATAAAAAAAACACTTTAGGCCATAGTGGTGATCTATGATAAACTAAAAGTTTTAAACTTTAATGAAATTATGTTGAATTTCATTGTATTATATTCGAATAGAAAGTGTTTTGGGGTGTATTGTTTATAAACTAATTTTATGACAGATGAATAAATACGAAACACTGTTGTATAAAGAATCCTGTTTATGAAAAACTTAATTATTAATTATGTGGCATGAAAATAAATGATTTTTTTAGCATTTCTACGAATACACTATACATAGAGGCATTGGTTATATATGGATTAAACCGTATTACATTGTAGCATTCAATTCCAAATTCAAATACTACCTTAGCAATACATTGTATATTAATTGACTTTCTGACAGATAAGAAATAAAATGCCATAAATCTATTAGTGATTAAAAATCGTAAAATTACTAAACGTCTAACAATACAAATTAAGAATTTAAATTTACAACGCATAAATGTAGAGTCCGTTATTTTAAAATCGGAGTGGTGAATAGTATTTTCCCTAGATTTTACTTTGTTTACAAAGCTGTTCTTACCTATAATAGAGTTGCCAATGGCGAGTTATTTCCATTCTCACCACCCGTTTCCGATTCTTCGCTGGCATCCTGTTCACTGTTGCTGCCGTCAGATGAGTCATTTAAACTAATAATAAATCTCTCTGTTATGTCATCAATTAAATGTTCCTTTTCATAATATTCATCTTCAAATTTTACAACTTTCTTACACACCTTTCCCCAGTCTTCTTTTGTTATTGAGTCTATCTTCTCTTTGCATAACCTTATGGTATTTTTTAATGTTATTTATAACATTTTTTTGACCTACATAATTTTTTATTATTCTCCAAATATTCTCAATCGGATTTAGATCTGGATGGTACGGAGGAAGGCGAAGAACGCTGTGTCCGTGGTTTTCTAACAAATCGTCAAATGCAAATCTTTTAAATACATCCTTATGTTGTTTTACTAAACTGTACAATTCGGGTTTAAGTGACATTGCATCAAACTGCAGTCCATGATCTTGTAGCCACTTGATCATTTCTGCTTTTTTGGAACCTGAATTAGGTGCTTTATTAACTTGGACGTTATGATAGGCGGCATTATCAATAATTATTAGAGAGTTAACTGGTAAGTTTGGAATGAGCTGAGTTCTTGTCCATGTCATGAAGTTCGCATGGTTCATCTGATCATGATAATCTCCTTCGCTCGTTCCCGCTTTCCAGATTAAGCAAGCTCCAGGAATAAGCCCCATTTCACCCCCTGCGTGTAGTATTATGGCCCTCTCGCCTTTACTTATTTTATTTTTAAAACCTTGAAGACTGGCGTCACTTCATCCCTTTTCAGTCACATGAGATGATAATATATACCTTTCATCAATGTAAACAGTAGGAGAGTTCTCTGCTCGCGCTTGTTTTATACTTCGTAAATAGTTTATACGTTTCATTCTTATGTCACTAGCTTCAATCAAAATGTGCCTATTATTTTCAATTTTTGTCCACCGAAAACCTAATGATGCTAATATCTTTCGGAGGCTAGTTAAACCCCCTTCATATTTAATTTTTTTATTCAGCTTGTTTTTTAACAATAATTAAAGAGTTGGCAGGCAACTATCAGTTTTATAAAATTCATGGATGGTTCTTCGAACAACACATTTATCAAAGTCGTCTAATTCTACTATTTTCTTTTTTTTTGTATTTTTTAGGGGTAGTGAACGAACACTCCCCTTCAGTGGAAGAATCCATAATTTTTTTTTCACGGCGAATCTCCTTAATCAGTGTCTTTGAAACACCACAAGCCGGCAGTTTTTTCTAAACATTTATTTATAGGGATTCGTTCATCATTAGATAGTTTCAACTCATTTGCCATGAACTCACTAACCCTCCATATAATTTCTCGAGCCTGGCTTTTCGTAGTTTTTCCTCGAGCCACTTTGGAAACGTATCGGGCCATTGTACCGACTGAGATGATGGATCAAAACAAAACTACTAAAACTTGTAATATAACCTTAGTAGCAAGGATAATATTAAATAATTTGTTACGCCCTACAACTACCAAAATTCACTAACCTCACTACTAACTAAACTAATGAATTGAGTATAACGCACTTAAACCACTTGTCCACTTCTAACAACAGTGAATACTCGACTTTGAGGGAGAACAGGAACAATAAATATTCAGACCGCAGCGGGCCAAACATTGGCGGATGTCTGCAGAACAGTTGTTATATCGGGCAATCCACCCGTCCCCCGCCATAGTCCGCTCGGTTGACTCGGGCCGAACCTTCAGCGCGCGTACTGTACTCTCTTCATTATGTTTTCATGCTTGAAAAACACTGATTGGTTTTCCTTACCCCAACATGCAAACATGACTATGTCAAACCATTAGATTAGATTTAAACCTGTCCATGAATGCAACAATCAGCTGTTTCAATTCATCCAAACAAGTATAAACTGTGTAGTTTGCAACATTCTTTAATATTGCCTGGATATTTGCAGAGTAACTAACAGCACACATATTTATTTAGTATTTGTGGTATACAACAAAAGTTTTGTATCTCTTTGTTTACAAATAAATGAACTTTATTTATGCACCATTCCTTTTGAGTAACCCTGTATTTGTACAGAATAGGC
Source organism: Homalodisca vitripennis (assembly GCF_021130785.1). Classification (NCBI taxonomy): domain Eukaryota; kingdom Metazoa; phylum Arthropoda; class Insecta; order Hemiptera; family Cicadellidae; genus Homalodisca; species Homalodisca vitripennis. The sequence goes on from NC_060207.1 coordinate 66,338,341, forward strand.
TCAGCCAAACACTCACTTGTCCAGTTTGAGTTGGTCATGAGCACTAAGCTGAGGTGGAGTGTAGAGCACAAGAGCTCCTGGAGCTTCAGGGTCATGAAGCGAACGTCGTGTACCGTCTCTGCGTATCCCAAGTGCTCGGCTCCCAAGTGGGCCTTGATAATTGGCTATCGGAACTTTGAACGGTTTAGACAATAGTTTTCTTATCAGGGCTTCCTGTAAATAACAAGTCAAATACAAGTTTATATTTAAAAATAGGTTACAGTAAATATTTTTTAATTGAACTAAAATGACTTTAGTTTTAAGAAAAAGTAAAAACTATTGCAAGTCTTCTCTTTTACTTTTAAACCTGACAAAGAAATTGTGAAAGGCCTATAAATAAAGTGATAAAATATAATAATTTTTACTAATGTAGATTTTAATGATTACAATATGAAATAAACATAAATATATGAAAATCCTAAAAAAATAATATAATTAAAACCGATTGGTGAGAAACTCACACAACCCCTAAAACTCATAACAATTATTGTCCACCCATATTGACTTTTTTGCACACCTACAACATACATCACCACTACAACATACAAAATTTAATAATATATATGTAATATAATTACTTAATATATATTTTACTCAAACACAAATTTATTTCAAATATAAGTAATAAATAATATGAGATCATATTTATTATAAGTAATTTATTTTAAATATGAGAAGAAAATTGGATGGCCAGCACATTGACGTTTATAAATTTTTAAATAGACATAAACTAAATATAGGTATAGTAGAGTAACAGTTTGTAAAGAGTCACTTCACAAATTGGAAGGATTATAGATTATATTTGATGGAATGTTGATCATCATCTTGTTAGAAATTAAAATAGAATAAATAGTAGACAACTTTGATCTACATTACTCTCAATAGAATTTTGTGGGTACTTAATATATACTTACATGAGCAGATACTTGTTCAGGAGTATTCAATACAACCAACACTGGTCGAGGTTCCGGAGTAACAACCTTCTTGCTTTTCAAACATCTTTTAGGTGAAGGTTGAGATTCGCTTTCTAAAGTACGTTTTATCTGACTCGGAGCCAGACTGCGACGCTGAAAAGATTTATCTGATTGTCAAGATTTCATCAACATAAAATTTTTTTTTTATAATAATCACTCTGAAAAGTGTTAAAAAACATTGCTTATCAACAACTATTCAAGGACAGAAATTTATAAACAAGCTGCGAAAACTGTAATTGGTCATAGTCCAGACCAGTTCCATCAGCAATACTGTACATACCAGCTACAAATGAACAACTTTTAGCCATAACAAATAAAAGAAAAATAAGCTGTTTTTAAATTACGACACAAATAGTATAATTATATTATTTTTAACTGATTTCATCTCTCCCAAAGTTTGAGAAATTAGTATTTTATTGTAAACAAAGATTTCAACTTTTATTTGACTCTTTGGAGGCCAAATATATTCAATTCAGTATAATATTGGTTTCCTAACATGGATTAATCATGTATATTATTGCCACTAAATAATAGATTAGCACATAGCATTTCATAAACAAACTGAAACAGACTTTACCTTTGAATCTCATTAAAACTTACAATCATGAATGTGATAGTTCTATACATGGTTAACCAACATGGCATATTCAAGGAAGAAGGCACAGAACCTTTCACACCATTAGTATCAAAGGCAAACCACAAAATCATTACTGGTTTCTAACGTAACAAACCTAAGCCATAGGCTAATCAGAGCTCAGCAAACAATTTGTTTTGCTTCTCTATGTCTGTTAATGAGAAATAAATACAAAATTTATTGTTGGGTGAGTTTGGCACTGTTCTTTTAAAATATTGCAGTAAATAATATATATTTTATTATTAAAATAGTAATAAAAGTTGTGATGTATATATTTATATGAATTCATAAAACATGCTCTAATTACAGCGATTTCTATTTAATTTGTTATATCCCTTTCATTAACACCAATTAAAAACATTAAAGAATTAAAACTGTTTAGTTATTTTTTAATATATAACTTATGCTACAGAGCCCTGCCAAATGTACTGCCTTAAGAATTACTCTTTTTTTTAGTAAGACTATTTCATGTTGAACGAAAAGAAAGAATAGTCAGATATAATGTAAATAACGGTACTTTGGGATTATACCGACCACACCAGTATGAAGAACACAAAAATATAAATTTATAGAAACAAACACGATAGAACGAAAAAAAAAACAACTCTGTAATTACAAAATTACAAACTTACAAGCATTTCCAGGTATTGTGATCGGTATTGTTGTCGCTGTTATCTTATCTTTCTCGATAATCCAGATTACGGCAGGCCGTGCGGCATCACATGATTTCAATGGTACATAATTGCCTTTCCATTACAATTCAATTTATATTTCTGATCAGCCCCTCTAGAATTTGATATTTTACTGATGTACTATCTCGAGGGATGTTTTTCTTTCGTTGACATCAGCGCGGGGCACTTCCGAAGCCCGCGCTGATGGCCGGAGGCACTCGCATTTTGGGTGGCGGAATGTGATCAAGAATTAAAACAAGTTTTGAGTGTTTTTTCAATAAAGAGTTTAGTTTTAGTTTGGTAATGTATGTTTTTGTTGTATTTTTGTGATTGGAGAAATGTAGAGGTAAAACACGGAAGTACAACAAAGCGACGCGACTCTGCAATCACGTTATCTACTAGACCGCTCGACTTTGACCTATGTTTGAAGATGGGGAGGGGTTTGCGATAAGACAATTCCTGTTTTATATTGACGAAATATTGTTTTACGCTAGAAATATCTAGTAATCAGTAGAAGTAAAATGTCAAATAACGATTCATGTCTAGGTGTGGTCGGTATAATCCCAAAGTACCTAAATAACATATATTTTTTCCAAAAAAATGAAGGGAACACATTTTGGGGTTTTTAATAACAGTTATTTGGGAGGATTCAAATATATTCCAAAAATACAAAACATAGTCATGTGATAGATAAAATCAAAGAGCATTTCAAATGGAACAGAATGCCACAAACTTGAGCTCTTTGGTTTTATTAGCTTTTTGGCTATGCTGTTTAGAAAATACTGAGATATGACCAAAAACTACCTTTTTGTGGGATTTTAAAAGCCTGTCACTAAAAAACCAAAATGCAGAAAATTGTAAAATTTTGTATTTTAACTAGTCTTGGTAGTTACAACTTCCATACAAAACATCATCAAAATCTGAGAGGTCCAGACCATTGGTTGATTTGACATGGAATGGCCCCGTAGGCTCTCAGGTAGGTGTGACAGATTACGTTAGGAAAGTTTTTACTAGCTTCATGAACAAAATCAAAAGTTTGTTAACCATTTTTATATTTTTCAGAAATTTTTTATTTAAAAAATCTGAATTGAAATTCTAAGATAGGAAAATTAAGAAATTTCCTACATTTGCAGATTTTCTCTTTAATGCAAGAATTTTTCTTATGGAGTTTTCTTCACGTTTTTCTTTAATAATATTGGTGTCTTTAACATTTTATCCACAAAAAATAAACAAATCGTGCAAAGTGGGACTTATATACCTTAATCAAAATCCTACTGATCAGATTAAGAAGAAGAATTTATTTACGGAGACTTTAATAAGCCGTCTACATTTGTTAGTTGATTGTTATTATCGAACGATTCATTGTAATAGTAATAGCCAACTTGGATAGGGTACAATAAACGGACCCGGTTTTTAATATTGATATTGACAAATGATCTTACTTAATAATAACTTTTGATATAACCAACCGATACTGATTCTTGAACAATAACTAACTTGTATCAACTATAAACAATTTTTCATATAGTAAACGTATTGTCTTTTATAGATAGTAATAGATAGTCTAAAAAGCTCGTGGAGAACCGTGAAACGAAGTTTAAAAAGTGGCATAAAAGCTGACCTGTTTGCAGATTATCTTTGTGAGTATTGTATAGAAGTGAAATACAGTTTTCTAAAGAAGATGCTTCAACAATTTCTCGAAAGCGGTTAATTATTGGTACCCAGGAGACGACATATAATTAATTACACTTATTGCATATTTCCTGTTAAAAATGTTTTTTATATTGTTATCATTTCATTATTATTATACTGCAGCCTATGAGTTTTTCCTATTTCCAGTTTTAATCTTACATTTGATCATTAGAGCTCATTTATTATTTTTAAGATTATCACTATGTGCATTATATTATTTTAATTTAAAATATGATTGTGATTATGCCTATAGATAAATGAATATTACGTATCGATGATTGTACTGATCAATATAAAAACCGGGTCCGCTAATTGTACTCTACCCACCAACTTCAATATTATACAATCATTGTACACAAAAAGAATAAAATTATAATTTATTAACAACAAAAATAATACATTAGAATTTAAAATCTCTTTAATTCTTCAAACTTCTCTTGACTGTATGCCAAGAACTGTCAATTGTTTATCTCGCAAAAGTTCCTCATATTCATCTCCATTTACAAATTTTCCTAAATGTAGCCTAGTTACTTCTCTATTAATATTCAGAGACAAATATTAAATAATATGTGTTATGCAGAACATATAGGCTACACCAGGCCCGAATTACACTTACCATATTCCTAACACTTTTATTTTAAATCATCAAATAGAGTTCTAACTCTAAACATCACGAAACCTAAAAAATTAAAATGTAATCCTTGTTTTACTAAAAAAAACAAAGCCAAAGTTTTAACACAAAAACTATTAGTTACCACATAACCTCCAATATTCCTTCCAACTTTCAAACATACAAAAGACAAATAATTACAAAACGTCATTTCCAAATTAATTCTCCCTCCAAAATTGTTGCCAACATAAATTAACACATGGAGTTGCCGATGAGAAAAAAATATACTGCTAATTATACTGTAGACTGTTTAGGTAGTGACGTGAATTTATCTTATAATTTTGTAGCTTGTATCCATGCTAACAAATTATATCACATTATAGTGTAATATGTTTATTAAAGGTACACGTTTATTCATTTATATAAGGTCAAAGATATGATCCAAAAAATATTCGAAGTACGGAGAGTCACATAGGGTGAATAAGTCAAATATATGATATACTACACAAGAGATAGATAATAATTCAAAGCTAGAAAACGACCGTCATCTGTGGAGTTAAAGATACTAGGGAACTCTGTACGTTAATTTATTATCTGCAATTCGCAAAAAAGGGAGCGAGTACTTAAACAGTACTGAAGTGCGTCCAAAATGACCTGTACGTGAAGTTGACTTGGTGGTCTCTCTTACTTGTTCCATTGATGGAGTTGCAAGTAAGGAGTTCAAAAACAATATAAATCTAGACGTCTCAACGAAGTTAGTAACTATGACGTCAAAAGACCTCGGTAGTTTTTTTTTTTAGGGAGAGGCAGGAAAAATGCAATTACGCACGCAGGTGGCCAGCCTGTAGTGTGGGACTCCCCTAAAAACGGGTCTAACCACTAAAAAAATAGAATGATGATGTAGATTAGCTTCGTTTATAAATTGAAGGTAGGCAATTAATATGATATAAATTGAGTGTTAGATATTAGTATAAAAATTATAGTAATACCTAAATACCAATCCTGGTATTTATACCAAAAGTTAGTTTCTGTCAGGAGTATTAATATGCTGCAAATAAGTATAAAGATAATATCACGTACAGTAAAAGTTCAATTTAAAATTATACTTATATTACTTAAAATACAGAAGTAAATAAAATAAGCACGCGAATGATAAATTATAAAGTTTCCAAGGAATGCTAAGGACACCATAGAGGTATTTTGAATACAACCCCATCAGTCAGTTACCGCGATTACTATCAGTACCATTGCTGCAACCACAGATATTTCAGCTGTATTTCAGTTCCAGATTGAAATAAATACAATACCTTAACATTTAATAATATCCCTTTATGTATGTTCTGTCCTGGTTCTGCTCTACGCTATTCTTGAAACTTAATATGATTAGCAATTTTGTTTTAGATCAGCTCTTGTTTTACTTTCACATTGCATTATTCAAACTGGTTATAAAATATAAGTAGAAACATACAATTTATTGTTATATTTGAGATCCGTTGCTCACTGTAAGCTGTTGTAATAAACTATTATCAAAAGCTAGTACTAATAATACATTTCAGCTTTGTTATCAAGATGTAACTGTAAAAATTATGTTATTAAGAAAACCTCTTCTACTCTTTAGGATTCTAACCTGGGATTGTTTATCACATTACTTCAGGCTAGGCGTAAATTTGGCTTAAGCCCGTGGGGCTCGCTCCTTATCCAGCCGCTAGGTCAAGGGATCTGGGCCACTTCGCGGTCCAGATCGGGTTTCTTTTCCAGGAGGATGCCCCGGACGAACTGTGACAAACAATCCCAGTTCCCCTCATCCTCCATAATCTGTTCGCAGACCGTATCCACCGAAAAAAAACACCGAGTTTTCTTGTGGCCTCCAGGCGGGGCCTTTCCCAACGCGGACAACGGAAGAAGGTTTGTTCCGCGTCGTCGGGAACGCCTGGGCAGTAGATGCAATCCGGTGAACCGGTCTTGCCCATCCGGTTCAGGTACGACTTGAAATAGCCGTGACCTGTCAGGAACTGCGTGAGGTAGTAGTCCACCTCGCCATGCCGCTTTTCGACCCATGGTTGAACCTGCTCGATGAGTCGCGCAGTCCACCATCCTCGGGTTTCGTGCTCCTGCTGTGTTCCCACTGCTGGAAGGTTCGGGCACGCTCTTCGGATCTTGCTGCGACCTTGCCGATCTCGCCTTGTCTATGATAAATCGCCTTCCTCTCCCCTGCCAAGAGCTTGACAGGGATGACTCCGGCAACCACCAGGACGGCAGGCTCGGATACTGTCCAATAGGCGGAGTCTGCCCACACCTCTGCCCCAGAAAGGAGCACGGACTGAACTGCGGACATCAATAACCGTCTTTTGCTGGACCGAGGACCCCCGACATTGGCCATCAGCTTACTAAGATAAGAGACCACCTTAGCAGCCTTGTCCGCCGAACGGAAGATCTGGTCTCTCAAGCTTAACTTGTCCACCATGACTCCGAGGTACTTGGCGGCACGCGTTGACTGGACCACTTCCCTTCCCACTCGCAGCGGGACGACGGTGTTAATTCTCTTCTTTGTGAGAATCACGATCTCCGTCTTGCTCAGAGCAAGCGAAAGACCGTGATCGGACATCCAGGCGTTGGCCACTCGCATGAACTGGTTCAACTTTAGCTGGGCCAGCTGAACGTTGCGTGCGGCGATGAGAGCCGTAACGTCATCGGCGTACCCAACTAAGACGGTTTCCTCTGGCATCTCGGATCTCAGGAGGCTGTCATAAGCGATATTCCAGAGATCCGGGCCGAGTATTGAACCCTGCGCGGCACCAGAGGTGCCTTCCACCGTCCGCGATCCGTCACGAGTGTCGTATATCAGACGCCTAGACCGGAGGTAGTCCTCGATAAGCCGCAACAGATACGTTGGAATGCGGAAGGTATCACGAAGTGCATCCAACATATCGACCCATCTCGCCGAGTTGAAGGCATTCTTGACATCAAGCGTAACAAGAAGCACTACTCGGCGGGAGAAATGGGTGTGGCTCTCGGCTCTCTCAACTGCTTTCTATACTTCCTTGATCGCGTCGATTGTTGATCGTCCCTTTCTGAAGCCGTTCTGACGAGGGCAAAGGTCCCCAAAAGCTACCACAGCAGAAATCAGGCGGGAACGAATTAACTTTTCAAAAAGTTTTCCAGCCGTGTCCAGCATGCAGAGAGGTCTGTAGTACGATGGCAGCTCGGGATCACCTTTTCCCTTGCTAATAAGCACCAGCCTGGCTGTTTTCCAGGAAGATAGTAAACTCCTTCAATCAAGCGGGCATTGTACATTCTCAGTAACAACCCGGGATTGATGGCGAAAATCTTCTTCAGAGCCTCGCTGGGAATCCCGTCCGGGCCGGGAGCCTTGTTTCTCTTCAGGGTGAGAACGGAGGTTTCCAACTCCTCAATAGTAAAACGCGGAACGTTCTCCACCCGTTCGAAGTCAACTAGTGGTCGCTGTGGATGTACAGGAAACAGGGCAGTGACGATCCACTACATGGTGGCGCCCTCCATGATGGAGGGTGGAGAGCGGGCGCCGAGTTTCTGGGTCACAACTTTGTAACTTAAACCCCAAGGATCGGAATCGACGTCGTCCCGAAGATTCCTCCTGTTATTCGCCTTGCTCCTGTTGATGGCTCGGCGGAGAGACCTTCTTGCAGCTTTGTAGACACCGACTTACGAACTCTATCTGCAGGAATTCTCGCTCTAGTGGCGACACATTTTGCTCTAAGGCATGTTCTTCTGAGTTCCGCAATCTCTTCAGTCCACCAGTAGACGGGTTGCTTGTCTCGGAGGAGTTTCCTTCGCGGCATAGACCGGTCACAGGCCGAGACAAAAAGTTCTATCGTAGTAGACTACACTCGCGATGAGCGCTAACATGGGCTCTTATGGAGTTATTTTAACATGGGTTCTTATGGCGCTATTTTAGCATTGTCTCTTATGGGAGATACATTTTGGTATTCCCTAACCACAGATTTCCTGGTTTCCGGCAACTTATCTTAACCCCAGACTTCCTCTTGTCACCTATCTTAACCCAGACTTCCTGTTTATCACACACCTCTGACTTTCTGTACCACGGCTGTAGCCGACGCCTACTGAACCAAACCTTGGCCGTATGGACACCCGCACACTACCCAGAACCGATACGAATCCGTGCGTATCGATCTTACCTATTGCATAACCTTTACGTCTGCATACACCTATCGGTACCCGCTTTCGTCCGTATTTCTAACCGCCCCTCCGACTGTCTTACGCTGTTAGTCCCTGATTTCTAACAAACCCTTAGCCTGCGCCTACAGCCTAAGCGTCTTAAGGCTCACAATGGTCTGTCTTATGGTCTTATGACCTACACTTTACCGATCACTTTCCTAAATCATTAGTCTGCCGAGACCCTAAATTTTTCCAATACCTCCCGTACTCCTACTCTCTACTTTTAACCGATTGAATGTCCACATACTTCAACCGCCTACATTTTTCGTGTGTTCGGCACCCTGCTCCGCCATTTCCCACCACCATCACCTACCGTACTTTGACGTATCGCCTACACTCGGTTTTATACTGATAAAAATTCACGAACACTTTTCTATTGTCTCCTGTACTTCGGGCCTTAACAGGGCATATAACAACCCAAAATTTACGTATGCCTACGCCTACAGACTTCCCCCTTTTCGGGTAGCGGAGCGCCTGCAGCCTTCAACAGCATACTACCAAGGCTCTAATACTATCTAGCTGTCTCACCCCGGAATATCGCTCATACCCTGATTTTTGCATAGGACTACCCACCCTTTCGAGTACCGGATAGTCTTAAGGATCGCACTGCCGGGATCCGATACTTCTCTAATGCTCTTAGCCGAGCGTATCGCTCTTACCTATCACCTTTACGTGTGCATAGACCTTTCGTTACACGCTTTCACCTATATTTCTAACGGCTCCCTCCAACTGTCTTACGCTGTTAACTCCTGATTTCTAACAACTGTACGTGTGCCTACAGATTTCCACCTTTTCGAGTAACGAGCACCTGGAGCCCTCAACCGCATACTACCAAGGCTCCAATACTATCTAGCTGTCTCACCCCGGAATATCGCTCATACCCTGATTTGTGCATAGGACTACTCACCCTTTCGAGTACCGGATAGTCTTAAGGCTCGCACTGCCGGGATCCGATACTTCTCTAATGCTCTTAGCCGAGCGTATCGCTCTTACCTATCACCTTTACGTGTGCATAGACCTTTCGTTACACGCTTTCACCTATATTTCTAACGGCTCCCTCCAACTGTCTTACGCTGTTAACTTCTGATTTCTAACAACTGTACGTGTGCCTACAGATTTCCACCTTTTCGAGTAACGAGCACCTGGAGCCCTCAACCGCATACTACCAAGGCTCCAATACTATCTAGCTGTCTCACCCCGGAATATTGCTCATACCCTGATTTGTGCATAGGACTATTCACCCTTTCGAGTACCGGGGACTATTATGGCTCACACTGCCTGGACTCCACACTTTGCCTGTCTCCCGAAACACCCTAACCATTACGTTTACCTACGCCTCAGTCTGCGTATCCCAAGCGTCTTAAGGAGCGTCTAAACGTCACGCTGCCAAGGTTCTCATACTTGAGCATACCGGAGTTTACCGTCTACACTGTACCGATCACTGCCCTACACCTTTCGTTTGCCGGATCCCCACACATTCAATATGCATCCCCTACTCCTACCGCTTACTTTTTACCGATGAATATTCACATACTTCAACCGTTCACATGTTTCGTGTGTCGGCACCCTGCAGGGATCCCACACTTTCCATCTGTCTTTCGTACTTGAACGTAACGCTCATACACGGATTTTACCACCGATCAATATCCACACATAAGCCTATAACCACCCCGTCTCTTGGACATGCATTTCTAACGGTCCCTGCCGGAGCCTCACACTTTTCTACTGCTTCCCATACTTTGAGTTTTAACAGAGCGTATAACAGCCCAAACTTTACGTAGCCTACGTCAATGGTTTAAGCATATGGTCTACACTGTACCGTACACTGTCCTATAAAACTCATCTGCTGGTACCCTACACTTGCCCAATGCCTCTCGCACTTCTACTGCCTATTTTACCGATGAATGTCCACATACTTTAACCGTCCACATCTTTCATGTGTCCACATCTTTCATGTGTCGGCACCTTGTTGGGATCCCACACTTTCCGTCTGTCTTCCGTACTTAAACGTAACGCTCATACACGGATGTTATCACCAATCAATCTCCACATACATCGGCCTGTAACTGCTCGTCTCTTGGACATGCATTTTTAAACAGGCCTCACACCTTCCTAACGCTTCCCATAATTCGGGTCTTAACAACCCAAACTTTACGCGTACCTATGCCTACGTCTACAGCCTGAGTACTCCGAGCGTCTCCAAGGCTCACTCTGCCGAGGTTACTTTTCGAATGCCTCCAGCACTCGTAGCGCATACCCCGATTTATCACCTACGACCGGTATCCACATGACTGCCCATATATTCCCATGTATTTTATACTGAAACACATTTCTAATTGCCCGGTTATTCCAGACACTGATGTCTTTAAACTCCTGTATTGGTTGACCATACATAGTCTATACATATTTTGTAGTTCACTTAACTTACTAAAGTTTTAGGCGTATGACCGAAAAATTCACCTTCGCTCCTCGCTCAGTTTCACGGAACCTTTAAGGGATGACTTCAGAAAAAAACATCTATACATGTTTTATAGTACCTGAACTAAATATTAGCCGCGTGTTTTCCAAGGCCCTACTCTGAAGCAACAACCCTAATATTTGCCCATACACTTGTCTCATTACCTTTACCTATTCTAAAACAGTTTAAAAACAGTCTAGAGAAAGGTCCATATATTTTTGTGTATGTACGTCCATGTATTTCGTACACACTGAGCCCATTACGGAACCTCAAAATCTTTTATTCACACTTAATACAGCGGGCACCTATTCAAGTGAGCTTTGCATCCTTTACCGTACACGCCTAAGCCCGACATACTCCTTACTATGCCAATACTTTACTTTTCGGACGAGATACATTCACTTGACCCATATTAAAAACCAAAACTTTTGCATTATGGCCATGCATCTCCATTAATTTATTAATAAACATTATCTTTCCGTTGAGGCACATTAATTTACTACTCTAGTGTATGAATTTCTGCCTGAAATTTTCTTAGTTCCGATATATTTATTACGGTAAACCATCACTTTATGAATGTCGACTTACTTGTTGCACCGCCTGACTGTTCGTGGTCGATAGATCGTGGTTTGCGGTTACCTGCATACTCGGACACGTATACAACAAATACAATATTTATTGAGTTCACGGGATATCTGAATACAGCCAGAACATTCATTTTATCCGAGTGTGTCCAGAGTCTGTTTGGGGCATCATTAACAATAAAGAAAACCCTCATAAACAAATTAAAATTAAAATTGGGGATAAGCTTGTGGATGATGCAAAGGAGGTGGCAAATGAGTTTAACAGATTTTTCGCGTCTGTTGCTTGTGAGCTGAATCCAAGACCATTACAAGCCCCGAGTGAACCCTACGCGTAGGCAGAGTCCGGTATCCTCAATGGGTTTAGCGCCTGTCGTTGAAGAAGAGCTCGAACGAATTATTCAGCAGCTCCCAGCCAAAAGTTCAAATGATTCCAATTTGATATCAATGCGTCTCTTTAAAATATGCTCTAAGCACATTTTGAGACCATTAAACCCTTCTAATTAACTTGTCTTTTGACCAAGGAGTTTTTCCCTCACTCCTTAAACTCGCGAAAGTAAATCCAATTTTCAAAAAGGACGACCCCAGTTTCCACAAACAATTACCGGCCTGTCTCAATTTTGCCAGTAATGAGCAAAATGTTTGAAAAGATTTTTTTGTCAAGAATGCTACAGTATTTGAATATGCACAACCTACTTTCAGAAGACCAATTCGGGTTCAGAAGGGTAAATCGACAGTAGACGCGGTAGCAAGTCTGGTCGATTTGGTTGTAGAGGGATTTGAAAATCGTAGGTCCACCCTCGGTGTGTTCCTCGACTTGTCTAAGGCATTTCGACTGTGTTGACCACAAAACGCTGCTCGAGAGACTGGAATTCTACGGCATCCGTCCGAGGCGTGCCACTCTTGTGGCTCAGATCATTTCTGAGCAACAGAACTCAAGTTGTCCAAATTTCAGACCAACAATCCCAACCAATTCAGCTGAACTATGGAGTCCCTCAGGGATCAATCCTCAGCCCAATCTTGTTTCTCATTTATGTCAATGACATTGGGTCATCACTACTACATGGAAAAATTGTGCAGTATGCTGATGACACGACTCTCTGTTTCAGTGAAAAGACAAAATCTTTGTTGGAAGAACGATCTTTTGTTGATATCAACAACTGTGTTCAGTACTTCAACAGCCTCAATCTCATAACAAACACACAAAAAATCCAAACGCCATGAAACTTTTCTCTTCGATCTGTAGACTCAGAGTGTGACCCTGCCATCAATGTTGGCAGATTCCATTCTGGAAGAAGTTTACAGTATCAAATTCCTTGGAATACACCTCGATCGGGGGTTGACATGGAATGTTCATATCGACCATGTTTGCAAAAAATTGTCCTCAGGCATTCATGTCTTGAGGTCTTTAGCCAAATATTGCCCTTCTCAGGTCTTGATGACGGCATATTATGGTTTGATATACCCCCACCTTACCTACGGAGTAGTATTGTGGGGTGCCAGTGCAAACAACCAGTTGGTGAGAGTGTTCAAACTGCAAAAACAAGCGGTTCGGATAATCGCTCATTTGAATTTTCGAGAGTCCTGCCGAGAAACCTTCAAAAATTTGCAGCAGCTATTGACTCTGCCTAGTCTCTACATTTGCGAAACGACGCTGTTTTGTATGTCTAAGTGTGCCTTAACAACTGGCCGAGACATTCATTCGTATGAGGACTAGAGGCAGGGAAAACTACCGAACTGGACAACACAGAACGGGGGTTTATGAACACCTGCCCTCACAAGCAGGTGTGCATTTCATCAACAAGCTGCCGAATGTGATCAAAAAATGCACCATCGCCCCAGGCGGTCAAAACTCGGTTGAAAAGCTTTTTAGTGTCACAAGCATTTTACAATGTGGCCGAGTTTTTGGCATTTAACTGGGAGACTACCCAACAGGGAGATTGACTTTGGCTGAGGAGGTGGGGGAAATTGGCGAATGGAAGTGCGATGAGTGAATGCGGATTTGTATGTATGAGTGTGATCTTGATGTGGGGAGAGTGGACAAAAATTTTAGTTATTATAGTGACGTTTGCTATACATGTTATACATGTCTATTGCAATAAAAAAATGATTGATTGATTGATTGATTGAGTCTATTTTCAAAAACTGATCTCGCTTAGTTCATACCGGACGCGATGACTGAGGTTTGTGGTCACCTGTAAAAAACCAGACATGCAACATCTACCTCAGCGGTCTCATTAGTCGGAATAAGCGCGTCCCTGATTGGTCTAAATTAGCTTCCTGACTGGTCTGCTCCCTACAGTAGCGGCAACAGATACAACCGACAACCGGTAGAAGGCAAAGAGACAGGACCTGTGCTCAGCGGTATTGTGTTTAACTTCTAATTTATTACTATAGTGAATATAGTGGTATTTGTTATACAGCAAAGCAGTGTGTTCTTAGTGCCCTTAAATGCTTTGAGTTACTTGTATCATAGTGGTGTTTTATTAAAGTTAGTTATCGTATGCGACTGTGTTTCAAGTGCTTGTTTTTACTAAAGCAGTGTTAGTGTGTAGGTATCGTAACGGTAACCTAAAAAGGCTTAGTCAATTCATTCCGGTTATTGCATCATACCATAGTGCACCGTAAAAACGTGTACTGCGCATGTGCGGCTCCCACTCCTATTTAAGCGCGTGACGGGGTCTTCTTGTCAGTCTCTGACGTGACGTTGAAGAATCAAGTCCGTTCTAAAAGCTTGTATCAAAGCTGTTCGCTGTATTATATTAGCGGTTTTTCATTATTCATAGCATTATCTTAGAGCTAATTACATACAACATGGAGCCCATTAAGGTAATGAGTACCAATAAAACCTACAGTAGCAGGTTTAGAATTAATGGATCTGAAACCGTTTTCAAATTTAACCCGGTGCCTAAAGGAGTGTCTGAACTAGATTGGATTAGGAAAGGGTTCTCTGATCTTGTTAAAAAAGCGAAAGAAGGTACTAGCGAAAACGATTATCTTGGCTTCACTTTAAATTCTATAAATTTCAAAACTAAAGATCCCGGATATGTAGCTTATCGACCTGCCAGCCAAGTACATGGCGATATACTTTGGACCATTTTTGGAGGGATCGTTCAGAGTAATGCCGATTCTATTAAATCTTCGGACACTTTTAAAATCACATGTACTAGAGTGAATCTTCCTGTAGGTAGTGGTGGCCCAAGAAGGCCTGGCTTTTATAATAATTTTGAAGAAGAATGTAAAGCACGTAGAGGTATCATAGTAATTAAGAATAGCGATAATCTGTGTCTATCGCGTGCGTTGGTTGTGGCCAAAGCCTACGCCAAGAAAGATCCCCAGTTTAAGGCTATACGTGAAGACAAATGTAAGAGGCAAACTTTTAAGGCCCAAAAACTGATGACCAAAGCCGGTGTCCAAATTTCAGAACGGGGAGCTGGGATCCCCGAACTTTCAAAATTCCAAGACCACCTGAAAAAGTACAACATTAAAGTCTACAGTTATGGAAACAAAGGCCGGGTTGTGTACTTTAACGGTAACAACACTGATGCTCAGTACAAAATCAACCTGCTGTATCACGATGGACACTACAACGTGATCACATCCCTTACCGCAGCCTTTGTATGTAAATTCTTCTGCGATGCATGCCATGTCCCTTATGACCACAAGGGTGAACACAGATGTTCAAACATATGCCCCTCCTGCCAGACCATTTCTCCGCCATGTAAAGAGGAGCATGGAGGAATAGTTTGTCCAAATTGTAACATCAAATTCAAAAACCAAATTTGCTTCGCAGCCCACAAGGGTGAGCGTTGCAAGTCAGTAAAGAAATGTAAAGACTGCCAAAAACTCGTATGTTTCAAAAATCGTAAGTCAAAACACGTGTGCGGTGAAGTGTTTTGCAAAACTTGTAACGATTATATGCTACCAAACCATCAATGTTACATGCGGGTTGACACAAACAAACCCAAAACTAAAGACTTCCTGTTCATTTTCTTTGATCTGGAGACCCGCCAAGATGAAATTTTAGCCGAAAATTCTAAAGTTCATAGAGTCAACCTTTGTGTCTCTCAACAGTTCTGCTGGCAATGTATTGATGGTAAATCTTGTGATATTTGTAAATACAGAACCAAAATATTTAACAATGATCCTGTAAATCAGTTTATGGAGTACGTAATGGATGAGAGAAAAAAATTCAAAAACGTATGTGTAATGGCCCATAATGGCCAAGGTTTCGATTTCCAGTTTTTGCTAAAGTACGTTCTCGAACAAACCAAATTCACTCCAGAGCTAATTATGCGTGGCACTAAAGTCATACTTATGGAGTTGGACAATGTGCGATTTATCGATTCGCTAAACTATTTCCCCATGGCCCTCTCTGCATTACCCAAAGCCTTTGACCTTTCCCCGGAGAAGAAGAAGGGCTACTTCCCTCACCTCTTCAACACATTGGCAAACCAAAATTATGTAGGCCCCATACCATCCAAGGAGTACTACTGCCCTGAAACCATGTTCGAGAAAACCCACAAAGACTTTGAAAATTGGTATAACGAACAAGTCGCTAACAATGTAGTTTTTCATTTTCAAAAAGAGTTGGTCGAGTACTGTATTTCAGATGTAGACATACTGGCGCAGGCGTGCATTAGATTCAGAGACATTTTCTTGAAAGAGTGCAATGTTGACCCCTTCATGGAAGCCGTTACCATTGCCAGCGCATGCAACCTGGCTTTCAGACGGAACTTTTTGAAACCGAACACCATCGGTCTGATCCCTAAGAACGGATACCGTCTTGTGGACATTCAGTCGCCTATCGCTTTGCAATGGCTGTCTTGGGAGGAAGAAAAGCGCGGTGTTCAAATTCAGCACGCGGGGCGGGGGAGAGAAATCAAAATTGAGGGGGTAAAAGTTGATGGCTTCGACGGAGAGCGTGTATACGAGTTCCAGGGCTGTTACTTCCACGGGTGTCCCAAATGTTTTCCTTTTAAAAGGGAAGAGCCCCTTACAGATGACCCTTCCGATACTCTGCATTTAAGGTTCGAGAGAACCAAATCCAAAATTTCTCGACTTGAGAATGCCGGCTACGAGGTAGTTGAAATGTGGGAGTGTCAGTTTCAAAAACTAAAGAAAGAACAAAAACTGGACCATCTAAATTTTCTCCCCATTCTAAACACACTCCCACTCAATCCCAGAGATGCCTTCTTCGGGGGAAGGACAGGAAATGCAAAATCATATCACAAGTGCGAGGACGGGGAAACTATCCAGTACGTGGACGTCTGCTCTCTATATCCCTACGTAAATAAATTTTGTCCTTACATATTAAGCCATCCG
The DNA here is from genome assembly GCF_021130785.1 of Homalodisca vitripennis. NCBI lineage: Eukaryota > Metazoa > Arthropoda > Insecta > Hemiptera > Cicadellidae > Homalodisca > Homalodisca vitripennis. Next base: position 66,355,540 of record NC_060207.1, read on the forward strand.
ACAATCTATGTAGGGGACAAGGAGTGTAGAGAAAGAGGCTTGAAGGCCGAAGGTCTCCTCAAGTGTAAAGTTCTGCCTCCTCTAAATTTGTATCATCCCGTCCTTCCAGCACGTATGAATAATAAATTAATGTTTCTCCTTTGCCGTACATGTGGTCAAGAAATGTCCAACACAGAGTGTAATCATAACATCGAGGAAAGAGCATTGACAGGGACATGGACAATGAATGAAATTCGAAAGGCTGTGGAAAAGGGATACAAAATGTTAGAAATGTACGAGCTCTGGGAGTACGAGGTGGCAAGATACGAGACAGGGGGCCTATTCACCGACTTCATCAACAAATTTTTAAAAATCAAACAGGAGGCATCAGGTTACCCCTCTTGGTGCCTCACTCAAGAAGACAAGGCCAAGTACATTCATAATTACCAAGAACACGAAGGTATTCACCTGGACCCGACCAAAATTGAAAAGAACGGGGGTCTTCGCTCCCTAGCTAAATTAATGTTAAATTCTTTCTGGGGTAAATTTGGTCAAAGAGAGAACCAAACAAAGACATCAATTGTTAGAGACGCTTATGAGTACTTTCAACTGCTGACTAATCCAGAAATAGATGTAAATACTACTCAAATCATTAATGAGACGGTACTAGTTGTGAATTGGCAATATATTGATGAGGTATGTGAACCCGCGAGAACTGTAAACGTAGTAATTGCAGCATTTACAACATCACATGCCCGATTAAAATTGTATGAACATCTAGAAAAGTTAGAAAGCCAGGTTCTCTACTACGACACAGACAGTGTCCTCTACGTTCACAGAGAGGGCATGCACAAGGTCCCCACAGGGGATTACTTGGGCGAGATGACCGACGAATTGGTCGAGTACGGCCCAGGCTCCTACATTGTAGAATTTGTTTCCGGAGGGCCAAAGACCTATGCCTACCTGGTATGGTCCACTAACAAAAATGCACTAGTCGAAGTATGCAAAATTAAAGGCCTTACCCTAAATTTAAAAACCAGCGGAAAATTAAATTTTGAAACTCTGAAATCATTGGTCCTGAGTGGCTCATCGGAGACAATAGACATTGAAGAAAACAGAATAAGACGTACTAAAGAAAAGAACATTGTTACAGTGGAGGAGCATAAATTATTTAAAATTACAGGACCCAAAAGAAGGCTTGAAGGACCCTATGACACTTTACCTTTTGGCTTTAAAAAACAAAAATTAACACACGAGGTAATACATCAATCACATTCTTAACGCAGCGTTGTAAAACCTGAGGAATGCATACAGAGAAAATAAATGTTATTTAACATCCGTTGATTGTGACCGAACGTTTGTTGTAACGCGTCCTTCAGATGTGTACTACTATTGAATTATGTTATGAGAGCTGACCACGAGTAAGAATTTGAGATTATTTTATTATACAGATATTTTAATTACGTACAAAAGAATTTTTTAAATACTAGATATTGTACTGTATTATTGCAGCCATTACATATAATTTTGCACTCCAGACCCTTCTTTGGGTGGTTGGCCAAAGGTGCAAGTATTCTGAGTGTAGTATATCACTGTTCTATCATCTTTACCTTCAACCATGTGAATGCGTGACCACCCTCGTGCCAAGGGAGCGTCTGCTTCTAAGGCAGGCGTAACACCTGTAAGTCCTGGAGCAGTTCGACCTCTTTCACGGCCGGCTTAAAACCCGTAAGCCCGGGAGAGGTTGACCCTTGGACAGTGTGGAGGTATGAATGTGGGAGCTCAGTAGTGTTTGGACTTGGGCATGGAGATGAACAAGTCTAGGCCCTCGAACGGCTCGGTATGGATGTGGTCTTTCGGGTGGGCTAGGCCCCATAAGTCCCTGAGACCGCGATTGTCTACTGTTGACTGAACTGGTATACGCTGATTTTCTTAAGCCCTTTGGTAAACAGTTATTTGCTTTAGTATTTTATATTTGTCTATTGTAGGCCTACTATATCAATGTTTGGAGACTATCACTTTTATAAGCCCCTATGTATGACCTCAGACAAATCCGTTTATTAATGTTCACACCATGATTTTGTCACAAAATGAAACCCTATATACTTAAAAAAAGTATATTCCTTGAGATTCTTTCCAAATATTATATAATAACCCGTAACAGACTCTACACATACCCATGGAGACACACATACCCATGCACACATACATCCAGATACTTGTTATATATTGATTGTAGCTTCTCCGTCTTCATTCCTACACGAGTACTCAGAGAGTTAACATGGGGACCGTCCTTAGGCTTGAGTCTAGAAACATTGTTAGCAAAAATGAGAGGTTTCGTACAACATGTGAAAAACTAAAGTTTTCACTGACCTCTCCCATTGACTTAATAGAATGGCCCCTAGCATTTTCAGAGTGTATTGTTGATCATATAAAGGATGACGCCTTACCTACTGATCACTTTGGAATTACAATCGAACATCAAGGTATGCCTAATGAAGGCCGTATCCCTTTCATGCCAGCATCTAAATTAACCTCTTATGAATTTGATGATGCATTTGAGAAAACATTCTATAATGTTCAAACCTTAGCAGGCCCTTTACTTGTAACAGTAACTAGGGTAAACATACCGAAGCGGTTTCTTCAATAACTGACGTAGATATAATTTAGTACTGAGGTTTACCTTGATTTAATAATCACTCTGTGCTGACCGTCTCATACCGGAACCGATAAAATATGCTGGGAGGTAGCAAGTGTGGCTACCATCGTAAAGAGCGATGGTTGGGGCTCTTTACACACACGTGGATAGGCCTACTGGGGAAGGAGCCACGTAAAAAAATCTCCTAACGCGCCGGGACCCCTACCCCTTGGGTGGTGTGGAAACGTGGGTCAAGGGTAGATTGCTGAAGTATAGAAACTTCATAGATTCATACTCTACGGTATTATATGTTCATATCTAGCAATACCGTTGGTAAAACTTTGATTTTAAGGTTTTGCCAACTGAGAAAGGGGATAGATTCAAGCCTCGAAACGTAGTATCTTACCATATAACGGTGGAAATAATCAAAATCCTATTATGCTTTCATACTATTTAATACAATTACCAATAGTGTTTACCGTGGCTACATTTGTACCATTGAATTAATGTTACACATGCAAGGCTTTAAACATATGTGAAGCTAATAAATGAAAAGAAATTTGTTACCACAATTAATACAGCAGTGCAGTATGAGTCACATAATAGGAACCTACAGCCTGTATTAGCTCGAGTTATTCAAATAAGACTGGTGTATTACTATTCCAATACACCAGTTTCTGTCTGTACTTGTAGCCTAGAAAGGTAGTTTACATTAGTATTGATATATAAAACAGCAATATTGATAGCAAACATAGAAAACTAGCAGTAATACAGACAAGTAGAGTAACCTGGAGGATAGCCCCGCGGAGGATTAGCAGGCCTCTGATTGGTCGAGAGGATCCATGAAGGCGGCGCCCATATGTCGCGGTTGGGCGGGGAAATCCCTCGCAGTGCGAGGGATTTCCCCGCCCAACCGCGATATGGGCGCCGCCATCTTGGATCACGTGACTGCTCTCGACCAATCAGAACGCGGGGCTATCCTCCAGGTTACTCTACTTGTCTGTATTACTGCTAGTTTTCTATGTTTGCTATCAATATTGCTGTTTTATATATCAATACTAATGTAAACTACCTTTCTAGGCTACAAGTACAGACAGAAACTGGTGTATTGGAATAGTAATACACCAGTCTTATTTGAATAACTCGAGCTAATACAGGCTGTAGGTTCCTATTATGTGACTCATACTGCACTGCTGTATTAATTGTGGTAACAAATTTCTTTTCATTTATTAGCTTCACATATGTTTAAAGCCTTGCATGTGTAACATTAATTCAATGGTACAAATGTAGCCACGGTAAACACTATTGGTAATTGTATTAAATAGTATGAAAGCATAATAGGATTTTGATTATTTCCACCGTTATATGGTAAGATACTACGTTTCGAGGCTTGAATCTATCCCCTTTCTCAGTTGGCAAAACCTTAAAATCAAAGTTTTACCAACGGTATTGCTAGATATGAACATATAATACCGTAGAGTATGAATCTATGAAGTTTCTATACTTCAGCAATCTACCCTTGACCCACGTTTCCACACCACCCAAGGGGTAGGGGTCCCGGCGCGTTAGGAGATTTTTTTACGTGGCTCCTTCCCCAGTAGGCCTATCCACGTGTGTGTAAAGAGCCCCAACCATCGCTCTTTACGATGGTAGCCACACTTGCTACCTCCCAGCATATTTTATCGGTTCCGGTATGAGACGGTCAGCACAGAGTGATTATTAAATCAAGGTAAACCTCAGTACTAAATTATATCTACGTCAGTTATTGAAGAAACCGCTTCGGTATGTTTACCCTAGTTACTGTTACAAGTAAAGGGCCTGCTAAGGTTTGAACATTATAGAATGTTTTCTCAAATGCATCATCAAATTCATAAGAGGTTAATTTAGATGCTGGCATGAAAGGGATACGGCCTTCATTAGGCATACCTTGATGTTCGATTGTAATTCCAAAGTGATCAGTAGGTAAGGCGTCATCCTTTATATGATCAACAATACACTCTGAAAATGCTAGGGGCCATTCTATTAAGTCAATGGGAGAGGTCAGTGAAAACTTTAGTTTTTCACATGTTGTACGAAACCTCTCATTTTTGCTAACAATGTTTCTAGACTCAAGCCTAAGGACGGTCCCCATGTTAACTCTCTGAGTACTCGTGTAGGAATGAAGACGGAGAAGCTACAATCAATATATAACAAGTATCTGGATGTATGTGTGCATGGGTATGTGTGTCTCCATGGGTATGTGTAGAGTCTGTTACGGGTTATTATATAATATTTGGAAAGAATCTCAAGGAATATACTTTTTTTAAGTATATAGGGTTTCATTTTGTGACAAAATCATGGTGTGAACATTAATAAACGGATTTGTCTGAGGTCATACATAGGGGCTTATAAAAGTGATAGTCTCCAAACATTGATATAGTAGGCCTACAATAGACAAATATAAAATACTAAAGCAAATAACTGTTTACCAAAGGGCTTAAGAAAATCAGCGTATACCAGTTCAGTCAACAGTAGACAATCGCGGTCTCAGGGACTTATGGGGCCTAGCCCACCCGAAAGACCACATCCATACCGAGCCGTTCGAGGGCCTAGACTTGTTCATCTCCATGCCCAAGTCCAAACACTACTGAGCTCCCACATTCATACCTCCACACTGTCCAAGGGTCAACCTCTCCCGGGCTTACGGGTTTTAAGCCGGCCGTGAAAGAGGTCGAACTGCTCCAGGACTTACAGGTGTTACGCCTGCCTTAGAAGCAGACGCTCCCTTGGCACGAGGGTGGTCACGCATTCACATGGTTGAAGGTAAAGATGATAGAACAGTGATATACTACACTCAGAATACTTGCACCTTTGGCCAACCACCCAAAGAAGGGTCTGGAGTGCAAAATTATATGTAATGGCTGCAATAATACAGTACAATATCTAGTATTTAAAAAATTCTTTTGTACGTAATTAAAATATCTGTATAATAAAATAATCTCAAATTCTTACTCGTGGTCAGCTCTCATAACATAATTCAATAGTAGTACACATCTGAAGGACGCGTTACAACAAACGTTCGGTCACAATCAACGGATGTTAAATAACATTTATTTTCTCTGTATGCATTCCTCAGGTTTTACAACGCTGCGTTAAGAATGTGATTGATGTATTACCTCGTGTGTTAATTTTTGTTTTTTAAAGCCAAAAGGTAAAGTGTCATAGGGTCCTTCAAGCCTTCTTTTGGGTCCTGTAATTTTAAATAATTTATGCTCCTCCACTGTAACAATGTTCTTTTCTTTAGTACGTCTTATTCTGTTTTCTTCAATGTCTATTGTCTCCGATGAGCCACTCAGGACCAATGATTTCAGAGTTTCAAAATTTAATTTTCCGCTGGTTTTTAAATTTAGGGTAAGGCCTTTAATTTTGCATACTTCGACTAGTGCATTTTTGTTAGTGGACCATACCAGGTAGGCATAGGTCTTTGGCCCTCCGGAAACAAATTCTACAATGTAGGAGCCTGGGCCGTACTCGACCAATTCGTCGGTCATCTCGCCCAAGTAATCCCCTGTGGGGACCTTGTGCATGCCCTCTCTGTGAACGTAGAGGACACTGTCTGTGTCGTAGTAGAGAACCTGGCTTTCTAACTTTTCTAGATGTTCATACAATTTTAATCGGGCATGTGATGTTGTAAATGCTGCAATTACTACGTTTACAGTTCTCGCGGGTTCACATACCTCATCAATATATTGCCAATTCACAACTAGTACCGTCTCATTAATGATTTGAGTAGTATTTACATCTATTTCTGGATTAGTCAGCAGTTGAAAGTACTCATAAGCGTCTCTAACAATTGATGTCTTTGTTTGGTTCTCTCTTTGACCAAATTTACCCCAGAAAGAATTTAACATTAATTTAGCTAGGGAGCGAAGACCCCCGTTCTTTTCAATTTTGGTCGGGTCCAGGTGAATACCTTCGTGTTCTTGGTAATTATGAATGTACTTGGCCTTGTCTTCTTGAGTGAGGCACCAAGAGGGGTAACCTGATGCCTCCTGTTTGATTTTTAAAAATTTGTTGATGAAGTCGGTGAATAGGCCCCCTGTCTCGTATCTTGCCACCTCGTACTCCCAGAGCTCGTACATTTCTAACATTTTGTATCCCTTTTCCACAGCCTTTCGAATTTCATTCATTGTCCATGTCCCTGTCAATGCTCTTTCCTCGATGTTATGATTACACTCTGTGTTGGACATTTCTTGACCACATGTACGGCAAAGGAGAAACATTAATTTATTATTCATACGTGCTGGAAGGACGGGATGATACAAATTTAGAGGAGGCAGAACTTTACACTTGAGGAGACCTTCGGCCTTCAAGCCTCTTTCTCTACACTCCTTGTCCCCTACATAGATTGTCGGATGGCTTAATATGTAAGGACAAAATTTATTTACGTAGGGATATAGAGAGCAGACGTCCACGTACTGGATAGTTTCCCCGTCCTCGCACTTGTGATATGATTTTGCATTTCCTGTCCTTCCCCCGAAGAAGGCATCTCTGGGATTGAGTGGGAGTGTGTTTAGAATGGGGAGAAAATTTAGATGGTCCAGTTTTTGTTCTTTCTTTAGTTTTTGAAACTGACACTCCCACATTTCAACTACCTCGTAGCCGGCATTCTCAAGTCGAGAAATTTTGGATTTGGTTCTCTCGAACCTTAAATGCAGAGTATCGGAAGGGTCATCTGTAAGGGGCTCTTCCCTTTTAAAAGGAAAACATTTGGGACACCCGTGGAAGTAACAGCCCTGGAACTCGTATACACGCTCTCCGTCGAAGCCATCAACTTTTACCCCCTCAATTTTGATTTCTCTCCCCCGCCCCGCGTGCTGAATTTGAACACCGCGCTTTTCTTCCTCCCAAGACAGCCATTGCAAAGCGATAGGCGACTGAATGTCCACAAGACGGTATCCGTTCTTAGGGATCAGACCGATGGTGTTCGGTTTCAAAAAGTTCCGTCTGAAAGCCAGGTTGCATGCGCTGGCAATGGTAACGGCTTCCATGAAGGGGTCAACATTGCACTCTTTCAAGAAAATGTCTCTGAATCTAATGCACGCCTGCGCCAGTATGTCTACATCTGAAATACAGTACTCGACCAACTCTTTTTGAAAATGAAAAACTACATTGTTAGCGACTTGTTCGTTATACCAATTTTCAAAGTCTTTGTGGGTTTTCTCGAACATGGTTTCAGGGCAGTAGTACTCCTTGGATGGTATGGGGCCTACATAATTTTGGTTTGCCAATGTGTTGAAGAGGTGAGGGAAGTAGCCCTTCTTCTTCTCCGGGGAAAGGTCAAAGGCTTTGGGTAATGCAGAGAGGGCCATGGGGAAATAGTTTAGCGAATCGATAAATCGCACATTGTCCAACTCCATAAGTATGACTTTAGTGCCACGCATAATTAGCTCTGGAGTGAATTTGGTTTGTTCGAGAACGTACTTTAGCAAAAACTGGAAATCGAAACCTTGGCCATTATGGGCCATTACACATACGTTTTTGAATTTTTTTCTCTCATCCATTACGTACTCCATAAACTGATTTACAGGATCATTGTTAAATATTTTGGTTCTGTATTTACAAATATCACAAGATTTACCATCAATACATTGCCAGCAGAACTGTTGAGAGACACAAAGGTTGACTCTATGAACTTTAGAATTTTCGGCTAAAATTTCATCTTGGCGGGTCTCCAGATCAAAGAAAATGAACAGGAAGTCTTTAGTTTTGGGTTTGTTTGTGTCAACCCGCATGTAACATTGATGGTTTGGTAGCATATAATCGTTACAAGTTTTGCAAAACACTTCACCGCACACGTGTTTTGACTTACGATTTTTGAAACATACGAGTTTTTGGCAGTCTTTACATTTCTTTACTGACTTGCAACGCTCACCCTTGTGGGCTGCGAAGCAAATTTGGTTTTTGAATTTGATGTTACAATTTGGACAAACTATTCCTCCATGCTCCTCTTTACATGGCGGAGAAATGGTCTGGCAGGAGGGGCATATGTTTGAACATCTGTGTTCACCCTTGTGGTCATAAGGGACATGGCACGCTTCACAGAAGAATTTACATACAAAGGCTGCGGTAAGGGATGTGATCACGTTGTAGTGTCCATCGTGATACAGCAGGTTGATTTTGTACTGAGCATCAGTGTTGTTACCGTTAAAGTACACAACCCGGCCTTTGTTTCCATAACTGTAGACTTTAATGTTGTACTTTTTCAGGTGGTCTTGGAATTTTGAAAGTTCGGGGATCCCAGCTCCCCGTTCTGAAATTTGGACACCGGCTTTGGTCATCAGTTTTTGGGCCTTAAAAGTTTGCCTCTTACATTTGTCTTCACGTATAGCCTTAAACTGGGGATCTTTCTTGGCATAGGCTTTGGCCACAACCAACGCACGCGATAGACACAGATTATCGCTATTCTTAATTACTATGATACCTCTACGTGCTTTACATTCTTCTTCAAAATTATTATAAAAGCCAGGCCTTCTTGGGCCACCACTACCTACAGGAAGATTCACTCTAGTACATGTGATTTTAAAAGTGTCCGAAGATTTAATAGAATCGGCATTACTCTGAACGATCCCTCCGAATATGGTCCAAAGTATATCGCCATGTACTTGGCTGGCAGGTCGATAAGCTACATATCCGGGATCTTTAGTTTTGAAATTTATAGAATTTAAAGTGAAGCCAAGATAATCGTTTTCGCTAGTACCTTCTTTCGCTTTTTTAACAAGATCAGAGAACCCTTTCCTAATCCAATCTAGTTCAGACACTCCTTTAGGCACCGGGTTAAATTTGAAAACGGTTTCAGATCCATTAATTCTAAACCTGCTACTGTAGGTTTTATTGGTACTCATTACCTTAATGGGCTCCATGTTGTATGTAATTAGCTCTAAGATAATGCTATGAATAATGAAAAACCGCTAATATAATACAGCGAACAGCTTTGATACAAGCTTTTAGAACGGACTTGATTCTTCAACGTCACGTCAGAGACTGACAAGAAGACCCCGTCACGCGCTTAAATAGGAGTGGGAGCCGCACATGCGCAGTACACGTTTTTACGGTGCACTATGGTATGATGCAATAACCGGAATGAATTGACTAAGCCTTTTTAGGTTACCGTTACGATACCTACACACTAACACTGCTTTAGTAAAAACAAGCACTTGAAACACAGTCGCATACGATAACTAACTTTAATAAAACATCACTATGATACAAGTAACTCAAAGCATTTAAGGGCATTAAGAACACACTGCTTTGCTGTATAACAAATACCACTATATTCACTATAGTAATAAATTAGAAGTTAAACACAATACCGCTGAGCACAGGTCTTGTCTCTTTGCCTTCTACCGGTTGTCGGTTGTATCTGTTGCCGCTACTGTAGGGAGCCGACCAATGGAAGCTAATTTAGACCAATCAGGGACGCGCTTATTCCGACTAATGAGACCGCTGAGGTAGATGTTGCATGTCTGGTTTTTTACAGGTGACCACAAACCTCAGTCATCGCGTCCGGTATGAACTAAGCGAGATCAGTTTTTGAAAATAGACTCAATCAATCAATCAATCAATCATTTTTTATTGCAATAGACATGTATAACATGTATAGCAAACGTCACTATAATAACTAAAATTTTGTCCACTCTCCCCACATCAAGATCACACTCATACATACAAAATCCGCATTCACTCATCGCACTTCCATTCGCCAATTTCCCCACCTCCTCAGCCAAAGTCAATCTCCCTGTTGGGTAGTCTCCCAGTTAAATGCCAAAAACTCGGCCACATTGTAAAATGCTTGTGACACTAAAAAAGCTTTTCAACCGAGTTTTGACCGCCTGGGGCGATGGTGCATTTTTGAATCACATTCGGCAGCTTGTTGATGAAATGCACACCTGCTTGTGAGGGCAGGTGTTCATAAACCACCCGTTCTGTGTTGTCCAGTTCGGTAGTTTTCCCTGCCTCTAGTCTCATACGAATGAATGTCTCGGCCAGTTGTTAAGGCACACTTAGACATACAAAACAGCGTCGTTTCGCAAATGTAGAGACTAGGCAGAGTCAATAGCTGCAAATTTTTGAAGGTTTCTCGGCAGGACTCTCGAAAATTCAAATGAGCGATTATCCGAACCGCTTGTTTTTGCAGTTTGAACACTCTCACCAACTGGTTGTTTGCACTGGCTACCCCACAATACTACTCCGTAGGTAAGGGTTGGGGGTATATCAAAACCATAATATGCCGTCATCAAGACCTGAGAAGGGCAATATTTGGCTAAAGACCTCAAGACATAAATGCCTGAGGACAATTTTTTGCAAAAACATGTCGATATGAACATTCCATGTCAACCCCCGATCGAGGTGTATTCCAAGGAATTTGATACTGTAAACTTCTTCCAGAATGGAATCTGCCAACATGATGGCAGGGTCACACTCTGAGTCTACAGATCGAAGAGAAAAGTTCATGGCGTTGGATTTTTGTGTGTTTGTTATGAGATTGAGGCTGTTGAAGTACTGAACACAGTTGTTGATATCAACAAAAGATCGTTCTTCCAACAAAGATTTTGTCTTTTCACTGAAACAGAGAGTCGTGTCATCAGCATACTGCACAATTTTTCCATGTAGTAGTGATGACCCAATGTCATTGACATAAATGAGAAACAAGATTGGGCTGAGGATTGATCCCTGAGGGGACTCCATAGTTCAGCTGAATTGGTTGGGGATTGTTGGTCTGAAAATTTGGACAACTTGGAGTTCTGTTGCTCAGAAATGATCTGAGCCACAAGAGTGGCACGCCTCGGATGCCGTAGAATTCCCAGTCTCTCGAGCAGCGTTTTGTGGGTCAACACAGTCGAATTGCCTTAGACAAGTCGAGGAACACACCGAGGGTGGACCTACGATTTTCAAATCCCTCTACAACCAAATCGACCAGACTTGCTACCGCGTCTACTGTCGATTTACCCTTTCTGAACCCGAATTGGTCTTCTTCTGAAAGTAGGTTGTGCATATTCAAATACTGTAGCATTCTTGACAAAAAAATCTTTTCAAACATTTTGCTCATTACTGGCAAAATTGAGACAGGCCGGTAATTGTTTGTGGAACTGGGGTCGTCCTTTTTGAAAATTGGATTTACTTTCGCGAGTTTAAGGAGTGAGGGAAAAACTCCTTGGTCAAAAGACAAGTTAATTAGAAGGGTTAATGGTCCTCAAAATGTGCTTAGAGCATATTTTAAAGAGACGCATTGATATCAAATTGGAATCATTTGAACTTTTGGCTGGGAGCTGCTGAATAATTCGTTCGAGCTCTTCTTCAACGACAGGCGCTAAACCCATTGAGGATACCGGACTCTGCCTACGCGTAGGGTTCACTCGGGGCTGTAATGGTCTTGGATTCAGCTCACAAGCAACAGACGCGAAAAAATCTGTTAAAACTCATTTGCCACCTCCTTTGCATCATCCACAAGCTTATCCCCAATTTTAATTTTTAATTTGTTTATGAGGGTTTTCTTTATTGTTAATGATGCCCCAAACAGACTCTGGACACACTCGGATAAAATGAATGTTCTGGCTGTATTCAGATATCCCGTGAACTCAATAAATATTGTATTTGTTGTATACGTGTCCGAGTATGCAGGTAACCGCAAACCGCGATCTATCGACCACGAACAGTCAGGCGGTGCAACAAGTAAGTCGACATTCATAAAGTGTTGGTTTACCGTAATAAATATATCGGAACTAAGAAAATTTCAGGCAGAAATTCATACACTAGAGTAGTAAATTAATGTGCCTCAACGGAAAGATAATGTTTATTAATAAATTAATGGAGATGCATGGCCATAATGCAAAAGTTTTGGTTTTTAATATGGGTCAAGTGAATGTATCTTGTCCGAAAAGTAAAGTATTGGCATAGAAAGAAGTATGTCGGGCTTAGGCGTGTACGGTAAAGGATGCAAAGCTCACTTGAATAGGTGCCCGCTGTATTAAGTGTGAATAAAAGATTTTGAGGTTCCGTAATGGGCTCAGTGTGTACGAAATACATGGACGTACATACACAAAAATATATGGACCTTTCTCTAGACTGTTTTTAAACTGTTTTAGAATAGGTAAAGGTAATGAGACAAGTGTATGGGCAAATATTAGGGTTGTTGCTTCAGAGTAGGGCCTTGGAAAACACGCGGCTAATATTTAGTTCAGGTACTATAAAACATGTATAGATGTTTTTTTCTGAAGTCATCCCTTAAAGGTTCCGTGAAACTGAGCGAGGAGCGAAGGTGAATTTTTCGGTCATACGCCTAAAACTTTAGTAAGTTAAGTGAACTACAAAATATGTATAGACTATGTATGGTCAACCAATACAGGAGTTTAAAGACATCAGTGTCTGGAATAACCGGGCAATTAGAAATGTGTTTCAGTATAAAATACATGGGAATATATGGGCAGTCATGTGGATACCGGTCGTAGGTGATAAATCGGGGTATGCGCTACGAGTGCTGGAGGCATTCGAAAAGTAACCTCGGCAGAGTGAGCCTTGGAGACGCTCGGAGTACTCAGGCTGTAGACGTAGGCATAGGTACGCGTAAAGTTTGGGTTGTTAAGACCCGAATTATGGGAAGCGTTAGGAAGGTGTGAGGCCTGTTTAAAAATGCATGTCCAAGAGACGAGCAGTTACAGGCCGATGTATGTGGAGATTGATTGGTGATAACATCCGTGTATGAGCGTTACGTTTAAGTACGGAAGACAGACGGAAAGTGTGGGATCCCAACAAGGTGCCGACACATGAAAGATGTGGACACATGAAAGATGTGGACGGTTAAAGTATGTGGACATTCATCGGTAAAATAGGCAGTAGAAGTGCGAGAGGCATTGGGCAAGTGTAGGGTACCAGCAGATGAGTTTTATAGGACAGTGTACGGTACAGTGTAGACCATATGCTTAAACCATTGACGTAGGCTACGTAAAGTTTGGGCTGTTATACGCTCTGTTAAAACTCAAAGTATGGGAAGCAGTAGAAAAGTGTGAGGCTCCGGCAGGGACCGTTAGAAATGCATGTCCAAGAGACGGGGTGGTTATAGGCTTATGTGTGGATATTGATCGGTGGTAAAATCCGTGTATGAGCGTTACGTTCAAGTACGAAAGACAGATGGAAAGTGTGGGATCCCTGCAGGGTGCCGACACACGAAACATGTGAACGGTTGAAGTATGTGAATATTCATCGGTAAAAAGTAAGCGGTAGGAGTAGGGGATGCATATTGAATGTGTGGGGATCCGGCAAACGAAAGGTGTAGGGCAGTGATCGGTACAGTGTAGACGGTAAACTCCGGTATGCTCAAGTATGAGAACCTTGGCAGCGTGACGTTTAGACGCTCCTTAAGACGCTTGGGATACGCAGACTGAGGCGTAGGTAAACGTAATGGTTAGGGTGTTTCGGGAGACAGGCAAAGTGTGGAGTCCAGGCAGTGTGAGCCATAATAGTCCCCGGTACTCGAAAGGGTGAATAGTCCTATGCACAAATCAGGGTATGAGCAATATTCCGGGGTGAGACAGCTAGATAGTATTGGAGCCTTGGTAGTATGCGGTTGAGGGCTCCAGGTGCTCGTTACTCGAAAAGGTGGAAATCTGTAGGCACACGTACAGTTGTTAGAAATCAGAAGTTAACAGCGTAAGACAGTTGGAGGGAGCCGTTAGAAATATAGGTGAAAGCGTGTAACGAAAGGTCTATGCACACGTAAAGGTGATAGGTAAGAGCGATACGCTCGGCTAAGAGCATTAGAGAAGTATCGGATCCCGGCAGTGCGAGCCTTAAGACTATCCGGTACTCGGAAGGGTGAGTAGTCCTATGCACAAATCAGGGTATGAGCGATATTCCGGGGTGAGACAGCTAGATAGTATTGGAGCCTTGGTAGTATGCGGTTGAGGGCTCCAGGTGCTCGTTACTCGAAAAGGTGGAAATCTGTAGGCACACGTACAGTTGTTAGAAATCAGGAGTTAACAGCGTAAGACAGTTGGAGGGAGCCGTTAGAAATATAGGTGAAAGCGTGTAACGAAAGGTCTATGCACACGTAAAGGTGATAGGTAAGAGCGATACGCTCGGCTAAGAGCATTAGAGAAGTATCGGATCCCGGCAGTGCGAGCCTTAAGACTATCCGGTACTCGAAAGGGTGGGTAGTCCTATGCAAAAATCAGGGTATGAGCGATATTCCGGGGTGAGACAGCTAGATAGTATTAGAGCCTTGGTAGTATGCTGTTGAAGGCTGCAGGCGCTCCGCTACCCGAAAAGGGGGAAGTCTGTAGGCGTAGGCATACGTAAATTTTGGGTTGTTATATGCCCTGTTAAGGCCCGAAGTACAGGAGACAATAGAAAAGTGTTCGTGAATTTTTATCAGTATAAAACCGAGTGTAGGCGATACGTCAAAGTACGGTAGGTGATGGTGGTGGGAAATGGCGGAGCAGGGTGCCGAACACACGAAAAATGTAGGCGGTTGAAGTATGTGGACATTCAATCGGTTAAAAGTAGAGAGTAGGAGTACGGGAGGTATTGGAAAAATTTAGGGTCTCGGCAGACTAATGATTTAGGAAAGTGATCGGTAAAGTGTAGGTCATAAGACCATAAGACAGACCATTGTGAGCCTTAAGACGCTTAGGCTGTAGGCGCAGGCTAAGGGTTTGTTAGAAATCAGGGACTAACAGCGTAAGACAGTCGGAGGGGCGGTTAGAAATACGAACGAAAGCGGGTACCGATAGGTGTATGCAGACGTAAAGGTTATGCAATAGGTAAGATCGATACGCACGGATTCGTATCGGTTCTGGGTAGTGTGCGGGTGTCCATACGGCCAAGGTTTGGTTCAGTAGGCGTCGGCTACAGTCGTGGTACAGAAAGTCAGAGGTGTGTGATAAACAGGAAGTCTGGGTTAAGATAGGTGACAAGAGGAAGTCTGGGGTTAAGATAAGTTGCCGGAAACCAGGAAATCTGTGGTTAGGGAATACCAAAATGTATCTCCCATAAGAGACAATGCTAAAATAGCGCCATAAGAACCCATGTTAAAATAACTCCATAAGAGCCCATGTTAGCGCTCATCGCGAGTGTAGTCTACTTATCGTGGATGTTATTAAAGCCTCGACGCCAGCCTCGCCAGGATTCGCCTGCGCCCCCCAAGAGATGACCTCGGTGAACTTGACCACGTCCAGTTTATTGGTGTTCCACCGGCGTGGCCCTTCCCGAGATGCGGAAACTCTACGGTTTATATCATGCAGATCAAAAACAATTTACTGGTGGTCACTACCCGTGTAATCCTCCACCACCCTCCAGCCAGAGATCCTCGAAAGAAGAGACTCAGACGCGAAGGTTACGTCAGGGATCGTGCCTCTCTGCCCGGGGCGCCTGAAAGTAGACGTGTCGCCCTGGTTGAGGACGACGAGCCCGGCCCTGGCGAAGAAGTCCAAGATGTATTTCCCCCGGGAGTTGGTAAAGGGCATTGCCCACTCGACGGCCCTCGCGTTGAAATCACCGACAACGACAATATGCCCAATGGTGCCGAGCACGCTCTCCTCCAAACGATCAATCTTGTCGCGGAAGTCTTGGATGGCCTCGTTTGGGGTGAGGTAGCAACTGAAGAAAGTTACATCCCTACACCTTATCCAGACGAATCCTCGGCCACGTCCGTGACTCCGTACCATGACTTCTTGTGGGTTCCGGGCCCAGAAAGCAGCAGTACCGAGACTGTCTGGGATCCAAATTCTTGGGTCCCTGTCCCGATACTGTTCGCTGACCAGGAGCGTGTCGGCACCGAGTTCTCGGGCGAGTTGATTTAGAAGATTATCAGCCCCCCAGGATCTTTGAAGATTGGCCTGGAAGATACGGATTATTGGCCTCTGCCTTTTGCCTGTTCGAGTGCGGATCTAAAAACACCGCACTGACCAGAACCAGGTAAGTGACCAAGAGCATTCCCAGCAGAACCTGTCTCCTTTCAGAGGAAACAGGAGAGACTCGAGGTGCAGTCTTTCTTCTTGTGGCCTTGGTCTCCGCACCGGATGCAGTTGAAACTTCAGTCAGGCCCTCTGCAGGTACGGGAAGAATGACCGAACGCTGGGCACCGGAAGCATCTTTGCACGATCACCCTTCATTTGAGCCTGCAACTCACCCATCCGACTCTCAGGTGCTGGAGGCTAAGCAGCTTATTAGCGTGCTTTTCGCCCAAATCAGCAATTGCCATACGCTGCTGGCTCCGATTTGGTTTTGTCAACCAGACCTTGAGAACTCCCGTTTCTCCCAGTAGTTCTGGAAGCGCCTTCTTTAACGCTCTGGTCACCTCATCCTCTGTAGATAGAGCGTCTAGGTCTCCAATCTCCACTGAACATCTCGGTTGAAAGGTTCGAATAGCCTTTTCCACCAAGAGCGGTTTTGAGGGAAGCAGCAAAACCGCCCTTGTCCTTCGATTTTCCCAGTTCGAGGAGAACATCCCCGTTCTGGGTTCGTCGGATGGACTTGATTGTAGTCTCCGTCTCTTCCGGTTTCGCCTGGGTTTTAATCTGTCCTAGGACATCGGCGAAAGATCGCCGCCTAAGGGTTTGATCAAAATCGACTCAGCCCTAGGCTTCTTGAGTCTTGATCGTGAAGGCTTCCTGGAAGTTTTGCCAGGGGTCTCCTTAACCGGTTCAGAGACTTGGGCCTTCTTCTTCCCTTTGCAGGCGTCTTTTTTGAGGCAGCCCCGGCGCGCTTTAGCTGTCTCCTCTCCTTTTTTGACAGGCGTCTCTCCCAGTTCCCGAAAGGTGAATGCGGGGCGGGTCCCTGCGAGTTGAGAGATGTCGATGGGAGTGACGCTGGAATTAGAGCAGCTGCTGGTGCAGGAACCCCTACCCGAGCAGGAACTAAAGCAGCAGCCGGAACGTCCTCAGTCTGCGTGGAAGCAGAGAAGAAGACTGGATTCGGCGCTGGATCCAATTCCCTAAGCTCAGGGCTTCCCGACGAAGAACCTCTCTGCCGCTTTGCTCGCTTTCTGGCTTGGGTCTGAGACTCAGCCAGATGAGCTTGAGCTTGAGGCGAATCAGACACGGTTCATGACGTCGCGCTCCTGCTTCACCTCCTTCAACCTGATCTTCCGGCATTCCTCGATTTCACCAAGGAAATCATCGAGTTTCGGAATTTCATCCTTTATCGTCTTGTTGACGTTCCTTTGAGTAAGGAGAGCCTTGGCCATCTCCTTCAAAGGAGCTTTCATTTTGTTCAGTGACAGGTCCTCCTCTTCGCTGGCATCGTCATGCTGCTGTCGAAGTATTTGAAGACCGAATGCCGCACAAAGAGGGCTCTTCCTGGGAGGAATTCCTTCTTTCTTAGCTTGTGGTGTTTCCGGCTTGGTCACCTCCATCGCCAGATCGACCTCCTCTTTCCTGATCCGGACGACGATCCGTTGTCACTAACAGCCTTGAACGGAACCGGTGGAGGGAAGGTTTTAAGTCCCCTCGTCGGCGTCCCAGTCGTCAAGCTCGGAGACCTTTGCATAATTGAGCTGCGCTTGAAAGCGGCTTGCTCCTTCTCCTTTCCATTACTCCTGTACGTGGTTTGACAGTCCATGTTTTTTTGTCACCAGCGCATCGTGCGGCAAGGAGCGGCCCGTTCTTTGGTTGAGAGCGGGTGTACCCTTGGAGGTCCTCCTCCCGTAGGAGAGAGGACGCCCCTACCCCAGTTCCCCGGGGCCCGAACCTCCGTTTGCCCAGCACCGATACACACAAGATGCCGTACGTGCTGGGGGTCGCCCGTGGCAATGCAGAGTCCGATCTCTGCATCCATGCCGCACTTCCTGGCCAAGGACCGAAGTAGCTGGCTTCTGATAACATACTGGAGGGGACCATCGGCAGTGCGAGGCACAAATCAGTCCCTGCAACAAGACAGAAACACTCCCAGGACTCCCCAGCATGCGCCGGTCGAAAGAAGATGGAAGGACACCCGTAATGCGGGGTCGAAAAGAAGAAGGCGAGCAAAGTTAGCTCAGAAAAGAATAAAGACAGTGAGCTAAGACCTGAAAGATGGGAAGAAAGGCCCTAGCTCTGGAAGGACTGTGAGAAGGTTCTCACAGCTTGGCTCAGGTACCTCGGGGTCGCCAAAAACACCCATACAGTGGAAAGCCCACTGCCCCTGAGGGCACAGACGGTAGTGACGATTTATATCCAACCAATAATAGTTCTGGCCGTCGGATGACACTGTATAAAGTGTTCAATTAAAATTACTGAGTTAATATTTTTCGTGGATGTGTTGATTTCTTTTTCGGGCTGGTTCGCTAGAATCGTAATCCGCGTTATCTTCTAAATGCAGCAATGGCGACGGTGCTCGTCCCTACTATCTCCGTTAACCATTAATTTATGTCCTCTCAATTAATGTGTGGTTAATTGAAATGAATAATGAAAGTATTAAGGCCGATTATGTAAGAGTTTTATGAGATTGACCTTTACATATTTTGTATATCAGAGACATGGCATAATCAGTCTGACTAACTTTGTTGGCTACAATCTTGCTAGTGCGCCCTGTAAGATGCCCGTAGTTTCAAATCTACAGGCATATCTCAGTCGATTACAAGTTTTCTTTAGTTTTATAATTATTAATGTGCGAAAATTTTGGTTCTTCTCTTTATTAGTCCAGATCCACCATTAAGGTTATGTTCCAAATCATTAATTCTGTCCTTACTTCTTTATTTAACAAAATTTTTCCAAACGCAATATGTTTTCAAAAAGCCGTTCGATTGCGTTATATATGACGTCTTGTTGACATTGGGAAAATTTGAGAGGTAGGGTGTGCGTGGCCCCTATTGCATTGAAGTCGTACGTATCATGAAGGACGCAAGTGATGAAAATGACAGGCACTAGAGTTCTCTGTCATGGAGTTCCTCGGGGTTGTCATTCATACTGCCGATACTTTTGTGATCTACATAAATGATCTTCCTCTAGATGTCACACTGGACCAAATGGTCATGTATGCTGATGATTGCACGCTTCAGGTATATCAGTTGTCTTATTCTTTAGACACCCAATCTGCAAAATTTATTGTTTTGCCACAATTGCTTTTTTTATAAAAACCAATCCCTAAACTGTAGGGAAACGTCTGATATATACTTTGGTTTCAAAACACGGATCAGCTATGAACGTTGACTTTATTATTCTTCCTAACGATAGCTCTTTAAATTATAATTTTCTTGACGACCTTTTGAATCTTTACGTAAACAAGTTTCTCAGTTGGGACTTCCATGTAGAGAATGTTTGTCGGCGTTTTCGTTCTGTGTGCTTTGCCTCTCCCGGTCTGCAGTCTTCGAGTTTTCCTAATCGTATACCTCTCCAACGTAGGCACCATATTACAGTACGGGGTAATATTTTGGGGGATCTCAAACAGTAAGAATGTTATTAGAATGTTTAGACTGCAGACATTGTACATTAAATCTGTAGTAAAGCTCAACAGCCGAGAGCCATGCTGACCCTATTTTAAATCACTTCACGTTCTGACCATTATATGAGAGTTAATAGGTTCTAATAATGTCAATACGTTTTATTTGTATACTGCTTTTTTAATCCTTCAATCATAACTTTAGTAAAACTATTCTGCTTTAGACGTGTGCATAACTTGTCAATTAATTATGTATTGGATGAGTAAACACTTTGATTATTTGTTAAAGGTATTTGCAAATCAAGTACTGTGATGACTAGAAAAGTCAATTGTAAATACTGGATGTAGTGCATACTGGAGGAGCTACTGAACAAGTATGAAGAATTTATTTGTGCGGTCAGAACATCTAAAGTTAAGGGAATACAGTCCCATATCTACTTTATAGCAAATCAGAATATTGCTGTATGTGTGGGTGACTACAACAAACATTGACACTTACATTTATTTATTTACAAGTAACGAATAGTAATTATATAATTACTTGTAGTTAAAAATCATTCATAGAGTTTTCATTTTTATACCAAATATATCCTATGTATTCATGGCAACTGTATATCATTTGAAACAAATATTCAAAGGTGATGTTAGTAAAAATTACGTTTATCGTTAACATTATACTTGTATTAACATTGCTCTTATTATTTACTTCCAGTTTACCAGCATGATTTCTGTAGTTTTATATCTATACCAGTGGGGCGGAATCCTGAATCGGGAAAGGGATAAAAAGTATCCTATAACCTTCTACAGATCAAGACGAACAAATTAAAAAAAAAATTAGGCGAATCCGTCCAGCCGTTTGTGAGTGATGCTGTTACACACGAACAGTTTCATTTTTATATATATAGATCTCATGTATATATATATATATATATATATATATATATATATATATATACACAAATATAGTGTCGACAGATTACACTAGAAGGTTCCCACATGGACAAAAGCCTGTATGTGAGAACTGAGTCCATCTTTACTCGAGTTTGCAATTACAATATTATTAATACGCACTTTACAATTTAGAACAAAATTGAAGTCGCATGATTTTTTAAATTTTTTTTTATTTTTTATTATTTAAACGGCATCACCATTTCAACAAGTAAGTTTCCATTTTATCTACATGCATAACAATTGACCAAAGAAATTAATTAGTAGACTAAAACAAAAACAATAGAATATGCATCCAGTAAACAAAACAATAGATACATAATGAAAAAAATAGATATGAATTGTAAGATGCATAACAAGAAAGTATAAATAGATAACAAGTAATGTGTAACAATAAATATATAAGTATATAACAATAACAAAGAAAGATGCTTAACAAGAACGATGCAAAACAAGAAATTAACTATGACGTAGGTAACAGTTTTGACAAAGAAGTTAACTGTGATAATAAAATAAAGACTCAACAAGAAATAATGACACCAAGATCAATGCTTAACAAGAGATAAACTATGAAGTATCAATTTAACTAATATAAAGGGCAACTGTGAAAAAGTAACTAATAATTAATACTGCTTAACAAGACAAAAAACAATGCGTAAAAAAGGAAAAACTGTTGGTAAAATAAATAACTAAAAAAGCTATGAAAACTAATTATATCAACATCCTAATGTGAAATGAATTACACTAATATTACATGGCAAGATTTTAGTTAAATGACAACAAGAAAAACAAGCAACTAGGTAAAATTTAGGATCCATCAAATCACGTGACAGGAAGCACCACTCAAAAACTTTCTGTAGCACTTTAAAGGCGCCACAACGAAACACTGAGACACAACACAGGCAGGGTAGGTGTAGAGACGAGCCAATAATAATAACAGCTACAGTGATGCAAGCCGGCTTTTGATTGCAGATGTGGATGCGATAAAGATGTCGAGGGTGGATGGAATGTTGTTCCCTAGCCGCTAAATCCTCAGCATTGTGCCATTTGCTGCATAAGAGGAGGAAGCTGTGACCTTAGTGAAAGAGTTCATGGCTCTGATTCCAAACGATGCCTTGAAGTTGATTTTTTTCTAGAAGGTCAGGGCAGTCCGACTCAGCGTTGAACAAACATGGTAGAGAAACATCACATCCTTAATACAGCGTCTAGAACTGAGTGATGGTATGTTCTGGAAAGTAGCAATATCTTGTATGGGGACATCTGTGTATCTATAACCAAGACGAACCCCAAAAAGTCGCAAGAAACGTCTCTGTATCTTCTCAATATCATCTACAAGGTAGTGCTGGTGCGGTGACCAAACGACGCTGTAGTACTCGAGATGAGGTCTGACATGTGCATAGTACAAAATATTCAATGAGTGAATGTCGTTAAAGGGCTTGGTGAGTCTCAGTATCAAGCCCAAGTTGCGAGCAGCCTTATTGCATGTATTCCTGATGTGAAGTTCCCAAGATAGATTAGATGATAAAGTCACACCAAGATCCTTGACAGATAAGCTTCTATGAAGTGCATGACCTCTGATTGAGTAGGTGTGGAAGACTGGAGACTTATTGCGGTTGAAAGTGATGCAGCTGGACTTGTCAAGGTTGAGAGTTATTGAGTTAGCTTGAGACCATACATCTACTTGTGTGAGATCGTTCTGAAGGAGTACAGTATCTTCAGCGGTGCAAATCTTCATGTAAAGCTTCAAATCGTCTGCAAAGAGAAGATGTTTGCAGCGAAGACGAGATGTGACATCATTTATATACAAGTTAAATAATGAAGGGCCTAGGTGAAACCCCTGAGGTACACCAGACGTAGCAACAAATTAATTTGAGATGTGTGATCTGTATCGCACTTGAATGATTCTGTGTTGAAGGTAACTCTTAAGTCAACGGAGAAAGGTTCCTTTGAACCCATATGCTTCAGGCTTCCTTATCAGAATGGTGTGGGACACACGATCAAACGGCTAATAATAACTAATAATAACTCTGTTTGGATGCAGAGTATAAAAGTCTTCTTATTTTGCAAATATAATCTAAGAATGGCAGTGATAATTAATCACATATGATAATAAAAACTACATGGCAAAGAATGCAAAAAATCTGTTATAAGCAAAAACAGCCCACGCACGCACGCACGCACACGCACTCAATCTATCATTTCAGCTTTTCTCTCAAACGTTCTCATCGGTTAGTGGTATCATTCCTATATTAATGTTTGTAATGAATACAAGAACTCAATATTCAATCTTGACAAATGAATGAATGAGAAAGAATACCTAAATATCAATCATTGCATTTACACAAACGTAAAGTATACGTTTCCCCCAAAGGAATGATATATATAATATATGTTTCCTTAATTTATTAAGTGGGACTAAATATATCCATCAAATTTTCAAAAATTTATGAGGGTAAATGAAGTAAAACATAAAGAGCAGAAAACAATAGTTAACCCTCAAAATGTTACAAATATATAAATAACATATTACGCTTAATATATGTATATTAAGTGTAGTTCTGAAAACCAATTAAACTGAATTTTGATGTTCTATTGCTTCTCTTTTATATATAAAATGTTAAAAGGATGAGCAAAATATATGTTAATACACATAAGAAATGATCATGTCGGCTGAATGTTGATGTAAAGAGAATACGCTCAGCATGAAACTTATACCGTATCTTGGTGTTAATTTATTGTATTGAAATACAAAATATTATGACTGTAGCAATAAATTAAATAGGGAATATTCAAAACATAATTTAAACTATGTTTTATAGGAATAGTAAAATATTTGAATATTATCACATATACGTTAAGACAGAGTGCTGGTCAAAAGGGAAACAGAAAAAGAACCTCGGAAGTAATTTATTTTTCAGCTACCACATAGTTTACTATTAGTATTAATATATGTACTACTATTATCTGAAAGACTCTTGCTAGCTAAAACAAAGGATATGAGAAAGTAAAAAATTGAACCACATGAGTTGAATATAAGATACTATCTCTTTTCATTGCAATGAGAGCAAACTGTGATAAAGATAAATGTCTAAAACTGAACATTGAAATATACATACATTTTTAAATATATACAATATATACAAGAACCAATTGTAAAAGTAATTTGAGATACTACTTTATAAAGGTGTAGTCGAATGAAATGAAATTGTAAATATAATATTAATGAGTTAAAAACTTTTGTTTGATTATGGCAATGAACCAGTGTGTAAAGTTCAGCTGATGTCTTTATTATGTGTTAACCTCAAATAAATAATAATAAAATAGAATGATGATGTAGATTAGCTTCGTTTACAAATTGAAGGTAGGCAATTAATATGATATAAATTGAGTGTTAGATATTAGTATAAAAGTTATAGTAATACCTAAATATCAATCCTGGTATTTATACCAACAGTTAGTTTCTGTCAGGAGTATTAATATGCAGCATATAAGTATAAAGATAATATCACGTACAGTAAAAGTTTAATTTAAAATTATACTTATATTACTTAAAATACAGAAGTAAATAAAATAAGCACGCGAATGGTAAATTATAAAGTTTCCAAGGAATGCTAAGGACACCATAGAGGTATTTTGAATACAACCCCATCAGTCAGTTACCGCGATTACTATCAGTACCATTGCTGCAACCACAGATATTTCAGCTGTATTTCAGTTCCAGATTGAAATAAATACAATACCTTAACATTTAATAATATCCCTTTATGTATGTTCTGTCCTGGTTCTGCTCTATGCTATTCTTGAAACTTAATATGATTAGCAATTTTGTTTCAGATCAGCTCTTGTTTTACTTTTCATTATTCAAACTTGTTATAAAATATAAGTAGAAACATACAATTTATTGTTATATTTGAGATCCGTTGCTCATTGTAAGCTGTTGAAATAAACTATTATCGAAAGCTAGTACTAATAATACATTTCAGCTTTGTTATCAAGATTTAACTGTAAAAATTATGTTATTGAAATGTTTTCCCTACCGCAGCCTAACATACATATTAGTAAGTATAGGGCATTAAGGATTATCTACGAAAGTTTATTATTCAAAGTATTAAATATAATTTTCAAATATTATATTTTGTTTTAGGGCAATGCTTGAAACATCGCAACTTATTCTGAAATCCTTGAAATAGCAAAGCACTTATGCTAATAGGAGCAAGAAGAATTATATTTCGACAACAATTATGGTGTTACCATAATCCTCATGTACGTAGTTATTTTAAGAATATACATAAGAGTTCATAATGAAAAATGTAATATATATGTTGTAGTTTAAACTAATTTAAACTCGAACTTATACTCAGAAAAATATTGTTGAATATTTCAACAAAGCACTGCTTTCTAATACATTTTATTTCATTTCTACGGTGGAATATTGATTGAAAAATATCTGACACTATAGGTATGGAAATGTTATAAGGAATTATGAAATAGAGTAAATAAAAAAGAAATTAATTTTATTTCTCAAAGAAAATAATAACATCGCTTGTTCCTCATTTTTGTGATTAAATTACTACGCATTCCTTTTTAGAAAGTAAATAAGGAAAAAAAGCAAAAAAGAAAATAGCGTTTCTATAAAAAAAATAAATAAAGCTTTTCTCATGCTTAAGTCTTGTAACTTAACCCTCATGTCCCTGACAACATAAATGATTCGCACAACACGATGGTGTGTGATAGCAAGTCTCACACAGTGAATGTTTAAAATACTCAAAATCTAACAGACGAAATTGTAACAAAATATATAAATGAGTAATATTCTGCAAATATGGATAGTTGTGTCAATAATATTTGCGTCGGTAGATCTTCAGTGAAGCGTTTATGAAATAAACAACCTAATTGTCCGAGGTAAAACTTCAAACAGTTGTTGCGTGATAATTTTCTCACTTATATCGTCTAAATTGTCGTCCTTTCTTAAATTTATAAACCTGACTAGGAAATGTTGAATATTTAAAGATGAAAAATAAATAAAGAAATATTATGGTAGAGACCATTATTCAGTATTACAGGATATTTCTTACGATGGTTGAAAATAAATTTAATTATATGCATGGTTAATATACTTAGTTAAAATACGTTTATATTACAAGATCTTAGAAATAATGGTTTAGTAATCTTATACCACAAGAAAGTTTTTAAATTTAAAGGAATACAGAATTCTAAATCAGGAAAGACTACTAAATTAATTAAATTTTGTAATTAATTGTTACTACGTTAAAATTTCATATGAATTTACTGAAAGGATAAAAAACAAATTGAAATATAACCTATCCAAATATATTTAAGACATAAATAAAATATAACACCAATATGATTGACAAATATGAGTCACTAAAAACTAACTCTTGCGATATAGTTTTAAAAGTGATTAGATATTTTTATATTTAAGAATACTAAATAGCATTCTTAGTGCAGTCTTCTGTTTGTCATACCATACAGTAAAATGTATATTTTAAAATCTAGTATCTAGTAATTTGTGTATTTTCATACATTTTAAATATATCTTTTGACATCGGATTCAGAATTGAAGTCATCAAGAAATCGTCTTTAATTTTACAACTTTCAAAGTACATTAATTTGTATTTTTTCAGTTTTTTTTTAGGTGGAATATTGCAGTGTGTGGTGGTATGCATTGTAAGGTTATGCATAGGAAACATTTTTTCTAAGCAAACTCTTACAAAAGGAAAACTAAATGATAATCACGGCGATTAGTAGTTGTTTTCATTTTAAACTTTTCTATAATACTAGCGTACAAATGGTTTTAAGACTGTATTTAAATTTCACATTATTTTTACGTTTAAAGTACTACTGTATTTATCACATAATTTGGGAGTAAATCATATTTCGATGTCTTTTGGAGGAACGCCTCTTTTCTAGTTTCGGTTCTCGAATTAGATTTCCATGGAATAATTCCTGCCGTTTTAGTTACCACTTCAATACGGATTATTGTCTGACTAGACATCTTCTTAGCCCTCTCATTGTTACATTATGTAGATCAGTATATGTTTGGTAAATTATATAAACGTTTATTGTGTTGACAGTTTATTGTTTTTTACTCGTAATGCATAAATGGTGCAACATAATGATTTTTTTCTTTGTAATTGTGTATCATTTAATTTAATTCATTTACGTTACCAAGTTAAATTGTACTTGTAATTAATATCATATTCCTGTTAATATTTAAAATAGTGCTTATTTATTTTACCTGTAACTGTTACGTGTATACATGTTGTGGAATCTATTTTAAAAACCGTAATGGGATATTTTGAATCCATAACTTTAAATTAGCAAAAGGATAGTATTTTATGTTTTATGTTATTTTAATGCATATATACGTCTACAACTCGTAGTAATCTACATTTTTGTGAAGAGTTCTAAATAAAATTACAATTTTGAAATGAACAGATCTTTCGGGACGAGGACCGTATATACCGTGATATGTTCTATAATTCATGAAGTACGGTATATATTATTTTATAGCCACATAACAAGAGATAAAACACTAAAATATTGTGGGCGCACGACATTGTTTAGTTGTACTCATAAATATTATCTTAACATCCAAAGTAGTTCTAGCCTGTGTCAATATCATTGTTACATGAGCTTCTGTGAGGTAAAAGATGCATTGACGGATTTGTTTCAGATAAAGGTGTTAGATGGAATAACATTCCATCGCGAGATTTGAAATTTTGTAGCAGTGTTATTTCACAAGGAATTACAATATTCTTTAACGAAATTATGGGAGCAGGTATCTTCCAATTTGGGAAATAGTAGCTACCATAATTTCCAGACGAGATATTGGCTAATACAAGAACTATCGCCGAATCGATATTAACTAATTGAACGTCAAACCCTTCGATACATTTACTTTTAACTGAAAATGTAGTAATTGCAGAGCATTGTGGTTTCGCTAGATAAAGATCAACCACTAGTAATATTGTGATGTTCTCTTGTGATCATATTATTTCGGCATTTTCATGTTCATATCAAACATCTCATCGTCAATCTTTAGAGTTTTGATGTATCCCGAAGCTCCTTGCTGGGTCAAATTCAGTTTTATTTTTTCCATTAACGATACTGCACGTTAAACCGTGAGATCCACAGTTCCTTCTACTTGTAGTGTTTAATTTTACAAACATTTTTAACAGTCAAAGATTGTGAGCTCTTCGATCCAGTACATATTGCAAACTTAAGTGTTGTGTATTAAATTAAATGAGTTTTTGTTTTTCGAAACGTTTTGTTACGACTTTTGCAAGGCTAAAACCTCCTCATATTTTCCTTTATGATCGCAGAAAATCCACTGTCCAGACTCAATGAGGGATAATGGTGTTATTCTAAGGCGTCTGTTGCTGTGTACGTGTTAAAATTACATCTTGAAGTAAGACGCTTCAATCATAGATTCCCCTCACGATATGTTTGCAAGGAGTCAGTACTCCACCAATATCCAGTTTTATGTTACCTCGCCTCAATTCTTTCGTTTGGCCTATACCTTTCCACCTACCTTGGACTTTTCCGATGAGAGTGCTGACGTGGTTTCTCTTTCTAGTGCAGTTTCACCCTTATATATTGCATAATGTACCAGTATTGTATTAACGTATTTATTCTTTTTGTTATATCCTATATTATTGTGGTTTGTAGTCCCAATACTTAGGTAATTATTATTGTTTTCACGGTAATGGTGGTATTTTTTTACATAACTTATACTACTGCAATCTAATATTGTAATGTACAAATCTTGCTGCATACACCCTATGTTAAAAACAACTTTGTCATTGGAATAATAAAATAAAACAAATAAATAAATGGGGATTCAAAACTAACTTTGAGCGTGTAAATGGGTGTACTGCTACAAAAACGAACTGCTTTACGTGCTTAATAAAGGAATTATTTATTTTTATGTTCAGTAGTAGCAAACGAAACTATCAATTAAACATTTATTGAAAAGCCTTTATCATAATAATATAAATACATATATTCCCTGTTGGTATACATATAATGCTTTATATAATTACAAGTATACATCCCTGCTATATCCCCAATATCCCTTTAATTAAATTTGAATGCATCATAGATAACTTTACTTTCCTTTGGAAAAAGATTAATCGTAGTAGTGAAATTATAAATGTAATGTTGGCTACTCTGATCACGATTTTACCATGTGTTTGTTCTGTATTGACACTTCATTCAATTGACTTATTCAGCTGTTACTTGGACACCTTCAGCAGGCAGAAGTATAAAAGAAGGCTCAGAGAAGAGTTGCCTGTTAGAGGTTTGTTTGGTGTGTTGTTTACATTGAAGTTTCAAAAAAGTTTGAAAACAATGTCCCGTTCTCCAGCTGAAGATCAACTTGAAGACTTCAAGAAGAAACAACAGGTACTTTTATAAATAATATTTATGATGGTATGTATACATGATAAATTAATATTGTCAAATATCATGTTAAATATTAGGTTATGTTTTGACACACTTATAGGGTACAGGCTAGAAGACAACAAGCAGTCTTATGTTTTGTTTACACACTGATAAATAAATTTAGAAAATATAACTAAATGTTGTTAATAAATCCGTTTATCAATGCTAACAAATAATAGCGGTTATAATTAATAGAACAAGCCTTTATCAAGTTTTGGTTATTTATTCTGTTTTGTGGCTTCTAAATTTACACTAAACATTGTTAAGCATATTTGAAACTTAGGATTCTCATTATTTGTGTTGGATGTTTGTGCTTAAATATTGAATTATTTTGCTTTTATTAATCACAATGAAACCGCTTAGTATGATTTTTTTATGTTTTAGCATGAACTTATTAAACACTACAATACTAGGCTGCAGAGTAATAAGCCGCCTTCAGAACAATTGAAACAACAATATTTCTAATTATCTAAACTATCAAAACAATAAAAAACCAAAATGTTGAACTGATTCATGTTATATAGGTATATGAAATTATAATATAGTTTTCAAATTAAGTTTTTATATAAATAATAAAATAGTAATTTAAGGATTAAAATTAATACTTATCTTATGTATATTTATTAAATGTAACAAACAAAATAGTGAAAAACTTTTACTTTTCACTAATTCATAGGATAAATGTGTTTGACAGCTTGTGATACAAATAACGCATGTTCATTGCCATTATACTATAGTTAGACTGTTTTATATTTAATTATTTAGGTATTTCTAATCAATAATTTGGTTCACTGATTTGATTGTCATGTTGACAGCTTATTATACTGCAGCCAAATAATATTTTCATCAAATATGCTTATTTATGTTTCAAATTTACTATAGGACTCCATCACAATATGTCATTAGAAAGGGTTTATGACAGGGCTCTGACTCTTGCTTTTTATAATTCAGTACCAACTACTGAAATCTTAGGAACTTGTTCAATTAAATACTATAATTTCTAGTTATCTTTTTGACGGTTATAGAAGCTACGGTTTTGCTCTCTGATTTTAGGGCTTCAACATAATAGTATTTAACCCTCCCACAGTCCAGCGACTCATTATGAGTATCTCTAGGTTCACTCTGTAATGGCCAGCAGCAATCATTTTAAGACATTATGTCATCTCCGCTTCCGTGATGTATCAAACAGAGCTTTAATCCAGTCAAAATTTATAAATATCTACTTGTTCACAATGAACTGTACTATCCGAAAAAGGTATTTCCAATAGACCTCACTACACATAACATAGAGCAATTATGGTGGGAAGGGTTGATTCAATAAAAATGTTAAGTTCAGCTCCAGTTAACCTTCCACTTAGTGCAGAATCTGAAGTCTAACGCTGTGACAGATTGACTCCTAGAATCTGGAATCAACATCCATCTGAAGAGATCCGAAACAGTCGGATTTCTTGAGATCCACTTCATCTTGATTACATGTGTTTCTAGTCAAGGTGTGTCTAATGTCAAAACGATGTCGAGAGTTTGTATTGAGCTTCTTCGTCACCGACTGTTTGGATCTCTTCAGATGGATGTTGATTCCAGATTCCAGGAGTCAAATCTGTCATAGCGTTAGGCTTCAGACTCTGCACTAAGTGGAAGGTGAACTGGAGCTGAACTTAACAAATCTCACTTTTTGACTTTAGCAACTTAGAGTAGTTGCATAGTTAGAGCCAGCCGCAAAGTTGTGAGAAGGGTACAAAAATACTTATATTTTCATGTATCAAACTAGTTGAAGGGAACTTTTGAAAAGTTTAGTTTTTTTGGTAGCAAGTCTATAAGTTTTCTTTCAACGTATAATAAGTTGCATACAGATAGTAGTCTGCATCTCGCAAAAGTACATATGTTTATAATGGAAAGTGATTCAAATCTAGACAGTTTTGTTTTACAAATAGCCTAAAAACAGTTTAGATATAGTTTTTAGGGCGGAACTTAAATATTTTAAAACTAGAAGAATTGAAGATTTTTTTTAGCAGTCTATGAGTTTTGTTTGCTACTGTTGAACTTGGCTCCAGTTATAGAAGAAGTGCAGTTTTTGTGTTGCTGTTACTGTCATTGTCAGCTGTTGCCTGGACTGAAAATGCCAGTTGAAAAGATATGAAGTATATTGCACAGACTTTATTCGTATAAAGAATGAGAATTACTTGCTGATTTATATTTTATGTGCGTTTTATTTATTGTGCCTATATTTTATGCTGAAACATGACAATTATTATTATAAAATCATAGGTGTTGTGTTTTGTTATATATAAAACAATATTACTTTGAATTACTTTTTATTCCAGGAAGAATAAACATTTAAACATGTTTTATTATACAAAAAAATACTGAAGACATTTTGACAAAAAAATACCAACATAAATACAACACAATGTTTATCTAACTTTTTATATTTTTGATATTCAACATATTTTGTATTTTTTTCTTTTTTTTACCCAAGATCACAAGTTAACATTAACCTAATGTAACATCTATTTGGAATTCCTATAATATAAACATCAAATCCAAAATAAATTTTTTGTACTTTTTTAGCTAGACCATAAATTAACATTAACCTAATAGAACAACTATTTGGTATTACTATGATATAACATTTGTTGGGTTTGTATGTAAAGCAATATTTTGGTACACAACCAGAGAATGCGATACTTGTGGTTTTGCACTAAAATTGTTTAGCAACTACTAGTTTTTGAAAGTATTTTTTTTTACGAGTTCTGGTATTTGTTCCAGTTCAATATTCTTACTCTACATACTTTGGCAAAAAAATGTATATATAATAAGTGTACGTTTGCATAAATCGTATACATTTTAAAGTTTAAAGCAGTTTAGAAAAACCAATACAAATTGGCCAAAATGGGCTTGCCATCTCAGAAGTTACTATGGCTATTTGGAGGGTTTAAACATACATTTTTGTTATTGACAAGTGATTATGAGATAGGAATACCTTTCGATGACTATTACTTATGTGACTTGTAGGGTAGAGTATGATAAAGGGACCTGGTTCTTCTATATTAACCAATGATATTGGTTAATTAGCCCTAGAACTGGCAAGCAATCCAGTTGATTCAAACAGTATTAGCAGGTATCCTAAGTAAACTATTTACACATTCAAGACATCAAGTCAGGATGGCTGTGTGGTCTAAGGCACACCTGTCGGATGCAGGAGTTAGCCTTGAAGTTACGGGTTCTATTCCCGCGCCTGGCGTTAAGGATTTTTGTGGTCTGGTGTTCATGTATGAGAGTCACTGGTCTGTGACAAAGCCGGTGGGAGGACCTAACTTAAATTAACAGTGGTTGGCTTGGGTGGAAGTTAAGTGATTTTCTTATATCACCACCAAATCAACCGTTTTGCATTTTTGTCTTCCCTATAAAAAAGTTATGCTCTATAGCTAAATAACAACAATAAACTCTACAGGCATGTATTATTGAATCATGACCATAATTTTTTTACTGTTGAAACTCATTTTATACCACAACAACATCCAAATTGTAATATGCATAAGCCTGTATTCAAGGGGGGTTAATGCATCATAAATTACGACTACGCTAGTTCCAGGTTCAATTTGAACAATTACTTAATTTAAATCATTTGTACAGTATAAAATGTTAACGAATTTTCAGATTTTAAACATGGCTATCATTTGATTTAAAAGTGACTATCTAAATAAAAATGATTGTGACCTTTGAAAAACTTATAAACAAGATAGTCCTAATTGTTTGAGTTGCTGTAATGGATTCTTTATTATTTAAATGAGATTTTCTCCGCCTTTTTCTGACTTAAATAATTTATTTTATGGCTATGGTTTCCTTGTTATTTATGACATTATCATTATATATAAAATTAATTCTTTTAATTTAAAAAATACTCAACAGCTTACATCATAGGCATGGCACCATCTGTCATTTTATGTGGGAACATATAAACTTTTTCCTGAAGTATCTTTTTAGTAGTTTTAGTTAGAAAAGCATTGTATTAGTTTTCACAAATGATCTGTCTAATATTTTTAAGATTAACCACACACAAACACACATACACACGTGTGTGTGGATTTTTCAGGATAATATTCAATGTTTTTTTACTTTTTTTATTATTATTATTTGTAGTGCTGACAATATTTGTAGCATTGTATAATAATTAATTATCATTTTGAATTTGGCCAAGTAGTAACTAAATAAGTGTTGAAGAAAAATTACAGGTATAATGCTATCTATGAGAGTGAAATATGAATTGTTAAGTATAAAACACAAAGAAATGCTAAACAAAGCAATGTTAAAAAAGATTTAAAGGATAAACCAAAAGGTTTCAAAATAGAAATAGAACTAAAAGCTTATTGTCAGTAATTTTTTGATATAATATTTTTATTCTGTTTACAGAAACAAGATTTGTAATCCAGTGCATGTTAGTTAATGCTACAATACAAGAAATGTAGTCAGATAAAGTAAGACAAGGGCAACCAGTCAACCTCTATTTACTTGTTAGATCATTGCTTTTGTCTGGCTATTATTCTGTCACTACTATCAAATTTGAAAAAGTAATATTCTTTGGATATTTAGTTTGAATATGTATAACAATTGAGTAGGGGGCCATTGCACATAATTAGGATTGGTCATTTGCTCAACAATTATTATTCATCTTGTAATCAAATATTTATATATTTTTTTAATTCACACCTTATGATGTCATCTTTAATTTTGAAAGGCCTCTTGTATTAAATTGAAAAGTGTTGAATGATTGTGTAATTTCTTCTACTGCAATATTTAGTATTCTATTTATTGATCCTATTTAATTTGTCTAAGATTATTGTACAAGTATTGAAAAGAAATTAGTCAAATAATTTTTATTGTGTTATGTAGTTAAGAGGCTTTTCATTTTGTATTTTAACTTGAATAGTTCTGTAATATTGAATATTTATTGTGAAAACTCAATTTTTAAACATAAAATATGACAGTAAAAGTATTTGGGACATACTAATAAACGAGCATTGAATAATAATACTTTTTATTTCAACACAAAATGAACGGGGTTTTACTGTAAAACTTAGGTGTTTCAAATTTTGATTTTGTCCATTGCATAATATGTGAATCATTCTTGATACAATTTTCGAAATGTGAACCGTTTGGTTCTGCAATTGGAAATCAGATGTTTTGTCAATTTCTCTAAAACTCCTTTCATGTTGTAATGAAGAAACAGTGATTTTTTATATTTTGCGTACTATGTTGAAATTAGATACATAATATAAATAGCCCAACATATTCTGTTTGATCTAAAAATGTTATTTTATTTTCTTTTATATTATTCTATTATAACAAATATCAAACCAACTTGTACATTCATAATATTTTGTAATTTTTCTGCTAGTAAAACTGCTGAGATTTTAGTTCATAAATATCTTTCAGTTATTTACACAAAAACATTATTCTTAAAATCTAATACTGTTTAGAGTAATGATAGAAGAGTGAAGAAATATAGTACTATGTAGGAGTTATTGAAGAAAAACTATTAGTCTTATTATCTTATTTAAAATCTTACGTACATACTTTAGAAAACTAAACCAAGAAATAAGGGGATTACCAGAAATTACTTCAAATCAGGAAAGGAATATTCATAACTTTCTGTCAAGAGCAATGACCTGAAGAAAACAAGTCAGCTATAATACTGTTCACCAAACAAGTGTGACAAAGGTTATTTATTGATGATCAATAGCTGACAATGAAACTTCTATCATATCCAATGATGCCTTCCCTCTGGTTGAATGGCTCAGGGTGATTGACCATCTTACTAAATCAGCTTTAAATATATACAAAAAAAAGAAAATTTGTAATTATTATGAAAACAATACTGAAATACTCATAACAGTTACAAGAATACTGATGATTGGAAATTTGGATTTGATTTAAATTCTCAATCCAATACAAATCATACGGTTGATATATAACATATGGTATTATTTTTATCACATAATTTGAAATATATTATAATTTTATTCAAAAAAGGTGTAATACTTCAGACAAATATTGATACTGTCTATATTCAAAAACAAATAAACTATAAAAACTCAAAATTACAATAAACTATGAATAAAAAAGAAGTGCACAATAAACAATTACAATAATAGACTCAATTATCAATCATTTCAATCTCTTGTTTCAAGAATGATCACAACACCTGTGAAGCCACTGTTACGCTGTGGAAAAGTACACGCAAGGCAACTTGTAACAATCTATATGTTTGGGAATTCGTTTTAATAACGTCATGTTTCTGAACTGAGAGACCAATTATTTCTTAGACATTTGTTCCAACCCAGAGTCAAACATTAATGTAGATTCGAACCTAAAACTTTATGATGCTCTATTTGACTAACCCAACCACAATGGATAAGTTATGTATTTTTAACATAAATCACTATTAATTGAACACGTTAATGGAAATAACAGTATCAGGTGTATCAGGATTGTAAAGAAAATTTAAATAACATTTTTAGATCAAACAGAATATGTTTGGCTATTTATATTATGTCTCTAATTTCAACATAGTAAGCAAAATAAAAAAATCACTGTTTCTTCATTACAACATAAAAGAAGTTTTAGAAAAATTGTATAAAACATCTGATTTTCAATTGCAGAACCAAACAGTTCACATTTTGAAAATTGTATCAAGAATGATTTACACATTTATGCGATGGACAAAATCAAAATTTGAAGCACATCAGTTTTACAGCAAAACCCCATTCCTTTTTTTGTTGAAATAAAAAGTACTATTATTCAATGTTCAGTTATTAGAATGTTCCAAATACTTTTACTGTCATATTTTATGTTTAAAAATCGAGTTTTCACAATAAATATTCAATATTACAGAACTTTTGAAATTTAAATACAAAATGTAAAGACATTTAACTACATTACACAATCAAAATTATTTGACTAATGTCTTTTCAGTACCTGTTGTCCAATAATCTTAGACAAATTAAACAGGATCAATAAATAGAATACTAAATATTGCAGTAGAAGAAATTACACAATCGTCCAATATTTTTCAATTTAATACAAGGGCCTTTCAAAATCAAAGATGACATCATCAGGTGTAAATTAAAAAACATTGAAATATATAAATATTTAATTACAATATGAATAATAAATGTTGAGTAAATGATATAATCCTAATTAAGTTCAATGGATCCCCTACTCAGATATTGTACATATTCAAACTAAATATCCAAAGAATATTACTCTTACAACTTTGATAGAAGTGACAGAATAATAGCCAGACAAAAGTGATGAACTAACAAGTACAAGATATCTCAATACTTTGACAGTTCTGTGGCATTATTCCACTTATCTAAGTGTCACTTTTACAGACCTTATTGGACATGGATTCTGATTGTGCTAAAGTCCAACAACATCACAAAGAGTCATAGCCATTTTATTATATTCTGAGTTGTGATGCTTGACCCAAACATCATAAATTAGTGGCAAGTTATAGCAAGACTGATTTTATTAGATGAAGTTAGTACTGAGAGTTTCTCTTTTATATATTTTAATATACAGTACTTTGAATTATTACTTCTTGAGTATTACTGAAATAATTAATGGTTTTAGGCTGTATGTCAGCAAAAATCACTCAACTACCATAAATACCAAAGTATTTCCAATTTTAAAATAAAAAAGGATAAAAGCATTTATTATATTTAAATACAAAATATACTAACACATCTAATCAAAATCAAATTAAAAGTACTATGTATTTAAATAAAAAAATTTGTCCTAGCAAGGCTATATCTTAAATTTAATTTTAAATATATGTAAAAATTGAACAATTAATCATATAAATTAGAATGATATAACCACTTAAAAATTATAAAAAATTATTTAAAATCTAATATCCTCAACTATATAATTCTTATGGAACAATTAAACATACATCCAAATTTATGTATTTAAGTACGGTACCACAGTAATTTATGTTTCCTGAATGTTTGAATTTATCTTACAGCTGGCATAAGCCAGATATCCATCCAATCAGATCATTTTTAAAAAACATTGATGGATATCCAGTCCGATTATGTACCAACACATTACATAACTATAGAAAGAGTGAGTATTATGTGATTGCAATAGTCAGTATGTTTGCAAAAAGAAAATATTAAATTTTTTAATAATATTGGGTTTTTGGTGTTCCATGGGTGCTCCAACAAATATACTGTATACTGATATTATTTGTCATATAAATACAAATATGTTATATCAATGGTTTTTTATTTCTAATTAATTTATATCATAACTATAATTTTTGGCATATTACATATATTTTTGGTTTTTGACTTATCACATGAAATAAAAACTAAATTCATCCATTTTTTTATTATTTATAAAAATATTTGGTATCAATTTACAATAACGTGACCATGGAAAGGTATGTTCATTTTTGTCCCCTGAAAACTACAATATTTCCTGAAAACAATAGTGAAGAAAAAATTCGTCGGCAACGAAAATCAAAGGAGTTACGATTTTTTGAAAACTCTGTTTTTGACAGTATCTCTGGCAATTTTACTGAAATGATGCTGACAAGTACGTTAATTCTGTCAACGATGCCTGCCCGCTGCGCAGTGCTGCGCACTGCTTGCTCTTTTAGAAAAAAAAATTAACTCGAGCTTGCAAAAAGTCGAATCCCAGATCACGTGATGCCCCTGATCCTTAACCCTCCAAGTGTTGTTCGACAAAATTTTGTCGGTCGGTTATTTTCCATTTTTAACGCAATAATGCCCGAAAGGCATCAATATAATACAATAATATACTTTCCCCCCAGTTTATATGCACCTGTGATAATAATACTTGGCTATAAATGCCCAACCCATGAAAAAAAGTCCATTTTTCATGGTCACGGTATTGTAAATAAATACCAAATATTTAAAAAAATACTCGTTATTAAATTTAAGATAAAGTTATTTATTAGATATATCTATATTTTTTATTTTTTCGCTATTCCCCTAAGAATGGAAAATAATGTATTAACATTTTTATATCAATGTGCATATGCTCAGGTATTTTTAAGCTATATATACTAAAAAATACTATATATTTCTGAAGTACTATAAAGTATTGGATGATTTACCTATATGCTTTGTATATTATTGGATTTATTTAATATATATACAGTTTGTTTTATACACATACATTTACACTTATAGTTAGGTACAAAAATAATTAGGTTTTGAATTTTTGTTTACTTTTGCTCATAATTTTAACACGTTTGCTAGCAAAGGTTTAGCAGTTTGTGTTATATAAACCAATATTAGCTCTCCGTTGTAAAAGTGTTAAAGCATCATAAAAGTATAACGAAAGTAAACACAATTGTAACAATATATTTTTGAGTGTTTTTGTTAGAGCATTATTTCTAACATTTTGCATTTAGAGCAATTTTTGTGCTTAAAATAATATGTGTCATTACAAGAAATTTGCATATCAGGTTTGGAGTTAAATAAATTCTTCTAAATGCTCATGATTTTTGTGTCTGATAGAGTTAACAGGTCATTTTTAACTTTTTACAGCCTCTTGATAAGATAACAAAATTATAATTTCGATTTTTTAAAATGTTTACTTATACATTCATTTTTATGTGAATGTTTCAAAATGGTATGACTTTTGCACGCAGGTCTCTCTCAGTTAGTTTAGAACTCTAGATAATTGTGGAGTCACAAGGGCAATGAGAGAAAGAGAGAGGTTATGTAATGTACAATTGGGCACCAAAGGGTGGGGTTTGTGACCCAGTCTTGTTTAAGGTGGGATAATGACCTTGACCTCTAACCTGGTCACAAATACCTTTGTCTGCCTCTCACTTTTTACTAATACACCAGAACAATTTTTAAACTGACAGCAATGAGTGTAAATATTTTTATTCATGATCTATGACTCATTTTTGTTCTAAAATGTGGTTAGAGACAGTTTTAAAAGCATTTGTTGTATTTGTACTAATTTTCAATCAGACTTTTTAGCAATGAAAATAGTGGAAAATTAAAATCAGGTTTAATTAAAAACTTTATTTTCTTGCACAAATTAATATTCTTTCAGTGGTCATTAGAATAACAATTTTAATTAAATTACAAGCAAAAGTGCAAAAGTAATGTTTTATCAGCTTATTAACCAAGAGAAAAAAAAGACATTTAGGCCACAAAGCTATTCTGATAACTGCATGAATTTCATATTTTCTGCTTAAACCCTTAATTGCCACAGCTATATTAACACGGGCGATCCCACTTTGTGTTTAAATGCCACATCTGTTTTATCACATGCAGAAGAGCTGCTTTGCTACACGACGCCAGGCAGCTATAGGATGACACATATTGGCCTCTAGCAGTGTTTTTTTTAACTACTTCAAATCCATAGTAGTGCTGTTTAATTGCTACTACACTTTGACAGTCAACTAAGAAACTATCAGGAAAGCACTTAAGATGTTAGAAACAAAACGTTATTGTTTTTTCAATTGTGTTTTTGAATTTTTGTTTGTCTGTATTTTTTTATTTTCCATTTTAAGTTTAGTTCAGTAGGTAAGGTAGGAGTTATTTGTAATAATGATAAGGATGTTTTATCAATTTTAGTTTTTGTCTTGATGTGTTTTTATGAGTTGGGCATTCAGCAGTGTGTAACTTTTCTGAGAATGATGACAATCGGGATGTGCACTCAATTTTGAACCACAATCTGACATGACGAATCAGGAGATTCTAACCACAATCTAACGTGATGAATCAGGAGATTCTAACAGCGGTGTTTGTTGTGCGTGTATGCTGACTGTAGAGCAGCTCTTTACACAGCAAATAAACCCGACAGTGCGGGGTGATAGCACTTTTAAAAACCCTGCACTTAAAGGATTTATACTTTCACTGCATCACTATGCAGAGCATGATGTAGACTGTGAGGATGTCTAGCAATATTGACATATTCATTCAATAACATGTTTACAAGACTTGCAGGATAGTAACTGAATAGTAGTCTCTCTCTTATATATTAATAAAGCAGCCCAAATAACACACCCTAATAAAAAAGCAATATTAAATTTTATTCCAGGACTTCAAAACCATAGGTAAACATTTTACTTGCCTGGAAAGATTGTTTTAAAATTCTATTAAGTGTTGTAAACATCAGATATGGGGAATTTGAATTATAGGCCTACTCTATTTAAAACTTCATGTTGAATTAAGATAACAACAGATTAAATTTATTTTTTCTCAAAGCACGTCATTGTGATAATTTCATGTCATGTGAAATTGAGCCACAGATAAAGTAGATTGCTTTATCATGTTTAATGAAATGAACTTAGCGATAACCATGCAATAACAAGTGGCTATCATTAAAATGCTATGGATCATATTCAGTTTAATTTTGCTTATTATTTTTTACAATCATTTTAAAAACCAACAATCTAGAACACATCTGATTATATTCAAATAGTATTAAAAATGTCTTTTAATTGTATGAGTGTCACATGTAACCTGTTGAGGAGTAGTGACAGTTATAACCGTCAACTTGTTTAGAGTCTACAAGAATAAGCAAAAGTATCATTGACCTGTTGATGAGTTCTGAAGGCTATAACTGTCAACTTGTCTAGGGTGTACTAGACAAGTAAGCAAAAGTATCATTGACTTGTTTAGGAGTACTGACGGCTATAACTGTCAACTTGTCTAGGGTGTACTAGACAAGTAAGCAAAAGTATAATTGACCTGTTGATGAGTTCTGAAGGCTATAACTGTCAACTTGTCTAGGGTGTACTAGACAAGTAAGCAAAAGTATCATTGACTTGTTGAGGAGTACTGACGGCTATAACTGTCAACTTGTCTAGGGTGTACTAGACAAGTAAGCAAAAGTATCATTGACTTGTTGAGGAGTACTGACGGCTATAACTGTCAACTTGTCTAGGGTGTACTAGACAAGTAAGCAAAAGTATCATTGACCTGTTGATTAGTTCTGAAGGCTATAACTGTCAACTTGTCTAGGGTGTACTAGACAAGTAAGCAAAAGTATAATTGACCTGTTGATGAGTTCTGAAGGCTATAACTGTCAACTTGTCTAGGGTGTACTAGACAAGTAAGCAAAAGTATCATTAATGGGTTCCAGATAATAAAGATTACTTTTAAGCTGTATATTTATTCAAAATGTACTGAAACATTATAAAAGGTCAAAAATACCTTATTATTCCTATTGCCTTATGATACTTTTTTGGCTTTAAAACTACATTCAGTTTTTTTAGAATTTTGGCAAAGTATGATAATTTTTAAACACAGGTACATGGGAAGTGCTACTTCTCATATTTAGTGTACTCATAAGCAGTTTCTTTTCTGTCACTATTGAGTCAAGACTGTACATCAATGATCAATGAATTTCTAGAACTGAGAATAGCATATAAATAGACTTGGTGCGAGAAAATTACGGGACATTGACGGCAAAGATGTGATTATATGTTCTGTCGAACTAGGAGCCAGCACGTTACAGCAATAATTAGTTTGAACATTTCACAGTCAAAATAGTACTGAAGAACGTAAACAGCCATAGTATATTATTTGAAAAAGCCCATGATAGACGGTTAAATCTGATTATTCTTTTGGAATAAAACGGTTATAACCGTCAATACTCTTTTGGAACCACTTTCAGCTTCTCCCCTACATGTTATATAAACAGTACACATTTTATAACTACCCGAAAAATGTTTATTAAGTTTAATGCTTCATTAAAGTGTATTTTGTAAGAGTTACGTTATGATTTAAATTATAGTTAAAAAAATATTAAACAAAAAAAATTTTACCAAATTATTAATACAGTTATTGTAAAACAAATTTATAATCAGTATTTTTACACCATGAACTTAAGAGAAAATACTGTACAACTAGAACTGTACAATAATAAATGGCCTGGCTGATTGATTATGCTAAGTATAAGCACTAATTATGAGCTGGAAATGTAAAATTTGAACAAGCTGTACGTTGGAAAAGTTTAAACTTTGCCAACTTCTTTTATTTAATTGGCATTTTGGGTCTAAAATAGGAGCTCCCACTCTCCTGTGGCCGTCTACGAGAAATAATAAAGTTATCTGACTACAGTTTCTAGTAATAATTTCAGTGCCATATTAATTCAAACTATAAATTTTATGTATTTTTAGTTTAAAAAATCCACATAAAAACACTTGAATTATGGTTTACAAGTGATGGATTTATTGTTTATTCCCATTACATATAGTTTATTACTTTTGTTTCAAACCAGGTAGAAAATCTGTGACAAAATTTCGACCAGTTCAGTGGAATCATGATGCTTTTAGAAACAATATTATAGTAGACATAAATTAGACTTATTATTCAGTCAAAACGTTATCGTTACAATAAACGTGTTTGGTTAAAATCTGTTTCTCATATTGGTAGAAATGTATGTTTTTAAAATTATGTATCGAAGCTTGAATCCTACTTGGAGCTATTACCAAAGGAATACTGCAACTTATATAAGATTAAGGAATGTAAATTTACTAGTAAGTTTATGTTATTCACCACAACATGGTAGATAGGGACATACCTCAATGTGTGGATAGTGAAGGAGGAAAATATTTTATTCAAATTCATGTAAACAATATTGAAACTTTCGTTCAAAGTTATAAACAGTCTTATAATATTAAAAAAAAAGGAGATATTACTGTATACTCCCCTCCCCTCTAACGAAATATAAGATGATGGCTTGCCCATTACAAACTCAATATCTGGATGAGTCCTGGTACTTAGAAAAATATATCAAACTAAGCATGAAGACTTATGAGGGTCACTTTACTTATAAGTTCATTTATAATCCTGTTTAAAATAAAATAAAACACAATTTTTGGGGGGTTTTAAATGTTCTGTAGTAATGGTGCTTACAATTACTATTATCTATTGTTATATGGTAATTCTATTTACATCAACTCATTGTGCTCTAAAACAGTTGTATAAATAGGTAGGTTAGGAATTAAGAATGAAAAAAATACACTAAGTTGTACAAAAATACAAAAATGTCAAAGAAATTAATTTTTTTAACTAAAACACAGCAAAATTGCACATTTAATGTGCCTCTAACATGCTAATTCATGTTTACAGCTGGTTTATTTACAAAATTTAATATTTTACCATTAATTCGGTTTGTATTTTTTGTTTTTTAATGGGCTTTTTGTGATGGCTCTTACTGTGGGTTTTATAATAGGTATATAATATTATAAAATGTAAATTTGAGGTTTTTATTCTTACAATATAAGAATGAACTCCTTCTATTATACCTATACGGGGAGAGAAGAGGTGTCATGTGTAGAAACTACAGTCGTGTAGGCCAGGCTGGGCTACCTGGAGGGACAGGACCACTTTCCCTTTTACTCAACTCTTGTGGCCTGATTACTACCTCAAGGTCATCACCAGCCGGCAGTCTTCATTCATCTCATATATCACTGACATTACTTTGTAATTGTGACATTTAAAAAATTACTCGTGAAGATTTGAACACTCAGCTGTTAATGATAGGTAGCCACAGAAAGAGAGAGCCTTTTGTTGTCCTAAAACGAAAGGTAGCATATTTATGTTATTAGTAATTTGCTTGTGGGTACTATTCATTTGCATCAAATTAAAGGATTCTAATTTTTTTCCAAGAGATTGTTTTTACCCATTCATTTCTAATACATTAAACTGCATATGTAAATACCAGTGTAGTAGTAAGAAAACCCCAGTATTGTATGTTATTAATAGTAATTTGTAGAAATTATTGTTTTGTATTAAAATTAAAGCCTTCAAAGCACTAACTTAAAGTTGTCACTCTTTTGAAGAAGCTATCATTCAAGTGCTTCTTCTATTGCACCATATTATAGACCCTCTACATGTTACCGGAAAATATCAAACCAAGTACTCTTGAGATATTAAACATCATATTCACATATCAAAACACACAGAAT
The DNA here is from genome assembly GCF_021130785.1 of Homalodisca vitripennis. NCBI lineage: Eukaryota > Metazoa > Arthropoda > Insecta > Hemiptera > Cicadellidae > Homalodisca > Homalodisca vitripennis. Next base: position 66,399,936 of record NC_060207.1, read on the forward strand.
CAGTGTCAAGAAATGAATTAAATCCCTCTCAAATAATAAATCTATTTTATCTCTAATTTATTATCATTGGACAATTTAAACAAACAACCTTTTTGTATTGGAATTTTACCTATTATCTTTACAATTCTTAATGATTTTATCTATATATTAATTTTAAACATTAATGCCAAGAAATTATTCAAACGAGTTGTATTGTCACACCTGAAATTAATGTCATTTGATGTCAATTTCTTTCTCCCATAATTTAGAATTGTGTGGTACCAATTTAAATGAGAACAGCAAAGAACACTGACACATTGAACTTGAATTCTATAGTCATAACTGGATTATTACTCAAGATCTAGAAATCATTAGCAATAAAATACATTTAATTTTTGAATCTGCTTTCAGAACCCAATTGGGTCTTAGTATGCAGTGTTAATCCACACTATAATAATTATAAAAACTCTTTATGACTAAAATGTGTTAACATTTTAAATAAGAAATGAATATCGTATTTAAAGGTTCTGGGTTCTCCCATGAGATATTGTGTTTTGCAAACGTATAGATAATAAATCCATTTTCTCATAACACTAATGCCAGCACTGAGCTATATGTATAAATGCCAGTGAAAAAGAAAACGTGTGCGAGTTGTTACAGTCATTTGCAGTAATTATAATTTTGCATGAAAATTAGATCCCACAGAGGACTAATGTGAAGTTGTTGTTACTTGGTAGAAGGAGTTGCCCTTCAAGTGTTTCCTCTATTGCACCATTATGAGCTCTCAATGTTTTATCAGTCAGCTAATCTCGAAACAAAGGACTCTTCACAAGTATACTCATAACAATATACTTACTTTTACATAATCAGTGTCAAGAAATAAACTGAATCCCTCATATATAAATAGTGTTTTATCATAATTATTTATCTACAATTTGTTGTCGTTATATATGTGTTACTGCATTATGCTGATTACAATAATAGTGATTATTTCTAAATTAATTTCTGTTTGGATAAATAAAAAAGTTGAATAATATAGTTCTCAAGCCATGTTATAATAATATATGTTTTATTAAACAATTTCATTTATATCTTAAATATTAAGGTCAATATTTTTACAAACAAATATAAATTGAAATTAATGTGGTTGTTTAAAACGTATGCAATAAAGTACCTTTTAATTCATGAAGGTGATGTCAATTGAAGCCAGAACAGCTACGAACACCAATATGTTAAACCTGAATGCTTGTAATCATAACTGAGGTAGTAATCAAGGTATGTTAATCATAAGCAATAAAGTACTTTTCTTTGTTGAAAAGTGGAATCTGCTCTCCTACTTCTTGAAAGGTCAACCATTTAGCGTCACTTAATAAGTGTGAAAATGATCCAATCTGCTAACCATTCAATCATCTTTATGGTCGTAAAATTCCTTCCTTCATTAGATGGATCTCAAAATGGTATATTACAGTAGCTTAGAGGAGTTATTTTAACAGTGGTCTATTTGTCTTCCACCATTCTTTGTGGATAGAATAGATTGCAGTATCGCTGTTACAGTTATCAATGTACTTAAAAATATTTTGTACATTGACATTCATTATTAAAGGTCCAATATAAAATATTCTTTTATAAAATATTTTACTCTATTTATGTCCCATCTTCTAAACTCCAAGATTGTGTTCTAGCATATAATTATGATACACAGAATATAATTTCTAGTGAGTTTTTGAAATTAAATCTTTGGATATTTTTAGACTTTTATGTCCTGGAAGAACTTACAAAAACATTACTTGGAAATCTACATTGATATGGTCTCTCAACACCCACATCCCCATGTCCAGGATAAGCTCTGTAGTCTTTACTCCTGGTGAGAATTCATTGCATCGCTGCATGTAGTTACTCTAGAGTACCATTCTTGATTCTTGTTCTGATAAACCATAGTGACTTTTAGTACACATATATTACAAACATCTGTTACCTCCTATGTCAGAAGCACCTCTGGAGAAACACCAGATTTTATAAAGGCTGCCACGATTAAAATTCAATGTAGACTTGCAAAAATCTTATGTTGCACTGTCAGACACCTTCAGATCAGTCAACACCACTCTTGGAGATAGGTTTTTCAGGATAGTTTTAGGCCAGGGTTGATAAATTTTCAAAGTAAGTCATTCAGCTCTTCTTGCCGTTCACTCTAACACCTATATTTACATGATATTAGTTGACTTAGTTCTGATCACACTTAAACAGATTGATTATTATGAGACCAGTTGTAAATAACATTTGCTTAGAAAATGTCAATATTAGCTAGTGAAGATGCTGTCGCTACACTCATTATTCATCCATAACGTGTAGTATTCATTTTTAATACACTTATTTGTGGTATTTTTTATGAGTATGAATTTATAAGATAACTGTTTAGTAAGATTTACTAATATAACTGTGGTGTATGCAGACAGCCCCTCTGCTGACCAGCAGCAATGGAGCACCCGTGGAGGACAAGACCAATTCTGTCACTGTGGGTCCCAGGGGCCCCATTGTCCTTCAGGACTTCACCCTCATCGATGAGTTGGCTCACTTTGACCGTGAGCGGATACCTGAGAGAGTGGTGCACGCTAAGGGAGCAGGTGAGCAGCAAATTGGAGATGCTTTATTATTTTAGAAGTTTAAATAGAGACAATACTTATGGTATGATGATTCAATATTGGAATATTAATGTAATTGTAAAACTTTCAAATATTTAGAAGCTCAATCATCTAGACAAAAATCGTTGTCAGCATATAAATTTGTTCCTAAAACATGGACTTAGTTACAATCAATCAGAAATTATATATGTACACATTCACTTATAATGATTAGTTTATAAAAGATATGTAATTTTTCATTTTATGTTTTGTAACACCTTAAAAATTTTGTACACGAATATAAATCTTTTACTGGTTGGGACTGGATTACAAACTTATCCAAGCCGTGTGAAAATACTATCACTCGTAAGAAATTTATTTCAAATCGGGTAAAAAATACAACACCTATAATGTTTACAATTATTCCTGCAGTGTTGTTGTATACTACTAAAAACATTGTATAGCCTGTTTCTATTGAAACCTTTTGAGATATGAAAATCGCCTAAACAAAACACTGTTGTAAATGATCAGAGAATTCTAAAACTATTTATTTTGCTCTACGATGCATTAAAACAGATATAGTTATTCCCTTTCCAAAATTTGAACGGCCATCAACTTGAAACCTTAAGAGAGATATCCACACATGTACTTGATTCAAAGTAATTTAAAATGACCTAATATGTTTAATGAAATATGACATATTAATTTTACTATTCTACTAAAGATAATATCGTGCAAATGAATGCCATCTTAATTTTTTTGTTTAAACCAGCTAGCTAATGAACTCACCCAAGCCATGTGCAAATACTGTGTTTGATAACTTCAGTATAAATCAATTAAACATTTATTGTGTTCATAAGTTCAAAATATACTGCATAAGTCCATAGATACATACATACATACATACTTACATACACATGTAGTTAGTGTGGTTAGCACTTTACCAAAATTAAAAATTGAAGTTGTATTTTCATGACAAGAAAGGTTCAAACTAACTCTGTGGGTATTACAAGCTGTCTCATGTTAGAGTATGTAAGTTTAATTAAGAAACTAATGTAAAGAATGACAATAACGTTCCACCATTTTCAGCTATTATTTTTTATCTGTTCAGTCTGTATTAATTACTCAAAAACATTTTTGTTTTATCCTTCAATCTGTCGTACAATGGTTACTGATAACATTTACTGAATTGTCACACAAAGAAACAAATTTATCATGATAACTGGCAGCTCCATGGTTTAAGATATGTGACTGATGCGAAGTGTACCCTATTTAACATCTATGATTACTCTGGTTTTATGTGCATCTTCAATTTACCTAATTTTAATCATGGTACAAGTTGAAAATATGCCTTAAAACAATTACTGCTGCTAACTTTAGTATGAAGTTTAAACTTAGTGAATAAAAGGCGGGCAGAAGTTAAAATCATCATTAAAACATGCCCGTCACTAAAATAAAGTTGGATTGTCTTCAGTGGAAGCATGTATATATTATAATTGGCTTGTTAACCAGCTTGTTAAAAATTGTAGGCAGAAATTATAAAAGGGGTGATATAAGGATTAATTGCAGTGATTAATTTGCTTTGTGTTGACAAAGAATGACCTTGCTGTGTCTTGCACAATCCTGAGAACTGTGTTACCGATAACTTCCTTTTAGTGGTTTGATAAGAATTCCACTTTCTCTGTGTAAACTTGCATCAACCACTTTATTCCACAGGCATTGCTGACTTTTATGTTAATTGAACACCACAAAGTTTAGCACCCAAAGTGGTTTCAGAGCATTAAATCACAAATACTGAATAAAAGTGTTTGTAAAAATTAGTTTGAGTAAATATAACACAATATATTTGTTTTATTTTGTAATATTTGTTCATAAAAATGTCTCTCCATGATTAACAATGTTGTGTTGTATTGCAATTTTTTGTCTGTAATATGTGTCATGCTGTTTACTGGAAAAACAAAAGATTTCAGAAAAGAAATTATAATAGCCATTATTTGTTGGGATTAATACATAGAATCAATTGTTCGGAGAGTAAACACATGCTTGGTTACCTATTTAGCTGTTTAATTTATTTGCATGTTAATAATTAGTGAACTGTTTTGATTCTTGTTTGATTGCCTCTGGTTGTTTATACTTTGAATTAATTATTGTTGAATTGTAACTTTTTTTTCGAAACAGTAACCAGCCTTTGGTTCACCTTGTAACTCTCGTAAATAAACAACAGTGTAAGAATGGACTTATCGTTATTTTTGTTTAAAGAATTTGCAATAGAAGTGTGTATGCTATAATTATATTTGAATAGGGACATGAAGAATTATTTATGATATTAGAATGTAATATTTTTAAAAGTAACTAAGTGTGGTCTAAAAATATTTTAATTGTTTGTTCTTGGTTCAATAAATCAGTTATGGTTACTTCAAGGGCAGCCTTTTTATATTGGCATTGAGTAGATATAAAAGGAGACCTACAATGAGGAATAGACACACAATAAAGTCATGTGAAAAATATATGTCACCTTGGCGTAAATAATGGATTATCGTAGTCACATGTTACTTTGTCAACTGGCAAACTATGAAAGTGATAAACGATTATAAAGGTCACTAAAAACATTCTTCGATATGGTTTATTTACTGTTCATGTCACAGAAGGCAATTTGTGAAAATTGGTGAAACTAAACTTGTGAATCTGGGTTAAATATGAAATATGAAATACTTAAGGAGAGATGCTTGGTCTACTTGTTTGGTAGTAGTATTACTTGTTGGTTTGTTATTTGTACTGAGAGAAGGTTCTGAAACAAAAATTGTATTATAAATTTATTCAATTGATAAATATAGACATGAATTATTTGCACAGAATGCTCGTAAATTGTGTACAAAATTATGCAAAATGATATGTACATAATTAAATATGTATCTAATATACTAATTATATAAATAAATAAAAAACAAACATGTTTTTAAATTTTAAATTAAAATAAAATTATTGCAGAGGATTCTAATCAATCAAAATGATAAAAATGATATTTTATGCATGTTATGCTATTGTCTAAACATTTATTGATAGTAATTAGCTATACTTTATATGACTGGTTATTTAAATTTTTCTTCAAATTGTTTATAATTAATTTGATAGTAGTACTCTGTCTAATAGATACATTGTTCTATATCATTGTAGTCTTGTATGTTGGGTTTTCAAACAATTTCAGATAGTGTTATTGATAACAGAAATTATGTTAGTAAAGTATGTTGTATGTAGTTGTGCTCAAATTTAGTCAGTCAGTACAATTCTCTCTTTTCACGAGTCCGACTCAACAGTTCATAAATTTATATTTTGGATTTGTATTAGTTATGGTTTTATTAATCTTTTAATCTAAAAATTGCAATATAATTTAATTGGTCCTCAAAGAATTATGAAATAACAAAATATTGTCTTTAGACTGTAAATAAACACATATATTTAAAACCATATAGGTATTTATTCTAAATTTGTTAAATGTAAAATGTTTTAAATGTCTGGTTTATTGTGTTGCTGTGCTATAAAATTATGTATCTGACTTTGAAAAGTACTCCAAAAATGAAATAGTTGTTATTCCAATAACTAAAAAAAATCACTTTTGATATGATACACTTTTCTAATAAAAAGTGTAGATAGTTATTTTTAATGACATTGACTGATACCAGAGGAATGTTGAGGGCAGAGTAAGCTAGTTTCGTGATGACATGCAGTTTATTCTTGACCTTGATTGTATGCTTATTGATGCAAGGCAGAGTTGATAATGACCAGCTGCCATGGTTTCACAACACCTTGTGAAAAAGGTTCCTGGAAAACTTACACCAGTAATATTTTGCTTGTTTTAACAATAGTAATGTTTTGTTTATAGAAGTGTATACTTCACACAATCCTCAATGAATGTCTACAATTTTAACAACTATTCCTTATTATATAGTATTAACTATCGACCCAAAATAATCTAACAAGAATACACACTGTTTGGTTTATATTTCACTCGTATTTTTTTGTAACTTTGGTACATGTCTAAAATACTGCTATATACTTAACCTCGTAATTCCAGGTTAGAGCTCAAGCAAAGTATGACGTGGTTACATATGTGGAAAGTCAGACATTTCTCATCCAACATTTCAAACATAAATTACATTTAAATGTGTAAACACACATTGTAACTAAAAAATACAAATAAAAAACAAATTGGTTAAAAATGCATTTTTCCCTTGCATCATGTATCTTCATGTTAATATTTTAAATAGTTATATTTGATTGTCCTATTATAATTATAACATAAACAAATTTCATTAAAATAGGTTCTTGTAATGTGTTTTGTATTGCACTTCAACACACTTTAAAAATGTGATGAAAGTATTTAAATTTATGTTATATTAAATTTAATTGCTCAAATGTTCAAGTATAAATGTATTTTTCTCTTGAAGATCAGAAAATATTTGATCAAACAAAACTGAAAAAAAAAAAACTATACTATCAATACGGGCCTCCATAACACTGCTTAATTTCAGATTTGACTGCTTAATGAATTTATTCAAGATATTTTTGAAAAAAATTGTTATGCCGGATTTCTGAGAATATTTGCTGTTCAGATTCTGAAGGGCCGGCCACTCATGTACCTGAACAACAGAATTTTTTAGTTTTGGTCCAGACTGGGTGGGTCTTTTTAAAAGTTTACTCAGATCATTTATAAATAGTTCCAAGTGTTTGGTAATCTATATACATATAACAAAGTCAGTTTACTTACACTATTTACAACTTAAGAATCGTTGTACCGATTATAATGATCTCTGATTTGTTGGATTCATTTTCACTCCATAACGAAGAATAGCTATTAAAACATCATAAGTTAACAGAAAAAATGTCTAGTGAATAGAAAAAGCAAAAGGTTTTTATATAACAGTATAGATAAAAAACCTGTTAAATGTAATCAACTGTTCTGTGTAAACATTGTTTTATTACAGCATAACAATATGTTTAATTAATTTAACCACTATTTGCAATTTATTTATATGTATAGTCTTGAAAGCATGTAGAGTAAGCTTGATAGTAACAACACTTCTTATTTAAACTTTTTCTGCAATCACTGTTGAACACAAAGAAAGAAAATGTCCAGATAAGAAAGTAAAAATGCACTTTTAACTGACATTTGAGCAAATATTAATTATGCAATTCTTGGTAAGTACTACAATGCAGATATCAAAGGCACAGTTAATTTCTTGTAAAAAAATGAATCGCTAAATTTGTTGCTAAGCGCTAATCTAGAGAACGGCTGGACCAGTTCATCTAATTCTTTTTTTTAATAACATTAGTTGCAGTCCAAGAAAGGTATATGGAGAGAAAAATTGGAAAAATATTTTAAATATATTGAAATACTTTAGAATTTGAAAAAAATAATGATAATACTTATGAAACATAATTTGAATCTATCAAATGGTAAACCGCTGGTCACACTTTCAACTTAAGTGCTAAAGAGGCAGAAACATTTGTTTATACTTCAATTTTAGATGTACAACGGTAATTTTAGATCATTAGTGTAATGCAGATTGCAAAGATGAAGCTACTATTTAATTTTTACTACAGATTCCACCAGTGACAAATCTAAACCATTTAAGGCATGGTAAATGCTGTTTAGATGCTGTTATAAAACCCACCTTAATGAACAAAGCTATGAGTGTTTGCATAGTAATTACTTAAAACTGGTTGGCTCCCTTGACATTGTGTATTATATTTTTACTATACCTTAAAGAAAAACATAGGAATAGACACTCATTTACACTCAACGAGCTATTCTTTTCAAGATTGCAGTCTTAAAAACAACAGGTTTATATCATGCAATCTTATTATAAATGATTATTTTGAAATGTTACATGGACGTAGTTTCAAGGATTTGTGATTTGTTCACTCTTTCTCTTACACCGGGGCAAAACATAATCAACAGAAAGATGAGTATTGACCAAAACAGTCTTTTAGCTTACGTATTTATATATTTTCATAATCAGAGTGAAAAAAGAAATAAAAATCAATTATAGCACCAGAAACATTGTAGATCGGAAGTAGAAAATCTTTATCTAAGTTGGTTTCCAAGATCTACATATATACGTATATATATAACACAAACTCAATTGTGAAACTGTAAACAAATTAGACTGGATGTTAATTTAAATGGCCGTAGTATACACTTTTTGACCACAGTAACTTTTCAGTCATAGACAAAATCAAATGAAAATACCTTAGACTCAAAGTAATAAAAACATTCGTAATTAACGTTTTTTTGACCAAAGTAAGTTTTGAGACCTTTGTATTATATGTACATATTTTCTTAATAAGGGTAGGCAAGTTCAACTGTGGCATCTGAAATGTGATTAATTCAAACCGGAAATGCATGTTCCTACGCGCGCACACCTGAACTAAGACTGTGTAAAAATTCTATTTAACTTTTGAATCTGTTAAACATGGACACTGAAATAATAAGTACCAGGTATAGGCCTGCTTGTGTTTGAAAAATATTATAGGGCTCCATGTTAAATCACATATGCTTTCAATAAGAAGACTAGGTCCTTCGATTAAAAAAAGTACGAATCCATGAATTTGTAGTAAACTGTTAATTTACTATAAATTAAAAAACTGTTTATAACCCATCTTGGTTGTCCTTTGACAGACGTAGGCGTGTCACACTTGTGTATGTATGTGTACCATATATCCTTGATTGGAGAAACAAGGAAAAATCAACTATGACACAAAAAATGCTAAGACCAGAATACACTACAATGGCCATAAATATAAACTTTTTGATATTTTTCTCTATCATGGTAACAATACAAACTGAATTTTGGTGTCTGAAATATAATTTACTCGAACCAGAAGTGCTTATACAAGTGCAAAGCCTACGAAAATGCATGCAAAGCCATGGGAACTGGTAGTTAATGAATGTTTTTCAGTAATTGTGTGTTAAAATGTTTTTGTTTCATTAACATTAATTGTTAGTTGTAACTAAAGTTTGATATAACTAGTTGTTGATGTTAATTTTTATAATTGAATTTCAACTATAGGACACTTTTACAACCTTTTTATGTGTAGTGCTATCTTTTGGCGCCACTAAGATAATATTCATCATGAGGAAAACTGACATTGATAACCGTTGTATTTTATGTTCTTTAAAAAACTAAAACAAAACAAAAACAAAAACGAAGAATAGAAATAATGTTATTCAACATAAGATTAGATAAGGTGAGTGCAATAGCACTTTAACTTGATTAAATAATTCTGTGTATGGAACAATGACTACATTGGGAAACTTGCATAAATCAATTGACTTACAAAATATTCATTATTGCGTATAAATAATATGGTACATCACTTTTTGTTTTCTAAGCTATATATGTAATATTGTTATAGTGAAACAGATAAAATTTTGTATTTCAATGGAAATGTCTGTTTCCAAGTAAAAAGAAATAATTTTTGAATAATGTTCCTTCATACGTTTGTATGTAAGTTTTGGCCATTACCAAACAGAATTATTTTGTGTTCCTCCTAAATGGTGCAATTGAGTTCTAGTCAGAACAGTTAAAATTCGACTGATAAAAGCCATCTACTGTTACGTACAGAAATTGTAAAAAATAGCAGAACTTTGTTGCAAAATAATACACAAGCTTTCATTCTTATTATCTGTTAGTGTAACACGGAAAGGCTCATTGTCGGTGAAAAAATGTTCTATTCATAACCAGATATAAACCAAGTATCACTAAGAACATTATAAAAAGAATTTCAAAAGAATTCATTATGTCAAAATTTGGGATAACCAGGCTGAAAAATAAAGCTAGCAGATAGTTACAATTCTTTGTATGTATTTATAGCTGGATTCATTATCAGTTATTGCCATCCTTGTCAGGTATTACCCAACATCTCCTTCAAATAAAAAATGTCATTCTTTACAATATAAACTTGTGTACCATTTGTAAAGTTAATGTAATTTTGGGGTGTAGTTTATTTTCGTGTTTAACTGCAACTATCCTAGGAAATTAGGCTCTCAAGAGGCAATATGCAAATTAAATGATTGGTAGTTGTTCGCTGCCATCATCTTGGTTATCTCACAACCACGGTGTGGAGCGGGCAGCTCTTTACTGGTTTTGTTGATATTCTTGTATTTTGTTTCTCTGTTCAAACTTGCTCGTTGTCCGGGTGGCAGTCTGAGTTTGGAGCTTGTGTCTATCAGAAGCCTGTGATTATTACCATTTTACGACTGGCATATTGATTGTGCTGAACTTTACCAAGTACTTTCAAAAATTAAGTCACGTAATCAAATTAGTCTGATAAAGAATAATCAGTATGTACTGAAGCCAAAACATACATTGATGTAACGCTATATTAAGTTGAGGAGAGCAGAAATTTATTAGAAAAGTGTTAGTTTATTTTTTTGGTTGTGATTAATAAACTCCTTTATGTTCAGCAAGTGAATTTTTATTTTTATTAATTAGCAAGTAATAAGATCCATCCATCCTTAAGTATTATTTTGTATTCCAGCTTAAGGTATAACTGCAATGGGGAGGAGGGAAGTTTCTCATCTTCGGCCAGCAAAGATCTATTTTCTTTCAAATGTCATCTAGACACTTTTCTTAAAAGTGTGTTGAATGAGATTCATTTATCTCTAGACAAGAACTTTATGTTTATTCTTATTGTCTTCCTCATTCAGTTTAACCTAATATCCTCAACATTTAAGTACAAATGCTATTAAGGTAAATTTACTTTTAAAAATACCACACACAAAATCTTTTAAAAATATGTAATCTAATTGAGGTTTCATTCATAAAACTAGCAAAATCAACCTTCTGTTGAAGTTAGGCCAATTTGGATATCAATATTTAAAAAAAATTAACTAATCTAAACAAATTGTAACAGCCAAAAAATCCTCAGCCAATAAAATTTGAAGACACAGTGACTTTAAGATAAAGAACAAACATTCTTGTAGTTTATGCTCCTTCTCACTACTATGACCCTAAGGTATATTTTTGGATTTGTTGACGTACAACTTGTTCTGTTGTTTTTAAAAAAAAACACAGTGTTGTATTCTTATATCATACAACAATGGCAAATGATGTAAATCCTGTTATCCTTTCATGTCATCTAGATGTCAATAAGATAAAAGTTTAACAAAGTTTTTAACACTTGATATACTTTTTGTTTCAATATTTTATTAAGTAAACAGTTCCTATAAAATGTATATATATATTGTATATATATATATATATATATATATATATATATATATATATATATATATATATTGGTAGAAAGACCATAAAGTCATAAATACTGGTTGTCTTATTTAGGCTTCTGAATTTATATAGATTTTTATTCTATAAATTGTGTTAGTTAAACATCATAACAAACACTAAATTTATACATCTGTTCTATTTTAAATTTATATTTTTGAAGGTATTATCATTAATACCAAAACAATCAATAACATAATATTTCAACAGTAATAAAGCATGATAAATGTTTTATTGATAGTTTATTAATTTTTATTTCATTACCCTAAGTAAGTACCAAAACTAATTATGTCTGAATTCATTTTAATAACCATGTTGTCCATAGCATGATGTACGAGTATTTTGCATTGTAATAAATAATAAAATTTAGTATTTATTTTGTTAAGGACATTGTTTTATTTAGCTATTATAAAATGAAAAACAAAATAGATTACCATAGACTACATTTAAATACTTATAATATTATATTTAAGAACTTTTTAAATAATAAAATAATATTGAGTAAGCCCTTGATACATTTACAGTTGAAGATTTTGTAGGTCACAAGATGATGCAAAGAAGTTTCACAATATTGTCAGTAATAGCTAGAGTATTCCATAAAAAGAAATAGTTGACAAATTTAAAGTACTCTTGGTTCACTGCCACTATCTGATCTAATCATTTTTTAACAACTATTTCTAAGCTTTTTACTTCAACCGCACACTTAAAATAACAAAGTTATCAGTAGTTTATGAAACAACTTGAGTTAGATGAAAGAAATTTCACCATTAATTGTAACCGAATATAAAACAACAAGAACTATTATAAATTGGTTTATCAAGATGATAGAAGCAATTTGTGCTTACATAATTTTTTTGATTTTGTAAATATAAACATGGTGTATTAATACTTTAGAAATTGAATTAAAATAAAATAGTGAGATTTAAATTCTGATATAAAAATTGAATTAATAAATATTTAGAAAAGATTGCTTATCAGTACATATTAATCTACCTAATTCATATTTACATAATGGCACGTATACTAAAATAATTATAAAATGTAAATTATTTTGTTTATGCAAGAGTTTAAATTTGATAAGCATCATATGTTTATTCCAGTATTCTTTACTGATTTTATAATTTAAACTTGTATTAAATAGAATACATAAAATAGATTACCATAGATTAAATTTAAGTACTTTTTAATTATAAATAATAAATAAGGTGTAAGCTCTTGATGTATTTACAACGGGAAAGATATTATAGCCACACAATTTCCATTGTCACACTTTTTAGTTTAAAGTTTTAATTGCACACCTTATGTATAATGGGTTTGTGACACATGAAGAAAATGGTTAATTTCAATCCTTGAAACATAGTATTCTATTTTTCACATACAATGATGGCACATGTATGAAATTCTATTATTCTTTCAAATCATCCATTGTCAATAACAAAGTTAAATAATTAAATGCTGTGTATAAAACTTATGTAAGCGCTATGTATTTACAATGGTGAAGATTTTGTAGGTCACAAGATCTGAACATAGAAGTTTCATAATATTTCTTGGTAGCAACTAGAGTATCCCATTAAAATAAATGGTTAACAAATGTAAAATACCATTGCAAGTCCCACTATCTGATCTAACAATTTATGACCCGTATTTCTTAATAAGCTTTCTACTTAAACCGCCTAGATAAAATAACAAAGTTTTCAGTAATTTATGAAATACATCACCTTATAGATGAATGAAATTTCAACATTCATTGTACATAACCGCATACAAAAACTATTATAAATTGGTTTACCAAGACGATAAAAGTTTTTATGTTCACAAATTTTTATAATTTGGTAAAACTAAACATGACATACTCATTCTTTAGGAATAAACTGAATAAAATAATGGGCTTTTACATTCTAATATAAAAATTGAACTAATAAATATTAAAAAAATATTACTTATCAGTGCACAAATGAATCATCATAACTAATTTATTTAATTGCATATATTCTGAAATAATTATAAAGTTTTAATATCCAGTTTTTACAAGAGTTTAGATTTGACATGCATAGTATGTATTTACAAGTATTCATAATTTATTTTATAACTTAAACTTGTATTAAATATAAAACATAAAATAGATTACCACAGATTAAATATAAGTATTTATTTCATCAGATTATATTTAAGAACTTTTGTAGCTTGATTTTTTTTACCCACTTGATTTATTAAAAGAATTCTGTTATTATTGTGTAGCCCAAAGTGAGTTTACCATTTTAACTTTATTCAAAAAAATGTCCAAAGTTAGTAATATTTAATGGGCTGAAATTGGAAATGTGAGACTTTCATGTTAGCACTTTTTGTTGGTAGTATTTGGATTTACAATACTGAAATAAACTATTAAGTAAAGTAAATTTTTTCAATTCAAAGAATATGATTGATTATAAAAGTGAATGTGTGATTGAACTGTACTACTGTAGTAATGTACAAGTATAGTCTCATCATTTTGTTGTTTACCATTCTGTTATCTTCTAATGTTCAGCTGGTTATGATATGCTTCCCTATTGAAGCGACAACAATTTTTACTACTCTGAGATTTTCAATAAATAGTTTTCACTTTTTTGTAGGTGGAAAGAATCGTGGGAACTTTCAGAGTAACAACTAATGGAGGAAATAGAGAAAAGTGGTTCACTTTTATGTTCTGCTTGCCTCTAGTTATTTACTTAGTATTTACTAAGTAAATTCACACAGTTTATTTGAACCTTCATAACAATTTTTTCTATGAAATATTTTTCAAAACATTCATCAGTTTGAAAAAAAATTCATGTTTATTTCAGTAATAGCTACTCTATTTGGAAATTGTCATAAAAATTGGGTTTCTTGATTAAAAAAAATATCATTCTGTGATTTTTAATGTGGTTGTATCAGTATCTTTTAAACCGTAAGTCTGACAAAAAACATTAAACAGGGATCCATTCTTAATTTTTTGTTTACTTTAAAAATCAATCTTGAAAACTTCGAAAATCACATATATTTTCCAATTAGCGGCCAACTGTAACTGTTGTAATAGAACAGCCTGTGTTTTATAATTAATTTCGATTTAAAATGCAAGTAGGACGATTTTATTTTTTGGTCTTTATTTTAAAAATCCACTCATTTAGGAGCTGTAATAAATTGAATTTTGTAATTCACCATTTGGAGTGCTGCTGTAGGGAGAACACCCAATCATTGAATAAAGATAAAAATTAAAATAGGCATAGTCTCAAATGTTAAAATGTGATTTTACAGATTATGGTTTTAGAGATACTGATACAACTCAACCTAAAAAGTATCTCTGTATACTAATTGACTAGATCTAATATTGAATTATAAAATTTATCTATATCATAAGAGTGTATTTGAAAAATATTGTTTTCGAGAAAATCAAGTTTGATGGTTAAAGGACATAGCATCCTTGGCCAAAAATTGCTGGCATAACTGTCCAGTTATGTAGATAAGAGGATGTTTTGAAGATTCGTGCTGGACAGAATTGCAGCTCCAAGTAGCCATAGCCAGATTAGTGTAGATATAGCCATCTATCACTTTACCAATTAGTGTAGATTCTATAGCATTATAAATACATCACTAATTTTTAACTTTGGAAGGCCCAGACTCCAAACAGATATTTAAAAAATACAGAGTTAAAACTTGTGTTTTTTTACTCTTAGAATATACCCCAGTTTTTCACATTGATAGATTCATAACATGTATATAATAGACTTCTTCTTATTACCCCTTTGATTATTTTGCCTGCCCCAAGGGTCACTTTTGTATTAAAAATATGAATCACACAGCCTAGATGAGTAGACACGCCTAAGTGGCAGGTTGTCTTTTGTTTCACTAGTTTCTGGTTCAATTTGACTTTGATCCAAAGATTCTTAATTGTGAATAAACTCATACTGGTTTCTCTTCTGGCCTTAAGAAATTATAATGAATCTTTCCACTCTATTTTCTGGTTTGGAGTTAATAATAAAAAATTGTTTAAATAAACAATGTGTTTTCACAGTAACACAATTTTAAAGTTTATTAATAACGACGAATAATATGAAGAGATTACAGGATTAAGGAAATTTGTCAATGATAATATATTACAAGAATTATGGCATTACAAACTGACATTGTTGAATTCACAAGCTTATTTACTACGATTGCACACAAATATATTATACAACTCTTATTTTCATTAATAAGATGTAATCTTACCTAATAGTCACAGCTGCAATCTGTTATTTTAATTTGTTGTGTTCTATGAACCGAATTTTTATCTGAAATAATATTGTTGGGAACCAATAATTCACTCATTCAGGGAAGCAGGGTATGTAAAACATGGATAGAACTTTGATATAAACAATCTTATAATATATCCGACTATAAGTCTATCCTGTTATGTATTCTCTTTTAACCCTTTGTTGTATTATGAACAGCTGTTATTGATTGTTGAACAGAAATGTGATTGGTTTATGTTGTGTTGTGAGTTGAGAAAAAAGTGGAGGTTCGGAAGAGTGTTAAAAAACAATGTCATCTCTACTACACATTGATAATGGATGACGGCCAGATCTAGAAGCACCGTAATACCTTGCAATTTTAAAGAGAAAGCCTGATACGTATTATTTTTTAACTATTTGTTGTATTTTAAATAGTTGTTCTATTATAAGCTGATGTATGATAAAAAGCTGTTGTATTGTAAACAGATGTTATTGATTATTGACCAGACGTGTGATTGATTTATTATGTTGTGTTGTGAGTTGAGTTGGTACTAAGCCAAGTAAGTCATGTTTACAGTTTCATCATTTTTTATATAATATGTCCATTAAAGATTTATATTTCTTGATTTATAAGTTGTATTCAGTTGGTCAAGCCATATTCAAATTGGCCTACATCCCAAATCTGGGATGGCCAGAGAAAGAATATCAACAGAAATTGGGATAAGTATGCATAGCTTTTTCAACTGTTTATCAACATTTAATTATAAACAATTTACTCAAGGAAAGTAACAAATAAAAATTGTAACTTTTGGTAACATAATCATTTTAAAATATGTTGATAAAGTAATAATTTTATGCCTATTATACTTATAAAAATAAATTTAGTTAAAGTTTTATTTTGAAATATATTGTTTTATAAATTAAGTATTACACTTTTAGAACCTCTTCTCAATGATAGTGATGGTATGTCATGGTTATAGGCAGATGTCATGATGTGTGCCAACACATAGGACATATAATTTGTAAAACATACATTTCTGTATATCCATCCATAACAATTCTTCTTTGTTTTTGGATTTTTCTGCTTTCTCAAGTTTATATATTACATTAAATACATTAAGAGATACAAATCCGAGGCAGATTTCCAAAAAAATGAAATCAAACTAAACAAAAACAACAGAAATACAAGGAAAATGAAACAAGAGAAATTATTACTGTCTATCAAAGGAGACAACAATATGTTTATTACAATTTCCAACAAAATAAATTAAAAACTGAGCAAATAAATGTGTGTTGATTCTTTTGTGTTCAATTTATACCTTACAACTTATAAAAAGTAAAAAAATCTAAATTTTAGTGTCTTTGGTTAACCCATTGAAGACTTACCACAACAACAAACTACTGGAATTGTTAATTGACTCATGATCAAAAATATTATTTTGAGCAAATCATTGCATTTTGGCACTTTTAACTGAATCCACTAGATGACCATTCCAGGAAGCAGTTAAATGTGGAATACATAAGAGTCCAAAAAACACTAAGATTTTAAAAAATTACACTAAAATTGCAAATTGTATTAAAGTAGTTTTTATAAATGACAGTTTGTTATATCAAACAAATAAGCTTCTTTGAAAGAGTCTATGAATTAACTCTATGAATCCCTTGCTTAAAATGTATTGTCAGTAAACAATAGCTTGAGAAGATGAGACTGTTCAGGATATTTGGCATCATTAAATATAACCATAATCACTGACATATAGCAATCGGGAATCAAACAACAAAAATCTAAAATGTAAAGTTAGTCATCAAGGATGTTTACTGTATGTAAGTAAGTAAAATTAAAACTAAGAACATGAATTTGACACTCCAAAGCGAGGTAGCACAACACAAAGCTGTATATACTAATATATTTTACTAAGTATCAAAAAGACAAAGAACTTTCAAAATCAGGAAGTTGGGCAATTCTCTTTTAAATCAATCAATGGTTTGGAATTGACTTGTCAAGTGAAATTTTTATTTCACTTTTACAACATAGGCTTAAATTCTGTTTCCTAATCTCAAGATAAATTTATATCTCTAGAACTAGTTAAAGCAATTTTTTATTGCTAAATATGGCTATAAATGCAAAGCATACTAACTTAGCTAGTCTTGAAAAATTAACTAAATATGTATGAATATATATCAAACATTCAGTAAAATTGTTTTTTTTTTTTAGGTGCTTTTGGTTACTTTGAGGTGACTAACCCAGAGATCACCAAGTACTGCAAAGCTGCCCTGTTCTCGGAGGTGGGCAAGAAGACCAACATTTCTGTCAGATTCTCAACTGTTGGCGGAGAGAGCGGCTCTGCTGACACTGTCAGGTATTATTAGAGGTTAGATGTATAAACCCAGAGATCACCAAGTACTGCAAAGCTGCCCTGTTCTCGGAGGTGGGCAAGAAGACCAACATTTCTGTCAGATTCTCAACTGTTAGCGGAGAGAGCGGCTCTGCTGAGATTGTCAGGTACAATCAGAGTCAGATGTACAAACCCAGAGATCAACAAGTTCTGCAAAGCTTCTCTGTTCTTGTATGTAGGAAAAAACGTACACGTACTAATCCAGAGACCATCAAGTACTGCAAGACTGCCCTGTTCTCGTATGTAGGCCAAAAACTAACATCTCTGTCAGATTCTCAACTGTGGGTGCAAGCACTACTAGTGCGGGTGCGGCATAACCGAAATCGGATTTACGAGACCAGTTGTATGGTGCTACTATTTCATGTTGTTTTTTAAAAAATTCACCAGATAACTCAATATTACTTTTTGTACATTTATGAATACAGCACAAGCCATGAAAATTTTATGTTTAACTTAGGTTAAACAAAATGCATACAATTTTAAATGTATTATTAGAACATAATGGTGTGTATCTAACTTGCATTAGAAGTATTTTATAGAATGAAAATATTTTTCCTGTATAAAATGATTTCATTACAGAATTGATCTTATTTCAATAGCTGCTAATTTGTTATTTTGCTAGACAGTTTACACTCCTATTTGTAATATTTGAAGCAAATAGGTTGAGCAGGGTATTCTTGAGCTGGCTTTGTCAATTTGGACAGCACTAAAGGAATACATTTAGGTATTATTAGGTATTATTAGGTCTAACCCAGTATTTTGTATGTATTGTATGTATTTTTATGTTTATTTTCTGATTTTCATGTTAATTTGATATTTTCTTTGTAATAGAACAATTTAGATTTAATATTATAATTTCTTTTATTTACTTACCGGGGCCACTCAATGTGGTATGTGTGTCACTCATCAGCAGTAATGAAAAGTGGACACCTTAAGATGTTGACACTCCTAAACAGGTTAAAATAACATAAATGAGAAAATAAATGTCAATATTCAAAATAAACAAACGAAAAATTGATGTCATAATCCAAAATAAATTTTAAACTCTCAAATCTAAAATAGCACTAATCAGAAACAAATTGATCTAATATTTTTAAATTAAAGTTTATCAAATCTTTATTCAAACACTATTAGACAGGTTTGCACAGTAAGTTTTCTGTCAGTATTTGTACCTAAATGTGTAACATCTGAGTTTGATGTGGCAGAATGTATTAATCTCTAGTAGTACATATTCTACTGTGATTAAATATAACTGGATTTATGGTTAATTACAGTACAGTTTTCTGGAAAAATACTAAAAACTAATTATATATTAATATTATGTAATAAAGCAACCAGGTTTGTTTTAAATTAATCTACAATGCTTCACGTAAAGCATATTTCTAAAATACAATATATTAACAGTTCTATCATTTTTTATCCTACAAATTTTTTCATTTTGTTAAAAAGAGCCCTGACTGTTTTGTTAAGACCAAAATGAACGACTTTTACAGCAAGAGAAGAAAAATACAGTATCAGTTGCCAATTCACAATTGATACAATTTAGATGTGAATTATCTAACAAATTATCCACAAAGCACTGTTGATACAACTGTAGGATTGTTGTAGGGATCCAAGAGGTTTTGCTGTGAAGTTTTACACGGAGGATGGTAACTGGGATCTGGTAGGCAACAACACTCCGATCTTCTTCGTCCGAGACCCTGTCTTGTTCCCCAGCTTCATCCATACCCAGAAGCGCAACCCTCAGACCCATCTCAAGGTACTAGCTTACATGTATATACTTGACCGAAATAGTACTTACAGTATCCATTCACTAAAATTATGTTTTTAAGTAAACTGTAAAGGCTTTTTGTCCGATATTAGTTCAAAACTTCTTCTCTTATACTAGTTTTTATTCATACTTGTTGTAAAAGCTTAGAAGTATTAAATTGTTCACCTTGAAAATGTGGTTAAATTTAATGCTACCAGGACTTTACTTTGCTATGTCCAATTAAAATGAACAAGGATTAATTTTGTATAACTTAATAAAAATTCCATTGAAATAAATTTCCTGAAACATAAGATGTATACACAGACTGTAGTGGAGATATTTTTTTAATTCAGTTTTTAAGTGTTTGTTTGAATTTTAGTCCCCATGCAATTCTTTAAAAAACTATTATGTTTCCTATTTATTTTTCCTTTTGTTCATTTTATAATTTTCCTGCATCTTCTATGTTTCTGTATTGTTCATCAAACATAAATATAATCATCAAACTTACTGTTAAAATTAAATGCAAATATTTATTATAAAGTATAATGAAATTAAAAAATAACAGAAAAATTTCGTAAAATATTTTACTAATTATAATATTATTGAATTCACTATGGAATCTCCATGTATAAATATCCTCCAGTATAATGTACTATAAAATGACTACTTTTCAATTACTTTTTTATTCTTAAATATGTAAAATCTTTAATATAATTTTATGTCTAAATAATAAATTAAGATAGTTAGCTATTTTTTTAACTTTATATATTCTGTTTAATTTGAAGAAATTCAATTGACTTTTAAAATACCCACGACTTAAGTATATTTATCTATGTGTAATATATATGTGAAATAATTCATGTATGGGAACTAAATTATTTAAATAACTTAATATATTTAAAAGGTAACTGATAACTAAGTAATTTTCTAAATTAAGTTCATTTTATTTATTTGAATGCTCATTCATTTCCTTCAATTAAAATATAGAACATGTTGTGATTTAAGATGATTGCCTGATCATTTCTATCCATTCATGTCTGAAGTAACATTGTTTCAGGATCCTGACATGTTCTGGGATTTTATCTCACTGAGACCAGAGACAACTCATCAGGTTATGTTCCTCTTCTCAGACAGAGGTATCCCTGATGGCTACCGACACATGAATGGCTACGGCTCACACACATTCAAACTGGTCAATGCTGCCAATGAAGCAGTCTACTGCAAATTCCACTACAAAGTAAGTACTTCAGTTTTTAGAAGTGAAAATGTAATCCTAAATAGTTGCCCTATTTTTACTTAACATTACTTACTGTAGCCATATAGAGTGACAATATATACACAACTAAACAAGAGGCTGTCATAATTTGAGGTTCTTTACATTGTTGTTTACAAGAATCTTTATAACCAGTATCAGGGACATGACCTACTGTTTTTTTATCAACAAAATTGTATTAATATTAAAAAAATGTATTTCCCCATATTTTAATACCATAAACCAATTGGGAGTAAAAATGCATAATATAGCATTTTAAGAACTTTTACATTGAATAATTGAGACAGTTTTCTAATCATAAATATTATTTTAGATAACTTTAAACAAAGAGTAATTATATGATAATTCCAATTTAAATGTTTGTTGATGACCAGTCCAAGACATAAGTTCATCATAAGTTGGTATCACTAAATTGTCAATTTTGCTAATTGAATTTCAAAGGAATGTTTTTTATTTGAAATGAAATTTAAATGTACTGATTTATTTGCATTGACTGTTAAACAGTTTTTATTGAAGTATTGCATTATATTATTAATTTGTGTATTTCCTATGGTTTCTAAATCCTCTAGCTTTATGTTTATTTAGTATAAACGTATAATCTGTATATAAAGTTTTCTGGTTAGGATTACTTACATTTCCAATGTCTTAATATATATTAAGAATAGCAATGGATCAAGAACGCAACCATGGCTACCACTTAACACTGCTCTTTTTGATATTACTTCAAACGGATTGTTTTTTGTACTAACAAACTGTTACCCTTAACTCTGTTACTCTTTTCCTAACTTTTTCTAATAAGACTAAGGTAGGAAATTAGCAGAAATCAGCCAACAACACCAAATAGAAAAGTATTTCTCTGGTGAATATGTTCTTCAACGACACAACACATCTTGTCCTAGACTTGTCATTAGAACAATAATTCATTGAGACGTACAGTTTTACTCTGTTTCACATCTTAAAACAACATACGAGGTGTGTTCAAAAAGTATCGCAAATTTTGTGTATTTTCAAAAATTATTTATTTATTTGTGAATATCTATTTTGTCCCCTTCAAATCCCCCTGGGATATTATACACTTGTGCCAACGTTTTTTCCAATCTTCGAAGCACTTCAAAAAATCATTTTTTTGTATCTTGTTCAGCTCCTCCTTCGATGCCGTCTCTATCTCGTCAATCGTGGTGTAGCGTCGTCCTTTCATGGGCCTCTTCAGTTTCGAGAACAAGAAAAAGTCACAGGGGGCCAGATTTGGGGGAATACGGTGGCTGCGGTATCATTAGTGTGTTGTTTTTGGCCAAGAAGTCACGTACAAGCAGCGATGTGTGAGCAGGGGCGTTATCGTGGTGGAAAAGCCAATTTTTGTTTTTCCACAAATTCGGGCGTTTCTGGCAGATTGCTTTGCGCAAATTGCGCATAACTTGCAGGTAATATTCCTTATTCACCGTTCTACCTTGTGGCAAGAACTCATCATGCACCACGCCCCTGCAATCGAAGAAAACTGTAAGCAAAACTTTTACATTCAACCGAACTTGGCGTGCTTTTTTCGGTCTTGGTTCGTGCGGCAGCTTCCATTGAGATGATTGAGCTTTGGTTTCCACGTCATAACCATAAACCCACGATTCGTCACCAGTTATGACCCTCTGGAGCAAATTCGGGTCGTCGCGGACAGATTCCAACATCTCATTAGCAATGTTCATGCGATGCTGTTTTTGATCGAAATTGAGCAATTTTGGTACGAATTTTGCGGCGACCCGTCTCATGCCCAAATTATCGATTAAAATCAAATGGCACGAGCCAATCGATATGCCTAGGTCCTCGGCAATTTCTCTAAGGGTGATTCGACGATTGCCCAATACCATTTTCTTCACTTCATCAATTTTTTCGTCTATTGTTGAAGTGCTCGGGCATCCGGCACGCTCTTTTTTGTCCAAAGTAGCTTCTCCGTATGCCACAGTCAACATTCGGAATGCATCCGCACATTTAATTTCGTTTTTCACACAAAATTTGATACAGGTTCTTTGTTCCATTTTTTTGAATAGGTAAAAATCGAAGACGAACCAAAACACGTGCAAGCAAAGCAGCTGTCAACAATTAACTGAACATTCAAAATGGCCGAAATTATCAACATAAGTGAGAGACATATGTACCAACATAACACCACAAAAAAATCGAAATTCGAATATATGTAACCTGCGAAAATTCAAAATTCACGATACTTTTTGAACACACCTTGTAATTTGTTCTCAAGTCATGTATATGTGTATGTGTGACATCTTAAATGAGTTATTATACGTTTTTCAGACAGACCAAGGAATAAAAAATCTGGACACAGGGAAAGCTGCAGAGCTTTCTAGTAGTGACCCCGACTACTCTATCAGAGACCTGTATAATGCCATCGCTCGTGGAGATTTCCCCTCCTGGACCTTCTATGTACAAATCATGACCTTCAAACAGGCAGAGAATTATAAGTGGAACCCATTCGATCTCACCAAGGTCAGGAAGAACATAATCTAATTTTAATATTCAATGTGATTATTGGATAAATCTGATATTAGTAGTTTTTAAATAGTTGAATCAGTGTTATCAGCTAACTCTTCTCGTGCCAAACAATTCTGAGATATTAGTAAATAGGGGCCAAAGTTTTCATTTAGAGGTATTAGTGAAAGGTTTTATGATATTTTTATTAAATTTATTGGTTAAAGCCCTAACATTGTAATTCATTAATGATTTGATAACAATTTTAGTTTTGTTCATGGTAACTATAATCATAATGCAATAATAACAATAATTATTATTGTTTTAGTAATATAAGAAAAAGAATGGTGCAAACTGAGGCCATTCTTCTTCTTTTTATAATACTTTTAAAATGAGGCATCACTTGCTAGAGATTCCTATTTAAAAGTTTTGACTTCCCCAAAATACCCCATTTTGGGGGCAGAATTAAAAAATTTTCATACGTCAAAAAAACTCCTTAGTTGGTCATATTAACATCCCTCAAAGTAAAGCACTCCATCTCTATTCATAAGAAAGTTAATAGAGAGGGTGGAGCTTTTAAGACCGGTATAACAAAATTATAAATTAATCTGATATTTCAATCATCTAGGCTACTTTGATCACTAGTAATAATTTATCATAAAGAAACTGTTCAAATGAAAAGAAGATGAGAATTTAGGTCCAAAAAATATGAGTGTATGAGGTATGTTCAAAATATTTTCTGTTGTTCAATAAATCATTAACAGGCATTTAATACAAGCTGCATACATAGGTAGGTCACGTAGGACACTATGTACTCAGTTGACAATTACACATTGAATGCTATTGCATGTTTGTCTTGTGCAATATTACAGTATTACAATATCATATTGAATAGTGACATGCTTACAAATATTGCCTAAAACTTTGTGGTTCTCAAGTAGAAACCACTCCAACAGGCCTTTGATGAAGATACCATGAATGTTATAATGAAGGAGTAGAGTAACAAAATAGGTTTAGAAATAGCTGTCAATGGACAGTGAAAAGACCAATAGCAACACAAAATTCTGAAGCTATCCACAAGGTTTTTAGTTTTGTAGTAGAGAATTAACATATTGCCATCAGTGAGTTAGTAGCAGAGAGAGAAATCAGTATTGATCTGGTTTTGTTAGATTTTAATGAATGGTTTGGGCATACTCAGAGTTGCCACCATGTTTTCTAAAGAACTTGTTATCAGATTAGAGACAACTGCAACTTGAATTGATTAGGACTTTAAAAAGCTAACCTGAACTTTCTTAAAAGAAATTATAATTGTAATGACTCATTCATGTTACCTTAAAGGCTAAAGTTTTATCTGCCAAGTGAAAATATGTACACCACAAAATTAATATTTCAGTAAAATTTAGTTTTCATATAGTTTACACTAACAGCATAGTTATGGACATAGACCTGGAAGGACATAATAATTTTAAAATTTTTACTAATGCTATAGTTGTTAATTTATTTATATACTTTTAAACATTTTAACATCTTAGCATTACTGGGCAAGAATAGAAGACAAATTAAAAGCAAAGTTGATGTTATCCTGGTTTTTATGTACTAGAATGGAGTAAACCATCATGACCATGTGCCAAAGTGACTGATACACACTAGAGTACTATTTAGAAGTTTTGCATCACCCATATGATGCCGTTTGGCATAAACGTCTTTATGTTTGCTTAACTACCTAACTGACACTCTGTCAGAGAAATGCTCCTCTTACCTTAATGTAAGAACACACAACACCTCTTGGCTAAACCTAGCATCTCAGTATTAGATCAGGCTCTGACTTGCCTGATATAGGACTATGCAACATCTGGTTATTCCGATGCTTGAATATCCACTTAGTGGATCCCTATTTTAATTTGACATTACATAAGTCAAAAACTGATGGATCAAATCCAGACGAATCCTTCCAGTCCTGCTTCTAAAAGTGATAGGAGTTTTTGAACACAGTCTAAAAAAGTAGACTCATAAAAAAACAGAAGAGTTTATCAATGTAGTAAAGATGTTTAAAGATTTATTATTAACCTGTTGGGGAGTACTGACGGCTATAACCGTCATCCTACCTAGTGTATACTAGAGTAAGCAAAATTATCCTTAATGAACTCCAGGGAGTAAAGAACAAATTTTTTTTGTTTTCATTCAAAATGTATTGAAACCTTACAAAATATCATAATAATGCATTTTTTGGATCTACAACTTGATAAATTCATACATTTTGTTTTTTTTTTTAATTTTACAAACGTATGATAGTGTTCAAAACACGGGTACACACAAAGTGCTACTTCACATTTTGTGCACTCATAAGCAGTTTCTTTCCTTTTACGCTCACCCCGTGTTGTATTTGAATACACAAAGCAGCGTTTTAGCTTCCTTCGGCCATTTTCCCTTATTGGTAGTGGGCGGAGGAAATGGCGACCTGACAAGCGTAGCGGCTGCTGGGCTCTGCCCAACGGATGCGTCACAGCTGCAGCCTCTTCTCTTGGTGCAACATGTGCTTCCAGTATCTGTCTGATAATGTTAATTCGGAAGTCCATGATGTGAACCTTAGCATTTGGGTTTTTTGATACCATGTATAGCCTATAAATGGACATAGCGCGAGAAAATTACAGAACATTTGGCGGCAAATCTGTGATTATGTATTCCGTCACTAGGAGACAGCACCGTACAGCAATAATTATTTTGAACATTTCACAGTTGAAATAGTATGTAAGAACGCCACTAGAGTGCATAAACAGTTGCAATATTGATTGTTTTAGCAACCCCGTCATGGACGGTCATAACCGTCAATACTCTTTTGGAACAACTTTCAGCTACTCCTCAACAGGTTAATAACATACTAAAACCTTAAAAATTTTCATTCAAATCTATGATCTGAAATCTGTTGAAAAGTTTGCTCATGTTGGTAAACCACAAAGGCATACACTAAAAAAGTATTTCTAGAGTTTATTTTACAATTGTTTTATTTTGATGTAAACATAAACATCTATGTGATTAAGTTTCATAAATATGTTTGTCCACTAGACATAAAGTGCTAGAATAAATGTCCACATGAAGTAAATGGTTGGACACAGTGTCAACTTGTGAATGTTATGTTTACAGGTCTGGCCACATTCGGATTTCCCACTAATCAAAGTGGGCAAACTAGTCCTGGATAGGAACCCTGGCAACTACTTTGTGGACGTAGAACAAGCAGCGTACAGTCCTGCCCATCTGGTGCCCGGCATTGAACCCAGTCCCGACAAGATGTTGCAGGTAATCACTTACTTATATGTGGAGACATAATTGATCTGTTAACCCCTTCAAAGTATTATCTATACTTTCATCGTTTCATTATTACATTTAACTCAGTATGTAAAAATACCATTGTACAAAATCATCTGAGCAAAAATAGAACCATTAGTGCAATGAGCTGGTCTGAAGATAGGACAAGGAGGTAATGAACAAAATCGTAATTACAAGAACTAATAATGGCCTTTAAATTAACTTCTTCAATCTCAACTTATGCTCGGCCAAGTTCCCTCCACCTGGGTATACAGGGTCTGTTCAATAAGTATGGTGACGGGTTCCAATAATTTAAATTCATCAAAGGTCCGCTGGAAGTCGGTTTCTGAAATATTATTGAGAGCTTTTGTCGTCCGCGTCTTGAACCACCTTGATGGAGTCGAACCGATGTCCTTTGAGCTCCTGTTTCATTCACGGAAATAAGAAAAAGTCTTGTGGAGCCAGGTCTGAGGCAACGTTGGCTTGCTGAATTTTGGCAGCAGCTGCCACAAATCAATCGCACCATAGCACGGCTCTTGATCATGGTGAAGTTTCCAATTCTTCGCAATGGCTGGTCGCACACGCGTTTTGCCATTTCACAGACATGTCAGCACTTGCACATAAAATGCAGCATTCACGGCTGTTCCAGTAGGCACGAATTCCTTTTGAACAATGTCATGTCGGTCGGAAAAAACAATTAGCATTGTTTTGATTTTGCCATTCAAGCTTTTTTAGACATGGGGATCCCTGTGTAAGCCATTCTGAACTTTGATGTATTGTTTCCGGGTCGTACTGGAACACCCATGATTCATCGCAGGTAATCAAGAAAATTTTCATCTTTCTGGGCACTGTCCAAAATTTCTTGTGAAATTTCCATCCGTGGAAGTTTTTGTTCCTGGCTTAAGACTTTCGGCACCAGCTTCGTGCACAATTTCCTCATCGCAAGATTCTCTGTTACAATGGTGTGGACAGCTGTGACTGAAAGGCCGTTCTCCTCACTAATAAGGGCGATGGTTAAATCCCTGTCAGAGTTCAAAACAGTTTTCATTTTGGCCACCTGAGCATCGGTTTGAGCAGTCGTCGGGCATCCGACACAATGATCATCTTCGATGAGCTCCTGGCTACAAAATCATTCCACATAATATTTGGACCAAGGACATATTATGTCCTTATTTTGTTTTAGCTTTAACCCTTTTAACCCCGACGTCCGTACTATACGGACGTCGTAAAAATGGCGTCAACTCCCGACGTCCGTATAGTGCGGACGTGCACTTTTTATTACTTTACTGGCCACCTATTTCACCAAATGCTTTGAAATTTCACAGACTTGTGCACAAAGATATTTTGCATTGAAATATATTAGTTTGTAATGGTTTGACTTCGTATTTTGTCAGTCTGTGACTGAGCAATTGCAGTTCAGATCGACCGACTGCTCACGCTTGTTGCAGACAGCTGTATATCATGTGGTTGTGAATATTCCGTTTTCTTCACATATATATTTTAGGTTAAAGCAGTATAAAGTACGGCAGTTAAAGTTTAGTTTATTATTTGTTTTATTTCAAAATGAGTAAAAGACATCTTCAAAGTCTCCCGTAAGTGAAAATACAATAATTAGTAACCTAGTTGCAAATGGTGTGGATGTGATTAGGGACGACGATTTGAGTGATGGATATCTTGAAAATTTACATTTTGTAGTGATGTAAATATTGTTTTAAAACTTTTTTAAAATTTAGATTATGAACAGTTTTAGTTATTTTGTCCGAAATAACTTTGGTTTTATGTTTATTTTAAGTACTGTGAATTTCAAAGGTCTTGTTACATTGCCTTGCCCAGAAATGGCAAAAAGAAAAATTTACACGGCTTTACAAAAATTGATGTTACTCTACTTGTAAATAAGGTAGGCCTATAATTTTTGTTTCCTTTTATTAAGGATTAAATATATCATAAAGTAAATGGGTATTTTTGTGTCAAATATTTTTTTATCTATATGGTTTCCATGATCAAACTTGAAATTTTTTCATTTTTATTTATATTATTATATATGTATATGCATTTTAAAAAAATTACTTTCAAAATAATAATTTTATTTGTATATTTCTGTAAGCTACATGTATAAAGAAGTAAAACAAAAAAAGAATTACCTAAATATCTTAAAAAATAACTGAGTTATGAATTTTTTACAAAACCCTTACATTTTGTCTGAAAATGGCTTGGGATTTCTGGCACATCACTTGATTTAATGGCCGGGGTTAAAAGGGTTAAAATGTACCTCTGCTGCAGTTTTTGTTAGTTTTTGGACCTCATTAACTTTATTAAGTTAACTTAGATTTCTTAAAATACTTTTATCTCGTATATACTGATGTACACATGTGATGTTAATAATCCAATAGTATTTTATAAAATTGGTTCAAAAATTTTAAAAACTTATTTTAGTAATTGGATGAATTTTTAAATACATTTTGATCAGGATATAAACATATCCGCAATATATCTATTTTAATTAAAAACATCTGTTAAAGATGGTAAAAAAAAATAATCAAA
This sequence comes from Homalodisca vitripennis, assembly GCF_021130785.1. Lineage (NCBI taxonomy): Eukaryota > Metazoa > Arthropoda > Insecta > Hemiptera > Cicadellidae > Homalodisca > Homalodisca vitripennis. The sequence continues at coordinate 66,429,784 of NC_060207.1, forward strand.
TAAACACCATTTGAATCTAAGAGTTCTTTTTCAGCTAGGCTACAATTATACAGCAGCTATCCAATGTAGTCTTGGTGGAGATGTATTCTGATTGTGCACAATTGAGCGCAGTACAGAGTTTTAGAGTACTTTGCTATGCCTTACTCAACTACATTCAACTGATTACCAAAACCAAACATGGTGAAAGGTCAGTGACAAGTCCTGACCTGACCTAATGAATTAATGTAATACGGTAACATTTTTATGTATCTTTACATTTTAGATTTTGAAGTAAAAAGAAGAATAAAAAAAATAAATTTTTATATTTTATTTATATTACTAGCAGTTATCCGGGACTTCACACGCAATTTCTTAGGCTTTACACGTTTATGAACACTTCTGGTTTGAATTAAATATATTTCCGACATCAATGTTCAGTTTTCCTTGTTTTCCCAATCAATTTTGTATAGTTGTATATGGCCATTGTAATTTATTTATTCCAGTCCTAGTATTTTTGCCTCATAGTTGATTTGACTTTTTTCCCGATGAAGAAAATATACATACATATATATATATATATATATATATATATATATATATATATATATAATTTTTCAATAAACATTGAATCACAAAAAGTACTTGCTCCGCCGGGACTCGAACCCGGATCTCTCATTTGCCGGGTGTGTGTGCTACCACTACACCACAAAGCCCTTACTTTTTATGATTCAGTTACTTTGTATTTGGCTGTATCTGTCACATATGCGTTTAAATAACCAAACTAACATATGATTGGAAGACCAAATACCTGTCAAAGGACTTTTATTTACATTAATCAAATTTGGTATAAATGTTATACCAGGCAAGTGAGAGATCCGGGTTCGAGTCCCAGCGGAGCAAGTACTTTTTGTGATTCAATGTTTATTGAAAAATGAAATTAGGCTATTGCCATTTATACAAAATTTAATTAATGTATATATATACACACACACACACACACACATATATATACATGCACATATAAAGGTCTGAGAAACCTACCTCTATCAAAAGACAATTCAGACGGGTTTTATAATTACTTTGTCTTTGATATCTGTATTTTAGTTGTACTGACCAAGCATTGAATACTTAATTTTTTAACTGTATAATTTTTTACTCTGTGCTCAATAGTGGTCGCAAAAAAAGGTTGAAATAAGAAGTGTTGTAACTATATAGCTTACTCTATAATTTCAAGACTATAGGTGAAATAAATTAAAAATAGTGGTTAAGGTAATAAAACATATACTGATGGCGAGAGAAAAGAAGAGACCTGGATTCTGGCCTATCTGAAATTTGCAGGCGCTACTACTAGTATGTTGCAGCGCCTTGTTTCGTAATTCCATTATTGTTTCACTGTTCCATTGCTAGGATAAACAATTCGCAGGGTTGGCTGTGGGGCGAAGCGCCTGAAATTATTGCGCGGCAACACACTAGTACACAGCTGTGCGCCGGCACGGGCCAGGTCTCTTCTTTTCTCTCGCCATCAGTAGTTATGCTGTCATAAAACAATGTTTACATATAACAGATGTTTAAATTTAACAGGCTATTTCAATCTATACTATGATATAAAAATCTTTTCTTTTTCTGTTTACCTGATTCTTTCTGTAGACATATTAATAGTTATTCTGCTATTTGGAACGGAGGCAAATCTAATAAATCAGAGATTATTATAATCGGCACAGCCATTCTTGAGTTATAAATTATGTAATTAACCAAACTTTGTTTTTGTATATTTTATTTTTATTGATATAATATCATATTATTAATACTTATTATCCTATTCCCGACAAAGACAAATCCAAAAACACAAAAATCAGTCCAGCCGTTCTTGAGTTAACAATGGTGTAACTAACACGACTTTCATTTATATATATTTAGATTTTCAGCAGCTGATCATTTATTTTCCTGGGTCCCAACTACCTGCAGTTACCAGTCAACTGCCCATACAAGGTTACGATCAACAAACTGTATGCTCACTGAAGTGTTAATATGTACAGGCCCGTCTGTTCTCCTACACTGACACTCACCGTCACCGCCTGGGTCCCAACTACCTGCAGTTACCAGTCAACTGCCCATACAAGGTTACGATCAACAAACTGTATGCTCACTGAAGTGTTAATATGTACAGGCCCGTCTGTTCTCCTACACTGACACTCACCGTCACCGCCTGGGTCCCAACTACCTGCAGTTACCAGTCAACTGCCCATACAAGGTTACGCTCAACAATAACCTGCGTGATGGGCCCATGTGCTTTGGCAATAACCAGGCCGGTGCCCCCAACTATTTCCCTAACAGCTTTAATGGGCAGAAAGAGAGCCCCCGAGGTGGATACTTGAAGTTCAGTGCCACTGGTGATGTCGCCAAGTAAGTAATTTTTATTTAACTGTTCAAATGGTTAGCAATTATATTCACTTAAATATTATTATTTAGTTTGAGTTTTTTAATTGAAACACAAAAATGTTTTATGTTTCGCTCAGATACAACAGTGCTGATGATGACAACTTCAGTCAAGCCACTCTGTTCTGGAAGAAAACTCTAAACGAAGAGGAGCGCAACCGGTTGGTCAACAACATTGTTGGCAACTTGAAGGCGGCTTCTTCCTTTATACAGGTAAGGTGAATCGTCTGAGGTATGTTCAAAAGCAACAACAATTTTTATTTTTTGAAAATATATTTATTCATTTTCAATAATGTTGCTAATCAATGCACTTTTAATGTCATCTATGCTTGTAAAATGATGGCCCTTTAGGTTCTCTATATTTTTGGGAATAAAAAGAGTCACACAGAGCCATGTCTGGAGAATATGGAGGCTAGGGCATTGTTACAGTACTGTTTTTGGCCAAAAATTCACAAACAAGCAATGAAGTGTGAGTAGGTGCATTGTCATGGTGCAAAAGCCATGAATTGTTATGCCACAAATCCGGATGTTTTATCTAATTGCTTCTCGCAAACGGCGTTGAACTTGCAAGTAGTAATCCTTATTGATGGTTTGACCTTATGGCAAGAATTCATTATGCACTATACAATAAAAACCTAAGAACAGAGTGAGCATAACCTTCACGTTTGACTGCACTTGTCAAGCCTTATTCGGTCTTGGTAATCCAGAATGCCTCTACTGGGATGATTGAGACTTCGACATCATATCTATAAACCCATGTTTTGTCACCTGTTATAACAAGTTTCAGCAATTCAGCATCGTCGTTGACTTAATTTAATGACTCCTGAACAACATCCATTCGCCGCTTTCAACAAAAGGAACAATACAACAATTTTGAAAAAAATATTTTGCTGCCACATGTTTCATACCCAAAACATTCATAAAAATTCCATGGCATGAGCCATTTCATATGCCAACATCATCAGCAACTTCTCTGATTGTAATAGGTTCATAAACATATCTTCCATTTTTCACGTTTTCATCAGTTGTTAATGTGCTGAGGCATCCGGAGCGTTTGCCATTTTCAATCTCTTCACGGCCATCTTTGAAACATATATACCATTTGTGAACCCTTGTTTTACTCATAGCAGACTCACCATAGACACCTGTTAACATTTCCACACTTTGTTACACTTTATTTAATTTGTTTTAATTTTTCATAAAATCATTCATTTGATACAAAATCTTCAATCTATTTTTTTAAACAATGTAAATTGCTGAGTTCATAAAACACGTCTAACCTTAACATCTACCACTGAAAAAGTAAACAATGAATACTGCTGGAAATTTTTATACTTCAGGAGCATGAGTACCAATATAATAAAAAAAAGACAATCTTGACAGTTAGACTCTCCAAACCCACGAAAATAAAAAAATCGTATTACTTTTCAACACACCTTGTATACCTCTTGATAAATCTGATAAATATCTTACAAACAAATAAGTTATAAAATAGATCTTTGAATTAGATCAGTTAATTTCCTATCTAATTTTGGAATAAAATCTGAGTAGTGAACTTCAGTTTTTGCTCCCTACCTGATCTTCCAATATAGTAAGTGAACGTAGTAGGAGAGTCTTGGTTTTTGTGTGTTATAAAGCCACTTTTTTATTCATGCCACAAGATTACATTAGCTCTCATCCTTAGTTGGTATGCCATAGAACATTTACATGTACAGCTATTTTTGAATGCCAGAAATTTAAATAAGTATGAGTTTTTGACATTTAATTTGTAAGTCCTTTTTTTGACATTGTTGTTGTTGCAACAGGTCATATTATTTACAAATTTCTCTCTCTATCACACTGCAGATGGATTTGTCTTTCATATTAGTATTTTATAAAATGAACATCTGCATATTTTATGTGGTTTGAACTAATGTGTTGAGGGTTGTTCAGAAATTAAGTTCATTTTGTAAATTGAAAATAATTAATAAATTACAACTTTACTAACATATAGATTCAAAAGAAAAACTTTTAATCGGTTTTTCACATGATTACCACTTAAATTCAGGCACTTATCATATTTGGATGTACGTTTTTCATTACCTAGTAAATAAGATTCTGCTACCTGTGCATTTAACTATCTGTTAGCAGGGAACAATCGGCAAAACTAATGTGTGAAAAAACAAATACAATCAAATTTCTTGATGTATGGAAACAATTGGAAATAATAAAAATCTAACAAAAAGATTTGTAATAATAAACTCCTGAATTTCCTTAATTATTTAATTGATTTTATGAACATGACCATCTAAACATAAGGCTCACTTAATTTGCCTTCTAGAAGTTTGCGAAAACAAATACAAAATGATTAAAAACTGTCAACATGTCTGTTATACAATGAAGATAAAATTGAGTAACTTTTAGTAGTTTTTAATGAAATTTCACAAGAAGCAACTAACAATAATGACAAAAAATTAGGACTACAAATTTTCTCTGAAGTTTAATGTATGTATCAGTATCAATTATATATCAGTAATGATTGTCAGTGAACAATATCTTTTAGTTAAGATAATTTTTTCGTGAAAAATAGCTATGAAAATTGGTCCAGATATTGGAGGTTTTGGATTTAGTATTCCAGGCTAGATGCGAGAGAAATTACTGTACGCATAACAGTAAAACATCTGTATACACTCTTCATACAAGCGAGGGTTAATATTGTTGTTCTTAATAAAGTTATAAGAGTAGATAAAATGTTACAATAGTGAAAACCAAAAATTGTATATTTCACTGTTTAATTGTAAAGTGACTTTAATACAATATGTTTAATTTAAAACAGAGTCTACTGTATGTTTGCCAAAGCGAATTTCTCATTGACTGGTAAGCTAATATGAATGTTGGTATGTGTAGGACCGAGCTGTCAAGAACTTCAGCCAGGTGGATTTAGACCTTGGACAACGCCTGGCCGAGGGCTTGCGTAAAATCACAATCAGCAAGCTCTAAATCACTAACCTGATTTTATTGTGTCGCACAATTTTGTGTTAACTTATATGTTACCAAGTCAAAAGTTTTTCATTGTAATCAAATTTTTTCTCAAATTCTGGAATAACATTTGAATTTTCTTGTTTGCGGTGATGGTGTTTTAAGGTGTTGGCTGTAAACTAATTCCATACTTTTCATGAAACCTAAATGTTTGAAAGCTTTTTAATTCTCTCTTTGTTTATCTAGGGAATAGTTTTAAACTAACATAATTGGTGCGAATGAATGTTTTACATATTTATAAAAATAATTCCAACAAACAAAGTAATGCACTTAAGTAGAAAAGATTTTCAAAATACTGTTATTATACTAATTAACTATAATAAAACTTGAACCCCATCAATACTATGAGTATTTTATACAATTTCATTAATTTTCATTACAACACTAACCGCACAAACCATTCATTCATACTTCTAAAAATTCATTCCATTCAATCATAAACTTTAACTTGGTAATATTGCCATTCGATGTTCTGTAATCAACATGTGGTGCCTTACTTAGCTGTATAATGAGTTATTGTACAATTTTATTATTTGTTTTTTATGTTTTTGAATGTATTGTGAATAAATAAGAGTACAAATATTACAGCAGATTTGTTAATTAATACCTATAAAACATTAAAAGAATATAATTTACAAAATTTTCTATTAAATTATGATTTTTCTAGAAGTCATTGAAAATTTAATAAATAACAGTAACTTCTAAGTAAAATAAAAGTATAAATATAAGGGTAAGTATACATAAATTGTAGAACAGCTAAATGTCAATACAAGATGAAGCTAAAAAACTTGGCATACCAAGTGGAAAGCTCTCAAGGAGTTGGAAGATCTGTAATGGGAGTACGTGTTGATTAAAGAGCTTTAGGCTGTTAACAACGCAGAAAGTTCAACTACAAAAAGTTAATGCAGATCTAATTTATGGCTGTTGAAAAGTATTTTGTGGTATGTATTGGTGATTCAATGTTTATTTACCTTATTCACAATAGCAAAGTCAAAATTATGGAAATATTAATACTATACAAATGTTTAGAACAAAATTATGTAAATTTAATATGACTGGGAAAACCTGTCTTTAAATGAAACATTGAACTGTGAACTTATTCTTAACCCTAATGACCCGCTCTTAATTACAGAGCTAAGTCTGTCATGAGTATTTATGGATTTCTGCTACTACTGATGGTGAGAGTAAAGAAGAGACCTGGATTCTGGCCTATCTGAAAATTGCAGGCGCTACTACTAGTATATTGCCGCGCCTTGTTTCGTAATTCCATTATTGTTTCACTGTTTTGATTGATTTGCGGCCTAATTGTTATGTTTTATAAGATAATTTAAATGACGTTACTGTTTTGATCAATTAAAATTGAGCAAAATTTATGTTTGTACTAAATTCTAATAATTAGGCTCTACAGTGGTTGTAAACAAACAATAATTAAAGGAATGAATTGCTGAAAGTGAAGATTTTTGTATTGTTAAGATAACAATTACTAATGTTCATATATGTTTAATGTAAATGTAGTGCTTTTTTTAACATTGATACCTTACTGACTAACACAATATACAGTAAACAAAAAACCTCTTACGTAAAAAAATAGGAACATTTGTAATTGGGTAAAAAAAATTTGCTTCAACAGCTTTACAAATACCATGTCAAAGAAAATAATTACATTTTGCTAAAGTTGTAAATTGTTGAATATGAAACCGAGAGGACACAGTTTAATCCTCCAATGGTAAGCATGTTCGGAAGATAACATAAAAAAACTTACTGTTAGTAATGTTGAAATTAACAACCCATTATTTTACATATAAGGTTAAACAAGTGTGTTCACATTCATTTAGAAAACATTTTGTTCTCTGTGCTTGTATCAGTGTCCATCGGCAATGGTACTGCTAATTCTTCATCAGACTCAGGGTCACTAGGGTCATCCGAACTGTCAGAGCTGGAACTATCATCACCATCTTCACCTAGTCGTATGACAAACTCATCTATTGCGTCTTCCGTGATGCCGTCCTTCTCCCAGTACAATGCAGTTCAATGTGCTGCACGTGGTCACAATAATTTTTCCACTTAGTAGGAGTCACTGAGTCCAGTGCCGTTGTCGCCATATTTGATAGTTTCGTTAAGGACACACTACCTAAAAAAATTACGGTATGAATGTTTTTGCTAAGTATAATTAAATTTCTTGTTGTAATGATTACAATAATCTTATTACAAATAAATTTGCAACTTTGATATTTACGTAAATATTATTTTTATTCTTTCGTCCAACAACAGTGCAGTTCACTTGGGTCCAAATTTTTGAGTTTGTAAATAAGGACAGCTTTGTAAATTATTCACAACAGTGAATGCCTTGTTAAATAAGAAATGCAGCACCTGTGATATACTGGATTTACATAAAACGCAATACAGAAATATAAATATTTTACAAATTATTTACCTGAAGCATTGTTGTGTCGAACATATTGTTTCACTTGAGCCCAGACAAACTCAATAGCGTTGAGGTCGCACATGTAGGATGGAAGTCTCAACACAGTGTGACCTTTTTCTTTCAGCAAGTTGTCAATCTTGTAGATCTTTCTGGGTGGCTTCAATCTTTGAACCGCTTCATACAACACTGCTTTTCTTGTCGCCTTTTCATCGTAGGATTCCTCATGTCTTTGTAGCCACTCTATCATGACGCGTTTTGTAGCCCTTTTACTGGGTTCTTTATCTACCTGTTCCTCGTGATAAGGCGTGTTATCAATCACTACAACAGAGTCATCAGGTAGATTTGGCAGCACATGCTCTTTTATCCACTTTTCAAAGATCACACCATGCATCTGTCCATGGTAGTCTCCCGTGGAACAGTTAGCTTTGTAGATGAGGCGACCACCTTTCAAAAAGCCATCCTGAGATCCTATGTCCACAACGATCACGCGGTTTGCTGCGTACATGTCCGGCAATACTCCATCCACTTCAAGACTTTGCTAACACCTTTGAAACGTTAAGTCAGAGTCAATCCACGTCTCATCCAGGTAAAATATCTTCTTCTTATTGTCTCGGCACTTCTTAATGTTTCACAGATACTCGAATCTCCAGTTGACAATGTCTGGCCTTTCAATAAGCAGTTTTCTATTCGACCCACACTTCTTCCATCTGAACCCCATGTTTTTCAGTTCACGTCGAAGAGCCCACTCACTCCATACAAAATGTATTTTTCACGTAAAACTGGTAAGAGTTTTTTATAGGTTGGCACAACTTTTTTTACTGCATAAAAGTCCCTAATGACATTCACAATCACTCGCCTGTCGAACTCGTCTATTTTAATTTTGTATTGATCACATCTTTGACTTTTTACCAGGGCTCATCAGTTTTTCTGCAAGAGTGGATTTTGCTTCTTTTCTTATTCTTTTTATTGATTGTTTCAAAACTTTGCAATAATTAGCAGCACGTTCTGTTGCTTTTGCAAGAGGCACTGTTAACACTTTGTCACTCGCTTCTTTATCACAAATCTCTATCACACAATAGAGTCACACTCTGCAGGAATGCCACATTACTGAAAACAAACAACTCCATTGCTAGGATAAACAATTCGCAGGGTTGGCTGTGGGGCGAAACGCCTGAAATTACCGCGCGGCAACACACTACATAGTACACAGCTGTGCGCCGGCACGGGCCAGGTCTCTTCTTTTCTCTCACCACCAGTAGTGCCGGATGTTAAAGTAATTTCTGTATTTACATTTTTGTTCTCTTAGAACAAGAAGCTAAGAAATTGCCCTAAAAGAACCTTTGTGCTGCTTCCTGAGTGACAGGACATTCTGGATGGTTAAGGTTGGGGTTTAGGGGCAGTTTTTTCCCAAGGCGATAAAACTCTAGACGATAAAATATCCAGCATGAGGGTTCCTGATTGGGTAAACAAATGTACACCTATTTAGAAGGTCAATGACAGACATATCATACCAAAGAAGTAACATCGACGATCTTGTGGAATCACTCAGCAGAAGCACCTCTGACAGTGTGACATGAGCAGGATCGAGGAACTTCAATGAATAATAATATAAATTAAAACAAAAATATAATAAGTTTCTGTTTTTTTCATTTGTTTGAATAGAATAATATTTTTATTTGAATATTTTCCGTGATTCTGCAGTTGATTTAAGATTATAGTTAATTAATTTGTTGATTATGATGCCTAATTTATTGTGTTGTAAATATTGTTAGGAGAAAAAACAGGTACGAAAACAATATCAACAATAATAGTCTATTTAGGTCACAAGTTAATTTGGTCCTTTACACTACTAATCGTTGACTCAATGACTCAAGATGTTTTTAAGATCAGTCTTTTAATAATATTTGCAAATTACAGATTTAAAGAAAAAGTTATATGGGTAAAGTCAATAAAATTTAAATAAATTTAATTTGCTTGAAAACAAACAAATAAAATAATTAAAAATTAATGACAATTGGTATCCCTAATTTGTAAAAGTGGTTACAGTATTTGTTACTGTTAGTTAATTAATTACTGACTTTTTGTGTAAGATGATTTTGTTTTTATTTGACAGTATTATGTACCTCTAACACAAAACTACATATAATTGATGATTGAAATTATGAAATTAAAATTATTTTTAACTCAACTTTGTGGTTGATATGTTACCCACAAACCCCCGAAATAAAAGTGTGAGTACTTATAATTGATAGATGGAATATTATTTGGTAATGATTTAATTTCTTTATAAACTGATATGGGTAAATCAGCCTACCATTCTCTCTTTGAGACCCATCTTAGATATGGATTAATTGTATGGGGAAGTACAACAGCAACAAATTTACAAAGAGTATTAATAATACAAAAGAGAACCATCAGAGTTCTTACTGGGCTGAGACCATGAGACAGTTGCAGGTAAGCCTTCAGAGAACTGAGGATTTTAAAAGTAGTAGCTCTTTATATAATTTATACTATTTTGCACTCTGTAACAACTGGACAGACTAGAACTGGAGACCATCACTGCTACAACACAAGAAATAGACACCACTTTGCTCTTGAAACACACCACCTAAGTTTATATGAGAGGGAACCATCATACAAAGGAGCAATCTATTTCAACATTCTACCAGACTCTGAAGAAAACACCAGTCAAACACCTGAAGAACTCACTCAAAAGTTGGTTTCTCCAGCAACCCTTCTACACTATTCAAGATCATAAACTGGAAATCAATTGCATCATGAACTGATATTTTAAATTTTCTGCTCTGTATGTCCTTTATTGTATTGACAAAAATTCTAAACTCAACGTTTATGAATAAAGAATATTGTTTATTGTATATTTATTAATTGACACTATAATTTTTAACACAATGAGTGTGATGGGCACCAAATCAGGATACATCACCTTCAGGGTGTTGTGCCTTTAACGACTTGTGAAAACATAATTCACAAATTCAGTTCCCTACCTGTCGGATTTGGGAGAAATTTTACCTTAACCATAATGGAGAGTATCTCCATTATTCACTATCTATGGTCCGGTCATTTCCCTTACTAGAAAGTGACAGTTGTTTATGAATATATATTTTTTAATTATATGTATTTACTTTGTAATTGAGTATGGTTTTATCATTTAGTTTATGTGTTTATCTTTTATCTTACAAAGCCATCAATCAAGTCTTTGGAAGATTTGTCTCTCTCTATTATCAATCTTCACTTTTCAAATTATTTTATTTAGGAGGTTCAATATATTTTACATTCATATAGTAGTATATGTCTATTGTTTTTGGTACTTCCTATCTTCATACACATTAGAAATTCTGGCATTTCAAAACAAAACTGTCTTTATCTATATCATTGGGTATATTTTATCCAGCTATTTGTCTTGAAGAGTTATATCTTGTTTTAGTTTTCATGGAGATTTTTGGAAATCTGAAATCTGTCATTTAAAGTGTTTTCATGAGTTTGATAATATAACAGTCAATTACTGTTAATAGTTAATTATTAATTCAATAGTTAATAATTGGACCCTTACATAAAGGAAAACAACATAGTTGCTGCAGGACATGCTTTTTATACAGCATAACATTCTATTTGGTTCAAGGACCGGACAGTACTTGGCATGAAATCAGCAAGTTAATTTTTGTGTTGTATTCTTGAATGAAGACTCAAGCATAAACCCAACAAAGTTTAGAGTTGCCTCTTTTAGATCTCCATATTTATGAGACATGTAGTAATAATATTATAATGCATTCAAGTACAAGTACTGTTAAGCGAAATGTAATGATATACTAATGCCTACATCTAAGTTTTCCTGGGTTACGTAAAGCATTGCTTACACCAGTACTTTCCAAAGTGTGTGCCGTGGCGCCCTGGGGCACCTTGAAATCCTGCCAGTAGTGCCACAGTTGAGCAATAGTGTTTAGGAAAATATCGTTTCATGTACAAAAATTAAAAATATACATTTATTATTGCCTTCACGCTAGACTAGATTAATAAAGCCATATTGATTTATGTTATTATCATTAATATACCTACAGCTAATTAGTTAAAATTAATGTTATATTTAAACAATTAAGTATAAACAAAAGAGATTGCTACGTCATTGCATGAATAGCATTATAGCGAGATTCAAAGGCACACTCACCACTATTACTTGGAACTTATTGTCTTGATGCTACACATCACTCCACCCAGACAAGCCAATAAGTAAGACATTTAATGACAACAATGTGTTGTAAATTGCAGTCTACTGACAGTGGCAGTTCAATGTTGGATCAAAAAGGGAGCTTCAATATCCGTTCCAGCGAAAGTGACCATTGCATGATCCATAGAGAAGCATTAGCCGCTGAACATCTCATTAAGGAACTGCATGATATACTTAAAATTGTAATCGGTGCAATCAGCTACATTAAAACATTCCTATAAAGTAAGATTTTTTTAAACAAATGTACGAGGACATTGGATCTGACCGTTCATGTTTAATTCTACGGTAGTTCTTGTTGTTTGTCTCTTTGTTATCCCCCTCTATAGAGTTTTTGAGCTGAGACACGAAATATATGCTTACCAGAAGGATAAAAACCGAGGATAAATTTATGCTTACCGGAAGGATCAATTTATTAAACAGAAATTTCTGTCAAAGATAGCCTTTCTTGTTGAATTGTTTGAAACTTTACACATACTAAGTCATTGCAAGAAAAGAAACAAATATCTTAAACCTGTCAGACAAAGTGAAAGGTTTTAAAAAGAAAACAATTTATGGAGAGCTATCATGACTAAAGGTGAATACACTGAATTTTTCACCTTGAATGAGTTTATTGAAGAAAGATCTTTCCAAACTGAGTGTATTTTGATTAATATCTCCCTATCAACGATGTCAACTCTATAATGTGGGTATCAAATCCATCTAACAAATAAATATATCTAAAGGATGATGAGAGTGAAAAACTGGTTGAATTCCAAGCAGATACTGCATTGACTGGATTAAAAATAAAGAATTTGCTAGAGTTTTGGTGTAACGTTGAAAAAAGTGAACCCACAAATTGCCAGGAAAGCGTTGCTTGTGTTGATAACATATGTTATTTCCTATTTTTGTGAGGGCTTCTCAACTTTGGCAGTCATAAAATTAAAATATTCTGGTTGTCAAACCTATAAACTTAAAAAGAAGTGATTGTTGCAGTATCGAACATCAGTCCAGATTTTAATTTATTAACCAATTAAAGGAAAAATTCTGATTCTTTGCATAGACATTTAGTAAATATGTTCGATTAGCATGTGAAACTAAAGAATATTATGAACTGTGATGAATTTGAGTAGATATAATCTGAGTAGGGTGTTGCAGAAAGTAGTACAGACCTAAAGAGAATCTTAGGTCAAAAAAGTTTGGGAAACACATTTTTGAAATATTTTAGTTTTGCTGTGAGACCCAAAACTACTAAATAAGCATTCATATGTATAACTGATTTAAAAGGGATGAGGTTTTATAATGATTGGCTGAAGGTTAAAACCAACCAACTTCAAGAGGAGAATTCTCCTAGAAATATGCATGAAATGTGCACTAAGTCAAAGGAATGTTTCTGGTTGATAAAACCCTCTTGATGTTTGTTTTTTTCTCATGTTGATATATCTTAAAAAGTATTTAAAAAACACAATCTGTAGATCTTCTAGTACAACAGCCAAAACTTTGAGATGTTTCTCCGTTATAGAGTACACCAGAAAATAAATGTACTGTCAACACGCATTTAGGTTTAAAGTCTTCTAGCAACGTTCTGATTTTGTGAAGTGTTCCTGTAAGATTTGTTTGACATCAAAATTAGTTATCTTAATCACCTGTATTTTGTCATGAACATTCCATGTTGCTTATTCATCTAGGTGAAATCAAATTAAACCATGATTCTTGATGTCTCTCTAGAGTCAGAGAATGTAGATCGGCAATGAGGACAACTGTATCGTTTCAGCACCTGTATTCTGACACTTTTTTATTCATCATAAGGAGAGTATTGACGGTGTTCATATTCAGATACAAAATTTAAAAAAATGCTTATTAAAGACACTCAATGGAATTTATAAACTCTTCAGAACTTTCTGCAGTTTCAATTCATAGGCTTTGTTTAAAAATTAGCACACCTATTATTTTAATGCACAACATTGATGCTCATACGCCTTGAAATTGAAAGTTTATAGTGGTAAAAATTTTTTATTTATCTATCTTTGGAACAGGCTTCAATATTATTTGCAATAGTGGTGTTTGAGAATTACATTTTTTAAGCTAAATGTATGAAAGTATAGGCTTTATTGCCTTTTAAAACTTTCAAGTGGTTTTAGTTTTTAAAAGATTTTTTTTAGAAATGACATAAATTTTCCAAATATGCTAGTTTTACAAGTTGTAAAAAACAGGAATAGACCTAGTAATTGATACAAAAACATATAATTATAAATGTATTTTTGTAACATACAAATTTTTAATTTACAAAAGTTAACATGAAATCAAAATAAATAGTTAATGTTATAAAAACTAATATAGAGCACTAGTTTTTACAGCAAAGAAATTATGTATTACTAGTTTTAATCTTAATTAAAGAAAGAAAACTTGTTGTTATACACATCCACAATCCAGATATTGAGAAAAATTCAGATCATTATGATCTGGCTGAAGTGAAACGACCTTAATTATTACCTCATCAATTTTAAACACTATCATACACTTATTTTTTATTGTAGAATTATAGGGAGGTGTCTTATTTTAATGATATGATTAATACTTATACAAACGCTTTATAGTCTTTCTCATAAAGTGTATACTTTTTAAATATTTAAAGTATGAAGTATAAAAAATGTAGTGACTTTTTTAGTAACCAATAAAAGATTTAAAAGACTATAAAGCATTTGGTCACATTCTAATTATATGTTTTAAATGAGGTATCTTGCATAATTCAATGACCATTATGACCTTATGACTTGCATAAGGACATAACTAGTGGACTAAAATCAAAATAAAGCCAATACAACTGGCTCCTAAGTTTAAATCTTAACATCCTCTGTAAAATTTTGAACTTACTCAAAATTATACGAGAAAAACATTTTTATACCATTAATAGCTTTTTTATATATCTGGCTTATTGGTTAGACCCCTTGCAAGAATACATATGTCCAGAATGGTAAGGAATATCAAAATAAAATGCTTGCTCATTCTTACGATACGGCAAAACAGCAACATCATTAAACATCAGTCCACATTCCAAGTAGATATGTTAATGTTGGATGTAAAGTTATAGATGTTGAGAATAAGTTTCTGTGTTAGCAAATCAATCTACTTAGTAATTCAGTCATTTGCATCTAAAAAAACTGGTGACAAATTTTAAAGACAATCCTTTCCCATTAGTTTTGAGCACTAATTTATAACACATAAAATTAATGTACATAAAAATAAACCAATATTGTAACATGGCATAACATTTATTTACACAGCTGTTAAATTAAACAATCTTCAGCAATCTCATCCTCATCTACAACAATGGCATCATCATCAACATCATCATCACCGTTGTCCTTTTTGCCAAAACGCACAATTCCTCCTAGTTTTCCCGTTAGTCCTGAAGCAACAGCTTTTCCTTTGTCGACAGCTCCTGTAGCAACAGCCTTGCCCCTACTGACAACTCCCCTCACTGTGTCTGTTATTCTGAAATACGTTAAATAAAAATTTAATTGATAGTCAATTTGAAAAATGTAATTTATATTTGTTAAAAAATAAAAATAATTGGTGTTAAATAAAAAATGCAGTAATATGAGCAGATTCTGTACAAGACTAATGTAATTGGTACTTATCAGTTGTGGTCATGTATATTTTATAATATATAAGTATTTTTCAGTTAAGCATAGTTTTTTAGATTCTACAATTATATATAACAGCAACATGGTTCAAGTAATAACATTTTGCAATCACATTTTCCCACTGATGTAATTGTGTGTCTGGAGCTATACAATATTGATTGTAAGTCACCTGAGAGGTAGAGATAAAGTATAATGATTACATTCATGCAGTAATTTATGATTTTCATGCATGAAAGAAAGAAAAAAACAACAATGTACTTGGGTTCAGAATCTTTTTTGATAACTAATAATTGAATATCTAAACAAAAATATAATTTTACTGTGTTTAAACTACCTACTTTGGTTACTTTATGTGATCCTCTCCTTGTAAACAATAATTGTTAGTAATCTGTCATACTCCAGGAGGGTTCCACACTACATAATTGCCAACCTTAAACTCTGAATAGTACAGTAAACATTATTACTGATGAATTCCAAAGCAACAGAGGAATATTTTCTTATAAGTACCTTAGTCAGAAACCAAAGTTTATTAATAATAGTTGTACACGTTCTAAGAACAAATATTCTCCTCATATAAGGAATATTCACAAAACGTGACTGCTTCTTGTTCAACACACAAAATCTTTCATGATTTGTTATTCGTTTTTGTTTCAACACATATTTTAATTATGAATATTACAAAAACAGTGGGAACAATCATGTCTTGTAGCACATGTATTCAATTGTTAAGCTCTTGAATCATCATTAGTACATATTATCAGACCCATTGATAAAGACATTTATTTTTCATGATTTTATCAGAATCATATAGATTAAAACAACCTTGTTTAAAGGTTTACTATAGATTTATATATAGCGTAAACCATGATGGTTCTATATTTAGCTGCTGAAAGGTAAGGACAATTTACTAAATTAGTTTTTCCAAAACAAAGTACAGTTTTCAGGTTACTAATCCTGTTTGTATCCTGTATGTTTAAAAATGAAATGCGGCCGGTATTTGTATTTACTGCAGTATTGCGTATTATTTTTCGTGCAACTAATCTGGTTTGACATGTGTCTGTGTCTTCTGAGTCACTGAGCTCTTGTTGCTCAAGGGTACATGAGAATGTGTTATCTAAGTTAATCACATTATTGTCCATTTTTGGGTTATCACGGTATAGATTTAAGTCTGCCATTTTATCTGCATTTGAAGTTCCTGACACAACAAATAGGTTTTTGTTGTTTCCTCTTGTGGGAAAGTCAGTTTTTTTGTGGCCAAGTTCCTGTTTTGATTATTATGAAATAAGTTCAATGACTGATAAACTTGTGGCTCATGATATAAAAAACTTACTTGGAAGTTGTCTCGTCAATCTCATCCCGTATCTCCTTCAATATTCTGCTGTTTACATCAAAGTTGGTCTCTGCACACACAAATTTATAATTTTTGAAACTGTTTATTTACTTTTCTAAACAAATAGTAGTTTATGAACAGTGGTGTAAATAATTCAAATGTATCCATTGGTGGAGTGAAATGTTGACTAATTTTAAAACCATGTTTAAAATTAACGTTCATTAACTAATCATGATATATTTTTCTTAGTTCTTTCTAAAAAAACATAAAAAAATTAAATAATACATTTGAAATGCTTCAAACCTGATGAAAAATCAATTTAACATTATATTCTTTACTTGACAAATAGTCTATTCAAATCCCAACTGCTCCTAAAGTAGGTAGCCTTCATTTTAGAGGAATTATACTGAAATTCACATTTGATTTTTTTTACTGAATCATAATCTTAAGACAATAAAAAAATACTGTACTATCATTCTTAATCAGAAAATAACAGATGAAGAAGAACATTAAAAAATCTGAAGAGAACACAGTGGTAATTTTCTCAGATTTACTTTATGCACTTCATGAATGCTATGTATGTAAATTTACTTATTACTTATTTTTTTAATCTGTCATTTGTTGAAACAATCACGGTAATTTATTCTTCTGGTTGGTGCACTTTGTGTACTTAACTGGAAATGGTCTTGTCTAGGAACTAGGTAAGTAGTACTGACCACAATATGGAGAACTCTTGTGGGTGGTAGCAGCGAAGACACCCCTCGCCTTGAATTCAGGCGTCTCCAGTCCAAGGGGGATGCACGAATCTGCATCACATCTCTTGATGCTGGAGAAGAGTGGCTCCAGCATGCCCAATGTTCCAGCACTGAATCAAGTACACAACATTACTCAAAAGAATCTTCTTGTTGAAATAATTAAACAAATTTTGTTTGTAAACAAATTGCAAGTAAATTTTAGGTTTACCGTAACTTCACACAAGTAAGATATTAATACTAACTGTGAGCAACTTGTTGCTATATCTTAAACTTATATTTTTGGTCCAGTGTGATAAGCAAATTTTACTACTAGCTCATTATTTTTGTAATCTCAGGATAGTTTTTTTTGATATTATTGAAATTTAATCTAAATTCTGAGTTGATTTTTATCTGTGGGAAATAGTTAAACAAATAATATGCAAACTGATAGTGTAAATAGTTCAGTATTTTAAAATATAGTATCTTACTTGAAATTATATTTATATTATTATAAACTTATTATTTTAGCATTCTGAAATCAAAAAAGATGTGATTCATATTGAAGATAGAAATTGATTATATGACATTGACAAACAGTTCAATGTTATGTTCATTCCCAGATTGTTATTCTCCCATAAACATATTGTTATTTTTGTAAGATGTCAGTACCATTTTTAACCTTATTCTGTCTATATCATGAGCCATTGGCTTGTGTGAGGACTTTACCAAAAAGAATAAGTGAGAGAGTCAGTTTAGTACAATGTTACTAGCAATGTTAGTGCACTTACAGCACTTCAGTCACAGACAGAATTAAAGCTGCACTATCTGTTACTCAAATCCAAATCCTAGTGCCTTAGACTGTGTGGCAACATTCATACTGCAAATTATGAATGTTTGGTAAGTTTGTTATCAATAACCATTGCAAGGGACTAACTATCAACAGACGCATGCATACCCACATGTGCACACATGCACACATACACCACATTTATATGTTTAGAAAATCTGTATAGTTCAGTGTAATAAGGTATAAGGCTTGTTTCTAATTAATTTGTACTGCTTATTAGCAACAATAATGTATTAATAGTCCAAAAAACAATTTATCGATGAAAATCCTACAGTTTTACTTGGATTATTATCAGCACACATACTACATTTTGAAAAAATAATCCTGCCATATCATCTATGTATGAATTCCTAGATACCTACATTACAGAAGTCTAGAATTGTACTACAGGTTAGAATTGTTCTAAATATTAGTCTACAAATTTCTAAGTCAAATTTTTAAACAATGGTCTGAGTGTTTTTTATCTAGATAAATTTACAACATAATTTATTTTTATTGTAATTATGCATTAAATCTCTCAATAATCTTAACAGATCTGTATATCTAATCCAGATAAGTTTACATGTAAATATTTTGTACTTAAAGAGAGAAACTTAACAGTTCATAAAATCAGCCTTTTCTTAAATAATATCCCCCTGGTTACAGAAAAATGTACATGCCTCTGTGGAAAAAAAGAAGAGCACATACAAGTATCAATATGTTTTACACTCTTTGTGTACAAAACCTAAAAGTTCTGTCTAGATAAACTTCTTTAATCCATTTTCATAACACATAAAAATATGAATCTCCATGAATGGAAACCTCTATAATTGCCCAACTCATTAATTTACTTCATGAACTTTGGGAAATTACAACTTAAAATTAAGCTTTTGAGAAAAACTCATAAAACTGGCATAGGTTTGTACAATAAAGGAATGTTACAGATCCTTAAGCTATTAATAAGAACTCTAAGTACTTGAGTATCTGACGGGTGAGCGAGGCTACTCGTCCCCAAATGGTGCAGTTGCTCCGTAACACTTGTGAATAGTATTCATAGGCTCTACCGTGGGAGCAGCTCACCCACATGTTTACAACTGGAATTTACATGTAAGAAATTAAGTAACAAACCAAGTGAAACAATTAAAAATATATTTAATAGTTAATATTAAAAATTGTTTCATCATATTTTTAGTAAAAAAAAGAATACTGCTTGGAGTTAGGGTTTGTAAGGTAACAACGCAATATTTTTAAGATTTAACATATTCTGAAAAATATTTATTCAACATTTAAAATGCCTGTGTTTGATCAGCTGTATAGCTGGAAAAATTTACATAGATATCTACAATAGTAATGGATAGACACTCCAAGTGTTATCAGAATTTAGGTGCATAATGCATGAAGGATTGGATAATGACCATATTTTTCCATGTATTACTTTTATAATTTAATAACTTTTGGTTTTTACTATTAGTTAAAATTGTTAACTGCTTTATCATGTGTTTACTGTTTTATAGACATATTTTCTGTTGATTTCACAGATGATATTAAAGAGCTTTTGAAATTAAATTTTGTGGAAGTAATAAAAATGACTTTTATACTAAAATAATACCACTTTCATGAAGCGTACAGCACAGAAAAAGGATAGAATGTCAACAAATATATTAAAGTTTACTGTTACCTAACAAATGGAAACTATTGTAATATAATCAGGTTGTTTTTAAACTGGCAATTATATTATGTAATGAAATATTTTATTGGTTCTTTTTTTGAAAATAATTGTTTTCCACTTAAGCTAAAATTTTAACAGCCTTTGAGTTCTTTAACAGTGGTAATGTTTTCACTGAGAAATTCAATATTTCAAAGTCAGATTTGACATAGTAAAAAGAGCCTCATTTATTAGTAATGATTCATTAAGTGCCTTGTTATAAAAGTACGACACATAAATTAATTTAATATTTTACTGTATTAAAAACACATACAATCATACAACTTGTAATTAGAAATTTAGCCGAACATTTTACAAGAACTATAAGAAAAGTATATGTAACCAATTTAAATAAATATGAGTTAAGTCAATAATTATAGGACAGTACAATATAGCAACCAGTGGTTTTTATTTATTTATTTTTTACTGTAGTGTGATACAATAAATAAAATATGATACTCATAATGATTAATCTGTAACCTGCAGAATGAAAAATACTCAAATGCTGTTTGAGATAGTTAATATATCTTTATTTACATCTTTATATGCTACTCTTTAGTTTTAGAAGCATTTTGAGATATTAATTATAGAGCAGATTGCCTATAATATATTTGTTCACTTTATGTACATTCCTTTAGTGTTAGTTCTTGTATTGAAGATTATATTCAGTTCTGTTTACATGTAAAATAATATAACATAGCAATAATACAATTATATTTTTGTCACATTTTCTTTAAAATATTCTCATGTCGATATTTTGCATTACACTTTAATTGTTAAGTAACATTAAAAAACCAACACCTAACAAATAATAGTGAATATAAATAGGAACAAGAGTGAATCAGAGTAAATTAAAGCAATGTAATTAAAAACTCATTACAATTCAATTGTTTTTTTGTCTCATGGATGACAACCTAAATTTTATAAATTTTCCACTTTGTATATTTTAAATGCGTATAGTTTAATTGCCAGCAACTGAGTCTGTCCAAAATTAATAATGTCATGGTGTGAAAACTTATAAATTCAAAATCTATGTATTTAATTTAACGAACAACAAACGAGCTACAAACAATCAAAATAGTAAGATCATCATATACAGTATGTCCTAAAGTCATTGAACATTTCTGTGATTAAAATTTACAGGTCTGCAAAAGCCTGTAATCCTTTTTGACAGGTTTTTATAATAAATAGTTAATCAAATATAAATGTTACAGAAATCACAGCGTTCTGCAACACCTCAGTAGTGGTGGGCAGAGGTACAGAGGAAGTCCCAGACCTGCAATTGCTGCTATCTGCAGAGCAGTTCAGAACCACTCAATCAAGCCCAAAGCCTCTAATTTTTTTAAATAAGCTTACAAAGAATTATAAAATCTATTGAAATGGAAATTGTATTTGTTTTGAATTTGTGAATGTCTATAGTAATGATAGACTATGGCGTTCTTAAATGTAATTCTTGACTGCATAAATTACTAAAATAATGAGCTGTTTACTTTCTACTGGGAACTTGGTGAGATCCTTGATGCTCTTGATCTCTGTGATGTCAGGCAGGTGACAGCCGGGCTGCCTCAGACCTCCATTCATGTAGAAGTCCACATGTCCTGAACACACACACTTTGTCAAATGATAATAAATATTTCAAAGTTATATTTGATAAAAATAGAACTCTTCGTAACTGATGAAAAACAGTTGACAATCATAGGATTCACGGATGAGCCATGTGGTTAGAGTGATGAAGATGACAAAAATGAGTAGTACAGGTAAGATAAAAACAAGTCATTGGAACACAGTTTACAGCATAATCCTATGGCCAGACCTAGTAACTTCCATGTACAGAACCAATCATAAACTAGATATTAAACCTCAATAAGTCATGTATTTTTGGAATGTCTTTGGAAATAAGTTTATCAATTTTGACAATTTTTCATATTTTTTGAGAGATCACATGAATTTATGTGGAAAGTTTCACTGTTTTTATGTTTATATCTCTGAGATGATTATGTACGAAAAGGTCATAATTTCCATAGCCTAATGTTTGTTCACTGATTTTGACAATTCTTCCACTAAAGTTACAACTGCAATATTATCTGATATTAGTTGGAACGTCACATAGGAATAATAAATTGTTTGGCAACGATGACAAATGCAGAATGGTCTGAAAAAGAGACAATGATCTGTGTACTACTGAATAGCAAATGAAGTGTCTGAATATCAAGGTAGCCATTTTCTAGACCATCTCTCTCTCAACTCTTATAGTACTGAGGCTACTGACATAATTATCCTTTCTTAGTACATAATATCTTTGCAGGAATAAATTAGAGTGCAGCATTCTTGGCAATTTTGAGCCTCACATCATCTGCATAACATATAACATTTAATAGGTGGAACAAGGCAATCAACAGAGCTGCAGGAGCTGCATAGAGGGAGGGTAATAATGCATACTAAATTAATTATGAGTAACTTGATCACTACCAAGAGAACCAGAGCTTCATAATTCATTTTCTCATTTATTTTAATAACTTTCAATGTTTATTTCCATTTATGTTGCTGATAATGTATACATGTATGATGCTATATGAGGAAATCTCCTATATGTAGCAATAATGCCAGGGCATAGTTGTTAAAAGGAAATTTATCAAAACTGAATCCGAAATTCCAAGGAAGCAGAATTAGCCAATTATGTTGGATTAGTTAATTGGGAGTCTCCCTCTAAACCATACATTGAATTGTGACATATTCTAACTCACTAACTTTCATGCAGCATATGGTTGTTTCTCACCTTCATAAGGGCATTAAGAGTTCAAACTACTAATTTATCAGCTCAATTGGAATGAAACTTTGTTATTAACCTATTTTTAGATGGTTATTGAGTTAGTGTGGGTAATTTTACTTCATATTTGGTAAGTTTCAATTTGACATCAATTTGATCCCAAAAATCACACTTAAAAAATCAACTATATTATAATCCGCTGGAGGCACTTACCATGGGGCATAATCAACCCGAACCCTAGGGTCGGAAGGAAGGGTAGGGCATTTGTGTGAATCACCTCGACAAAGTTGGCATCATCCTTGTCCAGCCTCACTTCCTTTGCTTGACCTTCGAAGCCTGGCTGCGCTGGGTCCATAGCTGCAATGTCACATCATTACTGCATTTAAAATGATAATTTTAAAATGAATCTGTTTCAAAATGTTTATGGCTAAAATTATTTTAAGGATATATGAGTCAGTATATCACATAAAGCAATAGCATTTTATGATGTTGATGGAAACTTCAAAATATGAGTAAACACAATTTTCTAGTTTTCAAAAATCATGAAGCCAAAATTAATAATAATATTTTTATGAAGGAAAAATAAATAAATACAGTACTTTAATACTACGATAATATGAATATGTCATTATGCGCCTCAAGTATGTATAGTAGTATAGTATGAACTTGATTTGTTATGCTATATAGTTTAGGAAGATCCAAATTGCATTCTACAAATTTACACAACCGAGGTTTTCTTCAAATTGGTATAGGTATTTCCTCTAAGAAAGAAATCTATCATCAGCCATGCTAGTGTCTGTGGACATTGAAATGGGAGGGTATCGAATGTGTTAAAAATATGAAACGATAATTTTTTTTCTCAGATCATATTGTTCTTAGCTTGACACCAGTGGTGTAGTGGCCAATTGTCCAATGTGGGAACGCTAGGTACATTTGAAAAATTATAATGAAGTTTGAATTTATATGATTTTCTAGAATGCCTACAATAGCTACGAGCATACAATTGAATGTAACTAAGTTCACGGAATAACACTGAGCCTTCAGGAAGTTTACGTTATCTTATATTGAAAACTATAGGAAATATAAAATTAAGAAATAGAAATCTTAGTTTTATGTATTTAAATTATTATTAAACATTATTAAGAACTGTTATGAAGTTTCAACTAATTTACTTTATGATTGTTTCTTTCCTCTTCCTTTAAATTAAACATATATTTTAAAAATACAAGGAGAGAATTTAAACAGATAGAAATTAAATAGATAGTCAGCAAACATGTTCTCTTCCACTTCTTTCCTGTCAGGTTGAGCTTGTTGAGTTTGTGTCATCGGCTGAGCAGTGTTGTCATAGCATGTGCAGACGTAGTCCTCCAGTTTTCATGTCTGAATGTTTGGTTCCTTCAGCTTGATAAACATCAGCGCTGATACATGTCTGATGATGGTAAGTCTCTATCAAGATGGTGATATGATTATGTTCACGTGACTAAAATGTGTGGTCTACAATATTCTACATATGTACAGTTTAGAGTACAAGAGAGGTTATCTTTGGGATCTCACAGTAATGTATATTATTATTGAATAAAGCTTGATCAACGTCTATCTAGTTATAATTTACAAATGTTTGTAAAATATTATTTTATTATTGACATAAACCATTTTATGCCAAATCAATATTCAGCATAACATTGGCCACTCTTTATCTGCCCAAAATGGCCAAAACCAGTGTAGGAACGCTGTTTCCACGTGTTCCCGCTCCACTACACCACTGCTTGACACACTTAAAACCACCATCAGACATGAAATGAATGTTAAATGAGTGTCAGCTGACCAAGTACTCTATGTAGTTGTTTTATGGTTGAACCTGAATCAGTTGTAAATTACCTGTAAGTCGATAAATTCCAGGGATCGCCTTGGCTGTATAGGCTGAGATTTGAGCCCCTAGACTGTGACCCATCAGATGAAGATTGTCCACCTGTAGACCATGCTGCTCCTGGAGGTACTTGACAAACCTGACAACATTGGATGTTGACATACTATGCACTCACTGGACAGGAAATATAATTTACAGCTGGTGAGCACACTACCTATATTCTTTTAGGGCAGATAAAAGTTAAACAAATAGATAGGTTTCAGTAAACTGATAGTGCCAACACATACCATATGTTCCAAAACTTCCAGCCTTTAAAAAGTGATAATAGATTAATTTTATGTTCTTAATAATTGCAGTGTTAACCTGTAAGTGTCCTGAATTTTCTTCAGCAAGACATGTTTAAGGCTTGCAGCCTCACAGTTGACATTATAGTACATGACATGTAATTGCATCTCTAGTCGTCAAGCTTTATTATTTATTAATATAATGTAAAGAGATCTCAATAATTTTAATACTAGTTTTATCACAAGAAACTAACCTTATATACTCAAGCGATGTTCAAACAATATATCTTAGGCTTAAGTGCTCTTAATATTATAACCTTTAATTTATTAAAAAACTCATGTTTAATAACTCTTCAACAACAAACTATACTACAGTGACAACATACAAGCTTGCAGCCTGCAAAAAATAAAGTTCAAACAGCTTAAATGTTTTAAGAAGTTCCAAAAATTATTTTATGCATTTCGTATAGCATTAGTATAATTCATAATTTTACATTTTGATTATAATCGACGACCAATATACTTTTAATGTCAACTTTCATCACATTATTAAGTGTTACAACTTAAAAATGGCATTAGGGTCCCATATAAGTCACATACCATACATACTCTCACAACAGCATTTTGCATGCTTTCATAATAAAACGTGAAAAATGGTCAGCGATATCAATCACATGATCTTAACATTCTTCATAAGTATTGGATAATGAGGCTTAACATGGATTGAAAACTGAAAACATTTTCTCACAATGACGAATGTAATGGTGATTGATAATATCCGTATTTGATGAATATAAGATTTTGGCCACGTTTGATACGTATATTATATCGACACCAACATAGAGATATCTGCTAATCTAGCAGTTGGTACATCAGTGGATGAAACCGTAGTTGGTGTGCTAGTTTTAGATAGGTGGAAGATTTCTATTACAAGCGTTAATAAATCCTGTTTTTATCAGATAGCATTTTTGTCAGAGTTAGAATAGCAAAAGTAAAGTTTTCTGTTTGTTTTTACTGTGTATCAGCTTTAAACTTGTATACCTCTGAAACCCACAATCGGATTGTATTCTAATTTTAACACATTGTTAAAAACCTTGTTTTGTTTGGAGTTAAAATTTAACATCATCATGAAAATTAACTTTTAAGAAATTAAACCTAAAAACACACATATTTTCCAAAAATTTATTCTGGAGTGCTGTGACATTTACTAGAAATAAAAGAGTAGATAAACAGCACAAAGCCACAACTTGGCCAATTCCAAGTATAGCCGACTTTTCTCATAGATCTCATTGGCAAGCAGTGATGAAATATCCTCTTCTGAACTTGGGCTGTCTTATTTTACTCTCAACTTTAGTGAATAGTTAATGAGGCATAGAAGAAAATGGAGAGATCTAAAACAAATAATCAACAGCGGGTTATTTATTTAAAATATTTTTTAAACAAACAACATCTAAATAATATTTAAAATTTCTCCAGAGTTTGGTGGTGTCCGGATCCCCTGGACTCCCTCTTTTATCTACGTCACTCTTCACTCTTTTCAGTCATAATTTAATTCTCACAGTAAATAACAAAACAATGTGTAGGGTGCAGCTTACCTGGCTAGTTCAGCACCAACAATCCTGGTGTTGGATGCAACTTGTAGGTAGTTGAGTAGTTCAGCTCCCTGTCCCCAATCCACCAAGAAGATGTTAGCATCCAACTGCACACAATTAATACACATTAACAACAGTTATACATTTAACGGTTGTTTACAAAAAAGTATGTGAGAAACACTAAATGGCTCCTGTATTGATAATCTTGTTGATAATTGGATAGTTTCAATATTATATTCAGATTTGGTTTCGGCTCAGAAACAATGCCTTGAAATATTGGTAGGTCTGAAACACACTATGTGTAGATTATACAATCATTAAGGGGAGCGATGCACTTTTTTTAGCGCAATGCTATTTATATGGGAAATTCAGCATGTAGTTAGGTACCATTATCTTAAAAACTATTCAACATATTGTCCTGAGATTTTTACCATCTATTATATAGTATATAACACACAAACTGTACTAGTTTTAGAAGAATGTAGTAATAAATAAAATAATCGTATCACTTTTAAAAAACTGTAAAAAAAAAATATTTTAAGTAATTTTATTTTTATTACTCTTTTAATTTTAAGTATATTAAAACAATTCTAATACATATTGTTCATACTAATATAATCAACAACCAGAAAAAAAATCATGGATTTTGGATCAGTATTTCAGGAGAAAATGGTACCAACGTGTTTAAAAACAAGGTTTCGGAAATCAGTGATTAATATAATCTGTACCTAGTCATGATTTAATTTTAGCTTGTTCCTTTCATTTCAGCTCATTTGTGGCTTCCATTGTAATGTTAGTAGAGCTATTTTTACTGTAATATAAATGTAATCAATTTGATCAGTGCTCTACTGAGGATATTCCAGTTTTAATTATTGGTATTTTTCCAAAGCGAGGTTAAAAATGTCCCAGTATCAAGTTGCGTCACCAAGTAATATGAAGGAATTTGAAGGTCACTAATGTCACATTGTTGTAGCTAGCTATAGTTCTGGCTAAGTTACGAATGCTAATAAATTTAAAAAGGCCTCTATAAGTGGAGGTTGACATTGTTTGAAATGGCGGGCAGGATGATGTAGAAATATTGAATTGGTGGGCAGGATGATGTAGAAATGTTGTACAGGAACTCTTTTTTTTCTTTTCTAGGCAGACAAAATATGTAACTTCATTGTTCACTTGGGGAGTAGATAGGTTTATTTTACACATTTAAATTTCTTGGTATTAACTTACAAGCAGAAACAGCTAGTTGGAGAAGAGTAGATATGGTTATTTTAATTCCTTTGTATAAACTTACAAGCAGAAATAGGTAGTTGGGGACATTCAATAATATCTTGAATTGATCATGAAAACTTGTATAAAATTTCATTGTTGAAGTTATGTACTAATTTATTATTCCGCATTTTTGTCATAGTATTACACTTGGGGAAGTGAAATTTACAAAGTTGAGATATTTGTCCAGTTGTCCAAGGATGTTTATATGGGCCTTTTCTTTGTATTGTGGTGGGCTGGGAGGGAGTTTACTCTTGGGCTTGTACTCTCTCTGGTGTGATAAGTGACAAGCTACAAGCTCATTATTTCAACATACTTGGTAATTATGCAGTTTACTGTCTAGGTAACCCATGGCAGTAGCAGCTAATTTCAACGTACTTGAGGGAAAAATGTAATAATCACATTAAGATCTTGGAGAAAGATCATACAATCAAGGAAGCTAATTTTTGTATAAAACATAAATTAGAATTACAATGTATAGGATAAAATTAATAAATACAGTCAGTACTAACTCAAATTAAAAGAAACTAATTTAAATTCACATAAATTCAAATTACCTCATACTAAATTAAACTAGTTTGCTTTAAGGGAATGATTTTGATAGCTATATTAAAATAATTGAAACCTTGTTACAGAAAAATTCAGAATTTCTTTACTTACAGCACTCAAATAGTCATCCTTCAAGTCAGATAGCCAAGAAGCGTTGCCATTGCTGGCAAACCCGTGAGTGATGAAGGCAGTTCTTCTGTCAGCTCGGAATGGGCAGCCCTCTAAGGAGATGTCAGGCCATAGAGTGATGTTGTACCTCTCTGGTGATTCTCTAGACATTATCCCCTGTGGCTTTAGTAGCGTTTTTGCTATGATGTAATCTACTTGAATGTAGTCATATAATTATTAAATGTTTTATTGTTTTGCATTATTCAAGTTAAAAGTTACTCTACTAACTGTTTTTTTCTAAAAAAAAACAATGCTTATAATTAGTTTCATTTTAAAAATATCCAATTACTACAGCTCTAGAAAAGTGTTGTATATTCTGGTTACTAGACATGCATGCATTGTTATATTGTATAAACCAATAAAACATGAATCCTTAAGTGGAAAGGAGGCTACATATTGTTACAGGAATAGGCACTGATTTATGGAATATGACACCTGGTAGGAATATGACACCCAACAAACCTCACCAGATGCATCTAAGGGCATGATTCCAGAACAGAACTTGTGGATCATTGTTTATAAATGATTGCTCGAAATGGAGATGCCTGAGATCCTGAGCACTATTATATTGCCGTGATGATTTTCATCAGGATTATCAAAGTGTAATTTCTTGGTAAACTGAATCTCAATAAAAGTGCTGATCACAAATGGGTGAGTATCACTTAACTTTAACAACAGTAAAGATCATCCTCCTCACAAAACGGAGAATATTTATTCATTCAGTAAACTAAAACAACATTTACTCTAAGATAACTGGGAAGTATGTCAGAGTGAAGTTTGATATTAAACTCATATTCTGGGATTAGATTTCTGACAACACATAAGATGACAGAAATCCTGGTATATGACAAGTGGCAGATGGTCATGTCTATCATACACTATTATCTCCTGTAACGGTGTAAGATGTGGACATGTTATGGCATAATACTTAGTCACTTACTGATCTATAGAGTTAAGAAGGATTCAAGCCGATTAACCTGAAGCCAGTACGAGATAGTAACTGCTGAAAGTTGCAGTTCTGTTTTGTTAATTTATCCTGAATTTATGGAAATACCTGTCTAGATTTTTACCTTCACCAAAAGTATGGGAGAGAATTCCAAGATTATAAAGGGTATGGACAATCATTTTCTTAAACTAGTTTACATACTAACACAACTTTTTGAGACATTGCTTTATGAGGAACTAAACACTTAAAATTATGTTTAACATCCCCATGACATTCATATTTTACAATTATTTAGGATAAAACAACTTAGGATTTTGAAAATTGTGGCTAACTTGAATATCTCATAGTAAAATCTTATCAACAAAATGCATTCAAGAAACTTAATGTAATAACTGTTGTAAGAAAATGGCATTTATAATGTTAAGATTCTACTTCCTGACACAAACTGAAATTCTCTAAAGTGGATTAAAAACTTTTAGTAAGTGAGCCAGAGTAGCTAAATAGCTGTTTTATTTGTAAACTATTACTGAGAACTAATAAGATCAGTTCAATCACGAGCATATCAGATCTTGATGCTGCAATGACATATTGTGGTATCTAGAGAGTAGAAACAATTTTGTGATTTATTTTTGTTTACAAATTTAGTTTGAACACCAAACAAGAGCTTATACCACAAAGATGGTGATGTGTGCCCCTCTTTGGCAGCGTCATTTGTTGAGTATCAAATTTGATGAAGGCCCCTCGTTGCTGCGCCAATTGATGTATTTCTGATTTGAAGTGATGTCAATTTGATGAGAGTGGCAGATTATAACGCCAATTTGCTATGTGTCACCCCCACGTTGGTTGAGATAATTTGCTGAAAGTCAGTTCTTTAGAGTTATTGACTCACCATGTAGTTGTACGCCCCTTGTCATCAGTGGCACGTTGTTGTACCATGTTGCTCATCATGGTATCGGTCGCCATCTTGCCCAATGCTAGCTGTATTCCCTCGGTATTACTCAAAAATTATTAGATTTGAACGTCTCTGATGTTATCACCAGAGACAAGTATGTCAGGGTTCCAAAATATGTTAAGTAATGATTACAAAATTTAACATCACTCCACACTTTTTATAAAAGGGATATTTAAAGAAAGTCAAACCAAGTGACCACGAGATTAATTTATTAAATGTCACACTCTCAACACATATTATAATTTCACTCACCTTGCAGTGCTTTGATAATTTTAAAAGTCTAAACAATATCCCATCCTTGATTAAATTTCAATATACTATACAACAGATCATTACTATCCCAGGAGAACTAACACAACCTCCTTGCTTCGAGTCTGGTGAAAGAAGAACGAATCTCCGTATAAAACGACGGATACCGACTCAAAACAATACTCATCCCCTCTCTCGTTCAAATCAGCGTCTTCACGAATAAATTTAATTTAATTCTTTTTTTATAATTGTCGAAATTTATTACGTTTACTATAATTAATCAATTTAAGTATTTCTATTTTCTTTTTATTATTTTTTCAAAGCTTTTTATTTAAATTTTTAGCAACATGTGCTTTATGACGTCATCAATATACAAGTCATTCATACCACAATTGGCTTTTCTGCGTAATTCTATTTAATGTTTTTATAAAACACGAATTTTGGTTATGTTTACTTCATTTTAATTAATCAAATCTTTTCCCGAATAAAGTTCAATAAATTTCTTCGTTATTAAATAAATCTCAATTCCGACAACATGTGATTCACTGACGTCACAGTCTGCCGATTCATTGACGTCACAGTCTGCCAATTCCCCGCGAATATTCAAATGTCGTAATTTGACCTGTTACAATGGTTAGGGTGTTATCGTATTAAACACTAGATGAGAATATTTCTGTTAATTAAAATTATTAACACAAGAATCTTTTTTCATAAAATGATAACTCAGTCATTTTTATATTAGTTATGTATGTGTGAATATTAATTTTTATTAAGGTAGTTTAGAGTCAAAATGCCCCTGAGTAAAGTTAGCTAATAGCACAATACATTAAGAAATTGTGTACAGTGATAACAATTGTTATAATAAAAAACCGAAATTATGATCCAATAGAAAAACACAGTACTTGGTATAGCAGTAAAGGCGCACATTGATTTCTGCAGGGTGGAGGGGTGACGGGAATGGCCGCAATAGTGTTGTCCAAGGTGAGTCTACTGGGAAACATCCCAGCTCTGGGTAACATGTTGTTTCATTGCCTTGAGCTGTAAAAGAATAGTGTAATATTATCTTTTAAAAAATGTGATTGTGTTTTCAATGTAAACATAAATATTAACTCGTTTTCAATGCAAGGAGAACACCATTTAAAATATAATAATTATCACATAAAATGAAATAGATACAAAATATGAAATTAAACTGTATTTACAAGAATGTTATCCTGTTCCTATAAACTTTGGAAATTATAAGTTTTTGAAAGAAAAACAGGATTTCAGACATTTACCACATGGTGATGTGATGTCCTATTATTATAACACATGACTGAGGTAAATGTCTTAAATCCTGTTTTTCTTTTAAATCAACCATCACCAGTAAACAGATTTTCAACAAAGAATATTACAGTTTATTCTCATATTTTGGTTAAAAATAAACTTGGGCTTCAATTAGGCTTCTAACATTCAATTGAGATTCTTTGTAACATTCTCTGAGCCTTTTTGGCTCTTTTTGAAGAAGCAGGTAGGTTTTGTGTAACTAAAATATTAATAATTTATTTCTTACAGGAATTTTATGTACTTATATCAAAAACCATTTCAGATACATAACAATTATAACAAAGATGTTAGGAAATATTATATGCAATTTCAGAATATTTTATTGTGGTTGAAATTCATGGTAAGCTTTCATTGTTTACATGTTTACTACATCATTAACCATGCATTATGATAGTTAAAAGTTTATATCTACATTTACTGACTGGTTTTTATGATCTAGGGTTCATAATGTTTTTAATTAGTTTTAACAACTTTTGTTTTCTTTAAGGTGTTTCATAACCTTAGCAGTTTTTACATTATTAAGCTTTAAAAACTTCAACTATTCACCATCTTGAAACTTGTTGTGATAATGTAATATTAATTTTACTCTTGATTTCAGACTGCAAGAAAAATACTTTTGCCAAATTTGAGTTTTCTTTACTGGTTTCTGACACAAAAAATTAAAACAAAAAAATACATACAGACAGACAGAAGGTAAACAAAAAGAGATAAACCATTGGTTGCATTTGATATTTTTCTTCATTTTAACCAAGAAATAATATCCAAAAGTTTCCGTAGAGAGTTTTGTTACACCCTGTACTGTATATAAACTTCGGACCAAGAGTATTATTGGGCTCTGGGGTCATTTATGGTGGTGTTATACTGAAATTTTCATTTAGTGCTGCTATGAAAATGCTACATTGGAACACAAATGGAACACATTGTATACCCTAAAAAAGACCTTAATTATAGTGTTTCTCATTGTTTTAAATGTGAGAAAATGTGACACTGGCCTGGTATTGGAGTGGGTGCAACGTCTCAATTATCCTATATTTGATAATACAACTGTTGTTAATCTTATATTTTTTCATATTTCTGCTAAAACTTAGTTGAACTATTAAAGAAGCGAGCCCACCTGAGATTCTCAGAGATATATGCTTTCCTATATGGTTCTCTCCCGAGCTAAAATTGATGATAGCTAAGAAGAAAACTTTACACAGGTGCTTCAGTCAGAGTCTTGATGATAAAATTTATTTGTAGTTTTGTGGTGCTCGTGATGCCTGCAAGAGACTGGTTAAAGAGTGCTACTTGGCATACATCCTAACTGTAGACTCATCAATTCAAGATAACATTCCTGAATTCTGAAATTATATCAAGTCTTCCAAGAAACTACCATCTCTTCCTTGTAGAATGCACATTGATAATCAAACCACTGAAAACTCTCAAGATATTTCAAACCTATTCTTCTATTTTTCCCCTCAGCCTATAGGCCTCTATCTTCTAATCCACAAGTATATAACCTTGAAGCAACTACTTTAATAAGTTCAAGCAAATTTAGCTGTGAAAAAGTGGAGGCTGAGACAAAATCACTCAATACAAATATAAGGATGCTGGTCGAGACAAAATTTCTCTTATGATCCTGAAATATTGTAGCAGTGTAATATTACCACATATTACCATTTTCTTCAATGCCCTTATGGCCGCTGGCATCTTTCCTACCATTGTAAAGATTGAGTATATAACACCTATTTTAAATTCTGAATCTTCTTCTTATATCAACAACTATCACATAACAGTCTACCTTGGCTAAAGTTTTTGAATCGCTCATCCTCAGAAGATTGGTGTTCTATTTAAAGAGGGTTTTCAACCTTGTACAACATGGGTTTATCAAAGGGCACTCAACCACCTCAAACCTTTTATCTTTTCAAGTCATATTTTCAGTTTTCTCTAATTTTCATCAGATCGACACCCTATACACAAATTTTTCAAAAGAATTTGATCGTGTTAATCACAAACACCTTATTGGAAAACTTAGTGCTTTGTGTGTCAATGGGATACTCTTATTCTGGTTAGAGAGTTACCTCGATGTCGGTTTTTTCAAGTGCGAGTGGCAGGCTTTATATCCCAACTTTTCCCTGATTTTTCTAATTCAGGGCTTCAGGGAAAGTCAGGGCTTCCTACTAGACCCAGTTCTGTTCTCAATTTTTATTAATGATTTGGTTGAATATCTGGATTTAAATATTTTGCTCTTGATGCTAAATTTTCAATGGATTTGCATCTTTGAAAAATTGTGTAGCTCTATGAAATAGTATTGATTTGTTGGTGGAATACACCATGTGAATGATATGTTTTTGAACATTTCTAAGTGTGCCATTATACCTTACTCTAGATCAAAAGCTCCTATTCTTAATCACTATAACTTTAACAATCAACCACTTACACTTTGTTCTAAGATCAAGGATCTAGGTGTCACACTTGCTTCAGACTTAACCAATGATCTGCAACTTCAATTGAACTTAAAACCGCTTCATATAATAAAATTAATGATCTGATGTTATTGAAGAATTTGGTCTGTTCCATCATTGATGCTCCTGAACTGCTCAAGAAGCTGAATTTCTGGACATCATGTAATCTTCCCCACTCCCAGTTGTTTGCAAAACAGCAATACACAACCCAGTCCATGTACCAAAGTGATTTTCCTCATCTTCAACGTCTGGCCAACAATTTACCTAGTCATTTAGACTTCTTTAGTATGAGATACGATACCTTCAAGAGGAGACTTTCAGCTTGTTTAAATTTATAAGACCCGTTGCTTCACTAATCTTAGTTGATAACTGTTATTGTTGTTATTGATATTATCATTACATCACTTTGTTGTTATTTAGTTATTAAGTTTGTATTATTATGTATTTACAGGCATATTTAGAATGTATTTATAGATTGTTTTTTATAATTTTTTTTATTATAATATACTAGATGTTTGCAGTTAGTTATTATTGATAGACAAAAATTATTTATTGGCTCTCTAGCACTGTATTCGATAAATCAAATTTTTTAAGGCATAATGGTTTTTCTTTGAAACAAAATAAATAAATACAAGTAGAATGAAACAGAGGGTCAACTCGTAATATGAATAAAACGATTAAGTTGTTAATAAATGCTACTGTAATGTTTTACAGTACTAGGTCCTACAGCATATTAATTATATGCAATAATGCCATATGTAATGATAATTTAATTTTTGAGAAGCCAAACACAATGAAAATTTATAAATATGGTTCTCCTAAACGACAGAAACTATTAAATCATTCTTCCTTATTGGGTTTTTATCTTCAAAATTTAATGGTTATAATAGCTTTCATTGTTTGTTCAATAAATATTGTATCGTCCAGGTTTATAGATTGTGACAAAGTAATTTGTTGAATTATTCAAAGATTCATGTAATCTAAATGCATGAAGAGTTTAGTTACATCATGGGGTTTTTTCACTGAATCATTTACATAAATCTTTAGTAGTTTAGTATTCACTTCTTATTATACTATCAAGGCTATATTCAAATTATTCTCAGATTCTAGAACTAGTTTGCGTTTCTCTTTCTGTCTACGTGTGGTTATTGGAAGATATTTTCATTAAATTAAAACAGCACATATTTTAGGCTACTAACAAATTATTGCTGAAAGCTAGATTAACAAGTACCTATGTTTTATCTTATAAGAACAATGTTAAATCTAAAACTATTTTAGCCCTAATTTTAGTCATATAATTTTGTGAGATTTTGTATTTTGAAAGCACAACTTATAAGCATCCAAATGATAATCGAGGTTAATGTTTAGAAAATGTTTAAAATGGAAGGTCGGTGCTGTGTTGTCTATTAAAAACTTGTCTAGACAGTTCATTTCCTTGATAGATTTTCTACTACCAATATTACTTAAAATCTGATTTAATTAGTAGCAGATTTCACCCATCCAAAAATGAATTGAAAGTTTAATTAATTATGTACTTAACTTTCTTTAAATACTCCATAAACACCCATTCTTAATTTTCTAAACACGTTTTAGGCCATTTTATATTTTAAATGGTTATTCAGAAAAAATTAAATATTTTTGTACTTATTGTTTAAATATAAAAAATGCATTTTACAAGGAAAGCTACAAAATGTCTGACTTGAGCCTCTCTGATTTCTGATGTCTGTGATCTCTCAATAGAGGCACAGCAGCCTTCTGTGTCACTCTATGTCATTTAATACTTATAATGTTTTTCACCATAAGATACAACTCTACCAGTTATCATATCTTGTGTATGTTTATTAATGTAATTAATGTCAGAGAATATCTTATTAGGTTTTTGTTAATTATTTGTTAATAGTGACATTTTAGTATTTCCTCAAGATAAAATGTGTAATATAAAAGAATGTGTGGATACTATAATGGTATATTGCTTCAAAAAATTCTTCATACTGAATTACACATTTAAATCATTGGAAACAGTTAAATATTTTTGTTGTGACATTTTTTTAATCTTGAGCATTTAATAGTTATTAATCAACAGTACTGATCGATTTTGTGTGAAATTTACTAACACAGCAACCACCATTACTTTGATTATTAATTAAACATACACCATTTGATTAAAGCAGCACCTAAACATAGCGATTATTGATTAAATGTGATTAGTTTGTAAAGTAAATAAATTTATCTTACTTCCATAGTGCAACTCATTTTACTCATATACTAAAGCAAAACCTTTGTATCAATGTAAATTTAAAAAGACAACAATTTGTATGGACATTTTAAAACTTTGCTGAAATGTTAGTTGATTTTCTTTGAATTTAGTCAGGCACCTAAAAAATATATAAAACCTATGAAAGAATAAAATAGTTTAAAATTATTGGTATGAATCTAAAGTAATATCTTTTTCACTTTTTCAGTCTTAATTTGTCATAGGGGTGTTTAGCTCAAGTGTAACATTGCTATAGACACATGAAGCTATTTATAATAACAAATATTACTCTGAGTTGTCAATTTCATTACCATACCATAATTTCTGGAGATGCATTGCTGGAGAATAGCTGCTCTGGAGATGTGTTCCACACCATTGGGCACCAGACATTTGGCTGCTCTCATGGCGCTCAATACTGTTGGCATATATAATAATACATCAAAACTGTTGGTTTACATAATATAACATAAACACTGTTGGCTTATATAATGTTAATTAATTAGAACAACTAAATATACTAGTTTATCTAAAGACTTCTAATAAGTTTGATTTTTGTCCAATAATGACTTTATCAAGTTGTTATTGACTACGAAGATGACACATAAAGTAAGTCTGTGTGTTTTACTCCTTATATTCAGCTTCTTTTAAGATACAATTGGTTTAAATTTGCATGCTAGGTGTACATTTGTAAACTGTATTAGTTTATTTCAATGATGCACTGACGAACAATATTACTTTTTTCTATTCTTTTTTTTGGAGTGGGGTGAATAATGATTATCCTTCCCTTCATTTTCATGGATCCACACCAGCTAGATAAAAACACTGGATAACGAAAAAGTTGTGAAACGCCAAAATCTCCACAACCTTGACAGTATTCAATTACTTGTAATCAAGTGTAAAATAATGTTCATTTGTTCATGATGTATATGTTTATCACATCTTCTGTTTTCAAGTTCATCTGATTGCGTTATGCCTATATTATGAGACACACACCAGCGTAATGTATCAAAGAATGATGAGATGTTGATTCAGCTGATGTAGTGATAACTAAGAGCCAAAACAACTGTCTATTCTGGACTCGGGTACTTGTTGCTCATTAGTGTGCAGATCCGCAATTAATACCCCATCTGTCAATTTGGCTACATACGACCATAGACTTTCTCAGTGGTGGCTTTTTCAATATTTTAGATCTTGAGTTGGTTGTCTCCTTCATAAGGAAACTGTGTGTAACTAGATTAATATGATAAAAATTGAATAATATACAAATAAATTTTAAATGTATGGAGAAATGAGATCAAAGTGTTGAAAATATTCTAGAGGAGGAAATATTTGCTAAAATGATGGCAAATATAATGTGAAGGAAGGTAAAGTTAATTTATTGATCTTGAGTCTCCAGTGGATTTCCACCCATTTATTTTAGCACATTTTGTAATAACTTGTTTTTTTAGAACTAGGCTATTATATTGGGAATTATATTCTTGATCATAACTTTCATAATCTGTAACTGTTCGCCACATTCTTGTGATCATTTTTGTTATATTTAGGACCTTCAAAACCTTATAAATTGACATTTTAATAAAGTACATGTACGTGCACAATGGCTATAAACATAAACAGATTTTCTTGATCGTGGCAACAAGGCAAACTCTACATTGGCGTTGTAAATATAATTCAATTAAACTAGAAGTTCACATACACGGGCAAAGCTTACGAAAAGCGTGTAAAGCTGCGGGAAACAGCTAGTTAATTATAAGTAACGAATACTAATGATAAGTAATTTTCGTAACTATTTATGATTACTTTATACCCATTAGGAGAATTCACGTAAAACTGAGATTTAAAACGCACTCACCTATAAATTTCTCATCTGTGTGTACACTCTCAACACATGTTTCTGTATCTTGTCTAAACCTTGCAGCTACATACAAATATTTTTTCTCAGCACATGGGACGATTTAGACTGCAACAATTCAATCTGAATCCCTAAGTGCATAAGAATGCCTCTTGAGTGATTACGCGCTCTAGAGGCGCTATTAATGACTAAAAAATGTCTTCTCCAGGCATCTTAAATAGATTTAAATAAAGATTCGTAACTAATATGCTCATCCATTTGTATTGTCTTCGAATATATCTCATGAATGTATAACGAAATCTTCGTACATATTGAGCGCTGGGGATTGAAAGAAACGTACTGTATCTTTGAGTAACAAGTTCTCACTGAGAAATGGGTTTGAAATCTACGCAATCCACTGAGCGTTGTGTAAATATACTATTACAATTTATTTTAGATTTCGTTGCCATGTTGTATAACATAAAAATGGTATTAGGTTCTCGTATTTGGTTACATGTGTGTATGCAGGATGTTGTTTTTGCCTGCTTTCATGACCATTTCGGTAATTAGCGGAAATATTTTGTGTTGGTAGATTGTGTGCCAACATCTCATTAGTACTATAATGCACTCTATCTGCTGAACCTAATGAAATTGCTGGATTTAATACTAAACCGTGAATCTTATAGACGCGAACTACAGTCGGGTTTAGTGTCTGACCTCAAGGCTGTGTTCCACAGGCCGTGATAGTGTCAATAGAGACCACTCAATACCTCAAAAGTTTGCGTAAACATTCATTCATGGAGAGAAACTGGTCCTCTTTCCAATTAAAGCCTTCTTTTCAATATCCTTTAAATTTAAATGTAAAATATATAATTATTTTCCAAATACAATTTTGATTACTTGCCTGTTAGTAAGTAGTGGCATTACTTAATCTTCATTGAGGATTACAGCATCTTGCAAGACTAATATGAGTTGAACATCACAAAAAACTTATATCTTTTTATTATCTCCTTACAGAGCTCATGTAGCGTACCCTACTTTTAAAGAAATATTTATTACACGTAGATATATACATTGAATATAACAGGATCCTTTATACACAATATTTTAGTTGAGTTTAAAGAAGCAAATCTGCATTTAAAATCAAAATTATCTGCAAATTATCAACATTACTTTTTAAATTAAGCTCATGGTTTAACATTGTATACTGCAGTTAGAGTAGTATCGGTACTCGTAACACGTTCGCTACTATACGACACAGTAATAGTGTTCTATGACACTCCCTATTTATGACTTTGTGCCGCTTGGTTGCCAATAAATAAACTGATTTTTCGAGATCTACAGTGATATCCGCCTCTTTTTCAGATGTTAAACACTAACACATAAGATAAGAAATGCAAAAATTATAGAACTAAGCAAAAAGTGACAAAAACGTCATTGTAAAAGTTAAAAACACAAAGTTTGACGTCACAAATCAAGCATGGTTCAGCACAATGCTATGTCAGGAGGAGCACAAACGAAAATACACGAAATAGCGCAAATACCATAAGAATATATGATGAGAACCACTCTAAGCAAGAGCTTTTTGAGACTGAAACTGATTTGAATGAAATTACTATAGTCCTGCGTTCCTTAAAATCCCCCATTTTCAATAATGAACTTATTACAAATAAATGCCTTAAGCAATTCTTGCTTTTGTAAGAATTAATTATAAGAAAGATGGCGAGAGTGTAATGATAATACATCTGTTAGATTTAGGGATGACGGACTTTTTCCTGACTATTTGCGTAAGCGGAATTGTGAATCCCACACCATAATTCGCCAATCTCGCAGTGGTTTACACCTTACAAGTAACAAGTTAAGCTTAGTTCTTAATAATAAGTTAATAATCTGAATTTTAGAGCTAAATATTTGCTCAGATAAAAATAATACAACCACATACACAAGAACAAATTAAAATCTCGAACGTGCGGCTCTACACGGAGTGATCCTGATACAAGTAGTGTCACGAGACTACTCCGCACTAATGCGTTTGCCGCATTTAACGTGTTAAAAAAGTCAAATGTCACGTTTCATTAATTCTGTTGAAATTTTTCTCATATTATGCTCTTAGCTCACACCAAAGTCGTGGATAATTAGCTTTGTGATAATTTTACATCAATTTATTCTACACGTTTTCTACAAGTATAGAAAATATAACACACGGCTCTACTTTTATGTTTATTTTAGACTTTATAATCTATATGGTTACCGTTTCATCTTTGAATGTTTTGCGGGATGTCTCATTGTTTGAGGGGATACAACCTTTTGGAACTTAGAGCTACAAATAATACACGTAAGGAGTTCGTCACCTATTAACTCAAATCTGCTATAGCACCACCGTTTGCTGTACTTTACGCATAGTTTTAATAGAAGTAAAGTTTTTGGGTTTGCGTCAAAATAAGCGAGTTAAATGGAGTTGACTTGTTTTCAGCGTAAAAATAGAACGACCACGACCTTGACCGTTATCAATAAAGGCACCTATAAGCTGAAAGTTATCAGTTGCTGGACAGTGGTTTTATTCTTCAACACAATTTCAATGTCACTTGATAATAAACAAATTGATAACAAAATGAATGTGCTCGACGAACTGTGTATCCTACTAAATCAGTTTAGAGCAAAAATGGTGTATATACACTTTATAAATTTAGCTGAAGGATAGTTACAAAAGCTTTAGATAAAGACATATTTAGACATGTCAGGAGTAAAATGCGTTTTTGGGCTTATTATTGGTAGGACCGGCTTTCGTTTTAGTATAATCTGAGGGCTTTATAATATAGAACAATATTCAACTAAAATGGAACGTGACCCCTAACTCAGAAAATATTGTATTAAATTTATGCTTAAATTATGAACTTTGATAATAATACGCATTCAGGTTTTAAAATATAAAAAAGTAAAATTAACTACATACAATACTTGTTGTTACACGTATAAATAATTGATATCCACAAAAAAATCTATAAAATATTTTGTATAATAATATAGGCCTAATTCTCGTAAATTTAGTATACCCAAGCAAAAAACATTATTGTATGTTTTTTGTATAATGTTTTAAACATTATATATATTCAATTTTTAAACTTGCGTATATTATATTATTTTTAGAACAACTTAAAAATGGGGAAGGCTGGTTACAAACTTGGTTTTTATGACTAACCTTAAAATTATGCAACCGTCATGCTACGTTTTATGTGCACGACAGACAGCTTAATTGCAAAACTCGCTCGTGACTTTCGCGTTGCTAAACACATGTTTAAATAAAACCATGTTGAATAATTGATCAATTAGTAACTTTGTGTACATTATGTCAATTAATGTGTCAAAAAGCAGTTGTCTATCTATTCTGAACTGAGAAGTCAAAACCCATGGAGGACGCTTGTCTCGTCTACGACTACTCACTGCTACTAAAGTTTCTTCTGGCTTTTTAGATTTTAAAATATTGTAACTGTACCAACAACGACATCTTACTGACTGAGATGAGCAAAGATGGAATTGAAATGCTTGTAATTGGTATTGGATTAAAAAAATGTATAATGTGTACACACAGCTATACATTATTTTGACTACTCTTCATAACTTCGAAATAACTTCAGCCTGTTTGTGGAAGGGTATTTCCTTAATCTGCTTTTTATTTTCGTTATATGGAAGAAGTTTAGATAAAAAAATGGAATTGTAGAAAAGATACAATATTTTATCAACCAAGTTGAATTTGTTCGAGAAACTCTTCGATACGCCCACCTAACCTGTCAGTGCGGTAGCATAAAGAAAGATCTGAAAATAGTTATTTAAGAGACGAATTATGTGGATTGTAATTGTACATTTTTATCACTAGCAGTAAAAGTGGTGGAGTTCTGTGCAAAACCATGTTTTACGAGCGAAGCGAATTGGTCGGAAATACGATTAAGCTGCTGTCGAAAGACACCTTTTTCCGTGTTACGAACAACGTTTTTTATCATATAGATACACAGTTAAACTCATGCGTTTTATTTAATTTTAACAATATAGTCGAACTTTCATATTTAATCAAAATTCACAAGAGCTAGTAAGAAATTATAATGTCATTTATTTGAACAAATAGAACATTAGTTTTCTGAGCATATGGAACAAACCTGGGTTTTAACTTTACGATATATTATTTTATTTTAGTACGATACAATATTTTATGACTGTACACTAAGCAATATTACTATATAAATACGGGTAAACTAGTCATGTAAGAGTGTCACTCGATCAGAACAGCTCTCTACAACTGTCACACTGCCCAATGCCCCAGACAAGCCTCAAAAGCTCTCTTAAGAATCAGAAAAATGTTCTGAACTAGAGGTAGCGTACCCTCAAGATGTAATGCCATAACGCAGTCTAGATTTATCTACAATAAGCCAGTTTTAGTGAGTTACTGTCTGCAAATGTTGAAAGGCACCTCAGGTCATATATTGTGGAACTGTATTTAAAATTTGGATCAAAGTGAACTACTAAAAGATTTTTGATGAAATATTGTTTAGTTTAAAACCCATTACGGAAAGAAGAAAGTATATCAGCGAGAATGTTGCTCTAAGTAATTCAATATGATAAAATTAAGCGGTTGTTGCTTGACATTACAAATTTTGATTACTCCTAATTCGATACAAAAATTTCTTTAGTAGGTTCTAGCCTACCACTAAAGAGGCTTGAAATTTTTAAATTTCTGTGTCTGTCAGCACGATACCTAAAAAATAAACTACCGCATCCTATATAACTTTGCATGAAATTTAATTTCTACGTAAACAAGAATGAGTTCTATGGTGATGCATGTCTAACCATGGAATATGACTGAGCTTCATCAGTACGCCGACATAATTCCTCTTTTGTCAGCCGAAGGGTATTAAAATCTCTTTTGTGTATGATTGTATGAGCTATAGATCCGAAATTTTGCCAGGGATCTCTGCGAAACCTGTCACGCGAGACACGATGTAGCGTACTACTACCTCGTTTTTATAAAGCATTATAAAAATAAAATTAGTAATTTATATAATTTATTTCTTGCTGAAGAAGAGGTACCTCCATGTTACTAATTGTAGTCATCACAAAAAGTATCTAATAATCTAAAACTAAATATAACGTTGTACAGTGCATATATGACTTTAATTACTAACTGTTACAAATCTTTCTAAAAATAAATTATATTGATTTTTTTATAAATAATTTTAACAATAGCCTAACTCACCAGCCTCTGTGTCCACGAGCAGCAGTGCGAGGACCGTGAAGTGGAGGGTGACGCAGCGGGACATCGCCATGACTCTGGACAGAAAATAACTGAGTGATTGCGTGAACATTGCGTGTATTATACGCGTTATAAATGTGATCGACACTTCAAACCATGGGAAAAACACTCTACTATGTCATTACCTCATAATATGCTGGGGCGTTATTTGTTTAAAGCCTTGCGTATTTGGGTCACACTTGTTTTTGGTGGATCTATTATCGCTCCAATTAGTACGATATCCTGTTGGTCTAAATAACAAAAATATCAAATTCATTATTACTGTGTACCTCGATTCTAAGTGGTTAGTTATACCTCTTTCACAAGTTACAATTAGGAACTGTTAAAAGAAAC
Source organism: Homalodisca vitripennis (assembly GCF_021130785.1). Taxonomy (NCBI): domain Eukaryota; kingdom Metazoa; phylum Arthropoda; class Insecta; order Hemiptera; family Cicadellidae; genus Homalodisca; species Homalodisca vitripennis. Next base: position 66,474,230 of record NC_060207.1, read on the forward strand.
ATGCTCACCTTATTAACTTAACAAACAACAGCAAAAACACATTCATTTTTAGCCAATTCTGACCAAAATAAGTAGTTCGTTACTGTCTTAAAACTACTACCGCACTAAAAATATGGTAGTTCAGGAGAGACAATTTGCACTGTATAGATATAAACCCTTAATACGACACATTTAAAACGAACCGTCAAACACGTAAATACATGTGAATCAGCGCCAGCTAACCCTAACTGTCCGCGTAACTGTCGGTCCCTTTATCGAGTTGTCTGACGATGATATAACTATTATTCATGTATCTGACAGTCAGTTTGAAGTGTATCACAGTAAATAAAATATAGTTTGAGAAAATATATCATTTGATATGTTTAAATAGGCTTTTTATTGCTATCTATTTCTCTATTCATTTCAAGCAAAAACAAAGTTGAGTGTTTATACAGTACAAATTGGCTCTCGGATTCTATGGGCTTTAGCCAGAACTGTGTAAAAAAATACTAAAACACGACGTTCTAGAAAGGAGTCACTGAAATCCTGAACCGTTAAGCAAGACTCACCTTCGCTGTACCCCTTGTCTTCCGTGTATGTGAATCACTCTCACCGTTGTGCAGATGTTCATTTCCTCGACCTTGGGTTTCACATTATGTTTTGACTAACTACTTTACTGTTGGTTCACATCCAACACTTGTTGTGTTAAACTCATTATTCTCGATTTTGTTAACTTTATTTTTTAGTAAACTCACGTTTTAGAGTTTGACTCTGCTGTGTTATGTGAATCACTCTCACCGTTGTGCAGTGATTTTCATTTCCTCGATCTTGGGTTCCACATTATGTTTGTATTATTAATGTTGATTTTTAGTTTTTAATTTTCAATAACTATATCTATATCCATACAAATTAGATAAGTGTACTGTTCTGAATCCTCTCCAATTCTGCGTTTGTAATATTATAAATTCGAACTATAAGTGCAAAACCTGAAATTAGAATTACTCTAATTTTTGCTTAACCTCTGGTTGATTTATCATGAACACTGGAGGATGGATACTAACGACTAATACTAATGATATGTAACTAATTCTTTTTCAAAAATACTATAATATCCTATCGTATTACATCACAAGTACTTTCGCTAAGATAATTATTATGAACATCGGCTTTGGAGCTCCTGTACATTTGGTAAGCCAGTGAACATTAAATACATATAATGATTTGGAAATACTTGATTAAAAGTTTGTTTTTGGTAATACTAATAAAAAATATTTTAAGACCTACCTTAATGAGGAAAATGGATGTTTATGTGCAAGAATGTGTAAATACTCAAGACTGGTCCGCTTCCTTGACAATGTGATCTAGCGTTTTTACACTAACATGCTTCAACGAGCCATTCTTTCCCAGGCTAGAGTACGGAACTCAAGACTTCTACACCTCAAAATCTACAATTACTGAAACAATGCATAAACTTCCTGAGGATTTCCCTCTTATACCGTGAATAAGGAAGTTTTCGGCGTTGTATAATTTTCAATCCTAAGTATATATTAATATTTTCTTCATCGTAACAACAAGGCAAAGTCTTTTATGGCACCGGAAATATATTAGACCGGAATTAGGTGACAGAATAATTATATAGAACAATATCATAGGGAGCCATCATATTAGATCATAAGTATTTTAATAAAGTAAGCTAAGGATTTTGATTTTAAAGATTACTACGTGCTAAGCTGCGAGGTTACAGCTTGATTGAATGCTAACGATTCAAAGATTTGTGTAATTGATTCGCCAAAACGATCCGTCAAATGACAATGCGAGTGAAATGATTTGAAGAAACCGGGTTGAGCAGCAGATTATTAATGATAAAGTAAATATTCGTTGTAGGATTGAACTAAAAAATAATGGTCGAATAAATAAAAGTCTAGTCAATGATATTTGAAGTTGGGTAATGTAGAATAATTAATTGCAACGTTATGCTTGTTCTCTCTCTCTCTCTCTCAAGGGCGCGGGTAAAGGGGTTAATACCCAATACAAAATGTTTGTGTCACTGTATGTATCTGTAAGACGAACTAACCAGGCTATCGAGAATAAAATTGACTCAATTGCCGTTCTGAAAATTAAAAAAAGTTCTTGGCACCTTGGAATATTAGATAACTAATAAACATGTTAAGCTGAAGTTTTGATCTCTGAGTTATTTTACAGTTACCACGTATTTTTACATCAGTACTGGGGATGCTTATCGCGGAACTCCAATAAACGTTTATTGTTTATTGTTAAGGTTCATTGAAACGCCTACTCAACCATAAAAAGTTTAAAGAGAGTTAGTACAGTACATTAGTCATCGTGATTTTCCATCATGCATTAAAAACGCGAACACAGCCATTGTACATAGAGTACACAAGCAAACACGTACGATACGTTTAACGTGTTAATATCGTCGTGCAGAGTTCCAACGAGTTTTGTAATATTTTCATTTAAAAGTTGTCGAATATTGTCTAGTACACCTGTAAAACACAGCTGGATATGTAAGTACTGTAATTCTGGAGTTTAAATTAATCATCAGTGAGGTAATTATAGTGACCACAGTGAAAACACAGACTTGCACCTAGGAACTCAATATACACAGTGAGTTTTCCCCATATAGTGGATTTTCATTTAACAAAAAGAATAACCTAAATATTACTTCTGTTTGAGTGGTTCAAAAACGATAATGATTCGATTTTATAAAAAAAACTTTCAACCGTTATCAAACTGACAATGCAGAGGAGTTTAATTTAACATGGTTCACCTTAATTCAAAGCTATTTTTGAATATTACCTGAATATTTTCTTTTAAAGCAAACGATTGGTAACTTTTCAAATAATTGACCTAACAAGTAATGAAATATAATTTAATGGTAATTACTCAGTATCAATTATTATTATTTATATTGTTATTATTGCATAATATAAATAGCTTGAGAACCTAAGTAGGTGAAGGGCTTGCTGTGGGGGGCCTGTGGGGGTGACGGTGGTGCTGCTTGTTGCGGTTATGTGGTCAAGCGGTGTGTTATAGTGATTGAATGTTTCTTGCGTCTTGCTCTTCATTTTGAATTTTCTTGTATTTATCATAATATGTATACAGTTTTTCTTTTGTATTTTATTTTAAGTATGGAATTCATTTCAATATATAGAGTTTTACATTAAGTTCATTTAATTTTGTATATTGCATTTTTTTTTTTTTTTCTATTTAAAGAACAATTTAATAGTTTACCACAATTGTATTAAAGTATTGTAAATTTACTGTATACAATATGAGGTTGAGTGGGCTTAATAGCTCTAACTCTGCCTCTTTAATAAAGGCATTTTTTATTTCATTAATTAATTTTACGTTTTATTTCAATTGGTTAAAAATTCATTAATTATCAAGCATTCATTTTATCACTTTGGTAGTTAATTTTAACATAGATTGTAACCACATAAATATAATTACGAATGTTAATTATAATTATAATATAGTATAATATATTATACTCAAAATTATAAACATGTAGAAAAGACGTTATTTTATTTTAGCGCACCAATTTGTTGCAATTAAAACTTTATTATATATAAGAGAATCACACAGTAGAAATAGATAGTAATAGAAAATGAACTCCTGTTTACATTTTAAATGGTAAATAGATGTTTTCCTATTTTTATCTAATTTTTGTGAATTGTTAATTCACAAATACATATACTATAGTATAGTAGATCTTTGGAAGTATTCAATCTTGGAGATCTTTGGATCATATATAACAATAATGAAATCGTTTAAAAGTTATCATATACAAATTCATATAGATGTTTTATTTAAGTTAAATAGTTGTATAAATACCTAATTTTTTAAATTTAAAGCATTCCGATAAGTAAATATAACAATTTATATGTAGTGTTCACATTAAAAATTACATGTTTCTTTTTTCAAATTTGTTATAGAATACGAACAGATTAAATTGTTATGAGAGAAAAACAAAGTTAAATTTTCCATTGATACTGATATATTGTACCAGATGAATGAGTAGAAAGTGGGGGAGAAAAGGCTACGTATAACTTGACACATATCTACATACCTAGCTAAAAGTCTGGTAGTAGCAGCGACGTTAGCCGAGATGAGACTGAGCTGATGTACGTATGGATACTACCAATAGCCTACCTACCTCACACCAAGCTGGTAGCCTCGTTCTTGCACTGTGTAATGCCTATGTTTGATTCCAAGGCAAACATCATGTCTCTCTCCGACCAATACATATACATTTGATCAACATTATATTCTTCATGCAAATTTATTTATTACACGCACGTGGTTTAATGGTGGTAACAGAAGTTATATAAATTTATTTTAATCAATTCCTACTTTGTTAAAGTAGGGTTTCTTGTGAGTGTACTCATGATACACAATTAATTTCGCTTCGCGTTCCTCTTGTGATTAGTTTTGTAAGAGCATTTCAATTGTATCCAAGCGTAAACACTTTTCCTCTTCTGTTTCATTTGCAAGCTTTTCCCGTTCTATACATTAAAAAAAGAACAGTAAAAATGAATTTCATTACTAATTTCGAAAGTGCCGCGAGATTGAAAAATGCTCGTGAAAATGCTATCGAGCCCCGCAAGAGAACTGCCGAGTTGAGCATTGAACGATATTTTTCATCACAATATTGCGAAATTCTTTAATAGATTATCTGTAATCAATTATTCTTCCATAAGGAAACGCATCACTATTTTATAATTGATTTTAGTGTTAAAATCATCTCTTCGAACATAAGATTGACATGTTTATGCAGAAAGATATGTTTACATACAGTGATGTTCATAACTAACATTAGTATATATTTTCTAGTTAATGTTTATGAAATATTGTAAACTATGTTTTTTTTTTTTAATTCAGGAAATTTATTCAGATTCTACGGTGCAGGCATTATTCATCTTGATTATCATTAAATAAGAAACTGAACCTCCTTATTTTTAAAATAGGAAACACAGTAAATTAGCACATAAACAGGCTTTGTATATTTTGTATTGAATAATTAACTTAGATTTAGGCTATTTGCGTTTTATAGTTTTATCCAAACTTAATAGTTCGAAATGGTCAAACTGGTTAATTCAAACTTAACTTTATAACATTTTAACGACTTATATAAAATAATAAGGCCAAAACTTTAATAATATTTCAAAAACTATACGTAACCGTTACTAAATAACTATCGGTAGGAACTCTGTCCTACAGGTCAGATAAAAATTTCATAAAATTACAAATAGTTTACTATATTGAGTGATTTCATCACGTTTGTTTGATCAAACCACCTGGTATGATAAGGTGGTTAATAGTTAACCAAAAGTTTGTCAAGGAGTGTATCATAATTTAATTAAGTTTTGATTGAATTGAATATTTTTTTTCAACATATTTATATTGAATATATTTCTTGGATGTGGGTGAACAAAGAGGTTTTACGTTAAATATTTATATTTTAAATAATGTAAATAACATTATTATATTCAGATTCTACAGCTTATATTGATTTGGACTATTAAGTCAACTTCCTAAAATAGCATGTCGTTTATTTGGGATTCTTCTTGGAGAGGTGTACAATCCTGCAAGGTTATTATAATGAAAGTCAATATTCTAATTTATGTGAAAACATTTGTCCAGTTTAAAAACACATTTAAATTTTACATAAGATTATTGCATTAATTTTTTTTAGTAAAATAAAAATTGCGACGTCTAAAAGTCGTTTCTGAAAAACATTCATCTGTAAATTTCTGTGGGGTTTTATCCATCTCAAAAACTTAAGCCGATTCGATCTGTCATATTTTTCGAGAAGCTTTTCTATTTGAAATACGTTTAAACAAACGAACTCTTCTATAAAAATTCAAGGGCAGACCCGTAATAATCCCTAAATCTCAAACGGGATTATATTGTGTACAATCTACATTTGTCCAATTTGTGCCCACAAAAATCACCATCAGAGTAGCAAATTCAACATACAATTAATATTACCATTAATTATTAATTTAAAAAAAGTATTACCAATTATATTATTTAAAAATGTATCATGATTTTAACATATGTTGTAAATATTGTATAAAATACTGATGATTTGAGCGCTTTTTCATGGTTCAAACACATAATAAATGAAAACTTACTCAGAATGAGTTATAGCTACAATATAAATACTGAACATCTTTATTTAAGTTTATAAATAATAATGTGTTTATTTAGTTTACTCTGCTGGCATCATGAATATTCAAAGTTTCCCGGTTCACGCAAAACGATGCTAAGACAATAATAACGAATACTACCCTGAGATACAATTACAAGTATTGTGGCCTCTTCGATAAGACCCATCTTCTGTCAATATAATATATTTAAACTGAAACGAAATGACTTCAGTGTTAAATTAAATTATACTCAAACTTGGTTTCTTTGTTTATTGTGATGCTAGCATAGGATGTGGGTTTTTGTTAAATAGAAATTTGGGTAAAGTTATATTAGACAATTTCCTATACAATAACGCAAAGTTGTTGTAGTAAGATAAATCTCGATCATACGCGGGAATATATTACACAATAATATACCATTTCTAGATTATTGTATTAAAATAAATAATTAAAACTGAAATGTCAAACTGAATTTTCCTTGAGCGTTTCAGACATTAACTGTCAATATGGTTACCCCATGAAAAAGGATTGTCAATGTAACGTTATGAATGTAGTGAATATTGTCAATCATGTTACCGAAAACTGGACCTCTTTTTATTAGTTTTCATTAAACTTACATTTATGTTTATGTTTTTAGTTTTTAAACTCTTTGTTGTAGCTATAAAGCTTTATTAATGGACACAGTATTTAAACTGTGGGCTTTCCCATTAACATACTGAGTATCGCTGGTTTACAACACAATAGTTTATTAGCTGTGCATTTAGCAATTCCTCTCCCGCCAGTTTTTGCTGATAACGAAATCTGATTTCTGTCTTTCTGTACACACGATAACTGCCGAACAAATTAGCAAAGAGGATTTAAATGTGTTGTTCGATTGGGAGTCTTAATTTCTGTTTATAAAAAAGCGACTCTCGTTACATTTGTCACTAATCATATTGGCAACGAGAAAATCGCAGAATAAAAAGTTATTAAACCGAGAATATTGTGAAGGTCATATGCTATTTTCAGTAACTTATAAAAAAAAAGAAACGTTGTTATATTGGTTGCTTTCTTAGAAATCTTTAAGATTTAAGCGAAATCCAGACCTAGATGACTTTACAAGCCACCGGTAACTTACTGGAGTTTCCTGCTGCCCCAGTATTGGTACTATGGAGGATACGTATAAATGTCAAAATGCAAATACATTTACCTGAAAAGGGAGTTCTATAGTTATTTTGTAATTTTACTCAACACTTTATAAGTAATTATATAAATTAAGAAATGTTTTGTATTGTTGAATTCACATAATTAACAGTAATACTTGTTTTTTGTATCAGATCGTCTTAAACATTGTGATATTTTGATAATAGTCCAATTAATAAAATACAATGGACCTGGCACCTGACCAGTCCCGCGGATAGTACCTAATGGTAACGAGAGATTGAAGGGTCACAAGGTTCCATCTCGCACTAAATGTGTGAAAACGTACAGCCAAGTTTACACGGAAAGCAAGAACATTTATTAGGGTGTTACAACTTCTTGTTTTAATTATATGGAGAACCTTTGTCATTGTTACAGATTATAAAACTCTAGTCTCATTTGTATAAATCTTACAAAACACTAACTGCTATATCAATCTTAAACGTGTTTAATGATGTAAATTTGTCTGTGTATTCAACTACAAAATTAAGTATAGGAATAATACAACACATAGTAATACTTGTTATTTGTGTGAATTTCCATTTGAGCAAACTCGAGCGCGTGTTGAAAATGCTTCTCCAGATCCCAAACAAACAGTTCAAGTTAATGTTAACGTTAATGCAAAAAAACAAAATAAAAAAAAACATAAAGGGTTTATTCAAATAGTTTTCTAAAGGACGAAGCATTCATCATTTCCAGTTTAAATGGAACACTTCCGAAGGTCTAACTGTATCTCTTATAGAACGATTGCGCCGTGCCATTTCCATCAACTAGATAAGCGGATATATTTGTAAACTTGAATTAAATACTTTTTAGTGAAGTGGAAGAAACGGTCCACATGGAACAAAATCTGTTTAGATTGCTTGATGCACTTACGTCAATCACTGAGTGTGACAGCAACAAGTGCTTAACATCTGATGTTTGGGAAACTGTCAGAACACACTTGTCCCTACTCCATCAATTATGAGGGAAAAAGAATTAAAGCAAATAAGTGTGTGTACAGAATGTTCAAAGTTATAGTCAGCGTTCAAGTTACAGATATACACGCTACGCACAATCTACAGCCAGACAATATATAAGTGGAATTTTGGCAAAATAGTTGAAAAATAAAAAGTATTTAATTTATAAACTGAGATGAAAATAGGGTTCATTTGGTATATTCCATACCAAAACAACTGAACAACATAGTGCAGAGTTGAGGAATTCCACCAATGTCCGTCATTTACCCCACTGATACTAAGAATGAATTCCAATTTCATGTTCGTTTCTGAAAGATTTTCGATCAGTGGCCAAGGATTTACACTGTGTTCTATCCTGAAGCCATGGATTTACATAAGAGTGTAGATATTCTAGTTTCTCCTATTTTAATTTTGTATCTGAAATATTCTAAAGATAATTTAGAGTTTTATGATTTCTTACCGGATGACCTCCGTTTAGAGGCCAAGTGTATACCATACTGAGCAGTGATTTTCTTTTTTTTATGGACGTAAAATGCTTGGGTTATCAACGCCCTTAGGAAGGCTGACACCTACTCGCTTTTCGTGAACGTCATATAATCGTAGTATACTCGTGCATACTATAATTCAATAAAAGCATGTAAACTAACTTATTAGAGATTTTACCAATAATTTGTTTTATTATCTTTTTTATATCGAAGTGGCTGTAAAGGGACCTACTAGATATATAGATAGTAGATCTAAATAATAATTCTAATACAACTAGATAACAATGTAAAACATTTTGCTCAAAACTCTGACAAATAATCTCTTTCATCGAATGGCTGTAAAGGGGCTCAACTCATTAAAAATAACAATTAATACTAATTTAAAGAAAAATTACAAATTAAACAACAGTTAACAATATTAACAACAAATAAATTTATTTGCATTTAACAATAACAGTTAATACATTAGATCATATGTAATAAAGAGGTCCCCTTATGAAAGTTAAGGAGTCTAACACAGTCATCATCAGAACTCTTTCAATGAGACTGGCAGATTCGCGAAGCGAAATGTTTCGCAGATCGGCTGGAGTGTCTACTCATGACGTAATCGTGTGTTTGCAGCGTGTGTCCCAGTCAGAGACGACACAACACTCCCTCCTCGCGACGGTTCCGTCAGGACGCTGTGTCCCATGGTATAACCATTGATGTATAATAGAACTGGATCGCTAACTGAAGGCGCGAAAACGCCACAAAATCGGTCCGCCGGCCGGCCACTGACTCCGCCCCCACCCCCATGTAGGCAAGAAGGCGCGCCTACCCTATGTTTACACACACTTGCTGCACATCTGTTTTGCAGTTTACAGTTGTTTAGCGCGTTCTGTTTCAAGGTGCATTACTTGAAACATGTTAATTTAGTTTTTGGTGCAATGAGCATTAGAAAGCAGGTTTTATATGCGGGTCAAAATTGTGGTTATGTCACATTGAACAATAATAAGCATATAGATTCTCCTGAGACACTGGCTAGTAAGGCACTTGTGTTTGAAGTTGCTACATTTGACAGGTAGTTTTAACTGTGCAGTAGGCTATTTTTATATTGATAAAATAAGCTCACACGTTCTCTCCAAACTAATAAAAACATGTATTTTAAAACTTTATGATGTAGGTATTTATGTAGAAAATAAAACATTCGATGGTACATGTACGAACATAATTATCTGATGTAGAAAAGCTTGGTTGTAAATCACCAGACAAACCAATTTTCATTTTTAAAACTGGAAATCACAGAAAAGTATGTCATATCTTAGACGCATGCCATATGTTAAAATCAGCAAGAAACACACTAGCAAAAAAGGGCAAAATACAATCTGTAGATGGCCACGTTCATTTTAAGTTTATTCACAGACATAATTCCTTACAAATAAAACAGAGTATTACAATTTAAAGTTTACAAATAAATTGTCAAATAAACACATTACGTTAACCAATTTAAAAATTAATGTAAACATTGCAGCTCAGGCTTTAAGTTTGGGCGTTGCTGATGCTATTCTCTAAGAAAAAGGATCCAGACTTAGTAGAAGCTGAGGCTACAGTAAAGTTTATCAGGGTTATAGACAGACTATTTTATATTTTTAATTCCAGAGGTCCTTATGGTAAAAACCATAAGAGTCCACTAAGAAAAACAATTTGAATGAGTGCATTAACATGCTAAATGATAGTTACAAAAACTATTTATCTAATTTGAAGATTTTGGTGGTATATCTATTTTAAAACACCCAAGAAAGACGTTTGCTCTTGGATTCCTAATAAACATAAAAGTAATTACAATTTTAGCTAAGAGATTATTAGTTGATTTAGATTTTAAGTATATTCTATCATACCAGTTTTCTCAAGATCACTTGGAACTGCTTTTTTCTTGTATTAGGTCTCAAGGAGGTAATAATAATAATAATCCTAATGTTAAGCAATTCCAGTGGGCTTTGAGGAAACTTATGTTCAGAAATATTGTACAGGCCTCTGAAGATAGTAATTGTTTATATTTTGATGATATCAGTTTGCTAAAATTGAGAATTCAACACAATGGAGACGTAGAAGAGATAGATAAACTTAAAAGCTTAGTCGAAAATAATATTTGTTCATTTACAAAAACAATATCCTGTATTACATTAGTGGATTTATAGTAAAAACATTTTTCTACGATTAAATGCGAAGAATGTTGTAACTTGCTTATGTATAAAAGTATGTTAGATTTAAGCTCTTACACTCATTTCTCTGACTGTGTGTCTAGGGGAAAATTAATCAGTCTCTTCTGATGTTATGAAAATTGTAAAATTTTTGCATACCATCCTGACATGTAATGAACCAAAAATAAAATAGATACTAAATGTTTAACAATATTAGCCTGTAGAAAGCTAGCTGAAAATGTATTTAAAGGCCATTTTAGTTGCTATGATTATAGTAAAGATATTCACGAAATGGTGCTAGTAAAATTAATTGCCAATGTATTTTTTTAAATAGTGTGTTTCCATTCAGCTAAAGAAAAAACATCAAACGCTGTATTGGCCAGTCTTGGCATTCGATAAAAACTAAACAAATTAGTTTTGTTTAGAAATGTATAAATAATTAACAGGCATTAAGTACATAGTTTTATTTACGTTTGTAATATTACTTCCGAATACATATTTTTTTTAATCACTGTGATACTATATTTTACCTTATATTTTACGTTTATAATAAGATGGATACATGCGATGTTATAGTTCCTGTTTAATAGTATTAAAATTACCCTGAGATCCAATTATGTCAGAACTGTTTTCCTATTAATCATTGCAATAATTGTAATTTTGGCTTACAGACGAAGTAAAATAATAAACTTAGTGGTTTTTATACTAAAGCTTTTCAAATAAAAAAGCTTTACAAACATGAAAAACCTATAAAACGGACGAGTGCACGACAAATGCCATAAGACGGTATGCCTACACCGGGCTCTGTTGCCTACAGGTGGTAGGGGGAGTACATGAGCGCCTCATCCAGTTCTATTATACATCGATGGGTACAACACTGCTTGGATCAATCTTAGTTTGTTGTCGGCTCTCCGCCACTTGGAACTCCACCTAGCTTTTAGTTTAGCCTTCGCCACAGGGACAATGTGTCTAATGCCATCATCCGTGTAGAGAAAGGCTGGAGTTGAAGTGCTTCTTTAGCTCCTTTATCTGCCAGCTCGTTTCCAAATATTCCTAAATGACCTGGGATCCAGACAAAGGTTACAGATTGAAGGTAGTGGAGAGAGCTCTATATATCCCGAACAACAATATTCTTCGAGAAGATGTCACTTATACCCTGTAAGGCGCTAAGGGAGTCTGTACAGACTACCAACATCCCAGTCCTAGACCATACTATGCTCAAAGCCTTTGTTATGGCTGTGAATTCTACCGTATAAATGAATAAATCATTTAGACGTCTGAAGTCGTACCAACAATTCGCGGTAACGAAAGCGCACCCTGTGCTTGAATTTCCTTTCGAGCTGTCGGTATAAACTACATCGCATGGTGCGAGGCTATTTATTATTAGTCGGAATTCTTGCCGGTGCACAGCTTCTGGTGTTGACGACTTCTTAAAATTAGCCATACACAGATGCAAGGCTTTGAAACACTTCAAGGTGGGACGTCACACTGGCGTGAAATTTTAACTTCGTATTTGTCAAGGCGACAAGGTTTTCAGCATAGACTTGTAGCCCTGACACCGAAGAGCTACATATATCTTAGTCTTGCTAGGAACGACTTTTGAAATTGATTGTTGACAATTAGTTCGAAAGAAGGGTTGTCTGGTTTAGTTGATATTGAATAAAAATAAATTAAGGACATTTCCGTTCTTCTATAGATGCTTCTCCTGTTTATGCAAGAAGGCTTACAATAAGAGTTGAGGGAAAAGCTCAGTGGCCAGCCTTAAGGCAGAATTGTGTATTGTGTCCCGACAATTTTAGGGCACTGGGCCTTGCTGACCCATATGCTTGACATCCGTAATCCAACCAAGAACGAATGGTGGCTTTATAGAACTTGAGCATGAGCTCCTATCTGCCCCTCATTATGCTCCACTCAGAGCTCTAAAATGTTAAGCCGCTTTAAAAATTTTTCTCTTAGACTTCTGGGTGTGCCCCCCAAGTTAGACTGGTATCGAAAGTGTGACCCAGAAGTTTAATATTCTCACAACTATTGATTCAATGTCCCTTCAGTATGAGAGTTTTACTCTACATTGTGCGATGGATCGAAGAAAGAAGATTGTTCTTTTTCAGGAACCACACAAGTCTCCGATTAACCATCCTCTCGAGGATTTTGTAAAAGCAACTTATGAGGGAGGTGAGCCGATAACTTGGAGGGAGGTAGCCGGAGAGGTCATATCCTGACCCATAGTACAAAATAGTATAGAGAATATTATTTGGACCAGGTGAGAAATTTGATGCAGATTTTAAGGAGTTTAGTTCGTCTTTAGAGAAGGAAGGTTCAGTGGGGATTTCTTATTTGTTACAAAATTCGGGGGCAATATTTTCTTATTGAAATTCACGAGCATATGAGGACGTTTTCGAAAAATCCGCGAAGTGAACTGCAAACAAATTGGCGATAATCCAAGGATCTGTAACTATGTAATCGCCTTTTTCAGATCGAAGAGGTGGATTGTTAAAATTGCTCGCAGATTTTTCCAAACATCTGCTGCGGGAGTAGTTCTTTGTAATTTGCTTGTGTAATCCAACCATGACTGCCTCTACTTAATCTGAAAACTGGTTTCGCCTTTCCTCTAGCTTTTCGGTATCTTTTAAGATTTGTTTCTATCGGAAGTCTGTTAAATATTTTTAAACATTACCTACGATCTCTTAGAGTATTTGAAAAATCCTCGGACCACCAAGGAACTGGTCGTCGACTTTATTTCCCAGAAGATTTTGGGATCTTAGCTCGACCACAGTTTTAACTGCAGATGTAAACAATGCATTTGCTGTGTTTATGTCTGTATTTCGAATGTTAGTGGTTTGAGAAGCCGTATTATTTTGGAACTTACTCCAATCGGGTCTTTTTACCTTCCACCTTGAAAATATGATAGTCAGAGGAGGAAAAGACTGAAATGATATGGCATTGGGCGCATGGTCATTCCCTGACACGTCAGGAAGTACACTCCAATAGACTCGAGTTGCCAAAGCCGAACTGCAGATAGATCAATTTAATTTGTATTGATGTCGCCGACTATAAGAAAGGGAGAGGGGGCCTGATTGCTTATATCTCGTAAATATCTCGTATAGCCAAACTAAAAGGTAATTTGGTAAAGGTTAGACTGTTAATTTAAAGGTAACGGTGATTTCTACTGCAATCGCATGCAGATTAGTGGCCATGGTTAACGCTCTGGCATTTAGGGAGGCATCTGCTAGTATCGCAACACCCACCACAGGTTATTTCCTGACAATTATCCAAAAGAAAGATGTTATAGTCATTAATTTATAATTTTGTTTGAGGTGACAATTTTATCTCTTGAATGCATAATAACTTTGGGTTTATGGTGTTAATAAGCATCTTTAGGTCTTCAAAATTATTTCACAAACCGTTAACGTTAATATTCCTCATTAAGAGATGCATTGATTCATGGTTAATTTATAATATCCTCCACCCGTGCAGTGGGTATGCATCTAGCGTAGGAAAACTGTTAATAGTTTGTGAATATTCATTGCACAATCGCTTCTTTCTTTCTTCACCCTTAACAACAAGCACCTGGGCTCACCAAGGTAAAGAGCAGAGTTCAATAACTTCTTCAGAGAGGAGACTCTCAGTTTATTCTTTTATTTCCTCAGATTTGGTTTATTCAAGGGGCCATCTTTTCTCAATAGAGTAATCCAAATAAACAGATTGAAATCAAATAACCGAAACCATTCAAAAAGAAATACTCGAACGTGTTTGTTCGGTTATTACACTCACTCAATTACAAAAAGTGTTTTGTAAACATGGTTGGTGTCATTGTTTATACCAGTCATAACATAACACTTTCTAATCGCGGAAAGAGTAATTTATAGAAAATAAGTAACTATTGGAGTGCCTTTGGAGTTTTTAATACAGTTTTCATTTACAATGTACATGCTGTCATAAAATCTATTAATTATATGTTGCAAATGGTTCTGTAACATAACCTCAACTGTGGCTGTTCCTGGTGCTTAGGTTATGATGGTGCTTTGTATTTTTTATTCATATTAAGGGTACAGTGGTATTGTTTAGGGTATAATCAGTGGAAATTAGGTTTTCGAACTGGTTATTTTAATTTACAGACATATACAGGATAATTTAAAGGTAGGCATAACCTAAGTAAAGGCAGACAACCTAGGACCTAGCATGACAAAAGTAATTTTGTCATATTAATCTAAATATTCTTCACAAACCATATTGACCTGGCTCACTGAGTTTACAGGTATTTGAGATAACTGGATCTAGAAATAGTTTTATTTTTAACATAAGGTTCAGTATACTACATAAAACAGAATTAGGAGTAGCAACACTAAATGTCGTGTAATAGGCTTCACTGAGGTTGCTTGCAAAATTTCAAATCTATAGCTCATTTCATTCTTGATAGATAGACAATTGTACAAAAATAAATGTTAATATCACACTGGCAGACAAAGGGGAAGATTGATAGGTTTCAGTGATGTTCAGGCAAAATTCAATGATTTAACATACACCATAATAAAACTCATTGTCTATGTAGAAATGATATATGCAAAATTAAGTTTACATATGAAATCTTTCTTTAAGTATCTTGCCACATGATACATTCACAATTTGTTTTGTTCATTATGTTTTTTCTTTTTCAAATCAGTGTTCATATAATAAAAATTTTAGTGAGCGTGGAAAGATACTACTAAGCTATAGCTATAAATATCAAATCTTGTTACCAACTCTAAACATTGGCTTTTCATTTTCTTTTTCTTTGAACTCTATGAATAAAATATCACATGTTGAAATCTTATATGAATGAAATTTGTTTGTTTAAAACTTTAATTATTCTACTATTTTCTCATTGCCATTATAGCAACCCGTAAGACTAATGTAAAAAGATTTGCTAATAATCAGCCCAATTCCATGGAGTGACATGCATCATCAACACACTCAATGATACCATTTAGAAATGAAGCTTAATGCAAACTTTTGTCTTAGGTCAGTTTGTTTGTGAGATGTGCTAGCAAATAAATGAAATTTTTCTAGTCCCCCGATTGACTCTTAGCCAAAATCATTAAGCCTACACTTGTTTGCAGATAAAGTATGCTTTGACAATTTGCTTGTAAAGCACTAATTTTCTTAACGTATTTCCTGACAGATATGAAGATCCCAAAGTTACCACTGGACATTAAGGTCCCTGCTACGGTTCTGGCACGCCGCCATGCCGTCTGTTTGGTGTGGAACAACCCGCAGCACTGGCTACTACTGGTGAGTCTGCAGTCTCTTGTTCTGTCTGTAATAAGCTGTAATTATAATATGTAAATAGTTTTATGTAGTCTTAAAAGATTATTTCCTCTCTCTAATTCTCAGTACATAAATAAAAAAATCAGCATTAAAAAGTTGAGCTATTTATAGACAGGGATCTTATTATCAAGTCCCAGCAGTAACAACAGTGACATATACTATTACTGTGATAAGTCAGAACGTTTTATTTAACCACATACATTTTCTCATATCAAGTAACTGAAAATAATTCAATAATAACAGACTGTACCCTATTGTTTTTTTCCATATATGAGTAATATTTATTGTTATTCTGCATTCAAGAATTATCCTTTTAAAAATTGTCTATATATACTATGTATAACAGATATTAATTTATGAAATTCTGCATGATGCAAGAAATTTGAGATTTTATAGAAAACCAAAAACTTTCAGTGAAAAAAATATACAAACCTTCCATTCAAAACTCAGCACAATAAACAAAAACTGTAAAACACAAGGTACTTAAAAGAAAAATATATTAGAATAGTATATTATGACAAATTATAATTATGTTCAGCCAAATATGTATAACCTGTAATAAATCAAAATCAAGGTCTCAAAAAATAAAATATGTCTTCTAATCCATGCAGAATAAATTCACAATTGTAGGACACAAGGTGTTTAGGTATCAGAGGGTGGGGTGTACGAGGTGTGGCTAGAAAATAATTGGATTAGTATTGGTGAAGCCACAGAACGAACACAATAAGGCTGAATACTGTATGGCTAGTCAAATGACTCTCCCCCCACGAGTTTCATCAGGCTCCTGTACTTATTCCATCCGTAGCACCAGTTAACCTTTTGTGTTTGTGGCGGAAAAATGTTGAGTCAAATTTCTTTTCAAACTTAAAATTATCTGTAGCTAGTGAAACGTTTGTAATGTTACAAAAAGTGTACGGTGACGACGTCAATCAATGCTTTTGAAATCTCCTGCTTTTCGCTATGGCAGAAAAAGCGTAAATGAAAAAAATCAAAATTCATGGCCGTTATGATTGTTTTTTTGATATCAAAGGGATCATGCCCATTGATTGGGTACTGGAGAGGCAGACAGTGAATCAGAGTTAGCCTACTACATTAGCGTCCTGTATGAATTACCCTATATGAACGTGTACAGAGAAAACGGAACAATTTGTGGTAAAACAAGTCATGAATCCTCCACCAGGACAATGCTCTAGCTCACAAAACTTTCTTTGTCAGTGAAGAGGTTTTTGGCCAAACAAAACATCTCCATTTTAGATCATCCACCCTACTCACCCGACTTAACCCCCTGTGATTGTTTTATGTACCCTAATGTCGTCAGCTTTGAAAGAAACGAGATTTGAGACTGTTAAAGCAGTATAAGAAAAAGCTACGAAAGTCACGAACAGATTTACGGAAAATGATCTGCAGTATTGTTATGAGTGGAAAATTTGCATGGAGTGGTGTAGAGATCGAGAAGGGGACTACATTGATGGCAGTAATTATCTGTAAGTAAAATTTGTTTCCAACGTCAGTCAGATTATTTTATCTACACCTTGTATTGTTACAAATTTAATATTTAAGATTAGCCTATCTGTGTAATAATCAGAAATATCCTGTACAATTTAAAAAATCATAAGTGTCCATAAAGGTAAAAAAAATTCAATTAGGTGGAATATTAGAACTGGTAACTTGAAGGAGAACATGTAGTGCATATTAATACAAATTTGATTTTCATTTGGTTGAACACAACCATGTCAAGAAACAATCCTGAAAAAGTTCTCTAAACTTTGATATACGGGTTAAAAATTCAACATTGTGGGATACAAGGTGTTTTAGGTTCAAATATGTAGTACCTAACCCCTCAAATTACATTTTGATATGTCTTATTAGAACTATATAAAAAAAATCCCAAAATATCACCTGAAAGTAAAAATATGCTCACAAATTCCTATAGGACAAAATTTCCTAAAGTTTGGAGAACCTGGTACTCAAAAGTATAAAACTAAACCTTGTGAAAAAATATGATATTTTATTTTTGTTTGAATTTGGAAACTTTCTTTGAACAGATAGATAGATAGAAAATCATACAGAAAAACCATTTTTACATCCCTTTGGCAGGGATGAAAGTGGTCCCTTTGTTAAGGAACGGTGAAGGTATTTTGACCGAAGGTAAGTCTCTGCTTCCTTTTTTTAATTTTTTTACTTTGTTACTTTATCTTCACAAATACTTGAAGTTAATAAGTTAGTCTGATGTATAATCTAAATCAATTAAGTTTTCATAGTTGTAATATTACATAAAAAGAATTGTGAACCATTATAAATGTCTTGGAGAGTAGAAAGTATAATCTTTGCATACTTTCAAAACAGGATTTTGCTGTAAATTTGGCTGAAAAAAATAATGTTCTTGATCGCTATGGGTGATTACAACACATGCTTACCAATACACTGTATGAACTTAAAAGTACTAATGTTATCATGCTTGGAATTCCTAAAAGATATGACAAACCTAACCTAAGCTCTCAAATAACGGAAATAAATAAAGACGTAAAAGCAAAATTACAGATACCCATACTCACATCACTTTTGTTTCTCTTGAGGCATTTCCCAGACTTTCTAATGTAAAGCATGTTTTGCATTTAAATGGATTGGATTAGAGGAAACTTGCTGGCTTATTGTAAGATCATTTTTGGTTTGGGATGGATGGGAACTCAAACTACCGAAGAGGTCACAATTGATTATAAACATAAAAGAACACATCATAGAGTGTACAGAACAAGAGTTTGGCTTTTTCATGGTACAGACCCTTAATATCACTTTAAAGCGTAGCGAATAGACATTATTTGTGTGAATTAGATACTGAGTCCAATTCAAGACAAAATGCACACAAAACTGTTTGGATGAATTAAAAAAACCAACTGGATTTCTTAGGTCAAATCAGAACCGTATGCAAAAAGAAGTAGCATCCATTTGTTTCTTTATTTGCCGGGTCATGGATAATTTTACTTCTGTGTGGGGAATGCATATATATTTTTACTTCACTAAAATATTAATGGCATCAGGATGATTAAAAGAGGCCCTACAAATACAATTGGAATGTGATAGTCCTGTTATTATGTGTCTAATTGAGCATAACTTACCTCAAATACACTTGGAATGTGATAGTCCTGTTATTATGTCTCTAACTGAGCATAACTTACCTCAAATACAGTTGGAGTGTTATTGTCTCCCTGAATATAAACGTATCTCAGCTTTTTGTTGTCATCGTCGTTGGAAAGGTTGTGTAGCCATATTTATGAAATCTAAACTAGATGTTAAGCCTGCTAATATTTCTGATTTTTCCTCCAAAAACATATGCCAACTAGCTCTATCAAAATTAAAATTAAAAATTAAGAATTGTTTTCTGATCCTTGCTGTTTATAGATCTCTTGGTCATGACTGTAACAAATTCTTTGGTCTCATTAGTCAATGTCTAGATCTTATTTTATGCAAAGGTTCTAGAGTGGTTGTCCTTAGAGACTTCAACAAAGACATTTTGAGTGAGCGTCCTTGTAATAAGATATTTATCCATAACATGGCAATGTGTGAGTTGAGGTACACAATACCCTCCTATATACAGGAGAAAAGCTCAAGATCTGCCATCAACAACATTTTTACAAATATTGAGAGTGGTCACATAAACAGCAAAGTTATAGTGACTGCTTTTTCTGACCATCATGGCCAGGAAGTGGTTGTACACATACCCCCTATGAATCAACTGAAAGTTCCTTTTTATAAGGAGTCTTGAAGATTCAGTCCTCAAAGCGTAAGCTCCTTCCTACATTATTTGAACAGGGAAACTTGGGTGGATGTTTCGGCTGCAAAAGGTTTTGATGCGAAATTCAATGAATTTCTAAAAACAGTAGCCTACATTGTTACTTTGAAGTATCATTCCCTGTAGTTGGAAGCAACTTAAGTACTCATACACATTCAACTAAGCCAGTTCTTAATCCAGAAATAATTGCTTTAAAAATTTGTCTCCAGTTCTTGCACATAGCTGCTAAGGATCTCGATTCTCATCATAATTCATGACAAGCCTACGAAAAAACAAAAGGGGAGTATAGGAAATAAATTAAAAAATCCAAATCGGATAAAATACTAAAAAAATTTTCCTCTTCACCTAACAGATCAAAAGCTACGTGGGAAGGTGTGAATTCTGAGAAACCCATGAAATCCCAGAATGTGTTAGAAATGACTGACTTAACCGACATGAGTGGTAATATCATTTCAGATTCCTTTGAGGTTGCAAACACTTTTATTCCATGTTGGCTCATGGCACAAGCCATACCAACGAGTGCAGTAACTTCAAACCTTTTGAGAAATTTATTGTTTGTCAATATGGTTAAAGAGGAAAAGGTATGTAAAACAATTCTTTCCTTGAAACCAAAGCCTTCAAAGACGAAATGTTCCCCAGACTGTTGAGACAGGAACTCAGTGACATTTCTAATCCCTTGGCATACCTTATTAACATGTCATTTCAGGAGGGTATGTTTCCAAATTCTCTTAAACATGCGATTATGACACCAGTGCACAAAAAAGGGAAATTGGATATTTGCTGCAACTATCGTTAGTGTCAACTTTCTCTAAGATCTTAGAAAAGATTTTCCAGATATACAGTAGACTACTGGTTGTTCTAAATAAAAACAATATACTTCACCCTAAACAATTTGGATTCATTAAGTTATAGTTGACAACTGAGGCTATTCACAATGTGCTTTCTTTTTTTTTTGCAAGCTCTTGATGTTGGAGAATTGGCTATGGGAGTCTTTTTTATCTTACCAGTGCCTTCAATATGGTCGATCAAAATTTGCTCCTACAAAAACTTGACTATTACGGGATTAGAGGAGTTTCCCACTCTTGGATCTCTTCATATCTCATGAGAAGGACGCAGGCAGTTTCTTTTGGGAATTCTACATGTTGTAAAAGCTCTGTTTGATCAAATTCAATGGAGATAAAGTATAGAGTTCCTCAAGGGTCTGGATCCTCTATTTTCCCTCTTATTTATTAACATCCTGCCATCTTTTATTACTGCCATAAATGCTAAAGTCTCTCTCTTTGCGGATGACACCTCTATTTCCATAAAGTCTCAAAGACAAACCAACCTTTAGAATTTTGCTTCTAGAGAAACCAGTAATTTAATGCATTTGTTTCAAAGAAACAGACTATTGCTGATTGAAGCAAAATCTCAAGTACTAGATTTCTTTATCACCAATAGATACAAACGATTGAAGCAGCCAAAACTGCTTTTGGGAGAGATTACTGTGCTACTATGTGACGTCTCAAAGTTTCTTGGGGTGTATATTGACAGCCAACTAATATTACAGGATCACATTGATTTTGTCTGCAAGAGATTGAGTTAAGGGATATTTGTAATTCTTACCTTATCCAAATTTGCGGAAACTCTACTGCTTATTATATGATATATCCATCTGTCTTATGCTGTGGCCATTTGGGAATTTGTATACGAATGCACTAGGCCAATATTCAAATTTCAAAAGAGGGCATTGAGATCAGCATTCAGGATAACTCACAAGTTTCCTTCAGGCCAATCTTTAAGGATTCGAATACTCTTACCTTTCCGTCCACTTACATTTTTAGTTGTTTAATCTTTATAGCATGATAATCTTAGCCACATAAAAATTATATTTATGACATTTTTGTACTTGTAACCTATTGTCCTTAAAATAACTTATTTCCCACAATTGGGAATTTGTGGCCTTCATTTTTCTGATCCATTTTTTAGGCCAGTGTGGATGAATCCTAGTTAAAGTTCTTAGCTTTTAAGTTAATATATTCATGTTGTAATGCATAATGGGACTCTATGTCATTTTGAAATGGAAGTTGATTGTGGGTTGATGCCCCGATCAAGAACATATACACATACACCACTCTGAGAAGCCTATTTCAGTCAAAAAGTTTATACGGCCATTGTAGTTTATTTCAGTCTAATATATTTTTGGTCCCATTGTTGAGTTTGTCTAAAGGGCCTACTTCAGTCAAAAACCAATTAAGATGTGTTTTATAACAATCTTTAAATCCATAGCAAAAATTAATTAGTAAATTTGTCTGATGTCTGCATTACACTAATGACTAAGCACTGCATACTTAATATTTGCTCAAATTTATAGTTAAACGTATATTTTTACTAAAACTTCCTATTTTATTATCTGGATAACTTCTGTGCTCATTAGTGATTAAAGAGATGCTTGAAGTAGGAAGTGTTGTTACTTTTAAGCTTACTCTATGCTTCCAATAATATAAACATTAAGTAATTTAAACTGGTACTTATATTAATTAAACATATGATTAATGTTGGCACATTATAATGTTTACAAAGTACAGTTGATTACAAAAACACATTTACTATCTGCTGATTAAGTCAAAAAGGGAGAGTTCAAGACCAGTGGGGAGTAGCCTAGAAGGATTTTTGAAATAAGAGTAGGCCAATATGTTAACCAGGAGGCCATAAGAATAACCATGTAAAATTTCAATAAAATGAGTACAGTAGTTTTCACGTGATTGAGTGACACACATACACACCAACACATACACAAACATAAAGACACTAATAGATTTTTATATAATAGTAGAGATTATAAGCTGTAGGCTATATGGCAAGGGATAAGAGCCATGGGAGTATCCTAGTGATGCTGAACCTCTCTCATGCATTTGATTCAGTGGACATTAAATTGTTGCTAGCCAAATTAAAATTTTATAAGTTTGCTGATACCGTTTTAATTGGTTCTGTTCTAATTTACTAAAAATACGGCAACAGACAACTAAAATACAAGAAAATTACCAAAAACCAGTTTTGTAGTTTTTAAAACTTCAGATGCCTTTGTTTTGGGTCTACTTATATTCATCTTATACACCACTGTCCATGGAATGAATTGTCATGGTTTTCCCTTTACTCATGTGCAGACTACACTCAACTTCTTTTGGTAACCTCCTTCAAGTGCCAATAAAGTTGTGGAATTTACTGATGACAAGTTGGTCAATATAAAAAGCTGGTCAATGGACATGGGCTTAGATTGAATGTTTTACAGATGATTAATTGCTTCGTATTTTTAACAATAATTATGCTCTTCCTTTGTTTGTAAAGTGACTCAGGAGCTTCATTCGATACTTTCACGAAGGCAAAATTGTGCACTAAGGTTTGATTATAATCTGAGAAAATTTGATCCTATTTCTCACTATAGAAATCAAGTCAATTTGCTTGACATGGTAAGGGATCTTTGTAAGCTCTAAACAATTTAAGCACAAGCGATGATTAGAGAACGACACTACAGGATGACATGCTACAACTGCCATTTGTAAAGCTAGAGGCAACAAAGAAAATGTTCTCTTACTTTGGATCCCCGAGTACCCCAAAGTACCTTCCACCCATGTTTTAGGGATTTACTTATAAGACATTAAAAATAAACATGTTCAAACTTTATATCCGGCTTGATTAAATAACGTTTTCAGGGTACAGTCTTTTATACTATGGTTTAATATATTTTAATTTGGATATAGGTACCTAAAATTAGATATATTTATAGTTATTGGCATTTTGTAAAACAGTTACATAAACTGAAATTACTCACAAATAAGGAACTTATTTATTTATTTCTACATAGGCAAGAATGAGTTCTATGATGGTGCATGTCCAACCATAGAATTTGTCTAAGGAAGCCTAATACCACACAGTAGGCTGACAATTTCTCTTTTGTCTGAACTCAGAACTCAAAACACCAACAGTGTTTACACAAATAGATATTAAAAAGTAATAACTATCACTATACTGTTACTATTTAAAATATACATCTAGTAAAATATTTAATATTCAGGTGTCTGTAATAGTATGGTTGAAATATTCCTGAACTCTATACGAGCAACTGTTCAATAAAATAGTTTTTACGCTTTTTTCATGAGCTTTGAAGGAACTTTCAGCCTTGAGTGAGTCACGCAGTGCATTAAAAAGTTTAGTGTTGCTGATAAGGAGATGTTGATGAGGGAAACTTGTGCGATGTTTAGGAATTTTGATGTTATTGGACTGCCTGAGATTGCAATAAATTGGGGTAATTGTTTCGTGAAACAACTCAAAGTTTTTCGCAGAAAGATTAAACAACTAAAAATGTAAGTGAACTTTCCGTTTAGGTGTATAATAATATTTATGATATTTTCTTTCAGTACCATATTTTCTAAGAATTATATTATGTTTGGAAAATAATGACTTTATTCCAATGTATCTAAATAATTGTATAATACAGAATGTATCCAATATTGTGATAGATTATTGTGGAGATTGCCATGTGACAGGTGCTGTGCAATCTAAACAATTTTTGATAAAGTTATCATTACTCTTATCATTGTTCAAACTCAATCATGAAAACTAGGTAAAAAGTGTTGTGAATAGTTGCACTTGACACTATTTTTAATGTAATAATATATAAAAATAACTTGTTGTTCATGAATATTGTTGCGAATTTACACACAGAAGAAGAGTTATTACATTCATTGTTCATAGTAACATCTAAGCAGTGAAATTTTCTGAATTCTAAGAATATGTTTTGAATGTTATTTTTATATTGTGTGAGTTTTTGTAACAGACTGTGAAAGGAATGATAGTGATTCATTACGTACAGATTTTAACATAACAAAATTACAGAATACAGATTATAACGAAATTACTGTAGTACCTTCTTCTGATAATGATAATACTATATGGGCAGCCTAGAGATTTTTGTACCTATAAGATAAGATACTTGTACTCATTACATAGATAGATGACATCCTTCTTCAATATTTAGATGACAGGTATTCCTACTCATCTGTAGTCTTCGGAATGTTGTTAAGCTCTGTGATCGAGTCCCCAAACTTTAAAAAGATCTTCAGTAAATTTACTTTTGGTGTCAAAAGTAAGGTTTTATTTGGAATATCTCAGTTGTTTAACTTGTTTAAGACGAATCCATTGTCAGGTTTGACTAAGTTTAGTGAAGTTTAAGAAAGACTAAGTTTTCTGAACTTTTTAAGAATTTTTCATGTTTTCAGATGTATTTATGTGCAGTAACATGTTTAAGTTGATCTTGAAAGTGAACATTTCTTATTGGTAAGATTCTCATATTTCTCAGCTTTGTTGTAAGATCTAATTTTTCATGTCTTGTATGCTCACATATTAGGGCTGTTTCAGGTAATCAATTCCTGGTGATTCTAATTGGTTGGCTGTTTTGAGTGAGGTATAATTGGTGGATTTTAGGGATAAAAACATAAAACAAATTATTGAATTAACATAATTTTGTGTAATAATACTTTTGGGGCAATAATTTACTTCTTTTAAATTGAGTCATTTGCTTTAACACCTAGAAATATTTTTTTGAGGGAGAGGCAGGAAGCATTTTTACACACAGGTGATTAGTCTCTATACCTACTCTATACTTCAAGTATCCTAATCCGGAAACTGTTTGTCACATTACTTCAGGTTAGGTGATTTAAACCTAACCCCTCAGGGCTCGTGTCGATCTAACCTTCGAAGAACTAAGGTCTAGACCCCATGATGATCTAGATCAGCCTTCTTTACATGGGAGATATCCTGGATGAAGTGCGACCAACAGGCCCACTGTTCTTGGTCCTCCAGCAACACGTGGCAGACCGAGTCTCCCAAAAAGGCACCAACAATTCATTTTGCCTTGTGGCAGGGTCCTTACCAACGTGAGTAGCAGATGAAAATTTGTTCTGCGTCGTTGGTAACACCCAGGCAATTGATGCAGTCTGGTGACCCGGTTTTGCCCATACGAAACAGGTAAGACTGGATGTACCCATGTCCACTCGGCAAGTGGTCCACCTCACCGTGTCGCCGTTCCACCCTAGGTTGGACCCGCAGGATGAGTCTTGCAGTCCATTGTCCCTGCGATTCATCATTCTGCCATTGTCAGTAGATGCAAGCATGTTCTTCATTTTTAAAACAGTCATCACCCTGTTGCTGATAGATCGCCTTCCTCTTCCCTATCAAGAGCTTGACAGGGATGACTCCAATGATCGGTCTGCTGGCTCAGAGACTGTGAGTGCGACTCTGAGTGGTGCTTGAGGCTACACTCATATGAGCCGCATCCGATACGCTTTATTGTTTAGCGTATCTGCTCAAACCTCAGTTCTATACAGGAGAATGGACATGACTACATCATCAGAAGTCTTCTACGGCTGGAGCTGGGGCTATCAATGTTGGTCATCAGGCGACTAAGGGATTAGACCTCCTTAGTGACCTTGTCCGTAGTTCGGAAAATCTGGTTCCTCCAAGTCAGCGTACAAGACCGTTACCCTAAGTACTTGGCAGTTCAGACCGTCTGAACCATCACCCCACCCACGCAGAGAGATGTGACAGTTTCTATCCTCATCTTGGTGAGACAATCTCTGTCTCAGCTAGAGCCAGAGACAGGCCATGATCTGCCATCCAGTTGTTAATGACATGCATGACTTGGTTCAGTTTCAGCTAAAGTTAATTTGAGATTGCTGTTTAGAGAACGTCAGCTTTGAATGTATGATAACATCTGTATCCTGCACTATGTATTCTTTTTATTTCTTGACCCTGATACGCTGAATCCCACAAAAAATAGCATTTTCCCAGTGCATTTTGTAGTGTATATGTATATACATATCTTTGACTCTTCTTTGCCAGCACACAGAACTAAAATTTTCTCCAAAAAACACTTCTATATTGGAGCAAGACTGTTCAACATTCTTCTCCAGGACTTTTAAAATTGCAACAGCATAAGGTTATGCAACTGGCACGAAGATAGATCAATTACAATTTATACAATCAAAGCGTTTAAGATTGCAATGAACACAAGTTTAAAACAAATGACATGTGCTTTCAGGTAAACCGATTTCAGGTTTTTGATATCATTATAAATTATAAATGTAATGTAAATTTCATTTCATGACCATATTGCTGTTCTCTAACACCTGTTGTTTCTCCACGAAAATTAATACACATTTTTTCTGAGAGTCTCCTTTTAATAAATATCCAGATAAAGAAGCCATTATATATATATATATATATATGCTTTTAAAATACATGTAGGATTACTATGGAGAAACATTAAAAAAAATACTCTACCATGATACTTTGTATGTTGTTGGCTAGGATAGTTAGGCTACATGTGTTAATATGTCAAATGTTAATATCTTGTATGAGTATATTGGGTTTGTTTACAAATTTATTTATTCTGCTATTTTCTAGTTGCTATATATCATGGTTACCCATAAAACCAAAAATTTAAAAATATTCTTTAACACTCAGCAAAATCCCATGACATTCACCATAATCAAGTTCAGTGTTCCTTACGTAGAAATGAAGCTTTACGCACAATTTCAAGTCTATATGTCAGTTCATTTTCGAGATACCTGCAGACAGACAGACCGAAATGAAATTGTTCAGGCCCATGAGTGATAGGCTGCGCTAACGTTCAGCCAACAAATGGTAACAAAAGTTTTGTAGCAAGCATCTCAGGAGTAACAACCAATGTTATACTTGTTTGCCTGTTATAACTACTGTCTTTATTGTAAATCAGCCTATTTACTGGACAGCCGCCAATGGTTGATTATTTCAAGCAGAAGTATTGTGACTGATTTGTTTTACTTCAGTTTATAATAATTATTGTTAGTTTTGTCTAGCAATAATTTGAATGTAATTGACACACATCAGGCCACATTATATCAGGACAGCTTGGTATCCCATTTATAAAGGGTTTGAGTATTATTTCCTGGTCTCACTGCCTGAGAATGTGAGAGGTGCTACTGGTAGTAGCTAGTAATCCACAAATCTTAAAGGGAATATATTGTAGATCTGGAATAAGATAAGATCTACATCCAGGACAAAAGGAGAACTTCTTCCATTATCATTCAATATTACAGTATATTGTTTTCTCTATCACCAATTCGAGACATGTCGAGGATGTTAGGTTAAGGAGAGAATTAATTAAAAGAAAATAAAAAAGCTCATGCTTCCAGATACGTGTACTTTGACGAGTTTACTTTCACTGAAAATCTTTAGTTTAGATCTTAAAAGAAAATGGAAATGATGTGCAATAAAGACTACCCCAGTTTGCACCAAAAAATACACAACTGAAAATTTCGTATAATTTAATGCTGAATTAAGTACATTTAAGAATTTCTGAAATAAAACACAATATTTTAATGATACATGTATAAAATTTTCCATCACCGAGAGTTCATGTTAAGTGCAATATAAGAACTACATTGACAGAGTAGAAGAGATCTCCATAGCATGTACCAGTCACACATCACACGATACAATAGCAGGATGAGATGGTTTCCCTCACGACAGTGGAAGTGGACTTCTCTGTTTATGTTGGTTTCTATTGTATTGCACTTATTTCGTTCAATACAAAATATTATATAAATATAATAGACTAGTTTTGAAACAACTAAGGCCGTAGTGAAATCATCTTGGGTTTTACCTGATAAGTGCAATATTAAACTTCAAACACTTTTCACACTTATATTGAGATGTAGAATGATGGTTAACATCTCATTTGAAATTTATAGTTAATACACATTCAAATACATTTTCTTGTAAAGTGTATATTTTTTTAGTTATTTAAGCGAAAATGTGTAACAAGTTGATTATCCCCTAAACAACCAATAAAATATTTAAAAAACCAAAAGGCGTTCAAATGGGTGTTCAATATCTTCAAAATGAGATCTTCTATCATTCTACCACCGCAAATAAAGATGTAAACATGTTTAAGATTGTCCTTATTAGGCTGAAATCAGGATGGTCACCAATATAGATGGCTTGTAATTATAGAATACATAAGAACAAATCCTATCTCATTGAATAATATTTAGTATTATTTATGGCAAATAATTTATATTTGTTAAAAAATTTAATTTTTGAAATATATACTTAGCCATGTTTACGTGTTTGAATATAGTTTCATTTCAATCTATTTATTGATCGAACAATGTTGTCTTACTAAGTTTTAACTTCACCATATTTTCATAGAGAATATTGATTTCCTAGCCTACATAATCAATAAATGATATCTTGTAGATCTGTGTGTACTTCAACTTTTACAGATACGAGAAAAGTTAAGCTCCTCTTTAATTGATCCTTGAGTAGACATTAAAGCAAGAAAACATTTAAATCTCTGGGTAGTCCTGCATGCCTCTGAAGGGCGTGTTAAAGTGACCATGGTTACACACGTCAATGAAAAGCTTGTTTGGGGACGATTCAACTTCTGTGTCACAAGAGTCAAAACATTATTTGAGCTAAGAACAAAAAACTGGAACATACTGTAGTATACTTATTAGTCATAGGTATCAGTCTTAGGGTCGTTTTTAAATGTATGGAGTTTTTGAAGCTGTATTTTTTAGTTTTTAGAATGATCGGGGGTACCTAAATTATTAATTGAAACCAGTGAAACAAAAAAAAAACTTACACATGGACATTTCCATTTCATTGGTGTAGCTAATAAAAAAAGTTCATACACTTTTGACATAAAAATTTAGACTTATTAGTTTTGGTGATTTTGTTATAATAATTAGATTATAGCCCGGGATTGATGTTTATCTCTTTGCTTTAGATGAGGAGACAGGAAATAATTAGGTTATATAACAAAATAAAATTTAACGATTGGTTTCAAATTCACAATATGATAGAAATATTAATAATTTTAGTTTTTTATTTAACTGTTAAAATAATTTAACATTATCGACACGTGGCTGTTGAACTATAAGTTATATCATTTCCTCATCCAAATTATGTTTTGTTAAATTGTTGAATATAAAAACATGTACATGCAACAGTCAGTGTTGTGATATATGTATTGTAGGAAAATATTAACATTTAGTAGACCTTGCATAGTCTATATTTTAAATTTCCGAACTGTTGTCTTATCTCACATTAACATGAAACGTTGCTAATTTAAACTTTGTACTTTCTGTATCTGTCTTATTCCAGATTTAGGTAAATTTAGGTTGATTAGTTTCTTGGCAGTAGTGTTTTTTTCCATGCCTCTATTTTTATTGTACATGTTGGAACAAATCTGCATACCTATAATTTTGCCAAAAGCTGGAAGAAACTTTTGAAAACTTACAAAAACTTCATACGAGTTATTAGTAGTGAATGTAAGAGTTGTTCACGGGTCTGTTTTCCATACCTGATGACTTTGCTTCAGATAGCTCGGATTCTCTAAAGTCGCAGCAAGGTAAAGGTAATTGATTTTATTTATACTGTATGTTAAAGGAGTATTCTTCACCAAACATTTGCTCTATGGGTCATCCAGTCAATAAAGGACATTACAGATAAGTGTTACGACTGTTACAAGGTTACCGCACAAGGCCACAGTTGCGTGGAAGTGGGAACTACTGACTTCACCATCGTAACGCTCCAGCACCGACATTAGGAACAAGAAACATAAACAAACTAAGGACACAAAAACAAAATGAAAAGTTGTTTCAACCAATGTCCTTAGTTTAAATTAAAGTATTTAATCAAGTGACGGCTATTTTTTTTACTATTTAAGTTGTGATACCTTTGATATACGCCTCGAATACCTTTTTACTTACGGCTTTTTGGACATCGTACACCAGACAGGGCTAGTTCATTTTTTTTTATATTTGGAGAACACTCAATTCACAACAATAATAATATAAATGGATACATAACGGAATAGACACAGTATAGCACGTGTAACAGTAAAGGTGTAACTATATAAAAAACGTTGAAGTAATGATTTTTATGTGTAAACAAAATAATTATGCAGGTATGAAGAGAGTAATATAAATACCAAGTAAGTAGTAACAAACAGTATATAAATTAATAGTGAAATACGACATTAGATGGGTATAAACCACAGCTAAGTAACGTTCCATGTAAAATGTGTCATGTTACGCAATATAATGTGTGTAGCACGTTTTAACGTGTAGATTTATTGTTGGTGTATGACATAAGGTCCTCGGGTAAACCTGGACCTACAAAACGAAAAATTGATCGAAAGGTTTATGTTACCTACGGAGCTTTCGCTGTCATGTTGTGACTACTCATATGTGTTTGAATGGAGGCCGTAAGAAACTCAATGTCTTAACATTGGTGATTTCCTTCCAGAGACATTTGGTTAATAATCTAAAAGGTCGTTTAGTAATGATGCTATCTTGATGCTTGTGGTACGACGATGTCTTGGGATCGATCGAAGAATTCATCAACCATTGACGAGAACGCTTGATGAAACTTTCAGCATTTGCAAAATGAAACGGAAACAACAGTCTTTATGGTCAGTCGACAGTGTCAGCTGTTCCGCGGGCGTGCGACAGCAGCCAGTACCACGTGACTGGTCACGTGATGCCCCCTCCCCTCGCTCACCGATATGCCACTGATATAGCGGTTCGTGTATTTCTGACACACTATTGTCAAAATGCGGACGGAGTCTCGTCTGTTTGTTGTGATAGAACAAGTTAGTCAATCCTTTTCTCCATTCCCTAATAAGTTTGTTGAATTCTTATTATTTTTCTCACAATCCCTGAAACTTGCTAATTCTGCATGTAGCACCGGACGTTGTTAATTTAAAATTCTCAATATCAAAGTCTGCAACTATCGTACGTTACGTATTTTAATTTACTAAAATTGAAGATTTCAATTAAATGTCTGTTGAGTTTAAGAATAATTTAGGCTTTTTCTACATTGATAAAAATTGCATTAAACTGGAACGATGCTTTTATTGTAAAGAATTAAAAACTTTTTTCAGCCTGTCGTTTCGTTAAATTAATAGGTACTTAGAATAAATAAATATTAGAAAAAATAAATTAAATAAATAGGTATTCAAGAAGTGACATCATGTCGTAATGTTCATGATTGAAGACTTTAATAACGTTGTACTTCGCGGAGAATTTATCTTCCGTTAAACTGAAATAATTGCACACGATGTTTCAATATGTTTACTTTATAGTTGCTGTAGCTATGGCATAAGAAGCGTTTCCTAAGAATCAGAATAACAAAGATCCTTAATTATCGTAAAGTTATAGAAATCCATAGAAAGCTTGGATTTTATTACAATAATAACAATGTAAATAGGAGGATTTTATGATAAATCGTTTTGTAGGGAAAGCCTCGTGACCAAACGTGAAAATAATGAAATTTATATTTTGAAATATAGAAATGTTATGCTATGTATGTAGATAATTGTTGTTGACAAAGATATAGTTAATGTTTCATAAATAATTACTACAGTTTAAAAAGTAAAGAAGTTATCTGAGAATCTTGCAACTGATATTCAACCCTGCATGCAGTAAGACTGTATCTATATTGCATCTCGGCGCCGCGTTGTGTACGCATATTGCGTCTAGCGCCTGCCATTTAGTAGATTGAGTATTTTGAAATACTTCAAGGCCTATTCAGGTTGGATTTCTGACGGTAAAAGTACATTTTTTAACTCTCAATACACAGTTTAGCTACAATCTAGTCGATGTAAGAGATACATATCATGATGCGCCACCTGCCTTGTGTAAACAACCGTTCAGCAGAAGTCGTCATGTTTGCTTAAGTCACATTACTCGTGTTACAGCTTCTAATAACTTAAACCACGTAAGTTGAAGATTCTCTGGTGGTTTCTTTGCATACACAACTAACATATTGTTTACAAATATCTGTGTAAAACTAAAGAAACAGATTTTATGACAGTTTGATCTAACGTTGTGCATGCTTTTCTTTTTAAATAGAAAATATTTCCATTTACGCCACAACATCGAAATATTATATGGGGATAACTTTAAAATTTCAAACATATCTTCCTTTATTTTATATCGGTGGAAATATAAACCCTAAAATGTGTAGAACATATTAAAACTGATATTCTGAAAAATAATTGAAAATCAATTTGTGTCGTAGTGTTTATAATTATTAATAACACGTATGTTAATTAAATTAGATGCATAATCATACAACATTAACACCAGCAATGATGACATGTTTGATATTAGTGGGAACCAGGAGACATTTGCAGTAAACACAAATAAGATTTATTTGTTTTAAGATCATATATGACAATTTCGATATTTTTAGAATAAACGTCGTGAAATAACTATTTATTATTTGATTTGAACTAACTAGCCTTGATTCTACTCACAATGAAATGGTTTACAATTTGTATATTTCGTATGTTTGTTTGTATACGAGAGATTCCCTGGTAAAAGTGCTTTATAAAATGTTGTCACCGCCAATATACAATATACGTAATATTATATTATATAAAAACATCAAAGAATGTATTCAAACGATTACTATTCTTTTATATGATTAATGATCCTCTTTTTTAGCGACACCAAAGATTTAATTCTTTTGAATACTCGTAGAGAAAAATGTGATGCTGTATAAGTCCTTCGTAGATGGAGGGTACACATCTCGGTCACTTTTGCACACGATAAGTAGTCTGTAATGTTAACTAAGTTAACTGTATAATAAATTATACTAACGCTCATTACTGGACTTTTTCGCTGCAAATCTACAATCTTATACGATTACCCTTTAATCCCATAAATGATTACATTTTCTGCTACGTACTGCCGATCCTATGCCGTATCAGACAAAATGAGAATTCCTGTGTATGTGGACGTTTCACATTTTTTTATGATACAGATGATGCAGCAAAACACAATTAGTTTGTGTTCAATATAGTAACTCAGTTTTAAGTCAGCAGAATGTGTAACCAACCCTGACTGGACGTAAACTGTTGTGCCATTGTGATCTTTAATACTGACTACGGAAGTATGTGAGACTGTGCGTTACACAAGTGTCGTTATTTGTCTAGTCTAAAATATTATTTCTGAAAATATAACAATAAATTGGTTTATTCTTCGTATTGCAATAAATGTAATAACACACCCTTCGCATTTTAAAGGGGTTTCTATTGATAACGTCGCTTTAAACGTTTTTTCTCTACAAATATATATTGCCATTGTTTATAGTAAGTAGCCCCTCGCAATAATTCAAGGATAATATCTGAGCAAATCATTATATTATTAGATTTGTTTTGAAGAAATGATTTTGTTAAAATTATTTCTGTTACTTATTGACAATAGGTTATCACATATTACACAAACGTAGGTATCCCATTTACTTGCCATTGGTTAATTCAATGAGCTCATTATTTTGATCAATAACGAATTTCCAAAAGGCGAAAAATCCTGATGACGAAAGTGATCACAAATTATACTGTAAGTTAAGAAAGCTTTACGGGATGCATACACATTTAGTTGAACGTGATTAGCCCACTGACATCGTGTCAGGGAGTAGCGGCCACATTACAGCAGGCTCATCTGCAAGGCTAAATCAACTTCTGCTGAAAATCACATTTAACATGACAGAGTTGCACGGCAGATTGTATCCAATTACTCTGGGAACACTCATAAATATTACACAACTCAGAAGTTGAAGTTGCAGTGACGCATCTGTTACTCAACTGTTAGTACGCAAGAAATGTCTCCCCAACAAATTGAGACTGCGCTATAAGCAATTTTACGTAGTCTTGTTAGTAATTTTAAAGACACCGTTTACCTCTAATCATAGAAATAAGTAAGGTCCATTGAGTATTTTTAGACCACATCGAACTCTGTCTGAGATTGCCGCCGATTGTAATATTGTTACGATCTTGAATATTATGAATGCACATACCACGAGCTTGACTTCAGTTAGAAAATTCAAATTGATCACATTGATATATATAGTATAAGTCTCTTAGATATTTGTCCGTTTTTTATAAACTTATTTCTGAAATTATTTACGATGCATACGTCTCACTGGTTCATATAGTATTCGCTTTTAGGGTTCTGTTATTCATTGCAAACCTCAATCGGACGTTTTCAAATAGCAAAAAAGAACTATAAGGGTGATCTGTGGGCCCAAGGGCCAAGAAAGTTGTATACGAGTTTTCCATTGTGAAAATCTCCTTCTATCATTGTTATATATATTATATGCTACTATACTATATACTGTATATGTATATATATATATATATATATATATATATATATATATATATATATATATATATATATATATATATATATATATATATATGCACTTTTACATCATACCTTTTTGTTTAATATATAGACATCCTTATTCCATACAACTCAAAACTTAACAATATCTGCTGCCAATACGCTTTTTTATCTGCCGCGGTATTTGTTTTTTTTTTTTTAAGTGTTTATAAACGTACGGGTTGACCATACTTTACTCACTAAGGTTTAGTGAGTATGGTGACATACTCCACATTTGATACAAAACGATTTAACAAATAAAACGTGTTGTTAGAGTAACGGTTGTACGGGAGTTAAACCCAGGAATTATGTGACGACTGATCACATACAACTTAACTGGCTTTACTCGTATTTGACAAATTGAGATAGACAGCTGTCGACGGATGGACAACGATTCGGTTGTAGCCATTTTACAAATCCAACGCGCAGTTTTCCTACTAATCCATAATCTGATTCATTACCTCAAGTGATTTTACATGTTCGTAGATTATTTCGAGTGTTTGGAGTACTGCGTGTTGTTTTTGTTGCCAACAGCAACAACTTGTAATACTTTTAGAATGAACATATATCTCCTTTATCAGTGACATTTAGTGACTATTACTTATTTAACGTACAGATTGTCCCATGTATAGGGATGCACACGTTTGATTTTCTATGGTTCATTCCTCCACTATTAATTTTGATACTTTGTACACTTTTTAATGGGGGTCCTAGGGATGTTTTTACAAAATTACAACTTTATGATCGAGGAAGAACAATTGTGGTCTGCTTTATGAAAGAAATTCAGTGTCTATCTCTCTACTGTATTGAAATGTATTGATGAACTGCTGTCATATTCAAACAAACAATTAAACTAAAATAAAACATTATTATCTAATTTCCATGTGATGTTGTACAGTTAATATTAAAAAATTCCTTTATAATTGAACAAAAAGTAAAGTGTTTTGTGTGGACCATTTCTTTTTTGCGCCATTTTGTTTTTGTAAGCTTCGTTCAGTTGCAGTTTTTACAGATATTGTTTTATTATGGATTGTCTAATGTTTAGGAATAATCATTAAACTGATAAACAATCAATGGAGAAACAAAATCGTATAAAACTTTTTGGAATTCCCTGTTTGGTCTGGCACATAAGTTGTCTGCCCATTGTTATAATTTTCTGACCATCTTATATATTTTTGGGAGTGCCGATGGCTGAGCGGTCTAAGACGTCGGACTGTCAATCTGAGCTAGAGACAGTACAGGTTCGTCCTGCCTGTGACCTAACACGTTTTGTCAGTACTATCGTCCTCGTATTGTCGACTCCCTCTGTATTATACTTGATAAGATCCTCCTCGCACAGGCCCAGGGGAGCGGTCATAATAAGGCTTAAAAGGATGTCGGCCTTTGCTTTTATGTATAACAAAACTTAAACTATTAACGGCTTACAATCGTTTACGTTACGGGAATAAACACGAGGAAAAACTGAAAACCGCATTCTTTTTAATATTACTAATAATACTTTCGTTTTAATCAGTAGTACATATTATGTTAAGCAAAATATTTTTTCGTTCACTTTACATAAATAAAAAATGATAATTTAAAATACTAAATCAGTGGTTGATTTTTATTTGTAAAGGATGATCAAAACCTATATATTCTTTTGGGATGCTTCTAAAAACTAATTTAATCCCTTCAACTCCTCGTAGGAGAAGAAAATATTTTTTTGTTTTTGGCGATGGAAGGATAGTGAAGGAAACAGGATTTTCCGGACATTTGCCATCATTTAGTGATACAAAAAATGTTTCGTTTTTATGAAGTGCAAGTTTTAGAGTTAGTGAAATTATCACAACTTGTTAATTTCACTAAAATATATTTGGAAAATTCTAAAACATATTTAACCGAACATTGATTGCACAACTTTATGTCCTATTCACCCTTCCTCGAGATACGGTATCGTACGCGAAGCGGAAGCAATAGTAAAGATGTACAATTGTTTTGCGTCTGGCAGCATACTCGTATGTTTTACACACTCTGTCTTTTTAAAGCTATCTGACACAGAAAACGTGACACTGTCAGTAAATGTGAGATTATTGGCTCGTTTATGCCAAAGAGCTTTTGCAGTATCAGTTACTTTTAATACTTCAAGCACATCGTCCACATCCCCCCCCGTGACCTTCAGTAGTTGGATGGTACTTGGAAAACTTCGACTTAAATCTCATTGCTGTTTAAAGGTCATGTACCTAAATGAAACAGTATATTGAGGTTTAAAAAGTTTGTTGCCATGCTGTCCAGTTGATAAAGATAGTTGATAAAGGAAATACTGGAATGTAATTGTAGTCAGGGTTATATATAATTTTAATAATATCAATATAATAACTATTAATTTCATATTAAAAGAAGAATATAAAATGTGCAAGTCTAAAAGGTGCTGGCTCTTTTTTTGATAATTTAATATTACAGGGACAAAGTAATTAACATTTCTTTAATAAATCTATTACAAATGTTAAGTGCATTTCACAAATACAAAAATTTTAAATGAAGATAATGTGTTATACGAATGGGTTTCCTTATTTCCTAGTTTGTTTGTGTAAAAGTTATAGCAATTCGATAAATTCCCCCATTTCTTGAAGATTTGAGTAAAGGGAAATTTGTACGTTTAGAGAAATTAAAAAGTGTTAATAATTTTTCAAAACTCTTCAAAATCTTTCTTGTTAAACTCCGTGTATGGAAAACAATACACGCAATTATTTTTAAATGTGACTTTAAATGTGATTCATTTTTGGGTCAGATTTTTGTGATTTTCATTCATAGAATGACACTTTTTAAGCCCAAATTTAATTTCCCTCATATATTTGTTCTTGTCTTCTTATAAACATTAACGTAAAATCAACTTCACCTAATGTTTGTATTTAAAAATGTATACCGACTTCTCGATTGCGGTCTTTTGAAGAAGCGAAGAATTAAAAACATTTTGTTTGGCCTAGTCACCAATCAGCTAACACCTAGGCTCATATCAGTAGGAACACTTTCAGTACAAATTCCATTGCATTTCAAAAACCAAAAGAAAAATCTTGCAATTCAAATCTTGCACGGTGCACCAAAGCAAATCCCATTTCGAATACCTTATCTTTAATCATGTTTTACAATTGTTTGATATTTACTGTATTTTGATTTTGTTGTAAAGGAAGTAATTTCTATCGTTACTAATATGATTGTGTATGAGAGCAAAGACCTTACAGGTGGTATTTCCAGTTTTGATGATTGGCTTATACCTTTCTTTCTGAAACATTCAAGTTAGTTGGCTGACGAAATTTGATTTACAGGAATTGGACAGTTTTTACAACAATTGCAGTTTTTGAGAATTATTTTCTCTTCTAGGTTTCTGATTTGATGGAGGTAGGAAAAGTTCTATTTAATGGAGGTATGGATGAAAAATTGTTTAAGATAGTATTCAGATTAATATGATACACAAAAGATCGCACATATCTATTCACCCTATCTCATACACGCGTACCAAGAACCATCTTTAGTACCAAACTTGGGTTCCATCCCTATATTGAATTCTTAAGAACTGCTTAACCGGAAAACAATGAACATTCATGTTTTATAGGTGCTCATTAAAGATCACTTCCGTTTTCTAATTTCAGGACTTTCAGGGCTCCGAGACATTAAACGATTCGGGAATAGTACTGTAGGAATTATAACACTTATTTTAGGAAAAACGAAATATACCAAAAGAGGTTTTCAATGATACAACTATTACAGTTGACGGAAGTAGACGTTTAACAACTAGGACACTATATATTTGGAGATTCACACCAAATACGTGAGTTGGTAGTGTTTTTATTGTACTAGTATAGTATACCGGGCATGGTACCCGGACACGTGGTGGAGGTGTAGCGCCGGCGCGGACCCCTCTATCGACCCCATACCCGTCTCCTAGCCACTCAGTCGTCATGATCCCCTTCACCACGTGCATGTGTGCCCGCCGCCACTCTCCCAAATGGGTCATTGTCAATCATGTGAGTACTTGTCATGGACGCCTTAATAACGAGCTTCTGACAAATTATCGGTATTTATGATAATATGACCTCATGTTAAAGATGATTAGCAGTGTTATGGACACGTTTTTTTTTTTTTTTTTAAATATAAATGCATTACTTTATACCTTCATGAATTATGACAGCATCGCCGCCTCACTGTGGATTGTATAAAACATACTGATGACTCCGAAA
Organism: Homalodisca vitripennis; assembly: GCF_021130785.1. Classification (NCBI taxonomy): domain Eukaryota; kingdom Metazoa; phylum Arthropoda; class Insecta; order Hemiptera; family Cicadellidae; genus Homalodisca; species Homalodisca vitripennis. The sequence goes on from NC_060207.1 coordinate 66,513,753, forward strand.
AACGTAGTGAACGGAATATGGGATACCCCTGCTAGCTTCACCCCTCTAGAAAATGTGGGACTGGGAGCATTGTTTTGAAATGAAACTGTTCAAAACCAATACGTACCCTGCATGTTTTCCATTTACTGAGTGTTACTATATGTAAACACCGTAACCGTTTATACCTGCACAATTTTATGTCCCTTACGACATTTTGTTTAATTACATTTTGCAGTTAAAAGTAGATTCCTGTTTACCACATTTCTAAAATAATTTATACCGATTCTAAGAACATTTTCCTGGAGGGTGGTTTTTTTTTACAGCCACGTTGTGGATTATTTTCAATACGTAATTTTTGTGGGTGGCATGTTAAACTATCTAAATTCCATTTTTATAATTTAACATTTAGATTTGAATTTTCTTAAAGTTATAACATCATTTATTTGGAGTTTTCTTGCCGTGTATAAGTATATGTATATATTTGGTGTAGTACATGGGTATTTTAATGTTGTTATTATATAAATCGATACATGTATATGTACACAGTCACCATTAATGATTTAATTCACAAAAATAGTTAAACATTAAATACATACTAGTATTTCGGCTAATAGTACTGTGCATATTATTATTCTATATAAATTCTGTCGACAGTGTGCATTGTTTCCTGTTGAAGTTATTAAGTTGACTTGCTTGTAACTGAGTTATAAACTTATAAAGCCGTCCTAACTTGACGAAATGTGCAGTGTACGCGTGCTGCACTAAACGTCTGTGAATGTCAGCGGGTTTCAACTTTGACCTTTGCGGAACCCAGTACTGGCTGCCCCAGTTTCGTCTTCTTTGAGGGAAGCTCGTTTTAATTTCATATTTAACTCCGTTACGTGTAGCTCTAACTGAAACCGTTAATAATTTATAGTCTTTGTGAAGACTATACAAGTATTTAGATCCTTGTATTTATTTTTAAATATACTGGGAAAAATGTACTTTACAGAAGTTACAGTAAATATAGTTGTGTTTGCTTCGCACACTATATATATATATATATATATATATATATATATATATATATATATATACTTATATAGTTTTATGATAAATAAATAAAAAATTTTTAAAATATTATTTGTTTGATTCGTGTAGCGTTTGCCTATTTTTTTTTTTTTTTTTTTTTTTTTTTTCAAAAACGTATGTTTGTAAATAGTGTAGGGTGTTATATGTGTAATAGTTATTGATCCGTATTTTAAAAAACGGCCTAAAAATATTGTTTTAAGTTTTTGGTACTAAACATAGTTGGTGTTTTGATATATAATTAGTTAGTTTTACAAAAACCGAAAAAAGCAGACATTTTATCTAAATAAAGCCTTAGAAGAAGGAATACTAAAAAATATTTTTAATTACTGAAATAAACAATTCTATACTATATAAAGCGGTACAAATTATTTTTTTTTTCGATATTTCATAAGCGGTTGAAGCAAATAAGGTATATTTTTTTGCTGTTTTTGTTAATGATATCTTAAAATGGTTTGTAGACATTTTGTTTCAATGTAACCTAGATGTAACCGTATTGTGAAACTATTTGGTTAGTTTTTAGTGCTAAACATAATTCCTTCTAAGGCATAAATAATGCACCTAAACTGTTTACGAGGAATGATTATTTTTGATATAAACAAGTAAATAGGTGATACAAGTTGTGGGATGGACTATATCCCGACTGTTTTTCGTTTTTATGTCTAGTGTCAGTTACTGAAATATGTCCAGAAATTCGTGTAATAGATTTTGAATTGTGAGTACATGTCCTGTGTTATTATTAAGGCCGTGGTGTGGTCATTACATGTTATACCACCGCCTGGTGTAGTTTGGTTGCTTGTGTAGAACTCTAGAAGACATCTAAAGTACTATTCTAACCTATGAACGTCCCCTATTTCGAGTTCTAAGGATGTCACACCGGTAATGTCAGGAGTCTCTAAGTGTACAGTAATAATAAAATCCCTATTGTAAGATGAAAAACATATATTGTGTTGGCAGAGTAAATGATTTAACATGTGAAACTAAAGCTAATTATGTTATATAAAGTTATAAAAATAGGATTTAAAATAGTCAAAGAATTGGAGGAAAGTAAGGGTGAGATGTTATACAAATAATTAATTAATATCGTTTATTGTAATAATAATTTTGGACCGAGAACTCAGTAATTAAATTTACTTCAGTTATTCACACATAAAAGCAGTACATCCAAGATTGCTGTTACTATTAAAGGACACTCAAAGAGCATGGGTGACTTTGATCGTCTGTTAAGTGAACAAACTCTTAGAAAGGCCTTTTGTCCAGATTTGTGCTGTGAATTGAGAGGTTGAACATTTTAATTTGAAGCCTTAACACATTGATATATTAAACATTTTGATTGTTTTAGTATTAAAATATAACATATAATTTAATCATTTTAAAAATAAATGACTTTTTGTGTATGTATTTCTGTTATAAAAATCTCCCTTTCTATGGGTAGAATACTCTATTGTTGCCAGACCGGTTTGCACAGTTAGGCCTTATCACTAATTGAATCCTACAGTGACGAGAACACCTATCACTCCCAGCAGTGTTACTCGATTCCTAAATACTACGAAATAAATCTGCTAGTGCTAGTGAAAGCAAAGCGATATTACATATCGTATTATACTAATAACTTTATATGAGAATCATATATTAATTTTGAAATATTATAAAATTATATATATTTTTTTAACATACAACGTTAGCTCTGCGTCGCTCAGTTTTGTCCGAAATGATTGGCTTGCGCGAACCAATCCACTGGACGCGCATGCAAAATTTAATAAACATCGGTCAAAGCATTCTCCAATAATCTTGTTAAAACTTAACGTTGCTGACGTCATCATATCTTTTATCGGTATGAAAACATGCTGGCAGTAAACATTGAAATTCAAAGAACTGCAAAACTACAACTTTATTACAGAGCCTACTCTCATATCAAAAAGTACGAGATATACCCAGGTTTGAACGTCAACCACAAACTTGTGTAGAAGTACACAAGCCTTACTACTTAAACTGTAAGTAGTAAGGCTTCAATAAGAAGTCACGTTGAAATTTAGCTGGTTTATTTTTGTGTTTAGGTATATAAAGCAAATAATTTACGAAGGATAACTCCCAGTAGTATGTTGATGACAGTGAAATACAGTACCGGCTTTAGCGAATTGCATCCAAACTTCAAATTTGAAAATTCATAACTCGGAGAGGTACAAGGTACAAGTGTACTGTTGTTGAGTATGTAGTTTTATAGGTATATGAAGAAAAGTTTGTTATTTAATTACTATATTCACTTTCATTCTTGACAGAGTGGTTCAAAAATTTACATTGGTCAAGTTATGAAGCTCTTAAAGTCTTATCTAATTTTGTAAACCACTATGTAAAACGTTTAATGTACGACACATATTGTATGGAGCAAGTTTTGGTAATGTACTGTGGTTGGTGTCTGCGCGTTTGAACGTGCAGGCCGCCATTTTGCCGCCGCAACAACATCTTTGTCCGATTTGTTAGGGAAAATATTGTCTTATTTGACATTCATAGCCCATGAAGATTCCTTTCCTGAAGACAAAAAAATATAAAATATATTTTTTCCCTCACAAGGAATTCCAGGCAACTAAAGTAAGAAATGTTAGCACTTTTAACCAAATTAAAAGAGCTCAAAATAAAAATGTCATTTACACAGTACATACATGAGTCGTATTAGGCTTACGAAAATTATATTTTTAATACAACATAGTTTAAGGAAATGGGATTAAAAAAAATAAAACTGTCATAAGAAAATGTATTTGTTATAAGTTCATATACACCATCTTAAAGAAACCGGACTTGTGAAATGTTTTAACGGAAAAAATTCTTTAACGATTTTACTGTACACACGCTAAACCATCAGTGTAAAACGTTAACTTGTTAAACCCAAAGAACGGCGAGAAGTTCCATAATATCGCTCTGTTAGTGATCGTCAGTACGAGATGTCACTATGTTTTTAACGATTTTACTGTACACACGCTAAACCATCAGTGTAAAACGTTAACCTGTTAAACCCAAAGAACGGCGAGAAGTTCCATAATATCGCTCTGTTAGTGATCGTCAGTACGAGATGTCACTATGTTTTTAACGATTTTACTGTACACACGCTAAACCATCAGTGTAAAACGTTAACCTGTTAAACCCTCAGGTATGAACGGCGAGATAGACTCCTATCTCGATCGCTCTGTCAGCGATCGTCAGTACGAGATGTTACTATGTTTTTAACGATTTTACTGTACACACGCTAAACCATCAGTGTAAAACGTTAACCTGTTAAACCCAAAGAAATGCGAGAAGTTCCATAATATCGCTGTCAGCGATCGTCAGTACGAGATGTCACTATGTTTTTAACGATTTTACTGTACACACGCTAAACCATCAGTGTAAAACGTTAACCTGTTAAACCCAAAGAACGGCGAGAAGTTCCATAATAACGCTGTCAGCGATCGTCAGTACGAGATGTCACTATGTTTTTAACAAAACATTCCGTATCGCTGTTATATAGATCCAGAGGCCTGTGCCCCTCAGGTGTGTAATATAGACTCCTATCTCGATCGCTTTGTTCCTGGCATCCGTGAAGTAAATTATGGTAATTGGTAGAAACCCAACTTCCGTACCTCATCCTTTGTACACCTTGAGAGTACTACTAAGACGGTAAAAGTTCCTAAATACTTCACTACAAATCTTAATCTTCCCAAGCCTTTTCCAAGACAAACAATTGAAAAATGTAACTATGCTTGCATATTTAAAGTATGAAAATGGTTTTATATTTTTAGATAGCCAATATATAATATATATATATATATATATATATATATATATATATATATATATATATAATATATTTACCAATTTCCTCGCCTTTTTTTAAACAATTAAGAACATTTTATCTTTACACATAAACTGTTTAATCAAAACTAAAATGCCAATCAGATACACTTTGGTCTTTGTAAAGTAAGTATCAACATTCATATCGAATTGTCATACAACTGTTTATAGCGTTAATAGAATTCTCATTTTCTATCTTACGGCAGAACATTAAATATGAAGGAATACTTGACCAACTGTAAAACAATTGCTTTGTTTTTATGTTGAAAGCATAAACGCGAAGAATTGTACTAATTTATTAGATATTGAGAGTGGGAGAACTAGTCGTCATTGACTAAGAAATCTCCTTTGTAAAGGTATAGCTTAGAGACTATTTGTTCGTTTAATTACAGACACACAATCGTAATGTTAAATACATGTGGATGTTTGTTGACTTGCCGGTTATGAACTATGAAATCAACTCGTATATGACAATACTCTGTGGAGTCAAACAATGAGCGAGGATTAGCAGTTTCAGGACAAGGAGCAAATAATCCTAAATTGCTCGCTTGGAAAGCTTTTCGTGGTTACCGCGGAGTCCAGAGGTTAGAGCCGTATCGCCGAATACAGTAATCCATTACACGGGAGCGGATTGCCGGACTTAGTGTTGGACCGCAGAGGAAAAGTTGTGATCGTTTATCGACTGCGGAAACGTGCTCTGCGTGTGTTGAGTTCCTGAACATTACAATTCACTAACCTAATACACATTCCGGAACCTAACACTATAAATACAAGTTGATCAAATCCCCGTGTTAACCGTGTCCTGTCATAGATTGGTAATCAAGCCCTTGAAACTGATGGACATCCCTAAGGTTGAATAAGGTAATTTAAATTATTAAGATTTATCAGAATACAATTTTTCATGAAGGTGCTATGAGCTGATAGGTCCGAAAACTGAAGAAATTAATAACTTTCACTGCTACAGTTGAATATTACCCGTAACTGACTCTCCCTCTGTTGATTTTACTGTTGAGGCCCTAACACCGCCTCAAAATAGTCATTTTCCATTTCATTACAATATTGCCCTAAAGTAATTCTGAACGTCAAGAATTTATGAATTCAGATCATTTCTCATATTATGTTTTTAGAATCCATAACGATGGACAGTTTCAGCCACCGCGTGAAGATGAAGAGTACAATTATTCACACTAGTGTTTCACTCTATAATAGTAGTCTGGGGTTGACAGTTCTCAGTGCTAGTCTTCGCCTCTTTACGATACCAACTATCTCTAAACTAATTACTAAAAGCTCTATTCCGATTACTAAAAACACAAAATTGATTAATAAACACTTTAAATTGGTATTAAAACAATGAACTACACACTGGACCGATTAATAAAACACAATACAACTATTTGGTACTAAACATGCACGAACTTATAAAAACACACAACACTGACTAACGAAAACACAGCCACTCAGGGCCGGTGTCATAATTGATGCAATATTACTTTAGCTATTGAATTAAAAAAAGAATTATTGTTACAAAGTGTTTTGTTTGTCTTTACATTCGTAAAGCTTCATTTTTTGTACGATGAATGAAATACAAGTTTAGTATAAAGCTGATATACGGAAATGAAGTGTTATGAATTATAACATTGAAATTCCAAGTTACTGTACAAATCAATAACGTACAGCAGATACTGAGCAGAGTTTTATAACATGGGCTTCTCTGTTGTCCTGGAGATTCACTACTAATTGGTTGAAATGGATGTCAAGTTTTTATTGCTATTTTGGGCGGAAACAGGAAATTACCAACTATCACCAAGGCATTTGAAACGTTTGATGAACAACTCATTTCCTTATATATATGAACTTTGGAGCTTTCATACTTTTTGCCCACAGTTTTAATTCCATCCTCTGTATTACTTCAATTATATTAAAATTGCACCTGATGAGACAATGACAACACGTTTTCATGTAGACTACATTTGATTTTGTAATCTAGGTGTCTGATGTCGAAAATATGCAAATAGTTCGTTTTGAGCTTGTTCGTTGCCGACTATTGGATCTCTTAACACGTGTGTCGACTCTAGATTCCATCCTCTGTATTACTTCAATTATATTAAAATTGCACCTGATGAGACAATGACAACACGTTTTCATGTAGACTACATTTGATTTTGTAATCTAGGTGTCTGATGTCGAAAATATGCAAATAGTTCGTTTTGAGCTTGTTCGTTGCCGACTATTGGATCTCTTAACACGTGTGTCGACTCTAGATTCCATCCTCTGTATTACTTCAATTATATTAAAATTGCACCTGATGAGACAATGACAACACGTTTTCATGTAGACTACATTTGATTTTGTAATCTAGGTGTCTGATGTCGAAAATATGCAAATAGTTCGTTTTGAGCTTGTTCGTTGCCGACTATTGGATCTCTTAACACGTGTGTCGACTCTAGATTCCATCCTCTGTATTACTTCAATTATATTAAAATTGCACCTGATGAGACAATGACAACACGTTTTCATGTAGACTACATTTGATTTTGTAATCTAGGTGTCTGATGTCGAAAATATGCAAATAGTTCGTTTTGAGCTTGTTCGTTGCCGACTATTGGATCTCTTAACACGTGTGTCGACTCTAGATTCCATCCTCTGTATTACTTCAATTATATTAAAATTGCACCTGATGAGACAATGACAACACGTTTTCATGTAGACTACATTTGATTTTGTAATCTAGGTGTCTGATGTCGAAAATATGCAAATAGTTCGTTTTGAGCTTGTTCGTTGCCGACTATTGGATCTCTTAATACGTGTGTCGACTCTAGATTCCATCCTCTGTATTACTTCAATTATATTAAAATTGCACCTGATGAGACAATGACAACACGTTTTCATGTAGACTACATTTGATTTTGTAATCTAGGTGTCTGATGTCGAAAATATGCAAATAGTTCGTTTTGAGCTTGTTCGTTGCCGACTATTGGATCTCTTAACACGTGTGTCGACTCTAGATTCCATCCTCTGTATTACTTCAATTATATTAAAATTGCACCTGATGAGACAATGAAAACACGTTTTCATGTAGACTACATTTGATTTTGTAATCTAGGTGTCTGATGTCGAAAATATGCAAATAGTTCGTTTTGAGCTTGTTCGTTGCCGACTATTGGATCTCTTAACACGTGTGTCGACTCTAGATTCCATCCTCTGTATTACTTCAATTATATTAAAATTGCACCTGATGAGACAATGAAAACACGTTTTCATGTAGACTACATTTGATTTTGTAATCTAGGTGTCTGATGTCGAAAATATGCAAATAGTTCGTTTTGAGCTTGTTCGTTGCCGACTATTGGATCTCTTAACACGTGTGTCGACTCTAGATTCCATCCTCTGTATTACTTCAATTATATTAAAATTGCACCTGATGAGACAATGAAAACACGTTTTCATGTAGACTACATTTGATTTTGTAATCTAGGTGTCTGATGTCGAAAATATGCAAATAGTTCGTTTTGAGCTTGTTCGTTGCCGACTATTGGATCTCTTAACACGTGTGTCGACTCTAGATTCCATCCTCTGTATTACTTCAATTATATTAAAATTGCACCTGATGAGACAATGAAAACACGTTTTCATGTAGACTACATTTGATTTTGTAATCTAGGTGTCTGATGTCGAAAATATGCAAATAGTTCGTTTTGAGCTTGTTCGTTGCCGACTATTGGATCTCTTAACACGTGTGTCGACTCTAGATTCCAGGAGTCCAGTCTGTGACAGCGCCAGATTTCAGACGTTGCATTAGGCGGAAGGTGAACTAGAGCTGAACGCAACATTCGCATTGAATCAACTCTTCCCACCATAGCTACATAATATGTATTTATCATAACAACCAACGCGGACCTCTCAGTTGATTAGGCATTAATGTTTATTGTATTAATGCATTACACTGTGCAAATACTGTGATAAAACACGTACACACAACTTGGAATGAACTGCTAAAATGTGTCCTACATGCTAGTATCTTTTGACATCCATGTATGCGTCGGCATATGTATTTATCCAGGCTAGGGTGGCTTCAATACTGTACGTTATTTACTAATTAGCGTATATCTGTTATTGGTAGATGTCTTTTGATGCGCGTAGTAGTGAAGACGTTATGCGATAAAACCTGCTGGGGCCCCAAAATGTGACCAAATCAACTCCTGTGTGTCGCACACAGTGACTCGTGTGTCACACACAGTGACTCTTGCTCATTTATATCGTGTATCGGTAGACACGCACTTTCTCTTCAGTTTCTTCCAATTCTAACTCGTCTAAAGTTAGTCCTGTTTCATTAATACCGAAATGAATAACATTACGAGCTAGAAAGTGCAGTGGTACGTTTAGAAGCTTCCCCCCCTACTGTACGAATCCGATAAATTTTCATAAAACAATAAATAACCAAAACTATTGTTTACTGATTAGGTTGCGTAGATGTTTTAATTGGCCAACGAGCGAGCTCCAACATTGGCGCGAGAGGATAAAAGTCCGTGTGGGCCGGACCCCCCTCCATGGCACATGATTCAATTGCCAAGTGTTAACTCGCTGCCCACTCCGATATTGCCAAGTTGGGACGTTGGTGGCGTATTTGAACACCGTCCCTGCCTTAACTGGTTTACAGTTTGATAAATGCTGCAGTTACTGTCATGTCAGCATTCCTGTAACTGGATCCTGCCGATCATGCAGTCAGAGCCTAGAGAGAACTTCTGAAGCTTCAAACCTCTTGAATCGCAATGGGGACTAGTCACTAGCATGGGTTTTCTTCTGCCTTTTTGTTAGTCATAGAGATATGATTAATAAGACTTTAACATAAGGTGATAGAAAAATTGTCCGTGTACGTTTTGCAGTTTATAAGTCTAACTCTTATTAACATTTATCTTGATATATAAATGATATATGATATTTTGATATATGGTGCAAGGAACCAAATTAAGAACGAATAATTATTAATTGTTTATATAGTTGTTGAATGAATTTATTAATTTACGTAATATAACATATAAATGTTTCGCTTTAAACCGTATATACTATTTTATCTATCCAATCAATAGAAATTTACATAGTGTACGACAGTTGAACAACAGTTTTATCGCCAACAAAAATGTCAGAAAACTATACAAAAAGATACGTATATCGAAATAGTAAATTGCAATCTTGCAATTCTGTTTCTCTGCCAGATGGTTAGTGTAAGGTTACATAAGGAATAATATAATAAAACAATTTCAACTCCATATAATTTTCATTCTTTCAATAAAATTACCAGGAACGTAAAATGAAATCTCAAAGGGAAAGTTGAAGAAAGATTTGATAATGAATCTAAATGAAACCGGGTGAATGGATAATCTTGTCTAGTATAAACGTTAGACAGGTATAGGAAGTTTTTTTTAGGATCCACATGTTAATTATTATCAACACGTTGTAGGATGGCGGTAGTTTTAAAACTAAGAAATTTATAATTTAAATGTATTTGCTAAATATTAGAATATATACTATTTGTGAATCAGCTAAATGTACAAGAAGAGGTTGGTCATTAAAATATGTTTGATGTAGAAAAAGTTCGAAATTACAACTGACTGAATATTACTGAATGGCTACTTTACCACCGATTACTAGCATGTAATAGTGTAATGACAGCAGCAAGACATGCCGAGCACGCCAGCGAACTGTGGACAGGGCGAGAAATGTGAGAGAGCCTACAGTACTACTACACATCCCGCTCTCCACGTAATTGTATGACTCTCGCGTGGCTACAGGCAATTGTGTCACACGTGGCCGTCAGCGATCGTCTCCACTTGGCTTCCGTTACAGTTTCTCTGTTTATGGTGAAAATAATAACAATCGAATCGACGCGACGTTCAGTTCGTATTTGCTCTTTGTAGTGGAACAGTATTAATGTTTATTTTGCCAAATAAACTGAATGACTCATCACGAGGTTTCTAGTACCATTGAACTGCTTTACATGAAGTGCTACTCTTAACCTTATAGCCAAAATAAGTTTTGTAAATTCCATAATCTAAACTCTGAAACCTTCTCAGTTATAGGGGGATGAGGCTTCAAATTTGTAACTGCAGTATTTTCGGGCAACACGTTTAAAGTAAAACTGATTTGAGTTGAATTGTGGACCTCCTTGAAAATCTGTGAACATTTCTATTCATTAGAATTTCAAAAAAATAATGGGAGGTAGCAACTCAGATTTTGGCCATAATGCTTCCTTTTAATTCTCGTTATAACCCACGTGACCGTGAACTGTTCCAACTAACAGAAGTTCCAGAAACTCTCGAACTTAATACAACAAAATTTTACACATAAATTTTATCTCTATTTTGCTTACTAAGAAAGAGCTTTATTTTCCAAATATGAGTGCGGCAGATGCTGGTTGTGCCCTGGTGTTGGCTGTCGGTAGTACTTTTCATTTGGACATAAGAGCCAGCCAGAACGAAACCCGCTATTGCTAATAACCCTATAGATTCTGGAATAGCAACTCTATGGAATAGCACAATAGCAGCGACAAATACGCAAACAATAAGAAAACATTATTCAATTTGTTTTGTATGGGAGAAGAGGAACCCAGTTCATGTCAAGAGAGTTCTCACACGGAAAGTTTTATCACTGGGATTTCCAAATTTTGAGTCTTGTTACCCATTTTGAAGTTCAGGTTTACTAGTTGTAAATTATTTCCTTTCAAAGACGATGAAACGTCTTTTTTGTGTAGATAAAAATACTCCACTTACAACTTTTGAATTTCAATTTGCTGTGCGTTAGCGAACCCTATTACTAAAACTTTTGTCTATTTTATTCGCTGGATATATCAATTTGATCTATAAATAGACTTGAAATTTTGCATAAATCTTCATGTGCACGTGGTTAAATGATGGTGCATGTACGTTCATAACAGTTGGCTGAGCATTTACGAAGCCTATCACTTAGGGGGATATCTCTAAAACGAATTGTATTATAAACTAGATATTTTCCTTGAACTTTCATTTGTATATAAGCAAGAGTGAGTTCGATGGTAGTACATCTTTTTATGGGATATCCTTTCATTCTATTTATAATGAAACCTGTGTGTGTGTGTGTGTGTGTGTGTGTGTGTGTGTGTGTGTGTGTGTGTGTGTGTGTGTGTGTGTGTGTGTGTGTGTGTGTATGTGTGTGTGTATGTGTGCGCGCGCGCGCGCGCGCGTGGTATTTAAGATGCTTAGTTTCATGTAAATGATCCAAATGTGCTAATAAATAATATTGATTTCAATTTATCCAATTTAAATTTTGGTCGAATCTCATCCCTCTATTCTTTAATGCTTGATTCACCATAAACACACAAGAATCCGTGCTTATACTGAAGTTTTTTTGGGAATCATTGTAACCCCACTCCATAAAGATATCCTTAAATTAATGGGAAATCTTCTTATATTAAAGACAGTATGGACTGGATTTAAACCCGAATTATCACCATAATATGGAGACTTAATTGAATATTTTCTCAATACAGTCAAACTTTAACCGAGACTCTTTTTGAACAGGAAACGATTTTTCAACCATCTTGGAGGTTTGTTTTAATGCGAAAATTTAAAATTCTTTAACGTTCTAGGGAGAGGAACATAAAATTATACCTTTGCCTCCTCCAAGTTGCTTGTGCCGAATCCTCTACGTATTGTAAAGTTATGATATATTAGTTGACATTAACACAAATCTCAACATAATTCCATTTTTTCTAAGTAAATTAGACACTAAATATCGTTCTGTTGTTACCTGCGTGTCTGTCGTTCATTTATTCAGTGCAATGGAGCCCCCTCGGTGACAGTCGACGTTATTACGTTAAATAAATGATCTGTACTTTAGGGGAGACTGCTGCACGTATATTCTACCTCTACCGTTTACTTCGTACTCTTTCCTTGATTGTTTGTGTCAAAAGTAGCGTAATTAAATCTCTGATATTATGTATTTCTCATGAGTAGTTTACTATCAGTGCAGTGCTCAATCATTCTTCTCAGAAGGGTATCATTAAAAAAATCTCCACGGCTAAAACATACTTATTATGAGTGTTTGCTATCAAGAACATTTTTTATACACAAACATATTGTTTATGTAATAATTTCAATACATAAATTAAGAAAAACTAATAATGCTCGTTCATACGATGATTTATACCAAAATATACTGCATGTTACCGTCACTTCACGGCCTCTTGCATTGAATATAAAAATGTCATTAATATAAAGACACGTTTTAATTGGCTCAGCGTTGGCGAAGCCACTCACTCGTAACATTTTCATTCCCGTGTGCCTGCCTACCTGATTTTCTGTCCACACAATATCTTGTGAACGAACTGACCTGTAGCCTTGAAATTGTGCATGCAGCTTCTTTTCTAAACACGCAATATCGAGATCGATGATGTCCATCCATGGTGTTCTAACCGAGGGGATGTAAACGTTTCTTTTCTAAACACGCAATATCGAGATCGATAATGTCCATCCATGGTATTCTACCGAGGGGATGTAAACGTTTCTTTTCTAAACACGCAATATCGAGATCGATAATGTCCATCCATGGTATTCTACCGAGGGGATGTAAACGTTTCTTTTCTAAACACGCAATATCGAGATCGATAATGTCCATCCATGGTATTCTACCGAGGGGATGTAAACGTTTCTTTTCTAAACACGCAATATCGAGATCGATTATGTCCATCCATGGTATTCTACCGAGGGGATGTAAACGTTTCTTTTCTGTATGATTGACTGTCTGTTCGAAGGACATCTCAGAATGAAATGAAATGTGTACAATGTACACTCTCAGCCTGTTACGTGACACGTGGTGTGGCATACTCTTACTTTATATCAGTGATTCTGGAGAACAGCAGGTATAAATGTTTATACAATGGTGTAATACAGGAATAATCTATATGATTATTCAACGTGTGAAACATGTAAAGCGCTTTTTAATGTTTTGGTCTTAGTACTATTAATCATATTGGTCACTAATGTATTTAATACAAATCAGTTTTCTAGGTGTTTTTGACATAACTTATTCTTGAGAACGTGTCTATTGTTAGGCCATGTCAAGATTGATGTACTTAAAACATGATCGGGGATCACAATATTTCTATATTTTATTCTACTCAAATGGTTGATGCTGTCAATATTTTAAAGTATAAAATAGGCATTCTCTTAAATGCAACAGTATAATTTTAATGTAGTTTAATTATAGTGTATAGGATACATTTTTATCTTCCAAGTACAAGAACATAGGAAGGTTCAATTTGTAATAGAATTAAAACTTAGAGAAAGAAACACTGTAAAATGGTTATTCAGAGATTACTACTGATGTTTAGAAAGGATTTACGCAAATACGATACCAGAGCAAACCGCCACTGTTTACTATTCTGAATTTGTTAATGCCTCTATAGCTGTTTGACGATTTGTTAACATATACGGTTGTTCGTAATTTTAACTTAGTTCATCATTTACTTGGTCAGCACGAGGGGACGTTATGAGGGTGTTACAGACGGAATCGTTAATAATTGCCCGCTTACGATACTGATGTACCAGAGGAACGTAAAATATATATTGTGTATGTTGATAAAGGGTGATTTTAATTGACATAAGTTTTAGTTTAGTTTTTAGTTAAAATATGCTGTTTAATAAATGTCACCTGAAATCCAGTTTACAATATCACCTAAAATCTCTTTCCATCCCAGATTTACTTGTACTTTTACAAGGCTCAATCTCATTAGAGAACACCATGACAAAACCCCCAATACAAGAACTCTTCATGTCATTAGAGGGGTTGTCGAGAACGTTAAATTATCCAAGAACTTGACACTAGAACTCCGGGACAAAATTCCTAATACAAGAACTCTCCATGTCATTCGAGGGGTTGTCGAGAACATTAAATTATCCAAGAACTTGACACTAGAACTCCGGAACAAAACCCCCAATACAAGAACTCTTCATGTCATTAGAGGGGTTGTCGAGAACATTAAATTATCCAAGAACTTGACACTAGAACTCCGGGACAAAAACCCGCAATACAAGAGCTCTTCATGTCATTAGAGGGGTTGTCGAGAACGTTAAATTATCCAAGAACTTGACACTAGAACTCCGGGACAAAAACCCCCTAATACAAGAACTCTCCATGTCATTAGAGGGGTTGTCGAGAACATTAAATTATCCAAGAACTTGACACTAGAACTCCGGGACAAAAACCCTAATACAAGAACTCTCCATGTCATTAGAGGGGTTGTCGAGAACATTAAATTATCCAAGAACTTGACACTAGAACTCCAGGACAAAAACCCTAATACAAGAACTCTCCATGTCATTAGAGGGTTGTCGAGAACATTAAATTATCCAAGAACTTGACACTAGAACTCCGGGACAAAAACCCTAATACAAGAACTCTCCATGTCATTAGAGGGGTTGTCGAGAACATTAAATTATCCAAGAACTTGACACTAGAACTCCGGGACAAAAACCCTAATACAAGAACTCTCCATGTCATTAGAGGGGTTGTCGAGAACATTAAATTATCCAAGAACTTGACACTAGAACTCCAGGACAAAAACCCTAATACAAGAACTCTCCATGTCATTAGAGGGGTTGTCTAGAACATTAAATTATCCAAGAACTTGACACTAGAACTCCGGGACAAACCCCCCAATACAAGAACTCTTCATGTCATTAGAGGGGTTGTCGAGAACGTTAAATTATCCAAGAACTTGACACTAGAACTCCGGGACAAAAACCCTAATACAAGAACTCTCCATGTCATTAGAGGGGTTGTCGAGAACGTTAAATTATCCAAGAACTTGACACTAGAACTCCGGGACAAAAACCCTAATACAAGAACTCTCCATGTCATTAAAGGGGTTGTCGAGAACATTAAATTATCCAAGAACTTGACACTAGAACTCCAGGACAAAACCCCCAATACAAGAACTCTCTATGTAATTAGAGGGGTTGTCGAGAAGGTTAAATTATCCAAGAACTTGACACTAGAACTCCGGGACAAAAACCGTAACACAAGAACTCTGACAACCCGATTCAGATACAACATCCACCAAACCATCCGCCAAATTCGACCGAACTCCACGTAACAAAACCATGCCACCCGTTCCAGTTAGTGACCATTTCACCAGTTATGTAACAAACGAGACTTTAAGGAAATAGGACATAAAGAATGTCCTACCAACCAATGTAACAATACAACTTTATCATCTGAGTTACTAGTAACATGCTAAGATGATATATGTTTGTAGGTGATACTCAGTTTCTTTACAAATTTGGTTACTGTGTAATTTTGTCGTAATGGTGGTTACACATAAAACAAATGTAAAATGTTTTTATTTAATTTTTACTTTAGCTTTTGATATTTTGAATCCACAATCAATTGAGGTCTGCCTTGGATCAGGATGGGACTTTGTACCAAGTTCCATGTCTCTAAGAGCTACCTCTCAAGAGTTATCGCATGGGCGGACAGACCGACACATACACAACGACACGATTTGAAGAAGGACCTGGCGGGTCCCTAAGAATAAGATATAATTCACTTTATCTCATAGCTTACTATATTCCACTGCCATGGTTTAAGAAAACTCCGTGTTTAATTCGAATATAAAAAATTACTGGATTGTCAGTCGGCAAAAAAGACCAGCAGACTAGTGGTGTGTAGTAGTTGCAAGGATAACACAGTTGGTCGATACTATTCAGACGAAGCCAAAGATCTGAGTAAGTGTCGTATTGTAATATGTTTCTTTAATAAATCGAAGTATATACAGAGGATTAAAATGCAACCCTTATTAATTAATGTACAATTCAATAGTGAGAACATGTTATAAGGGAAATATTTCTTGATTATTGGAGTTTATTAATTTTCGTCATAGTGAACACTTTGGAAGAGGGCACTCTTCAACTCGAAATGTTCAAATGGAAACCTCTTTTTGTGATACATTGTTTGAAAAGGAACAAAACACGAAGGAATTTGAAATAAACCAGATAACTTTATTTTTATTCTCTTCCTAGATATTCATGACCAAAAGTTTACTTAGACATATTTAACAAGTTTATGTACCGTTTATAATTTGGAGAGTAATCTGAGATGACTGAAACTGTGCAGTTATAAAAATAAAAATAAAAAATTATTAAAACGTTTAACATTGTGAGTGGATCGAATGCCATCACAATGAAATACATTTAAAACTTTGTAATTTCATTTCTGATGATTTTTTTATCAATAGTTCAATTGGTATGGATTTTAATAACTAAACATTTCTTGTGGAAATTATTATTTTAATATTAACGCCTATATCTAATTATATTCTGCGGTGTTGTCATCATGGTGTGTTGTGCAGTAGCATTTTATGTTTTGATATTCAAAGTTTTTATTTCCAGTCTACTCGTGACTTACTATTTTTCGGTTCTGGTTTACAACTTTTCTGTTATTAAGTTGTTTTAGGCTTATTTATTGCCATATTTTGTTTTAAATCTATCTTAAATGCAAAACCTATGTTTATTAGAGTGGTATGTTAATTAAACGCACGCCAGTTCTCGAAACTTCACATTTCATTTAAAGCATACTTTAAAAGTATAACATTTATATTGCTTGTAGGTACACTGTTACATAAAATATTGGTGTTTATGAGTAAAAGAAATATGAGATAGAAATCATAAAGAAGTATCTAACAATTGACAATAAGAAATCGATGACAATAAATCAACAGGTACTGCAGATACGAGTACCATTAAGGATAACTTATTTAAAATATCGTTCCTGATAAGTATCGTTCATATTTTCTGTCTCAATGATACATAGACTGTAGCTAGTACATAATAATGGTATAACTGTTGTTCAAGAGTAAAAGCGATGCTTGAATTTACTGTGCAACTAAAAGCGACTAGACTACTCGTGTCAATTTATGATGATCTCTTCAGTGAAGTTCACCGACTTGCAAACATTGCTGGATTCTCATACGCTATAACAGCTATAGATTGATTAGTGCTGTCATATAAATAGTACAAGTAATCGTATAAGAATAATTTTTATTCGTGTATATCGAACAATCATCACTTTCACTGTCTAACCAATAGCAACTAATCGTTCATGTAAAAGCTAGAGTCAATATGTGTAGTGGTATCAATAAATTTGCTTCTCTTGCAATCATGGCGGGACTATTATTACCAGTTGCAGCGATAAACCGATTGTAGCTTATCATACACATAAATCCTACAGCAATTAATGTTATTTGCTAAAATTTGAACAATCATCAATTTTACTGTATAACCAATAGCAACTAATCGTAATGTAAGAACTAGAGTCAATATAGTGGTAGTAGTATTGATAAATTTGCTTCTCTTGCAAGCATGGCTCGATTATTATTACCAGTTGCAGCGATAAACCGATTGTAGCTTATCATACACATAAATCATACAGGAATTAATGTTATTTGCTAAATTTGAACAATCATCAATTTTACTGTATAACCAATAGCAACTAATCGTAATGTAAGAACTAGAGTCAATATGTATAGTAGTATTGATAAATTTGCTTCTCTTGCAAGCATGGCTCGATTATTATTACCAGTTGCAGCGATAAACCGATTGTAGCTTATCATACACATAAATCCTACAGGAATTAATGTTATTTGCTAAATTTGAACAATCATCAATTTTACTGTATAACCAATAGCAACTAATCGTAATGTAAGAACTAGAGTCAATATGTGTACTAGTATTGATAAATTTGCTTCTCTTGCAAGCATGGCTCGATTATTATTACCAGTTGCAGCGATAAACCGATTGTAGCTTATCATACACATAAATCATACAGGAATTACTGATATTCGCTAATATCGAACACTCCTCTGTTTACTGTCCTACCAGCAACAACTGAGAGGTTGTTATAATTAGTGTCAATATTTACGCTGTTTGTTAATTACCTTTCTCTCCTCTTCCAAATGCGTGGCTGCATTTGTATTTACTGTTTCATTGTCAAACGACTGTCGCGATTCCCAGCCATTTGACTTGTTCTGTTTCCAATGCAAAAACTTCTAAGCCAGTAAAGTTGAAGTTGAAACTTGTGAAATAACGATTTGAATTTAGAATAGAGATAGAAAATAAAATGTATTAAATTTTAATTTTTCTGTATTAACAACTGTGTGTCAACACAGTATCCAGCACGCAAAACAATGGTTTAAGAATAAATAGAATATTTATGGCACTGACAAATCTTTGTATACAAAGTAAAATAAAAATATCCAGTTTTGCTCTTTTTTGTTTTTATATACTGTTCGAAGTATTGAATACGATTTTGGATAGATGCTTTAGTTTTTACTAAGTTAATTATTCATTGGGTTTAAAATATGTTGTATGAAACGGATCTGCAATATGCATTAGTCTTTAAAAAAATTAAAATTATTTATCTTCATGATTAGTACAGGATAGGTGAAACAAATTTTGAAGAAGTCCTGAAAACCTAAAATTTAGTTGCCAAAGACAAAGTTTTCCTATTTCCATAATGGAAAGACATCTATAAACGCATGTTCTACAATGACTTGTCATTAGGTGTCAAAACTATAGGCGCATTATGTGACAAATGAAACTCAATCTACATTTTAACGATGGTAAACCTGTATTTAAGATTCATTTATCTGATTATGTTAGTGTAGCGTTTTTAAAGCTACATTGATTTATTTTTTTGATTAAAACTTAAATTAAACAAAAATTTTGGGATCGAAATATTGGGATTTAATTTTAGATTAGATTAGATTATATTGTAAAAAGTCAGGGTAAAAACGAACATGTAATCCTTTGGCAAGTTAGTACTGGTAGTTTTAAATTGTTAGGAAGGCAGGTTGACTGCCTTGAATTGATTAGAACTTGTCTTGTTGCGAATATTGTTCTCCTTGTATGATATAGCTGGACCAATGAAAGAGCACCACGGATGTCCTGCAAAGTTGATTGGAAAGGGAAGTATTTAAGCGCCCGCTCATAATTTTCGCCCTTCTTTTGGTTATTTTCGTGAGTAAAGTTAATTGCAGTGCGCCGTATTTCTTAAATTTTTTCCGCGAGTGATTTTGAGGTAAGCACCAAATTTATTGTACGTTTTATTGAAATAGTCATCCTGATCTGATTTTAAATTAATCTTGTTGTTTTTTTTTATAGGAAAAAATTAAATTCATAGAAACTACAGAGCAATCTGAATAACTTATTCTCGAAGAACAATAGAGCATAATAGAATCATACAAGTTACATTTGGTTCATGCTTGCAAGAGAAGTAAATTAAAATTGAACTTTGTTAATAACTTTAAATGAGATTTGGAAAAGTAGTAATTTATTAATATTTAACTAGAACTGTTTTATTGTGAATTATTAATTGGAAATTAATTGAACTTTAATAATTGTTAGAGAGAGTTGTAATCTGAATTGCAGAGACTTGAAAGTTAAGGTTCAAATAGTGGAAAGAGAAGTTAAAATTTTTATTTTGAATTTTGAGTGAACTCAGAAGTGAACATTTTTATTTTAGTTATTTCCAAGTGGTATTTCATTTTTATTTTAAAACTGTATTATTTTATTTTAGAAGAGAGCTCTGATTTTTAGTTTGATATATTTGATCAATATTTTTATTTCTTGCCAAAGGAATTTTTAAATTTACTAAAAGGTTTGTCAATTCTTTGTGGAAAATAGAGTGATAAAAATTCTGAAACGTTGAACTTATTAATTTGCCAGTTTAAAATAAATCCATTGTTTTTATTTAGAACTGTGATTTTTATTTTAGACAAACCAGATAATATTTAACAGTTAACAAATTTAGTAATACATTGTACTTAATATTCACTAGGAGCTTACTAATCAAAAAATATTTTATATCGTTTTGGATGTCTTATTGATAATTTAAATATTAATACTCTGGAATATTAATATCTACAATCCAAGTCGTTATAGTTAGCTAACGACTCGCACTTCCTGACTTCTCCGTTACATTTCCAGATCTCATCATCGCACTTATCTCATTATAAACGGGTGGTGAGATGTATTAATTGATCCGATTGTATGAGCTCACAATTCACACTTGCCGAGTCTCCCATTACATTTCCAGATCTCAATCACACTTATCTCATTATAAACGGATGGTGAGATGTATTAATTGATCTGATTGTATGAGTTGACGATTCACGCCTGTCGAGTTCCACATTACATTTCCAGATCTCATCATCGCACCTATCTCATTATAAATTGATGGTGAGACGTCTGTAGGGCTTGAGGCGGCTCTGTCACTGTGTTAGGAAGCAATTTGGAATGAGAAGCGTCCCAGATTACTCCCCCTCCCTCCTCTTCTGCCCTTTACCACCTCATCACGGCAATCGATGGGTTCATGTCTCGGTCCAAGTTGGCAAACAAACCGCGCTCTCTGGATGTACTTAGCTAACGTTTGACTGCTGGAGATGAACGTGTCAGACAAGCTGTGGAGAATCTGTCACGTGATACTGGAGTATTTACATATTGTAAGAACTATTCTAATCTATACAACATATGAATGCTTTAATCTACTTTTTTATACTGAAAACAGTATGCATGTTTTTTATTATAACATACATAAATAAGGAATTTCCTGTTTACTGGCAAGACACGAACCTAGTACAAATCATATTTATTTAAGAAATTTTGAAATAGTACATCAGCTAATTCTAATATCAAAGAATCCAGATTAGTTTATTGTAAGATAACCATATCTTTCTTAAATTTTATGTTTTGGTAACATTTACAAATATTCTGCAGAGCAGCAAATGGCAAATGTGTTGTTTGTGTTATTCATTTCTTTACCAATAATTTGGGCTTTTATATAATTGTTAGATTTCTGTTTTAAGTTTATTTCATTTAGTAAAATTCTTTAGTAATTTAAAAACCTAAAATAAATACAATTCACTGATTTTGATATTTAAATTAAATAAAATGCAAATGGTTCTCCTTTTATTGTTATATTCTATTAAGAGTAAGAAAAATGTAAATAATTATAGGAATTGTCTTGAAATAAAACGGATTAACTAAATATTAATGTATGAATGTCATATCGCAAAACTCAAATTGTGTAGGGGAGGCGGTCGCTGCACGGTGTCAGATGTCTTACTGTATCAATTGTCACAATTTCAAATCCTGTATATGATTATTGCATTTTTGTATCATAACTTTTGACTTTGTATTGTACCTCTTCTCCTCTTTGTTCTGTTTGCCATATGCCTATGAGGACGGGTAAAATTACACAAAAATGAGGGGAAATACATTAAACTAATAATTGTTTACAGTTCTCAGAACGTGAGAATATTCTTCAGAATCTTTAACTCGAGACTTCGTACGCAGACAAGTTATGTGTTTTAAAATAAGTAAACAGAATAAGATAATTTAAAACAAAATTCAGTAAGACCCTGGAAATTGAAATATATTTATTAATACCTTCTGATTATTAGATAAAATAAGAAGTACCGTATATAAGTTTGCATTTTCTTAAATTAAATTAAGAAGTGTAAGGACTGATCAGAAATGAAAGTATCATTTGCGTCTCTGTTGGATACGGAAATATGCAGAGCAAGGTCGGAAATTGAGTAATAAATAAAAGTCTTGTGATTTACTATAAGCTGACAGTAAGGACAGTTGCTGTGTAGTTGTCCAGGATGAATTGACAGATACGTGGGGAGGTCAGGTGTGCAGTAAGCTTGGGAGTATCCAGGCAACACGCGGTCGGGCCCGGTCAGCCGCTCTGTCAACATTGTGTTGTACAGTTTACCACGTAGTCACTACACAGTCACAGTCATGTGCAGTTGTCCAGGATGAATTGACAGATACGTGGGAAGGTCAGGTGTGCAGTAAGCCCGGGAGTATCCAGGCAACACGCGGTCGGGCCCGGTCAGCCGCTCTGTCAACATTGTGTTGTACAGTTTACCACGTAGTCACTACACAGTCACAGTCATGTGCAGTTGTCCAGGATGAATTGACAGATACGTGGGAAGGTCAGGTGTGCAGTAAGCCCGGGAGTATCCAGGCAACACGCGGTCGGGCCCGGTCAGCCGCTCTGTCAACATTGTGTTGTACAGTTTACCACGTAGTCAGTACACAGTCACATTGTCACTATCAAGCACTCGTAATATATTCGTTTGTTGGATTGGGATACAAACGTAAACGACGAGTGGATGCATGTAAATAGTTAAAAGTAAAGGGACGTTAGGAATTGCACATGTACAAACAAAAATGTTGTCCGCTCAATTAATCTGCATCTTACAACTGTGATGGACTACTTAGGCCTGTGCATACCCCGAAATTTCGGTGGTCATCTTGTTCCACGTAGAAACTTGGAACAATTGTGGTTTGATGTGGTTGTCTCGTAGAACCTTCGCAGCATGTAAATCACTAAACACGACCACTTAGTTTACCACCCAGTTGTCAATAACAAAAGTTGTCGAATATTTTAAAACAAGATAGATCTTATGGTATTCCTCATCAGCGCCCAAGAACTGCTCGTATGCCATAGTGAAACCAACATTCCATAAATCTGCAGCCGCCACTGTAGCATTCGTCTGGTGACAGCACGTAACCAGTAGATTGCAGAGAAAACCCCGATAAAGTTAATTTGAAGGATCCACTGAGCAAATTCGATTCCAAATTTTTGATCTACTATTTCAGCGCTATTCACTCAACAAATAATATTTTCCTTTAAACCGTATGGTAGTGAGATGGAAAGGGTTATCTCCATATTGTAGAGAGGTAATGAAACGGTGCACAAGGGAAAATCATGCAAGCAAGAATAGATCATGTTAATATTAGCTAATATCAATAATATTAAACGATAATTTTTTCTAGTTAGTTTATTTGGCTTGAGAAATAAAATTTAAATAGCAGTTTAAACCCACCGCCATACACATGACTATACATTACATCAGCGTCAACAAAGACGGATTTTACTTTTTGACTTTCAGTATCCTTAACCCATTTATTGACGATGATTTAATTAAATTGACGTTAAGTTATATTGACGTTTGGGTTTGCGTAATTAATACTAAAACCAATATAACCACGAGAATATGTCATTTGACCCGTTCGATATTGTTTCGATCGATTGTTTTTCTTTGGAGAAATTCCTGTGTATATTTCACGAAAAACTAAGTTGTGTTCTTATACATTGAAATCATCTACCGACTTCGGGACCTAGATTACATACAATTATCCAATTGTATTTTCGACCTTAAAACTATGACCAAGTTTTAGCTTCATTTTTATAAATATCTAGTGAAATGTGTAGAAACAATTGTCAATTGTGATAATCTATTGAAAGTTTGGTAAGAATTCTGAACCTGGAATTTCTGGAATTTTTCTGTTTTTATGGGCTCGTAAAGCATAATATCAATACCTAAATTGTCTTACAAACACAATTTTTAGAAACATTGTCTACTGCTGGTGATTCATCAGGATTTAAAAAAATATACCGCAGTTTTTATAAATAAAACGCTAAATAAAATTACATTTAAAGGAAATTAATGACATTTTAGCCAGTAATTGGCTCAATTATGTATTATTTAACTGTAAAATGGGTTAATGTTTGTAATTATTCTCCTATAACATTTAAAAGCGCAATTTATGTTCTTGGAGAATTCGTTGCAAACCAAACCCATTTTTTTATCATAGTATCAGTCGTACATTGCTAGGTTTTAAGGTAACCGAAAATTCGAGTCTTCCGGTGACCTAAGGTCAGGTCAATTAGATGTTTTGAATGACCCAATTCTAAAAATGTTTCTCATTTCTAATTACTGTGTTCACCTTCTTAGTAGCCATATCCAGAAATTTATTGGCTACAGAAATCAAAAAAATAAATTTACACATAGAAATGGTGTGGCTTCTTGTAGAATTTTTCGTCAAAAGGCATTTTTAAGGTTTATGGTCTATGGTGAGTTTTAGTGACCTTTTGACCTAAAATCCTCTATGATGTGTATGATAAACACCAGTTTACAATGGTACTATATTTGCTTATATACCTACTTCCTTTTGAATCACCGATAATATTTATTGTTACACACACACACACACACACACACACACACACACACACACACACACACACACACACACACACACACACACACACACACACACACACACACACGCACGCACACACACGCACACGCACACGCACACACACGCACACGCACGCACGCACGCGCGCACGCACGCACGCACACACACACACACACACACACATTATATATATATATATAAATGTATATATATATATATATATATATAAATGTAATATATTTTTGTCCGAGTATACATTGCACATTGCGTGGAGTAAAGCTAGATTTTCTAGTAGTAGTATATAGTGAATTCCGTATTTAATCAGCAATACATAATAGAACAAGACAAAACAGCTAGAAAAGTACAGTACAATATTTGGCCACGTTTTTGAAACACCCAAAGGCTGATATGAGCAAGCGGAGAAATAAAACAGTTTTGAAATCCAGTTTAGGAAATAAGATAGCTGTTATTCAAAATTCTCTTTGCCTGCGAAGAAAGCTCGGCAAGTGGGACAAGAGTTGACGAGTCGTAATGCTTGTATTTTGTTCGGTGACATTTGGTGCGGCAGAAACAAGCTTGGAGCTTGGGAGGAAGCGGAATTAACTCAATCAATTTGTAAGCGCGAGTGAGAGAGGTGGAATTTGCATGGTAAAAGTGAGAGATTGCCGTGTGGAAGATTGTTTTAGTACATCTCTGTCTCTGATAATCCTTTTACACTTGTAAATGTAAGCCAGAACAAACTGAATTCGGAATTACTCGTTGTAACTCCGATGGAAAACTATTCCTGATTGATTACATTTTACTGCGATTTTTATGTACTCAAACCTTTTTAATTCCTCAATTTTAGTTTAAGTGAAAATCGTATAGTAATGAAACTTTAGACAAGTGTAAAGTTAAAAGCAAGTATATCAAGACTGGATAGAATTATTCATCTCCTTAATTTAATTTTTACTACTTTTTTGTACTTACTGCAGTATACGAATAGTCACAATCAGGATTAGTGCTAAGTTACATTACCTCTGGCAAACAAACAGATCTATGTTTGAAGTTTGTTTTTGACGATAGAATTATAGTGAAGGAAGCAGGATTTTTACGGACATTTGCCATTGTTCATTGTTACAAAACATCTGTTATACTAAAAACACTTTGTATCACTGATTGATGGCAAATGTACGAAAAATCCTGTTTCTTTCACAAACAAATCGGTTTTACTACAGGGCTGAGTATATATTTCGATTGTCTTAATACAAATTGCAGGTTTAAATAGTTTTTATAAACCGCTAAAAAATGTCTTGTTGTGGTCATATGCTCAATGCAGAAACCCCGGTGTACAGACAACATAAAGTTAACTACGTAGTGGAGGAAGCCCTTAAAATAGTCGCTACCGACGCTGTTATTACCAGGTACTAGAAACGTGCACTGTAATTGCGATATACGCAATTAGCGACATCTATGAATAATTTTAGGTTATATCTCGGTGTCTACAAAGATTCTATGATCAATAGTTACGCCGAACCGGGATAATGAAATTGAATTAAACAGACGCGTTAAATTGCTGAATCGAATAAATAAATTATTGATCCTTTGAAACCTAGTGATCTAGACTTTCAGGTATACATGGGTCATAAAATTCCTAACGCAATTAAATTATTTGAATACTTTGGTGTCGCTCTACAGCCAGCAAATGTTAAACTGTAACTGGCAGTTAGAGTAACACACATTCGTATACGAGCTTGCCGATCCCGGGCTATCCACAATATTGGGTCAAATGCAGACAAAAGTAGATCTGATATATCTAGAGTTTTATATATACATGAACGTTATAGGAGCAGTGATCACACAGTCCTGAAGCGAGAACGCTGCTCTGCCGCTCTACAGCCAGCAAATGTTAACTGTTAATGGCAGTTAGAGTAACACACATTCGTATACGAATGAAGGAGTTGGAGCTTGCCGATCCCGGGCTATCCACAATATTGGGTCAAATGCAGACAAAAGTAGATCTGATATATCTAGAGTTTTATATATACATGAACGTTATAGGAGCAGTGATCACACAGTCCTGAAGCGAGAACGCTGCTCTGCCGCTCTACAGCCAGCAAATGTTAACTGTTAATGGCAGTTAGAGTAACACACATTCGTATACGAATGAAGGAGTTGGAGCTTGCCGATCCCGGGCTATCCACAATATTGGGTCAAATGCAGACAAAAGTAGATCTGATATATCTAGAGTTTTATATATACATGAACGTTATAGGAGCAGTGATCACACAGTCCTGAAGCGAGAACGCTGCTCTGCCGCTCACAGCTCTAGGACAATCAATCATCCGGCCTCTACTCTCTCTGTCTCTCTCTAACAGCTTCCTCTGTTACCGGCAGCCCAATCCCGGTCCTCTTCACTACGTCCCCTCTTGTCGAACAGATTGTCTTTGATAGTCCTCCTTATGTAGGAGGGAGTCCCAGACTATTTTTGTCGTTGTGTTGTCTTTGAATATATTAGATACGTGTAGATTCTGATGGACAGTCTCATCTAACTGTTTGAAATTAAATTGTATCAATTAAAATATATAGTATACATTTCCTCAATGTGAGATTTAATAGTAATAAATAATAGTAACGGTAACATTCCGCCTGCTGTTTGTTGATTAATATGTATATATATATATATATATATATATATATATATATATATATATATATATTATATATATATATATATATATATCTATTATATAAAAATGAAACTGTTCGTGTGTAACAGCATCACTCACAAAACGGCTGGACGGATTCGCCTAATTTTTTTTTTAATTTGTTCGTCTTGATCTGTAGAAGGTTATAGGATACTTTTTATCCCTTTCCCGATTCAGGATTCCGCCCCACTGGTTACAGAAATACCCGTAAGAAATGCATTGCAGCAAACATATGTTATTAAGTGAAAGAGTCTTTTCAAATTTTTAATCAGCTGTTCTTTGTAAACATATATAATGCGACAAAAAATATATTTATATATAATTTAATTACTACACTTATAGTTTTAAAGCATAGAGTAAGCTTAAGAGAAACGACAAATTTTGTTTAAACTGTTTCTGCAATCACTGTTAAACATAGACTTTACTATCCAGATAATACAATTCAAATTTGACGTAAAAATTCACCTTTAACTGCAATATTTATTTAATATAAACCATGCTCATGCTTGATCAGAAGAGCAATGCAGATATCATAATTACTATCTTACGTTGGCTACAAATATAAAGAATGTTATAAAAATCAACCTTAGTTGTTTTTTTTGACAGAAGTATCAGGAATGTGGTACATACCTTCATAATGCGCCCAAGAAGCTCACGAAGGAACGACTATCAATTATCTCAGCAATGTTTAGAATGTGATAGAAAATGAATAAGTGAATATAGTGTACTGTTTTCAACGGGAAATTGCGTGCGAAGCCGCGGGAAACTTATTGAAATGCGCAGCGAAGCGCGCCGGGTCCGCTAGTATATATATATATATATATATATATATATATATATATATATATATATATAAAGGTTGTGTAAAATGTCTAGAAACACCTTAATATTGTGTAAACCATCCTAGGTAAAATCTCCAAATGTTGAACAACGATAGTCTTTACGGCAAGAACATAATACCGCAATTCATACTTTGTAAGCTTTACTTGTTACAGAGTGGTGGCTATTATGTGAAGGTCAATATTGAATGTTGAAGTGGTCGCAATTTTGTATAGGATAAACGTTTGAGAAATCACTCAGAAAATAGAGCATTTTGAGTATTACACCTGTTGAATTTCGGTTATTAAACAGATTATTTAGGTGTTCCACACAATATGAACTAGATTTAAACTTTGAAATATGGCATTTGACGCTGTGTAGTTGGTACAAGTCCTCTTCCTTGCCGAACCCCTCAGTAATTTCTTTCAGTGAGAAATGTTAGTAACAATGCTAGTTTTGAAATAGTCTCATCTAAAAACACGTTTTAGACAGTTACTATACATTTTTAGTGTCTTAAACTTTTGTTTATCATCAAAGTGTTATGTTGTTGATTCGGAGAACAATGCGTGACTAATTAATCCAACGTACACTTACAGATCTCATATCCATAACTTTATTGCATTGTAAATATTCAGTGTAATACCTGTATCGCTTCGGGAGTGTAAGATATAATGGTTATTGTACCGTCACATTTTCTTCACAAATGATTTCATAATTTACAGCATGCGTATATTAAATACTTATTACTTGTTATCTAATTCTCATACCAAATTGGTTATTGCGGTTACTCTAAAACCCCTTATTGGGTGGGAATAAAACGTCGGATAAGTCAGTGTCTGAAACGGGTTTGGAGTTAATGTTTTACTCTATGACAACAGATGGGTACATAGCACCCTTTTTTTAATCGACTATAACGAGTTATATGACGAGAGGGCAATTCCTTTATTATTTTTCATGTTAATAAAAAAAAATCTCATTTAATGGAACTGTTTCTAGTTACTACAAAGAAAAGAGAAATATATTTATAGCCCAAATGTATTTATAAACGCTTTAGCGTCTTTATGGCTTTAGTATTTTTTGGGAAAACTGTTGAGTTTATAGTTTCTTGTCAATCAACTAAATAAATAGACTAAAAATTGCCACTTTTGCCTGATGCATTACCAATTATTTATGTATTGAAAACAAATATCATCTGCGAAAAAATGTAAATAATATAATTTCATGTATTTAACTTTTTGATAAGGCCTATTTCGACCTTCACCATTTCTAAAGTGGCTGATGATCGATACCTGTCTTAAGATAAAATCCTTTCTATAGTTGCAAATTGGTTTTCGGCTTCTGCGTTACAGTTACATGTCATAATTTGAAACAAAAACTGCTGTTGTGGACGTGGCATAAGTACATTATATTCCGAACAGCGGCTTGTGCTTCACATTCCAACAAAACTAATATATTATACGTTGGGAATTCACTCCAATCACGACAGCGTAGACGAGTTGCGATGAGAATTAATTTTGCTCCATGACTGCGGCGCATTCAGTGCAGTGCTGCCATCTATGCGGGACTTTCTGAACTGCGTCGGTGCAAACGAGAACGAGTGGATCTCCATGTCTGGAACATCGATTACATATTCAACTTGATCTCTGTATAGGCAAATATTATTTTTGTATAATGGTTGTGTGGTTTCTAATAGTTAATTTGTACAGAAAAATCTATATACTCCAGTTTTAACGTAAAAAATCTTTTAGCCTATATACAAAGAGTTCTTGGAAATTCGGATACAGGAAGTACACGAAAGGAGGTACTGGTATTGTAACGTCGTTAGTTACTTATAATGTTCTATTATTGGAATTGTAGGTTTTTTGGATGGCCTAAAACTCAGGCGCAGTAATCATTTATCAGATTACTACAGGCAAGGCTCAGATGTTAGATAGTGTGTGAAAATACCATGCCCATACCGGGATCGAACTATGTTCTCTGGACCGATAAGGCAAGACGCATACCATTCGAATGTTAGGACGGTGACTGTATTTGAATAGGTAGGATCTTTTTATGACACTCGCTTTATTGTATATGTGTTTATATATGTATTCTTAATTCGCTTTTGGATCATAGATTAAACCTTCCAAATAAACTAAAGTATTGTGATGGTAAATTTTAGATAAAAAGACGGCAGAGTAAGGCATATAGAGAGGGAATTTTGATAGGAAAGAGACCACCAGGGAACATATCAATAATGCGGGGTTGTGAAAAATTAAACGTTCGGAAAGGGGTGGGGTATAAGGGCAACACTGATATAGAATTGTATTACTTTCACAAGAGTCTCTGGTTCATGGTATAGCTCTCCTTTCCATCGTTGTAAGCTTCCTACGTGGTTTCATAAATTATTCTTGCTCGCACAAGTTGAGCACCAAATTCTTACATGGACAAGATATCATGACGTCTCTACGCACTTTTTGTACAGAATCAATAATTTGCCTTATTTAATGCACTATTCACAGATTCCATCGACTTAGAAATTCGATCGTGGACGATATCTACTTCCTCCACGATAGCCTTGCCTCGTGATTGACCAAGTAAGATGGTATTCATTCCTAGCAACGGAGAGACTAGGAATGAAGATGTTGCAGAAACGGTCCGTAAACTAGCGGAGTCAATTGAGGTGCCTTACGACAAAAGTATTATTCACCGTGCTCATCGCCCTACAGCAGCACAGGAGGGATGGAAAGCCGCCTACACTGCTCATACAGTTTTTCTCAAAGGAAGACAGAGACACTTGGTTGAAGGCCGGAAAGATAAAGAAAATAAGAGGAGTATACTTTAAATGAAAACCTGTGCCCATTCTACCGTAACCTACTTAGAGACACTAAGGAAAAAGCTAAGTTGCATATGTTTGCCTTTGTGTGGTGTCAGGGTGGCAAAGTCTTTGGTCAGAAAGAGGGAGGGTGATAGAAATGTCATTGTTGTTAAAAACAGGGAAGATCTAAGAAAATTAAGCCCTTAGGGCTGATTTGAATAAATTAATAATTGATGTTATATCAACGTGAAGACCTGGGCTTACGCACTTCTAAAACTCCTCAAAATTATAGGTTAGTTCAGATCTTTATTTATAGGTTAAGCTTAGTATTTGTTGCATACATCGATAAGTTATATTTAAGATTTATTATCTATAATTGTTATTCATTCTCTTATATATTTTCGTTGATTATTTTGGAACTGTTTTGTTATGCGTTGTTATTATTGTTATTTATTTATTTAGTTTAATGGTTGTTGAGTATTTCCAATTTTTGCACACATTTTTTTATGTATTATTATTTATTTGTACCGTTGCCTTGCTTCGTAGTTTATTTTTTGTTCTATATATATAACAGACCTAGGCCTACTTTCATGTTAGTTATATATGTTTTTAGAAATAGGCTAGATTATGTTATTATCAATAGGTTATAGTGTATACATTTTTATTCATTAGAAATGTGGGGCAAAGTAAGTTATTGCATGTATATATTTTTTTGGTTTTTTGTTGTTGTTGAAGCATCATAAATAACTCAAATTTAGACAACTTTAAGGATGATAGGGTGGTTACAGGTAGATATGATGGTTTTAGTGAGTGGTTTACATTAATTGATAACGGCACTTCTGGAAAGGAGAATCTCACTGTAATGTATGTAAATATTAGGTCTTTAAGGAAGCATTGGGATAGTCTTCAAGTTGAGTTGAAATTTAACTTGGGTATAAAAATGTTTGATGTTTTAATATTATCTGAAATTTTTTGTAATGAATCAGAAATAAATTTGTTCAGTTTTAGATTACCTGGATTATAAATTGATTTACAAATTAAGACATAATAAAGTGGGTGGAGGGTTGATGGTTTTTTACAATTCAAAAAAAATTACAATACACACCAATAAATATTCACACAAACTCTTATGAATCCTTAACACTGGAATTAGAATTTATAAGTACACAATCCGCAGATAAATTTTGCATCCACACTATTTACAGACCACCAACTTCCAGTACAGGTATAAACCCATCAATACAACACTGAATGAACTTGAAACAGTATTAACTAGATTAAAATCATATAGCAAATTTAATATTTATAGGTGATACCAACATAGACATAAATGATAATATGTATGGCACACTGCAGTATGAGACTGTTTTGTCGACCTTGGGACTACAGAGAGGCATATTTCTGTAACACTCGAGAAGAAGTGAGAGCGGGTAATTTAACAGCAACATGTCTGGATCATATATATATGAGAAGCAACGCAAACCTAATTCAAACACTGGAATCATCTTGTCAAAAATGTCAGACCATTATCCAATCACATTGAAATTAGAATGGGAAAGATGTGAAGAAAGAGTTGAAAAGCATATTTACAAGTACAATGAAGCCCTAGTTAAATCTAAATTAAACAAAATTAATTGGAATGACTGATCGGAGCAGATACAATTGTGAACATAAATCATAGCTTTGAAGTATTGACAAACAAATTTAATTCTGTTTATAAATGATTGTTTAATTAAGAAGGAGGTCAACCTAAAAATCACTAGACCTAAAAGAAATGAAAACCTGGATGAATAATCATTTAATTAAAATGACACAAGAGAGAGATAGGCTATTTAAGTTGTGGAAAGGAGACCCGACTAATCTTGAGAAATAGGAATATATATAGATATTTTAGAAATAAAGTTAATAATGCTATTAAAAATCAAAAAAAATCGTTACTATAACCGACAATTTGAAAATGTTAAATGGGATACCACAAAATTATGGTCCAATGTGAATGAACTGCTTGGAAGGAAAAAA
This sequence comes from Homalodisca vitripennis, assembly GCF_021130785.1. Classification (NCBI taxonomy): domain Eukaryota; kingdom Metazoa; phylum Arthropoda; class Insecta; order Hemiptera; family Cicadellidae; genus Homalodisca; species Homalodisca vitripennis. The sequence goes on from NC_060207.1 coordinate 66,547,034, forward strand.
AAGAAAAAAGTAGATGAAGTCATAATGGATGCTATGAGCAAGACAAGGAACAAATATGATATAGTGAATGGTTTTGCTGACTACTTTTTTAATGGAGTTGTAAACCTAACACATACATACATGCCCCTATAGGCCAAATAGCGAGATAAGCCATAGAGATCATGATGTAAATGGATATCTTTATATACCCGTTGCCAGTTATAGAACCATAAGGGATATAATAGATACTATAGAAAATCGACAAGTCCCCAGGTAGTGACAAAATTAGAGCTAAAGATGTTGTAAATGTTTCTGGAAAAATTGCACATGTGATAGCTAGAATGAATAAACAACCTCATTACAAAATGGAGTATTCCCTGATAGCCTAAAAATTTTCTGTAATAAGGCCAGTATATAAGAGTAAAGATAAGAAACAATTTAGTAATTATAGACCTATAGCTATATTGCCAACCATCGAAAAAATATTTGAAAGGTATGTCTCGAATTATCTGAATAAATATTTGAAAGAAAACAACATATTGAACCCCAACCAGTATGGGTTCCCAAAAAAATAAATCAACTGAACACGCTTTAAAATCATTTGCAAACAAAGTAAATGGTTTTATGAATAGTAGAAGCCATGCACTCGCCTTATTCATCGATTTAAGTAAGGCATTTTGATACAATTGAACACAAAGAAACTGTTAAAATCACTTGAAGGAATAGGTATAAGAGGAATATATTTAAGTTGGTTTGAATCATATTTAAGAAACAGAAAATTTACTGTGAAAGTTGAAAATGAATATAGTGATTTAAAAACCATAACATTAGGAGTGCCTCAAGGTAGTTTACTTGGACCAATAATGTTTTTGATTTATTTAAATGGTTTATTTGAGCTGATAACAGATTGCACAATTTTAGCCTATGCTGATGATATAGTAATTATAAGTGGACATAGACCAATTAGGCAGTGCAACTGAGAAACTAAATAGAGATTTTAAAAATTTTAACTAAATGGGAACATGATAAAAAACTTATTATAAACGGACAGAAGACAGCCATGATGCATTTTTGCCCCCAGAACATGTCACCAATGAAGAAATTATTGTTAAGTTACATGGTTGTGACTGTCTACATAAATCTAATATTAACATTAATTGTGACTGTGATAATATAAGGCTAGTGGATAAATTCAAATACTTGGGACTGACTCTAGACAGGAAAATGATATTTAATGAACACATTTATGATCTTCATAAAAGGTTGAATCCTTGTGTTGCTGCTATATGTACGTTGAGTGATAAAGTTACCAATAATAAGGTAAAGATGGTTGCATATCAATCGCTGGTGGAATCCAACATTAGATATGGTATTGGTATTTGGGGTGCAGCTGCTACATTCCCATTTAAACATTATAAAGAATTTGCAAAATAGGTGTTTTGATAAGACTATTTGGAAACAATGAAATGGTTAAAACTTTAATGAATCCCAAACAGTTATATATATACAGAAATATTATGGATAATTTTAATAAAAATGAACACAAAATAAAAAGAACAAGGATTTTCAACACACGACTCTCCACAAAATATTCTATACCGAGAATGGCCACAAAGTTTGGTGAGAGGTTTACCCGAGTTTTTATATTCCATATTATTTTAACTTACTTCCAGATGAAATTGAAAGCTTGAGAAAACTTCTGGGTTTTTAGAGAGGCAGTGCAGAGATGGATTACTACTACGACACACATTGATCTGACTACTTAGCATGGACTACATCTAGCTACACTAACATCTAAACACACACACATGCACAGACAAATGAAGTGAATGAGTGGGTAAATTTTCGTTACTTCTGTGATCAACCAATTTTGTTAAAAACTAGGATGTATATAATGTTAAATATTTATTGTTATTGTTGTTGTTTGATGGTTCATGTTATTTATTGGGATTTTTGTTATTGTTGTTGAATGTTTAGAGATTTGTTGCTTATATTTAACTATTTATAGAATGTTATTTGTTGATGGGCAATATTTTATATATTTTGTTTATATATCCAGTTATATAAAATTTATTATCTATTTTATACTCTGAATAATGTATGTATTATCCCCTTAATGCTATATAAAATGCCAATATTTAAAAATCTGGAGTTATAGAAGCACCACAGCCACACAAAGAGCAATATAACATTTTCTTGAAAAAGCATGAACTATAAACTGATCAACAACAAATAATTAATGAAACTGTTAATTTTGTATCTTGCTTTTTTTTTAGGTTTCATTATGGACCTCACCGATAAGTCATGTTGACTTGGTGGGCCATGATTATGTAAAATTATGTGTTACAAAATAAAAATAAAAAAAAATAAAAAATAAAAAAAATAAAAAAGATGAACCTCATAATTAGTCAGCCAAGTGTCAAGTACGATCATTAGACCAAAAGACAAGAAGTGAAACATCGTGAGATTGGGATAAATTGGGTGATTTATTCATTCCATACAAAATTATCCCATAAAAAAGGTTTTGGACCTTTACCTCTTGGATTTTTTATAACCTTTTATTTACTAATAGTACCCAAAAATATTAAATATCAGAAACTTTTACGAAAATTTATTTTTTGAATTATTGATGGTCATTATTGAAAAATTAAAAATTAGTTTAATATTGACATGTAGGCTATGTGAATTGAAAAGGTTTTTAAAGTCCAAGACATTGTATTAATTTGAACTTTCTTGGCCATATAAGATCTGAGATCAGGTTGGTGAGGTAACTAAACATTGTCAATATATTTATTTTTGTCCATTTTTGACCTTTAATAACTCAAAATTTGTGTGCTATAAAAAATACAATTTTTAAACTTTGTTATTCTTGGTCCAGACCAGTTGTTGATTTGCCATGGAATGATCGGAAAAAATAAATAATAAAATATTAAAATATTGAAAAATTGAGATGAACCATGGGTGTAGAGCGGGAGATGACCATGTTTATCAGCCATGTACAAATATCACTATAAACGATTATTAATTTAAGAAGAATGTAAGACAGCAGATTGTAGGATAATCTGTATAGTCGGTGCCTGTGGAGGCGAGGTGTTTGTGTGTCGAGCAGGATTGTTTACCGACAGGCTGGCCAGACAGGTGATGAACGCCCTGTGTGTCCATTAATCAAGCCCTAAGTACACATAAATCAGAAGCCTGCAGTGAATAAGGCGATGCAAGAGTTGCTTACAACGGCTAGGCTTTCACGCCCCAATAAACTGAATGCGGTGTTCAACAGTTTGTGTAACGAATTGTAATCAGTAAGTGTTAATTGTGATGTAGCAACTCTTATAAGATTTACTTCCATTAAATTTCTTCATTTATATGGTGGTATTATCATAAAGTTCTTTTCATTTTCTTCAATTTAAAAATAGATTTTTAAATTTTAAAGTGCTCCGTCAATGAATAATATGTTCTGCTCTTTATCTTGCGTCCTCAATGTGTACAAGTTTAATGAGATTAAAATTATTTAATTTAAATTAATATAATTAAAGATAATATTTAAAATTACTTAAATCTGTCCAGTCTGAGCTGAGAGCCAGTTTTCATTACAGTATATAAATACACAATATAGTCTTTCGTGAAATTGATATAAATCACTTTTCTAGGAAAGGAAAAGATTGTCAGTCGCTCTAGTCGGTGGGTGTCCAGATGGGAAGGTTGTTGAAAGGGTTAAATCAACGCTTACTTTTTATAGATAAAATATTTTGGCTGGACGGGTTTAAAACCATTCTTCGCACATGTAAATTTAAATGAAACATTAAATCAACGTCGGCAAACTAAATAAAACAGAATATTTGACTGAATAATGCCAACTTTCCGTATCTTTATCTCGTTGGCCGATAAAACATAACTGTTATCTGGGTGGCTAATGAATGGTTAAAAGTGAAAACTCCATAAAAATTATCATACGGTAATTGAAACCTATTCAAAGTCCTCCCACGTTGAAACGTACCAAAAATAGAGCGGCTGACATTTATTTCTTAGAGAAACTTCCTCTACCGATTTCACGAAAAAGTAGATTGCATGCTTATACAATGAAAATATGATTTCGGCTCCTTGTAATGTAGCATTTCGATTTTAATAAAATCAGTGTAATCAGTTATAATAGACTTAATATACATGATTAGTAATTTTATACAACTTAGAGTTTATTAAAGTCTCTTATGAACGAGCTTTAGCCGCAGCGAAAAGAATAAAGTATTTTTTTTATTTCCTGGAAAAATGACGTCAGCATGGTGGACTTCTGAAGACAAAATTAAGCCCTACTACAAGTAACTGATTGTAAACTAGAAATCAGGTAGAATGTCAGCGAAAATTGACAATCAAGATATAAGAAGATCTGAAAATTAAAAACCAACTTTTAGAAAATCTGGAAACTCGGTGGTCTACTACTATAAAATTGATATACGTATGACAATAATCGTAGTAGTGTAGTGGCCAAGCATTGAGAGTTCTAGGAATTAGGGACCGAAAACTGCAAACTGAGATTTGTAAGGAATCCCTGACAGTACATACTGACCTGCTGTCCCACATTATTTTAATATTCATCTCGAGCTTGGGCATAGAATGAAATAATTTCTTGAAGTAATTATAACGGGAACACTCAACAATTTGTCCCGTTGCTTACGTATATGATTTAAAAAAAGTAAAACAGAAATCTTGACAATGTTTCTGTACAAACAGTTTTGTTAGTGTATGCCACTAATATAAGGTAATTTACACCCACATCATGCAGACAGTAAAAATCAGGGAACATTCTTTAGGCTTGATATTAAATATACATCGTCCTTGAGATTGCAGTGCCTGCAGACTGCATTATATACTTATTGTATTTATAACTGAAATAAAAAAAGTAAAAATTCACAAATAATAGTAGAGATCCGAAATGTTTTACAATGCGCGTTAATACACTCGTCAGCACAGTATATGATGAGAATGAAGATGTGAATCAAAAAGTCTTATCTGATTGTTTTCCAGAAGATAAAGTGGATGACATCAAAGATTAAGCAATGCCAGTTCCTGTGACGCCAGCCAGAGCTCTGCGGTTACGGAGGATAGAAGTGACTGCTCTAGACACTTATCCTCGTGTCTTGGATTCCGGTTCTGCTGAAGAAACAATTCAAGGCACTGTAACGCACCAAGTATATCGCCACAGCTCTTAGAAAGTGAGCAGTGTCAATGACGTCATTGTTCATATATAATGACGCAACTCGTCGGATAAATTTAGACATCATCAATACTGGAATACAATAGAACAGAGTTGTTTCAGATCCACGAGGAACAAAAAAGATAAACCTGTGCATTTGCAACCTCCCATTTTTATAAAAGTGTACCATTGCACACTTATACCTAAATGCGTGTTTTGTTTAGGGAGTGAAAACGGCTCTAAGAAAGCTCCCAGGACAGTGTTGTTCAAAATGTTATCTCACTTGGAGATAACATCTCTCAGAGTGAGATAACATTTTGAACAACATTGTCCTGGGAACTTTCTTAGAGCCGTTTTCACTCCCTAAACAAAACACGCATTTATATAAGTGTGCAATGGAGTTGGTACGGCCCAACTTTGTTCAGTAGTAGTCTGGGTAGAAATTCTAGCCATAGAACACGCATGCCAAATTTGGGCAATATCTGTCCAATAATAATGTATCGGACTAGTCACTAGATTCACTGTTTCTATCTTAGGGGTATGCCCCCTGGGGCATTATTTGATTGACATTTAGCTTGTCATTGGCTGGTTTTATGTCAAGTGTTGTTAAGAAGTGCAATATTTACTAAAAAATGGGATGAATAACAAACTCAAGATTCGTATTTACAAGGAAATGTTTGTGCTAAACTTTAACAAAGGTCGGGGATAATATACGGATCTTTTGTGTTTACACACAGACAATAAAAGTTCAGATTTTCACTGTAAGTTGAGTTTTGGGCTTCCTTACGTTCAGCCATTAATTCAATGTAACAATTCCAAAACTATGTTTTGTGTATTTTAAAAATGCAAAATATCACTTGAAATATTGTATAAACCTCGTTAGACTTTTTCAGATGGGTGTTTTAAAGTATAAATATATTTAGAAACACAAATTACTAAAGCACTTCAGTTGTCAGATGAGTTGATTCACAAGTGCAGAAATCTTTCAACATTGCGAGGATGTTTAAATGCCTGTTGCTCCAAAACACTCAATTTAAAACATGTTATTTATATGAATAAACAATTCATTTCAACTCTGTAAGAGCCAATATAAAAAATAATCTACATTTAGGTTTTGAACACTCTGAATGTATAGTCCGAATTTCAGTGTACATTTTCTTGTAATAATTTAATACATATTTCTATATACATTATTATCACATCATATAGTGGTAATGTATGACAATTTTGTTACAATATTTACTATGGAGGATTTGAATTTTGTTACTTTTTCAGGTAAGTCGTTTGTTACTGCTGCCGTACAGTCACGTCCGTATTTTATAGTTTTAATTTACTCGTACAACATATTATTTGAATAACTTTAAAACGTGCTCGGTTGGTATCTTTTATATTAGCAGTTGCTGTAATTACAGGGGGTAGGGTTTGGTTGTACTCGTAGTTTATAAATAATTATCGATTTTGGATTGCTAATCAAACGAGTATTGATGTTACCGCTTTTAAGACGTGACTGAATATGTTCCAGCTAGTTGAGAACAGCTAAAACTTTACAGATCAGCAGAAGATATGATTTTTTTACTTACGTTAGAATGACGAACTGAGCGAGCATTGAGGCCTTATATATTGAGTTTGCAACCTCAGCTTTTGTATATTTAAGATGGCATTTGTTGTTATTTCCCCTCATATTGTATGCGTGAATGTGAGAGGGTAATATTTGACGGTACAACAGGAGTATGGACATTTGCTACCTTAAAAATGAAACACGTTTCGAAACATTCTACCTGCAGTTGCTCCTTCTTTCATCGGTGTTTGGTTTTCGTTACACGTGTGTTCTTAAGTATGATTTTGGTGTAGTCATGGCCGTGGGTTTTGTTTTCTCAATTTGTTTGCATATTTAACGTTGTTTTAGGGTTTGACGCCTCAGTAAGAAAACAAATAGTCCTTATTCCTATTTCAGTTTCGTAGCTTATAACGATGACAAGTGCATGTAAAATTATATTATTCATTCGAAACATATATTTAACCAATAATTAAACAAAAGCTAATTAAGATTTTATCAAAATTGTTAAAAGTGTTTATTAGTTACAATGGTATAAACTGTTAGGTCAAATAACACTTCCATGGATTAATTACTGGATATAATTCCAGATTATATGTGGCAACTTAATGATACAAACAGGATATCATCAAATCCAAACTAGAATGATTATCACATGACATTCTTTGTATCCAATTTGTTTCAAAGATACAGTAATGTTTAGGGTAAGGATTAGTCGTTTGATAGATGACGGTCTAGAAATGGAACATCCTGATTTTAAATGAATGTGTCATTGTTCTTCCATCAATTTCGAAACATGATTTGCAAACAGTATTTGTTTTAAAAGGTGTTGATCGACTATGTGTTAACCATAATCTCCTCATGTCCTTGGCATTCCGAGACGACTCCCTGAAGAAATTATAAATAGTCAGTTCGAGCTGGTGCATTGAACCATCCACCTACTGTAAGTTTAGGACAGGATCGTTGCACCTGAGTAAACCCCGGTTTAGAGTCGCGTGAGAGACGCTCTAGACCGTATGACGCAAACATTACTGTTTCTCTTTTAAACGGCCGTCAGAAAGTTTCAAACTTGTGTTGGCACTTGGTGCAGAACTATCGCGCACCTGGGGACTTGGGAAACTGTCTGGCCAGATGTAACTCATAACACTTCAGCGGAACTTCGGTTTTCCTTCTCGTTTTCTGACCAAGTGTCTAACTTAAGTGGACACTCCAGATGCATGTTGGAGTTAATGTGTTTTTCTGAACATCCATGATAGGTGTTAACACCCAAGAGTCTAGTACATTATTTATAGTTTTTTTTCTACGTATCGAAAGGCAGTAATGGTGTCATCAGCACATCTTTACTAGTAGTTGAGTAAAATACTGTAAAGATGCACTAGTAATATTAATATTCAACTGTCGACATAGTTAATTAATATGATGGCAAAAAGTCACAAAAACATGTATTAAAACATTTTAGGACTCTAATTCCATTTAGAACATCTCTTATGCTTTAGTATTCGACGTGTGCTATTACATTCCCCGTGCCGTTAGTCATGAATCACTCGAACTGCGTGCAAAAAAGTAATTCGCTCGATTCTCAGATTAGGCTTGGCGTCCTGACCGACGGCCCAATTTGTTCTAATATAAGCCATCGACGCGCCGATTACATTTTTGTTCTTGTCTTGGAGCCGAGAGCCATTTTGTACTGCATAAGCACGCAACCTGCTCTTTTTTTAAATCAAAAGAGGACTTGAAATCTAATGGAACTCTTCCCATTAGTTTTGATGGAAGTCGAAATGGGAGGGTATCGAAGCGATTAAACAAATGAAACGATAATTTTTCTTCAGATTAAAATTTTCAAAGATTTATTCACATAAAAGCAAACGTCAGATACCGAAATAAATGTTAAATGAATGTCAGCTAAGTAGGAGCAGACCCTTTAAGTGGAGGCTTTCACTCTCTGCATCTTTTGAAGAGGGTATAACTATTTCTTAAGTGTCTGATCGATTTTTAAAAAGAAATTTATCCATCAATTTCAAGAGAACTAACTATTAGCTCCTGGACTATTACAGTTGTTCATTCAACAATGTAAATGCATAAACTTTGATCTCTAAATCTTGCTTTTTTACTTTTGGCACTACTATCCTGATTTTCCAACTTGAATTTGTCAGAGTGGCGCGCACACATTCTGTATCTTCTTTATGAGTGCGTCCGTACAATATGAACTCGAGAAAAAATTAATAAGTTTATTAATACTTTATTGAACGGTTTAGAAATTGATGGGTGGTCCATAAGTCATGCAAGGTAACGCATTCTTTCTCACAATGTTACAGTAGTGGTTATAATTGGCAAGCGTAGATTTATTATTATAAAGGAAGGTTCTATTTTAGCTAGAACCCCGATGTTGTCTAATGCTCTTAATGTAGGTAGGGCGTGGTGCAGGACGGTACGTAATATATTAATTACCACGCTATGCTAAAGTTGCCACGGTATATACTCGTGTCGCGTGATGGCACCAACATGTACTCTGTATACCGTTAATATTCATAAAGTGCTCTAGAATAGTTTAGTTGAGTGGGGGACGGGGACGAAGAAAGGTCTCGTAATATTATCGTCGACCGAAGGTTGTTTTTAGGTTCACATAAACCAGAAATATCATATGTATAGAATGGAGCTTGATGGATGAATATTATTTGGTTAATTATTAAATAGTGACGTTCAGAAACGATTGGCATGTGTTTTAGATTATTTATTATTTGTTGAGTACAAATTAGAAATTCATAAATGATTATACCTGATGTACTAATAATTGATTATAGAGATTCATTATTGATTATACTATACATCGAATATTGATTACGTATCCATTATTGATTATATATTACTTAAAGGACATTGATTAGACATTCGTTATTGATTATGTCTTACTTATGATTATTGATTGATCATCGTGGCCTTCATTGGGCACCCTCTATTAACAAAAAGATATCTTAACGTAACTCTTAGGACAGTTATTCAGGGGATCGACACCACAGCAATTCTCTCTTTTCTGTCCATCAGGTCCAGGATCTCGTAGCCACCATCAGTCACTGTGGGACTGACGCTGTGTTGTATGGTAAGATGTGTGCAAGCACAAGTGTGGTCAGTGCTGGTTCACATTAGGAAGAATCACTACTGTACCCCTTAGCGCGTTCCTGCTCCAGGCTTGAAAGTCTGTGACCTCCAGAGAGGGGATCGTTGTAATACTTTCCCTCATGGTGGGATGTTCACATTAATGATTCCTAAGTTCTCTTACTGTCTCGCTGAACAGGACCCAAACATTGCAGCAATCAGGAGCGTTCAGATTTTGAATCAACATTGAATGTAATTCGGTTCGCTAGAATCCATAGAACTAGTTATGGTAACTAGGAGAACATTTCATCACCAATTGATCCTGTTAGATTTTGGACTGTACCAAGAGAGCCGTCTAGAAAGCAGTATCTTTTACAGAGAAATCGTAATTAAAAATCCACAAGTAGTAAGTCAAAATCGCTACAAACCGATCCATCTCCCCTCTGAATCATGTTTACTTTTCGTACACCCTGTTTATCGATATCAGTATGTCTTTTTGAGTTTGATAGATAATAAATACCGTCCAGGTATATGGGAAGATGAGCAGGAGTAATGATTCAGAGACTTTTACATTCCATAGATATAAAGAAATGATAAAAAGTTATAAACTGTGTTGAAAGTTAGAACAACAGTTTTTATTGAACTGTGTACGTGTTGGTATTATCTAAAAAGGGGTATATATATTTGGGGCACTCTGTCACATAAATTTCAGATGTATATGTTTAATTTTTCTTAGTGTAAGAGGTACTGGACATTACATTTCAGATGCAATTAAATATTTAATGTACTATGGTAAGTTCTTAAATTTGTTAATTAAAGAACTTACCATAGTGTATCATAACAAGGAGTAACCAGATTAACAAATCATTCAATGGAAAATGTACTATGACATGTACAGAAACTAAAAATGTACACATCAGTTCATACATCATTTCTATGTTTAGTTTGCTATTTAGTAAATTTATATATAGTCCTTGCGTCATCGGTGATTGCGTGGTTATGCTTTCTTGGAAACAATAGTTTCTTCACTCACGCGCTGTTCTGGCCGGCAAGTTCGTCTCAGTGTCCAGTATGTATTACACAGCGATGTAGCTCAGAGCTATGATCTCTCCCAAGACATTTGATGAATCGATGGCAATAGGAAGAGTATCGATGTACAGAGCGATGTAGCTCAGAGCTATGATCTCTCCCAAGACATTTGATGAATCGATGGCAATAGGAAGAGTATCGATGTACAGAGCGATGTAGCTTTTCCGCTTTAGTTGACATCTATCAGTTTTGCCGGTTCCGTTTTGAACATTTGAGGAACTGATCTGTACGATTCATCATGGAGATTTTTGTGTATAGTACTTTTAGTGGCTATATACAAGGAAAATCGGACCCATTTAACTGCTATATTTACAGACAAACAAGCTATGCATTCATCCTCTACACTTTAAATAGTAGTTTCTTCCTTTAGTCTTGAGTAAGTAATGCAACTAAGAGCGAGAATTTGATATTTTGATATGATTAAAAACATGGTTATAGGATCCTCGTTATGAAACATTCTGTTGTTAAAAATCAATAAATGTATCCTTTAATATTTTATTTAGAGGGAAACGACTAATAATTAATTAAACAAAAGTATAAGTAAATTCAGTTGACTGTCAAAATTGTAAGAGGCTGGTTACAGTACACCATGTGCATGTTAAATGTTAAAATAATTTCTTAAATCATTTGAACTAAATCATTATGATCATTGATATAATGACGATGAATGATGTAATTTATCCATATAAATATATTTAAGGCGCAGGATATGCAGGACTACAGTTATCCTCTGTTTTACTGACAAAAGCATTCTATTGGTGCATGATAATAATAGTTTAAAAGTAATACGTTCATGAGTTTTTTAAGAAAACTACAATTATTTTAGACATCTAGGACATACATGTAATTTATCACAAATAATATTATAAATGTTGCAACTTGTTTTACATCTTTGAATAACATAACTGATGCAATGGTTGAAACATACATACCAGTGGCTGAAAAGTGGTAACTAAAGTATTTTCATTTAAAGTTTTGCAGATAAAATTAGTCCTCTCATATAGTAATGGTTAGTTTATTAGGTTAGTACTTGCTGTCTCGGATATCCATGATGAAAAAGACACTCTGAGATCTTGAGTCGTAAACGCTTTCCAGAGGGAAATGTGCAGAAGTAATCAGCCAGTTTACGTTCACGGTGATCCGTTACGCTCGGAGAACTCGCCAATTAAATAAAGTAAATTGGAAGCCGGACCGGACGAGCGTCGCTGATAAAAAACTTAATTAATATCAAAGTGAGTGAGGCTGCAGAGATTTTGTCATTTGGATAAACTTCTTACCTCTCAAACCGGTAACTCTTGGGATCTGCCTTTAGCGTGACAGATTAACGGCCGTGAAGTAAATAACGTTTAGATCTCGTGAAGGATATTTCTTGAACTTAATTTCAGTTGAAATAGTCCAGATGATCAGATTTGATTCTTTATACTCAGAACGCGACTGAAATATATCTAACTCATATGTCGCATTGGACACTAAGCGATACAGTATAAAGAGTTTATGTTTTTGTCACGAAATACATCTGTTTAGAAAAATTGTAAAGACTTACTTCTGTTTAATAGGGTAATGTACGTAAACCACGAATTGAATGCAAACAGGAGTTATACATGTATGTCTAAAATAATTTTTAGTATTTTAAAGCAGTTTTTTAGTCACTTAAATTATGTTGTTTTATATACTATAATTAAAATTGTATCGACATGTTTCCACGTGACTTACGTAAATAAATTGAGTGTAACTTTCCCGATACGAGCGCTTTCACTACTTTCCATCTACAAGCGCGGCTTATACAGTAATCAATTTGTATAAGGCTGTGGAACTTCAACTAGGACTTCATTGAGAAACTGGTTTGCCTAGAGACAGCATAAGGATTCTGGATTGAGACAGAAATGAAGGATACACGTACAGTAAGAGCTAACCATATGCCTTGTCTAAACATGACAGTGTATTAGTGTTCTATGCCAGGGTAGAGGAAAATCGCTCCAACGATTCAAATTATGCAAATTGGTCATCGGAATTCCCAAAAATATGTGGTACAGAGATATTTTTCACTCCATGATTGAGTGTAGGAGTAATAATGTAAATTTAAATCTAGACAATGGTCTAAACTTATAGGGATATTCACAGAACAATCTTCACGTACCCATGGTTGTAAAAGAGCACTTTGAGTTCGGGTATAGAACTTGACGAACTTTAATTAAATATAGGATTTATAGAATTTGTGTAAGTTGTAGGAAACGTGGCCAAATCGACAAAACATGCGCGATTGGGAAATGGTAAGTGAAAGAAAGTTTCTTTTCGAAACAGAATATACATTTAGTTTGTGATATGTTTATAAAAAACAATCAATTACAGGGAATAGTTTTAACACTAAAAATTTTTCAAAAACACATTATTATATATAGTGTTTTAAATATTTATTTATTTTTTGTAAAAATGCCCTTTATCACCAACAAAACAATAACGATTAGTTAATCGCTAAAAATTACCAAAAATAATTTATTAATGTATGACTTAAGTTAGTGGATATTAGTGTTTTGTGGTTTCACCTCATTTTCCCAAAATGTTAAATGTATGTTTTCTTTATTTAATAATGTTTCATATAAATAAGGTTTTAGTGTGGTATTGAGAGAATAATTCGAAAATGATGTCCACGTTAATTTTATTCAGAGTGGTAAGCAAATTTTAACACGCTTCTTAAATCTCTGCGAATGTGCAAAAATGTTCATACAATAAATTGCAATAATGTTGATCCAAGGATAATAAAAACTGGATATTCAGTTGCGAAACACGTTTCTAAACCGATATCTCCCCCTCTTCAATAGCATTTTCTTAACTCCGTATGTATGTATGGCGATGCGCTGTCAAATGAGCATCTGAAAACATTTATGTACTTTAAATTATTATAACAATTGGACATACGTATTTACTACTTGAAATAGTGTATTAGCTAGTCATTCTAAACGCAGTTTTTTAATATTACTCGTTTTTGCCACTTCTCTAATATAATCTGTAATTAATTTGATTGATGTTTAGTTTTATTTTGATCGAAATTTAAAGCTAATGCTATATACTTTATAACTTTTGCATGCAATCAAATCAGTTTTTTTGGCATAACTGAATGTATATGTTTCTGTATAAGTCAATCAGTACAGAGATTTATGTTACATTACAGTACTCGAGTACTCGAGTCTTATATTAAATTAGTTAATACGTCTTCGTTTAACAATTAGTCAGTAAAGCTGGTAATTGAACAGTCTACATTAATAATTTTTGCACAGATTTCGTAACAATGTGATATATGATTTAACTGCCATCCCAAGCTAGAGAACCTCTGCAAAGTTATATTAAGCCTCCCTACTAGATGAAATCGTTTTTAAAAACCGTTAATGCGTCTCAATTTTTGTGTTATCAGAAATGGAACTAAATAGTTTTAATCGTAAAAGTAAAGAAATCTTGTTACAACATTCAGTTTAAACTGTTCAATCACAAGACTGTCTCTTTCTTGTACTTTAACTATAGTCAAGAGTTGAAAAATTGTTTTTGGATACACATATCAGAGGAAAAGCCATGTTAGGACATCCGATCGAAAACCAACCGATAAAAAAAATTATTTCTTACAAAACGGAAACTCCAAAGGCTGGAGGCTACAGAATCTCATAAAATATTATTCTGTGTGAAAGTAAGGACTCTTTTCTGGAACGAAATCAGGATAAGCACCGCATGAAATGTAATAAATCCATACAGACATTTTGTGTGAGTTGTACAACAAATAAACTATGTAGTAATTGATTTGTACGGAAAGAGCACTTAAAATCAATGGATTAATTAATGGATAAATTTATGTGCCGGGTTAACGTTAATCCCCACATACTTGAGCACCATCCCATAAATATACCAGTCCTGACATATGGTGAGATAAATAATGTTATTACAAGTTTATTTATGGTGGTCCTTATGAAAATTAATTTTACGTTCTTAACAACACAAGTGTCATGTATAATGGTCTTTTGATATTTTCTCAATATACAACAGTCCAAGATGTGTTAACTTTTATGAGATTATTTCCGAACAATAAATGTTCATATTTTAAATATTATTAAAGCTTTCTTGAATATATACCAAATGTTGTCTGTCGTGATTTTATTTATACTACTACTGTTGTATATAAAAACTGAATAACTAAACTTTTTTTAGTTTTGAAACAAAAACAATTTGAGTATTATGTATGAAATAATGTTTATTAATCTGATTATAAAATATTCATTCTTAAATAATTTGAAAAGAATTTCTTTACTAGTCTTTATGCCATCAATGATTACTAATTAATATTTAAAGTTGAAATACAGAGAACAGTTAGACCGAATTACGGCATTGTTTATATCCTGCAGAAGACTGTTAATAAAAATAATTCAACAAGGAATTTATTTCAAGGTATTATTTGAAACGCTATTTTATCTCTAGTTGCAGAGGTAACAGTTACCAGTTATCAAGTACAGGAACTTCATCGCCCGCTAAGGCAGAATTCAGCCATCGTCACGTTTTACTGCTTCATCGGTTGTAAAGAAAGACTGCATTATTAGACGTCTCATTAATGTTTATATATGTATGCACTAGTAAATACAATTGGTCCGCGTTGGAAGACTTACAACAATTACACTATCACGACCTTGAGTGGCAAAACAGAAGCCGATCAGTCACGGAGCTGATAAGGTTTACAATACACCCGCTGTAAACGTTAATGTGTGCCTTATAGCTGCGCAGCATTACATCCACAACTATTGTTCGCCTTGGTCTTCCGTGATCTGTGACAGAGTTTATAGCGAACGTGCAAGATAAAAATGGGCTATTTTTTATGTAGTGTAAGATTGATTGTCCTAGACTTGGTGTATCCATTCCCATGTGTCCCTCGGTCTGAGGCAGAAACGAGAAAGAGTCTTTTCAGCACAACAGGACAGTACTGATATGACGTTTCTTGCTCGATGTAGAAATACATTTATACAGTGACCAACCAACGATAACTACAAACTACAGTGAATGGGTTTCAGACGTTTATCCACAGAACTGTTCTATCCTTGGAAGTTTGCCTCCTACGCGGCCATTAAATTCTGACAGTTTTGCGCTGTTCTACTATACTGATAAATAGGGTTAGGCGCCCTTCCTCACTTACCCATCTATTCCTTCATGGAAAAGTCCACAAGCTTCTTAATATCTGGACTTGAATATGAAGAGCATAACATATTTTTTTGTTAATAGATTTATAATTAATGAATAAGTCACTTGTACATTAATACTTCGGTAATAATTCTTTCAAGCACGAATACTACTTACTGCGTTCATTATCCGGTAACCAATGTTTATTAAAACCAAGCCGCGTACTTTTAATAAAGGTTTACACTACTCACCGTATCTTTTAATCTGTTAATAAAAAATTATTTTAGAAAAAAACAATCGATTAACTGGAACTGCTTATTAAAAAAAATTAAAATAAAAACTAGCTTTCATGCAAATTCAAATATTAATTTGGCGTTAATCTACAGACCTGAATAGTGATAGTGTCTAATCAGTTAAGTCAAAGTACTCTGCAAGGCTATCGTAAACTTGTAAATTGACGTGTTTTTTTTTCTTTGTATCAGTTTGTGAGAAACAATTGTTAGTAAGTGTACTGAATTTTACTGTATTTACCTCAATATAAGAACAATATTACAATTCTGTTTTTAATGTAAAAATCAAATATACTTTAGTTTAATTCTCAATATTGTAGTTATTGTACAATATTGTAATATATTTTTTTAATTCATTGTAATACATTTTTTGTGTGTAAATGTGTTTCTTTTACTCATTATACAAAAATCCTACAATTTTTACGGCTATTATCCACCTCTACACTCTTTATGATCTCAGAAACTTTAATCTTCTAAATGATTAAAATAGATTGTTAATAGATTTTTTTGTGTGGTAATAATGTGATTTGTAGGTAAATATCATGTAGTGGATGTTTGAGCCAATAGAATGATAGTCAGTCTATATTTTATTGGCGCTGTGTAATAAAATAATATTATGGAACATCCCTCTAAATCTTACTGTACAATGTTATTGTATAAGTAGTAACCTAGTTTCGAGTAGTACTGAATTTTTATTACCTTACTTTCTGTTTAAATCTCGTCAAATAAAACTAAATTTGTTAAAAGCGACACCCAGTGTATATTATTAAAGTTAGTTACATTAGACAAAGAAGTAATCATTGTTATTAAGGACCCTACAGGTCCTTGTTACAATCGTGTCGTTGTCTGTAAATTCCTAGAGACTTGAAACTTCAAGTACATGTTCCTTTTGATCCTAAGCTCAAAAGGTTAACAAAGTATTTTGTGAAGGCTAATCATATGAGATTTTTCAGTGAGTTACTAACATATTACATGAAATTACTTTGTTGGGTTTCATAAAAAGCTTAAAGATTTAAAGTTAGCCAGTTTTGTCACAAGTTAGGTCAGTGAGGACATACAACCACTTCGCCAGCCTCATGACTTTCTGTGTTACTTTCATGAGCACAACTTGAAACATTCCTCAATCAGTATGTGTGAAAAAACATCCTGAGCCATCGATCATCAGTTATTACTTATCTGGGATACGTTACTCTGTTCGGTAATGACTTCCGTTTTGTGGGATCGTGTCCTTCAGTACTCCGTTGACTCGGTTTTTGGTGCTATTTCCATATCTAAATAACAAATTGTTACAAGCTCTCATGTGCACTTGTGTGTATTATTACATAATTTTAAAAGCAGTGGTATCAAATTTATATTGGAATATTCGATATTTAAGTTGCTTAAAGTTTTGGGTGATCAGATCAACACAACCGCGTTACTACAAATGATATTGCATCACCGGCAGATTTAAACCCTTGGTTGAAGAACTGACTTGTAATCGTTTGTGATACATCACTTACGTGAAGATATTTTCGCCTTTATTATTTTGCAATTAGCCGGTAATACCGAAACTTACGTACTTTAAATAAGATTATAAGAGCAGACTTACTGTAATTTTGACTTTTTTTAAAACCTCCGTTCTGGTTCTAAGAGCCGCTTTCCCAATAATAAAATAACCTGCTTTTAAAGTAAACTAGTTTAACTTTGATCGGAGGTTTAAATGTCGACTCATTTTCCCAACCTGAAATGGTGGTAGGTTTAGTTTAAACGGCTTACTCCAAAAGTTGGCTGCCCTGAATGCCCAGGTTAGCGCGATATTGCTGCTCAATGTGTCGTGTACACTATTGTTTGATAAGAGAACATGACGAACTATCGTTTTAAAATGAAAAACACAAGGCAAACACAACACAAATGAATGTGAAGCTTCACGTAAAAGGAGCAAACACTTTAAAGATAGTGAAATTAACACTTTTAAAAATAATAAACTGAAAGTTATCTCCTTATTGAAATTACAACTATGCTCAAATAATATTTTTATTACAGATTCAAAATGGTCAATATAATTAAAACGCAAGTGTTTAAAATATATTGTCAGAATACCAATAAATGATTGCTACACAGCTGCTTAGGATTTTACGTATGCCTGCTGCACATTTTAATGTATTATTGCTCTTAGGCCCGCTTATACTTGAAATAAAATTATATTATTATCTTTATGGTTAGTAATAATAGATAACGGTGTGTATTTTATTAGTTACAAGATAATATAATTACAGAGTATTTAGACTAATAAAAAGGACTAACACACTGTTAACAGTAAATGACCCAGGATTCAATTAATTTACCATAAAGTTCATTTATAATTCTTTTTATTCACAACAACAACAAAACATTTTCCAAATAAGTAGATAAATATAAATGCCCTTCGACATAATCAACGCTACTTTTATTGTTTAGCTTGAATAAAAAAGCTTCTATTGCGATAAACACATCCAAAAGTTCTTCCATGATACCCAGCAACAGAAAAAGCCACATGACCTCAAAGTGTAAATAAACACCATCTGAGTAGACGGTAGTAAAGGTGAAAAACAGTCGGATGGTTTAAAACATGACTGGACTTTGTTTAAACTAAAAGTTAGTTAAAGAAGGATCACCTTTGGGGAGTGTCATCGGTGGTTTTAAACCGCAGAATAAACTTGCATCAACGGTTTAACTGTGATAAAAAACGGTTCCAAAACATATTTTTGGAAGTTTTAACATTGTTGTAGAATCATAATTAAGTATTATTATAGAATTACAGTAATCACAACTTCTTACTGATGTCTTCTTGAAACAAACTTATTCACTACAAATAACTGTGTTTAATGTTGTCAATTAGCGCAAAATTGTCCGAGAGGTTAGGCAGCGCCAATTAATTTTGGGTATGAATATCATCCCTGCCTTCACACATTTACTATATCTTACGTAATTTATAGTACCTACCTGGTAGCACTGGTATAACACATGTCGATATCAGATAAAATGGTGAACGAAGATAGCTGCATGATATTTAGGTAACAGCAGACCAGGACCGATTTCGTTCGTTGGGATGGAAATCAAAAGAGGCAACAGAAGGCAGGTTAGGGCAAGTGTATGCTTCGTATTAACGAGTTAGATTTCTTTACATTTCACAATCACTTTCTGTTGAAATACTGCATTTTGTACAATTGTACAATTTTGTTCAATGTACATTAACATTTGAAATCAAATCTTCAAATTTTAAACAATTTATATTTTTGAAGTACAATTTTTTCCTAACTAAACTAAAATATGAGGATGAAAAAAATAAATACATTTAAAATATATGAACTATTCTTTCACCCAGCAGGGATCACTTCTGGCTGGTTTATACCTTGCAGTTGAACCTACCACTGGCCACAGCAAAAACCGATATATAACTTAAATCTGGGCAATCTTATGGAAGTCCAGGAGCGGCACATCACTGACAGCAAATATCGAGATTCTGGGGTGCAAGGGTAATTCGATAGGTCTAGTCTACTGCGGAAGATGACTGTTGTAGTTGGTGGGGTTCGTTCCCTAAGTATCAGAGGTTCTTGCTAAACTTAACTCCCTGCCTGCTTTGACTGTAGGGGCTGGTTCAAGCTGGCTTCCCCCTCTTCCGGGGGACATGACTGAGATTAGTGCCCTAATTCTTCCTCATGGATCTCGTTAGGAGACGGCCTCTACTCCTAACATTACCCATCCTGAATATCCTGTCACTCCGGAAGCAGCGCTAAGTTCCTTATAGGACAAAGTGCAATTTATAAGCTTCTTAGATTTATACATAGAACATTTCGAGGAATAATGTACGGCCACATTTCAGGACATACTCGTAAGTACACTTGTATAAATAGACGTGTTTTTGCAGTTTTGGTTTAACATCTGTTGACTAAAGACGGAACTCCACAATGAGCGGAATATGTCAAGCGGGGTGAACAGAAAGACCTACATATAATAGGCTATACATAAACATTGTGTGTGCTGAAATTATATGTGGCTTTATTAGTTTTTTGTTGTAGTAGTAATGCCATATGCTTATTTTATTTTATTACATACGTTGTGCACATAACATTATAATTTCTAAGGGGAAAGGCGTTATAGATTTTTAAATTTGGAAAGCTAGTGAAAAATGTTGATTTTGTTATACGATATTTATATATTTGTTTACCTTTTCCGTTTTAAATTTTAGTTTTTAAATTTTAATATTAGTGTAAGAAAGATTACTCGAGAAAATATTGTATTACACTATTGTATCAGTTTGTGGTTTTAGTAATCTTGTCTGGAATTCTTTGGTTTGTTTTACAATATTTACAATATTTTACAATATTATGTGCTAAAAATATTTAGGATAAAATACTAATTGGAGAATTATCATTAGCTAATGCTGTAAGCCGTATGGCTAGATTAGTTAAACCCTAGAATTTTGTTACGCCCTAACTGCCGAATCCATTTATTTTAGTTCTGGACTTAAAATCAATTCAAACTAGTTATAACTGTGAAGTTTTAGCTAAACACCTGACTGCCAAACCGGTCGTAAATGTTAGTGTTTGATTAGCTGATACTTGTATAACATTTACGAGTATTATCTCTCCGGTTGATTTTAAATGTGTCAAGCTAAAAAACACTTTATTAAACAATTGTTTCATAATTTTAACCACCTATGGTAACAATATCCGCCAAAAATAACGTTTTACAATAGATTTCAAGAAAAAAAACCCATGTTATTTGCTTAACATAAAAAAGATTTGCTTAACAAAGCCATGAAGATTGGCTTTCGGCACCTGGACTATTAGGTACAGCATAATATGTAATGCATCGTCCAACTAAAATAAATCTATTTACTGAGGAGTAAATAGTCGTTCCCATCGAAAGCACTTCTCTTCTTGGTTCTCTCAGATGAGGAATCCACTGTAACGATCGCAGATGCCGAGTGAGTACTCCAGCGTTGCAACTTGCCAAGCTAATCTAGTAATCTAAGTTATCCGGGAACGATTGCCAATTTGCATTGGACTAATGTAAATATTGTGTGAAATACTAAAAGATAGATTTCTCGTGAAGTTGATACATATAGGGCTGATCAGTATTGGCAGAGACCAGAAAGGAATAGTGTATTGAGCTGAAAATACCAAATGATAAGGTACTTAATAGAATATATATTACCCAATTATAACCAACGCTAAATACCCAAATAATAGTTGTATCAAGTTTGCTATTTTCAAATACATAATCTTATATTGTTGGTTGAGACTAGTATTATTTAAGTGTCTGACGATGCCTCTCTTTAGATTTTACGACAAACTGTATGTATGTCTGCAATATAAGATAGCTTTCAGTTCACGAAGTACAGGACAAAAGCTAGCAAGACAGTCAAACAGGGAAGTGTGTGAGACGACTGTAGAGCAATACAGTGACCAAACAATCATATTTGCACACAAAATATTGTGACTGAAAGGGAAAGGAAAAATGAATGCGGTGCGGTGTGTTAACACGCTTCTAGGATTACACTTCATTCAACAGGTAATCCGGTCATTGTAGTCACCGGCCACTGGTAATAAAACAATGTACTATTTTATACTCATGTTTTCTTTGTAATTTAAAATTTAAAAGTACAGTACTCTAAAATTAGTTTTTTTGTGTTGGGTAAAATACAGTTTTTGAACATTGCGTATGATACGAGTATTAATCAAAACTATTAATTCCATGTTCTAAGTCCAAGATAAATTGACTTACATTATCAAACACTACGTAATTTTTGTGTTGGGTAAAATACAGTTTTTGAACATTGCGTATGATACGAGTATTAATCAAAACTATTAATTCCATGTTCTAAGTCCAAGATAAATTGACTTACATTATCAAACACTACGTAATTTTTGTGTTGGGTAAAATATAGTTTTTGAACATTGCGTATGATACGAGTATTAATCAAAACTATTAATTCCATGTTCTAAGTCCAAGATAAATTGACTTACATTATCAAACACTACGTAATTTTTGTGTTGGGTAAAATATAGTTTTTGAACATTGCGTATGATACGAGTATTAATCAAAACTATTAATTCCATGTTCTAAGTCCAAGATAAATTGACTTACATTATCAAACACTACGTAATTTTTGTGTTGGGTAAAATATAGTTTTTGAACATTGCGTATGATACGAGTATTAATCAAAACTATTAATTCCATGTTCTAAGTCCAAGATAAATTGACTTACATTATCAAACACTACGTAATTTTTGGCATTTGTCAAACAAAAATATATTAAAGATCTGCATTTCAAGTAAGGATACGTTGATTTTAATATGGGAAATTTAAACAAATTTTTAACAATTACCTTCTGGAATCTTAGTTAATTTACTTACTCTTACTCTTTATGAAGTAGAGTTACTGCATTAATGAATTATTTGTTTTTGTGGTAATTATTGCAATTATTTCAGGTTAGCAGAAAGTAAAAACAAATCAGAAAGATGGAAAGTTGTGGTTTCACTACATATTGTGTGTGGCGCAATTAAATAAAGTTAGAACACGTGGACAATCTGGTTACCATATGTAAAAATAAAACAAATCGGAAAAAATCCATTACAATTCGAAACAAGTGGTTGTCGTTTACACTGATTTCATTTCCATTGCAAAATTAGAATTTTGATTACAATTCCTTCTATAAAGGGCAGCTTAATTTATAGGATTAGTTAGCGATCAGATCTTCTTCAATACAATGTTTCGATTGAGTGTTGTGTTGATAAATAAAAGTCCCTCCTCCTATCTTACCTTTAAATTTTGTAGTTACAGCCCTTCATGATATTTTCTGTGACTAAGTGAAAAATATATACCAAAGTTTTGATTACTCTACGAGAAACTTAGTCATTTAAAGTCTCATTAAAGCCATTGATTAAAGGTTTATTAAATGCTAATTATTTCTCTAGGCAATCAATAAAAAAAACGGTATTTTATATTTTTTATATGATATATATAAATTCTACTGAAAACCGATAGCACAATATAGTGATGTGTTATTATAACCATTGCCCAGTACTTATTGAATAGATTTAATAGCTGTAACCTCAATACTGAATGTTACAGTTTGTGTGTTACTGTATAATGTTTTCAAGGAGTTTGGAAATTTGTTAATGACACTATGATGATAGGTTCACTTGCAACACATAGGCTACACTATTGGTCCATTACAAGCTGATCGTCCATACAGGACCCGCGTTTGTTCGCGTGGTGTTGGTGGTGGTGGTGTGGTGCTCGTCAGGTGTAGTGTGTAGGTGTCGGGTCGGCTGGCGGGCTGGCGGCCGGGGCAGCGGCGTTATCGATCATGCGCGACCGCCATGCGCGCCACCTAGCGCGAACCGTGTAGCGCTCGCTGTAGCTGTAGCGCCACCGCCAGCCGCCAGTTAGCCATGTGCAGGCCGGGATGCAGCAGCAGTGCGGGTTGTGTACGGCGCTCGCGGACCTGTTCAGACGGATTATGTGTATCGGCGGCAGCCGGAGGGGCAGCGGTGACTCCTACTACCACGAACTGGACGAGGAGGAACTTGTAAGCGGCCTCCATTTGTAGCTTTACGTGTTTAGATTGTTTTTCGCGAATCCAAATATTTTATTGTTATTGGTTGTGGTTAATTGCTTTAAAATGTATTTACATTACCGCAATCTAATTTACAATCTACAATAATTTGTTGAACATCATATGCACATTAAGTTATATGTTTATTTAATTAAATTGGTTACAATACCTCATTTTTAATTCACACAAATGTTAATCAGCATTGCCAAGTGAGTTTTAAATTACTTCTTATTTCGGCCTAAATTTATTTGTATTCACAAGTTTTAATGTTAAGTTTCAGTTGAAAATCGCTCAGCGGTGTGTAGATGTCAAAATGGATATATCTCTTATTCGGCCTCTCCGTACTTTTAAGCAGAAAAAACAGGATAATGTTTAAAATATTGTACAGAGTTGTTTGTAGATTCGATCACAACGGTGCAGTGTGCACCAACGACTCCCTCGGTCCAAGTGTTGTCTTTGTAACTCGGATTGGAAGTGTTGCCGATGATATTATGCCTGTGTGCACGGAATGTGCGGTAAGTAGGCCGGCACTGAGAGATGATAAGAGAACATGTGGTCCAGTGATAAGAATGGCTGCGAACCACCGCGCCGCGCTCTGACAGCAGATAACAGGCGGCCGCTGCGAGCTTTTTGTCTATTGTTCTTTTCGAATTAACTCAACAGAATAGGCTGAAACTGTGTTTAATACGAGCTTTCTTATGTTATTTTTATTACAGTACTTTTATTTATACTTTTATTTATTACTCGACTTACTGCGTACAACCCAAGTTTAAATATTTTTTCCGCTTTTTTGAATTCATAAAACAATTTTAGTTTACGTGGTCTTTTTCTTCATTACCTAAGTAAAAGCGTAACGTACATTGTTTCGAAAAAATTACTAATATTAATTTATTAAACGTGTTATACTTTAAATTCGTTTGTTAAGTTCTATAAACAATATATTTTACATATCTTACACATTTGATATTTATAGTTTGTATGATCTAAGCTTGAGATGCAATAATGTAAGTCTGTTTTGGAAAGGCATGTTGTGAATATATTGACCTTGAATTAGTTAATATCTTACTAGCCATAAAATTGCATTTGTGGGATGGATCAGTTAGTCAGGATTTAAGCTAATCAAAATCTATATGTCTCGAATGAATTGGATTGCTTTACTTTACCCGATTAAGTATATTTATCTATAATATATATGTACAATTATCAGACTGCTCACATTATGTTCCAGTGTTTCTAGATTATGGTGTTATGTCTAGTGTTTAACGATATTGCGGCAAGGGTTAGCAATAACTAAAAAGACACATTAAACTATTAAATAAGTTATATTCACTAAATGCAAACATTGGAAAAATAAGCTGTGGCAGTGCAATGCATAAAATAAGAGTGGCACAATGCCAAATAGGGAAATCACAGCCAAATGTCAATGGAGACATTCGCGATAAGAAGAGAATACGCTTCTACAGTGCACCGAAGTGAGTACCTATTTAAGAATAGGAACAATGCTATACAACAATTACATTCCAATTAAATATGTTACCTTCACCACCTAGGTCTCTACCACCCTTCGGACCTTGGTCTCTGAAATACTAACAACGATGCTGCTCTTGATCTTGCTCATGACGTGATCTCTAAACTCACTAAACCGTCGAAATTAATTGAGATCTCCAACTCTAAAATCTTAACACAAAATAGGATTAGAAATTTCCATGAGTAAGTTTTTACATTGAAACGACATTGAATACTTACATTATTGTGCTTGTAGATTTTTAATGGATATAAAACAGTGGTAAAAGCTTTTTGCCAGGGAAATATTTGAGAAAGTTAATCGTTCCGAATGGAATTTACAAACTGTCTTTGCAAAGTTGATAGGCCTACCAACATTCCAGTTTTATTATCTGTTCAAAGAATCAGAAATAAATTTGAGATTCAGATGGTTTAAAAATACAGTTGAAAAAAAAATTAAAAGGCATATTGACGCTGAATTACAAAATATAGAAACATAGGGTTAGAAGAAAAGAATAAACCGGCTATCGAAGGACCCGACAGAACTTAAACATAGAGTTATTGGACACAAAGAGGAACAGATTGCTCTTTAACTCTTTTACCCTAAAATCAATAGAATCCTTCTATGGATCAAAAGAAACGTTTTTACAAAGCTTCAAAGTTATACGACCTTTCTATTAAGATGTATCACATATACTGGTAGAGGGACGGACTACCCTCTTTTGACCCCAAAATCAATAGAATATTTCCATGGACCAAGAGGGACGTTTATACCAAGCTTCAAAGTTATACGACCTTTCTATTAAAATGTATCACATATACTGGTAGAGGGACGGACTACCCTCTTTTGACCCCAAAATCAACAACCGTAATTTTTTTACCGTAACTTGTGTTATCTATTGAATAGGTAGTTCTTATTATCACTGAGGAGTAAATTTTTCAGGTTTTATTGTTTTAACTGTGATATAAGATGGAGCAAGAGCAGCAGAGTTTTTACGATGTTCCGGAACAGGGTTGTTGGTGGAGTTGTGAGTGATTTTTCAAAATACTATTAAAAACTTACATGATATAGTTAAATTTGACGTGAATGATATTAGAACTATCGAAGTAGAAGTAATATCAACTAAGTGCTTACTTTAAATAATTTTTACATTTCATAAACCTGCCCGTAAAATTGCTTTTAGTGTTTAGTACACAAATACCACTGTGTAGCCATCGGACTAACATTTACGGTAGTTAAAAAAAATAAGACTAATTATTAAGATCATAATATTTTTGATAAGATGCTTATTGTTGCTCTGTAAGTGACATTCTAAATTATTAGCTACATCAGGAAATAAAAATAATTTTTTTATCATAGCTGTTTATTTCCATGTTTTTTAAAGTTACAAACAAACGTATTAATTGAACATAACACAATTAACGTAACAGCAAAAACGAGAAATAAGTAACCATCGGCTCTAGTTTCCACCTATGATAAAATATCCAATTTAATTATAAAACAAAAGACGTAAATATTTAGCCTTCTACTCGATTAGGTAAGAGAGTCGCCGTGGCATAAAAAGTAGTATAAGGCCAAACATGAATTTTCAATGTTGTATATTTATGAGCTTGAACATAAATATACAATGAGCCCCTCCAAACTTTGAAAAAAACAGTCTGGAAGAAGTTGTGAACAATAACCACAACTACTGTATTTTTTACTTTCATATGTAAAATATATAGGGAAAAAAATTAGTATGAAAAACTTATTTCTGTGAGTGGCTGGTGGCGTAACTCATAAATATAAAGTGCAACGGATTTTTCCAACCGTACATGGAAAATTATCTGAAAACAACCACTTATTACGTACTCAAAGTTATTATCAAAAACATCTGTTATTGGCGCAGACTCTAATGAAAAAATATTGTATGATATTATTTATTACATCGCACAGACTTTTAATTACACTCAAGTTGTAGATAACGAATGCGATGATTTGTGTATAACGGCCGTGTAATTCTCGCTCTCGAGATTCTACGATTTACACATATATACATAAAGTCATATAACCTAGTTTAGAAAAATCGTAATTTTACAACAAAATCACAATTTCATTCCAAACTACCATAGAAAACCATGATCGTATGAATTTTGATCACTGATCGAAGTGGGATATATGGAATCATAGTTCTCAAGCTTACGCAGCTTGTGTCCTGGCTCACATACATGTTATTTAGACTAAAAAATTACGATGCAGAAAAAATATCAAATTGCAAATCACAGTTTCAAAAGTATGCATGTCGTATATCTTCCTGGAGGAATCAAGAAGAAAACATAACTTCAGAAACAAGACAGAATTAGACTTTAAAATTTAGTTTCCTTAAGTCTTATTGATATCTGATTGGTCGAGCTTCAGCCAATCACGATTCATCTCCGCCCGTCCCCCACATTCATCTTTATAACCGGATACGTATTACTGCATCTGTTAGGTTTAAAATTTGTTGATTGAATATATTATTGGTAAATGCTTCTCCGAGGCCTAAATATCTCAAGGTTTTAGTTGTTTTAGCAATTTTTCGATGCGATGTGATCCGAAAAACTTCCCTCTTTGATAACAAGAAAATTGATTAAATAGACGAGTAAATGTATTTAAAGTAAAAATTCATATCTTCAAATCAGGTGTACGGAAAAACAGCTTAAGGTTCGGAAACGCAAGTTATCTACTTGAAATGTTATTATTATATTATCTGAAGCAAATAACATATTTAAATAAAATATGACTTTTAAAACGGAAATTTTTATTAAATATGATTTACAAATCTTTTCGTTCCCTTAAGTAACAATAAAATTAAAAATTACTAAAGGATGACCTTGTTTTCAGGTGTGTTTCCTTAATTCTTATTCAAAATAATCAAAAGTTTCTAGCTTACTCATATAATGATAATAATTTGTTTCTATTTACAGTCTACAAGGAAGATAATGAAATTAAAAATAAAACGTATCCCGACTGAAACCATATTGCACTATATTAAACAAATATCCCATTATACCTGGAACTCCAATCATGTATTTTACGCTTGCAGACTTGTCGGATATGATCCTATCTGTCGTTGGGATCCGAGTTTATCATTCAATAAAATATGGTTCAGCTCTTACAGTGCCAGAATCTAGTGTAGACTGTGAGGAACATGTAAAAGTGTCTAGTTCAAGATTTTGACATTGTAGGTGTTTCTAAAATATGAAGAAACAGCGGAACAAAAAATTTAAGAGAACCAAAACACGTGAAAATAAAATTTGTGAGCATATTTGACCAGCAGGCAACCGAAAATTTAACATCCTTTTCTATGTTTGAGGTTAGGTAGATCTTTCCCTATAAAACGAGTACATTTTCACTATCGTGTTCCGCTAGTATGTACTTTCCACCCATGTTTGATGTTCAGTGATTGCCTTACATCACGGGAAATACGTATTTTCCGGGTTACGCAGGAAAGTATTTCCCAGTCCCCACCTCATTCTAACAACACGAGCTGTAAAACATTAGTTGTAATACAATTTAAATTTTGTTTCTATTTCATTATGATTTTTTTTTTTTTTTTTTTTTTTTTTTTTTTTTTTTTTTACTTCTTTTAAATGAGCTCTGTATGTTTTATTCTGTGCTCAATGTGTTGAAAAGCATTTGTAAGTTACCAGCTCGGCAAGTTTTACCATGAGTATCGAAGTACTTGATCGAACGTAGCGAAAGAGGAATAATCGCACAGATGGACGGGCTTCCTTTTGACTCCAAAATCAATAAAGTCCTTGGACCAATGTAGAGGAATTTATGTACCAATTCTCAAGACCATTTCTATCAAGAGTTATTACACAGACTGATATAAAAAGGATGGATAGACAATGACACGATTAACAAAAGACCCGTGGGATCTTTAATGAAGCAAATTCACAAGAAAACACCAATACATGGAATGCAACACGGTACGAAAGTACAGATTCTCCTAATCAAGGCTTTATGGCCTGGGAGCTGAGGAACAGCCATAATTCATATATTTTACGTAGAATGAATAGAGCAACTTTTATTAAGAATAAGATCGTCAGATACGCTAGTGTTAGTGAGATTTGAAATGAGAAACTATCGGAAACTGTTTATATGCCAAATGATATTTTCTTTATATGCCATACTGTATTAGCTTTACCGTCAGACACCTAGTGGTTTTATCAGCGTATACCAATAAATATTCTGAAAATGATAACATTCAGCTAAACGGTAGTTCTTTAAAACAATGTAATTTGGAAAGATACGACAATTTAACGTAAAAAATTAATAACTTATGTGTAATTGCTACAAATGTCACCCATTCTGCGTCTTTATAATATACAGCATCTCTCTGTATTGCGCAAATACAATTTTGGATTTTGGTTTTATTGTTCAAAATTAAAACACATATTCTATTAATAAAATGCTCCTTTTACTTGGAGCGTAAACTGTTAACATGCACACATTCATAACGTGTGTTGTTTTGTAGCTCCCTTCCCATTTGTTTTATTATATCCATTTTAAGCATTCTCCAAAAAATTAAAAGAACTCAGAAGTCTGAATGCGAATAGCTCTATTCACCTTCCGTTTAGGGTAGAGTCTGAAATCTGACACTGTCAGACCTTTAGAACTGTAGTACTTGACAAGTACCAAATAGTATTGCCAATATTGTACGGATACAAGGGATATAGACTCCAGATTGACTGCTGAATCAAGTACGTGGGATTGTAACATCTGACGCTGCACTAAGCGGGAGGTGAAGTGGAGCTAAACTCAACCAACATTCGTATTGCATCAACTCTTCCCACAAAAGTTTGAACGGAACACTTTTCACAGACCTGTAGAACTGTAGTTCTTGACAAGTACCAAGTAGTATTGCCAATATTGTACGGATACAAGGGATATAGACTCCAGATTGACTGCTGAATCAAGTACGTGGGATTGTAACTTCTGACGCTGCACTAAGCGGGAGGTGAAGTGGAGCTAAACTCAACCAACATTCGTATTGCATCAACTCTTCCCACAAAAGTTTGAACGGAACACTTTTCACAGACCTGTAGAACTGTAGTTCTTGACAAGTACCAAGTAGTATTGCCAATATTGTACGGATACAAGGGATATAGACTCCAGATTGACTGCTGAATCAAGTACGTGGGATTGTAACTTCTGACGCTGCACTAAGCGGGAGGTGAAGTGGAGCTAAACTCAACCAACATTCGTATTGAATCAACTCTTCCCACAAAATTTCCAACGGAACACTGTTCACAGGATCGATCTGAAGGCCAGACCTAGTAATTACGACTGGCTGGACATACTGCATTACTAGCGAATTTTATTGACCGGTCGTGTTTGAGTTATTAACGTATGATGTCTTTGTTCTTTTTTGCAATGTTTAACTGACTGTCGCGTCAGATAGGTATCCTTCAACAGAGAGGTAAACTGTTAAACGTATTTAACGTTATTAACTTGCACAGTTAATGTATTATTCCGAGTGTAGGAAAATACCAGTATCATGAACATCCCACATTTTAGCAAGCTAGTAAGCAACATTTCACATTCTAAATTGGAACGACGAACACCGACAAATTATATTTTTACCGCCATTCCTCCAATACACAAAGCGACGTTAAAATAGACTCTGCCTGTGCATGACAGGATACTGTGGTTTTAATAAAGTTTTCAATAACACCCACGCTAAATTCTCCGTACCGTGATTGTGGGTAACCGTTGTTCTGTGACGTTGTTGCGTTCTGTCGCCAACAGTGTTGTCTACAACGAGATACATTTAATCTAAAACTGATCAAACGTTATTCTAGGCGTAGGAACTGGCTTATGTAATAAAAATCCTCTTTATTATCTGAACGAACCCTGCAGGCAATAAATTATATATAAGACGATTTGAAAGTTCGCTTCTTGGTAAAAGGTTGGCCAGTACATTTAGGTTCTATATACATAGATAGGTCTATTATTTTAGCTCTGGGGTGTTCAACTTACAGAGGCTTGAGGGCCAAAAACGAAACCTTGAATTTTATTGCGGGCCATATAATAATACTCTAAATTTAAAACAGCAATAAGAGATTATGTAAAGTTATAAATAAATGAAAACTAGCACATAATTAATTTTCTTGATCCAAGTGTTTGTTTTACACAATTAAGACAAATTTACAGTTTAAATATGTTTGCAATTAATATTTACGTGTCAATGACAATCAAATTACATTTTATTTATTAGTGTGAACATTGTGGGCGATCAGCTGCATCCACCAAAGTACGAATATCCACCTTTAGTTGTGTTGTAGCCAACCTCATGATGAAGTATAGACGCATCAGAAAGCTTGCTTCTATTTTGGTTTTTTAGAAACTTCATGGATAAGAGTATACTTTCATATAAATAGGTACTTCCAAACATTGATGACATTTGTAGTTCAAAATCTCTCAATTTGGAAAATCTCTCTTTGGGAAGTAATTTGAAAAAAAAAATCACGAGGCATCAAAGAAATATGTCAGCTTGCATATCAAATAATTCAGTTCATGTGGTTAGTCTTCAATTGTAGCTCCAAGAGGATTATTATAAAGCTTTCTTTGAACACTTGAGTGCAAAATGTTGTCTATTAGAAAAACTAATTGAACAAAAGATTCTGGATCTTGAAACTTCTTTTCATATTTAGTGGTGTCAGATGCCACATATTTATTAAGGAATGCAAGGATGTCTTTTCTTATATCAAAGATTCGTTCCATACACTTTCCTGGACTCAATCACCTTACATGGTTGAATAATAAATCTCCATATTCAGCCCCTGTTTCTTGAAAAACTACTTAAGTCGTTTGAGTAAAAGGGCTCTGTTTCCACCTCTGATCAGATTTATAATTTTAACAAGTTTAAAAACTTGGTTGTGCTTTACGAATTTTACATTTAACGCTTCCTGGTGAATAATAGTGGATTATCGGACAAGTTGTTACTCCATTCTCTCTAAGCAACCTTACTAATCCACAATTTTTACCTGCCATTGATGATAGTGTCGTACCTGTAACAATGACCGAACACTTACCAAAGCCTCCTATTCTGTCAACTGCCAACTGCTTTCTTTAAAGCCTCAAAAATTCATTTTCCTTTTGTTGTTCCATGAAGAGAACACAAATCAAATAGTTCTCTTTACTAGAGAAGGCTTCAAAGGTAGTACGTAGAAATATTAAGAGCTGACTGACATCTGTTTGATCAGTACTTTCATTACAAAGTGAAAAATATGAGCTTTTTTAAACCTGGCCAAGCAAAGATGTTCTACTTGCTCACCCATTTCAACAATCCTTCTTTGTATGGTTTGATGTGAAAGAACAGATTCAAATTTCTCAGCTATTTGTAATTCTAAAAAGTCTTTGCCAAATTTGCTATTGAAATCAATAGCAAATGTTTAAATTAAACTGCTATCAGTAAAAGATTTCTTTATACTGGCCAGCTCAAGAAATACGGCATACGGTGCAAACAAAGAATGCGTTTGGGAATGCAATATTTACTAAACATACCAGTTTGTAGTATAAGCTTCTTCTTCAAATCCATAACTAAAGTACTCCGACTTTCGTTTGCATATAATAAACAATATTCGTTTGCACAATAAACACTGCAGTTGTCCATTATTGTTAACAATAAAGTAATCACTCCCCAACTTTCCTTGTGGCTCCTGTTCTCGCTATCAAATTTACATTTTACTGATTTCTTACTCATTTTTGTACCAATATTTTATTGATTAACTCATTGCCAATGTAATTTCTATTAAATTTGAAACAACATTTTCACTGATCGTATATATTACAATAAAAGTTCAAATAATTTTGTAAAAGTATTAATGATAATTAACTATACAAATTTTTAAATCCGAGTCAAGAATTTGGAAATAGATGAAAAGTGTAGGTAAATGATACTCACCTTTGAGTGCTATTTCAGATGAAATACAAGAAAAGTCTCCAAAAAAGGTATGTTTATCGTATACTTTTATCATTGCATTACTTCAGAATGATTGCAAAAAAGCGAATAAAAACTTGTTAACCTGGAAGTATTATCATTAATTATAATAGTTCACACACTATTTTATTAGGAGTGGATTTTCATTTTCCTGTTTTGCAAGATTTGTGTTCTCTTCAAAATATATTGTTTGGTTTCTTGTTAATTGATTTTTAATTTCGAGTGAAATTGCTTGGTACCCTTAAGAAAAAACATTTAACTCTGCGAATGCATCTATGATGCTTGCTATGTTTCTAATTTTCAAGGGGGTATTTAATAAACTATTATATTTTGAAGAACATTAAATGTTCACAATGTGTTCATTAAATTACGTTTTTGAATAACAGCAAGAATGTTGTTACCCGAAACAATCAATAGGATCAGAGTTGAATATTGGATTTGAATCGGTTGAAATAAGTCATGCCTATTTAATTATAATAATACTAGACTAGTTTGTCTACCATTATTCTCAAATGTTGAAGGGAATTTCCTAGGTACCGTTGTTCATGTGGTCTTCAGATTTATCATCGACTGTGTCTGATTAGGTTTCCATTGACTAAGCGGTAATACTATGTTTCAAAATCAGATCACAGATCTCGAAACGTTGTGTTACTAATTTTTCTGTATCACTGAACGATGACAAATGTCCGGAAAACCCTGTTTCCTTCGTAATATAAACTGTTATATTATTTTTCATTTAGAAGCATAACCTCACTTATTTATATTGTAATAGCATGTATAAGATTGAACAAGTTTAATTTAAACAAGTCAGGACCGAGGTCTGCTGGACGCCGCGCCTGTGCGATTGTGTTTTGATGAGTCAGTTCCCTAGAGTATTCAATGCCGCGTCTGTTCAGCATGCTGAGATTTGGGCTTCAACCACGAACTACACCAATGAGATTGAACCCATCAATAACACTTCAGACCGACATTAGTGTATTATTTGTACGTGACGCATTACTCATATCACCCAATGACTGAGGTCTGCTGGACGCCTGTGCGATTGTGTTTTGATGAGTCAGTTCCCTAGAGTATTCAATGCCGCGTCTGTTCAGCATGCTGAGATTTGGGCTTCAACCACGAACTACACAAATGAGATTGAACCCATCAATAACACTTCAGACCGACATTAGTGTATTATTTGTACGTGACGCATTACTCATATCACCCAAGGACTGAGGTCTGCTGGACGCCTGTGCGATTGTGTTTTGATGAGTCAGTTCGCGTCTGTGCATTTGTATTGCTGGATGTTTTGATGAGTCAGTTCCCTAGAGTATTCAATGCCGCGTCTGTTCAGCATGCTGAGATTTGGGCTTCAACCACGAACTACACCAATGAGATTGAACCCATCAATAACACTTCAGACCGACATTAGTGTATTATTGCACATGTCGCATTATCATGTGCTTCGGAATCTAAATCCGGGTTCTTAAGATTTTCGCCTCGCCCGTTTCAGTGATTACGGTACTTTTCCGTTTATATTTTGCGCTACCTGAATTCCTGAGTGAAAACAAACGAGGGCAAGGGTTGGAAAGAGGAAAGGAAAATAATTATATAGGAAAGTTGCGTATACAGTTCTTACAATTTTGAACTCATTTGATTGACCGAAATCTCCACACGTTGCAAGAATTGCCTAAACCCAGTGCAGCACTGAGCTCCTACGATTCTTCTCCATTATAAATTATGCTTTTAGTTTTCTGTAAAGTTAACGTTCCAAATCGTAGTATATAGAGGAATATACTTGGAGCAGCATAAGAATCAGAGGTGGAGAATGTTATATACTAGAAACATTACATTTGGGACTATAGGCAATGGTTGTTTCAACAGTTTACCTCTTAAAAGTGTTAAGTTTTATTTTATAATTTTTTTTATTCTTTTGCCACTTTTACGGATCTGTTTTTGACATAAGTTTGACCCCCAATCTAACACGTTCCAAATCACGTGATACACATTTAGCCGCTACTGGAGACTAAAACTAACACGCGCAAATGCACTAATGCAGCACTAATATGAACGTAGGGATAATACAATGGGGATATAAAGTAAATATATCATATCAGAAGAAAGAATAATTCGTGTGTATCTACCAGCACCGCACGTTACAGCTACACTATACAGAAGGCAGTAGAACGGTATGCGTGTTTAGACACCATGTTGAACTCTGGTGTGTACCGATCCTAGCCTAACACCGGCCTAGTTTGGTTTTAGCCAGATATTGGTTATTGAAGTGTTTGTATGGCGAGGGTCATAACACCACGCTAATCCCTGCCCCTGCCTGATGATTGAGTTTATTTTCTGTTTTTCGTTTTAGTTCGTTAAAATATTATTTAATTTTTTGAATACGAATACTATTTGTGTTCTGTTTTTATTAACCTCCTGTGTATTACGAGTAGATTCTTTAATGTATCCCTTCCGGTTCAGTCGGAAGAAAGGTAGATTTCATCTCGAAATGTCACAATGAGGATAGATGCTTTACTAGTTTAGATCTTTAATTTGAATATAACACTGATGGAACA
This sequence comes from Homalodisca vitripennis, assembly GCF_021130785.1. Taxonomy (NCBI): domain Eukaryota; kingdom Metazoa; phylum Arthropoda; class Insecta; order Hemiptera; family Cicadellidae; genus Homalodisca; species Homalodisca vitripennis. The sequence goes on from NC_060207.1 coordinate 66,582,989, forward strand.
AAAACTCTCAATGAAGTTGTCATTTTAATATAATCTTACAATTCAAAAATTGTATAATAAATTGATGTGCAATTCATTCATAAAAGCGTGGACCAATTCAACGTGGATTTGATTAGCCTACATTTAATCCGTAATTTTGTTTTTAAACATATTCACCTTTAATGGTTCAATTGTATACCTTTATAACTTTCAACAACCACCATCTTAAAATCTAAAGTACAAGAATAAGAGTTACCTAATGTAACAAAAATGCATTGTTTTGTGTATATTTGAGAATTAGTCGAGTTAAAATGTTTTCGTCCAAGGTATGTTCAAATACTGCCTCTGTACCCAGTTTGGTTTGAATCTAGTTAGAACTACGGTAGTTATCGTGTTCAATATTATTCCCGCAGTGTTGTATGCTATTTGAAACATTGTATCTAGAAATATTACGAAAAATAAAAACCCCCTATAACAAACATCGTTGTAAATGCCCTGAAAAATCAAAACACTTCTTTGCTCTGCGCTAAAAGGAATAATAACTTTACGTAGCCATTTCCTCTCCAAGTTTTGAATGGCTGCATGTTTAAAGCTTATGAGATATCGAATCAATCAAGGAATAAAAGTTTATTATAATTAGCTAGTATATTTTTTAAATGTACTGTTAAAAGGTATTTTCGGGTGTGATTAAGTTTGTACTTTGATCCTTTATTTAGCACATTAGACCCAAATCTTGTTTGAAAGTCCCTGTTTAATTTTGATTTTTCTATATCACTGACCATTGAGAATTAGTTACGTCTAGGAATTATACCATTTGGAACGTTAATAGAATTCATAAATATCAATATAGGCGATAATTTCCCTTAGAAACGTCATATTCCGATGCTGTATAATCAATATGAAGGGTGGCCGGCAGCCAGTCCTGTGCGGAGCGGCGAGGCGGTTTGCCACTCACAGCACGCACCTCTGGTTGTTATCAGGACTATTAAGTGGCCTCTTTCATGCGCGCCACTTTCCCAGAGCATTACTGCCGTAGTACTCGTGTCAGTACAGTATTACAGAAGCTAACATCCCCCCCCTCTTTCATGCGCGCCACTTTCCGAGAGCATTACTGCCGTAGTACTCGTGTCAGTACAGTATTACAGAAGCTAACATCCCCCCCTCTTTCATGCGCGCCACTTTCCGAGAGCATTACTGCCGTAGTACTCGTGTCAGTACAGTATTACAGAAGCTAACATCCCCCCCCTCTTTCATGCGCGCCACTTTCCCAGAGCATTACTGCCGTAGTACTCGTGTCAGTACAGTATTACAGAAGCTAACATCCCCCCCTCTTTCATGCGCGCCACTTTCCGAGAGCATTACTGCCGTAGTACTCGTGTCAGTACAGTATTACAGAAGCTAACATCCCCCCCTCTTTCATGCGCGCCACTTTCCGAGAGCATTACTGCCGTAGTACTCGTGTCAGTACAGTATTACAGAAGCTAACATCCCCCCCTCTTTCATGCGCGCCACTTTCCGAGAGCATTACTGCCGTAGTACTCGTGTCAGTACAGTATTACAGAAGCTAACATCCCCCCCTCTTTCATGCGCGCCACTTTCCGAGAGCATTACTGCCGTAGTACTCGTGTCAGTACAGTATTACAGAAGTTAACATCCCCCCTCTTTCATGCGCGCCACTTTCCGAGAGCATTACTGCCGTAGTACTCGTGTCAGTACAGTATTACAGAAGCTAACACCCCCCCCTCTTTCATGCGCGCCAATTTCCGAGAGCATTACTGCCGTAGTACTCGTGTCAGTACAGTATTACAGAAGCTAACATCCCCCCCTCTTTCATGCGCGCCACTTTCCCAGAGCATTACTGTCGTAGTACTCGTGTCAGTACAGTATTACAGAAGCTAACATCCCCCCCTCTCTTTCATGCGCACCAATTTCAGAGAGCATTACTGCCGTAGTACTCGTGTCAGTATAGTATTACAGAAAGCTAACATACCCCCCTCTTTCATGCACGCCACTTTCCCAGAGCATTACTGTCGTAGTACTCGTGTTAGTACAGTATTACAGAAGTTAACATCCCCCCCTCTTTCATGCGCGCCACTTTCCGAGAGCATTACTGCCGTAGTACTCGTGTCCTTCCAAGAAAGCATAATGTTGTTGACATAACGATAATATGTTGTTTACCCATAGATTTAACGTTACGCTACGTCGTAGTATGCACAGGTTATGTGGAAGCCCCCGGAACAGTGGAAATATTAAGCTTATTGAGAAATAGTCAAGATGCCATAAGAATGCCCGAACCTCGCAACAGAAACATGCAAAACGTGGACTCTGGGGATGTTTCATCCGTGATTCTTGTAATAGAGGTTACAGAATCGGGGGCGTTAAATATACGAAATGATTACTGACACTGAAGTTAAATTAATAACGCTTGAGTCACGTCAACAAACGTAACAAATACGTGAGTTTATGCATACGTTCAATAGTACTCATTACAAATATTTTAAATAATATGAAATAATATAAGGAAAAACATTGTTAAATTATATTTAAAATGCATTAAACAATTATTGATATTGTCTGCATTGAAGTGGTCTTACGGAAAAGAAGAGTACTATTAATTTCTTCATAATGTTACTCAATTATAGTCGATTACATTAAATCTATCAGTACTGAAATGATTATAAATGTTTTGTCGGTCTGTTTACTTTTTTGATAAAAAAGAGTTTAAATGACGTATACATTTTACGTTTAATGGCGTAATAACACCTATGCAATTGTTTACATGGTGCTGCCATGAGTTCCTATGAGCACGTATGCTTTTATCGAAATGGAATGGTTTTTATGAACAACTCCACAAGGGTGTTACTCTAAATGTAACGGTTACTAGTATCATTCACCGTTGTTTATATATGCTCGAGTGGGGCTTGGACTGGGACCTGCCTATCGCTTGTCAAGCGCCATTACCTGAACGAAGTAGTATATCGTTTTGTAATGTCATAAAATTAACCACAGGCTTCATACAAAATTGTAACTTATATGAATTCTGTTTTTAATATCGTTGCACTTATTCTTTTGGGTAATAATTATGGAGGTAAACCAATTTGATTTTATTACAATATTTTTGAACAGTTTCAGTAATTTTGAATCCACTGGTAATTTAGATGTTCTAATAATACAAAATCTTAACAATAAAACTGTTGTTGGAGTTAAATGTATAGGCGGGAAGTAACCTTGTAGCTCTGAAAGAAATTGACGCCTTCGCTCTTCCCATCGAGGTGACATCGTGAAGCCTTCCGCCCAGTTAAGACACAAATAACAATATTATTTCCCCGTACATAATTAATAGTAAGAATTCAGATTTAATGGTATATAGTCACTAGAAATATTACTCATCTACAGATAGTATACCATTATTGTACTTAATGGTTAAGTGTACCTCTTCTTCACTGTTACTGTTTTGCTATGCTCTCCTGATAGTTTTTCTCTATTTGGTAATCGGTCTCTGATAATGCTAATAAATATTCTAGTTATCAAGTACTCGTTATTGGAGATGTAACGGTACCACGATTGTTTACGTCATGATGTACACCATTCCAGGTCCACTCTCCAGGGCGGTTCATTAACTATTCAACAGTTTCATTAATACAATTACAAAACATTATAAACGTTCTTTTTGTAGTACGTGAGTATATTCCTCGGAAATGTATTCTCCTTATATCATTACATTTTCAATATATTTGGGTTTAAATAAGTTTATCCTTGCCAAACCCTGGTGGAAATTATTGAAAACTGTACGTTGCGGATTATTATATTTATATAGAACATTCCAAAATAATTAATTTTAGCAGTTTGACTAAATAATGTAAATAGCTAGTCTCACATAATTATAATAGTGACGTACTAGTCAACACACAGTAGTTAAATTGATATCTTCTAAAATACTAGTATGCGTGCGCGTTTGGTGTGCGTGCGTGTGTCTCTCTCACGGAATATAGAATGACGTGATATTCTATACTCCGTGATCTACCTGTGCGATGTGGGGTCGGTCGTTCTCCAACGGATGGAGCGAGTGTTACAGAATTTGCCGTATGAATAGTGTTTATGTATATCTGAAAACGGGCTATTCTTTAACAAAAACCAAGAATATAGCAACAACTCGAATTGTGTTTTTAACTTTGTACGAATCACTTTTCATAAGTTACTAAAGATTATATAATAATATTTTGTAAAACGAGGCGAAACTCCTGCTTGAGATGAAATTTTTCATATTCTTAACTGGCTGAGCGCTAGTAAAGTTCATGTAGTGGGCTCGAATAATTTCATTTGTGTCTGTCTGTCTATTCGCAAGATATCTATCTCGAAAACTAATCTGACCTCTAAACGTATGCACATCTGACCAGCAGCCATTCTGCTTGTTGTAGAGCTGCTCCATCAGCAAGGTACAAGAGTTCCAGCCTACTTGCCTCTAGACTTGCATTTTGCAGGCAAACTTTCTATATATGCAACACTGATTTCGATGATGTTGCACGACAGTCCATGAGGTTTTACTTAGCTGAGCGTTATCGAATATTTTTACATTGGTCTTATGGGTAAGAATGATAATGGTAGAATAAATACATTTGTAAACAAATTGAGAACAATCATATGAGATCTTTCCACGTTACATGTTTATTTATAGAGTAAAGAGGGAAAAGTAATGGAGTTGAAAGTTAATGCTAAAAGCCGTTGACAAGATTTAAGTTTAGTGCAGTCTTGCGTTGTAGTACCGTTCCTCGCTCGCCGAAACTTTTATTATTAAAATCTTTTATAAACAAATATGAAAGTATCGTGTGGTAAAATATCATGAGAAAAATGTAATATCTGTTTTATGCACGAAACTTCATTTCTACATTGACAAGAATTAAGCCTATCACTCAGTAGGCTGACAAAATTTCTCTTTTGTCTACGGAGAGATTTATACATGTCTATAGATGCTCGGATATTTAATTTCAGTTTTCATTGTAAAATGGTTAAAATAGTATATAATTACATTTATATTCACACTTCAACAAGGTTTCATGTGAAATCATGTAAAAATTCACATGATTATACATGAATATATATATATAGATAGAGAAATATATGTATGTATTTATATGTATGTAGATGAATTGGAGATGGAGGTATCCAGAACGGTGTGTTATGATTGAATCGGTGAAATACAATTTTAGGAGGGTATTTTGTAGCTATCTTAGATGTAAAATATAATATTTTATATGGCATTATTAGACTTTTTAGAGACAGAGGCCCTGCATAGCGATGTGGGTGTACTCACAATCCTCGTATATGATAGCTCCATGCATGTATAACCATCCCGGACTGCTGGACGATAACTATCGGGTAATGGCGACCCACGGGTTTGGGCTCGGCACTCAACGCAATTGCAGTGTATCGTACTGCATATTCCGAGAGAATTTTTAATGATGGGAAATTCAGTAGAAGTAATTTTAATACTCTACTTGACCGAGCAGTGTTAGAGAAGGCTATCTCTCAAGAGGCTGAAAAATTTAACTTCTGTCTATCTGCCTGTATGTCCGCACGATTACTAGAAAACGAACTGGTCCATAGAATTGAAAGAATCTATAAAGCTTCTTTTTTATATAAGAAATACTGAGTTCGATAATTGTGCATTGTCACGATAATGCGAATAATGGAAACCATGGTGGCGACAAGAAAATATCTGAATAAATAAATTTTTAAACAAACTGAGTAGAATCGTACAATGTTGCACCACGTGAATTTTTATTCATAGATATAAAAAACATAATAAACTGAAAAGTCAATTTTTAAAATTGGTGACTAGATTTCAGTGTTCTCTCTAGCTCACCGCTTTTATCATTTCTGTTCTGTATTATTTTCTGTCCGCAGGGCATCTCGAGAATAGAATGACCTATATATTTGATGTTTTGGAAGAAGTCTCAGCGAAGCCTGTTACGTGACACGTGGTGTGGCGTACTCCTACTTTATAATTAGTATTAAGTAATCAGTGTGCTTAGTTATCATGAAGTAAACTAATCGTTTATTTTTGCTTTCAGGTAAGTTTGGTGCTGATTTTGTGAAGCAAGTCTCGTCCCGTGCGTATTTTAACAATCAAAGGCAATAGTGTATTATACCATATTATTATATTTTATATATATATATATATATATATATATATATATATATATATATATATATATATATATATATTTAATGATCGATTGTATACAATGAAGTTTTCTTTGTCCTGATAAACTGTATAACTTACTGGAAAGATACTTCCTTAGTTTATAAATCCGTGTGGAACTGGTCCCATTATGGATATAATATAGTGAATATTTAATTAGCGTGATGAAGAAATCTGGCCTATTTAACGCTGTGGATTGAATTATATCGTAGGTAGCGTTCACTCCTTTAGTAGAGATTATGAATAGCTGGAGAGAGAAGATTAGGTTACGATAGAGAGGAAGAGGTACAGAGTAGGTCGGCCTAAAAATAAGATAACCTTGATAAGGAAGTACAGGCGTTTTGAATGCGGGAAGCGTCCCGCCTTTTCACCTGAACACATTCAATGAAATGTCCAGTAGTTCTTCTACAGGGTGTCCCTGTATGAGTAACCCGACACACTTTTTAGCTGGTTTCCTCTCATCAAAATAATGAAAATAGTTAATATAAACCTAAGTCCGGAAATGCTTTGTTAGCGAACTACGGCTAGCTAAAGATTTCGTCCGATTTTCAGGGAAAGGACGGAAATAAAGCTAAATGATGTTTGGGCGTAAAGTTAGGTGTTAAATATATAGGATTTTATGTAAATGTAAAATTTACATGTAATTTGTGAATTTATGTAATTTTATGTACACTTTATTCGATTTTATGAAAGATCGAATAAAATACATCCCAGGCGTGTTAAACCACCCTGAGATATTAGAAAAATATGCAAAATATAAAAACATATAAAAGTGTACAAAATTACAATTTTAAGTGTGAAGTATTCTGTTATTTTAATAGGTAATATTTAAATAATGTAAGTCCATTTCATTGTACATTATTTCTTATCAATCTTAAAGGGAAAATTTATTTTTTGAGCACAGGTTGAAAAGGGATAAATCTGGGGAAATTGTTTGGACGTCTAGTAATTTTTAGGGATAAATTTACGGTTTTTTGTAATAAAGGTGGTAGAAATACAATATGTTATTCTAATACACGACACTGGAACCTTGTACATTATTGGTGAATTACTGCTACATTTTGGCCACGTCACGGGTCAGAGGATCAGCTACCGGAACGGTAACAGCAATTTTCCAGTGGACGCGTCGCTCCGAGCCAAGCGTTGGCGTTGAGATGCGGTTGTTGACGGAAATCCGAGTTCTGTAATAATAGCGATTTAAAAACCACAATGAAAAAGTAGTTTTGTTTCTTGTAGTCATCTTCCACATTCGTAAAACCGAATCACGTCATAGAGTCTTAAATGCTCTTGGCATTCTTCATTTCGATTGGGGAGAATGTTTGGTTAGATGTTTACCACTGAGAAGGGGTATACTTTCCGTAAGTAACCAGGGTAACGATGTTCCATGAGTGTGAAACTCGATTGACAATGCTCATTCAGTGAGTGTGGTACGAAAGAAGAGCTATTGATATTAAGTACCCAGTACTGTACGATTTAGTCCAAGGCCAGCATGTGGCGCGAGAGACGTTCCAGTCTTCATTTTACAACTGATATTGTGGAGTAGATCGCATCCACATTGTATTTTCTGTACTGAGGAAACAGGTTCAACTGAGCATCCAAAGTAACCTTGTTGTAGCTTTTGTGAAAAACCTACCTTATTGTCCATCTTATACAAGCATTTGTCAATGTTAAATGATACAAAATAATCGGTACAGGTACGTTTCGATATCTGCAATCTGATCTCTTCATCGGTAGATAACTAACTTAATACACAACTTAATCTAGATTATGTTTTATCCATCTAATTAAGAGATTAAATTTCATATACGAACGTAATGATTATGTTTTTGTATCGCTGAAAGAATTTGTATCGAGAATGTGTGACCTTCATAAACTTTCTTCCATCATCAAGTAGTCTAAACAATGAGCTTAAACGAGCTAAATTTATTTTTCTTGGTAGAATATAAATCAGTTCTTACTTAAAATATATCCCAATCGAATTTCTATTTTTATATAAAGTAATTAAACTATCGCTTGTCATGTATTAATCAATGAGTCTTGGGAAAATCCTGAGTAGAAACTAATTAGTTTCAACAAGACAAAGTCGGTCGTTATTTATAGACTCATTCCTTAAAATGTAAATAATAAAAATAAACTAGTCTCTAACGAAATAACTAAATGTGTGAGTGTAAATTACTACTAAATGTGTGTTCTCGCTCACCACCTTCCGCTTGTGTCCCAGAGAAACTATTTCGATTACATTCGATCTTGGTTAGGCCAACGTAAATATATCTTATAGTTTTAGTTAAGTGAATAATTAACAATATAACTCGTTTATTTATTGTATTCTACTAGCTGCCCTCGCGTCATCGTATATAGGCTACAAGGTAAGCTGCCCCCCACTCTGCGCTCAACTCTAGAAGGATAAAATGTACATAAAATTACTTGAGACAAGAATTTAGAAACATTCTCATAAGTCTCATATAATCATGTGTCCGCGGCTTAACATATTTAAGGTCAAAGTCACTAAAATAAGTTTTGTTTTGCAAATATGTCGTTTTCCTTGCGCTCATTTAATGTGGTTAAGAAATTTAAGAACGAAAATGTTTCTAAATTCTTGTCTCAAGTAATTTTATGTGCATTTTATCCTTCTAGAGTTGAGCGCAGAGTGGGGGGCAGCTTACCTTGTAGCCTATATACGATGACGCGAGGGCAGCTAGTAGAATACAATAAATGAACGAGTTATATTGTTAATTATTCACTTAAAATAAAATACTATTAATATTATTTATATATATATATATAATATATATATATATATATATATATTTATAAAGGGAAAATTGTGATACCGTACGTAATAAATAAATAAAAGGATAATCTTTATATATATATATATATATATATATATATAAAGTATAACAAGAATATTGTCCATGAGCTTGATTAACATAAGTATAACAACATTACGATGAAACACATAAATCAAAGGTCTCAGTCATCCAACAATGAGTATTCAATGAATGGCTGACTTATGAAACATCGATAGCATATTAACTGTATGAATTGAAAACAGGGTTAATAACCCCCAAATCCCTTCAAAGGATCTTATTACTTTTCTCAGGCATTTGGAAGCCGGGAGGGGGAGAGCACCCCGATTCCTTGCTGCCCCTTTCTAATACCATGAATGTATTTTAGTCTAGATCATTTCCGTTTGTGTCGATGTCAAAGTGAAATAATGAAGTTTTGAAAACAACTTAGTTACGGAAAAGAGTCGATATGAAGACATTATACGAGTAGATGTGTGGTGCACTAGCGGCCATAAACAAGCTCACATGAGGTGGACCGACGGTAATGACGTTGGCACACGTTAACTCACTAGTCTCTCCTGGAAACTTTCAGCCTCTACCTAACTTTTATTTTAGCGCGGGCCGGGACCCGCTAACTTTGGATGTCGTGTTCGGCCACGTTGAGTGCAGTGGGGACGTGCCAGTCCTCCCTGTCTCAGCTCTTGTGACATGTCAATATTAACAGCCAATAATTGATATACTAATATACCTTCCGTGGGTGTAAATGATAAGCATTTTACTAATTTAAAATGTTCATAAGAAATTTAATATATTTTAAACTTGCTTTACCCAATAAAATTGGTTATGTAATGTGTTTCAAAGGTAGAGTACCTTCATGTCTTGTCTTTCCATGTTTCTTTAAATAATTGTACTTATAAATATTTCTGGGTAATTAATTAATTTTAATGTACGCCAATATTTTTATTTTCAATCCATTAAAAGTTAAGAGTAGACAGTTAAGGAATAAGGAAGATACGAGTGTTTTGTGACACAATGGTTTAATTTCTATATATTAGATTACAGATTGATCACAAAGTCTCAGGCCTTTGTAATGTTTGAACAGTTGCAGATAGAAACAAATTAAATTTTTCTTGGTCCGTTGTGCCTCTTTGTACACATTAGATAATTCCAGCTGTTTATTCACTGAAGAGGGGGCAATCCCGCTCAAGATTTTAAAATTAAAACCCCCACATCACCTCTTTGTACGAGTGGCTAACTATACTTCGCCACCTTTATCATATTACTAAATTATAAAATGCTCATGATTGTAATTAAAGTTTAATGACATGATGAGATCAAGTACTCATCTGAGAAATATAATTGATTCTGTAGATAAATAGCAACAGTAACGCCTTATGTTTTATGATTACACCACTACAGATGACTATGGTGTTATAACGGCACACAATCGCAATCAATATACAAACAGTTTCCTACCTGTGTAGATTCACTGCGATGCTAAATTCATGAGTGAGGACAAAACCGTGCACGTGTTTGCTCCAAATACATATATTTACTTTCTTTCTAAACATCAACACACATCCAGCTTTTTACTGCACTATAGTATGGCTTATTGTTATACAATATATAAACCATGTCTAGGTAGATGCCATCCGCGTCAGTTTATAAATAGCGTACCTTATCAATGTTGTTGTTGTACTTGAAATTTATTTTTTTTACTAAATTCAAGCAAATAACTTTTAGTGTACTACGTTTTTAGAAAATCTTTATATACTAAAAGCGAAAAAATATTTTTATTACGGCTGCTGTATTAATGTTGAAATAGCTCTTCCATTCTGGGAATGTAGACTATGTAAATGCGTAATATAGATCAATTGTGTTTTAAAGTGGCCACCAGCTATGTACAAATGCGTATTTGATTAGTTTTGGTTTAGAAATATCCAAAGTCCATGTTTCATGTGAAAAGGCGGACAGTGATAATTTAGCAAGCAATTCCATAACCTTAACGGCCCCCAGTATAGTTTTACATCTGTACATATCCGATGATTTATTTTCGCGGGCGTTTGGCTGGCGTCAACCCGATGAACCTTGGCCCCCGAGACGCTTGCCAGAGTCGCTGCCAACAAGGGCGTCTCGCACCTTTATTGTTGCCAACACAAGTCATCGGAGGACTGATCAGAATGATTGGTGCAATACCCTGGTGTCATCACGCACGGTCCTCTGTCTTTCCTGGCATTTCATAGTGGCGGCAAGCGCCACTGTTTTGGTTTGGAGTATTTTCGCTCGTGACGACGATTTTCGACCTTGAGGAATACCGGTAAACAAAGTAGAGGACCAGAATGCCTCAAAATCACTCGGTAGTAAGGGCCTACAGATGTGTGAATGCTACTGATTGATCTCTTAGAATGGATTTTGCGCAACTTTAAATTCCGAGTTGGGATCATCTCATGTCCGATCTGAGCATTACACTTGACACATTTTCACGTGTCATTATCAGAGACGTGTCTTGATTAGAGATTTCAGTTAGTTTACACTTTAAATTTAGTTACCTAAACGAAACACCTGGAGAATTATCTGCGGCATGAACAAATTGATTGCGGACGCACATTAATACTGCCCCGGCTCTTCTGAATACGGTACATGACTCGTGTCGCAGTGAAGGTGTCAACCGAGATGATTACAAGATCTTCAGACGTTGTTTGGTGTTAGTGTTAATCCGTCAGCTTATATCATCAGGGATACAGCTGACAGAGTTTATCATAGGAATCTGTACCCTCCCTATTATTATTATCCACTCACTTCTCTATCAATTTCAGTCGTAACCTTTGCTTAGGTTTGCTACAACTGTTTGAAAAAACACTCGATGGTCTGCCTAGAGGTGGTCATTCAAATCAGACGCAATATTTTACGAACGACGAGAATGAGGGCTATGTACGTGAGCTGAACCTACAGAATTATAGGGAATAAATGAAATCTAATAAAGGATGCAGTAAAATCGGCATTTTTAGGGATAAGTTTTTTAAATGTTTGCAAAATTGACCAAAATAATTATTGGTACTGTATTGATACATTCATTCGCGTCGTTTTCAAAATTACAACAAACGTGATTTCCGCGCATTTTTGGTGCTAGCTCACCCTTCTTTTACTTGAGAGCATATTTTGCTACTAATAACTTTGTTGATTTTGTCTAACATTAATTTTGTTAATAGTTCATTTTACACTTAACTACTATAAAGATGATGGATAATTATAAATAATTAAACCATAATAAGCAATCTGAAGGTAAATATAATTGAGAGTTGATACAGTAACCATGTAGCAAGATGTTCATCACTGCGCTGTGTGGTTCACGGAACTAATCAGTCATGTATTATCAATTAGTCAGCGACAACAGGCGACAGGTACTGTATCAGCTGATCTATGACAGCTGTTGTAACCCTTCAACATACTGACATCGCTTTCTCTGTCTTTCACTGACAATAGAGTTTCTCAGTTGCCTTGCTGGTCTTCTGGACTGACTTTATTACCGCACTTTATAATTTATTATTGTTTATTATTTTATAAGCCACGTTGTATCACATGTTCTGGATGAATATGAAATTATATTTCGGAGTCCAGAACCAAGTTGCACTTTATAAGCATCCAACCTAGTTTATCGTTTGGTTTTAAGAGTAATTTATCCTAATGGTGAAATTGCATTAGTTTAGGTGAGCGTCGAAATAGGAAGTTATTAAGGTTTAAAAATATTAAAAGAAACTTTTTTCGCAGATTTTTACTTTTAGCTTTCACCCCCCCCCCCCCCCACCCCCCCCCCCCCCCACCCCCCCCCCCCCCCACCCCCCCCCCCCCCCACCCCCCCCCCCCCCCACCCCCCCCCCCCCCCACATTAAGACATATTGTCATTTCTTGTCAGTATTCATCTCTTGTGTAGTTTATTTGTCTTAGTACATTTGTTTACAGTTGTATAGTAATAAGTTAACAATATTTTAATCTTAAATACATAATTTGAATAAAAAATAGATTAATAGAAGATATTTTTCGTTCATTTTTAAGTAGAAATAGACTAATTATAATTGATTCTCTATACTGTTTTACAGAATGGTGGTGAATAATTTGGTGTCAATATGCCATTCCATTCTCCATTAGTGTTAGTTTAGTTTGTGTTAAAGGTAGGGAAGGTTGGTCTTAATACAAGTTAAGAGTGAAAAACATCATGTTGTGTAAATTTCATCATTTTGAAGAAAAGGGAAAGTTTTTAATCAGTTCTCGCGATAAGGTTTCATCAGTTCAGTTAATAAACTTTTTTTGTATATTTCGATGAATCTTTTCCATAAAATAAGTTAAGCTACGTACGTTGACGCACAGTGTATAAAGTTGGCGTACAGTTGAGTTGAAGTTGACGTGTGAGATTCACAGTTTGCAGTGCGAGTTTGCAGTAAAACTAAGTTTTTAAAGTTAACAGCTAACAAGTTCTAAATCCAGGATTTGGCGGGAACTTTGTCTGTCGATTTCTCCAAAAGTTCTTTAAGAAACGCTATGTAAATTGAGAGCCATTTTCAACTCCGTTGTCTGGATACATTTAAGGGGGAATTCCACAATAAAACTGGCGAAATGCTTAAAACAATTATTTCTTTAATCTTTTCGACACTTATTGGTCATTATTTAGATGTATCACGTGTTAGGATAATATAAATATATAAATCTGTTTTATTAAATAAAAAATAAACGTGCATTGCATTTCAGTTTGATTTTACAACACTCTACTTCAAGTGTTCAGAAAATTTTATTTTCTGTGTTTAGAACAAATTATTAGGTACCTTATTCTATGTAAGATGAGCTAAGATGTTTAACTTGAAGAATGGATGTGTAGCTACAATGTCTCGTATGCTTAAAAATAACAAAAATGGTAAAGTTACACCATTATATGTAAATTGAATATTAACTAGATGTTAGTTTTAATACCAGAGGTGACAGATTTATATATATATATATATATATATATATATATATATATATATATATTCCCAAAAAAATTAGACCCTATCAACGATCAAATTAAATCGACGGTAACAACGTTTTGATTGTTCACATACACGTTTTATCAACCCTCCGCCAACTAGTGGGAGGGGGTTGTAAATTTAAGAATATGATAACTTTTTACTCTAATATCACACCTGAACACTGTTTTTTAAAAAAGCGATAAAACCAAAAACTTAGGTTCGAGTGTCCCTTAATATCACGCGCAGTAAGTAGTTTATGTATATTAAGAAGTGCTAAATTATTAAGTAAGTTTACATTTTTTAGAAGTTAGCATAAAGAAATTATCAATATAAGATTTAATAACCATGTGAATATTAAGTAGTCGATTCTGTTGTATCTGTCGAACATGGCTTTATTTGTATTGTTTTGTTTAAATTTGTTGTTTCTCTCCATTTAGAATTTACAAAGAATGCGAAAGTTGTTCAATTTTGAACTTAGACAGTGGGGATCAGAAGTAGAATAAATAATGTAGCCCAGTTTCTTAAACTGTCGAGGTAAATAGTTTGTTATATGATATATGTTATGTACGTGTACATCTAGTAATGTCTACTCATGTTCAATTATTGTAATATATGACAGAATCCTCTAAATTATGGTACGACAACACAGGTTGCGGCTTGGCTTGGAGGTTCGTCATTGATTGGCACAACTGCGTTTCATTTTTTGGAGCGTCTAAAAGAGTTTTTAGACACACATGGATGGCCAGTGTTTATTATCAAAGTATTCCCCATACCACCTCCATTATATATTCTGTTCTTCTAAATACCAAGTAAGATATTTAATTTTTTTATTAGTCGTAGGCCTTCTGTTGTGCTGAAAAACATGTTTTAATTTCGTAATCACAACTGAAAAACAAAAGATGGTATTCACCATTTTGATGTTTTCCCTCACACACCACACTCTGTACGTTGCATAAAATACCTATTGTTAAACAATAGCGATGACGTAAATATAACATATGATCAACCATGCACAGCGCCATATTCACTATGACTAGCAATAGACCGCGCCGCCCCCTGTCTGTTCTTACCCTTATATCATGAAGTTGTCTTAGTTAAAAAAATATGATTGCTGATAGAATTATCTTATTGTTGTCCTTTCAATTACTTCTTGAACACAGTTTAATGCAAATCCTGTGAGTTTTTTTTTCAATTTATGTAGATAGATATACTAACAATGAATGATTTATTATTAGCCCTTTGATAGTGAAGAGGTGAGCACGAGAAAGATTGTTTGGGGATCGTGAACGTATCGTTGGCTTACTATTGAAAAATGCATCTGAGCTCAAATCTACAACTCGTTATTTTGTAATAGCAAACCTTCTATATGCGTGTCACATCGAAAGATACAGTCCAGACGAGTATGTTATCTCACGAAACGATCAGCAATGTCCAATCGTGATTAAGAACAATCCTTACATTTTACATAAAAGACACACAATAGAGCGTAATCCAGAATCCTTATCTAGGGGGCAAGAAAATCCTGAGTAAATTATGCGACCTAAAAAAGGTTATAAGCAAAGGTTCTATATTTACTCAATATCAATAACAGAACACTTCATCACTCCACGAGTGGCAGGATGTCGATTGTTTGTTAAGTATACGGACAGGCAGTTTCCCGTCCTACGCTCGGCCATGGAGCTGGCGACATCTAGTGTGAAGAAGTTTGGGGTTATTAGACTATTAGCAAGATTGACCAGCAAGTTTACTGTATGGAAAGCAGAACGGAGATGGTAGTAGTGATAAAACACTTCATCACTCCACGAGTGGCAGGATGTCGATTGTTTGTTAAGTATACGGACAGGCAGTCTCCCGTCCTACGCTCGGCCATGGAGCTGGCGACATCTAGTGTGAAGAAGTTTGGGGTTATTAGACTATTAGCAAGATTGACCAGCAAGTTTACTGTATGGAAAGCAGAACGGAACGGAGATGGTAGTAGTGATAAAAACACATCATCACTCCACGAGTGGCAGGATGTCGATTGTTTGTTAAGTATACGGACAGGCAGTCTCCCGTCCTACGCTCGGGCCATGGAGCTGGCGACATCTAGTGTGAAGAAGTTTGGGGTTATTAGACTATTAGCAAGATTGACCAGCAAGTTTACTGTATGGAAAGCAGAACGGAGATTGGTAGTAGTGATAAAACACTTCATCATCACTCACGAGTGGCAGGATGTCGATTGTTTGTTAAGTATACGGACAGGCAGTCTCCCGTCCTACGCTCGGCCATGGAGCTGGCGACATCTAGTGCGAAGAAGTTTGGGGTGTTAGACTATTAGCAAGATTGACCAGCAAGTTTACTGTATGGAAAGCAGAACGGAGATGGTAGTAGTGATAAAACACTTCATCACTCCACGAGTGGCAGGATGTCGATTGTTTGTTAAGTATACGGACAGGCAGTCTCCCGTCCTACGCTCGGCCATGGAGCTGGCGACATCTAGTGTGAAGAAGTTTGGGGTTATTAGACTATTAGCAAGATTGACCAGCAAGTTTACTGTATGGAAAGCAGAAAACGGAGATGGTAGTAGTGATAAAACACTTCATCACTCCACGAGTGGCAGGATGTCGATTGTTTGTTAAGTATACGGACAGGCAGTCTCTCGTCCTACGCTCGGCCATGGAGCTGGCGACATCTAGTGTGAAGAAGTTTGGGGTTATTAGACTAATTAGCAAGATTGACCAGCAAGTTTACTGTATGGAAAGCAGAACGGAGATGGTAGTAGTGATAAAACACTTCATCAACTCCACGAGTGGCAGGATGTCGATTGTTTGTTACAGTATACGGACAGGCAGTCTCTCGTCCTACGCTCGGCCATGGAGCTGGCGACATCTAGTGTGAAGAAGTTTGGGGTTATTAGACTATTAGCAAGATTGACCAGCAAGTTTACTGTATGGAAAGCAGAACGGAGATGGTAGTAGTGATAAAAACACTTCATCACTCCACGAGTGGCAGGATGTCGATTGTTTGTTAAGTATACGGACAGGCAGTCTCCCGTTCCTACGCTCGGCCATGGAGCTGGCGACATCTAGTGTGAAGAAGTTTGGGGTTATTAGACTATTAGCAAGATTGACCAGCAAGTTTACTGTATGGAAAGCAGAACGGAGATGGTAGTAGTGATTAAAACACTTCATCACTCCACGAGTGGCAGGATGTCGATTGTTTGTTAAGTATACGGACAGGCAGTCTCTCGTCCTACGCTCGGCCATGGAGCTGGCGACATCTAGTGTGAAGAAGTTTGGGGTTATTAGACTATTAGCAAGATTGACCAGCAAGTTTACTGTATGGAAAGCAGAACGGAGATGGTAGTAGTGATAAAACACTTCATCACTCCACGAGTGGCAGGATGTCGATTGTTTTGTTTAAGTATACGGACAGGCAGTCTCCCGTCCTACGCTCGGCCATGGAGCTGGCGACATCTAGTGTGAAGAAGTTTGGGGTGTTAGACTATTAGCAAGATTGACCAGCAAGTTTACTGTATGGAAAGCAGAACGGAGATGGTAGTAGTGATAAAACACTTCATCACTCCACGAGTGGCAGGATGTCGATTGTTTGTTAAGTATACGGACAGGCAGTCTCCCGTCCTACGCTCGGCCATGGAGCTGGCGACATCTAGTGCGAAGAAGTTTGGGGTGTTAGACTATTAGTAAGATTGACTAGCAAGTTTATTGTCTATGCGGTAGAACATAGTAATGGTTGAGGTTTGGAGTATTTGTAAATGGTGTGATTGTGTAATGTCGATACTACTGCGAAATATCAGTATTTCATATTATGTTCTTTTAATTTTGTTAGTTGTGTAATTATGCTTCACTTTGCCTCAATATTTTTTAAATTAGCTTTTTTTGCTTATTCGTATTTTCGTAAGTATTTGCTTACGGTAAATGGGAATGTGCTTTTAAAAGTGTTCACTGGTGTGTTAGATCTACTATGTTCTGGAACTGTGGTAAAGTTAAATGTACTACTCTGCATTGCGAAAACTCATGATTAAACATAGCTGCAGTGTATAAAATAAGTTAATGTTAGAGAAGTAAGCAGTTGGAAGATAATTTTTAAGTTCTAAGTAGATCTGCTTTTCCGACTTTCGTCTTGTATGTTTAAATTCATGTTCATGTTTCCTATAAATCACAACGAATGAGTATAGGCCTAAATAAGGAATTCATAAAAGTAGCAGAATTATAAAAGTACGGATATATTATTGTACTT
This sequence comes from Homalodisca vitripennis, assembly GCF_021130785.1. Lineage (NCBI taxonomy): Eukaryota > Metazoa > Arthropoda > Insecta > Hemiptera > Cicadellidae > Homalodisca > Homalodisca vitripennis. The sequence goes on from NC_060207.1 coordinate 66,601,198, forward strand.
AGTCTGTAGATATAAATATTTTATTAAATATAATAAACTCATATAATTCTATTTAATTAACAGCGAATTGATAATTAGCTAATAACATTTAATAAATTGGCTAATTTCTTTTACTCTTGTTATCAATATTTACGTAAATGATCTAACTTTAAAAGTATCACTACTGCTTTATTTATTTCACTAAAAAAATACTGTTTGTAAATGTCTTTTTGCATGAATTTAAAAAGAGAATACTAACCTAGTGTTGTTTCATGTGGCGGATTCGATATTGAAGATTATGTTTTGTGCGTGCACACCCTCCCTGTAATTGCCATTCTATAAGTGACTCCGCTCGGGAAGATAAGCTCTGAGCAGACACAAGGCTGCTCTCTCACTAGTACACCGTGTTTTGACCTCACTGGATCTCATCAGGTAGTTGTCGATCATAGATTTCAGTAATCTATCTTACAACACAGCTTTCAGATCGCACAAATCTTGGGGATAGCGTGAAGGTACAAGAATTGTAACTTTAAAACTGACTTGTGTTAAAATAATTCATTACATTTATTAAACGCGATTGGCATGGAAATAAGAACGTTATAAACTATTCCTTTAGGTTTAAGAAAGGAAGTCACAAGAGTAGCTGTTGGGACAGAACATGCGTGGCTCGTATAGATCTGCGGTGTAGTCCGTGACCAACTCTTGTGGGTGGTTATAGTCACGTTTCGCCATTCTTTGTGGATCTTTCTGGTTTTATCGCAAATACTTTTACGGAACATTTCAGCTGACGCCAATCGCAAAGGATTGTCGTTGTGCACTTTTGAGAAGTTCGTGGATGTCATTATAATTACGTTTCAAGTTTCCTGGTGTATCTTTGTTCCTAAACATTCTTGCTAACTCGTACTATAGACGCTAAGGACATAAAATATAACGTCCGTTGTTCATGGTCGTATTGTGAACTGTGTGTGTATATTTGAGAAGTTCGTGGATGTCATTATAATTACGTTTCAAGTTTCCTGGTGTATCTTTGTTCCTAAACATTCTTGCTAACTCGTAATATAGACGCTAGGGACATAAAATATAACGTCCGTTGTTCATGGTCGTATTGTGAACTGTGTGTGTATATTTGAGAAGTTCGTGGATGTCATTATAATTACGTTTCAAGTTTCCTGGTGTATCTTTGTTCCCAAACATTCTTGCTAACTCGTAATATAGACGTTAGGGACATAAAATATAACGTCCGTTGTTCATGGTCGTATTGTGAACTGTGTGTGTATATTTGAGAAGTTCGTGGATGTCATTATAATTACGTTTCAAGTTTCCTGGTGTATCTTTGTTCCTAAACATTCTTGCTAACTCGTAATATAGACGTTAGGACATAAAATATAACGTCCGTTGTTCATGGTCGTATTGTGAACTGTGTGTGTATATTTGAGAAGTTCGTGGATGTCATTATAATTACGTTTCAAGTTTCCTGGTGTATCTTTGTTCCCAAACATTCTTGCTAAACTCGTAATATAGACGTTAGGGGCATAAAATATAACGTCCGTTGTTCATGGTCGTATTGTGAACTGTGTGTGTTTATTTGAGAAGTTCGTGGATGTCATTATAATTACGTTTCAAGTTTCCTGGTGTATTTTTGTTCCCAAACATTCTTGCTAACTCGTAATATAGACGTTAGGGACATAAAATATAACGTCCGTTGTTCATGGTCGTATTGTGAACTGTGTGTGTATATTTGAGAAGTTCGTGGATGTCATTATAATTACGTTTCAAGTTTCCTGGTGTATCTTTGTTCCCAAACATTCTTGCTAACTCGTAATATAGACATTAGGGACATAAAATATAACGTCCGTTTTTCATGGTCGTATTGTGAACTGTGTGTGTATATTTGCGTCTTGGTCTCTGTAAAATATATTTAATTGAAATAGTTATTCATTTGCTGAAAGCAGCTAATATTAATTAATAATTTATTTTAATAATTCTAGAAACTTGTTTTCATCAAGTAACCATATTTTTCGTCCGTTTTTTTTTAACTACGGGATTTCCCTTTAACTCTTGTCGGAAGTTTCACGCAATTGTGTCTTTAGTTCAAACACAGATTACATATAAAAATCTAAAATGCTTAAACTGCCAAATGTTAGCCTCTACCTGTTTGTACTCACACACAGTTTATAGTATTACAATATTTGATTCTCGGATAATACAATCGTCATGACCGCTTTTTACGTATCTAGTTGAACACCCACTTTCGGTATAAGTGTGGTAATTGTTGTTAGACATGTCTCAGCGAAGATACTGATTCCCGTGAGGCGTGTCCGACTGTCCGTAAGTATTTATTTTGGATTATATAGTTCTTACTGCCGAGAACTTTTTGTAAATATTAAAGTTAACGTATTGTACAGGAAATTATAAAATTAACTCGGTTCTCACGTATATTTTTAGACGATAGTGCTAGAAATGAAATTGTACGTGCTAAACCCTTCTGGTGAAGCAGTTTTCATTTTATAAATTAATGTCCCGGCTTAAAGCTAATTAGTTTGATACTGTTTTATGCGGGTTTGTGGTAAACTAGTTCAAGGCGGCATCGTTTCGTGGTCAACATTCATTCTTAATTAATTATCCGTACTTTGTGAAGCCTAGATTAGTGGTCAAGTTAAAGGGGGGTATTTGGAACTTGGCGCTGTCATAAAGGAAGTGTTTTAAGGCTTGCAAGTACGTTAAGTCAGTCACGTATAATACGCTCTAGGCTGTTTTATTTATTGGTGTGGTACCACTTGTTCTTGGGTGCATAACCATGGTTTGGCGAGGCAGTTTGTTTTACTCAGACATCTTTCAAGGGTATTGGAGGACTGGGAAAGAAGAAGATGCAACAGACCGTAATCCTGTCCTTGGACAGGGTCCGCAGGAAAAATGGATGTCAGTTGAAGAAAAATTCGATTTCAAACATTCTATCCGACAGACCTGGATGCTCCTTGCCCCGGAAGGGATGCAAAGACGGCTAACGTAGTTAGTCCGGTAACATCAAACCAAATTTTAAACTTCTTAAAGAACCAAGTACCTAATCTTAAAGCCCTCAATCGGCTGGAACTATCCCCTTCTTCGGAGCTATCACACTATCAAGCTGGGTTGGGCAGGAGGTTCTGATCTCCTATTCCCAGAATTCTTGAAGCACAGCGGCACTTGGACCAGGACCTGGTTCTGTAAGTTCTTCAGTAATATCGTTGAGACCAGTTAATTGCCTGGATCTTTCAGAAGGGTTTAGATCATCGCCATTCTAAAACCGGAGAAATTACCATACCGTCCTGAGAATTATTGGCCCTTTGCAAAGGTAAGGATATGTAGCAAGCTTCTGGAGAGGCTGGTCCTAGACAGAGTAGGCCCTTTGCTTGAAAGTCACAACCCGATCGTACAGGCTTCGTTCAGGGCAACATGCTCGCGCACTGACCAGTTTCATACACTCACAACATTTATTGAAAAGAATTCCAGACAAATCTATTAACGTCTGCTCTATTTGTGGAATTATCAGCTGCGCGTGACAAAGAATTGAAACATGGACTGTTGTATAAGTTCTCTAAATTGATTAAATGCTCGAATATATTAAAAAATAGTTTCTAAAATGCTGAGTAATAGTTCTATCCAGGTTTGCTTGTTGGATAGAAGCGCAGTTGGAGAAGACTGAAAAAACAGCTTCCCTCAGGGCTTTTTACCTTAGGGGGGGGGGACGGAGGTCTTCGCACCCACACAGTTCATTTTCTACATTGCGAACCTGCCTGGTACGGTGTCGGAGACGTTCGTCTACGCTGACGACATCGCTCTGGGCCATCCGCGTAGAGCCCTCCAGACAATGGTAGAACTTTTGGCGTCTGGTTTCCGGACTCTCGAGTCGTTCTTCGTGAACTGGAGCCTCCAGCTAAGCATTATACCAGGGATAACCACCTTCCTTATGAACACGACAATGGCTTGGACCAGGATCACAGTTAAATCCCGTGACCAATAGCTTCAGTTCCATTCAACACCTTCTTACTTATTCATCACCTTGGATAAAATACTCTTATTCAAAAACCATCTGACTATGTGCGCTAGAAAAATTAAATCTGGAACTAATATAATTCTTAAAATGAGATGCACAAGTTGGGGAGCATGTGCGGAGGTTTTAAAAACCTCATCACTTGCACTTGCCCTTGTTTAATCGGCGGCTGAATATGGCTCCCCATCGTGTCTCGAACAGCTGCAACACTAAAGTCGTAGATACAAAACTTAACAGCATAATGAGGATAATATCCGGCACTATCAGGCCCACTCCCACATGGTGGCTGCATTCACTCAGCGGAATCTCTTCAGCGAATATAAGGAGAAGACCATTATCAGGCCCACTCCCACATGGTAGACGCCTGCACTCAGCGGAATCTCTTCAACGCATATACAAGGAAAATACCGTTATCAGGCCCACTTCCACATGGTGGCTGAATGCACTCAGCGGGATCTCTTCAGCGAATATACAAGGAAAAGACCGTTATCAGGCCCACTCCCACATGGTGGCTGAATGCACTCAGCGGAATCTCTTCAGCGCATATACAAGGAAAAGACCGTTACCAGGCCCACTCCCACATGGTGGCTGAATGCACTCAGCGGAATCTCTTCAACGCATATAAGGAGAAGACCGTTACCAGGCCCACTCCCACATGGTGGCTGCATGCACTCAGCGGAATCTCTTAAGCGCATATAAGGAGAAGGCCGTTATCAGGCCCACTCCCACATGGTGGCTGCATGCACTCAGCGGAATCTCTTCAGCGCAAGTAAGGAGAAGACTGTTATCAGGCCCACTCCCACATGGTGGCTGCATGCACTCAGCGGAATCTCTTCAGCGCAAGTAAGGAGAAGACTGTTAAATGAAGCACTTCGACGAATCCCGAGCTAACCATCAACAGAAATGTCACTGATCTTAGACGGAGGCTTAAATCCAAGAACCCGTCCTATTATCACTTAAAGGAAGCTAGCAACAGAGCCTTAGTGTAGGTGAGGCCTGGACCGCAGAATTTGTGAACACTATGGTGATAAATAATCTATTTTAATTTAGCTCTAATTCGAAACCCATAAGGATGGACCTCCCGAGGAAACCGTTGTGTAGATAAGCCGTTTTCGGCAATGACAGCTGCGGGTACATGAGGTAGAAGTTAGGCCGAATTGATTCACCCGAATTCGAGAGTGTAGTGCTTTTACAGAGAACCAATCATATTCTCAGAGAATGCCCTTTATTTAAATACAACTCCGATTTTAGAGGCTTAAAATGTTTAAATGCTGACGTGGTAGACTGACTTTTTAGTTTTTTATATATAATGTTCCAAACGTTGTGCAACCGTTGTGACGGAGGGGCTCTGGGGGTCACATTGTATTTTTTGTGTGGAAGTACTACCACGAGAATAATTATTTCAGTATGCTGATTTTTCATATGAAATTTACCATAAATTACAAAATTTGATTTCTTATTATTTTATTTTATTTCAATAAATATTTATATCATTTTCAATTTTCATTCAAACTACCAGCAGTGTTATAATTATTTAAATTTTTTGCAATGGTTTATCAAAAATCGTCGAGGTTGTTATTAAAATATATATATTTATATATTTTTATGATTTAGTTAAAAACTTACTTATTTACTTAAAATTTTATTCCACCCCATTATTTTATCAATAATTTTGAAAATACAAATTTAATAATTATTATTGAATTTATAGCAAATAATTAAATACTTGTTTATTTTAAATAAAATATTTGAAGTTGTAAACACGTTAACTCTATAAGAAAAATTAGAAACTTAGTTTGAAATTATTTAAAAGTGAATATTTTATTTTATTTTCCACGCTTTGTTTTGTTATTTTAAATACTATTGACATTATTCTTTAAAAGAATTTTGTTTCTATATCTCAGTATTTATAATAGTGTTATATATTCTCACCAAACATCACTAGGAAAAATACATTTAAAGCATAAATGTACATCTGTGTACTAACTTTAATGTATTTTTATCGTATTCACTAATGTACACTTTTACTTTTTGTAATTAGTGTAATATTGTCAGTGTAAATATTACATTGAAATCCTTCATCTTATTTAACATCATGAGATGATAACTTTGTTAAATTATCCTCCAAGCTTACAAAGACATAACAGGCATTCTTTCTCAACAGTTTCTACTTTAGTGAGCACAGTTTCATGTTTCAAACATCTTTCTTACGTTTGAACTGAATCATGTGGGCTAAATCAAATAACATCAAACGTTGCTATTATCATTATAAATAACGAAAGTTTACCAATACTAAAGTGCAAAATTCAAGTTCATTTTTTCCAATATCGTACAAGACAAGGTAGTTAAAAGTCGAATAGGTAAATAATATATAATGCCAATCATGTTAAATGGGTAGTAAATACGGATGAGTGAGTACCGTATATAGGCCTACAAATTTGTTTGGAGAAGAGGAAGAAAATTTACAAAACTAGGATGGGAACCTTGGCTGTACGTGTTTTTTTAAGACAACTCTCGCTTGTTAGGTATGCAGAGTGATGTCTGGAAGGAACAAAACCAAGGGAATTTGTGATGCCAACCACGCAGATGTACAGTAGGTGCGAGCGGACACAGGTGCCAGACTGGTAGGCTCTCCACAACAATGCTCACCTGCGAGATTGGTATGCAGGCCGTAGCACAGTTTAGGATGTCTATCTACTGGGAAAACACTTCCTCTTCTCTGCTAATGGGAAATCAGTTCCTACTTTTTAAATCACCGTGTTACAGATGTGTTTGCGCAGAACATTGAAAATGTGAAAAGTGACTTTCTGCTCCACATGTTGAAATAACTGGTGAGAGGAATGTTCGGTTGACATAGGAACTTTGAGACTCTTTGTGGCCATTAAAACAAGTATAACTTCTGGATGAGGGGAGGTGGCGTTTCCACGTAAATACTGATAAAAATAACTAATCATCTTTACCTTCGTAATAATGCTTGACTGTTTTTTTAAAGGTTTTAAGAATAAATAACATCATATCTTCTCTATGTTCTGACTTACGATCTAAAAACTAAAAAGTTGTTTTAGATATTCAGTCAGTAGGAGATTTTAAATAGCTTACTAAAATATCATTTTATTCTCAATCATCAAAATGGAATTCTATGGAAGCTTATACAAAATAAACTCTTTGAGTTTTTTTAAGGAGACAAAATAATAATTTAACTTTGATAAAGATAATGTTGTAGTAATGTGCATTTCCTTTAAGTATAGTATAACACTGTGACTGTTGTTTCACAAGCCTCATAACAACTAGAAATGAAACTTAGAATATTAGTGTATCATTTACTGGAGCCTTTTTATTGATACAATATTGTATTTCCTGCAGGAAAATTCTTAACTATTTGATTTTAGGAAGACCTTCTTAGTTCTCTGCCATTTATGGGTTGGTTGCTGCTTGTAAAATAAACAATATTCATCATTTTGAAACTGAACGTTAATTAATCATCGACCAGTCTTAAAGTGTAAATGACAACGTTATATCAATAAAACCTAGAATTATTCTATGACGTGACGTTCCGTCATTATATATAAACAACTATCATTCCGTTTACCCTAGGAAAAGTAACGTGACATTCCGCCATATTGTAGACAATTATCATTTCGTTTACCCTAGGAAACGTAACGTGACGTTCCGCCATATTGTAGACAATTATCATTTCGTTTACCCTAGGAAACGTAACGTGACGTTCCGCCATATTGTAGACAATTATCATTTCGTTTACCCTAGGAAACGTAACGTGACGTTCCGCCATATTGTAGACAATTATCATTTCGTTTACCCTAGGAAACGTAACGTGACGTTCCGCCATATTGTAGACAATTATCATTTCGTTTACCCTAGGAAACGTTACGTGACGTTCCGCCATTGTATAGACAGCAAGCATACTTTTTTCCTATGAGACGGGACGTGATGTTCCGCCACCGTGTATACCCACAAGCATTCCTTTTCCGGTACGAGATGTGAAGTGGCGTCCTGCCATCGTGTACGCCCTTTTACAGTACGAGACGGGACGTGATGTTCCGCCACTGTGTATACACCAAGCATTCTTTTTTTAGTACTAGACGTAACGTGATGTTCCGCCACTGTGTATACACCAAGCATTATTTTTCTAGTACGAGACGTGACGTGATGTTCCGCCTTCGTGTATACAGTAAATATACCATTTCCGATACGGAACGTGATGTTAGGATCCTGAAGTGACGTTCTATCGCCGGGCCCTACTGGTAGGGGATGTGCCCGAGAGAGTTTCAAGTCCCTTTTGCATATTCAGTCCCGATGAATTAAAATTGTTACATGAAAGTTACTGATCATTTATAACCCTCTGAGTCCACTTTTAAAATAAAATAAATTCCTTATTTAATTGGGCGAATGTAGCGTAGTGGAACTCTTTCTCATGAGTTTAGCAGTCGTCCACGGTTGTCTACTGGTTGTGTAGAATTGCCGCTGTAAAACATCAGGTCTTTAACCTGCTGTAACGTCTGAGATCAGCCGCCAGGTTGGCTTGTGTAAGAAAATTAAAAATATTATCTTTTACAAACAGGTTAATTATTACCTTTGCTATATAGTTTACATTTTTAACATATTATGTATTAATTATCTTGCTCTAGTTAGAATCTGATTTTCCCTCCCTTCCCCCACCTCACAGTTATATTGTAAATACATATAAACAATTTGCTTTTTGTGGAAACGTATTGTACCTTATTTTAACGTAATTAAACAAATGTAGCAAAAGTAAAACGGTCGTAAGCTCTAGTATGTCTTTATTAATTTTATTAGCAAATATTTTAGAGGGACCTACTACTTTACTCACTGTTAGTCGACCTTTACAACCCAATATTGCTTTCAATAGTATATTGCTGGGCATGTAATCCATTATTAAAAACGAAATAAGCTGCTTTTGTATTTCAATTCAGGATGTCGTTTGTGTACCAACTGCGGGAGAACTTAAATCCGCATTGAGCACAGGTTCCTTAGTAACTTGGAGTGCATCATTAGATTTTCTCAACTTGTTTTCTTTGCGAGTTATAAACTGGGTTCTACGTCGTTCAACTTATGGACCATCGACTTTATCTTAACATTTCCTTGTAGGATCCGTTTTTTACTATTTGATTTATTGCGATCTCTCTTTTATAAAATATAGTTTTATATTTAATTTGTTGTTGTTAAAAACTCAAAACTTTATTTACTTCCTCCTTTCGGATTGCTTTTGAAATGGTAGTATTACTGAGAGAGCGCTGTTACTTTTTGAGATAACGTAGGTTGCAAATTGTCTCTGGTTTTATAAGTAAGCTTAACCTAATAATAGTTTCTTTGATACTTTAATGGGTGTTTGAATTTAAGAGAGTAAACTTCCTTTGCAGAACTGTTCTTGATAGTCTTCAGTGGCCTCCTGATAGGTCAGTGTAACTCGAGATTCCAGTACTAAACAATTTATAGCTAGATTTAAAGAATGAAACCTCGTGAGTCAACACGCGTTTACAAGATTACAAGAGTACAGCTGGCTATTCAAGCAACGTCTAGCAAGAATATATTTAATAAAAACAGTAAACATAGAAAAACTTTTACTAAACTTTTAGTTTTCCCATCTGGTTATTTTTTACTATGTGCCCAACAGCAATTTCACAAAATAAATGAAATAAGAAATGTTGTTATTATCAAGCTTACTATATGCTGTCAATACTATAAATGTAAATAAACTATAAAAATGTTGGTTAAATTTATCAAACATAGGGTTGTACTGTCATAAAACAATGTTTATACAGAACAGTTGATTACATTTAACAGGTTCTTTCAATTAATAACTTTTATTTGATGTAATGCAACTTAGAGACCAAGACGAGATTTTTTGCAACTTTAGAGACCAATTGGGCGTAGCCCGAAGGGACTTTCAACATTGGAATAGGCCTATATGTTAACCAGGCACCCCTAAGAATGTCCATATAAAAGTCCAGTTCAATAGGTCTACTAGGTTTTACGTAATTGAGCAACACACACACTGCATACAAAGAGACAGCATTAGATTATTTATGTAATTTTCTCGAGTAGTAGTATTTTATTACAATTATTTTCTATAAATTATATTTTATTTTAAACATTTCTTATTTATGTCAAAGATCAATAATACGCATGCAATTATTTCTTATCATATCTTATAAATAAAAAATTATAAATACTTGTGCTTTATTATGAATTTGCCGAAAATTCTCACTTTTAACGCCTTTTATTCCTCGTATAGTGTTACAAATAAGGGTTTCTATTGTTCATGTAAATAGGCATATCTTTTAAAGTGCTTCAAAAAATACTTGAACTTAAATCTATTGTACAACTTTTATCAATACTTATTACAGAAAACAAATTTCATTCCAGTCATTGGCCGTTGTTGTTTAACGAAAAACTAGAAATAATAGAACGAACAAATATTCAAAGTAAAATTTGCCACAGATCATCGTTGCATTTTTATAGGCCAAAAATTTCAGACCAATAGAAATATATTGCTTGTTTATATGTAAATAACTGGAAAGTGCAACTGATCGTTTTAGAACAAATAAATTTGTCACGTTTAATGTTGCATCTCTTAAGTGTATTCCTTGTTGATTTATGCCGTATCGTAAGTAGCCTAATTCTTACAACGCCAGACATTTATGTTAATGTCCAGTCAAAATTCCTGGAACTTTATCCAAGAGGTTTTATAGGTTTTATAGGTTTTATCCAAAAATTCCAAGCCAGTATTATTGAGCTATTCCCGTACTTTTTTATTTGTTGGCCAGTTTTAGATTCTTTTTTTGTTTTGTGCAAAAATATGTTCGATCAGAAGTAGAAAAAGTAGAAAAATAAACAAACTAAGAGCAAAATTTTAGATTTGTTTATTTTTAGGCTTCACGCTCATATAAGTAATAAAATAATTCCACACTCAATCAAACCAAAGGACACACTAGAAAATACTTTATTTTCAACATATCTTTATCTTTATTTATTTTTAAAATTAAAGTATTACAATTTTTTTTATTTGACGTCCGGCCCTCGTGATTGACTGTCGCTACTAGTACTGATTGATGAGCTGTGTCCATGTGGTATATAACACGTTTAATATAAATAACTCGTATTTTAATATAAATTTGTATAAAGTACGCTAAAAAATATAACTTGTTCAATTTTAGTATAAATTTTTTTAACCGTGCTGTATGTAATGAAAGAGTTTTAAGATTCTGAAAAGCGCACACAGGAGTAATAACGATGTTAGATACAATAATGCGCACTCACACAATATGAGTTATGTATGGCAAGTATAATAATACATTTAATTAAAATCCCATTTCAACCTGAGAGTGAGTGGAAAAATCAGTAACAAAATAAAATATTGTTTGGATTAATGAATGGAAACGAAAAGCATTTAGAGCACGTTCCATTCAACATTGATGAGGTTGTAGTGGTGGGCGGCCGGCACCGCTGGCTTTCCCATTACATCGATTACAGTCGGGGGCCACCAGGTAACATACAGTGAACTGTGCACATCAGTTGAAGTGTCGAATACAGTATGTTTAGTTGTACATTCTGTAGTGCGTATACCTACAGTGTTTCACTAGAGGTTGTAGTGGTGGGCGGGCCGGCACCGCTGGCTTTCCCATTACATCGATTACAGTCGGGGGCCACCAGGTAACATACAGTGAACTGTGCACATCAGTTGAAGTGTCGAATACAGTATGTTCAGTTGTACATTCTGTAGTGTGTATACCTACAGTGTTTCGCTAGAGGTTGTAGTGGTGGGCGGCCGGCACCGCTGGCTTTCCCATTACATCGATTACAGTCGGGGGACCACCAGGTAACATACAGTGAACTGTGCATATCAGTTGAAGTGTCGAATACAGTATGTTCAGTTGTACATTCTGTAGTGCGTATAACTACAGTGTTTCACTAGAGGTTGTAGTGGTGGGCGGCCGGCACCGCTGGCTTTCCCATTACATCGATTACAGTCGGGGGCCACCAGGTAACATACAGTGAACTGTGCATATCAGTTGAAGTGTCGAATACAGTATGTTCAGTTGTACATTCTGTAGTGCGTATAACTACAGTGTTTCACTAGAGGTTGTTGTGGTGGGCGGCCGGCACCGCTGGCTTTCCCATTACATCGATTACAGTCAGGGGCCACCAGGTAACATACAGTGAACTGTGTACATCAGTTGAAGTGTCGAATACAGTATGTTCAGTTGTACATTCTGTAGTGTGTATACCTACAGTGTTTCGCTAGAGGTTGTAGTGGTGGGCGGCCGGCTCCGCTGGCTTTCCCATTACATCGATTACAGTCAGGGGCCACCAGGTAACATACAGTGAACTGTGTACATCAGTTGAAGTGTCGAATACAGTATGTTCAGTTGTACATTCTGCGGTGCGTATAACTACAGTGTTTCACTAGAGGTTTCAGTAGTGGTGGGCGGCCGGCACCGCTGGCTTTCCCATTACATCGATTACAGTCGGGGCCACCAGGTAACATAACATACAGTGAACTGTGCACATCAGTTGAAGTGTCGAATACAGTATGTTCAGTTGTACATTCTGTAGTGTGTATACCTACAGTGTTTCGCTAGAGGTTGTAGTGGTGGGCGGCCGGCACCGCTGGCTTTCCCATTACATCGATTACAGTCGGGGGCCACCAGGTAACATACAGTGAACTGTGCACATCAGTTGAAGTGTCGAATACAGTATGTTCAGTTGTACATTCTGTAGTGCGTATACCTACAGTGTTTCACTAGAGGTTGTAGTGGTGGGCGGCCGGCACCGCTGGCTTTCCCATTACATCGATTACAGTCAGGGGCCACCAGGTAACATACAGTGAACTGTGTACATCAGTTGAAGTGTCGAATACAGTATGTTTAGTTGTACATTCTGTAGTGTGTATACCTACAGTGTTTCGCTAGAGGTTGTAGTGGTGGGCGGCCGGCACCGCTGGCTTTCCCATTACATCGATTACAGTCAGGGGCCACCAGGTAACATACAGTGAACTGTGTACATCAGTTGAAGTGTCGAATACAGTATGTTCAGTTGTACATTCTGTAGTGTGTATACCTACAGTGTTTCGCTAGAGGTTGTAGTGGTGGGCGGCCGGCACCGCTGGCTTTCCCATTACATCGATTACAGTCGGGGGCCACCAGGTAACATACAGTGAACTGTGCACATCAGTTGAAGTGTCGAATACAGTATGTTCAGTTGTACATTCTGTAGTGTGTATACCTACAGTGTTTCGCTAGAGGTTGTAGTGGTGGGCGGCCGGCACCGCTGGCTTTCCCATTACATCGATTACAGTCAGGGGCCACCAGGTAACATACAGTGAACTGTGTACATCAGTTGAAGTGTCGAATACAGTACAGTATGTTCAGTTGTACATTCTGTAGTGTGTATACCTACAGTGTTTCGCTAGAGGTTGTAGTGGTGGGCGGCTGGCACCACTGGTTTTCCCATTACATCGATTACAGTCAGGGGCCACCAGGTAACATACAGTGAACTGTGTACATCAGTTGAAGTGTCGAATACAGTATGTTCAGTATGTACATTCTGTAGTGTGTATACCTACAGTGTTTCGCTAGAGGTTGTAGTGGTGGGCGGCTGGCACGGCACCACTGGTTTTCCCATTACATCGATTACAGTCAGGGGCCACCAGGTAACATACAGTGAACTGTGTACATCAGTTGAAGTGTCGAATACAGTATGTTCAGTTGTACATTCTGTAGTGTGTATACCTACAGTGTTTCGCTAGAGGTTGTAGTGGTGGGGGCGGGCACGGCACCGCTGGCTTTCCCATTACATCGATTACAGTCAGGGGCCACCAGGTAACATACAGTGAACTGTGTACATCAGTTGAAGTGTCGAATACAGTATGTTGTACATTCTGTAGTGTGTATACCTACAGTGTTTCGCTAGTTGTAGTGGTGGCGGCTGGCACGGCACCACTGGTTTTCCCATTACATCGATTACAGTCAGGGGCCACCAGGTAACATACAGTGAACTGTGTACATCAGTTGAAGTGTCGAATACAGTATGTTCAGTTGTACATTCTGTAGTGTGTATACCTACAGTGTTTCGCTAGAGGTTGTAGTGGTGGGCGGCTGGCACGGCACCACTGGTTTTTCCCATTACATCGATTACAGTCAGGGGCCACCAGGTAACATACAGTGAACTGTGTACATCAGTTGAAGTGTCGAATACAGTATGTTCAGTTGTACATTCTGTAGTGTGTATACCTACAGTGTTTCGCTAGAGGTTGTAGTGGTGGGCGGCTGGCACGGCACCACTGGTTTTCCCATTACATCGATTACAGTCAGGGGCCACCAGGTAACATACAGTGAACTGTGTACATCAGTTGAAGTGTCGAATACAGTATGTTCAGTTGTACATTCTGTAGTGTGTATACCTACAGTGTTTCGCTAGAGGTTGTAGTGGTGGGCGGCTGGCACGGCACCACTGGTTTTCCCATTACATCGATTACAGTCGGGGGCCACCAGGTAACATACAGTGAACTGTGTACATCAGTTGAAGTGTCGAATACAGTATGTTCAGTATGTACATTCTGTAGTGTGTATACCTACAGTGTTTCGCTAGAGGTTGTAGTGGTGGGCGGCTGGCACGGCACCACTGGTTTTCCCATTACATCGATTACAGTCGGGGGCCACCAGGTAACATACAGTGAACTGTGCACATCAGTTGAAGTGTCGAATACAGTATGTTCAAGTTGTCCATTCTGTAGTGTGTATACCTACAGTGTTTCGCTAGAGGTTGTAGTGGTGGGCGGCTGGCACGGCACCACTGGTTTTCCCATTACATCGATTACAGTCGGGGGCCACCAGGTAACATACGGTGAACTGTGTATATCAGTTGAAGTGTCGAATACAGTATGTTCAGTTGTACATTCTGTAGTGTGTATACCTACAGTGTTTCGCTAGAGGTTGTAGTGGTGGGCGGCTGGCACGGCACCACTGGTTTTCCCATTACATCGATTACAGTCAGGGGCCACCAGGTAACATACAGTGAACTGTGTACATCAGTTGAAGTGTCGAATACAGTATGTTCAGTTGTACATTCTGTAGTGTGTATACCTACAGTGTTTCGCTAGAGGTTGTAGTGGTGGGCGGCTGGCACGGCACCACTGGTTTTCCCATTACATCGATTACAGTCAGGGGCCACCAGGTAACATACAGTGAACTGTGTACATCAGTTGAAGTGTCGAATACAGTATGTTCAGTTGTACATTCTGTAGTGTGTATACCTACAGTGTTTCGCTAGAGGTTGTAGTGGTGGGCGGCTGGCACGGCACCACTGGTTTTCCCATTACATCGATTACAGTCAGGGGCCACCAGGTAACATACAGTGAACTGTGCACATCAGTTGAAGTGACGAATACAGTATGTTCAGTTGTCCATTCTGTAGTGTGTATACCTACAGTGTTTCGCTAGAGGTTGTAGTGGTGGGCGGCTGGCACGGCACCACTGGTTTTCCCATTACATCGATTACAGTCAGGGGCCACCAGGTAACATACAGTGAACTGTGTACATCAGTTGAAGTGTCGAATACAGTATGTTCAGTTGTACATTCTGTAGTGTGTATACCTACAGTGTTTCGCTAGAGGTTGTAGTGGTGGGCGGCTGGCACGGCACCACTGGTTTTCCCATTACATCGATTACAGTCAGGGGCCACCAGGTAACATACAGTGAACTGTGTACATCAGTTGAAGTGTCGAATACAGTATGTTCAGTTGTACATTCTGTAGTGTGTATACCTACAGTGTTTCGCTAGAGGTTGTAGTGGTGGGCGGCTGGCACGGCACCACTGGTTTTCCCATTACATCGATTACAGTCAGGGGCCACCAGGTAACATACAGTGAACTGTGTACATCAGTTGAAGTGACGAATACAGTATGTTCAGTTGTACATTCTGTAGTGTGTATACCTACAGTGTTTCGCTAGAGGTTGTAGTGGTGGGCGGCTGGCACGGCACCACTGGTTTTCCCATTACATCGATTACAGTCAGGGGCCACCAGGTAACATACAGTGAACTGTGCACATCAGTTGAAGTGTCGAATACAGTATGTTCAGTTGTACATTCTGTAGTGTGTATACCTACAGTGTTTCGCTAGAGGTTGTAGTGGTGGGCGGCTGGCACGGCACCACTGGTTTTCCCATTACATCGATTACAGTCAGGGGCCACCAGGTAACATACAGTGAACTGTGTACATCAGTTGAAGTGTCGAATACAGTATGTTCAGTTGTACATTCTGTAGTGTGTATACCTACAGTGTTTCACTAGAGGTTGTAGTGATGGGCGGCTGGCACGGCACCACTGGTTTTCCCATTACATCGATTACAGTCAGGGGCCACCAGGTAACATACAGTGAACTGTGCACATCAGTTGAAGTGTCGAATACAGTATGTTCAGTTGTACATTCTGTAGTGTGTATACCTACAGTGTTTCGCGAGAAGTTGGCATAACTTTAAAAACGTGTAGTAGGAACAAGAACATGTAGATTCAAATAAACAAGTGTCCTATCTAGCTTCGTTTGGTGCATGTTAGTCCATTTGTGTTTTTATTTCAAAACTGTATCAAATTATTGCATTTAAATTTTTCTTAAATAAATACTACGAGGGCCGCTATTCCTACAATTTCTCAGGAATAATGTTTTATTGAATTGTAATGACAAATCGAAAGACAAATTTAGTTGTTGCGTGTGACGCGTAGGAAGTGTATCCTTCGATCCAAAGGCTCGTTTATTTAATTATTGTACTTTACATCATTAATAGTTGTTTTAAATTTAAAAAGATCACTTCTATTCACAGATACATTTACTCTTTACATACATTCAACTACTGCAATAGCTGTAATTTTTATGAAAAAAACTGTTAGTTTTTAACTTCTATTATTCAGTTGAAGCAAGTAGGATACCATTGAATTTGGCATTAAATTTTAAAAGTCTACCAAATCTTTGTAGGAATAACGGTTTCTGACAACAACACAAGTCAGGCAACTTGTTATACCTTATGCTCGTGAATGGAAGTAACAAACCACAATCGATATGTAGAACTGACACATTAGCCTGGTATCGGCATGGCAACAGTCACGTCCGCACCATGGCATCGCTTGGCATTCTGGTCTCTCATCAGCTCAAGGTGCCCGGGCCCTTCAGGGCTTTCCCTCCAGTTTGCCACTCCATCCGCCATGTGTAACTTCTGTGGTTGTTGTGCGTCACATTGCGGTAAGAGCTTTCTAGATTGTGTTTGATTTTTCGTGGTTTCTATAATTACGCAAACAAACTCGTAAGGAAGATACTGGTGTCGTTCTGTCACGTGAAGTGCAGTTGAGGAGGCCCTACATGCTCTTTTAAAATTTAGTTGAAATTGTTTAGTTTAAACTAATTGGGTTTAAATGCTTACAATTCTGCTCAACAAATAAAATTAAATACCCTTGCAGTCAGACGGTAGAAAGTTTCCTCTTGGGTGCGAGAAACCACCCTCATATTAAATTGAAGAGCATTTAAAATTCTACTACAATATCCCAAAACGGCGTTCACAAATAGAACAAATCAAATGTTATAAATTCATTCTTTTAAAAGTAATTTTTTTTGTAAACAACTCAAGGCCAAAACATTCAAATGATTTTTTATATTTAAGTTGCAAACTTGGTGTTTCATCCTGTTGTAGGAAGTTAGAGCCATGCAATCATTGTTATAAGTATTACTCAAGAGTATACGGGACATGTTCTCTAGGCACAAATAAAATATGTTCATCCTATAAACATTAGTTCTGTAGCAGATTCCAACATTGATTGTTCAAAACTATCACCAAATCGCTGAGAATGGACATCTCAACACTCCATATAAGACAACATTCAGATTACCACATGCGTACATTTTTATTAATCTTGTGTTGTGTCAGTCAATTTTTTTAATTAAGTTTTTCCTGCTCAGCTAAAACCAACATCCAATATTACATTCAACAGACTAGCTCCCTAGGAAACCTGGCAGGTTATTATGGATTTGGACTAGTAATTAGGCCATTTTGCACATAATTACCTCTGGTTATCAAATTTTGCAATCTGGTAGATTAGTTTGGCTACTGTAACTAACAGACTGACAAGTTTATATGAACTATAAGGCTGTACTAATTAGTTATTAGAATATCGTGCTAACCTTTTTAATTGTGAGTTTTTTGTATTTTAATGAACTTAAATATAAAGTGATTATTCGGCATCGCTATGTGCACGCTTTCCCGGTAAACCATTCAAATTATCGAACGTTTCGGTTAGTACAATTAACTTTAACGATAAGTAGCCATTGGAGCTCGTCAAAGTGATTGTCCCTTCACTCAGCTGGTAAATCACCGAGTAGTTGCTTAATCAGTGGCAAGAGTCACGTGACAACATCGGCATTGCCAATAACGTAATACTCAAGGTTACCGATGTGTTCGTCATGGTCGGCCATCTCTTCCGCCTCTTCCGTACTCACACTGCTACCCTGGATTACACATTTACAACAACCGACAGTGTTGTTGCAGCAAACTTGTGTTTAACATTGCTATGAGTTTTGATATAACAGCCGATCAATCCCAACCTTGCTCAGAATCCAGAATGATTACGCATTTTTTTAACGATAAAAGTTAGTCACTTGTTTTTAACTTAGACAGGGAAAATAGGTGATAGATTGTAATTGGTGTGGCTCGCACACTCACAGGTCAGACTGCCGTTTCTATCATCAACTGTGTTTCCGATGTGGAATGGGCAGCTTTTTTGTTCTTATCTGATTCTGTTAGTGTTATTGCGTATATGATATGCACACCATAATAAAGACAATTTATCCAAATACAATATAATTATGAAGACAAAGCTAATATTTTAATGTGTGAAAATCATCATCACCTTTCCTTTTTATATGGGTATAGCATATTTTATAAATATATTTCGGTTTATCAAATAAAATGTTAAGTAAGTTATCGTACACTGCTGTACCAACTGAATACTCTGCCGGCAAGTAGTAAGAAGGGTTGCGATAGCCAGCTGTGATAACGTGTGTGATTTTAGTGGTAAGGATCTATAGTGTTTCAGATCCACGGCTTGACGACATAGTAGAATGTTAAGTAAGTTATCGTACACTGCTGTACCAACTGAGTACTCTGCCGGCAAGTAGTAAGAAGGGTTGCGATAGCCAGCTGTGATAACGTGTGTGATTTTAGTGGTAAAGGATAGTGTTTCAGATCCACGGCTTGACGACATAGTAGAATGTTAAGTAAGTTATCGTACACTGCTGTACCAACTGAATACTCTGCCGGCAAGTAGTAAGAAGGGTTGCGATAGCCAGCTGTGTTAACGTGTGTTATTTTAGTGGTAAGGATCTATAGTGTTACAGATCCACGGCTCGACGACATAGTAGAATGTTAAGAGATTATTCTATTGCTAGAACCGATACTAATGTGAATGTACAACTGTTTGATAGATCCGGTAGCGACTAGCCCGGTAGTGACCAAGCCCCGTCAGCTCTCCGACTCCGACTGGCTGCTGTTGGAGGCCTTGGACGGCCGTGGGTCACGACACCCCCGCACCGGCCGCTTTCTTACAATGCACAAGAGGCGGCGGAAACGCTTGACCACTCGCTCCCTCTCGCAGGATACGCCAGCCCTGCTTGACGACATTCATCACGGCGTTGTCCAGGTAACTTCTTTCCTCTGTTGTACATAATGTGTTAACACGTAATATTTGCCCTAACAAGTGTTTAAAATATAACCGACTATTAATTCAGACTACGAACTGTTGTGATACTAGGAAGCAAATAAGTCCGAATTCGCGTAAAAAGTTCCGGAGAAATATTTGGCTTAGTATCTGAGAGAAAAATTATTGTATTTACTGCGTCGTGTAGCGTCTCTGCCAGCATCTCCCCTGTCGCGTCGAGTTTCATCTTGTGCTGCACTACTAACGTCGCATTGCCCAGTATTAGTTGGCCCCGCGTAGTCTAATGTTCATTTGCACTGACTGCATCCGCTATTGGCGCACCGCTTCGTTTGGAACCAGTGCTACCGTTCATTAGCGGATACGCTCAACAGTGACACTGACCCCTACTGGAATAAGTAATACCAGTTTACAGTACAATTTCATTAAGGAATTGTCGTTTTATAACTATTTAACTAAATAAAAATTAAATATTTCGAGAATTTAAGGAAGTTTACTGAATGTTGTGTAATTTTTAATTAAAGAAAAGGTTTTTTATTGACAGAAATAAAAGGGATAAAAACTTGACACAATCTTTTATAGTTTATCCGCTATCTCAGGAGCTCCAGAGGAGTACAAGGCACAGCCCGGCCTATCTGCCTTCACTGTGGCGATGACTCATATAGTAGACCTTAGTTTATTTTTTTATAATTTTTATATTAATATAATAGTTTTGTAATTGTTTGAAATATGCATTTTATTTAATGAAAATAGAGTAAAAACACGAAATAACTACGACATTCCTGGCGCAACTTTTAAACAAAGTGGTCAATAATAACTCAACTTTGTAGTATAAGTTTACTTTATTAACAGGTGCTTATTAAAAAGTCTAAGTAACATATTATTACAAAGTTGTCTTGATCATTGACTATTTTATTTCTAAGATGCGTCAGGAATGTCGTAGGTATTTTTTCGTATTCGGACGTATTTTCATGAAATAAAATGCAACATTAAAATATTAAAAATTTACATTAACATAACAAATTTAAAAATTAGCAGGTTTGCAGACTAAAGGCCGGGCTGCGCGTGTGACGGTGACGGTGTGTGGACGCCAAATTCCTCAGGGTTCTTGAGATTCTTGACAAACTATAATAGGGAAAAATTTTTGCATTCAAAGTTCGACGTTATTAGTTAAAAAGAAACTATGTTGATTATATTTTATTACTCTTAGTGATAAGAGGAATCCTAATTAATTAAGACAATAAATTAAAAATATAACTACTTTTGTAAATTATATGCATAATTGTATGTTTTATAACGTTTATACAATTACGTAGCTTCTGAGCACTATTTTAAACTGAAAAGTTCGTTTATGTTGGACATTTTTGGGCTTTAAGTATATATAATATCTGGTAATGATAGAGTTAACATTTATTTAATAAAAGGAGTTTCTTGAAACTCCTTTCAAAATATATAAACGGTTTCCTTCCCAGTAACACTTTCTCAAATTTTGAATACGACTCCAAAAGAAATGCTCCTCTTTTAGAAGTGATTAAGTGTGTTTGTTTTGTTATTTATTTATCTTAGCCTTAAGAGGTAAACTTAAGAAGTGCTTTTTAATTTTGTGACAACACGATTTGAACACAATGCAGAACCATCACAGTTATTTGATATAGTATTGTTATTGATTTTCCTGAAATTTACAGTGGTTTTAATGTATCTTTCATATACATTCCAGATGTTTAACAAAAGAGACTGAGTAGACAGATTTAAATTATTGTTATGAAACGATTTAACTTGCTTTCAGTAGATACGATCCCATAATTTTGTAACAAGCATTAAAACAAAACACAAGGTGATAAAGATTTTATTTTTATTGGAAATTCTTATAAATAAAATGTAACCACTCTTAATGCGTTGCTAAACGCTAAATCTTTAAAATGGGTGGCCAGATTTCACTAATTCTTTTTTTTTATATTCATTAAAGTCCTTGAAACGTCATATGAAGAAAAAGATGTCACAAAAATAAACTGACACTGAACAGCTGTTACCCTTTCAGCTGAATTTATTTGTGTACGTTTAAATAAAATTTTAGAAAATATTAAATATACAGTTCTTGATCAGTAGTTTAATGCAGATAGCAAAGTAATATCTAACTGTTACTCCAGATTACGCCAGTGACGCATTAAAAATTATCCTTTAAGGTACTCAAAACTGGTTGAATCTGTTGATATTGTAATTTGGCACTTTTATTGTGGCTTAAGGAAAAATCAGATAATTGGACACTAACAAGCCTCTACGAGCCATTCTTTTGCAGGGTATAGTCCCAAAAACAATTTTTATTATGCAAAACCTATTATAAACAATCGGTTTGCGATGTTGCATGAACTTAGTAAGGATTTCTTCTTTATACCAGGGTAAGTAAATGCTTTTTGTACTGAATAGGCTTTTTAGTCCTGTGTATGTATGTATATTTTCTTCATCAGCACAACAAGCCAAACTCTACTATGGCACTGGAAATATGTCAGACCAGAACTAAATTACAAGAGCCAGAAGTAAACAACTTTTGATCAAAGTAAGTTTCCTAGACCTATTTAAATATTTTCTTTAAAGGGATAACAAGACAAAATTAGTTGTACCAGAGGTAATATAATTAATTTGAACCAAAAATGCTCCTAAACTCCCAAAATGTGATACAAGAACCAGTCACAATTTCACTAAACCTGGCTATTTTAACCATGAATACTGAAATAATATATACCTCATGTATGCCTATTTAGGATTGAAAAATAACAAACAACTCCATCATATTACTTCATAAGTGCTTTCAATTAGTAGGTTACAAACTTTGATTTTGGAAATTGAGTGTGAAGTCTCGGGCAACAGCTAGTAATTAAATAAAATAACAAATAAATTATGCGTTTAGTTTTGTATAACATATAGATAATAAATATATAAAAATAGTAAATTGAAAGTTATATATAGTTTTGTTTTTTTTTTTTCAGTGTGTGTTGGACCGAGTCTGGCAATGGCCGTTCAACGCGTTTACACTCGACAATGTTACCGGAGGTTGGTAATAAAATTAAATATCATAGTTTGATTTAAAATATCTACATAATTTATTGTAGAGTAGAATATTGATAAAATAGTGCATTCTCTCTTTTTGTGTGTAGTGGAAAATATTAATTTAGAATCATTGCTTTAAATATTTCTCAAATTTGTAATATAATACTGTTGTACAATAATTTACTGAACAAATTAAATCTAGTGCTTTTTCGAGATAAATAAAATCTTATAATTTTGTAATATTTTGGAATGTGCAAATAGTACTGTAGTATTTAAATATGTTGTAAATGTGTTTCTAAGCTTTGTTTTATAGAAATTTTACTATACAATAGTCCACTAAAGTGATATGTCAGGCTCTCAAGGCAACCTGAGGAATCTTGTATTGTTCACTCTGTGATTGTTATACTGCAGATTAGGAGTAAGTGTTAGTACTGAAAAATCACGAATATTAACAACAATAGTATAGACCATATAGGGTGAATTATTAAGAGATCAAATGTAGATATAATAACTATTAAAACTTTGTTCATATTCTTATTTATGTACCGTACAGTACTTATATTTTACAAATTTTCCATTTACTTATTTGTAATTGTATTAAAAAGAACTGTAAATGCTCATACAAAGGATTTTATTTGTATTCAATAGAACCTAGCTCACCAATTAATATGATTGAAAACAAATGTTTGCAACAATATGCAAAGTTTCTATGTATCAATGTGTATTACAAAACTGTTCCTAGTGTTGGTATTGTGTGTTGTAGTGGATTGTTACATTACTGTTTGTGGTTTCAGGGAGATCACTGCCAGTTTTGTGTGTTCATCTGTTCCACTGGTACGGGCTCATGGAACACTTCAGCTTAGATGCTGTTAGAGTCTGGAAATTATTTAGTGAGTCCATATTTTTATCTTTACTAAGGAGTTTGTAGCATAATATAACTTCATTAATTATCTACCTGCTTAGTTGAGAAGGGTACCATTTTTTTGTAACATTCTCGTTAGTAGTGTTAGATAGGTAGTTCACTTCTGTAGTAGAGTACCACTTTCTAATAGATGCTTCAATAGTAAGCTGAACTTAAGAGAACTTACTTTATTAAGTAGGAAAGAACTCAATTAGTTTCCTCATTAGTTTCCATGTCTTTTAATTCATTTAGTTTACTGCAGGAAGGTTCACTGCTGACTTGTTTATTATTTGAAGTCGGGCCTACACTGGGTACAGAAAAAAACCAACATGTCGGTTACATATAGGCAACCTCTAGATTGGAAGAAAGGGTTGATCGATAAGGTCTAGTTTACTGTGGAGGATGACTGTTAGAGTTGGTGGAGTTCTCTTAGTGTTAAATGCTTAGCCTAAACACTAGGGAGTACTGTCCCATACCCACTTTGACTGGAAGAGACAAGAGAAGAACTAGCCTCCCCTTCTTCCAAGATGACATGACGAGATATAGGACCTTCTATCCCTTTTCATAGAATCTTCACAGGAGGGATGTCCCTACCTCCAACCTTCCTAAAAATCCTGTCACTCTGGCAACAAGTGTAATGGTCATAAGTGTAATAAGGAGTTTCCTTAGCGTCTCGTCATTAAAGAACAACAATTTTAAAAAATCATTTCCTTTTTTAAATTGCAATGTTGAACATCTTTCAATTCAACTGTTCTCTTTTTCCATAGAGTAGTAAGAAGGCTAATAGTTGTTAATTGCTTTTCCAATGAACTTTTACGATGATGGGTATTTATTTGTTTAAAGTTAAAAAATGAGAACAGGGTGTAAAATAAAAAAGTTGTTTTCTTTATTAAAATTCATTTTATTATTTTATTCAACTTGTGATTATGTTTGATTTAGTATACAACAAATTAATATATATATATATATATATATATATATGTTTTTCGTATTTAGTTGATAAGTATTTATTTTTAGTTTTAAAAGCATTTAAGTTAATTATCGAAGTTGAAATTGTGTATAAAATCATTGATGATACACAAAGAAGAACAATACACCACTCACAAGCATAAATTATTTAACAAAGTGTGAAATAAAATATTATATTGTAAGTGATATTTTCTATATTACTTTAGCCAGTGTTGTGCTCAAAAATAATTTGATAAATCATAAAGAATAATATGAAATTTGTATAACTTATAAATTATTAAACAGTAAAGTATACAGTTAAAGTACGAGTATAAATTATTAAACAATGCTTTAATTAAAATATTGTTTTGATTGATTTGAGATTGGACTGAAAATCTCCTCTCAGGTCATTTATATTGTACTTGTTATGAGTGTTTCTTGTTATTGTCAGTCTAATTACATTGGATATTAAAAGTGCTTTCCAGAATTTAAAGTGTTAGTTAAGATTGAATTGAATCTATAAATCCTGTATTTGTTTCAGGTTTAGTAGAAGAAGGCTATCATAGTACAAATCCTTATCATAACTCTATTCACGCTACAGACGTTACACAGGCAATGCATTGTTTTCTTCAGGAGGAAAAGGTAAAAGAAACGTAATTCTATCTAAAAGTTTTAATTTTAAAGTGAATTTTAATAGTTTTTCTCAGTTTCCTGAAATCAATTTTAAAACCTTAAACTTGATTAGAAAAACAAACTGAGATTATTATTAGGATTGAAATTGTTAAATGCTGTTTATGATTAATTGTTGGTTGTTTTATACTAAAGAGGAGTAAATATAACAACTTAAACTTTGAATAATATTCATAACATTGATGAATATTCTTATAATTAGTTGTGGGTTAGTTTATAAATTTATTTTGAACACAGTTCTTATAATACTAAATTTTGCTCAGATTCGACAACATCTGACCCCTCTGGAGATCATGTCTTCCCTGATAGCTGCCGTAACTCATGATCTAGATCATCCTGGAGTCAACCAACCTTTCCTGATAGCTACATCCAACCATCTGGCTGCACTCTATGAGGTACAAATACTAGGCTTCTCTGTAAACTATTCTGGTCCAACAATAATAGATTCTGCATTTATCAATGGAATGTGATGGTTGCAGAACACCTCAGTGTTGGAGAACCATCACTGGAGGTCAGCCATCGGTTGCCTGCTGGAGAGCCATCTAGTAGAGGATTTGACAGATGTGAGGGCTGAGCTAGAGCAGCAGATTAGCTCTCTAATCTTGGCTACAGATATCACCCGCCAACAGGAGTTCCTCAACAAGTTCAAGGTATACTTAACCCTCTCTTGGTCGAACTACCATGACGCACCTCATGCTCTACCGGGCATAATTGAATCGGTCGCTCCATTGCGGGAGACACACTCATGTTTCTATTATTTAACAACTCTACTCATACAAAACTATTATGTGTTATACATAGTTGTATGTGTTATTAAATTCTCCTTAATACGGTGGTATTTAAAAAATTTATAAACCTATGAGTTAAAAAACTAAATCTAAATGAATACTCGCTTGTACAAGAAATGTTTGTATTGTCAAATTAAAATAAAACTACACGTCTTGTACTAAGGACTGTAAAAACAACATAACAATAAATGTCAGTAAAACAGTAGTTGCAGGAAGTTACAAACAGATTTAGTAATTTTATTAAATATTAAAAGAAATTGGAAGGAATTTTGATGAAAAACAGCTAAATCACTGTTAATGAAGAAATTGATGAAATGTTTCATATATTATTCCTAGATAGCATCATTTAGTATAAAACAATGAACAAGGACAACAGTACTGCCAATAGATATTTTCGTTACCAATTCCAAAAGTAGCCCTATGATGGCAGCACAAAGCAGAGATTAATGAAAAAGCAGTTGATGGCGATTGGACGGTAGTGCGAGGCTCCCCGCTAAGGCGATTCATGGCAATTACCCGGGAGAGGGTTAATGTTCTCTCAACCCTACTCAGGCAAGCTAGTATTGTCAATTAGGCAGTGAGTAAAACTGATGGTTACACCACTATACTTACTAGTAAATACATAGTCCTATATGTGCCAAGATACTCCACTCCACAGCTTGTCCAGGTTGAAAATTATATAATAGCTCCATGAACAAAGCTTTCTTATGTTCACTTTCTATATTTTGCTGCGAACATTACTCAGTAGGAACATTTAGTTTAGTCACCTTACAATGTTATTATAATTCATTTCCTATTACTTATAATGTCCTTCAAAAAAATAAATTATAGCCTTACCTCTTATGGTTCCTTATGTTCGTGATGTTATAATATGTTTAATCATGCAGCAACATAATCTCAATATAAAAAACCATCATACATTATTGGTTCTTTTATTGAGTTGAATGGAAACATTGTAGCACAAAAATCACATGACATAATCACACAAAAATAAATAGTAACATTTACAAACATTTTATAATACAGTCACCTATATGCATTAATCACATTTTGTTCATAATATATCATAGTATTTTGTTCATAACATTACAAAAATAAAGAATAGTCAGAAAGTAAAGGTATGATTTATTTATTAACCCTTTGGATTTCAACGTCCGATTGATCGGACTGCCCTAGTTTATGCAAAAACTGCCAAACTCCTATTGATTGGATATCCAAGGTTCAAGCTTAAACCACCAACGTCTAATTGACCAGCCCAAAAACAAAACAAAAACCAGCCAAAAAACACCAGCTAAAAAATAAAAAAAATATTTTTTACTTTATTTACAAGCTTTTAAAATGGTTTTGACTGTTGGTATCACTAATGACCTTGACACAGATGTTTGATTTTAGTTATTTTACTCTGCTTGTAAACTTTCTTGCTTTTTTTAAGAATTTCTTGTCAATCTACTTTTCAAAACAATGTTCTGTAATTTCATAATAAATATAAGATGTAAGCACTTTATTAATAAAAAATATTTCCAATGAATAAAAATATTTTGATACTAATTTTATGGTTGATACTGATTTTTTATTTAAGTTTCTTTTTCGTAGTAATTATCTTATAATCACCAATTATGTTACTTACATGTGTGTGTGTGTGTGCGCGCACGCGCGCGCATGTGTGTGTAATACACTTTTAATATACTGTAATTAATAACCAATCTAAAAAGCTACAAAACAAAACAAAATCTTTAATTTAAAAGGGCTATTCAGAAGTAAGGAACGTTTTCACCTGATGCTGCCAGGCACATGCAAATCGTTTATACATTTGTGTCTTCATGCTGAGCACCTCAGGCTGTTCCATGACAACAGGAACATCTCCACGCTGCCCTTTTTATATTAAAATTTGAAATATGTGCTGCAATCGAAAATCCTGCCAGTTGTGAAGTGCGGTCTGTGATTAGTTTTTTGTTGGCAAAAACTTAAAATTAATAGAAATTTGTCGGGAACTGTGTGAGGTGTATGGGAACAGCGTAATGATTGAAAAGTTCTCTCAGGAAGTGATGCATTCAGTATAAAAATGGCAGGATAAATGTTCATGATATAGAGAAAAGTGGATATCCGAGCATTTTGGTTGAAAATCTGGTTGCCAAAGTTGACAAAAAGATTAGTGAAAACCACCGTTTCACAGTAACCGAACTTCTTATAGGTTTTCTCGAGCGTAGTGCAATAATAAACTCTGAGGGCTACTGCCAAACATTGTAAAATCTTAGGAGAGCTCTCCAAAGCAAGCGCTGAGGAAAATTGTCATCCAAAATTTTGCTTTTACATGACAATGCTTGATCTCATACGGCAAACCGTACGCAAGAACTCTTGACTGTTACTCAATCAACTGGCAAGTTTGTCTTGTCCCCCCTACAGCCTGATCTTGCTCCAAGTAATTTTCACTTGTTCCCAAAAATTAAGACCTGGCGAACAACACTGTGTTTTGGCAATGATGAAGAGCTCCAGATATGTGTCACTGTGTGGCTGAGATGATAGGCGGTAGAATTCTATGACACAGGAATTTCATTTTATCCGTGCCTATGATAATTGCCTGAATTTGTATGGTGATTATGTAGAAAAGGAGTATTTTAGTCCGTCTTTCACTTGTATATTATAAAATGTTTTTCTTGTACTTAATTTTTTTATAATTCCAAAATGTTCCTTACTTTCTGAATAGTCCTTGTATATAATA
Organism: Homalodisca vitripennis; assembly: GCF_021130785.1. Classification (NCBI taxonomy): domain Eukaryota; kingdom Metazoa; phylum Arthropoda; class Insecta; order Hemiptera; family Cicadellidae; genus Homalodisca; species Homalodisca vitripennis. The sequence goes on from NC_060207.1 coordinate 66,630,033, forward strand.
TAACAACATATGTAACAACTAAGGGAAATACAGAGCAAAACGTAAAGTATTATAAAAGTGTACAGATAGACCTTTGAATTTTAGGTAGTAGTGGCCTCTCGGGCGCTGGTAGTCACGGGTCGAGCAGCAGCCTCGGGCCCTGCCGTCCCATGGGTAATTCAGTTCAATCTGGATTAATTCAGATTTAGTTCCAAAATTAATACACGTGTATCTTTTTAAACAAAATTAGTCATTTTCAAATTATTGAAGATGTTTTATTTTGCTTCTGCAAAACCTCGTGTTTATAATGTCTTGGATTCATTTTTTTCTATTTTTATGAAAAATTTTTCAGATAGATTATGATGTAAAAATGAACGTGATAGTTTCTTACATTTTATTTTTTACCAAAATGTTCTTACTGAGCTAGCCAAGATCTGAATAAATACAGTAGAATTTTCAACAGTGATAATTTTAAATTTTCATCTGTAAATTGAAAATACCTGAAAAATGTTTGTAACAAAAGTAATGGTCAGGATTTCAAGTCCTTCTGCCTACTGGAGTCCTGGTGTTATAGCAACATCAAATAATTCCACCTATCAGTAGGTCTGTATGCTGATACTGTAATTTCATCCCAACTATAATGCTTAGTTGAATGTAATTATAGCGTGATCAGTAATGTGACTGTTACAGAGATACTTGGACCAGAACTTGCTAGACATGAGTCAGCCAGACCTAAGGCATTTCATCCTACAAATAGCACTAAAGTGTGCCGATATCTCAAACCCATGTCGCCCATGGGAAGTCAGCCGCAAATGGTCTCAGAAGGTGTGTGAGGAGTTCTACCGGCAAGGTGACTATGAGAGACAGTTAAACTTGCCCGTCACCTCGTTGTGTGACCGTCTCTCCACCTCTGTGCCCAAGATACAAGCAGGTGCATTGTTCAATCTATTCTTTACCTTTATATAAAATTCCGTCACCTATTTTATTTTATCTGCTATAAGTATTCTAAGCTATATATATATAATAAGGGATTAGTAATATTACAATAATATGAAAGCGGTTTTGAAAGCGACCTTAGTTTTATTAAGGGATGAATTAGTGGAGGTATAAAGAGGAATTCTATTATACAGAATTACAGCCTGGTTCTGTGTATAACTGGCAGTATAATTTTTAGAAAGGTTGAATGAAGAATCTTGGTGCATTGGAAATAGTTTAATTTAAAATTACTAGTAAATAAATACATATTTTCAATATTAATTATATTCTTGCGAGGTCTTTTAGAATCGATGATTCCATCATCAGGCAACTTCACTTTTTTTATTTCATCATTGATTCTGAATGGCCTTGCAAGAATAAATTAATATTGGAAAATATGTATTCATTTACAAGTTATATTAAATGAGAAAGGTTGTTTAGCCATTTTGAGATTAATTTCGGATATCAAAATATCTGCTCTCATTGAGAATGCTCACTAATTACATGTTGTCATTCCATTTTCTGGGTAGATAGCAAGAAGTCCGTGTGGAGAACAAAAATGATATTGTCCCTGTAGAAAGATGAGATGAATGAGAAAATAAAAAAGATTAATTGAAGTTTCCTCCTGTATGCATTTAGGATGCTTTCATGCATGTCATTATATTAAGCAAAACTAAGAACACCAAATTTGTTGCTCCAAGTACAAATTAGCATAACTGCCAAAACTAAATTTAAAAAAAACAAAATTGTACTTTATTGTACTCTTTTTTCATGAACAACAGTTGTAGTTTTGTATATATTTATATTTCTCTGTATAAAGAGTCATTAAATCGTATGAATAATCTTTTTCAGATGTCTTTTAATCAAGGCAGGGATAAACTATGAATTTAAAATTACTGCATTTGTGCCACTTTGTGTTTGGAGTTATATAATTCATGAACATGCTGGATCCAAAACTTCTTAATTAACAAGTTCACTGCGGGTGAGGTCTCGGGACCTCAAGCGGAGGGTCCCGCACATGCGCATGAGGTCTCGGTACATCATGTGCACATCACTTCTTTCTTTCATTAGTGTGTCCTTGGCACTTGCACGGGACGGTTGAGGTTATGTTTGTTTTGTTGTATGTGCTCGGCTGAATTCTCGGCACGTGTAGTTTACACTTCCTGTGCTCGGCGAGTTTGTGGCGTTTTATTAAAAGTAAACGTCACAAGTATGGAATCAAGTTGTATACATTGTGTGATCTCCATGGATTTATGCTTAAATTTTTAATTTACTGTGGAGTTTTGGACGATATGGGAGGAAAAGGGCACGCCGCAAATGTTGTTCTGAATCTAATGAGAGTAAAACTCCACAACAGCCATAGTCTGTATATGGATAATTATACAGGACATTTGGGTGGCTGGTAGGGATGTATATATAATTGTAAATATTTGGTTATGCATATATTTTAGCTTTCTCACAATATTTCTAGACATAAGAGACAAAATGTGTTTTGCGCACAAATGATAGTGACAAATCGGGTGCTATGTGCGTGTGAGGTCCCGGGACCTCAAGTTTTATAAATCGCCTAAATATATAATTGCCCCTTTTTCGGGCTACAATTGAATATATTTTACCTTTCTGACAATAATTCTATACATAAGAGACAAAATGTGTTTCCTTTGCGCAAGTGATAGTGATAAGTCAGGCGCTGTGTGTGCGTGATGTCCCGGGACCTCCAGTTTTCAAAATGGCCAAAATAAACTTTTCCAAGCTACAATCAACAAAATACGATCCCCAGTCTACAAGAAAACATCTAACCTTAAGTTTAAACAAAAAATATATTTTAGCTTATTGGGTAGTAGTGGGCTGAAATTCAGCAGTGAACGTGTTAAAGGATAATCAAATGACAGAAACAAGAGAATAGGATGTGGAGTCGAATTTTGGTAACATTTTGATGGTTAACTTAATGTTGACAGAAACTTTGGGAAAAATAGACATAAGTTGTCTTTAGTTTGATTTTGATCACATTGAGTTTTTAAAAAATAGATCTTACAAATTAAAATTGAAAACTAGTATTACTTTATCTTTTTTATCTTCCATACAAATTTAAAATATATAACTTTAAAGCAATAGCAGTAATTTTAAGGACCTTATTTTAAGGAGGATTTTAGGGGAACTCAATATTCTGGAAACCAGAGCTTGTTTAACCTGTACCTAAAATATGCAGCTTCAAAATGAACTAATTGTGGATTTTTTCTGCCTAGAACAAGAATGAAAGCTCTCATTACACTTTGTTCTAAAAGGGCCTTTGCACTGTTTCTGGAGTGACAGGATATTCAGGATATTAGAAAGTAGGAGACATTTCATGTTGAGATCCCCTGTTACACTATCTCGGTCATGTCACTTGTAGGCTAACTCTGTTCCAGCTCTTTCAGTCAAAGAAGCTTAGGGTAGTACACTATCATGCTTAGACTGTTCAAGATGATGGCTGTTCAAAACTATTAGACATTGAAGAATGAAATGAAAAAGTGCTTTAGAACTCTCAAGTCATCTAAAACAGTGTTCTTGTGGTATCTCATAAGTTTTCAAGATATTTTTTATTTAGAAATTAGTTTTGAGAAATTACAGCAATATTGAACCATAACATCCTCACTTTTAGGAATCAATTTATGTACATGCTATTTAAAATTGTAATCATATAATATTACAAAATTATGGAGTTTGTAAATTTTTTTAAATTCTTTATTAACATGCCAAGTGTGCCATAATTCCAGCAGCATAGTACAAATTAACCTTTAAAACTAATAATGCACCATTCAGATGACAGCTATAAATGAAATTACCTTATTCCAGACTGTGTCATAAGGGAAACTTATAATTCAAACTTTAAAATTATTATATTCTACTGTCATGAGTATTTTCATTTTCAGTGGGGTTTTTTTAATTAAAAAAGAAAGCTCAATTTATGAGAAGTAAAATTTTGTTGTACCTGTCTATATCTTATTTCAACAGAAATCATAGCTTCTCTTTATTAATAATTATTGTTTTGTAGAACAACTTATCTACTTTGTGTTGTTGTGCTTTTTTCAACTTTTCATTTAGATCTATTTTTTTCCTGTTTTGTGTTATGTGATGATAATCTACTAGAGCAACTATTCTGTTTGCTTGAATAGCGAATATCTTCATTTAAATATGTAGCTTATATTTGCTTCCAACTTTCTACAATCTATTGTGTTCCTTTTTGCTGCTCTGTAATCACTAAAAGCTATCAACTTTAAAACTTATACAGCCTATTGTGTTCCTCTTTACTTTAGTAGAAATATAAGTTAGAACTTAAAGTCTATCTGTTTACAGCTCCTTGTGTTCATTTTGGCTTGAACAGTAAATATATTTACTGAAAGCTATTACCAATAGTCGAACTGCAGCTGTCTACAATGTGTTGTATTCTCTTGCCATATATTTTATTAATAGTTCTGTGGTAACAATTTGAAAGTTATTCTGAACAGTACAGATAGTGAGTACTATACAGACATCTATCTGCAGGATTCTTCCGTTTTGTGGTGGCACCACTGCTGGAAGAATGGCACAGGTTCCTGGGCACGCCCCTGTCACAGAGCATGATGGGACACCTGAGGGACAACCAAGAGCGCTGGGAGAATCTTCTCCAACAGGAGTTAGCCGAAGAGACTCGAACTGAAATCAGTGAAGCAGAAGAGATCCCTGAGGATGACTTGGACAATGGAGTAGAGGAGGAGGAGAGCAGACGACTGTCAGTCACAAGTACCGGAGTTGGTGACAGGGTGAGTGAAGTAGTATAGAAGATTATCCTAATGAGGTGATAATTGAAGCAATGTAGCTTGACCGTCATAAGTATCGAACAGGGTGAGTGAATTAGTATAGAAGATTATCCTAATGAGCTGACAATTGAAGCAATGTAGCTTGACCGTCATAAGTATCGAACAGGGTGAGTGAAGTAGTATAGAAGATTATCCTAATGGGTGATAATTGAAGCTATGTAGCATGACCGTCATAAGTATCAGACAGGGTGAGTGAAGTAGTATAGAAGATTATCCTAATGGGTGATAATTGAAGCTATGTAGCTTGAGCGTCATAAGTACCAGACAGGGTGAGTGAAGTAGTATAGAAGATTATCCTAATGGGTGATAATTGAAGCTATGTAGCATGAGCGTCATAACTACCGGACAGGGTGAGTGAAGTAGTATAGAAGTATATCCTAATGAGGTGACAATTGAAGCTATGTAGCTTGAGCGTCATAAGTACGGGACAGGATGAGTGAAGTAGTATAGAAGATTATGATAATGAGGTGATAATTGAAGCTATGTAGTTTGAGTGTCATACGTACCGGACAGGGTGATTGAAGTACTATAGAGGATTATCCTAATGAGGTGATAATTGAAGCTATTTAGCTTGAGTGTCATAAGTATGGGATAGGGTGTGTGAAGTAGTATAGAAGATTATCCTATTGAGGTGACAATTGAAGCTATGTAGCTTGAGTGTCATAAGTACGGGACAGGATGAGTGAAGTAGTATAGAAGATTATGATAATGAGGTGATAATTGAAGCAATGTAGCTTGACCGTCATAAGTATCGAACAGGTTGAGTGAAGTAGTATACAAGTATACTAATGAGGTGACAATTGAAGCTATTTAGCTTGAGCGTCATAAGTACAGGACAGGGTGTGTGAAGTAGTATATAGAATGAGCTGACAATTTGAAGCAATTTAGCTTTGAGTGTCATAAGTACGGGACAGGATGAGTGAAGTAGTATAGAAGATTATTATAATGAGGTGATAATTGAAGCTATGTAGCTTGAGTGTCATAAGTACCGGACAGGGTGAGTGAAGTAGTATAGAAGAATGTCTTAATGAGGTGACAATTGAAGTTATGTAGCTTGAGCCTCATAAGTACCGGACAGGGTGATTGAAGTACTATAGAAGATTATCCTAATGAGGTGATAATTGAAGCTATTTAGCTTGAGTGTCATAAGTATGGGATAGGGTGTGTGAAGTAGTATAGAAGATTATCCTAATGAGGTGATAATTGAAGCTATGTAGCTTAACCGTCATAAGTACCGGACAGGGTGATTGAAGTAATATATAAGAATATCCTAATGAGATTACAATTGAAGTTTTGTAGCTGTTCTAACACTATGCTTCAAATAGTTGTGATCTGTACAGCAGTTGGAAGATAATATTCGCTCCTTGATGGTTGTCAGTATAATTATATATACCATAAAAATATAAATTGAATCAGCAAAATGGATTTTGTTGTCTCAATTCCAAGGTGCATAATCGTTTCTAGTAGTCAAGTAAACACCTTATAAGTTAATGAATCTAATATTTGACCTACATTGTGAATGCCATACTTAAATTAGAATACTAGTATGCCAACGTTATAAAAATTGTTTAATATAGTTTAAAGGTTTGGACATTTGTTAGGGATGACATCTTAGTTCTATGGTTTGAAACTTATACAAAATTTATTACATTTATAATCGAATGATAATCATTATATCTTAAAAAATAAGCCATTGTTAAATAACAGATAGACCATTTCTAATGGCTCAAATTCCAATGTAGTGACTGACTGGAAAATTTGCAATTTAAAACCAGATGACAGTAAATATTTTGATTCAACATAGTCAGATTGGTATAGTTATTGTTTATCTGTACTCTTCAAAATGTGTACTGTAGTATGTTAGCTATTACTCAAAATAATAAGCTATGAAATTAAATTAGTCTCAATGATACATTAGTGATACGGCGGCGTATAGCTATGCAAGCAAACAGCCCATGAGTGTGTTAGCAAGGAATGGCATGAGGAAGAAACGTGTGCTCACACCACTGCTACGCTTGTTGCTGATTAGACATACAAAATATATTTATATGTGATTGTACCACCTTGGCTGGCTTTAGTAACACACACAGACTGCATGTGCCTTATCTACTATAGCCTTATTTAATATAGCAAACAATTTAGGACTATTATTGATTTTATTCAGTCACCAGTTAGAAAATGAATATAGTACACTTCAAAGGGGATTGATTAAAAATGTGTTTTAGTTCGAGGATTCCTACTCTTTAATATTTTGTTAAATTTTGAGTATTTTTTTATTTAAACCATGTTTACATACTGTAAGTTGACGTCTCAAGGGTTCTGTATGATGAAAGATCTTAACAGATTGTGTTCAAAACAACTGTTATAATTTATGAACATTATAGGTTACAAAGGTCAGCCTGCATTGATTATTTCAAAATGTCAAGGTTGTGGAGTGTTTTAATAGTAAATTGAAAAGTTAATAAAAACAAGCAGCCACATTTTAACTATTGTGGTGTTGTTGTTTTCACCTAGATCAATATTTTAATGTATGGATAGACTATCAGAAATTATAAAAGTTTACATCAGTAAAAATGATGAAGTAGTTAGATAAATATGAATATGAGTTTACTGGTTTCTGCTCTTATTTGTTATAGCAATGAAATGTTCTGACTATCAGTTTATTAACAGTGGGTATTGCACAGGTGGGAAGAAGACACAGTGTACCATTGAGTGTGACCAGAGCACCTGTACTGCCACTGACAGTAATACGTCGGGAGAGTCTGCCGGTAGTAGATCAGAGACGGCGATTCACGCTTACGGTGGGGCCCTTGCTGCACCTGGAAGAGGAAGAGGACCTACAGCTCTCATTGATGTCCTCGGGAAGTAGTGGGGGACCTTCAGAGTGTCCAGGGAGTACAGAGGAGCGGCCGGTTAGTGCAGAGAATCTTTTACCAGATCTGAGCATCGCCAGTATCACGACGAGCGTGGAGGCATCACGACTATCAAGCGTGCTGCACGGAACCACTCTGGCACCACCGTCACGCCTCACACGTCAACAGACCTTCCCACCACTGCAGCCATATGTGCGTGTGCGCTACATGTCTACAACAGGCGAGCTCAACGCAGACACCTCCTCCTCCAGCAGTGATCGGTCACGGACAGGCGAACCGTTGAAACGTGACTCGAGTGATGATTCCAGTGGTGAGAAAGCAGTGAAAATGGCAAAACTCAATAGAGAGAAGGAGAATGTTGATCCACAACACGAGTTGGACATGGAGATTGCATCCTTGAAATCTAGAAGAAATATTCCTCAGGTATTTTAGTAGCTATCATTGGGGTGTTCATAATATTTTTATTTATTTTTCTTCACTTTTTTAGCAACAAATTTGTTTCAATTAATTAAATTCATCTATGTACCTATTCATATACCCTTTGAGGTATCATTAAAGTACATGTCCGTTGTCCTAAAATCATATTTATTTTAGATTATTTTGCAGGTTTTTTATGATTCTTAAATCAATTATTTATTTAAATAGTCACAAAGTAGTAATGTAGTATAGTTGACACACAGGTGTATCTAGGAAGGGACTATAAAGAGTAATAATATTATATTTTCAAGTTTGATTAATTTATCAACTGGCCAACTCTCTGACCTAAATTATAACTTTTTTCTGACTAGCTAGAAATATGAACTTCAGTAAATATTTAACAGAAAAAGAAATTTATGCTGAACTATTCTTATTTTCAGCTGTAAATGACACATCTAAAATATTCTGATGTATTTCCTGTGGAAACAGTATTCTTAATGGAAAGTTCCAAATTTCAAACTTGTTCAGTTCAAATTGGCTTATTTCTCTATAATTTGTAATTGAATAATTGACCCCATGTACCTCACATAGCACATGCGGGATTCAGAAAAAAACCTTAATTTTTAATACAGTTTTAAAATAATGTATATATGGCTACTTAATAGTCCAATATTCCTCCTTCATTGTACCCAGAAATTTTTAAATAATAACAACAACAATAATAATAATATAATATAATCATAACTAAACAAATTTTAAACAAACGAATAAACCATTTAAAAAATAAAACTCTATTCCAACAAAATAGGATAAATATAAATTACATCAACAGGAACACAACAACCCAACTTCTTCTTCTACAAAAAAAAAAAACTCTAAGTGACACCTTAGAGCATGCTTGTATGCTATCCTATGATTGTGCACTTAGATGTGTAGATAAGTGAGTAATAAATTAATAGTAACATCAAAAGTCAACAGTAATGAATAATAAATATTTAAATACAATAACAGATAATTACCTAGATTTATAAATAATTGAATAGTAAATAACAACATATACTACAACATTATGTTAAATAACGGTTTGATCTACGCCAGATTCTGGATATATATACAGAGTGTTCAAAAAAGGTGTCACAAACTTCTGTAGCTATTAGTACTCTCTCTTCATTTCAATCAAAAATTGTCCTGTAAAACATAGGTCAAGAAATGTTTTGTTTAGCTGCTAACCGCTATTTTGTATTTTTTTATAAACAAATTAATATATCTGGAACTAGTAAAGCTACAGATACCAAATTTAGGAAGTAATGAGATAACATTGTTTTAATGTTATGATTTGCTAGAATATTTACAAAACGGCACCTGTTGTAATTTGAAGATCATAACAAAATTACTAGTATAGTTACAAAAATTTGCATGATATCAACTATTTTGCAATTTTTATTATATTTCCAATGGTACTTTGGTCATTTAAATCCATCAACGCATAATCTAGTACGACTTCTCTAAAGGTATGCTTGCACAAGCCAGGAACAACAAACATTATTGTCAGTTAAGAAGCATCTGCTGTTTTTGCATCAGTTATAAAAAATTTACATGATACCAACTATTTTGTAAATTTTATTCCAATTCCAATTGCTTGCTTATGTGTTGACGGATTTTGATGAACAAAATACCATTATAATTTTAAGGAAATCGCAAACTAGTTGGTACCTTGTATAACTATTCAGAATTTTTGGTTATTTGACGTTTAAATGTTCAAGTGGCATTTTGTTAATATTATATCAAATCACACCATTATGCTTTGAAATTTTCCTCTCATTTATCAATATCTATGTTCTATGTTTGGTATCTGTAGCTTTACTAGTTCTAGAAATATTAATTTTGTTACAAAAAATACAAAATGGCAGCTAGCTGCTAAACTACAACTTTCTGGACCTACGTTTATAGGATATCTGTTGTTTGGAATGGTGAGGATTATCAGCCACAGAAGTTTGTGACACACTTTTCTGAATACCCTGTATATATGTTAAACCCTTAATAATATATATTATAAGCTACTAAAATTTATAAGTATCATGAACTTTAAAATCAATAATTTAAAATGTTCGTTGTCTGTTGCACTACAAAGTAACGTATTGCAGAGCTTGGCACGACGGCGAGGGTCAGCTCCAGTAGGGCTGCTACGAATGGATGACCAGGCAGTCCGTCACGCCAATGACCGCCGAGGCTCTGTACCCACCGCCATTGCCATTGCCGCACACTCAGGTAGACGATGTTCTCTCTCAAGTCGGCCCCTGCGCCACATACAGCCCGGCACGCTCGAGTCCCGAGTGTGATCGCTCTCTTCAACTATTTCTCGTCTTTTTTCAAATTTCTCCGTGGAGTCCATTTTCAGAATTATTAAATATCAGAGGAAACTTTGGTCTACGTGTTTACCATTTCTTGTGTCTGAGTGTCGTTTCAATTTATACATTAATAATTGTGATAAAACAGTTTATCATCAGTCAGTTCAAGAGAAGAAGGTTAATGTATTCAAAATGACTTTAACTGAATATATTTTTTGCTAATATTGTGCACCTTCTAATTGTATATTTATAAATATATGTATATGTGTGCTAAAATGATTTATATAACTTTGCGTTTTTCTATATTTTACCTGAATATTAAGAAATATTAATTTTTGTAAATTAAAAGTAAAGCATATATTAATTGCTCCAAGATTTCATATAGCCTGCTTTAAAATGATTTACAGTTAAAAAAATATAAACAGACAATCAATGTTTTCAAACTAAACAATGAGTGCTATTTAATCATGTAATTTATATAAATGATAACATTTGCATGATGATAATGTAGCAAGTTTACTAAATTTGTTCATTTACGTATCTGATTACTTTTGTGCTATTTAATAGTTAAGTATATAATGTGTCTTCTCAACTTACAAAAGTATTTATTGATGATTTGATCATTTCATTTTATGTTTCAGGCACTAGATACATTCACCTGAGATTTAAATTTCTCTCTTAAAAGTCCATCCATTGTAATGATTGTCCTTCTTTTTATAATAATTGTAAATGGTAGTTGGTTGACTTTCTATGTTTAAAACATTTTTCATACTCACTTTATTGTTGTTAGTTCTCTATTACCATGGCCATCTATAGTTTATAGACCATAGCAATGAAACGTCACACAGCTGAGTTTCTGCTTTCTCTACAATAGTTACTGGCAGTAAAGGTTAATTCATGCACCTTCAAACTTAATGTATTTTATTGTGAACAAGAATAATTTTTAATTGATTTTAACATTTTGATATGTATAAAACCTGCGTAATAACCGAATTTACAAAGAATTTTGTGATTGCTAAATATTGAACTTATGACAGTGTATTCTCCTTTAATGAATGTAGAGAATTGTAGTGACTAGCTACACACCTTTCCTTGTCTATCATTCATTGAAATAAATAGGGGCAAGACAAAATTTTGTGTAAATAAAGAACAAAAATCCATGTTTTAAAAGTAAAATATAAACTTTATTGTGACTTCATCATATCAAGCAGTAGCAGGAAATTTAAAGTGGAGAAATCTGGATGAGGTAATAGAAAGAAGCAAAGAGATGAGAAAAGAAAGTTCGTTAAAAGTAAAACTTTAAAATTGAAGATTAGCCGAGAACTGATTTCAGGATCACTCATTTATAGAATAAATTTCTCAGTGAGTTAGGGAAACATCTAAATAGAACTAGTTTGTGTTTGACAAAATTAGTTAAAATTACTGAAGATGTTATTAGTCTAAAGATTTCATTAAACTGGAAATAATCTTAAAATCTTAGAATCCTGTGTAAAAATTGTAATAAATTTGTAAATAAAGACAGTCATATTGGGCCACCAATTAGGTATAAGTTAATAACTATGGTAGTTGATAGGTAATTAAATAATTATCAGTTAATTTTCACCAATTGTACAGAGTTTAAAATGACAAAATCAAAACAATCAAATCAGTGTTCGTATAGCAATTTTTTAATGAAATGATCATGCCAAAAATTGTGTTTAAACTTTGAAAATGACAATAGTAAAAGCAAGATTTAATATCTAAAATGTTCTTATTTCTATGACCATTAAAAAAACCCAAAACATGGCTAGTAATTTTATTGTTGCTATATTTGTTACTTTATAAACACAAATACAAATATTTTAAACAATTTCTAGATAAAATTATTATTCGAAACATGTTTTGTGAAGTTTCCTTTATTAAAGTGTAATTATATAGCATTTTATTTATTTGTTTGAAAGTATTGCTCTAATTGTTATAAAAATCTTAAACTGAGTGTTATGAGTCAATTGTAGAAACCAAGTATAATACACTTGAATTTTTCTAACTACACTTTCTTAATTTTAAAAACCGAATTTTTCTTGCCAACCAATTTCAGTAAGATTACAAAACAAAATTATGCTAATGATTATATGGCTACTCTTAGTTCAAAATTATTCATAATTTATTGAGAGATGACAGTAAAAATAACAATGTTAGAATAAGCATTTTGTAATCACTACTGCTTAGTTTAAATAAGCTGCTATGAAACATTCTCACATTAATACATCATGCAATGAAATAGAATTGTTTGGAAGTGTGTGAGCTGCATTGACTTAAACGAACAATATCCTTTTTTTCTAATAATTCTATGCATAGATTAAAGCAGTCAGAAAAAACTAAGGCGTGAAGATCCAAATTTGTAACAGATTAAATTTTCAACAAGTTTAATAGTAACAGACCATGTAATAGTAATTTTAAAGCACTGAGTGCTGTAATAAAAAATGCTGGTTTTTCATTGTATGGCAGTACAGTCCATCCTGCTTATTAGCAGCCTCATTCATTAGACAGATATATAGCTGCATAAAACAGATATAGCGAACCTCTCAGATTAAAGTGTGTGGGCCTGTAAACTTAAGATGGCCCATGATTTTACCCAACTAAGAAACACATTGCTTTGGTGTTTCATTTTTATGAGAGTATTGTTTTTATATCCAACATATTTATAGGTGGCATAAGTAAATCAGTCACTTTGGTCTTTGTCATGCATGATTTTGCATGTCACTTTTGTCAGTGATTATCGATTATATCAGAGTCTTATCTGTTACATATAATCTAAGCAATTCCAATATCAACTTTAAATTTTAACAGAGGAACTTATGATATTAATTTTTATAGTGAAACAACTTTAATAAATAATTCTGTAACAAATATATCCAAATTAACAATCATTCATAGCTTATTCTTCAAGATATAAATTAATTCATCTTTAGAGACAGAAAATATATTAATATTACATTAACTTAAAACATTGTTTTAATTTTTGTATTAGTTTTACTCCTTTCCAAATAAATGTACTTAATAATGATTTCTTAACCTTTTTTAAAACACTTTTTTGAATTCAACATATAAAAACATTGAAAATTGTAGTGGATTTTAATTATAAATTCATAAAATTGAAAAACTATGCACAGTAGCCAAACATTATAATATAATAGATATATTACATCTCAAGTGCAGGCCTCAAATAGTGACATACACTTTGGACTTCGGGACAGTTCTCCAAATGTTAAAAATCAGTTAAAAAAATGCTCAGAATTTAATTTTTTCACATTGTTCTTCATCAAAACTTTTACTCCTTGGTGCAAGTTTTCTGCCTTCCTAGAATATTTCTTTGTCACAATTCATTTTCATAGCCATACAAAATCATTACTAATTTTGTCAATAGTAATTTACTGATAGATATAACATAATATATATCTTCCTCATTACTATTTGATAGTTCATCAGTCGCACTACTGAAAGCCTATCTCAGAACTTGATGAATATAAAAAAAATATATCATCACCATTATTTATACTAGTCCCTGCATACCAACCAAAACTCACTTTAGAACAACATTGCACAATATGAACGCTCACTACAACAGTCTCATAGTTATAGATTAGAGTGCAGTAGCAGCCAAACATCACAATATTCAGTTTTTTTTTTTTTTTTTTTTTTAGTTTAAATTAAACACTAATAGTCAGTCACTAGTTTCTCAGTCTTACAGCTAGATGTACAGGTATTATGTAACCAAGCAACTATTGACATTCTATTAACACAGAGTAGCAATGTAACAATGAAGGATAAAATAACATAAAAGTAAGCCCGTAATAATGTTCCGAATTTCCAACATCTCACTAGCCATTTCACAGAGAAGGTGAATAATCACTGATGGCATAAAAAATGTAGGTTTCAGGTCCTGCAATTAAGTGTTTAGCTCCACTTTTACAAGTCAAACAATCAAAAACTAATTACACTTTTTTAATATCTTCCAGAACCCTTGTACATTAATTTGTTTAGTTATTTTTATATGATTTGTGTGATCATAACTCTGGTACATTACCCCCATTCTTGTTTTGCTCCTTTACATTGAATTTAAAAATTGCATATTATTCAACGGTCCAAAGGACCCTTTGTATGGGAGTAAGTGAAGGGGTTAACACCAATATGACTCACCAAGGCACATCACTATGTCTTAGAACCACTCTAGACACACTAGTCACCACTGCTCTTTATATTTTTTTGTTTAAAAGTCCACATAAAAATGAATTGTGTGTAAATAGTTGAAAAATTATAAATTTTCCAAGTTTGTTTCAGTAAATTACTTCTATATTGATTATTTCATAGAGAGTATTCAGATTCTTTATTAAAAATTTAAGAATCAGAAAAAAATGTGAGGTGCAATTTTCTCTTATTTTTGTTTTCTGTAACGTACGTTTGCAATGTTTAGCTCACTAGTGCACACCTGTTGCGGGAGGGCAAGGTACGTACCACCGCAGCACTGCTTGCGAGTAGCTTGCTTCGGCTTGTCACTAATACAAGGCTCTTGGTGTAACGCAGGTGTCTTGAGACCCCAGAATGCAGCGTTGCTGAGCATGCCCCGCCGAGCATCACTCCCGTATGACACCCCCCCTCCCTTCAGGTAACGGCATGCTCGCCCACCACACTGAAAATATCTACTGTCGCTGTCACTTGCATCCACTTGAGCTTGCACTTTGGTTACGTTGTTTGCGATTTAGTCCCATAGACTTGTTTTTTCTCGCTAGATGTTGTGTTTGCCACTTGAAGATTACACTTCACTTTTTTGTTCGCATTGTAAAATTAATCTGCAACAGTCTGCGCTGTTGATGTGGAGGCTACATTTGTTGAAAACGGTTGGTCAGTACTCAGTAGATATTTTTAGTGTGTTTTCTAATGTAGTAATAATTTTGTGGCCTTCTTGGTGCCCTTTCATTATCAACATTTTAAAAGTAATCTTTGTTTTTTAATATTACCACCCCAAAAGTACCAAGATATATTTAGTTATAAGTATAGTTTTCAGAAATTATGTAGGCTTAAAAGTTTTATTTAGCTGTCCACTACTAAACTAAGCCACCTGCTTTAGTAAATTGTTACAGTTGTTAACAGGTAGTATAAGAATTACAATAATGACATAATTTAGTAATGTTAAGAATCAAGTCAATCGTTAGAGAATATCACCCAATTTCAATAATTCAAGTTCTTTAGACTGACCAAGGTGTAAGTACGGCAAAATACCTCTCTGTGATAAGTACCTGTAAATTTATATAAAAAGCTATATTTTTAAAATATAATTAATTAAATTAAGAAATTGTAGGCCATATAATAGGAAACAAATAAATGAGATCTAAATCTTCCCTAAATTCAAAACATTAAAAAATCGTGCAATGTAAAACAAATTTAAAAAGGGTGGAACATTAAGGGTATTTGATAGTTGAGAGTAGGATGTTTAGTCTGTTTAGGTACACATGTGCTGAACCAAAGCCTGTAGGACACAAGAATGTGATAATCAATACTTACTTGATACTTATTATCTGCATCCCTGACCAGGTAGCTGGATCGATGGCGTCAAAAAATTTTAGCCATGTACAAGACATTTTGTTAAAAATTTCAATGTGTAGTACATATTGTTACAAGTTAAATTTTCATTTGTGTAAGCATAGGTGTGTAATATAATTAAAAAAGTGCTTGATAAAAAAATGTCTGTTGGTTCACATACACAGTGTAAAATTAAAAATTGATGGATATGAGCCTGTAATAAAAGTGTGAAGAGAGCTAGTTCTTACAAGTTTCATATATTATTCAGCTAATTGTAAGTGTGTAATAAATATATTTTTTTAAGTGAGAATAAAGACTAATACAGCTCAAAATAAGGCAATATGTCATGATCTTAAAACTCATGTAGGTGGACTGCGTGATCAGGAGAACGAGATTTTTAATTAATTAATGCATTGAATCAATATACTAAACAGAAAGTCTACATATGTATAACTTCATATGTAACAGATTAGTTATTTTGTTTTTTTGCTGATTTTGTCTTAGAAAAAATTTGAAAACAAAAAATATCAAACATTTTATAAATTTTGTTAGTAATTATAAAATAGGCAATAGAAACTGCACTTCAGGATTTCTGTTGTAAGCAGCAAAGTTCATAAAAATACTGGATGTACAAAAAGTTTGTTAACCCTCTTCTGCCGCAGATTTTGTTATGAGTAGCCCAAAACTGCTACAATACTTGCAAACTTGTGGTTAGTATTGGATGTAATATTAACTAGATCTATTGACAGAAGTGTTTTCTTTTTGTTTTGTATCTATCCAATACACCAAAATACTTAATTTGAAAAATGTATTTTACATTGATTGTGGTCATGCAAGTGTTATATAATCATAATATAATAATGCAATTGGAAATTAATCGGGATGGTAATATCAGGTTTTATGTTCTTTACCTTGGTAGTCACATTGCTCACAATTTTTGGATTGAGAATCGTTATCATAAATGAAGTTATTCTTGGTATTATAAAACATTTATTACATTTTAATTCTTAAACTTACATGGCCGGTTCTTATGACAAATTATGTTAGCAATTCTTCGACCACTGTTTGAATCAGAAACACTTGATATATATTACATTATTTTGTTTTGTTTTAAGAAAAATAAAGAAATCTATTGTTACGACATAGTAAGATATTTTTTGTACTTCATCCTTACAAACAGCAAAGTTTTGTTAAAAAAAGGCAATATGATTATTTATAATATTTGGTGGTGTAAAAATCAACTATGGGGGGTTAGAAATAAAAATTAAAACTGTCACTCCCCAAACTTTTACCATGTTAATATTTTTTTAATCCTGTGGGTATTAGTGCCACTCTAAGAGGAAAGTGTTTTTGAAAAATTTTGGCTGTCTCTCATAAATGGGGCAACTTAATACAATCTGATTGGCCTTTTTCAGTGTGATGAAAAACCTGTAAAGGCAACACTTATCATTCGGGACTACTCATTAGTCAAGACAGGTGTATCTCAGGGCTTAGTGCCTGGCCCATTGCTGTTTTCACTCCATGTTTATCACAAATATTGTAAATAATAATCTTCTGTCAACAACCTTCTTTGCAAATGACACATTTTTAGTTTTTCACTTATAGTAATTACGAATTCTGTCCCAGCACTTTGATTTAACCTCCTCTCGGACTCCTAGAGGGGTTTACGGCAAACACAGAAATTCCATTCTCAAAAATCTCTTAATATATCCGAACCAATTTTTTTCTCAACACTCACATTCTTAGCTTTGTGCATTCAACAAAAATTTCTCATTTAGGATTTCAATTTAAAGTGGTACTCATTCCCGCATTAACTGTTAGTCAAATATCTCAATTCTGAAATGTTTGCCCAGACGTGCCTTCATAAAATTTGTCTCCAAGGAAACTCTCAGCTTGGGTTATAGTGGCTTATTTGAATAAAAAGTTAGCTACGGTATTATATTCTGGAATTTCTGCAGTGCTCACTCGTTTACTCATTCTGTATGATTTTCTGCATCCAAAAGAGGGGACAATTAAGAGTTGTCTGGAGACTGGATCAGTGAGACAGCTTAGGGAGTTTTTCCAGTCATGTGGTACTCGTACCCTGCATGCATCCTTATTTATCACACAGTTAGTAGTTTATATATTTAAAAAAAAAACAGCTTCTCGATCCCCAGTCATAGTTATAAGACACTAGACAAAAGAAAAGTCTCTTGGTGACCGATTCCGTCTTTCCTTGTATCAAAATTTAGTTTCTTTTTTTAGACCTAAGCTTTTTAATTTCCTTTCTCATTCTTAAAAAAAGTGTTAATATTTTAAAAAATTTTTAAATAAATTTGTAAAAAAAACCACTTGATTGAGAGAGCTTTATAACCTTAACGAGGCAATAAAGGAACAGATGACTTAAGATCAGCAGGTCGCTTGCCTGAAGTAATTTTTATTTATAATTTATTATATAGACTTATTAATTTTGTATTATCAATAAAAAACTAATACAAGGCATATTGTACGATTGTATATACTATTTGAATAATTATTGATATTTTGTTAATGTTATGACTTGCACAAAAAACCTGTAAAGTTTTAAAACTGTATTATGAAGAATTTAGAAGCTTAAAGCATACAAGCTTATAAAAATCATCCCATTGCTGTCTGTCTTGCACACTAATGAGAAGGAACTTTCAATTTGGAGTTTAGTTCTATCTTTAACAAAATTGTCAAAATAAAAAACATCAAATGCCAAATTTTTTCCATATGTGCTTTTGTTGAAATAGTTTTTACAGCAACCATCAAAAAAGTACCTCATTAAAGGTGTCACAAACATTGTGACATTATTTGAATTACCACATATAAAAATATGCCCAGAGGTAAATTCTGAAAGTGTTTATAAACTCTTTTTTTAAAATTTTAAATACCTGAAGCTCTGAAATAAGGCACATCCATGTTTATTAGAAAGTAGAAATGTATTTTTTTTTACCTTTTAAATACGCTTCCAAAATGTTTCATAAACATCCTGTAATTACATTATGTTTATATCCAAAAATCTCATATATATATATATATATATATATATGAATATATGAGATTTGTCATGCATTTTCTCCGAATGTGATACAATCATAACGATTGACAACAGCTACTCAAAGAGAATAATAGTTTTACTTTATAATTACTTGATTAGAACTTATTCTAAATAATAACATGATGTTACTGTAGTATTTGTTTACATTGAAAGTCAAACTGATTATTATTCACCAAAGATACATATTTGTGTAAAAGAAGCCTGTCAGGCTAATTTTTTAATGAATTGAGATCATCTTGAAACAAAGACAAATAATACAAGAAGTGCTACACGCTACACTGACTGGTGGAAGGAACTATTAGAAGATTTATTTAGTATGGTGAGTATTTTAAATTATGCAATTTTTTAATTATATGAACTGTCTAAAAATACATAAAAAATTAATATAGCAACATTTCAAAAGATGTTAGAATGTAAATTTAATGTAATCTAACAATCTGTGTAAAAACCCCTGAGGAGATATCAACAGATATTATTGCAACATAAATGTTTTTTTTAAACAATTATCACAACATTGTTGTAAAAAACACTACACGTGTTTGTGATACGTCATATTGACTGATTTGCAATCCATAGAGTTAGTATGAATTTCTCAGTAGTTGTTTAATTAGTATGTGTTCTGGTGTGTTGTCCTGTTAAAAATCATTCCTTATCATGTTCTGCTGCCCTAAAACGACCAAGTAAAGTCAACTTAAGTTTACAATAACGTACTGTTATAAAGTAAGAATAAGAATAAGAATCATTTAATTCCATTGATCTGTTTACAGAAATAGGACAAGTCATTATTAAAATTACATACATTGTTAGAGCTAAAATTGCATTAACACAAAAGTGTTGTAAAAAGTTCACATGAAATTTAAGTAAAGTAGCAATAAATAAAAGTAATTAGTAGTTAGTTATAAACTAAAACCTAACATTAATATGGCAATTCATGAATTCCTCAATGCTGAAAAAGGATTTTTTCACTAGCCAATCATATAACTTAACTTTTTTTTAAATATTTTAAAGGAAAACAAGTCTCGCATCATCAGGCAGCTTATTAAAAAATTTATAAAATTTAATTTAAACGAGCTTTTAGTTTTAGCTAGTCTGTGAGGCAATATATCAATCTTATTCCTTCCCCTAGTGTTGTATTGATGGATCTCCTGTCTTGTATGAAAAAGATTCAAATTAGATTTTGTATACAATAAAACTTGAAAAATATAAAGATTTACTGTTGTGGGAATTTGAAATTGTACAAAAAGAGGTTTGCAGTGTTCAAGTGGGTTGGCTCCTCCAATATTACGAACAGCCTTTTTCTGTAGCACAAGAATGTCAATGACATGTGAAGAATGACCCCATACAAGTAGACCATACAATATGTGCGACTGAAAAAGCCCAAAATATGCCAATCTTAAATACTCTGGACTAACAAAACTTTTGAGTTTCCAAAGTAAGTAATTTACTCTAGAGATTTTGTTACAGACAGTATCTATATGAGGTTGACCAGTTTAATTTTGAGTCTACATTAATTCCTAGGAGCTTGACCGATACCAAATTGATTTCCTGTTTGAGGCTTAAAGTAATACACTGTGTTTTATCCAAATTGCATGCTAGCTTATTTGCTGCAAACCATTCATAAGCCCTCTTCTCAGATTGTTGGGTAATTTGTGCCAAACAGTCTAAATTATGATGACTAGAAAG
Organism: Homalodisca vitripennis; assembly: GCF_021130785.1. Taxonomy (NCBI): domain Eukaryota; kingdom Metazoa; phylum Arthropoda; class Insecta; order Hemiptera; family Cicadellidae; genus Homalodisca; species Homalodisca vitripennis. The sequence continues at coordinate 66,650,767 of NC_060207.1, forward strand.
TAAGGTGGTATCATCAGCGTAAATCACTGAATGAGTATTGAGGTTTTTAGGAAGATCATTAATATAAACAATAAAGAAAAAAGGCCCAAGAATAGAACCCTGTGGAACACCAGTTTCCACGGTTTTCATTTGAGAGCATTTATTCCTGACACATACATATTGCAATCTATTGGAAAGATATGACTTAATAAGTTCTTAAAGCACAATCACTAACACGTAAAATGCAAAGCTTATCAAGAAGAACATTCAACAAGGACACTGTCAAATGCTTTACTGAGGTCACATAAAACTAATGAAGAGGGAATCCTTTTTTTTCAAAAGCCATCTAGGGTATGATCAATTATGTTTAATACAGCCGAAGTTGTAGATCTTCCCTGGCGGAAGCCATATTGACTATTTGAAATTAAATTATGAAACTCAAAATAGCCATTCATAGTGCTGGTTGTACATAATTGATTCAAAAATTTTAGAAAATATAGGGACAATTGAGATTGGACGATAGTTATTTACACAATTTTTGTCAACCTTTTCTTAAACACTGGAGTAACTTTTGACACCTTTAGTAAAGGTGAAAAAAACCCTCATTCATGCAGTTATTTAAAATTATCGCTAGGGGTTCACTTATAAATTCAATAGTACTTTTAATAATGAAATTCGACAACCAATAATAGTCCATAGCTTTTGAATTTGAGAATTTTGACACAGCCTTTATAACATCCTCGGCTGTAAACTGTTAGCCAAACAAATGAATTTTGATCAATCATTCGTTCTCCCAGAAAGTAATCAGGACTATGGTGGCTGGGGGGAATTCCTTCACTAAGCTCTTTAATTGAGTTTATGAAATACTGGTTGAATTCCTCAGGATCCCAAATTTACATCTTGACTGTGTGTAGGTGAGTGGTTCATTACTAATCACTTCCAAGCAGCCTGCATTGGTTAGGAGCTTTACTAATATACTGCTCAACTGCAACTTTTTTTGCTAGTGTTAATTCATTCCTATACCTTTTTTTATGTTGAATATATACATTATAAGCTGCCTGAGTTTGCTCTGACCCCCTTAAATTCAAACTTTTATAAATTGTGAATAATGCAAGCATTTCATTTCTTGTTTTGGCTAGTTCCGGTGTATACCACTTGACAAGTTTAGCGTTATTAGACCGTGATTTATTTGAGGTTTTTACTAAGGGTGAGCAAATAGTGCCATAAGTCAACAAATTTTTTAAAAAAACTATTAAAAAGTGTTTTGATGTCAATTTTATTTTGTTTTAAAATCATCTATCCATGTCCCAATTTTCTTTCTTTAAATTAATAAATAAACTGATCCAGACTTTCATCACTGTGCCTTCTAATAAAACCATTACTAGCTTGCAACATGTTTTGATTGTTCTGTAAGTGCTTTGTGGAAAAACATTTTTTAAAAAAAGGGGTACATGGTCTGCAAGACAATGTTCACCAAGTGTAGTAGTAAATAGCTTTTTATTAAAATTAACAATAATATTGTCAATGCAGGAATTAAAACGTTGTAGGTTGATTATTTGTAATAAAAAGATTAAATGATCTGAGAATGTTTACTAAATTTAGAAAAAATCCAAATTACCATTATCACTATTACCCATTTCAATATTAAAATCCCCAGCTATGAGTACCCTCTGGTTATTAATTAGTAACCTTTTGACAGCATGCTCAAAACAGTTAAAAAATTTGTTAAATATCTCCATTTGGAGATCTATAAAATGCTCACAATCAAAATATTTTCTTGTATTAATTTTATACAACATATTTCAAAATCTAACTCAAAAATTAAATTTAGATACATCAACAACAGAAAATTGTATTGTATTTTTAACATAAATACCAACTCCACCATTTTTCCTAGTTTTTCTACAGACTACGCTGGCTGGAGTAAAATTCTCTGGTACAAATAGAATCTACTTGATTTTGTTTCAGCCAGTGTTCTGATATTACAAATTAAGTTTATATTTTTTTCTTTACATATACTTTCTAACTGCAATATTTTGTTTCTTAAACAACATACATTTACTTGCATTAGTCTAAAAAAATTGTTGAACCTTTGTTACAATTTTCTGAGACACTCGTAACTTTTTCACTAGCTACATCAAACTGGGAGGAGCATATAGGTAATTGTGGATTTTGTTTGCAGAGAGGGAACAACATTATGATTAATCAAAGCTGGTGGTGGAAGAGGGGGAAAATCTTCAAGAGATGTCAAAGAGGCCGACAAGTGTTTGATTATGAATTAAAATATCAGCTGAGAGATCATCCGTTGCCGCAAACAGAACTTTTGGCTCACCCACAATGTCTGTTGTTTGGTCTAGACTTTGATGAGTACTGCTAATGCCCCCTTCATTAAAATTATGATTTCATGTTAAATGCAAATTTTATTTTAATTTAATTCAATTCAATTTATACATTTCTATTCATACACAGTAGTACGAGGGCTGTTCAGAAAGTAACCTCCGGTTGGTCACAGTGCGGGTAGTGGAGGGGAGTAGCGCGCCATCTGTGCATTCACGCACCTAAGCAGGTCAGTCGGCATCAAGCTGTAGTCGAGGGTGAACATCGTACCTGCGCTAGTTTAGTTTTTGTGGCAGTTTGAAATGTGTGCTGCAATAGAAAATACCGCCAAATGTGAAGTGCGTGCTGTTTTATACTGTTTTTTTACAGCCAAAGGATACTCTGCAGCAGCTATTCATCGTGAGCTTTGTGCCGTGTACGGGACCACAAGTTATGAGTGAAGGAGTTGTCCGTGAATGGGTACGTTTATTTAAAAGTGGACGAGAAAACGTTCATGATGAAGAGAGGAGTGGTAGACCATCCTTGGTGACTGACGAACTCGTTCAGACAGTTGATGCAAAAAGTTCGTGAAAATCGGATTCGTTTCACAATTACCCCCCCCCCCCCCCACCCCCCCCCCCCCCCACCCCCCCCCCCCCCCACCCCCCCCCCCCCCCACCCCCCCCCCCCCCCACCCCCCCCCCCCCCCACCATGACAGCAACTTTTCCAGTAAGCATCGTATTCTCGTACCACTACCACTGCCAAAGTCTTGTCATTGCGCGGAGCCTATTGTTAGTTTCAGCTTAACATAGCAGATGCTTAATGCAATAATCAGTACAGTTTATTCGAAGCAGCCATATAAATTTAACAAGATAGCACACGACGGCCATCATAGATACAGGGCCAATCTATTCCACGTTCGGGAATTGGCTGAATCAAGTAGGAATAATTATTTTTAGTACCATCATATTGTTCCTAGTCTAAACTTTTTCTAATCGTTTCCTACTTCGTGTACTTTTTTATAGACAATGTATTAAATAAACAACTAAAATAAAACTATAGTGCACACAGGATCAATAACCACATCGCTAATCTACCAGAAAATAATTTAAATTTCTAATAGTACCTTTTATTGTAGAACTATTTTGTTTATGGCAAAATTTTTGTACATGTGCAAAGTGCATTTATTCATAGCATTGAATATTCAAATACATATTTAAAAATTTTCAACTCCATGTATTGGTTCGCGATGGATAAAGACAAACAGTTTATATTTAATGAGCCTTAACTTTCTGATCCTCCGAATAGTAAGCCAGCTGTAGTAAAACTATTCTCGAGTTATATCCATGAATGACAATATTTACATGTGCTTGTTTCTCAACGTAGAATTGCAGCATTCCAAATCAAACGCTTTTAACCTTACTTGTAAATTGTATGATCTTAAAATATTGCATTCATATATTGTATATCAAAAGAGAAATTAAAATGTTTAATCATTCTTTGGTGTGTATTAACCACTTATTTAAAATAAGACATCTCCCATTATTATTCTATAACACAAGATACCTAGGTATAAGTGTCAGGAATTTTAAATACAATAAAGTTAGTTGCACAAATATATTAACAGATATATCAACTTTTGTATGAATAGAGATAGAGTGATTTATTTTGAGGGATGTTTATATGACCAACTGGGGAGTTTTTTGACGTATGAAAATCTTTGACTTCCCCATCCCCCAATGGGGTATTTTGGGGGTAAGTCAAAATCTTTAAATATGAACCCCCTTTCAGACCACTTTGGCACAGTATCTGGACCAAATGTGCCTAAACATATTAACTGATGAACAATAAGAGATGACATGGCAAACCGAGCTATTAGTCTACCAGGACTTCCTAATGTGCTTGGGTCAGACAAAACAAAATATAATAATGCTATTTTAATCATGGTTGTTTGATGTTTGTCGGTTGTTGCAATAACTTGTTGTATGATTTTGTGTCCTAATTTCTCAAAATAACTAGTGAGTTATCTGACTTACAATAACTTTAAATGTAATTTAAACTGTGGGTGTTTTTATAAAATATTCAAAATTTAATTGGCCATAAAATTGGATAGAGTAACATTCGAGACCTCTAGTTTCAGCCATTCTTCTTCACTTGCTACGAGTTCCTATTTAAAAAGTTTGACTTACCTCCAAAATACCCCACTATAGAGGGGGAGTCACAAAATTGTCATCTACAATAAGCTCCTTAGTTAGTCAGATAAACATCCTCCAAAGTAAATCACTCTATCTCTATTTATCAAAAAGTTAATGGGGGGAGGGACTTTTAAGACACCCGGTACCTATAAAATGTAATATATGAAACTATATACGAAAGAATGCATATTTTTGTTGTATACTACTCAAGAATGAAACTCTCTGTTACAAAAATCTGTTTGTAATTTAATAAACAAAAATATCTTTTAGTCTGCAATAATAAAGTACTAACGATAAGTATATTTCCCACGAGGTGGATACATGTGGTGGGTACTTTTCCTCACCGTTTAAAGTATATCTCACTTCTCCTCCAGCGCACGTTCAGTTCGTAAAAGCGAGGATGTCTGAGGGTACAGAGCCCAGAATAATATATAGAAGGTACATGTCTGGCCTGACAAATTGAGTCCACTGAAAGTAAAGCAAAATTCGATCTATTACTGGGGAAATAGACACGGTTTATAAAAACTCTTCGTGTTAATAAAGCTAAAATGTCAAATTTTCCTATTTTCCAGAAAAGGGAGGGGTTTTAATCCTGAAATAAATCCACGATAATATATTATTATCAAACATTGCTTAGCTTGTTCAAAAGTTACAATGTATCTAAATAAACAATATCAATAATGTATATCCAAACAGTAATAATACCTTATTTTAGTGCAATTGATTGACATAATTTAAAACATCCGTATGTAAAAACGTCATTATGAATGCTCGTAAGTTATTAAGATTGTTCGTGTTATTTTAAATACAGGTATTTATGTCCAGATATGTTAACAAGACTGCCATTTTCGAGGCCGAACAGTCATTTTGAGTGGCAAGTAAGTTTTGTCTACTCACCAGGTAACGATTAAAATATTACAAAATGAAAAATCTTTAAAGGTCGATAACAATTTAAACTTGTTTCTATTAAATCGATTAACAAAAAAGCGAGTATATTTTAACTTCGACAGTTGGTTGTTATCAAATAATCCACTGCCATTTCCTATACTAATCAGCTGTTAAACAACTCATAGCTTCTTTACGACTAGTTACTGGAAAAAATAAAGACAAGTGGGAAATCCACCAATATTGATAATCATTCAGTGTTAACGCTCCATCTCATAGTCCAGCCAATCTCATCTGTTTCGACTATTTAGAGCAAAACATTACGGAAACGAATCTAAAATCTACAAAAGGCTCTTTTCACAATATTTTAATTCGATACAAGGATAGTAAAACGTATATAAACGCAGTATCTAGCAACGTCAGTGATGACGTCAGAAGCTCCAGTCTCTTTCACTGTTATATGTCGCCGCACCCAGCAACTGCAGCCAGTATCGACTTCCCATTGTTCATTGTTCTACATCCAATTAAGAGAATAATTTCGATTGACCGTAGTTACTCATCGCTCTGGAACTATTGGCATTCCATAACGAGACACAATAGTATTATTAAAATTACTAAATCATGCAGCGTTGAACATGTATCAAAATACAATTTTCAATGCGATTGTACTGAAATGTCCTTTGCGTTTTGTCAGTGAAAATGGTGGTAAATGTTAAACCCTACGCCTCTCTTAATGGTTATTGCAGATTTCATATTTTATAGATACAGTTTATAGTATGAACGAAATTGAGCGTTGAGATGATGATACCTTGAGATGATAAATAATTGTAAACACAATTTTCGTTCTTTATAAGTACGTACCAAATTACAAATAACTATTTTCACATGTTTAATTAAGGAAATGTATTTCCTAATAAATCTTTTAACGAATAGCCAAACAGTTGGGTTTCCAAAATATTGTAAAGGAAATGGTTATAAAAAACATGTCATATAGTATTTTAAGTTGTATGAACTATGTCAAACAGCAAATTGAAAATACTGGAACACTAATGAATACTTTAATTAACTATGTATATAAAGGAAATTCAGATTTTCGGATTAGTACACTATCAACTATTAATTAAATAAAAATTTTTTTTTAACGTGTTTTAAAACGAGCTAAAGGACTACATTAATTGTTTATGCATTTAAACAGATCAATAAGTTAATTCAGATTGTACAAAAAGTATAAAAATAATGTGTATATATTATATATATATATATATATATATATATATATATATATATATTCCATCAATTAATTATACCGTACTATTAACATCCGATTCTGAGCTATTTTCCAAATTTCAAGTCTAATTCTTTTCGAAGTTACTGTAAAATTAAAAAAAAAAAAACAATAAACAATAAAAAACTAAATTACACTTAACAGGATTTTCTTTTGTTATCACCGCACGCGGAAGCTATGCTCCGGCCTTGCCATGCATCATCAATAATCTCAATATACAGTTTTAAACATAGACCTTCTTTTGCTATAAACGGCTAGGAACAAACACAGAACAACGTTGCAGGTTAAGTTTAAAACATGTTCCATCCTGCTGTGAAACCAACCAATCAATGAAAGTAATATCATCACATGTGTTGTATTGTTAACGTAATAAAATGTTTCATAGTATGATTAATTTTCACGGTACGAGTAAATAGGTTAGTTTAAAATTTGTTTATTCTACGTGTTTCTCCTTGTTATCACGCCTACTTACAAAAACCAATGTAAACAATGTACAGTTATATTTTTATTTTTACTTTTATATAAATATTTATTGCATTGCCATCCAGATCTGAGTTATGTTTCAAATTTGAAGTTACCCGGTCTTCGCGAAGTTAATTTAACATCGAATGAAAATTTTTTAAACAGCTGAACTCAAAGCAATTTAATAAAATCGTGTTGAAATATATAAAATAATGATATCAATTGCAACAACATTAATACATGCTCAATAAACAATTTTCAAAACACTAGTCAATACTCTTCGTGAAGCGAGAAAACATGTATAGTTATGCTAGATTTATGTACGAAATGTCCATTGTTTGTGTCATAAAACATTCTAAAAAAGTAATACATTTTATTTAAATTTAATTAGGAAACTATTACTTCATTCGAACAGAAAAAAACAAATTAATAGACTCCTTGGAGCATTCTGTTTGAATCCCTGGCACAGCGCCACTGGTGTAAAAATATACGACTTTGTTTATATAAATCTAACACTATCCTGATTCCAAAATAACAACGGCCATATCGACACATTTAATTCAGGCAGAGACATATCGAAAGCTATGGATAATTAGGCAATATAGTAATACACTAATTACAACTGTACTGCAATCATCGATCACACCAATTTAAATTTAACTTAACTTTATTTTACTTTATGTAGAAGGGTAGACTATATATTTATTAGGACAAATATTTTTTGATGATGGTATTAACAGGACGTAACCCACCTAACTTAAAACTATTTTTAATAAAAAAGCAGAGGCCAATCCTTTTAAATAAAGAATAACATATATTGTTTTATTTGCGCTTTATATACGTTTTCTATTTGAAAATGTATTTTGTAATAATTTCTATATGGTTAAATGAAGAATTTAAAGTACTGCCAATCTAGGTTTTGCAAAAAATTATGCAAACTGAATACTAAAATTCCGTAAATTTTCCGAATGAAAACCAGTTTTTAATGTAGATTGGAAGATTCCATGTAGTTTACAATAAAATTTAGGATCTGTTTCCTGCAAAATAGGAAACCAAAACGTACGGGCTAGTAGTAAAATGTACGCAACAGTTAAATCCACATAACTTAATTTATAACAAAACTGATGCCTCCAAAGATTTTTCTATTTTTTTTATTTCATCAATTTGAATCTTGTGTTTGTCACAATTTTGTTAACTACATATATTATACCTAGACAATACAATAGTTTAAAATCTACATTTATAAATAACGTATAGTTTATGAGGTAATTATTTTTATAAACGAATTGTATATATATATATATATATATATATATATATATATATATATATATATATATATATATATATATAATGAACCGTATATATATATATATATAATGAACCTTATATATATATATATATATATATATAAAATTCAAACGCAATGCAGCCCTCTCAAAATCTCACTGGTTTAAATAACATTGGTTTTATAACCAAAAAGTAATAAAACCTTATTTCACTAATTACATATTGTTAACTATCAGCGAATACTTTTTGTTAATTTCAAAGGTAAATATAAACAGCTGGTAGACGTAGACACGATTAATTTATAAACTGGAACATGTGCGTGTTCCTGTCTACCATAGTGGACTTGATGGACAGTATATTGTATTATAGATCTTCCTGTTTTCCCACGTCCTTCAGCAAACCTACTAGTAGACGTAGACACGATTAATTATATAAACTGGAACATGTGCGTGTTCCTGTCTACCATAGTGGACTTAATGGACAGTTTAGATCTGGAAGTATATTGTATTATAGATCTTCCTGTTTCCCCCGTCTTCAGCAAACTACTAGTAGACGTAGACACGATTAATTATAAACTGGAACATGTGCGTGTTCCTGTCTACCATCGCGTACTTGATGGACAGTATACTGTATTATAGATCTTCCTGTTTCCCACGTCTTCAGCAAACCACTAGTAGACGTAGACACAATTAATTAATAAACTTGGACAAGTGCGTGTCCCTGTCTGCCATCGTGGACTTGATGGACAGTATATTGTATTATAGATCTTCCTGTTTCCCACGTCATCAGCAAACCACTAGTAGACGTAGACACGATTAATTAATAAACTGGAACATGTGCGTGTTCCTGTCTACCATAGTGGACTTAATGGACAGTATATTGTATTATAGATCTTCCTGTTTCCCCCGTCTTCAGCAAACTACTAGTAGACGTAGACACGATTAATTAATAAACTGGAACATGTGCGTGTTCCTGTCTACCATAGTGGACTTAATGGACAGTATATTGTATTATAGATCTTCCTGTTTCCCCCGTCTTCAGCAAACTACTAGTAGACGTAGACACGATTAATTAATAAACTTGGAGACATGTGCGTGTTCCTGTTCTGACCATAGTGGGGGACTTAATGGACAGTATATTGTATATTATAGGAAAATAAAAAAAAAAAAAAAAAAAAAAAAAAAGGGGGGGGAGCTTCCTGTTTCCCCCGTCCTTTCTGCAGAACTACTAGTAGAACGTTGACACGATTAATTTAATAAACTTGGACATCGTGCGTGTACCTGTTCTGCCAAGTCGTGGACTTGATTGACGAGTATATTTTGGTATTATAGAGCTTCCTGTTTCCCCCCGTTCTTCAGCCAAGAACTACTATTAGACGTAGACACGATTAATTTATATAAACTGGAAACATGATGCGTGTTCGCCTGTCTACCATAGTGGAACTTTAATTGGACAGTATATTGTATTTATAGATCTTCCTGATTTCCCCCGTCTTCAGCAAAACTACTAGTAGACGTAGACCACGATTTAATTTATAAACTGGAACCTTGTGCGTGTTCCTGTCTACCATAGTTGGACTTTAATTGGACAGTATATTGTTATTATAGATCTTCCTGTTTCCCACGTCATTCAGCCAAACTACTAGTAGATCGTAGTAACAACGATTTCATTTTCATAACAGGGGAACCATGTGCGTGTTTCCTGTCTACCATCGCGTAATTGATGGTACAGTATATTGTAGTACAGATACTTCACTCGTTTCCCACGTCATCGCAAAAATCCACTTAGTAGAACGTAGACAACGATTAATTTAATAAAACGGGAACATGTGGCGTGGTTCCTGTCTACCATAGTGGACTTGTGGACCAGTATATTTTGTATTATAGATCTTCCTAGTTTCCCCCGTCTTCAGCAAACTTCTAGTAGACGTTAGACACGATTTAATTAATTAAACGGGAACATGGTGGCGGTGTTACTGTCCTAACCATAGTTGGACTTAATGGACAGTATATTGTATTATAGATTCTTCCTGTTTCCACGTCTTCAGCAAAACTACTAGTTAGACGTAGACACGATTAATATAATAAATTGGAACATGTGGCGTGTTCCGGTCTACCATAAGTGGACGTTTAATGGACAGTATATTGTATTATAGATCCTTCCTGTTTCACATAGTCTTCCAGCAAACCACTTAGTAGACGTAAGACACGAATTAAATTATATTAAAACTTGGAACAATAGTGCGGTTTCCTGTCTGCCATCGTGGACTTGATGGACAGTATATTGTAATTATAGATCTTTCCCTGTTTCCCACGTCAATCAGTCATAATATAGTAGACGTAGACACGAATTAATTAATAAATCATGGAACATGTGTAGCAGCGTGTTCCTGTTCTACCAATAGTGGACTTAATGGACAGTATATTTTTGTATTAATAGATCTTCACTGTTTCCCCCGTCTTCAGCAAACTACTAGTAGAACGTGTAGACACGATTAATTAATAAACGGGCAACAAGTGCGTGTTCACTGCTCTACCATTAGTGGACCTTAATGGGGACAGTATATTGTAATTATAGATCTTCCTGTTTCCCCCGTCTTCAGCAGAACTAGTCTAGTAGACGTAGACACGATTAATTAATAAAACTGGAAACATGTGCGTGTTCCTGTTCCTAACCATAGTGGACTTGTAATTGGACAGTATATTTGTATTATAGAATCTTTCCTGTTTACCCCGTCTTCAGCAAATACTAGTAGACGTAGAACACGATTTAATTAATAAACTGAAACATGTGCGTGTTTCCCTGTCTACCCCATAGTGGAACTTAATGGAACAGTATAATTGTAATTATAGTATCTTCCCTGTTTCCCTCCGTCTTCAGCAGAACTTCCTATTAGTTGACGTAGATCACGATTAATTAATAAAATCTTGGAACAAGTGCGGTGTTCCTGTCTACCTTAGTGGACTTAATGGATCAGTATATTGGTAATTTTTTATAGATCTTCCTGTTTCCCCCGTCTTCAGCAAAACTACTAGTAGACGTAAGACACGAGTTAATTAATAAAAACTGGAACATGTGCGTGTTCCTGTCCAACCATAGTGGATACTTAATGGAACAGTATATTTGTATTATAGATCTTCCAGTTTCCCTCCGTCCTTCAGCAAAACTACTAAGTAGACGTTAGAACCACAGATTAATTAAAAAACTGGAAACATGTGCGTGTTCCTGTCTACCTATAGTGGACTTAATGGTACAGTATATTGTATTAATAGATCTTCCCCCGGTTTCCCCCAGTCTTCAGCAAAACTACTTGTAGACGGTTAGAACACGAATTAATTAATTTAAAACTGGAACTTGTGCGGTGTTTTCCTGTCTACCATAGATGGACTTAATGGACAGTTCTAAAAATTGTATTATAGATATCTTCTGTTTCTCCCCCGTCGTTCAGCATAACTACAATAGACGTAGACACGATTAATTAATAAACTGGAACCATGTGCGGTGTTCCTGTCTACCATAGTGGAACGTTTAATTGTATTATAGATCTTTATAATCTTCCTGTTTCCCCCGTCTTCAACAAACTACTAGTAGAGTAGACAACGATTAAATTAATAAACGGGAACATGTGCGTGTTTCCGGGTCGTACCATAGTGGACGTATGGACATGTATATTGTATTATAGATCTTCCCTGTTTTCACCGTCATCAGCAAACTAACTAGTAGTCGTAGACACGATTAATTAATAACGGGAACATGTGCGCGTGTTTCCTGTCTACCATAGTGGAACTTAATGGACAGTATATTTAGTAATTGATAGGATCTTCCTGTTTCCCCCGTCTATGACAGCAAAACATTACTAGTAGACGTAGACACGATTAAATTAATAAACGGGAACATCCCGCAAGGCAAGGGGCGTGTAGTGCGTGTCCTGTTCTACCATAGTGGGAACTTAATGGACAGTAATACTTGTATTATAGGATTTCCTGTTTTCCCCCGTCTTCAGCCTAAACTACTAGTAGACGTAGAAAACGATTAATTAATTAAACTGGAACATGTGCGTGTTCTGTCATAACCAATAGTGGGACTTAATTGGACCGTATAATTGTATTATAGATCTTCCTGGTTTCCTTTCCCCCGTCTTCAGCAAAACTACTAGTAGACGTAGACACGATTAATTAATAAACTGGTACCTAGAACATGTTGGCGTGTTCCCTGGGTTCTACCATAGTGGACTTAATGGACAGGTATTTTGTATTCATTATAGATCTTTCCTGTTTCCCACGTCATCAGCAAAAACTACTAGTAGACGTAGACACGAATTAATTAATAAACGGGAACATGTGGCGTGGTTCCTGTCCTACCATATGGAACTTGGATGGACAGTATTATTGTAATATAGATCCTTCCTGTTTCCCCCCGTCTTCAGCAAACTACTAGTAGACGTAGACACGATTAATTAATAAACTGGAAGATGTGGGCGTGTTGTTCCTGTCTACCATAGTGGAACTTAATGGACAGTATATTGTATTATATATCTTCTCCTGTTTCCCTCCCGTCTTCAGCAAACTACTAGTAGACGTAGACAAGATTTGATTTAATAAACTGGAACATGTGCGTGGTTCCTGTCTACCATAGTGGACTTAATGGGACAGTATATTGGTTATTAGTAGACCTCATTCCGTGTTTCCTCCCCCGTCTTCATGCAAACTAACTAGTAGACGTAGACACGATTAAATTAATATATTGGAACATGTGCGTGTTCCTGTCTATCATTGTGGATTTTAATGGACAGTTTAAATTGGATTATAGATTTTCCTGTTTTCCGCCATGTCATCAGCAAATCCACTATTAGACCGTAGACACGATTAAATTAATAAACTTGGAACAAGTGCGTGTTTCCTGTCTGCCTTCGTGGACTTGATCGGGACAGTATATTGTATTATAAGGATCGTTCCTGTTTCCCACGTCGTATCAGCAAACTACTACTAGGGTTTTTAGGGTCGTAGACACGAAATTAATTAATTTAAACCTGGGGGAACATGTGCGTGTTCCCTGTCTACCATAGTGGACTTAATGGACAGTATATTGTATTATAGATCTTCCATGTTTCCCCCATGTCTTCAGCAAACTTACTTAGTCAGACGTAGACACATCTATTTAATAAAACGCGGAACAAGTGCGCGTGTTCATGTCTAACATAGTGGACTTATATGGGACAGTATATTCGTATTATAGATCTTCATGTTTCCACCCACGTCTTCAGCAATAACTACTAGTAGGACGGTAGACACGATTTAATTAATAAACGGGAACATGTGCGTGTTCTCTGTCTACCTTAGTGGACTTAGTGGAAAGTATATTGTTAATTATAGAGATTCTTCCTGTTTCCCCCGTCCTTCAGCAAAACTACTAGTATGACGTTAGACACGATTTAATTAATAAATACTGGGAACAGAACTGTGCGTGTTCCTCTGGTTATACCATTAGTGGACTTAATGGACCAGTATATTGTATTATAGATTCCTTCCTGTTGCCCCGTACGTTCAGCAAAACACTAGTAGACGTAGTACAACGATTAATTAATAAACGGGAACATGTGCGTTGTTTCCTGTCTACCATAGTGGGAACTTAATGGGACAGTTATATTGGTTATTATAGATCTTTCCTGTTTTCCCACGTCATCAGCAAACCACTAGTAGACTAGACACAATTAATTAATAAAACTGGAACATGTGCGTGTTCCTGTCTACCATAGTGGACTTAAAGGACAGTATATTCGTAATTTATAGATCATTCCAGTTTCCCCCCGGGTCTTCAGCAAACTACTAGTGGTTGCGTAGACACGATTAAGTAATAAAACGGGAACTTGTGCGTGTTCCTGTCATACCATTGTTGGACTTAATGGAACAGTTAATATTGTATTATAGATCTTCCTGTTTCCACGTCATCAGCAAACTACTAGTGGACATAGACACGATTAATTAATTAAATCGGGAACATGCTGCGGTGTTCCATGTCTACCATAGTGGACTTGATGGACAGTATATTGTATTATTAGATCTTCCTGTTTCCCACGTTTCAACAGCAAGACTACTAGTAGACGTAGACTAGGATTAATTAATAAACGGGAACTATGTGCGTGTTCTGTCTACCCATAGTGGAACTTAATGGACAGTATATTGTATTATAGATCTTCCTGTTTTCCACTCCCCCGTCTTCAGCAACGACCTATTGAGTAGGTCGTAGACCACGATTAATTTAATAAAGGGAACATGTGCGTGTTCCTGTCCTACCATGGGTGGACTTCATGGACAGTATTTTGTATTATAGATCTTCCTGTTTCCACGTCATCAGGCAAACTAATAAGTAGACGTAGACACGATTTATTATATAAACGGGAACATGTGCGTGTTCATGATCTACTCATAGTGAGACTTGATGGACAGGTATTATTTGTATTTTCGATTCTTCCTGTTTCCCCCCGTCTTCAGCAAACTACTAGTAGACGTAGACACGGATTAATTAATATAAACTGGCTCGTAGTTCCTGTATACCATAGTTGGACTTAGTACAGTATTATTGTATTTATATATCTTCCTATTTTTCCCCCGTATTCTGCCAAACTACTAGTAGACGTAGACACGATTAATTAATAAACTGGAACATGTGCGTGTTCCTGTCTACCAATAGTGGGACTTAATTGGACAGTATATTGTATATAGATCTTCACTGTATCCTCCCCCGTCTTCAGCAAACTACTAGTCAGACGTAGACACTAATTAATTTAATAAATTGGAGACATGTGCGTGTTCCTGTCTAACCATAGTGGACTTAATGGACAGTATAATTTGATATTTATAGGATCTTCCTGTTTCCATGTCATCAGCATACCCAACTAGTAGACGTAGACCACGATTAATTAATAAAACTTGGAACATGTGCGTGTTCCCTGTCTACCAATAGTGGACTTAATGGACAAGTATATTGTATTAATAGTATCTTCCTGTTTCCCACGTCATCAAGCATACTACCTAGTAGGAACGTTGACAAGGATTAAATTAATAAAACTGGAACATGTGCGTGTTACTGTCTACCATTATTGGTGACTTAATGGACAGTAATGATATTGTTATTATTTGATATTCATGTGTTCCCCCGTCTTCAGCAACACTACTTGTAGATGACGTAGAACAACGAATTAATTAATATAACGGGGGAACAGTGCGTGTTCCTGTTAACATAGGTGGAGCTTTAATGGACAGTATATTGTATTATAGATCTTCCTGTTTCCCCCGTCCTTGCAGCATACTACTAGTAGACGGTAGACACGATTAATTAATGAAACTGGGAAACATGTGCGTGTTCCTGTTCTACCATAGTGGAGACTTAATGAGCAGTATATTGTATTTATAGATCTTCCTGTTTTCCCCTCACCGTCTTCAGCAAGACTACTAGTAGACGTAGACACGATTTTATTAATAAACTGGAACATGTGCGTGTTCCTGTCTTACCATAGTGGACTTAATGGACAGTATATTGTATTATAGATCTTCCTGTTTCCTCCCGTCTTCAGCAAACTACTAGTAGAATACGTAGACAACGGGATTAATTAATAAACGGGAACATGTGCCGTGTTCCTGTTCCTACATGGGTGGACTTAATGGACCAGTATAATTGTATTATAGATCTTCCTGTTTTCCCACGTCTTCAGCAAACCTCTAGTTAGACGTAGACTCATTTAATTAATTAAACTGGATATGTGCGTGTTCCTGTCTACCATAGTGGACTTAATTGGACATTAATATTGTATTTAGAGATCTTCCTGTTTCCCACGTCATCAGCAAATACCATTTAGTAGGGACGTAGACACTATTAATTAATAATACTTGGGAACAAGTGCGTGTTTTCCTGTCTACCATTAGTGGACTTAATGGAATGGCCAGTAATATTGTATTATAGATCTTCACTGTTTTCACCCAGTCCTTCAGTAAACTACTAGTAGACGTAAGACACGATTAATTAATAAATACGGGACACATGGTTGGGCGTGGTTCCTGTCTACCATAGTGGACTTAATGGACAGTATATTTGTATAATTAGATCTTCCTGTTTCCCCCGTTCTTCTGCAAACTACGTAGTAGACGTAGACACGAATTAATAATAATACGGGAACATGCTGCGTTGTTCACTATGTCTACCATTTAGTGGACTTTAATGGACAAGTATATTGTATTATAGTATCTTCCTGTTTCCCCCGTCGTTCTAGCTAAATCTACTAAGTTAGACGTTAGAACACGATTAATTAATAAACCGGGAACATGTGCGTGTTCCTTGTCTACCATAGTGGACCTTAATGGGACAGTATATTGTATTAATAGGATCTTCCTGTTTCCCCCGTCTTCAGCAAACTGACTTAGTAGGGACGTAGACACGATTAATTAATAAAACTGGAACATGTGCGTTGTTTCCTGTTCTACCAATTGTGGACTTAAATGGACAGTATATTGTATTAATAGATCTTCCTGTTTACCCCACGTCTTAGCAAACTACTAGTAGACGTAGACACGATTAATTAATAAACTGAAACATGTGCGTTGTTCAGTGTCTTACCATAGTGGGACTTTTAGATGGGACAGTAATATTGTATTTTTAGATCTTCCTGTTTCCCCGTCTTCACGCAAAAACTACATATTAGACGTAGACACGATTAAATTAAATAAACAGGGAACATGTGCGTGTTTCCTGTCTACCATTAGTTGGACTTAATGAGGACAGTTTTATTTGTAATTATAGATCTTCCTGTTTCCCCCATGTCTTCAGCAAACTACTAGTAGACGTTAGACACGATTAATTACATAAACGGGACAACTTTGTGCGTGTTCCCTGGTCCCGTGCACCCATAGTTTGGACTTAATGGGACAGAATATATGTGTATTATAGATTTCCTGTTTCCCCCCGGTCTTCATGCAAACTACTAGTAGACGTAGGACCACGGATTAATTAAATAAAACTGGAAACATGTGCGTTTTCACTGCTCTACCATAAGTGGCATCCTTAATGGACAGTATAATTGTATTATAGATCTTCCTGTTTCCCCCTCGGTCTTCTAGCAAACTACTAGTAGACGTAGACCAACCGATTAATTAATAAACGGGAACATGTGCGTGTTCCTGTCATACCATAATGGACTTGAAAGTGGACAAGTATTAATTGTTATTATAGATCTTCCCTGTTTCCCCCGTCTTCAGCAAACCTACTAGTAGGACGTAGACAACGATTAATGAATAAACGGGAAACATGTGCGTGTTCCTGTCTACCATAGTGGACTTAAATGGACAGTATATTGGTATTATAGATCTTCCTGTTTTTTTTTTTTTTTTTTTTTTTCCCCCTGTCTTCAGCAAACTACTTTAGACGTAGACACGATTAATCTAATAAACGGGAACATGTTGCGTGTTCCGGTCTATTTTCCTCAGACGTAGTGGACTTAATGACAGTATATTGTATTATAGATCTTTTCCTGTTTCCCCGCCGTCTTCAGCAAACTACTAGTAGGACGTAGACACGATTAATTAATTAAACTGGAACATGTGCGTGTTCCTGTTTCTTACCAATTAGTGACTTAATGGACAGTATTAATGTATTATAGATCTTCCTGTTTCCCCCGGTTTTCAGCAAACTACTAGTAGACGTAGACAACGATTAATTAATAAACTGGAACATGTGCGTGTTCCTGTCTACCATAGTGGACATTCCATGGAACAGTATTTTGTATTATAGATCTTCCTGATTCCCACGTTCATCAGCAAAACTAATAGTAGACGTAGACACGATTTAATTAATTAAACGGGAACCTTGTGCGTGTTTCCTGTCTATACCATAGTGGACTTGATGGACAGTATATTGTCATTATAGATCTTCCTGTTTCCCCCCGTACTTCTAGCAAACTACTAGTAGACGTAGACACCGATTAATTAATAATCTGGAAGATGTGCGTGTTCTCGTCTACCAATAGTGGACTTAATGGACCAGTATAATTGTTTATTTGTAATCTAGATCTTCCCTGTTTTTCCCATGTCTTCAGCATTATACTACTTAGTAGGACGTAGACACGATTAAATTAATAAATGGAACATGTGCGTGTTTCTGTTACCATAAGTGGACTTAATGGACAGTATATTGTATTATAGATCGTCCTCGTTTCCCCGTCTTCAGCAAACTTTCTAGTATGCGTAGACACGATTAATTAATTACTGGGAACATGTGCGTGTTCCTGTCTACACATAGTGGACTTAATGGGACAGTATATTGTATTATAGATCTTCCTGTTTCCCCCGTCTTCAGCAAACTACTAGTAGACGTAGACACGATTAATTAATAAACTGGAACATGTGCGTGTTCCTGTCTACCATAGTGGACTTAATGGACAGTATATTGTATTATAGATCTTCCTGTTTCCCCCGTCTTCAGCAAACTACTAGTAGACGTAGACACGATTAATTAATAAACGGGAACATGTGCGTGTTCCTGTCTACCATAGTGGACTTAATGGACAGTATATTGTATTATAGATCTTCCTTTTTCCCCCGTCTTCAGCAAACTACTAGTAGACGTAGACACGATTAATTAATAAACGGGAACATGTGCGTGTTCCTGTCTACCATAGTGGACTTAATGGACAGTATATTGTACTGTAGGTCTTTCTGTTGATCATCTCGTAAATATAAAAGTGTCCCAGGCACAATTTAAGATGCCATTTTCACAGAATCTAAGAATAAGAAGTCCTCTATAAGTTCCAGAACGACTACGTTTGAGCTATCCACAGAGTGGGTTACTATCGCTAACGATCCAGGTTTGTGTTGCCAGGTTTCTGCCACGTACGCTTCCTTCGTCACCCCTAAATTCTGACAGCATCATTAAGGTCCAGGTTTATGCTGACTACAAAATGACAAATATTACGTTTATTTATACGCTGAAACGGTTGTTTACATTCATACTCTAAAATAAACTATAGCCCTTTAGTTTTCTAAGAGAAAAAAACCACTACATTGTACATAGGAAAAAAGATAGATTTAATTACAAAAAAGCCGAAAATACTTTATGTTTGTAAAACATATTAACCCGATTCATTGATGTTGACGTCATGATGAACACGGGAATATATACTTTAAGCCGATATAACAAAAATATTCCCTTCTTTAAGCCGATATAACGTAAATATACACTACTTTAAGCCGATATAACAAAAATATACACTACTTTAAGCCGACACAACAAAAATATACACTAGGTTTAAGCCGACATAACAAAAATATACACTACTTTAAGCCGACACAACAAAAATATACACTACTTTAAACCGAAATAACGATAAGAATACTCTACAACCGAAGACAGCAATTAAAAAGATAACTTTTAAACAATACTGGTGAGGCAATGAAATCTTTATAATACACTAAAACTATTAACGCATACTTAAAGTACTTTAAGTTATAACACAATAAGTTACAAAGACGTGTACGCACACATTTATCATACTGTATTTGGCATATTTCTGACCTCGAGGAGGAAGCAAAGAAGACCTTGCGGATTAAGAAGGAACGGAATACGAATAAATAACGTTACATTCTCACGCTGATACAATTTCAGCTAACTCGGTTTCCGCGGTCCGACGCAAACTTATAAATATTTCGGTACCTTTAATCTTCCCCTGGCCAACGCTGTAAGTTGTATTCATGCCGCATCTTATCTGTAGTAAGAGTTTAGATAAATAAATATCGATAGATATCACACCCCGTCATAAAGGGTCATCTTCTTATAAAGGAAAAAGTTCAGAGATGCAGTAATAGTTATTATAAATTATAAAATATCCAAGGAGGACAAATAAGGTGTATATAATATTTTTTCACTTCCAAACAACTAAACAATGTTTTTAAGGTGTTAATGTTAATGAAAGACGTCAATGTAAATGAAAGAGCTTCAAAGTAAAAAGAAAGACACACGTTGATCGTTTATGTCCCCAGCGTCATGAAATTAAAAGGCCCATGATAAATAGTTTTGTGAAAACAACAATATTAAATAACACTCAATGGAATTGCGTAGGAAGCACACTAAACCAGCAATGCAGTGAGATAGTGACAGGTAGGAAAGAACCCACGTGAATTGCGGTAATGAGTGAAGGTTTCTACACAAATAATGCCAAACACGAGGGTTATTACCTGTCATAGGCCGGCCGTAGTGCTATGATGTCAACAAATCCCTACTCAGTTGTTACAAGACAGTTATTAACAAACAGGTAGTAACTAACCCTCGTGTGTTGCACAACTGAGTGGGGGTTTGTTGACAACCTAACACTACGGCCGGCCAGCCAGTGACAGGTAGTAACTAACCCTCGTGTGTTGCACAACTGAGTGGGGGTTTGTTGACTACCTAACACTACGGCCGGCCAGCCAGAGACAGGTAGTAACTAACCCTTGTGTGTTGCACAACTGAGTGGGGGTTTGTTGACAACCTAACACTTCGGCTGGCTAGCCAGTGACAGGTAGTAAGTAACTAACCCTCGCGTGTTGCACAACTGTGTGGGAGTTTGTTGACAACCTAACACTACGGCCGGCTAGCCAGTGACAGGTAGTAACTAACCCTCGTGTTTGCACAACTGTGTGGGAGTTTGTTGACAACCTAACACTACGGCCGGCCAGCCAGTGACAGGTAGAAACTAACCCTCGCGTGTGTTGCACAACTGAGTGGGGGTTTGTTGACAACCTAACACTTCGGCTGGCTAGCCAGTGACAGGTAGTAAGTAACTAACCCTCGCGTGTTGCACAACTGAGTGGGGGTTTGTTGACAACCTAACACTACGGCCGGCAAGCCAGTGACAGGTAGTAACTAACCCTCGTGTGTTGCACAACTGTGTGGGAGTTTGTTGACAACCTAACACTACTACGGCCGGCCAGCCAGTGACAGGTAGTAACTAACCCTCGTGTGTTGCACAACTGAGTGGGGGTTTGTTGACTACCTAACACTACGGCCGGCCAGCCAGTGACAGGTAGTAACTAACCCTCATGTGTTGCACAACTGAGCGGGGGTTTGTTGACAACCTAACACTACGGCCGGCCAGCCAGTGACAGGTAGTAACTAACCCTCGTGTGTTGCACAACTGAGTGGGAGTTTTGTTGACAACCTAACACTACCGCCGGCTAGCCAGTGACAGGTAGTAACTAACCCTCGTGTGTTGCACAACTGAGTGGGAGTTTGTTGACAACCTAACACTACGGCCGGCCAGCCAGAGACAGGTAGTAACTAACCCTTGTGTGTTTGCACAACTGAGTGGGGGTTTGTTGACAACCTAACACTTCGGCTGGCTAGCCAGTGACAGGTAGTAAGTAACTAACCCTCGCGTGTTGCACAACTGTGTGGGAGTTTGTTGACAACCTAACACTACGGCCGGCCAGCCAGTGACAGGTAGAAACTAACCCTCGCGTGTGTTGCACAACTGAGTGGGGGTTTGTTGACAACCTAACACTTCGGCTGGCTAGCCAGTGACAGGTAGTAAGTAACTAACCCTCGTGTGTTGCACAACTGAGTGGGGGTTTGTTGACAACCTAACACTACGGCCGGCCAGCCAGTGACAGGTAGTAACTAACCCTCGTGTGTTGCACAACTGAGTGGGGGTTTGTTGACAACCTAACACTACGGCCGGCTAGCCAGTGACAGGTAGTAACTAACCCTCGTGTGTTGCACAACTGTGTGGGAGTTTGTTGACAACCTAACACTACCGCCGGCTAGCCAGTGACAGGTAGTAACTAACCCTCGTGTGTTGCACAACTGAGTGGGGGTTTGTTGACAACCTAACACTACGGCCGGCCAGCCAGTGACAGGTAGAAACTAACCCTCGTGTGTTGCACAACTGAGTGGGGGTTTGTTGACAACCTAACACTACGGCCGGCCAGCCAGTGACAGGTAGAAACTAACCCTCGTGTGTTGCACAACTGAGTGGGGGTTTGTTGACTACCTAACACTACGGCCGGCCAGCCAGAGACAGGTAGTAACTAACCCTTGTGTGTTGCACAACTGAGTGGGGGTTTGTTGACAACCTAACACTTCGGCTGGCTAGCCAGTGACAGGTAGTAAGTAACTAACCCTCGCGTGTTGCACAACTGTGTGGGAGTTTGTTGACAACCTAACACTACGGCCGGCTAGCCAGTGACAGGTAGTAACTAACCCTCGTGTTTGCACAACTGTGTGGGAGTTTTGTTGACAACCTAACACTACGGCCGGCCAGCCAGTGACAGGTAGAAACTAACCCTCGTGTGTTGCACAACTGAGTGGGGGTTTGTTGACAACCTAACACTACGGCCGGCCAGCCAGTGACAGGTGAGAGACGCTATATCTGGCCACACTGACGAGCCGGCACCGCGCCGCGCCCGCTATTATTAACCTACCCACTCGACCACTACATCGTATTATTTTCGCAATACCGATTATAATCAGATTTAGCAGGATCGTCCATCATTCATCAGTAAAGTAATGAATCAGATATACAATTGATACTTTGGAAGTTTGTATACTTATTTAAAAAAAAAACACACAGAAAGCTTCATTTGATAATACATAGCGGTTTCTTTCAACGATTTTCTAGTAATTATAATATATTATTGGGATTTAGTATGTTTATTCCTAAAATGGAATGGATGTCTTGTAACACACAACAAACTGTCAACAGGCAAAACTGTCAAACACTAATTCCTATTTGGAAACATGTAATCTTACAGAAAAATCAAATTTAATGCCGTTTAAAATGTTTCTTAACTCAAAAATTTCAACATTTAAGTAACATTAGCATAAGTAAAATATAAACAATGGTAACAGATAGAATAGTTTAAAAAATATTTTAAAGCTGGTTACTTAACTATTAACTCAATGAAATATAGTGGGGCTAAATCTTCTAATCAAATTTTATAGGCACCAACCACAATAATTTCGTAGAACATTAATTTCCACGGGTATCTAATTCAGAGTACTATTTTGTTATTTGGGAATCCATAATACTAACCCATAAATACCATACCACCATAATTCTAAACCCCCTAAATATATTATATTTACTGCCCAAACTTCATCACAATCATCTCCGTGTGGAAGGTTACATTAAGGAAGTTACATTGATCAATCCAAAGATATATTGGAACCATCAATCCAGCAACCATTCGAACAAACTTACTATCTTAATATTACTATCTTTTTGTTCCATTTACAGTAATCAATGTGTTACACACACACAAATAAAAAAGAAACAAACAATTCACAATGCTCTTAAAAAAACAATAGCATAATATTACATGAAAACAGCTGACCAACAATCAGCAACCAAATCAGGTGTTTTAAATGAAGAAAACCTAATAAACAATCTATCAAGACATTGTTGAGCAAGTCAATGTTTTGAACGTGATTGTCACTGTTTGAATGTTCTGTTCTTCTTTGTAATTCCTGTTAGTTTTTCCTGTTAATTTACATTTCTTTTATTACTATGTTTCTTGTACGATATGAACCGTTTTACTTTTGAAGAGTATGCTGATATTCACTTTGTGTACGGACTTGCTGGAGGCAATGCCAGATTAGCTAGCAGATTGTACAGAGAGCGCTTTCCAGATAGGCTGCACCCAGTTCATAGCGTCTTCAGTGCCGTTCATATTCGTCTTAGGGAAACTGGACATTTGAAAAATAATGTTGTAGAACGGGTAAAATCCGTACGGACTGTTGATTTTGAGGAAGAGGTTTTATTATTCGTAGAAGAAAACCCCTCCACCAGCGTTCGCGCTATTGCTCATAATTTGGATGTATGCAAAAGTTCTGTGTGGAAAGTGTTAAATGAAAAACGTTTGTGCCCTTACAGACATAAGAAAGTACAAGCCTTAGAACCTGCAGATTTTCCTCTCAGGGTAGACTGCTCTCGTTGGTTCCTTCACAAATTAGTTGATGAACCCGATTTTTTAAGGTATGTTCTCTTTACTGACGAAGCGTCATTTACTCGAGATGGCATATTTAATAGCCGAAACAGCCATTTATGGGCTGAAGAGAACCCTCATGAAATTGTGCAATGTAAGTTTCAGCACAAATTTTCTGTCAATATCTGGGCTGGAATAGTAGACGGATATTTGATTGGGCCACACATTATACCAAACAGGCTGAACGGACCTACTTATGAAGTTTTTTTGAGGGAAATCTTACCTGAGCTGTTGGAACATGTTCCTATTGAAACTAGACAAAGAATGTGGTTCCAACACGATGGAGCACCGGCCCACTTTTCCCTGATTGCTAGAGAACATTTGAATGAAGTGTATGGAGATCGTAGGATTGGACGTGGAGGTCCCGTCCCTTGGCCTCCACGGTCACCTGACCTCACACCCATTGATTTTTACTTGTGGGGACACATGAAGCAATTAGTGTATACCACTCCCATACAGAATGAAATGGATCTAGTAGCTAGAGTTGTTGAGGCTGCTGCAGTTATTCAAGACAGTAATCCTTTTGAAGGGGCGAGAGAATCGTGCTTACGACGCTTCAGAATCTGCAACGAGTTACAAGGACGCCACTTTGAGCAACGATTATGAAAGTTTTACAGTAATGTAATCATTGATTTCTTAATAAAAAATATCATGTTCAATAAAATTTTTCAAACACATTGAATTAATTACGCTGTTTCACACAATTGCCACGTAAGAAAACCCTATACCCAACCATAACGTAGCCCTATTAAAATTTTTTTAAGATTTAAAAACCAGGATTCACAATTGGTTAAGAACTTTTTTTAAATTTACCTTAAAACAAATTTAAAAAATAAATATTAAATTTCAGATTATAAATATTTATATAAATATTTGTTCACTATTTTAATAGAGAACCTTAAAAAGTTTATTCGTAAAAATCCACTACACTGTTGTATGTACTTGCAATGCATGGATTTAACCTGTTTTTACGTTTGGTGCTGTAACTCAGTTATTTGTTATTCAATCTTTTTGAAACAAAAATTGTTGAATTGGTAATAAAATACGCTAAAAAAAGTTATCCTGGTGAATTTGTTGTCAAAGTAGCCGTTTCAAAGCTAATACAATTTGAAAATTTTGAACGGCCGCCATTTCGAAATGCAATGAGATATTTGTTTTATTTTTTTTTCACTGAAAAGGACCAACACTAGGTTAACATAACTGTTAAGTTTGAATTCTGTATCTTAAGTGGTTTTTGAGTAGTAATTTTTTTCCCAAAAAACACATACAGACAGACAGACGCTAAACGAACCGAAATAGGGCACCTGTTATATTGCATTATTTGTTAGTTTTTGGCCTGCTGAACAATGTGGCAAAGTTTGTTCGAATGGTTGCTGGATTTTATATATATATATATATATATATATATATATATAAATATAAAATATATGGGTATATATAAAGGTATAAAGCATCACTAAGGGTACCTTTGTACCTACCTTGCGTAGCGTAGTAGATTATCAATGTTGTTTCCTGTTGATTTCCACAGCCAGAACCGGGTATCATTCGAGATGTGATGGTTTCGTTTATTAAACTTCTGACTGATAACCCTCGGACAAGGTGAGAGTGGCTGCAGGCGTGGGAGGCCTTCACACATTTACACACTCCGTGAAGTACAATGAGCCACAGCCAGTCTGTTAGCAAACCTAGTAGCCTACTATATCGACACCCGTGTTACCTGAAAACTTCTGACTGATAACCCTCGGACAAGGTGAGAGTGGCTGCAGATGTGGGAGGCCTTCACACATTTACACACTCCGTGAAGTACAGCGAGCCACAGCCAGTCTGTCAGCAAACCTAGTAGCCTACTACATCGATACCCGTGTTACCTGAAAACTTCTGACTGATAACCCTCGGACAAGGTGAGAGTGGCTGCAGACGTGGGAGGCCTTCACACATTTACACACTCCGTGAAGTACAGCGAGCCACAGCCAGTCTGTCAGCAAACCTAGTAGCATACTACATCGATACCCGTGTTACCTGAAAACTTCTGACTGATAACCCTCGGACAAGGTGAGAGTGGCTGCAGGCGTGGGAGGCCTTCACACATTTACACACTCCGTGAAGTACATGCGAGCCACAGCCAAATCTGTTAGCCAAACCTAGTAGCCTACTAAATCTATAACCCAGTTGTTTTTACCTGAAAACTTCTGGACTGATAACCCTCGGACAAGGTAGAGAGTAGCTGCAGAAGTGGGAGGGGCCTTCACACATTCTACACACTCCGTGAAGTCCCAGCGAGCCACAGCCAGTCCTGTCAGCAAACCTAGTAGCCTACTTACAATCGAATTACCCGTGTTACCATGAAAAACTTCTGGACTGATAACCCTCGGACAAGGTGAAGAGTGGTCTGCAGGCCGTGGAGTAGGTGCCTTCACACATTTAACACACTCCGTGAAGTACAAACGAGGCCCACAGCCAGTCTGTTAGCAAACCTAGTAGCCTACTATATCGACACCCTCGTGTTACCCATGAAAACTTCTGACTGATAAACCCTCGACAAGGTGGAGAGGTGGCTGCAGATGTGGGTAGGGCCTTCACAGCATTTTACACACACCGTGAAGTACAAGCGAGCCACAGCCAGATCTGTCAGCAAACCTAGTAGCCTACTACTAAATCGGATACCCGTGTTACCTGAAAACATCCTGACTGATAACCCTCCGGGGGAAAAACACAAGGTGAGAGTCCGCTGCAGGCGTTGGACGAGGCCTTCACACATTTACACCCTCCGTTAAGTACAGCGAGCCCACAGCCTTCATGTTTCCTGTCAGCAAAAACCTAGTATCCTACTACATCGATAACCCGTGTTACCTGAAAACTTTCTGACGGATATCCCTCCGGTACAAGGTGAGAGTGGCTGCAGACGTGGGTGATGGCCTTCACACAATTGTACAAACACTCCGTGACAGTACAGCGAGGCCAAAACCAGTCTGTCAGCAAACCTAGTAGCAATACTACATCGAGTACCCGTGTTACCTGAAAACCTTCTGACTGATAACCCTGCGGACAATGGTGAGAGTGGCCTGCAGATGTGGGAGGCCTTCACACATTTACACACTCCGAGAAGTAACAGAAGCGAGCCCACAGCGTCCTGTCAGCAAAACCTAGTAGCCTACTACATCGATACCCGTGTTATATCCTGAAAATCTTTCTGACTGATATAACCCTCGGACAAGGTGAGAAGTGGCTGCAGGCGTGGGAGGCCTTCACACATTTACACAACGCCGTGAAGTTACAACGAGCCACAGACCAGTCTGTTAGCAAACACCTAGTAGCACTACTATAATCGAACACTCCGTGTTACCTGAAAACTTCTGACTCGATAACCCTCCAGGACAAAGGTGAGAGTGGGCTGCAAGATATGGGAGGGCCTTCAACACATTTTACACACTCCGTGAAGTACAGCGAAGCCACCAGCCAGTCTGTCAGCAAACCTTAGTAGCCTACTACAATCGATACCCGTGTTACCTGAAAAACTTCTGGACTGATAACCCTCGGACAAGGTGAGAGTGGCTGCAGGCGTGGGAGGCCTTTACACATTTACGACACTCCGTGAAGTACAGCGAGCCACCAGCCAGTCTTGTCAGCATAACCTAGTAGCCTATCCTACATCGATACCCGTTTTACCCTGAAAACTTCTGACTGATAACCCTCGGACAAGGTTGAGAGGTGGCTGCAAGACGTGGGGAGGCCTTCACACATTTTACAGACACTGCCGTGTAAGTACAGCGAGCCACAGCCAGTCTGTCAGCAAACCAAGTAGCATTTACATACATCGATACCCGTGTTACCTTAAAACTTCTTGACTGAATAACCCTCCGGAACAAGGTGAGAGTGGGCTGCAAGGCGTGGGGTAGGCCCTTCACGACCATTTGACCAACACTCCGTGAAGTACAGTCGAGCCACAGCGCAATCTGTTATGCAAACCTAGTAGCCTACTACATTGATACCCGTGTTATACCTTGAAAAACTTTCAGACTGATAACCCTCGGACAAGGGTGAGAGTGGCTGCTGGCGTGGGCGGCCTTCATCACATTTACACACTCCGATGAAGTACAGACGAGCCAAGCCACAGCCAATTCTGTTAGCAAAACCTTAGTAGCCTACTACAAATTCGACACCCTTGTTTACCTGAAAACGTTCCTGACTGATAAACCCCTCGGACAAGGTGAGAGTGGGCTGCAGATGTTGGGAGGCCTTCACACAATTGACACACTCCGTGAAGTACAACGAGCCCACAGCCCAGTCTGTCAGCAAAACAAGTAGCCTACTACATCGATACCCGTTGTTACCATGAAAACCTTCTGACTGATAAAACCCTTCGGACATTATGGGTTGAGAGTGGCTGCACAGGCGTGGGAGGGACCTTCCACACATTTACACACTCCGTGAAGTATACAGCGAGCCACAGCCAGTCCTGGCTTCAGACAAACCTATGTACCTACTACATCGATACCCGTGTTACCATGAAAACTTCTGACTGATAAAACCCTCGAACAAGGTAGGGAGTGTGCTGCAGGCGTGAGGACGGGCCTTCCACACATTTACACACTCCGTGAATTACAGCGAGCGACACAGCCAGTCCCTGTCATCAAACCTAGTAGCCTACTACATACGGATACCCCCCGTGTTACCCTTGAAAAACTTCCTGACTGATAACCCTCGGACAAGGTGTGAGATTGAGCTGCAGGCGTGGGAGGCCTTCACACTTTTACACGACTTCCCCGTGAAGTACAGCGAGCCCACAGCCAATCTGTTAGGCAAACCTAGTAGCCTACAACATCGACACCCGTAGTTACCTGAAAACTTCTGGGTGAAAACCCTCGGAAACAAGGTGAGATTTGGCTGCAGATGTTGGAGGAGGCCATCACATCATATACACTCTCCGTGGAAGTAACAGCGAGCCACAGACCCCTGTCTGTCAGCCAAACCTCAGTAGCCTACTAACATCGATACCCGTGGTTTTTCTGAAAAACTTTCTTGGACTGATAAACCCACGGACAAGGGGAATGGAGAGTGGCCTGCAGGCGTGGGAGGCCTTTCACACATTTACACACTCCGTGAAGTACAACGAGCCACAGCACAGTCTTTTTAGCAAAACCTAGTAGCCTACTATAACTCGACCACCCGTGTTACCTTGAAAACTTCTGACTGATAAACCCTCGGACAAGGTTGCGAGAGTGGCGCAGATGTGGGGAGGCCTTCACACATTTACACACTTCCGTTAAGTACAGCGAGGCCACAGCCAGACTGTCAGCAAACCTAGTAGCCTACTACATCGATACCCGTGTTACCTTAAAACTTCTGACTGATAACCCGAACCCTCGGACAAGGTGAGAGTGGCTGCAGGCGTGGGAGGGCCTTCACACATTTACAACACTTACTCCCGTGAAGGTACAGCGAGCCACAGCCAGTCTTGTCCCCCAGCAAACCTAGTAGCCTACTACATCGATACCCAGTGTTTAACCTGAAAACTTCTGACTGAATAAACCCTCGGACAAGGTGATAGTGGCTGCAGGCGTGTGGAGGCCTTCACACATTTAACACACTCCGTGAAGTACATGCGAGCCACAGGCCGAGTCTGTCAGCAAACCTAGTAGCCTACTACATTGATACCCGTGTTACCTGGAATACTTCTGACTTGATAACCCTCGGACAAGGTGAGAGTGGCTGCAGGGCGTGGGAGGCCTTCACACATTTACACACTCCGATGAAGTACAGCGAGCCACAGGCGTCTGTTCAGCAAACCTAGTAGCCCCTACTACAGTCGATACCCGTGTTATCTGGACAACTTCTGGACTGATAAACCCTCGGACAAGGTGATAAGTGGCTGCAGGCGACGTGGGAGGCCTTCACACATTTACACACTCCCGTTAAAGTACAACGAGCCACAGCCAGTCCTGTTAGCAAACCTAGTAAGCCAACTATATCGACATCCGCAAACCCGTGTATCATATACCTGAAAACTTTCTGACTGATTAACCCATCTGAAAAAGGTGAGTAGCTGGCTGCAGATGTGGGAGGCCTTCACACAATTTCCACATCCTCCGTGAAAGTTACAGCGAGCCACAGCCATTCAGTCAGATGTACAGGCAAACCTAGTTAGGCCTACTACATCGATACCCGTGTTACCTGAAAAACTTCTTACTGAATGTTAACCCCACGGACAAGGTGAGAGTGGCTGCAGCGTAGGGAGGGCCTTTACACCATGTACACACTAATACCGGTGATAGTACAGCGAAGCCACAGCCAGTCTGTCACCCCCCCAAACCAAGTAGCCTACTCAC
Organism: Homalodisca vitripennis; assembly: GCF_021130785.1. Taxonomy (NCBI): domain Eukaryota; kingdom Metazoa; phylum Arthropoda; class Insecta; order Hemiptera; family Cicadellidae; genus Homalodisca; species Homalodisca vitripennis. The sequence continues at coordinate 66,681,510 of NC_060207.1, forward strand.
ATCGATACCCGTGTTACCTGAAAACTACTGACTGATAAACCCTCGGAACCAAGGTGACGAGTGAGGCTGCAGAGCGTGGGAGGCACCTTCACACATTTACACAACCGCTCTCCGGTGAAGTACAGGCGAGCACACAGCCCAGTCCTGGGTCAGCAAACCTACGTATCAAACTACATCGATACCCGTGATTACCGTGAAAACATCTGACTGATAACCCTTCGTACAAGGTGAGAGTGGCCTGGCAAGGCGTGGGAAGGCCTTCGACACATTTACACACTCCGGTTGAAGTACAGCGAGCCACAGCCAATCTGTTAGAAAACCTAGCTAGCCTACTACAATTGATACCCGTGTTACCTTGAAAACTACAGACTGATAAACCTCTCGGACAAGGTGAGAGTGGTTCAGCAGTCGTGGGAAGGTGGGCCTTCACAACATTTTACACACCTCCCGTGGAAGTACAGCAGCGAGCCCATCAGCCAAATCTGTTAGCAAAACCTAGTAGCCTACTACATCGACCAACCACGTGTTGGTGGATTTACCTGCGAAAACTTCTGACTGATAACCCTCGGACCAAGGTGGAGAGTGGCTCTGCAGGGTGGGAAGGCCATCACACATTTACACACTCCGTGAAGTACAGCGAGGCTCCACAGCCAGACTAGTCAGCAAACCTAGTATGCCTATCTACATCGAATAACCCGTGTTATCCTGAAAACATCTGACTGATAACCCATCGTACAAGGCTGTAGAGTGGCTGCAGACGTGGGAGGGCCTTCACACATTTTCAACACCACTCTCGTGAAGTACAGCGAGCCACAGCCGATCCTGATCAGCCAAACCTAGTAGCAAACTACACATCGGATACCCGTGTTACCCTGAAAACTTCCTGACTGATAAAACCTTCTCCCCGGACAAGGTGAGAGTGGTCTGCAGGCGTGGAGGAGGGCCCTTCACACATTTACCAACAGCTCCGTGTGTAAAAGTACAAAGCGATCCACAGCCAATCTGTTAGCAAAACCTAAGTAGCCTACTACCATTGATGACCCGTGTTACCCTGAAAACTTTTCCAGACTGATAACCTGCGGACAAGGTGACATGAGTGGCTGCTGGCGTGGGAGGCCTTCTACACATTTACACACTCCGTGTGAAGTTACAGCGAGCCACAGCCAATCTGTTAAGCAAACCTAGTAGCCTACTACACTCGACAACCCGTGTTACCTGAAAACTTCTGACTGATAACCCTCGGACAAGGTGAGAGTGGCTGCAGATGTGGGAGGCCTTCACACATTTACACACTCCGTGAAGTACAGCGAGCCACAGCCAGTCTGTCAGCAAACCTAGTAGCCTACTACATCGATACCCGTGTTACCTGAAAACTTCTGACTGATAACCCTCGGACAAGGTGAGAGTGGCTGCAGGCGTGGGAGGCCTTCACACATTTACACACTCCGTGAAGTACAGCGAGCCACAGCCAGTCTGTCAGCAAACCTAGTAGCCTACTACATCGATACCCGTGTTACCTGAAAACTTCTGACTGATAACCCTCGGACAAGGTGAGAGTGGCTGCAGGCGTGGGAGGCCTTCACACATTTACACACTCCGTGAAGTACAGCGAGCCACAGCCAGTCTGTTAGCAAACCTAGTAGCCTACTACATCGATACCCGTGTTACCTGAAAACTTCTGACTGATAACCCTCGGACAAGGTGAGAGTGGCTGCAGGCGTGGGAGGCCTTCACACATTTACACACTCCGTGAAGTACAGCGAGCCACAGCCAGTCTGTTAGCAAACCTAGTAGCCTACTACATCGACACCCGTGTTACCTGAAAACTTCTGACTGATAACCCTCGGACAAGGTGAGAGTGGCTGCAGATGTGGGAGGCCTTCACACATTTACACACTCCGTGAAGTACAGCGAGCCACAGCCAGTCTGTCAGCAAACCTAGTAGCCTACTACATCGATACCCGTGTTACCTGAAAACGCGCTTGGTTATCAAGTGCCGCTATGAATTATACAACATCATTATTATAACTACACATCAAACAGCGCTGTAAGAAAATAGTTACAGTAACAGAAGAGTATTATGTTCTAGTACTTTTTAGAATTTGTAGTATTATATATAATTATTTTACGTATATTTATAACAATAGTGAGTGTGTAATATGTAAGTACAATGAGAAACAGCTACGATTTAAAAATTATATATTCTTATTACATACTAGGCATTTAACCAATAGTACAAGTTTTACGCAAATATATAACAGCAATACACCTCGCTGCGGCGGCATCACAGAAGAACCTGATAATTTCGCACGATGGGCAGTTTTGTTGTTGAGATCGAATACCGGTTTACCGTACCAAGCACAAACTGTGGAAGCTTCAGGTAATTATGCAACGCAGTGCGCTGCCCGCGGTTTTATTACAGTGGACTGATAATTTCGCCAGAGAGGAACTTTGTTGTTGAGATCTAATACCGGTTTACCGTACCAAGCACAAACTGTGGAAGCTTCAGGTAATTATGCAACGCAGTGCGCTGCCCGCGGTTCTATTACAGTGGACTGATAATTTCGCCAGAGAGGAACTTTGTTGTTGAGATCTAATACCGGTTTACCGTACCAAGCACAAACTGTGGAAGCTTCAGGTAATTATGCAACTCAGTGCGCTGCATGCGGTTATATTACAGTGGGCCTGATAATTTCGCTAGAGAGACAGTTATGTTGTTGAGATCTAATACCGGTTTATTATACCAAACACTTACCTTAGAAGCTCCAGGTAATTATACAACACACTATATTGCACACAGTGTCATTAGAGTGGACCTGGTAAGTTCCCACGATGAGCAGGGGTTATGAGGCGTATCATTGTTTTAACTAGTGAGTTAAACCTATTTGTATTGACCTTGATGAACTATTACGATATAATTCTAGCAATAACATTGCAGATGTCATTAATCAATTTTTAATGGCCCCTTTGATTTGCAATGCTTTTAAATTTAAATTTATTTTAAACATTTTATGAAACATACGTACGTAGGATTGAGAAGCCTATTAATTAAGTTCCAAAAGCAAATTGTAACCATATTGAAAACGTAATCTGAGAGACATGAAGGTGAGATGTTAAGATCCAAGATGTTATCATTGCAACAAGATTAATGAGGGATTTTAAGATAGCAACCCAACTTTGAATAAGCACTACACTGGATAGGTTATTATTACAGACCTCTAGTATGCGCCATCTCTCTTCTTTTTTTAATTTCTTCAAAGTAAGGTGTTAATTGATAGGCGTCCGACTAATAACTTTGTCTTAGCTCAAAAAACCTATTTTCGGAGGAAGAGTTGAAAGTTTTCATACAATAAAAAAAGTATACTATAAACAATCAATTAGGCTACATTAAGCACACAAATGACATACACATGACATGAGCTGCAACATGTATACGAGTACATTAAGCAGCTAAACGTGACTTTCCCACAAGTAAAGGACTATTCGCGAAATTGCACTTATACTTAGGAGAATTGAATAGAATGTTCAACATTCATTAAATATACGTACATTAAATGCCATTATATACGGGAGTACAATTTCAAACATGGTTGGATTCAGATTACAGGTAAACAATAAACCATAATTTGCATCTAACGCGAATTGTCAAACGAATCAAAATGAAACGGCACTGAGTTAAGCAGATTCGCCAAGCCATCAATGAGCTATTATTGCAATAATGCATACAGTCCCTATGAGGCTGACGGCAGGGGGGGTCAATTACTAATCATGTATATATTATGCTATACAAGCTGGTTATTATGTTGACTGTGTGCACATGGCTTATACATTCATAGATCCATTATGCGACTATTATAGATGCAAAGCTCATTGTAAAGATTACTTTGTATTAATTACAGCTACTGCCTGATTTAAAAACAAACGCCAGGAACAACTTAGGTATTTCCTACTGATAATAATAGCAATAAACAAACGTATGGATCGCTAGTTGTATGTTACTGCTTTACACAGTTTAAACGGACAATAATGAATTAAGCTCGTGTTTGCACGTTTCGCTGGCCACGTTGGAACTAAAAATATTTATACTGTTAAGAGATGGCAATAAAACCACATTTATTGACACAATACAAACGCCATGTTTAACCTCAACTCGTCACTCACCGTATTTCAGTTGATTTGCAAACAAAGTTCGATACTGATAAATATTTATGTTTCACAACAGCTAGGGGCGCCGAATGAAAACAAATGAAGACAACTTTATTCCGTCTGTTACAATATTTTAAATAGATTACAAACGCTGTATCGTGATTTCAGAGAAAATATATACAAAGTCAGTTTACTACAGTGTTTGTTCATAGTGAAACAGGTGGTGTGGAATTATGACCGACCGTCAACTTCGGAAGTGTATATAAGTAAAATATATCCAAAATTAATTATCTGAAATATCACTAAAACGTTAGTTGTTTTTGTTCCTGTGAGGCTAAAACCCTTTTAAGGAAATATTCAAGATAAAGTATATTCCAAAATAAATTAATCTTAACATCTAAAATTTTGCCAATTCGTATCACGAATATTGTCAAGTAACTTAGAATGCATAAGATATCGCCTTTGTGGATAACCTCCGAATATCGATAATTAGACACAAGGCTGCTAACAGTCGGAGGTAACGATCACATGTCCTGCACGTATTAGCCGTACACACGGCTGCTAACGGTCGGAGGTAACGATCACATGTCCTGCACGTATTAGCCGTACACACGGCTGCTAACGGTCGGAGGTAACGATCACATGTCCTGCACGTATTAGCCGTACGCACGGCTGCTAACGGTCGGAGGTAACGATCACATGTCCTGCACGTATTAGCCGTACACACGGCTGCTAACGGTCGGAGGTGACGATCACATGTCCTGCACGTATTAGCCGTACGCACGGCTGCTAACGGTCGGAGGAGGTATACGATCACATGTCCTGCACGTATTAGCCGTACGCACGGCTGCTAACAGTCGGAGGTAACGATCACATGTCCTGCACGTATTAGCCGTACGCACGGCTGCTAACGGTCGGAGGTGACGATCACATGTCCTGCACGTATTAGCCGTACACAACGGCTGCTAACGGTCGGAGGTAACGATCACATGTCCTGCACGTATTAGCCGTACGCACGGCTGCTAACGGTCGGAGGTAACGATCACATGTCCTGCACGTATTAGCCGTACACACGGCTGCTAACGGTCCGGAGGTAACGATCACATGTCCTGCACGTATTAGCCGTACGCACGGCTGCTAACAGTCGGAGGGTAACGATCACATGTCCTGCACGTATTAGCCGTACGCACGGCTGCTAACAGTCGGAGGTAACGATCACATGTCCTGCACGTATTAGCCGTACACACGGCTGCTAACGGTCGGAGGTAAACGATTCACATGTCCTGCACGTATTAGCTGTTACACACGGCTGCTAACGGTTGGATGGTGGACGATCACATGTCCTGCACGTATTAGCCGTACGCACGGCTGCTAACGGTCGGAGGTGACGATCACATGTCCTGCACGTATTAAGGTTGGGACACACATAACCGCACCGCGCCCGACACGTAAGACGGCCGTTTGTTGGCCGTCATACGGTGAAAGAATTGCAGTGCAAGGTTTCAACCTGCAAGTCCACACCTGTCCGCACCGACACCAGACCGTCGTGGCCGCACCGTGCCCGCACCGTCACCGATATGTTTAGTTTGAATTTTGACGGGCACGGTGCGGTCTACGAGCGGCATCTTATGTTGTTTACTGTTGCGTTCTTCTTTTTTAAAACAATTTAAGTAGTCTACACGTTCTATTTTATTGAATTATTTAGTATAGCCTGCTAACTCTACAACTTTTATCCTGTGTTCGCGTACAAAATCATATTTATTATTAAAAGTATTACAATTTCTTACCTTAGAGTAAACTAGTCATATTTTCTTATTGTGTATATTTTCTTATTACAACAAATTTGAAAACCATGTTGTACATTAAGTGATTTTAAACAACTAAATTCGAATTATGAAAAATCTATAAACATTTTTCATTCATTACAAAATAACAAGCATGTAATTATTTGCGCAAAAATCTATTTTTCTTTGATATATTGAAGTTACTTGATAAATTTATTCCGGTATTTTGTAAGGGTCATATTTTAGAATGTTTCTATGACATTTTTAATTTTTTATTCTTTTCACTTCAATAAAGTAAAAATAAAAATATTTTATTTACAATAAGATTTCAAGCAAGAAAAACTCATGTTAAAAATAAATAATAATAATAATAATAAATCATTTATTTCCCCATAATAACACACTGAAATATTACAAATAAATATTATTGCCAGTGCTTTAGTAATAAATAATACTATGACATAACGTATTTATTTACAATAGCAGTAAATAAAAAAATACAAAAAAATGTTTTCTACTTACTTTATTTCTAATTTATGTACTTGGAGTAATAAAATATAAAAAAGTAAGTTACATCCTTTTAGATTTTTCTTTCTTTTTTTAAACTAATAATTAGGCCAATAGATTTACAAAAATAAGGGAAATTTAGGTACCCTATAAGAGGCTGTGCCTGTGTTGGGGATACTATATACAAAAAGAGTAAAAAAATAAAAATAGCGGAATCGAGCAAGAATGAAATGATAAAAATGTGTCATTGTAGCTTATTTAGTAAATAATGTACTCTTACGTTTAAAAGTTTAAATTTAGTATAACTAGTGTGCTGTATTAAACAAAAAGGATTTATGCATGATTTGCAATTCAAATATTAGGCTTTACACATGTAACATTAAATACTATATTATAAATAAGTATTTTATAATGCTCTAACGTGCCTATTTAAATATTATTATAACTTAGCAGACAAGACTAACCATACAATAATTTATTAACTTAAACATATACTCAATATAATTTTGACCGATCAACCATACTCTATTTTTTTAGAAAATATATTTATGTTTCTACTATTTTTTTGACTGATTCTGGTAATAAATTATTTGTCCTCGGAGCTATAAAAGAAAAAAAATTGTAAAATCTGTTTTTTGTAAGTTCTCCAGTATATATTTTACAAATATTTACTATGTTTTACAAATTATTATTAACGGGCTTGCAACATGGCAAACTCTCTGGCATCACACTATAGCTCTTGGGTTTTAATAAAAAAAACACTAAATATACTGTTTGTAGTGTATTTGACCGAAATTCACTGCAATGAAACACAAAGAACAAGAATTATAGAGATAAAAATATAACCAAGATAATGACATTTACAAATTTTACATACTAGCTGATTGTACAAAGCTTTTACTGTAGCATTACAATGTTTCATTCACCACAGCGATTAATAAAAATAACAACAATGAAATTAACAATTTTCTAAGGTAATACTTAATCTTCCGAATATTTTTTAAGTAGCTGTCACTTCTAATTCAAAAGAAACATGTTCTAGTACAAACAGTGAGATTGTTGCGGTCGGACTGCATACGGACATGTGTGGCCTCACGGTAACCGAGCCGAGCCCGCACCGACACTCGGCCGACTCACGTGTCGGGCACGGTGCGGTTATGTGTGTTCCAACCTTTAGCCGTACGCACGGCTGCTAAACGGTCGGAGGTGACGATCACATGTCCTGCACGTATTAGCCGTACGCACGGCTGCTAACGGTCGAGAGGTGACGATCACATGTCCTGCACGTATTAAGGTTGGGACACACATAACCGCACCGCGCCCGACACGTGAGTCGGCCGATTGTTGGCCGTCACACGGTGAAACAATTGCTGCGCAGTATTTAACCTGCAAGTTCAGACACGTCCGCACCGACACCAGACCGTCGTGGCCGCACCGTGGCCGCACCGTCACCGATAGTTTCAGGTTTGAATTTTGACGGGCCCGGTGCGGTCTGAGAGATCTCTTTTGAGCGGCATCAGCCATGGATGTGGAGAAACTTATTGAAGAAATAAGGAAGTTTCCTGTAGTTTATGACCAGATCGAATGACAAATATCGGAATACAGAATACAAGGAGAAAGTGTGGAAGAAAATTGCTGACAATTTGGAGCTTGGAGAGGGTAATTATAAATTTAAAAAGAGTTGGTCCACATTTGCGTTCTTCTTTGTAAAAATATTTCAGCAAACGTTTTATTTAATTGAATTATTTAGTATACTAACCCTACATCGTGCGCTGACATTTTGTACGTTTTTATTATTTTAACTGCAATATACTTAAAATTAAAATAATTAATTTACAATATAGTTTTCAAGTACGGAAAATAAACATGTACTCTAGTACTGCTATACAATTGTACTCTTTGTCTCCGCAATAAATACTTGACTATTGACTATATTATATATTTTACTAATATTTACTATGTTTTACCCATTATTATAAAACTATCTGCAACATGGCAAACTATGGCCTCACACTAAACGTTCTTGTGTTAAAGTAATACAAAATATACTGTTTGTAGTGTATTTTATTGAAATTCAAAATCAAATTTATTGATAAAAGTATTGGAAATATTTTTTAGAGTAAACTGGTCATATTTTCTTATTGTGCTAATAAAATACATCAGTTGGTATTTTATATTGTTCTAATAATAAGTAATTATAAAACTATGTTGTATATTAAGTAATTTTAAATAACTAAATTAGAATTATGTAATGTATTGGATTTATTTGGTAAAATTTATCCCGGTATTTCGCATGGGCAAATTTACAATGTTTCTATGAAATTTTGTACGTTTTATTATTTTAACTGCATTAAAGGTCAAATAAAAATAATTTATTTACAATAAAGTTTCTTAGTACGAAAATAGTAGCGAGTATACATTTTAATTCGCCGCTTTTCATTAACACCGTTGGATTATACAGTTAGAGTTGGGATAAAAACTTGAAATTTCACAATTTTGTAGTCAATACTATGGCAATGACGATGTAGTAGATAAATATTTTAAAAGTTTATTACAAGTGCTATAAAATAAATATTAATTAATTAAAACCAAATTGAGCTTTGGCGATGAACATGAAATAATGAGTCGGCTGCTACTTTTTTTATTTATTGGTCAGGCGAGTTTCGTCTGCGAGAAAGTTTGAGATAATAAACCAAATTTTACCGTAGTATTTTTATAAATTTTTGGAGTAAACAGTTTGTCGAGAAACGAGGTATAAAGCAGATACAAATTTCATGCGGCGCAAACACGTGCCCGCTGCTTCGCCTCCCTACGCTGCAATAGGTTAAATGTTTAAATGCTCAACCTCTTTTATACTCAAATCTATAAACATTAGTAACTTATTATGGGAATATATCTAAATTTGATTAAATCAACTAATCGTTGTAGTGGGTTTCAAAAACAAGAAGTACATAATAAAATGAAATATGATATGTATTTAAAGCAATAGCCTCTAAATTAAACCTTTTACAATACGGAATAACTTGAATGTTCTAACTTAAATAGTAAGTTAACTTTTTAATGTAATGTTACAGTTTACAATGTTACTGTTTATTTGGTGTTACAGTATATATCAATGAATGATTTCTAACATTCTACTAAACAGGTTACAGTATACACGTTTTTTACAGTATCCTTTTATGGTATTTAGTTTTATATTACCTTACATTACAAGGAAATACAAATGGTACACCCACGCCATTTTCGCATCGGAAGTATATTTTTAGTTTGAATCAATTCCTTAAAAAAACTTCCAATAATACACATTATATAATCCATCCACGTATATATATATATATATATATGAGTTATTACTGTGTATGATATCTATTCTTTATTTGGTGAAAATAAGCCTGAAGAACAAGACTGACGAGAAGTATGAAGTCTACTACCCAAGGAATAATCACAGCTTTCGTTTTAAATGTATTACGAACTCTCTGTTTTATGGTAATTTTGTTTTCGTTATACACAATTTCGAAAGAATGGTTCTGAGCCTGACTATTTAAAATTATTTTTTTTAAAATTCATAAATTAGCACAAATATTATCCGTCACTCCGGAAATACAAAAGACATACAGCCTCTAGTTTACAAGCAGGATGAGATCGTTACGCGCTCGGACAGCGTTAACGGACAAGATCGTGGCCTCGCGGTAACCGAGCCGAGCCCGCAACCGAAACTCGGCCGACTCACGTGTCGGGCGCGGTGCGGTTTATGTGGTGTCCCATAACCTTTAGCCATAACGCACGGCTGCTAACCGGTCGGAAGGTGACGATCACATGTCCGTGCACGTATTAAAGGTTGGGACACACAATAACCCGCACCGTGCCCCGACCTACGTGAGTCCAGGCCGGATTGCCGGTGCGGGCTCGGCTCGGTTTACCGTGCAGGCCTACCCACAATGTACCGTATGCAGTCCGAGCGGCAACAATCTCCACTGTTTGTTTTCTAGAACATGTTTCTTTTGAATTCGAAGTGGACAGATACTTTAAAAAATATTCTGGAAGATTAAGTAATTGCTTGAGAAAAATTGTTTAATATAATTGTTGTTATTTTTATTAATATCCGCTGTGGTGAATTGAAACTATTGGTTAAATGCTACAGAGTAAAGCTTTTGATACCAATCAGCTAAGTATGTAAAAATTTGTAAATATCATTATCTTGGTATATTTTTTTTTATCCCTATAATTACTTGTTCATCTGGTTGGTTTCATTGCTTTTTTTTCAATGAATTGTCGGTCAAATACACTATATAACCACGTTATATTTAGTGTGTTTATTGTATTAAACCCAAGAGCTATTAGTGGTGATGCCAGAGAAGTTGGCAAGCCCTTTTATAATAATTTGTAAATACATACTAAATAATTTGTAAAATATATACTCGTTCTACTGGAGGATACTTACAAAAAACAGATTTTACAAAATGTTTTTTTATAGCTCCAAGGGAAAATAAATATTAGTTATTGCCCAGAATTAGTTAAAAATAGTAGAAACATAAATATATTTTCTAAAAAAATTAAGAGTTATGGCTTAATCGGTTCAAAATGATATTAGAGATATTCTGTTTAGGAATAATACATTAGTGTAATGGTTAGTCTTGTCTGCTAAGATTATAAATAATATTTAAATAGACACGTAAGCGCATTAAATAAAGAAATAATTATTTATAAATATAATATTTAATGTTACATGTGTAACGCCTAATATTTTGAATTGTAAATCATGCATAAATCCCTTTTTATTGTTTAACTAACAGCACACTAGATCTTTCTGTTGTTTTTTTTTTTTTTTTTTGTTTGTGTTTTTTTTTCTTATTTTTTTGATGGTATAAACTAAATTTAAACTGTATGAAACACGTAATGAGTACATTATTTACTACATAAGCTAACAATAACCTCATTTTTATCAATTTTCATTCTTGCTCGAATTCCGCTATTTTTATTTTTTAAACCCTTTTTTTGGTGATAATTAGTATCCCCAACACAAGGCACTCAGCCTCTTATAGGGGTACCCTAAATTATCCCTTATTTTGCAAATCTATTGGCCTACATTATTAGTTTTCTAAATAAAAGAAAGATAAAATTCTAAAAGGATGTTAACCTACTTTTTTATATTTTATTACTCTAAAGTACATTAAATTAGAAATAAAAGTAAGTAGAAAACATGTTTTTGTATTTGTTATTTACTGCTATTGTAAAGTGACGTTTTATGTCATAGTATTGTAATTTATTACTAAGCACTGGCAATAAATATTCTATTATATTTTATTTTGTAATATTTCAGTTTGTTATTATTGGGAAATAAATGATTTGTTATTATTATTTTATTTTTAACATGGGGGTTTCTTGCTTGAATACTCTTATTGTTAAATAAAATATTGTTATATTTTTTACTTTTACTTTATTGAAGTGAAATAGAAATAAAAAATGATAAAAATGTTCATTAGAGAAACATTCCTAAATATGACGCCTTTCACAAAATACCGGAATTAATGTAATCAAGTAATCTTCAAATACATCAAAGAAAAATAGATTATCGCGTGCTAAATAATTACATGCGCAAGCTACTGCTTGTTATTTTTATAATTAATGAAAAATGTTTTATAGATTTTTCATAATTTCGGACATTTTGGTACAACATGGGTATTTCAAATTTGTTGTAATAAGAAAATGTGGCACAAATAAGAAAACAATGACTATTGATGGCAATTTTATGTTTACTCTTAAGGTAAGAAAATGTAATTACTTTTTTTTTTTTTTTAAATAAATAAATTATGATTTTGTACGCGAACACAGGACAGGATGTAGAGTTAGTAAGCTATGCTAAAATAATTCACTAAAATAAAACGTGTAGGACTACTTAAATAGTATTTAAAATATAAGAACGACCACCCCACAACAGTAAACAACATATGATTCCGCTCGTAGACCGCAACCGTGCCCGTCCAAAATTCAAACTAAACATAATCGGTGACGGGTGCGGGCACGGTGCGGCCACGACGGTCTGGTGGTCGGTGCGGACATGTGTGGAACTTGCGAGGTTTGTAAAACTGCGCTTGCAATTCCCCCCCCCCCCCCACCCCCCCCCCCCCCCACCCCCCCCCCCCCCCACCCCCCCCCCCCCCCACCCCCCCCCCCCCCCACCCCCCCCCCCCCCCACCCCAGATAATCGGTTTTCACCATGTGTTTAATACGAGGGTAAAGGTAGGGACACCACATAACCGCACCGCGCCCGACACGTCAGTCAGCCGTATGCTGGCCGTCATACGGTTGAAAGAATTGCAGCGCAGTTTTCAACCTGCAAGTCCATACTTGTCCGCACCGACACCAGACCGTCGTGGCCGCCACCGTGCCCGCACCGTCACCGATATGTGGAGTTTGAATTTTGACGGGCACGGTGCGGTCTACGAGCGGCATCATAATATGTTGTTTACTGTTGCGTTCTTCTTTTTAAAACTATTTATGTAGTCTACACGTTCTATTTTATTGAATTATTTAGTATAGCCTACTAACTCTACATCCTGTGTTCGCTTACAAAAATCATATTTATTGATAAAAGTAGGCTATTACATTTTCTTACCATTAGATTAAACTAGTCATATCTTCTTATTGTGCATATTTTCTTATTACAACGAATTTGAAAAACCATGTTGTACATTAAGTGATTTTAAACAACTAAATTCGAACTATTAAAAAGTCTATAAACATTTTTTCATTAATTAAAAAATAACAAGCATGTAATTATTTGCGCAAAAATCTATTTTTCTTTGATGTTTTGAAGTTTATTTGATAAATTTATTCCGGTATTTTGTAAGGGTCATATTTAGAATGTTTCTATGACATTTTTATTTATTATTCTTTTTCACTTCAATAAAGTAAAAATAAAAATATTTTATTTACAATAAGATTTTCAAACAAGAAAAACCCATGTTAAAATAAATAATAATAATAATAATACTAAATCATTTATTTCCCCAAAAGTAACAAACTGAGTATTACAAATAAATATTATTGCCAGTGCTTAGTAATAAATAAGACTATGACATAACGTATTTACAATAGCAGTAAATAACAAAATAAAAAAAATGTTTTTCTACTTACTTTATTTCTAATTTATGTACTTAGAGTAATAAAATATAAAAATTAGGTTACATCCTTTTAGATTTTCTTTCTTTTCTTAAACCTAATAATTAGGCCAATAGATTTACAAAATAAGGCAAATTTAGGTACCCCATAAGAGGCTGTTCCTGTGTTGGGGATACTATATACAAAAAGGGTAAAAAATAAAAATAGCGGAATCGAGCAAGAATGAAATGATAAAAATTAGTTGTTGTAACTTATGTAGTAAATAATGTACTATTAGTCTACGTTTCAAGGTTTAAATTTAGTATAACTATTGTGCTGTAGTAAAACAAAAAGGATTTATGCATGATTTACAATTCAAATATTAGGCTTTACACATGTAGCATTAAATATTATATTATAAATAATTATTTTATAATGCTCTAACGTGCCTATTTAAATATTATTATAACTTAGCAGACAAGACTAATCATACACTAATTTATTATCTTAAACATATACTCAATATCATTTTGACCAATCAACCATACTCTAATTTTTTTAGAAAATATATTTATGTTTCTACTATTTTTGACTAATTCTGGCAATAAATTATATGTCCTCGGAGCTATAAAAGAAATAATTTTGTAAAATGTGTTTTTTTGTATGTTCTCCAGTATATATTTTACAAATATTTACTATGTTTTACAAATTATTATAAACGGGCTTGCAACATGGCAAACTCTTCTGGCATCACACTATAGCTCTTGGGTTTAATACAAAAAACACCAAATACACTGTTTATAGTGTATTTGACCGAAATTCACTGCAATGAAACACAATGAACAAGAATTATACATTATACATTAAACATATAACCAAGATAATGATATTATTTACAAATTTTACACACTAGCTGATTGTACAAAGCTTTACTGTAGCATTGCAATGTTTCATTCACCACAGCTATTAATAAACATAACAACAATGAAATTAACAATTTTCTCAAGCAATACTTAATCTTCCAAATATTTTTTAAGTATCTGTCACTTTGAATTCAAAAGAAACATGCTCTAGTACAAACAGTGAGATTGTTGCGCTCGGACTGCATACGGACATGTGTGGCCTCACGGTAACCGAGCCGAGCCCGCACCGACAATCGGCCGACTCACGTGTCGGGCACGGTGCGGTTATGTGTGTCCCAACCTTAATTCGGAAAGTAAGGTCCGATTCGCGTTAACTAGACAAACAGTAAGCGAGTAGGGAAATGCGCATGCGCCCTGACTCCCGGTATGCATTGCGCGCAGAACGACGCCATTTGCAGTGAAATCGTTGTAGTCTGCTGTTGTCTGTGTCTTTTTAAAATGTTTAAAACTATTGAACGTCCCGCCGACTGTGAAATACGGTCTGTGATACGGTTTTTGACAGCAAGGAACGTTTCAGCAGCGGATATTCATCGAAAGATAAGTGAAGTGTACTGTCCAAATGCATTGAGTGACAGCCAAGTGCGGAGGTGGGTGAGAGGTTTTAATGATGGACGGGAAAATGTCCATGACGAACCACGATCTGGTCGGCCGTCAGTGATCACCGAAGATTTGTTGAAAGCCGTCGATGAAAAAAAAGATCGGCGATTCACTGTTTCTTCATCAGCAATAGAATTTCCAAACGTGAGCACGTTGTTTAAAATTGTTTCTGAAATTTTGGATTTTCGCAAATTGTGCTCACGTTGGGTTCCCAGGCTGCTTACTGAGGAACACAAAAAAAGAAGAATGGGTATTGTTCTTGAATTTTTGATCCAATATCATCAGAAAGGGGATAACTTTTTAGACCACATTGTGACGGGTGACGAGACATGGGTTTCCCACATAACCCCAGAAACAAAACGCCAGTCAATGGAGTGGCGTCACTCGACGTCACCGGTTAAAGTGGTTAACAAGACTGGTTATCGTCGCAGGCGGCCGACTTCTATGACACCGGCATTCAAAAACTTGTAGATCGTTATGACAAGTGTTTACACAAAAGTGGAAATTATGTAGAAAAATAGTGATTGATGTCAGGAATCAAATAAAACAAGTTTTTTGAAAAAATATGGTGTGGTTTTTTTTAAATAAAAAAAACGGACCTTACTTTCCGAATTACCCTCGTATATTTGATGAATATGATTTACCAATGGATAATAATATAATATAATTACTTTAATGCTGAGATAATTCAAAAAGAGGTTAATACTTAGGAGTAAATGTTTGTTCAACCAAAATAATGAAATGCCTTTATTAAAGAGGTGAAGTTAGGGCTGTCAAGCCCTCTCTACTACTCAACCTCATATCATATACAGTAAATTAACAATCATCATCATCATCATCATCGTCAGACGTTTCCGTTCTCACGGGTCGTCGTACACAGCCTCCTCCACTTTAGTCTATCGTTCCAGGTCTCCTCTTCATCCACCTGTATTTTCTGTAGTCCCCTTCTCTCTATGTCTTTCCACACTTGGTCCTCCCATCTTCCTCTCGGTCTTCCTCTTGGTCTTCTTCCTCCTTCCTCCTTCTCCAGTGCTATTCTAGGCATTCTATTATCTCCCATCCTCTTCACATGCCCCATCCACTGTATTCTTCTTCCTTCCATTGTCTCTTGCAGTGAAACTACCTTCAATCTTTCTCTGGTTATTTCGTTCCTTATTCTATCTCTTCTTGTAGTCTTCTCTATCCCTCTTAAAAATCTCATTTCTGCAGCTTGCAATCTGCTTAAATCATTTTTAGTCCACGTCCACGTCTCTGCTCCATATAATAAAATTGGTTGGAAATAAGATTTATACATCAATACTTTTGATTCTTTCCCAATGTTCCAACTCCACACAATCTTCTTTACCATATTGAAAAACTTTCCACTCTTCCATATTCTGTTTCCTATCTCTTCTCTTATTGTGCCCCTATCTGTTATGATACTTCCTAAATAACAGAATTCCTTCACCTTTTCAAGTCTTTTTCCTTCAACTAACACGTCTTTGTTATTTCCATCCCTTCTCTCTACTTTCATTACTTTACATTTTTGTATGTTCATCTCTAAACCATATTTCTTCGCCACTTTTGCCCATTTGTTTAACTCTCGTTCTAACTCTTCTTCCCTATTTTCCCATATCATTATGTCATCCGCATATGCTATTGTCTTAAGTTCTTCTGCTCCTCTGTTTCCTTGTACTTCTAGAATAATTTCATCCATTATAATATTGAAAAGGAAAGGTGACAATATGCTTCCCTGCCTTACTCCTCTCTCTGTTTTAAAAGTATCTGTATATTTTTCTTCAATTCTTACCCTGTTTTTACATATGCCGTACAGGTTCTTTATTCTTTCTACTATTCCCTCACGCAATCCTCTCTTTCTCATACTCTCCCATATCCTTTCTCTCAGTACCTTATCATATGCCTTCTGTAGGTCTATAAACGCTACCATTGTATCTTTTCCGTATTCCCACCTCTTTTCTAACACTTGTCTCATCACAAAAATAGCATCCACCGTTGACCTACCTTTCCTAAAACCACATTGCTCCTCTCTTCCTGTTTCTTCCAGTACTGGTCTAATTTTCTGCAACAGTATTTTTTCATAAATTTTTTGTGTATGGCACAACAAAGTTATTCCCCTGTAATTCTCGCATTTTTGCTTATTGCCCTTCTTAAAAATCGGCACTATTATTCCCATTTTCCAGTCTTCTGGTATCTTCTTTTCCTTCCAAATCACTCTCATCACTCTGTACAACCATTGAATTCCCAATGGGCCCGCCGCCTTTATCATCTCAGCCGTCAGCTCGTCTATTCCCGCAGATTTCCCCTCTTTCATCTCTTTAACCGCTTTTTCCAATTCGCACATACTAAAATCCTCTTCATCTTCTGTCTCCTCTGTCATATCTCTTCTTTCCTCTTCATTTTCTGTTCCTTCCAGTAGTTCCTTAAAATACTCTTTCCACGTCTTCAAAACCTCTTTCTCCTCCCATTTGATTTCCCCTGAAACATCCACCACCTTAGTCAACATTTCTTTAGGTTTCGTCTTGTTCCTTATCACCCCATAAAAAATCTTCTTATTTCCTTTGAAGTTTGATTTCAGTTTTTCTTCAAAATCCTTCCATGTCCTCTCCTTTGCCTCCTTCATCATCTTTGCTGATGCCCTTGCAAGTCTCTTCCATTTATCCCTCTTTTCGTTTGACCTATCCTTAAACCATTCTCGCCAAGCTCTATTTTTGTTTTTAACTGCTTCAGCAATTCTTTCATTCCACCAAGGGGTCTCTTTATCCCTTCTTTTACCTGAAGTTCGTCCACATGTTTCTTCTGCAGCTTTGACTATAGCATTCTTGAAATTTGTCCATTCCTCCTCTCCTGTTTTGACCTCCCCCTTGGGTATCGTTCCTCTAATGTTATTTACAAACTCCTCTCTAACTTTCGTATCTTTTAACTTCCATGTCTTGATTCTTGTTAGTCTTTTGCATGTATCCTTTCCAAACCTCATTCTTTGAAAATCAGCTACCACCAGCCTGTGATCTCCTCCCATACTTTCACTGGGTATAACTTTTACATCTGCCATGTATGGCTGCAGGCATTTCCTCACTAATATATAATCTATTAAACTTGGCTGTTCACCATTCCAATTGTATCTTGTGTATTTGTGGCTATCCCTTTTCTTGTTCCAGGTGTTCCCTATCACTATATCATTCCTTAAACAAAAATCCAGTAAATTTTCTCCTTCTAAATTCCTTGTTCCTACTCCATAACATCCCATTACCTCTTCATATCCTTGTCTAAACTTACCCACTTGTGCGTTAAAATCCCCAATTATTATTGTTCTCTCTTCTTTTACTTGTCTTTCCAGATCCTCTTCAAACTCTCTCTTCTCATCGTCCGTGAATGAAACATTCATGGTCATTACTGAAACAAACGCCTATTTTGAGAGCCTTGAGAAAACCTATTATTCGGAGGGAATAAAAAAATTTGAAAAACACTGGACAAAATGTATTGAGCTAAAAAGAGATATATTGAAAAATAAAATGTTTATTTGCCGAAAAAAAAAATTGTTTTATTCATTAAGTCACACAGATCTATCAAACCGCTCTCATATTGTAACATGGTCTATCCATTTCAGGCTTCAATTTATAGTTAGTCCGAGATTCTTTACTTTGGTAATTTAGTTCACTATTGTTAAGTTTTAGTTTCGATGGTATCAAGTTTAATATGGTTAATCAGTCTACCTATAATCCTTGCTTGCGTCTTGTTTTCATTCAGGCTCAGTCCATGTGGTTTAGCTCAAAAGTTAATAGCTTCAATATCCAAGTTGAGCAGTGACACAGCTGTGTCTAGTTCATTAAATAAATAGTGAAAGTATGTTTGTAAATCATCTGCGTAAAAATGTATATTTGAATATCTTTTGATTGAAGTAATATCGTTAATGTAAAGTGAGAATAGAATAGAATAATATCACTTCAATAATATCAGTAGGTGTAAAATATTATAATCTGAAAGCACATGTTTCCAAAACAGATTTGTTTGTCCAGAACAACAATTGTTGGCAATCTGCCTGGACATGTTTATGGCTGGCTCTGAAACAACAAGCAAGTCTCTTGGCTTCTGTTTCCTGTATCTTCTGCTGTACCCTGATGTGCAGAGGAAGGCACAGCAAGAGATCGACAGAGTTGTGGGCAAGGAGAGACTGCCATCTTTAACTGACAGGCTTAAGTAAGATGACACTTTTATATTTGTGATGTAACATTTCACTTAGAAATACTGATAATAATATAAATAATTTTTAAAGAAACCAATAAATTTTGGAACCTAATGGATTCATATCATAACACAACATTAAACAAATATAAATTCTAATATTCTAATATTTATTCTGGCACATTGGTTATAGCAGATTATATAAAACTGTATAAAGTACAAACGCAATTTAATTTTAAATAAAAATAGCAGTATTGAATTTTGCATTGAAACTCTATACTAAATACTTTGCCCAATAGATGCTTTTTAGTTGTAAAAATTATTTTGTCTCATTCTTGAAAAAGTTTACTTTAACTTTTTGTTTCTGGTAAATTTTATTGCTACCTCATTAAATATTACTAAATAAAAATTAATTTGTTGTAAAACATCATTTGACAGTCCCATTACTATGCTAAGCATTTATACTTTTTACATTGCAAGACATTTTCATGAGAAATTGTGTCCACAGCATGCCTTACAATGAAGCTGTGGTGTTGGAGTCCATACGATTGTTTATGGGACGCTGTTTTGGGCTTCCCCACAGAGCTCTCAAAGATACAACACTTCAGGGATACAACATTCCCAAGGTAAAACTTATCAACCTTCCTATGGTGAAATATTCTTAACTGAATTAAGGTATGTACCAATTCTCAGAGATAATACAATTTCAACTTTAAACTTGAATGAAGGTTATATTATAGTGAGTTAGTGTTAAGAGCCCTTTTATGAATGTTAATATAAATAATTATGGTATCATAACAGTTTTAATTCATTTAATATATAAATATACACATATGTCCATGTCAATTTCTACATTATTAATGAAGATTAAAAAATTAATTGTCTCCTTTCTTCTATTTTTTTACAGTAATTTGATTGTGCTGTTATTCTATATTACAACTATCTTGTTCTAATTAATTTACTGTTTATGATAAAATGGTATCTTGGTGCAGTTATACTTAGATGTTGTTTGGTTAAATCTTTATTGAATTTACATTTTATGTTTAGGATACAATGATAATTGTCAATTTTAACTCAGTCATGATGAATCCTGAGTTTTGGGACAATCCTGACGAGTACAGGCCAGAGAGATTCATTAAGAATGGATGTCTTGAGATACCAGAGTTTTACCTTCCTTTTGGTTTAGGTAAGTAGGAGATACTAAATAGTTTTCACAGTTCTGAGAAAGAATACACATGTACTGTAATCTGACCACAACAATGCATGCAAGAGTACTAAGATGATAGGAGAAAGCACTCATTTTGCCAGTCAGTCAGTAAAAATGAATTCTTTGTATTTGAAAATGCAATGTTTTTTTATTACAGTTTCTGTTGCTATCATTTCCAATATCCATGATGAACTGTCCGTTTACAATTTAGTCAACAGCTCAGATTTTATCTTATGAAAAACAGCCGTATGAATCCAATACAACTGACTAAAGTTGTACCAATTGTTTTGGTAATTTCGATGAATTTCAAGGCTGTTACCAACCCTAGTAAATTGTAATTGCCCTCATTCAATTTAAATTATAATCAGAAACGTTTTTTGTAGTAATCTTAGCTTATTTGCCCATTACTTTCTTGCCTAAGCCAAAGAAAAAAGAAAGTGTTAAGGCAATCAAAATCAGTCTTGAATTGTTCCTATAAATGTAACCGATTGTATGGTAGGATACATTAAATCTGGGCTATCAAACAAAAACTGGTGATTACAAAAATCAGTTCAAACTAAGTGAGTTTCTATTTATCTCAAGCATTGTCTTTAGCATGTAAAGGTTAAGTTTGTACACACTTGTAATGAAAGGTAACAATATTTACAGGGAAACATCGCTGCATAGGCCAAACCCTCGCCCGGTCCAATGTGTTCCTACTGACCACCACTCTTCTACAGAAGTACGATTTCTGCGTGCCCCCTGGACAAGAGCCCCCATCGACCAAGGGTGTGGACGGAGCCACCCCTGGTACTGGCCTGTACAGTGCTATGGTCAGGCCTCGTTCAGTTCTCTGATCTTTCGTTCTCAATACTGCTTTCTTAAGCTTCATACTGATTCTAATTTAGAAATAATGATTAGTATAGACTTAGTTTAAGCAGATGTTAAGATACAACTCAGAGCATATTTGAAAAGTAAAAACAGTATTAATTAAACAGTATGATATGAAGTTGAGACTTTTAGGTTACCTTCAGCAAAATTAACCAATAGAATGTAAGTGGTTCTCAAACACCAATTGTACCCTCCAAGACAAGCATTTACATGGTGATGTGTTTGTCATTCACTCTTTTATGATAATTTCCAGAAGGATAAAAATAAAATAAGCATTACTTTAAGGTTAAGGTATAACAAGGCTCAATATTCTTGCTTACATTAAAATGGTAATAGATAAAAAATAACAGCTGTTTAAGAATTAATTAAGAAATTCGTGAAATTAGTTTGTTCTTATATGTAAGAGAGAGATCATATATTCCAGTCTGAGAACCACTAACCTGTATTATTATTAGTATAGTTTATACACTAGAGTTTAACCAGCATTTCATTTTATAGGAAGCCAGGTAGAGTGTGATAACAATATATATTCATCCACATAGCTACTATTAAATATTTATATTTTTAGATTATTACCAAGGATAACTATTTACTGTCAAATGTAACTGAAAACTTTAGATATCCTGAAATCAAAACTCGTTATTTTTTATGTAATTAAATTAGATCAATTCAGGATTAATCCTCTATATCAGAGGTTCCCAAACTTTTTTGGCCCACGGCTCCCTTTGAGTACAGACATGGCTTTGCGGCGCACCTAGTATAATTTATCCGTTTTGCATTGCACTTACATTACACTAATTAAATTTTTAGTATAAACATTTAATAGTTATTTGTTATTATACTTTACGTAGCATTGTTAATAAGATTGTTATTACTTTTTTAACAACACACCAGGTTTACCTTTTTCTTACAACGGTAAAAAACATCATTAAACACACAAAAGTTGGATTGTACTTGATTTATTGCAAAAAAATGTAATAATAATAACTTAAAACAACCATAAGAAAAACACGACTCCCTTTATAAGAAAATTCTATAATAGAAATGAAATGCTAACTTGAAAAATATTATACATAAATAACAAAGTCCATAAGTTTCTGTTTCAATGGGACGGATGCGCTTGTTTGTCTTTTATAAGCTCATTGTACCTGGGTGTAAATTTTGATATAGCAACCCGTATTTTCTTTTCAATGTTAAGCTTTGATCTATACTTGGATTTTATCACTGCAACAGCGGAAAAACCACACTCGCAAAGGTAAGAACTTGCTAATGGAATAACTGCACGCAAAGCCTTTTTGCTCAACAGTGGAAATTCGTTTTCATTACCATTCCAAAACTCAAACAGGGATTGGGACTGAAATTTTGATTTCAATGACAAGTCCGTTGAAATGTCAATTAGCTGTTCTGCATCTTCATTGCTGAAGTTTTAAGGTATTTCAGTTTGAAAACTGGTCCGCACTGTATTGTAGTATGATGACATTTAGACTCTTTGGTAGACAACGGCGGTGCACCTAGCACTAGCTCGGGCGCCCGGGGGCGCCGCGGCGCACACTTTGGGAAACTCTGCTCTATATGGTTCCCTGGGCACACCCCAATTATAGCCCACATTCATGAATTATCAGAGCCAAAGACTGACTTTTTTATTTAGATTGCTTCATTTAGGTTAGTTTTCATTGACATTAACTAAACATTCAGTACAAATGTAATAATCACAATACAAAAGAAGATAGTAACTATCCTGTGTATTGTAGAATAACTTAATATTCTATATGAATCTTCTCTTTTTTAGATAAGTATATTTATATGAAACATTTCAAAAGTTGTTTTAATTTGTATCCTTATCCCTTAAACATTTTTTGGGTGTATGTAAAGAAACTAATCCTTTTCCATTATAACAATTAAAGAGGTACTACTAAAACAATGTACCTTCTGATTATTTTAATACATGACTTAAGTTAGTAGCAGAAACACTTAGTGGTTTTCTTTGTGGTCACCAGCATCCATGGAGTCAAGATTCAGGGTCCAATTAAAAAGAAGACTTTTATTTTGAAAACTATACTTTGTAACGTCAAGAAATAACTGTTGAAGATTAGGACTATTAAGACTATATTTTCTTTAAAACAGAATGTCAGTTAAAAAAGATCAGTCAGCAATATTCATCTCAGAAAGTGTTAGTACATAACACAGTTGTTATAAGAAATTATTATTACAGGCAGTAGAGTAAACGATGATGGCTACTCTTAGTTGTATGAAATAAGCCCATGAACTGGCGGTCCTAACTTGTGCTGTAATTTTTCATATACAGTAGGTTTATTGTGGAGGAAAGTGAAAGAAATAAACCTATAATAACGGTTCAAAACCTGGGTTCTTCAGAGTTGTACAGGAACAGTGTTATCAACCTGCAATAAAACATGATTGTAGACTAAGTATGTGCTCCATGAAAGGTTGAAAATTTTACACAGATTCTCTTGCTAATAACCTAACATTTGTTTAAATTACCAAAAACCGAGGGTAATTTTGAAATTATATTCAGCTTCATATTGCCTTTATTTCCAAAATCTATAGCTTTTAAAACATTTTTATTGTACAAGATATCAGATTAAAATATTAGGGATGTACAAAAAGATTCCTTGTGACAAGGAAAGATAAGTTCCCATTATTATTGTATCATTCTCAAAATTATTAATTTCAATTAATTATAACAAGTAAAGCAGGATACATTAAAACACAACTTCTTGGTCATTGATCTTTATTAAAATGGTTTCAATATGTAACTGATCTAATCTGAACTTAATATTGCAAACTCCACAGGGAAAAATCAAAAATTACTTTCAATTTTACCCAACTATTTAAGGCTACAAATAGTTGACTATATTAATAATACAATTACATAAAGGGTTAACAAATTTCAAGTTTCTAATATAAAACTTACAACATTAAAACTATAAATATATTTTTATTATTATGATAAAAGGAATGGAGTAATGTCGCACAGGCTAGACACAAATACATAGATTTACTATGTAGCATAGAGGAGATACTTGAGACAGATGCTAAGAGATACAACAGAAGATGCAGTGATATAATAGGCCCTTTTCACACTATCCAGTACTGGACAT
This sequence comes from Homalodisca vitripennis, assembly GCF_021130785.1. Taxonomy (NCBI): domain Eukaryota; kingdom Metazoa; phylum Arthropoda; class Insecta; order Hemiptera; family Cicadellidae; genus Homalodisca; species Homalodisca vitripennis. Next base: position 66,705,943 of record NC_060207.1, read on the forward strand.
ACAAGTTATTGTATGTAACTGTCACACAGAATGTCCCTAGCACAGTCTCAAACCAGTTCCACTCACTCTAAAGCGATCAGTGCTGTGCTCTATAATTTCATCATGACTTTTGATCAAACAAAAATGTCCAAAACAGAAGTGTGAAAGGGACCTAACTTTTTTAAAGTAACAAGACACTTTATTTCCCACGCCTCCCTCCACGACGGCCACGAGCACCGCCCCTGGGAGTGGAAGCCTTTGGTGCAACACGTTCCTCCTTGCTCTCCTCCTCTGGTTCTTCCTCAACGTTTTCCTCATTGTCCTTTTGTATTTCTGCATAGGCTGCATCTATATCCTTATCAACCTCTTCCCAAACACTTTCTGGTATATCTACTTTTTCCTCCGCCTTCTCCTCCTCCACATCCATTTTTTCCTCGTCATTTTCATTTGTTTTGCGTCTCTTCCAGTTTCCTTCATCATCTTCACCACCCTAGAAAGTGAAAATTCAATGTACAATCAAAGAACTAAACAATTTTTTTATCAGACAAATCAGTGTACAAAACATCAACATGAAGAAGGATCAGCCATAGTAAAAATACAATACAAGCTGGGCATACTTTTCCAGATGTAATATTCTTCTTTCCAGATGTAAATGACATCTTCTTTGGTGCTTATGAAACAATTTTTATAAAGAACAACCAAAATAGTTAGGTAAGTAATAAAGCTGAGCCTTTCCAAAATGTACACTTGATGTTTTTTATCTAATTAAATATTAATTTTAATATTTTATATATACATTTTGGCACATAATTTCATAATTATTAACATTCTCTTTACTGCAATTTTAAATGACATGTTTTTATTTAAGTAAATATTTGTTAACCCTTTGAGTGCCACGTCATATTTTCCCAAGTCATACGCATAAATTGCCGGAGCATTTCCTTCTGTTTTGCAAGCGTGTGTGGAAAAAACTATATTAAAAAAACTATTCAACCGATTTGAATAATTTTTTTTTAGTTTGTGTGTTATAAAACAAGGTATTTTTTCCATATAATATTATAATTTTATTTTTATTTACACAAAAAGAATATAGGTTATAACAAAAAACTAAAAAATGAAAAAAAATAAATTTCAAGTTTGAACTAAAATTTTATTTATACAATATTTTTTTTATTTTTTTTTAGCTATACCATATGAAAGAGCATGAAAAACTGAACAAAAATCATGCATAATATGGTGTGTTACAGTAATATTTAACCAGATACTGCAATATATACAAAATACAACAAAAAGCAATTTTTGTTCAAGTTTGTCAAAAGTTTAGAAACAATATTATAACTATCCTATTTCACTCAATGAAGTAAGACGACTGTAAAATACTAATTATATAAAAAGTATATAAAAATATACACAGGCCTACAATATAACCTTACTTCACCTAAAATCAATAGTTTGATTGGAACTTGCGTTTTACTTCATCACCAATCCAACAATAAAATATACGTCACTAAACACGAAAAAAGAAGTTTATAAATGCATTGTAAGTTTTACTGAACACAATTGCAGAATAGTAATAACAACAGTTTTCAGCATAAACACACGAAACTAGCACAATGTAAACACACAACAAACGAAACTGTGTAGTTAATGGCAACAAGTAGCAGCTGACCAACTATTGCGTCATCTGTTTTTTTTCTGATGGCAAATAACTACAAGGGGGCGGTGAACAATAAAAATCAATCACAATCGATTGTTCGAAACTTGTAGATTGCCGTGAAATAAGTTATTTGTCAAAACAAAAATGAATTATATGTGATATTAATTAAATACAAATCGTCTACTGGGTAGATGCCGGCAATTTATACACATTTAACAACATCTACTATGTAGACGCTGCGGCACTCAAAGGGTTAATAATATTATTTATTACACCACTTTTTTATTCAGTTATGTCGGTCTTATGATGCTTTCCTTGATATTTAGATCACAATAATTTTTTAATAAATTTAATAAAGAAGTATATCTAATAAGTAAGGAACACTACGAAGTACTAATATAGTTCAATTTAAAAATTTACAAATCAAAACGAAATATGGGTATTACTATAAAGTCTGGAACTGAAATAATTTTTTACAAAAAAGGCAGGTGCATTTTAAAAATAAGGCAAAAATGTTATAAAACAAATCATTATTTAACTGAGTTTTAAGTTTTTTAAGGGGGTGAGAGGCGGGAGGGAGAGGGAGGGAAAGAAAGAAAATAACTTAGTATTACAATTAAATATATCTGTCAAAGTTGTTTCAAGGCAAGAACTAAGAGAAAAACACACCGATCCTGACTGAAGCAAGGTAGTCATACATAAACAAGAAACACTGATATTTTGTCACTGATATGGGGCTTCCTTAGGGTAAATAAGAGAACAGAAAGTAAATCTGCTCATCATCAACTATTCACTGTTACACAAGTATTTGAGTGGTATTAACCCTTATCACACCGTAGACAGAATAATCCGCGATGTTGTTAGGTCTTATAACGCCAAAGACGAAATAATCCGCCGATCGATAAAAATATATTTTATTACTGTTTTTTAAGTTTATAAGCTCAATATATAAGCCACAATACTAAGTAATGTACTGGCTTGACCAAATAATCCAGTTGCAGCTGTCAGCTGGCCGCAGTAGGTAAACAATAAATTGTTTTGTTGCCGGCAGCTGTTCTCCCACTCCCGTCTGTACGGCAATGCCGATACTATCCGCCATTACTGACTGTCAGTGGAGCATGCATTGTGCCTTTGGCAAGTGTTCTTGTATTGTCATTCCTTATACAAACAGTTGTAAAAAGTTATTGTTACCATGTTTTAGGTGTTATAATCAAGTTTTTATTGTTTCTTTTCTGTTGTGCAATTATGGCTGCAAGTGATGTCCCGAAACCCCATGGCTTCATCCCGATTTGTGTTTTGAAGTTTACCATACAACTGCCTAAATCTATCATCAGAACTTATAAACTAATCAAGATCATATTACACTTTATTTGTTTTCTTATCATTGTACATAGTTTTCATCACATGTATTTGATTACTCTGTAATCTGAATTTGATTTTTCTTTAAATATTCCATTATTATGAAAAAATGTGATTATTTTAATGCAAGTATTACATTATTACAGAATTTGTGTGTGTGTGTTTTATTGGTCATTAGGAATGAATAAAAAATTGAATGAAAAGGAATTTTCATTTTTCACCTTAATGAGGGTAATCTAAAAAAAATACTAAATTTATATTGGTGTTCAAAGGGTTAAGTTATCTTAACCATCTTATATTGATAACCTCCTGCACTGGCCCAGTAACAAAAACTGGGTTTTACTGGTCATTCAAAGAAATTCAAAACTTTTTTGCACTCTATATACAAGAAATACAGCTTTACAAGAAAAGAAATTAATTAATACTTGCTCCATATTATGTGCATTTTTTTGAAGAACTTGGATCAACTTCAACAAGTTCTTCTGGTTTTATGCATATTATGTATAGAAATTTAATCTTACATCTCCTTAAAATGTTCAGTATAGCTTACTCCATAACAAGTTTGAATACTTACAGCATCTGATTTTTCTCCTTCAATGGTTTCATCTCCCTTTTCATCTTCATTTTTCTCATCATCCTCCTTTTCGTCATCATTTTTGCCATCCTTGGTTTGTTTAACTAGCAATCGCTTCTTTCGACCAGTCACACGGGCCTGTACAGTTTAAGATCAATATGCGTACAATAAAATAGATGTCAGACAAATTCATTTTTAATGTTGAAATAAACAAATTTCATTAACCCTAGAACTGCCAACTCATCCATCAATATTTATACTTACCAGGCACCGATTATGATCATAGCAAATTTCAATTCATTTTCCAATATTCATAATTTTTCCAACAGTTACCAAAGTACTCTTATTTATCTATTACAAAAAAACGAGCCTTAGAAAAATTGCATGATTATGTGGAAATTCGTCTCTATAATAATTTGCCTAGTTATGTCAAATCAGCGAATTGTTTACACAAGGTATTTAGGAAAAAGATGATGGGCTATTTGCTGGAAAAGTGCTTATAAAGTGTATATTAATTCCTAACTGAAGAGCAATAAGTTTGTTATAATTGTGATATGTTATATTAGGGATTTCAGTGTTAGCGATTGATTATTTATGCAGTAAAAACTACACAGACCGTAGGTTTTTTATTTGGAAATTCTAAGTTTATAATATTATGCCGCAGTGTTTGTCAAAAAAAGACCTGATTTATGGCAGACTGGAGACTGGTTTTTCTATCATGAAAACGCACCTGCACAGACAACCATTTCAGTTTCTGCTCCCAAACACACCTTACTTACCAGAGTATTTTTTTTTTGGAGCATTAGAAGGGACATGAAAGAATTCGGATTCAACAACATAAATGACATAAAAAGTGAAAAAGGAGCTGTCAGCCATTGTTGAAGATGAATACAATAATAGTTTAGAAAAGTGGAGGCACCAATTGGACAAATATATAATGTGGAATGGAAAGTACTTTGAAGGATATGAGATTGTTTTTATATATATATATATATATATATATATATACATATATAAAATAATAAATATTATATAAAATATAAATATATATATATATATATATATACCGGGTGCTTCAAAAAAATGTATACACACTTTGAACTTCCATAGAAAATTTATTTACCGTTCTACAAAGTAAAATTTCAGGAAATTAGAAAGCTTAAAGTCCAATGTAAATGAAACGTAAATAACAAATGTTAATACTGTTCAAATTGGTGACCTGCAGCATCAACACAATTCCGAGTACGAGTCACCACTGATTCTGTACATCGTATCAAAACGTCCAATGAGATTTCTCTACACACAGCTTGAATCTCATTCCAAAGAATGTCCAGGTTACGTGGTTTACGTTTGTACACCTCATCTTTTACTGTGCCCCATAAGAAGAAATCCAGTGGTCTAAGGTCTGGAGAGCGTGCTGGAAACTCGATTGGCCCCCTGCGTCCTATCCACTGGCCCGGCAAATTTTGATCCAGGTGAGCTCGTACGTCCCTGTGATAGTGCGGTGGGGCACCATCTTGTTGAAAATAAAAATTATCATTACCGTATAATGCACGAATGGTAGGAAATATGGAATCAGCAAGCATTGTTAGGTAATTAATACCAGTTACAGTACCTTCAAATCGAAAAGGTCCAATGAGTCCCCTTGAAGACAAACCGCACCACACATTTACACCAGGCAAATTTACAGCTTTTTCAATTGTAATGTGAGGATTGTCTTCAGCCCAGTAAACACAATTGTGCCTATTTACAGTTCCATTAAGTTTGAATTGGGCTTCATCCGACCAAATGATGCTACCCATAAATTCCGGTTCACGTATCACCATCTCCTGAACCCATTCACAAAATTGCAACCTTCGATCTGAATCGTCGTCACTTAGCTGCTGCACCAGCCTTGGAATGTAAACACGATACTTGCCTCTCTTCAGAATGCGTAGCACGCTGCTAGCACTTTCACGTGCCCCTTGCCTTGAAGATTTGTGTAGGAGAGCGTTGAAACAGTTTCCAGGACTGCCGTTGAAGACTCATCACTTGTAGCTGTTCGAGGTCGACCTGAATGACCTTTATGCACATCACACACTGTTCCATGAACTTCGAATTTGTCTCGTATGCGTGTAATTGTTAATCTTGAAGGTGGTTCTGTATCATGATCCCTTCTCCACTGTCTTTGAACTTCATTTACATTCTCAAACTTCCAGTACCACTTAATAACCTGCTTACGTTCTTCAAAACTCAAACGTACGTCCGCCATGTTATTACAAATTCCAACTAACAATATAACATAAAGGGACGATTATGCTGTCACCTGGCGAAGAAATATAACATTAGCCTTGTAGAGCGGGAAAACTACGATAGTTTAAAGTGCGTATACATTTTTTTGAAGCACCCAGTATATATATATATATATATATATATATATATATATGAGAGCTATCCAGAAAGTAATAGATATTTTGAAATAAAAATGAATCAACTGAAATAGGAATATTTCATTATATATATTTAAAAACTAGAATCTTAGGCTATTTTGCAACATAATCCCTGTTCAAATTGGGAATTTGTAGAAATCTGCCACCTGAAATTTTAACCACTGATTAACACCAGCGGTGAAGTTCAGCATCACTATCGAAGTGCTGCGTTACGAGCCAGGTCTTCATAGCTGGAAAGAGGTTGTAGTCGTTTGGAGCCAGCCCTGGGCTATATGCGGATGATCAAATACCTCCTGATCAAAATTATCCAAGACTTGTCGTGTACAATTGACTGTATGGGGGACTGCATTGTCGTGGCAAAAAAAAATGAGCTCATTGTCGTTTTTGAGCTCAATTTTCCCCTACACTTGTTTTGTATTGCTCGCTGTAGCTTCTGCAATGTTTCACACTACCTCGCTGCGTTAATTGTTGATGCTTGTTGAAGGCAATCAATCAGAATCAAATCCTTAGCATCCCAAAAAACTGTTATCACAATCATTCTCACTGACACAAGTTTGGAGACTTTTTTTTGTTGGGAGGATGTGTGTGCCCCCATTCCATGACTGCATTTACATGCTTCAACCATGATGTTTCATCACCAGTAAAAATACGATCGAGAAGTTCGTTACCAAGTTTATCGTATTCATCAAGGAAAGTTAACAATGCAGCAAGTCTTTGTTTTTTGTGACCTTTCGTAAGGATTTTTTTAACCTATCTGGCACAAAATTTATTATATCCAAGCTTCCCTACAACAATTTCATGAAGTAAACTTGACTCTAGGGCAGGATACGGAATACACAGACCAGCAGTCGACATGGATGTGCCCCTAGGAAGACATGCCATGGTTTTTCAGGCGGAGGTGGTCATGTCAATAGACTCATGATCCAGAAGACTCATACAAATGGGGACCAAAGGATTAAAATACTTAATACTTTCTGGTAGTCAGGCTGCACTAAAGACACTTGATACCTGTTCTTTTGATTCTAAAGCAGTCTGGGAATGTAAGAATGCTCTAGCTGAGCTGGCAACGAATAACAGAGTAACACTCGGTTGGGTACCGGGTCATGAAGGCATTCATGGAAATGAAAAAGGGAGCGGAATCCATAATGGTGGGGCCTGAGCCAGGTTGCGGGATAGCCTTCTCCAACAGTAAAACTCTGGTCAAAGATTGGGAAAAGAGGATAAGAAACATTAATTGGAGTAGAGCCTCAGGATTAAGACTACCCAAAATGGTTATCTCTCCTTACGTTAAAAAGGGTGGACAGCTCTCTTAGATCAGAATAAGGAGGATATTAGACTAATATTAGGAATGTTGAAAGGACATGGCCCCCTCAGGAAACATCTTATGAGGGGTAGGCCTTAGCCAGACTAACAAATGTAGACTCTGTGGAGAAGAGGAGGAATCAGCAGAGCATATTTGGTTAGATTGTCCTGCCATCTTAGAAACTCAGAAAATATTCCTGGGAGCATATCTCCTCAGCCCCAAGGAAATCAGAGAACAGGAGCCTTCAAATCTGATCGGTTTTTGCAAAAGCCTAGGACTTTGAGGACACAAAAAATAAAGTAAGGGAGGCACAAAGGTCCTTTTAGAACTAAGCGCGGGGACAAACTGTCCTTTTCCCTCAGGAAGGGGAAAAAAACTTCGTGAAGTTTGTGGTAAATGTTACGAGAATTCAGTCATTGTGAAACGGCGATTTTCATGAACTTGTCATTGATTTTCAACATCAAATCTTCAATCACTAGGCTAGACCGACCGTTACTACTATCGTCATGAACATTGGTGCAGCTATTTTTAAAGTCAATACACCACTGCCTTACTCTACTTTCATTCATTTATTCATTTCCATAAGATTCACACAGTTGGCTATAGATATCAATTGGTTTATGGTTTATTTTTTACTGAACGAACTTCACAAGTGGAGACATTTTTAATTGCAGCACACATTTTAATTAATCACATCGAGAAAATTAAAAGAGATACAGACTGTGAGACTAGAACTTGATGTGTTCTGAACGCCAGAGTGTTTTCAAGCAAGATGGCAACAGTAGCCCCACCCACTGCTGCATCATTCAAAAACGTCTGTTACTTCTGAATAGCCCTCGTATATATACAGGGTGTTTCATGAGTGGTTGGCACAACTTCAGGATGTGATAGTAGACACAAAAACAAGCAAAAAAGTTCATATTAACATATGTCCTATATCTGTTTAGTGTCTGTCCATATTCGTTTTTTATTTTAAAAATCTTATCTCAGAACCTGTTGGAGCAAATAACATAAAACTTGGCAGTTATGTTACAATAATTAAAGAGAAAATTAAAAACCTATTATTACTATCCATTTCAAAATGGCGGCATTAATATTTTTCAAAGTATATTCGAGAAACTGTCCCACGTAAAAATTGCAAGAATAATTATTGTAAATTTAATAACAAAACTAACAATACCAAATTTGTTAATATCGGTTGAATAATAAAATAAATTTTAGATAGTGAGTGTTTATGCTTTATTACATGTAGAAAGTATACTTTAAGTACAAGTCCTAATTGTTCATTATTTATTGGTCTTCACTTCATTAACAGCTGTTTTCTAGCTAATAATACAAAATTATGAATTATTTCCTTAATGATAGTATTAAAGATGATTTCATTTCAAAGCTACAATATGTTGTAAGTATTCTTTAAAATTTGGTTTTGATTGGCAATGTTTATTGCATTACAGTAGTAATTATTTAAAAGGTAGCTATGTACAGCAATGAGGAGTACACTTTTTATGAGGTCACATAAAGTCTATGGTAGTAATAATAATATTCTTTATTGCTGTAAACAATTTTGAAAATTGGTTTGCAAGTCATTCCTAAAATATTATTTTAAAAATTAATGCCACCTTAGTTAATCATAGGTACACTCAATTACAAAAATGTACGAAACAGAGATTCCTGATAAACAAGAATTGCTCCATGTGCAAGGAGAATGTAACAACATCAGGGCTACTCCTAAGATCTTTGAAAGACCAAGAAATTCCAGAACCAGAATTTAAACCACAGAACTGCTGTGCATTGTTGTAAGAGGGCATCACATTGAACAGTATTTGTAACTTTAAATCTTAATGTAATTTTAAGTACAAATAAAACTTCTTCTCCATATATTTCATATGATCTAAAAACAACTGTTGTAATGCAAAGACCGATAAATAACAAACAATTAGGAGTTGTACTTAAGAATATACGTTCAACATGTAAGAAAGCATAAAACTCACAAACTAAAATTAGAGTAATTATTGTATTTTTGAGCCGAATTAAAAATTGCTATTGTTAATTTTGTCATTAAATTTGAAATAAATAGCTATTCTTACAATTTTTGTGTAGGAATAACAGTTTTTGGTTTATTTTTAATGCAGCCATTTTGGAAAGTGATAATAGCTTAATGTAACTTCCAAGTTTCATGTTATTTGCTCCAACGGGTTCTAAGATTTAAAAAAAAAACACGTAAAGACAGACAGACACAAAACGAAACGAGATAGGACATATGTTGATATGAACTTTTTTGCTTGTTTTTGTGTCTACTATCATATCCTGAAGTTGTCCTCTTGTGAAACACCCTATATACATATATATATATATATATATATATATTTAGAAAATAATTCCAGTTTTATTAAACCTCTTTATCTTTAATATTTAGTGTTTAATGTTTGAATTTAATACACTTTTTTTATCTATAAAAGTTATGTTTAATTTAGTATAGGCGTTTTTAACAAATTATCATTTTATCAACTATAAGGTAATTTACTTTATTGTAATATGTAACAACACACAAATAAATTATATTACATAATATACTGTATTCGGACGTGAATAAATACATTATCAAAAAACCTTGTTCAACTGATACTAAAGTATTAAAAATGCTCTAATTAAAAAACAAAAAACAAGGTTAGTTACCTTTTATCTGATTTAACTAAATAAGACACCATTGTTTTTTTACCATTTGGAAATTCAATGTAAAAGATCTTAAATAACCACTATTTTGATATGTGTTCAAAACTATTTCCTTTATTTTCAGCTGTGTTAGGATTTTTAACCCTTTGAACCCCAGACCAAAATATTGATGGTGGAAAAAACGTACCAAAATCATTTGACCTAAGAACTACCGAGAATCCCCGGAGCAGAAACAGCTGTTTTGCATACTGTTTGTAAAAAATTAATACTTTTGCTATTTTTTATGCTATTGTCTTGTATTACACACCAAAATGTCCAGAATGAAATTATATACACAGAAAAAGATTAGTCTGAAGTATAAAAAAATGTTTAACAGCATTAAAATAATTTTAAAATATATGTATATAGATTTTTAGGCAAAAAAATTGATTTTAAGATTTTTTAATTAAAAAATAAGAAATATTTTTACCATGGGCACCCACATTTTATTTTTCTAAATTTAGTTTTGTGTATGTACAAAAAAAATTATATTGATATCTCTAAAAATAAACTTTTTTTGAATTTTTATATAAAAGTATGCGACTTGTAAAAACCTCTAGGCGTACAACACAAAAATCACTGATATTACCTAAATAAATAAATAGTCAAAATTGTTGGTACTTACGATTTTGTATTTTAATAAAATACATATAAATATGTATTAATACTCATAAAATAAGTATTTTACGATTTCAAATAAATATGTATTAAACGCATATCCATGGCGACGATATTACGTCGCCCGGGGATTCTCGCAACTTCATTGGCGACGATACATCGTCGCCGCGGGGATCTTCGCATATCTTCTCGGCGACGATATTTCGTCGCCTGGGGTTCAAAGGGTTAAGATAGTTAAGTATACAAAATAACTATGCTGTGACATTTATGAATTAAAAATTTTTCAAGTAAAAAAAAATCACAAACAGACACAATAAATGGAAAGCCAGAAACTTTTTATTTACCTCTTAAAAATTATAATATATAGATATAAGAAAGTTTGAACTCATACTTATATTTGAACAGAAATACATTGAAAATATATTGAAAAGCTGCCAAACCTGCCAATCAAACAATTTGTTGCTAACTATCCATGAGCTGCTTGTTGTCGCCATTGTATTAAATTGCTGATTTTTTAAACAGAGTGTTATTATAATTTCATATCATTTTAAGTGTAATGAATTGAACATGTGAAATGGAACCAAAAACTTTAATTCTGATTTAAGACTATGGATAAAATGTTGCAATTAATTTTGAGTATTTGAATGGATACTTTTATCTCTCCATTTTGTACCAACCTGACTGAGATACAATATAGACCATTTAAACACTTTGACTACTAAGCGCAGTGTTTGATTTCCAGACTTCAGGAACAGTAAGCTATGGTAGTGAACGTGTTTTTATTTGTTCTGAATGTATGGTTATGGTTAAGTGGTTCACAATGCAAAAATTCCCTCTTAGTAGAAGAGAGGTAAGTCGGTAGAAAAAAGTAAACACATTTTAATTTCAATAAAAAAAAACTCCACAGAATAGTTGTAATTTCTAGATTTACCTTGGTACGAACAATGCTGCAATAATTAGTGTAGTGAGAAAGGGTGCGGCAATGGACCTGGGCCTCTTCGTCTCCTTGCATGAAGCGGTTACAGACACGGCACATGAAACCGGTTACAGGAATCACAAGATCCTTGCCTGTCCAGAACACATAGTATTAATATATCACAACTATTTCAGTGCACCAATTTTTATAGTTTAGTCTAATTTTTGCTTTAGGTATTTATATATATATATATATATATATATATATATATATATATATATTGCAAATTATATATAAATTGCAGATTATCTAAACATATTTATTGTGCTTTTCTTAATATCAAATTTAAAAGTATGTGGGCTTGAGATAAAATTAAAGGCCTTTTTAAATATAACAGATTTTTATAAATGAATATTGGTAGTTAATTTGTGGTCTGCTCATTTGTATAAATTCATTTAATAGAAATCAACATAAAATCTATGTTAAAAGTACAATATAAATACATAGCCTAGTAAAGTACAGGCACTAATTATAATTAACATTGGATTTATATTTAGCAAAATATATTTTAACATGTCAACTTGATTATATATAAAATAAATCAATATATCAAATGTCTTACCGACAGCCACGGAAGAGTTGTACTTAGGCAGTTTGCTGGGGTCAACATCAATACCTTGTGGGGCTTTGGCTTCCTTATCTTTATTTTCTTCCTTGTCCTTGCCTTCCTCAACCATGCTTTCATCCTGTTTCTCTTCCTCTCCTTTTTCTTTCTTTATGTCTTCTGCTTCTTTGATGAATTCTTCTTTCATTTCTCCAATAACATCATCTTCAGACATATGACCCATCATGACCGGGATCTCTTTAGAAACCATTTCACCTGCAGATGCAGATTAAACAGGTATAATATTTTTTTCGAATCATATAGAATAAGAACACAAAAAGTTTCACCAAAACAGAAAACTGACAGCTGAAAAAATGGAACATATATTTTGTAAAGGTAAAAAATTATACATTAATACAGATCATAGAAATCATATGGTTTGATTACTATGTCAAACATAATATATTTTTTTCGAATCATATAGAATAAGATCACAAAAAGTTTCACCAAAACAGAAAATTGACAGTTGAAAAGTATACATTAATACAGATCATAGAAATCATACGGTTTGACTATGTCTTTTTAAGTGTTACACAGCAGTGAATATTTAACAAGTGACTGCTGCTAGAAACCTGACTGTGTTGTCGACTGTGGTACTGTTTTCATACACATGTTGAAATGTTGAACCGTAAAAAATGTGTGTATAATTTCGACATTATTAGTGTTGTATAAACAATTGTGATATTAGGAATTGATTACATTTTAAGGCTTAAAATAGCAATAACTGACCCTTACTGTAGGTGTACAGGTGAGTGGGTACTGTCGCTCATCACTATTCAAAAATTAACAAATAGTTTTTAATGAAATTAATTGAAGAATGATTTGAATATATGGTGAAACTGACGTGTGTGTGTGTGTGTCAGAAATCTCAAAGACGGACAAGTTGTTTTGGTGAAAGAACAAAAGGCTATTTCTAAATAAGATGTAGTTGAACAAGTTGACCTACACTATCTTTATAGACCACCCAGAATAAAGGAAAGTTATGCTTGATAGATTCCAAAAATGTTTTCTGATGACCAACCCAGTCCACCAAATGGCAATAAGTGGATTTCTTGATTATTATGAAGTTGAACATGTGTTCTGTAAAACAGCACAAAAACAAAATGATAGCCACAACTGATGAATTGAAACTTACTAAACAAACTCCAAAGATATCATAGAAATTTCTTCAACAGCAGGAAAATCATATGAACTATATTTTGGAGTCAAATTTCTTACAAGCAGAGACCACAACGATTGAAAAGAATAAAAAGAAGTAAATAGTGACAGCACAACTATTATGGAGTAATAGCATTTTATTGAAACAAAGTTAATAACAACAGCTATCACTAGGTATTCGGCTACTAAAGGCCATCCGGAACAGATAGTATTTTTTACTTCCTTACCAACTACTACACCATAGTAATTAATCTACTTTTGTGGACTGTCTGTTAGAAAAGTATTAGAATATTAGTAGTTGAATATAAGGTTGCTTTTGAATACACTGTATTTGATTCTTGTAAGTATTCGATTCTACCATAACTAACCCGAGCTGCACGATAAGTGTATAAGGCTTATTTGTCTGATGAGACACAGCACTCAAATCATCTCTTGACGACGTTGTCAAGAAATGAAGATGTAAATCCTGATAGTAAAGTGGAAAAGAGCTTGGTGAACAGAAAGCTGTTTTTCAGCACTCGATCTACCGGCAAGTGACTTCCACCCATTCCCTGGACTAGTGACTAGGATAGCAAGCTAGCTAACAAGTTCCAAAACATGTGACAATCCATTTACAGTTTATTGGTAGCAAAGTTAATGCTGGAATGAGGGTATTGGTAAAGCTTGTTTACCAATATAACAAATTCCTCAATTTAAACTATTATTATAAAAGTAACTAACAATACATGTAACTTTTTTACAAAATTACTTATTTTTTGTATTATTGTATATGTATACCATATTGGTCGTTGGTTGAAAAAACAGTTATCACATTTACATGAAAATTACTGGTATTTTTATTTTAACAATTTTTGACAATCTAAATTTATAAGAAAAGTAAATAACAAAAATAAATAAAGATAATGTTACTAAAAATTTTGTTGTACATGTATACGTACTCTTAGGCCATAATTATCCTGCTTTTAGGTATGTTATTATGAGGTTAAATGTTTAAGACATAAAACTGGTCCATACTTACCGCAGTTTACGCTGTCAGGGCACACAAGTTCATCGATGTCAAATTCATCATCTTTAATATTGGGCTTATTGGCACGGCGGAATGCAGCTACCTCCTGTAAAACAATTCCAATAAATAGTTTTAATCATAAACACATTGTATACACAAGTAACAAAATACCAAATCTTTAACTGACATCACAATGTGAAGCTCTAGACTCTAGACTAGACTTGCCTGTAGATGCGAGAAGGTGAGTCGATGGTCATCCCACTCCAATCTGGTGGAGAACTCCTTGTTACAATGTGAGCACTTGGGATGGAGGAAAGCTTTCAGTTTCTGCAAAGCAAAATTAATGTAAATAAGAGATCTTAAGGCTGATGCTATGAATGTTGTAGCACATTCTAAGAAAACTGACAGAATATTGCTTCATACATAAAAAAAAACATAACCACTGATAGTTCATTAATACGACTCATAGAACAAGCAAGACAAAAGTGTCATGAATAAAATTAGGTTTAAACAAAACTGTTGCCAACGTGTAGAAAATCGTGAAGAATTTTGTTTCTTAGATAAAAGTCCCAAATAAACTAATTGGTTTAAATTAGTCATTGCTGCAATCTAAAATAAAAATTAGATAATATGTACAACTTGGCATTACTATTTGCTCAACACTTTGACAGCTAATATTTTTTCCTGGAAAAACTAATTTTTTTTTTAAGGAGAAGCCGATATGTTTGCTTCTTAAAAAAAATTATTTATTATGTTCAACTATTTGTTAATTGTTTTTATTTCTTGAATTATAGCTATGTTTGTCAAAATTTTTAGATAATGTGCAAGTTGTCATTATTCCTATTTCATTGAAGTGATTTTTACAATGTCACGATGAAGATTTAACATAATTCTTATGACTTTTTTTAAGAAATGGAATACAATTCTGTTCATATTATAGAGATGTGTTGATCCATAAACTTCCACTCCATATGAGATGTGTAAGTGGATCAAAGCAAAACAAATAGATTTAAGTTTTATTAAATTACGAGACAACCTTTTAATTGAAAAAATACTAGAACTTCATTTAGAACATAGTTTATCAATGTGAAGGGACCAATTGAAATTGTTATCAACTACTAATTCTAAAAATGTTGTATTACCATGAAATTTAACTGGAATTTGTTGATTTGTACTCAGTTATTGGAATTTTGGAAAGAGAATTTGACAAAAGTGGTTTTATTTTCATCAAGCAATAGATTTAATGTGTTTAGTTGTTTTTTTACTATGTTTATTGCTGATTCCATTCAATGAAAAAGTTGTCAATATTTTTCTCAGAGACAGTTTGATTTATGTCATCAGCAAATAGAAATGGACACCATTCGTTACTACTTTTCAGTTCTGCAAGGCATTGTGGTAATTTACCTATAAAACAAAGAAATACAAATGGCCCAAGGAATTATTCTAATTCTAGATTTTATTTTTTAGATATTTGTGTGGTTTCATTGTATTAGCTATCTGTTAACACATTTACTGCTAAGCGTTTGAGTATTAGCGAAACCCTGGTGCTAATTTTTTAAATTTGTTTAATTAGAAGATATAACTTGCAGAAGTGACATAAAAGCATAAAAGATTATGTTTGACCTATATTTACATTTTTTTTTTTGACATCATTATACTGCAGGACCGATGGGTCCCGTCAGCATGGACCAATGCCCATTTAACCTGAAAATGACATTTATTACAAGAACTATTGTATTATTTAGGGGTGTACACGTAACCTTATGACTGTTGATGGTAGTAAAGACAATAAATTAGGCATTATGTTCCCAAGACTCCTAAAATTATGTAATATGTTGCGGGACCGATGGGTCCCGTTGTCCTGGCTGCAGGTTTTCGTTGATTTATACATGAGTTCACACTCAAAAACAAGATAATTTTCACTGTAAGGCACTAATAGTATATCATTTTAATATTTACAACCATCACCTCCCTTCTTTGTAGTTTTTAACACGTCTTATTTACAATATGTACATCATACCAAACACTTTTTGTTATTGTGCATCTTATTGTCATGGCACTTGTTACATCATCACGAATCATTGGTAATGTATTACAAACTACCTCGGGGTCTCGCGTCCCAGCCATTGTTTATTTCGCTAACAACAATCACGAAATAATAGCAAGCACAGCACTAGATGAAAACAACTATAGTTAGCTGAACCGAGAAACTATGCACACTAGAACAAAGAACGAAACCGGCCCAACATGCTCACGCTATCAGAAAGGGCCTCTTTGCAGTGCTGCCTAAACAGTGCCGAGAGCAAAACAACAATGCCCAGCGGGACCGATAGGCCCCGCGCGCACCAGTGAATGGTGCCGAGACGATCGGGCGGGACCGAACGGTCCCGCTTAGCACTCAATGTGTTAAATAACATTTAATTAAAAATAAATCTTTACCATTGATGCCATAAAAACTTAATTTTTCAATCAAAATAGAGTGTGACACACTGTCAAAAGCTTTAGTTAAATCAATACATGCAGTTATTACTTGTTCATCATTATCTAGTTTATTAATTATGTATTCAACAAAGTTATCGCAGTAGTTGTAGATTTATCCTGTCTAAAACCACGCTGTTGATTATCTATTAAGTTATTATTTTCAAAGTAATCTGCTAATTATATTAACATACATTTCTCAAAATCTTTTTATAATGAGGGTAGTATTGAGAGCAGTCTGTAATTTGATGGATAATTTTTACTTCCTTTTTTGTAAAGTCAAATTATTTTCGAGACTTGGTTCAAAAGGGAAAACACCAGAAATAAGGCTAGAATTTAAGACATGATGGAGTGGTTTGAGAATTTCCCATTTAAAATCGTTAATTAATTTAGTGGGAATCTCATCATAACCTAAGGACCACTTACATTTGACAAAACTGATAACCTTGATTAGCTGCTTCTTAAAAACTATACTAAATCTAAATTTAGATCCATTCAATTTAGTTTGAGGTTTGTTTAGTTTTCAAGTTATTTATTTTGGGAATTATTAAATTATCTACCATGTCATTGTAGTAATTGTTTAATAAGTTCACTACCTCATATTTAGTAACAACAGATTTTCCCTCATGTTTCAATTCAATTTGTTGGTGAAAAGTGTCCGTCTTCCCCAGGATCAGTGTTAATCAATTGCCAAATTGCCTTTTTTAATGTTTTCCAATTTACTTATTTTATAATTAAAAAACTGGTTGTCTGTAAAGTCGGTATACTGACGATAGTTGAATGTGACGTCATGAGAAAATACTCATGGAATGGTTGCATTTTTCAAAAGAAAATTTTATTTGTTTGATACATATTTTGTATGGATATAGAGAAGGAGGTAAATGGAAATCACAATGGAATTGATCAAGTTACATTTATTTGTACGCATAAATATAATTATGTAAATTTTTTTGTTTTAATTTTTTGAAATCATAGCTACGCCCGATAATTATTTTGATCGAATAGTAAAGTCATTGATTTTTTACTCATCGTGAAATAGTTCTATTAACTTATTGTTATAGTTTTGTCAATTACAGGTAACCTACAATCGCTGCACTAGCGGACCGATGCTATTTATTTTAATGACGAAAGCACGAATATTCGACAATATATTACTGAACATAATATTTAATATCGAAAGAATCATTACCTTTATCACCGCAATTATCATTGCTATAACAATTTACACACACCACATTCACTTTTCACTACACTTCATACTTGACGAAAACATGTAAATGTATTATTGTATAGCAGCTGTCCACGCGGATGCATCGCTCACTCAAGTAGGAGAGAGATAGATGTCGAACGCTGCCGAACGCGGAGGCCGATTGTGCCTCTTTGTCGCTCGTTCTGTGCTTTTGCTTGCACTTCAAGCCTTAAATGGAACGCCTCAGAGTGAGGTAATGCCATATGAGTCATGTTTTTTGGTGCGTGCAGCCGGCTCCATCGAATTATAAGACGTCATGTCAAAAGTTTACTTTTTTGTTTTATTAATTTCCTATCATTCCTTTTCTGTTTTTTAAGACTATACTTTAAGTCTATTTTTGTTTACCTTATTATACCTAAAATTGTGTATTAGTCTCCTTTTTAATCTAGTTATCAATACATTATTTATTGTCAGTTTTAGTGTGTACATTTTTAATGGGAAAGTTTTTGTCAAAGAAATACTTGAGCACATTGTAAAAGAAAGAGAATTTTTTTCATAGGTATTTGATAAAGTTCAGTCCAGTTTTCATTTGTCAAATCATTTATAAAATTATTTATATATGTTGTTTTAAATGTTAAGAGTATGATATGGATATAATCTATGCATGGACTGTTATATAAATTTTTTTAGAGACATTCTCTTTTAAAAATACAGAAAATGTTTCCTAATAGAATTTAACAATAGTTTTCTAAATACAATTTTTTGTGTAGGCTCATTGTGCCTTAAATAGAAATGGGTCAATCTACCACAACATGTATAAAATGACTGACCTGATGGCGGATGTTCTTGCGGTGAGAGATGAGATGGCCGTAGAAGTGCAGGTCACACATGGCGCAATACTCACGGGGGTGTTGGAACACTTTTGCTCCCTGTCGCTGTCGTCTCTCCAGGTCCATCTCCCGCTGTTGCTCAGCCAGCTATAACACAACAAACAATGTAACTAACTCAGCAAGAATTATCAATAAGTGGCATTTTAGGCTGCACCAAGGCATCAAATTACTGCTGACTGTCAAAACAACTTGGCAATTAAGTAATTTAATTCACACTTAAACAACTTACCCGCAACTCATGACGAAGTAAATCTACCTTCAGCTTGTACTTCTCGTTCAACCCATCCATCATGTGCTGGTGAGGCCTTCCCTTGAGATGTTTAGTGAATGACTGTAACACATCACAAGAAATACTTTATTGTCATTATAACACAAATATTACAACTTCAGATTGTAATCTACATCAATCTATATGTGATACTTATTTTTCATACTTCACCTACAACACAACAAGAATTTTAAACATAAATATTACACTTACGATTTCGTCCCACATATTCTTGCTGCAGACATGGCAATACAGAAGAGCAGCTGGGATGGGAATTTTCTGAAAATATATATTATATAATCATTAGTAATACATACAATATATTATAATGTGCGTGCAATATAGTTTTAGTGATTTGAAATTTCTTTTCTATAAAATACTGTTAACAATCAAAATGTATACACCCCATGAACTCTCTTGGAACTTACAATAAAATGTAAATATAATATTTAAATTTTAGTATAAATAATATTTAAATAACAATAATAGTTTAAACATTTTGAATGCTGTGGAGTATTATGTAAACATGCCAGAAACAAATTATGAGCTTCTTAGAACTTGATTAATACCAACATAGAACACACACCACACACAGTTGACAGTGACATACTGGAAATGCACTTACGGGAATTGTTTACTTTTGTATAAAGTTTGTACATTATTGAGGTATATAATGTTGTGGCTGAAAAAAAAAACATAACTTTAACAACGCAACGGTTTCACATTTCCTCCATGCAATGTCTATTGCCACCTATAACCATTGTAGAACAGAAGCTACTTTCAGCTGACTTCTAATTACACAGGTGGCAGCTGCTTTGTTCTAATGTCATGTGTTGTGTCAGCAATTTGACTCCCCGAAATTGTTTGATATGAAATTGTTACAATTGGATGAAAATTATTGATATATTGTTAAAGAATACAGTATTACTTCACAGTAAATCAGAACATTATTAGGACAAGATTCTGCAATCTAATAATCTACTGATAGATGCAAAGTGAACAAAAAATAAGTGATCCTAGAATTGTTTACTATGTAAAGCTTGGATATTTAACTTTATTTATAAAGTAAAAACAATGGTAAATGCTGAACATTTCAAAATTATTCAGTGTTAACCTGTAATGAATAACTGAATTTGTCACCAAAGTTGTTTTTCTGAAGACTTCCTTGGTCAAATATCAAGTTTTTAGACATTACCAATACAGGTTTTTAAATGGTCTTTAATAAAACTTACTTTTGAAAATTGAAAGTGTTTTAGAACAATAATAAAAAATACCAAAAGATGTTTCTGGTAATACATTTACTACATATTTAATTTCAACTGTCAAGAAACCATTGAATAAGCCATGTAATCTAAGTAAGGTACTTATTAAAACATACAAATCGGAGTTTAAGGTATTTGGTTAGATTACTAATCTTATACTATTTGAGTGCTCAAATGTTATTATATGTATTATTTGAATAATTTGGTTGGAAACTTACCTTCTTTTCTTCTTCTTTTGATTCATCATCCTTGCCTTCTTCCCTGAATAAAAAGATTCATCATAATTAATTTTATTTTCAAATGAAACTTTTGAGGTATCACAAAATTACAAGAATATGATCTAATTTTTGTTTCAATTACACAAGTCACTGTCTATATGGTCCAGTAATTTTAAAAAAATGTTTGTCAGTAACAATAAAAAAACACAGAATTGAATAGAATAACTTCATATTTAAGTCTAATAACAAAGTTGCATCTAAATTGTGTGGACTATTGAACCTAAGCAAAAAGTTTTGCACTATCATGTTTAGCAAACTTTGTAATTCCCAAAAGTATAACCAGGAACCAAAAATAATTTCAGTACTTTCTCAAACTTGCCTGTTTTAACAGTGACATACTGGAAATGCACTTACGGGAAGAGGAGAGGTAATTGTGGGTAGGAGGGTTTTTCTTTCTTGTGGTATTCTACCAAATAACTACTTGTGTGGTTCCCTTGCAGGTTTCAAAATAACCCATTTCAAATGGTTGTTTGTAAATAAAACAACCCTATGAGGGTATAAAATAAATTTTGCCATATAACGCTGGTGGTTCAATGGTTATGGAAGAAAACAAGACATCACTTACACTACCCCACATGAAATAGAAAAAACTACCAATAACAAAAAAACTGATACTAGTTCCTAACATGTTCATGTACAGCTAATAAAGATGGAAGGTAAACAGGTAATGCTACTGAGGAGACAGCATAATAAACTAAGTTGAATTTCTTATATTATAATTGAATTGAATATGCTACTGTAATTTATCAAAAGATTTATGAAAGTTATTGAGTCTAGAATTAGAATTAATAAAGGTTTTTATATAGTTTGTCTATTTTAACTACGCCACCATTTGCATTAAAAAGGCTAAATTAAAAAAAAACATTTAAATTGGAGACTTCACTTACTTTTCAGTGTCGAATCGACCCTTCCTATCATAGCTACGTGTAGTAAATTGTTACACAATTGCTAAACTTGGCTTGACATTTTTCAGCAGTACATTGATAGAAATCTCTAGCACTTTTTGGACAAACCTTTTTATGTTTCCGCATTAAAAGGGTTATACCTTACTATAAATTGTAATTTTTGAAGTAACAATGCTGGCACAATTAATATGGGCACCAATAAATATAGTTGCCAAATAAATATGCTTAGTATTGCTGTATAATTTTAAGAACCAAGAAAGTTAATATCACACCATTAACTTAAAAATAACTGGTATATTTTGGAAGTTAATTTAGATTGAAACTATTAACACAGTAGTCAATAACCAACAGAGAAATCATAGATTTACATTGTAGATACATCTTTATTAAATGAAATAACTATTAGAAGATAAACTTAACATAATTACAATCAATCAATTCTTTGATCCAAAGGACGCTTATACCATTTTACAGTAGACAAACAAGTACATTGTCAGTGACTTAAAAATAAAAAAAGATATGATCATATAAAATCAGTTAGTACAATGAATACACTGTTATAGTTTTTATCTACATGTTAATTAATTATATATACAGGGTGTTTCTTAACCCTCTAAGTGGCAAACGACATCTGAGACGTTCTATTTACGCCGCCGTGACGTGGCAAGCAACGTCTTAGAAGTCGCTTCACATTGCTGCTTATTGCTAGGCAACCGATAACTACTTTTACGCCTAGTTTGCACAGTTGCGTTCACCACTAAATTTCAAATACATTTCATATAGTATCATCATCACGATGAAATAATCAATGGTACTAACTGAAATAATCCTAAGTTTTCTCCCGTGGTCTGTGGAAAAACTAGCTGAGTAGGCCTACGTGACTGTTTCGTTTCTCTTGGCTTGTACATATAGCTATATATTTTCTTTATTATTATAACATTGTCTATCTTTTTGGTTTGTAATAAATTTGGCATTGTTTTTACGATCTTGTGTTAGTTTGTTTATTCACTGTTTCCTGGTACCAAATTTTATTTTCAAGTTTGATCACAAACAAAAAACTAAAAATAATAATTTACTGTAATAAACTGATCTGGTAGATCTGTAGAAAAACTCTTTCTCTTCAAAATAAAATATAGTATGCAAAGATTCTACAGCATTTAGGTTGTTTTTTACCAGTTTCAACAAAACAACTTTTTTGCTATTTTGCAAAAAAAATTTATTTTTTCATTTATTTTATTTATTTTTTTATAATTTTCAAACTTTTTCTTTTGGTATTTGTAGGTAATTATTGTTTCTACCTTTGATATATAATGGATTTTCTGTAACTATGTTTTTATTATTTTTTACAAAGTGTCAAAGTTATAATTTTAGTTTGGTCAATCAACATTTTTTGGTTTTTCACATGATAAGTCCAATTCAGGTTTAGTTTTCCGCCTATCTGTCTGTATGTGATTTTTACCAAAAAAGTTATATCTTTTAAACCAGTAAAGATAAAGTTATGAAACTTTGCAGTTGTGTTGGCCTTTTTTATGCCCATTTGAGAAAAAAATATGAACAAATTATCTTTACCCGTTTCAAAATGGCAGCCAATCATAAATTTTGATGTTAAAATCCGCAAAATTGATACCCTGTATGAAAATTTTACAAGAATATTAAAATGTTGCAAACTTTATTCTAAATCTAACAGTGGTTGTTTCATTAAAATCGGATAAAAAAACACAACTGATTAGTACTATTAAACATAATACCATGTTTTATACACTACACAACAGGAAGTATAGTTTTCTAAACTGTTTTACTCTGAACAGCTGATTTAGAGTCAATGACCTGATTAATGTGAACAGCTGTCCCAAAGGATATTGCTTTGTTTAATTCCGTTAGAAAGTTAGAAGGGGGGGGGGGACTTTTGGGACACCCGGTATATAACTGGTCAACTTTTTGCTACAATAATAAAATCATGTACATCTTCTTTGTTAGTTCCTGACAAGATAAAATTGCATTCTTTTCCATTTCACACTGCACTGTTTTCTTTTCATGTTCATTGTGTATACTACAAATGCTGCAGATTCCATGCAGTCTTCTTTCTTGTCTTGGCTCTTCTTGACTCAAATAGTTTCAAAAGTACTTGCATATATGTGGCACATGTATTATAAAAGAGCATATAAAATATCATTCTTTATTTCTTATGTTGAAATTCTAGTTCAGAAATATTGTTTTTAACACATTCTAAGCAACTGTGAGTACTAGATGGAATTGATAACTTAAACCAATATATTTTTAACTTACATTCCATCCTGTATTAACAAAATAAATAGACATTCAAACTAAAATGAAAAACTTTAATTAGCACTAACTCTATCAACTATTCCTTTGGTTAATTTATTCCAAATAAAAATGTAACATGTGTAGAAAATATTTTCTTACATAAATGAGTTTTAAGATAAATAAACACATAACCTCTAAACTAGGTCAATAATCACAGGTTTACATTTATAAAGGAGGAAACATTGAATGGCATTATTATAGTAGAGAATTTATAGCATGACCGGTGACTTCGAGATGCGCCGTAGGCAAAGACGGAACTAAAGTGGTGGGGGGTGGAGCGGCTCAGTCTGTTGTCGTATTTAGCCTTGTGAACTTCGGTCTCCAGTCTTCTATACGTGCCGCCCAAAAAACATTCGCTTGTGCCAATTCACGAGTTGTAATACAATTTGTGAATTAATTGCGTTGTGCTCATTACGTTTTAAGTAAAGAGTTTGAGATGGATCATAATGTAAAAAGTAAAATTGGAGGTAGAAAGGTTATACACAGCCAAGCAAGAAAAGTGCTTCCCATTTTATGAAACGGGAAGCAGAAACCAACACACTTATAAATTTGAAGAAAGTTCAACAGCGTGTCGTAGAGGCAACTGGAATTTCTGAAAGTACGCTGAGACGAATTTTGAAGGAGGAAAAAAAAATAAGTCCAATTGGCAATTCTTTTAGTACGCCCAACAAAGTAAGAAAACGCAAACATACTAAAAGTAATCTGGACAATTTTGATTTGGGTGTAGTTCGAAGAACAATAAATAATTTTCATCGACAACGGGGTTTTGTTATGTTAACTATTGCGTGTGGATCGTTGGCGTTATTGTTATTTTAAGTATACATCATTAAATTAACTTGATACAAGTTGGTAGATAAAACTGAGTTTTTTCTTATTCTACTGTGTATATTGACAAATTAGTTTAACCAGTTTTATATTAATTTTTAATTTAGCAGCTAGGCTATGTCAGTTGAAAATTTGGTAGTGTATAATTGTATCTACTATCGTAAATCCTGAAGCTTACACGGTTAGTATATGATAAATTGAATTTTAATGGCTAACAAAGCGTAACAATTACAAATTCTGAACTGTTGTCGTCGTTGGAGATCAAGAATAATATAAATTCCTACCCTTTCCCAATTTATGAGAACCCTTTCTTACCACCAGGTATCTCTACTGTGAACTCATTAAGAAGGGTGAGCTATGAACACAATTTCGGCAGAACATAGTCATTGTTAAGATCACGTACATCCGGTCCCAATATTTCCAAGATTTCCTGTATTGAATTCCCCATCATAAAAGTCCGTCGCCGTAACTTCAAAAGAGTCTAGAAATGTTCAAATATTCTCAAGGTCTCCTATACTAAATTGCTCATCATAAAAGACCATCGTGGTAAGAACATAAGGGTCTAGAAATGTTGGCAAACACTACAATATTCGGCTCTCGCCACCACTTTGAGCCGGGAGCCGAAAACTCTCAGTAGGGTTAGTAGCACCGTATTCACTCCCCTACTTTAGATTGTGCCCCCACGCGCTCAACTCCTCCACTCCTCACGCGCATCCCACCGGTCATGCTATAACTTCCCTAGAGTATAATGGTCAACAAAAAATTTTGGTTTTATTAAGACAGACTGCAATAGCAAATATTAAAGTAATATTTACAGTCTGGATCTATTTACTTCAAATAAGACCAGTAGTCCTAGGCTTAATTGGTTAATACATACCATAAATGACAGTAATTGCCTTGTTGTTATCTCTTGAAATATGGAATTGGTACAATAATAATTATTGAAAAGTGAAAAGCACTGTACCCCCAATATGGATTGTGAACATAGTAAATTTGAATAACAGGTATTTCTGCATCTTCGCTGGATTCAGATCCAAGTCTGCTTCACCAAGCCAACTGCGGAACAGGGGAGTCTTGATGAAACATCCCACCAGAACCAGTTTATTAGTCACAGCACAATATCTGATGATGTTCCACAGTGGTGTTCGTCACAAATCTTGGTTGTAAAAGAGTTGGAAGAATTGTTGCTAATAAATGAAACAACCATTTGGACAGTGAATTATCCAAATTTCAGCAGAAGATACAGTAATTCTACATACAGAAGATGGGTTAAAATACGAAGAAACCCAACTCCCAACAATATGCCTAGCCTATCAATGCAGATCAGAAAATTAGTGTAGACTATTATGAAATAATTGTGCTTGAAGTTTGATCAAAAAAATATTACAGCACACAAAATTTGGGATATTACTCAGTAATGCATAAATGAGTAAAGTAGTAAATTGGCCAGTACTGAAAATATTGACTGAAGTAGAAAATACTTTAGAGTATTGAGAAGAATTTTTGTTGATAAAACTTGAATTAAGAAATTATTAAAATTAGAAAAAGGCAATTTGAGAATGAGAATGCAATAGAAATCTTTGCTGGTAATGGGAAGATGAGGCCGGGCCTTCAATCTCTTACCTTGTGGAATCATCAGCGTTTTCACTTTTAATGTCTCCGTTCGATTTCTCAGCATCTTTATCTTTCTTATCTTTCTGATCCTCCTTTTGAAGTTTGGGAGATTTCGAAACAGAAGTCTTGCGGTCAAAATTGGGTTGGCGGTTCTTGCCAAGATTGCGGCGATCGTTGCCGCCCATACGATCGTTGGCCATACGATCGGATCCCATACGTCGGTTCATACCCGACTGGAAAGCATAATGGAGAAGCACACAAAGTGGATTATAACCTTTTTAACAACATCAATAATTAACAGAAATTGTTAATAGCAATGAGCACATAAATAAGAATCACAATATGAAATGAATGCTACAGGATGAAAAATGGAAACTGAATCTGATCCTTGGGAAAAAATTATGATGAACAATTGGTTTTTGTTTTTTGCCTTGTGAATTTGTGAAGTTTACCTTATTTAGAATTTAATTATAGAACCCCCATTTTGAAATTATTCATATTTTTTAAATACATATAATTTAAAAATTAATAAACATTTGATAGTTCAACTAATAACAGTAAAATAATTAATTGTGTTTAGAGAAACTACCAATTAATTTTTTAAAATAAATTATTTTAACAAAGTCAGTTGCTACATAGAGTATGTTTTTCCATATTATTTAAATTGACACAGCATAACCATGAAAAAATTAAATATTCAGAAAATACTTAAGTTTTAAAAACCTAGTGTTCACAATGTAGAAAGATAAAATGTAGCATAAACGATACCTTATTGTATGGTTCAGTTCTTCGATTCAGCTGGTCCATTCTCCCACGACGGCGGTCCTGGAAATTGCGTGTGTTGCCATAGCCATCATTTGACCTGTATGAGGACATGTGGCCTCCACCAGAGCCCATGTTGCCAAGATTGAGCAGCGAAGGAACAGACTGTTGCTAAAAACCAACAAAAATATGTAAAATCCAAATGAATGAATCCACTACAATTAGAATAAAATTAACTAACATACTTCCGAGTAGTTTAAATGCTTCAACAGAAGAATGTTTGATTGGAGAAAACCGAAGGCATTTATATATATATATATATATATATATATATATATATATATATATATATATATATATATGAGGATTAAACTGTTTAATAAACATGGCATGTGTCCATTATTAGACAGGATCCCACTTAATCTTAATCATCAAATTTAGTCGATAGTTTTTATTAACGTTACAAATAAAAATAGAAAAAGATGGCGTTTTTCACACAAAAAGTGGCAGTTTCTGTATTTAAAGCTAAAACACGTCACAAGCGTATTCAGTAGCCTAGGCCTCGGCACTAGCCCAGTTCTCACATCTCAACTCAGCTTGAATACAGGTTTGTCTCGTTTCTCAGGTGCGGAGAAATGGTGAAACTATTTAAAACCTTTCCATATCTTGATATATTTTTCTAAGGTAATCTATATAATTTTAAGTGTAAAAAAAATTCATTTTTAAATAAATAAATTGTAAATAATAAATTGATTTAGTTGTTAGTCTACATATATTATATGAAATATTACAATTTATTAAAAGACAGCGAAACGCCGATATTGGCTGCGATCTAGTAGTAGTGACGATTTACGATTGTCACACCTACACGCAGCAGTCAGCCAACTCACACTTGCTTGAATAAACTACTCCATTTAATCTGGTACACTAGTAAATTGCGCCAAAACTGTACAACAGGCCTTACGACATTCATGGTAATGACGCATGTTGATTAATTGAATAATAAGTTGTAGAGATTTACATGCTTGTATATTAAATTCACGTCTTATTTAAGGTTTTTTTCACAATGATAAAAAATCACGGTTTCAGGGTTTTCACAGTCGAGTGGGGACCCTGAGTAAATTTTAACCTTTCCAGCGTTATTGACGCGGATCCGCGGAGGGCCACTACAAGCTCAAAACGTTATTGCCGTGGATCCGCGTTTTTGCATTCTTTATTTTCTTACTGCTATGTTAGTTGAATATTTTGCTGTTAGATGGTTCTAGTCGTCATGCGACATACAGACGGGTTGCCCTGCCTCGAATTCTGTTACAATGGGAGTGGCAGTTGCTTCTAATTGGCCAAACACTGTCTAGCGGGCGTGGCCCCGCGCCTTTCACAAAGTCATTGACGGGAGCTCCCGTCAAGGCATCTAGCCAGTTGTTAGTGAGAAGCGTCCGGTACACGCATATGTATTTCGGTTATCGCTAATTTTTTGTTGTGTCTTATTCTTTTTAAAGTAAATTATTCATATTAAATACAGCAGTTTCCAGTATTTATTTAGTGTTTTTTACCATTATTCGTGTGAATGGCCTATCCAGACGATTCGGAATTTGAAGATTTGGTAATTCTGAGCAATTACTTGGTCAACCTCAAACTTTTTAATATTTTACTACGGTCATAAGGATGTTATCACAAAGCAAGAAACATAATTCAAGCCCTGCAAGGCTGTCCTACACGTTGCCGAGCGATAAGAAGGTTCAAAGTCCACGCGATAACAGTGGCTTGCGGGAGACGCGTGGAATGTCAGTTGTGACAGCCCGCCACTAAATAAACACTCTTTGTCTACTTTTGTATTTTTCTAATTTTATTGGTTTGTAATATAGTATACGTTTATCTATAAAACTGTGTTTCATTCCCATACTTACTGAATAAATTATAAAAATATTAGTGACAACTACACTGCTATTCTACGATATTCTCAAAAGTTAAAAATTATCCTAGGTAATCCAAAAAAGGCTAAACGAATTTTATTTACCGTTAAATAACTCTATTTTGACATACAGAAACGAAAATAAATTTAACTTTACACATTGGAAATTTAAAAAAATTGTAACTTTATCAAAGATCAGGTCTAATTTTTCATGACGCTTAAAGGGTTAAATACTCTAAGTAATTAATTGGATTGTTGATAACCCATTTTATTCTTTAAAGTTGAAGTACGAGGTTAAATACCCGGACGTGATCCTAGATATTGCCAAAGGGAAATGGTCTTTAATTCAATGCAGTCACGTGATAGGTGTATCTTGGGGACTTAAGCCGAGGCTCTTGTATTTGTTTTATGTCTCCGTAGTCAAGACCTGCACTAGCCTACTATCTTCAGCAAGCAGGACCCTGGTCGGGTTGCAGCGGTGGGCGCTGTAGAATTATTATCCTGATTCATGGGGATGCTTTACAAATGATCTCTGATCAGATGCCACAAAAATGTTACTTTGACCAACCCTTTAGGATTGTAATCCATCCTAGGGATGATTGGTCGGAGGGAAGGAAATCTCTTCCACCAGTGGAACTCGAATGGTTTACAGACGGCTCTAAAACATAAAGTGGCACAGGCGCTGGGATTGTGGGGGGTGAGACCATGCAGGGAGCATGGTCTCTATGGGTCCTTATCCTACAGTTTTTCAGGCAGAGTTTTCAGCCATATGGAGTGTGCTTGTAAGAATCTTTGTCTGGGTATAGGAATAAGATGATCAATATTTTCACGTTTAGTCAGGCAGCACTGATGGCACTGGGGTCTTTTGTGTTCAATTCCAAACTTGTCTGGTATTGCTATCAAGACGTTTCTTCCCTTGCCATAATCAACAATGTGACAGTTTGTTGTTATTCCTGGTCATGAGGGAATCCCTGGGAATGAAAGAGCTGATACCCCAGCCAACCAGTGCTCAGTGTCAATTATGATGGGTCCTCAACCGTTCTGTGGTATTTCAAGGTGTGAATCCTTTGGGGCTGTCTGGGTAGTTTGGACAAGGGTGTTGTTTTCGGCAGTTTGTGGAACTGCTGAAATCATAGACTTACAGGTCTCATGGTGTGCTTCCAGGGTGTGCAAAAGGCTCTTGAGGCTTAAGTGCATAGCAATAAGTCACCCCATAGAAGAAGAAACTAGCAGTTTCCTGCAGCTTCACATGATTTTCGTAAGCTTTGTCCGTGTCAGCACTTCTGGTGCAAGTGAATTATATTTCCAATGCCGATGTAGGGTTTACCTTGTTGCCATGATCAATAAAATCTGTCAAAAGTGCATGTTTATAGCCATTGTACAAGTACTTTATTATAAAGTGGTCTAACACTCGAACTTTAAGTTCAACCAGAAATCTATTTTAAAAACAAATATACATAAAAACTTAGCACCTTCAAATAGTGTTTGACTATTTAATATACGCAACTGTCTCGTAATTGCAGTTTATAATGTGCAGGCGCTTTCATAACATTTATATTTTGCAGCACTGCCTGGTGGTGAGTTACATCAATGGGCATAACATATAAACCTTCTACGTGGAAAAATACATATTGAGTACATACAAATTTTCATAATGGCCGGTTAAATAGTTTCTGAGTATATAAAATACAGAGACAAACATTCATTTCTATATATGTAGTTTGATGTCAATTTCATTGTCAGAAGTGCTTAAAGATTCTTCCATTGTGCTGTGCATTTCGACATTATCTGCCTTGGACAAAAAAAATTACAAAATCTGTATCTCTGTAACTAAACAGTACTTACTGAAAGACTTTATTTACATTGTGTTTAATAGATAATTTATTCCTCAATATTTATAAGATAACTAAAGCATTTTATTTTTATTTTCACATGAATGTAAAATAACATGGACAAGATGAAACTTTTATTGTAATTAACAAAAAAATTAATAATAAGATTTTTTATATGACTTTTTAATTTACTTTTTCTTTATAACATGGTGAACACTGGAAGAAAATATGTCAGTTAGTGACATCATTTTAAAATTAAATGGCATAGCATTTAGAACAGGATTGATAAAATTTCAAGGAACTAAAAAGGCAGGTAATATCAAAATTTATTACAATTATTTTGCTAGCTATAAACAGGTTGATAATATTAAAATTGTAAGCTTAAATGTACACTGACCTGCTGATTGATAAGTTTGTTGATCAAGTTGCTGGCCAACGCTAACTGCGCTTCCGGAGAAGTGAGCTGAGAGAGCAAATCTCCCTGTCCTGGAGATGGGAGGAGGCCACTGTTTCCTCCACCTCTTCCTGGAACCATCCCACCTTCCCATGGGTTCATTTGACTGTTGTAGCTGTCATAGCTGTTGCGGTAGTTTCCACCACCACCACTTCGACGGTTGCCACCTCCTCCATAATCACTAGACCTCCCACCATCTCGACGCATGCCTCGGTATGACATCTTGTTTCTGGTAACAAAACCCATTATGAGTGATATTAATTAACTTAAAATGAGGTTTCTACACATTACCCATTCAAGACAATGGATGGGCAGTTTCCGTCCTTCACTTCGCGCGGCCCAACAACCAAAGACGGGCTGTGCCCGTCCGCTAGACACGACATCAACGTAGTTGAATATATTGCCGATAGATCGCAGAGGCATTCACATTTGCTGCATATTTTGTTCTCAATATTCTAGTCTGTTTTTCTTCTTCTTTGTTGCTGAAAATCATCTGATATTGCTTAAAATCATCTTGGCAAAACAGCTTTCTTTCATTTGAAAACAGTCAAGATAGCGTCTCGCGACCGGAATGATATGTTCGTAAATTCGGACGATTTTGCGGCTTACGTTGCTAATGTTTTAGATGAAAGTGGTGATAAGGAAAGTGACAGTGAACAAGATGACATGATACATGAAAATAATGAAATGTCTGATGGTACAAACGATGACAGCAGTGATAATTAAAGTGACGATAACCCACCGGCTAGGCCTTGTGATTTTGCGTGGAGTGTTGGACCAAATACTGTTAATACAATGCGTTTTACCGGCAATTATGGAATAAATCCTATCATTTCGAGGCTGTTAAGAGAAAACTGCACTGAATCAGATGTGTTCAATCACTTCTGTGACGAAACCTTTTGGGCTCAGGTAACCCTTTGGTAGGCCTCCCGCTTGTGTAGAATCACCACTGCGCCTTCAAGGAAAGTTTTGGGGGCATTTTATTGAAAAGATACCTCCAACCACCAAAGCCAGGCCCTCAAGAAAATGTAAAGTTTGTGCCTCGCAGGGGAAAAAAAGTGAAACAGTGTGTACCAATGTAAAAAGTGCCATGTTCCACTTCATCTGGAAACATGTTTTGAGGTATTTCACACCCAAACCAACCTCTAAAGAAGTATAATAAAATTTTGTAAATAGTGTAAATATATGTATATTTAAAAAAACTAACATTTTGTGTTTGTACAATAACAAGGAATAACTAAGGTTAATTTATAATATTCATAGCATGTTATACAGTACCTATGTGTTATGCAAAGTGCACCTGTTCTTACACGAAAGCATGGAAAATATCCAGTTCTGTAGTCCAAAAATTATAGTAATTTATTCAGTCAGGAATGGTTTAAAATGTCAACTTTTTAAAATTAACTATTAAAATGTACTTATTGTTCGCATTATTGAAAGGTAAGTCTACATTGCCTTCTGATTCAGATCTAGAAACCTGTTATTGGAGTCTAGTCTTATTGTTTGATCTAGTCATGAGATTTAAATTTGTGATTGAGGATAATTTATTTATCTTCACTTCCAAAAGAAAAATCCGAAAAGACTTTCATCATCAAATGGCAGATTACTAAAAATATGAGCTCAGATTATATTGGAAGATAAAGGTGTGGCATCTGAAATGCCCTGGCCATCAGTGCAGGCTTTAGTGTGCTACCCCGCACTACTGGTGGAAAAAGAAAAACATCCCTCATGGAAACAAGATTTAGAACAGATGATAAAGGACAGAGACCCAAAGGATATTTTTAATGTCGACGAAACTGGTCTATTTTATAAATGCATGCCTAACAAAACACTTTTATTCAAAGATGAAAAATGTCAAAGAGGGAAGTTAAGCAAGGAAAGTGTAATAATTTTGGTAGGTGCAGATATGGACAGTTCAGAAAAACTGCCTCTATTAATGATAGAGAAATCTGCTAACTCCCAATGTTTTAAGAATGTTAAGTCGAAACAGACAGAATATGTAAACAGCTCAAACGCTTGGATAACGAGTGATCTTTTTGAAAAGCTGATCAGTTTAGATAAAAAGTTCATAAAATAAAAGTGCAAGGTCATCGTTTTTATGGACAACTGCACCACTCACACCACCACACCTTTAATGGAAAACGAGAAAGTTGATTTTTTTTTCCAGTAAACATGCCCAAAAAACAATATGTATGAATGCTGGTTTTTTCTGTTGTTCAGCCTATGGACCAGGGAATAATGAAAATTTTAAAACACCACTACATAAGGTTGTTGGTTGAAAACAGCCTGTTTGGGGATGGGAATGCTCTCAAAATAAAGCTGAATGTACCGAAAGCCTCTCGAATGTGTAAATAAGCAATAAAAAAACTGTTTCAAAAAAGCAGGTTTTGTTAAAACTGATGAAGACAGTATAGTTGAAACTAAAGCTGTTCCTTCCGTTGATAAATGAAACAAAACAAATTCAACTTGAAAATTTAAAGAATCAGCGTAATCAGTAAGTTATATGCAAATACAGCTCAGTACTTTATCTTCTTCCTTTTTCAAACAAAAACTTTACTCTCTACAAATTTTACTCTTTGAAAATCATGTCTCCATTTTAATAGTCTACTAAGACTTGCTAATGTTGTACAAAGTAAGGTTGGTAGTCCTGTATCAGTTTAGATGTCACAGAACATACTATATTTTTAACACTAGTAGGCTAGTGGAAGTCAATTCACTTGGTAATAGCAGGCCGTTTTTGTGTGTTGCATAAGGTATTTTTTTCTTTTTATTAAAAAAAATATATATAACATATATAATTATTGTTATTATAATTATGACTTGAATAAGATAAGCTTACATATTATAATAAGTGAAATAGTGACGCCATAACTAATCGTCAATTATTGCCAACTACCGCAGGACTGTCACTGACGAAATCGTCAATTGCCAACACTAGGGTTAAAGGTTAATAAGGAAATGTTACTTTGTATCTTACATAGGTAAGGTACTTTGTACCTTTATACTGTAAGATTATTTCTGTTGGAAATCCTCCTGAACAAAAACATATATGGTTTTAGGAGGTGCAAATGATAAATAACATGATTTTAGGGGGTATATTCATAAATAGTTTTTAATGTTTTAATGTCCTGCTTGTGTGCTGTGTCTGGATATCTGCAATATTAACTGCGGCTGGGACTGACAGCGTACCTGTTACCTGAGCGCTCCAAGGCAGAAGTCAATGTTTTACAAGATATTGTGTATGTACTGTAGTTTGGATCTAGTAAGTGCGTGACAATCATGGATCAACCATCCACTAGATCAACGAATCGTAGTGAAATGTGTGTGTCGGAGTGTTTTCTCAGGCATGTTAAGAGTTTATGTTTTGACCGACATGAGATTATTTCCTTCTTAATAGAACATGGAATTTTTAATAATCAATGTATTTGATCTGTTGATCTTCGTGCGGTTGCGTATTGTTTTTAAACTGGGAGGCTTTAATATTTCGTTGCCACAGAAAAATTTGTGTAAGTAGTAAAAAGTTTTAAATATTGTAATTTTTTTAAATCAGCCCGGGCAGGTTCCTTTTTATAAAAGAACGCACTTAGACATAGAGACATATTTTGGTTTGGTGACCACATTGTTGCATTTGAAGCCAGCAAGGTAACGCTATATTTCGTTGGAGTTTGGCGTTCTGCACATTCTGTGGAACACACTAATGGTAAGTGTTCTCTATTAATGTCCATTTATATATTTATATTAAGGGTTTTCATGATTTATTAAGTTTTTTTACACTTTACATAATTGCCTTTGCATTACAATTCAATTTATATTTCTGATCAGCCCCTCTAAAATTATCAATTTAACTGATAGGAACTATCTCGAGGGATGTTTTTCTTTTGTTGACATCAGCGCAGGGCAGCACCATGGTGCTGCAGCCCGCGCTGATGGTTGGAGGCACTCGTCTCAACCCGATAACAACTAATTAATTTGTAGCTCGAAATTAAGAAAAACATTATTAATTTGGGTAAAGTTCAACGCATTTCGGTATTATTTTTCATTTACATTTGCAAAGATGACAGCATTTGATGAAATAATCATGAGGTTGAATCACGGTCACAAAAGGTCACGTGACGCCCGACATGGCTGTACAAAATGGAAATATTGCTCAGTGCATGAACAGTTGTTCCTTTTTTTATTTTCTACAACTTCATTATTTCTCATTTGCATCCCGTACAACCTTATATTGTTGTTTTGTAGGACGATTCCAATAAGTTCATAATGCAAAACTTGTATTTTGCCACTCCATCCGTTACTTTAACAATTACCTTATTATTTGATGATTACTATTTGAATCCTTATAATTAGCATTTGTTGATGAATTTATACTTCTAGAGTGCCAATTTAATAGAGTTAATTCACAATGTGAAGTTCTAATGTTATGGCCCCATTCTTTAGAACTTTTTTAATTTGATTTTTTTGGGTATTCAAAGTTTTTTATTGGTTCCTTGAGGTTCAAATTATCTAGGTTCCACTGTGCAATAGGATATCCTAGATTGGTTTTCATTCATCATAGCCTAATTACTTTTTATACTGTAATTTGGTTTAAGTAGTTGTAGTGAGTATTCTTTACTTATGAATATTGATGATTCAATATTATTGATCAATCGAGTGTTGGACACTTAATAGACTGCAGCCAAACATGTTTACATTAGTACAAATGTCTTAATCAACTATTCAATTAATTAGTTGATTTGATTATATGAATGGGTTAAGATTAGGGTAGGGTATGATAAGTGGACCCGGGTTTTTATATCAAAATTGGCAAACGATATTACTTAATCATAATCATCGATGCTGATTAACCCTTTAAGTGGCAAGCGCCGTCTGAGATGTATGATTCATGCCGCCGCGAAGTGGCAAGCGCCGTCACAGCCATCGCTTCACATTTAAGGCTGTTGCTCTGCAACCGTCCTTATTTTTAGGCCTAGTTTGAACTATTGTATTCTCCATGAAATTTCCTATACATATCATATAATATAGTGTGTATTCATGTTACTAATGTTTGCTGGCTTAAATGAATCCAACAGTTTTCGTTTGACCTGGCGGCAGACGAGAGAACAGCTGTCTACTCGTCTCGTCACTGTTTTGTTTGGCGACTTTGCGTACTGTTATTGTCAGTATATTATTGTTTATCGCGTTGTTTGTGTTACCGGTAAATGTTTAGGTTATTCGTTCGTCATGGAAAATGTTGGGGTACTTTGGAATTATACCGACTACACCAGTATGAGGAACACAAACATATAAATGTATAGAAAAAAACATTATAGAACGAAAACATAACTCTTCAATTACAAAATTACAAACTTATAACGATTATCAATTGTTAATGGGTTTCCTGCGACGCCCAGAATGCAGCAATATCAAGAATGAGTGAGTGTAGTGGATTTCCGCCTTCAGCCGCAACTGCCGACCACCACGCATATTTTAGATTTAGGCAACTAGTCATGATCTTGTAAAAAAAACCAGTTTGTACATAGATTTAGTTTTTCCCATCTAACATTTTTTTCTTGTAAATAGAAAAAAATGTATAGGAAGTAATTTGTTTAGAATAAAATTGTGTATATTCTGTGAATTTTGATATTATTTTGTAGCTCCAGTAGTTTCAAAGTGAAAATTTTTACACATCTACAATGATATTCATCTGAAGATAAAGGTAAGGAACCAAATATTATATTTATTCTTATTCTATAGTTCATAAGGAAAACAAAAATATATAGTGTTGCTAGGTTATCACTTAGACAATATTTTATAAAAATAAGTTTAACGATCACGGCAATTTACCCAAAAACGGCCTGCCACTGAGACCAAAAATGACTGCCACTTATAGGGTTAATTATTTTGTGGTGATGATTATAACCCAGCTTTAGGCACTAATAATTAGAGTGACTCTGACAATGAAAATCAAGCCTTTACTACTTCAAATGTGACATTTCCCAGGCACAGGCCTACTCAGCCACCAACAAATGATTCAGATTTTGACAATGAGCCTAGGCCTACTCCACCACAATCACCTGCAGGTAATATGCCTAATCCACCAAATGGAAATTGGCTACGCACCTATCCAACTGAACCACCTATTGATATAAATTCAGATTTTGTACCTAGGCATACTGGACCAAAGAATATACCACCCAGAAATAGCCTACCTCTCCAGTATTTCATTTTATTTTTTACTGATATAATTTGGAACCTCTGGGTAAAGGAGACTAATGATTAAATGCCAATGCTAAGTTAAGGGAAAAAAGAAATTCTGGTACACTAACCCAACACAGTAGGAAAAAAAATGGGTAGATATTTCTAAAGCTGAAATGAAGCGGTATATTGCACTAGTTAAGAATATGGGTCTGAATTTCAAAAAAAATTATAAAAGTTATTGGTCAACTTCCAAGTCTCAGAAAGTTCCATTTCTTTCTACTGTCATGTCACTAAATAGATTTCAGTCAATTAAAACAAATTTTCATGTCAGCCCTTTGAAAGCAATCCGTAAAGACGAGCCTGGACACGATCCTTGGTACAAAATTAGACCGTTCTATGATTCCATGAACAGAGGCTTCAAAAGATTTTTCACCCCAGAACAAAATATGTTTGGATGAGTCAATGGTGGGCATGAAAAATCGTTGCTCCTACATCCAATACCAACCAAACAAGCGGCACGCCAGGTTTGGAATTAAAAAATTTGAGGTGTGCGATAGCAAATCAAGCTATGTACTTCATTCTGAACTATACAGCGGCAAAGGATTTTTACAAGATAATTCCGAAAGGGCTTTTTCTGAAAAGGTAGTAGTTCATGTTTTAGCCATGTGTGATTTGTTAGATAAGTACTACCACATGTACACTGACAACTACTATACCAAAGTTCCTTTAGCTAACGCATTGCTCAGAAGAAAAACCTATCTAACAAGAACTGTCAACAAAAGGTCTAAGGACTTATCTAAAACCCTCATACAAACTAATTTAAACCCAACTGAAACCATTTACTTCAGAAGGAATAAAACCCTGTTAGTTGGCTACAAACAGAAAAAAAACCAGGAAACCGGTGTATATGTTGTCGACCGCATTTACTGCTGATGATGTTCTGATACGCAGCAAGAAAAGTGGCATAGAAGCTATAAAACCAAAACTCATTGGTGAATATAATCTGAATATGGGCGGTGTGGACACCAAAGATAAGTCCATTTACCATTTCACATGCACCAGAACCACTAAAAAATATTGGAGAAAAATATTTGACAACTTCACTGACATGTTGTAGATGGAGCTTATATTGGTACTGATAACTTACTTACATTAAAGTTTTTTTTTATTTATTAAACTTACTTACATTAAGACTTTTGTGATGTGTCTGAAGAAGATATCTTTGATATCGAAATGCCTCACAAAATAATAAAAGTGTTAAATATTGGTTTAATGTTTTAATGTAAGTAAGTTCACTGACATGGCTCTACTCAATGCGTACATTCTATACGCACCGAACACCGACAATCCTTTGTCTAGGTACAGCTTCACTGTTAACATTATTGAGTCACTTGTTGAGGAAAATCATCACCAGCAAGTACAAAATAACCCTCCTCAACAAATACATCCAGGACCAGCTGGAGATGGTGAGTACAACTTGGTGCGACTCCCTGGCGTCAAACTTCGTGTGTGCGTAGTATGCTCTAACTCTCAAAAACAAACCCGCAGTCGGTACTGGTGTCCTGGATGTCTCTGTGGAGTTCACCCTGGTTGTTACAATCAATTGCAACACTTTGTGAGGCCTGTAGGGGGAGGCAGAAGAAAGAGAGCAGCACCCCCACCAGAGAGTGACTCAGACTAATTTTTTTAGTCTAATGTAAATATGTATACAAGCCATTTTTCTGTATTTTTAATACTTTATCTGTCATTTTTCTTACTTTTACTCATACCAGTAACTAAATAT
Organism: Homalodisca vitripennis; assembly: GCF_021130785.1. Taxonomy (NCBI): domain Eukaryota; kingdom Metazoa; phylum Arthropoda; class Insecta; order Hemiptera; family Cicadellidae; genus Homalodisca; species Homalodisca vitripennis. The sequence continues at coordinate 66,745,272 of NC_060207.1, forward strand.
GTGTTTATTTTGAGGCAATAATCACTATTCAACTACTTACTGACACTTGTTGATGTGGTAAACATTTTAGTAAAATTTGGGGGAAAGAACATTCTTTTGTCTTTTACCAATTAGTATTGTGATATGTTGTGTAAAATGTTATAAAGTGATATTTTTCTTAACCCTTTCAGGGCCAGGACCAAATATGAGATGTTGCAAAATTTTTTCACATATCATATCCCCTTCTGACTAGTCAAAATTGCCAGGCTAAAATTGGCGATTTTGCAGTCTCTTAGATTAAAATTTATAACTTTTCATAAAAATTAGAGAATGACCTAAAAGTTGCACCAAATTACTTGTATAGATATATACTATCAACAAAAAAATATATAGATGTAGTTTTAAGTAATTTAAAATTTTTAAAAATAATGTTTTAATGGATTACATAAAAAAAATTTTATTTTTATATTTTTGTTGTAAATAACTAAAAAAGGAAAAATAATTTTACTGTGGGAAGCTATGTTATTATATTGTACATTTAGAAAGGAACAACGATACAAAATTTGGTGTTATTCTCTCATAAATAAATTTTTTATGACACATTTTGTATAAATACGCATAATTGTACTTCGCAACATTTTATAAATGATAAAGCAACTGACTCTTACACTGCAAGTAACTTAAAATAAATATTCACATTATGGATGTACCGGTAAACAGATGATTGTAGGATCCATAAACAGTTTCAATACAGTTAAAAACACTATTTACCAAGAAATACTTACACAATTTTATTTGAAATTTATTTATACTTTTTCTATTTACAAATATGCTACTTACAATTTCACTCCCGTGAGATCGCAAATTGTCAGTCATTGTAACTACTACACACAATAGATAAGCAGATAACTACTAACACTACTAATATTTACAACCACAAAATAAAATAATGAAGAAGAATCCAGCATACAATAGTACGATTACACTAAAGCATAAAGAATTAACAACAATAGATCGAGTCAGCTGATAATGTCACATGACAATTACGAAATAAAAATGCATAGACCTCCAAAATAAAAATGATACATTAATTATCTACAAATATACCAGGGAATAAAAAAAAACGGTACTTTGGGATTATACCGACCACACCCAGACATGAATCGTTATTTCACATTTCGTTTCTACTGATTACTAGATTAGCGTAGAACAATATTTCGTCAATATAAAACAGGAATTGTCTTATCGCAAACCCCTCCCCATCCTCAGACAGAGGTCAAAGTCGAGCGTCTAGTAGATAACGTGATTGCAGAGTTTCGCCGCCCGTTCAGCTGGTGCATCGCTTTGTTGTACTTCCGTGTTTTACCTCTACATTTCTCCAAACACAAAAATTCAACAAAAACAAACATTTACCAAACTAAACTCTTTATTAAAAAAACACTAAAAACTTGTTTTTATTCTTGATCACATTCCGCCACCCAAAATGCGAGTGCCTCCGGCCATCAGCGCGGGCTTTGGCAGCACCTTCGGTGCTGCCCCGCGCTGATGTCGACGAAAGAAAAACATCCCTCGAGATAGTACCTATCAGTAAAATATCAAATTCTAGAGGGGCTAATCAGAAATATAAATTGAATTGTAATGGAAAGGCAATTATGTACCGTGCAAATCACGTGATGCCGCGCGGCCTGCCGTAATCAGGATTCTCGAGAAAGATAAGATAACAACGACAACAATACCGATCACAATACCTGGAAATGCTTGTAAGTTTGTAATTTTGTAATTGAAGAGTTGTTTTTTCGTTCTATCATGTTTGTTTCTATAAATTTCTATTTTTGTGTTCTTCATACTAGTGTGGTCGGTATAATCCCAAAGTACCAAAAAAAACATAAAACTTTAATCATTTGACGTCGTATTTATAAAAAAAAACTACGAATATCAAGGCGGCGATATATTGACGTCTGGCGCTTTTCGCGTATGTCACCGACGGCTATATATTGCCGCCTGGCACTTTTCAGACGCGATCTATGGCGGCAATATGTTGCCGCCTGGGCCGGAAAGGGTTAATCAGCATTAGAATTGCTCACTAAACTGAAAGCGAAGAAAATAGATCCACCTTATATATTGAAAGATCTTTTAACGAGCTTTGATATGGAAATAATACTGGAAATTGTAAGTTTTCTTAAATCTATAAAAAAAAAAAAAAAAAAAAAAAAAAAAAAAAAAAAAAAAAAACTGGTCGTACATACAAGAATGTTTATCGAGGTTCCATGCTCAAAGTAAGCAGAACCTGCTGAAATTCAGCAAACAAGAAGAAAGAAAGAAACATATCAAGCATTAAATCTGGAACATTTTGCATATTTTTTAGAATTAGGACTGCTACATTTTGTAAAAACTATACGTCAAGGATTTTGAAAAATAAAAATATAAAAAACTACACAACCGGTTAACAGGACCAGATTTTTTAATGATAAAAGGTAAGCATTTTTATTTTTACTTGATATTATAGAACATATTTTTGTGAACAAAACCATATGTAATACATGCAATTTGAACATATATTAATTGTATATATCAAGTTTATTTTAACCCTTTTGATCCCAGCGTCCGATTTTTCGGACGTGTTATAAGATTGTGTTCGATCCCAACGTCCGAATTTTCGGACGTTTTAAAAAATCACGTTCGATCCCAACGTCCGATTTTCCGGACGTTTACAAAAATGTTTTTTTTAATACAATATAATCGGTTGAATACTTCTTATGTTATATTAAACCATTTGTAATGAACACCTTTACAAAGTTATAGTATGTAAAGGAACTTTTAGTTCAATTTGGCAACGATGTTTTCGTTCAAACTAGAAGGCTGTGGCTGCTCGGTGCCATGTGCTGTCTGCTCTCATTGTCGTCAGTCGTGAGTGTATCGTCTGTTTGTTATGAGCTGTAGTTAACCTTATTGTTTGGAAGTTTATTGGTTACGTTATTTACAATGAGTTTATGATTCTTTGTAGTTATTTACAATGAAACGGGCAAATTCACCTCTTAGTGACAATACGATTAGTCGAGTGATAAATGAAGATGAAAATTTTTCTAGTGATGAGAGTTTCTTGAATAATTTTGGCAGTGAAAAGTTGACAGTAGTTCCTCTGAAGTGGATGACACGGATAATGATCCCACATATGATCCAGATCAACCAGGACCATCATCAAACATTCTTCCAATTGTAAGTAGGCCTAGGATTTTATCGGAAAGTGAATCTGAGAGTAGTATTGATGGTGAAAATGTAAGGAGTAGGCTTACTACTATACATCAGCAACCTAGACAACCTTCTAGGCCTAGGCCTAGACATACTAATGGTAATTCAACTGATGATTCCAGTGGAGAAAATAATGAAGGATGGATTGATGTTACTGCAGAAAATGATCCAGGTTATAGTCATTCATTTTCATTTTTAGAATTGCCCGGCTTGAAACATTGTCCTCCCATGAATACACCATCAATTGCTTACTTTAGGCTGTTTTTCACAGTTACATTGATGGAAATGTTTGTAAAATATACAAATATGTACGCTGAAGAAGTTGTCAGAAAGTACAATTCTAATTTGGGACCGAATAATAGTTTGAGAACATGGGTCAAAGTTACAACTGCAGAAATTCAGGCTTTTATTTGTATCCTAATAAATATGGGTCTAAATCACAAACCTACCTATGCAAGTTACTGGTGGAAATCTAACAGTCAGAATTGTAGTTGGTTCGGGAGAATGATGAGTAGGAATAGATTTCAAGAAATTTTGGCATATTTCCATATGGTTGATACACGGAACCTTCCTAAACCTAAGGAGCCAAATTATGACCCTTGTGCTCGTGTGCAACCCCTAATAGATCATATGAATAGGATATCTAAGCACCATTATAGTCCCAATATGTGCCTTTCTATTGATGAAAGTATTATACCGACTAAATGCCAAAACCCCTTGATGCAGTATCTCCCTAAAAAGCACTATAGATTTGGAATCAAGTTGTGGGTACTGTGTGATGCAGTAACCCACTACTGTGTGCATTTTTTTGTCTATAAAGGAGCAAAAAATACCGATAGACAACATGTAAGGGAAACAGGCCTGGCCTACAATGTAGTTATGAAACTTCTTGATGTAGCTGGATGTTTATACAAAGGTTTTCATATATTTGTTGATAATTTTTTTACTTCTGTTAGATTGGCCAAAGCTTTGTACACTAAGTGTACCCATTCGACTGGAACAATTAGAATGAACAGGAAGGGTGTGCCTCAAGAAATAAAAACAAATTACACAATTGGGGAAAGAAAATACAAAAGGAAAAATTCAATGCTGTTACTTGGTTTTAGACAAAGGAAAACACAAAAAAAACCTGTAATGTTGTTATCAACTGTGTATAAAGCTGGAGAACAACAAAAATAAAAAAAAACGAGGAAATAAAATATACATTACTACTAAACCTAAAATAATAAGAGAGTACAATAACTTTATGGGCGGTGTGGATGGCCATGACCAAATGTTACACCAATACATGGGTGATCGCAGGTCGGCCAAATTTTGGAAAAAATTAACTTTCAATTTGTTATCCAGGATGATTTTGAATTCATATATTTTGTATAAACAAAATACCACCAATCCTATGACTAGACTAAAATTTTTAGTGACTCTAGTTGACAGTTTATCTGCTGAATGGTTTGATTTCAAAGAACAGAGACACCCGATTCCAGACACCGATGTCAGTGATGATGAAAATCAAGGTGGAGGCGATGCTGGAATACTACCCAGTTTTTTTGAAAAACTTCCTAATAAAAAGGAAAGAAATTGCTGTGTTTGCAGTGCAGCCAGCACCAGACTGGGTGGCAAGAGGAAGAAATCGAGCTACATTTGTAAAAAATGTAAAAAAGGACTACACACAAAGTGTTTTCCACTGCACAAGTGTTAGTGAACACACCAGAAAAACATTTTTTGTAACAATAAGATCATCATAAAAGCAATTGATGAAAGCTAAAATATAACTATTCATGTTCTTTTGTTATAATTTGTAACTTAGCAAGTGACAATACTTAATTTTATCTGTACATACATTTTTCATGTGTTTTTCGTAATGTTGTGCCTGTGGAACTAAATGTGCATTATTTAGTTGTAAACCTGTATCTCAGTTATTTGTGAATATAACCAAGTCAAAATTTAGAATACAACTCATGTTAATATGTACAAGGACATAATGCTTTCATTTTTGAGCAGAAATTTCATTTTATGCCTTCTATATCAAATGGAAACAGAAAATTTTTGAAAAAACATTTTTTGGTATCATTTTTTTTCAAAAAAATTGTGTGTGCATTTTTATTATAATTCTAGGTGGGCTTATGTTGTAGTAGAGTCTTAGAGAAGTATATTAAAAAAAGAATCAATAAAATCCATTGATTAATAAAAAGTTTGGGTATCAATTTACAATAACGTGACCATGGAAAGGTATGTTCATTTTTTTTTTTCCTGAAAACTACAATTTTTCCTGAAAACAATAGTGAAGAAAAAATTCGTTGGCAACGAAAATCAAAAGAGTTACGATTTTTTGAAATCCTCTGAAAACTCTGTTTTTGACAGTACCTCTGGCAATTTTACTGAAATGATGACGTTAATCCTGTCAACGATGCCTGCCCGCTGCACACTGCTTGCTCTTTTAGAAAAAAAAAATTAACTCGAGCTTGCAAAAGTCGAATCCCAGATCACGTGATGCCCCTGATCCTTAACCCTCCAAGTGTTGTTCGACAAAATTTTGTCGGTTATTTTCCATCCTTAATGCAATAATGCCCGAAAGGCATCAATATAATACAATGATATACTTTCCCCCCAGTTTATATGCACCTGTGATAATAATACTGGGCTATAAATGCCCAACCCATGAAAAAAAATTCCATTTTTCATGGTCACGGTATTGTAAATAAATACCAAAGTTTGTGTAACTTTTGCCGAAGCACTACATTTTCAATAAATCTTGGCCGGGACTGGGGCAGATACCCGAGCGCCAGACGCCGGGACGTGGGCAGACGCCCATGCGAAAACTCCCGGGATCAAAAGGGTTAAAAGACATGTCGAATGCTCGAAAATGGCCTAGCACTTTGAAGTGGTTTAGTCATCACTTGGAGGGTTAAATCGATTGATTGGCAAGGATTTGAGATGCGAATGTTAGGTATCGATGATTACATACATTCTTTATTATAAAAAACTGGGTCTACTTACCCTACCCTACCCTAAGATTAATATAGAAACCAGGTCTATTTATTGCACTCTAAAAAATAATGAAATGCAATGGCCTTGTTATAACTAAGCTTAATAGCCTAGCTCATAGTCCCACCATATATTATATATGGATACATAGATAGATTAGTTTACTAATACACCTGGTTGGATTTGTACAAACATTCCTGGAAACACTCAAAGTGTCATTTTTAAATGAAAACACAATCACTAGCCTACATGTATCGGGATTTGTTAGGTAATAAAATGACAAGGCTAGAGTCTTGGCCAACAAATCAGTAGTGTTAAATGAATTTATCAAGGTTTTTCTAGCAATCTTTTGGAAAGTAAATAAAACATTATATTAAACCTCATTGTCGATAACTATAAGCCTGCTAATATTATATAAACAGATACTTACGAAGTAAATTGCGAATTACCGGCACAAATTCACCAACAAGCACTACCAAGCACAAAACAAAATGGCAGAAGGATAGACTAGAGAACGCAGACGTACGATGTTCGATTGGCCTGTTCACAAATCCGGTGTAATTTAGAACTCGTAACTAAGCCTACCCTACACAAAGAGGCAAGCTATTTTCCTAGTTTTGTCAACTTCCGGTTTTTTATACATATCTTTCTTGAACTTTACAAACTACCTTTGGTAAAATTTGACGGCTAGCAAGGTAAATAAAATAGTACTATTTAAAAAAACTAGTACAATGGTTAAATAAAGTATTGATTTAATACGAGATATATATATATATATATATGTGTGTGTGTGTGTGTGTGTGTGTGTGTGTATACGTTGATTGTGTGTTTTATATATATATATATATATATATATATATATATATATAATATATATATATATATATATATATATATATATATATATATATATATATATATATATATCCTTCTGCAATTTTGTTTTGTGCTTGGTAGTGCTTGTTGGTGAATTTGTGCCGGTAATTCGCAATTTACTTCGTAAGTATCTGTTTATATAATATTAGCAGGCTTATAGTTATCGACAATGAGGTTTAATGTAATGTTTTATTTATATTCCAAAAGATTGTTATAAAAACTTTGATAAATTCATTTAACACTACTGATTTGTTGGCCAAGACTCTAGCCTTGTCATTTTATTACCTCACAAATCCCGACACATGTAGGCTAGTGATTGTTTTCATTTAAAAATGATACTTTGAGTGTCTATACACACACACACACACACACACACACACACACACACACACACACACACACACACACACACATATATATATATATATATATATATATATATATATATATATATATATATACCGGTACTATCAATGTATGTACTTGCCCACACTGTACAGCACCATTAATGACAAATAAGTGTAGCATACTTGTATTTAAGAGCAGCCTATTAACGTGGTCAGGAATGTTCTTAAACTTAACGTCCGCATGTCAAGGGAGATATCTGCTACCTCAAAGCATATAATGTGTAGCAACATACTTGGCAAGTTTGGACCTCCTCTAACATTGGAAGAGCATAGTGCAACTCAATGGGAAGCAAGCATTGATTCACTAAGCACAGTGAGATACTAATTTGTAGAAATACGAAAAACCACGTTAAATCCCTATGAGGATATGTATTTTTTTATTATTATTGCTTGTCTGAAACACTTGAAGGTGTTGGTTTCTTAAGAGTCCCATTAGCAAGATATGTCGTGTTCTTTCAAATCAACATAGCTAGTAATGTGTTGCATTAAAAAATCATCAACTTCTTAGATGCTGTAAAAACCTAGAAGTATGGAAGAACATGTTTAACAGACTATCGTTAAAACATACTTTCTACTTCCTTAGCTGCCAAAGCAGTTGACAGAAGAATTTTGAGTTAAAGCGAAATAAAAAGCTCTTCGAGTTAAAAGCATAATAAACCAGTTTTCTTACGATATGATCGAGTACCTATTGATCCTAAGAGTGCCTAAAGTTTGGGTTTTTATAACACTTGTTGACTTAACCTTCTTATAAAGGAAAGATTTAATCATCTTAAATGCAGCAGTATTGTATTTGTTGTCACAGAATCTGTCTACTTCTTGCGACTGAGCCGGGAGGACTATTTTAATTTCACTGTTTTATTATTAATATTGATATTGTTTGCATATTATTACTGTCACAGTTTTTAATGGGAAAGACATTTTTTATACTTCCACATTACATTTATTTAAAAAGCGCTTTCGCTGGTTAAAGGCATCATCAGTTTGATATTGTTTACAGAAAAAACATATGTGCGAAATAGAATAAACATACGAGTATGATAAAATAGAATAAAATTTAAAACTAACTGTAAAGGCCAAAAACTAATAAATTATAAAAGAATTATGTAGAAAAATATGGTTTGCAATTCATAATTTTGGAATGGATTTCTTTTTGCACTAATGGTATAAAAATATCACTGAAATTTACGGAAGGTTGGGAAATACAATTATCTTTTAAAACTGTCATACACGCACTTTCAATTTTATTTCTTTTAGTCCAGGAAGATTCTTTAAACACTACACTAGACGATTCAAAATTTATATGATGATTTTCCTTTACTGCATGTTCAACTAATTTAGATTTTTCAATGTTTTCTTTATTATAATTATAAATATGTTCTTTTACCCTAATTTCCACAGGTCTTGATGTTTGGCCGATATACGTCTTGTTGCAACCCCAGTCAATTTTATATATCACATTCCTGGTTTCTTGTTGTTTGTTTTTCGGTTTTAATTTTGTTAAGTAGCTTCTTATATTATTTTGGGACTTAAAAACAGTGCGGATGTTAAATTTATAATTTATCCTACGAATTTTTTCTGATGTTCCTTTCACAAGGAATAGTTACGGTAGTGAGATAATTAGGATTGTCTTTTTTGGTAATTTGCTTGCAACTTTTGTTTTTAGCCTTAGCTCGTTCAATAATTGACGGAGGGTAGTTGTTTTTAATCAAAAGTTCTGTAGTATAATTTTTCTTTAAAATTTTATCTTTGTTATCAGTTACCAAATTATTAATCTTCTGGAACAAACTTTGTACTAATCCAATTTTTACATGTTGAGGATGATTTGAATTTTAATTAAGGTACTGTCCACTGAAAGTCTTCTCGTAAAATAATGCTGTTTTAATTGTGTTTTCTTTTGTTTTTGTTATCAAAATATCAAGAAATGGAATTTCACAGTTAACCTCATTTTCAATAGTAAATTTTATCGATGGTCTAATTGGATTGATGTGTTTTAAAAATTCGTCTTACATGTTAATTTTATTTTCCCATACACAAAAGACATCATCAACATACCGTAACCAAATTTTGGGTTTAATACTCCAATTTTCAAAAGCAATGTCTTCAAAGTGGTCCATAAATATGTTGCTAATTATTGGGCTGAGAACACCACCCATAGGTAAACCGGATACTTGATTGTAAAATCTATCTTTTAACTGAAAATAGTTCTGGCTAACACATACAGTAAGAATTTCCATTACACAGTTAATAGATAATATTTTTCTCATACTTAGGTTGTTATCATTAGAAAGTCGTTGTCTAATCAGACTCAAAGCTTCAGAGACATGTACATTTGTAAACATACTATTTACGTCATAGCTGACAATAATATCATTGTAATCAATATTAATATTTTTTATTTTGTTGATAAAATCTTCTGAATTCTTGATGTAAGAATTAGCTTGTCCAAATAATGGACTAATAATAGGTAACAAAAATGTTGATAACTTTGATACAGGAGAGTCAATGGAACTTACTATTGGCCTAAGAGGAATTAAATCTTTGTGAATTTTTGGTAGTCCATACAAATGTGGTGGCTGTGAATACTGAGGGCTTAATTTTACAATAAGAGGTTTAGCTAGTCCATTTTCATGGGTTTTAGTGTCTGTTTTATAATTATCTCAATTTTTACTGTAGGCTCCTTATTTATTGAAGTATATTCATCACAGTTAACTAAATTTATTAATTTTACTATCATACGCTTCTTTAACTAATATTGTGACTAAAGCATTAAAATAATTTTAGAAATCCTATTTTATTATAATATTCACTAGTATTGTTTATTGCATTTTTTATTAATTCAAATATTCTAATAAACATTTAAGAATCACTTACTTGGTATTAGAATTGGCATTCCTAACACAAAACCTCTACTTAAGTGTTATTGTATTTAAACTACATTGATTAACATAGTGTTTGGAATGTGTCCATGAGATTAGTAAATATCTAAGAGTAAATTGATTTAAATATAATAGTCAATATATTGTGTGTAAAGATTAGTATAATGTATGTACATTCCAAACTTTTGTATAGGAATTAGATTTAACGAGTTCAGATAAAAAGATCACCAAGGACAGTTTATTAGATACGTGGTATTGTAATTAATAGAAATCATGAGGTGTTATTGATACATGTTATTTCTAAAATGTTGTGCAGTATCCCTACAGATTATTTGTAATAAATAGGGATAGCAATCCATGATAATGTATATTCTTCGATAAAAGACATGAATTAATTTCTTTGAATCTGGGTTAGTCTACTCAAACTAAAAATCTGTATTGAAGAGTAGGCCTACAGTAAAACAATACTGCTCAATTGGGTCACTCATTTTAGTTTATTGCGTCATTCACTCTGTTAATTAGGTTTATTATACGTTAGAGTTCATGATGAGTAAAATTGTGCTATATCTAAAAAAAGGGCTAGTATTTTATCTTGGTAGGCTCTATAGAATACGATATGCGTTCTGCTTTTTGCAAAGATAATTAATCAATAAGGGTTTGTTGGTTTGTAGATCTGGAGAGGCCATGGATGTAACTGAAGATGTTAACAGTGATGCAAGTTCTGTGGATGATCTAATTCTTGAAATTAAAAAACATTATCCAAATGCTATTGTAAAAGTTGTGAATGAGAGTGACCCAGCTGATTCTAGAAGTGAAACTTTTAATAATCCAAATATAACACACGGTGTAATAGACAATGAAAGTGTTTTAAACAGCTCTGATCTCGTAAATTTGGTGTCTGATGATCTTCCTAACGATCTTAATTGCAGTATATGTAACTCATCTATCGTGTTTGACTTTACAAACAGTGATGACCAAACACACATTGATATGGACTACCTTGTCTCACCTGACAATGATGATCAGCTGCTCATCCCTGTGGAGTACCTTGGAAATGAGGCACTCAGAATAATAGTGGCCTAACCCCAAATTGGTAGATTTGTGTAAAACCAAGTTGAATTTTGTCCTGAAATTAAATTATTTTTACTTTGTTTATTTATTATTATTTATTGCTAAAAATTTGTCCTTGTACACAGTTTTTCAAGAGCTTTCTAAATGTAGCACCCAAATTTATGAATTTTTATTAATTTATTAATAAAATGTGGGTTAGGCCGCAAGGGTAAAAATGAATCAACTCTGTATTAACACCAAAATATTTTAAATTAAAACATAAAAACGTTTAATAATTATAAATATTACAAGTTATTAGAGCTACATAGTCAATTTATGAAAGGAACAAGATTTTTTGAATGGAAAAATGCTTTAGGCCGTTACAAAACGCCAGTAAAAACAAAACGATTTCCATTAATTTACTTTTATGCATTGTCTTCTTCTGATCCATTGTCGCTCTCATCATCTACAGGAATGGTTTCAGGAATAGACTGACAGCTCAAAATTTGATTGTAGAACTCGTGCCTAAAAGGCGGAATGAATTCTAGGAGACTTAGTAGATCTTTTTTCTTATTTTCCTCAATTTTCTTCCCTTTGGGATACAAAAGATCCAGCGTTTCCACTTCCCTGTTCGCCCTCTTCTTCACATTTACACTGTAAAAGGGAACGTCTTCATTATTAGAATACTTGCAGAAGATTGTTTGTGGTTTATTCTCCTCGTAGCGCAGCCATTGTATTTTTAACCACTCTACTGTCTCCACTACTTCCACCTCCTTGTTGTTGATTGAAGCTTTCACTTTTTGTTTTTTTTCTATTGGTGATGTCCAAAAGCTTCTTGAATGAAAAAAAAAAATCTTTTTTTTCCATTCGTTTAACCACAAATGCAGGTTTTCTTGCAGCTAGAATGATGGGTATCCAGTCATCGGGGGCATAAACTTCTGGGTGATAATTTTTCCTTTTTTCTATTAAACCAAAGTCTTGGTCACATGCAAGGTATGTGTGTCCTGAGACAAGAAATTTGTGTTCAATTTCTTTGCAGAAATATTTGGGCTTCGTGACCAAATAATCACACAATGCAGCCATCTTTATGTTCCTATTTTGACCTCCACATTGGTCACTGTACATAATAAGTTTGGAGGTTCTAACATATTTTTCTACAAAATGTAGAATGCATGAACCTATCTCTTCAGGACCCCTGGAAGCCACAGATTCATTCCAGACGTACATGTAGGCTTCATTTGTTGATATATTGTGGATTCCAAGATTATAAGTCCAGAGTTGGCGTTTGTAATAAATAAACAGTGCCAGTTGACAGAAAAGGTGTCGGTAAAGTTTTCATGAGGTCAAAACTTATAACCGTAACATCATTTAACCTGTCTTTCCCTTTTTCGGCATCTAGCTTCATACCAGCTCTAGTGGATTCAGCTTGACGTAAATGTAGCTCTTGCTGTACTTTAATGGGATTTTGTTCTGGCGGGGGGGTTGCTTGTAACTTAGCTTTAAAAGCATCACACTTTTTGCAGCTGTAACTTACTGGTGCATGAAAATGTAGGTTGAACCTTGTGTCAAATACATGGTTAACCAACTTAATATTAAATTGCATATAATTATTAAATATATCAACCTTCTTTCTAATAAGAGAAAGAAAGAAGGTTGAATTAACAATAGATGTATTTTGAGACAGGATCAGCTGGGTTTTCTTCTACGTACAAGTTGTACATGATAGTTTTATTCAAACTAGGGGCTAAATATCTCCGGTCAAGATTGTTCTGTCTTGAATAGTGTGATGTGTAAGAAGGAAACTTTTTTATGAATTCTATTACTTTTTCAGTTTATGATCAGGTGTTTTTCTATGATTTGATGTACGTAACCCCCGTTTATCCTTTGGAGGAGTGATTTTTGCATAATTTTTGTGCGATAGGGCACGTGTCAACCTACCATCACTTACAGCTAAGACATTTTTGAAAAATTCTTTACATACTTTTAACTCACTTCCATCCTCTTTTGTGAGATAGTAAAGTCTTGTATTCGTACGTTTAAGGGGGTTTTGCTGGGCATATACACGTTGCTTACTTTGAACTTTCACCATGCTACTCAAAAAAGATGTTTGAAGATTAAAATCAAGATTTTAATATTCACAAAATATTTTCTGGCATTGTTCACGGGAAATGTTGTCATGACATTTTAAAGAACAGGGACATTCCTCAGATCGAATTTTTTCCCCTCTACAACAATACCTTTTACGTTTGTGTAGCTTTTCCAGAATTTCTCAACCTTTTTCTTACATTTTGTTTCCAGTTGTCAAAATTTCTTACCCTTTTTCTGGAGTGATTAGGCCTATCTTCAGGAGCATAGTCTTCAACTTTTGACTGGTTATCTAGTTCAAGGTTTTGTCGTCCAAGAGACATATTTTGTTTTGAAACATTGTTTTTTCTTAAGGTAGGGCTTGTTAGTTCGTTTGGATCTTTTGACTGACCAGGATGTAAGCCTACTGTCCTGTGGGAGTCTGGAGACATATTTTCAACCTGTCTGCTGCAATCATGGTCTTTGGAAGTAGATGGTGTATTAATATTGAAAACAGGCCTACCTTTTCGGTATTTATTGTCACTTTTACGCTTCTTTTTTCTTTTCTGGCGGCGGACAGCATTTTCTTCAGTGCTTGAGGAGTCGGAAGAAGGAGAGAAGGAGGATGATAGATACACATCAGCAAACAGCTCCTCTTGATCATCAACGTTTGAATCTGCAACAAATTCAGAACCGGTAGTGTAAATCTTGCAAATGCAGTATAATAGTAGACCTAGATAAGCAAAAGCCATTGCTTACAAACTTATTTTGTTTTTGTTTTTTTATTTTCTATCAAAAGTAGGCTAATCCCAGAATAGATTCTCTGTTTTGCTTCCATAAAGAGAAAATGATTCATTCCATAATACACTGGCATAGCTCAAAAATGTTAAAATAAGATACATCTTATTTTGACTAGTTTTTGAAGCTAGTGATTTAGACCCTTAAACAGTACAAAATAAACCTTAGCTGCACAACCTTAAAGTACCTGATTATTTTATTTATATGTTAGAATACAGTGTGAAACTAGATAAACATAACCGTTACTACATTCATCTTCACTATCATTCATGTTTCTAAACTTAGAATGAGGTTAGGACTTGAAACAACACAAAGAAAACCTTATCTGCAAAAATTTAAAAGTACCTGAATATTTTATTTGTATGTTTGTAGTATGAAAATAGCTAAAAGTAACTAAATACTATGTATGTACACTTACCTTCACTGTCATTCATGTTTCAAAACTGCAATCTCAAATGAATAATCCAAGAACAAACAATCTAGCTTGGCAACATTCACAGTACTTCACTCCAGTAAACATTTGGCCCAAGCCACAACTGTGAACAGCTGTTTTGTGTGTTAGGTCGCTTATGTGGGTTAGGCCACTATATATTTGTCAAAGACCTAAAATCACACTGTGAGTAACACTGTGAATAAAAAAACAAACTGGTGCTGATATCTAGTGAAAGAACTTAGAAGGTGGCTTAGGCCTCTATATATTTTATAGAACACATTATTCAGCAACAAATTTCCATGGTAATTCAAATAAGCAAATTTGAGGGTTAGGCCACCATAATTCTGAGAGCCTCAAATGACAATGAACATCACGTCGAAATGAATAATTCTAGCTCACCTGTCAACAAAAATCTACGTGATGCCACTATGGACCACTCTGTCTCACCTAGCAACAACATTGATAAAAGTCACACCGATACAAGGTACCCTGTATCACCTGGCAACATCGATGAAAATTATGTCACTGAGGACCCTAAAGGAGTTGACGAACCTGATTACATACCTGAGGGAAATGAAGATAAAAACAATTGCGATATAGATGAACTTTCTAAAAACAAATCAAGAAAGAGAAGGAAGAAGAGTAGTCCAGCAGAATGGGAAAAAAATAAAGTAAAGAAAGCGAGAATGATGGGACAAAGCTATCAAGGATACTCAAGAAAAAAACAATGACTCTAAATATGTAGTGCAAAAGGGAATTGATAAACCAGGAAGAAAGTTAGGACCTCCTTGCACATCTGAAAAATGTAAAAAAAGTAAATTAAGAAATTGTGAATTATTCACAGAAAATGAGAGACAAACTTTGTTTTGTAAGTTCTGGTCCTTATCGTGGGCGGAGAAATCTACAAAAGTCTCTGCTCTAGTATCAGTTGGGGACACCAGACAAAAAACATGCCTTAAAAGTAATCCTGAGAAGAAATCACGGAGAGCCATGTCTTATACATTCCACTTGGAAAGACAAAACTGTCGATTGATAAAACTGGGTAACGATAAATTCTGACAAGAATTCCAATGCTACCGAACATGAATCATTTCAAGTGATGAAGCTATTGAGGATATATCAAATAAGCATGAGAAAAAAACAAAGGAAGGCCTAAAAACAAGAGACATCAGCAGGATGAACAAAGAATGTTAACCATAGTTTATTACTACAAAAGTTGATGTAATGGTTTTTTACATTTTAAATAAAATATCAAAAACTACAATATTGGTTTTATTTGACCCTAACGAATTTTTACAATAGCAATCTATTGAAAAATTAAATATAATAACAAGTAACTCCGTTTAATATGTTAAAATATCAATCTAATAACTCCTATCTCAAACGCTTAATACTTCTAATACCACATAACTAAGTAAAAAAGTATTCCAACAACACGTATGCATTTATATATTTTTCCATTATAAACTACTTTTATACAAATAGTTGTATAAAGAATAATATAGTGCGTTTGTATAATATTTTAACTGTGCAGGTAGTTTTATAAAATTATTTACTTGATGATAAATAAAAAAATGTATTTTAAATTAAGTTTTTCTAGTCTCCTGAAAAATTAGGATTTTTGAGATATGCAGTAATAGACATAAGGCATCGATATGAGAATACCCGGGATGTATTCGAATATTATTCGATTCTGTATTCGATTCCCCCATCACTATTCACTTATTCACTAATGTTTTGCTTTGTTTAGGTTAGATTTGTGTTTTGTTAGATATTACTAATTTTACTATCTAGCTAATTATTTATTGTCATTATTTTCCAATTAGTTACCAGTCAGTACCGTTGTTACTTATAGGTTTGCCTTGAGAAATAAATTAAGATGGATAGCAGTGAAACTAAACACAAAAAATCTAAAAAGAATTTGAGAAAAAGGTTTACTGACTCTGATGATCATAGCTCAAGTGAAGAGGATTGTAGTGTAATGTAAGTTCAATAATATTTTGAAAAGTAATATATTAGATTATAAAAGGCCTATCTTACAGTAATTCTTTTAAAGAATTAGTCTACTTGTAGTTTATTATTTTAATATCTGCTTTACTCATATTTAAAAAAAACCGTCTAAAACTAAGATAAATATTTGTTTCACAGTATTTGTTGTAGTTCAATGCGATAATATTTATAAAGTTGTATGATATAAAACAAAATTATGGGCCACAAATCCCAAAGTGTAAGAAAGGAATCGAATATTTGAAAGGGCCCGACCGTGATGCCTCTTGGCCATCATTGCGGGTTACAATAGCATTTGCCCTCTGTTGACTTAAAGAAAACATCCCTCGGACAGTAATTATCTACTAGTAAAATAACATAACTCTAGAAGGTTTGATCATGAATGTTCTCTGGATCATTGGACTATTGGGATGTAACAAAAAAAAAAAAGAATCTTATTGCATTTTTATGCAATAATGTGGGATTATATGTTTTGAGAATCCCTAAAATTCTATATTGGAAAGGAAAGTATACCTCTAAAGGTAATTTGTACAAGTGGTTTTGCTGACATTAAAAAAAGCTTTTTTCCAAGAACATGGCACAACTCATCTAACATAGGCCTACCCTCTTATAGTATAAAATATATTTTGATTTTGCTGTCGTTTAATAAGTGGCCACCATGAAAATCGAATCAGCTATATTATTTGTGATTATCTAAACTATTGAACAATAGTAAACCAAAATGTAATTAACTGAATTAGCCTATGTTATAGGTATTTCAAGTATGGTATAGTTTGGGAATGTTTTGGCTATAGTATAAAAGCGGCCACCAACACAATCGAATTATGATTATCGAATCATCAATATTCGTCGTCACCCTCTAAAAACTAAAAACAAAATGTAGGACCAAATTATGTACTAGGTATTTAAATATCAATATAGTTCTGCTATAGTTTTTAAACTTAAAAATAAATATATTAACGATGAATAAAAAATTATATCTACATTTATAAAATGTTACAAACAAAACAATAACATTCACTTTTGCTATTTTCAAGGATAAACGTGTCTGCGTTTTTGTGACACACATACAACGTCATTGTTCTTGCTGCCATTAGTCAACAACTAAACACACAATTTCACTTTAAATTAATGTCCAAACACGATTTTACTTTAATTTTATTTTGAATAATATCAACCTGAATTACGTTTTAAGCTTTTAAAATTGTATTATAATAAAGCTATACTTTTATGTGTGTACAGAAACTTACGATTACTTAAAAAAATTAGTATTTCTGCAGGTGCCGATGCCATTCAAACTACATTAAACTATTAAAAAGTCCATTAATTTATTTGATTTTGACTAAAATAGTACATGATTTTCGGTATATCCATAATAGTAAATTTAGAATGTTCCAAAAAGTCTCTTCAAGTGCGTTTTTTGCAAAGCTGTATTTATTCTGACTTTTCTTGCAATGAAACATTATTTGATTTCCATCTTTAATTCTAGTTTTCATTTTCACACGATAAACTAAATACTTCGGATTTAAAGGAGTAAGGTCATTATTTTGTTATTTAAAACATTGAACAATGTTTAAAAATACATTTGAGACAACAATTGCATGTTCATCACCATTGTTCTTGCCGATGTGACTGGCCTACTCAGTACGTAAACAAAATTAAAACAGCTGGCAATGATTATGAATATTTATAGGAGAAATGTTGTATTCAATGTTATGGATATTTATAATCGATAATCATGCTGATTGTGTTGGTGGCCACTTATACTGCAGCCACTGTTTTTATATCTTAAGTAATAAATAAATTATATATAAAAGACAAAAACGTTCTTAAATGTTTATTAGGCTATTAAATGTAACTAACAAAGCACTGTAAAACTTCTTATTAATCTGAAGGATAAACGTGTCCCAACAGCTTGTGACACGATTAACACATGTTTATCGCTATTGTACTCAAATACCATACAATTGATTTTATGGTATTTTGGTATTATCAGGCTATTCTGTCCTCTCCATTACTTGTTGCGTGGTCTTCAGATAATACCAAAGTACCGATGTCACTTTGTTTAAATTAATGTTAAACAATTTGGTTTTTTTTAATAAGTTACAATAGCTTGCAATAATTAATTATAATGAGAATGTTTTTGCATACAGTAGTTTAGGTATTTCTAATCGATAATGTGGTTTGCTGAATTGATTGTCGTTGTGGCTCCTTATTATGTATACTACAGCCTACCTAACATTTTTCTAACATTTAATATTGAAAAGTCACAGTTCATACAATGTGTGAAACTGATAATAGTCCTAATTAAAATAAAAAATCAGCATGTAGTTCTTTATTGGTATCCAACAAAATAAAATCCCATCTGTACTCTAAAATTAAAACTAATTCCAGGTCCCAGCTGGAGGAATTAAAGTCACTTCAGAAGCTGCGTGGAAGACCAAATGGTGTGAATATCATTAGCCTGGCTCTCGGTCAGAAAGTTCCTGAAGAAGAAGAATGTTTTGTTGTAAGCTATTTTAATAAATATGGTGTAGGAGTAACGGTTTTATTGATTTTTACACCCCATAGACAAATAAATTGGCTTTAGGCCTAGTACATTAATACTAGTCATAGGATGAATATCACAATATGGGATTTTTTTCTGAAGATAATTCTATAACCACAGTACAACCCACAATCATAACTCATAAATAGCTTATTTCAGAGATGATATGGAAAAAAACTGATTACATCCAAGTATCTCCTCTCTCAACTCAATTATTGAATTATAAAAATAAGTTTTTAATCTGTTGAAAAAGTTTATAATTGACATTAAACTCACTGATTGATATACATTTTATTACTGAGTAAACCTATATATAGTCATGAGACGAAAAGCTATTAATTTTAGAGCTAAAACTATGCTAAAGTGAATGCATATGTCATAAAATTTTACAATTTTATCCTAGTATGTTAAGTATAAACTACAATGTAACCAAACCGTATATATATATATATATATATATATATATATATATATATATATTGAAATAATACTAAACTACCCTACATGATGAGTTCCATAATTAGCTGATAATAGTTAGCCTATGTTTCATTATTGTTTTAATAATTAAATAGGCTATATGTGTAGTCCACTATGATGGTTCAGTCGCACAATTAACATAAGGATTGCCAGAACAGCCCTGGGCAGTCACTCGGGTACTTCTTTTGTCTAATGTTATTTAATTCTCTTTTATAATTTTCTGTTAATCCTGTTTGAATAGACCACATGTTTTTCTAATACAAAGAAATACATACAGTATGTAAATATAATGTATTTGATATCATGCCACAAACACGCATTGAACATTTTTTTAATTGTGACCTTTTTAGTTCACACCAGAGGAATTGGAAATAATTTAATACTTTTAGAATAATGCTCTGTAGCTATGATAGGATTTAAACCCAGAACATAATGGTAAATAACAATGTATTATATGTACCTTTGGTGTTCTAGAATGATCCTTTTAAAGTAAAGTCTGGAGGTCTGGTAAACATGTCTGCCCTGAAGAGTGGAAAAGTAAAGCAAGTGGATGATGCATATGACACTGGAATTGGCACTCAGTTTTCTGCTGAGACTAACAAGAGGGATGAGGATGAAGAAATGTAAGTTGACAGTAAACTATTAATTTAGAATCCAAATAACATATAATCTGTGGCCACACAGTTATTTAGACATCCAGGTATCGGATTTTGTATCTCAGTTAACTCAGGATTGAATCTTGTGACCATAGTCATAGTCATAGTCATAGATCTTTATTCAAAGCTGTAATATTATAAATACAGTCAGAATAGTGTCACAAATACAGATAGACTAATATCATCACAGATACAGGTTAACCTATCTAAAATCTTATGTTAACTTAACATAAACATTGTTAATTTAAACAACTAAAATTAACTCAATTTTTATTTATATTTAACCCTTTGAACCCCAGGCGACGAAATATCGTCGCCGAGAAGATATGCGAAGATCCCCGCGGCGACGATGTATCGTCGCCAATGAAGTTGCGAGAATCCCCGGGCGACGTAATATCGTCGCCATGGTATATGCGTTTAATACATATTTATTTGAAATCGTAAAATACTTATTTTATGAGTATTAATACATATTTATATGTATTTTATTAAAATACTAATTTTTTTATTTATTTATTTACTAATTTATTTATTTAGGTAATATCAGTGATTTTTGTGTTGTACGCCTAGAGGTTTTTACAAGTCGCATAATTTTATATAAAAATTCAAAAAAAAGTTTATTTTTAGAGATATCAATATAATTTTTTTTGTACATACACAAAACTAAATTTAGAAAAATAAAATGTGGGTGCCCATGGTAAAAATATTTCTTATTTTTTAATTAAAAAATCTTAAAATCAATTTTTTTGCCTAAAAATCTATATACATATATTTTAAAATTATTTTAATGCTGTTAAACATTTTTTTATACTTCAGACTAATCTTTTTCTGTGTATAGAATTTCATTCTGGACATTTTGGTGTGTAATACAAGACAATAGCATAAAAAATAGCAAAAGTATTAATTTTTTACAAACAGTATGCAAAACAGCTGTTTGTGCTCCGGGGATTCTCGGTAGTTCTTAGGTCAAATGATTTTGGTACGTTTTTTCCACCATCAATATTTTGGTCTGGGGTTCAAAGGGTTAATGGCCCAAGCCCTCAAAAAATTCTTCAAAAGAATAAAATGATCGTGATATGAGATAATTTTTTAATTTATTTCTAAACGGATTGATTCCTTCAATTTTTTTTACGTCAATAGGAATGTATTGAATAAATCGTGTACCAGCGTATTCAGTTTTCTTTTTAAACAGCTCTAATTTATGATTTTCCAAAATTATACCACTCCTAGTATTATATCTATGAGTGGTATAGTTAGGTATATTTTTAAATTTTGTGTAAGTTATTGTATCGTATATGTATTGACTGTAAACAGTTAAAATTCTTAATTGTGCAAATAAATGTTTAACGGTTGCTTGCCATGGTAAATTTAGAATTAACCGTATTGATTTTTTTTGTAGTATAAGAATTTTTTCAAGGTTTTTATTTGAAGTAGCTCCATATACACTGATCCCGTAGCTTATATGGGAATGTATTAAAGAAAAATAAATTTGTTTTAAAGTATCCTGGTTACAAAGGTTTGCCATTTGCCTAAGGGCGTACAGGCCAGATGATGCTTTTTTTATTACGGTTTGTACATGTTGATTCCAGCTTAAATTTTGATCTATTATTAGACCTAGGAAACAAGTTTCCTCTACCTCCATTATATTTTGGTTATTTATCTTAATGTCATATTGAAAATTAAACTTCGATTGGTGTGTTTTAAAGGGTATAAAATGTGTTTTGCCGGGGTTAAAACACATAGCACTTTGTATTAGTTCTGTATACTTTATACTGTACAATTTCCAACCTTTATTATATTTTATAGATAGTTACATAGCCCAGTGAACATTGTGGGATAGCATAAAAAGGCTAACAAGATAACCACTAAAATTGTAACATACTATAGTTTTGCATAATACACATAATTTATTAGCAACATACCATGTCATATTTGATTACCTCTTATTCACCACTTTTTGTATACATCCTGTTTTACTGTGTTACATCAGGATCAGACTTTTCTATTATTGACTAATAAGTGTAAAATACATATTACCAAGATTAACAAAGCTTCCAAGTATTTGATACTTCGATAAGGACATTAATACAAAGCATCAATCTGTGTTACATATTTACAACAAAATTGCTGCATAAATGTCCCAAACAGCAAAATTGATTCAATCATTGCCTTTTTTAAGACTTGCGTAAACCTTCTACAAGGGTTGGGAATGGACGATTCCTTTAAGAATGCAATCCCATAGTAAAAATTAATTAAGGAATGTGTTTAATATTCCTTAAAAATTTGTTTTGTCTTCCAAGCAAAGTTTGGTGTAGTTTCACTACGGAATATTTAATGACTCCGTCGTTTGTGGATGAAACATTTAATCAGTATCATACACTTGTAATAAGCTGTGGTTACCAGGAAGTGTACACCAAACATGCTGGACTGTTCATGCCAAATGTTAGCTGAGAAGATATGGAGACTTCTTTAGGAATGACAATGTATAATCTTCAACTATTTTGAAAAGATAAAATTATGTTAGGTGTTTATTATGTTTTGTTATTAGATTGATTAAAATAAAAGTAGCAAAATTCCAGTACTTATCCAAAAAAGCCTTTTTCTATCATAAGAATACATTGAATATCAAATTAATACATATGTGGTCAGACTATATATTTTACTACTGTTATTTAGTGTTTTTGTTGGCCAAGATAATCTTAATTAAAAAAACTTTGGAAGACCTAGCTTGGACCAACTCCTTCGTGAACTTTGTCTACCTTGGAGAGTATCTGGACCACTATCACCCACACAAGTAGAACTAAAAATTAAGTCATAGAGATCAAGTATTAAGGTTAAGCATCTTAAAAAGAAAAGAGAATAGGCATTTTGTGTATATAAGTAATTTTTTCATTCAATATGTTTCTAAAAAAAGATCAACATTTTATATTAATTGTGTATATATGTGTCTAGGATGAGATACATTGAAGAGCAATTGTCAAAGAGAAAAGGAAAGCAGGAGGCTGAGGAGGAGAGGCGGACAGACGAGAGCAAGTACTGCTCCCCTGAAGAAGCAGCTTTGCAAGCTGTTCCCACACACCTGAGAGCCTCTTCCACCCAGAGGTCGGAAGAGATGTTGAGTAATCAGATGCTCAGCGGGATACCGGAGGTAGATTTGGGAATTGAGTAAGTATATGGTTATTTGTGCAATGTTTATAATGTTTAAATTATATTTATCTGTCAACATAGAAGTTACAGATTAGATATAAGTGGTTATGTTCAGTATTGAGCGTAAATGCTAGGTTTCAATGACAGTTTGATGAGTAGCTTAGGTAGGCAAGGTAGTCTTACTAAGGTTGAAGAGTATTTCTTTTCCCCTTATCTCATAAATATTAAGTTGTTCACAGATGGACAAAAACTAATAACACTAGAGCAGGCTGCACACAAATATTCCGGTGGTAACTGGTGCATTTGAATTCTCCTCCTACATCCTGTGTCAAACATTGCTGCCCGTTTTACATGTATGGAATTTCCTGATCCATCTCTATATCTGTTGCAATAAACAAAAATCATTAGCTGTTACCATAAAAATTGCATGTTCATGTGATTTTATTCACTTATTTTGCAAATCAAGCAGACAGTATGTGATCGTCCCCACATCACAGCAGGAAGAGCTGATGGTCAGCAGTGATATGGCAACACTGCCTCCAAAGTCACAGGTTATTGTTTTGCAGTTTGCAATAACTAATAACTTATATATTAAATAATTAAAAGTTATTATTGAACAATAAACTTACTAGTTCATTAATAGGAATAAACTGTATTCACTATCACGGTTACAGTTTTATATAAAATTTCTATTGAACTGTTTTCTTCCCAGCCTTGGTATACCGTGGTAGCCCGGGTGAGAGAGTATTAAGAATGCATTCCTGCGGTGATGCGCGGTCGGCTGCCTGTGACTGTGGTCGTATTGAGCGTGTGGACCAATATAAATATTTAGGTGTAATAAAAAATCATAAATTTTCTTGGTGTCCACATGTCCTAAACGTTAAATCTAAACTTAGAAAGCTAATATACGGGTTCACATAGTTAAGCCAGGTGTTGACCGTGGATCAGTGCAGGTCTGTTTATTTTGCCTACGTGCAGTCAGTCTTGCAGTATGGTATCCTGGCGTGGGGAGGGGTGTCAGCCAATGTCTTAGAACCACTCGCGGTCGCACAGAGGTCTCTCATCAAAACTGTACTTAAGAAAAATCATAGGTATTCTACTAAAACTCTTTTTAACGAATTTCCAGTATTAAATGTGAGGCAGTTATATATAAAAAAATTATTATTATACATCAAAATCAATAAGATTGAAATTTTATCAGAAATACAGCACGGCTATACAACAAGACACAGGACTAACTACGGATTCATTACCCATTACCCCTAAATTAAATCATGGTTCAGAACTTATTAACTCTTTTTATCTTGCTCAAATCATCTTTAGAAACTTGCCAGAGGAATTAAAAATGGAGAGTGAAAGTGTGGCTGTCTACAAACAGAGGGTGAGTCGATGGTTGTACCGCATTGGCTGGGAGGCTGCTGAGAGGCTGTTGCGTTCTCCTTATTTTTAACACAATTTTAGTTTCTTTTAGTATAATTACTAGTAACATGTCAGCATCGCATATTCTGATGGATAGGTACTCCAAACTTGGTAATCTAATTATTCTAAATAGTACAAAATTATTATATACTTTAGACTATATTTATATTAGTTAACTTTTTTTAATTATAAACCTACAATGTATATTTAATTAAGTACCATGTGTAAGATGTTTTTTATTTTGTATTTTTAGATTCATGTGTGCAAATTTTTCGTTGAACTCTCCCCGCTCACAGACCTACAGTCTTTGCGGGGATTATTCCTGTATTTTAATTTGTATTCCTAAAGTGTGCATTTGTTTAAGGAATAAATGTTGATTTGATACAATGTTTTATAAAAGTAAAATAATAAATTTCACTCTGCACTCAAATGAGCCCTTTGAGAGTGGCTGATCAGTGGTACTGAATCATCTCTCAGAAAATCATTTCTCTATTACATATGAAATTTCCCTTGTGATGTCAAAAAAATCCTATGTAGTTTATCAGATGGTCAGTTGTGATGTCAAAAATTCTGGACTTGGTTTTGTATGGATTATGTTATGTAGTCGTCTATAAATCTTTTCATTACGTATGATTGGAATATAGTGTAGCATTTTATTTGTGTTCATTATAATTATTAATTGTTTTCTTTTTAAAATTGATAAAATGTGTTCCCTTCGATTACTTTTCAGAGCAAAAATACGTAATATCGAGGCAACAGAGGAAGCCAAGCTCAGGTTAATCTGGGACAGGCGTAGCAAGAAAGATGGGCCCTCACAGTTCGTTCCTACCAACATGGCGGTCAACTTTGTTCAGCATAACAGATGTAAGTATTGATTATACTAAAGTAGGTGGGAAAAAAGTGGGTCAGTCGGAAGTACATAACTTCAACAGTACTTTTATTTAAGCGAATATACGTATTACATATTATACAAAGGTCCCAACACATTAAAATTGAATCATAGAGACTATATTCTTAGGCTGTCCTTTGTTCATTTCAGCTACTTGGTGCTTCCAATCTTTTGGTGACCTGAATGTATTTTCATTCTTATAACCTAGATGATGATTAACTTTTTGATGTATTACTTATTTCACCTCATTTATCCCCTCCTGCACAACAGTGTAGAAGTTTTGTGTATAGGGTTCTGTATTGTGTATTTAATAGTACGATATGCTATGATTTAGTAATTTTTGTTTTGTATTACTACTGATCTTTAAAGTTAAGTATTTTTACAAGTAAAGACAAAAACAAAATACTTTTTGTTCCTTACATATTTATACATACATGCAGCAAAAAGGCACACGTCATTGCAGGTACAGACCTAGGCCTATTTCTATTCCAATGAAGAGGATTATTTATTGCATCCCTACTTCATAATTCAGCACAGCAACTTAATTTCAGCAACATTTTCTTGTAGGTTTAGGGCTAGATTTTAGAACTAATCTTGAGGAAAGTCTATTCCAAATTCACTGTAAGAATGATCTGAATTGTTATTGTCTATAATTCTGTCAATTTCACTGTCTCTAACTTTATTTGTTACAACTTTAACTGTAGAACAACATACAATAATAATGTTTATTCTTATCCAGATAAACAATAAAGAAACAAACATAACAAGGAATGCCTCAAGACTAAATACTGACTGTAGACATGATTCACCACACACATTCAAAACTCTGCATTACACATCTAAAACTAATCCCCATGTATTTATTACAATTGTAATAAATAATTAAAATCATTATTACACATAAAAGCTGCTTGAAACAAAACAAACTAAATGCAGTAATCAACCAGCTGATTTGTGAGTAGTGACATCATCTGCTCCTAGCTGGATTGCAACAAAAGCTGATTTAACACAGGTTTTTGTCATGAAATATATTGATTTTACTTTAGTATAGTTTCAATTCTAGAAATCAATTGCTCCTTTCATTCTGTAGGATGTAGTATGCCACTTGAATGATTAAAACAACGAATTATTTGAAAATTTACTTGTTGTAATTAAGTGTCTAAGAATGTACCGACTACATAAAAATGCACACAAAGCAGAAAGTGGCAGACATACTGGGTACATAAAAATTGGTAGTACAGCCGGTGTAAACCATTTCTAATATTATTTAGTTTGTTATTGATTTAGCATATGAAATCTTATTTTCTCTAGAGTCACAACGTAGTTGAATGAAATGAGAATGAATAAGGTAACCAAATAACCATAAAAGAGGTCTAACACTCATAATAGATAGAACTTAAACTACAATATGGGCTGAACTCTATTCTTAAAAGTAAACTCAAGAAAAGAAAGGATAACTAAAGACCGAGTCTTGTGGCAGATAAGTCAAAGAACTACTTGGGAACTGTGGTCAGAGGTAGGCTGAGAAGCTTATGGGATTTGTAGAAACAGGCTAAGAGTGTAGACAGTCTTTCTTTCAGGGCTCTGATAGCTCATCAAACACCTGATGAAGCTTGGTTTAAGAGATGACAATATTTGTAGGTTCTAAAAATTAAAATCATTAGTTGACATCAAGAATATAAGTTACTCAATCTTGAGCCCGTTCAAGTGATTAGGCTTATTAAGTGAGACAGTAGCAAGGGAGCACAATACACTTCCTTACCTATTTTTTATGCTTACTCAGGGGAATACAACATAAATGTAAAATTCTATACATTTACTTAGAACCTAAAACTTGGTATAGTATAACATCATTTATCTGAGTTAGTTGGGATCGGAAGTGATGCGGATAAACAAAATTATGGATAAACTTGGGAAAACAGTAAATGAGTTACTATACAGCCAATTTTATGTTTTGTTTTACAGAAATTGATTATATAGGAAACAAATAAAATAACAAGTAAAAAGAAATGTTGTGTACGGATTAAACAAATACTAGTCAGTGTCTTATTTTTAACTTTGGTACACCTTTTCTGGGAAGCACAATCACCCAGACATTCCTTACTTCATTTTCACTGGTGAAATGTTGGATTTTAGCTCAAAATAAACCATCAGCTGGCCTAGCTGTGATGTAGCATCAGTCATGGTATTCCCCGTTCTTCACTATCAGAATAGTTTTCACTGTACTTCGTTATCGTTGAAGATACAATTTCTACGTTAGTAATCACATTGTGATAATGTTGTTGCTCTGAAATCAAGCAATTATTACATCTTCCAAATTTACAAAGCCTACCACAACAATGTTAATATATTGTATGTATTATTGGACTCCATCCTGCAACACCGAACCGGATAGCCCAGAAATTCAGAGAAATAAGCTCCGGATGAACAAGATTGTACTGCAGTTTATGTTCACCAAGGCCATTTTCTTATCAGAAAGAGTTTGGGGAGGTTTTTTTAAGATGTAAAAATAAAAAAAAAGAACAAAATATGGAAAGAGTGAGATTTCCCAAGAGACCTTGCTATTACTTAAATTCAACTACATCTGAGCAGTTAATATCCAATTGAACAGAGAACCATTTGAGATTTATAGAGACAGTTTAACAGTCTAGATATTGATGATGTACCTAAGCACTTTCCATTGAGTATATCACTGAATAAACTGCTGACCCTTTTTATTACCAAATTATTTTAAATTGTCCATCTCCAGTTGGTTCAAAATGATTTTCTTTCTATTTTCAAATTACAGCATTTTCCAATGCAGCCATTGCCCAATCATTGTATGAAATTTCTGAGATATTCCAATTTTGTCCTCATTGTCATTACTATTTTGATTCCACAGTTAACATGGAAGAGGCGGGACCACCAAAGCGCAGAGACAAAACTGAACCAGACCGGAAGAAGCCGATGTTTGTTGAGAAGAGAAGTAGGGAGAACGGAGAGAAAGCTACGGATGATTATCACTACGAGAAGTTCAAAAAACAG
Source organism: Homalodisca vitripennis (assembly GCF_021130785.1). Lineage (NCBI taxonomy): Eukaryota > Metazoa > Arthropoda > Insecta > Hemiptera > Cicadellidae > Homalodisca > Homalodisca vitripennis. The sequence goes on from NC_060207.1 coordinate 66,774,156, forward strand.
TTCAGAAGGTACTAATGTATTCCAAATTGTGGTTAAAAGAGAAAAACCATGGACTGAAAGAACAAGCTTGTATCTAAATTGTATGAAGGAATTTGTAATGGTAGCCATGACATCTAAAGTGTGGAGAAAAATAATAGCCAATTGTATTGTATATATTAGAATTAAAGAGCTAAAGTGTGGTGAAAAATAATATCCAGTTGTATTGTACATATTAGAATTAAGGAGCATGTTTCAGTTAAACTTAGGAATTGTAAATTCAAGTAAAGATTGAACTAAATTTTTCATATAAGAATGAGAATTTGTTCTGTATTTTTCATTAACCCTTTCCGCTCGGATGGGCAGCAGTGCTGACCAAATATGGCTTCTCGTAGGCTCGTATTATTTTAGTGTGTACTGTCCACTCAGATCGGATGGGCAGCGGTGCTGTCCACTATGGCACCTGCGTGCACACAGCAGCCATGTCATTGTTGCATCCCCACCAGCTCGGATTTATTTTCACCGCGTCATTGATACTGTGCCTTTTAAAAAGTTAAATGGATTTAAAGGTCCAAAGGTAAATAGATTTAAAGGTCCAAAGGTAAATAATAATGTAGTCAAAAAGTATTACAATGGAAATGTTATATTTCTATAAACTAACATGAGTTACAATGAGTATTAATAATGTGACAGTAAATAATTATAACATGATAAAAAATAAAATTTAACTGCTTATTATTGTTCCGAATACAAATTTTAGTGCAGGCTAGTTGTCATCTTGTTGTTGGAATATCTGAGAAGAATGGTACTTTTCAAAACAAATACCGATGTGAAGACCGGGCTCATTTTCACAAGTTTTGCAATAAAACTTCACTTTTTTCCTGGTGCCGCCTTGTGCTCTGCTGCTACACACAACGCAATTCTTCACTTTTCTACCTTCAAGAGGATATTTTAGATGAAGTTTCCCATTTAGTCGGGAAATGTCTTGCAATTTGAATGGCCTTCCTTTTTTATTTTTGTTTTTATTTTACATCGCCAACAAGCTCTAATACCAGTAATTAATAATAATACCAGTAAAACCAGGTATTAATACTGATATATTTACACTGATATCTACAAAACTTCATTTACACTAATATTTAATAAAATTGCACATCACTAAGAATAATAAACAATCCGTTCTAATAATGCGTGTAGGTTAACTCACTAGTGACAATGTGGTTAAAAGCGCGCTAAAACGAAAGCCTAGAATGCAATATTGACCAGATGATCAATTTCCAAGCTTTGTAATGAAACAGCTGATTGATCTTAATGCGTTGTATTATAAAAAAATACGTCATAATAAAAAAAGAGTTTATAACTTGTGGTCAACGCTGCTGTCCATCCGAGCGCTAGTAGGATTATTCAATGGACAGCACAGCTGACCATCCGATCTCTGAGGACGGCGACTCTAAAAATATATGCGCGCGCTAGAGGAAATGGCGGTGGCCAACACTGCTGCCCATCCGATCTCTGTGGACATTCTAACATTACCGCTCCGAGCGGAAAGGGTTAATTAATATTCATAAGATTAAGGGATGCAGAAGAAATAAATGTTATACCAGCAAAACACGAGGCATGTTTTAAGTAAGTACCATTTTGATATATAAACAAGTACACTTTTTGTAAAAGTTTCATTTATATATGAAAACACACTTATCTCATGTTGTGTATAATTGCTATAAATATTAAGGCACTTAAATACAAAAAAATCTTTTGTATAACCATTGTCACAGAAGTTAGCTGCCTGACTCAAAAAGAGTCTGCAACACAATCGTTTTGACACTATTATCATTATCTCGGTACTGAACTTCAAGATGCTTCTTCAGTTGGTAATACACGTAGTAGTCTCTATGCACACTAGATAGGGGCTGTGTGGATTATCAAATTGTTCCCAGGGAAATTAGATGATCTTGAGTTTTTTTGCCACATATAGATGAGCATTGAGCAGCAAAATGATCCTTTTTTTTTATAGTCTAAACGTTTACATTTTCATAGAGAACACTTCTTGAGACAAGGGATCGCCTCTGACAATAAAAGAATCACCTTTTTTGTATACCAAAATGGTGATCACTGAAGGTCATGCATTGAATTTCTCATCAACAAAATTCTCTCACCCATCTCTTGAAACTCTTAACTAAGTGCATGTTGTTTGTGAGAATTTTAACTGCTTTCAAACTAGGAAAAGAATACCAGATTATATTTCACAGTCAGCGGTATTCTCAATTGACAAAATCATTATAAAATATAAATGAACATATGTAAACATGATTGGTGTTTGGCTTAATGGCTACATCCATGTTACGGTCCACCTACATATTATGTAGGTGGACCCAGTGCAAGTGTGAAACCCGACCGCAGAGCTGCAGCAGCAGAATTTGGAACATGTACATACTTAAAAAAACTTACCTCATTACTTTATAGTTATTGTTTTCTTTATTTTTTATAAATAAATATTTAAATATCCTTAATTGTATCAAAATGTGTTACCATCTTCACTACAGCTCTATACTTAACTTGTCTCACAATACCACCACACCCTTGGGTGTTTACTACAGACAACTGTGAATAAGTCATATTAAGTGCTATGTATAGGCAATAAATGTTTTTAAAATTGATATATATATATATATATATATATTCTTATTATTCTTTATTAGATCATTGTCATATAAGTCGGTATTGTATAAATAACACAAAATTGTTACTGATAACTCAGTATTGTACATGTACTGCCATATTCCAAAATGTGATGTCACTGGGTGGTTAATTAATAGTTAAATATAAGTTAAAATTGTTAAATTCTAGTACCATAATAAATAATTTGGAGAAATGTTTAGGTTTGGATACTTAATTTTATCGTTTTGTAAATAGTGTACAGATTCAAAATGAAATATAGACATTATTATAAATGTAAAAATATTAAAAATGTAATAATGAATGGTTTTTATTTTATGAAACCTTATTAAAAACTAATATCATTTGGTTTGGTACAGTCACGGTTGCGCTATGTACTTCTTGTTAGGGAATTAGGAATAAGAGCTACATGTTCTTTGGAAGAATTAAAAGAGCTACATGTTCTTTGGAAGAATTAAAAAAGATCATTTCTGAGAATGTCATCCTTTAAATCTAACTTTCATTTTCTGATCTGTTATTTATTTCCCTTGTCTGTTCTTTCTTGTCTAGTTTGTAATGAATAAAACAAAATAATAATTCAAAAGTGACAAAGTTTTCTTGCCAATATCAGAGGAGCAAGTGATTTAATTAGCTGAGCTTTAGCGAAGCCTATCACTTGTTGGGCTGGAAATATCTCATTTCTGTCTGTCTGTTCCCACGATACCTCAAAAAAGAACTGACCTATAGACTTTTAAATAGTGTACGAGGCTTCATTTCTGTATGAGGAACACTGATTTGATGATGATGCATGTCACTCACTCTATGGGATTTGATTGAGCGTTTATTTTTACCTTGGGTTAATGAGTAACCATGATTGCAACAAGAAAGTAGTAAAATAGATAACTTTGCAAACAAACTCAATACACACATTAGTGATTCAAACGTGTGACATGTAGCCTAACTATCACAACACTAAAGCACCATTTTATAGTGACTTGGTGTGTAGACTTTTATTACTTAAACACTTACATGAAAACCGATGTAAAGAACAAATATGTGGATTAATAATGTAGCAAGATATGCAGAGAAAGATTTCTTACGTATAAACTTTAAATTTTGCACAAAACTGAGTTAAATTTTATGATGTGTCACTTTCAAGTTAACTTCTTTATTGTATGATTGTGTGTCTGTCTATCTGTCTGTAGAACATCTCGCAAATACAAGTGAGCCAAATAAATAAAAAATAGATTTAAAATTTTGCATGTAACCATAGCAAAGCCTGTTAATAAATGTGGTGTGATGTACTCCTACTAAATAGAACACAATTCAATAGTTCCAAAGTTGTTTATTTACACAAATTAATTTAACATACATTTGATAACATTGTATACTTAAACATGACACAAAACTTATTTTAAGCTATTTACAATATTTACACAGAGTAAAAAGTACATCCTTTACATACACTATTCTAAAACAACACTTACAAAAGTACTATCACAGAACATACTGTCTAACGAGTGCTTGCATAAACCTGATCTTTCGCTTGTTTGCTGCTTCTCGCTTGATCTCCTCGTTGTTGTTAGCGTTGAGCTCGAGCAAGCCGATCATATCAATAGCCTTCTTGGCACGGTCCTTGTTACCCTTCTTGTTCTGCAGGTAGATGAGGTACTCCAGGATGTTCACATCCCAGATACAGTCATAGTACGTGTCCATACAATCATGACAGACACTCTCTGTAAAGCTCTTAAAGGCCGTGTTGTAGTCCACTTCTTCCAGGAATTGGCAAAGGACTCCAGCCTGTTGATCAAGATTTGTGACATTGGAAAACATCGATGGAAACTCTATACTCTAAAAAGATTTAAAATAACCTCAAAGCATTATTTTTTCTGATTTTCATAACAACTATAAAGATTAAAGCAAGGAATTTACTCTTTTTTGTTCTGAGATACACCATTGGTTCACCATGTTTCTTAGCCGTTACTTAGAATGGACTACACACAATTGCACACACAACAAAGCCTTAAAAATGGAAAACAAACTACTGATGGTAGTGTTATTTTTGTACCAACTGAACTATGGCAAATGTAAAAAAAATCCTGTTAAATACTTTATGTCCTTTTATTTTTGGTCATTTAATTATTGGAGATGTCTTATTTTAAATATATTATTAATAAATATCCAAAGGCTTTATAATTTTTCTTATGAAATGTATATTTACACAATGAAGTTAAAAAATTTTAAGATTTTATTTTCTTAACAAATAATATCAATTTTAAAACAAACATTTTTTGGATGTGCAATAAAAAAATTACATGAAACTTTACATGTTGGAGGTGAAATTAAGACTATGAAGTTCTCTTTTCGTTTTTATCACAATAGAGTTTATCATATTAGAGAAACATATAGAAATTATTTGAAAAGAACATAATAACTGAATACAATAAAGTAAATAAATATAATTTACAAGCAACCTCCAAAATTTTAAATAAAAATTAAAAATGAAAGTGTTTTAAGATATAACATTGTTTTTATGAGGGTAAAATCAAGACCACCAGTATAAGCCAACTCTTGGATACTAAAAACACTAGTCTTCACTACTACAATAATAATGGAGGTTAGTATAAGACGGGTTTCTCTTATATTTTTGTATCTCAAGTTTTACATCAAAATTAGATAGACTCCATAGGAAATTGCCTATTGCAATCACCCTCATGACAGAATTTCCAGGAGATTTTTTGCATTTTGTTTGATCATGATCTCCAGAACCCCAAACTGATATAATTTAAAAAGTGTGTGGGGCTTGTGCAATACAAGGCGAGCTTGTGAACATGATAATTGCCATAATTTTTATAATATTCAGATTAAAATTGATAAAAGGACTTGCACATAACTTGGATGAATTTGTTAGCCAGTCTTAACCTATAATAAGTTTCAAGATGGCAGCCATTCATATTCAAGCAAACATTTTAACGTAACTAATGCCCAAAATAAACCCAAAACAGTATAATTTTAAAAATAAATTAGGTATACTTATAAACAACTTTTATTCTTTCACTTTTTTTCAATCTTAAAGTTTCAAGATAGCGGCCATTCAAAGTTTGGAAAAGGAACTTTAGATATTTATTACAGTGCAAAACAAAAAAAAGTATTTTAGAATGCTTAGGTCATTTACAATAATGTTTGTTTTTATGTATTTTTTTATAGTGGGCGTACAAAGATTTAAATAGTATAAAACATTGTAGAAATAATTGATTGTAAACACGATAACTACCGTAGTTCTATATTGCGACAAAACATGGTACATAGCACTATTTACACATAGCTAGGTTGAGTTTGTTAGCCAGCCTTAACCAATAAAACATTTTAAGATTACGGTCATTCACATTTGAGCAACGTTTTTATCTTGGGTATTTCATAGCATAAATAAAATTAGAACCTTGCCTAAAAATTGTCTGCATAAGCAACATTTATGCTTACTTATTGTTTGATAACTCTTCAGGTTTCAAGATGGTAGTTATTAAGTTATGGAAGTATACAACTGAACCGGTGAAAATAAAAGTAAACATATTTACAGCCATAATTTTAGATAATCGTATCTAAATTAAGTCCATGTTTTTATAAAGAAATTATAACAATTTTAGCATTGAAAGGTTTCAAGATTATGGAGTTTCTAAATGTTTTAGAATGTTACAATTATAATAACATTCAAAAATTGAGAATTATTCTCCCATTTGTTCTACAAATCTTCAATTTGACATTTAGAGATGACAGCCAACATGTAAAATCTACCCTTCTTCCAATTGAGCCAGAAGGGATATTTTAATTTAAAATTATTAAATGTCAAAGCAAACTAATTTCTTAGCTGTCGGATAAAAAAATTATAATCAAACAACAAAACTGATTTTATTTCTATATATAGTGAAATTTAATTAATTTTAACAAGAGTGATTGTGTATCTACTTTGGTGAACACCAGCAACTTGTATCAAGACTAAACTAGTCATCTTTTGGAAATGACGAAGACCACTAGTACCTGAGTGTGACAGTGTAACTGGCTCAAACACTTGATCATCCGCTTGTACACATAATCTTCCATTACAGCCTTGGTCAGAGGCCGGCTGAAGCTGTCTGTCGCTATCACGGCAGCCAACAGGTACTGTTTTACTGCTGCACTATAGTGTTCTCCAACTGTTTCAACATACATTATTTATAGTAAACATTCATAAAATATGTTACTATTTGTTTAGTTTACATTAAATATGTTTATAAACATTCTTTTAGATTTGTAAATTAATCAGCTTTTTGTAATTATTAGTCAAAATTTCTCAATTCATTGTGCAGTACATTAAAATATTGTAAGATAAAAATATTCCAGATGATGTTTAACCCTTTGAGTGCCGGAGCTATTTGCGATCCTGCATTTTATGCAAGAAATGCCAGAATCACTATTTGAGACTTCTGCAGTAGTGCTTATATTTTATATAGTATTGATCTAAATTGGCTCAATGATTATACATACGTATTCTAAAGGCTTCAACGTAACTTTTGATAAAGGTTTTGTTGCATTTTGGATAGATTCTGATTTTTACGGCGGTTGTAAAGATAGCATGTCTTAGTTTAGTTTAGAATCGACAGCGACGAGCCGTCACATGTTTTGTTTGCGCTGGTGTTTAAGTGTAAATGGGTTTGTAGTGTTAGTATCTTCATATTATTTTGTTTGTGTATGTTGTTCTAGTCTGTATGTAAGTAAAACAATGACTTGACCGTGAGTTACGGTGATCGTAAGTAGCTAGTACTTTAATACATTTGTATGGTTTTTATGTTTTTTGTGTTTGTTCAGTGATATTTATAAACAATGAGTCGTAATAACATTGCTTACAATGAAGACCTAGTATTGCAGGCATTAGATTCAAGCATTAGCAGTGTAGACAAGACACAGTGTCAGGTTAGGTTAGAAACTTTCTAGTTTTGTAGCGGTTCATATTTTCATGTTTATTTTCTAAACTTTATTTATAAGTATAAAATAAGTTTTGATATGTCTTTTTGTAAAGAATTAAATGGAGTATAAGATAGCATAACTGAAAATGAATAAATAAAATATTTCAATAACACTACGTTGTGTCAAAATAAAAAACAAAATGTTTTTGCTCATAAAGTTTTAGTTAATGTTTTTTTTATTGATATAAAGACGTTAAATTACTAATGAATGTATTATATTTATAAAGAAAATATATTTATCTACAAAACAAACAAAAACCCAGGACATTATACCAATAAATAATTTTTTTATGAATTTTTAACCAGACCCTTGCAAAATCAGGCATTTTGGCTCGGCATTTCATGCATACCATATGGCAAAACACCGCGGCACTCAAAGAGTTAAAAATATATCACTAATACCATAAATATTTTTTTAATATTCAATTAATAAGATAATTGTGGATTAAACTGTTAGGATTTTCTTCTCTAACATAAAAGTGTTGTACTGTTTTGAAAGAAAGGGAAAACTATAATTTGATTAAATAAAGTAATTAATGATATGTACAAAAAATATAATACCACTATCTAAGCTTGAGGTTTTATGTATTTTATAATGTGTTTGTGTTACAACAAGGAAATTGTGTAACAATCCAATACTCTCACTCGTCAACAGGGTTTGGTGGAGGTTTAAAATTAATTTGGGTGACACTGAAACTATGGTGATTGTTTTTCTTAGCAGGATTTTCCACCTGATAGTGAATGAAAGCACAAGCTATCTATTAGTATTCTTATCACATCAACTAAGAAGTGACAGTACGAATATATGCGGTGCGGTATCGAATAGATGTTAACTATATTTTTGATAGTTTCCCACTGATAGTCACGGCCCTTGTATTCTTATCCTGTCTCAAAATGTTAAAGCAAATAATATATCTATGAAATTTTTAAGTACATTGATAAATATTTATGTATCATGAAAATAACACATACAATTACAGCAAAAAAAATTAAAATCATTTCCATACATATAGTTCAATGTGTATAATGTAATTATTTAACGTGAATATGCCATGTGATCAGTTTGTAAAAAGACTTGTTACTACTGATTAGCTATGTGTTATTTATTAGAAGTGGATGGTACTTTGGAGAAATTGAGATTCATGAAAATAAATGTTTAACACTCAGAAGTATATTATCATAAGTCACAACTAAATGCTGTAATACACCTGACTGACCTTGACAGAAGATAGTATCTCTGTAGATGGTAAAATTACTGAGGAAAAATTGTCTACACACCTACACACTGTAGATTATCTTATACTCACCATAATAGTAATCTCCTAACAGTTTGTGTAAGCTGATGTTCTTGGGATAATACTCAAGGGCAGAGTTGACCAACTGCCACAGATGTTCACTAACCAATTGGATGTTGTAAGAATTTGTACTGAAACAGGTAACCCACTAAGACTAAAGAGAGAAACAAATTAATATAATTAAATATTACATTTTGATGTACTAAAGTCTGTTGTCAAATATTTTACATCATGTAGTACAATTTAACTAGTATTATGATTTAAAAACTACATAATTGTGACATTTAGTATTTCTATGAATAATGTGTAATTATTTACTTTTTATTAAATATTAAGTCATTACTACTTTAAAGGTTTAATCACACACATTCGGACACTACCTGCATGACAGAATGCAAATTATAGACCATTAAAACATGTTTTTGTTACACTTGTAAATGAAAAACGTGTAGATAGTTAACGAAATTAATGAGGTTGCATCATAGTTTTGTAAATAATATTTTGCTTGCAGTTCATAGTTTTATATTGATCTCGTTCACTGTGGCAAGCTGATCAGCAGTGTGCAAATTACCTAACGCTAAAATATGTTTTTTATATATTTTGTGCATGATAAGGTGTAAATAGACAACTACATAAACAAATTATTGTAGTTTTGGAAATATAGACAATTTCTAGTATTAGTTTACCTCTCAATTTGTGTACAGTGCAATCTCGTTAAATCATACCCTTTTATGTCCGATCTACAGGTAACACGGATCGGTTCAGAAAAATTAGCTTTTTGTCATCCGCCCAGACTGTCGAGCATGGGACGGATGTTTGTTTATCAGCTGACTGTTTGTAGAACTAAATAATTACATGTATATACTTGTTCTGATAAAGAGGATGAGAGTTATTGGTTTACTTCGAGCAACAAGAAGAGACATTGGACGAGCTTCTCATGTTGAAAAGGACATGACCACATGGCACATAAACGGCATTCAAAGCTAATGCAACTCAAATTTACAAAATTCTTTAAAAAAATTCAACTGTATTATACGTTATCTTGTATTTTAAGTGTTTTTCCGCAGTAACAAATATCGTATTGTTTGTACATGTTGTCCTTAATTTTTTTAAACAATCTCCAGTTAACCTGGATTTCCGTTATGTCGGATCGGCCACAGTCCCAGCTAGTCCCAACTTAAAGAGGTTGCATAGTACTTGTATACATATTATCTCTATAAAACATGTGAATGTTTATATTTTAATATTTTTTATTATGCCTAGGGACAGTTTGAATTGGTTTCAACATTTTATGTTTTACAATAAGTTTTCTGGCGGTATTCTTGGATTACTTTATATCATCTGGTGGTCTTCAAAGGTTTAATAAGAACAGCAGACATTCTTGGTTTGACCTTTTTATTTAAATCAAACTTATATTATAAAAATTATTATGATTAAAAACTTGAGGATCAGAAACTGAGTTTTTAAGATTTAGAATTAGATTTGAGATTCAAAAATTGTGGATTTGACCATCACTAGTAATCAAATAGTAATTTTGGTTAACGCATCTTTGGTTACATCATAAATATATTCTGCTAATGTAAAAAACCTCAAACTAATAATTCAATTTAAATATTCGTGTTTTTCCTGTTTGAAACATTATTGCTAGTAAGTATGTGTATGTGTGTGTATGTGAAAGTATGTAAGCTTTAAAAACGCTACAAAGTACCTGCTGACAACACTAGGCCAGAGGGCCGTGTGTTCGCAGACAAGCTCCAGGGTAGTCTCGTCTCGTAGGATATTGTGTAGTCTGGCCAGCAGAGATATGGCAGCACTAAGTACGGTCCAGTCCCGCAATTGGCCGCACAATCGCAGCACTGGCTGTAGAAGAGGCTGGTGGGCCTCGTGAACTAGCCCTCTCTTGCCAAGCCCTGAACTGGAGCCGTACACGAACACAGGTACAACTAAAATAAAAGATAATCATTATGACTAACCACTAAGTATTTAAGATAAGACCTTAATGAAATATATACATAGTATTCCAATCAAATAATGATTTCATCAGCTTTGAAAAATCATTTAAAATGACAATAAGATTATCTGACAAAATTATTATCATTGTCTAATGACAGTATTCTCATGTATTGTGAAATTACAGATCAACACTAAAATTACGTCCTTAATTCATCTTAAGAAGTAATAAAGACACTAACTAAGATCCCAAGCTCCGCGGGAGATCTTCTTGTTGCCCTTGTATTTGACGATGTCCTGACAAGCTTGAGCCAGCGAGGCGGAGAGGTCACAGAGCACCAGCCGCTTGTCCGAGGCCTGGTTGACCAGTGTCTCCCAATCGCCCAGGTTTAGCAGGGTGACAGCCGCGGTCTCCACCACCTCCACCCGTGGCAGCACCATCATATCACTAGGCTGCAGAATGTCTTGGCAGCGGGAAACCACCGTAGTACATCCTGCCAATGGCAAAATTCCATCTCAATACATTTAAAAAACTAACAAGTAGTATACTTTGATACTGTGTTTTGGTTCATTACTAGTAAAATATTTCTAATCTTCAATAAGTATCTATCTAAGTTAAGCGTTTTAGTTACCTTCCATATACTTTAAAATAATTTAGAAACTAATAGGATGGAGAGTGTTTTATAGCCTTTCAGGAAGCACTTGAGAAACAAACAAGCTGAGGTCAACAGTCACTTGCCTCTGGTAAATTTGATTTATAATTATTAGTATTGACTGTGATATTATTTGTACTGCCTGAAAATGTAATACAAATACGTATAGTACAAATGCTTTTATTATTACCATTCATGCATATTTTTATGTAATGACTTGCACAAAAACTTTAAAGTTCCAACTGTGTGAATAAAGACGTTTAAAGTAGACTACAATTAAATAACAATTTTGCATAGCAGATCTAAAGCTTGTAATGTTTGGGTAAATACATGACCCAAAAATTAACCAAATCATTAAGTACATAAGTTCAAAAAAGCTACTTGCTTTATTTACTTATATTAATTTGTATTTGAAAATTAATCAATAATTCAGTGCAAACTGAACTCTTAATAGTTTAGATTTCAGAGTGAAAGTAAAACATTATGGTATAAAGACTGTGTCCATATGGCAGTTTTGAATTATGTTAGCAAACCTGGAGTCTTATTAGGCCACTCGGCGTGCAGATGGTGACACTCTACCAGCAATATTTCCCACGCAATAAGCTGAGCCAGTTTCATCATACCTCCGTGGTGTGTGACCTCAGACTCAGCTGCCACCAACAGCCGCCTTGCCACCTCAAACCTCTACAACAGAGACAGACTTGTGAATGTTCTCTTAAAGCTTTTCTTGGGTTCTTTATGAGGATCTTACAGTAAACATTTAAGAAGAGGTGAAAGGGACAAGTGTTTTGTTTCCCTGCGATCATAGCAGGAACTAAATGAACTCAGATTCCTGGCTCCCATTCAACATGAATTGTGATGCGATAGCGAAGTGAACTTACTTCCACTACTACAAACACTACCTGTCTGTCTGTCTGCTGCTGTGCTGCACTACTCCCACAATGACGACCCTAACTGTGACTTCTCTCTCACCTGCCTGCCATACTTCACTGTAACCAACTATGGGGTTTCTTTTTATTTCAGATTGTGACTCACACTACAAGTTTTACTAGTATTTGTAGCTATGTTTAATATTACATTATTTATTCAATACAACTTACATTTTAATATTTTAATCAAACAACTATTATTTAGAACACTTCGTACATTTGTAAAAATAGAAAGTTGTTACAAAAATAAATAATTTTTTATGTTTCTTTTCACACACAATGTTGAAGACAAGATGGATGGAAATACGTAGGGACTACTATCTCATAATTACTGTAGGTTTATCTATTTTTGATTATTTTTTATGTTCTTTAACCCTCCGAGCGTTCATCATATTTTGTGAAATGCATACTTGTTTGTAAGGTTTTGCAGGCTCTCCTTGTAAAATTTCTAATAAATATAAATGGTAACTTAAATATATAAAGTGTTATACACCGCTTTTCTTTCAAAGAACTGTGCTTTCAGACTATGTAAAAGGAAAAAACATTTACAAAAAAGTAAGCATATATAATTGGCCCCAAAAACCGATATAGTTCTTCAAACTACCGTCAAATTTACCCAGTTGTAACTTAGGCAAATGGTACAGTTGTTTAGAACAAGAAAGGTTTGATTTACCATATGATTCATGGTTTGAACCTTGGCCACCAGGCCTTACTTCTGAGTTATTTACATTTATTGCCGTATTTACATTTTATTGCTATCCACCCTTCACTGTATATTGTAACTCTCTACCTCATCATACTCAGCTTCAAGAACGTTTTCATCATTTTCTGTAGAAAACAGTTCACTAATAGGCTATCTGCTTTATCCAATAACTTTTCGTAAAATTCCAAGACATCTTGTGGCACTGTCAATGCCAAGCATTTATTTGGTGTTTGTGTAGTGTTCAACAAAATAATTCATAACTTAAAAAAAATAAACATTATGTAATGATTTTTCTTTAATTATGCAGCAGAGAAAGCAACCTATAACTTGTAATATTTATTTAAATGATATATAAAAATAATACACAAAATAGACAAAAAATGAATTTTAAAAGCTGTGTAATACAAAAATGATTATTTTATGATTAAATCACTTTTTATTTGTACGTAATTTTTTCCTTATGTATATAGAAACAAACATACCAAGTTTCAAAAACTAAGTAATCTTTCTTCTGTATAACAAAGTAATAGTTTTTTTTATAACTGTGATTTGATTTATTACATTTGGTATTTGTGTAGTATTCCACAAAATAATTCACAACTTAAAAAAAAACATAATGGGAAGAGTTCTATTATATTGTGTTGAGGGAAACATAGAACATGACATACTATTTATTTATTAAGATAATAAAATTGTTGAAACTTTTAAATAAACAAAATATTTATATTTTTAATTTTTTACACGTTGACAAAGAAAAACAGTAATATTTTGATCTTAATACATTTGTATGCAACTTTTTTATTGTTCCCTATGTAAGTAGAAACAAATATAGCTTACTAAATTTCTAAAAAGTAAGGATCTGTAAAAATTAGTATGACTTTTCTTATATATTAGAGCAAAGGATTTAAAATCTACTCTCGCATAAAAGTAGTCTCTCATATTTGGCAAAATGGCTTTTACTGGCTGTAACAAACAAAATCAAGATAGGTAATCTATGTTTATTTGGTTTATTTTGTATAAAATGAAACTCAGTACAGTGTTATATGTCAACATTTAGTAACAGAATAATAAATAGTCTAAAGCCAATCTTGTCGGCCCTTGGCACTTTTTGGAAAAACCTGCAAGCCGATGGCTCTTGGCACTTAAAGGTTAAACTGCTCTTCCAATTTATTGAAACAGTGTGTGAATCCTATTCTCAGTTTGTATTCTTTCTTTCTTTAGTTGATCTAGATTCTGTTTGTACATCGTTGCTACCCACAAGAGATGCCAAATTTTCTGTTATAGGAATTTAAATTAACAATGGACCTAGCAGATTTCAACTCGGAAGAAAAGGCAATTTAAAGAACCCAATTAACAATAACTGAACTTGTTTTTAATGGAATTGTAAACATAATAGAATACCATTCTCCATAAATCATTTTTCCCACAGGAGAAGAATGAAAAACATATCAACCATGTATTTATATTTTACAACAAATAATTTAAAACATTTTAACATGTGTTTTTTTAACCACTGGGTTTGAATGTAAATACTATTATTAAGAGTAGTCCACTGCCAACATGAATCAATAGTCAAACTTTCAAAACATATTGTTTACATTATATTTACGACAATGACATTAAAAACTAAAGTAACTTGATATAAAAGAAATTTATCGTAATAAGATAAATACTTATTCTTTGTACAGTACTAAGTTTAAAAACCTAAAAGGAAATAAATATTGCCTATAATAACAATTATTAGTAGACGAAAATTATTTATAATATGATTAATTCATAACATAACAATTTGAAACATTTCAAATCAGCACACAATTTATATAATATTCAAGAACTGAACAAACTTGCGATAAAAGATATTTGTCGATCATTACAAATACTTATGATTTGTATAATAATACATTTAATATTGCCTATAATAGTAATTAAAAGTATATGAAATTAATTTAACATAATATGATTAAAGTACTAGTAACATGTATTGTTTTAAATAAATAGAAAAGTACTTTATATATAGAAAAACAGATTGACCGACAAACTTTTAAATTGTTCGCAGAGTGTAGAATGTTAGATTTCATTACATTCAGCCAATTAGGTCAATTATTAAAATTAAATTGATTATGCTTCTTATGACCTAATATTAGTCCCCCTTTTTCTTTCCTTTCTTTTCATCCCGAACAGTTTCCAAATATATGAAGGATCTCTAATCGTAATGTTTAAAACTTACAATTAGTAGTTAAAATTTGTAATTAATGAGTAATCTTTTATAGCATGTGATATAATCAAACTAACAGCTTAAATTATCAGTCAACCACAAATGAGGTACCTTGACACATGTCACTGTGCTGTAGTCAACTAGTACCAGTGACTTAAGAAAAAATGTACTTTTGCCTGGTTAACTTATGTGAGTTATTTAAAATCTCTAAATGCAGGTGGTCAAATGGTTTATCAAAATAACAGCTTGCCTCATATTACATGCCTCTTTATAGAATGCTGAACATTTAAAAATCGAACACTTTTAAACGTTGTTTTTACATGGTGGGATTTTGCAAAACAACTAGCTCCTGTTTTAGCAATAACTCAATTCAATACATTGCATGCATTATAGTGGTAAATGGTATTAATAACATTTCGATATGTGTCACTGAATAAGCAGAACCCGTAAAAATATGGATTACACAATATAAATCAGTCAATAACATAAAACTATAGGATCCAAGGGCATTTTGACATTCCATAAACAATGTTAAATAAAAAAAAAATCACCCGATCAATAAAATTAAATATTTCTACATGTAAAATCTGAAATCTAATTTACATACCCCAAGACTATCTAAATATTTTGCCTTGCCAAGCAAAACGTACAAGTAATGCTGCATCATTTCTGAGGGAATACTGAGCACAATCGCGTGGAGAGGGGTGCCAAGCTCCCACTGAAACACAATCACAACAGTGTTATTTATTTCTACTAGTTTATTTATATTTGTGAGCTCACATACTTTGAAAATGTTCACAATGCCTTGATACTTGCCCCAAACTCCTGGTGTAAGATTTATTAAATTTATGATGTAGAAATTAAATAATATAGTGCATACAAGACAACTAATAGCTCATATGATTATTATGAAAATGTGGAAACAGCCATAACAATCTGACTCGATGTAATTTCATTCCAATTTTACTTACTAGCAATTATCACAGCTAGGCACACAGGTAAGTCATAGGCATATCCTTTATAATAGCAAGTTTACACAGCAATATTTTGGAGCCCTGATGTCAGAAAGTGAAATAGTTTTTATGAGCATCAATGAAAAACAGAAATAAATTTCTCTGCAACATTCTATAATATTTAAATGAATAGCTTCAACAGTTTTATAACACTACTACTACCAAGACAATACTATTATTTTAAAGCACAAAGCACTATGATAAAATATAAATATATGTTGGTTTGTAAAGTCTTCTTTGGTCAATAAGGTTTTTTTTTTGGCCATTGTAATTTATTTGCAGTCTAAGATATTTTCGATGCCATAGTTAGTACCCATTCTATTGTTGCCCTGATTAAGAAAATATACACATACACAGATCTAAAAGTTTTCTTAAGTGAAAAGTGACTACCCTTATAATTTACTTCCAGTTAATGCGTTTCTGGCCCCGTAGTAGCGTTTGATTTATTGGTCTAATCAAAAGTACACATACGTTGGTTGAAAAATCAACTTCAAAAAGTGACTACTTCCATCTATTGCAAATCTAATTCTGGTATATCCGGTACCGGAAGCTTGTTGAGAGCGTAATACACATGTATTCAAATTTTTTCTTTCTAGGATATCGGAATGTTGAAAAATAAAATATAGTTCTTCTTAGGGTTGCAACCCCTACGGGTGGTTGATATTTATTAAAAAATCTTTATTATGCCTTTTGTGAGCGTAAGGAACATGTATTTTATATGTCATCAATCTAGACCATTGGGCAGTTGAAAAACACTAAATATTGTACTATGGGTTACAACACTATTTCACCTCTATGAATAGTTAATTTTTATGAAGTCTTCTGTTTGTATATTTGTGATAAGGTATATTTCTAGGACAGCGGGAAGTTGAGAAACAAAAATATAGTTCAAAAGCAGACGGGGGAAGTCATCTTGTACACAATGCAACTAGTGTAAACATCTAGTTTATATCACCTTGTTTTCAATCTGCCAAACAGGTCTGATAGCATTTGCTTCCACCAGTTTGATGATTATTTCTTTAATATGGAGTGGCTCATTGCTGTTTATCAACTGATTTTCAAGTTCACCGTTCTTCAACTGGATGTTGTCTGAAAATCACAGTGATTTCATTAAACTATAGATTAACTTATGAGAAAATTACGAAAAAACTGTATTTTAAATATATTACACATTATTACAATTATTAATTGTAAAAACTAAAACTGAGGGTCTTCTCAAATGCCAAAATATTGCAATAGTTTAATAGTAACT
The DNA here is from genome assembly GCF_021130785.1 of Homalodisca vitripennis. NCBI lineage: Eukaryota > Metazoa > Arthropoda > Insecta > Hemiptera > Cicadellidae > Homalodisca > Homalodisca vitripennis. Next base: position 66,791,797 of record NC_060207.1, read on the forward strand.
TTACAAGTGCTCACATAATCTGAGGTGAATTTGGGTATTATCTCAAAGGATATATATTTTTGTTTCCAGAAGTGCAAGTTCAGGGCACTGTGACACTGAATTCCATACTGATGGCAAGGGCATATCTGATTGATACTTTCCCAAACTCAGACCACATTGGACGATCTGGCACATGATCTAAAGTTGGGAAAGTACTGATCAGAAATGCCCATAACCATCAGTGTGGGCAATAACAAAAATGAAAATGATATCCTTCTTCTCTTCGACTTGTATCAAAGACGTCAAAGTACTGGACTTCATACTAATCAATGACCCTTTAAGTGCCAGACTTTATCCATAGAGCGTATGCAAGAAATTACAGAAATAACTCCATATGTAGATGCAAGAAGTGCCAACCTATAATTGGCCATTTTTAGCTGTTCACAAAAACTATTACAACTCTTTGTTTTCCTCATAAAAACATACTGTTAATGAAACACATAAAATAAACTTAGTAAATATGGATAACAAAAAATAAAACAAGATAAGAAATTTCAGTTTCTGATTTTGTTGCTGAATTTTTCAGTTCTTTGTAAAAATATGACCACTTGCCTAGTAAACAATGTATCAATCTGTAAATAGAGTATAAATACCCACATTGTTTTGTCCATATATCCAAGACATTAAACACTTCAAATATATTTAATTGAGTAAAATACAGATGACAGCTGTTTAAGACTAGTAATATCCACTGCCACTTGTATTTAGTTTCAGTTATAATAGTTTATACGATAAAAATAAATTTTTCAAAAAGAATAATCCTTTATAAATAAACACAAATTTAGCAAACATATAACCATTTAACCATGTTTTATATTTTTTTAAGAATTTTTTGCATGTCTGTATAATCTGATACTGGGACATATTGCACATATCATGTATGTACGTGGAAGTAGTACTTACTGAAATCAGGGGGCACAAAGAGTTGTGTAACCGGTGCTTTAATGTTGGACTGCAAGACAGTCTGGTCTCTACTGAGCTGCCTCACTATCTCGTGTCCTATCAGCTCTAACTGGACTCCAGCATCAACATTCTCCAGTAGTTCCACCACAAACAGACTAAGTTGCTCCCTCTCATCTGGTCGTGAGTCCGTTAGTGTAGCTTTCAGTGCCTGCAGTCAACCAATCATAGTTCAAGTTTAACAAGAACAAATAATTTAATATGTTCCTACAAAATCAATGAAAGCGTCTTAAACATGAGGTAAGGATATTTCAAGAACAGGATGTTTGAGGATTTTATCATTAGTAAAAACTACCATTTTTGTATAGTTTTTTATGTTTTTTGTTAATTTGTGTATTTACAATTTTATAGCTGTCTTACACTACCAGTTTCTTGATCTGACTATACATGATCCAAGAACTTATCAACTCTTTGATTGAATTAATTAATATTTATTACCCAATAACACAAATTTAAATACATATATGTATCTCATGTTACATTTTATTTTAAAACATAAAGAAAGTATTAATTATATCTGAAAACAAAAATAAAAAGACAAATTATATATGGTGCCGATAATTGGGATGGATTTTAGAAGAAACAAAATTAATGGTAATACATTCAATTTAATGGTAATACATTCAATTTAGAAATTTTAGAAACAAGTGTAAATACCAAAAAATAAAAAGAATAATAAAATTTTAATGTTAACTGTTTTAGTGGATGATCTTTCTGTTATTGATGACAACCTCTTTAAGCTAAAAAATAATCAAAGTAAATAATATATTAAGATCAATAATTAAAAGGCAATATCAGTTGGATAAAGTTATTATCGTCCAGGAACAGCAGGATGTGCAATGAATGATGTGATGACTGAAAGGCAAGTGAGGGGAGCAAGGTTAGGTCCGCCTGCTGTATTCGGTCACAATAATGGCCTCGACTTGCTCTTCACTGACACTGATAATCCATTCTGACACTTTCCTTTTAAAAGTCAACGGTACCGGTATTTGAAAGTTCTACGCCTTCATAATTCAAGCAAAAATTTCTGTAGATGAGTTGAGAAATGTAATATCAATTAGTAGTCGAAAACGATTGAGTAAGATTGGAGGTAGTAATTCCTGTTTCTAGAGTATCTAGTGCTGTAATTGTAAGTAATTAGAATAAACATTTCAGTAAAATTATTGTACATATGTATCAATAAAGTTTTGATGAAAATTTGCCAGACAGTAAAAAACTCTTGTCTCTTGGAATGGGTCGGGCAATGTTTACTTTTCCTAAAAGCCACTTTTAATATTGATTTTTTATTTATACTAATTTTATGAGTTACAGTTTTATTTGCTCTGCCCAACACAATAATACCAAAAGACATTATCGACTGTACATATGCAAAATAAGCTACTCTAATTTCATTTTTGTTCAAAATACTAATTAACTCTTTAAAAGCAAACATGTATATTCTCAGTCTATTTTTCAAATACTCAACATGTTCCGACCATTTCATACAATTGTCAAATATAATTCCCAGATATTTGTAACTGCCAACACACTGTATATTTCCACAATTACAGTCAGTGTTGATGTAATTTCCACAAGAGTGAATGGTCAAGTCTGAGAGTTCATAATCTGATTGTATAGTTGACGAAATAGGTATAAATTTCGTTTTAGAAATGTTTAATGTAAAAATATTTTGATCAAGCCATTTTTTCACAATCATCAAATCACGTAGAGCATTTAGGCGTACTTCCAGGTTTTTCGCCTCGTTAAAATAAGAGTGTCATCGGGAAAGAGAACTAATTTACTTGTTATATTCAGCTTACTTATATTATTTATATATATTAAAAATAATATAGGCCCAAGTGTGCTCCCTTAGATTACTCCGTAGTTAATGGGCTTCATTAGTCTGTTTCCAAAATTATTTCCACAGTTAACTATGGCACAACCAAAATTGCCTAGTTATAAAAATTATTTGTAAAAGGTGACTATGATAAACAAATATCTGGTCTATGTGTTTATTGGATTACCGCAAAATGTATAAAGGGTGCTTGAAAAGTCCCGTAGCAGTTTAATAATTTTTTTACCATTTCCTGTAAAGCAATGAGACTTCATATATTAATATCAACCATAAAAATCTAATTTTAAAATGCAATTGTCAGGTTTTTAACTATCATCAGGAGGGGAGCCGCTAGGAGTCTAAATAGACTGTTAATTTTTTACCTTTTATTGATTGTGATTCTAAATTGCCATTATATAAATTATGGACGTTTTCCACACACCACCATTTCTGATTGGATCAACCTTTTGAGATGCGGTTTGTGGCATTTAACTCTACTTAATCAGACCATTAAATTAATGTACGATTGGACCTGACTACATCATTACAACTTACACTTAATGTACTCACTTGGACTTTATCTAACATTTAAGGTTTCTAGGACACCCTTCATGGGACGTCCCCTCAATGCTAGCATGTGATGTTTATTTAATAAAAAAAATAAAAAGTTAGCTGTATAAAACTGTGCAACGTTTTTAAATTTTATCTGCAACGGTTTTCAAAAATATTAAAGCACTTCTAGACTTTTCAAACACATTGTATACTGATGGTTAAACACATTAATTATGTTGACTCATGTAACATCATAACAGTATTAATTACAACAATTCGGATCCAAACTCAAACTAACCCAGGCAAAGATCTCGACTCCTCTACGAGCAGCCACGAGTTTTTCACAGTAGTCGTAGAGACAGGGGAGATCTGCAGCCCGCTTGTACACTGTGTTGAGTGACTGGATCTGGAAGATGAGATCCCTGGTGGCTGTGAAACCTCCAGAGGAGATTGCCGCTGCAATGTCCAGTTCCAGACTCTCTCGCATACTCACTGGCACTTCACGCTTCAAGTTGTCCTCCGCTAGGATCGCCAGTATACCCTGTGTAAGACACACATACTTTTTATAATAGGATATTTTGTAGACACTCTTTTCTAAATGGATTTATTTCTTCTTAAAAATTAATAAATAAAACAATCTAATAATTTTTTGTTTTTATTCTTGAGACCTTTTGTTTATAACATCTTCAGATCTACATAATTGAACAAAATTGTTATTTATTAGTCTGAAAATGTATTTTTCGAAAACAATAGGACACAATACATTTTTAACTGGATTGTTTGATTTTAAATTAGTAAGAAACAATATACTAAATTAAAATTTTTTGTTAAAATATTTGCATTTGTAGTATATAATAAAAACATTGTGATTTCCTCTACAATTATTGTACCAGGATAAATACCTATCAATCAGTAAATTGTGCTATAATTTATGAAATTGATGTAAAATAACTTCAACTCAGATATTTTACCCATTGAACATGTTATTTATTACATTGTAGTAGCTGCCTCATTTTGTCCATTCTTATTAAGGAAAATACTTGGTTGATTTTCTGTAAACAGTATTTTTGACAGTTATTTAATTAAAAAAAAAATACTTGCTGACTTAAGACTTTTCTAACTTGTTGTCAACAGTAACAAAATTATTATTATTCTCGTTTCAGTTTAGGTTATAATTAATATTTAGGTTAGGGGTCTTATTAGACTTCCTTTATAGTCTGTTTTGTAAATAATATGAGAGTACTCACCTCATAGTGATTGTTGACTGATATCATGAACCTGTCAGTGAGAGACAGTCCCGATGACATTACTGGTGCTTGACATGCCGTGATGTAGCCTTCAATTGTGGCCATATCAGTCTTACAGTACCCCTCCAGAGCAGCAGTGTTACCATTCCACTTTTCAAACTCCCGCTTGGACTTCTCAAAGTATTCAAGTGCCAAAGTGTAGTCTTCCCGGTAGAACAAGTATGTCGCTAGATCCATTAAAACCTGAACACAATGTAGAATTTCATTTATTGGTGCAAGAGTATACAAACTACATATTATTGCAGTAAACAGAAACCAACATTAATCTATATTTGATTTTCTTTGATTCTGAGGTGAACTTCTGTTTCAAACATCTGAATGTTCAGGGCCAGTTAGATGGAAGTCTGCTGATGTTACAAGAAACACAAATGTAAAATAATGAAATCTTTAGTCTTAGTTTTTAACATTATGCATATCTTTAAACTTTAACAAAGAAAATGTTGAATATGTATTGTTTATAACTTTATCATCAAAGAATTATGACAATAATGTAAAACCACAAATTTTCCTCCATCATGATCATTACTTGTTTTTATACAAAAGATAGGATATATAAATGATAATGATTATTAACTACCATAGTGAAAAACTCAGCAGAGGGAATGTTGGTGCCTAAGGTCCAATTGGGAGTTTTCTCGTTTTGCCCATCCTCTACAAGTGGCACAAAGGTCTGTGAGGATGGGACAACCATCTGCGGGCCCAAGAGCAGCCTATTGATGTCCATGAGTATACGGACACTCTGGTCCGCTTCCTGCTCAATCCGGTTGAACCTGTCATCTTGCATCTCCAGCCCTGCTCCATTTCTGGAATCATGAGGATTCTTTGTTTAAAGTTTGTTATTGACAATGGAAGGATTGTGAAGGAAACACGATTTTTTCGGACATTTGCCATCGTTCAGTGATACAAAAAAATCAGTAACAGTACGTTTGGAGATCTTCAATCTGATCTCTACTTCAGGTAAATAACTAACCTAAAACATTAATACAAACTAGGTTAAAATAAACCTAGCGTACATACCAGAGTGTTGTGATATGCGTAAATCAGGACTCATAACCACCATGCTGTGTGTTAACTTCACTAACTCTAAAACATGCACTTAATAAAAAAACTAAAAACACAACTCCGATTATTAACACTGAACTACAGAATACAGGTCACAATAGGTCTGCATTCATTGACCAATCACGTACTTTACCTAAAGCAGAACTCAGATTGCAGATCTCGAAAAGTAGTGTTACTGATTTTTTGTATCACTGAACGCTGGCAAACATAAATAACCTTCAAACAAAGAGCTGACAAATATCCGGAAAAATCCTGTTTCCTACACAAAGAGTAATTGTCTTTGGAATTTTACCTTCCTTTAATTAAGATCTTTAAAATGAATTGTCGGGTAAATTTAAGATTCAGATTTAAAAATTTTTAGTTGCTTCCCCCTCTATTTTGGTTAAAAGTGTTACAACTGTTAAAAATAGAGAGAGGGAAGTTAACTATGGCACCTTATGACAGGATAGTAACAGTTAAAGCTTGTTAATAACCTTAGTTTTGAATGGAGAGCATTATTGAATACAGCACTGACTGCCCATCTGTGGTACAGCAAGACAGCAAATTACACATGGACCGGTGCCTTGCCCAGGTCTGTTGACTCTACCTCCTCGTGGACCAGACGTATTTTAAAAGTGAAGGGAGGGAGGTTAACTATGGCACCTGATAGGGATGGCACCTTAATGACAGGATAATAAACAGCTAAGACCTGTTACTGACCTTAGTTTAGAATGGAGAGCATTATTGAATACAGCCCTGAGTGCCCATCTGTGGTACAGCGAGACAGCAAATTACACATGGACCGGTGCCTTGCCCAGGTCTGTTGACTCTACCTCCTCGTGGACCAGACGTATTTTAAAAGTGAAGGGAGGGAGGTTAACTATGGCACCTGATAGGGATGGCACCTTAATGACAGGATAATAAACAGCTAAGACCTGTTACTGACCTTAGTTTAGAATGGAGAGCATTATTGAATACAGCCCTGAGTGCCCATCTGTGGTACAGCGAGACAGCAAATTACACATGGACCGGTGCCTTGCCCAGGTCTGTTGACTCTACCTCCTCGTGGACCAGACGTATTTTAAAAGTGAAGGGAGGGAGGTTAACTATGGCACCTGATAGGGATGGCACCTTAATGACAGGATAATAAACAGCTAAGACCTGTTACTGACCTTAGTTTAGAATGGAGAGCATTATTGAATACAGCCCTGAGTGCCCATCTGTGGTACAGCGAGACAGCAAATTACACATGGACCGGTGCCTTGCCCAGGTCTGTTGACTCTACCTCCTCGTGGACCAGACGTATTTTAAAAGTGAAGGGAGGGAGGTTAACTATGGCACCTGATAGGGATGGCACCTTAATGACAGGATAATAAACAGCTAAGACCTGTTACTGACCTTAGTTTAGAATGGAGAGCATTATTGAATACAGCCCTGAGTGCCCATCTGTGGTACAGCGAGACAGCAAATTACACATGGACCGGTGCCTTGCCCAGGTCTGTTGACTCTACCTCCTCGTGGACCAGACGTATTTTAAAAGTGAAGGGAGGGAGGTTAACTATGGCACCTGATAGGGATGGCACCTTAATGACAGGATAATAAACAGCTAAGACCTGTTACTGACCTTAGTTTAGAATGGAGAGCATTATTGAATACAGCCCTGAGTGCCCATCTGTGGTACAGCGAGACAGCAAATTACACATGGACCGGTGCCTTGCCCAGGTCTGTTGACTCTACCTCCTCGTGGACCAGACGTATTTTAAAAGTGAAGGGAGGGAGGTTAACTATGGCACCTGATAGGGATGGCACCTTAATGACAGGATAATAAACAGCTAAGACCTGTTACTGACCTTAGTTTAGAATGGAGAGCATTATTGAATACAGCCCTGAGTGCCCATCTGTGGTACAGCGAGACAGCAAATTACACATGGACCGGTGCCTTGCCCAGGTCTGTTGACTCTACCTCCTCGTGGACCAGACGTATTTTAAAAGTGAAGGGAGGGAGGTTAACTATGGCACCTGATAGGGATGGCACCTTAATGACAGGATAATAAACAGCTAAGACCTGTTACTGACCTTAGTTTAGAATGGAGAGCATTATTGAATACAGCCCTGAGTGCCCATCTGTGGTACAGCGAGACAGCAAATAAAACATGGTCCGGTGCCTTGCCCAGATTTGTCGACTCTACCTCCTCATGGACCAGGTGTAGCAGGTCTTGGAGAAGCATCCATTGTATAGAAAAAGGTAATCTGTAAGAAAAACTTGATCTTGATAAGTCTCATAATATGTAAGAAAAAATATGTATTTGTAATGTTATCTAACTTGAATAACTGATTTGTGTAAATAAGTATAATTACCTAATAAATATATATCTTTTGAATCATATTGAAGTTAAAAATAGACTGTACGCCCGGCTCAGGAATCAGCCACTGCTCACCCGTTGTTATCACCAAAAACTCTTTTAAAATATCTTCTATTTGTGGGATGGTGTAAAATTGAATTACCACAAATCATAATCAGTATTCACAACCAGTATGTATAGTATCATTCAGTCTTTTCAAAATGATAACTAATAACCGATTTCGTAAGGGTTTACAACAAAAATAAATACACATTTAATTATTGTAGTTGGGGGAAAATTTCAGAGTTGCCCAACATAGACTAAAATCTTACGAGAGCCTACCATCTGAAGTTGATGTAACATTTTTGAACAAAGTTTCTGATCATGTAAAGAACCAGACAAACTCTTTGCATTTTAATCAATTACTCAAGCGCTATTTAATATTAAATGAGTTTTATAGCATGAGCGAGTTTATGGAACATAAGGTTTGATCGGGCATCTCTCACTGAATGTTGACATGTCTTATGTTGACATTGTCTATTTTAGATGAAGATTATTTAATTTTCTTTTACTATGTACAACAATTGTTTAAATAAAACAATTTTAAACATTAACATAATTTATTAGTCAGTCTATAGAGTTACATGTATTTATGAAGATTGCTATAGAAATTTTGTATTTGTTTTCTGGCAATAAAGAATTGTGATTGGTTGTAATTGATTGACTTAGAACTCTCAAGTTTTGCTATGTTGTTCTTCAAGAGACATACAAAAAACGCTGTATAACAATTTTACTATCATTACTTTTGGAACAATCATGAGTTAAAGTGGAGACAGCTAAAATTTTCAAGAGAAAACCATGTTTTTCTCCATATTTTTGGTTATCACAATCCACAATAGCGCAAAAAATATTATTCTTTTAGTCGAATAAATCGGTGAATACTACCCAAACAGTAAAGATTTACTTAAGAGTATATTTTAATGTGGTAAACGTTTGAAGTGAGATGTTTAGGTTGCCGGGACCCGGCTCCGTCAGGAATCTTCTTTAGAAAAACAAACTATAATAACAGCTTTGACTCTGTAATTACTATCTTCTGCCACAAACATGTTTTTAGCTCCATCCACATTACCCCAAAGCGCTATATCATATAATAAATATACATGAAAAAAGCATAATATGTATTTAGAATTAAATGACCAGTTGAGTAAGTCCACAGCTTCCATATAAAAAATACAACTCTGGCAAGTCTAATACATAACTGATTGGTACATTCTACCCAGGACAGCTTACTACGAGGGTCGTCCAGAAAGTAAAGAACGTTTTGTTATAAGTCAATAAAAACAAAAGATAAGAGCATGAAAATTTATTTATAAATACTTATAAACTTACTCTATTTTTCTACAAAATCGCCGGAACTGTCAAGGCACTTGTTGTAGCGTGGCACCAGTTTTTTCTATACCGACGTTATACTGTTCTGCCGCCAAGGAATGAAGCCACGTTTTTACTCCTTCTTTGAGGTCTTCGTCACCCAAAAAGTTTTTTCCGCCTAAAAACACTTTCAACTTTGGAAACAAGTGATAGTCACTCGGAGCCAGATCTGGACTATACGGAGGGTGTCCGAAGATTTGCCATTTGAAAGAATTGAGTTCTGCTTTGGTTCGTGCACTGCAATGAGGATGAGCATTGACGTGGATCAGCACCACTTTCGACGACAGCATTCCGCGTCATTTGTTCTGAATAGCGCGGCGAAGCCGATGCAAGGTCTCGGTGTAGGCCTCTGAGTTGATTGTTTCGCCTCTCGGCATGAACTCCACATGGATTAGGCCTTTTCGGTCCCAAAAAACTGTTGCCATCAATTTCCTGGTGTTCAAATTTGGTTTTTCTTTCCTGTTTTTTGTTGGTGAATTCGAGTGATGCCATTCCATTGACTGGAGCTTTGTCACCGTAAACTGCCTTAATTTGCCTATAAATTTCAATAGGTCGAACATTCTGTGCATTCAGAAACCGTATCACACTACGCAGTTCACACTTGGCGGGATTTTCAATTAACGCCGCTATTTTAAACTTTCACAGGAGACGCAAACGTGACCTCACGGTACCGCTACTCAGCTCACACTGAGGCAGAAGGTGTGGCTAACGAACAAGCTATCTACCGCGGTAGTGGGTGAACTGCGCCGCCCGTGATGCGCAATCGTTCTTTACTTTCTGGACGATCCTCGTATCTTATGTTATACCTAATAGTTTCACAGAAGAAGATGTTTACTTAGTCTAAAAATAATATCTTCAGCTTTTTCAGTATTAAAAAGTTTGTTTCAACCTTTTGATCTTTCAAGTGTAGTTTTCTTCAACTAATTAATTTTTGCCATACTTCTGTGAGCTAACAGGAAAGTTGTGTAATATGCATATAGAATGCTCTTAGTATTTACAAAAACAGACAATTCGTTAATATATGCTATAAAGAGAAGGGTCCCAAGACAGAGCTTAGAAGACCCCATACTTTTAACCACCAAAGGCTTTGATCTGAGATCCTAGAGTTTGACTAGTTGTTTTCTATCAGACAAATAAGACAGCAGTAGACCTAGTTCAGTGCCTAAGATACCATATAATCTTTATTTCTCTATCAGGACAGTGTGTGAAACCATGTCAAAAGCTTTGCTTAAATCTAATAAAACTCCACAAATTTCTTTCTTATCTTCAAACCCATATAGTACATAGTTAACTACATCTTAAACAGCTTTTATTGTAGACAGGCCTAGTCTGAAGCCAAACTGTGGCTATTACATATTAATTTATAAGCTATGTATTCTTTGTATTTATCATAAAGCAGTAAAACTAAGCTTCTTAAGTGAGAAAAAAAGGGTTGAACCACCTATTAACTATAAAATTTTGATCCTTTAGGTTTCTAAATTTAGTTATCATATGACAGAACTCATTAAAATTGCTAGTTACTATAATAGTATGAAGCTTATTTCATGTGATTGAATTGGTTTAATACTTGCAGCCAAACTAACTAGCATAACCTATACTTAAGGCTTAGTAAACGTTCATCATTCAGTAGTAGTGACTGTCCGACACAGAAGTATACTTAGCTATCAATATCAATAAATAAATATGTATATATTTATTTATTAATTATATATAATAAATAAGTGTGTATTATATATATATATATATATATATATATATATATATATATATTTGTTATTAATTTTTGTTATTACCCATTCTCATAGTTCACTGTTTCAAAACTCAAATCCCAAACCCTCACTCTTTATCCTCTCCATTGCTGATCTGCTAAGTGTTCCACTTTTATAGCTGTGTCAAATAACTATTTGACTTTTTAAAATATTCTGCATTTAGGATTCAGCTTACTGCTTTGCGTATATCAAACTTCTCTAAAGAAACCATATATCAGCTTCTATTTTTGTATAAATTGAGAATTCTTTATTCACTTTCTAAGTTTAAGTATGATTTTCGTTTATTACGTGTTTGATGAATGCAAATTTATAAACCTTTACTGCGGCTTTAAACTGAGTGATCTAAGTAGTCCAACACCTTATCATGCGCACTATGACGTGTGCCTCAGTCAATGTGTTAAACTTACTAAAAAATAACTGACTAACTATAACATATGTATTTATTTATTTCATTTTGTTTGACAAAGAAAAAGATATCTTTATTACATTTATCGTCAAGATAAGCATAGTATCATAAAAATACAACTGAGGAGTAAGTACTATTCTAAGTAAGTTTTCAAGAGTCCAGTTCATGAATTCTTCAATGCTGTAGAAGTATTGATTGATGAGCCAGGTCTTCAAGTGGTCTGTCTTTATTTACCAATTCATATACTACAGCCACTTAAGGTTCAATATTTAATAATAATTTAATTCTGTTTATTTTAGAACAGAACATAGCGATGTTTACTAGAAATAAACAACAATGTCAAATTGATCCAAAGTTATCGAAATATTTAATAGTTACAAAAGTGTATTTGATTATCTTAATTTATCTTATCACAAGAAAACATCAATTTCAAACCAAACAACCAAACAAAGTGAGCTAGACGCATTCAACCGGAGCAATGCATGGAAAGTGAGATTTGTTCGTGGCCAGCCAGATCTTTACAACAATGTTATTTGTGGCAAATACTACGCGAAGCAAATACCACTGACACTAAATAATTGAAAAACAACCATCATTAGAGCACCATTAAATTAGATGATCATATGTATAATGTATTATTGAGTTGTCAGTAGTACAAATATTAAACATGTGAAGTCTTTCCTTTTTGAATTTATATCTGAGTTTGCTTTCAAATATGTTTGGCAGACAGTCAAGACTTGCGCTATGTTACTAGACCTGATGCCTCCATGAGTGGAAGTGGTTGTGTCATTTGTGTAATAGTACCATATGGGTGGCACCTTATCCTCCTGCAAAGGGTTTCATTGTCTACAGATAGTTATGTTATATCCGTATAGGCTAACATAGTTCAATCACAAATTTTAAAATAAAACAAATAGCACAACTTAGAATCTCGAAACCAGATTTTACTGTGAACTGTGAAAGATTTTACTTAGGAAGGTATTGAAAAAATTAATTATGGTTAATAATTTTTATGATACCTGTATGAAGCATAGTAGCATATTTTACAAGTTTCTGTTAAAAGAATTGATATAGTGTATTTACTTAAATTTTTCAATTTGCTATTTCTTTACAGTAAATGTTAAGTTCAACTTCATTTCAAATTAGCAGTGAATCAAACCTTCCCACCATAGCTACATTACATGCCAAGAGTTTTTTTCCTTTCTGAGGGAAAAGGACAATTTGTCCCCGCGCTTAGTCCTAAAAGGACCTTCGTGCCTCCCTTACTTTAATTTTGTCCTCAAAGTCCGAGGCTTTAGCTAAAACCGATCAGATTTGAGGGCTCCTGTTCTCTGATATCCTTGGGGCTGAGAAGATATGCTCCCAGGAATCTTTTCCGAGTTTCTAAGATGGCAGGACAATCTAACCAGATGTGCTCTGCTGATTCTTCCTCTTCTCCACAGAGTCTACATTCGTCAGTCTGGCTAAGGCCCACCCTCATAAGATGTTTCCTTAGGGGGCCATGTCCTGTCAGCATTCCTAATATTAGTCTTATATCCTCCTTATTCTGATCCAAGAGAGCTGTCCACCCTTTAACGTAAGGAGAGATAAACATTTTGGATAGTCTTAATTCTGAGGCTCTACTCCAATTAATGTTTCTTATCCTCTTTTCCCAATCTTTGACCAGAGCTTTACTGTTGGAGAAGGCTATCCCGCAACCTGGCTCAGGCTGCGCCAAGAGTTTTGAGCTTCTTCGTCACCAACTTTTTTGAGATCTCTTCAAATGGACGCTGACTCCAAATTTCAGGAGTGAGAAGATGAAACAGATCTGAACTCAACATTCACATTGAGTTAACCCTTCCCACTCTAGCTACATTATGTGTTTTTCTTTACTATTTCAAAATATTTAACTATTTGTGAACCATTTTAAAATTATTCATAGCTTATTCAAAACAGTTTCAAAAGTACTCCTAGTCGATTCATTCTCAGATTTTACTACTCTTAAACATGGTAGCACACTAAATTAGGATTTAAGTTAGTGTACCAAGACATGAAAAAGTGGGGAATTGCTGCTATACACAAATAGCAAGTCTGAAAATTTTAGAAATAAGTCGAACACATTTATACTAAGTAGAAACAATACTTGGGGAACAATATTAGAGAATTAATTATTTATTATATTCTTAATTATAGCAATAGAACATATAAGTACTTACTTCAGTTCCAGTGTTTCTAAATCCCACTTCAAAAAGGCAGCTATTTTCAAAGCTAATATCTTAAGACCTTGGCTTCGCCTACTTGGTTTTGTCTTATCTTCTAGTTCAGAGTCCGGCTCCAAGACCAAAATATCCTTCCCTACACTGATGTCTGCAGATATTGTGAGAAATTTGGAGATCAGCTCTGTTGGGGAAGGATCTAAAATAGATTTAAATCAACATATTATTTAAAGGAATGGTTATTAAAATAATTTAACGATAAATCTAAGGATTACTATGTTAGCTTCATTTTATATTTAAAATTGTTATTCTTAATTTCTTTTGTCTATTCGACACCTTTAATCATATACAATATTATTAAAAATGCTTATTTTGTAATAATAGAATCATCAATATTCATAATTATCAAACTTCAATATTCGTGATTATTGAAACATTCATATTAATTTGTGTTTACAATTCATCGATATTCATGATTATCGAATCAACGATCATCCTTGATATAACTACTGACACCAAATAACGTTATAGGTATTTCAAATTACAGTTAAGTTTAACTGCTTTTACGTCTTAAAAATTAATAATTTAATGGTAAATAAAACCTATCTACACTATGTATATTTATAAAATGTAAAAAACAAAACAATGTAACATTTAGTTTACTATACACATGTTTCAATTACTTAGGAACAATAATGTTGAACCAAATTATGTTATTTTTAAATTGTATTAACCCATTGTTGGCAACTTTACTCCTGGAAAATCTGCAGTGCTCTTCAACCTTGCGGTTTTATTAGGAAAATGCAAGCTTTTACCGAAAAACATTTCCTGGACTAATTTTTAGTTCCTTTTAAAGTTTTTTATGGAAACTTTCACTAAATTGTTGTTTATAATTTTTTTTAATCAATGTGTGTGTGCGTGTGTGTGTGTGTAGCTTCTTGTTTTTGTTTTAATTATATTTTTATGTATACTTTTAATAAAAATACTTAAAAAAACAAAATTTTAAAGTAAAAGCTTGTACTGCAGGAATAAATGACATTATGGCTAAATCACACTTTTAAATTTAATCTGCATGTAACTCCTTACACAAAAATATTTTGACTTATATCATTTTGAAAAGTAATTAACTAACAAATTTTAGTTTTAGTTTTACCATTAAATTTTATACTTTGAAGATTAATTTTAATACGATGTAAATCTTAGGTATATACACACATCTAATTACACCATAATAATGTAGATTTTCTGTTACCTGACTGTTATCAATTTGATCAACTGACATAGCATATTTTAAATCAATGTCTTGGGTAAGCCTATCAACTATAACTGGTTTGAATTCATCGTTACTTTCTTCCCTTTCATTACACTCATCCTCACTTACATCCAACAGCAATGAGTTTATTCCTTCCTCATTGCAACCATGCAAACGAAACATTGTAATACAATAACACAAACAACAATAGCTCAGTTCATGTGTAGACTGCATAGTCATGATTACAAACTGCAGACAACCACTGTACAGATACAGCCATCAAGATGTCAGCTGAGTGAACAGCTGATAAAAGCAACACATCAGTTACTAATTTAATTTTTCATTAATATGAAATAAACATAGTATTAATATGTTTTAATACTATTAACTTGTTTAAAAAAAACTTTTTAAATAATACATTATTTAAAATTTTAGTGAAATA
The DNA here is from genome assembly GCF_021130785.1 of Homalodisca vitripennis. Classification (NCBI taxonomy): domain Eukaryota; kingdom Metazoa; phylum Arthropoda; class Insecta; order Hemiptera; family Cicadellidae; genus Homalodisca; species Homalodisca vitripennis. The sequence goes on from NC_060207.1 coordinate 66,807,343, forward strand.
CAAGTTAACTCGTATATCAGATTTTGGGCTCCGGGATTGGACTACAATAAACTTGTATATAAACGTGAATGGGTAAAACAATCTTGTTACTCTGTAAAATAATATATTTCTAAACAGAACTGGCAATTATTAGTTATGAATATCTATAGCTCAAATGTTTTTAAATTCAACAGTTTAGATATTTCTAATCAATAGTTTCTTTGATTGTCATGGTGGCAGCTTATTATATTAAGGCTACTATCTAAACTACAAAACCAAAATGTTGAATGGAATTACGATATAGGTATTTCAAATTACAGTATAGTTCAAATGTTTTTGTACCTAAACAAGTATAAAAAACTATCAAGTTTATGTGTATTTATAAAATTTAACCAAAAACCACTGTAACATTAAGTTATTTTTTACTATTTTGAAGGATAAACGTGGCTAACAGCTTGTGACTGAGATAACATGTATACATCGCCATTGTACTTTTAGCCATTAGTCAGATACCATAAAAATTATTTTACTGTCACTGAATGAATTTTTAATAATATTTTTATTAAATACATTAAAAATAACTGGGAATAAATTAATTGTACACAATCTTATGTATTATTAGAATGCTTTTGTATTAGGTATTTCTAATTGATAATTTGGTACCCTGTTCGATTGTGTTGGTGGCCGCTTACTATACTCAAGCATTGTTATTTCATACATTTACTTTTTAAGCATTTTCCTTTGGAAAAAACAAAAAATATTGTGAGGTGGCTAAATTAAAATACCTAAAGTTACCTTTTTCAGTAGCAAAGTTATCAGTGAGGATAACGGCCAGAGTTGCTGATTAACATTTTCATGCTATTAACATATTCTGCTCGTCCTCCTGAACAAAACTATGTATCGTTATTGGGGGTGCAAATGACAAATAACATAGTTTGGGGATTACATTCATAAATAATTCAGTTTTCAATATTTTGTTGGTCTCTATATCTGTGTACTCTAATGTTTTCTGTGGTCACCACTGATAGCATATCTATTATATCAGCACTTTCCAGTGCTTCATTAGATATCATGTCATAGGTATTAGTACCCTGATAATGGGTACGGTACTGCAGTTCATAGCAATTGTGTGTGCTTTATTAATAATGGATAAAACATTAACTGGTACTTTGGGATTATACTGACCACACCAGTATGAAGAACACAAAAATATAAATTTATAGAAACAAACATGATAGAATAGCTCTTTAATTACAAAATTAACTTACAATGATTATCAATTGTTAATGGAATTAGATTCCGTTATATGCCCCCAACGCTTAAACTTTTTTCAATGAACTTAGAACGTTATAAAACGATGTAGTTGAGTAACAGAACTAACATTCCATCAATCAACAAGCATTTCCAGGTATAGTGATCAGTATTGTTGTCGCTGTTATCTTATCTTTCTCGAGAATCCTGATTACAGCAGGCCGCGCAGCATCACATGATTATTTAAGTTTTTAGCACGGTACATAATTGCCTTTCCATTACAATTCAATTTATATTTCTCATCAGCCCCTCTAGAATTTGATATTTTACTGATAGGTACTATCTTGAGGGATGTTTTCTTTTGTTGACATCAGCGCGGGCCAGCACCGACCGAAGCACGCGCTGATGGCCGGAGGCACTCGCATTTTGGGTGGCAGAGTGTGATCAAGAATAAAAACAAGTTTTGAGTGTTTTTTTTCAATAAAGAGTTTAGTTTTGTTTGGTAATGTTTGTTTTTGTTGAATTTTTGTGTTTGGAGAAATGTAGGGGTAAAACACGGAAGTACAACAAAGCGACGCACTAGCTGAACGGGCGGCGAGACTCTGCAATCACGTTATCTACTAGACCACTCGACTTTGACCTCTGTCTGAGGATGGGGAGGGGTTTGGGATAAGACAATTCCTGTTTTATATTGACGAAATATTGTTCTACGCTAATCTAGTAATCAGTAGAAGCAAAATGTCAAATAACGATTCATGTCTGGGTGTGGTCAGTATAATCCCAAAGTACCCATTAACTAATTCTAGTAATTTCCATCCGGATGAATTATGTTTGTGTGAGTGTGTAATCGGACACATGTAAAGTTTGGGTTTTAACAAAATGAAATGATTGCATTTTTAATTTAACATGGTATTTTTTAAATGAATGTGTGTTCACCGTGCGGGCATGAGTTGATTTTAAACTGGGAAACTTTGATGTAATGAAAAGTTTCGTAATAATAGTCAAAAGAACGTTTTGAATCTTGCAATTTAAAACATCTACAGGATTATTTTTTTACAGGACGCGGATGGACATTTGACGGTTTTTTGTCTGGTGACCACTTAATTACATTTGAAGCCACCGCGACAAAGGTATATTTCGTTGTAGTTCAGAGTGTCAGTACATTCAGTGGTGCAAGGGTTTTCTTTCTACCACGAAGTTTACTTCCACCATATTTTAACGTCGTCTAAGAAAATTGGAGGTCCTCTGACAGTTGTAGAAATTGATTAAGCAACATTTGGAAGAAGGAAATACATTTGCAACAGAAGAATCCAGGGACAGTGAGTTTTCGGGGGCAACAAAAGGCAGAGTAGGGGATCATTCCTTGTCCCTGTAGAAAAGTGGGATAGGGACAGTTTGCTATATATTATAAACAAATGGGTTCTGCCTCCTACAACAATAGTAAGTGATTGTTGGAGAGCTTACAAATATCTGGGTGACGAGGGATTTCAACACTTATCCCTCAACCACGACATAAATTTCGTCGATCCAAATAGTAGCGCTCATACCAACTCTATTGAGAGACACTGGTACGAACTGAGGGCAAATATACCACAATAAGGTGTCAGTGGGGACACTTGGTTTGGTGACCACGTTTTTGCATTTGAAGTCACCGAGACAACACTATATTTTGTTGGAGTTTGGCGTTTCTGCACATTCTATGAAACACACTAATGGTAAGTGTTCTCTATTAATGCCCATTTATATTAGGGTTTTTCATAATTTATTAAGTTTTTAACACTTTACATAATTGCCTTTGCATTACATTTCAATTTATATTTCTGATCAGCCCTTCTAGAATTTGATACTTTACTAATAGGTACTATCTCAAATGATGTTTTTCTTACATGGACATCAGCGCGGGGCAGCACCTTGCTGCCGAAGCCTGGGCTGATGGTCGGAGGCACTCGTCTTAACCCGATAACTAATTAGCTCTAAATTAAGAAAAACATTTTTCATTTGGGTTAAAATTCTGCACATTAAAGTATTATTTTTCATTTACATTTCCAAAGATGGCGCCGCATCTGATAACGTCATCACGAGGTTGAATCACGGTCACAAAAGGTCACATGACACCCGATGCGATGTACAACGTGGAAATATTGCTCCGCACGTGAACAGTTGTTCCATTTTTTATGGGGTAGGATACGATATGCGGACCCAGTTTTTTATATCGAAGTAGTCATCGAAGAATGTAGTCATCGATACCTAATATTCACATCTCAAATCCTAGACTATCAATCGATATACAAGTACCTATAGTCCTCAATAACAATCATATGTTTTAAATTAAAATATGAATTGGGCGGCTGAAAGGCAAAGTGGTCTAAGTCACTTTTTTTTTTGTCATTTTGAGTTATGGTCATATTTGGATTGCCAGCAGCTGATTTCATTGTTATGGCAAAGAGACCCAAGTCGTAGTTCGCCTAAAAATCCGCTAGAGCGCAGAAGCTTACTGTGCCTGACTGATGTCAGCTGTATATTCGGATTCGGCCGGCAGAGTGGTCTAAGTCAGACTTAGACCAGTTTTGCCTGAAATCGATTTGTTCATTCACATTGTCATACCAGCTGAGGCTTGAAACAGTTGCTTTCTTTGCCAATTATTGTTTGTGTTTATAAAGTTCACGGTGATGGAAGACGATGATACACCTAGTGAGCCTAGCGTTCTTCAGTACTCAGGATCAGATGACTTCCCAACCTTCTGATGAATTTAGTTCAGGTAAGAAAATAAATAATTATGAACCTAACCTCAAAACTTGTACCGGCTGGGCGTAGATCTACACATTACTAGGTACTTTGTTTAGATCGTAACAGCTATAGTTCAATCTGTATAAACGAATATGTGTTTTTTTTTGTTACAGATGACTCTCGGCACTCTGGAAACCCTGAAAATTCTGCTGGTGATGGCGAAGGACATGATGAAAATGATTCCAGTTGCTGTTCAAGAAGAGCCACCCAAAAGGACAACGAAAACGTCAAAGAAGAGAAAGCAAGCGACAAATTAGAAAGAAGCAAAGGAATTCTGGTTCGTCCTATAAAACAGAGAAAGGTAAAACAGTTGTAGCAAAATTATTTAGAAATACTCCGTGCTTTGTGCAAAAAGAAATGTGACAATAACATTGATGAGGAAACAAGGAAACATGCTTTTTCAGTTTTTTGGAAGTTTGGGATCTTTCAAATTGCAAAATGCCTATTTGTGTGGACGAAACCCAAGCTTCCCGTGGTTCCCAAGAGATTAGTTCCTGCGTAACCAAAGCACTTGCTATCAAGGGCTAAAGATTGCAAACATATTGTTATGTACAGCGATACATGTACTGGACAAAACAGAAATTGGAACTTTGCTCATGCTATGCAAAAGTTGACACAGATGGAAACGTCTATCGATGTAATTGATTTGAAATACATGGTAAGTGGCCATTCATTTTTACCAAATGACACGGACTTTGCTTCAATCGAGTCCTATGCGCAGAAAAAGCTACAGGTAATTTATACCCCAAATGAGTGGAATGAGGCCATCCTGAAATGCCGAAGTAAGAATCCGTTTCACTTAACAAAAATGGACAGAGAGGACTTCTATTTCCACCACGGAGTTTAGTTGATGCTGTAACTAAACGGTCAGTGAACGTTGATAAAGGAAAATTCAACTGGCTGAAAACCCAGTGGATCAGATTTATCAGAGAAGAACCTTTTGTCCTTTTCTACAAGGAAACTCTACAGAAAGATGTACAGTTTGAATCAGTGTCTCTCGCTTGGTCGAAACAAAAGACAAAGAAAAAATCGAAACAATGACCAAATACCTGTTGGGTTGATTGAACAAAGTCACTTGTACAATGCTCCCCGTCCTGTGACTAAAGAGAAGAAAAGGGATATGTTAGACCTTTTTGGACTATATTCCACCTGTTCATCATGAGTTCTACTACCATAACTTGATCACAGGTGATGATGTTGAGGACATTGGACTTCTGGAAGAGGTGGCTGAACCAGAGCAAGACGACAAAACATTGATTAAAAAAAAACATTTATCTGATGTAGGCCTATCATGTCTTTTTTATACAAGTTGAACTGTAATAAAGTAAGCTACTTTTTTATATTACCAGTTTTTTTTTTATTTTTCATTTTCCAGATAGCTAAAAGTATCAACTAACGTAAGCCAAAGTGATCTAAGTCACGTTTTTAAAACGGTAAAGTGGTCTAAGTCTTGACTTAGACCACTTTTACCCATCTAATTAAATTAAAATTGGTATTAAAACTTACTTAAGGTAAAGTGGTCTAAGTCAGTTTTTTGGCTATAGCGTTAAGGAAAAACACGCTAAAAAAACGTTATATGCTTTAAAAAATAAAAGATTATTGTACAAAAGTAACTAAAAAATAATTGTTTAACTAAAGTCAGTCATTACAAAATTATTGCAAAAAATCTAAAAAACATCAATTATCTCAGAAACAGGTTTGTATGACTTAGACCACTTTGCATTTCAGCCCGCCCAATTTAATATTTACAATGATCAAACAAATTATTATAACCAAAAGTAGGAAAACTGAAGACGACCATATTTGCTCCTCTCACAGTTACAGTTGTTTCTTTTCCACAAATTTCACATAATGGGTTTTTCAGTACGAGTCCATCATGTTGAAGCCACAAAAAACATGCCTTATCATCTTTCAAAGCAATGTCGTGCAGTTTTTTAAATTGACTGCCATTTTTAATAATCAAAATTACTTATGTTAAATTGAAATATTACCCTACGTGTATTATTTTAAAGTGTTTACAACTGTTGATATAGATTATTTAAGTTAATAGTTCAAAATAATTAATCAGTATCGATTGATTATATCGATGGTTATGATTAACATTTGTCAATTTCAATATTAAAAACCGGGTCTGCTTTTCGTACCCTACCCTTTTTATGTTCTAAAACTTCGTTACTTCTCATTTCCACCCCGTCAAACCTTAAATTGTTTCGTTTTGTAGGACGATTCCAATAAGTTAATAACACAAAACTCGTATTTTACCGCTCCGGCCGTTACTTTCACAATTACCACAAATTGTTATGATTGGTTTGACAACAGAATCTCAATAAGCATTGTAATCATTTATTTTAAATGCTGTTAGCATATATCACTTAATTGTCAAAGATAATATTTTTAAAATAAATTAACTTAAACTACATAATAAAAAGAATTCCTTCCACAGACTAAGTTAGGTACCTGGTTTTGTCTTCTGTAAATGTGAGTCCAGAATATTGGGATCTAACAAAAATTCAAACCACATTATTGTATCTTTAGAAATTGGGACAGTTCCGGGTCTCAACAAATCCACATCCATTTTTATTGAATATATTACCAAATCCCTGATATTAATATACAATCGCTATTTCAAATTGACATAACCTTAAACCGGATTGAATTGAACTCGGAATTATATATTTATGTATCTGGCAACCTATCATCACATGACAAAAAAACAAACATAACCATGTTTAATGTTTACTGGGATTCCATTCCATGCCCTACAACCAGGCTTGCCAATGTCAACTGCCAAAATGATGCACACCTGTACTTAAAATAACTCGCAAATACTAATGTTATACTGTATTGTTCATCTGATTGTATAATATTTACAATATTTGTATAATATAAATGTTAATATCCAGTTTTATATATAGGTTGACAATTCTAGGGAAACAGATTCATATGGAATCTTGGATAGGCTCATTGTAGGATAGTTTATAGGGCCCACCTCTGATGAATCTTATCCACTGTGTTATCAGGTAAGAAAACTTACCTCCTGCTTCATTTACTGACCTTTTGACAAATGAATTTGTAAAGCTACGTCTACAATTGTGCGCTTTTAAATTCAACAATACTTTCATCTTGCCTTTCAACTTGCTTTTAATTGTATGCGTAAATGCAAGCCCTTATTGAAAGAACTTTCTGTCTACATTTATTTATCAGTTTCGAGCAACAAACGCAATCGATAAAAAGTGGAAAAGGAAAAAGGGAAGATCATGGATGAAAACTATTTGAAGAAAAGGAACTATAAATTGTGAGAGAAATACGTTTGTTTAAAAGGTTTTTTTTCACCACTACACGACAACCAGAAGATCAAAAGCTAACTTTGATAATCATCCAAAAATCACAGAATTAGATAAACCTTTTTGTGATATGATTCTTTATGAAAATTGAAAAAAAGAACAGTCTTATGTTATTGAATAGTCAGTTTTTCGACAAGAATTCGGACATATCAAAAGTTCATCATCGACTGAGGCACATTTAGTCATCGTAGTGTGTGTATTAAGATTAAAGTACAAAAGCTCATTATTCACGCTATTGATGTTGGTAAAAGGTATGGATGTACGTGTACTCCCAGGTGGTGTGGGTGTAATAGAATAGGATGATGATTTGAAGTGCGTAGAAAAATAGAACTCTTGATTTTATTCTTAATTTCAGTTGCACCCTGTAATGAAACTAAGAAAACCTTTTTACAAACTAAGGCTTTAATCAACAAAATTCAACTAGATAACCTTAATCAGAATGTATAAACAATTACTTAATATCTTCTTTAAAAATAACAGATGATCTAGTTATGTTTACATGGAATAAATTATATAACATTCTCCCCCACTGAATTTAGAAGGTAGTCATTGAAACGTTCAGGGATCCTTCTTATTCTTGATCCTCTTCGAGGAGAAACTATTTTATTTTCTTGATGGAACTATTCAGATTCAACTTCAGTGTCTTTTGAAGAATCTTCCTTATTTCCTTGTGATGCATCTTCATGTTCATCCTCCACCTCCTGTTCTTCCGACCAATTGGATAAGTCTGTCACCATTAGACTTTTATCACCTCGGGGAACTAAGTGTTTTAGTGAAACAGTAGATTCTCTTCCATTGGGGTAACGAATTAGTGCGTATTGTGGATTTGCTTCTACTAGTTCAACTTCATCAACTAGTGGTTCGTATTTGCTGCTTCTTACATTTCGCCTAGTTAGTACTGGACCAGGTTGCAGTAACCATGCTGGTAGTGAAGTACCTTTAGTTGATCGGCGTGGATGTATGAACATTCTCTCGTGTGGAGTGCAGTTTGTTGCTGTGCATAGTAAAGAGCGTATCGAATGTAGAGACTCTGGAAGTACAGACTCCCAGTATCGTAGGTCCAGTCCTTTGGATTTTAGTGACAGTGTAACGGTCTTCCATATAATTCCATTATACCTCTCAATTTGTCCATTTCCTGCAGGATTGTATGGACTGGTTAAACTTGTAGCAATCCCCTTTTGATGAAGATATGTCCTTATTTCATCAGACAAAAATGATTTGCCTCTATCAGAATGGATGTAATTTGGTATCCCATAAACAGAGAACAAGTTTTCCAAACATTCTATCACAGTACTCGAAGTCATCTCTTTGCAGGGGTAAGAGAATGGGAAGCGAGAGTACTCGTCAACAATATTTAACATATAACGATTTCTAATTGACGATGGTAGTGGTCCTTTAAAATCAATATTGAGTCTTTCAAAAGGTGAAGTGGCCTTTATCAATGTGTTGGTTTGTTTGTGGAATCTAGGTTTGACCTCTGAACAAATAGGACAAGATAAAGTCATTGATTTGATCTCATTCAAAGAATATGGCAAATTCTTGCTGCGTACCCAGTGATAGAAACGCGTTATTCCTGGATGACAAAGAGCCTGGTGCATTTCAAAAAGTTTGTTGTCAGTCGTAGAGGCATTACAGATCCGAGAGAGTGCGTCTGCAGAAACGTTTTCTTTACCAGGTCAATATTGAATGTCGTACGAGAAAGGAGAAAGCTCTAGTCGCCAGCGCATGATTTTGTCGTTTTTAATTCTGCTAGAATGTTTTTGGTCAAAAATAAATGACAAAGCTTTTTGATCAGTTAAGAGAATAAATTGTCTCCCTAACAAAAAATGTCTCCATTTCTTAATAGATTCTACGATGGCCTGTGCTTCTCTTTCTACTGTTGAGTGTTGTTTTTCACTTCCAGACAAAGTCCTAGAAAAGAAGGCAACAGGACGTCCATTTTGGCTCAGTGTAGCAGCTATTGCAACTCCTGAAGCATCAGTTTCGACTATCAATTGATTTTCCGGTTCAACAGTCACAAGAAAAGATCTTTCTATATCCTTCTTAATGTTTTGAAAATCACTAGCGGCAATGGAGATTGGTTCAATAGGAAAATTCTTACAGCTTACTAAACTTCTAATCTTGTCAGAAAACCTTGGTATCCATTTGGAGTAGTATGATAACAATCCAAGTGTTCGTTTAAGAGAAGCAGCATCATGAGGCAGAGGCATGTCCAAAAGTGGTTGTAATCTCTCTGGGTCGGGACGTATAGTTCTATTTATGATTTGATAACCAAGGATAGATATAGTATCTTGAGCAAATTTACATTTCTTCAGGTTCAATGTTAGATTGTATTTCTTAGCCACAGCCATAAACTTTTCTAAATTTTTATCATGATCTTGTTTACCCATTCCTCCTATTGTAACATCATCAATATATGCGAAAGTACCTTCGAGTCCTTCTTCTGAAATAATCTTATTTATAGTCCTTTGGAAAGCGGACACGCCGTTGGTTACTCCAAAAGGAATGCGTTTGAACTGATAAACTGCCCATTAGCTTCAAAAGCGGTAAGTTGTTTTTCAAGCTCTGGAATTGGTATCTGATGATAAGCACTAAACAAATCCAATGAACTGAAAGTATCAAATTTAGCAATTTTTATCACAAGTGATTCGATATCTGGCAAAGGATAAGCATCCAATAATGTAAATTTATTTACTGTCTGAGAATAGTCTATTACAAGTCGTTTCTTGTGGTTTTCATTTTTGGTAATGAGCACTTGAGCTCGCCATGGAGAAACACTTTCCTCGATAACACCATCTTTCAGAAGAGACTGTATTTCACATTGTATAAATTTTTCATCTTCCCCAAAAACCGCCTTGTCTTAGTCACAACAGGTCGACAATCTTTAGTCATGTGCTGAAATAATGATGGTGGTTCCACATTAGCACAGGCAACGTTACAAACGGAGAAAGATGATCTTGGTCCCCCAAAGTCTACAGTAACATTTGTATGTAGTTTCATGATATCAGTACATCAGTACATAACCTTTCAATTACAAGCATTTTGATTTGTTTTTAAGCATTGTCTTGTACATACAGATCTACCCTAACATACCCTTTAATTGGTGAAACGAGTGACGTAGATGCCATCGACACCTGTTTGACTTCTGGAAATGTTTTAAGGTTGTTAGCCTTTACAAAACTACTATCAATAAAACTATCAGAACTTCCAGTATCAACTAAAAACTTAGCAGAAATTCCGTTTACATTTCCGGATACAATTGCTTTAGATAATACTTTGGGTGTTACTGCTGAAGTAATTACGGGACATGTTGTTAACGAGGCTGAATTTATCTTACCTTTTTTAAGATTCTTAGATAAACAAACTCTGAGAAAATGACCAGTTTTCGAGCAACCTTTACAAATAGCATCTTTTGCAGGGCAGTCATCTCTTGAAATATGTCTTGCTCTTCCACAAAAATAACATTTCTGTCGGAGTCCGTGTGCTGATACAGCAGCAGCAGTAGAATTGTCTTCCTGAGTTTTTAGTTTGTCTGAAGGAATCTTTAAATTACTACTCGTATCAACGTTGTGACAGTATGATTGAGGTACACCTGAAGTCATGGAATAAGCGTCCGCATGTTTCTGAGCTGACTCAACGAGCTATTTCTTCAACTTTTTCCAAGGTTAAAACGTTATGTTCCAGAATACGTTGTCTGATTTGAGAAGAATTTAAACCACTAATAAAGGCATCTCTGATAGACTCATCACTATAGGTTTTAGCATCGACATTTACGAAATCACACTCCTTACTAAGAGATTTAAGCGTTTGCAAATAGTGATTTATTGATTCTCCTTCTTGTTGTTTATGATTAGCAAGCAAGTGTCTAGCAAAAAGTACATTTTTCTTAGGTATGAATAATGTTTCTAAAGTTTGTATAGCATTGTTGTAATCTTTACACTCACTGATAATTTCATAGTTTTCATAGGTTAGAAAGTTCACTAGTACTCCAAGTTTCTTATCTTCTTTAACTTCAGCATTTTCTATGAATGTATTGAACGTTTGAAACCAATGTTTCCATTGTTTAGAAGCATTTGTTGTTTCAGGGCTGCATGCAAATTTCTCAGGTTTCAGTAGTTTTTCCATTACAGAGTATTGAAGTTAGTATAGCAAAAATGTTGATTAAATTGTAATGAAACTAAGAAAACCTTTTTACAAACTAAGGCTTTAATCAACAAAATTCAACTAGATAACCTTAATCAGAATGTATAAACAATTACTTAATATCTTCTTTAAAAATAACAGATGATCTAGTTATGTTTACATGGAGTAAATTATATAACACACCCATATTGTACTTTGTTTCCAAATACTCCAGTGCATCCTTTCTTACTTTTTTGTGTATGTACAACTGTAAATTAAATCTCACAATACATGATGCTTCTTATAATCATCAATAAATCTTATAGTGACCTTTTCGCCCTGTGATAACTCATTCATGGTACAAGTATGCAAAACACTTCTTTCAAGTCCGGAATATTTTAAAATTTCCACAATAAGATGTGCTATTCGATCAAAATAAACTGCTGTGTATAGTAAACTAACTGGTAAACTCAGATGATGCACGATATGAATAGAAATATCTCTGACTGGTTTGGTTTCTTGTTTAACATAGGTTTTAACACAAAAATACGAGCTTGCAACTGCATGCTTTACGTGCCTTACACTTTCAACATGACGCATACAATAAAACGCATGGTAAAACGCACAAGTGTAAATATAGCTTAAATTCTTTAGCTAATTTAAAATCTTTTCACTGCATTTTCGTGACAAGAATTTTTTACTTTACATTTCAATATTGCGTCATTTATTTCATGTAGAGAAACATTTAGTGGACATTTCTTTTTGAATATATGACTCAATAGAAGCAAAGTCAGTGTCATTGGGTAAAAATGAATATCCACTTACCATATATTTAAGGTCAATCATATCAATGGCAGTGTCAAGCTGTCAGCTTTTACACAGACAAAGCGAAATTCCAGTTACGGTTTTGTCCCATGTAAGTATCGCTGTACAAAATTATGTGCTTATAGTCTGGCTCTTATAAATATATACCTTTTAACACAAGAACCCATTTCCACAGTCACTAGAGATGCAACGTTTTCATCTCACGTGTACATGTACGCGTACACTAAATCTGTGTCTTGTTCGTGAACACCTAGATTGTATAGGTACATTTTCCTTTTGTATTATGCAATACCAGTTGTTAACTTTGAAAACGGGAGTGCTTTCTCAAGGTCAAACGTGAATGTAAAAACCTTTAGATCACTTTTTGAACTAATAGTGTCTTCTTTCAAAGCAGTCCTAGCAGATTTCCTTAAGTGTAGTTCGTGTACTGAAGTCATATGTTCCTTTTCTCCTCATTTTCTATGAAAGATACTTTAGTTTGATAATTATAACACTTTGAACAGGTATCTTTTAATGGAGAATGAAAATAAAAATTACATTCTGAATTAAAAGTTCTGTGATATACTGCTTTGCTAACAGGTTCGTTTTTACAATTACAGATGATAAGTATTTTTAGTTTTGCTACGAGTATAATGAGACTGATAGGCTGGGAATGACGATATATGTTCACGAACAATATTTATTCTATCATAAGAAATTTTGTTCACGGGAATATGCGAGACTCGTTCATCTGTGCCTGTTGATTTACTTTGTTTTAATTTCATTAGGGCATGGGTTTACCACCCATTTCCTATTTGAAAAGTATCTAAAAAGAATCGGCACACCTTAACACTATTATTTGCTTGTAAGCTATGTATAAAACTGGTATTTGAGGAACTTTTGCCTTTACGAGCACCATCTGTTAGATGACGTGTTTTTGGTATCTTGTTTTACTAGTCTCCAAAATACTGAAAACGCATGTTTTCTAGATTCCTCTTCCATTTGAAAATTATTCTCTCAGAACACTGAAATCTTTAAACTGAAATGAAATGAAATATGCCTTTATTTAAGAAGCGGAGTTAGGGCTATTTAGCCCTTTCTACCACTCAACCTCACATAATATACAGATATATATATATATATATATATATATATATATATATATATATATATAATTTCAATAAACATTAATAAATAAATATATTTATTTATTTAATAATAAATAAATTTTATATTTATTTATAAATGGCAATAGCAATAAGGCTATTGCCATTTATACAATTTAATGTAAATAAAAGTCGTTTGACAGGTATTTGGTCTTCCGATCATATGTTAGTTTGCTTATTTAAAAAACGCATATGTGACAGATACGGCCAAATACAAAATAATTGAATCGGAAAAAGTAAGCGCTCTGTGGTGTAATGGTAGCACATTCACCCGGCAAGTGAGAGATCCGGGTTCGACTCCCGGCGGAGCAAGTACTTTTTGCGATTCAATGTTTATTGAAATTAAATAAGGCTATTGCCATTTATACAATTTAATGTAAATAAAAGTCGTTTGACAGGTATTTGGTCTTCCGATCATATGTTAGTTTGCTTATTTAAAAAACGCATATGTGACAGATACGGCCAAATACAAAATAATTGAATCGGAAAAAGTAAGCGCTCTGTGGTGTAATGGTAGCACATTCACCCGGCAAGTGAGAGATCCGGGTTCGACTCCCGGCGAGCAAGTACTTTTTGCGATTCAATGTATATTGAAATTAAATTAAATAAGGCTATTGCCATTTATACAATTTAATATATATATATATATATATATATATATATATATATATATATATATATATATTAATGTAATGAAAATAACTAAAACCCTTTAAATTAAAACTTTTTATTACATACACGTGTTTCGGTTTGTAACCATCATCAGTGTACATTAACCTCTAAATAAATAATAAACAATTAGATATACAGATGTGGACTTTTTAATCATATGTTACATTTAAATGACACAGTTGTAATTTTCTTATTAATAATATGTATTTAATATTTTTTTTTTTTTTTTTTTAAAAATTGGATTTGTCTTATTTTTCAGATTACTATTTAAAATGTTATGAGGATCTTTATTATAATTTAGGTAAATATGTAATTCTTCTTTTGTGTTCAATTTCTCTCCTTTCCTTTCGATATCTAAAATTTCCATGTTCTTTTCAATATTTGTGTAGTTATGGTCAGTCTCCAATAAGTGTTCAGCAAAATTTGATTTTATTGTGGACATGTTATTTGTTTTTAAAGCTTGTATGTGTTCTTTAAACCTTTTATTAAAATTTCTTCCAGTTTGCCCAATATAATAGCTTTCACAGTCACTACAGTTAATTTTGTATACTCCAGATTGTTTGTATAATTCCTGTTTGTCATCATTTTGGTTCACTTTGTTTTCAATAAGTTTAAATGTATTATTTCTTGTATGGTGACTGATGGAGAATTTTGAATTTTGAAAGGTTTTTCGAACAGCTTTGGTTAATTTAGTATTGAATGGTACACACACACACACACACACACACACACACACACACACACACACACACATATATATATATATATATATATATATATATATATATATATATATATATATATATATATTTCTGAATTTCTGTAGTATTATGATTAGGTAGTATTTTGTTGGTTTTATTAATTTTTCTTGTTTTCTTCTTAATCATTTTGTCTACAATTTGGGCTTGATATCCATTTTTGACAGCTAGATATTTTATTATTTTTATTTTCATCACTCATTGGTATATTTAACATTCTGTTTACCATTGAGTGAAATGCTGCTAATTTGTATTTCCAAGGATGGTTAGAGGATGATGGTATTAGAAGATCTGTTTGGGTTGTTTTTCTATAAATTTCAAATGAGTGATTTCCATTAAGATTAGAAATACTTATATCAAGAAAGTTAATTTTGACTTTTTGGATTTCTTTAGAAAACTTAATTGTTGGTGATATAGAATTGAGAAATGTTAAAAAGTGCCTGGTTCTCATCTCCATTGAAAAGACATAATATATCATCCACATATCTAAAACAATAAATTATTTTGTCTTTAAATGGATTAGTGTCACTCATTATTTTGTTCTTTTCTAAATGTTGCATATATATATTTGCAAGAAGGCCTGAAAGAGGAGATCCCATTGCCAACATTAATCATTACATTAATATATATAGATAACCCTATAAGTGGAGTTAATAACATATATATATATATATATATATATATATATATATATATATATATATACAGGGTGTATATTTATGTCTGGAAAAACACCCAAAATATCCTTTAATAATTTAAATATAAATTTGAAACCTCTTACAATCGTGATAGAGATTGGGCATCTACTTTTTGGAACAATGTTTTGTTATGTCACACCAACGGGGGACGTCCTGCCGAGGGTATCGTGAATATTCTTAATGGAAGCCTATACCTTGTGATACATAATTTTAAAGGTAATAGCTTACTGAATTGAATGCCACAAACCGCATCTCAAAGGAATTATTCTATCAGAAAATAGAGCATTTTTAGTATTGAAAATTTACTGATGTTCAACAATGTAATTTTAACATGGTTCTTGCCACAAAATGTGTTACACTAATTTTTTAGCATTTTTTAAATGTTCAATTAAAATAAAATAAACAATTTATTTTTAAGCTGGTTTCATTAGTACAAATTTACAATGAATAAAACTTATGAGTCACTTTCTCTGATTACTTATGAATCTGTACTTGGTGTTTTCCAGTCAGCAGGAAGGTTTAAAGAGACAAAGGTCACTAGCCTATGAAAAAACATTATTGTGTTATTAATCATCTGGTCTACAGGTTTCAGTTTGTTGAGCATGGAGCTTTCACTAGACAGGTCTAAGCTTGGGAATTACAAATGGACAAAGGTCATATAATTCCTGTCGAGTTAATCAGTGTCTCTGAAGCATTGCTGTCAACAAGTTATCTAATTACAGTAGTTCAGTTTTTATTTGGCATTTTAATGGCATTGTCTGAAAGAGAACGAATTACTCTGTTGATGATGCGAGGATATGGCGATCGTCAAAGATCTTATCGGGAAGTTTGTAATTTGTTTAATGACACTTTCCCAGAAAGGAATCCCAGAAAGTGTTTCAACAATATCAAAAACTATTGAGCGTTTTGAAATGACAGGGAGTGTACGTAATCGGCCAAAGTCGGGTAGGATACAATCTGCAACAGATGAAGAACATGCACTAGATGTTTTGCAAACATTTATTGAAGACCCACATACATCGCTCAGAAAAGCTGCACAGCAACATGATATGCACCCTATGTCTGTGAGTAAGATTTTGAAAATTAATAAAATACAAACCATTTAAAGTTCATTTAGTCCAACAGTTAAGTGAGGATGATTACGACAGAAGAGTTGAGTTTTGTGAACTTGTGATGCGCAAATGTGATGACAATAGAGATTTTCTGACCAACATACTATTTTCTGATGAGGCAACTTTTTTCCTAAATGGCAATGTTAACAGGCACAATTGCCGTTACTGGGCTAGTGAAAACCCACATTGGATTACTGAGTCCCATTCACAGCAACCACAAAAAAAACTGAACGTATGGTGTGGAATTTTAGGTAACAAAATTGTTGGACCCTTTTTCATCAATGGAAATTTAAATGCCGAACTTTACTACAATATGCTCCAAAATGAAATAATCCCAGCTATTCAAATTGCATCAGGAGAAATACTTTGATAATGTATGGTTTCAGCAGGATGGTGCTCCACCCCATTATGGGAGGAGACAGGTAAGAGAGTATTTGGATTTAAGGTTTCCTCATAAATGGATTGGCCGAAGAGGAGAAATCGAATGGCCTCCAAGATCTCCGGATTTGTCACCAATCGATTATTTCCTATGGGGTCATTTAAAATCCAATGTTTATAGAAGAAAGCCTCATAATTTGGAAGACCTAAGAAACAGGATTATAGAGGAGATTGCTTTGATAACTGAAGAAATGTTAGGCAACTCTGTCGAATCATTTTACACAAGATTGGCTCATTGTCAAACCGTAGAAGGAACACAGTTCGAACAATTGCTTTGACACCAAATGCAGGTAAAACGTTTGTTGTAAGACTTTTCTAACAGCATACATTATTTTTTATTTGTAATAAGAAATCAATAACATAAGTATTTCCATAATTGTACTGTAATAAAAACTGGCAAATTTGTGCTAATAGAACCAGCTTAAAATGAAATTTTTGTTTTATTTAATTGATACATTTAAAAAAATGCTAAAAAATTAGTGTAACACATTTTTGTGGCAAGAACCATGTTTAAAATTACATTGTTGAACATCAGTAAATTTTTCAATACTAAAAAATGCTCTATTTTCTGATAGAATAATTCCTTTGAGATGCGGTTTGTGGCATTCAATTCAGTAAGCTATTACCTTTAAAATTATGTATCACAAGGTATAGGCTTCCATTAAGAATATTCACGATACCCTCGGCAGGACGTCCCCGTTGGTGTGACATAACAAAACATTGTTCCAAAAAGTAGATGCCCAATCTCTATCACGATTGTAAGAGGTTTCAAATTTATATTTAAATTATTTAAAGGATATATTTGGGTGTTTCCAGACATAATATACACCCTGTATATATATATATATATATATATATATATATATATATATATTATATATATATATATATATGTTATATATGTATATATATGTTAAATAGTATAAATGGCAATAGCCTTATTTAATTTCAATAAACATTGAATCGCAAAAAGTACTTGCTCCGCCGGGAATCGAACTCGGATCTCTCACTTGCCGGGTGAATGTGCTACCATTACACCACAGAGCGCTTACTTTTTCTGATTAAATTATTTTGTATTTGTCCTTATCTGTCACATATGTGTTTAAATAAGCAAACTAACATATGATCGGAAGACCAAATACCTGTCAAACGACTTTTATTTACGTTAAATAGTATAAATGGCAATAGCCTTATTGAAGTGAAAACTTCTTTAGGCGCGTTGAGCGTTTTGGTAGAGGGTAAAATCCTCGGTTCGCGTCACCGACATGCTAATGATACTAACCTGCATGAAAAAGTCAGTCTCGCTGTGTTTTTTAACCGTAGACTTGGCCGCGGACTACTAACCTGCATGAAAAAGTCAGTCTCGCTGTGTTAAAACTGTCCCGGCGGAGTATGAAAACAGACTGCGAAAATCAGTGACCTTTACGGCTTCCTCTCGCGATTTAAAAGTGAAGCTAATGTCTTACAATTCTGTAAGATGAGTCAAATTAAAGCTCTTAATATTGGCAATCTATTGGTTACATTTTTAAATATTAAAAAAATTTCCAAATAATTTTGATTATTGTTTGCATTTTACATAGCGTTTACAATGACAAGAAAAAAAAGTAAGCGAGGATTTTTGAAGTGAAAACTTCTTTAGGCGCGTTGAGCGTTTTGGTAGAGGGTAAAATCCTCGGTTCGCGTCACCGACATGCTAATGATACTAACCTGCATGAAAAAGTCAGTCTCGCTGTGTTTTTTAACCGTAGACTTGGCCGCGGACTACTAACCTGCATGAAAAAGTCAGTCTCGCTGTGTTAAAACTGTCCCGGCGGAGTATGAAAACAGACTGCGAAAATCAGTGACCTTTACGGCTTCCTCTCGCGATTTAAAAGTGAAGCCAATGTCGTACAATTCTGTAAGATGCGTCAAATTAAAGCTCTTAATATTGGCAATCTATTGGTTACATTTTTAAATATTTAAAAAAATTTCGAAATAATTTTGATTATTGTTTACATTTTACATAGCGTTTACAATGACAAGAAAAAAGTAATAAGCGAGGATTTTTTTTATTTTTTGGTCAGACAAAATTTGTCAGCGAGAAAGTTGTGTGAAAATAGATGAATATTTTTTTTTGTAATTTATCATTTTTTATTGGAAGTTTAGTTTAGCCTGTAGTAGCGTATGAAGTGATGAGTGAACGTTTCTGCCGGAACTGTAGTTGGCGCATTGGCTCACTGATACCGTATTAACTCAATAAATTAGTTTATTGTGCAATAAAAATACCTTTACGGAAGAACCAAGTTAATTTAACTAATTTATTAGTTTTAAAAATATTGTGGGTTTAATTGTTATTGCAATTATATACTTTATCCGTAGCAATAACTGTATTATTTACAACCGTGTTCAACTCACTGTTGTTCACTCGGTGTTTACTCACTTGTATTCTATGTTTATTAATATTTAACCTCTTCATCATGAAATGAGTA
This sequence comes from Homalodisca vitripennis, assembly GCF_021130785.1. NCBI lineage: Eukaryota > Metazoa > Arthropoda > Insecta > Hemiptera > Cicadellidae > Homalodisca > Homalodisca vitripennis. Next base: position 66,826,942 of record NC_060207.1, read on the forward strand.
TTATTACGGTATAAGATTTATCTAACTAGCGTGGTAAAATAGATTTCTAGTTATTTGATAATATTTTTTCGTGGATTTTTAAAATTGGAAAATTAAAAAAATGTTATAATAATTTTAGATTTTATGAAATATGTTCATTTATTGTTTTTATTAAGATATTGTTAAGATAATTGTATATTAATTATTTTTTCAACCACTTTTTATTTATATTTTGTTCATGATTTGTTTAACCCATCATATGTAACTAATAAATAAAACATAAAACATTTCAAATAATTTTTGCATATAGTTTTAATTACTCTCAACTTAATAGTTCCGTTTTCACTTCTATCGGCAGTCCCACGACTGCTACTGTTTTTGAAGTGAAAACTTCTTTAGGCGCGTTGAGCGTTTTGGTAGAGGGTAAAATCCTCGGTTCGCGTCACCGACATGCTAATGATACTAACCTGCATGAAAAAGTCAGTCTCGCTGTGTTTTTTAACCGTAGACTTGGCCGCGGACTACTAACCTGCATGAAAAAGTCAGTCTCGCTGTGTTAAAACTGTCCCGGCGGAGTATGAAAACAGACTGCGAAAATCAGTGACCTTTACGGCTTCCTCTCGCGATTTAAAAGTGAAGCCAATGTCGTACAATTCTGTAAGATGCGTCAAATTAAAGCTCTTAAATTGGCAATCTATTGGTTACATTTTTAAATATTAAAAAAATTTCGAAATAATTTTGATTATTGTTTACATTTTACATAGCGTTTACAATGACAAGAAAAAAGTAGTAAGCGAGGATTTTTTTTATTTTTTGGTCAGACAAAATTTGTCAGCGAGAAAGTTGTGTGAAAATAGATGAATATTTTTTTTGTAATTTATCATTTTAAATTGGAAAATTAAAAACGCGTCACATTTACAATTACAGATGTACTGCTACTATAACGTATTGTTAATTACTCTCAACTTAATAGTTCCGTTTTCACCTCTATCGGCAGTCCCACGACTGTTTTTTTATTTTTTGGTCAGACAAAATTTGTCAGCGAGAAAGTTGTGTGAAAATAGATGAATATTTTTTTTGTAATTTATCATTTTTTTATTGGAAGTTTAGTTTAGCCTGTAGTAGCGTATGAAGTGATGAGTGAACGTTTCTACCGGAACTGTAGTTGGCGCATTGGCTCACTGATACCGTATTAACTCAATAAATTAGTTTATTGTGCAATAAAAATACCTTTACGAAAGAACCAAGTTAATATAACTAATTTATTAGTTTTAAAAATATTGTGGGTATAATTGTTATTGCAATTATATACTCCGTAAGTAAAGTTAAATTGACCACGTGGGAAGTTCAAAAGTGAGTATGAAACATATTAATATTTTTATACAGATAAATGAATAATGAAAACAACGAATATATTTTTAAACATTTTTAATATTTGTACGAATATTTGTATTTAAAATTTAGCATTATTCATTTTAATTATGTTTTTAATATTTAACCTCTTCATCATGAAATGAGTATTATTACGGTATAAGATTTATCTTACTAGCGTGGTAAAATAGATTTCTAGTTATTTGATAATATTTTTTCGTGGATTTTAAAATTGGAAAATTAAAAACGCGTCACATTTACAATTACAGATGTACTGCTACTATAACGTATTGTTAATTACTCTCAACTTAATAGTTCCGTTTTCACTTCTATCGGCAGTCCCACGACTGCTACTGTTTTTTTTTTAATTTCAATAAACATTGAATCGTATGTATATATATATATATATTCATTAAATTTTGACCTTAACTAATAACTAATTGAATTTTAAATTAAAATAAATGCCTAAACATTAACAAAAATATATGCATACTATGTAATAATTAAATATTAAATTTATCATCTTAATATGTAGAAACATTACAAACAAAGTTAAATTAAAACTTAATTAAAATTAACAGTTTAATTTTTTAAGAATTTTTCGTTTTTGCTACATTCATTTTCTCAAACACAGCCTGACCACAAGCACGCCACGAGCACCACCACCCGTCACCCATACAGACCGCCCAGCAACAAGTCCTTGTCATTTGCCTCAAAACGAGCTCGACCTTCTATAATACGGATATTATCAGGAAGAGAGTTCCAGAGGCGACATGCCTGAACAGTGAACGACTTACTGAAGAAGTTCGATCAATGAACAGGAATTGAAAGTAACGTGGACCCCCTTCTCGTAGGTCGCTCACTTATATCGGAAATAAATTTGAAATTTTCGGACAGGTAAACAGGTGACTTGTTTTTGATAACTGAAAGAATGTGAAGTTGGCGAAGTTGTTGAAGTTTCAGAAGCGATAGCTGTTTAAAAAAATGGAGTCACATGCTCATAACGTCTGAGATTGAAAATAAATCTGATACAATAGTTTTGAGCACGTTGAAGCCTGTCCGAAAGCTCAACAGTCATGTCACTGATCACAGCGTCACAGCAGTTGAAGTGTGGCAGCATGAGAGTTTTAACTAGCATAACCTTGACACTGAACGATAGATATAAAGCAAAACGCTTTAAACTGTGAATGCCAGCAAATACTCTATTACACGTTACCGTAACCTGGTCATTCCACTTAAGACTTGAGCTCATAGTAAGACCAAGGTTTTTCAATTTATTTTAAAAATCTAGTACGTGGTTATTGACCTTTTTGTGCAACGTTGAAGTTCAAACGGTCGACCAATCTTGGGTTTCCCAATACCGCATTGCCTGCGGTTTGTCTTCATTTAATTTCAGCCCATGTTTATTTGCCCAACAAGCAATTGATTCAATGTCTTGATTGAGTAGAACCATAAACGTGTTCAGTTCATCAGGCGAACAGTGTACGTAAATTTGTAAATCATCGGCATAGAGATGAAACTTAGAGTGCCTTATAATAGATGTGATGTCATTAATGTAAAGTGAGAACAATAGGGGTCCAAGAACAGAGCCCTGTGGAACACCCCGTGTTACGGTTTTCCATTCAGACATTGTTTCCCCTTCTTTGACAAATTGCTGTCGCCCAGTAAGATACAATTTGACTCAGTTAACACACCCTTCGGAGAAACCATACTTCTTCAATTTGATGAGGAGGAGGGGGCAATAAACACAGTCGAAGGCCTTGGAAAAGTCAAAAAGCAGTAAAATGGTGATTAGTCTCTTGTCAATATATATGTATATTGATTCCACATAAAACATAGATTTCATATAAAATATGGAATGTACACGTTTTAACAACGTACGAATCCTCCAATAACACGTAATCTGTATCGTTCCTTTGAAAAATGCTGTTTGCGTAAAAAACAATTCAGTACATATATTTCATTATGTACATGAAAGTTCTAATTATGAATATTAGAATCTGGTAACGCGGAGATCAATGGTATTATACTTTTGACTTTTATAATGTTACTTTCCAGATATATGCTGGTAAATTTTGCTACAATCCTTGGCTATGCTACTACCCTGTAACTTGTCCTAACTAACTGCCACTTGCGGCTAGAAATAAAAAAGACGAAGTTTGAATTTATCATTGTTTGTTTAATGTTTGGTTGTTTGGCAATCAGTACGGTTTCTTGTACTGTAGTCTTTTTAATAATTAACATTTATTACTATTATCATCCTAGTAGGTTGATAAGTATAATCACTTTTGACTGAAAATAATAAATAACTACAGTTTAGAAATTTCAGTGTTCCTTTATTGTAGCACTGGAGCATACACAGTAATTATCAAGATCATCTATTATAAAAAGATTATTACTAGGCCTATTTTATCTATCAGGTAAATATTAAGAATTTAGTGTACTAGGTTAGGTAAAGAGTATTATTATGTTAGTCATCTTCTCAATATTATTAGGCCTAATCTGGCAAAATGTCAATTTACAATACAATTAATTCTAAGAAGTTGTAAATTTTATTTAACTCTTATTCTGTATGTTTTATGACTATTTATTATACTATAAGAGAAGACTAAGTAAGCGACCTAGATTGCTACAGTGTAATAAGTGACCACCAACAATTGGATTATGATTGTTGATACTATTGAATATGACATTTGACCTAGAATAGTTATTCATAATTAATAATTGCCAGCTAGCTTTATTTAGGCATCTCATTACCATTTTCTGCTTTGTATTCTTGGTGGAAGTGTGTAGGTTTTACTTAACGGAAAAAGACATTTTTTATACTTCCACATTAAATTTATTTAAAAAGCGCTTTCGCCGGTTAGACATCATCAGTTTGAATTGTTTACAGAAAAGAACATATGTGTAAAATAGAATCAAATTTAAAACTAACTCTGTAAAGACCAAAAACTAATAAATTATAAAAGAATTAGGCCTATATAGAAAAATATGGTTTGCAATTCATAATTTTGGAATGGATTTCTTTTTTCACTAATGGTATAAAAATATCACTGAAATTTACGGAAGGTTGGGAAATACAATTATCTTTTAAAACTGTCATACACGCACTTTCAGTTTTATTTCTTTTAGTCCAGGAAGATTCTTTAAACACTAGGCCTACACTAGACGATTCAAAATTTATATGATGATTTTCCTTTACTGCATGTTCAACTAATTTAGATTTTTCAATGTTTTCTTTTTTATAATTATAAATATGTTCTTTTACCCTAATTTCCACAGGTCTTGATGTTTGGCCGATATACGTCTTGTTGCAACCACAGTCAATTTTATATATCACATTCTTGGTTTCTTGCTGTTTGTTTTTCGGTTTTAATTTTGTTAAGTAGCTTCTTATATTATTTTGGGACTTAAAAACAGTGCGGATGTTAAATTTATAATGTATCCTAAAACTAGAATAGAATATAATATAGAATAGAATATAAAACTAGAATTAAAGGTGGAAATCAAATAGATTTTCCCTGCAAGAAAAGTAAGAACAAACATGATGTTGCAATAAACACACTTGAGAAGACTTCTGAACATTGTAAATTTGGTATTATGAATATAATGAAAAATCATGTACTATTTTACTTGAAATTAAATTAACTATGACTTTTTAATTAATGAATCTACTCTTGACGGCATCAGTACCTGCAGAAATACCATTTCAGATTGGCTATAGTAATTGTAAGTACTACAATGCTCAAACATTGTTTAAATAAAGTTTTGTTAATTTTTTGTAGTCTGTACATTTATTTAAATATTAAAGTATAGCTTCACTATAATACGATTTTAAAAGCATAAAACAATTCAACAGCTCAAAATTTATTCAAAGTAAAATCATGTTTAATTAAGCGGCCACCATCCCAATCGAATGATTTGAATATTCATGTCCATTCAAAGGACCGAAAGCAAAATGTTAACCGTATCGATACAATATTTGTATACTGAATATGAGTGTATCTAACATATCCATATTCATAATAACAATCATATTTGATATTAAAATAATTAATATATAGTGACAAGCTTATAAATAATAAAGGAGCTATAACGATAAAAAAGCACCTCATTTCCCTCTCACCTTACGGTGTTGCTACATTGTCACATCAGCTGATTATCAGTAACCCGACTATGTTTTGTTCTTACATCCGGCTTTCGATTATCCTGCATGGTTTTATATTAATTACTACTATTTTTTTGCTTACTTTCTGTGTCATAGTGTAAACTTGAGTTAATGTAAATCATGAAAGTAAAGAATTGAGGGAGATAAATGAGAAGTAAAGATGGGTAGTAACGATTGCTTTATTGTTGAATTCAATTGTTCAATTCATTTGGTTTCCGTTTTTTTAGTGTTTAGTTTTTTTTTCCGTAATTTTTCCGTAGTGTTTCCATTTTTTCCGTAATTTTAGTTTTTATTTCCTCAATACAAATTGGACACTAGACATAAAGAAACAAGATATTGTAGAGACTAAAAAAATTGGTTAATGTTTAAAAATAGATTTTGACGTACAAAGCGCATGTTCATCGCCATTGTACTGTTCTTGCAGTTATCACTCACTGTGCAAGTGAACCTATTCTGTTAGAATTAATTTTAAAGGATCAATCCATTAAAATCACAGTGTTGTTCAAATGGGTACTTTGGGATTATACCGACCACACCAGTATGAAGAACACAAAAATATAAATTTATAGAAACAAACATGATAGAACGAAAAAAACAACTCTTTAATTACAAAATTACAAACTTACAAGCATTTCCAGGTATTGTAATCGGTATTGTTGTCGCTGTTATCTTATCTTTCTCGACAATCCCGATTACGCCAGGCCGCGCAGCATCACATGATTATTTAAGTTTTTAGCACGGTACATAATTGCCTTTCCATTACAATTCAATTTATATTTCTCATCAGCCCCTCTAGAATTTGATATTTTACTGATAGGTACTATCTTGAGGGATGTTTTTCTTTTGTTGACATCAGCGCGGGGCAGCACCGACCGAAGCATGCGCTGATGGCCGGAGGCACTCGCATTTTGGGTGGCAGAGTGTGATCAAGAATAAAAACAAGTTTTGAGTGTTTTTTTCAATAAAGAGTTTAGTTTTTGTTTGGTAATGTTTGTTTTTGTTGAATGTTTGTGTTTGGAGAAATGTAGGGGTAAAACACGGAAGTACAACAAAGCGACGCACCAGCTGAACGGGCGGCGAGACTCTGCAATCACGTTATCTACTAGACTGCTCGACTCTGACCTCTGTTTGAGGATGGGGAGGGGAGGGGTTTGCGATAAGACAACTCCTGTTTTATATTGACGAAATATTGTTCTACGCTAATCTAGTAATCAGTAGAAGCAAAATGTCAAATAACGATTCATGTCTGGGTGTGGTCGGTATAATCCCAAAGTACCCTCAAATGTTTTATTTTCCTGATTATTTTATCATGGATTCTCTATGTGTAGGCATTAACTGAACTCCAATTGTAATTATTTACAAGCCATATTTTATATTTGGCAGCCATTTTTAAAGTAGTGATTTGGTGAATGTTGTGAACTAAAAGATGGGATTTGTGCAAAATTTAATTGCAAAGTCATTTTTGAAGAGATCGTAATAATTTTAAAAGTAGTGTGTTCAACATAAAGTGACTTTCAAAAATATATTATTATAATTTTCCTATCATGCTAGGAAATTAATCAAACTCTTTCTCTAAAATCTCGGAAAAAATCTAATCATTGTTAATTGTTAAGACCATAATTTTTATGAAGGAAAAGAGACTTACCAATAACATTTTAATTCTGTGTTGAGTACTCATAATACTACCAGCAGTATAAGTTTTAGTCTTGAGAATGAAAAATTTTCATAGGTGCATATGAAAAGGGCCAGAATGAAAATAAGTGAAAATTCTATAAAATGTTCACTTACGCTAATAGGAATACCCTACAAAAAATTATGACAGACTCGCCCATGTTTTGAGTTATGGACTTGTGAATTTCAATAAAACACTTACCTTTTTTTGATACACTCATGTAATGCTAAACTAGCAACTGTAAGCTTAAAATTATCTTAAGTAACAAAGTTAAATGATGCTTAAATCACTTAATTAACAATACACTTTTAATTACTTCTTTTTAACAAGAATGGACAGTACTAATATTAATGCAGGTAAAATTTTTGAACTTAACTTACCCATATGTTGTATGTACTACTTACTACGAACATAATATTGTATTGCTCTTATTTTCAGTTATGTTGCGTGTTCTTCCAGATGTGAGTTCCAATGGAGTCACTTTAGGTACTATTTTTTTGGCAGTTATCCAAGCAAAGCAGTATCATTTCTTTGACAGTTGAAAGACAGATTTTGGTCCAGAAGGATGAAAGAAATGCACCAAAACATCATTGTTATCTTCACTTTTGTCTTCAGCTTTTCTAAGCCCCCACTTCATCATATACAGTCAATAAAGTCATTATTTGTGAAAGATGACAGATTTGTAAATAATATTGAAATCTGATGGTCATCAAAACTCGAGCCTTTGGAAGTAACAAAACACCCTAATTGATTGTTACTTAAGGGAACGTATCGGTGATAGCCTCTTATACCTTTTACTAAGAAATTCCACTCGGCTTACCCACCATAATCGTTTCCATAAATACAAAGCCTATCCGAAAAGTAACAGACGCTTTGAAATAAAAAATTACTAACTGAAATAGCAACATTTTATTATATACAGTTAAAAGCTACACTCTTAGGCTATTTTTCAACATAATCTCTGTTCAAATTGAGACTTTTATCATAATGTGACACAAGTTTTTCGATTTCAACTTGGTAGAAATTTGTCACCTGAGATCTTAATCACTGATTAATGCCAGCGTGAAGTTCAGCGTCACTATTGAAGAATTGCGTTGTGAGCTGGGTCTTCATCACTGGTCGAATGGATTTTTAGTGTACGATTGGCTGTATGGGAATGTGCATTGTTGTTGAAAAACAAAAGTTTTGAGCTCAATTTTTCCCTACGCTTGTTTTGTATCGCTCACCATAGCTTCTGCAATGTTAAACAGGACCTCTGTGTATTGATCCTTGTTCATGGAAATCAACCAGAATCACACTCTTAGCATCCCACAAAACAGTTGCCATAATCTTTCTCGCTGACAGTTTGGAGACATTTTCTTGGTTTTTTTTGGAGAATATGTGTGTCTCCATTCTGTAGACTGTATTTTTGTTTCACAATTAACATGCTTCACCCATGTTTCATCACCAGTAATGATACTGGAGAAGTTCGTTACCGTGTCATATTCAACAAGGAAAGTTAGCGATGTAGCAAATCTTTTTTTGCTTCCCTAAGTATTTTTGGAACCCACTTGGCACAAAATTTATGGTATCCAAGCTTCCCTACATTAATTTCATGAAGTATAAACTTTGTGGGAAATGTTCTGAGAGTTCAGTCATTGTGAAGTGGCGATTTTCACGAACTTTGTCATTGATTTTCAACAAAATCTTCAATCACTATGCTGGGACGACTGCTATGACTATCGTCATGAGCATTGGTGTGGCCATTTTTAAAGTCAATACACCACTGCCTTACTCTGCTTTCCCTCATTATTCTATTTCCATAAACTTCAAACAGTTTGTGATAGATTTCAATTGGTTTATGGTTTTTTGCCAACAAAAACCTTATCACTGAACTCACTTCAGAAGTGGTGGGATTTTTAATTGCAGCACACATTTTAATTAATAATTCAAAAGGGCCTTGAAGAAATTCAGGATCATTCTCAACATTTTTTGTTTCATATTTAGACTATTTTTCTACAAATATTTTTTATGCAAAATTTGTATATAGAGCCTGGTCAGGAATTAGTTTAATGTCCAAGTTTTTACTCTTGAAAAGGTGTTCTATTAGTATTTTATGCAAACCATTTTAAATTTAATTGGCTTTTTATGTTGACCAAATGGGTCACAACATTTCCTCCCAAAAAATGTGGTTGTACTTGTTTAAATATTTATCTCTGTGGTAATGGTAAATATTAGTAATTTAATTTGAAATTCTTAATTTTAGCAAACATTGTTCTTAAGTTGGCAATTCACCCACCTTAATCACATCTTCAAGCACTTATTTCTTGTGGTATTGTTTACGACACTGTTCACTTATTAGTTTACCCACAAAACAACTCATACTGAATATTTAAACAATCAATTATTCTTGAAAACTAATAATACTAATAAAGGTCAATTTAATAAAGCACAATAATGTAATGGAAAACTGCAATTCCAAAACTAACAGGACATGTTACTAGTCAAATAACTATCACCAACTGAGCCTCATCTATACCAATCAATGAAGATTAAGGGGGGTGTTAAATTTTTTCTGAGTTTTTAAAGGAAGAGTTGACTGACTTTCTGGCATAAGAAAATTAAAAATTTTGAAGGTTATTTTATGCTGAACACACTATTTTTAAAATGATTCTATAATCTCTAAAAATGACTTGTTAAATATTTATTTTTTTAGCTAACTGTGGAAGATTAATATATCAATTATAAAATAGAATTTGTATTAACTTTAATAGTTAAATGTGAATAGAAAAGTTTAATAAAATACTTTTAATGCCTTTTCTAAGATATTTTAACTTGGCCCTGTCTTATAGACAAAGTTTTTATTAACTTATCAAATAGCAGTACATGGATTTCAAAAATATAATAACCACACAGGTGTTGAATGACATAAATTTCTTTTCTTTTTATTTTCATACGTCATAAGTTGAATTTGTTTCTCCATGTTATAATAATATTGAGTGTTATTTGGATGATTTTGAGGTGAAAATCAAATGGATTGTTTGAGTGAGCTGGTGTCATTTGGGTCAAGATAATCTGGAGAGTTTAGGGTCATCTGTTAATTAATTCTAGAGAACTACTTGTTTAAGCCTACACCTAATTGAGAATTAATGAAGTTAAAAATATTGCAATTTGTAGAATGGAATCGTTGACAAGCACTCCTCAGCCAACCCTAAGCCATGAGCTGCGAGCACTCATTAATCAGAGGAATATATTGACTGCAACATCCAAGGCCAAAGGTGAGTAAAAATATTTAATGCTGTATGCCTGTGGTTTCTTTCTCTTATCACTTCTAAAGAGTTAATTTATTCTAGAAGTTTAAAATTATGTATTTTCTTAGATAAATGGTCTTAACCACACATAAATCTGTCTTTCATATTTGTATGTAAATACAGAATATTGTAAATGTCTAGAATATGAATTGTGTCACATTGACTAATAATTAGTATACAAGTTTATGGTCTATTATCTACAAACTTTAAAAAACTGCATTTTAAAGATTTATTGTTAAACTGTGCTGTTAACAATAAACATTTAAAAAATACTTTTTAATTACACTAACATATTAAATAGACGCAATGCACTATTCTTAACATAAATAATAATATTTTTGATTCCATAACAACGAGAATAACTAAACATAGATGGTCTAAAACACAAACGCAGGGAAGCAAAGCACTCGGTTTCCACTTGTGTCTTGTAAAGGAAATAGATCGGGCAGTGAAAGAGGGAGTGACAGTAGGTGTGGTCGAGCTCCTCCTCCTCTCTCCCCCTTTGCGCAAGAAATCTTTGTGCAGGTCGCTTTTAAAGCGGCCAATCTATAGTTTTAAATTCATAGTATATTTTTAACACTGTGACGGAGTTTGTTACTATCCACACACACACACATGCAAAACTTACTTGCAACCTTAATTTGCTTCTGCTCAGACATAGTCAATGAACGTTAATAGATGGTTTTTAAGGTTCTATTTTTTAAAGTATTCATCCATAAATATTTATTTGCATTTTAAAACATCTAAATCTTGATCACTTTACTTTTAATAAGTATAGAAATGTTAAGAAAAACCACATAGACGTATATTAATACTTGTGGTTAATTAATACTTATTGTGTATTAATAATAAGTTCAAAATATTAATGAAAAACATTTCACCAATGAACATTTTTTTACAGTACTAAATGAATTGGATAAACAGATTGAAGAAAACAAAACCAAGAGGCAGATGTACCTGAGAAATAGAGTTGTGGAAGAGATATTCACTTCAGAAAGTTCATACCTACACCAGTTAGAAATTATAATGAAGGTACCAGTAGTTTTACTCTGTACAAAACCTATAATTAGACGAATTACATATTTTCAACTCCTATGTATGCAATCATGTTTTTCATAAAATGTGTATATGTACAAATTTTGAACTAATGTCTATCTATATTATGAAACATTTGAATTTTGTACAGCGAAAAAGTTTGCAATTGTGCAAAAATCAAACCAATAATTTTAGGAGTATTATAGCAAAATAGCTGTGACTTTCAAAGGGATAATCAACCCCTTGAGTGTCAATTAATGTATCCAAACTTAGCTCTTGAAGATATATTACACTATACTTCTCTTAGGTCATGGCTTTCACCTAAGAGTTCTGGTTCACACCATGTTGAAATTACTAAACAGAAGGTGAAATGGAGTTATACTCAACATTCACATTGATAAGAAAATTGAAATGTTTGGGTCTTTTTGCCTTGCTGTGGAGATCTAGCTTCATTCAATAGATAAAAAAACATTTCCTGAAGTCATTCACAAAACTGTACTTACCCATTTGAATTATCTTCATGCAGAAGTCGTGGGATGTATTTCTGGAATTGGATTGTCTTAGATACTGGGGTTGTGAAAAGATTATCACATTAAAATTTGTATTACATACCCAGAGAATTTTGTCTATAATGTCTCTTTTTTATCTGGTGGGGGAATGTAAAATTTTCTGTACTGTATGAGTATCTGTATGTCTATCCAACTATCCAAAGGACATCTCAAGAATGAAATGAGCTATAGATTTTAAATTTATTTTGTTATTATTTTAAAACTGAAACCAAACAGAAATTAAAAATGAGGAAAACTCATTTTAAGAAGGAAGTTAATATATATATATATAACATACGTGAGGCAAAGGTGGGAACCAAGCACAAATTTCTAGAATAAAAGCAATAATAATTAAGAATTAATATTAATTTTATTCAAAGTCTAATAAGTAATGTTTACTGTATAAATACACAAAATAGTTATAAATATCAAGGAGTGGAATAATTCAGTAAAATATCTGTAAATATAAAGAATTTACCTTTGCTCAGGTTCAAAACGATAATAAAAACTATTTTAACAATGCATTCAATGGATGTCTGTAGAAAGTACAAGAATGTTATGATGTGGACTGTGGGTTTTTAATATGTTAAGTTATATTATACTATGAATTGTATAAAAGTTAACAACAGTAAATGATTGGTTAATATTCTTGATATTAGTTTTTAAGTTTCTTAAAATAACTCATAAATATTAATTTGTGTGATTTTATTTTCAGTATTTTAAAGAGCCACTTGATTCCTCTGATCTTTTGTCTCCTGTTGCCAAAAAAATATTGTTTGGAAACGTTGAATCCATCTACAGAGTCAACGGTGAACTGGTAAATGAACTCAAGACTGAAGGGAACAATATTGCAGCAGCATTTATGCATTTGGCTCCATTTTTCAAACTGTATTCCATGTATATATATGAATACAAAAATATTCTCTCGTTACTTGAGGTGAGCATGGTTTATTTATAACAGAATTGTTGTTTGAAATTAAATCTTATTAGTATGGAACTGCAAAATACTTTAAAATGTCATATAAACGATTTTTTAAATTAGGCCTATTATTAGTAACAAAGCAACTATGACAAGATATAAAATATTAGTTAAATATGATGCTAAATATAAATTATAATTTGATTTAACTCGGATTGAATTTCATATTTGTAACGAACCCCATAAATAATGTAGCTAATTTTATTACAAATTTTTTCTTGGCTGTTTTATATACAGGAGGTGTCAAAATCCAACCCCAAACTGAGTATGTGGATAAAGAACCAAGAGTCAAGGCCTGAAGTAGCCAACAGTCTAAGTGCATTGCTGATTGTACCAGTCCAGCGGTTACCGAGGTATCGTCTGCTGCTAAGTCGTCTTCTAAGCTTGACACCTGCATCTCACCCGCACCATTCCACGCTTGTCGGTCAGCACAACAATTCATCCATTATGCTATTTTCTTTTATTCTGCTATCTGTTAACGTTATCAGATATTCCGTTTATCCTATGAATTCAACTATTATAGTTCTGAAAATATTATAAAAGAAAAACATCAATTACACAGTCTGAACGATGTCACAGCATCCAAGACCTAGTTCAAAACAACTTCATTGAATTTTAGTTTATTTTAAAAACTTTTGTAAAAGCCTATTGTAAAATTATTGTTGTGTTTACATTATTATATAAAGAACATTTTTCTTAACAACTTAAAATATTTAAAAATAATTCGTATGGTTTATCTATTATAGAAGTAAAATTGTGATTTTGTATAAAAATCAGCTAACAATTTTCCTTGGGTATTTTATGCAATGACTTTGATTTTAATAGGAATATACCACCAATATTATATAACCATGCAAAAAACAGTATGATTCTAAAAAGATTTATATAATAAGTTAGTATATGATATTAATAATAATTATCAACTGAAAATGAAACGTACTGTGATGGTAAAGAGTTGTGGGTGTTGAGCATTGCCTGGAAGTAAAACATTTTATTTTATTATTATTTTGTTATCTGTCAATTGTTTAATTCATTATTAATTATTAATTATTTTATTTTATTATCAATAAGAATCATCAATTCAAATTCTTTCATTTTATGTAGATAAATGGTATCAATTTATCTCCTGTCCTTTGTTTTGTCATATTTTAAATCAGTTTACATAATGTTACAAGCTTGATTAATTAAATTGTATTAAGATCATATATTATAAATTTATTGAATCTATAAATGTTGCACAAACTTGAATTAAATATTACTCTGTTCAAACAATTTAGTTGTTATAAATTTTAATAATTAGTATTTTATCTTGAGTATAATTTATTGATGACACAACAGGTAAGTCCTTATATGTACTTTTAGACACCTCACAATATTTCAGATAAATATGAATAGAGATTTATTTAATAGAATTAAATGTAGCCTGTTAATATTTAAGATTCACTGATTTCAAACGTATGTCATTGCCTAATAGTCCAATTATTAGACAAGATTTAAAGTTTTGTGTAAAGCTTATTATTGATTAAGCTTATTGATTGACAGAAGCTGTAAAGGAGGTGGAGAAGGCAACAGCTCATGTTGACAATCTGGTAGTGGAGCAGGAGGTGCAGGAACGGCTGTTGACTCTGCAGCAGTGTCTGGTCGGCTCCAAGCCTTCCATTGTTGCCCCCAACAAGAAACTTCTCAAGGAGGGAGTTCTCATGACGGTACGTTTATATGTAAGGTTACCAATTAGGCTTGCCCTGGACATTGAGACATAGATCTAACACATGGTTATAACTTGTGCACATTATCTAAGGCCGATCCCCTTTTAAGCCTCATTCTGCCTGTCCTCATGGGGCACTGGCCTGTATGAGGATCTTATCAATCAGAATAAGAGATAGGGTCAATAAAGTACAATGTCGATTTTACTGATAAAAGGCGCAAAGAAAGGAAAAGTTCAAAAGTTTGTAAATGTTTGCTTGTTTTAAAATCTGTTGTTAATGGATGATGTGATGACAAAGATTTGTGTTTCTTGAGTGTATGTGTAACATTTCACCAATGTCATTTCACACCTGTCCATTGAACTTTTGTTTTTAGTATCACACAGCTTATGGCAAATATCTTAATCATTTTATCCTTATTGCAACTGTCTCCACATCCTCAGGATTTTAAGGCTACTTTGGAGAATTCTAGTGAATGATTGTCTTTGGAATAAATATATAAAAGTCAAATTAACAAATAAAATATTACTAAGTTTGCTATCCTTTTTAATCTAGTGAGAACAACCTTGATCTAGTGTTTCATTTGGTCAGCATTTGTGTTTGAACTCTTAGTTTATAAAACATGTTATGTTTGCAGATAGGAAGTCACAGCAAAAGCCAGAAGGGTCAGCGGAATTATGTCATCCTTCTGTCTGACAGCCTACTCTTCTGCAAATTCACCTCTAGAGAGAGAGCCAGATTTGGACCTCCAGTGAAACCTGGCTCTTTGCGGTAATAAATGCATAATTTTTCAAAATAGGTATTAATTAAAAACATGTATATATAACTGAAATGTTCACCATTTAAAGTTTGCTGTTAGATTGATAGTTTCTAAGATCATATTTGTGGCCCATTAAAAATATGATAACCTATGCATTGTTTGTAAGTGTTATTAGTAGTCAATTTGTTAGCTAGAAACACTCAAATTTAAGGAATCTGCACAGTTCACGTTGACTTTCCCCAGTTTCCCTCCCAAATTGATCAACCTAAGGGACTTGCCGCACTGTGGACAGGGCATCACTCCAGGACTCGGTAAATCAGTACAGATGTTCCTCAAATGAAATACATTTGAGGAAAATATGCAAGATTTGCTATACTGGAATATCAGTTGAGAAGGACTGTACGAAGGCTAAAAACATATGCTGTGTCCCAACCAATCTAACTATCTTAACTAAGCTGGTTTTGAGGATACAGATAGGTGAACACTTCACATGTTACCTGGACAGTGGTGTCTCTTTATTAACCCTTTGAAGAGTATGAGTTTTACCAGGAGAATAGTAGTAATGTACCGGTATGTCATTCATATACTGTCCAAATAAGCTAAGATGTACGGGTACGTCTTTCGTGTTTAAATTGAGCAAGTTTTTGTTTTTTTCATATTGATAAGGGTTTTTGATGAGGACAGTTAGTACAGGGGAACAAAAGATTGTTATTTGAGAAGTGTGGGTAATGCATGAGTCACCACAGCTGATTCAGTAGCATGGTGTGGTGCTCAGCTCTGGCGCGGGTGCTGCACCATGCTCTCTTACTCAGATGTTGTCGACTGCTAGCGCAGTATCATGTAGTGCAGAGTCTGTTTGTCATTTGGTGCGAAACTTTGGAGCAATATTGGCGGAAAGTGTACACAGTGTCATGTGCAGTAGCCACTGTCTGTTTATTGTTTGGTGCTGTTCAGAGATGTAGAATGATTTTACTTTCTCACTGGTTTAAGTACTTTTACTGCTTGAATATGAGTTTCTATGAGGGTAATGTACATTCTGATGAAATACGTGAACTTTTGTACGGTGTCAGTGAGAGTAATCAGCTTGCTGAAAATAATGAGAAGATATTGCAATCTGGTGATGATGTTTTTGGTGAGGCTGAGGACTATGCATATGATACTGTTATTAGTGATGTATTAAAAAGTAATAATGAACCTAGTGAAAACGAGCAGAACCAAACAATGTTAATACATAAACAGAATAATGTGGTTTGTGTTCATTGAATCATAATGCTGATAGATTTGAACTGTTAATTCGAAGACATTTTAATTGGATAAAAGTAAAGCTGGTCTCATCATTGATACTACTGGATCAATTTATTTATTTCATGATTTGTTGGACTATAATCTAGTTTCACATATAACAGAAGAAACAGATAGATATGTACAACAGCAAGTAACTGATAATGCTCTGTCTAAGTTTTCAAAGGTGAAGTGTTGGGTAAAAACCAATCCAGATGAACTGTATTGTTTTTTTTGTAACTTATTTTATGTCTCATTGCAAAAAACATTTTTACAAGTTGTACTGGTCCACTGACTTCTTGTTGGAAACTCCCATTTTTGTTTGAAGGTTATTTTTGACGATGGAAGGATTGTGAAGGAAACAGGATTTTTCCGGACATACACGGAATACAGGTCACAATACGTCTTCATTCGTCTACTGTATTCCATAGTTCAGTTATAATGATTAGTGTTTTGTATAGTTTTTTATTAAGTGCATGGTTATAGAGTTAGTGAAGTTGACAAACAACATGGTGGTTGTGATTCCTGACCTAGGTGTGCCACAAAACTTTGGTAAGATTTGTTTATTTTAACCTAGTTTGTAATTATGTATTAGGTTAGTTCTTTACCTGAAGAATAGATCAGATTGCAGATCTCGAAACATAGTGTTACTGATTTCTTGTTTCACTGAACGATGGCAAATGTCCGGAAAAATCCTGTTTCCCTCCTATTTTTCGTACAATTCTCAGCCAAGATAGATTTTTACCCCTTTTAAGAATGTTACATTTAGGTGACAATTCACTTGAAAATGGAGGTGAGAAACTATAAAATCTGTACTGTCATTGAAACTTTAAAAAGAAACCTTTCTTCCAGTTATGCTCCAGATCAAAACCTAGTGATAGATGAAAGCCTAATCCTGTGGAAGGGCTGCAGCTTGGCTTCAAACAGTACATACCTTCTAAGTGTAAACGCTTTGTAATTAAAATTTTTGTCTTATTTGACAGTGATACCGGCAGTTGGATTTCCTTGTCTATACATGGAAGGGGATCAACTACAACTCAGAGTATAACAAATCACAAAAAGTGATTTTCAGCATAAGTGATTCAGACTCTTGTGCAGCCCTATCTGGAAAATTGAATATCAATTGTCATGTACTGTTTGTTGACAATTGGTATTCATATCCTGCGTTGTTTGAATGGTTGAACATGAACATGACACCGTTGCGTGTGGTACCGTCAAAGCCAACCACAAAGGTCTATCGTGCTTGCCAAAAAAATGGAGAAAGGCCAATATGTAGTCTCGAAAAGTTGCTTGTGCTGAGAGAAGAAACAAAGCTAAAACCAAACTCAGTAGTTTATTACTCCAAAGACTTGGGTGCATTAGATCAGCGGTTCCCAAAAGGTGGTCCGCGTACCCCTAGGGGTCCACAAAGCTCGTTAAGGGGGTCCGCAGCGAGGTGGTAATAAAATAAAAAAAAAACTTTCTATTAAAAGTTATTCTATAATTTTGATTTTTTTAAAGTGTTAAAATATAACACTAAACAGATATTTTAGGTATGCGAGTAAATACGATCAGCGTAGTTTGTAAGTCCATAATGTGAACTGTGACAAGCTTATAGAGACATCATTACTGGGTGAGTGACGGAGCGATAGTACGAGAGTGAGCGGCGAATGACGCTGATATACATTTCCCCACTCCAGCGAAACCGCTCCTAACCGGTTTGTCAGCCATGGGCATTGACCCTGCTCCCCACTACGCGCCGTCGCTGACACTCGCAGTCGCTCACGTGATCTCTCAGAATAGATTCAGTTGTACTGTGTTGTACGTTCAGTGGTACTCAGTGTTGTTGTCTGTTGATAATTGCATTTATGTAACAACAGTTATTTTAATAATAGTTTAGTTTAGTGTTTAGTAGCCAAAAGTAACAATGGATCGTTGGTTAATTAGTGCCAAGTTAAAAAGGCCAATATCTGACGTGGAAAAGGAAGAGCATCCTTCATGTAGTACTGCTATGGTCGATGAAGTGCCCAGCTGTGAACAGCCCTGTACTAGCTTAAGAAGCGTGAGTAAAAAATTAGGTACCAGGAAAAAAATAAGAAAATACAATAATGAATATTTGGAATTAGGTTTTACATATATTGGTACTGAAGATAATCCAAAGCCACAGTGCGTTATTTGTTTAGAAGTTTTGTCAAATGAAGGCATGAAACCTGCTAAATTGCGACGTCACCTTGAAACAAAACATCCTGAATCTAAAACTAAGTCAGTAGAGTTTTTTTCAACCTAAAGCTAAACGAGTTAAAAAAATCTAAAAATATAATTAAAAAAAGGTATTGTAGGTCTAAATGTCAATGAAAATGCAACATTAGCTTCTTACCAGGTTGCTGAGCTTATTGCAACTTCTGGCAAGGCACACACAATAGCAGAAGAACTTATTATCCCTGCTGCTGTAAAAATGTGCAGAATTGTGCTTGGAGATCAAGCAGCTAAAATGATCAGCTCAATTCCATTATCGAACAATACAGTTCAAAGGCGAATAACAGATATGTCTGAAAATATCCAATACAATTTATTTATGAAAATATCTAATAGCGACATGTTTGCCTTGCAAATAGATGAAAGCACGGATATATCCAAGAAAGCTACTATGCTAGTTTTTGTCAGATTTATTTTCGAACATCAATGTTATGAAGATTTTTTGTTCTCTTGTGAACTTATGCATACAAAAGGTGAAGATATTTTTAATGCTATTGATAAGTTTTTTTCCCAACACAATATTAAGTGGGATAAATGTGTTTCTATTACAAGTGATGGTGCTGGAGCTATGTCTGGCTACAAAACAGGATTATTGGGCATATTACAAAAAGTCGCACCACATGTCCAATGGACTCATTGTTGCATCCACAGGGAAGCACTGGCAGCGAAAAATATGCCAGTAACACTTAAGACTACCTGTGATGAAGTTGTTTAAGATAATTAATTTCATTAAATCACGTCCCCTACAATCCCAGGCTGTTTGAAGCGTTATGCAGAGACATGCAGAGTGAGCATATTCAGCTCTTGTTACACACGAGAGATTAGGTGGCTCTCTCGGGGAAAGGTACTTGAGCGGTTTTTTGAACTCAGAGATGAGGTTCGTGTGTTTTTCTCCTGGAAACACAATTTTCCAATCAACTGAACGATTTTAATTGGCTATGTAAGGTTGCTTACCTATCAGATATTTTTGGACACTTAAATGAATTAAATTTAAGTTTGCAAGGATTTTATGTGGATATATTCAGAGTGGAGGACAAGATTGCAGCAATGAAACAAAAAATTTGAACTTTGGTCCAGAAGAGTTGAAAAAAAATCATTTACAAACTTCCGATTACTACAAATGTTTTTAGAATCTAACCAGGAGCAGTTATCAGAAAATGTCAGAGAAGAAATATCGGCCCACCTTAAGACTTTAGCAACATCATTGAAAGAGTATTTTTCCAGAACCAGATTCTAAGAACAGTTGGATAAGAGATCCCTTTACTACTATGGACATTGAAGAACTAAATTTAATTGAAAAAGAACAAGACCAACTCATTGATTTATCAAGCAATGGCACCCTTAAAAGTACCTACAAGGACGAAACACTCATGGAGTTTTGGTTGATAGTGCCAGCGAGACCACAAGGAGTTAGCTTTAAAGCCTTAAAACATTTAATACAATTTTGCACAACATACAAATGTGAACAGGCGTTTCTCCACATTATGCTATATGAAAAACAAAATATCGGAATCGTCTCAATGTGCATGACGATTTTCGTTTAAAAGGTCTCAAACTTGCGACCTGATATGAAAGAAATTCTGGACAAAAAAGATAGATTTCATCTTTCACACTAGAACTAATCAAAATCATATAAAAAAGTGAAAAAAATCTTTTAAAACAATTCATAATATTATAAAATTAAATTGATAACAATTTAAAATTATGTAAAATAAAATTATGTAATGTAAAATAAAATTTCATCTTTTTTAAATTTAATGTGTGCCCACTTATTTGTTTCCTAGCTAGGCAAACGAACGTTTTTGGCATTTGGTTTAATACTTTTAAAAAAATATTGGATAATAATGTAAACACAAGAGTGCAATAATTACTTTTCAGTTTATGCTGTATCCATCGTTGGTATATATCCAGTAAGTATAAATAATATAAATATATTACAAGTACATTATGATATATATATATATATATATATATATATAAATATATATATATACATATCCGTTTGTTTAAGTTATTAATAAATACCCACTTACCATACATTCAAAATTACTTTTAGGGGTCCCCAATGGTTTGAGTTATTTTCAGGGGGTCCTCAACTCGTTAGAATTTGGGAACCGCTGCATTAGATCACACTGATATGATGATATTATTCAATGATTCCACACAAAAAAGACTAAGTGGTACAGAAAAGTATTTTTCAGTTTACTAGACATCACCATACTGAATGCGTTCTTCATGTGTGGTTGATGAATGCATCAACAAAGGTTCATTTTTTGTAATTTAAGATGAAACTCATGAGACAGATTTTTGAAACCAACCATAATCCATTGTGGGTACCAACTGTGGGTAGCAACAATCATCCGACAAGCATCCTCTGCGTCTGACAAGACCGCCACTTTCCATGTCCATTCCCAAATCGTGAGGAACAAAACCGGAAAGTCTAGAAACGATGTGCGTTCATACACAAATATTCAAGAGAATAACTAAAAGATAGTATGAGTGTCCAGACTGCAATGTTTCCCTCTGTGTATATCCGTGTTTCTCAGTATTTCACAAGAAACACTTTTGAACATTTTGATTTTTTACATTGTGTGCTTTTTTAAGACAAACATAAAAAAATGTATATTACAAATATTGATGTTGTAACTCAATAAACTTGTTTTAATTTAAGTTTTGAAAAAATTCTACTCCTGAGTGTATTTTTGTTATGTCTATTGATATTACTTCTGTGAGAAGTGCTGGTGGTGACGTACCGGTATGTCATTACTCCTGAAAGAGTTAATAAAGAATAGCAGCAGCTAACTGAAGAAAATAGTGATGTTGGTTGAGGTCATTAAAAAAAACTCATAGGAAAATTGTATATCAATGTAATGTGAATAAAAACATCTTGCAACAAAGATTTTAAACAGTCCAGACTCTGAATTAATTTTAAACCTAACACCAGTTTTGAGTTATTTGAGGTATTACCAAAATGGCAATTGAAGTTTACAATCTCTAAACATATATAAGCTCAGTTTATGTTCACTCATCTGTCAAAAAAGTATTTATTATTTTACTTTAGGGTTAGTTGTATACTGTTACATTATTTATAGTTATTGTGATGTATTATTATGTGTATTGTTTAGACAAAGATTGAAAATTAAATGGTAATTAAATATATTTGAATGGTATTGAATTACAAATACACAGTAGGAAGAGAACAAAAACTCCATACAAAGATGTTCAGTTCTGTTGGCCATGAAAAGGAAAACCCCTGCTTTCTACATATATTTACCATTCTCTTGCACATTTAGTTTCTTCACTCACGTCACAGTTGGAAACTCTTAACAATTGCTTAGGTGTTGCTGTATTCTACCCATCGGCAAGTGTAGTGTCCAGACTGTCTTGAGTCAAGGGATGTTCACTCTTTCTTGCTGCAACAAGAGCTTTACCATCTACTCTGATGTGAAGGAAGAAGTAATCTGTTGGGTTGAAGACATCGAGGGTGCAATTTCACAGGTAAATATCAGTCTGCGTGTCCACCTATTTAAGGTCATTGTAACATTAGAGAGAATTGAAGTTCCTAAGGTTTAAAAAGAAAATATATTTTTTATACACGTCTAGAGGCCACACTTAGCTTCACCAATTGTGATTCCAACTGCAGACAGGAACCTTTACTTAGTTTCAACCCATTCCAAAACATTGTTAAAACCTGAGATATTTATGAGAATAAGTCTCTGTTTTCATACCCTGTTTCTTCCCACTGCATCTGGCCCAAATGTTCAAATTTGGATATTATGGAGCACCATTACATTCATTGATGTAAGCAAATGTTTTCAATTTTCAGCCCATATCTAAGCTTTGGTATCCAATAATTACAAAGAGCGTTGAGTTACGTGAATGATGTAGAGGTTTTCTACGAGTTCTTATGATTGATTATGAGAGCACGCAAAATAACTTGTTGTTTAACATTCTGAGAGTAATAAAAATTTTCATAAAAGTATTGTGGGTTTTCGACATTAGGCTGTGATATTTTCAAAACTATATCTTAGTGAGCCTAATAGATAAGAAAAACATATTTACAAAACTCCATGTGAATCCGTTTTGTAGTTTCAGAGGGTCATTTACCCAGTTTGGGGCAATCCTAATGTCGAAGACCTTAAATTTTCTGTTACACACTTATTATGTAATAAATGGAGGGGCTTTATGTAGTTTTAAAACGGAAATAGGCATATTTTAGGTATATATTATTACAGTATCCATAGTTAAGACTGTTAAGCAAAATTGCATATTGTTTTTAATTAGGCTTTGCGCATGTATGAGGACGTCTGGTTCAAATAAATTATATTTATAATGTCATGGTTGAGTTTGAATTTCTTCCCGATCAAGAAAAAAAATTAGAAATATATATATATATATACACACACACACACACACACACACACACACACACACACACACACACATACACAGATTTGTGAGGCCTACTTCGGGCATAAAGCATCTACTTTCAGCCATTGTCATTTTCTTCTGATTTGAGGTATATCTGGTGTCATAGTTCAGTTGTCTTGTTTTCCCAATGAAGAAAAAATATATATTTATATACACATGTCTCAGAAGTCCACTTCAGTCATAAAGCATCTACTTTTGGTCATTATAATTTTCTTCTGGTTTAAGATATTTCTGGTACCATAGTTGAGTTCGCTTTGTTGCCCCAATCAAGAAATATAATATAAGACATTCTAAAAATCCTGCTTTGTAAAAAAAACAATTGGGATGGATTTGATAACAGCCTTTAAACCTGTAGCATAAGAAAGGTAGTAACTTTGCCTTAGATATCAGCATTACACTTCTAATCAAGTACTGCGTATTGAATATTTGCTAACATTTACAGTCAAAAGTTTATTTTTACTAAATCTTTCAATTTTATTATCTGGATATCCTCTGTGCTCAGCAGTGGTTACAGAAAAGGTTGAAATAAGTGTTGTTACTAATAAGCATACTCTATACTTTCGAACTTAAATGTAAAATAATTTTAAATGGTACTTAAATTAACTAATCATATGATTTTGTTGTTACATTATAATGTTCATAAAGAATAGATGATTACATTTAAACAGGCTTTTTCGATTAATAACATGTGTATGCTGCAATACATTTCTTATGGGAGTTTTTGCAACATTAGAGACCAATGGGACAGGCCATAGTGTGCCTCTAGGGCACAAGATAAATGTATGCACTAAATTTCATATTTCTACCTTTCGTGATTTTTGCTAGGCGTTGATGAGTCAGTCAGTCAGGACATATCTTTATATATACAGTAGAAAGTAAAATTAATAAAAAATTGAGAATTTCCTTTATTATTTTTTATCATTTGAGATAAGTGTAAGGTATTAAACTCATTTAATCTGTATTGGCGACCACCACTTGGTATGAAATGTTGGAAAAACACTCAGAATCTTCAATTCAGTCTCGTTCTATTTGGTTTTGGGATCAGATATGATTGATGCAGATGAATTGATGGAATCTTAGTCACTCAGTTTTTTGGCAGTAATTAACATTATGACATGTTTTAAATAGAATAAATATGAATGTTCTAGTGCTACAAATCATGACAAAATGTCAAATGGATTACATGGAATTTCACTGTTGGTGGGCATAGCCAAAAGCCTAATAGATGGCATAAGCATTGCATTCTAACAGATGGAAAATTACAGTTTTTCTCACAATATTGATATTAAATGTTCGTCTGATTCTACAAGATCCTAATGAATAGTAGAAACATACTGATTGAGATTAATAATGAAGAGGTTGAAAAACAAATTGGAAATGGGTTAATGACTATACTTGCTATAAACAGAATCATGAAAGTCCATCAATGTCTCACTAATGGTTATGCATACAAGATTTTCAAGTTGTGCACAAGTTTATTCCAAATTATGTTTCTAATAATGTCTTGTTTCTTTGTAAATGATGAATGAATTAAATAAGCTATTTATTTTTACATGTAAAGTTAATACCATAAGATCCTTTCTTACATTTATTCTGCATCCATAAAAATAAGTACATAGTTATTTGTAAGCAAGAAAACAATACATAAAACATAAATATACAACACTTAAATTACAAATATTAAAACCAAAATTAAGGAATTAAATTTTATTAAAATAAAAGTCCTATTGCTGTTTTGATATATTAATATGTAGAAATAATAAATACATAAGTATTAAAATTATACAAATAACAGTTTCTTCGTACATATACAAATTATAAAATAATACTCTTCTTTGTAATAAATTACAAATGACTACTTCCAATAAAAATAGGAAATAACATAATGTGATAACAGTTATAAAAAACAAAAATTAACAAAATAATAAAAGGAGAGAATAGCCATTACACTAACCAACAAAAAAAAAATCACCTCAAACTATGTCACTCTATTTATGGCACTCTCGGACCCCATGACTGTGGCCATATGCTGCAAGATGTAAGTTTTAACAATTGAAACAAATTGATCCATGTTCTCCACACATTTTATGGAGGTTAATTGTAATAAATTGTTAATACAAGGGTAATTCGGAAAGTAAGATCCGTTTTTTTATTTAAAAAAAACCACAACAGATTTTTTCAACAAACTTGTTTTATTGGATTCCTGACATCAATCACTATTTTTCTACATAATTTCCACTTTTGTTTAAACACTTGTAATAACGATCTACAAGTTTTTGAATGCCGGTGTCATAGAAGTCGCCCGCCTGCGACGATAACCAAACTTGTACTGCTTGTTTCACCTCGTCATCAGTGTCGAAGCGCTTCCCGCCTAGGAACTCTTTTAGGTAGCGAAACAAGTGGAAGTCGCTTGGTGCCAAGTCTGGGCTGTATGGCGGGTGTTCTAGCTATTTCCAACCAAACGATTTAATGAGATTTTGGGTTTGGTTGGCAGAGTGGGGTCTGGCATTGTCATGCAGCAACGAAACTCCAGCTGTCAATAGGCCACGTCGCTTGTTCTGTATTGCTCGTCTAAGGTTAGTCAGAGTGTTGCAATAAGTGGCCGCATTTATTGTTGTTCCTCGCTCCATGAACTTGACTAGCAATATCCCACGTCTATCCCAAAACACTGTCGCCATAACCTTGCGTGTGGACAATGTTTGTTTTGCTTTCACTTTAACCGGTGACGTCGAGTGACGCCACTCCAACGACTGGCGTTTCGTTTCTAGGGTTATGTGGGAAACCCATGTCTCGTCACCCATCGCAATGTGGTCTAAAAGGTTATCACCTTCCTGATGATATTGGATCAAAAATTCAAGAGCAATACCCATTCTTCTTTTTTTGTG
Organism: Homalodisca vitripennis; assembly: GCF_021130785.1. NCBI lineage: Eukaryota > Metazoa > Arthropoda > Insecta > Hemiptera > Cicadellidae > Homalodisca > Homalodisca vitripennis. The sequence continues at coordinate 66,853,279 of NC_060207.1, forward strand.
TTCCTCAGTAAGCAGCCTGGGAACCCAACGTGAGTACAATTTGCGAATTTCAGAAACAATTTTAAACAATGTGGTTCTACTCAAGTTTGGAAATTCTATTGCTAATGAAGAAACAGTGAATCGCTGATCTTCATGAATCTTTTCATCGACGGCTTTCACCAAATTTTCGGTGATCACTGACGGCCGACCAGATTGTGGTTCGTCATGGACATTTTTCTGTCCGTCTTTAACCCATTGCCATACCTCCCATATCTGTCGGTGCTGGGCCCTGTTAGGCCAGCAAATACTACACAAATTGTAGTGTTTTAGATAAATAACCGTACAAATAGTAAATATTAACATATTTACATAAAACTTTTACTAAATTGTTCAGATTTACACTGACTTTTATATAGACACATTTACAAATTATTTAAGAAAAATCTTTTTTTATTTTTAATAAACAATTTTACAATTATATATTTTGAAACATAAATTTTTAAAGCAAATGTTTTTTTTCTACATTGAAAATTATTTATCTATATATATAAAAATGAAACTGTTCGTGTGTAACAGCATCACTCACAAACGGCTGGACGGATTCGCCTAATTTTTTTTTTAATTTGTTCGTCTTGATCTGTAGAAGGTTATAGGATACTTTTTATCCCTTTCCCGATTCAGGATTCCGCCCCACTGGTTACAGAAATACCCGTAAGAAATGCATTGCAGCAAACATATGTTATTAAGTGAAAGAGTCTTTTCAAATTTTTAATCAGCTGTTCTTTGTAAACATATATAATGCGACAAAAAAATATATTTATATATATAAATTTCTTTACACTTATAGTTTTAAAGCATAGAGTAAGCTTAAGAGAAACGACAAATTTTGTTTAAACTGTTTCTGCAATCATAATATATAAAAATGAATGTTTGTGTGTTTGTCCTTTATAGACTCAGAAACTATTGGACCAATCACTATGAAAATTTGTATTTTTCTATGTAGAAGGTTTATACGCAATGCCCATTGATGTAACTAACCACCAGGCTGTACTGCAAGATATAAAAGTTATCAAAGCGCCTGCACATTATAAACTGCAATTACAACACAGTAGTTACGTATATTAAAATATCCAAACACTATTTGAAGGCAAAGAAATATACGGGCAAAGCTTAAGAGACGCGTGCGAAGCCGCGGGAAACAGCTAGTGCCCTTTAAAAACTAATTTATTTTATAAATTAAACATACTTTTATGCAAAAATAGGGCACAAATGTTAAGGTCACCACTAGAAACTGGTTCACAATCGATGTCACGTTTACGCCTTTCAATAACAATAGATTCTTCACTTTCCTCAAATTCACTATCTTCTAATTCACTTCCAAACAAAATTATTAATCTCAAAATCACTTCTTATATGTTTTTGACTTATTTTGAAACTCAAAATAAAATGAACGTAAACAATAACATAACCTTGTTAGCGCGAACCGGCAACTAGAGCTACTGAATTGTGACGTAGACGCCAACACAGCTGTCCGCTGCTCTCAGCTGACCTAAGCTGTTGCATTGTTTATACTTTATTGTTCTCATCAATGACGTAATTTATTTCGTATACAAAACCTTTTTTTTAATAGATAAAGTAATGTAGATTAACAGACAAACATTAATTTTTATGTTTTTGTTTGTATTAATAATATATATTGGATTTTATTAACGTATTACACGAGATAACTCGTAGTTGTGCATATGGGTCCTTTTTTCATACTACGAGATAACTCGTAGTTGTAGGCCAACGGGTTAAAAGCTCTCACCCACTTCCGCACTTTGCTGTCACTCATTGCATTTGGACCGTACACTTCACTTATCTGTCGATGAATATTTGCTGCTGAAACGTTCCTTGCTGTCAAAAACCGTATCACAGACCGTATTTCACAGTCGGTGGGACGTTCAATAGTTTTAAACATTTTGAAAAGGCACAGACAACAGCAGACTACAACGATTTCACTGCAAATGGCGTCGTTCTGCGCGCAATGCATGCCGGGAGTCAGGGTGCATGCACATTTCGCTGCTAGCTTACTGTTTGTCTGGTTAACGCGAATCGGACCTTACTTTCCGAATTACCCTCGTAGTTTTAAAAAATGTTATAATATTCATGTATTGTGACACTATTCATTGTATCATATGTGCAATATGAATAAAGATGTTTTGATTTGACGTGACTTGAAGTTAAAAGGAAATTCTACAACAGCATGCAGCTACAACAGATAATTTACTATATGTTTGTTCTATGATTACAAACCAGTGTGGGTGTTCCTTGCAACTTTTTCAACATTGATAATTTAAAATCATCCAGAAAATATCTTGGGAATTCAGTCAAAAAAATGTAAAATAGTAAAGTAAAATTCAGAAGTTGTCACAACATCCAATTATAACATTGTAAGTTGTACATAGTAAGGTGAGATGTGTTCCTCCAGGAGATGGTCACGCAGGGCAAGAAATGAGGGAAAGCCAGTGACTTACGAAGAACAATATCACATGTTCATGTGTGTGAGAACATGCCAACATATTTTAAAGAAATTTAAATTGATATACTTTTAAGAATAAATAAAATAACTTACTTTACATAAAACATAAATTACCTAGTAACTTTTTAATAGTTATAACAGGTGTTTGTTTTATGTAATCCATTTCAGTAAAATTATAATATTATATATTTTGTACAAATGTCCAATAATATTAATGTAATTTAATTTTTTGTATTTACAGTATCAAGACAATGAAAAAACACTGAGAACAAAACGCTCTGGCTCACGACACTCTTTGCTTCTAAATAGAAAGAGGAAGTGTCTTAAAGTAAGTAATTGAACAATAAAATCAAACAACAAAAATTAAATTACTTAACATTCACATTTAAATTATCTATATGAAACAAATAGTATACTATTGCAGTCCTTGCCAAAAATCCAATAAATAATTTGTTTCTACAAATTACAAATAATTCCAGGAATTTTGGGCCTAGCTAGTGTAATATTTAATATGTTTATTTATTCTTTCAATTTTTTTGTAATTATTTTCTGAGTAATTTAATATTCTATTATTATTAATTTCTAATTGTACACCAATAAGTATCATATTAACTTAAACCCTACTGTTATTCTAATCTAATTCCAGCTTATTATTTTCAGTAACTTACTACTAACTGCTATAATGCAATTGTGAATATTCAGATTTTAAAATCGTAATACTCATTGTAAAGAATCTAAACTACACTACTGAGTGTATCAGATCACATTGACCATTCTCTTTCTGTAGTTATTCAACAAATTAAAATTAAAACTTTATTCAAACTATATCCAATATTGTTATATTCTCAAAATGGCACTTTTTAGGACAAGGTCAGTCTAGAATTATTTTCAAATGTCTCATAGGTTGTGCGGTATTTTATTTTAAAGATCTCTTAAACCCTAATTATTTTGCACAAATAATTTTAAAATTAAATTATTCTTTATTTTAAGGTGCCTCAAAAGACAATCTTTTAGTTTAAATAAAATATTTAAGAAACTAGATTTTTCATTTTATTTTATTATAACTCTTTCTTTCATTGTTTAGCAAATTATGTCTTTATAAAATCATAGAACTGGTAGTTTGAAACTAAATACAACAAAAACTCAATTGATATATTTCTCTGTTAAAGCAATGAATACATAATTCATATCCATGGGACAGAGGGAGCTGTAGCAAGTAAGAGTACTAGATTCTTATGAGTAACAATTGATACGGAAAACCTGAATAAGAAAAGTCATTTCCAGAATTTTCAGTTAAAACTGAGCACGGCTAGTTATGTTTCGTAAATGACATAAAAAGAAAAACGCAAACTACTAACAATTAACCTCAAAATATTCAAAAGACACCGAGAAGTAGTTGTTGAAGGTTTTTATAACGACCCCTTCCACTAACCAGCTAACTATAAGTGACAACGCCTTTGATTGGCCTCCAACTATTAAATTAATTACAAGGTCAGAGAGAACAAAAGTCAACTCTCATAGTAAACCCGTTAAAAATAGACTACAAAAAACTTGCTGTCTTACTGTTTCAGCCTACATCCACTGACCCTTTCTTGAGAAATGACATAATTTAATTGACCTACATTTTGACATCACTAATTAAATTCTAAAATATTTTCACACATAATTTCTCCCATCATTATTTAGTAAATAAATTTTAAATGACCTATGTAGCAAATGTTACAATCTGCGACCTCATAGGACAATTCTTCCAACGTTTAAAATTTTAGAAATTCTGCAGTCAAACAATTTGGGATCTAAGATTTTTTTAAATTCTCACTTTTGAATTTTTCTCAATACTCTTACTGATTAAATATATAAATTTAACAGATTTAATATGTTTAATTTTATTTGTTACCTTTTGATATCCCTGGTAGCTGAGTGGCTTAAAATACCAGTGACCAGAGTTTGAATCTGGTTTTGGCCTTGATCATCAGAGCTTAAAATGAAGTAATGAAATAAATGTTACTGAGCAAGAATGCCAGGTTATTCTAAAAATCTCTTTACTTGTAAAGTCAATCCTGTTGAAAAAATATATTTATAGTGAGTATTTAATCCTAAAACTTATTAATTTTGTATTGTAAATATGTAACATGTATGGACAAGATTAAGAAAGTTTTGTAAATTGAATTTGAGTCATTGGGTTTTGAACCTTAATATTCATGCTATAAACATTTAGATGGAATAAAATTACTTACAAAGATGCAGATGCTCCACAGAAATTTTTAATTGTGATAACAATATTTTGACATAGTGAGAACTGCAACACTTTAAGGTAGTAAAATTCATTGTTTTTGAACCTTACTGATAGTTCCTTACTCATTTGCAGGAGAATGAGTCCACAAAGGAAATTCCTAGCCCAGCTAAAAGAGTTAAAGTGTGTGATCCAAATGTGCAGGTAGGTTGAACGAGTGTGAATATACCGGGTGTATCAAAAAGAATGACCTGATATTGTACGGTAATAATTACAAAACATTAGGCGTGCGGGCAAAGAAAGCTGTGTATTTGGAATGGGCGTGGCCTAAAGTTTCATAAAATCGCTGCTAGATGTCGGTCAGTGCGTCTTCTTCGTTTCGTCAGTCTGAAGTAAAATGGCGTCCGCTCAACAAAAGGCGTTTTGTGTGTTGCAGTTTGCCAAGGATGAATCAGTTGTTTCGGTCCAGCGTGCTTTTCGTCGTCATTCGGCATTGATCCGCCTTCACCTAAAAACATTCGTCGATGATATCGCCAATTTGAAGAGAAAGGGTGCTTGTGCAAAGGTAAAAGTTCAGGCCGACCTCGCACTTCTGACGAAATGGTGGAAATAGTTCGGCAAACGTATGAGCGCAGTCCACGAACGTCTACTCGCCATGCAAGCAGACAACTGGGTATGCCCAGGCAGACTTCAGGCAGACTCTGGTGACTTCATTTTCCAACAGGATGGAGCTCCGCCTCACTGGCACAACAATGTTCGGCAGCTTCTCAACAACACTCTGCCCCACCGCTGGATAGGGCGCACGGGACCTCGAGACAATGCCCTTCATTCTTGGCCTCCAAGATCACCAGACTTGACCCCATGCGACTTTTTCTTGTGGGGATATGTGAAGGAAAAAGTGTTTGTTCCCCCTCTAACTCATGACAACGAAGAACTAAAGAACAGAATAACTGTCGCAATAAGGTCTGTGAACGCAGATACGTTGTGTAAGGTTTATGAGGAATTTAGCTATCGTCTGGATGTTGTTCGTGCTGCTGCTGGTGGACATATAGAACATTTGTAATAACATACCTAAAACTCTAAGATTTTGTGAGTATTTTGCAATAAATATTATTTTTGTAGTACATTTTTAGCAATAGATATTGAGTTTTAAAATCAGGTCATTCATTTTGATACACGCTGTATTATACTTTATATCTGTGCCAGCTGCGTAAAGAGTGTTAAGTCCAAAATTGGTCAAAATGAGTTTAATTGCTCACACCTGCATGCAGAACAATGATATCTATGTTTGTGTATAGGGTGATAAGTCCAATTTCACATAATAAAAAGGTTATTCACTTGTGCGCCAATGGTATAAGTAAAAAGTGAACAATATTGATTGTGTTAAAGTGTGTTTAGTCCATGGTCACATTTTACTCAAACTATACTGCTTAAGGTCCTATTTGTGTTTAGTGTGTTAAGTCCAAGCAATTTGTGCTTTAACGCACTATTCACTATTTTATTTATTAAATTAACACACTTTACACTGTTTAAAAGCCTGATTTGACTACTTTAGTTTTCAGTAGTTGAAGACTACTGGAAAATGAATGACTACAACAAAAGATGTAATTACATAGCAGCCTTGATAGAGGTATCTGAACCTAAAAGAAAAAGGGAAAGGAAAGATGACAGTGATAAAGTTAGAATGGCTACCGTCAAGTACCATGTTGAAGTTGAAGGTAACAAACAAGTTGTTTGTAAAATTTGTTTCTTAAAAGTACTTGGTGAAAATCGACGGATGCTGGAGATTGTAGTTAATAAAAAAGGGCGTCTTTTTTAATCCAACCAGATGCTAGAAGAAAATTTCCAAAAAACCACTTTAGCTCAAGAAGGCAAAAGACAAGGTACGTGACTTTCTTCTTAAAATTCCAGCTTATGAAAGCCACTATTCGAGACGAGATTGTGGTAAAAAGTTTGTCGCTCCATTTTTGACAATAACAGCATTGCATGAAGAATACAAAATCACTTTACTCGAAGCCAGTACTAATCCAGTGAGTTTCACAAAATTTCGTGAGGAGTTCCATAACTTGAACTTGAAAATAAAAAAACCCCAAAAATAGACACTTGTTCAAAATGTGACAGACTACAAATGCAAATAAAATTTTCTTCGGAGATGAAAAAGGGTCATATTTAAAAGACAAGAATTGTCACCTTGAAGATGCAGAGTTTGCATATGAATCTAAAAAGTTAGATAAAGAAAAATCCAAAGTTGACCATACCACTAAAACAGTGACATTTGATTTGCAGCAATGCCTGCCAACTCCTCTAGTTCACAATTCTGTGGCTTTCTATAAACGCCAACTTTGGACTTTCAACCTAACACAGTCTACGACTGCACTGAAGGCTTAACTTTACTGCTACCTTTAGCATGGAGGTATAGCTGGTTGAGGTGCTAATGAAGTGGGTTCATGTATCTATTCGTTCATTTCGGAAGCTACAAAACCTGATGTGACATGTTTGACAATGTACACAGATACATGTGAGGGCCAGAACAAAAAACACACACATAGCTGCTATGTGTATGGTGACCCTACAGAATTCGCCAGGACTAAAAGAAATCAACCATAAATTTTTGATACCTGGGCATACGCACATGGAGTGTGACACATCTCAAGCTCTAATTGAAAAACGTAAAAAAAACCTTTCATGGAAACATTCACCACCCCCACGATTGGAGCCAGCTAGCTTATACGAAGTACCGGATCAAAAGCATCCTTTTATTGTAAAGGATATGAATGAAGAAGACTTTTTTGACTTTGCTAAGCTTTTCAAAAGTGATCTCCAGCAGCGTAAGCAAGATGTTGTAGGAAAACCGTTTTCAATTGGAGGAATGTGCAGTGGTTGAAGTACCTAAAAAAGTGAACCTGGAATCATTTTCTACAAAACTTCCTTGGACCCCAATCAACCATTTCAATGTATAAGTTTTAAAAGGAGATGTAATGAAACCACTTTTGCAATGACCCCTAGTCTACGTTACAAGGGCCAAAAACCCTATCCCTGAAAAACAACAAGAAAGACCTCCTTGACCTATTACCTTTTATTTCACCTGTGTTTCACCAATTTTATAAAGACCTGAAGACTTCACAGGAAGCAAAGGATACCTATCCAGATGACATTCCAAATGAAGAAACTGAAGAGGCAGTACCATTAGTTGTAAAAAGGAGGAAAGCACAAAATCCATAAAAGAAGAAAACATGTGATCAAAACGAAAAGAAATAAATATAAAAACAATCCGCCAAAGGAAAGGGTTAATGGACATTTACAAAAAATAATTAATTGTTTGAATATTATTAATTCACTGCTCTGTAAGATTAGAGAATTGTTAACTTTTTTACAGCTATTCCTAAACACAAAAAATTAAATTTTGTCAATTTACCAATACGTTTGCCAGAGTAAAAACTTTTGTGTTTGTATAAATATTTAATCTAGCCTTTGACTTAATTAAACAATATACTACTTAAAGTTTGTTTTTTTAACCCTACAAACAATTGAAATATTTAAAGACAGTGTAATAAAAGTTTACTGTTTCAAATCGCAGCTTTCTTCTAGTGTAAAATAAGTTAAGTCCATGCAATTAGTGTAAACCGTGTTAAGTCCAAGTCAAAAAAGTTTTACATTTTTTTCTAATAAAAGAAAATATTGTTATGTTATTTTGAAGTATAGTACGTTTTAAGGTAATACACAAACTAATATTTTAATGAAAATAGGAGGTCCTGTAGGAGTAAAATGTCCACAAACTATTTAAAAGTGTAGTTTCAGATTTACTTGAAAATTTCAAACGTGAATATCTCAAAACTATGTTTTTGGACTTAACACTCTTTACGCAGCTGGCACAGATATATGCTTAAAATATTTGTTATCTGTACAGCTAATACACATAAAAAACGCATTCACCTTAAAAAATATTTATATACATTTAAATCTTATTTGGTAAAAAAAATTTTATATTTGATAAATAGTAAAAAATTGATATACCCTGGTTGCTCTTATCTCTAAAACATTATTTAAAAAAAATATGAAAAGAATTGGAAGTAAAAAATGGATAAAAATCTAATCAGTAGATTTAGATTTGGTAAATAATAAAGTGAGTAAATAAAAAAATGAGGAATTGTTCTAGTACATGTGTCTTTACAATATTCAAATCAAGTGCAGGAGCAAACTTATGCAGTTAAAATGTCGTAACAATGATTGATCATAAATAAATAATTAAAACAAGATTAAGATAAAAGCAATTTAAGTTGTTAAAATGTATTTACTGGAAAATATTGTTTATTATTATTACTATTTATTATTTGTTGGTTCGAAAACAAAATGCTTATGATATGGGAAGTTCTAGAAGTTCAATTGAGCATCTTAATTGCAATTTTATGATAAAGAAAATATAATAAAAGCATATAATAATCTAAAATAGAATGCACTGTTTATGACAACATTTTCAATGTAATAACATAATTTGGATTGTTACAAAACATTTAATTTTAAAAATTTCATTAAAAACAGTCATTACTCTTTTCGGATCAAATGTTTATAAGCTTCAGTACTCTTTTGGTACCAATTTGTTATTCCTTAACAGGTTATACTAACTAAATTATAAATTCAGCAAATGATTAGTTGATCCTTTGAGTGCCAAGTGCTTATTGATGGGGTAGTGTGATCGGTGCCAAGCATTAATGACAGGTCATATTCTCAGTACCAAGCACTTTTTTAGTATTTGTGTAATGTTCCACCAAATAACTCACAATATTAAAAAAAAATTAAAATAATGGGATGATGTTTGTTTTATTGTGTAGGGGGAAAGTATTATATAACTTTTAGTATTTATTTAAATGAAAAAATCAGCAAAATTAAAAAAATTAAAATTTTTTTACTTTCTAAAATTTGAAATCAAAATTATAATTTTATGGTCTTAATTTATATCCATGCACCTTTTTATAGTTCCTTACGTAAATAAGAACAAATATACTATGTATATAAAGAGTAAGTATCTTTAATTGAGTTTTGATTTTTGTAATATTGGTAGTTGTGTAGTATTCCACCAAATAATTCATAACTTAAAAAAATATATAAACATAGTGGGATGATTTCTGTATGAGATAGGCTATAACTTATATTATCTATTTGAGTAATAAAATCTGCAAAAAATGTTAAATGTTAACATGCGATTAAAGCGGGCTTAAAATTTTCCATTAGAATCAAATTGTTACACATCTACATACTACATTACATGTTTTGCATTTCAGGAGTCTGAAGACAAAGTCAGTGAAATCTTACAAGAGACACAGCATTTACATCGGGTTAGTATCATCGTTAGCTTTATATACGAAGCGTGTTCAGAAAGTAAGTAGGTACTGTAAAAAAAAAAAAAAAAAAAACAAGTAAAACAATTTGTTTTCAAGACATTTTATTTCTACATAAAAGCCCAAACCTTAAACTATTTAAAAAACACCTATGTAAAAACACTTGTCGTAACAGGTGGTCAATTTGTTTATACTCTTTTAGTAGAAAGTTTCTGCCAACGAATGTAGCCATGACTCCACGGCAGATTTCACTACGTCGGTTTCAAAGCGTTGGCTGCGTAGCTCGTGTTTCATGTGCAGGAGCAAGTGTCAGAGCACTTCAGAGTCTCTTGGTTTCATGCACGTCAGTGAGCATTTTTGGAACCCATCAGGAACACAGCTTGTGATAACCTAAGCGGTCCATAACAATTTCGTACAAAAGAGCGTGTGACATTTGTTGAAAATCGTCACATAGCGTTGTCATAGTGAAACGTCTGTTCTCTTGGATTTATTTGTCAACTGCCTTTACCAGATCATTGGTGACGAGAGAAGGCCATCCACTTCGATTCTCATCATGCACATTTGTTCGACCGCCATTAAACATTCTAACCCACTTTCTCACCATTCCTTTACTCATCACGTCTTCCCTGTAAACATATTGAAGTTTAAGATCAATTTCAGCCGGTTTCACATTCCTTGTGTTAAAAAATCATATTACAGAGCGAATATGACAATTAGCGGGATCACTAACTGTCTTAAATATTTTAAACGAACATAGAAAACTAAAAACACAACATAGAACAACTAAAATGGCGTGAGTGGATAGTCATTGAACAAGGGCAACTAGTGTACATGCACGGAACACCGATTGCACAGCTATAACAGCAGTAGAATGAAATGGTACTTACTTTCTGAACACGCCTCGTCTCAATGAGATGATATAAAAAGGTAGAAGCTATCTGCACTAATTCTGGATATTTGATGATTATTAACTGAAAACTGTACACCCCTTGTTTGAACTCTTAGTAGAAGCCATGTGGATTTTAATAAAAATTAAATTTTACTTAATTCAATGTATTTAATTAAATTTGTAAAGATATTGTGTAAAATTTATTTAAACATTAACAAATTATAGTACTTTAATTTGAATTACTCATTAACTTTTTAAGGGCCAGCTTTAACATTTTTCAATCTTCTGTTAGCGAACATCACACTTTTCCCATTCTAATTGCATGCCGGTTAGTGGCCACCCTCGTATTTTTCTTCATTTGATTCTTAATTTGATAACATTTTAACAGTGGAACTGACCATAATTTTTCTCAAAATGGCAAAGCACTTTTTGTGATTATGTAAGGTTTTTAATCGCTGTTCATCTATTTTTCAAGATACAGACATTTTAAAAATATCAGTGTCTTTAGAAATAAATGCAATTTACAACAAAAGTACAAGGCACGTCCAGAAAGTAAGTGTACTGGTACTCTTACAGCTGTAGGGAACACTTTTTCGACATGTTGGCAACACTGCAGCGTAGTCTGAATCCTCCCCTTCAAAACGAGACCAATCCTAGGTTAATGTGTTGAAAACTCTTGACACAGTAGCATCTCTCGTGAAAAATGTCGATCGTATCTCCCGCCAAGTGCGAAATTCGCGCCATCATTCGCGGAGGGGAAAGCTCCAGTTGAAATTTGAGGTGAAAACTGTTTAGACTGCCTCTTAGTTCCAGGCGTGTAGTGGGCAACCCAAGTTTCGTCTCTAGTGACGATAGAATAGAGAAAATAATCGCCTTCGAGTTCGTAGCGTTCCAAAAACTCTGGAGCTCTGCACTCGATTCAACTTGTGGCTGTTCTGTCAGCTGTTTTGGGATCTACCTCGCAGACAATTTCCGACATCCGAGAGTTTCTGTGATTGTTTCGTGTATCAGGGATCTGGAGATTTGCGGAAACATGGCAGAAAGTTCATCTAACGTCAATCTGCGGTCGTCACAAACCGGATTCTCGATTTTTTCCACAAGTTCGTCAGTCACAGTTGAAGGTCCTCCACTCCTCTGATCGTCATGCACGGAAGTACAGCCATTTTGAAACTCGTGACATCACTTGTACGCTTGTAAGATTCATAGCTCCATTACCGTTAACAGTTTTCACCTCATTATAACCCGAGCTTTTCCCTTCACAACGAGGTAGCGAATGACGGCGCGATTTCGCACTTGGCGAGAGATACGATCGACATTTTTCGCGAGAGATGCTACTGTGTCAAAAGTTTTCAACACACTAACCTCGGATTGGTCTCGTTTTGAAGGGTAGGATTCAGGTTACGCGACAGTTTTGCCAACATGTCAAAAATGAATTCCCTGCAGCTGTGAGAGTACCAGTACACTTACTTTCTGGATGTGCCTTGTATTAAATATTGAATCATTTGAATTTTACTCAAAATTTAAAGAGTACTAAAGTATAAACTTTTCTCCAATGTTCAGCACCCTCACAGGCAATGTGAAATTTATTTGAACAAATCTAAAATATAAATATGTTTTGTAATACATCTAACTTACAAACTATCAAAAAATATTTGAGGAAAAGAAGTTTGTTGATACTTTTGAACATATTATTCAAAATCTAATAATCTATAAAAAACTACAAAATATGAAAAAAAATCTTGTTTTGCACGGTTTTATATACAAATATGACAGTTTGAATTCTATTGGATGAACTGATTTTTTTTATAAAAGGTAAATATGTGCAGTAGAAAAATAAATTATACTTATAGAAGTTTATGTCATATAAGTTTTTTTGTATGGCAGCATTTAAAAAAAATTTTACATAAACAAAAACTGTGAAATAAAGGCATAACCTTATTAATTAAAGTAACAATTTGTTTTCATACAAAAATTATATAGAAAGAATATCAATAGAAGTTAACAAAAATGAACAATGAATTTATATCTTTATTATATTTTCAGTAGGATCAGGCACAATTAATTTATTAGGCAATGGTTAATCAAAGTCAGATAAGACTTAATCTCATATCTACCAAACTAACACTGTCTTCTGATTCTCTTGTGCTTGTTCTAATATTATCAGGTAAATTGGGTTTGAATTGTGATGCACTTGCTGAATAGGTCTGATAGAACATGTGTTTTCAAAAGTGTCATTGTGATTTACACCATCAGAGTGTCAACAGTTTGCTTTAAATTTTTGTGCTTATAATCAAATTGGTGTCCTGTCATTCTTGTCCTCAAGGTTATTTGTAGTTGAGCTAATATAATCTGCTGGAGAATTTTTACATTAAATTTGTAAATCACATTTTTAGATTCACAAGACAAATTGCCTACAATAGGATATGCCTTGCTTGTTTTGCTACTAGTGAATTTTGATGTATTTGGTAAAATTTTACAAACCAAACATCTGGGTTTGTTACACAGATGTCATCCTTTTTGTTTTTGTATTGGTTTTTCATTAGTGTTTGTTATTCGTAGGTTTAACTAATAAATCTTTAAGAATTGGACGTCTTTTAAAGATTAATCTAGGAGTTGTTTTGAAAATATCATTAGTTGAACTAACATTTTTTAACATATTAAAAATGCATTCATTACATCATCAATGTATGTTTCCTAGTCAGTCGTGTTACTACATAGTTTTTGAGCTCTGTAAGCTAAACTTTTTGGTATATTCCTCTTGATATGCATTGGATGACAGCTGTCATAGTTTAAATATTCCATAGTATTTGTTTGTTTTATGTTTATTTTGCTTTTTATATATCCATTTTCAATAAATACTTGTATATCTTAAATTTTACTGATGTTGAAGCTGTTCCAAATGTGAATTTTAATTTGCTAAATTTGTTTAAATGTGCTCAAAAGGTTGTTAAAATATTCTTTCCATGTGTCCAACATTTCTAAAATATAGGCTTGTAATTTTGACTGTTGAGAAAATATCATTCTATTTTTCCCATAAACAGATTGGACGGAGAGCCATACAAGTTCACATGGCTGTATCTTTTTGTTGTAGATAAAATGTATCTTGAAAACGGAAGCAATTAATTGTTAAGCACAAAAATGGATTAATTTTGTAATAAATGAAGTACTAGGTTTTGTGTGTACTTGTCTTTAATTAAGATAGTATGTTACAGCTCCAATTCCTTCATCATGTTCTATGTTTGCGTATAAAGATGTGACATCATCAGTGACAAGTATTGCTTCGTTAAGAAGAGGTTGGGGTTCATTTTTAGTGTATCTAAAAGTCATCCAAAATTTGTATGAATGATGGCAGATTTTAGACAAAGTCTTGTAGCTAGTGATCCACATATGTGGAAATCCTTTCTGTAGGTGATGAAAAAGAATATACTATTAGACTGGTGGTGGCACAATTGTCTTGTGCAATTTTGGGAGAGTATACAATCATTAAATCTATTGAACTTTTGGATAAATGTTCATTTTCATAATTTTCATTTAAACATTTTTGAAATTTGGAATAGAACTGTTCTGTCAAGTTTTTGTCCAGTTTTTTTATACGTATCTCCATTGCTTGATTGTTTGTTTATTTCTGACACATAATCTACTGTATCTGCAAACTTTATATTCAGGGGAAATTATTATGTTATTTTGTTTTTTCATAAAGATATTATGGCTTTCCTTAAATTGTCCTTAATATTAGTGGTTTTCAGAAGAAAGTCAGGAAAATTTGGATCAGTTATATTAGATATGACAATGTTGAGAAAATGTTCCAGAAGATGATCTGAACTTAGTTTGGGTGCTTCCCAACTAGATTTAGATTTAAACTTAATTAGTGAGTCATCAATTTTGTTTTCAATACATGGTAATTTAATAGAGTTGTTTGAAAAATAGTATTTCGTTCTAACTTTATTTGCAAATTCCAATGTATATGGAACTAGTTTTATATGATCGAATATTGGTGTGGGGGCAAAATTAAGTCCTTTTGATATCACATTGACTTCGTCATTATTTAAGACATATTTTGATAAATTCATAATCTTTATTGAAACCATTGCTTCATTATCCTTTTATGATTTGGAAGCCCCAGATATGGCCATAACTTGTTTGTCCCTCAATTCAGATTTAGTCTCAGGTGGTTGACCTAAAGCTTGCCAGGCCACACATAGTGGCTGGCTGTATTCGGTGTCATCTCGCAGTGCGTGCGTAACCATGTACGTCACTTTTACTTGGATGTAAATACCAGTATTTGACCTTTGGCTCTTTAAATTACAGATTTTAATGAAATTCTCAATTCACTTACTAAGTTTATTAGCTTCTAGGTTAAAATTTTATTGATTGGTTATTTATTATTGCTTTTAAACAAACCAAGTAATATGCTATTTAAGTTATAGGTTGATCTGTTATAAAAGTATTTTTATCTGCAAAATAAAAATACAATCTTTCTCAATTAGGTCTCTAGTATCAACAGAATATAAACTCGTTTCTATATTTTGGGCTTCGTCTCAAATGCCAAATGCACTAGTATTTTAATAAGTAGATAGGATACACTATAGCAACTACAGTGACACTGATAGTCTAATAAAAAATAATAATTCTGAACGATGCCTAGTACGGTATGTGCTGCAAATAGAGAAATATTAATTTAGTTAGTTATTTGGCCGAGATATTGCAGCACTTTCCAACCACAACTAACAAAGTTAAGGATTGAATTTAATAACTTTGCAATATAGTGGGCCACACTTAGTGGCCTGATGAGCTAAATGGCAAAACAGGGAGTGCCACTAGGCCTAACCTGTCGAACTGAGGGACATGGTCATAAATCATCTACCTGAGATAGAGAACATATCCATTGTTGCCAGGCGATAAGAGAGGACAATTATATAAATTTAATGCCGATCCTAAAGGACTAAATAAGTGATAAAATAAATTTTGAAGAATAACATTGGCATTAATAATAAGTTTGTTATAGCTGTTTAGCAAAAAACCTTATACTTTATAAATAAATGAATTACATTTTGCTGGATAGTCATGTATACTGTAAACAAGATTGTAAAGATAACTTTTTAAATCTTCAGTATGAAGAAAATAGAATATTGTATTGAAATATAAATGGAAATAGAACTAGGTTTAGCACCAAGAAGTCAGTCAAAATTACTTCAAGTGAATATCTGTATGACAGTATTTCTGTAGTTATGATATTCCTGGTGGCTGGAATATCTTGGTTATGTCTGTGCTTTCAAGTAGTGTAGTCTTGAAATGGCTTAGGTTCAGCAGCCATTTACCACATTGACTTGATCCTCCTCCTCGAGTACAAACAGTATTAATTTTTGAGAGTGTTAATTTTTTTACTAAAAGTTATGATTTTTTTGCAGAGGGAAAAGACCAATTTCCTACGTCCAATTAAAGCACTTTTTCAAACATTTGGTGAAAGCGTGCGAAGATACTTGTATCCAGGTCCGGCTTCCAGCTAACACAGTCTTTAGTATGCTATTATGTAATATTACTTAGAATAAGAGTAGAAAATATGCAGGGAGTTATGTAAATTAAGGAAATAATGTTGTAGTCTCTTGGTATAGTAATAGATTAGCGATGATCTCTTAAGCGTTAGGAGAATATAACTAAACTAAGTGATTGTTTTATATCTTTCTTGATTACAATGTAGTGATATTTTTCTTGTGTCATGTTTGAGTGAAAGAAGTTAAAGCAGCAGTGGATTTTATTATTGTGATCAGTCAATATATCACAATTTTAAGGTAAGTTATCACTTAGTTACCTGATAAGTAGCAGAAAGTTGTATATAATGTTAATTAATTGAATGGTCAGCTGTGTTGACATCTAAAATTAATTAAAATGGTAAATTTAATAATTTTTATTTCCAGTTTAAGTACAAATTGTCAATGGGTTGAAGTGTAATTAATTAGGCCTAATTATTGTTCTTATGTGGTTTCAAAGAATCACTTGTTGCTTTGATTTTCATAGATTTTTAATGTGCAAAGGAAATGAAACATCTTAAGGTTTGTTGTACTGTTTTTACTGTAATATACAATACTCAACTGTCTTACTTGCTATCTTGCTAATTTTTTTAAAATATGTGTACATTTAATTCCATCTTGAATGAAATAGTTGTTTTAACATAGTTCAAAACAATAATTTCTGTGGAATGCTTTTGTTCAAAACAATAATTTCTGTGGCATTGTGAAAGCATAAGTTGTTGGTTGAAGTGGCATGTAGAGCTAGGGTTACCATGAATATCATATAATTTAAGTGTGTAATCTGTAAGTTTTTATAAAGGACTTATTTTTAGGTTGTTTGTGTTTAGCCATTTTGACAAAAGTTACAATTTAATGTATGTACTTTTACAAATGTTATAAATATGTTTATTTTTAATGAAAGATCACATGTTTTTATGATGTTAACTCTGTACAAATATTTAATAAACTATTTTTGATATAGGAGAGTTGTGTTTTGTTTTCTCCTCAGGGCTCTATAGAGTAACTGAATTGGTAACTTGTTGATTGACCTCAGGTAACTAGATCAACTCTTTATCACATAGTGATATTGAGAAAAATACCATCAATGATTTAAAACTTTCTGCCGTATTCCTTGCTAGTCAAATAATAAAGTTTGAGAGCTTGGAGAAAATGTAAAACTTCCTTATGTCCTCAACAAATATACATAATGGATATAGTAGTTTGTGTACTATAATCTCATTTTATTAAATTCATTCAAAGTTTACTTTTTCCTCCATTTCCATAGTAGGTGAAATTATTGTGTAGTAATAAAAAAAAAAAAACAGAGTGTCAGGGTGATGCACATGTACGCACCATCTATGATCAAATAAAAAGCTCCTTTTGATTAAATTTTGTTTACTGGTGTTGTTAGTGAATACAAACCTTAACATTTTATTTTTAGAAATTGTTAGTTTTTATGTTTTTACTCATAAAACTACTGTTATGAGAGTGTGGGAGAATTTTCCAGACAACCGGGCCAACCCCCTGATAAAAAGGGATAATAGATGAATAGCGTTGATGGAAGGGGAGGAGCGGTCAGTAGGTTGGGTCAGGATTATTTGATTAATAAATATTTAGTGGATTCAATATTCGCTGAGTGTTTCATTTAAGCAAACCCGTAATACTACATGTTTGATCAAATACACAAAATTATTGCAACAAAAGTTTAAATAATTAATTTTTCACTTTTTAGAAGCTCTGAATGCTTTAAAAATTGTACAAGTGCATTGTGTTAAACATGTTTATTCAAAATTTATATATTATACTGTTAAATATAGTATAAACCACATGTGAAAAATATGGCAGGGTAAAAAATAATGCTAATATTATATTATTTGATACAAAATTATACACAAGGTGTGATGGAGTGTGCATGTTCAGAATCAAGTTTGCTCTGAGTCGGTATAACAACTTTCATCTGAAACGATAGCTTAATGTCAAGCATGCCGAGCTCATCAACTCTGTCTGCCACAAGTTGACGATTGTCTACTGCAACAGGCTCCTAATAAAGGAATATTACTAAATGTTACCTAAATCCCAAGATGTTACCCACTGTACTTCTCAGTGTTATCTATACTGAAGGCTGAGATATTGTGAAATCTTCAAATTAGTTAATTGACTGCAGAAATTTATAACTTTTATCTTTTATGGTAACAAGCAGATTAAAGAATTAAGATGCAGAAGTTTATAACTTTTCCTTATATGGTGTCAAAAAGACACTAGGACAATTTTTTGCACTCTCTTACTTGGGGTGCTGGAGTTAATGTTTTCAAGCCAACAATTGAAGACCAATAATTCAGATTTATTTTCTCTATTTCAAGGCCTCTATTAACAGGTAATGAGCTTAAGCCTACCACATGTTACGAAAAATACATTTATTTCTCTTAAAATGTTTAGAAGAGAGAAGTTATAACAAATTTATTAATCATAAAAACATGTTCCTCTTAGATTATAAAAATCATTATTCTTAAAAAGCAAAGCAGTAAACGATCAGGCTCTGTTATTTGTTGTTAAAATACAATTTATTTGTAAAATTGCTTAAAGTATTTTACTTGCACAATGTGTGTTCAAAAAATATTTTCTAATGCGATATTAGCAGGCTATAAATTATCTTGACTTAGGCTACATAAGTTGTTTATTAATTAATGTATTTTATCCTGAGTTTTAAGGTTGTTAATTGAATTTGGTTTTTATTATACTGTATGTTGTTTAATAAATAAATCATGCAATTTTAATTATTTATTTTAGCTAACTGACCACATTTGTTTTAAAACAAAACTTTGTATAATTCAATATTATATGGATATTAACATATAATTATTGCTTTTGAAACGTAGTAGTTAGACATATATTTGGACTTAGCATTATGCTACAATACTGACTTTCTCAATACATAAGACAGTCTTGTGTTCTGTGAAATATATTATTATAATAATATTGTATATGTTGACGAGCAACCTGTTCACACAACAATATTTATAGTTATATAATTGTGATTGTTAGGTTGCAATAAACATAAACATGTCTTGTCATAAATATGATTTTTATTTGGTTAATCATAGCGTTTTAATAAAAAAAATGTAATGTCACATTTTAATTCAAAATTTTACAAACTTATTTATTATGGATCATAAGAAGGTTTAAGAAGAACAAATAATAGTGAATGTTGCCGTAAATTTGATTTTAATTTTATTTAGATTAACTTTGTAATAATAATCCAAAAAAATAACAAAAGGACTTATTGTAGGGCAAAATGTCTGTATAAAATCTATGAGTGGTATGAACGTGGTTCATATCAAATAACCTGTTCAACCTTTAGGCTATACAAATGGTCATTCCACTATATATGCAATGGATAGTGGATGGGTTATTTTAGTGGAAGCTGTCTTGTAATGAAAAGAAACAAAAATATAACACAATTTTTTATGTAATATAAAATATTTTTGCATTCCAATACTAATTGCATAAGACACAGCTTTACATTTATCGTAAGTAGTATCTGACAAAGCTTCACCTTATCTAGTGTTACATTTACCCTTCAAAAATGTTCACCTTAAAATATGTAAGTAGGTGTTATTGGTGTCTCAAACTGACGATAATACTAATAACATATAAAATTTACCACACAGTCCTAACTTTAGGAAATTGTATTTTGTATAGTTCTTTTGGACAGGTTTATGTTCTAGTGTTCAATATATTTTAAATGTTTTTTCTATGAACTTAAAAAAGCAGATCTTGAACAAGCGTCATTCAAAACAAAATGCCAAAGACAGATCTCATTTTTCTTAGGCCTTTATAAAATCACATATTAAAAGTTTTAGTAAAAGACAAGTAGTTTTATAGATAAATATGTTTAACAACATTTGTTTTCTACAAATCGTTCGTATTACAAAAAATATATTTTCTAAATTGATAATGTTTTTCTAGTTCAGAGTGGATTTTGTTGAATGAAACCGGTGCAATGATCTAGAACCGTTATACTCTGCATGCGGTGCTAACTGTTAGTCCAGTTGCTGTTAATTAACAGCTAGCTGTGACCTGGGAGCATTGACAGTCGGGGACAGTCATGATGCTCGCAATGCTGTCTGTCGTGCTGGCCACTGCCCTCCTATGTCCTGGAGCCATTTCGCTGTCGGCTGACAACACATCTCTCACCCAGTTCAACAATCAAACAGCTGTCTCTCACAGAGATTCCAGGGGTAAATAACAAAAAAAAGGGTTCAAGATTTACAAGTATAATAACTTTTTCATAATAATGCCTTAAAAAGTTATTCTTATACTTTTTTTACTTTTATTTAAAATAAACATTTAACATCCAACAACTTCAAAGCAAAACGAGCAGAGATAATTTTAGTATGCAATTTTTGAGGCATTGTTTTTTCTGGGTTATAATGAAAAATTCCACTTGATTTCAAGATTAATATGCAATTATAAAATGTGGTCTTCTAAAAATTGTGTTGTAACACCTTGACTGTGAGATCTTAAATAATCTTAAAAAAAGCAAATGCAATATGGTGTCTGGTGCAGTCTAGTGTTAGCATTGATAGTTTCCATACATTTAGAGTTAGTATATATAGTGCTTACTTAGTTTTCGTCTAATTAGCAGATTTTGTAATATCTTTGCAAAATGTTTGTTAACAAAAATTTAATTACAACCGAAGTTTAATTGCAACTAAACTAGTATATATCATTTGATATAAATAGAAAATAGTCACAGCTATTTGTATAGGCAGTAGGTTTGGATTGTTCCGAACCGGATTATTAAAATGTATACAATAGACTATACAGGGTGAGGCAGACCACCCGTTCACAATGTACAACGACTCCATCCAAGATGAAGCCAACTTTAAATAAAAAACAATTTCGTTTTTAAGAGAGCTATCGATAGGTATAATGAAAGCCATACCTTGTTATTTAAATTTTGTATGTTTTACAAGTTTGAAGTAACATAAATCCAAACTATATAAAAAAAAATTGTAAACGTTCTAAAATGTGATATCTGTATCATAATTTTAGAAAGCTTAATTCTTTGGTAACCTTGGATAAAATGTTGTAATTGCAAAGTTTTTTATGAGGCAACAGTAAAAAAATTGTGAAGCTGTACAACTTTGGCATTTTGAACACCCTGTATACAAGAAGTGAAATAAATTTAAACTTTTTTCAAAATTACCAGAGAATAGAGACTTTTAAAATTATGTACAGCTCAACCTACCTTAATATTTGAAAATCTTTCAAAAATTTCACACCCCCCCAAAAGTTCCATTTAAAAATTATTTTCCTGAATTTTTTGAGGTCAAAATACGGGAGTTTTCGTTAAAACGAAGAAGATAGGTTTCTCGGTTCAGCCACTATTCATCGTGGACGGTTAGTCTGCCTCACCCTTTATTTAACAACTAAACACGATGAATTTATTCTGTTTATCATCACACTTGTTCAATATTTTATATTAAAGTACATCCCAAGAAATATAGTGCTAGTTTATAATGCATCTCCTGAAATGTTTAAATTTTGTTATTACTGGTACATCATTGAAATTGTGAAATATTTCAGTGTTTTTCCTGTTCCCACTGTTTACTCCATTCCGTCGCCGAGCGTGTCTGGCTGGTACTGCTCTCAGTCAACGTGGGGTATGTCACACAGCCTATCAGTGTACACTACGTGGTGGCATAGCCTCCGGATCTTGTGCCAATGGCCGTGGTGTCTGCTGTGTCTGTAAGTATTTCACCAATTGTGCCATCACGGAATGAATTTCTTTATGCAATAGTGAAACATAAGCAAATCAGCATATCACAATAATTAATTGTCCTCAAGGTAGCACAAGAATCTTTATTTCCAAAGTACATTGCAATCATTTGTCAACACAAAAATATATAACAAAAGTAAATAAATGTACAATGGATAGGCACCTCTGAACTACTAGCTGAGTTGAGGTTGCCATCATTAATCAATTAAAAGCAGATGAGTCTGGCATCTACTTTTTCAGAACCTAAAATTTGTTTGTGTAGGATACTATTCAAGTAAAATGTTGCTTTATTCATGAATAAAACAAGTTTAAAATGACTGTCAAAGCATCATTATTATTAAAGATTCCAACTACAAATAAAACATGTTAGGTCAGTATTCAATTCCAGATGACTTTTTGATGTTCACATTATTGGTTTTTTTAAATTGCTCAAACCTTTGTTTCTAAAATTCATTTCATATGGTGAGTTCTTGTGATAAATGTGCTGGAAATGCCAGTGAACACTAGTTATGTATTTGTTCTCTGCAAACCTCAATACTTATTATGCTACCTTGAGTATCAATTGCACTGTATTGTCTGAGATTTATGTACAGTATGTAAGTACTCTGTAACTGGTGTGCAATAATTCTGTTTAAAGGTCACATGAGATAACACCCGGTCTAAAAACTTGAACATTTTACAATTGTAGTAATATGTTCACAACAACGGACTTATTTCCGGACTTTTTGAATTGAATTTTTCAATAATAATAAAACCGTAATCTTTTTTATGTTAAACATGTAAGTATAACGAGAACCGTATGTAGACTTCACAATTTTGAAAAAAAAAAAAAAACTAATTTCAATATGTTTTTTCGATCACCCCAAGGGGTACCTAAAACCTTTATTTACCTTAATAATTAAGCAATTGTGCTCTTGACAGGGCACATGATAGTCTAAGGTATTTATTTAAGCGCGTGATCAAATTTAACAAACTATCAAGACAGGCAAGCAATAAAAACGCAATAAGGAAATGCATAGCAACGTGTACCCCATCAGGTACATGATGCGTTTTGGAAAGCCCGGTGTGTATCCGATACAGCACATGACGACAGTTGTGAAAGGTCGCGTGTACCCAATGGGGTCGTTGGGAACATGTTAAAGTTGGAATTGTAGCGTTTACTACTTTACTTTTGTAGTTATGATAATATTAATTATATCCCACCTTTTTCAATTAGGCTAGCCTACATCTTGGATTTGGAAATAACTGATTAAACATCTATAAAATGGGCAATTACACACAGATAATTATATGGTGTGATATTGTTGTCCCTATATATTCTCTACTGATTGATTCTTTTGAATTCATAATTCATCATTTACAAATTACATGAGTATTGAAGACCCAAGGGTAGTAAAAAACAAGGCAAGAGAGTATTACATTACAATTTGTATTTCATTTTCAATGTATATGTTGTATGTGACGATAGTTGTTCTGAAAAGCAGTTGTTCTGTATGTAACTGAGAAATGCTTGATGAAATAAAGACAACATTATTATTATTATTACATTAATACTCTGTTGAAGATTTAAATGACAATGTTCATCACCCTTAAAACCATTTATTACAGTAGAGTCCCGCCGATCCGAACCCCGCCAATCCGAAAATCCGCCTAATCCGAACACGGCTAGGAGAAAATATAAAATTGCTAAAAAGGCAGGAAAATAAATTAAAACCAGTTATTATAGTAAAACGTAAGTTTTATTTCTCAAAGCATTTACTTACTGACATATAGAAACTGAAAATTACATTTGAAACGTTAGATGATACATACATTGTACGGAATTTATACTGTTTAATAAATGAAACATAGTACTGTACTGTAACTGTATTTATAATGTACAAACCCCTACGCAAGGCTTAGCAAATAATTTGTACTTTAACTTGGACACAAATAAGGGATAAAAACGTAAAACAAAACACTGCAAAACCCAACACTTTCTTGAGACCTAAAGTCAGTGATCTTCTTTTGACGCAACACACTAAAACGACTGGACGATGCAATGTTTTCGCCAACGCCGAATGAACATTACGTCATTGGGAGTAGCAGCGGCATGTTGCTCGACGTAGCGTAGAGCGAGGTCAAAGGGCACTTGCAGCTGCGCTGTGTGGAACAATATCGGTAGTTTGGGCGTCTCCCTCATCCTCACTGCTACATGAGTCATCAGCTGGGACCTTCCTTGCACCTGTGCCACGATGTCTTCGTCTGTGTACTCACCTCGAAGCCTTTGTCATCTACAGCCGTCCACGTCATCAACACACTCCTTCTCTACATTTTTCGCATCCCTGTATTTTTTTTACAAGAGGAAGAAGTTCGCATTCATTTACCGGTGGAACAACCTCTTCAACAAACTGCAGATCAGGCCAAAGATTTTTCCAAGATTTCTGCAGAGCTCCTACGCTTGTGTTCTCCCAAGCCTCTGCCACCCAGAAAATTACATCTTTGATCGTGATTTTCTTAAGCTTTTGGAGAATTGTGAGGTCTTCATTTTCCTCAAGCAGGCTTCGGAGCAGCTTTTTCCGATAATTTTGCTTCAACGCTTGTAGAAACTCCTTGGTCCATTGGTTGTATGATCGAAGTAACGTTCGGTGGTAGAAAAAATGGCTTTTATATCACCAATAACCAGCTCTAAGTCATCCGGATGGGACGGAGCGTTATCTATGAGTAAACAACGCTCTATCCAGGCAGTCCATTTTTCTTCATTGTAGGCTCTCACACGTTGGGCACAAATTTGTTTTCTCAAACCATTCTTGAAACAAAAGCACGATCCATCCAAGCTTTCTTTTGGTTTTTATAGTAAACCGGCAGAGCGTTCATAATTCATGTTTTTTTAAAACAATCGAGGTTTTTTGGATTTACCGATAACCATCAAAGGTATCTTATTAGGTGGCGGAAGCGTTGCTGCATGCTAATACGGTTAGTCGTTGCTTATCCATTTTAAATCCTGGAGCGGACTTTTCTTCTCTTGAAGCTAGGCTCTTTGTTGGCAACGCTTTGAAATTTAGCCCCGTTTCATCAGCGTTGTACACTTGCTGGGGTGAGTAGGAGGATGTAATTTCTTTGAACTCCTGTAAGATTACTCTGCGGCTGCGTTGCTTGTCTGCAGACATCTTTTCGCCAGTTACAGTCAGTTGCCTGATACCGTGCCTTTTTTTCCACCGATCTAAAAAACCGCAACTAGCCGAAAATGACGGATCGCCTCCCATAAGGATGTTTAGTAGAAGCGCCTTTTCTTTAATAAGAGGGCCGGTAATGGGAATGCCTTTTTGTCTCTCTTGAGAAAACCACAAGTAAAGTGCTTCATCGAGTTTGTCATACGATGACACAGTAGTAGTTTGACGTTTTTCT
The DNA here is from genome assembly GCF_021130785.1 of Homalodisca vitripennis. NCBI lineage: Eukaryota > Metazoa > Arthropoda > Insecta > Hemiptera > Cicadellidae > Homalodisca > Homalodisca vitripennis. Next base: position 66,878,913 of record NC_060207.1, read on the forward strand.
AGAGTGTTTTCACTTGTAACAGAGCAAAATTGTTCGATTTTTGCCCGCTTCTTTTTCCAGTCACTGATCGTCGCTTTACCGACACCCAAATTCAATTGAAAAGTTGAGTAGCACTTTCACCATTGTTTAGTCTTTTGAGAACTTCGAGTTTTTCTTTTAACGTACACACGAGTTGTGTTTACGTTTTACTAGCCATAATGATATCGGATATACGCACAGAGCAGAGCAAAGAACAAACAAAACTGCAAACCACAAACTACAGAATACACAGTAAGAGCACGTGCTGCGCGTATGGAAGATTGCACTAAACTGTCGTCTCGCCACTCGTCACCGGGGTGGGTGGTGGTGAGGGGATAGGGGTGAGGGTAGTGGCAGTCCAATAGTTTTGCGCGCCACACTGTTTCAAGGTCACCGACCAACTCGCCCCGCCCCACCACAGACAGGTGGCTTCTACTAGATTCATTACGCACAAACAATGGCACTCAGTTTCGACCACGCGATGTTACCGTACAAAGACAGGAAGCTGTAATATTTATTATTACGTTTAATACGTACTTACTATTGTTTATTGCATTTGATTATTGTATGCATTTAATTGTTTTTAAAACCACGTAAATTGCACTTGAAAGTTGATAAATGGTACTATTTAACAAAAATCCGTTCCGCCTAGTCCGAATTTCCCGTCAATCCGAACAAGGTTCGGTCTCCCAATTAGTTCGGATTGGCGGGACTCTACTGTACTTTTCCTTTTTTAATCTCTAAAGTGTAAAATTAATAATATGATTTGAGTTTAAATGGTCGGACATCTATTGAACACTGATGAATGAATGTTGCAGTCCAGTACTCGTGTGATGGAGTATCAAATGCTAACAACTACACTTACTTTACCAGCCCTGGCTACCCTTCTGTGTATGCTGGAGGATCCAGGTGTACCATCACACTCACTAGAGCCAACTACTCAGTTTGTCAGGTAGTGTGAGATGTAATATACGAGTATTTTTGTACACAAGAACGCAATGTTGTGTGCTTTATTATGCTGGGGCATATTTTACTTTTATGAATTATAAAACAAAATAAATTTTAAGAATTCAACTTTAACATCTTCACTGTTGTTCTATATTGAATGATTTTAAGTAATTTAACACCATAGCATGCACACTATGGTATCTACCTCAGTCAACATGTTAATAGCAGAGTTGGTCTCATTTTATACTGTGGTTATCAGTTGTTTTTGTCTACAATTTATTACTGGATATAACATTAATCTGACAAATGCATGAATCTGAAATTGTTTTTCAAGACAATTTTAGTTCTAAATGAAAGCCCAAACCTTATTTTTCGACTTAGTTTAAGTTTAACATTTTTCAAACACTTGTCATAGCGGGTGATGAATTTATCTATACCCTCTTAGTAGAAAGTTCCTGCCAACGAATGTAGCCTTGAATCCACGGCAGTTTTCACTTCATCGTCGGTTTCAAAGCATTGGCTGCGTAGCTCGTGCTTCATGTGCAGGAACAAGTGATAGTCAGACAGTGCCAAGACCGGGCTGTAGGGCGGGTGATCGAACTGCTCCCAACGAAACTGTCGAACTAATGTTTGAGTGTCACCAGCAGCATGGAGCAACACAATTCTGTTACTCTCTGTTTGTTTTCAATTGGCTGCCTTAGTTTTCTTAAGGTTTCGCAATGCCTTGCTGCATTAATGGTTTCACCTCTTGGGAGAAAATCAATCAGCAAAACACCTTTCTGATCCCAAAAGACAGTGTACATGATTTTTGTGCAGACATTGTCGTCTTGAATTTTTGTTTCTTCAGGGATTGTATGTGTTGCCACTCGATTAACTCTTGTTTGGATTCTGATGTGATATGACGGACCCAAGTTTCATCACCTGTAACAATTTGTTTAAAAAATCCTCACCATCATCACTGTACCGTGTGAGAAAAATTAAAGCACTTCCGAGTATCTTGGTTTTGTACACGTTAGTGAGCATTTTTGGAACCCATCAGGAACACAGCTTGCGATTACCTAAGCAGTCCGTAACAATTTCCTTCAAAAGAGAGTGTGAAATTTGTTTGAAATCTTCAGATAGCGTTGTCATAGTGAAACATCTGTTCTCTTGGATGTTTTTGTCAACTACCCTTACCAGATCATTGGTGACATGGGAAGGCGGACTGCTCCGATTCTCACCATGCACATTTGTTCAACTGCCATTGATAATTCTAACCCACTTCCTCACCATTCCTTCACTCATCATGTCTTCCCCGTAAACAAGTTGACGATAAATTTCAGCTGGTTTCACATTCCTTACGTTCAAATATCTTATTACAGAACAAATCCCACAATCGACGGGTTAACTAATCGTCTTTAACATTTTAAACGTTCAGAGAAAACTGAAAACACCATGTAGAACAACTAAAATGGTGTGAGTCGATAGCCAGTGATCAAAGATGACTAGTGCGCATGCGCGGAACACCGATTGCAGCGCTACGGCAGCAGTAGAATGAAACGGTACTTACTTTCTGAACACGCCTTGTACATAGCTCAGTATTCATCATTTTTTAGGGCTTCAGAGCAACTATAAAGCTATGCATTAATAAAATGTGTCCTATTTTTGTGCAACCTGGCTTAATTTGACTGAAAATTGTTGGAAAAAATTCATTAGTTTAGCTATCTTAGACACAGTGTATCTACATGAGCTTTTAGAACGTTCAGAGAAAACTGAAAACACCATGTAGAACAACTAAAATGGTGCGAGTCGATAGCCAGTGATCAAAGATGACTAGTGCGCATGCGCGGAACACCTATTGCAGCGCTACGGCAGCAGTAGAATGAAACGGTACTTACTTTCTGAACACGCCTTGTACATAGCTCAGTATTCATCATTTTTTAGGGCTTCAGAGCAACTATAAAGCTATGCATTAATAAAATGTGTCCTATTTTTGTGCAACCTGGCTTAATTTGACTGAAAATTGTTGGAAAAAATTCATTAGTTTAGCTATCTTAGACACAGTGTATCTACATGAGCTTTTAGACTGTAGTGCTCATTCCCTCCTGCTGTAGTCAGACAGCATGTCATTCCTTACTATAAGATTACTGGAATTAATACAAAAAAAAGTGCACTTTACACCAGTATGACCTGTACAGAAAACAGCCCAAAATGAATTTCAGATATATTCAGCAGAGTTCAATCTGTACATTGGCATTTGCTTGTATCACAATATATTTTGCTGTCTCAATGAATCTTCAAAGCTAGTTTACGTTTTATGTTACTCAGAATGAGGAGGCATTGGACTCATTCTCTACAAACAAGTTTTGCCTTAATAAAGAAAAATCCCAATAGGTTGTTATATTCAACCTGAAATGAAATGTAGATACCAAAGTTAATGTTAAGAGACTAGGCTTTACTCTTGATCCAAAGCTGACGTGGAGAGGCCACATCAACAATATTTGCAACAAGCAGGTGAGAATAACCTTCCTCTTCAGAGGACTAAGGAACATCCTATCTGAGGCAAATTTGGTTACAATCTTCCATACCTTGTTTCTTAGTCACATTATACGGACTGTGGCTCTGGGGCCACGCAGTGGGCTGAGGCTGTGCTTCTCTTTTAGAAGAAAGTATTGTTTCATCCGCTGGTTATCAGGTCCACTGTGCTCCAATTTTTCAGAGATTTAGGATCCAAACAGTTAAGGCCAGTACATCTTTCAGAGCCTTGTTTATATAAGAGAGAACTTAAGATTATTTTCAATCTAGAGCTGATATCCACTCCATGGTTTAAATAGTAGGGACTTATCCTATTGCCTATGCTTAGTAAGATGAGAAACTGCTTCACAGTGCTGGCACTCAGGATGTTTAACAAACTCTCTGAGGCTGTTCAGTGTCCAGAGAAAAAGACGTTTGAACCCAAATTGAAATTATAGTTGCTTTTCATATAATTCTACTCTCTTGATGAACCTTTTAGCAGTTCAGGTGGAGGAAGGGACTCTACTCTCCAATAGTACTACCATCTTGCCTAGAATTTTATCTCAAAGAGTATTTATTAATTTCAAATCTTATGACGCAATCTATCCAGCTTATCTGGTCAAAGATGCAGTGTACAAGTATTATTTGGGTGTGACCAGATCACACATTTTATTGTTGATGCATAATTAAATGTTAATGGACTGGAATGTTAGAAAGATTTTGATATTAATAATTATTGTGTATTGGAAGCACCTTGTCTATGGAATCTCAATAATCATGAAAAATGAGAATCAGTTGGTCCAATGCTTTACACTATGACAGGATGGCTTACCAGCTACAAATGCTGGCATTTATCTAATCTCATTTGTATCTTAGTGATCACATACAGCAAGTCTGTTGCACGGATTTGTTCTATTGTAGTTGTAGGTTTTTGGGATGTTGTATGCAAGATGTAGTCTGTTGTAAAACTTTATCATCTTAGATCTTCTACTGACCATTCTGCACTACAAACTGGTAGATTAATGCTAAAATAAGTGGAATCATATATACCTTTGTCATAAAATTTGTAAAAGCATAATTATACTATAGTAGACTCCTAGTGATTGATTTGTTGCTTGTAGATTCGGGTAAACATGCTGGAGTTCTCTCTTGCTCCGCCAGCTTATGATGGAACTTGCAGCAATGACTTCATGTCTACAAGCGCCTCTAACATTCGCATCTGTGGGGAAAATAGAGGACAGCATAGTGAGTTGTGTAGTGTGACAAATAAAACATGGAATAGTTAGTAAACTCAGTACTTACAATTTCAAACAGGCCATATCTGTATAATTTTGAACTAACTTTGGTCATCATAGGTAATTTGTAAGTGTAAAGGTTTGGGAGAATAGCTGTAAAAACTTTATGTAATAAGATATCTGATTCAAATTTTCTTCTGAGTGTTTTGTATAATATGTAAGATATTAATGTTTAGCACTTTTAATTCACTATTTCGTGAAAAACTAAAATACACCTTGGAATTGTAAAGTAAATATATTTTACAACATAAATAAAACACAGAATTGTTTTTCAAACTGAAAAAGCAGATATTTAATGTGAACACTAGTATCGATTTAGTTTTATTTTTTTAGTGAACTAAAATGAAAGTTAAATCGATGCCTATTTTTTGGCTTTGTATATTCCAAATTATAATGGAAAATTATGGGTAAAACTCCAGTTTGTCAAATATGTTCCTTAAATGCAACGTAGTTTATTGCCATACGATCTAATGGAAAAAGACTAAACCACAATAATGCAAATAAGACAAGTCTTATTGTCGTTCAAATTTTAGTTGTAAAATGACAGGATGATATAGTCTTGAACTTAGTTAAGCTCTGAGGAAGTAATTAATACATAAATTCATACAATTTTTCAGTATTTGTGGACTTCCTGTCTGGAACTACTTTCACCCTGTCTATAGATACTAGCACAGCCTACACATTTGACAGGACATGGTACTTGGAATTGGTACAGATACCTTGTTCTAATGGAGGTGAGTATCCTTCAACCAGTAAAGTAATTTCATTGGCATTCAATGGCTCAAACGCAATTCCCATTAAATAGAACAATATTCTGTTCTCTTATGAAAGTTTTATTCAAATAATATATAGTGAATACTCAGAGTTATCTCACAGCCAAAGTTTACATCTATACATCTTAGGCAGAAAATAACAGCCTCCATAACTTAAAGATCAATAGCTTGGCCAAACATTTTGTAATATGACGTGTATTAGTTGAAGTTTATCTCTGTAACTTGTATTTTTGCTAACGGTCTTCGAATCACTGGTATAAAAGAAACAAGTCATGTCTGTAGTTGTCCATATGACAAATTAATTCTGGTTCTGCAGCTGTGCATGCTAGTTTTTTGTTTCTGAAAGAATTTTTTGCTGTGTTTAACATGTTTATTTTGTGCAAGAACAAGGACTGATGAAAGGAAATGAAAGATTCAGGCTATTAAGAGTCACTGTAGTTATATTGTTCAAGATTTTCCCATAACGTATACCTTTGATAAATGAATGAGTCAACAACAAACAATAAATAAAACCTGTTTGTGTTGAAATATTGACAGGTTTAATTTTGTCATCATATTGTAATATTTTTAATAGATTTCGAATCTGGATGAATACTGATTTTTCTATTGATAACAAATTTGGTTTTATTATAAAACTCCAAAATATAAACTTTAAACTTCAACTGTAAAAAACTTTAAAAAATAAAGAGTAATAAATTGAAATATTTTTAGCCACGTGTAGTAGATATTTTAACTAAAAGACAATTCTGATGATTCATTACAAATGTGAGAAATGAACATCACATAAAGTTAAATATGCTCTATTTTCTTATATGAAAACAGTTGTTTATGTTACAAAATGTTATAAAAACAATGTCAAATGTTCGAAAACCTATTATACTTTCAAACCTTTCATTACAAACTTACAATTAAATAACAAACTTTAAACAAAGGACAGTTGATTAACACAAAAAAATTAATAGTGCATACATACAATGTTGAACATTTGTTAATGTTATAATCCAAACAAATTTTCTGGTTTTATTTCAGTTTCTCTATATTATCCACAAAATATTTTATGAAGTTGTTTAAAATAGGACTTTTGCAAGGGTACTAATTTCAAAATATTGAAACAACTGAACTTAACAATTTAAACAATCTTATAAATTTCTCTAGTGCCACTGGGATGCAGACAATACTATAACACCACCTCGGGTGTAGTGTCCAGTTTTAACTATGCAGCTACTGCTTCTACTTCAGTGAACCCTGTTGATGGTTTGTATAACATTTTTTCATGGTTATAAGTTTAAAATGTTTGCTATAGTTGGTGTCGATCAGCGACTGGTGCATGCCACTTGTGTGGCAAACACTTATTGGCAGTTCGTAGGAAGTTAATTTGGGTGCTAGGGTATACACAAGTTGTTAAAATTTAATGTTATGACAATATTGTTAGCAAATTGCTGATGTAGTAATTGTTTCTGTTTTGCTATAAGAAACAATGCATGTCCAAAACTATACCTGCCCACCTTAACATTTAAAAGGTTGATAATTAAAAAGTCTCTTTTAGGGATATGTAATAACATTACCTGATAATGTTTGTAATGATTTCAAAATAGCCTCCTCTCCACCAAAATAGAGTATGAGAGGTGAATCTAAATGTTAAACTTGGATGAAAAAAGTAGAGTAGTAAAAACTTTGGATAAAGCAAAATACATCTACTTGCCTAATGTAAATATTCACTGAAGTAAATCTTTTCGTCAGTGGATAGAGAATTTTGCAATCTGGACAATATAAACATGTTGACTGTAAACATTTATTACCTGTTGACTGAAGAAGGTTCTCCACAGCAAGACCAAAATATCTCAAAATTATTATTGTTTTAGTAATGATTTGTTGCAGTGCGAACAGGAAAACTTAGAAGATAAGGTCAGATTCTGTTATATGCCCCCAACGCTTAAACTTTTTTCAATGAACTTAGAACGTTATAAAACGATGTAGTTGAGTAACAGAACTAACATTATGCCCCCAACGCTAATTTTTAATTTACGTATGATTATAATGAATTACAATAGGTTACTAGCTAAGAAAAAAGGGTACTTACGTATTATATCGACCATACCCCTACATTTCTCCAAACACAAAAATTCAACAAAAACAAACATTACCAAACAAAATCTAAACTCTTTATTGAAAAAACACACAAAACTTGTTTTTATTCTTGATCACACTCCGCCACCCAAAATGCGAGTGCCTCCGGCCATCAGTGCGGGCTTCAGCAGCACCTTTGGTGCTGCCCTGCGCTGATGTCAATGAAAGAAAAACATCCCTTGAAATAGTACCTATCAGTAAAATATCAAATTCTAGAGGGGCTGATCAGAAATATAAATTGAATTGTAATGGAAAGGCAATTATGTACCGTGTAAAAAACTTAAATAATCATGTGATGCCACGCCGGGATTCTCGAGAAAGATAAGATAACAGCGACAAAAATACCTGGAAATGTTTGTTGATTGATGGAATGTTAGTTCTGTTACTCAACTACATCGTTTTATAATGTTCTAAGTTTATTGAAAAAAGTTTAAGCGTTGGGGGCATATAACGGAATCTGACCGAAGATAATAGTGAAATTGGTTGCGTAGGTCTAAGAATTAAGATTACTCCTCTATGAACAGGAAATGTATAAAAAAGTAAACCTTTTAGCTTATTAAATGTGACAATTAGATAGAACCTGGATCAGTTTGCTTTTTTAAGAAAAGCAAGGTCAGTGAATGAAAATATGAGTCTCTTTTGATTATATATCATATTGGGAAGTTCTAGCTGGCTATAACTTTGAACACTCAATACTTTCTAGAATTAATAATCTTTAAAGAGTTCAAGAAAAATATTTTTATCTAGTGTAAATTTACAAAAGTAAAGAACAATTTATCTCCATAATTCTGCAAACAAAGAAGATGTTATACAATAATAAGTTGGTTATTCTTCAGGATCGCCTGGGAATAGACAGATTGCTGGACTCAACTACGGAGTCTGTATCAGGCCAGTGGCTGGCTATTGCAGCATAGAGTGGTCTGCTAACACTGCAAGTCTCTACTCTTTCACTGTGTCTGGAGATACAAACTCACTGGATACCACAGTCTTAGGTTGGTCACAATAATATACATTTGGAGCAGAAAATGGTGTACTTTCAATGTGTCTTAATTTTTATTACTTGTACCATTTCATGTTCATGTTATAAAAAAAAACTACTGTAAAAGTGTTTGAAGTTTTATGTTCTAATGGGACTAAAACCAATATGGCCACCAGTACAGCTGGCTCTTATAATTATTTGTTTGCTACTTACTTTTTTTTATCGTAACCATGTACTCACTGTTTTGTATTCCTGTTTCAAGTTTAATATCTAAATGTTCATGAATTGGTGTTAAACATTAATTGATGCTTTTCAGAACCATTTAACAAATAAAGATACAGTAACTTGTAATCAGGTAAAAAATTGTGAAGAATCAGAAATGCTGTAAAATTGGCCATTACGCCATTAAACACTATCAGAGACAGTTTTAAAAGTATTCTATTTTGGACTAACTAATGTTTTGATGGACTACCAGGGACAGCAACTGCCGCTGTGACAGGGTCTAACTGCACCACCAATTTCGTCGTGATTCCCAGTCCCTCTCAAGCTGGCGTCAGGCTACCCTATGACAGGTTCTGTGGCAACGGTTTTGTCACAACAACATGTAAGTTTGTGTTAATATTTATATATTTGTGACACTTTTATGTGTTACAAAGTTTCAATTATTTTTACAACAACATTGATTTCACACAACTTATTTCAATAATATACTTATATAATCAGTTTTTAACTTATTGAAATTTAAAGAATTAAAAAAAAATATTTCTATTTCTAGATATGAAATATTTACTAATATATTAACTATGAAATAAAAAATTATTTAAAACTAAAAATTTCTTATATCGTTATGTGTTGCTGTGTAAATGCTTGTTGATTTGACAAAAATGTGGCAAATAACTGGAAAATCTCCTTATACAATTGAATAATTCACCTACTATTGAATTCAAAAATTGCAATGAGTGTTCTACTTACTTACTGCTATTGAGGAAAATTCAATATTCAGCTTGTAGCTGGTAGAGAAACTTCAATATTTCAGTTTCTATCTTGTTGAGAAATTGCACTTATCGACTTGAACCTTATGGAGTATTTCCAATTGTAGTTGGTGTAGAAATAACTGCAGTAACTCAATTTGCAGCTGATAATTTTGAATTGTTTGTGCAGCAACAGGAATGCCCTACACATTGTATGTGACCACAGCAGCAGTGTCTACCACATCAACAGCAGTTGACATTGACAATAGAGGGTTCTCTCTCAACTACCGCCTACTACCTTGTTAACCAATACAACATTTGTTTTTTAATCTGCTGTAATAGTGCTTTTTTATCCAATATATACTGAACTGCCCAGAAATCTAAGTATTGTGATACTAAATAAGCTGAGTGAATACTATGATATCAATGTATCATAATACATTTTTCTACATAATTCTTTTTATTGTTGAAGGATTGGATAAGTATTATAATTATTTTAAGGGATAGTAGGATACAAATATTTGCAATTGTGAGCTGTTATAGAAAAAATACACGTTGTGAGGAATGGAATCCATCCTTTTGTTTAAGTGTCAGAATATTAAAATACAAGGGCTATCCAGAAAGTAACAGACGATTTGAAATAAAAAATTAACCAACTGAAATAAGAACATTTTATTATATAAATTTAAAAGCTACACTTTTAAGCTATTTTTCAATGTAACTCCCGTTCGAATTGAGACATTTATTATAACGTGACAATTTTTCGATTCCAGCTTTGTAGAAATCTGCCGCCTGAGATTTTAACCATTGATTAACGACAGCATCACTATCAAAGCGCTGCATTGCTAACCAGATCTTTATCGCTGGAAAGAGGTGGTAGTCGCTTGGTGCCAGATCTGGGCTATAAGGTGGATGATCAAACACTTTTCAATCAAAATCATCCAAGACTTGTCGTGTACAATTGGCTGGCTGTATAAATTTTTGAGCTAATTTCCCCCTACATTGGTTTTGTTGCCCATTGTAGCATCTGCAATGTTTCACAGTACCTCTCTGCGTATTGATTGTTGATCCTTGTTTAAGGAAATCAACAAGAATCACACCATTAGCATAAAAAAAAAAAAAAAAAAAAAAAAAAAAAAAAAACTTGCGCCCATTCCATAGACTGCATTTTTGTTTCACAATTGACATGCTTCACCCATGTTTCATCACCAGTAACGATGTACGATTACCATGTTTGTCGTAATCATCAAGGAAAGTTAATGATACCGCGTCTTTGTTTTTGCGGTCTTGCATAAGGATTTTTGGAACCCACCTGGTACAAAATTTGTGGTAACCAAGCTTCCCTTCAACAATTTCATGAAGTAAGCTTTGGGAAATGTTCTGAGTTCAGTTATTGTAAAACACCGATTTTCACGAACTTTTGCCATTGATTTTCAACATCAAATCTTCAGTCACTAGACTAGGCCGACCGCTACGACTATCGTCATTAACATTGGTGTGGCCAATTTAAAAATTCAATAAACCACTGCTTTCACTCATTATTCTTGTTGTTTTTCGGACTGTAATCTGAGAAAGAACGGGTCGCTGTCATGTTTGTGTCAATCCCAGTTTTTCTTTAAAGCACACTAAAATGCCATACATAATCTCAAGGGAACCAATAAGTTTCAGATACCCTTATGTGCAAAAATTCACAGCTTTGATCATGTAAGATGGTTTAAATTCGTCACTTGTGAAAAATCAGAAGTAAAAACTAGACAGTAACTTTGTTTTTGCAATCTGCATTACACAACTAATCAGGTATTTTATATCTTCTAAAATTAAAGTAAAAACAAATGTGTCTGCCTCTGTGGTGAACTTTAATTGGAAGTGTCAAAAACTGTTTAATGTCAATCAATTTAGATTATGTTTCATAAATACTATCATTATTTTTGAACACACTAAAATATTCTGGAAAATTTTTCTGAATTTTTCTTTATAACCATCTAGGACGCCCAACAAAAATTACAAAAAAAGGAATTAGCGGAATTGATTTAGTCATTCCTAAGATTAGTGCTTAGTAACTGATTTAGCGAATAGTTTTTATTTGCGAGATTTAATTGTCCTGGTATTATAATTTATTGATCTCAACACAATATCGAACAACAGAGCTCTTAAATTAGTATTCTGGTAAGAACTCAGATATATGTGTCAGACAATGAGAGTTGCCCCTTGATTGACCATTTTCCATTCTGGGCTTACTAAAGGATCAAATCAAATCAAATCAATCAAATCAAAATATTCTTTATTACATGTTCATCAAGAACAGAAATGGTGTCAGTTTTACAATGATGTTGTACATAACTTGTTAAAACTTATTGAGATGTTTTTTTGGACAGTCTATCCATGTTGAAGGAACTCATTTATGGTGTAGAAAGGCCGTTCGGCCAGCCAGCTGTGGAGTCCTATCTTCAATTTAATCCCATTTCTTGATGTTAGGTTTCTGGGCAGTCGATTGAGGAATTTAATTCCCGTATACGTTGGTTTTTTCTCATATTGAGCTAGGCGGTGTGCTGGAAGACTGTAGAGTTGTGCGTTGCGGGTGTTGTGCGTGTGTATATCAGAGCCCCTTGTCATGTTTTGTCCATCAGCATGCATGACTGTTTCTTGTATGTATGTATAGGTTGATGATAGTTAGGATTCCAAGTGACTTGAAAGCACCTCTGCAAGTGTCCAGTCTCTGTAGTCCAGCCAGGATTCTGATGGCCCTCTTTTGTATTAGCAAAATTCTTTGGATGTTTGTTGCAGAGGCTGCTCCCCAAACAGCAAGGCCATACCTTAGATGGGTCTCAAAGAGTGCAAAATATGCTGTTCTTGCTGTAGTTAGGTCACTTATGGCTTTGATTTGTTTGATTGCATAAACACTGGAGTTCAGTTTTCCACAAAGGTTGTCTATGTGTGTGGTCCAGTTTAACATGCTGTCAAGGGTTAGGCCCAGGAATTTTACTTTGTTTTCCATAGTGACACCTGGAATCTGTGGTACCTCTTGATTAAGATATCCAAATCCCATTTGGCTGGTTTTGGTGGGGTTGACAACCAAATCATTGTTATGGCAGTACTGGTAGGCTGAATTTAGGGATATGTATGAGTTGATAGCTAGGTTCTCAGGTGTTTTGTTCAAGGAACAATAATATAAAGACCATTCACTGCTGTAAAATAATCACATCTCAATAAAATTGTTGTTTAACCCATTGATGAACCAATTAATCTGGCCTCTCTATGACTGTTAGCAAAAATGAATGCATGGACTAAAATATTAATAGAATGAGTTTGGTTAAAGAGAAATTAGTAAATTTTTCAGGACATTTTAGTCCATTTGGTTGCAATAATTTGTCCAATAATGATTCCTGCTATCTCTAAATATAAAACTTTTTTTAGTATTGATTTACACGTTTTAACCCTTCCAATGCGGCTAACGCCTATAGGCGCGGAACTGCCGATGCTTTAAACGCGTATAACGTCTACAAACGCAAAAGCTTTACTTTTGAAATGGCGAAGAATTACTTGTTAAAACTTCCGTAAGAGAGCAGGTCGATGTTCCTTACGACTGTCGGGACTAGACAAACCGCTTTGTCACCGTTGGAGGACGTTGTAACCGTATCTACTCGGGTTGAAAGCAATCTCGGCCATTTTTTGTATGGCCTGTGACACGGCATACGCCTACAGACGCGTTTGTTTCATTCAGCTGTTTAACTACGTGTGTGTTGGTCGTATGTTGGTTATATTGTTAAACAGAGTGTTTTGAATCAGTCCGTTGTTATTCTAATAGTGTAATAAGAAAAGTTTGAATTCATTCATTTTACGTGAACTGATTTTCCAATTTTTATCATTTTACTACGAACAACGTAGTTTGAGCGCATTTTTGGTATATTATGTGTAATATTTTTTTTCAATTATTTGTTTTGTATTTTATATCAATTTCACCATACAAGTCCAGTTTATTTATTCTATATAAATAAGGTTTATAAGTACAATATTTGTTTCATTTCCCTTGTAGGCTATCGTATAAATAAGTTTGTGTTGAGTTTCATATTATTACATTTCAAAATCTTATACTGAACTTATTTATTTTTATGTACTAATTATACAGAAACTTCAGTTACAATTTACTCATTATAAATAACCTGTATAAATGTAATGTAATCTGTCAAAATAGTGTTCCTCTGTACATTATCCTGCAATGCAGTTTATTCAAAATTTCAAATGTTTTCGTGCGTATAAAATTATCAAAAATATGTAATATTACATGTTTATTATTTTTTCTTATAAAGGTAATACCAAGAAATATAACAACAATAATTAGCATTGGGAAATTTAAACAAAAATATTTTTTTATGTCTTAGCGTTTGACAGTAATTTTAATTAGCGCTTTAAGGGTTAATAAGACAAACAAAAAATCAAAAGCAACTGCCAATATTTTATTTTATTGTTTATCTGTTTCAATTATTTTACTTCAAAACAGCACAATGTTTTTTACATCATAAACCAGTTTTGATTTGATTACGTAATTATAAAGCAAAATAACACAAAGCATTTTTTCACTTTTTGATGATTTTATGTTAAGCTTCACAGAATTAGTTGTTTGGGAGATGAGATAAAACTGTTTATTACATTATGTAAATTGTTATTATTACAATGACAATTAAAATAAACTATTTAAATTACATACAATGACCATTCATTTACTTTTTATAATTCACTTTTCTATTTGTTTTGTTGGTCTTTGAGTATCTTTGATATCTCAATATCACTGTCCAAGTATAAGTAGATACTTCTGAAATTCGTAAATTGTTTTGTTCCATAAGGTAATGGGATAACTAAAAAAACTTATTCACCTATAAACAGTAAACACTAAACATTGAGAACACAATACACAGAATGTAATAACAATTAGTGATGAAAATTGTGCACATCACAAAATGTAAACAGAAACAAAACAAGCTATTAGTTGTGGTTTCAGTGTGCAAACATAACAAAACGAAACGTTTGCTCATAAGGATGCAGGAGGGCACACAACTGCAATATAGTGAAAACAAACAATTGCCATTGTTAGCTAGAAAGAGCATGGGTACAGTTCAGGTCGGAGAATAATATTCAGTCCTGCTCGCCCACAACAGGCAAGTTCCCCAATGGGTTAAGGGGTTTTATAAATGAAGTGTAGTGTCGTATCAGAATGTGCTGTGTTTTAAGCTTAGAGGGAAGATTTAGTGAGCAAGGAGAAATGTAATATAAACAAAAAGGAATTAATTAACGAAATTTACACAGTATTTCAGTGATACATTTTGTCAGAGGGCAGTTTTCAGGCCAAAGACAATCCAAACCTAGACACTTCACTGATAACTACAAGTATTGTGTAAGTTTTGTTGTTGGTAGTACTAGCACTGGACATCGGATTGAGGTGTGGTTAGTAGCTCCAGTAAGACTTCAATATTTTGCAGTTTTCTATGCATATTTAAGATGCAAAAACTAAGAGTTTTTTTGTGTATGGTAACAATCCTGAATGTCTGTTTAAGACTGCTAATAGCATACTAAAAATGATTAAAATATTATCTAGGGAGGTCTCCCTCCAGCCCCCATTAAGATTTTCTCTTGTAAAAATGGCCTTGTCAAATCTTAAGAATCCAGTACCATATAGCAATTTTTTTTAATTTAAATAAATACAAGGCAAAGATCAGGGATAGCACTTTCTCTCCGATCACTACAACTTTTAAGGAGTCCCAAAGAAGACAAGCTGAGGATAATTCATGTGTAACATGCTGTAATGTTTATCCACCTCGGTATAAACTTAAAATATTTTCTAACTTCTGCTTGCTTAATTTCAAATTAAAGGAGGATCTAGGCAGGAAAGGTGGTGTGACTATAATATGTTTACCATTAAGACTCACTTATGTTAAATTAATCACTGACAACAGTCAATAATTATTTCATTTTTTGGTGCTACAAGTGAACTGGTTTCCTGTAGATGTCATAATCTTTCTTTCCATTGTGTTTTCTGCTCCAATCAAATAGTAAAACTCTCTTTGTTAAAATTCTAATTTACTGTAGACATTTAACCTTTATACATATAATTATGTGAGCAAAAATTATAATTTTTACAATACAAGATGTTCAGTATTTTAAAATCAGGTAAAAAGAAACTCATGTTTATATAAATATACATATTTATAACAAAATCACACAAAAACCAATACATCTTAAATAAACACAGTAATCATTGTGATAAACATTGGGAAACTCAGAAAAAAATAAACTGATTGTTCATCAAATGATCAATTGGACATACTCAGTATGTAATAATTGCGTATAAAATACTATTGTGGCGACGTGCCACACACACACTCACATTCTCACAAAACACAATGTACAACATTTACACTTCTGTAATAAATAACGAATTGAATTGTCCAGTCTTTTTAAAATAGTCTATGTTACAGCTCATCATGTTCTGCATCTTCATCAGCTCCCACTTCTTCCGGTTTCTCATCCTCATCAAAATCGTCTTCTTCCTCATCAACCTACACATTTCATAAATAATAAAATTCAAATATGTAAAATATGTTTATTAAATATACACACTGATTGTATATATTTAATACAGTACATCACTACTGCTTTATTCAATATACAACACATTCGCTGTGTCTGAATCATACAATTATGGAAAGTAAATTGAGAAACTTGTAAAAATTCATTAATGTGTTGTGACTGTCCAATGTGTGCATGCAGACACAAAACTCCATGTACGAAGTGGGTCAATTGTAAATAGTTTTATTTCGTATGATTTAACAACATTGAAAACTATCACAGGAGCAGACAACAGCAGTTGCAATGTCATAAGACAGGTTGATAATATAGAATTGATAATAATAAAATATATATAACTATAAAAAACAATTTGAACTATTAGAAATTATTTACTGGGAAATGAGTTTAAAATTAATAATACTTATTATTTGGCAGCAAAAAGTAAACAAGTTTAGACATGACATTTTCAGTGCCTGGAAGTGAAATACATTGAAAAGACTTTGTTTCTTTGTAGTAGTCTCATAATAGAGGTTTAACCGACATCTAGGACAACACCACTTCACACTCGCTCTCCATTCTTTCTTTGAACTGTGGAAAAATATTAAATTCCCAGTCTTAAATATTGTATTGAAACACTTATAACCTTAAAAAAATCACACAAAAATTAAATTCACTGCCTAAAAATATAATCTTTGAACGTTACAAGCGCTGGCAATAGAAACTAAATTTGTATCAGTTATTATTACTTCAAATAAAAATTTTCTAAATTTCATGTAAAACACTAATATACAAATTTCTGTTATTTTTAGTGAAATTTAAATTAGCTTTTTAAAAGTCTTGTCAAACTCGTGCATTTTATAAAACCAAATTAACATTAGTGACAATTATAAAACAATCTTTTGAAGCACATGAACAAGTAAAATAGCCCACGAAACAGACAAATTTTTTATTCCGTTGCCCAAAGAGAGAACTGAACAACAGGATGTTGAAAGACCTTGAAAACTTTCAGACGTTTATTTCTGAAATCACAGCTTGTAATGGAAGAAACTATCAGATACAACTTTTGTATGCAGTTAGCTCATTCTGACTT
Organism: Homalodisca vitripennis; assembly: GCF_021130785.1. Classification (NCBI taxonomy): domain Eukaryota; kingdom Metazoa; phylum Arthropoda; class Insecta; order Hemiptera; family Cicadellidae; genus Homalodisca; species Homalodisca vitripennis. The sequence goes on from NC_060207.1 coordinate 66,896,168, forward strand.
GTTAACTATTTGTTGTTCAGAATACTAATACGAAGTGGTGTGTATGGATACTAAAATACTAATATTTAACCTCAGGTTTTCTATTTACTATACTTTAAGAGAAGAAACAACATAACATATTCAATAGAAAAATACAAGTTTTGATAAGATACAAGAACAGGGTTATCTTTACCAGATCGGAAGTATTCCTTTTCTTAATGTCTATGCAATAAAAACTTTGGGTTTAGAAAATACTTTATATGTTAAATTCACAAGACTTTAAGATAACTCTCCTAAATAGAAGTAGAAAAATATAAGGTAATAAAAAAAATAAAAATAAAAAAATAACTCACGCCATATACACTGAAAAATGTCACATTTTAATCTTCAGTCATTTTTATTTGGATCTGATTACAAAAGTTGCCTAAATTTCCTACTTTTTCTGCAGAAGAAATTAAGTTTTTAAAGAAGTTAGTTAACTTGGGTTAGGAATTGAAGTAAATATATAAATAAAATTAATTTGCACTACTAAATAAGGCTTTTTTTCCTCATTAATCAATCATGGATATATTCAATAGAACACTTTTTTAGAAGTAGATTTTATTATACTAACCCCTAAGTCCTTAGGTACTCCTAGACTCTCCCTCATTAGCTCCTCCACCGTTTGTGCAAACTCTGCAGAGTCTTGCAGCATGTAGCCTGATCTAAGTGTGGCTGAAACAACCAGACAAATATTTGATTTCATTTAATTAATTTTATGACACAAATTGTTACTCAAGAAATGTGATGAATTTTCAAGACAACATTAAAATTTATAGAATGTTTTTGGTAAATAGAAATCAATGTATTACCTGTCCTGAACATCATCAGTGCAATATTCTTGGCAGCAGTATCTTCATGGTTGTCGGCAACTCTCCTCTGTAGCTCCTTGATGAGAGGGTGTCTGGGGTTGATCTCCAGGGTCTTGCGCTGGTTGAGGTAGTAAGATCTCTGTGGATCATCAGCCTTCTGGTGGGCATTAGATACAGCCAGACGCTCCATGTTACCTGTCCAGCCGAACATGCTTGCCACCAAAGCACAGGGCGACTCTGTCAGTCTCTCTGACACTTGGGCCTTTGAGATCTGTACAAGGATTAAATTTTTCTGGTAAAGCTATACAAGATGATTCAACATTATTTTCACATAAATATCCAATGTAACAAAAAGGAATTAATGTTAAAAAATCATAAGGCTGGATTTAAAAATCCTACTTTTTGTTACGTTTTACTTTGAGATTTAATAACACTGACAATTTTAAGTTGTATCTAAAAATATTACTATGAAAATATTTTTATATTACAATAAAAATCATAGTAGAAAAAAACAATACCCTGACAAACATTGAGTGAGTCTTATAATAACTGCAAACCACTTTTATTACTGTATTTTTTGTATTAATCATAAAAGAAAAGGAAAAAACCTATAACACTCTTGATTTCCAGGTGATGGTCTGGAAGACCTCCAAGTGTACAATTTACTGTATGAACAAAGGTTATATCTCAAACATTATGAAGCTACTAAATTAAAAACTGTAAATTGATAATTATTTAAACAAGTTATTTCTTAATGAATGTGGTTTTCAAACATACAATGGAATGAAGTCAACAATAACAAGGGAAATAATGAGTTAACTATTGACTGTACCTTGTCCTTCAATGCAACTTCTCCCAGCCACTTGGTCAGATCCTCATATTTTGCCTGGAGTGCTTCCAGCTTCTTCTTATCCTCCTCCAGTGTGAAACCCTCTTTAGCCACATTCTGGAACTTCTTGCCCTCAAACTCTGGCAGAGATGATAGACAGTACTCGTCTACAGCCTCAACCAGGTATAACACCTCATAGCCCTTCTTGTTCAGCCTCTCTACAAATGGGCTCTTCTCTACCTAAGGATTTGTTCATATTATTAGTCATGATCTTTTGACGCAGAAGATTATAAAGTAATTCTTTAACTATTGCTAGTCAAAATAAATCAAACAAGGTGTAAATCTGAAACTACTGAGAGGCACTTTTATGACTAAGCAGGAAAGGAGCAGATAAAACTAACCTCCTTCCTGGATGCTCCAGCAATGTAGTATATATGATCCTGCTTAGGCTTCATCCTCTGGACATATTCAGCAAAGCTGGTGGTGCCCTCTACCTGCGATGACTGGAACCTCAGCAACTTGGCCAGTCTTACTCGGTTGGCTGTATCCTCAATAACTCCCAGCTTAATGCTGCAAGAATCACAGATTTTTATATTATAGCATTTTGTAAACTACACTTGCCAAGTGATGTATAAATGAAAATTCATAATTACAGAGGAATCATGTCAGTCGGTGGACACAGCACCTAGAGTGTGTTCGTAGTGTCAGGGGAGCCGGACAATAGAAGGTGTTAGGTAGATCAAAACATTTAGACTAAACTATGTATTACGTATTCATAGTATACTTTTATGTGTTTATTCTTAGTAAATGCCTGAAACAATACAAGCCATTACTTTTCATAGATTGTAAATTAAACTCTGCAGAGAGCCATTACAGCACAGCTAAAAACCTGAAAGTTAAGGGATTAAATATACGTTTGCTTACCATTTTTTGTTAAAATTATATTACTAAAAATAATCCAATTTTTACTAGGCAAAAGTAAATAAAAAGGATTAAAATCTAAATAATAGTTTCAGCAGATTGGTTCTTTCTGCTTAATACTACTTACAATATTGATTCAAATTTACTAATGCAAGAGTAAACATAGTCCATGACACAAATGACATTACAACTCACTTAGTGGAGTACTCCTTCCAGAACTTCTCCATGTCATCGCCCTCAAGTTTCTTGATCATGTCCAGAGCCTTGCGGATCAGCTTTTTGCGGATGACCTTGAGTAATTTGTGCTGCTGAAGTGTTTCCCTGCTCACATTGAGTGGCAGATCGTCCGAATCCACCACTCCCTGGATAAAGCTCAAGTATTTGGGAAGTAAGTCGTTAAACTCATCAGTAATAAACACCCGTCGCACGTACAGCTGCAAAATTAAGCAATATTTTAAACAAGGACTTCGCTAATTAAGAAATTTTGGTAAACAAACAGTGAAATACCATAAAAAAACCACTCACTACTTGAATAAATAAGACATTATATTCTATAGGTTACTAAAATTGATCTTGGTACCATAATATAATAAGCTTACTACATGAACAGTCAGTCCGGCCATTAGATATGTAAACTATCATTAAAAGATTTAAGAATTTAAAAGTAATAAAATATTAACTGTTATATACAACTAAACTAAATACCTAAAATAGGAACAAATAAAGTTCAATCAGCACACAAGAATATTTAGTGTTCTGTAATCAAAGCTTTTTAAACCTTAAACAACTATATTTATAAAATCAAAAGTTCAATTTCATTTAACAAATAAACAATAAAAATACGAATTAAAAATTAATTGTAAAGGAATATTTATTGTACCATTTTTAATAATCCTTGGAAGTTGGCTTTTATATGGTATCAAAAAGAAGCCTAAATGATGAAATTGACTTAGCAGCATTTATATACAGTAAAATTCCATTAATCTGGAATCTTTTAGTTCGGTACGCTTGGTAATCCAGCCCATAGGAAAAAGTAACATTTTCTTGAACACAAAAAATCATTATTTTATAAACAACGAGGTTTTTGCGTGTTCATGGTGGACATAACGTTTAGGTTGATGTGGAGAAAAGGCTGTGTCATATTCAGCTGACTTCGATTCACGTGACTGACCATGACCAATGGCTGCCTGCCTGTCTACACAGTTGCTCTTTCATATCAACTCAATTGAGTCTAGTAATGGTAGGTCAATTTCACAGTTGTTTATTGGGCTCAGTACATGTGTGTGATGGAAAGACAACTCTAAAACAACTGACGTCTCTTGCCAATGCCATCTAAGATATGCAAGTAACGTTCTTTGAGGCTGGCAGTGGCAGTACAGTACGTGGCTGTGATGAACACGTCCTCGACTTTGACCGTGTTGTCTGATATATATAACCAATTATCTGGCATATTTGATCATTCGGCATGCCTTAAGTCCTGACCGTGCCAGATTAACAGAAATTTACTGTAATGAAATCTTTGTAGTCTTTTTATTTAACGTAATGGTGTGCGAGTTCTATCAATTACCTTAATATTGTCAGTGTCAGTGCCATATCGGTTGAAACTGTCACTGGGTTGGTTGCGAGGCACAAACAACAAGGACTTGAATGTCACCTCACCCTCTGCCACAAAATGGATCTTGGCCAATGGATCTTCTCTGTCCTTAGTCAGAGACTTGTAGAATTCGTTGTACTCGCTGTCAGGAACTTCAGAAGGTCTGCAACATGTACATATTATTGGTACAACAATCAATAACGTTGGTACAATTATATATGTATAACGAGCCATCACTACATTGTTATAATATATGCATTGAAAACAACATTTTTCAACTATATACCATTGATATTGCTAAATTATTTAGCCAAGGGCCCACTTTGCATTCTACATGTACAAAATCTGTTTTTTTTTTTTTAATCAATAGAGACATTTTTTTCTTAAATCAACTGAGAAATTTTTCTTAAGGAAGAAATTGATCATCAGCTATTTTAGTTTTGGTTGAGGTCAAATTATACGAGATATCAAAGGTTAAACAAAATATCAGCGTCAGACAACTAGATAAATAGACTTAAAGTCACCACTGGCCTGTATATAGTTGCCAAGACTGATTTAAGATATATTTACGTGTCTGATGGTTTATATTAAGGGGGATACCCTATCTAGCAAAGATTTCACTCCATAGTTCAGCGAATTTCGGAACTATGTATAGGAGATGAAAGCTAATGACAGTGTATTGTGTTGAAATGTATACGGAAGGTTTTCTTGATCATGTTATACTTGCCAAAGTCCCGTTGTCCCAAATGTGACGTGGGTGCAATAAACCACCCTCAGCCCCCAGCTAAATTTATTTTTCAGCAACTTTACGAAAAACAACAAAAATAATAAAATTACACTGTCTGAGCTTAGGTAAACTTAGAGAAATGCCATTACACTATGTCAATACTCACTTCTTAGTCCAAATTGGTTTGTTTTCATTGATTATCTCCCAGTCCCACACTGTTTTTTCTACTGTCTTTGTCTTAGGTTTGTCTTCATCCTTCTTATCTTCAGCTTCTTCCACATCTGCTTCTTCATCCTTGGGTTTATCGTCTTCTACTGGCTTCTCCTCTTCAGACTCATCCAGAGGCTCCTCTTCTGTAACTGTCTGTAATAGACAATCATACGTGTCAAAACACCAACTATAATCACTTACAATCTTGTATCCTGTTTTAGAACAACTTGAATCAACATGTTTTTTATTGTGTACTTGTGAGATAGTAGCACCCTATTGCTTTGTGTGATTGTTATTATTCTATTAAGAATGATATATTGGCCTTCTGGTAAGTAAAGTAGGCTTATAAGTTCACCAGAGATATTCTGAACCTGCTGAGCCATATCAAAACTGTAATGGACACGAGATTTGTCATGGTTTTGAAAATTAACTTTAATTAGATAGTTTCATTATAAAACTTTCATTCTGTATAAACAGCCTTCAGCTGGGTTTTTATTTTTTCCATTGTTACAATGTTTTAGCTTCTGAAACTAAAGCCATTTCTGCTCCATATGTGTAGTGTTTTTGTAACAAGCCACAGAGATCAGTTCTGGGTTTCATTACCACAATATCAGGACCAAATCTCACCAGATAATAGTAAAAATCTTAACACCTACAGGTTTTTTGGGTAATTTTAGTTGTAAAAAAAGTGTTGTAAATTTTAACTTAAGGGCCATTATGAGTCAGAAATTTTAATACAGTAATGTACAAATATAAACACTTAAGGTGGTAAGAATTAATTTTTAGACACACTTAAGAATATGGACTGCCCTCATAAATTAGTAAAGACAAGTTAACATAATAGTCCTTTTTATGATAGAAGATTTGCAACAAAGATAGTATTTACATAGAATATTTCTACTCCATAAATAATTGAAAATTATTCAAGTATAATAAAATTCCAAGTTGAGCACAGTGTTTCATGATGAAATATAAAAATTGATCTTCCTTTGTTTGGAAACTAAATTGGAACTTTAAGGTGAATAATTATTGTACCTAGCTAATGATGTGTCTACTTTATATAGAGCCATTTTTGAGACTCAAGAATAAAAATCAAAACAATATTTCTCCTACCTTGCTAGACCATAAGTAAATTGGGAATGTAATAAACTGGGAGTATTTCTTGATAAGATTGCGGAGAGTATCAATCTCAAGGTAATCTGCTGCTTCATCCTTTAACTGCAAACTGAAATAGAGAACAAAGTCACTGATTACACATCTTGTAGCTAAGTGACAAACACATACGCTACATACAATGAATTCAACTGTTGCTAAAAATCCTAAATTGAGGATGGTCATTGTAGTATATTAGGGTAAAAAATTGATAAGACATTGTATTCCACATTTTTATAACACATGGAGAAGCAATTTAGGGATCACATATAATATTTCAGTGTGTATGTTAAAATATAATTAAACGTTTACAATGTTTTCAAAACATGAATTAGAAATACTAATTTTGGAATTAAAAAAAAATCAAATAAAGTAAAACTGTACCTTATCTGTGTTCCTCGCAGGAGGGTGTCACCACGAGGATCATCTGCGATCTGGAAGCTGCTGGCATCAGACTCCCACACGTACTGCTTGTCATCGTTGTGTTTGGTGGTTACAATTACACGATCAGCAACTGTAAACCACAGAACAAATTGATATACTTACTTTTTTTTAAATACTATCGCCCTTAATTAAACTTCGATTTTCCTTTCACTCACTTGATTAAGTTTTGATTTTTAAATATACAAAAAAAGTAAAACTGTCTGAATTATAACAAAATTAGTTCACATATTTTAATTGAGTATTTAGTTAAAAGTAATGAATGTATTTCAGTTTAATCATACCATGAATGATTATTTTTTTGTAAGGAACATTAAAAACATTTTAAAATAATATAAAAGATTAAAATAGAACATAGGTAGGCTACTTTAAAACTATTTGATATAAATTATGAATTGTATTTAACTAAATATTGGTGTTTACAAACATACAAAAATTGCTTAGACAGTATTCAAATTAAATTTTCAGTTGGCCTAATGTTACATGTTGTACTATTAAATGTTGACTGTTAAATCAATTTGAACAAATACCTAAACAGCAGCAAACTGTATCTGTAATTTTAAATTACCTAAAATAATCATAATTAATTATCTAAAATTCTGTTTATTTAGAGACTAAATATTGTAATAAAAATTTGTTACCATTTTATCACTTACCCAAAAATGCAGAATAGAACCCAACTCCGAACTGACCAATCATGTCATTCATATCAGAACCAGCAGAGCCCGTCTCTTGCATCCTGTTGAGGAACTCGGCTGTTCCCGACTTGGCGATGGTCCCTAGATTGTTTACTAAGTCCTTGTGAGTCATTCCAATACCCGTGTCAGTGATATGCAGCATCTTCCCTTCTTTATCCGCCTGGAATATAAATCAAATTTAAGACATAATTCTTCTACAATAATTGTTATGGAACACTTACGTATTCATTAACAAAATCACTGAAACTAAAATATATTAACAACATACTGTTTACAGTGAATTTTAATATATACAAAATTTTATAGTGAAGTTTAAATAATAAATGATTAGTGATGAAGGTTGAACTACTTACTTTTATTTTAATAGAAAACTCTGAAGTAGCTTCAAGTTGATTAGAGTTGGTTAGGGATAATACACGGATCTTGTCCAAAGCATCTGAAGCGTTTGAGATGAGTTCCCTCAAGAAAATCTGTAGAACACACATATTTATATATATATATATATATATATATATATATATATATAAATAATATAAAAATACATAAAACAGTAACCATGAAATTCTTAATATACATTACAATGGAAAAAAATACTACATCAACCTTTAGAGCCAAGTGAATCTTTATACTCTACGCTAGTTCAGCTTTATTTTTCAGAGACATTTTCATTAGTTGATATGATTGTTGGTTCAATCAAATGAGTAGGATGTAACCAGTATACAATTAAATAAAACAAGTAGTTACCCACCTCCTTATTTCTATAAAGAGAGTTAATAATCAGCTTCATCATTCGATTGACTTCAGCCTGAAAGGCAAATTTTTCTGCCTTTTCTCTCATTTCTTTTATTTGAGCTACATTCAGGCCATCTAGTTTGATACTTTCCTCTTCTCTTTTCACTACTTCATCATCTGCAACACAAAATTGGTGTAAAGTGTTGGGAAACTAAGTAGGTGTGGGAGGATCCTACTAAATGAGAGGATACACAATACACTGACCAATGTTACTGGATAATTAGATTTTGTAGGGTGCTTATTGTTGTTCCTTTCTCTGAATTCATATTGTGAGTATGAAAAAAGTCAACTTTAAAATGATCTACAAGTAGGTTTTTCATACGATCTTCAAAAATCTTAGCAAAAACTAAATTGAGTGATTTGTATATGTAATCGACCATATTGGAGACCTTTGTAAAAACAACTTTGACAGTCTAAGAAATTTCATCATTTAAGAGAAAACATTACAACTAAACAGGAATTTACAACTGATAAAGGATCAGCAACGACCTAAGCCACATGACTAATATTCCATAAATATCAGCACTCTCTGAATTTTACAAACCTTTTTAATTACTTTTAAAACTATATTGTGTCTAGATTGACATGTTCCAGCTGGAGGATATGTAGATGTCTTATATGTAGATGTCTTCTTGTATAGCACTAGCACACATCTGTAAATGAACATTGGTAGGAAATCAACTACTAGTACCATTCTATCTGCTTGATATAGTAGAAAATGAAAATTCTGGGCTAGACTTACATTTCAAAGCAGATTTTAATGTATACAGTTTGTTTATTAAATCCCAAGCAGCCTTCCAGGGATTCTGAGACTTCAAAATTTGTATCATGTCAGCATGTTTTTTGTTCAATCTACTTACTGCCTCTACATCTTTTCTTTTCCTTTACATAAAGACTGATGTTTAAACAGATAACACACCTTCTTTACATACTCTAAATATTCCAAAACGGACACTCACCTCTAAAAACCAATTTATTAATTTTCTGTATCACAGTATTGTGTATACATGAAAAAATTTGTTTCTAAAGTCCTTGCAACCATCAAAATTACTAATGGATACAGGACGTTAAGGCAATCAACAGATGAGATACAACGCACCTGTCCTTGAACCTTCTCTGCTTGTGCCTAGATCAGCATCCACGGTAGACTCCTCCATAAGTACATCTTCTCCTTTGCTTAGATCTGGGAAAAGCCAAATATATATTATGCAAAGACAAAGGAAAAAATATATTGGGTGGCCTTTAAAATCAACAATGACTTTGTAAACAATATGTGACATTAGATTTACTTTTCTCTCATATTATTAAAGTGTTATGGTTCTTGCTCTTATGGTTATTAAAATATTTAGATTAATGACCTATGGTATTCAAGGGAGTCAATACAGTGTTATAGAGTACAAACAACAGGGAAACAATCATGGGATGGAGAGAATTTGACATTCAACAGTTTAATATATGACTGAATTTCAGATATTACTCAATGGTAAAAAATTATCAAATATAAATTCCTAAACTATCGAAAATAAAAACATTCTAATTACAGTTATTTAAAATGAATTACTGCCAAATCTTTTTATTTACTGAATAGAAATATTGTTAAAAATACATTAAAAACAAAGTAAAATCACATGCATAATAGACTATTTGAGTAATGGCCACAAGTACAATGATGATGAACATGTGTTGTTGTGTCACAAGCTGTCATATACGTTTATCCTTCAAAATAATAAAAAGCAACTAAATATTACATGGATTTGTTCGTTACATTTAATAAATGCATGTGGCCTATAGTTTATTCATCATTAAGTTAGCACTTTTTAGGGTTGCAATGTACTTAAGCCATGTCAGCTGTAACGATCTCAAACCACATCAATTTCTTAAAATTGTTAAAATTTATTACTATTGGTTGAATATATCATGGGTATAATAATTAAATATTGTTTAATAATTCTGATATAAAAAACCGGTCCAGTTTTAAAATAGAAATGACTGAAAGAATTGTAAGAAGTGATAGAGGAGTTCTAAAAACACCCTTAACTCTAGAAGTGGCAGGTGCCGGATCGGCCATTGTCTATGTGGCAGCGCCGGAATTCCGGGCCGATTACGTTGCGTTGCATTACGTTATTTTTGAATTATACGTACTTTGGGATTATACCGACCACACCCAGACATGAATCGTTATTTGACATTTTGCTTCTACTGATTACTAGATTAGCGTAGAACAATATTTCGTCAATATAAAACAGAAATTGTCTTATCGCAAACCCCTCCCCATCCTCAGACAGAGGTCAAAGTCGAGCGGTCTAGTAGATAACGTGATTGCAGAGTCTCGCCGCCCGTTCAGCTGGTGCGTCGCATTGTTGTACTTCCGTGTTTTAGCTCTACATTTCTCCAAACACAAAACTTCAATAAAAACAAACATTACCAAACTAAAACTAAACTCTTTATTGAAAAAACACTCAAAACTTGTTTTTATTCTTGATCACACTCCGCCACCCAAAATGCGAGTGCCTCCGGCCATCAGCGCGGGCTTCGGCAGCACCTTTGGTGCTGCCGAAGCCCGCGCTGATGTCGACGAAAGAAAAACATCCCTCGAGATAGTACCTATCAGTAAAATATCAAATTCTAGAGGGGCTGATCAGAAATATAAATTGAATTGTAATGGAAAGGCAATTATGTATGTACCGTGTAAATCATGTGATGCCGCGCGGCCTGCCGTAATCGGGATTCTCGAGAAAGATAAGATAACAGCGACAACAATACCGATCACAATACCTGGAAATGCTTGTAAGTTTGTAATTAAAGAGTTGTTTTTTCATTCTATCATGTTTGTTTCTATAAATTTATATTTTCGTGTTCTTCATACTGGTGTGGTCGGTATAATCCCAAAGTACCGGAATAAATATAATCTGATAGTGATAAAAATTATATATTTGGAAAGATGAAGAATCATACTTTACAATAATAATGCATTTCATTAGGTTTTATACTATTTATAGATATCCTCTATGGATATATATATATATATAAACAGTGGTGCAGCAGACATCTGGCCTGCCCGTACAGTTGTGACTGACGGTGGTTGATACTGCACAATATTTGTTTACTTTCTTGTGTTGTTCCAAGTGCATAGTTTGGAGTTTATTTCAGCTAGTTATTACTTATGAGCTAAATAATAGTATATTACACATTTTTTTGTAAATAATTTGTGATAAAATGAGTGAAATCTTTAGAGATAGATAAAATGACTTGGAGAACTGCTATTCTTAACTGCTTGAGGAGCTGAATTCTACACTTGCAGTGGCGTCGGGCCGGGGGGGCACGTGCCCCCCCCAACATTATGCAAAAAAAGAAAAAAATAATATAAATTATCTTTAAATTACGTATATGTATACACTAAAAGTTACGAATGAATAACTAATATAGATCCCCCGTTAGTCTATTTTTCTGTATGCATCTAATTTGATTCTGTGTGTGTAAAGTATGCGCGTGTTACAACTAAATTTACAAGTGCCGGTGAGCCGACTCTGGCCGGTTGCGCCCGAGCTGGAGCAGCCGATCGAATGCACCCAAGCCCAGCCGACGCCGGCCGAGGACCTCCGAGCATTGACGACGCCTGGCGGAGGGATATCATACCAGCTCAGTGCGCGTGTGTTGTGTTGTGTAGGTGGTCGCCACGTTTTATTCGTTCAATAAGCTTATTGTTACTAGCTGAGCTGCTATTGTTTGTGTAATTTTTGCGGATGTTCGTTTGTTATCATGTCTAAGAAACAGTCCTCTGTACTAACATTCTTTAAAAAACTTGGAAATTCAAGTGAAAGTGTAAATGAAGATAGACATTTAGCGGGAAGTAGCACTGGAGGTAGCGTTGGTGATGAATCGCCATCTTGTTTACGCCCAGATCGTGATGCTACATTCCAGGGCGAAAGTAGAGATCCTTCATTGGGAGTACAAAGTGCAGATATTGCAAAAGGAGCATTTCAGCCTGTTGATTGTTTTAAGGTAAGCAAGATTCAATCCAAATCGAGGCAGTTCAAAGAATCCTGGTACAGTGAATTTAATTGGGTCGAATATAGCCCCATTGAAATGATTGAAATGATTTATTTGCCCAATAGAACATTACAATGTTATAAGGCTCGTCAAGAAATAATAACACTAAATACTAAATAACAATTTTAAAAAAAATACTAACTACAACACAAGTAACATATAGCTAATACTAGGTGGTAAGCTAATCGTTTAAACAATTGTCTAATAACATTAAAGACGCTGCATTTTGTTACCCATGCCGACTATTTTGTCAACATAAGTCTGGTCGCGGGGAGGAGTCATTCACTAAACTGGGCATGAACAATTGGAAGAAAGCTTTGGAAAAATTCAGGAAACATGAGAATAGTGAAATGCATCAAAAATCTAAACAGTTTCTCAATGAGTATAGAAAAGCAGGAAGCACGGTAGCAGATTCGTTGTCCTCGGCACATACTAAAATGGTTGAGATGAATAGGAGGTATTTAAAATTCATAATTGAAAACATCCTATTCCTTGGAAAACAGAATCTTGCCTTAAGAGGACATGATGAGAGTACTGCTTCATTTAACAGGGGGAACTTAATAGAACTGCTACAACTGAGATCTACTCAAATGGAGGAAGGAATCCAAACATTAATGAAATCCCCAGTCCATTCATACAAAAGTGCCCAGGTACAAAATGAGATAATAGATTGCATAAAAAGTGAAATGCTTCAACAAATTGTCCAAGAGGTGAGTGAGGCTTTGGCCTACTCAATTATTTGTGATGAAACTACGGATATTTCAACCCGTGAACAGCTTAGCATTTGCATTCGATACATTACTAAAATAGATGGACACATTAAAATCAATGAAAGGTTTTTGGGCTTCGTTGATGTGTCAGACACTACTGGTGAAAATTTACATCACACTATTAAACAGTATCTGCAGCAGTTGGGTATAAGCTTAAATAAAATGCACGGCCAGGCATATGATGGAGCTAGTAACATGAGCGGCAAATTCAAAGGTGTTGCCTCAAGGTTCCAAGAAGAAGAGCCTAAAGCTTTGTACACACACTGCCATGCCCACTTGCTTGATCTGGCTGTTCAGAGATTTTGTGAAGAAATAAGACAGCTTCGGAATTGCTTATCCATAGTAAATCACCTGTATAACTTAATTAATGCATCAGCTAACAGGTTTTCAATATTTGAATCAATATGTAAGCAAAGCGGAGAAACAAAAATGAAAAGACTGGTGAGCTTGTCTCGAACTAGATGGACAGTTCGACACAAAGCAATCCATGTAATTCTAGAGCAGCTCCCTGAAGTGTACGAAACTTTGGAAGTTATTGCAAACGATGTATCAAATCGTAAAATTGCAGCCGAAGCTGATGGTCTAGCCAAACAAATCAGCACATTTGAATTTGTATTCAGTTTAAAACTATTGCACAGCGTTTTGAGTCAGACTGATATACTCTCCAAAGAACTGCAGAGTGAATCTCTTGACATTTCTAAGGTTTTTGCAAAAGTTGAATCAGTCATTGACTGTTTAAAACTGGACAGAAATGATGATGGCTTTATTCAGATGTGGAATGAGTCAGAAGAACAGTGTAACAAATATGGTATGAAAGGTTTGTCAGTTGAAAGGCCTTCACTACCACGCAAACGGAAGATTCCGAAAAAACTTGAAGCTAGTAGTAGCTCTTCAGATGCTGCATTTCATCAATCACCTGAACCTGAACCTGAACAGATGTTCAAGACTGGCATTTACTTTGCTGCTTTAGACACAGTAATTGTAAACCTGCAATCTCGTTTTTCCAAGAACGATTATGATAAAATCAACTGCATTGCCCAGTTACTATTTAATTGGACCGAAATTGACAACAACGCTGTTATGGCAATCCAAAAGTTTTATAACTTGTCTTTAAGTTTCTCTGTACATCTTAAGTTTTTTCACTGTTATGCAAAGAACAATTTTGTCAAAACAGACAAAGCAACCACAAGAATAACGTTCCAAGAGTTGGCTGATTTTTTTTATTGAGAATGATCTTCAAGCCAGTGCACCAGATGTTTGGCAGCTACTAGAAATATCACTTTCGTGGCCTATCACAACAGCAAGCGCAGAAAGATCGTTTTCTACACTACGAAGGCTAAAGACATTTCTTCGAAGCACCATGACAGAAGACCGCTTAAGTGGGCTTGCCCTGATGTCTATTGAGCAAGAATTGACGTCTGAATACATGAAAGATAAAAAACTAGATCTGTTAGTTGACAGATTTTCAAATCTAGCCGATAGGAGGCTAATGCTTCATTAGAAGTAACGAAAATTGGTTCGTTGAAAACCATTACATAGTTCTGTTCACCTTAAAACTTTGTCTTGTACACAAATTTGTTTTTGTGTTATAAATGTCCTTGCAGTTATGTCTAGAATAGAATAAACTTGTATAATTTGAAATTGAGTCTTTTTACAATCCATCAATATAGTAAAAATTGATTAAAACCAATGTTTAACAAAAATACACATATACTTTACTTTAGTTCTTAAGTGGTAGTTTTCAAAAAAGTTTCCACGGGACCACCCCCCCCCCCCGGAGACCCCGTGCCCCCCCAAATTATTAGGTCACGCTACGCCTATGTACACTTGTATATATTGTAAATATAGGTATGTAACCAATGAGTTTTATATTTATTTTTTAGTTGATTTATAACCAAAATGATTCATAAAAATGGTTTTAGGGTATTGAATACACTATATGTCAACATGTATATATTGGCTTTATGTCTCACCCCTGTCCATAAAAAATTAGTGCGTTGGTAAATTTCCGTAAAAAAAAAAACATAAAAAGTGTAAATATGGATTTCAAGTCATATAAACTATATATTCTGATATCACCAATAAATTCTAGATAAAATGTTGAGGCCTAGGTATATTAGAACTGTTTTTTACAGGATTGAAGTCAAGTACAAAACGGAATCCGAGGATAATATTTTGTTTTTTTTTTTTACTTTTTTAAATCTTTATGCTGCATCAAAAATTAATGACAAGAAAAAAATTATTTTTCTGTGTTCTTTTATAAAAAAAATGATATATAGGCCTAATATGTTAAGTTTGGAGCATTAGTTGAGGTAGTAATATACTATATTAGATAAATACAGTACAGTTGGCCTAAAACACCCTGCCACTACAGAGAATTTACAATACCACCTCTAGGGTTAAGCACAAAAAATTGGGTGTTCTAACATAGACTTATGCTTTGATAAATTGAGCTCATTAAATATTTCAGATACTATGTAAGTTATTTGCCTATAACACATTGAGAATTATTATGACTGAAATTTAGTAATTATTAATTATTACAAATAGTGCTATGTTAATTAATTAGTCTATCAAAAGCTACGTAGATAATTTCAGGAAAAAGTAAATTTACTTACCCACAAACAAAAATAACGCAACTAGAAAAAATACGAAATAGGAGTGTTTAGACCCCATTTTAAATCGTAAAGAACTCTCTTTATCAATTTCAATAGGAAGCCGGCACGTTATACAAGTTAACCTGATTGTTAACAACTAATGAGAAGAAACAAGCAGAACCTATGAGCTTCAACAACCAAAGCTATCACTGAATCCCATATCTTCTACATTGAGCGAAACGAGCCAATAGGATTAAACCACGGCATTCATCTAGAGCCAATCACAGTCGTCCAAATGTCGGGGCCTGTAGCAAACACGGTGTCTAAAACTTTAGCACAGCTTTATCCTCTTTGCATTTTGTCTGGCACAATGTTACAGAGATTTCGTAATTTTCTACGAAAAAAGGAACTAGATAGGTTGTATTAGTTTTAAGTGAACTGACTTGGATTATGAACATGAAAATATGTAAATGGTTGGAATTGAAGAATATGTCCACATTAAATTTATCTAATTTTAATAACTTCACCGGAAAGTTTTATGGTTGGCCGATCCACTGTCTTCTCGCTTACTCTTTTGCTGTCTCCTCATTGTAAAATGTAATTGCTAATTGCTTCTAAATCTATTTTTTTTACGTTTTGAAATAAAATTTTGTGGTTGCACGCTACTTAGCGCCAAACGAATGAAACCATACATATTACAGAAAAGTATAGTAATTAATTGAAACATTGTATTACTATTGGATAAATTCTGACGACAATAAAAACTACCTTCCATTTTAAATTGAATTCTTAAAAGTGGGCTTCATAATAGAAGATTAAAATGGGATAATTGTAATTAATCAATTGTCCAAACAAAAGATTTAGAATTTTAACATATTAGGCCTAGTGTAACATTCTTTACTTCTTAGAAATGACCGATCTCACAAGGTCTCTTCTCTTTTAAAGTCAAAGACCTCATGCAAGGTACAAACTTAATATAATCTCATTTTGCGAATTCTAAATCGAACTGATACCTTTCATAATTGTATAACAATTGAACTGTTACCTTTCATTATTGTATCAATCTGATACTAAATTATAATTCTTCCCACATTTCTATTAGTAAATAAATCACTAATGTAACTGTAACTAATACAATACAGTGTGTACTTCCTTCTCCTACCACGTCATTTTCAATGTTATGATTGTTAAAATAATGCTAAAAAACCAAAATAATTGGATTGCTCTGTTGTGTTTCGATTCAGCTGCAGTCATCCAAAGATGTAACTACTAAGCCACTAAGCACGTGATGGTGGACGAGGAATCTCCTCTCTGTATTCCATCCAACATCACGTTTGATGCTTGACAAGCTGCAAAGCTTATATAAGGCATCATCTATCATCATTGAGAAGGGAATCGCTTGGGCTTGGAATATAATTACTCGAGACTCTCTACTCGAGAGAGAGTAAAGAAAAGTGCGTAGAATGCAGTGAATAGAGCACTTCAAAGTTTAAATAACGTTTCTGAACTAAGGACTCAATAACCTAGATGCCTGGGTCAGCATTATACATAATTTTGTTCAAATCTGACATTCCAGAACACGAACTATAAGAGAAATATATAAATTACATGTTAATACCATGTCTGTTTCTATGTGTTGGAGTTTTCTGCTTACATAATAAAGAGATACCTACCATAGAACGCACGGTCATATTTTTCAAACGTCATGATGATTTATACTAGGGGTGTCCAACTCACAGAGGCTCGAGTGTCAAAAATGAAACCTTGAACTTGATTGCAGACCGTATAGTAATAAACTAAATTTAAAAGATCAATAGCAGATTTTATAAAGTTATAAATAAAACTAAAATTAGTATAATATTAGCCTATTTTCATTGACTCAAGTGTTCGTTTTACACAACTAAGAAAAATATCCATTGTGGGCGATCAGCTGCATCCACCAAAAAACGAATATCCATCTCTAGTTGAGTTATAGCCATCCTCATCTAACCTCATTACATTAAGTAGAGACGCATCACAAAGTAAAGCTTGCTTCTATTTTAGTTTTTTTTTTAAATAAACTTCATGAATTAGAACACACTTCCACATACTTGTAAATATTAATGAAATTGTTAGTCAAATATATCTAAATTTTGGAAATCTCTCTTTGAGAAGTAATTTGAACAAAGTGTGGGCCCTTTCTTTTCTTGACATTAGAGACATGTCAGCTTGCATTTCACACAATTCAAGTTGTAGTTCAAGTCAATTATTTCTTGGATTTAAAAACTGCAACTTGAAAAATCGTTATTTTTTTAATTCTTCAACTAACTAAATACAGCTAGGAAAGTGTATCAAATTCTTGTTTTAACACGTTTAGCTTACTGCAAAACCCATTGCTAATGATTAGCAAATCTAATATTGTTTGAGTTTTCCTTGAAGACTTGAGTTCAAAATGAATGCACCAAACATTCGGGATTTTCAAACTTCTTTTCAAGTTCAGCTGTGTCTGATGGCACATATTTATTAAGGAATGCAGGAATGTCTTTTCATATAACAAAGCATCGTTCCATGCACTTTCATGCACTCAACTAATTTACATGGTTAAATTATAGCAAGTCTCCAAACTCAGTATCTGTTTCTTGTAAAACTGCTTAAGTTGTCTGTGATCAGATTTATAATTTTATCACAAGTGTAAAAACTTGATCCTCCTTGATGGAATTCCCACACAAAGCTTCCTGGTTAATAATACAGTGGATTGTCGGAGAGATACTCCATTCTCTCTAAGCAACCTTACCAATCCAGACGTTTTACCTGTCATTGCCGGTGCCCCATCTGTAACAGTGGACGAGCCTCCAATTCTGTTAACTGCTTTTTTTAAAGTCTCATAAATGCCTTTTCCTTTTGTTGTTCCATGAAGACAATATAAATCAAATAGTTCCTCATTTCTAGAGAAGTCTATTGTAAGTTAGAACGTACAAATATTGAGAACTGACTGATATCTGTTTGATCAGTACTTTCATCCAAACAAAGTGAAAAATATGAGCCTTGTTTAACCTGGCCAAGTAAATATGTTTCTACTTGATCACCCATTTCAACAATCTTTCTTTTTATGGTTTAATGTAAAAGTGCCAGTGATTCAAATTTCTCAGCTATTTTGGAACCCTCAAAAGCTTTTGCCATTTTCATAGCACATTTTAAAATTATACTGCTTTAAGTAAAATGTTTCTTTGCACTGGCTAGCTCAAGAGTTACGGCATAAGATGCAAACAAAGAATGCAATATTTTACTATACATACCAGGTTTGTTGTTTAAGGGGGGTCGGGAGGTCAAATGGGTCAAAAATTACTTTTTTGTGTTTTTATTGAATATTATTCTGCTTTTCATAGCGGTTAATTCAAGACCAATTTCATGAAAATCGGTCAAGTAGTTCTTGAATAAAAATTTGTTTTCTAAAGGCTGTACTTCAAATTTTTGGTGAGAGTTTCAGCATTGAGGAGACAGTATTTTATATTGTACTATAACTCTTTCTGCAAAAGAGAGCTGTATTACTATTAAGTTTTTTGTTATTGGTACAGTTTTTTGTCAACTGTTTTTGCTTTCATTACCTTGTTTGTTATTGTTGTCTTCTGTTTATAACCAAGAATAGCATTTCAAATGTCACAGTTTATTTTCCTAAGTTCCTGGTGTTTTCTCTGTGTTAGAAGTTTTATTTCAAAGGTATTGCAATGCCTAGATTTTGTAACAAAGTCTTTAAAAAACGTAAGCAAGTAGGGAAGCCTAAAGTGGTGTTTGTAGATAGTGACTGTGTGAGAAGCCTAGAATCTAGGCCTAGTACACAAAGCCCAGAACCTAGGACTAGTGCACCAAGCCCAATTCCTCCAGAGCCTCAAAAGGAGAGTTTGTCTAGTAAGAAAATTAGTTCTTGTCTTGCAGATTACAATAAGTACAAAGGTAATTGTGGCACTAATGACATGGTAAATTTGCAAATTCTTCAAAACCTGCTTGAACAGAACCAAAGTGAATCGCTCAATAAGATGATTTGGGCTCGTATTCCCAAGCGAACTTTTGTCATGCTATCAACTCTAGAATTAGGGGTATATGATGCTATTGCTGTCTTCAACAAAGGCAATATAGTCAGATCAGATGCGAAGTGTTTGCTAAATTAGGGATTGTACCTGGGGTAAACTGTGTGTATGTGCTTCAAGACATGGACATGCTACGCATCAAAAAAGCGAATAAAGCCGTCGATGAAATAGAAAAAAAGTGTCGAAGTCAGACTACACTGGCAAAAAAGAGGCTAGAAGACGACTATGAAGCAGAGGAAGCAGACAATCCCTCATATGGTGCAGGAATGCATTTATAAAGCAAGTTTAGTTGCTAAGCTAATGGATGTTCCAAATAAATGGCTTTTTCCGAAAATGAATTTTTTCGGTAAATAAGGAACATTATCTCAAAAACTATTAATGATAAATCAATAATTTTTTTTATCTTGGAGAGGGCATTAATCTACACATTTTAACACATGGTTTAAAAAAAATTTCAATCAGAAAATTTTTATTGTGACTAATTTATAAAAATTACTGGTAATTTTTAGAGTATTTTTTAAAAATTGCCAAAAATCCAAAAAAATATTTTTTTACAAAAATCTTGTGTTGAAATATGTATATTGTTGTGCTTTATCAAGAAAAAAAGTTCTAAGTGCTGTCATTTACAGTTTCTTGGGATTAGTAGTTTGAGAATTTAACATGGGCTTAAATGGAGCTCCCGACTCCCCTTAAGCGGATTCTTCAAATCTGAACTCTGACTACCATTTGTATATGTAGTATACTTATTTTCATGTATTGTTGAGTGAGTAATGTCGTCTCACATTATATTCCTTAGGCACTGAAACTACTTACATGCACACCAAACACTGCAGCTTCCCATTATTTTTAATAATCAAGTAATCACTTTGCCAACTTTCCTTGTAACTCCTGTTTACGGTATCAATTTTATGTTTTACATATTTTCTACTCATTTTGTACCAGCATTTATTCTTCAACTAGCTGCTAATGGTTGAAAGGAACAATAATACTAAATGATCCAACAAGAACAAAAGTTACAAGCGACTACCACTGCCAGTGTCAGAAGTCAGACTGTCATGGCGTCGGTCGAGTCGGCGTGTGCGAGATGTGATGCGCACTACGCAGGACGCAGTTTGTAGTATTCTGTATGTCTGTGTGGCTCTCACAGTGGTGGTGGTGAGGGAAAAGCATTTTATTGCTCAGCTCAGACAACACTACAACTGACAGTTACTTAACTCGGCCTTGTCGAGTTGAACTAGTGAACTTAACAGGTTCTGACTGTATGTTATACCTCAAAATATGAGTAAATATTTAATTTTTATATAGTAATAACTAACATATTGGAAATAGTTTGTATTTATTCAATTATAAGATCGCTTTCGAAAGAAATACATTTCTATTAATTTCTAATATTTTTGTCAAAAAGGTTTTGCGGGCCGAACAATATGGTATTGCAAGACGCATGCGGCCTGTGGGCCGACAGTTGGACACTGATTTATACCATATGGTGTTTTATCCGTTTCTGGTTGAACTAATGCACAAACTTTGAGTTGCAAAAGATAGGACAATGTGCGAGTTTTAATACTCAGGTAGTAAGTGGGTTACCTGTGTTTAATGGTTTGCACTCTACGAAGATGGCGATATTATCTGGAAGTAACTGGATATAATCAGCCTTTAGGTTAGATCTAACTTAAAAATACATTATAGTCTCTTAAAAACACTCCCTCATGTATGACTAATGGAAGGTTTCTAATCTTAGAGCAGTTCTTGATACGTTTGGGTGGTACGTCTTGATTACTTAGGGGAATAACTAGTAGGATTATTTGAGGCATTCATAGTAGAATAGAATAAACTTTATATCAGCGGTGTATTCATACTGTCTGCATATCGACTAGGATTTACATTGGTCGAGATAGTGATTTCCCAGGTTGGTGACATGCACTGTTAGTTTTGTTTACATGTTGTTACAGTTCTTGAGGAGTTTTGGCATTAAAATTTGATAAATGTAAAGCACAAGTAATATTATTTGCAGTAAAAACATAGGCGTTAAATTGGAAAAACTTTGAGAGGAAGCTACAAGTTTTGTTTTCTAGAGTCCAATTTATAATGGGTAATTTTACATTCTTCTTAAATTTAGAGGAGAAGGGTTGTTCATAGAGGGCCTTGGAAGAGCTTTTAAAGCATTGCAGACTATAATCTCCAGAATAAAAAATCTTAATTTAGTAAATTTACTATCCATGGAGCATAAAGTTTATCACCAAGATGTGAACTAAAAGCATTATTTTTCTTTTTTTTTTTAGAAGCATTGGAGCAAATAGAAAAGGATTAGACTCTGGAGCAATATCTCATTCAAGAGCCTAGGGTTATTATAAGAAAGCTAAACACTTTATATATGTTTTTAAAAAACAAGTTCACAGAGATTCTCATATTCTTCTGTAAATAATGACGAGATTACCAGAAACTCTAAATTATTTGGTTGAAGTAAGTGACATCAAGCGCTATAGAGTTTTATGATAACAATTAAGGAACATATAGTAAGGAACATTAAGGAACATAATCATAAACTATAATCTGCTAAAATATGTACCCTATAGTACATTACACAGGAAAAATTAATTATTGAAATTTGACAACATACAAAAAAAAAGAAATGAGGTAACAGTCATAATAATACGTACCTATTTAAAAACATCATATATATACAACAATACCAAGTAAACAAAATTTTGACAAGTTCAAAAACCTAAGTTTTTAATTCCAATTACAGGCTTCTGAGAAGAAGTGAACTGAGTTTCTAAGTTTCTAAGAAATATAATGGATTGTTCAAGAAGCAATGTACTGGTACATTTCTGAAAAGAAGAGGTCTTATAATAGTAAATTAAAATTAAAATTAATAGCAATAAAAATAGGAGAAAGCGATCAATCGATTGATCGCTTTCACCTATTTTTATTGCAATTTATTTATTTATAATTAATCAATTTGTTACATTTCTCCTTTCTATATGTGATTTAGACCATCAATATTGAAACATAAAAAAATATTGATTTCATTATAAGGATTGACTTATTTTAGGTAAAAAGTGAATAATCAGTTATTTGGTATCTTTTTCAACACACATATTTTCAAACCATAATTATAGGTATATATAATTATATATATATATATATATATATATATATATATATATATATATATATATATATATAAAATAAATTGAATCGGAAAAAGTAAGCGCTCTGTGGTGTAATGGTAGCACATTCACCCGGCAAGTGAGAGATCCGGGTTCGACTCCCGGCGGAGCAAGTACTTTTTGCGATTCAATGTTTATTGAAATTAAATAAGGCTATTGCCATTTATACAATTTAATGTATATATATATATATATATATATATATATATATATATATATATATATAGGTATTGTTTTATAGTATATGATAAAACAATTTTAAGAATGGGTAGAAATAAATAAAAAACTTATATCACGAAGGTAAAATTTCATTCATTTCTAAATCATTGAAAGCGTCGTTGAATATTTCTGTAAATGCTGTGCTGACAAGATCGTTGATGAGAGGTCTCAGCATAGGGAATCCTGCTCTCCAGCTGGCATTGATGATGCGATCTAACACGTTCTCTGTAACAGACGCAGAAGTTACTAAACTTTCATTTATCTGACTATGTAAAATAAACAATTAGCCATTTTGCATCTTGTTCCTTTACCCTAACATTTTTCATCATACAAAGTTTAATATTGTACAAAGTCCCCTTTTAATTTCTTCTAATACATAGTATAGTGGTTTTATTTCTGGCTGGATTATACCTACCCATTGAACGTACATTGGATACGACAAATCAAATGACATACTTACATCTGGGTAATTCAATTGAAGTCCAGGAGTGGCTCATCAGTAATTTAAATTATCAGGATATTGGGGGTAAAGGGTTGATCAAGTTTAGTTTAATGCGAATGATTATTGTTAAAGTGGGTTCCTTACATTACGGGGTTTTGCAAGCCTAAACATGAGGGAGAGCATTGCCTCTCTCCGATTTAACTTGGAGACTGGAACTAACCTATCCTTCTTCCTAAGTGGTATGACTGACATAGACACACAATACTTCCTCGTGGTTGGTATAAGATGGGGTACGGCTACAACCCACACTCATACACATCCTTAATTTCCATCACTCTATAAACAGCGTACAGGTTCTCTTAGGACTAAATACTATAAGAGGGTTCCTCTATTCCTGTTCTTAAGTGAAAAAGATGTATCTATGTCAAAAAACAAATCGATGGCCTAATGTACAAAGGTCATAACTCCAAAATGCGTTACTTTACAGGAGAGCTAAAAAACTGAATTTTAAGCAACTACCATAAAAATAATAAACGAATTTACTACGTTAAAGTACTTGTAATATATTTACACTCTACCGTGTTGTTGAAATATTTTGTTGCTGACATTTAAATATTTAATATTTTACTGGAGTTACATCTTTTTATGTGAAAACCCCAACATTTATAATATGTCGGAGTTACGACTTTTGCGTCTCAAATAAAAAAGTGTTTGAAGGGACAGAATAATAAAATTATTTTTGTTCTCATAAAAAATGTAATTGAATCAAAATACTAATCATTAAATTACTATAAAAAGTAAGTAATTGTATTACAATAAAAATTATAGGTCTCAAAAGTGTCTTAAATAATTACTGCCTAGGAAGATTATTATAGAAAGAATGATAGTCCGATGGTAAAGTTCCTTTTAAAATTTGAAAATAATCATATTTTGAATTTGTTATTGGCAATATTTCAGGGTGCAAAAGTGTAATATCACTTAGTTCTGAAGCTTCTTTTGGTTGTAGGCCCCTTCCTGGTAAAGTGCGCCAATCATCTTTAAAATGGAGTTTGTATTTTATTTCATTTGGCGTGAACTGTAGTGCACGAAGATCAGCTACAACCGGATCTCCAACCTTTTTTCCTGGACGAATAGAATTAAAATACTTAAGATCCTCATACTTGTGGAACAAATTGTGATCTAAATATTTAACATAGTAAGGGATGGATTCTTGCGAGCATCTTGTATGGCGGTGACATAATCGGCAGGACAATTAAATAACTTGCCTCTCGATTTGAGCGTGTACTGAGGAATGGCGTTTCTATTTTGATAGCAGCAACCATCGCTGTACAGAATTATTTTACTTTGGCAATGGTTACTTATAACATCTCAGGCTCAGGAAGCAAACTCGTTGGCCGTTAATCCCCCATTTGATTCATGCCAAACATAACCAATGGCATCTTTTTTTAAGATTAAAAATGTGAAATTATGTACTGTTAGTTTCGTCTTGTAATAGACTGGAAACATTAATTTTAGTGCATTGGAGAACACTTTTATGTCTCTTCGGTTTCCTTGTCACTTTCCTTTTCCAGCCTGGCTTCATTTTTTCTTTATGTGGGCATTGTAGAGGTTTTCAGTTACGTTTTCTGTTCGGTAACCGACACAGACTACGCACTCGTCCTTTTTTGGTCCGAATAAACTAAGATTCTTTTTTTATAAAGTGACAGAAAAGTTTGCAATTGATAGAGGCTTTACATTTTTTGCAGTTGACCACCTACAGCATTCTTCAAACAGATTGTGGTTAGATATCCAGTTGGGTTCTAAGTAAAGTTTGTTTTAAGACGCCCAACAATAATGTGATTCCATCTTTGGCAATAAATGAAAAAAATGTCCAGTTCTGTCCTGGGTTCTTCAAAACGGGTATTCCTTGACTCAGATATCTTTTTGTACCTGACATGGCAACGAAGATTGTTTTAATTCGCCGTAGACTGACATTTCCATTGTCTTTCACTTGGTCATATTCACCATATAACTCGTTTTCATTGACAACTTTTTTGTCGTTTTGTTTTTCCAATTTCGAATAGCTTTTTCTCCTATGGTCAGGGTATTCAAGAACATAATTTTGCAGACTCTTACCTTTTCTTGACTTTTTCTTGAAAATATAGGAACGAATTTTCCCTCCTACTAGTGTCTATGTCCTTGCGATCTCTAGCTCTATTAGTGGGACGGACAAAGACTAACAAATCTACAAACAGTTTTTTCTCACCCCATGACAAGTCCCAAAATTTTCAAAAAATTCTATTTCTATCTTCTTCTGATATATTATTGCATTTAATTTTTGATTTATGTCGGTTTAACCTGCAAGAACACCTTTCTTTCATTTTTTATACCATAATTCCATTTCCATTAATAAACTTTTTGCCAGTGTAAGCTTTTCCCGATTCTCTTGCTTGTTTGTTCTTAGCTACCACCCATTCATTTTTACACTGTGACGTTTATTCCTTTTCCTTATCTTCTTTAATTGCTGATTGTTACTTCGTTCTTCTGTTGAATTATTATTAGCAGGAACTATTACAGGTGGCACGTTTTTTACAGGCTCATTATAATTATGGTTGTCTTCTTGGGTTAGATTTTCCGTATGGGCTGTATTGGGAGAGACATTATCATCATGTTTTTCATTTACATCTTCTACAATGTATTGATTTTTGTCCAAAGAAAATTCTGAGGTCATGACTTCCACAATAGCATCATCACTTAACATTACCTCACAATTCACATAATTTAAAATTTCGAAATCAGAATAATTTTGTGGGCTATAGTTGACAGGTACATCAGTGCCACTTTCATTTAACACGAGTTCATCAATTACGCTATTTACAATTACCTCATCCTTTTGTGGGCTGCAGTTAAAAGGTATTTCAATAGCAGCATCATCACTTAATACTACTTTATAATTTACATTATTTACAATTAGTTCATCACTTTGTGGGATGTAAATGGTGGATGCCATAGTACCTTGATTAGAACACTGTACAGTCTATTCACGTTTATCAAAATTAGTTATGGCACCTTTGTCACCCATAAATAACATGTCACCATTAAGAGAAGGTTTTAAAGTTTCTGCCACCAGTTTTTGTTCATTTTGCTTATTCAAAGCCATACAAATCATATCACTTCTTCTAGCAGCCATATTCACAACTATACCTAACCTAAAACAGAATCCTTTTCAAAACGTATAGCAACGATTAGTAAAGTAAACAATAATAATATGAAGTGCAATTTACTTCAACACAGAAAAAACAGACTAGACTAGGGCTACTTTAATAGGCTTTAAATGGAGTTACGGCTTTTGATAAGTGTACTTTTTCCAAGCAATGGATGTAACTCCAATATGTAATATATATATTGGGTTATTTATCAATAGTAGGATTGTCTTAAATGTGTTTACTTTAAATCACAGTATTCACTATACCTACTACTAATTAAGATTAAAGGTCTATAGCTTGTTAAAACACTTCAAAAGAATCACAGAACAAGAGCACAGCACCGGAGTGGTAGACATCCGTACATCTCTCCCAATGTAAACAATGGAGTTACAGCCTTTGCTAAATAACGTTTCCATAACAACTAAAACGAGGCCTTTGCTAAATAACGATTTTTGACAGGAAATTAATTTGTTGGACCTACGCCCTTTTTCTATAGTTGTACAATGGGCTATCAGCTGTTCAATTCAACAAAGACCACAAAATCCATAAAAAGTGGAGTTACGACATTAGGACATTGATATAGGGATTCTGCACTTCTATAGGGTATTCTATACCCCCCTAAAGTAGACAAAAAATCTATATTACACTATAGAGAATGATGTATGGTATCTCATATGAGAATAGCACAGTAAATGTTATTCTAATGGTTTAAAAATGGAATGTTAGATTTCAGTAGATATGACTAGCTTGTAATCACAATGTAAAGTTTTCATGATAATACTTGTTTGCCATAAGTATGGGTGAGTTTATGTGCATGTACAACAAATGGAACAATTCTGAATTAATTTGGAACAAGTTTAGATCCCAGATGTGTAATTATTTATTGATAAACTGACACAAAATTATTATCAAAAACAACAAATGGCAATGGCAATCTCAAATCATCCTATTACTGGTATTAATATTTATATTACTTAAATTTACTATTCAGACATTTACTGACCCATGAAGGTGCGTCCTCTCAGCAGATTACTAATGTGGATGTTCATGTTACCAATCTTCTGCACATCCACTCGCACCTTCAGCTTGTCTGAGTTCTTGGGGCGGCTGATAGTAGTCGTCTGCACAAGGTTGTCTGCAGCAGATTACATGTGTCAAGAGATAGGATAGATTATATTCTCTATTCTATACTGACATACATTAAAAATTAATACTATACTCAGAATTAACAGGATCATGAGTAGGGTCATAAAATTAACTCCCATGCAATTATACACAGGCTTGGCACCCCAAAAAATGATTGATAAACTCCCAACCCCTATGTAACTAATACTAAATGACCATTTAGGCCATTCACTAGCAATCTTAACAAAGCCTAGTGGGTAGTGCCTTGGAGCAGTTGGTGCAATAAAGTTCAGGGGTTAAATAAAGAAAATTTTAAAAATCATGTTTTACAAAAATACAGAAGTAGATTCTTTTATATTTCTAAAATTAGATTGTTTAAAAGGCAGAGGCTTGAAGAGGAAATGTAACAGTATTTCACATTGTGTTGGATCAGTGAAATATTCATAATTATTTATGTACTAATTTATTGGATTTATGAATTAGGAACACTGCTGCTCTGAACTCCTTGAAATTATTTAAATAAGTGATAACTGCACATTGTTTTTCATTGAAATGCGAGATTTTATATCATATTAAAAGATTGCAATAAGAAATGGATATTTCTGATAGGTGGTGGTCTTTGATGAAATAATCTTAAATAAAACCTTTTAATACAGTCCAAAATATAAATTTGTAGAATGGTACTTATTTTTGACAATGCTCAAAGGGAAACAGAATATGTTTTTCTGTTCTGTAGAAATAAATGGTTAGACATCAAAGCAAATCTATAATTAAGTTTCTTCAATATCTTTTATTGATTATTAACAAGTAAGATACTTTGTAATATTCTATTAATATTCCGTAGTCAGTAGTTTGTGTGTATAATAATGTTTACATAATAGAAGTTTTTAATCAGAAATATCAGTTTGCAATAAATTATATCCTCTCTAAAAGTGAAAGTCTGTATACTTATCGATTGGCTAATAACAGGTTTACCATAAAATATTAAAATAATATTACCATATTTCTTGGTGATTCTGTAAGTAGCCACCACTTTTTGTGTACTGTGTAGAACAAATTTACAATTTTCATTCCAATAGTACGAGAGCCAAGAAGCAGTTGGCATTGTATTAGCACACAATCTAGTTTTTGTGAAATCGATAGAGGAATTACACTTAAGAAAGAAATTGATTGTCAGCCACTGTAGTTTTGGTTGATATCGAAATAGAATTTTATCGAACGGATAAAAATATTGAATCATAAAATTTATATAGTTTTGTTTTAGCTTTACACACTTATAACCCATTGTCAGGAACCTAAGTAAAAAAAGTTTTGTAAGGTCAGTTAAGGCTGATAAAGGATATGTTAAGGTCAGCCAACGAGATTAACTCATGTCAGCCTGTAGTCTTGCAACTGTAATGCCCATAGACTGTTTGTAAACAATACTAAGGTGTACTAAAGAAACCGCTAGGATAATGTGAGTTAGGAGACTGAAATTCGACATAACTTTTGTTTAAAGTTAAAATATAATAAATATAACCCACAAAAAATGTATTGTATGATATTTTTCAAACCACCATTTCAACCCTCCAGCAAAACTAAATCCACTGACAAAAGATGTTTTAAGGGCAAATGATCCCTCTATTGATTTAATAAAAAACTTGATTGTAAGCTTATACAATTCAAATTGCCTCTCAGCTCCTGAACCACTAACAACACTAAAAATATAATGCTGAAGTTTCAAGTATATTTGTCCCCTGGTACACATACATTGTGTTGCCATATGTATGTAAGTAGTCTATGACAACTAAAAGAATCCATTTCGTAAGTAAGGCTTACACAGGGTAAGGTTCCAGACCCCTCTGTTGTCCGGTGGAGAGAGGAGGATCTGACTGCTGCCCTCATACTCGCCTTCCAACCACTTCTCCGGGAAGAATTGGGTGTATTGGACTAGGTTTAACACTGGATCACTCCTGTGAACAAGGATGTTAGCTGGAAGTTAGAATGCTGGGAACAGAAAAATAAGGATATATAGTAATTGGCGGAAGATATCAATGAAAGCCACAATCGAACTTCATGTATTATTTTCAGGCAAACCCTAAAACTGCCTAAAACAGAGTATTAATTAATAAAAGAGATTATTATACTTGTATGCTTGGAAATTACTTGCCCAGATTGTCTTGAGTTTTGACTGTTACAGAATAAAACTACACATATTCATTTTGATATTTGCAGAGCTTTAATAGTTAGGCACTTAAGTCTGATCCATTAGTACAGGTATATTGGAATTAGCCCTGTATGTTTCATAAGACCAAATTTTAACCTATATCAGACCAGCTTAATCTCTCAGAGAGAATTCTTTAGAGTACAGTTCAAAAGCTTTGTAGGTCTTGGGTTGGATTATGAGTGGCTGAAACACTTGATCACACACTTGCAAGAGCACCATATGTGTTTGTCAGTAAACAGAGGCAGCGGCAAGTCTACGTAAAGGTGTATCACCCGCAGTAACAAAACTAGTGAAATATTTAGCTTATAATTTGTTCACGATTATTTTATTGTATCCAACGTGCTAAGGAAGCAACTAAATGAAATATACAATTGAGATTAAATTACATGATGGTCCTGGCAGAACAGATTTCTTTGCATTTCTTTATAATTATTTAGGTTTTTCTGGCATTTGTTCACATATAAAACGAAAATCATCGTTATGGCCGAATTCAAAACATGTATGTTTATTGATTAAATGTACAATAAATTGTGAAATAACTCATTGAAAATTTACAGTTTTAATGTTTAGTGGTCGTTGTGGACTGTTTTACATGAACACCAGTACTTCTTATAGAAAAATAACGATTGCAACAGTCTTCACACTATATACACTCGTCAACTGTCTAAATTTTAAATTAAAATGTATCCAACACAAACTATTGTTAATTACATTGTTTATGTTTGTTTTGTTGTTGTTGTTGATTTTTCATCTTTTGTTGAAATGAGTTCACTACGAGTTGAAATGAACCAATAATTCATATAAAAATTTCAGGTTCTTTCATTTACTTATTGTTTTCTTAAATATGGATAATTTGAATAACATTCTTATCTTTCTTTATTTTATAAGCTGGTATACATTATGTAAATAATTTATTTTCACGAAAAAAGCATCTATTAACCTCTGGCGTGCTTCCAACATTTTAGTTTCCAGATTCGTTTAGCAACCAATCTGTAGTTAGATATTAAACCTTGTTATGGCTAGCATATTATGGATTGAATTTATTGTTTTAACAGAATAACAAGCATCAAATTGTCACTGATAATTGTAACCTTGAAATATCACAAATTAATCATGTAATAAAAAAGAATATAATTCTTTTCCAGCACAAGAGTAGATATGTAAGCAACTGAGATTGGCGTTACATGTAAATAACTCATTAATGAAGTAAAAGTCATTTTTTTCTGGAGGAGAACCCCCTTCTTTAAGTTAATAATACAAACCCCAATGTGTCATTATTTCGAAATAATTTTCAATATATATATATATATGAATAAAAAACAAAATCAATTGCATCTCTTAAAATTCAGGACCAGTAACCACAATATTTTAAAAAAAGTGAACACCTGAATATTAGTTTCAATTTCTACAATAACCACAGTCAATAATTGGACGGCACACCAAACTTGCTAACATAAAAAGTTCAACTAACATTTATCTCAGGATCTTTTTGAAAGAGAGTTCGTAGCTCATCATTTCCCTCTAATGCATTAAAATTATTTAAAAACTGGATTGATTGAATCATACTTCGTTTCAAATTATTCATGTATTATAGGAAAAAAATAAAAGACAGTAAAACTCTTAACAGTCTAGGAATTAAGAACGCGTTGCATTGTATAAACACTGAACATATTTTTTTTATCAATAAAGGAATGTCTCCTTGAAATAAATAAATCGTCAGCTGTTCTAATTACGGTGCTGGTCAAAATAAAAGCATTTATATAAAGGACTAGCTGTTTCCCGCGGCTTCGCACGCGTCTCTTAAGCTTTGCCCGTATATTTCTTTGCCTTCAAATAGTGTTTGGCTATTTAATATACGTAACTGTGTCGTAATTGCAGTTTATAATGTGCAGGCGCTTTGATAACTTTTATATCTTGCAGTACAGCCTGGTGGTGAGTTACATCAATGGGCATTGCATATAAACCTTCTACATAGAAAAATACAAATAAATACAAATTTTCATAGTGATCGGTCCAATAGTTTCTGAGTCTATAAAGGAGAAACCCACAAACATTCATTTATATATATTACTATGCTTTAAAACTATAAGTGTAGTAATTAAATTATATATAAATATATTTTTTGTCGCATTATATATGTTTACAAAGAACAGCTGATTAAAAATTTGAAAAGACTCTTTCACTTAATAACATATGTTTGCTGCAATGCATTTCTTACGGGTATTTCTGTAACCAGTGGGGCGGAATCCTGAATCGGGAAAGGGATAAAAAGTATCCTATAACCTTCTACAGATCAAGACGAACAAATTAAAAAAAAAATTAGGCGAATCCGTCCAGCCGTTTGTGAGTGATGCTGTTACACACGAACAGTTTCATTTTATATATATATAGATTAAAAATATCAAACAAAACTTTTGTTCTCAATATTTTTTAGCTTGACACTCTTAAAACCAACATGAATGATATATCATTAGATGAATAGATGAACAGACTGAAATAGCCATTCAGCCACTTTCAGCCAAATAGTCAGTATGTATTTGAGTAATTTAACAATTTTATACATGTCTGACGATTAATTTAAAGCATATGAAGCTAAAAAAATATGATATGAGAAAGAATTATCATTTCATATTTTTGACCCTTTTTATAGTCTTTCACTCTTGCCTCCACCAAACAGCGCAGCTGGGATCGATTTCTTTCTTACACGAATGACTTTGTCAATATCAAGCAGAACAAGGTTGTGGATTTATATAGTACAAATTAGCTCCTGGACTGAAAACAGATAAAAAACTAAAATATTGCAACTATTCAATTAGTAGGAATAATATTACCGACAGCTACTTTACAACAAATAGTTAAATGTATTTAACAGAACCACTCTTTCTTTATCAATATAGTTTTGGTCTCAATTAGTTAAAAAGAATTTTCGGTCTAACATTATTTAAGATACTAGGGCATAGTGTGCCTACATGTGCAGAAAAGCATGAGCGCAGGCTTTATGTTAGGACTGAGAAATTGTACATATATATTCTACAACTTTAATTTCAGAAACGACTACTTCTAAGTTTCTCTATTTAGTAGATAGTGTGACAATTAGTTACCGGAAGCTAGTAACTTCCGACTCGGTCCAGCCTCTCTCCTGCACATTCCGCAGGACGAGGCGATAGTTGATGGCGAACCCTCCTCGCCGCTGCACGATCTCCTTGGCGAAGAAAGGATCGAAAGGTGGAATTTTTAGATCTGGGACTCCTGAAATAATAGTTCATAATTTAATACACATCGAACTCCCAGTTTTGTAACGCTTAACTCCGACGATTCTCCTGTTTCATAACTTGTTCATTTATTAGAGTATACAAAGAATTTTCAACTAATTGTTTGGGTTGTAGACACACAATGTAAAAAAAAAGAAAAAACCAAAATCTTTGGATTTGTTTCTTATTGTTTCGTAATGATGGTTCCAATCTGTACTAAAAGACCCAATGAAATAAAGGAGCTTGGGGTTATATCAAATGATTAAAAAGCATGGGACATGCTTAAGCTAATCCACTTGGAAGAGGGCAGTTTTTAAAAGCTCACATAAATCCTGAAATCCATTCAATCAGGAGTTTACAGTAAATTTGTTATAATTCCGGTCAATGACGAAAATTACTATGGCTGAGAAATTTTCTGAATCTCTTAAACAAACTCACTGCCGCATAGATAGTCTCTATTGGATCCCATAAACAATGGTGCAATAAAACCAACAGCATTTTATCTTGGCTGTCTTGTTCTCTTATTATAAAGACCATGCCATAATTATAATTAAAACGTCTGTTTTAGTGGATCATTTGACACTTAGAAGTAAGAACACGTTATTAACTCAAACATACATAATATATCCTGCTAAACAAATGAATTATTTTTCAATATAGTTACATTAACAAATGTACCAAAACAACCTCAAATAAATAGCACAAATTTTATAGCCGAAATCTAATTTCTCACAAAAAAAAATATACCCGAATATGTAAAGCTGTACAGTTAATATTTGAATATCATTATATTTTCTGCAACATAGAAGAAGTGATATTGATGAACTAATGGTAGTAGTCTGTAAATGATCAAGATTGCACCTATGGATCTATTTTCAAGAGTAGAAAGATTTTCTCAGACATTATAATGGGTTACAGGTTCAGAAACACCTTGTATTGCAAGTAGTCTATGTAGAGAAATAAAAAAATAAATATCGTATTGACAAAAATAATATAAGTGCACATTACGCTATGTGTATTCGCATATCAAGAACCAACAACACATTAAATAATTGCTAGAGTTAATTAAGTTAGTTAACTATAGTTTAAACATGTACTGTGTTACACAATATATTTTGATAGGTGTAATCTACGTATACAAACCAGTTTTGAAGAAAGGACGGACGGCGTTGAGGGCATCTTTTATGCAGTCGTCGAAACCGGATTCCCCGCGCTTGCACTCCGAGAAATAGGACGCTGAAACATTGCCACACATATTCAGAACTCGTCCAAATACTATGTCACAACTGTGGAAGGAACAGGTGTTTTGACAGCGTAATACAGAAGGCGTAACAATTAAACTATACCAACAGGGGTGAATACTGGACACTTCGTCTCGAACACGACTTAAGTAAGAGATATTGTTTAGAAATATTTATAAATTTGGAAATGCCTGAAAACCAAAACAATATAATAACTGTTAGAATTAACTGACACGTGAGGCAACACATTATTGAACAATAAGGCTGCATAGAATTATATTAATATCGATATCGGTTATAATAAAAAACAAGATTAAGGTGGTGAAACGGATTTTTGTTGGGAAAATAACTTTTTATTTTAAATTACCTTTAAGGTAATTTCCATTAAAGACAGAAAAGCAGACCCTTTTATTGCTCCACCAGGAATAGAATGCATTTAAAATAGGACATTAAGGCATTTTTTTATTCAGACCCAAGCAGAGACAACTGACAATAACAATGCGAAACGTTACATTATGCCAAAAAGTTATAGTTAGGGAGTAACATGTTATAATTAATTTATGACTTTTATTACAATGTAAATTATAATTTAAATATTATTTGAGAAAATGATATATTTGAATAATATTTTTTTGGAAAGACACGCGTTTCCCTCCACTCATCTTTCATGTCCATACTTTAATATGTTCGTCTCCTTATTTTTATCAGATTTTCTTTGGTCCAGATTATGAAATGTTCCAAACTTATGCTTCAATTTTCAATAACTCCTCGTGGAGTAAAAAAATTAATATTTTCTGTCTTCAGATTTTATCTTAAAGATCTTAGACGAGGAGTTTTATGAAATTTAATTAATGAAAATTGTTAAGACTGTATACATAATAATCTCCTGAGTTAAAGTAAAGAGACTTTTTCATATAAGTTATATGCTCATTTAACCATCTATTAACAACGCAAAAACGAAATGCAGAAAGTATTTTTGTCTGTGAAAGAAAGAAATTACGAGCTATTGTAGTATTGTCAGATGTTTTCCCACAAGTTATGAGTTTACAAAGATCTCATAACTTCAGTTTTGCAGTCATTAGAAAGGTTACAAATGATCTGTAATTCTCTCTTATGAAACCAGTGTAACAACAGAGAATAAATCGTGCAATTTTAATAATGGTGATGCGTAACATAGTAGGTAATGAAGATTGCAGTTGTCTGCAATCATGAAACAATTCAAACACACTGAAATTAATTAAAACTACTTAATGTTAGGTATGGCGAATATTAGGTAATTTGAGTCAATTTGTCTTTTTATTATTCATAAAGTTTATTGGGTATATTTAGAAGACAGACTGTTGAATGCAGATCGAAGACTAATCTATTTCACGACTAACAAACAAGTCCGTTCTAATAAAAAGTTAAGCAGCCACTATAATATTGTTTTGGAATGAAATAAAGATCTTTTATTTATACTGAATCCTGTTCTCTGAAAATTTTAAAGTTGCTCCTAAAGTGGGGGAATTAAGAATAAAGGAGCACCGTAGCATTAGTAGAGCGACGTCTAGAACTCTTACTCCATCGGAATATGTTTCGAAATGACAATTAAAGAACTTATCTAGTCAAAACCGATTCCCGTAATTAACTAATAGCAACACCACGGTTTCCACGACGATGTACCGTAGCATTAGTAGAGCACTTTGGAACATGTCTTACTCCATTGGAATATGTTTCGACATTACAATTAAAGAACCCATCTTGTCAAATTCGATTCCCGTAATTACCCAAACCAAGTAGTTTTTACGAAGTAGACAGAAAATTTGGCCAGGAACGAACAAACAGTATTGTGTAACTGACGAGACCCTCTCGTAATCTGAAAGCGGTCTGTTGCTGTAACCTGCACCTGGAAGTTCAGAAACCGGCTTCTAGTTTGCGGCCATCACCATAGCAACAGGTCGCGATTTGAGAATATCTAGTGCTTATTTAGCCTAAATAGGGTTAGAAAAGAGCCCATAAAATTATGAATTTGACACGCATGAGTCTTTTCGCCGTTTTTGATGATTCATGCAAAGTATTAAACATTGTGACACCTCCATTCCTAATATTTTTGTACGATTAAAGATGGAAAAAAACTCTGCAGGTTGTATTTGTATTTTATTGTAGATCTCTGGAACATCCTTTTTGGCGTATTCTAAATTTGGAAGAAATGTCATCTAATTTGGAGGTTGTCCCCCAAGTTTAAATTAAATTTGCATCGGCGACCCCTTATATTTCATTCTCACTAATTGAAAAGGAAACAAAAAAGTTGATACACAATCAAAATATTTGATCTTTATTATTTTTCGACATTTGGAAAACGACGAATTTACCTAAGAGTATGATTACAAGCTCTTATAAAACACAGAAATATCCTCAAGAATAATTTTCAACAATATCAATGTTAATATTTATTCTTACAAGGCCGGTTTCATGACTATTATCAATATTTTATTTTGGTCAAAATCACTTCAACAAATTACGAACGCAATTAAAATTTTGAACTATTGGCCTCTGTTTTAGTTCATTGTTTGGTAACTGAAGATGGCTTTCACAACTAAGCCAAAATATTTCAAGATATCAATTGTGTTAGCAAATTTTGACGAGGTTTAAAAAGGAAAACCTTGATGATAGGATATGAAGTTTTATTTTGATATTCGTATTGAAGGTTTAGCCATAGAAAGTTATTTTGTTCTTTCATATTTTCAAAGTAATTGCAAAACTGAACGTTCATACAGAACTTTAAAACTCGCATTTCAGAATGTATAAATATTATAAAATGTTTGACCGATGAAATGTGTAGATTTTAGTTTTTGATTTTAAATTTCTACTAAAATAATTTTCGAGTTTTGTAGGTTCAAAGTACTGAAGATGGATTCCTCGAATCCGAAATGTACATAATAGAAATAAAAAATAACTACAAAAGTGTTAAAATGTGTATTCTACTTAATTAAAATAAACACTTTTTGAGGATACATTACTAACATTACACAGTTGATAGATCTAACTTTATGTAAAATATAGTGATGGGATGCTGCTCAAGGTTAGGTCTACTAGTTGTACTGAGTTTAGCAGAATCATCGTATGCCGTACTATAGTTAGTGAGCGATCAATAACAGAAGATAACAGCGTTTTTAACCTTTTTCCACTTTATTTTCCTTTTACATTGTTAGTCTGATGATAAAAATGGTGCAATACTAAATAAATACTAACTCTTTGTTTAATGTTAGTTTTTTCTATGGAAGTATTGTGAAGGTAACTTGATTTTTTGGACATTTACCATAGTTCAATGATACAAAATGCACTATTTAATACTTATGATTAGTCACTGATTAGTTGTCTATGGTTGGTTGATTTGTGCTGTTCTATCGTGACTTTAAAACTAAAATTTTAAAACATGTTTACTCGTGATTAGTATTTGTTTTAATGGGTATGCCACTTGCAGATAGTACTAACACATGTTTGATGTAATTTCTGATATGCGTGTTACAGCGCTTTAGTATGCTATTATTTATTTTAATCTAGATGGTAGTTATGCGTTCGATTAGATATGCACTTTAGAAAAACCTAAGATTGCAGATCTTGAAACGTAGTAATATCTACCAGTGTTTGTATCACGGAACTGTGACAAATATCAGATAATTCCTCTGATGCCTTTACTATTAACTGATATAAAAAAATCAAACAGTGGTAAAATAAAAATGTCGTGAATATTAATTTGAGAAGAGTACAAATTACTAAGATAATGTTTTTGGGAAAAGAGTGGGTATTTTTGGAGGAATTGGCCGCTGGAAAACGAACTTTTACAGAATGTGATCTGAACTATATGTTTAGAAACACTTCCATGTGGTGTAATGGAGAGCGCTACGGAACGAGAAAAATGTACATATCGTGATCTCTGACGTAAGATCATAGGTAAAAATTGCTTCAATTCTAATTTGTAATGATGGATTTACATCATACCAGCTGTATCCAATTAAAAGCACGTGGCAATTAATACGACTGTCAGATAATACACTTTCTACCATTACGAGGCTCCATTAAACGAGTAGGTGTAGATCTCCCTGAATACTTTACAGTTTCATATTTCAACCGGTGTTTTTAATACTTACACGAACATTTCCTGCAGAAATATCTCTGCAGGGTTTATTAACCGCTCAAATCTAAATTTGAAATGGTGGGTGGACGAAATATTAATTTTTTTAAATTACACATTACAACTTCATTATACTGAGAGTCTATTAAATAAGTGATTTTTGATATGAAGAAAAGTGTTTATTATATACGTCGGTAGTTATTGAATTGTCCTGGATGTTAATGTAAACAATAATTACAACAATTATAGTTGAGATAAATAAATAATTTCATAAAATGTTACCATATAGTTTTAAGTACCGGTATAGAAAATGTTGATTATAATCATCAAGGAAGCCAATGTGGGCCTCATTTTACTAGATTTCGCAATCAACTGTAATCACGACTCTAGCCCCAAACGAGGCATTGCATGGAACCAGTTTAACCCTTTATAAGTGCCCGCTACCATGTGTAAAGATTATATACAACAATTTAGTTTGCCGCATTATCAATATCCACAAGTCCTTGGGCTGACAGTGGTAAATTAACTAAAATACATGATGGGATGGATCACAATATAAAGAAAATGTACGAACTTTCATCGATGTGAAGTAATTTACTTGAAAATGTCACAACTTTACGTTTTATGTTAAACTTCCAACACGATTAGTTATTATTACAGAGATTATTTGGTTAAAAAAAGTAGAATTTAATCTCCATATATGAAGCAAACGAATATTTCTGAGAAAAATAAAAAAAATAGATCATACACTAGCGAAATAAGTAAACGTAAGTACAGACAGATAATACTTATTGTAACGTGAAACATTTTTTATAGCGCTCGATTGTATACGATCAATATTACAATAACAACGGCTCTAAGTACAAAATACAAAAATTATCATCTTGTAGTTGAGGAATGTTACTTGATTGGAGCAAAACACCAATTATATACGATAATATGTGATACCAGTTATTTCACATTTGGACCAATGTGTCATAATTGTAAATGGCATCCCAAGCATTCATGATGCGATTGTCACTGGAAGATGTCGTATGTAAGTAACCAGTACTACCACGGAAACATTTAATACCGGTGGTGGGCTAATATCTAAGTGCAAATCATTTTCTTTGTTGTTCTTGTTTGGATAATTGTGTTTATTTGTATATTAGCAAATGGAAAGAATCGATTGAGATTTTATAATTATTCCTTTTCCTGAATTTTGAAATTTTAAATAATTGTCTTAGTAACACTCTTTTAAAATTGGGGAAATTGGGTTTATTTTATAATATATACAAGATTTTATTACGGTTTTCGAATTTTTACATAATTTAAACCCTTAAACAATTGTTTTAGAGTTTACAAACATACTTTAGAGAATAGAGAATGTGTATACATTTCGATAAGTTCATAATTGTTTTTGAGACCATTGGTAATGATTGTATATTTTGTCAGAAATAATACAGAATGGGTAATTCTTTAAGTTAATCTGACGATTTAATCAAGCCTTTACCTAAAATTGTCTTAACATTTAGTAGCCCATATTTTGAAAGAGACTTCTTAACTATTCGGAAAAGACCTTAACGAGCGGTAGAACAGAAGACCTGCAAGAATTGTGGATGAAGATCCTTTTTAATGTTTCCAGGTTTTAAAATCATCTTGAGAACTCACCGAAGTCCCTGGTCTGGTTGTCGCTTTTATCATCGTCCTCCTGGGCCACAGTGATACCTGGGCACAAGACACACCACAGCACCGGCACCAGCCCTAGCCTTAGCTCGGACCACATGTTCACCACTGAGACAGGAGAGAGCAACTCGCACTGCGGGAGTATTACATCACCACCGCCACCTCTCACCTGGAGTCCGGAGATAACGTTTGCACAAAGATGTCAGATCTAAGGAGAGGGGAGGGGTTAGTACATTTTGGGAGATGTATAGGATCTCCAATGAGTAAGCGGTATCAAGAGTTAACAACATGAAATTGGAGGAGCATTTGTTTTAATTTAAGCGACAATTATCGATAACTTTTAATTACTATATTTCGAACAAGAGACTGCTTTTGTATTACTTCATTTGTTGATTTGTAATTTTTTCGCCTGAAGTTCACTCCTAAACTTATTACCCTATTGATTAAACATATTTTTGTTGCAGTTTCAAATAATTAATTGTAGCTTACACTTGAATTAAACAATATGTTATAATTGTTCTTCATCAGACATAACAAATTCTGATCAAACCAAAAAAGATTAGAAATAAAGCTAGAGTTTATGTGTTTATGGACCATTTCAATATAAAAAACCCCCTCATAAAATTAATGAATGGAATATACTTTTTATTACTTATAACATTGCCTTGTCCATAAAGCGCGGTGCGTGCCTTATACTAGCGCGGTGTACCTCTGTTTGGTGTACCCTAAAATACATGTCAATTTTGAGCAATAATACGGATTTATATAATACATATATTATAGGTAATGCAGAGAGCTTCTAAGTTATGATGTCTTATAATAATTTATGCAAAGATTTTATGGGAAAAAATGTTAACAGTCTTTATACAAGACAGGCAATGGCCTCACTCACTTATCACTAATTCTCCAAATTTCCAAATCTCAGAGAGTTGAAATGTGATACAAGTATGCCTAAAATTGAAAAATTTATGAATCTTCATAAAGATCAAACATTTTATAGCTGTTTAGAAAAACGAAATTTTGTTTTTCAACCTACATTCTTCTCTGTCCTAAAATGATGAAATTTTATACAATTTATACTAACTGGGTCGTATGTTCTCTGATAAAAAAACACCTTAAGACTTAAATAGGAAACATTCATATTTATTTGTTTTTGTAGTTCCCAATGTCATAGAAATATAACTTTTAACACACGCGTACCTCATGACAGAAATAGAGAAACAAAAGCATTTTAAGGATATTAACCACCAATAGGAATTGCAATAGAGTTGCAGCCCGAGAAGGATTATATTTATTGTTCAACTTGTAAACCCAAAAATACCTTTAAATTGAAAAATCTATATTAATATGTCCAATGTATGTATTAATGGTTTAATTGAACTATAGAATATTAGTGAATACAAACCATTAAATTAAGCTAGTTAAGGAGCCGTCTAAGAATAACAAGCTCAGGTGCCATATACAACTTTTCCGGGTGCGAGTTATCAGTTGTGTAAATATATATACATATATTATATATTTATAAAACTAATTTAAGCCTAATAAAAAAACAATTTTAAATTGTCTCCCTTAACAAAACTACAATTAAAGTGGCGGCGTTTTAAATTATGACATAACTTTTTTGACATGAGTCATCGTGTGAAATTCAAATCCATTTAAAACTTTCACTGTGATACGAGTCGTGTGCCGACTGTAGAATAGCCGGAATACGTAGTAATAATGTACGTTCGTCGCAGTAAGTGTGTTTGGACGTAGCCACAGAGATTGGACTTAGAAGTGTAAGGATACACCCACCTTTAGGTACAGACTTACATAATATTTCTTAAACATTATATTCTTTTATTTTTTATCATATTTTAAGTAGATTTGAGTCTCTTCAAAAAGGCAGTATACAATTAAATACATTACAGTTGTATACAAAAGTTTATTATTTACCTTACGATTAAGCTCGTAAAAATTATTTGAAATAGTTATATATTAATAATATTCCTTGAAATATGAATTTGTATATTTCTGAGTGAATAAAGGGTCATTGTAATACTTTCTAATTAATTCGGCGAACCTGTTGCCCCAGAAATGCCCCAGCTACAAAAATATCCGCTCCTTGGACTCCTTCTTATATAACATCAAGTGTGGTCCAGTTTCAGCACCTTGCTGGACTCCTTGGTCTCGGGTACCGACTCCTAATCCGAGTCCGAGGCTAACTTGCTCTCGTCGACAATGCGTCTGACTTGTCATAAGAGAACACAATGAAGGTTACAATGAAGTCAGATGGTCGTGGAGGAAAATACGTATAATGCAACCTCTTGCACGTAAAATTACAATTAATGTTTAAAATTAAATAATTAACGTTTTGATAGGCAACTATTGAAAAAAGTAAGGTAATAATGAATTACAAACTTTTATTTTGGATGAACTTACACTGACAACTATGGGGATCATCATCAGTGGTATTAGGTCTTGAGTAATTGGGAACCTGAAAGTATTACGTGCTACAATCATTAGTTAACTTTTTCCTGCTTTCTAATTACAAGCTCGCCTAAACCTATTTAACCCGTAATTGTATATAATAAAAATCATCTCAACTGTGCAAGACTTACCCGTAATTATTGTCTCTGAAGTGATATTTCAAAATATATCAGTTATTATTTACGTGATTTGTACTAACAACGCAATAAAGTTATAAAACCTTGTATTTTATAAGATTTCTTAAAATAACATTATTATACATGAAAACGAATAAGGTTCAGAAAGTAATGTTAGGCGAGGCATATTGTTGTATTCTGAAAATCTTTTTATCTTTCAATGAACATTAACAACTCAAAAGATGTTTTTCAAATATTCTATTTAATTACATATTAGTTTCAATTTTAATAGTGAAATAAATACTGGATACAAATAAACCTTGAGTTGCGTAAGAAGTTCCATTGCAATTTAATTCAAAATTTCAAATCTATTAGTTATTTTGTTCTCGAGATATTCTGTCGACAGATAAACAAATACACAGATAACTTTGATAACACCTTGAACGATAGGCTTCGATGACGCTCAGTCAAATCCAATGGAGGGTCCATGTATCATTCTTGAACTCGATGTTGCCTACGTAGAAATACAGTTTTGTGCAAAATTGTAAGACTGTAGCTTAACCAATTCTCAAGATATAAAGATGCTTCTGGATGTCAAATGAGGCGACTCAGCTCTTGCAAATTAAATTACTGTATTTTCACCCCAAAATGTTGTTGATTAAATTATTATGATTGATGATTATGATATATAGAGGAAGAAAGAGACAGAAAAGAATTTACAACCCCCTGAGTTATGTTTCGTTAGCGCTTTTCAATAAAACAGAATATTAATACAAAATATAAAATTACGTATTAGACAGTGCAAAAGTCTAAATTTTGTAAAACATAAATTTATAATAGCCCATGTGTTCAATTTTTATTTCGACAAATTCGTTTAAGAACGATTATTCTGTGATAAAAATACGTTTGTTAGCTTTAAAATATGCTGTTAACGTTTACG
Source organism: Homalodisca vitripennis (assembly GCF_021130785.1). NCBI lineage: Eukaryota > Metazoa > Arthropoda > Insecta > Hemiptera > Cicadellidae > Homalodisca > Homalodisca vitripennis. The sequence continues at coordinate 66,939,986 of NC_060207.1, forward strand.
TATACAGCATTATTGATACGAGAATAACTTAATCATATTCCACATAGATCGAAATCGGTTGATATATTACAAAAAATCACTTTTCGGCAACTTGAAGGCCTTTCATTTATAAAATTAACAATTAAATTTCCAATAATAGAATAGATCACAGTGAGATATATTCAGAAAGGAGAAGTATTGAAAGAGGAAAATTAAAAATAGATCAACACTGCTTCGAAATTGGCATTTTTTGAACGATTTTATACACAAATAGCTGGCACCCACGTGGCTTCGCACACAATTTTCAAAATCAAAGTCCTTATACTATTTAGTAAGCGCTTATGATATAATATGATGGAGTCTTATGGCATTTTGTAACCTTAAGTAGGCATAGATCAGTTACATATTATTTTATTTATTGTCAAAAAAATCAGAGTTTAACTTGATTCTCGTTTGCATATTTGATTCGAATTAATTACATTTTCGTCGCCGTAGCTGAGTCTGTGTTTTTGCCCCGATCAAGAAAATATATAGGTCCCGAAAGCCAATTTCAGACAAAAAGAGTTTACTTGTAGCCCTTGTCATATACTTCCGGTCTAAGATATTTCCATTGCCATAGTAGAGCTTGCTTTGTTATCTCGACGAATAAAAAATATAATATACATATGTAAGACTGAGGTGCCTATTACGATCTACAGAGAATCCTACCTAACTCCTATCTATTTCCGGTATAAGGAAGAAATCCTTATTAAGTTCATGCATTTCAAAATAAGCTTTATAAGGGTTTGCGTTTGGTTTCATTGTTTTTCGAACTGTAGCCTGGGAAGAATGGATCATTAACGCATGTTATTGTTCATTTCACCGTTTTCCCTTAAGCTAATGTTAAAATAGATAATCACAATATCGAAGAAACATACTAGGGTGGAGTACTTTATATGAAAACAATCACATCTTTGTTCATTAAGGGTAGTTTTTTAATTGTTAAATATTATTGTCTAATAATATTTTTCAATGCATTAGGTGCTTTTAATTCGTCATTATCGCAATCTGGAGTAAAAGTTAGATATTGACCTTGTCTTTGCCATCTGCAATTACACTACTGATCGAGCACTCTAATTAATATTCTACTAAATGTAAACGTTAACAGATGTTTCAGGCACTTCGTCGAATATCAGTTGAAAGGGTCAACAGCTGATTAGTGTCAGTTAAGTTTAGATTTTAAAACATAAATGTTACAATTTTTTCGAATTCTATAATATTTATCGACACTTTTCCAATCATTCTCTTCATATAAACTTTCCTCGGATTTCAACAAGTATTTCTAAAAAGAATCAGCCAAATTCGTCTAACCGCTCTCGTGATTAGCGCCTAGCAAAACATTTTGCGATTCATTTTTATTTATAAGAAGATGGTTTTCAATATTAACTTACCCAACTGTTTGCTAATTATAGTACTACTTTTAACCCTATTACAGTGTAATCTCATATATAGTATTAAGTTGAAACTCAAATTCGTGCTCAGAGTTCACCGGATATCCCACCAATACTGACCTGGAGCGATCATGTTGACAGGGTCTGTGCTAGAGTCACCTGAGGTATATATGCTCTGAGCAATCTAGCAAAATTTTGTTCCCCAGAAGTTTTAAAAATTGCCTACTATGGCCTACTCCATGCTTATTTTGCGTATGGGATAAGACTTTGGGGAAGTTGTGCAAAAAACAAAATGGAGCGCGGTCTTTAGACTCCAGAAAAAAGCTGTCAGAATCATTAAAAATTTGAATTATAGAGAGTCGTGTAGGGAATCTTTCAGGGAGTTGAGATTGCTGACTGCCTTGCCTCTATATTTTTGAGGTGATCATGTACTGCAGATCAAGGTGCACCTTGATTCGTGGCAGGAACGTTCATCAATATGAAACTAGAGGCAGGGACAACTTTCGCACGCATCAACGCAGATTGACATTAGCGCAAAATCTACCGCAAGAAGTTGGTGTCAGACTTATCAATAGGCTCCCTGAAGAAATCAAAATTTCCAATAATCAAAATCAATTTAAAATGCGTCTCAAACTCCTTTTGGAGTCCAAGGCTTTCTACTCTGTTGATGAATTCATGTCAAGCCGCTGGGATATTTGAGATTGCTGGATCTGAGGTTAATGCGATTGTGACCTGAATGATTGTAAGAATTGTGAGTATGAGGTTGTGTGAATGTGTGGATGAAATCGTGTAAATTGACTTAAACTATTGACGATTGCGATACGATGTAAAAATTGTTAAAAGAATGCAATAAAGAGATTATTATTATAATATTATTACCAAATGAGTAGTTCGAAATATTTTGTCTTTCAGAGACAAGACAACTGACGAAGAGTGTTCAATAAACGCGAGAAAGTAAGGAAAAAAACACCACACTCAAAATCCAACAAATTCCTTTCAAGGAAAACGTAGCAAGAGCCCTATGTTGGTGACGTCAATGAGTGTGACGGGTATGTCACTGCCGGTGACGTGCAGCATGAAGTAATATCTCGACCGACAACAGGTTATGCGCGAGTTATGCGCCGGTTGCCGCGGAGGTGAAAGCGAGGACCGGACCTGGGCTGCTCGCCAATGACCACTCCGCCAAGACTTCCTCTTCTGCGGAACGGAATTCTCCCGCTTTATCCAATCTCCCTCACCAGAAGGTAAATAGACGTGTGCAGTGCACGGGAAGACTTCTTATCATACTTGTTTCGTAAGCGCACGCTTTACATAAGCTTGGACTTCAAATGTTTTGTTGTTCTTGGGCCCCGGAAACACAAATATCTTCAATATCCTAGAAGCTGTTGGTAATGCTAACGCTGTTACTTAAGGTTTTTAACGTTGAGGTGGTTGAATCGGTTTCTTTTAGGATAATTTTAATGAAAACTGGTAAATGATAAAATAGTGTTTAGCTAGTTTCAATAATTTTGAAACGAATCAGAGACATAAAATAGTAATTTTGGCCAACTCGAAATAAAGCTCACGGAAAAGTAACTGAAGATAAGAATTTTATAATTATTTTTGTGTTCATCAAACTATATAAGGCGTATTTCATATTAAAAAGTTGCAACTTTCTCACTCACAGTCTTTTGAAAAATATAATTTCTTTAAGTTACAATTAATCAAAACGTGTCGTTATTTTTAAATTTATGTACACACAGTAAAAATTGTTATAATTATTTTCAGCTATTCCCTTGAGGTTTTTTATACATAAGTATCAGAATGAATTATCTGCAATTCCGAAAAGTTTAATCGATCTAGCAGCAATTCTTCTTAGAATGATCAAAGAATGCAGTCTACTTTTCTTGTCTTCATGCAAGTTATTCTAAAGGGCTGTGACTTTGAAATGTATTTAAAGTAGAATGAAACATAAATTAAACCTCTTATTAATAATAAGTGGGACGTAGAGGCAAATGGCACCTCTAGTTATTTGTATTTAAATTAATTAAACCAAAAACCTACTTTACCATCTTAAGGAAAGCTTGTTTGGAGAACTTTTAAAATAATCTGAGAAGAATAGTCATCACATTGTAGATGATTGCGTTATTGAAATCTTAATTCATTAGTTTTGAATTAAATAAAGCAGACTAGTAAACTAATTGTAAAATGGATAGGTCAGTCAGTCACTTCACTTATGTAATGTTATGCCGTGTTATGTGTACGTGTGGTTCAATGAAGAGCAGACCTCGCTCTCTAACGAGGTTTTACATAAACTCATATTACACATTTCTTTATGGGTTTGTAATTTCGTACTTGATTAAAATAATGAGAACAGTTTTTCCATTCAAAATAAACTAAATTACCTTCTGTCACACATTGTTATCACATCAACTAAATAATTTATTTAAGTACGTAATAATCGTAAATACCCTCTATTGGCATGGTCAAAACTTTCTTTCTATTTAGATTTAAGCATGGTTTTCAATAGGAAATATAAACATTGAAGATTAATTTATTAATCTTCATTAATTATCCAATTTTTATGACGACTCTATAATAATTTTCAACAATTATATATTATTAACAAGGGAGTCTCGACCACCTTTTTTAATACTAAAATACATGCTAATAGTATGAACACACGTGATTTCTAAAAATGATTTGTTTGTTCACTACACTAATTGATTATTTTTAGTTTATTTGTGTTTATAAAACTGATAAAACTGTACGTATGTTAAAACTCACCACATAAAGTAGTTAAGTATTTATTTCAAATGAAAAATTGTTTATTAATATTTACTACTAACCTGGATAACATGTTGCACAAGTGCGCTTAAAACTCTATTGTTTGAGATTTTCTGTTTTTAGTACACTGTAGTTATTAATTGTTTATTTACCTAATTTGCAGTTATTGCAGTAAAAAAAAAAACAAAAAACTGCAATTAGATTTAGAAAGTCCAAACAAGGGAGGATTTATAAAATGAACTCTATCAGTCGTGACAAAATATTTCTTACACCATATTTCGTCAACAAAAACAGAAACGATAAGAATAAAACGAGGGGTAATCTATGCTGCTTTTTTAGGGGTTCAAGTTCAATTGTACAGTTGGCTAATGTAAACAATCATTGATGAAGTTTCTAGTGAAACAAAGTAACATGTTACATCTTGAGACTTTTCAATGACTCTTTGATCATTGACTAACTGATAATAGAAAAAACTGGTAATTGAAAAAAAGAATTAACCAACCATGAATTTGTATTTAAATGTATTATTTAATAATTTATTATTCAGAAATATACGTAATACAAACAATTGCTTTAGAGAAATTCCTCAACAGGCTCATTAGAATTAATTGTTGAATGTAATTAACAAATTACATATTAACTATGTAGCTGTAATCGATTAAATCTTTAGCGAACATACTAAAAACAAATCATCTCACTGTGCTCAACAAACTTTACCTCCTAACTTATTAAGTATATCACAGTTAATACCATTTTAATTTTAGTTTACAGAAAATTATGGAGACAACAATAAGAATGTAGTTTTATTTTTAAGTTCGCACTCTTTAACATCGGTGAATGAATATGCATAGCTTTGTATTTCTTTCCGCTGAATGTTAAACCAAAGTCATAACACCACATTATTCTTATATGTCATTAATAGTGCGGTATCATCCGTATACATATATAGTTAGGCTTATTTCATCAAATTCCTTTACAAGGTATAATATCGGTCCTAACATACTTTGCTGTTATACTATTAAATTAAAATTTTCATTATGACACCATGGTATTGAATTACGATTCTTCGGTCTCATGGCAACTTTTAAAACAATTACTCAAACAATCATAGTGCGTATACTAATATGTTTAAGTTTGTTTGCTATTTTATTGTGTTTTAACGTGTTTAATATTACATGAAAAGAGTTTAACTGGATGTCCTGTAAAACAAATAATATATAATGGATAATTTGTGTTATTTTTGATCACAGAAAAGTGTAAAGTAATTAATTTAGACGAATTTATCAGAAAGTGCTAAGTAGGAAGTGCAAAAGTGTCATTGTGACAATACATTATTATGTGGCGGAATGTTTATTTCCACAGACTATAAAGAAGTTTCGTAGTCAAAGATGCAACTAAAATTGTTTGTTTACTATTCATACTTTCCCCTATTACAGAATGCAATATAACAAACGGTACATTCTACACAACAACCTCTCCAATCTCGCAAAATATTACTTACTGTTTGTATTAGCGTAGAATGCGCTGTGGTAACACTAGTTTGGCATTTCGATGTTACTTCCTCAGTTACGGTTCAATAGATTATACAGTAAATAAGGTACACCTACATGAGTAGTCTGTACAGTCTGGGTTGTGCTGAAGTGACCCTTACTACATGCATCATGTGCAGCAATTACGGCTCAATAGATTATACAGTAAATAAGGTACACCTACATGAGTAGTCTGTACAGTCTGGGTTGTGCTGAAGTGACCCTTACTACATGCATCATGTGCAGCAATTACGGTTCAATAGATTATACAGTAAATAAGGTACACCTACATGAGTAGTCTGTACAGTCTGGGTTGTGCTGAAGTGACCCTTACCACGTGCATCATGTGCAGCAATTACGGTTCAAAAGATTATACAGTAAATAGGGTACTCCTACATGAGTAGTCTGTATAGTCTGGGTTGTGCTGAAGTGACCCTTACTACATGCATCATGTGCAGCAATTACGGTTCAATAGATTATACAGTAAATAAGGTACACCTACATGAGTAGTCTGTACAGTCTGGGTTGTGCTGAAGTGACCCTTACCACGTGCATCATGTGCAGCAATTACGGTTCAAAAGATTATACAGTAAATAAGGTACTCCTACATGAGTAGTCTGTACAGTCTGGGTTGTGCTGAAGTGACCCTTACTACATGCATCATGTGCAGCAATTACGGTTCAATAGATTATACAGTAAATAAGGTACACCTACATGAGTAGTCTGTACAGTCTGGGTTGTGCTGAAGTGACCCTTACCACATGCATCATGTGCAGCAATTACGGTTCAATAGATTATACAGTAAATAAGGTACACCTACATGAGTAGTCTGTACAGTCTGGGTTGTGCTGAAGTGACCCTTACCACATGCATCATGTGCAGCAATTACGGTTCAATAGATTATACAGTAAATAAGGTACACCTACATGAGTAGTCTGTACAGTCTGGGTTGTGCTGAAGTGAACCTTACCACATGCATCATGTGCAGCAATTACGGTTCAATAGATTATACAGTAAATAAGGTACACCTACATGAGTAGTCTGTACAGTCTGGGTTGTGCTGAAGTGACCCTTACTACATGCATCATGTGCAGCAATTACGGTTCAATAGATTATACAGTAAATAAGGTACACCTATATGAGTAGTCTGTACAGTCTGGGTTGTGCTGAAGTGACCCTTACCACGTGCATCATGTGCAGCAGTTACGGTTCAATAGATTATACAGTAAATAAGGTACACCTACATGAGTAGTCTGTACAGTCTGGGTTGTGCTGAAGTGACCCTTACCACATGCATCATGTGCAGCAATTACGGTTCAATAGATTATACAGTAAATAAGGTACACCTACATGAGTAGTCTGTACAGTCTGGGTTGTGCTGAAGTGACCCTTACTACATGCATCATGTGCAGCAATTACGGTTCAATAGATTATACAGTAAATAAGGTACACCTACATGAGTAGTCTGTACAGTCTGGGTTGTGCTGAAGTGACCCTTACCACATGCATCATGTGCAGCAATTACGGTTCAATAGATTATACAGTAAATAAGGTACACCTACATGAGTAGTCTGTACAGTCTGGGTTGTGCTGAAGTGACCCTTACTACATGCATCATGTGCAGCAATTACGGTTCAATAGATTATACAGTAAATAAGGTACACCTACATGAGTAGTCTGTACAGTCTGGGTTGTGCTGAAGTGACCCTTACTACATGCATCATGTGCAGCAATTACGGTTCAATAGATTATACAGTAAATAAGGTACACCTATATGAGTAGTCTGTACAGTCTGGGTTGTGCTGAAGTGACCCTTACCACGTGCATCATGTGCAGCAGTTACGGTTCAATAGATTATACAGTAAATAAGGTACACCTACATGAGTAGTCTGTACAGTCTGGGTTGTGCTGAAGTGACCCTTACCACATGCATCATGTGCAGCAGTTACGGTTCAATAGATTATACAGTAAATAAGGTACACCTATATGAGTAGTCTGTACAGTCTGGGTTGTGCTGAAGTGACCCTTACCACATGCATCATGTGCAGCAGTACGTATTATCGTGTTCAACAATATTTTTGTCTTCATCCGTAGACTAATGGTCATAGTCTCGGCTCTCTAACCGATAGATCACGGGTTCAAATCTCGGGGAGATCCAATCATGTACTTTGTACTTTTTAAATAAAAAACCAGTGCACTTCGAAGCCGGTATAGCTGAGGTGAGGCTTAAATGAGATAAAAAAAAATTTAATGACACATGTTTCACAGGCTTGTTTATCGTTTAAGCTCTTGGTATGTTTTTTCTTATCTATTATTTCAAAGCAGGTAAATAGGTCAAAATCAAAATCTGTAAAAGTTAATAGATCTTTCTTTTTATTTTCTTAAGAAAATTGAGATGATTGATATTATTGGTTCACTGCTTGCGACCACCGCGTCACTGCAATCAAGGAAGAAATTAACGCGAATGGGGTGTCCACCCCTGAAAGTAATGCCAACATTGGAATACATTGTGATGTAATATGTAAGTGTCGTGGAACGTGTTATGTATATGATTGTTTATTGGAATAAGAACTTCTCTCTGAAGGGATCTTACAGGAGACAAAATGTTGATATAAAGCTGAACCTATGTAAATTTCGTTCTTTTAAGGAGAACATGATATGAAGCATTCGAGAATGTACTATCTTTCATTGGAAGTAAAACATCTTATTCTTACTTCAAAAACAAACTTTAAGTAAGGAACTGTTTGATAGTTGTTTGGTACTAAAATGTCAGCCCTTAATATGATCTACTAGCCTCAGCTATAAGTTTCACCTTGGCACGTATCTTCAACCAATACTAAATTATTGAACAATACTTTTTAATATTATAGAAATAAGTTTATCACATTATACAAATGATAGCTAATGTTGATACTTAAGTTGGTCCATAAAGTGATTGTTTTTCGTTACCATGTAGCAGAGATCTGAAAAAATCAGCTGGCGCACATTTAAGATGTTTCAGCGCGCTAAGCTCAAGATTTCAGAAAAGTAAACGCAAAAAACACGTCTGTTTTGATGCGAATGTTGAGTTTAGCTTCAGTTCACCTTCCTCTTACGTGCAGCATCTGAAATCTCATGCTCTTGCAGACTTGACTCCTGAAATCTGGAGTCATATTAGTCTGAAGGGATCCAAAAATAGTTTTTGGATCGCATTGTTTGTAAAATACGATTGCGCACCGAGACTATAATTTTTGATCCTAGTGATGAAAACCACTATCCTTCCTTTCTTACCTCAGTAAAGGTTCTTTTAATTTATTTTACAAAGAGAAGACTGGTTCTGTTAGCACTAAAGATCGGCGGCCCTGTGTCACATAATTATACCCCACTCCCAGACCTCGGCCGCCTCTACTAATGCCGCTAACCTAGTGACCGAGAGTTGTTGACCTTGAGTCCAACAGCTAACCGTCAGCGTCAGTGCGTGAACTTCGGTCTCCTCGAGCATTAGGTATTTACTTTTAGTTTCACTTATTTCCCTGCACGCTGTGCATTTACATTTCACCATTTTCATACCTCAGACTATATAAGATGTCGAATTTAGCATACAAATATTTCTTAATGGTACCCGAAGAGGTGACATAATAAAATATCTGATTGTAACTAAAGGGCTTTAACCGATACTTTAAGTGCCTTATTGTTTATGCAGTTAAAAAAATGCATTTTATTAGTAAAAATTTTTGCTTGGTTAATTTTTTAAGTTGTAATTAAAAGAAAAATGACTTATAAAAGTTAAGTATATGATTTCCTAAAAGACATTAGTGATTAAGTCGAATAAGTTTGATTTTATACATAATTCGAAGTTTTGTAGATTTTACGAAGTTATGTATTAGAGAATTGTTCAGCGGGCTGGCAACATATTTCTTCTTTCCGCCTGTCTGCAGGATATCTCAAGAAATAAATCGAGCAATAGACGATATTTTGCATGAAAATTAATTTCTAACATTGAGTTTGACGACGTTGCATGTTCCTTCCTCCATGGAATGTCCCTCACTCTAACATTAGCAAAACCCTACATGACACGTGGTCTGTCGTACTGCCTTGTCTTTTAGCGGGTTTTGTTACACAAAATGACAAAGCTGTTTCTCGATCTTATATAATAATACTAATTAAAGCATTTTTAAGATATTTAATTTTGATACGGCTTTCCTCAAATTCCAATCGTTGGTGACCAAAAATAATCAGTTTAAAAAACTAAGGGTATAAGATTGAAAATCAAGAAGTAAAAACCATACGTAACGGCCAGACAAAACAACATACATCTATGAATGCTACTGTGTTATTGTTTCATCTAAAGTAGTCATTACATTTTGCCCTTGTGAAATAAGCACTCTCTTGAGTCACGTGCATATTAAAATAACAAAGACTCTTCGTAGTTAATCGTGATTATTTATGTAACAGTTAAGAAATCTTGGTCTTTAAGACATGAGTGAAACCGTTATACAACTATAATTAATTTCTCACGTAACAGAGTTCATATTGTACAGCGCTCGCTCTACACGTTTAGTCATCTGTTGTTCTATTGTAAATTGTTTGTTTTTGAAACTGCTGTAGTACTTATAGCTTTTATTCTACAACTCTGTCGTAGACATAAAAAGTACAGCTTTAATAATGAATAATCAACTAAAATCTTTATAAAAAAGACACATTTCCAGGATATAATAAAAAATTTTTTTGTCTAAATATGAAATCCGTTTCTGTAAATACATTTTTAATATACAAAATATGCTAAAATTTAAAATTTCTACACTTATGAACACAAAAACTACGGAATGTAATATATTTGTGAAATACATGTTCAGTAAATTACTTCCTCATTGTCAGTGTTTTAAACTAATATAAATCAGAGCATAAAAAATAATCAATGAAAATGAAATCGAACAAGATTGCAAATGGATTTTGTGACCTTAATTTCCAAGTCGCCCGTGAACACTAGCAACTTTGGCTGTTGGTTCAGAAAGGCAACTCGAACCAACAGTTTGCTGTGTCACGACCGGACTCTATACTGTCTTCATTCCCCTGTTGTTACTTAGAGGAAAGACAGAACTTGTATTTATCACCTTTTTAAGAGCCTTATTTGACTACCTAAGCAGTCAGTAAAGCCACCAGTCACCAAGGGCAACGGTTGTATAATTCATACATCACAAAGTCATCTCCTCTCTCAATAACAACAGGGCATAATCTTTAAATCGTGCAATATCATTTGGGATAGGGTCTAGTCATGACTCTTCTCAATTGTAATTGGTTAGAACTTTTCGCATAGTACCCATAATTTGGCATAGAATATGATCATTTCAACTCTCAATACAATCTGGTTAGTATTCTTTACATCATACACGATTTGGAATAAGATCTAGTCTCTCCTCTCTCAATAAAAGGTTAGTAATCTTCACATAGTCCTCAATCATTTGGGGGGACAAGCTCTAGACTATCCTCTCTTAATAACAGGTTAGTATACTGCACATAGTACCCAATCATTTGGGATAGCATCTGGTCATCTCCTCTATCAATTACACGGAAGTATTCTTCACATAGTACTCAATCATTTGGGGGGACAAGCTCTAGTCTATCCTCTCTAATAACAGGTTAGTACACTGCACATAGTACCCAATCATTTTTGATAGCATCTGGTCATCTCCTCTATCAATTACACGGACGTATTCTTCACATAGTACTCAATCATTTGGGGGGACAAGCTCTAGTCTATCCTCTCTTAATAACAGGTTTAGTACACTGCACATAGTACCCAATCATTTGTGATAGCACCTGGTCATCTCCTCTATCAATTACACGGAAGTATTCTTCACATAGTACTCAATCATTTGGGGGGACAAGCTCTAGTCTATCCTCTCTTAATAACAGGTTAGTACACTGCACATAGTACCCAATCATTTGTGATAGCAACTGGTCATCTCCTCTATCAATTACACGGAAGTATTCTTCACATAGTACTCAATCATTTGGGGGGACAAGCTCTAGTCTATCCTCTCTTAATAACAGGTTAGTACACTGCACAAAGTACCCAATCATTTGTGATAGCAACTGGTCATCTCCTCTATCAATTACACGGAAGTATTCTTCACATAGTTCTCAATCATTTGGGGGGACAAGCTCTAGTCTATCCTCTCTTAATAACAGGTTAGTAACACTGCACATAGTACCCAATCATTTGTGATAGCAACTGGTCATCTCCTCTATCAATTACACACGGAAGTATTCTTCACATAGTTCTCATCAATCATTTGGGGGGGGACAAGTCTAGTCTATCCTCTCTTAATAACAGGTTAGTACACTGCACATAGTACCCAATCATTTGTGATAGCAACTGGTCATCTCCTCTATCAATTACACGGAAGTATTCTTCACATAGTACTCAATCATTTGGGGGGGACAAGCTCTAGTCTATCCTCTCTTAATAACAGGTTAGTACACTGCACATAGTACCCAATCATTTGGTGATAGCACCTGGTCATCTCCTCTATCAATTACACGGAAGTATTCTTCACATAGTACTCAATCATTTGGGGGGACAAGCTCTAGTCTATCCTCTCTTAATAACAGGTTAAGTACACTGCACATAGTACCCAATCATTTGTGATAGCAACTGGTCATCTCCTCTATCAATTACACGGAAGTATTCTTCACATAGTTCTCAATCATTTGGGGGGACAAGCTCTAGTCTATCCTCTCTTAATAACAGGTTAGTACACTGCACATAGTACCCAATCATTTGTGATAGCAACTGGTCATCTCCTCTATCAATTACACGGAAGTATTCTTCACATAGTACTCAATCATTTGGGGGGACAAGGTCTAGTCTATCCTCTCTTAATAACAGGTTAGTACACTGCACATAGTACCCCAATCATTTGTGATAGCAACTGGTCATCTCCTCTATCAATTACACGGAAGTATTCTTCACATAGTACTCAATCATTTGGGGGGACAAGCTCTAGTCTATCCTCTCTTAATAACAGGTTAGTACACTGCACATAGTACCCAATCATTTGTGATAGCAACTGGTCATCTCCTCTATCAATTACACGGAAGTATTCTTCACATAGTTCTCAATCATTTGGGGGGACAAGCTCTAGTCTATCCTCTCTTAATAACAGGTTAGTACACTGCACATAGTACCCAATCATTTGTGATAGCAACTGGTCATCTCCTCTATCAATTACACGGAAGTATTCTTCACATAGTACTCAATCATTTGGGGGGACAAGCTCTAGTCTATCCTCTCTTAATAACAGGTTAGTACACTGCACAAAGTACCCAATCATTTGTGATAGCAACTGGTCATCTCCTCTATCAATTACACGGAAGTATTCTTCACATAGTTCTCAATCATTTGGGGGACACAAGCTCTAGTCTATCCTCTCTTAATAACAGGTTAGTACACTGCACATAGTACCCAATCATTTGTGATAGCAACTGTCATCTCCTCTATCAATTACACGAAGTATTCTTCACATAGTTCTCAATCATTTGGGGGGACAAGCTCTAGTCTATCCTCTCTTAATAACAGGTTAGTACAACTGCACATAGTACCCAATCATTTGTGATAGCAACTGGTCATCTCCTCTATCAATTACACGGAAGTATTCTTCACATAGTACTCAATCATTTGGGGGACAAGCTCTAGTCTATCCTCTCTTAATAACAGGTTAGTACACTGCACATAGTACCCAATCATTTGTGATAGCAACTGGTCATCTCTCCTCTATCAATTACACGGAAGTATTCTTCACATAGTTCTCAATCATTTGGGGGGACAAGCTCTAGTCTATCCTCTCTTAATAACAGGTTAGTACACTGCACATAGTACCCAATCATTTGTGATAGCAACTGGTCATCTCCTCTATCAATTACACGGAAGTATTCTTCACATAGTACTGCAATCATTTGGGGGGACAAGCTCTAGTCTATCCTCTTTTAATAACAGGTTAGTACACTGCACATAGTACCCAATCATTTGTGATAGCAACTGGTCATCTCCTCTATCAATTACACGGAAGTATTCTTCACATAGTACTCAATCATTTGGGGGGACAAGCTCTAGTCCTATCCTCTCTTAATAACAGGTTAGTACACTGCACATAAGTACCCAATCATTTTTGATAGCACCTGGTCATCTCCTCTATCCAATAACAGGTTAGTGCTCTTCATATAGTACACGATCATTTGTGATAGGGTTTCATAATTAATTTTAGAGCAACTCTGAGTTCTATAGTTTTGATTTAACTTTTAAGTTTGTAAAAAAATATTGATCGTGGACGCTTATAATATTTTCCAAAGGAGAAAAGCATGAATTCTTGTAAGATTTCCTTGGAAGATTTTTTTCTATCGTACCGTTTCATTAGTACGATAGAAAAACTAATAAATTATTACCTGTTAACTGCGAGATACTTAGCTTGATCTTCAAATCCTCCCACCTAATATTCAACAATTTTTACCATGTTTTTATAAAGCTTTATATTTAGTTGGAATACAAACGTATATACTTATTCACTTTCTAAATATTGGAATATTTGATTTATGCTCCCTTTCCTTCCAAAGAAACTTTACATATTTACACATACTTTGGTATGAATGAAAATTTATGTAATACTCGTGAATTTTCAACAATAAACATAAGAATTTATAATTAGACCGTTAATGTTTATAATTAACAATCGAAGGTCCCTACTTACTTCTTCGGTCCCGTCTCGACCTCGAAGTCCATAGCGGGATAAAGCTAACATGAAGATTACAAGTCAAAACTTACACTGGTGCATGTGACAAGAATATAAGTTTATTTTAATTGTACGTTGCTCAAGGCGAAAATCTTTGAAATGAAACTAGTATATTTTTGTACCTACAGATATCTCAGTTTATATGAATACTACAGAGAAGAAACGTAGTTTAAAAAGATAATAAATATATCTAAATGTTTGTGTTTCTACTTTGTTAGGTTTTAAATATATTTACCAAATACTACAAATAATACTAATAATACTACACGTGACAGTACTTCAGTCTTATTTGATTGTGTAAATGCTGTATATATATGTGTTTTTATTATGAAATACTGTAAAAAATTGTAATTTATCGGCATTGAGATCTAAAGCATGAATAACACATTTGAGGGTCGTATACATATTTGTTTGTCATTTATTTTAATTATACAGTGACAATGCAAATATAGTATTAAACAGATAGATCACAAATATTTGTCTAAATCTACATCAGTCCGTTTTTTCACGTCTATTTATGTACGAATATTTCACATTATAAATATTTTTTCGATGTGTTTAAAAAGGAGGAGATTTGAAAAGCGAATTGGAATGCTTGTAATAGCCAAATTAAACTCGTTGCACAAAATGTTTCGATGGCGCTACCTAAGATTTCACACAAAGTACAAAGTTCGACAATCTTTAATGTAAACACGAGTTGAGTTTTGACAAATAAACTCAGTTATCGAAAGTTAATCAAACCTGTATTGAGAAATAATTTTTATTTCTTAAGTCCAATAACATACGTTCAACTTCAGCTCTCAATACTATTGTCAATGTGTTGTCCTGTCGTAGAAATCAGTTTACTAATATTTTTATTTCTTAAGTCCAATAACATATGTTCAACTTCAGCTCTCAATACTATTGTCAATGTGTTGTCCTGTCGTAGAAATCAGTTTACTAATATTTTTATTTCTTAAGTCCAATAACATAAGTTCAACTTCAGCTCTCAATACTATTGTCAATGTGTTGTCCTGTCGTAGAAATCAGTTTTCTAATATTTTTATTTCTTAAGTCCAATAACATACGTTCAACTTCAGCTCTCAATACTATTGTCAATGTGTTGTCCTGTCGTAGAAATCAGTTTACTAATATTTTTATTTCTTAAGTCCAATAACATACGTTCAACTTCAGCTCTCAATACTATTGTCAATGTGTTGTCCTGTCGTAGAAATCAGTTTACTAATATTTTTATTTCTTAAGTCCAATAACATAAGTTCAACTTCAGCTCTCAATACTATTGTCAATGTGTTGTCCTGTCGTAGAAATCAGTTTTCTAATATTTTTATTTCTCAAGTCCAATAACATACGTTCAACTTCAGCTCTCAATACTCTTGACAATGTGTTGTCCTGTCGTAGAAATCAGTTTTCTAATATTTTTAGCATCTCAGTTCGGATTAGTCTCGACTTTGACATCTAATACATAATTCGTTAGGTCCTCAATGTTGGGTGGTTTAGTTTTATAAACATTTTAATTAATGAACCGACAAAGTATGTGCTATTAATTGAGTTACCATTGTGGACAGTGCAGGCAATGATTCAACAAGGCAAGAAGTGTCATAATTTACACTTTGTCTTGAAGCACGTGAAAAACTGAATGACATGTACACACACTTCGTTGCTTGAATTTTACAGAATGTCAATATTCTGTTCTCATTATCGTAGAGAACAAAAATATTCCACGTTACACGTGGAGTCCTCAATTATTATTTCGATAGAAGAGAAGTAAACATCACAATGAATGCTGAGATATTTAATATTATATAAAATGTCATATTTGTCTTTCTGTGCCAGTATTTAGTGTTAGTTTGGAAATTAATCGACCAACGAAATTCAGTGACATTGCATACACGATCTAACGAGAACTGTTTAGTGCGATTGTCATAATTACAGTTAAACAAGGAAAGTAATACTCAGTATGAAGATATCAACTAAAGCTGCTCTGGAACACATGAAACTAAAGGTAAAGAATATTGGGCTAGAGCGGAGAGCTATTTAACTGGAAGTCGCCGCTGTTGTACCCGTGGACATATCTCCTTAATACCTTAATACTGGTACGTATTTTGTATTTGTCAATAAAGTATTACTTTTTACGCCTTAGCTGTGAGTGTAATGTACTGTAATTAGAATACATTTCTTAAAATAAGTTTTAAATACAAATGTGCAGATAGTATAAAAACATTTGTTCGTACAAGTGATAAAATGTATTCTCTAAATTTTCAGAAATATGGCATCCATTTTACGATACATCTTCCCTCTGTTGGTTATGGCGCCTATCTGCCTGAGCGAAACCAAAGGTGGTAAGTTAGCATGGAATAGCACTTGGAGCAGTAACAAACATTGTACACCTCTATTAACACTATTGTATATAGCGTATAATAATAGTAGTTTTAGTTTATAATATAATAAAGTATTCTTTTTACCTTTCTGTACTCGTTGAATATTGGCATGCATCTAAACACGTGTGGACCAAAATCTTCTACAATATGCCAAATCAAAATTCCTAAACTCTTCTGATCGGTAAATAAATTTAAACATGAAAGACGTTGCGTTTATTAGTAACAGCGCAATTCGCACATAAGTGGAATCTGACATAGAGTTGTTCCGCTGCACAGAAGCGTTTTGTGCCTGAATCACCTCTGTTGACAGTTGTATTATAATTTTAGCACATTAAAGTATTCACTATACATTAAATTTATTTCAAATATTTTACAACTTAAAAACTCAAAAGTTTTTCTAGGGAAGGGTAAAAATTGAGTAATTTTAGACTACGCATGATTCCAGTTAGGGAGGTTTTGTAGCTTACGAAATTAATCGAAAATTTGTTTATAGGGTGTGGACGAAACGATCCAGACTTCAGCCAATGTGTTGTCAACAGAATGAATGACATGCGACCAACTCTGAAAAAAGGTAAGGATATCACAGTATACCCTTCTTAACGGATCCTTTTATGTGGAACAGTTGCTGACAGTTGGAAAAAGTGTTAAAATCCTTTTATGATATCGTTCAATTTTTCCATTTTCACACTGCATCTAACGGAGTTTAAGTATTTTTATATTTCATCCCTGCCTTAGAGAGAAATATTGTACACAACCTTTAAATTTGAAGCTGACAATACCAGGGACGGGTTGAAAGGAGATTTATCACTAACAGCTGAACATCAACTAATCAGAAATTAATTAATATGTCTACTTAGTAATAGCCTGTCGGCTTTTTGATAATCTGATGAGATGTTTCTTTTTTAATTGTAAGGCTTTTCTTGTTATTCTTGGATAATAATATCAACATTTTGTAAGAATCTTTGTATTATAGAATTCTTCTGTTTTACGCTTCTCAATCGTATTATCTGTTACTATTCTTGGATAATAGTATCAAAATTTTGTAAGAATCTTTGTATTTTAGAATTCATCTGTGTTACGTTACGTTTGTAAGTGTGTTATCTACTCAATCGTATTATCTTTTGACTCAGATTTAAATTGTATTTGTAGTGTTTCGATCGATGTGAACCGGTTCCGTACGACACGTGATTTAGTTTTATAATTGTTATAGTGTAAGATGCGTTTGATATAGCCTATATAAAGTCATTATCAAATGAGGATCCGCTGAGATGAGTGGTGTGTAGAAATAGTGTGTGCCCAAGTTGTTTTGTCACAGTACCGCCTTTACAAAGGGTCTTTAATTAATAGCCCAGTGACCATGGGTATTGAGTAAGGGTCTTCAGTAAAACGTGGGATCAAAACCACTTGGGCAATGCTCTAATTGTATTGGTTAATTGACGAAGCCGACTATTTTCCCACGTATGATTAATGTCTTTAAATGTATTCAAAATGAGACATCCATATGATGGAGGCAAGAGAATGCCTAACAAATTTCTCGTGAATATTCTTTCTACTCGTATTTTATGATAAAAATCAGTGTTTTTTGGGAATTGTATTATATAAAGCTATTTAATGTGAATTTAATTTTAGGACTTCCTCATTTGAAGATCGGCTCCTTGGATCCGATGCTGGTTCCCATGATCCGCTTAAAGCAAGGAAACGGGCCAGTCTCCATTGATCTGATCTCCACCGATCAAATATTTCGAGGAATGATCAATTATGAAATAAAGTCTGCCAAGTAAGTCGATTTAACACAATCCATCCATGTTATTTCATCCTTATTACAAGTTTTCTAGTCGTGGTAACTAGTGAATGGGAATATTTATTCCAAATTTAATAATTCCTGGTATTCTACCTGTAAGACATTGCTAGTGGGCATTAAACAAGTTTAGATTGAAGTTATGTGTTGTGCAAATAAACGTTCCAATGCAACAGTTCCTTGTCCTGCTTCAGTAAGTAATAATTATGATAAACTGAAACATTCTTTTTCGCAGGAAGAAAGAGGAGAGTAAATAATTAATAAAGAAAGAAAATAAATAAATAAATTTGCTTTAGTCAGCGTGTAATGCAAATTTCGAGAGAATTCAACATAGTAGTCCACTCTTTCACTTTTTACTTGTGCTAATTGGAGATTGTTGGTGCAATAAATTATGTTAGGCCAGGGTTAAAGTTCAATGAAATATCTTTCTCCTCGGTTTACTTCCAAGGAATCAGAGATGAGATTATCAGTTTTCCAGTCATTATCACTGCAAGTTCGTTCGTATTTCACGTTTAGGCACTAAGGGAACTTCACTATCTCCTACTGCTATCCTGTGCAGTGAATTATATCTATCGATCAAGTTATCTTCTTATTGATTAGTTATATCAACAGATATTTTGTTAATGGCTCCTGGATTTCTATTGGGTTATTCAGATGCAAGGGA
Source organism: Homalodisca vitripennis (assembly GCF_021130785.1). NCBI lineage: Eukaryota > Metazoa > Arthropoda > Insecta > Hemiptera > Cicadellidae > Homalodisca > Homalodisca vitripennis. The sequence goes on from NC_060207.1 coordinate 66,959,298, forward strand.
CGACATTCGTTCTTACCAAAAGCCAAGGTTGACAGGGACTTTTTATGGGTCTCATTAAATTACCAATTCAGGTCCATATGCAATGCATCAGGTTCCAACCTGGTTACCAACCTGGTTCCAATCAGGTTCCAATGAAGACATCATATATGCAATGTCCTCTAACTGCGGATTACTTCCTATTCGTTCTTGCGTTTTGCAATCCAAGCGATGACCTTTTTTCTGAACTCCTAGATATCGAAAAAAGAATGATCTAATTTATAGCATTCCCAAGATATTTGAAAAACTCGTACTGAAAACTTATTGCAATTGAGTACAATAAAAATACGACTAGGTCCAAAAATCGGCATAAAGTAGCGAATGAAATAATACTGATTAATGTTGATAAGATTTAAAATCACGTGATATTTGAGATTAATCATTTTGGTATTTCCCAATTCTCTATTAGGGACTAGTTTAAAGTAATATAGAATAACTTGTTATTTCCATCATAACCGCGTGACTGTGATTTTATTAACGTTTAGTTCTCAGTATTGACTTGCAGAATTACAAGATGGAATTCACAGTGACTCTTCCCTGGCTGTATGTCGAGGGCGAGTCCAAAATAGAGGGGAGGATACTCGTGCTTCCCATCCGGGGCAGCGGCCACAGCTGGAGTAACTACAGTGAGTTTTACATCTTGAAAAGTCACAATTTACAAGCAGATTAAGACATAAATTATGTCACTATCTGCTTATTGCAGTCACCCTTATGACAGAATTTCTGGTATATAACTTATATTTTATTCATAGCCCCCGTGTATCATAGCCGTCATTACCCATAACCAACCATAATCCGAACATTTATATAATTGTAATTGGGTAAGAAGTGAATCCTCCTCTATACAGTAATTAATTATCTTTGATATTAATTCAATATTTTTAATTCCACGGTTTAATGCAATATTGAGGGAAGAATGCATAAGATGGGGAATGAAAGGGAATATATTGTGGTTATATAAACCTTAGTGTGATAATTTCAATGAATAGCTTTAACAAATGTTAAACCAGGATAAATATAGGAATAATGAACGAATACTCCTACTTTCTCATTATTGACTTTATTGTTTATTGTTATTGTTAAGGTTTATAAATAGAATTAATATTATATAATTTGTTTTCACACCGTGTTCATATGTTTAAAAAGGCATTGCCGTTGGTCAAATAAATAAATGGAAACGACTAGTAATGGTCAGTAATTAAATAAGTTTTAAAATACATATTTTTATGCATATATGACATCATTTATAAGTTCTTGGAAATGATTTACACGGAAGCCAATTAAGCCTTTAATATTAATTAAGGACATTCGATTTTGATTATTGCATTTAAGCAGGTACATCTAAAGCTATTTATCTTGAAATATTTCAATTAGTTGAACGATAACTTATTACTTAAGTAATTACTGACTAAGTAACCAAATGTTTACGTTATATATACGAGTAGCTAGAAAATAAAAAAGGCTTTAACGAACATTAACTACCAGAAGGTCGACATACTGCATTGGTTATGGAATGTTCTTACAGCATCGGTGAGCGGAAAGGCTGTGCTCATGGGGCATCCCACCAGGAAAGACGATAAAGAGTTCTTCAACCTGGACAAAGTCAAGTTTGACATCTTCGTGAAGAAGGCCACGATGCATATGAACAACTTGTTTAATGGCAACCAGCAATTAGGTAAGATGGTAGTTTATACATTTACAAGCGCTTCATTAAAATCTAATAATTAAACACATATTAGTAGTTTAAGAAAATACTTACAATTAATTATTAATTTCGGAGTACTAGCTATAACCATTAACAAGGAGGAAAATATATAGCAGAACGTTTATAAATTTACGTATATCTCTTAGAGCAGTTTCAAAAGAAAACTACAATTTTTTATGTACAATATTTCATTGTATTACAACTTTGTCAAGTACACTTGTAAACCATACACAGAATAAAATAAAATCAAAATAAAATAAAATCAAAATAAAATTATATATATATATATATATATATATATATATATATATATATAATGAAATATGTATGTAATAAATAAAAATGAGCCACTTAAATTGTTCAATTAAGTATATAACAAAATTACAAAATGGAGCGATATTGCTATATGGTCTAATGAAATAACTAAACACAGTTTAGAAACATCACACACTTTAAAATGCTTAAAATTGTCACACATTCCGTTTGGCACAACGATAACATAAGACAAGTATGAAAAGTCCGATTCTACGTAAAGAAGGTTTAGACACAGAATGTTCCTCTGCGCTCCAGACTTATAGCATTCCAGGGCCCTTGCGGCGGATCAAGTAGAGGAGGCGTTCAACCAAGGTCATGCCAGCAAGATGTTCAATTGGTACAGGCTAGGAATTGGTACAGTCTAGAACTATCACTATTAATGATGCCTTGTTGGTTGCAGAAGAAGCTCTCAACACTTTGATGGAAGAGAACTGGAAAGTGGTATTCCAGGTGTTGAAACCTGTGGTGGACCAGACAATGGTGGCTTCAACCAAGGTCATTGTCAACAAGGTGTAGTTGATAAATCTAGAATTATCACTATCAATGTTGCCTTTTTGGTTGTAGTAGAAGCTGTTAATACTTTCATAAAACAGAACAAGAGAGTGGTTTTCCAAGAGATGAATCCTGTGGAGGACCAGACAGTGGAGGCGTTCAACCAACGACATTGTCAACAAGGTATTCAGTTTTACAATCTAGAATCATCTCTATCAATGTTGCCTTGTTGGTTGCAGGAGAAGCTGTCAACACTTTGATGAAAGAGAACTGGGAAGTGGTGTTCCAGGAGATGAAACCAGTGGTGGACCAGACAGTGGAGGCGCTAATCAAGGACATTGCCAGCAAAGTGTTCAAGCGCTATAGCCTGGACGAAATGTTTCCTAAATAAATTGTGCCGAAATATATTTAAAAAGGTTTTATATGTGCTTTATGAAGGTTTTTAACAAATAAAATATCAGCTCTGCATTTATGAAACACATGTTGGAGTTATTTCCTAAGCTAACCCCATAATACAAAAAATATCTTATTTTGTGATATCCAATCTGGCGTAGTCGGAAGAAAGGTAGATTTTATGTGCGAAGATAACGAATATCTTGACTTATCAGCTTGAATATGCAATATTAGTACTGGAGATTAATTCGTATAGGTGTTTTGCTACGACAATTGCTAATACTTTGAAACGTTATTCACGGAAATTTAAAGATCCACCACTAGGAGTGTTAAACATCACATGCCGCTTAACAAGTTTAACTGAGGTTATATCTGAAATTTAAATTCTATAACCACGTGTGTTACTATGGTACGTGTTAAACAACTGTATCATATGATTGTACTCAGGTTGTTTACACAATTATTTATTCTGTAATTTTCTCGTTGCCATAATAGTTACCCATAAGACCAGTGCAGTAAACATGTTCGTTAACGATCAGCCAAATCATATAGAGTGAAATGCATCATCATTGAACTCAGTGCTGCTTGTATAGAAATGAAACTTCATGCAAAATTTCAAGTCTATAGGTCAGCCCGTTCACGAGATAGGAAGACGGGTAGACAGGCAAAATAGATACAGACATGAAATTGTCCAATTCTCTCAAATAATTAGCTTAGCTAAAGTTGTAGGCTATACAAATTTACACCGTAGGCCTACTTTAAATGATCCGGTTTAAAATTTAAACACCTTTCACAGATTTCCTTTACGAAGCATAGAAGCTTATAGAGATGACTTCATCCTTTCCAAAACCTCTAAAAACTACGATGTATAAAATATGTACAAATCAAAAATTAATTTAAACTTCATTTATAAAAGTCTTTCTTTAAATATGTGCTGTAGGATAATAATACTACTTTTTATTGTGTCAACAACTATAAAAATTGGATACAATCGTCAAATTAAATTATTTAGAAATATGTACATCTATTTTAAATTGCCCCCATTCATACCCGTTCATACACAGTCCACATTCATTCCTAAGACTCATACTTACAGCCATACGTTTTAAAATCTTCTAAATTTTACCACCAGAAATAGAGGATGATCCAATTACTTTAAATTTCATCCCAGCGGCTCATCATAAACTCTTCCACTGAGTAAAACACCCTCGACACCAAAAAAGTGTCTCAATCGAGCTTTAAATTTTGTTGGTTCATTCAAATTTTCAAAGGATGACCGAGATACAAATAAAAAAGATACATATGTGATGATGCAGGCATGTAAAATGTACATTAAGCTCGGATGTGAATTATAAATTACTGTAATTATTTAGTTTACAACTTAGTTACATTAAAGTAGTTCATATAAATGAAATTTATTTTTAATCACTCTGTATGGTAATGGGCTATTTTTCAATACATCGGAGATCGAGAAAGTCAGCTGATTTTCTCTCTCGCAAATATTACTTTTTCTTATGTAAACAATATTTTCCTTGTGTAAACATCTATTTTCCTGAATAACAACGTTATTTGTTTTGACAGTCCTATGATCAAACAGCAGATTTTAACACCAAAATGGATGATAAAATAGTGTTACGTTTCCTTATGGAAGATTAATTACTATGCTATAAATTGTCAAATAATCTTTTAAAATATTTCGTGTACAAAATGCAACAAATTTGGAAGAAAAGGATAGTTCAATACTCGTCTAGAAAGTTCTATTGCGTTTCGCAAGAAAGTCTAGTGACGCAATAGGTCACTTTTAGAATATTAATGAAATGTATTGTACTGTTAATTGCTCATTTAAACGAAATTCAGTATATTTTAATTTCATGATACATATTAGAATAGAATAGAATAGAAACATTTATTATTTCCAAAAACATATACACCAAGATATTAGATTTATTTACAGTTGATAAATTGTAAATTACCCTTTTACTATACTTACTAAGTGGTGTTAAAATAAAACAACTTAATTTTAAGTACATTATATATTACAGATTAACATATATGCTACAATGGAAATTAGCCTACATGGGCAAGCAGCCTGTGCATAGGCTAGAGTCATACTAAAAAGTTTATGTTATCTAGATGTCGAAAAAAGTGTTACTGTTACGTGTCGGTGTGTTTTAAGGCATAAAATGTAGAAATGTAGTTGTGTGATGAAGGAGATAAGAGATAATACTGTCGTATTAGACAAAACCATCGGTAAGAAGTAAGACCACATACACAAGACCGTGATATGACGAGTGCCGGGGGATGGGGAGGGGTCAAGGTCAGGTTGGTCCCCAGTCTGAGTGAATGAAAGCCTTGGATCCTTGGACTCCAATTTGTAACAACAGTTCTGTGACATTATATTTAAATTTTGTAATACTACCAGATTTAAATAAATTTAAATACTGAAATTTGTTACATATGTTTCTAAATAGAATATGTGAAATATAGTAAGAATTAGTTTTTGAAAAGGATTTATCTAATCTAATTACAAGGATACCAACATGTTCAATGGATTATAACATGGCAAGTATACATATATCTGTTCAATATTCCATTAAACTTTCATAGAGCTTACAGCATTAAAGGGATTTTTATAATTCCTATTTTTACATTTTACGATGTTTCACCACGGTATATAAAGGTCAGTTTTCAAATATTGTTCAATTTTTAGAGTATTAATATCTAACTGTGTTTGATGAAAAATAATTATTAAGCACGATACACTAAACAAGTACCAAAGTATCTTCTCTGTCTATGGATCAGTAACAAACGAAAAAAGGTGAAAACAAAATAAAAAACGATGAAGCAAGAACGTTCTAAATATGTATGTATAAGCTCTTTATCAATACTTAATTTTACAGATTTGCTATATACTTTAAACACTTATTTCGAAAATACAAGAATAACATTATATTGGTCTATTTTGTTTGCAGGAAGCTTCAATTCTATATAAACAACATCTGAGCAACATGGAATTTGGCTGAGAGTTAGTGAACATTTTTAAATTGGCCTTACGTGTAACCATAACGGCAACAAAAAATCGTGCAATGAATAAATTTGGAAAAAAACTGAGTAAAATCATGTAATTTCAAAGTGTGTAGTAATACTGTATATTTAGCCAAATACAATAAGCAATATAGTGCATGTTAACTCAGTGAATGTGACGAGCTTCTACCTTGTATAATAAACGCAGTTTCGAGTGACAAAAATAGACAGTATTGGTTTTGTTAGTTATGCCTTGATTTATAATTATAAACGAGCAGACAATCGAGCCAGAAATGACAGCCGTTCATTGTTGGCTTGAATTAACAATTATTGGGTAAATGGAACCAAGGTTTTGGTAGTTTGATTAATTTATTCAACAACAAAACTAAAGCAATTGATGATTACTGAATCCTATTGACATAACCTATGACAATGACATAACCTAGGGATAATCTTTAAACGGCTGCCATTTCCGGCTTGGTTTTCAGTTTGAGGTCAGGTTTGTGGCATTGAGTTTACTAATACCTTTAATTTGATATGAACACCAACTATACTTATATTTAAAATGTATTCTGACTCCTTGTGGGCTGTACCCCTGACGAAGTAGCGGCTCAATGGTTATGTGTCAAATCTCATTTTTTCTCTAGCAAGTCTGTATCAAGATTTGTAGGTCTGTCTTAAATCCTTTCAAAAATATTTAACGTCCCGGGACTTTTTGGACACCACCTATAATCTAAACATGTTATTGGAAAATAGTTACATTAAATTAAATTATTTCATGTTTACTGGATATTAATGTAGTTGACAGAGCTCAACATATCATGCTGAAATAAAAACTAAAATGTCTATTTCATCATCACGACAATCGCGAAAATCCTGGAATGTCTTTGTAATTTTATTATTTCCATTTTTAGTGACTTATTTTTGAAGTTATTTGAAGTTGTGAAGAAAAATTCAAACGTCAGATACTTTCTGGTAAATTTTTGATTACACTTGACTGTAATCGCTAAACCTGATTATTCGCCGATGGAAAAATCACAGTTGAGCTCAATATATAAAGAGGGTTTACCATAAAACACTATTAATTTTAAAGGATAATAGTATTTCGAATACTTGGAATTGTTACAAATTAGTAAATTGTTACAACAAATTTACATATAAATATAACAATAGTTGTTAAGGTAAAACGTAAAATAAAATGTAAAACTTAAGACATCACATATACTTGTAGACGTCAATATCTGGAAGGAATTTCGTTATGAAGTCTAATTCAAACTTTAAATAGTCTAAAGTATTAGTATTGACAGATCATTTAGTGCAACCTTTACTTGACAGAAACCTTTACTGCAACATGAGCCATGTACCGACTTAGGACAGCCGGGATAGTAGTAAGCTGCATTCACCAAAGTCAATTTGTTAAATGATGATACATTTCCTACTCCGAAATACGTAGTATAATCATCTTTACTACAACATGAATCGTGCACCGACTTTAGGACAACCTGTAATACAGCGTCCACCGCAGTCAATGTGTTAAATTATGATACATTTCCTACTCCGAAATACGTAGTATAATCATCTTTACTACAACATGAATCGTGCACCGACTTTAGGACAACCTGTAATACAGCGTCCACCGCAGTCAATGTGTTAAATTATGATACATTTCCTACTCCGAAATACGTTTTAACACCATTACTTCGACACAAGTCATGTACCGACCTTAGGATAGCCGAGGTAGCAGTAGGCTGCAGTCAACGTGTTAATTTTTAATGAAGTTTAACAACAAACAACCTGAAATATTAGAGATTAATCGTCAGTGAGTTTCATAATGTAAGAACATTTTATTAAAATAAATAATACAAAATATTCGTAGAGGAACTAAGTCGCAATGGTACATTGTACAGATTTTAATAAGTTCGAGACATGTAACTAGATAACACTAAACATCCAAGTGATATACAAGTGCTTTAAAATCTATATTAGAAATAATATTTGGCGTTAATTGTACAATTTATTTATATACTCTGGTATTTTGTGAATTGTAATTTTTAACTGTCAGTTTATTCGTAATTATAAAATTGCTCATTTTCATAAATTTTATATTTTTAATAAAATATAACAAATACTAAATTTATTTCTAAATTAGTGCTGTTTTAGTAATTGTAGTTTCAATTGAAAGTTCAAAATAAAATGCAAAACATTTTCACCACAGCAAATCCGATCACGCTGTAGCGCCTGAAATGTGCAGGCTGTAAGCAGTGTGTCAGTTAGATGTGGACATTGCGGCATGTCTTACTGAAGGGGCTCTCCAAATTTTGTAAGTGGCATTAAGCTTGACATTGAAAACATACGTATACAGACTTTTCTATGGATTTGAACAGGGACGAGTTGCAAGATGATATCATGAACTTTTAACTTGCGCCAAGGAATTGATCATTGCATCCTCGTTACAAAAAGCGAGATTCCAGTATCGCGTATGATTTTGATTGATTTTATGCAGCTGAGCCATAATCTAGCTTAATAATGTAAATTCTCGAACATTGCACCTCCATAACACATTGATAATCAACGTGTCTTGTTACTACATCATGTCAAAATGAAAACTTCAACCGGTCAAGCAATCAATTGTTTGTTAGAAAAAAATTTTATTTCAAATTCATAGCCTTTTAAGATAACATTCCTAAAGACAGAACAAGTAAAATGGCCTGAAATACTCTCTGAGGAATTTCAGGCACTCAAATAAGAAAATGTAGGCAATTTTGTATTCAGCCCCAAATAAAAACAGCTTAAGATAAAAGTGTAAAATCAATCAGATATAATTTAAGAAAATTGCATTTGTAAATAAATTTTATCGTGATGAAATTGAATTTTTAATAATAAAAATATATCACTTCACCAGTAATATTTTAGGTACATACTGTAAAAATTTCATAGTCTTATCTCCAACCAACCGATTTTCTTTAGACCCGATCATAAGCTCCCTTAATTTTTGCTTCAAGTAACTGCCACTGCTCATAGAATAATCACATTATTAATAAAAATGTTCCTGTATTTAGAAAGTGCTTTGACCATTTTTTTCAAACATTAGGTTTCACATATGTTATTTGATTTAATTGGCAAAATATGTTTATTAAGTTTGGTTTATTCTTAAAGCAACCAAGAATATATAGATTTGTTTATTGTGTTTAATTACTTAAGAAACGATCTGAAACAAATTTGTCTCCTATACTAATTAATAAAAATCGAATATTAGCATTTGTGTTACTCATTCACGTAGAAACTACTGGACCGATTGTACTGAAGCTTTACATGAACATTCTAAGAGTCCCTGGTTAACCCATAGACATTTTCATCTTTCGAAAATTCCTTCGGGCTACGCCTCACTGGTGTTGAGAACTCTCTTAACACTCCATTATCCATTATATTTATGGGTGGCTTAATCGGCAGGATAGAAATGTGTTTTTAATCACCTGTCAAAGTCAATAATTATAAATTTGTATATACATTTAAACAGATGATAATAAATGTTTGTTGTTATTCATCCGTCAAATGACAAATTACTTTATTTGTAATATATATTGTACAAAAGAATATACATTATCTTATATTAACCATAAGAAGTCAGTTACACTTTACAAATGTAATGTTACGTGCAGAAGCTTTTCTTTGTCTGGGTTTGTTTTTATGGGAGTTTAATCAACTATAGAAAAATGTCATCATTTATCACATCATAATTAATTGTGTTAACTTCGGCTTTTGTCTCTATTTATATTTAGTATTGACACTGGTCTAAAATAGTTGAATTGTCTTGAAATCAATAAGATCTCATGAAATATTGGAATGAAATTCGAGGTACTTATATAAAAAACAGTTTCACTCTCCGACTTCCGGATTTCAGCTTTAAACCTAAAGTGGATCAAAAGATTGGAATATCTTTCGGTTAGTAATACTTATGTCAGGATTGTTTGGGATGTAATTGAAAAGGAATGTGTTTGTGGTATTCGTGTTTTTCAAAAAGGAATTACGTGTGAAGTCGTGGGTAACTACTAGTTGTCGATGAACGCGTTGTTAAATTAATAATAATTTAATCTGTGATAAGAAACTGGTTTGCTTTCTCCAAAGATATTACCCAATCTCTGGTTTAATTGCACCTAGCAAAAAAGGTGCCAAATATGACTTTTTGGCCACCGAAACAGTTGAAAGGCTTTTATAAACAACTAAGTTTTGTGAAACCGTTCAATCGATGAGCATTAGTTGTAGTATCACACTATTTCGGATTTTCGAGCTATATGTTGATTAATGGTTTTGTAAATTCTATTTGAGAGGTTTAAGTTTTAAAAGTATGACTGTGTGGGTGAAAGGTAGTTCAGAAATACGATTCAAAATATATTTTGATTTCAGTTGAGTTCAATGCTCTGGCACAGCCCCTCTGCATGTTCTAGCTTATATTTTTTAGCTATATATAAATTTAGTGATTAAATATTCTTTATGTATAGTGCAAGGGTTTGACAGTATTTGCTATTAAAGGGTGTTAGGTTTCAGGAGTGTGAACTAAACATTTTTTAGGGTAGAGAGTAACTTCAAACTTATTTATAATTAAAATAAAACAAAGGATTTATAACATAGAATATATCTTTTCGAAGGCTCGTAAATTTAAATGAACATTGTGCATAAAAAAGAGAATAAATTTAGTTAATAACACGGATATGATTTGTTGTTGACTAATATTTTCTGTACATATGGAGGCAATTATCCGGAATGCGGTTATATGAAATAGATAATATTGTACATACTGTTAGCTTGCTTTCCGTTATGAACTAAAACATTCTAAGACTATGAATAGCGAATTCCGATTCTCGCTGTATGTGTGTGATTCCGCTTCTCAGTATTCAGAGAGTATTCCGAAACCTTCCCAGTATCTCTACGTGATTGGTTTAAGCACCCATAATGGACACTTCAACCGTAAAGTGATCGATACATAAATTGAAAATTTTTACCAACGTGTCTAAAAAAAATTTAATCTGAAGCCAAACCGTATTGCACCTACTTTGTAACTATAATTTTTTATTCTATTCTATAATAATATTGAGTTGAGAGCTCGGAAATCATCTGAAATTGAGGATAGTTCAATAATCGTTGCCAATTTTTCTTTAAATATCGATTCTTAAAATAGCATCGGTATTAGAATCGAGAACGAATGCCGAAGGATTTACGGGTATTAAATATATAACACGAACGGCTGCCCTCAAACGGAAGCAATTGTATTTGGTGAAAGTTCGTTGTATGTAGGTGAACATATGCTGAAAGGGTCGGAAAGTCCAGTCTTCATAAATAAGTTTTTGCTATATTAGGATTTGCTACACGTTGGCATTTTCCATTGAATAATAAAAAGCAGAAATTCTTGACACTTGACTATTGTATAAATGGCGTGTACAGTTTTGAACTATAATTACAAAATACTGATTTATTTTTGTAAGTCGTAAATATTTCTAAAAGACACCCATTCACTATTCCATTAGTAATTTTTTACCATTTCCGTAGAGGTTCTACGTCCCCTTCGCATTTGTTTGGGAATATTCCACCACCCCCCTAATTGGAAGTCCCTCACCCCTCTTCCTGAAATTCTAGACATGGTTTTCACAATACAATCCGTCCAAACAGTAGCTTAGTCTCTTGGAAGATCTGTAGCCCTAATGATCTTTAGACTTGCTACAAGTCTAAAGAAAAGCTAATGTTCTCATTATAACCGTGGTCTTCGAAAACTTTTAAGAGTCGAGAGGTAATTACCATAACTCACCACGTAAGTACCATAGCCCAGTCATCATGCAGACTATTCTTTGTGTAAAATTGACGATGGAAGGATTGTAATGGTGACACTATTAGGCTATTTATATTGTTGTTATATCTTACATCATGTTTTTATATTGCCGTAAAGACGCCATTGTCCACCAAATAGTCGGTATGTATATGATTATCTGATACTGATTTTTTCACGTGTCTGGTGATAGGTTTAAGAAAAAACATTATCTCAGAAAACAATTATAGTTTAATCCTTTCGTCACTGCGATTAACGATCGATGTATTTCTTAGAGGAAATTCATTAATACATTTTTTTAAACCAAGTTGTATGTCATATAATTCTAATTGGTCATCGGCTCAATGGATCTGCTACAAACCATGGCTCACATGCGATACCCGTAAACTTATGAGTTTAAAACAAACATAAAACTCAGAGGAAATATTTAGTTTAAATAAAGGAAAAACACTGTTATATTAAAAGTTAGCTTGTTAAATGAAATCTCAGAAATAACGCTTATTTTTGGTCTACTTTGCATTACATATAGGACAGTTATTTCTTCAACTTAATTTGCATCATCACCACCACTGGCTTGTAAATCTATGCCATAATTTGAAGCACAACACGCCAGTACAATTGAAATGAAGTATAATTTGGGAAGCCTTATTATCGTGTTAACGAGCCTCCCAGAAATGTGATGAAACTGTCCGAAAGTGGACACAGAGAGCTGTAGTAGCAATTGGTACATTTCTACGCTTGAAAAGGCAAACTCTGATTAGAGTTCTGACGAACTGTGCACCTGTATGACTAGTCCCTTGGTAATTCGTTTCGGTAGTAGAGTTTTGAAGTTTCTCACTTATTTGTCATTGTCAGATATTCCAGGTGTTATAGTTACTAGACCAACTACAACAGCTTCTAGCGCTAACGTTTTAGAAGAGGGGATAATTTCAAATTCCTTACATGAAAAAAGATAAAAAGTAAACTAATAGCAAATTGCTTAGTTATTGTTAAGACGTAGTGACGGCATTAGTATACATGGGGGTGATGGGTCGATATATATACGCAGGGGGAGCGACCCATCTCTAAACAGTAGGACATAAACTGTATAATCATTTGACAACTACCTTTACTAGTCAATTTATTATTAAATCGTAAATTCGCACATTTGAAAAGCTGATGTCTCTACATTTGATACCACAACGCTAGTAATGTATCCACCAAAAGTACAATTAATAAAAATAAAACCCCTTTAACACTTTTAATATTAAATAAAGTATTACAGTTATTTTAGTTCTTAAATTCGTTACAAAATTGTTTTTTACTTCAATAAAAGTAAACAGTTTATTAATGAATGTATTGGATTCAATCTATGATAGAGTAAGTCAGGTGATGTAGAAAAATTACGAAAGGTCTTTGACAGTAAATGAGAGAAATGCTATTTCCAGTCTACATTTGTCTTGTATTCCCTATAGATTTATTAATATAAATACGTTTTTGAAATCTTTGATTACTTAGATAGCCTAATGAGTGAACAGGCTAACATATATATCCAATTTAGTTAGTTATAAGTCTATAGAGGATAACGTAAATAGTTGTGAATCCCATTAGCATAGAATAAATTATAAAAAGTGTGGCTAGTAAAAATACGTACCCAGAATAAGAATTTGCGTGACCCAAACATCATTGTCTTACATAACATAATGAGGAAGAAATTAGATAAATCACAAAAAATACTGTGCAAGAGATATTGGGATGTGAAAAATGTGAGGCAAAACTAAATAGTTAATGGAAATAGTTCAAATGGATTACTTTAAAATCAGTTTTTTCTACTGTTTTATGTCTTCTTAAACATTATGTCATCTTAAAAGTTGATTAAAACTAATTGACTTATTCTTTGGATGTTTTTATAGGGTAACAAGATTTTGAACAATTGCCTTTGTTTATGTCTCAACACTACAAAACTACGTCTCGAGGATTGGAATGAATGGTCTTTAACGACAAACCTAAAACATAACCCTAAGCAGATGGTTTGTGCTTATACTCAACTACTGTACATCTCAGTAATATGCTTGTATTTTTTACGCACAACTTGTTCTGTTGTAAAGTTTTGACTTTTGTGAGTTCATAACCATATATTGATTTGGGTTTGCTTAACCTAATGTGTTAGAGATTTTAAAACCTAAAAAGGACAGATTTAATTCTCAAAATTTCGTGTTCCATTTTTTAAACATATAATTTGACTCGTTTTTTTAGTCAGTACACGAGTGGAACTCGACGCATATAATATATTTATTACGAATTTGCTGGCAGACACCATCTATCCCCGACGCTATGTTGTTGAGTGGATGACAATGGAGTAGAGAGGCAATTTTACGATAAGCTAGTAGTCAGCATTAATAATGCCCAATCGCTACAACCTTTTAGATAGGAGGCTACTTAGCGGTTTGATGGTAACAATGCATCCAGAGAAAAAAAACCCTTTGATTTTCATTGTTGAAACTAACTAGACGCGGATTGTGTAAGCAGTTCCTCCCTGGGTAGATTTAACGACACGATGGTTTAATGATGTTGACGGATTTTAGGCTCATCACCTCATTAGTAGTTGTCACGTCCCGATCACACCTAATGGTCCGTGTTCCGTTAATGAGCCTATCTTTATCATCTTGATCATCCTGTTAAAGAGAATCGCCTCGTCGCGAGGCGAAGCTACAGACAAGGCCAGGGCCGACCTGCAACCTTGGCTCGCCACGTAGAACACTACGGTTAGTATCAACATGTGTCAGGTCACCGTCACAGCTCTCGAGTCAAAATAAACAATTCCTGGAACAGAACAGAAATTAAACTTTGATTTTATTGCTAACGAGGCGAGCCAGTAGAAAACCGGTTTCTCTCTTCTCTGAGGTAGACAACAGTCGAGTGGAAGATTACAGTGGTTAATGTTTATTCATCAATCACTGATATCGTATATAATCATTGTGTTTACTATCACACAAATGACAACCTGTGTTACAAATATTAGTTAATTCCTAACTTCATTGAAGATTAGCATATTTATACACATTTTCTGTATACTTACGTTATATAACATCACCCTTCACAACGCCCACGAATAAAAATTATACATTAGTTATTGCACAGGCGTTAGTTAACTTTTACACATGAATATTCACTAAATACCTTCAACGCAAATGTAATATTTCTTTAAAATACCGCATTTAGAATGGTTGCTTAAAGTTATCTGGGGGACACCCTATTTTCTAAAGAATTAAAAATGGAATAACGATATCGATTATGTATTTTATAAATGTTTTCAGACAAATGAACAATTGATTAGTAACTAATTTGTTCAAAACAAAGATACAGTTATTGGTTTATACAGAGAATTTTGATGACTATTGTTTGTAACAGAATATTGTAAGTTTGTTCAGAATAGGAAGATGAAGATTTGTGTCAGTTTCCAGTAATCAATAAAGTAAAAATGAGAGGTTGTTTATTGGTGAGTGTAAAACTTGAGATTCGCTGGACCGATTTTTAAGTTTTTGTTCTAAAACGTTAAACAAATATTTAAACAAATTAAATTTTGATGGTTTTAGTCCATGATGGAAAGGGTTTTTTATATATTTTTTGATTACGAAAAATCTTTAACGTTCATGTTTCTATGAGACTGTTGCGTAACCACTGAAATGGTGGTTACAAGAATTTATTTTTGTTTTGTATATTGCCTTTCAAGTTATCACAAAAATATCTGAGAAAAGGGTGGCCATGAAAATTACATTAAATTACAAAATTAAATTGTTTTTACTGTTAATGTCTGCTGATGAACGTTTTAAGTCATCTATGCCAAAGCCGGTGGTTGTAAATGACTGATTTGAAGAAGTATTTTGAAAAAAATATTGCTGGACAGTCCCACCTGACATTTCGACTTTGTCCGTAGATTATTACCAGTTTTTCACTTGAAAGACCGAATTCATCATGCAGGTATTGCTAAACATTGTTCAAAATTATGAAAATCATAACTCGTTGAGGGAATGTTGGCAATTAAAATATGTTGACGAATTAAATTTCAAGTCTTAACGTGAAATTGCAGTATCTAATTACTAGCCAAAGTGATTTCGTCAACTGTCCTACGGAATGAATTTTGAAACTCTCTGTAATTAACTCACGTTGTAATCTCGAATCTTCAATTAAAAGTGAGTTCGGTTATTATATGATGAGAAATATTAACCTACCATGTCATTTTTATGGTACCAGGTTTGTGGTGAAGGTATTGGTTAACAACATCATCAAAGCAACTCTTCTTAGAGGAAAATATTAGAAGAAAATATTTAAAGAGAACTAATCTCAATGATTGCAATCGATATTTTATGTGACTTTTTACATACAGTTTTTACGCTTACAGTTTCCTTGTGCAGATAGTGTGCAGCTATAAACAAATCACAATGGTAGTCATTAAATGTTAGCTGCTAATACTTTTCTCTCATGGTAAGTTGTATGTTCCCTGTTTCCGTCGAAAGACCATCCGCTGATGCAGAACGCGCGCGCGCGCGCGCGCGCACACACGCACGCACACACACGCGCACACACACACACACACACACACACACACACACACACACACACACACACACACACACACACACACACACACGTGTGTCATAAAGCAATGAAATACAAAAAAACCATGATATTGAAACATACCATTTGAAAAAGGCTCTTTGTTATTACTGTTTAGTTGAAATTTTGACTTAATTAAATTATGACTTAAATTTAAGAAAAAAACTTGGGGAACTACATGGATCACCACACATTTACATTCCAGGATCATCACACATTTCGAGCATTACTTCTGTATACTGCTAATAGAATTAAATGTAAAATTTTTCAGTAACGTTCTTCTGAACGTACCCCCGTCTTATTTAATATTCATGACAAAATTTGTCATATCGTTAATGTTATTTTGACGCCATGTTATTTCTTGAAGAAATTAACAATAAAGAATTCTTTGATTTGATTAATAAATAAAAAAATCATTAAAAAATACGTTTTTTACTTACTTGTACCATTTTTTCGATAATTTTTAATTAATATACTGGAGCTTGGACAGAACTACGTCTGTCCGGTTAGCTATTCTGCAACACAAGCTGCCATAAAACAAGATAATTGGTGTAGTAGGTAGTGTGTATAGTTTACAGAACCGGTCCAATTTACATGTAATTTTTTAAATCACGTGTTTAAATTGTAGTTTAACTTCACGTGCGCTACCAGGAAAGTCTGGTTGAGTGTGACGTCATTCGAGTCTTAACAAGAAGGAGAGCTCCCCTTATGACTACAGCACATTTTGTTGGAACCCCTTCCTATGAACAGCTTCCTCAATAGCTTGGGTGCCCACTGCACAAGACAACTATTTTAGTTGCTGCAAACATTCCAATTTATTGTGAATTGAACACTATGGAATCGACCTGATTTTCTTTGATACTGGTTAATTGATTATACTGTACTTATTTTCTTTTCTTATTGTAAGACATATAGATGAGAAAAGACTACATACGAGTATACTCGTATGAAGAGGAGGTGGTGTAATGGGGCGAGACTGCAATAAGATAAATATAATGGCATGAAGCAATGAAAGTATATACTTGAAGATACTGGAAAAGTACCCATAAACAATTCCAATTTATTTATTACATGTGAGGAGGTGGGCGAATTGTGTGACCTCTAGTGTTCTGGTCATTTATCTGTTTTGGAAAACCTAAAACCTTATTGAAAAAAACTTAATTGCTTTAGCAAGGAAGGCATAACTTACCAACTTACTTAAGACAACAATCCAAGTCCAATTCCATGTGTAGGACGGCACGGAATTGGTACACAAACTTAAGCCAAGTCTATGTAAATGACTCGTTAGCATGATGTTATATTGCTATTTGATAACTCTTACATTTGGAATCTTTAAGGCCGACAGCAATACAGACATTCTGGTCCTATTGGTTCTGTGGATTATTGGATCCCTGTATACGTACTAGGCTCTCAGAGCTTCCAAAAACTTCGGGTTTTTTGGCCTTAAGATACTTAATACATGAATCATTATGCTTCTTATTCCCTTATCCCCAGATCCATTACTCTTCCCTTACCCAGTTGCAAAGGTTACCTCATTTCAACAACCTCACTCACCTAATCATTTCAAGCTTCATATTTTGAAGCTACGTCCTCAGTATCTGGACCCTTAAGTTTATATTATTTCGATCTGTATTCACCAGGCATTCGAGTTTGCAGGCCTCTTGAGGCTCCGAGACAAACATGTATTTCTTTATTTCTAACGGCATAATCAAGTTATACTCATATAGCTTAATAGCAATATATTAATTAATAAAGACAATAAAACTTAACATATAAAACATTAATTTGCCAGAGCTAATAACAATGGGAGTAACAAGAAACACTAATATAGTAAAACAATAAAATGTATCAAGGAACAATAATATATGATCATAATAATTAGTCAAGTCAAAAACAAGCAGTAAGCTTATATACAATTTTGGTTTTGCCATTTTTAACACAAACACACACACACACACACACACACACACACACACACACACACACACAATGTCAGAACTAACCACAATATGGAGATAGCTAAGGTAAATAATATCGTAACAGAATAGCTTAATCAAATAACCTATAATAACTTATAACTAAGGAATAATTAATTAACTTAAATAACATTATGATGGTTTTTACTATTTTAGAAGCCAAAAACTAACTAATAGCAATACAAAGTTAATAAACAATACACTGATTACTATTATATGTTTTGGAGTAGAAAGGTAATATAGTTTGCCGGTTCTAAAGCACGACGTGTGCTTGTGTATGAAATAGGAAGCGTGTGAGTGTATGTGTGTGAGAGATATACTGGGTAATTTAGTTTTTAATTACAGGTCTTTATTTTTAACATTGCGTGACTTATTAATTTAATAGGTATAATGCTCAATAAATCTCTTTTTCTCTGTTTGCTTTAATTTCTTAAGTCATCTACACTTTTAAATTACCTAACCTCTCAAACCTTGACCATAAAACTCTCCTCTTGGAGAGTATAAAACTAACTCCTATATTTTAGCCTTGTTGCTTTTTCTCTTCGGTCCACCCGGTTCTTGTCTCTAGGATCTTGCCATGCCACAAAAGCATGAGGCAACATTGCTCCGACTCAGACTCAGGGAGAAGGGTAGGTTCTGATAATACTTGTGCGCAGAACTCCAAGTCCCAGGTGCTAAGACTCTAACCTAACTGTGTTCTTCGAGTTGTTGTTGAAAATTATTTGTTTAATGGGCGCCACCCCGTTGGTAAGGTTGCTGAGGGTAACGACGGGGAAGAAACCCTTCCAAAAGCACACAGTAAGGCAGACCCAAAGCCCTAACATTTATTCATGCTCGGTTCACAAGCTATGATATGAACCCCAATAATACACTATTAGTTTCCTGGAAATACACTAATAACATCTAAAGTTATTTCACCTTGTTAAACTCAAATTTTACTAAACCACTATGTTTGTGTATCTCGGCACAACTCCATCCTTAAGTGTGAAGTGCTGATAACTAATTGTAATCAAGTCCTGAGAGGACTCTAAGTTACCCAGCAAAATTATTTAAATTTAATTGGCATATATCAATTTATTCCATCTAATTGTGCTTGTTATATTTTTAAATTCCACAAACTATCACTAAATTATGAAGGAAAATTAAATACTGTATATATAAATATCAGAAAATCTTGGATTTATTTAAACATGATCAAATTAAGAACCCATTTCAAAATTAAAAAAGAAAACAGGAAACATATTTATTCAGCTCATCAACCTGATAAGTATCAGTTCACCTTTCTAATAAACTCAATGAGAGGAAGTAAATATTCTTCATCAGTGACCTTAGGTCAAATTCACAAGTATTCACAACAATTAATTTCAATAGAGTATGATAAATCCCCAGAATATATCAGAAATCACAATGGCTGACAATAATCAAAATCTATCACAATAATCAATACTCAATACTTAATAGCTATAATAAATATTCAATTATGATAATAAACAGCAAAGCAGGTGGCCACCGCTGAAAAGAGTACTCATGGAAACAAACATTAAACATTTAAATGAACAGTGAGACATTTAATAACTAACATAATTGACAAATGAAGCGACGAATTGCATCACTGGCAGAGTCCAGAAATGTCCCCTGGAATGTCCAGAAGTCTCATAACCGCACCAATATGAAATAGAATCGTTGTATTTAACTTTGACTATCACAGTCTAAGTCCGTGCTGGCCAGCCAAATCCAAAATAATATTTATTCAAGTTTGATAGGCAAATACTGCACGCTCAGTTTTAGGGAATGCATCGGCCAACTTTGCGGGCTAGCTTCCGCAGTGGAAATGTCTAGTTGGGTGATCAATCCAACTTCCGAAAATGAGGTCCATAAAACACAAACGTTACAATCTCTTGGTCATTAGGTTTCCTAATCCATGGACGATCCTGGGATCTGTTAGGACAAATAAATTAGATTCGACGTTTTCAGAATTATAGATTTGTTTAGCCTCTAAACTGTTACATTGTGGGACTTTTGGGACTTGGAGCCCTGGTGATTTAAAGATTTCATGATATTTAGCCTCGAGTCCAATGATAGTTTGGTCCGTTAGAAGCGCCTTTGTGTGTTTTTTTAATGTTTTCTGTATAGGATTTGTGACACTGCCCTTCGTTTTAAGTCTCAGAACTTTAAATGGATATTTGCCCATTTTTGAGTCTCATTATCACATCTAATTAATCGAAGTCATCGAATATTCATTCCTTATTCATGATGGAGCCAGTGTGAGAATGTTCGCGCTCGCCCCACAGATTATAGCTTCTACACTGCTGGGCCTCACACTCGCCTCGTCCGTTGCACAATTTCCTGTTTCGTAAGTATTGTAGCGTGGGTTATCTGGATGTTAGAGTTGATCTCCGGTCTCAATAGTCCTACTGGCACGGAACTTCCGTGCACGTTCATTGGCAGTCTCATGCTCATGGCATGCTGTTTCGTAAGTATTGTAGCGTGGGTTATCTGGATGTTAGAGTTGATCTCCGGTCTCAATAGTCCTACTGGCACGGAACTTCCGTGCACGTTATTGGCGGTCTCATGCTCACGGCATGCTGTTTCGTAAGTATTGCAGTGTGGGTTGTCTGGATGTTAGAGTTGATCTCCGGTCTCAATAGTCCTACTGGCACGGAACTTCCGTGCACGTTATTGGCGGTCTCATGCTCACGGCATGCTGTTTCGTAAGTATTGCAGTGTGGGTTGTCTGGATGTTAGAGTTGATCTCCGGTCTCAATAGTCCTACTGGCACGGAACTTCCGTGCACGTTATTGGCGGTCTCATGCTCACGGCATGCTGTTTCGTAAGTATTGCAGTGTGGGTTGCCTGGATGTTAGAGTTGATCTCCCGTCTCAATAGTCCTACTGGCATGGAACTTTCGTACACGTTCATTGGCGGTTTCATGCTCATGGCATGCTGTTTCGTAAGTTTGTAGCGTGGGTTGTCTGGATGTTAGAATTGGTCTCCCGTCTCAATAGTCCTACAGGCACGGAACTTCCGGGCGCGTTCATTGGCGGTCTCGTGCTCATGGCATGCTGTTTCGTCAAGTAATCCTTCCCTTTCATCCTGCACTTGCAGTCAGAGGGTTTTGGACTGCGAGAATGAATACCTGTTAGCCCGTATTTATGACATTACTTGATGTCGAGGTTTTTTACCTAATGTTGCACTTTTCTGATATATGATTAAATGGAACGTATACACCCAAGATGGTGATGTCTTATGTATATTCATTTTTGCAGTGTGAGTTCTATGTGTACACATATATGGACTGTTATTCACACATATATGTACACATGATGCAGTGCGTTATTCATTAAAATTGTATGTTACATGAAATCCTCGGCCTTTCTAGGACTCGATGAATACCTCATTAGGTAGTGCTGTTTAGAATTATATCAAAATGTCTAACTAAATTATTCTAACAACGTACATTAGAGTTACGTTTCCTTCATTACAAAATATATTATTTTTCACTAACAGCTTTTGCAAAAGTACAATTGTTTAGGAAACTTTGAAACAAGAAAAACTATTGAACATAAGTAGAAATTTGTTAGGGTCGCGCTCGAGACAACATTCGAACCTAGGTGGTTGGACACAATATTGACATATATGACAATATGAACATAGCCTAGCATCTAGATATTAAAAATCCGTCTATACTTATATATATATATATATATATATATATATAAATAATTTTGTACATACTACAAATAGCGGTCTGCACAGGTCTGATACACATGTTACTTAGGTGTTACGTGTCGCAATTTGGACCACTTTTATTAAACAATGACATCAATTGAATTATTTTAAAGGGGTTCGTTAACTGAAGGCATCCAAAATATGATTAAAAAAGAATATTTTGTGGAATTCTATTTACAAATATTGCTGTATTAAGAATTTGTTTTTCATTTAAGCAAAGGTTTTTCTTATGTACAACTGCCTTAAGTGTCAGTAACAAATTAATTAACTGTTAAAACTTAACTAAACTATTCGTAAGGGTTTTTATATTTTAAATTCATTTCATAATTAGCATTGTCGCGAGATTAAATCTCAATAACAGTTACTTTTGAGTAAAATATTATTTTTTTCTGACGTTTGTTTAATACATGCGATTGAGTTAACGGTAATAGACTAGCTTGTCATGGCGAGAATGACATATAGACTTCGTCTAATTTCTAAATTAGCATAAATTCTTGAGCCAAATGCTATACAATCTGGCGTATATGTTTCCTCATAAACGCTCAGTAAGAAATTGTTTAGCACTCCAACTTTAGGGCTCCGCTCCACTTGTTTCAACGAACTCTCAAAAACTACAGAACTTATACCATGAACATTTGTAACAATTCATTCAGTTGATATTGAATTAGTTGTTAAATGAATCGACGAATACAGTAATTTTCAATTAACCAGTATTCATAATGAAAATAAAAGAGCAAACTACAACTTAGAACAGTGGATAGATGCAAGTGTAATTACATTTGTAATTACATAAATAAATTTTATTACATAACTCTTAAAAATATATTAATTAAATGTATACTACTAACAATTAATAGAGACATTTAAGCTTTATTGCATTAACATTATTTGCGCTAAAATATGCTACAACTACTTAAATGTCAACATCTAAAGTCTAACTAATCTAAAATGTAAAGCTCCACTACACAAAGGTTCATCCCGGGTTGGTGTGCGCCTACGCGTGAAGAATGTGGGCCAAAGCACTTAGTTATCGTTGAGAGGATTGCGTCATAAAACCTAACCGCAGTTAAATGACTACCATTACAGCAATCCATGTCACCAGATTTGTGAGATCGTGTCTCTCTGGCCGAGATCGTGTAGCCGAACCGTTTATAACACCACTCTACCAGAGATCATGGAAATATTCAGGATCGAAGAGGAGGTGTTTATGTTTTGTTATATGAATCATTTCATCCTATTAGTTTAGAAAAAGAATTGAGCAACAATAAGAGAAATAATTCGTTGTGTCAAAATGACATTTAAAACTCAATAAGTGGAAAAAATATTAATTTCTGCTTTCAAGTATTTTTTTTCATGATACATCGAGAAAACTTTAAGAAACAACTTTTAAAATATGGATTAATGAAGAGCATAAGGAAGGTCATCCTATGAAATGATAAAAAATATTTTTAGAATTTTAAAAACAATACCTATTTTTGGTAATTTGTCACGCGTAGTTGATGAGCTGAAATATTAACCTTGATTGAGTACTGTAGTACGAGTACTACCATTAAATCATTATCAATCTTAACGAATTGCGGGGATCATTCTACTGAAACTTAATAATGAAATAAAGAACAACAGAACTTAGTCAGCCTCTTACGGGAAGAGTGAATTGACAACATTTGATAACTCTACCATACCTACGAATTAATTATTATTCTGCCTCAATTTGGAGCTTACGAAATGTGTGGGAGATTTATCAAAATGAGGATCTCATTACACCAATGACGTGATTTTAAAGAATTTTATGATTATAGTGATCTGAAGCTTTAACCTGGAACTCTTTCCATATTACTCCATGCTTAAGTATGCTTAAATAACTTATCAGCGTTCCCTGTTTCGAAGCTGAGATGCTAACCACTCGGCTACCAGAGACGGCTACAACCGTAGATTGATGTTATTGGTAAACGTGATTTATTAAGAGTTCATACTCTCATAGATTCATAATCCCATTTCTAACCCAGCTTAATCACTAAATAAAGTTCATTGCTCTTTCGACCTGGTCGCTTCAGAATGTCAGCTAGCGGCTCTTTCACACATCCTGGCTTTAATTTAGTGTTTAGAAGATTTAGGCGATAACATCTGGCCAAGTTTTTCTCGTCTGGAATTCTATAAGCCGTTCCAGTCGAAACTGTCATTCCTAGAGAGGACTAGCTCTCGAGGATGCTGGGGAGAAATTGGAGGCAGACCCGCTGCCTGACCGTCGATTAAATGCTTTTAGCCAGCTAAGACATGGAACGATCAAATTCTATCTGTGATGTCAGCACTTTTAATAAATATTCTTCATTTTGTAACTAGCCAAACTCTTACTGTGTGGTCGTATAGGCTTATACAATAAAATAAAAATAAACTGAAACATATCTGGCTAAATACTAAAATAATGATTTGAATATTAAGTTGCAGTATAAGTGGCCTTGAGTTGGAATTGTCATTGAGACGGCGTTTGACAGTAATACGACTACACACATACAGGTAGGTCACATTTACTTGTTCTACACAACTTTAACGTTATATAAGTCCTGAGCATTGTAAACGCTCAGTAGATCATAATATGCTAAACGAAGAACAAGAGCTCCTCCACTTTTAGCTGCAGTAGTTTAAGATTATACCTTGATATTAAGACAACCCATATAATTCTTCGAGCCTGGAATTCGAAATGCTTCACCCTAAGTGGTTCCGTAAAATTGTTTTCATGTAGTTTACTGAATTTTAGTAAACATTTAAATAGCAGCGCCTACATCCTTTAAGTCCTTAACTTTAGTTATAAATCTATATTTTAATCTTCATGTATTCCCATGATAACAATTACCATGTATTTCAGAGTAGACGGACTAGACCAAACCAATCTTCAGGATGTGACTTATGTTACAAAAAATCCACAGATGAATATGACTTTCACCAAATTATTTAAAACTGTTTTTCGCCATGGCATTTTGGTCCTTAGGATCCAGACACATTTAGTATCACCCCGTGTTAAATGATAAATAATGCAATGTCTATGCCAAGCGGAAACAAGATTCGTATATCAATAAGATGACCAAATCCGGAGCATGATTCGTTATTTGTGTTGTAGGCCTTTGTCTCCTCTGGTTATACTAGTTTCAAATCATGCATTGCACTTGACCTACATAAAAAAAATCACTGTGCAAATGTTGTACAGACTAATAAAAAATTTCTCTAAAGAACGTTTTTGAAAATTGTTTTCACCCGATGGCTTTATCGTCATGGATCATGGATGTGTTCAGTTAAGATGTATATAATTAAATCTCCATGTCAAATTTGAGCAAGAGCCTGAGACTTGTAGTTTGATTAAGTGCTTTCGTATATTAGTACTTAACATTGCCTTTTCAACGTAATCATGTTGCGGAAGTTTTTTGTACTGGTTGGTGTAAGAAAAGCCCCTAGTACAATAGCAAGATGTAAAAAGGTAATTTATTTACATAAAAAAATTTACATTTATCCCCAAAAGTGTGTTTTTAATAATGCAATAAAGTTTTATCGATTTTCACAATTTTCTAGACATAATTAACTTACACATATTCTTCATAAAAGTCTTTTACAGGTTTTAAAGTCCAACATGTTAGTTGTAAATGAACTCTATTGCATAACTCTCGACGACATATTTCACACATCTATCAAAAAAGATTGCGAATTGTTGGTAAATGTCTGCAATAAGTCATACGAAAGCAGGTGGATAAATGAAGAAAAACCTCTAAATGAACTATAAGTTCTGAATAATATACAGTATAAAAGAGGAGAGTAGGATATAATGTGTATCTAAGATAAGATCAGTTGCCGCAATGAATTACAAAATCTTCTAATTTCTGGATTTTGAGTAATCAAGAATTAATCAATTAAAATTAAGATATACAATTACGTTTAAAATTCACCTTACACTAAGAACTGAGCCCACACAGTATATGTAACTCTTTTTATACTACAAGATGGTTCAAATACTGTCAATCATGACAAGAGAAAATGTGACAAAAGATGACGTGACAAGAGATGATGTGAGGGGGGAAGATGTGACAAGAGATCATGTGAGAAGAGAAATGTGTATACTGCAGCATCGTGTAACAGCGGCACTCAATGCTTCATAGGCATAGAACGTTATCGTTTAAAAAAAAAGAAAAACAGGAATTCGGACATTTTACCATTGTTATTTGTCACAGGGATAGATTACACTATATATATATATATATATATATATATATATATATATATATATATATATATATATCACACTATATTATAGTTTTATCTAATCCTGGAACATTTTAATGCATCTGAGGGCGTTCATAATCAAACATGGTATTGCTTTCAAAATGTATTTTGAGCGGAATCTTCCGAGTGAAAATCATGAACTGAATTACCAGTGTTTAAGTTACGTAGAGATCAGGAAGTAAGCATCTTGAAAGAAAATGACGCAGCAGTGTTGACTGATCTTCACCAGTTCAATGGTTCTGCACTGAAGGACAGTTGTTGACAATGAAAATGAAAACAGCTGACCCCTGACTGACAAGGATGCAATGACAACGAGGTTGCTGACTGAAGATGCAATGATCTTGACCTTACTTGTACTTTCCCTCGGTGGCAGCGGCAGCAGCAGTGGACGCCAGCCGTCAGTCTGCCACACTCTCGCGCTGCCAGCAGACCGAGATGTCTTCCTGCTACTGCTGCTTTCTGCTGCTGGCCCTCTCCTGCCTGGGTCTGGGTGTCAACGCTCAACAACCTGTCCGTAAGTAGAGCTTCTGGTAATTCCGCATGACTAAATCTACTGTCTGGTAATTATGAGCTACATTTTTGTTCGCTATTACTGAGAAACAATATATTTTTGATAATTACAAGAGCGCATTCTAGAATATTCGTTGTACAGCAAGTCAAAATAGTATTATTTTATTGCTAACTATATAAAATGGTCACAGAAATAAGGAAACATACGGTAAAATTTTCAAAAAGAACCATTAAAAACAGAATATTGTGTTGACTCATTATAATTACTACGCGAGGTGTAGATACAACAGATTTGGCTAATTGACCACATGCAGTACAACAAAAATTATAAATTGTATATATATTCTAAACAGTGAAATAAGAAAGGAGATAATAAAACAACCTCATATTAAATAAATAAATTAAATATCTTTTGTTATACTAGATTTTTAGCCACCAGAAATGAAGTTTGGTTGTCATTAAAGGAATAAAAAGAATGCAGAGGTACATTAATGTATATAACTATATACTATTTATATAGTTGAATATTTTGATGGAAAACCCTTGAGATGAAAACTAAAACGAATAAGACCGAGGATGTTTTATAAGGACTCGTATAGTTAAAACTCACTGTAATATCAACACACAATTATGTTTTAGTTCTTCCTTGTATTTAAACCTGGACGTTTTTACTAAATGTTCAAAGACTAGCCACTATACTACAACGAATTAGACATTTAATGGGGGAAATATTTACTTTTATATACACATTGGAACATTATTATACTTGGTATTGTTAAGTTTGTATAATCTATAATATAAGCGATTACTTTTCGATAAGGGCTGGTCTGGTACTTGAAAATATATCTGATACAGTTTCAAATGCAGAAGATGATATCGGAAACAGTTCGAATGAAATAACAAAGAGTAAATGATTTATTAGAAAACTTTATTTAAATATTGGTATTTTATACCAGCATTGGATAATGGAAATTTTCAAGTGCAATATACAGAACTCAGATAGGAAAGAATGAATAATGTTATGGTAAGGAAATATAAAAATATTTTTCTTTTGAAAGTTAAGGTAATGTCTTACTTGGAAATTAACGTACAATTTCAGAATGCAGTTGTCATAATCATCGAATATAAATAAGCGAACTGATATAGAATTTATAACTATATAAGGAGTTTTTATTATAAACATCAATGTATTGGGTTCTGACCTGACCGTTAACACCAATGTTATTAAAGCTTTCACTGCGAAGCGAGTTGCAAGGGAGAGAGGATGGTAGTAGGCCTTTCAGTAACACCCAACAGAAATATTCCAAATACATGTCCTAAATAAGTTTCCGTTATGACTATATAACCCCACATATTATCAAGGACAGTAATATCTCTAAATATACAGATATACATGTACAGTTCAGAGCTTATAACACGTCAAGTAAGAGTCATTTTACAACACAAAATTTGCTACACAATAAATTGATGATGCGTTGGTTGCTCCGAATTGAAAGCAGTGAGTGGTGGGAATATCTCTGATTCTCTCTTGTCCCAATTACCGCATATTACGAATTATAGTGGGTTCGGATTACCGTGACACTACAGATTGTTCCCTAGTTTCACTTTCTATAGTTTTTAAATTAGTTTAGATTCACGGAAAGAACAGAAATACAAAAGTTGATACAAACAAAGGGGGAAAGTAGAAAACAAACGTTGTACACGTCCTTTTATAACATAATTAACATTACTTTAGTTTTACTCTGCTATACATTTTATTTTTAGGATATTAACCTGTCATTAATTCGAAATCCAGTCTACATTTTACAGTTCTAATCTTTTGTTTACTGCTGTACATTGTATATTCTTATTATTCAAGGATTTCTCCCTTAAATATTTTGTTGGAAACCCTCAAAGACCTTATTTTACTATGTGCTTAAATTTAAAAACCAACCTCCGTATGGGGAAATATATTGGTTACCATTTCTCGATTTAAACAATAAAAATTGTCTATTATTAGTCAATCACAAACGCTCGTACGTTAATTTTAGTATACTCGTATTTCCATCAGTACTGTGCACAATTTTTAAGTGAAAACCAGATCTGGCTATAGAAAGGAGAACAGCTCTCTGTGGATTAAAATCCTCCTTCATTTTCAAATAACAAAGGTCCCCTTGAAAACGGCTTGGGCAATAAGAAGGATCTACGCCTAACATCTGCTAAGTAGAAGCGAACACATTGAGCGGGAAGACAGTGTGTTTGCGAATTTGCGACCTCTGGTGTTTCGTAACGTGGCCGGATCTGTTTGAGTTTCAAATTTGTAACATATATAGTAAAAATACGGATTTTTTCAAAATAGTCCTATATCAAAAGTGAAAGAAGAATTGCATACACATCAAAAAATAATTTTTATAGTAAGTTATTTTAATGCATTTCATGATACCAAAAACGGTAGTACGCAAAAAAGTCGTTCAAGAACTATTAAGGGAAGCCCGCACGTTTTTAGTCCACAATCTGAACTGTATGTTTTATAACTTTGTATAGCAAAAATACAGCTGAAATTGTTACACTATTTAAAGCGCATCTTATGCTATTTTCTATTAGGATGTTTTGAAAATATAATCCAAACTGATATTATTTCAGATTTTTTAAATTGGCTGCATTTACACAGTTAAAAAATTCAACAAAGCAGTTTTTAAAAATACTGGAATAAATATATTTTCACACAGAGCTTTTTTGTCATCAAAAAGGTATCCTGAAAAATGCATTTGCATACTTCTATTACATTTTAAGTTATAATCGAACATCAACATAAAAATAATTCAATAGCAACTTTTGAAAAATTGACAAAAACTGAAGAAGATTCTTATATTTTTGCTGTTTACTTAAAAAGTTGGGCCCGTAAATTATTACGTAACATCTCAGGGTTTCGGCAGCGTTACGCACCATTATGTTGTGATGGGGGGAGGGGGGTACGACGCAGTAACTATTAAACCTCAACAATTAATTCTCGGATAGCCTACGTTAACAAGTTTGATTGGTTCCCCCCATCATTTTAAAGTTGGTATTATAACCCCCCTCCTCATAAAAACGCAAGAAGTGTGAACTATTTAAAGGGGATAAAACTTTGCGAAACATAGCAGGTTAATATTTTCTCTATCATTAATTCAAATATTGGTAAAAAAGAATGACTGAGCGGTCCGCTATGTTATGAGCGACTGTCGCGACAAGCAAGTAGATGCCGCATCATCAGTGGATGCGCGTTACAGTATATTTAACAGGCAAAAATGTATTACAGTTGTTAGAATAATATATATTGTAGGGGTGTTAGTGACAGCGTGATGTAATTATTCAGGGAGTTTTGTGTTAGCGTTAAAAGTCCGTTTCAATGGCCGGGTGGGAGCGGTTTGGAAAATCTATGTTTAGCGTTACGTACTTAAGCGAGGGCCCCTTAGTACCTCCAGGTATACATGACAGGTGTACTGGCTCTCCAACTTTTGGAATTTTGTGTGTTATTACATGAAATTCTCAAATCTGCTATAATTCTAGAAAATTATGTACTTCACATACGTGAAAGCACTCTGTGATTGCAGCATGACTAAGAGCGCATGTGAATCATTGAAAGTTTTGCTGGATGTAGTTTCAGTGTTAAATATGTTTGTTGTAAAGAGGCCAAAAATTTAAGGTAACAAAATACTAACAATCTGAAGATTCTACAACTAAAATTCAATCCTCAAATTCTTATGGCATGACAATCATTTTGATTTCCTTAAGACTTTAGGACAGTAATATTTTCCATTTTACTTTCTCTCCTTCTAAGCGGTATGACCCTGTCGTCTAGTATCTATAATATTTATCGGGACGACCAAGTACTGTACATTATTTGCGGAACATTATAGATTTTTAAAGATTAATTGTCTGACAGACGAGTTAGTAGCGGTCGACCTTCATTCTTGAGTTGCAGTTTGACAGTCTGAACCGGACGCTGGCAAGAATTCCTTCTTTTTGTAGTCTTATTTGGATTTATGTAACTATTTTCCTCCATCATAAATTATATTGTAAGATCAAGTATATTGCTTTAATTAACACTAGATAATGTATAGATGCCAATTTCTACACGCTTAACAAATTCTGAATCACAATTTTGGAACGTCCGCTGGGTCACCAAACGTTGTTGAAAAATTTGTCTTTTTATAACAAAATTTATGTACTTCTGCAGAATTGCATTCAAGTAGAAAAGGCTACATAATTAACACACAAGAGATATTCAATGTCAAAATATTCAAATTTATACCGATAACTATAATAACGCGTACCTTGCAGAATTGCATTCAAGTAGAAAAGGCTAGGTAATTAAAACACAAGAGATATTCAATGTTAAAATATTCAAATTTATACCGATAACTATAATAATAACGCGTACCTTGATCACATTGAAATATAAACTTGTTTGGATTCAATCAAGTTAATTTGTTGTTGAAATAATTACAGTTCTAGCTTATGATGCAATTTTTATAATATTTTCCTCAATACCTTTAAACATTGTAATACTTGTACTCACTTTGTACTCCATCATTGTAAAACATTAACAATACATTAATTACAGTAATTAGTAACTATGTATAAATATAAAAATAGGAAATGATTTTCATTTCTAACTAAACTGTTTGCTAAATAATGTTTATCTGGTTATTGCTACACTTATTTCTAATATTTTATGCTTTGGCATGGAGCATTAAAAATAATTGATTCTTTGTGTTCAAATTAAATCCATTTTTAATATTTTTTTGAATTTACAGCGTTTCATTTATTTATATCGTGACGTAATTATTATTACCATAGACAAGCATGTTTCGGACCATAATTCAAATCAAGAGATAACAGAAAAAAGAACATACTCAGTATTGGTGGCGATGTTATCGGGGTGGTAGACATGATTTATTCTCACGTTTATAAAAAACTACGAAACCAAACACACAGATCGCTCGTACATTTTCGCAACAAAATTCACAGCGCGTTGCAAGGACATCTGAATATGGAACAGATAAACATTTGAAAGCCTTCGCCGGAAGAATTTCGCTAACTAATACTAAAAGGCGGCAAGAGACTGTTTAAGGTCATTCATTGAAGTTGGCGGTTCTCTTTCTTCTACTCGGCCAACAACTCAGCCGTGATGCTCACTACTCGGTTTCGTGTGCTGGTCTTCTAAACGTTAATGTTTTAAGAGTCTACTACTGTATAGATAACTTTTTATTTTACTATTTTTCACATTAGATCTATACTGTCACATATTTTTTCACACGGCTGTTGTATATTTATTACAACATGAACCCCAACAGCGTTTCTAAGAATGTCTCATAACTCCTAAAATTAAGAGTTGAAGATATGAGAAAATTCCTGTAAGGTCTATTGAAACAGAATAATGCTATTGTGTTTACAATAGGACTTTAGTTGTATTACTTGTTTTTAACACCAAATACTTTGTGGCATTTTGGAGACTTATATACATGAAGTAACACATCATATATACAAACCTAAAGATGAAGATGTGATTCTAACTTTCTTTCATTGTTAAAAGGAAGGAAAAATCAATATTTTTATAATTTTATTTTTATAGATAAACTATAGATAAAGGCATAATACCAAATAAATGAAAAACAATACTAGTCTCATTTTTTTCTCTTTATCACAACTTATGGGAATAAAAACCTCCAGAACCGCATTTACCGTATTATTTTTATTAAATCCTGATTATGTACTAGATATATGTAGACGGCTCCATGGAATAAATATTGAATAACTTAGTAGAAGTATTGGATTACTATACCTAGCCTTCTGCTCGTATCTCTTTCTAGTTGACATTGACTAGTGTTAGTGCAGTGTAACACGAGTGCTTCCTGTTGCTTTTCTCCTGTTTATTTCTGTAATATATATTTATATAATTACATTTAGCCCCGGTGTAAAATTCCATAATTATAAACATTCCTATGAAAAAGTATTTCCGCTGTTCAATAGCAGAGTTAATGTTTTATAGATAAGCTTTCGATTATATGCAGCTAATTACACGTAGATGAACAAACTCACTTCGGTCAAAACCATCCCCCTTTGATATAAAAATTATACAGGGTGGCGCAAAAGTCACTGGACAGTTGGTTAAAAGAAGAAAAAAATAACAGCAAGACGTAGTACAATAGTTTTCATCCGTGATGTTGGTATTACTAAATGTTGGTAATTATGCCTTTTTAAGTTGGCAATACAATGCAATGAAACACACAACAATCGAACTAGTGAGTTCATCTGTGACACGTGTTTAAAGCTGACCCGTGTCAAAAACTTTCAACACGATGGTGCTCCACCACATTACGCCACTGCCGTTCGCGATTATTTAAACGAACGTTTCCAAAGAAAAGTTATTGGTCGAAGGGCAGATTGACATGCCCCCACGTTCACCAGATATCACACCAATGGATTTTTTCCTATGGAGAGTAGTCAAGGACTTTGTTTATTCTCGAAAGCCTTATACTATTG
Organism: Homalodisca vitripennis; assembly: GCF_021130785.1. Lineage (NCBI taxonomy): Eukaryota > Metazoa > Arthropoda > Insecta > Hemiptera > Cicadellidae > Homalodisca > Homalodisca vitripennis. The sequence continues at coordinate 66,992,665 of NC_060207.1, forward strand.
ACGAACTGAAAGACTACATACATGACGCATTTTATGATTTGGACAATGATTTGGAATATGCTGTAGAGTTTACAGCAATATTCCAGAAAGACTTCAAAGATGTATTAATGAAGACGGAAAACAATTTGAATATAAAAAATAATTGTAAGTATTGTTTGTAATAAAAAATAATTTCAAATAAATCTAGTCTTGTTTTAACCAACTGTCCAGTGACTTTTGCGCCACTTTGTACATATTTTCAGCCACTTAATTTTCAACGAAGACCGATAAAAATGTAGGTACTTCCTACTCCTCATCACTTGGATAACGATCACGTTGTCGGATGGCCAATTCACTTACAGTCAATAATATTAGGTTTTCAGGTAATATTTGGCTATATGCTCTAAAAACGTTTTTGTACAGACAAACCAACATTATAATGGTTAAACAAAACAATATTGAGTATTCAATAACGACTAATGTTAAAAAATATTAAAACCTACCCAACTTAAAACCGCATCTCGGACTCGCTTAGCAGGCATGTAACAATCATAATATTTGTAGAGTTCAAAAACAAGATTGGTATACAGGGTGTTTCCTAAAGGTGTTCCAATATTGTGGTATTTTGTTCTAGACGTGAAAATGAGGAATTTAACATAAAAAATTACGATTGGCTGCCATTTTGAAACGGGTAAAGATAATTTGTTCATTTTTTCTCTCAAATGGGCATACAAAAGGCCAACACAACTGCAAAGTTTCATAACTTTATCTTTACTGGTATAAAAGATATAACTTTTTTGGTAAAAATCACATACAGACAGATAGACGGAAAACTAAAAGTTTTAGGACATACCTTCATATGCAGTTTGTTGCTCATTTTCACGTCTAGAACAAAATACCACAATATTGGAACACCTTTAGGAAACACCCTGTATATATATATATATATATATATATATATATATATATATATATATATATATATATATAAAGGCTAAATCTGGAGTAGTTGTAACCTAATAAATAGATATATTCCAATTACGAAATTCCAGTAAACCAATTTCTACGAAGTAGTTAATGATTGTAAGCTCATTTTAAAGCTCAACCTTTACATTTGTTTTAGTCTCATTAGTGTTCTAAACATCACCCAATCGTTACTTGTTTACATTGTTAACCCAATGTTTTAGATGTTTTTACAGATTGTTTCCTAAAGATTTTTGTTAACGGTTTATGAAAATGGCCCTGACATGAACAGACACACTGTTTTAAGGAATGTAACACAAATATAATCAATTAAGTTGGTATATGACACTGTTTTATCTTTACTATTAATCATTATATACATTTTTATTACTATTTATTTTGTCCTTGACACCTCGTGTTGCGTAAGAGGATTCGTTCAGGCTGCATGCAAAATTTCAAGCCTACAGCAACAAGTCACAGGTTAGTTTATTGTTATTCTGCGGTTTTCTAGTTGCAATCATGGTTTACTAAAGCTAAAAAAGCCAAGTTTCTTTTAATTTCAAATCCTATAGAGTGACACGCAACATTTGTAATATATAAATATAGCAATATACAAAATTCCAAGCCTACAGCAACAAGTCACAGGTTAGTTTATTGTTATTCTGCGATTTTCTTGTTGCAATCATGGTTTACTAAAGCTAAAAGAGCCAAGTTTCTTTTAATTTCAAATCCTACAGAGTGACACGCAACATTTGTAATATATAAATACTCGTATAGCAATATACAAAATTTCAAGCCTATAGCAACAAGTCACAGGTTAGTTTATTGTTATTCTGCGGTTTTCTTGTTGCAATCATGGTTTACTAAAGCTAAAAAAGCCAAGTTTCTTTTAATTTCAAATCCTATAGAGTGACACGCAACATTTGTAATATATAAAATATAGCAATATACAAAATTTCAAGCCTATAGCAACAAGTCACAGGTTAGTTTATTGTTATTCTGCGATTTTCTTGTTGCAATCATGGTTTACTAAAGCTAAAAGAGCCAAGTTTCTTTTAATTTCAAATCCTATAGAGTGACACGCAACATTTGTAATCTATAAATACTCGTATAGCAATATACAAAATTTCAAGCCTATAGCAACAAGTCACAGGTTAGTTTATTGTTATTCTGCGGTTTTCTTGTTGCAATCATGGTTTACTAAAGCTAAAAAAGCAAAGTTTCTTTTAATTTCAAATCCTATAGAGTGACACGCAACATTTGTAATATATAAATATACAAAATTTCAAGCCTATAGCAACAAGTCACAGGTTAGTTTATTCGTTATTCTGCGGTTTTCTAGTTGCAATCATGGTTTACTAAAGCTAAAAAAGCAAATTTTCTTTTAATTTCAAATCCTACAGGGTGACACGCAACATTTGTAATATATAAATACTCGTATATATACAAAATTTCAAGCCTATAGCAACAAGTCACAGGTTAGTTTATTGTTATTCTACGGTTTTCTAGTTGCAATCATGGTTTTACTAAAGCTAAAAAAGCAAATTTTCTTTTAATTTCAAATCCTACAGAGTGACACGCAACATTTGTAATCTATAAATACTCGTATAGCAATATACAAAATTTTAAGCCTATAGCAACAAGTCACAGGTTAGTTTATTGTTATTCTGCGATTTTCTAGTTGCAATCATGGTTTACTAAAGCTAAAAAAGCAAATTTTCTTTTAATTTCAAATCCTACAGAGTGACACGCAACATTTGTAATCTATAAATACTCGTATAGCAATATACAACATTTCAAGCCTATAGCAACAAGTCACAGGTTAGTTTATTGTTATTCTGCGGTTTTCTTGTTGCAATCATGGTTTACTAAAGCTAAAAAAGCAAATTTTCTTTTAATTTCAAATCCTACAGAGTGACACGCAACATTTGTAATCTATAAATATATAAATATACAAAATTTCAAGCCTATAGCAACAAGTCACAGGTTAGTTTATTGTTATTCTGCGATTTTCTAGTTGCAATCATGGTTTACTAAAGCTAAAAAAGCAAATTTTTCTTTTAATTTCTACAGAGTGACACGCAACATTTGTAATCTATAAATACTCGTATAGCAATATACAAAATTTCAAGCCTATAGCAACAAGTCACAGGTTAGTTTATTGTTATTCTGCGATTTTCTAGTTGCAATCATGGTTTACTAAAGCTAAAAAAGCCAAGTTTCTTTTAATTTCAAATCCTACAGAGTGACACGCAACATTTGTAATCTATAAATACTCGTATAGCAATATACAAAATTTCAAGCCTATACAAGTCACGTTATTCTGCGATAGTTGCAATCATGGTTTATAGCTAAAAAACAATTTTCTTTAATTTCAAATCCACAGCAACATTTGTAATAGAAATATACAAAATTTCAAGCCTATAGCAACAAGTCACAGGTTAGTTTATTGTTATTCTGCGGTTTTCTAGTTGCAATCATGGTTTACTAAAGCTAAAAAAGCCAAGTTTCTTTTAATTTCAAATCCTATAGAGTGACTCGCACCATTTGTAATATATAAATATAGCAATATGTAACATTTCAAGTCTATAGATCAGTTCGTTTTGGAGATATCGTGCGGACAGACAGACAGACAGACAGACAGATAGGAAGACATATTCAAATTTAACATTTCCAGTTCAACGCTAATGCTCAGCTCATAAATACTATTAATAAAAATTTGTTATTCATTGCCTTGGAGTTGGAATTAAGAGATAACATTGACTGCTGTAATGCTCAAACCTCATTTTGAGTTTGTCTTTGCTGAAGTATTCCTCATTCCATTAAAGATCCTTGTCAGGAGAAGCATTTAATTCAATAAGAGCATAATAATAATTACCGTGCAATGCTTTGCCTAGAGAGATTTATTTTGTAAAATAAGGCATATTTAACTCATCAGAGCTGAGGCATGTGATATGTTGATAATGTTAGTGTTTTAGTTAGAGGCGTGTTTTTAAAACATTATCGCTACTTTTAGATTGTCCATATAGAGAGTGGGAAAATTAGATTTTAGATGAAGAGCCGCTACCATATACAAAGGGGTTGACCTCCATGAACTATTAAAAACCCATTTTTAATGCAGTTAAACTTAAAAAAATAAAGTTATGAAGTATAAAAATTAACTAATGTTATGCCTATATTTCCCAGATGTTTTGTAAGGAATGTTTTTATTTTTTTTCATATATTTAAAATATCAATTACACAAATACTATTTATTGAAAAGTTGTGTAAAAACTTAAATGTATTAAGCAATTATTTTTTTATATTTCAATTGAATAAACGGACCAGACTATTTGGCAAGATAAACAAGCCTTTTTACAAATAGTATTTATTGAAGTACAAACTTAAAAATAACAAATTGCGATCATCAACTGTTATTATTAATTTAATTATCTGCACGTTGCAAGTTTAGAAATAAATTCGAGTTCAAAAATAATTCTAAATTCACAATTTGTAATTATTTTATTAGCTAGCAGCTAGTATTTAATATTTTAGTTATAGTAAAATTAGGTTACAATATAAACCCATAGTAACGAATTTTGCTATCTACCAACATTACACTTTAGGTCACTGATCAATTAAATGTTCAACTTATTTAAGATTGCCTAACTTCAACCTGGTTTATTACTTTCGTCTGCAAGTACACACCACTCGTTTATCTTTTACATTCGACGATACTTTTACTTACCTCAGCGATGCCTTACCTAAGAAAACATTACTCTCTCAAGGTGTTACGAAGTTTCGCATATTGCGTTCGAAACTTGGAATATTCAGCCCGATGACAACAAAACAGAAGAGGCTGTAAGGTCAGCTATAGATGAAGCACATGATTTGGCATAATTGGTACAAATATTGTTGGTCACCAATCTTTTGAAGGCTCCTTGAATGGAAATATGTACAATAAATTAATTTATTATCAGTCACTTACCCAATTCGTTTATAGTTCTTATAACGGAGCCAAACAAAAAGTGTAATACAGCAATATCGTTCTCCTCCGCACCATTCTCTGATTGTATAAGTTTCGCTAGACCAACAGTTTCGATGGAAATGTATAGGGAGGGAGGGATAGCGTTGCAACTAAGAGCAGTAATAAGAGCATTGGATATCATCTCACCAGGCCAACTACTGCAGGCGACATGAGAGGATAGAAGAAGCGATACTGTTCATTCCGAAAAAGAAACTTAGCGTGTCTGAACGATTTTAGTGCCTGAATATAATATTTGATTGCTATAACTAATACAACCAAATATAGAACGCTGTAATGAAGTTGAAGGCAGACATTTCAAACACCTTCAGGTGTGAGAGACCCATTTTACAAATGTTATAACCTATACCCGACGTACCAATGCTTTGATCAAGTGACAAATGTTTTTATGTTTTTGTTAAACATTATGTGAATGCAAATGATTACAGGAAATAATTGTGTTTCAAATCGTGCACCAAAAATCCAGATTATCTTTATCCATTTTAGAACATTTAAATGAAAACATACTTTGTTTTAACTTTTATCTAAATTGATGTACCACAAGGCACAGATTTCTATTTAAAACGTTTTACTTCAAGTTTTATTTTTCCTAATGTTTAAAATGTATGATGTTTGAAATATGGAGGAAAAGTGTATTTACTTCATAATTTTCAGCCAGGATTCCATTAGGAATTCTAAAAAAAATTTTTTTCTCCAGCATACAACAAATTAGCACTACAATAAAGAGTAAACATTTTGTATCGCTTTGGTATATATTGTAGGTACGGTTAGCCGTAATAAAAAATAATCAGGTAGTTTCCCATACCGACTCCAATCCTCCAAATGTGTCATGTTGGGGCATATAACTGAGTTACAAATAATTCCCCCGGATTCTTTGGAGTCGAAAATGTTTCGTTATAATCAGAACTTCTATTTTGATCTATTTAGCCGATATAGAGAACCTAACTGGTCTTATACACTGTATATAACCTATACAGTTATTTGCCATCGAAGTAGTACAAGTTTTAATATTAATTTACTCTATTTTATGAGCTTGTCTATTTATTAAGGAAATAAAAAATAATCAAGTGAATACAATTTTAATTCCTAATTTAAGTCCGATATCTTTTAACGTGCATTTCATCCAGCTTTTTATTATTTTATTTTACAATTTGCTGATAAAAATTCAAGTCCAATCTTGACTAGTGGTATCAAAGAATCAATTAATGATGTAGAGACATCATACGACAATTCTAACGTCATGTACCTAGTACGTTCATATTAAGTAACTCACTAAATTAACTAATTTCTTAATCGCACATGTTGGTCTTAATTCATGAAGACGATTCATTACTTTTTTAAGGCATCTTTTCCAAAATGTATTAACTGGTTACATTATTTCGTTATGAAATATTACCGATAGTTTGCCATCGTTCAGTGAAACAATAACTCAGTAACACTACGTTTCGAGATCTGAAATCTGATCTCTTCTTCAGGTAAAAAAAACTAACCTAATACATAATTACAAACTAGGTTAAAATAAAGAAATCTTAACCAAAACTTTATGGCACGCCTAAGTCAGGAATCACAACCACAATGTTGTTTGGCAACCTCACTAACTCTATAAACATGCACTTAATAAAGAAACTATACACAACACTAATCACTATGGAATACAGGTCACAATACGTCTTCATTCGTCTACTAACCACCTACGAGGTGGTTCCTGTTTCCTTCACAATCCTTATATAAGAAATTGTTGTCTTATATCGTCAAAAATAACCTTCAAACAAAGTATTACCGATAGTATTTAAAATAATTACTTATAATATTAATTTCGATTTATCAAGAGCAGGATCAGTAGAACCTTCCTTTATTATAAATAACATGCAATACGATAGGTTCAACTACACACTACGCTATTAGGCCTTATAACGTAAAACAAATATTGCTGTTTCACGGTTGGAAAAAATATAGCTCATGAAAATACTGTAGGTATTCCAGTTTCTCTCCCTAAAATGCCCAAAGGTTCCTAATCAGTTTCCTTTAAGTTGTTCAAATGCAGCGTTAAAGTAATATACAAAGGTATCAATTGTTATCGCTCCCTTGAACACTTCACCGTCAATAACTGACATTTCACAGTCCTTAACAAAATCACGTGACTTTCGGCCAAGGGTTCTAATGGTCTTCAATCGAGGCCTTCAACTTCCCGCCAAAATATTTCACTGTGTTGTAGAAACCAGTGTATGAGGATTACAGAAAAAAACACTCAGAAATATATGAAGAGGAGAAAAGGAACAAAAGAGGTTGTAACCACAAATGTGTTAGTGGAAGTTGTAGCTGCAATTTCGCGCCGATTATGTTGAAAGGTTAGGTCAGGCCTGCGTGCAGGAGGCTGTGGCAGTAAGATAGTAAACATTGGCTGTGAGGTAATTCAGCTAACTGTGGAGTGACGTAATCGCGAGTGTCAGCACTTTCTACTGCAGAAGAGCTTCTACAAATGTCAGCTTTTATTCTGCATCACACACGTTTCAATTGAGATAATAAACTTGTTTCTTTCATAATAACAGTTGTGCAAATTCCTTTCGCACTGTTATTTCTTATGAACCTAGATGACCCACACAAGAATGGAAACCTAAACATTACATTTATTAAACATTTGTTATGAATGGTTAACTTTTCTACTAAGCCTATTTATTAAATATTTAGTAGTATTAAGAAATTTTAAAATGCATATTTTGTTTTTGCATAATAAGTTTTAGATTTAATAAAGGTTTTTACGTATTAGGAACAAATATATTAGGCTCAATTGTAACAACGTGGTTATTATAAATTACATTCCAAATGTATGACTTTAATTTTAACTATCGTATTATTAATAAATTTACCTCTGGACCAAGCACATATAATGAAATCTTACATTAGGCTAATTTGGTTCACATTATGGATGAAATAATTTTTAAAACATAAAAGAAATAGAACAATGTAAAAAATACATCCTACAAGTAAAAGATCGAAAAAGCTAACGTACATTAATAATATGAATGCCAGGCTTGGTTAAGTAAGTGATATATGCTAAATATTTGCTGTAAAAACTGTGACTTTTGTTTGGAAAGAACTGCAGAAGAAGAACGACAAAAGTTGAAACTTTGTTTTTTATATGGAAATAACGAAAACTTGATGTACTGAAACTTGTCACTTTTATTAAATAATAAATTAATTTTCGTATGGTTGGACAACATTAGACTATACATACACTGCCCTAGTAATCTGCGTTTTCTCTTCTAATTATGTCAGAGAGAAAACAGTTACACATAAGTCATTAGTAAGACTTCGTATGCGTAGGAGAGAGTTCAGACTTGTCTGACCTGCGTTCTTAATTTGACGCTTCTGAACAATATTCCTATCAAAATTTCTAAGATGAATTATTTTCAAACCGAGTTATTTTGTATTTTACTGAACTAAACTCTGATTTGATCGTTAATTCCTTTAACATTAAAGAGTGATCTCTAAGCGAAATGATAAATTATGAAGATTAAAGAAAATTGCCATATCTCCCCTACGCACTGTGAAATACAGCTGATTGCAGTAATTAATTATTGTAATATATTATTCTTAAGTTCAATTAGAATCAGTTCCGTAGTAAATCGGAGAGATAGTTTTGCTATTGACACCTCCAGAGTTGCATTTAATCGGCTTGGCGGGTTTATTTCGGTATTAGAGAGTGAAGAGTACAGACTGAGTACATAATTATGATCCTCGCCACTAATTTATGGGTTTATTAACTGCTGAAACAAGATTTATAAGAAAAAGGGAATGACAATGTTTATACAACATTTAAGTGACAGGTCCAAGGCGTATGTGCGAGCTTTGATCATTTACAGAGGTAGATACTGTTAATGTTTTCTTTACTCCCAGACAGACGTCCTAGAAAACGAATATAAAATATTTTGAGGAATACCTAGTTATGTTCAACTTGGAACTGTTAGACCAACCTTCTTGTTTTTTATTTACGAGCATTTGTTGTTCTAAATTAATAGTCCATATAATTTAAAACTACATCCACTCTTCAGATATTTCAGAACTCGAATATCAACAAATCATTCCTTAGATCCAAAATAATATAAAACTTACATAACAATATTCCCAAAACACTTAGTTATCTGTCATCATAATTTTATTGGTTGAGCATTAGCGACGGCCTTTCACTCGAGAGGGTGGAACATTTTCATTTCTGATAGTATATCTGTTTGTCTGTCCTCACGATATCTCGAAAACGAGCTGACCTATAGACTTGAAACTTTGTATGAAGCTTGATTTATATATAGGCAGCACTGACACTGCGTTCAATGGCTGGGCTTTAACCAATACTGTTTATAATAGCAGAATAAATAAATATATCATCAAACTAAGTACAATCATAGAGATTTAAAAATGTAAATTTTCATTCATAGAACAAAAAGAAGAAATTACAGAGTGAAAAATCATTGTTAAAAGTAGGTGACAAGATTTTATTTCAGCGCTCTTTTACTCAGTAGTAGCCTACCCTCCCTAGCTCATCGGAACTTTTATGAATTGAACACAAATGTGATTGTACTCGTTTCTTGTGGCAAGACATCTCGTGAAACATTGTATCTGTAGACTTCACATTATGCATGAAACTTTATTTCTACTTAGATAAGATTCAGTTCTATGAAGGAGTATGCCCAACCAGGGAACTTGGCTGAGTATTATTGAAGCTTGAACCTCTTGCGAATTTAATGGAGTTATATAGACACGAAAGCTTGCATGCAGGCGGAGCGTTACTCGACATGTAGTGTGGCGTACTCCTACCTTGTCTTATTTCAATTCATAATTAATTGTATATACTAAATTTAATAATATTCTGTCATAATATTCATTGGTACGAATAAAAAGGTAATATGGAATCCATTTAAACAGTGTAATTGTTAATTTCACGAGATCTAACAGAGCAGGACAATTTATCAATGAACATAAAAATAACTAAAAAAATATGAAAGGTTTGTAAGATTACTAGCTAAAATTGAATAATAAATAAATGAGAAATAAATTTTTATATTATTTAAATGAGCATAAATGCTGTGTGATTTCTCCAATTTAATTTGACAGAATCAGTGAAGTAAAAATGCTCATCTCTTCTATGTACATTCTATATTGATCAAACACGTTAATGGCTTTTGTTTTTCTTCTTAAAATATGGTTGCCGCTGTGTTAGTTTGTATAAGATGTTACACACCAAATTTTAAAATATACACAAATTTAAATCCAGCTAATTACAACATTTTCAACCAAATGCTAATTGATACTAAGATTAAAAGTCATAGAACATTTTATATTGTGTAATTTAAACATTGTAGGTATATCAGTGGAAGTTTTAAACGAAAAATATACTACATACGTTTATACGATTTTTGTTTGTTTGAACTACAAGATATTATACGAGAGCTCGTAACAAAGACAGTCCCTTAAAATATCTTATGAGATAGTACATGAAATCTGTTGTATATTACATAAATGTAAAAATTTAAATAAAATTATTCAAGTCATGAGCCAACACACACTGTGTCAATTATGCGCAATTCGCAATAATTGTAATTTATACACGTATACAATTTGCATTATTACATTGGTTAAGAACTGTAATCTATAACTGTTTAATGACAAATTTATTGTACACTTGGCTCTGTGATGTTACATCTAACATTTTTAAAAATCCTTAATTAGTTATTGTATTTATAGATGGTTATAAAATAAATACGGCTACATTATATCAAAACTAACTATTCTTTATTCAAACATTCAAACAAAACTGACTACAGTAAAATATGTCAATATTGTATTTTTTGTTTTAGCCGCTTATGTGAAGCAATGCAAGAGAAGCAGCCCAAAACTCGAAGAATGTCTGATAAAAGCACTTCACCATGTGAGACCATATTTGGTCAAAGGTAAGCAAGCCTACTTAAAAACATTAATACTATAGTTTTTAACAATGCAGAAGAATAATCTCAATCCACTTGTATTTGTTTCCTAATTTCTCATTAAAACATAGCTCGCTGTCTCTGAAACAGTATAAATATTATTTATATTTTTGGCAGTTGGGTTTATATCTGTACAAATTTTTTGTAAATACATGTTAAAATTGTTGGGTATATATACAAATTTAACATTTTGGTATTTTAACCCTTTTTGTTTCGTTCTAATCCATGACAAACTAGGCAATTTCTGTTTGGGTTAATTCCTCTACCGACTTCACGGAAAACTAGGTTGTGTTCTTAAACAATGCAAATTGGCTATGGAAATTTTACCTCTCGGACCAGATGCAATATTAAACTCAGTGGAGTAAATAATATGTGGGAACTGTAGGTTAAGTGTGTCATAAAAAAATAATCAGTGTAATCATCCAAAAAAGTTTCATATCTTTTGCTCTGTGGGAGGGATTGGTTCCCTGCTAGCACAGAGGAATAAAACGTTTTCTTACATGTTATTTAAGTATTTTGAATCTGGTTTATAATGAACTACTATTATATGAATGGAAACATATTTATGCTGTATTTTACGAAAGCCATTTTAAAACAGGTAAATGGTGAGTATTTTTTGGTAAGTATCTCATATTTTAAATTGGAATATATAAAAAGGCAATAAATAGCCACTTTTAAAATATATTGTACTCTATTAAAACCCTTTGGATTATTGCATATTAATTTGGACAGTTTGATTGGTTGGGCATTTGCCGAACTAATAAAAAAGATAATTTCAATAAAGAATATTGTCTCAAATTGCCAACTCGATGTTAGCCTATGATAAAGCCATATTCATCACTGTTGGTCGTATTGACCGTTGGTTGGTTAAGCTTCAGTCAAGCACGATACAGTTTAACCCACTTCAACTTATCTGTATAGGTGGATATGTGCTATTGAAAGTTTTGGATTAATGTCTGTTCTCTGAAGATAGCTTTTACGACGTGGTGTTAGCCGGAAAACTTAGATGTTAGTTTTTTCCTAAATGTCGGAAAGGTCTGCAATTTTCTACAACGCTAAGTCCAGGACGTTTTAAAATGTCACATACATTATATGACGTTACCTGTGATATAAATCTTCCAAGAATTCAATGAGGGACACACGTACCTCGTAGTTGTTTTGTTCTGCCAGTAACTCAGAGAGCACCAGACGCGACGGGTGGTGTTGAGCGCAGATCCCGACTATAAGAAACCGGTTGATCTCGGGCTTATTTATGAGAAAAATATTCCAAGAAGACTGGACATTAAATGACCGAGCACTTTGTTTATGGCTCGACTCTTTGTTTCTTTGAGCCATTAATCTGCAATAAACCAAAATGAGCTGACTCCCCGGTGCTCGTGCACAAATGCTAATGACGTAATGTCTGTCGGCATCCTCAGACAGTAACAGTTTTTATGAGCATATCTATTTTTGCTCGTATCAAATGACTAGACATTTTATTCAATACTCTGAGGTTTTCTATAAATTGAAAAGGTTTTTAAATAGCTCCTATTGACTGTTTTCTAGTTTACTTTTGAATGTCATTTTACAGCCCTGCATGATTTTCTAAATATCACCAAACACATCAAAACAGATCAATAAAATGTGGTCTCTTAATGAATTATTTTATAATTTTTTAAAACATCAGTACATTAATTGACTACATTGACTTTATTGGTTGTTTTCTTCGAAATGGAATGTAAACCGGTTCACCATAATTGGTGAAAAAAGTTGTTACTGATCTATATAGTCAACTGAATTAAAATTCACATATTTACATCCTTACTACACTTTTTAACATCCAATGCTAAAACTGTGTTTTAAAATATCAGTTAGTAAAATAACCTACATGTTATGTACAACGCTATACTCTCATATAAAAACACATTTTTACGAAACTGGAGGAAAACTTGCATGCTTGACATTTGAAACACTGACAGGTCTCGGAATTTACGAGTCATTTTCATAATTATTACCTTATTTGAGCCATATAAACAATTAACAAAAACAATTTTTAGGTCCCTTAAAATAACAGTTTTGTTCAAATATTGCACTAATTCTAAATTAAGCATGCTAAAAGTTTAATTTTAAATATGGAATGAAACCAATAGACTATGATTTTAGTATTTTTAGATTGGTACACTCACGAAGTATATACAGTATCTCCACTCTCATTTTAATTTTTATATTAAACTTAAATTTTTACAAAACAGTAATGGGCTTTTGCATTTTTGTTTTTATAGAAAATAACACCTTATTGGCAACTAGTTTGACATGGCGTATATGGGAACTATTCCTTGTCAACACTATTACCTACTCTCTCTTTGTTGACATTTGAATCTTTGCATACAATGTAAAATGTAGTAGATTGTTTGGAAATCAGGAAATACAACAATGTAATATTTCTTTCTTTTTTCTTGTGTTTCAAAGTAATCTGAGATGTAAAGTGTTTACAAATGTAATAAGTGGAACAACAATACATAGTCGAAGTCAATACTAACGTAACAACTGGTAAATGAGGAAGTTATCGGTTGGGAATATAAAAATCTAAATGTAAATTTCACAAGATTACTGGAAAGTAGCTTATAGCTTGTAGTTTCCCTTGAATGTAAAGAATTTATAATCTTAAAAATATGTTTCGGCCAATGCCCATTCTTTAACCATTAGTTCAATTATATATCAGGTAGTTAAACTCGTCCAATCGTCCAGTTGATACGATCACATAATAACCACTCTCAGCCTACATCACACTTAAAGCTCTCAAGGTGAAGTGTTAACATACTAATTATGCTGGATCTTTCCGGTATTAATTGCTAGAACAGGCTCAAATATAACGACTTTAGATTACCGAGCCTAATGTGCTCTCTTGGTTGTAACCTTCCATTAGCTACAGCAATCAGGTTCCAATGTCATTGTCCCCATGAGCATTGCCTCTGTCATAAGGACCACTGCTGAATTCATTTAGCCTGCGGGCTTTCTTGAACAGTAGAAATGCCCATAAGTTAATTGATCATTGGTCTCCTGAAAATACAAAATAGCAGCCTACAAATTCCTCTGCAGGCCAAAAAGAATTTATGTAGATATGGTCATCGCACAGTGGAGAAAATGAAGAGAGGAAATGTTCAAAACTTCATCTTTTTGGAAGAAGTAGCAGATTATTCAATGTTATTAATTTGATTGCCATAAAAGTCTCATAATGGATCACTAAAACAATCGTTTTTCATCACAAAAATACATCTAATTCCTCTAGGAATTTGGTCATAACATTGAAAGAGGCAGGGTTACAGATATATCCTGTTACTCTCTACATGTGGCTTCCTCAAATACAACTTATCCACCTATATAAAAACTGAATAGCTGTAAAAAGATTTTGTTTGAAACAAATTGTTATTTTACAAAACAAGATGCATCTTACTTTGCATAGGATCACGCTTGGATTAACATGGAACAAAAAATATTTTTGTACAAAGTAAATGATGTAAAATTCGTTTGTATTTTATATATTCCAATTCTGATTCATCTGTATCTTCCAAATTCACCTATCAATACTTACAATAATTTGTCAATAAAATCAATTCATTACATCCTCAACAAATCTTTTTCTAACCTAAAAAATACAATTTAGCTATTTTAATCTTAGTATTATATAGAAATCTGTTTGAACTTTAAATGTAATTTTTTAGACTAAGAAGTCCACTCTATATTTGCTATTCTTTAAATTGACCATAATCAAGGTTAATAAGGTAGGAAATAAATTCCTCTAGAGATTCTCTGTTCATATTCTACTTGCACTATAAGCATTAAAAGTGTTGTAAGTGGCTTGCATCATTCTCAGCAGCCTTCTTTATCTTTGCTTCTGCTTAGGAAACTTATAATAGAAGATTCAAGTTCGTTTAATTTAATTACATAAAATACTAAAAAAATTTATATTATCCTGGCCAACTCTGTTTATATGAAAGTTTATGTTTGTTATAATTTTCTTTGTTTTATAAGAAAGAAAATCTTTAAATGATAAAAATGAAAATTGTTTTACAGGAATTCCTGAGATTGAGATGCCAAGTGTGGAGCCATTCATTCTAGACTCCTTAACTCTATCACTAACAGGAGGAGAGAGAGGTTATAAGATCACTTTAAGAGACATTCACATGTATGGAGCCAGCAACTTTACTGTCTCCAGGCTCAAGTAAGCTAATTCCCCTGCGTTGGTTTTTTAACTGTATAAAGCTATACAACGTTAGAATTTAGTATCCACTAATGTACTCATATATTTGGTTATCATTTAATGAAATTTAAAATAATATCAGTGGCATTCTATATTGCTTGAAATTCTTTTATGAGTAGCAGAAAAGAACAATCCTAACAATACAGAAAAAGGGTGATTAGAAAGAGATTAACCTCTTTTTTTATTTTTTTAAGTGCACCCCAACGTTAATTTGTTTCTGATTTCAACAGAACAGAAAAAATGGAAAATATTTCTTTATTGGTATCTAGCTACTTGCAAACACATCTTTTGACGAATCAAATGTTTTGGGAGGTGGATGACCTTTAAGACTGGGGTGATTTCCTATCTCAACATTTAAAAATAAAATTTCCCCTTTTCCAACTGTGATATATAACTAGAGAAAAGTATATAGAATTTTGGCTCAAAATGTAGATGGTGTGTGATGCAAGAACTTCGAAAATAACAAACAGGTACAAGAATGCTAATTTAAACGTTATTGGATACATAGATAAGATGTAAATATAAAATTTGATTATATATATCTGAATATTTGTGTTATATTGTAATAATTACAGACTGAGCCACAATGGGCAGCCATTTGAGGCTAAAATCCACATCCCCGAGATGAAGATTGATGCCAACTACACGAGCAGCGGAGTGCTGATAGTACTCCCGGCCAGTGGAGGGGGACTTTTCCATGCTACATTGGGTAAGCACAGAAAACTGTATGGGTCTGAATACTATCCCTGTGTTTCTCTATGGATTTGTTGGTTCTTGTAATATATAATTGCAGGATATTAAAAAATCTCTTAAACAATGGAACTTCTAGGTACTAAATCAAAGTAGAAATACGTTAGAAGTTCAAAGCATGCATTGAAATTCTGCTAAGGAATTCTAAATTTTATCAGAATATTTAATATTTAATTGGTTTTAGATTTAGAGAGGAAATTCAGCATTTGTTAATGAGCAGAAAAATTTAGTGTTTCTTTTTATGTTGCACCTGGAGTAATGGAATATTCGTGATGCATAGAAGGGATTGGTGAGACATGATTCCTAGTAAGTAAAATGCTATGAAAAGTAATCTCATCCATTTCAGGAAAAGGGAAGACTGGCATTGTTATAACTGTACAGTGTAGGCCACAGTGCTTGGGACCTGGTCTGTGTGTGCCCATTTATCACTTTCCCCCTCCAAACGGCATACACTCATTTTATGAAATCAACATCTTGTATAAAAAAATAATACATATTTGTTTTCATTTAAAACATTGGTTTTGATGATTTTTTTCATTGTTTACATTTTCTTGAGGTCAAGTAAGACAAAGTGATTATGAAAGTTAGATTTTTAACAAGATGTACACAATTGATGATGGGGGATATTCACTATCTCTATTGCACTACCTCTCCTACACTCCCAAGCACAGTGATTCTCACAGTACCGGTTGAAGCAGGCTGGTTGGCCATGACTCCCCCAGTTCTAGACTTCCTGAACAAACTTTGACAGTGAGTGAGTTAAATTCATGCTATCTATCTTTCTCTGCAATGAACTAGCACTTTTGGTTTAGATTTGAGATATTTAAACACAAAAATAATAATTATTTCAATGGCCCATAATAATTTTGTTTTGTGCAAGAAATGAACCTTAGTGAAAACTGATTTAATCTCATAACTTTAGCTCTGGTGAATTACTCTACGAACGATTGTTTCAGGTAATGTGGCAGCCACCATAAAGGGTTTTGTAAGTTCCAAGTCCAGAGGGGGGCAAGACTACCTCAATGTGGACAAGCTGGACATCAACCTGGTCATTAAGGACATTAACATGAACGTCAGGAAGGTTTTCAACAACAATAGGATCCTCAGTAAGTTTTGATTCACTTGTTCTTGTTGCTGAGGAACTTGTCAAAACAAAGATAGAAATTACAGTATATAACAGCTACTTTGAAATCTCAAAAGTCAATTAAAATTATTTCTGTTTTCTAAGATCATGATGTTGTTGATTGTGGCTACCTGCACTGCATATGTAATACCTGCTCATTATGTAATCATACACATGCAACTGTGTCTTTTACTTTCTCCAACTCATTCTAAGGAGTAGACATAAATAATAAGGATGATGTTTTAAAGTTAAAATAAAATTTGAATAAACAAAAAAAGTAAAAAGTACAACCAAATATATGA
This sequence comes from Homalodisca vitripennis, assembly GCF_021130785.1. NCBI lineage: Eukaryota > Metazoa > Arthropoda > Insecta > Hemiptera > Cicadellidae > Homalodisca > Homalodisca vitripennis. The sequence continues at coordinate 67,010,024 of NC_060207.1, forward strand.
TTTTGTCAAAAAACAACATACATCACATCTTTAGTATAGAGTCATATTATACAGTATTCGCTTCCAGTAGTGAAAATATTAGTTCCTTCTTTGTCACTGGTTGATAAAAGGTATCAAATAAAGCAGAGAGGGTGGTAATTATTATGTAGCTCTCTACATTAATTATTCTGGTAATTACAAAAGTAATTTCCACATTTAGCTGTTCATTATTGCCAACACCAAAATTATCCATATTTAAGTTTACAATGAGGAATGCTACTTTCAACGTGGTTTTTTGAAATATATTTAGGTACCTATTAAACTAGTTAAATTGGGCCAATAAAACCACTGTTTTATGTGTAAGTATGTTATTAAATAGATATTTAAATAATATGAAATACAAATCACGTTGTTTTCATAAAGTGATATAATCTTGTTTGATATTAGGAGATTTTATTTGTAAAAAGCTAAGTGAATAACTAAAGAAAGAAAAAGAGCTCAGAGTACTTTTCAGAGATAGTTTTTATTTTGCTGGCTTTAGTTAATTTTCCAAATCTCACTTTCAAAGTATTGCTATTATACTCTGAGCTGTTATTTTTGTTCTATTTTTCACTTCACATTTTTACAAACTTTTGTAATATTAATAGCATGTTATAGGTGAAACAAAATGATATGTTATTTTTTAATGTAATTACCAACACCAGCCATTTTACGAGTAATACAGTGTATGACACTGCCTATACTTACACATAACATTGAGTGGTTTTAATTTAATACCTAATGTTGACAACACTGAACAACTAAATGTGGAAATCACTTTTTTAATTACTAGGGTTAATATAGAAAACTACATTATAATTACCACCCTCTTTGCTGTATGTGATACTGTTTTATCAACTAGTGACAAAAAAGAATTAATATTTTCACTACTGGAAACATTTCTGTATAATATGATTCTATAGTAAATACAAGATGTACGTTATTTTTAGACAAATATAATATAATATTTGGTTCTACTTTTTACTTTTAGAGTTTTATCCAATGGTTTTAATTTTAACTCTAAAACACCATCCTTATTATTTATGGCTACTCCAATGAGTTGGTGAAAGTAAAGACACAGTTGCATGTGTATGATTACGTAATGAGCAGGTATTACATATGCAAGTTTAACTCCTATGTGTAAGTGCATTCTCTTACCAAACAAAATCATTGTAAAAATGTCTACTGCAATTTCAGTTTCAAACTTGAATTTAAATAAATAACCAAACATATTTGATTAAAAACTAATAACCAGTTCCATATTGCAATCTTTTGTGAATTAACTGTATTTGGTTTACAATGGTTGTTATGGTTAGGTGAAATACTAGTCCTGAATTATTTATATAATTTCCTGCAGTGAATTCTAGCATCCTGCAAGATACATAGACCCTCTTGATTTCAATACTTTTCTCTACACTTTACCTAGCCTGATACCACAATCTTGTACACTATCTTCCTACTCTTCTTTTTATATGTTCCAACCATTCATCCTATACAATTCTATAATATCTTGTAATGGTTGTTCAGTAATGTAACACTTTTCTGCCTATAGATTATCTGAGAAGAGTAAACTGAAAGTTGTCGTATGGATGGCTGACCCTGATTTAATTTTCATTCATGTGTCTGTCAGTCGATTCAAATTGTGTCAAGCTAAAGAACATGATAAAAATATTACTGTTTGATATTTTTATAACTTCTGATACCCTTCTAATTTAACCCTTACCAAAAGTGACACAGCTAATTTACACAATCTATTTCTTTCTTAGAGGAAATACCTCTATACATTTTACAAAAAACCATGATGTACGATTATACAACGCAAGTTAGATCTCGGCTGTTAGACTATAATTTAATTGTTTATTCTTTACTGCAGTTTAATATCAAATCAATCTGGAGGAAATAACCTAAAATTTATTCTTTCATGAAGACACACACAGAAAATACATGCAAGAGGCTTAATTAATAAATATTAGAATATTAGTTTGGATTTGTGTAATTCTAAATTACAACAATAAAACAGAGCAAGAGAAGGTTTTAGTTCTTTAGTTGTTCCAATAGACTTCATATTGTAATAATTCTCTTTCTGTCTGTGATGTAGCCGAGGCAACCAATCTGTTCTTGAAGGAGAATGGCCAAGAAGTACTACATGTGATGATGCCACAACTAAAAGTCAAGATGGCTGCTGTCATCAAGAAAGTTGTGAACCAACTGCTATCCCACACACCTGTGCAGTTGCTAGTGACCCCGTGAACATTCCAAACTTGTGACAACTACAAAATGTTCCCATGTGATGATGGTCTTCTTCAACCAAAAACTGTTTTGAACCATGTGAGGGGACCATCTTAAAAGAAGACAGTGTAACAAAAGAACAGTACATGTTCTTTACAGTGTAGGCTATTATTCTCTAATGTCCATCATGCATTGACAATGCATGATGGACTTTACAAGTGATAATATAACAAATAATCTCTGTTAAAGAACATTATGTTAAATTGCCTTCATTGTTGTGATACCAGTGAATTGATTTATAATTTAGAAAGAATTGCCAACAATTATAACTTACAAGCTTGCCAAATTTCACAAGATTGTAACTCTATAAAATAGCATTACTTGTGTTATTTTTGTAAATTTCTCTTGGGTGTATGACTTTTCTATATTAAAATAATGTATTTCGTGTAATAAACTGTACTAAATACATGAACTGCCCGTTAGTATTTATTATCACAGTCACTCTCATCCAATATAAAATAAGCATAACACTTCTTCTCACATATAACATTTTAGTATTATTTATAAAGAAAACCTGTTAACACATTTTAAAATTAAAACAACAATACAAATAAATAGCAATGACCCATTACAATATGTACTATCAGCATAAATCTTCTTTCTACTTTGGTCATTGGAGAAAATAGTTTATACCTGTTATGTTTTTGCTAACTTTTTAGTGGAACAATGTATGTCTACATTAGGCTATGCCTTATTCTATTACTTTATTTAAAAGACTTAAATTCATCCTTGAGAAGTCTTACTACTGGGAAACGATCTCATTTTCTAAACCCATATTTTTCTAAGTACCAGATCCGGAAATGGTCACAGTTTCTAACAAGACTATCAAGCATCCTTATGTCAGCCAGATGTTCACAAATGTTTATAATTATTGTGATCATGATATGAGCACTTGTGCTCAGAAACTTTTAGAGCCTTTTGTCTTTCCAGCTGGCAAACTTCCATCCCTAAAGACTTTTCTTCCAAAAACCAAGAAAGTACTCTAGAGCTGTCTGATCAAAGAACATAGCCAGAAAAAAAGTGTTGGGGGGGTCAAGATGACTGATATTTTTATGTAGTAAGGACAGAAAGTAAGGCAAGTGCAGTCAACCGCTCATTCCCCATTTTTTTCCTTGAAAAATTCTTGACTCATTTCAATGTTGCAAATGATCTTTAAGCAGTATATGTCAATAATACAGAATTATTTATATAATAATAGTTGTTCGCTAAAAAGCAATTGAATAAATTGAACATTGGGGGATCCAGGCCCCTTGGATCCCTTTGATGGCTACGTCCTTGGTCTGACCCCCTCCTAAATTAGAAGACTTCATGATAACATATAACAATTATTTTACAACACACAGACCTTTCAATCTTTATAGAAATAACTGACTAAGATAAATATCACTATGAACTTTACAGCAAATGAGCAAATAAATATAGTTTTCTACTGCAAACACACAACATCACAGGAGCTAAAAAAACCATGACACATTCAAACAAAGACACTTTATAACAGTACTTGCGTAATTCATCAGGAGTCAGGCCAATTGCCAGCCCATCACAATTGAGTATTATTTACAATTTCTCTGTCTAGGAAACCAGGAAACCTCAGGACCAATGTGCAATATATCTACTTATTCAAAGTACATGGTGATACAAAAAGAGCACCGGTTTTGAAACAGCTGGTAAAATTTTGTTTATCAGTTGACAACAATGTTTGATCTTGTTTCTATTTCTAGGAACATTCTGATTGTTGACACAGCTGGTATATCTCTTGTTATCAGAGAGGAGAGAGTTATGTGGCTACTGTTAGATGACTTTGTAGTACTCTAGGGCGTAATGAAGCACTGAATGAATCAGCAGTTTGCACATTCATGAATAACTTCTTTGAGAAAGATTCAACGTCAACCTTAAAAGTTCTGGATGTCGTCTTTCTGGCAGAACTATCAAGAACAAAGCTTTTGTTTGTAACAGTGTGCCTGAGCGAAATCAATATGTTGCTGTTCTCAACAATTGGGTTTAAGATGTTCTACTAGATGGAGAATTCTTCAGTACCATCTGAAATGTTACCCCTATAAAATTCAGTTCACGCAACATTTGAAAGTGGCAAATCACCAAAAGAGAGTATGTTGACTGGGTATTGAGAAAGCGGAAGGAGGATAACAGCTATGCAAATAAAATCATCTTCAGCGATAAAGTCAACTGTTACTTGGCACAGTGAGTGAAAATTTGTTGTGGTTTTTGGCCAGGTGGAGTCATTGGCTCTTATTTTTCGAAGATTAAAAAGGACAGGCCAAGACAATAAATGAAGACTAAACTGAATAATGACTAGGGAGTTTTTATTGCCCCATTTGGATGGAATAGACATTGGAATGGACAACAAGTTGTGGTTTCTGCAGAATGATGTCACCTGCCACGCTGTCCCCGAAACAATTGTGTTGCTTTGGGAACGGTTACAGGATCACACAATATCTCAGAATTTCAACCATTAATGGCCACGAAGGTCATGTGACTTGATACTTTGTGATTTCATCTTTGGGTTTTTCTTTGGGAAGTCATTGGTGATGGCAATAAACCCCGAAAAATTAGTGACTTGAAGGAGGAAATTCAACGGGTTGTCAGCGAAATGGAAGAGGAAACTTGCTGTACAGTTATATTGAGTTTTATGGACAAAGCTGTTGCGTGCCAGCACAGAAGAGTAGGCCACATGCATGACATCATTTTTCATAAATGAAATCGGATGGTTATATGAACATGTTGATGTGTATATTTCTAGGGTTTTATTAAAATAAATCTGGCGCTTTTTTAAAAATCACTCTTCACTTGGTAAAATAACCTTCAGTATTATAATAAACTCCTTATCTCGAGTCTTTTCTTAATAATTTAGCAGTTATCGAGAGTTTGAAATTGAATTCAAGATGTTACTAGTATGAATTGTGTCTAATACACTTTCAAAATGATCTTCCAAGGTTGTGTCCTACAACAGTAGTAAAAATAAGAATATATCTATAATAGGTTTCTAAAATATGATGTTATAATAAAGAAAAGCCATCCACACTTATTAATCCAGAAGATTATTGATAGAAATATTTGAATAAATTATAAAATTAACTTTAAAGATTACAAACAAGGTTTTAAGGTTACAGTTTGATTACAAAAATTATGTATTTATTTGGTTTTTAAATGAAAAAGGTTCACATAGAGAAGAACATGTTATAAATAAAATATATTTAATTTAAGAACAAAACAATACATGAAGTGGACTAGAAGTACTCGAGGATGGGTGGGCAGGTACAGACGAGATGTTTATCTCCGTACATGTCGTCGATACGTCCGACTGTTGGCCAGATCTTGGTGTCTGCTCGGACAAAAGGCTGCAAAAATCAATCAATATTATAATTGCAAGTGACATAGTACTGTATAGTTACACTATTCTTTAAAATAAGTGTAAGATTAAAGAATCTTCTGTGATCAGCTGATGACCTTGAAATATATATTTTGATCTAAGCTCAGCACACAGTTCTCTGATATACTATACAAAAATATAATTTTTCGCACAATACAGAGAGAAATTTGCAACATTATTATAATAAATCATGATATACGATGGAAAAATTAAATTTCGATACAAACAACCACTTATTTCAAATAGCTATTACTTAAGAAAACCGAAAAACTATAATTTACAATAAAACAGGTTTGAATTTTTGTCTATACATACCTTGGACTATATTAAAATTAGTCTATAGACTATTCAAAAATAATGAACTATAATCAATTAAAGTGGAACATCTGTTATACTGCACACATGTACATCATTTCAGTTTGATATCTCCTGGATAATATTTGAATGTACCTTCATCATGACTTTCTTATGCTAACTGTGTTAACTCATACATGCAACAGTTGAATATAATTTACATGCATGTAGACATTGACTGGTACCCAACCCCTGTGACAACCCTTTCATCCTTTTCTTATCCTAAGATGAACATTAAGTTAGGATTAAGAATTTGAAAATGTATAAGTTGTTTCCTAAATCCAACTAGTCCCATAAAATAACTTTATAAATATCGTTAAAGTACTAAAAAATGTAAACAATACAATACTGTATCCATCTTCGTATGATTACATATCATGTCTTTATATTTATATTTTTCTCTATTGAAATTAGCATTTGTTAATAATTCTGACATGGTTATCCATAACTCAAATGTTTTAATTCTAAAATTAAGAGTTCTTCAGTGGTAAAAGAGGAGCCAATCGATTTCTGAATCATTAAAACCCTTATTATAAATGTTTGGACAAAATCCTTATGCTGGATTCTGAGAACCATATTCCTGAGCTAACTAATATAAACCCACAAAGAGAACTGTACAGAGTGCTTACCGCAGGGAAGGCTGCCTGTTCTCTGGTGTACGGCCTGTCCCACTCAGTAGCAGTTACCTGCGCCTGAGTGTGGGGAGCCATCTTCAGTGGATTCAGTCTCAGGTCCATCCTGCCTTCCTCTATCTCCTGGATCTCCTGTCTAATACCTGTAAGCAATGGGAAACTAATGTTTTACTCTCATTAAAATGTTTGGATTCAAGTCCAAAATGTACATTTTGGGTGGTCAAAAGTACTTTTGAGAAAATGTTGTAAAGATGTGGCTTTTGGAAGATCAAGCTATTAGCATTACAAATTGTTTAGTACTAAAAAAATATAATGTGTTCCACCACAAACTTTTTCACAGCCAAAATAATCACGAATGACTCTTATTCTGTGCCAAAGTCTATAAGGATAGAATTTTGTAACAATGTGCTAAACTATTGTTATATTATTAGGAATATGACATAGGTTAACTTCATGTTAGACTTACTAATAAGTGCCTGACAGAACCTGTCAAGTTCTTGCTTGTCCTCAGATTCGGTGGGCTCAATCATGAGGGTGCCAGCGACAGGCCAAGACATGGTAGGTGCGTGGAAACCTGTTTAAACATGATAGTTTCAGAATGGAAACTAAACAAACAATCTTTTTAGACTCACTTATTTCATAACAGTGTATAACTTATTTCCTGATAAAACATTTTAATATTTGGAGTAGTAGGACTGTTCAGTAACTAAAATGTTAAAACACTGTAAAACAAGGAAACATTCACTTCATTATAATTGGGAGAAACTTCTTGAATATCTAGGATTGCTTGGGTTGTTGTTCAGCTCTCATGTGTTCTACTGTAATTATGTTTTTGTTCAAAAATCCAAATTCAATTTTTGTAATTAAACTTTTTAGGTAATTTACTTATTTTTAAATAATCTTTTTACAAATTGTGAATACACAAAAAACACATAAGAGTTCTTTTTGAAAACCATTACTTTATACATAATGTTGGATTTTTAATGTAAACATACTTATTTATTAAGCTTTGAAATTGTAGAATTAAATAAATGTACAAAATTTAAAGTAAACTACTGTCATGATGTTATTCATACCAAATATTGAAAGTAAAATTTGGTCTGAGGGAATTAACCGAATTTACAAACATACCATTTATGTAATTGGTCCACTGGTTAAGTCTGTGGATGTACTTACATATTTAAAAAACACACTATCTGAAAAAAGTTTGATATAGAATCAATACTTATGGTTTTTTAAGGAGAGGCTGATTCTTTTTTAACCCTTATTCTGCCTGTCCTCATGGGCCAATGGCCTGTGCGAGGATCTAAACAAACAGAATAAGGAGGAGAGCTGATACAGTACAAGGTCGGTGGTAATGATAAAAAGTGCATTGGTCACAAACAAGATTTGAACCCGTGCTATCTCTAATTCAGCTCCAAGGCCGAAGTCTTAGACCATTTGGTGATCAGCATTCCCTTGAATTATAGCATAAAATTGTTAGAACTAACCAAAATCCATGAGCCTCTTGGCAATGTCAACAGCCTCAATGTTGGCAGTCTTCTTGAAGTCTCGAATGTCGAGGATGAACTCATGAGCCACCAGTCCAGACTGAGGACTCTTGTACAGTGTCTTGTAGTGTTCCTCCAGCAGTTTGCTCATGTAGTTTGCGTTCAAGATGGCTATCTGTGTAGCCTTCCGCAAACCTGCCCCTCCCATCATCTAGTGCACAAGTCATAGTTTTGGTTCATCTTAAGGTCAATGACATTCAGCATATTCTGTGATCTGATTTTACCACAAAAAAAACCAAAACCTCAACCAAAATATTTCATTTCCTATATGAAGTGTCAAAATTGAGTGCAACATTTAATTTTTTTACTGCAATAAAATTTACTGCCAGGCACATATAAGAAACGTTATAAAATATTTTTCATTAAGAGATTATATTATATACAGTATAACATAAGAATAGCACAGAAGTAACTAAAAACAGCAAAACCTTGATAACTTGAACCTGAAAGTACAGAAAAAACATTTGAGTTATCAAATATATTTAATAAACAAGAACTGGTGTACTGAGTATGAAAATCGTTGACTTTGAATTCTTTAGGACCAGAAAGGTTACTGAACTTGAACATGATTGATAATGGGTTGAACATTCATTGATTAGTAGAATAGCAAATCACAAAGCATGCAGAACACTGCAGTAAACAGATGAATTGTCAGGTGATTGAAGTTTGCATGTCACTTGTTGACTCGGTTATGAGTACAGTTGACTTATTCAGGTGCCTCATCTTAAAATTCTAGTTATAGAAACAAAGTGATAGGAACTTGGGGTTGCAGAAGTTAATATTAAAGTTCCAGACAATAGAAAATGTGATTTGATAAAGCAATTATAAAACAGTATTCTAGTTGTAGACTAAATTAACATTGACTGTTATGAGAAATTCAGAGTAATTTGAAAAGTTCAACTAACCAAGGATTGTGAGTTGTAGGTGGTTGATTTATCAAGGTTTAACTGTAATTTTTATAATTATATAATACACCTTTATATTCAAGTGATAGCAACACTTTAGGCAACTCTACTAATAGGTAAGTTAATTTCTAACAGTATTAGTATTGATTTGACATTAAAATTTAGACCATCAGTATTTTGTTTCAGACTTTGTCTATTAAAGAATTAACAAGTTTCTTCTTGAATTTATATTTATTTTCGAATTTAATGCCAAGATAAGGTACAAACCCTCAGTGAGTGTTACTTTTTACCGATGGTTTCTTTAAATATTTTACTGACAATCTAAAAAGTAAACCTTGTAAAACACAAACATATTTGAGCTGTTACATAATAGTGACTGTTGAACATTTGATTTTTTTGAGATATCTTACCTTAATGTATGCCCAGGAAATTGGAAGGATGTTAGAGGAACCGAAAGGTGCAGCACTGACAGCACCGAAACTTTGACTCTCTTCATTTTGGAATAAGTCTATCACTGGATGATTGGGAAGGAACGGTGCGAGGTGTGCTTTACTGCCAACATAAAACTTTATTCACAAGTGTACAAGAGAATACCTAAAAGTTCATAATTTCAGTGCAATAATTGATTTCATATAGGAAGGTTGCGTCCAATCAAAGCAAATCATTTTGCGATCAGTTACACTTCCTTATAGTTTTTTCCCACAGGATTTAATATAAGAGTGTTGCTATTTCTGTTTGAAAAATTAGACTGTCAGTATTGTGATATCTAATGTAAAAGAATATGAAATGTTGATTGATGACACATCTCTGGATGTTCATACACAGGTCAAATTAATGAAAACAGTACATTTATGCTTCTAGTTCGTCTTTTGTAAACTGTTACGTGGAACAAATGCAAACTCAAACCGTGGAAAGTTTCAAGAAAATATTGGAATGAAAAGGATCAGTGTAATGTGCCTCAAAATATTCTCCACTAAGATAATATACCTCATTAATTATACCATCTTATTACACAGAGTTTTAGCAAATGATTATATAAATCCTTTACTCTATATCCCTCACCCAACATGACAAAAGGAGCAAGTGAAATTGCTTTATAAAAGAAATGTTGACAGGACACAGCCTTTCCAGCTGAAACCACTGACTGGACAGAAAATGCAAGGATTGGTTGACATTGCTTTGGTATTGTTAGAAATATTTACAACCAAAGCATTGCCTGACACAGTTATGTCATGAACTTCTAGGTATACCCTTGACAAAGAAAATGACAGCTAGAAGTAGATACACAAGACACCCAGTTATCTGGATCCTGATTATGTAGACCTCCCAGCTCAGTCCTTGATTGTAGTATAATAAAAATTAGAATAGACCAGAAACGGCTACAATATTATGCTTTGGGCTTTATTGCAATATATTTTAATACAGTAATAGTTTTAAGCATTTTATTAAAAAGATTTATTTCTCTGTGTGTTTTATTGTAAAATAAAAATCTTGTTCATTTATTTTGTTTACTAAAAATAGTTGATATTTTTTCACTAACAAGTAAATGTTTTCAAAATATTATACAATTAAATTCTACTATAGATTAACTCAACAATTCTTCATACATTGTTAACATATGTTTATGCTACAATAATCAAATAAATATTGTACTAGGATATTCAACTGTATTGTATATGTTTTACTAATCTACTATGAACAGTAATTGTACAAGAGTTAAATACAACATAATTTACACCAGTTTACTATAATGTCTGGAAATGTTAGGTTGAAAACCTGGTAAATAGTTACGTTTGACATTGCTGGCTTGCTCTTTGTATGTAGGAATACAAATTTTTTCCTTAAAATAACTTTAACATGTACCAACTCAAGATGGAGTGTGGATTATTTAATGTTGGGTCATCTGGCCTGCTATTCACTATATTAGGCCATATAATTGGGGGTGTATTGTTCAATAAATTGAATGAGTACATATGACTTTTTTGGCAATGGTTAAAATTTGCAAAATGTTGTGGATGTTTTAAAATTATAGATCTATGAATAACAAATGATATTCAATCAAAAATTTAAATTTTAGTCTTCTTTCTTTGGTTTTCAAAAAAATTCAAATTTACATATAGCATGAATCATATAATCCTAATCTTGCATAGAGGTTTGTCTTATACTTACAAACAGTAAACAAATAAAAAAATGTGTTTAATGTAAAAAGAATAGATTCTATTTTATAACTATTACAGAGAGTTGTTAAAATGGTTTAATAGAGGAAATAACAAACTATGTAAAAGTTTTTTCAAAGAAAACACTATGTATTGCTTCTCTTTTATTAGGATCTGACAAAAACAATAGAACACATTAATTGTTATTTTTTTATTTGTAACTATTTTGTTAATTTATATTTATTTTCAGTTTTATCTATATTTAAAATGTTCCATTAAATAGTAAAAGTATATTTTTATCTGAAGTTTTCCATTGGATTCTGACAAATGAAGTACCATTCCTTTAAAAACGTTCTTAATAAGTCAGTTCAAGATTCTGATATTAGCGGATAAGGAACTCACACAGCAATAGGCCCCATGCCTGGACCACCCCCTCCATGAGGGATACAGAAGGTCTTGTGGAGATTAAGGTGAGAGACGTCAGACCCGTAATCTCCAGGGCGACAGAGACCAACCTGAGCATTCATATTGGCTCCATCCAAGTAAACCTGCCACAGCACAGCAGGATATGTATAGTTGCCAATGTTGTGTTGAAATTTAACCATAGTGGATGGATATTTAGAAGATTTGTAATGAGATTTGATCCAGTTTTATTGTGTTGGCTGAACACTCATGATGCTTAATTGAGGAAGTCGAATATATTCATGATAAATTAACTTATAGCTTTTAAAGATAGGAAGTTCTAAATAAAGAACATTTCATCTTCCCAAAGCGGTATATTTATGAAAATTCTCTAGCAATATCAACTGGGCCTGTACTTCTAATCTTTATAGAAATGTGAAACAATGTGCTACAGTTATAATTTCATTACATTAGTTAGCTCTAAGAACCTAACAATCTCTTGCCAGACTTCTTGAAAAAGTGAGTTAAGTTATATACACTGCATTACCAGTTTATCCCATACAAATCTAATTCAAAGGCTATTTAATTTCCTGAAGTCAATTAAGACTAGATGCTTGCAGGTCTTTTCAATTAGGTTACCACTTAACTACTGTGGTAACGTACTTACAGGAACTGATTCCTACAATTCCATCCCTAGTGGTGACAAAATTTTAACAAAAAATTGTATTTGAAAACTGGTGAACAATCAGCAACAATATACTTGTGCAGTCGAACAATGTAAAATAATGACACAGTGAGTATCAATTAACCTTACACTAAAGAGGGCCTTTATACTCATCCTATACAACACTACAATTCATTGTCATTAAAATTGTTTCCTCAAAAATATTTAAATCACTACTAATATAGAAAGAAGAAACTCAAAAGTAATTGAATAAAAATAAATTGACATTACCTGTCCGCCGTGGTCATGTATTAGTCGACAAACATCACTGACTTCCTCTTCAAACACTCCAAATGTGGAAGGGTAAGTGATCATAAGACAAGACAGATTCTTGCTGTGCTTTTCAACCTAAACATAATGAAAGATTATATTTTTTAAATGTACTCTTTAAAGAATAAATGAGGTAATATTAAATAAATTAATAAGCTGAACTCCTCACAAAATGTGAAGTTTTTTATTTGTACAAACATACACAAAAGAATTTTCATTTCTAGCAAAAAGAGAGGCCGATCCCCTTTTCAGCCTGTCCGCTTGGGCCACTGACCTGTGTGAGGATCTTATCAAACAGAATAAAGTGGATAGTCACTACAATGGTAGGTCAACTGTACTAATAAAAAGTGCATTGGTCACTAACAAAATTTGAACTTTCGCTATCAGTAACTCAGGCTCAGATCTTGCCTGACGCCATAGATTGCTCAGTAACCACCTCTTCCAAGTTTGTTTACTATATTAAAAAAAGTACATATGTATGGACATGATTGTTAGAGGTGTCCTTTTCTCAGTGGGTGAAGAAGGAATAACTGGGATCTGCATGCCTTGTGATGGTGAAGCAACAATTAACAAAATTCTTATGGTACGTGATCCAAAATACATACGGCAAAAGACATGATAAATGGTTAGTTTACAGTTTTTAATATAAGTTGCATATCGATTGCACCTTTTTCTTTTCTGCCGATGATACAGTATCCATAATGTAACGATTTGCTCGAGATCTATATTAAAAAGACCGCATCATCAACAGAATTGAAGTGTTGTTTTCAATTTGTCCAATTGTATCCTGTCCGGGCGGAATCATGCAGTGTTAAAATCAACATACCACGATTTAAAACTGTCCAGAATCATGTTATGTGCAAAGGGCCTCAGGGTGTTTTGTAGAAGTATGATACTATATATTAATTATAACACATGACACTTTTTATTTCAGTTGCTGTTTTAATGTCATGTCAGTTAGTTAAAAAAGTATCATTTTGGTCATTTTTATTGATTTAATCCTTTAATACACCTAATAGTTAAAACGTGGCACAGTTGTCGGTTGATTGTATGTCAAGTTTTGCTTTTGATACTGTTGATTTATTGTGGTTTAAAAATGGATTTTTTACAACCAGGAGTGTTGAAGGTCCCTCCTAATTTAGTATAGGAGGAAAATAATGTTGGTAGTGAGTGGAAGTTTTGAAAGCAATCTTTTGATCATTATCTCATCATTACAGGATAAGATGAATGATCTGACAAAGTTAAAATGTCTTTGCTGCAGAATATATATGATGGGACAAGAAGCTGCTCACATAACTGCTACTTTACCGTTATCTGATGAGGAATGTTTGGTTTATAGTCAAGTAACAAGCTATTAAGAACTATGGCAATCTTCACACCAATGTGGTGTTTTATAGATTTTGATTTCATGATCGGCAGCAACGAGAGGGTGCAGGTTGATCATTTCCTGACAGAATGTTGGTATCTTCTTAAATCATGTAGTTTTGCAGATGTTTTTTTTGACACTGTGGAGAACCAGCTTCCGTGAGATAATCACATTCATGAAATTAGCCATAAAAATATTCCAGAATCTTTACTGAGGCAGATTAGTTTAATATTGAAAAGGGGGTTAAGTTTTGTTAAGCAAGTGAACAAAATAAGAAACAAGTGGAGAAAATTAGAACCAATTTTTAAGATGTACTAACTATTTGCCAAAACTGAACCAATTTAGATAACTATAAAAAGGACTATTAGGGAGCTTAATGTAACTCAAATAAACACTCAACAGTTTTGTCAGAGGTGTCAGTCTAGACATGAGTATCGGCAGTGTCTGGCCCTAGGGAAAATATGCAAGCGATGTGGCAACAACAACCATTTCACTGCAAAAATATATAGATAATATTCTTCCCTAGGAATTTCAAATCAGGATTATGTTCAATTCATACATCTAAGTGTACACACTTAGGATTGCTAGCATGCACTAGGAATCACTAAGAGTACACTTTTGTTAAAACAATTCGGTGCTGTTGTTATAACTAATATTTATTCCGTTTTGTTGGATTTAAGTTTTACAAAAAAACTGTTTATTTTTAAAATTTCAACTTGTTATTGTTATTATAGTTATAAAACCTAATTTAAATGTTGAGTGGAATTTTTGGGGTAAAATGGAGGAGGAATATCAGAATGTTTAACAACAATATAAAAAATTGTATGAAATGTTAATGTTTTTTCTGAATCCAGCATGTGCCATGGAGGCACAAGGGATCATCTATTGAATTATAATTGTAAAGAAATAAACCTATTTAAACTATGAATGTATTTTTATTCAAATCAACTGCGTTCCAAACAAGACAAAAGGAAGGCAACATATAGCAGAGCAAGTTGCAGTGTCAGAGACTTCTTTTACTCACATAATACATATGTGTGACCAACTCTTGACTCCAGAGTAGATTCTTATTGGTAATAACAATTATCAATTCTTCTCATATTCTGACTCAATTCTAATATCAAGTCCAGAATAGATTCTTATTGGTAATAACAATATCAATTCTTCTCATATTCTGACTCAATTCTAATATCAATACTTCTGATTAAAAGAATGAAGATGGATTACTTCTCAAGGTATGGTTTCAACGTTGCTCATTGATACATGTAACAAGAGATTGGACTTTTTAACTTGTATTCACTTGTCAAGTTCTGGCAAATATTACACATTTACTACATTCATAGTGATAATGGACACTCACACAATATCTTTTTAAATGTTACAGTTACTTCAGCGTTATGTTAAAGCTTACAATACAACACATTGATCAGAGCACAAACCGCCTCTTTGAGATGGCTGAAGTCTATGCCGCCACTCTTGGTAACTGAGATTGGCACAAGTTCCATCCCAGCCATCTGAGCTGAGGCAGGGTTAGTACCATGAGCTGACACAGGGATGAGGCACACATTGCGATGAGACTCTCCCCTGGAACTGTGGTAGGTCTGGATGGCTCTCAGGCCTGCATATTCTCCCTGAGCCCCACTAGAACAGCATGTTGGTTACAGTTGGTAACTGAAATAAGCACATGTTCCATCACAGCCATCTGAGCTGAGGTAGGGTTAATACCAAGAGCCGACACAGGGATGATACTGTGATGATGCATATCTGTGTCTTGATGGAGCTGCAGTGACTATGAAGAATTACCTCTCAAATCTAGATAGATGTCACTTGGGATTTTTAGTTCTTTAAAGGCATCTATACAGCTTTCTTGGGAACTTAGACCTGAGAGACACCTAATCTCAGGGGCACACAGAGGGGGCGAAAAGGAACTGTCTCTCCCTCAAGAGTGTTTTTTTAAACAATCGATCACCTAATTGTTTCTTTTCGGCTAAAAATAACATTTATGTTGGAACTTAGGAATCATATTTAAATATAGGAATCAATCATATTCTAATATGTATAGAATATAAAGCACTGCACATATAAAAATTCAATTTTGTTCAAAACTCTAAACATTTTAATTTTACTGTCACGCAGCAACTACGAAAATGAGGTTAGTTCTTTCTATTTATTATGGTTTCTATTTGTACCCGGTACTTTCAGTAACCGAGTACAAAATGAACTCGTACTGATTTAGAATCATATGTTGCAGAGTACTCCTAAAATAATACAAGTACATGTTCCAGTAAACAAGTCCAAGTACTTTGTACCAGGAGCAGTGGGAAACATGTAAAGTATCTGTATCGTAAAAGTAGGCCTACCTGTAATAGTAACCTGTACCGGGTACTTTTGGTTTGCGGTATCTGATTTGCTTGGGCCCGGTATAAAGTATCTGTTACAAATATTTCCTATGTGATCAGTCGTCACAGTATTGAGTGAGTTGCTGAGCTCTGAGTAGTTCTGTACTCTGTTAGTTTGCTGTCATTCATTGTCACACCGACCTGGGCAGTCTGGCGATTTGCTCGTTAAAACAAGCAGTTGCCAGGATAATTAACAAAACCTACTCAATTTAATCTGTGTTATATATTAAACATTTTCTATACAAGTACACTTGTATCTATCTTATATAAACATTTAGTCTTAATCGGATTACAAGTTTCCAAGTTTTGAATTTTCAAAGCTACAATTTAGTTGAAAAGCGGCAAAAACATGTACTTTTACATTCTTGTAATATAAAAACTGGAAGTTATTAGTAAACAGCTTAATGTGTTGAAACATAGAAATAAACAAGCTAGATTTTAATATAAAACCTCATCATTAGCTCTATCATTAGATTGTGTTCAACTTTCAAACTTGGATATCTATACTTTTTTATCCGAGAGTAGACATCTAAATTTAGCTTTGGTCTTGATTTGTGATTTAAACTTTACTATTTTGTTCAATATTTTATTAATGTTATGATTAAATTTTGTTTTGTTAAATATATTTCATATAAACAGTATTTGTTGCAAAAGATTTTAATTATCCCTGCCTGTATAAGCTTCCTGATGATTGTTTGTAGAGTGGTTTTAGTAAAATTTATAAAAATTGGAAATTATCTTTGCCGTTCTTTTATTAGTTCAGAAGTACTATAAAATAATAATTTTAAGACCTAATATTTAAAATATTTCATGGGGACACCCCCTGATCTGGTGTTTTACCATAAACCCAACTCCATATTTCTAAACAATCCCAAGAGAAGATTTCTGGGTGAGTCACTGGGTTTGCTCCTTTTTGTTGCATGAGGACTTTTTTTTGTCTTAGGCCAAGTTGGTGGTAGTTGTTCCCCCATGCCACTAGTATTAAAAAAAGGGATTTCAATAGTTAGGATATGATATTTAGAGTACTAAACATAATCTTAGAGAACTTATGGTTAAAACATAACAAAAACTGATAAGAATTGTAAACACAGAAAATACAATTTTAAAATACAATCTTAACTTCTTAATTTTTATGGAATTTATGAAAGTAGTAGTTATTTTTAAAGAAAACTAACCAAATTTGACAACATAATACTCAAATAAGATACGAGTACACTACCTGTTGGGCTGAAAGGAGATCCTGTCATAGCCTGTTATCTTGCATAAGTCATTTTCAAGTTCTCGGAATAACTGGCTGTACCCCTGTGCCTGTTCTCGTGGCACAAACGGGTGGATGTCCATGAAATGCTGGAGGCTACAAGGCATCATCTCTGTTGTGCTGTTCAGTTTCATTGTACAAGACCCCTGAACATTGACAATAACATACAATCCACATCTTTTAAGCTTTTGTGCAGTTCTTATTGTAACAAATATCTAAAAACTTGATCTGAGACCTTACCAATGGAATCATTGAGTGTACAAGAGAGATGTCTTTGTTCTCAAGACTCTTCATGTATCGGACAATCCGGGACTCGGAGTGGTGCATGTTGAACACTGGGTGCGTCAGATAGGGCGATGTGCGCTTCAACTCCGACTGTCCGATACTGTTAGCCTTCAAATTTCCTTCATTCAGAATCTGGTAAAAAAATACACTTTTATTTGGAGATATAATTAATAAGTTTTTTGCTTGCAGCCTAAAAGAACTTTCATCTAAAACTTCGTTAGTTGAGATAAAGAAATCAATCTCATCAGTGTGGTCTTTTATTATGTTTACTCCTACCATTCTCAGCTATGATACAGGCTTAAAACGCTGCTATGTCTGCAACTCAGCAGGTATGTTCATAATGAAATCAACTGATATTTGTTGAGTGGCAAAGCAATCAGTCTGATATTATGGTTTTATAATTCCTATAGGGTGGCAAAATTCAATTTATTTATCAACAAACAATATCAGCATGAGTATTGATTGATAGGTATAAAATAGATCTTATATTTAGTTAATCTTCCTGTCCTTATAAATAAGAAACTGGAAATTCTAAAAAAATTACAAATTACACCAAGGTAGACTGTTTTTGCCAGACAGTTTTTGTAGCTGAATTTATTCTTTTATTCTGGCTGAGAAGGAACTCAAAGTGACAACTATTTGTAAATTAGTTTAGATTATTTGCATGTTTGTTCACTTCCTTGTACACCCGAAAAGAGACATAATTATATCTCTTAGCACATAAAAGTGTGAAGATGATTATTCTATTTGGGTATGTTTCTAGCAGCATAGAGTCAAAAGATTTGTAAAGTATACAGTATGTTTATTTCAGATGGTATTTACTGACGAGGAAATTTCTTTTCCTGTGGTTAAAAACTAAGGTTTACTCATCTTAAATTCTTTCTGTTACATCCATCAAAATATGCATGTTGATTCAAAGGTTGGTGTTTTTCATAATAACCTACCACTCCTTAGAGTGCTAAATAAAATATACTGAAAGGGTATGATAAATATATATTGAGTATGAAAGGCTCAAACATTCGTTTGAGTTGTACAAGCATTGAAAATTACCCTCAGAATCAGAATGGATGCTACTCCATTTCCACCATTACATGACAATTTTTATTGAGTTCAAAAAAATTGTATACAGGTATAGTTAAACTCGTATAGTATCTGAACTAGTAATTCCACATCAAAGTGAAATATTCAGTATGCTTAATAATGATTTAAATTAAACGTGTATTATGTTTTATGTTTATGTTTTTATACATGGTTACAAAAATGTTATACTCTGAACAAAAAAGTAAGAGTGAACATGGCTAGGAATATGATTTACATGAATGATGAAAATAACAGCACCTAGGAGCAAATTGTAACAGGAAATGAGACACAATGATTTCAAAACAAAAATTGAACTGCCAAATAAAGAGTGCTAGAGATACAGAAAGGACTTACTGATACATTTTATGATGGAAATTTAATTTACATTATTAGCAAGGCTAATTAAAATTAAAACTGACTAAGAAAAGAATCTTACATGACTATTAAGCATGTTGGAAGTTCTTCTGTTGTCATTGCTTTACTGCTTCAACAACAAATGTGTGATCACTTTTAAAAAGTGTATGAGATTGTAGATTTCAATGTTTTTTATATTGTAACAAAAGTAGTTTATGGCACCTGGGCAAGCTTTTAAAAGTTAAAGTAGCTATACAGATTTGTGTTTTAGAATGTTACACCAGTGATGGAATACTGAAGAAATTAAAGTGCATAAGAATAACAGTTTTTAAGGAATGTTATTTAAGGGAATCACGGACTTTCAAAAACCACATAGGAATATTTGGTTGTAGCTTAAATGATGTGTTAAAAAGAGAACTCTGAATAAACTGTTTATGTATTTTCTGGAGTTTAAACTAAAGAACAGAAATATAACTTACTTCATTTAAGCTTTTAGTAGATCCAAAAATCCACAAGATGTCTTCTATGTCTTCTTTTGTGATTGTCTCATCAAGAGAAATTCCAATCTGAACAGAAAAGTTGAACATTTTACAATCATTATACATATTAGTGAATTAAAATAAGTTCACTGACCTTAAATATGTATTAATATAATCAAGCTACTCAAGGTTTTGTTTAGAATAAGACTAAAAATATAATCCAGTTTTCGCTGAAGTGTTTCTCATTGAATCCTGATCATAATTTTATTAAGTTTTGAAGAATGTTATAATTGATATTTTAAATTGAATGTTAAAACTAAGGTGATATTATTAAAACTAAAATTATACATCGTACTATTAGAATGAGCACTACAGTTCTTTTATCTACTCCCACTTTAACAGTCATAACCTCTCTAATAAAATCTTCATATTTGTCATCATTGCAGAAAATGAAAACTTTAAGATATAAAAAACAAAAAGCTAGGTTTAAATAAAAAATATTACTCACAGAATTATCTGGAAAATGGCGTAAGTTTATCCTTTTAAATTCACAGCGAGAAAGAATGTCTGCCTTGGGAATTGAGGTGGAAACACGCAGTGTGTCAAACACTAAAGAACTTAAAATTGTGTGTCCAGCCATTCTTAACCCTGAAAAATGTATAATAACGACATGTTTTGGGTAAATTATGAAGCAAAATATATTATAAAAAGCATGAGCAGAAATGGTATTAATTAAGTATATAGTAAGTATTTAAATAATATTTCCAGAAAATTTGATTCTTTAGTATAGGTGTAGTGATATTAAGTATACAAACGATGTTAAGAGTTAGTTTTAAACTTAATCACCGCTAACTTTTTTTATCTCTTCAGACGGACGTTTGACTCCTAATTCCAGGAGTCATGTCTGTGATAGTGTCGGATTTCAGATGCTAAACTAAGCAGAAGGTAAAATGGACCTGAACTCTACATTCATATTGGTTCAACCATGTTAGATGTGGAAAACAGTAGTCATAAATTTTGAGAATAAAACAAGGAACTTAAAAGGGCAAATTAGTACATTGTAGCATATAACCAAATAGATAACTTTGTTTGCTTAATTCTTAATATTGTTTCAGGATTACTTTATAATTACAAAATGTTTAAACCAAATAACAAAAGGATAGCGTTATTGAAAGATATGATTTGCTTTAACGATGTTGTTTTAAAGACAAAGACTTCAAATTTTTACCACATACATCATAATAAATAACGTTTAAAATTGGCTTAAACCATAGCTAAACAAAAAATAAATTTTGAAATACTATTGAAACTATGTTATGTTAGAAACTAGAGATTTTATATTTTCTGGTATTAGGAGTTAGAAATGTAAAATGTACAGTACTATCTGGCTTGTGTAATATTGTACCTATATTTATTTTGTGTTAGGGGATGGTAGCATACATACAGGGTGTTCACCTGTATTTAATAGAACTTTTATTATTTTTGCACAAGAAATTCCTTCAAAGTTAATTAACTACGAATAAAATGAACAAATCTATTACCTTCTCTGAGCAACAAAGTGGCATTATGAATCTTATTGGCGATACGCCGGAGCCCCTTAGGTCCATGGTAGACGGCGTACATGGCGGACATATTGGCAAGTAAGGCTTGTGCTGTGCAGATATTGCTAGTAGCCTTGTCTCGACGAATATGCTGCTCTCTGGTCTGCAGTGCCAGTCGGTAAGCATTGTTGCCATTCATGTCTCTAAAACAGTTATGAATAATACAATTAATTTAGTATTTTTATTTATAAGGTGTAATAATCACATTGTTTAATACAAGATAATGACATAATTGTTCACAACATTTTATGTATTCAACAGTATTGTAATAACTCATCAAGTAGCATTTTCAGTTGTGATCCCATTGTTCATACATAGTCTTTACCATAACATTTTCACTCCACAAAGCACTAAGCCTAATAATTTATTAGCATGTCTGTGCCACATTTCTTATCGCTTCACACATTCACCATAATGTTCTCTATTAATATAATTGATCGCAATAAGATTACCTTCAAATGTTCAGGAAGTGATTTAATGTTTAATGGAATATAAGCAGATTTGAATTGATTAAAAATGATTACTAGGTACTCACAAATAGCAAAAGATTTATTATTCTAGAATAAAATAAAATAAAAACTTACAAATAAAAAGTGGTGGATTTTATCTCTAAGATTATGATTAATGGATTACTTAGGCTGCCAAAAATTGAAGAAATATATATATTTTGAGATCTATACAAAATTGATTTAAAGTGGAGTGTTTTGTTAAATTTATTTTAGTTTTCACAACTATCACATTTGGATAGCAATAATGCGTGAAGTTGAAATAAATTAACAATAGCTATGCTAAGTACTCTAGATAAGAGTTTCACAAGGATTTATAACTTAACAAAATGAATACAAAACATAAATAAACCACAAATAATAGTAAACACAGAATAAAAAAGTGTACTAATTAATATTTGATTCTAGAAGCAGCAGCAAAAAGACAACAAATATGACAAGTGTTATATTGTTGATAATAATTGTATTTGGTATAAACTGTTCCTGAAAACTGAGTGGTTAGAATATTGTACTGTATTGTAATAGCCTCAAGTTGTTTTGTCAAACTTTAGTTTGAATATTTACCACTGAGTTTTTAAAGATGGTTTAAAAATACATTATTCAATAATTACTTGTTATCCTTATTTTTATAGCTTTGAGCATTAAATATTACTCATCAACTTTGTGCAGTAAGTTTTTGTTTATTAAAAGTCTTGCTTAATACATTGATTGTGGTGGGTGCATATTACTGCTATCTAAAAGTTGGTACCTACATGACTAGTGTAGCAGTCAACGTGTTAATTTTATCTGATAGGAAAAATTATCTGCAATAAATGTTTTAAAAATATTAAAACAATTTACATTTTAGACATTACAATTTCTGCTGTTAGTTACATCACGTATTATTACTATGTACAAAATCTACTAACAAGAAGACCAATATTTTTTATACATTAATTAGAGATGGAATGTGTACAGTATATTTGTTATAAATCGATCTAACCAAATAAGAGGCCATTGGAATCATATCTGGAGTGAATAAATCAAGGATATATTAGTTCAATTGTATTCTACAGACCTGGTGAGGCCGATCATACGGCCAGGCATGAGGCGCACTAGGGACTGTCTGCAAGCAAAGAACCCAGCATGAGGGCCACCATAGCCGAGAGGGACACCTAGTCGCTGCGTTGTGCCCACTGCTATGTCCACGAAGAATTCACTGGGCGGTCGAGCCAGAGTCAGTGCAAGAGGATCCGTCGCACAAACTGTCAGCGTCTGGGAAGCGAAATAAAAATACAAGCAATCTATAATAGGAAATAGTTGAACTAAACATGATCTCTAACATCGTGGACATATAATTAAATTAATGATACCACTACCACACAAATAATACATCTCCCATTTTTTACAAAATACTCACAGGAGTTTCTACTGTGAAAAGCAATTGAATCATTGAAAAACATTTATTTTCAATGGTTTTTACCTTGCAAGTTTTGACGCTTTTATTGCAACCATATATCATCAGCTTTATAGAAGAATTGATCAATTATCGACTTCATCAGCAATTGTGATGAATCCTTTAATCAATCTGAGGGTAATGAAAATATGTTGACTTTCCCTGCAAAATTATCTCACAAGATATATAAAATTAGAAATACATTGATTATTTTCTCATACACATAAAACAGCTAAGGTAGGAAGGGTTGATTCAATGCGAATGTTGACTAGACTAGACAAGTCTGTGACAGTGTCAGATCTTAGAACCTGTGGAAGGTGAAATGAAGCTAAACTAAACATTCATATTGAATCAGCCCTTCTTTCATGATAGGTTGTTAGCCACAAGTAATCAGCAGCATTGGCATATTTGACAGAGAAGAGGATGTGTCAATGGGAATTGATCTACACTTTAATGACATTATAAAAGTATTAAACCAATTTCAATGTCTAGTAAAACAATGGATTACATCCAATATACAGTAAACATAGGTAAATACATTATTATTAAATCATTGTCTATATAGCAGCTTAGGTGATTAGGTCTAAGAAATATATCATATAGCACGACAGACACTGCATGCTGATAGCTTATTTCTTATTTTAACACAGCAAATACAAAATAATTTGACATAACATCATTTATGAATGATTTTTTCACTCTTAACTAGCAAATACAATAAGATGAATACTAACACCTTCAGCATGTGCCTTGTGGACAACCTCAGAGTAATCATGGAGTTCCCCACTGGTGTCAGGGTACTGGAAGAGCACACCTGCATACTCGTGCGAGGAAAAGTCAGCTGTGGAGACATCGGCGATGTCCACTGCGAGACCCAGCGAGTCTGCTCTGGTCTGGACCACGCTGAGTGTCTGAGGATGAACATCAGGGGATACCAACAGTCGAGTTCTCTTGTTATGTCTTGGGACACGATTAGGTCATATTAATATACATTGTACACCAAAATGTGAGAAAGAAAATAACTGAAACTTTTACTTGACATTATAAGTAAAACTAAGGAAGTTAGACATTTGTTAAATTAAAATGTAGGTCCATTAGAATCTCTTATCACTGCGGATAAGATTAATTAATTAACCTTGTAAAATAAATAATACTACACAACGCACACACATTTATACATTAATGTTTATTCATCTCATGTTGCTTAAGATTAAAATATGACATTTAGAAATATATATTGTATTTGCAGTTACAATATTCCTAAGTGATACAGCTTATGAAAGATCTCAGACTAACTGTAAGTCAGTTTAAGAGTGTACTGGAGCCATCTTCGTATTACAATAACTTCATAGGAACAATGTTAAGCCTCAAAAACACTTCTTTATTTATATTATTAGAATTATGGGAGATCTCTCATTTTAAAAATATTATTAATATATATCCAAACACATTTAGTTTTCTCAATATTTTTACTGATTATTCTGAAAATATCAGTATCTTTTGTAGGTGAGTATTTATTATACCTTTGAAAACCCTAATCTTAATCCTAATTGTAAAAAAATCATAAATGTGAAAATGCCTTTGTTTGTTTGTTTTGCTTTCATATGTAAACTATTCAACCAATTGTACAAAAATTTTATATGGACATTTTTACGGTCCCTGGGATGAATATAGGCTTATTCTTATTTCATATATCATTCTGGGCTATGTCTCACTGGTCTTTAAATTAGCAAAAAAAACACATCTTGGTCCCTAAAGTTGTGTAATGTGAATTCAAAGAGCCAGTTAAATGTATTTATTTGTTATGTGTAAACGTTGAATTATGACAGCACAACCACATGTTTAATTATTTTAACCAATATTTTCAATTTATTAACATTATAGAGTGAAACCATAATAAAAGTAACAATACTTCTTATTTCAACATTGTAGCAACAAGGCAAACCAATTTATTTATTATGAGTCAAAAAGCAATACATGAGATACTAAATGAAATTTTTATGACAGAAAATTGACGAGGTGAAATCGCATCTATTTCTCACTGATGAGGTATACAATAGTGATTAGATAAATAAACACTGATATAATTCCTAGACTGGACCGAGGAAATAGTATGATACGGCAAACATGGATTGGGAAGCAAGAACTTTACTGTATCATGTATTATCTTTAAATATAGATGAGCAACTTTTTAATTTTTATTTACAATACCTCCATTAGAAATGTAGCCTCAAAAAGTGTTTAATATAAGTCAAAACCAATAAACCTTGTAACACTTTTGTAGATTTTATTTGTACAATGTACATTTTGGATTTGAAGAATCCATCATCAGGTACTTGTAGGTCAAGGTAAATGGAGTAAATAAATAATTGAAATCAAATTGACACATGTTTTTAATTACCTTGATGGCTAAATTTTTGTATTTAATTTTATATGTGATCAATTTATATTGTTTAAAAGTCTATCAAACAATAAATTTTTTGTTAGAAGATCTTTGTCATTTAATAATACATTAGGATTAATTTTGTTACTTTTGTAAATTTCAAAATGTTCTAAAGTTACTAACTTTTAAGTAACTTTTTTTGCATGTGTGTAAAATTTCAAGATAGTTTTCGATGTTTATATACATATGTGTGGCCGGTGTTATTTAAATGATCAGCATATTTTGAATTTGATGATGTCTTCAATGATTTTATATGTTCATTAAATCTAATTTTGAAGTATCGGCCGGTTTGCCCAATGTAGTGGTTTTGATAATCATTGCATTTTAATTTGTATACTCCACTATTGTTAAATTTTGAATTTATTTTGTTGATTTACTTTTGTGTTTGATTATAAGGCCTTTAACTGTTATTTTATTTCATAAGATGGTTTAAGTGTTACTGAAATCGTGGAAGATATTCAATCTAATACACAGAATGTTACATAGAAATTACGGGCAATGCAACGGGTTTGTACTAGTAATATTATAAATGCTAAAGTGTCTTTGTTTGTTTATTTTACTTTCACAATCCCTCCAGGCTATACCACACTGGTCTCTCTAAAAGTAGTGAATAATCCCATATTTGTGTCTAAAGTTGGTAAATATAAATTGAAAGAGCCTGTTGAATATAATTAACTGTTCCGTGTAAACATTGTTTCATGACAGCACAACCATATTTTTACTTAATATAACCACTATTTTAAATTTGTTAGCATTTGTAGTGTGAAATCGTAGAGTAAGCTCAATAGTAAAACACTTCTTATTTCAACCTTTTCTGCAACCGCTGTTGAGGATGGGGTAAGAAAATATCCAGTTAAGAAAATTAAAAGTTTTAGTAGAAACATACTTTTAACTGTACATGTTAGTAAATATTAATTATGAAGTGCTTGTTCAGTACTGTACTGCAGATATAAAAGACAAAGTTACTATCTAATTTTTACTATAAATTTAAAGATTGTTGTAAAACCCATTGTAATTGTCTTTAGACAGAATTATGCTTCTGAAACCTGAGTATGTATACAAATTTTTTTGATCGGGAAACAAGGCAATATCAGCTATGGAACAAAAAATACTAAAACCAGAGTAAATTAGAATTGCCCTAAATATACTCGTACACTTTTCAGATTACAGATTTTCTTAATTGCGGCAATAAAAAACTCAACATTGGCAAAAAATTCACTCAAACCAGCATACAACAACAACGCCTACAAAATTGCATGCAAAGGCGCGGGTAACTGCTAGTCTGCCATAATTAAGACAAAAAATAAGGGTGGTACACTGTTTTAACGTTGTTCATGTGGGGTAAAACTCAAGTCATTTCTTTAGCCGCCTCTTTTTTAATGTGCTCATTTGAAAGTGGTAAAACAGGTGGTTAATTAAACTAAAACATAAGAAAAAACTCCTTAGTGAGGAACAAGTTAATTTAGAGAATATTTTTGGTGACCAGGAAGTATACAGGGTGTTTTATAACGGACAACAATTCAGAGATTGGTCCAGGGCATCAAAAAGAAAATAACTCAATATAAAATACTTTGAGTTATTTAGTTACTTTGAATTATGAAGCGTCCGTAATTGCTTTTTCTGTTGCCATTACAAAAAACTGTGATGGAAAACAGTTCTGTTTTATATATATATATATATATATATAATTTTATACTTTTTTATATATTAATTTTATACTTTTTTATATATTAATTATAATTAAATATATATATATATATATATATATATATATATAATAAAAACACATATGAGTAGATAGAAAGAAAAGAACATCTTTGAATAAATGTTTCATTGAGTTATTTTTTCAATCTGATGCCCTGGACCAATTTAAGAAATATTCGTCACCCATTATGAAACACCCTGTAGAATTTTGAGTATTACAATAAGTTTTGACTCATTTCATAATTTTACAGAACATTACAAAATGTTATTAGCAATACTACAAGGCTATATAAAATGTGGACATTAAGTAAGACACCATAACAGTATAGCAGGACTTTACAACTCTATACTACTCATAAAGCTTCATGAGTTACTTCAGTCAGTAACACAATCCTTACTCCCCCCCACTCCCCCTTTATCTTTGGCTCATGTGTGCCATACATCACCAGCAATATACCAATTCATTCTTTAGTTAAAATTAATACTGAATAACTACAATTTTTACATGACATGAATGAATATTAGCAAGGTGAAATGTTAAAGTTGATTACTTCAACTATAGGTATATAATGACAGTGTACTATAACAACCTATGGCATAGTCCGAGGCCCTCAGCAGCTGCTGTACCCTCGTCCAGGAGAGAGGCATTTGCCACTTCAAGCCCTGTAAGGTCTGTGACCAGAGTCTGGTAGTTGAGTAACCCCTCAAGGCGACCTTGAGATACCTCTGGCTGGTAGGGAGTGTATTGTGTGGTCCTGGAGAAAAGACAAACATTACAAATGGTTATGTTGAGGAACACAACAGGTATATTTTTGGAATTGTTAAATAGAGTGTCATTCCATTCCTCCCTTTTGTGTTCTAATATAAATTTTTCCACTAATAGACTTATGACTTTGGGTTGTGTTAACTTAGACCTGCAATAGGAATTTCTACTTCTGAAATTGAAACACCTCAAAATACACTCCTCGTTGGTTATAACTTTAAAATGTTCAATACAATATTTTGTTATGTTCCAATATTTACAGAGATAATTGATATTAAGTATTATAACTAACAAACTAACACATTATATATTAAGTATTATAACTAACAAACAAACACATTAGAGTTTGATAATATAGCAATAGTATTACAAACTGTTTAGTGTTAATTATGTTATTATTTAACGGTTTTTGCAGTCCATTTAAAAATTATATTCTATGACAAAAACAGCCCTTTGTCAAACAATATGAGAAGGTTTTACACATTTGCTACCAATGGTCACAGGAGCACTATGTGGTGTGTGTGGCAACATTAGACACCAACGTGTGTCTCTCTGTAGTCAAAGTGCTAATTGGTTGTAAGGTGTATATTTCAATAAATTTTACAAAGTTATTTGAAGTAATGTATAAAAGAGCACTCAGAATACTGAAAAACTTTGAAAATATATTAAGATCTTGCAATAGTAACAATTATAATTGAAAAATTATATGATTAGTTATTAATATTTTGGTATAACACAAAATGAGATTTACTTCAACTTGTATTTCAGGAATTGTTTCAAATTCTAATGAGTAGTTTTTTAATAACATAATTTTTGAAATATTACCATCCTGGGTTCTCAAAGATGTTTCTCATGATGGCATGAGGGACACAGCAGTTGTGATAACCCATGCCAATGTAGCTGCGCCAGATCTGGTTCTTCTCTGCTATTCCTCTGATTTTCTTCATCAGCTCATATTCAGCTGGAAATGCATCCTATTATATTGTTATAACATATACCACAGCCTCTTTCTTCCTCACAACTAATGAGCAAATTAAAATGATAAATAAAAAAAAATATTAAATATAATGTTACATGATTTTGATAGATTACAAAAAGATTACCTTTTTAATAATTTTCAGACTAAAAAAATACATTTTTGAAAACTTATTTACTGACATCAAATTAAAGGTCTTGATTAAATTAAACCCATCTTACAAATAAAAAAATAATAAATTTCATTAAAATAGTTATAATTCAATTCTTTAAAAAATTTGAATACACCTTTATCAACATTCGTTTTAATGTAATCCTTCATTACATGAAACATAAAATGAAAGTATTATTGAGACAAAACAACAATAAGGACAAAACAATACCTTACAATTATATACCTATCATACCATCATATCTAAAAGTATAGCCATTTATTGCTTGTGTGAAAGATGAATAACATCTTGAGAATAAACCAGACGTTATTTTAGTGAGATAATTGCATTCTGATTTCTTAATCTTATTGCAATTTGTTCCATTCTTCTAACAATAAAATAACAGTTATTTGTGATAGTGGAAGTTTGTTCTATTGGGACTGTTAATCTTCCTCATCAAAATCTCAAGTTTAAAGTTTGTCATTGACGATGGAAAGTTTGAAAGGATAACAGGCTTTCAGACATTTGCGATCGTTATATGTTACAAAAGATATAATAATCCTGTTTCCTTTCAAAATATTGTTTCTGGTTCCAATAAAATGGTTGTGATATTTGAATATTTGTCCACAAGTAATGTAGTTAAGCTCAGTAGTTAAAGAATAAGGATTGCTGAGTTTTTGGGATTCTTTTTAAATCTGTCAACAAGAATAACAAATTTTATATTATGAATTTCCTAATCAAGTAACAGTGATCAATAAATATGTAAATTTTTTATTAATTAGACACAGTTTTAAAGAATAATTATACTTTATCATTACTATATGTACTTATTGACTGAGTGTTTAGTGAAACTTTTCTGATTAGTTGCTGATAAACAAGATTTAATTGTGTACATAATTAGTGTCCAACGAGTTAGTCTAGAGATCTGAAATTTGATGTGAAACACTGCTATCTCTACATCCGTCCGTTAGGAACCTTGATATCTATCTGCCAAAAATTACTCTGGTTATATCGATCTTATGTGTAACAATGTTGGCAACAAGATAGACACAGAATAAATGAATTAGTAAACAGACTGTTATGAAGATAATTCTTATGACATTTTTCAGCAACTTATCAACACGCGTAATAAAGTTACTATGTAGAATTGTTTATGTTATATAAAGCTTATCTGTTGTCAATTTTGTAATAAGCTAAGATGTAAAAGGGCTTTTTTACTGTAATGTGTTAACTGGGATAACTGATGAAAAATGAATCTCATATACAGTAGTTCAAAAGTGCCAAGTAACTCACTTTCTTGACAACAAAAATTAAGTAGAAATATTTTATTCAATTAAAAACTTTGTGAAGACCTTTGAGTTGACAAAGCCCAAAACTGGTTAACAATGTATTAATATGCTATTTACTACTTTACATAGTAAACACACACACACACACACACACACACACACACACACACACACGCACGCACGCACACACAAGTGTTTACACATTATGAGGACAATGCCCTTAAAAAAGAAGTCACCTGAAAATCAATAGATGTTTGTTACTGGTTTAAAAACACAAGTGAACTTGGTTTGTTTCTTGAGATGAACAAGAAAGTGTTACAATAAATTTATTGATTTTGAAATCTAGGTTTATGTCCTTAAAACAATCATATGTTTATAATTAGCCACCACGATGTTTAGATGGCTAAGCATTTACTGTATTTTTTTCCACCAGTTGATGGTGAAAGCAGATTTGTGTCTTCGTACGTAATAAATAAAATAATAATCTCGTCTCTGTATAAATAATATATTTTGAATATATTAACTTGGAGGATTGAAATTTGGTTTGTAACTCGGCCTCTACCACTCTATATCAAAATTGAAAATGGAAAACATCGATCTCAGTGGCGTAGCGAAGGGGGGGGTCCAGGGGGTCCGGACCCCCCCCGAAATTTTAAGACATATTAAAAAATAAAGCATGGAGCAGGAGAAGAAAAAAGGACAGTTATCGTTACTCTTGTCTACAAACATTAAATTGATTGATTTCACTGATTGAAGTGACCGTTGTTAAAAATATAATTGTCCTTTCGTTTAAATCATAAAGTATCAAACGATACTTTTGGGCTCGGTCTTTCGAATAGTGTAGTGTAATCACGGTATTTCTATAGGGCGCGGTCACGTGACGTCGCAAAGTAACCTGAACCGTAACACGGCGAACAGTTTAAATTAGCGACCACTTCGTTCAAAACTCGTCGTGGGGACGTAAAATGACTACATAAAATTAAGTTAAGACGTTGATTTTAGGTGTCATTAAACTGTAAACGTGTATATATAAATTATCGAAAAAATCACTTTCGGTCGGAAAATACACTTGAAAAACTCTACTGATTAGAACTTCAACTAATTTGGACTTCAGTTATAGAGGTAAACGTGGTGTTTTCGAGTGAGTTTAGGACGACGATTTTTGTTATTATTAAACTGTACACTGTACCTATATAATTATCGTGACAAAAATCACTTCCGGTCGGTAAATACCGAAGAAAAGCTCTCTACAGATTCAAGTTTTAACGATTTTAGATTTCACTGGTTGAGTGGTTGAGGTAAAAGTGGTACTTAGAATTATGTTAATACCTAAAAATCAATGTCTAACAGGTAGTCGAGTACAGTTTAATGATAACAAAAACTCGTCGTCCTAACTCAATCAAAAATACCACGTTTACCTCAATAAACTGAAGTCCGAAGTAGTTGAAGTTTCTAATCATTAGAGATTTTCAGGTGTATTTTATTTCCGACCGAAAGTGATTTTCTTTTCGATAATTATATACTCGTCTACATCTATCAGTGAAATCCAAAGTAGCCGAACTTCTAATCAGTATTATTAGAGTTTTTCCGGTGCATTTTCCGACCGTTAGTTTGATCTGTACCCGAGCAACGCTCGAAATTTGCCCTCCTTTTCTAAAGGGTTTCGGCCGGTCAGTAGCCCAATGTCCCCGAAGGGGTGTTTCATTTTCTCCACAGAATATAGTTGTGTCAATTATACGCTTGAGTGAAGCTCTGTTTTGTTCTTTTTCTTTCTTATCCAGTGAATCCACTTCACTTTGGTGCCTTCTAACTCGGTGGACTAATTTGGACTTCAATAAAAACGTGGGGTTTTCGATTGAGTTAGGCGACGATTTTTGTTATCACTAAACTGTAAACACCATACCTATATAATTATCGAGAAAAAAATCACTTCCGGTCGGTAAATACCGAAAAAAAGCTCTCTACAGATTCAAGTTTTGCCGATTTTGGATTTCATTGGTTGAGTGGTTGAGGTAAAAGTGGTACTTAGGATTATGTTAGGACGGTGATTTTAGGTATGAATTCAACGCCGACTAATACATATATAATTATCGAGAAAAAAAAACAATTAAATCACTTAAAAAAAAAAAACAAATACAACCACTCAACCAGTGAAATCCAAAAATCGTCAAAACGAATCGGTAGAGAGCTTTTTTTTTCTATTTTACCGACTGGAAGTGATTTTTTTCTCGATAATTATATAGGTTGTCGAGTACAGTTTTAATGATAACAAAAAGTCGTTGTCCTAACTTAATAAAAAAAAATACCACATTTACCACAATAACCGAAGTCCGAAGTAGTTGAAGTTCTTCAGGTGTATTTTATTTCCGACCGAAAGTGATTTTTCAGATAATTATATACTCGTCTACAGTGTAATGATACAAAAAAATCGTCATTATAACTCATTCATAAATACCCCAATCAGTGAAATCCAAAGTGGCCCGAACTTCTAATCAGTAGAGTTTTTCCGGTGCATTTTCCGACCGTTAGTTTGATCTGTACCCGAGCAACGCTCGAAAATCGCTCTATTTCTAAAGGGTTTTTCGGCCGTCATCAGTGGCCCAATGTCCCCGAAGGAGTATTTCATTTTCTCCACAGAATATAGTTGAGTCAATTATACGCTTGAGTGAAGCTCTGTTTTGATCTTTTTATTTCTTATCCAGTGAATCCAACATCACTTTGGTGCCTTCTACTCGGCCAGAATCGAACTTCGTAAAGTTTCTGTAGCTATACAAGAAAATTGGTGGTACTAGAGTTGCTGTGAGAGTTTAATTTGCCTATTACTTCTTTCCACTTTCTATAAGGCGTAGTTACTAAAGCTCCATATTTTTGGTATTTACCTTTTACCAGTGAATCCATTGGCAAATAACACACACAAAACGTCCCCCGGATCCCCGGTTTCGGACCCCCCCCGAACGAAATTTCTGGCTACGCTAATGATCGATCTATTGGGAGTCGTTCTCCAGGCTAAGGTGTTGTCCACTGTGGGGTGAACATGAAGTCTCCCACACTGATTGGAAGTATGTGAGTGTTTACCTTACATATTGTAGTCATTATTATCATGTCAGAAGAGGACAAAGTAGAAAAAACACTAGTCAGAAAATTCAATGTATTTTAAATGATCTTAATGAAATATTGATTATTTGTACTCATTTAATCTTCATATTTAACTATTTCAGTGCTAATTTGATAACATTTGATTCTTACCAGTAGATAACCTTAAGATAACTTGTTTGCTGGGGGTCTGATAAGTCCATGACCTTAAATCACATGTGGTAAAAAACATGTTGATTTAACACATTTCTAATTTTAATGTCATTGTTAATATAATAACATGAATTTAAAATGTTGTACAGTACTTGTTAATTAACGATAATATAGTAGGGATAGCATTTTAATTTTTTCTCGATTTATACTCCAGTATTTGTCAATTAAGATCATCTGAAAATAAAAATGCAGGTATACAAAGGGAAAAGATAGTTCTTTCGCTTGATTTATATCTGATGTAATACGCAGTGGTTATGAAAAAATAACCTTTCATGAATGATTAAAAAGAAGCATACACAATAATAAGGACAAGATAAAAAGTTTGTTGATATAGTAATAAATCAGTTCAATATTCATTATACAATTCTAGGTAGATTTAAGATTTTCCTTTTTATTTTTATGTTATAATTCATTATTTTTGGTTTATGGTTACCCATTTTACAATGGGTTGTCCTCAAAATTCCCACTTCATACACTTATGAATTCATCAATGAACAACAACTCCAACTCAAATGAATCTATTCATTCTTCTTTTCATTTGCATCAATGGAAGAAGATATTTAGCAAATACTTTAAAGACTTTCGGTATGTTTCCAATTAAATTTGATAAAATTATTATGATAGTAGCTAGTTATGTATAACGTATGATGAGACATGGCTTTCAGTTTGAAAGTACAATGATGTGTAGCAGAATATTTGAATGTTTATTACTTAGCCAAAAAAAGTAAAACAAATGTGTTGATATTACCTTGTTTTTTTCTAGAAAATATTTTGTTTTTACGTTTAACAAATCTAGGGAACAGTAAAATGTATTTATGTAAACTGCTACTGATTGATGAGTGAATATAGCCTAGTTTGTCCAGAGCCTCAAGGGCCCCAGAGGATAAGACAAACTTCACGTCCCGACGCGCACACACCGTCACAAGTCCAGCTCAGCCTACCTGCCATCACTTTTGTTTTGATGACGCAGATACTAGAAGTTAGTCTTGAAAACCATTAATTTATATATTTTTTATTATAATTCAATATTCTTGTAATCTTTTTAATTCAGAATTTCATGGAAACAGAGTCCTAACACGAAATGCCTATGACATTCTTGACGTATCTTAGAAAAAAACGTATCATTGACCCCTTTATTTCTAAGATAGTTAAGAATGTCTTAGTCATTTTGTGTTTAGACTTTATTTACATAAAATAAAATGAAGATTTCAAAAATATGAACCTAACTATTAAAAAAAAAACAGTTTTCCAGACTAAGGCCTACAATGTAGTCGGGTAGGCCAGGCTGTGCACATTCTGGTGCAAGCATTACCTTGTAATCCTCTGGGGCTCTTGAGGCAGCGGACAAACTATAGTGCTGTAGGAAATTGCAAAATATGTACTCCACAAAAAATATCAAAGATTATCAATATAAATAAACAGTTAATGCTAGCCAATTCACAAGTTTTAGTGTATATTTATACCATACACTTTAATACGAGGCCATGAGATATATTAAAACATACAAATCAAAAGTTGAATTGGAGGGCTTTGGTTAATGATATGATTTGATTAATTAAAGTGTAATAATAGTGTAGTACGTATATGTTAGTATATTTTTATTCTGTATTTGCTATGTTCTTTTTACAAATCAATTTGTTGTTATATTTTTATCTAAGGCATGAATATATATATATATATATATATATATATATATATATATATATATATATATATATAATTCAGTGAACTTTGGGTTCTAATTAATTTTGATTGTACTAATAAAACATATAATTCCTCCTGTTTTGTGGAGGAAATGAATATTTTTTTTATACTCTCAATCATAGAAAACTCAAAATTGTCCAAAAATAATTTTATGGTAACATTTTGTTGTACAAGAATGTTGTGTGAGAAAATTAAGATTAATCTCTGAGGGCTATCCAGAAAATAATAGTTGTTTATAAATGGTGAGGCAGTGGGTGGGGTTACATCTTAGTGTCCAAACACTCTGGCTTTCAGTATACAATCAAGCTGTAGTCTTGTGTGGTCTGTATCTCTTTTACTTTTCTCACTGTGATTAATTCAAATGTGTGCTGCAATTGAAAATCCTGCCACTTGTGAAGTGTGTTCAGTGATAAAGTTTTTGTTGGGAAACCAATTGATTTATTAATTTACAACTATATCTTTATGCAATAAATGTATGGAAATGAAATAATGACTGAAAACAGAGTGAGGCAGTGGTGTATCAACTTTAAAAATGGCCGCACCAATGTTCATGACGATAGTTGTAGCGATTGGCCTAGCCTAGTGACTGAAAATCTGATGTTGAAAATCAATGACAAAGTTTGTGAAAATTTCCGTTTCATCACAATGACTGAACTCTCGGAACATTTCCCACAAATTTTTAACAAAATGTATTTCATGAAACTGTTAAAGGGAAGCTTGGATACCACATATTTTGTGCCAGGTGGGTTCCAAAAATACTTACAGAAGATCACAGAAAACAAAGGCTTGCTGCATCGTTAACTTTCATTGATGAATACGACGAACATCGTAACAAACTTCTCACAATCGTATCATTACTGGTGATAAAACATGGGTAAAGCATGTCAATTGTGAAACAATAATGCAGTCTATGGAATGGGGGCACAAACATTCTCCAAAAAAACTAAGAAAATGTCTCCAAACTCAGCGAGAAAGATTATGACAACTGTTGGAGTGCTAAGGGTTTGATACTGGTTGATTTCCTTGAGTGAGGATCAATAATCAACACAGAGAGGTACTGTGAAACATTGCAGAAGCTAAGGCGAACAATATAAAATAAGTGTAGGAGAAAATTGAGCTAAAAAATTTTGTTTCTCCACGACAATAAACGTACCAATACAGTAAATCGTACACAACAAGTCTTGGATGATTTTGATTGGTAAGTATTTGATCATCTGCCTAAGAGCCCAGATATGGCACCAAGCGACTACCACCTCTTTCCAACGATCAAGACCTGACTTGCAACGCAGCACTTCAATAGTGTCACTGAACCTTACGCTGGTGTTAATCAGTCGTTAATACCATAGGTGACAAGCTGGAATTGGAAAAATTGTGTCACATTATGGTAAATGTCTCAATTTGAACGGGGACTAAGTTAAAAATAGCATAAGATTGTAGCTTTTAAATGTATATAATAAAATGTTCCTATTTCAGTTGGTTAATTTATTATTTCAAAACGTCTTTTACTTTTTGGATAGCCTTTGTAAGTAGTGAATTACACATTATGAAGTAATTTGAAAATAAATTTAAATAATTAAAGAAGAAAAACTATGGAATTTGTAGCCGACTTCTAAATTTTCAGTGAAACATGACTTTAACTTAGGCAAAATATCCTGCAAACAATGTACAAAACCAACAATTAGTTAAACATGTCATTTTTAACTGTTGTCTGCTAATTTCAAAATACAACTTACTATTCCAGAGGAAGATTCCAGTTTTCTAGCTCATAATTTTATGAAAATTTGTTATGAACATCTTTTACTCCCTGTAAACAATATAATTTGGTATAGCTAATGACTACAAAATATTTAAGAAAAAAAACCATAAATTAAATATTATAGTACAATATATTATTACTATGCAATGATTCGACTAATTAAATGTTTACAGTTTTAAACTGTTGGTGAATTTATATTAGCAGATAAAGAATAAGTGATAAAGAGTTGAAGACTCACAAATTGGAGGCCCAATGTCCAGAGGCTCTGATATCCTGATACTGGCTGGAACTGCCTTATCACTCAGTTCTTTCAATGACTGAACAAGAATAACAACTCATTATTTATAAATAAGATTTCCAGTTAACTCTCTATATAAAACAGTATAGAGTAATATGAAACACAAAATGGTTTAATAATATTACTGAAATATCTTTTGTTTCTCAATCTCTTTTCAATTTAAAATCTATAAAAACAAATCTAAGCATCTTATTTCTTAGTGTAAATGTTATACAAATAAAAACAAAAATTTTACTATAACAGCACATTTTAAAGACATGAAATATGAGAATATGATGTATACAAGAATAGGAATTATGAGAACACAAAATATGATATATAAATCTTACCACATTTGAAAGAGTAGTAAATTTATCCTACCTAAACAAATACAATGAAAAAAATATTAAAAAACGAGATGAAAGTTTTGAATCTTATAAACAAAACTATAGTGTGATGAAAAGTTTGCTAAAAATATTATTGATATTTAAACTTACCTTAAATCCTAGGACATCGAGCATAACGGTCTGATCATGGTCACGAGGTCCGATGTGGCGAGAGACGAACTCGTCCACAGGAAACAATTTCTCCAGTTCTTTGTTATTAGCTTGAGAGCTGCACAGCCTGGCTCCATTTGTATGGAGTCGTAACAGATCATGTCGACAGTGTACAAGAGTCAGTCTATACATGTCTCAGCAGCTACACACACTGAGAGACTGACCACACATTCTGACCCTTTCCTGTTATCTACATGACCCCTAGCTGCTGTTGTCATTAGCCAAACAATTACACTAGTTCAGTTTTTTATTTACCTCTTTTTAGGGTTAATAATCTCAGTAAACGCAAATTCATGAAATGCTCTATTGAACCATACTTTTGACTTCCAGTGACACTAGGTAATGTAGAGAATTTCTTAGTTAATAAGTACTATACAATATCACAATTATTATTGGTTAATACTGAAACATGTTTTTAGAACAGGAAATTTTTGTAAATAAAATTGTAATGCTTAATTTTTTACTTGTTAACACAATTTTATTTTACTTTTTGTAATCAATAAATTTACATTGAATTTAATAGACCAGTAAGTGTTGTTTAAACATGTACCAGCACCTTCTGTTTATTAGATAGTTCCACTGATAAGGAAATGAAGATTATATTTATATTGTTAGCACTAACAATCATATGCTTTATTTTGTAGCCCATTAACTATGTAATGGGATATTTAATACATTTCATAAAGAATAATTTAAGGCTAAAAGTTGGAAAACAATTAGTCAAAGAAATAAATAGTCGTGTGTACAAACAAAATTATAGACCAAATCTGCTTTTATAAGCTGTGGTACTTTTTTAAAATTAATTGCATTTTGTATTTTTTTTATCATAAATAACATATTAGCCAGACTTTGTAAATAAAATATAGATTTGTACAGTCTCGCAGTTTACCCAGTTATGACATTATCTGAATCTTCCTATTCATACTCTGTTTATATAAGACTGAATTGTATGATAAGTTTCTTTAAACAATACCTTATATTCAAAATAAATTAATATTATAAAGGGCATTTTTGTTACTCATGCAATATTTGAAAGAAATAAAACACTAGATAAAACACTGTGTTTATTGCAATAAGAGTTTTTTTATGACAATCAAATTACGTCAGATGAAGCTTCAAGTCATTGAATTAACCATTTATATTAATTGTAATGCCATAAACCATATAAATAAGGATTAATATGCATTGATGTTGTGTTATTTATTGAATTTAATCCACAGTGATCAATATTAACTTTAAAATCTTGTTTAGATAAATACTCAAAGAAATAAATTGTTAAATATCACTTAACAATTTATTCAGGTAGTGTTATTTCTTACAATGTATCATTTCTCTTTCTACATTTTCATCAACTGTCTAAACTTGATATATAAGTCATTGATGATTTATTGTCCTCTAAGGTTTAACAGATAATCTTATATTCTCAAAATTTTAGTAGGTATAGCTACAGTATTAATTACAATTCTTTCATTTTTACAGTTATGGTACTTCAATAGATAATTATATAGGAAAATACAAAATTAGTGTTGTGTGTTGGCTTTTCCCCAATCTTCACTTTATTTATACATAGGACTCAATTAAAGTTAAACAAAGTAGCCATATATTTAGTGGTTTAACTTCAATGTTTTTAAATTTGTATATTTACGGAAATTTATTCTCGTCAAAATAACTCTTTACTATTATTATTGAAGAGCAAAGATTTTTAATCCATTATTTTTCTGAATGTTAAGTTAATTGTTGGGCCATTATCAAAAGGATATTAAAATATAACAGCTGGCTTTTGAAGTTCAAATAATGCGTTGACTGCACCAGATGCCTTACAGCACAGAGGTTAGTACTATGTTCGGTATCACTCATATCAGTACAGACCAGCAGTAAAGGTTTTAATTACATGTATTATAACTAGACATGTAATGTACAGTAGTTCAACAACTTGGTTGCAGCAGATACCTTACGGCACAGAGGTTAGTACTATGTTCGGTATCACTCAGTACAGACCAGCAGTAAAGGTTTTAATTACATGTATTATAACTAGACATGTAATGTACAGTAGTTCAACAACTTGGTTGCAGCAGATGCCTTACAGAACAGGCACCAATACAGAGAACCAATTTGCATTATATAAGCACTTTGGCTAATAATAATTGTAATAAACTATAATATGTTGCATTATACAGGGTGATTGAAAAGTAAGTTGCACCCTATCTTAACTTTTTTATCATTTTAGATATGTAAAATCTGTTTGTGTAAATCTTACTAGCTACCAAGGATTACACTAATAATAATAGGTTTCAAATTTTTGACCCTCAGGGAACAGGGGGGTGGGGGATAACTAAAAATGTTCAAATAGCACTTATAGTCTTGTAACACATTATTTTAAAGGTTCCAAAACCAAGACTTCAATAAACCAGAA
Organism: Homalodisca vitripennis; assembly: GCF_021130785.1. Classification (NCBI taxonomy): domain Eukaryota; kingdom Metazoa; phylum Arthropoda; class Insecta; order Hemiptera; family Cicadellidae; genus Homalodisca; species Homalodisca vitripennis. Next base: position 67,050,814 of record NC_060207.1, read on the forward strand.
AATCAATTGGTAACTACATTTATTCAATAAAACTTCGAAACACAACACAACATTACAAAAGATTGCAATCGAACGAAGCGTAAACATACGCTCAGCTGTTCATATATCTATCTCGATTCTGCCAACATACGCTCAGCTGCCAAAGAATGCTCATTTGTTTATAATATCTACCTCGATTCTGCCAACATACACTCAGCTGATCAACAATGCTCAACTGTTTATATATCTATCTCGATTCTGCCAACATACCCTCAGCTGTTTATATGATTCTGCCAAAATATGCTCAGCTGTTTATATATCTATCTCAATTCGTTCTAGAACAGGGGTTACTAAATTACACATCACAACATTGAGTTTGGTGTGTTATCCTAATGTTACCTACGTCATACTCTAAATTGAAAACTACAACTAAATAGTGTTTGGTATTTGTATAAATCAGACCTTTGAAGCAAACTGTTAGAATATTGGGAAACTGATTGGATAAAAGCTTTGGATAAGTGAAGAATCAGGTAAACAAGAGTGTATTAGTTTTCCCAACTACTTCCTCCCTAATACAACAATACTTATTTGCAATTGCCCAAATAAGTTTTGTCTTAATTGATTTTTCATTATTTGTTAAATTAGGTATTAGTCTCTATGTTATGAATCACAATAATGCTTAATTATGTTTGGGGTTGTTATTTCATGTAGCATGGACAGATTTAAATTAATTTAGTGTATTTTTTATTAACTAGCCAAGACCTTTACGGTTGAGCTTGCAAGAGTATAGCAAACTCTGACTGCTAGATAGCATGAGCATCAACGTTTCCTGTTTTCTGCGATAAGCAGCCTGCTGGCCCATTCCACCTCTATTCTAAGTACCGGGAATCAGTTATCTGTCCCATATGTGTATGTCTCTCTCTTCCTGAACCCTAGATCTGTCAGTTTCTAAAGTAGCAGTGTACTATTTGATGTTTAGCATTTGTTCTTTTAGAAGTTACATAACAAATATTTTTATACTCAATTCATCAAGTATTCAGTATTGCTGTCTTCATAACATTCTGAAGTTTATTTATGTACCAATAAATATACAATTGTCTTGTTATATATTAATTTTATCAGGTTGAATGTACAAATGTAACATTTGTAAACAAAAACTTCAAGTTTGGCAAAAAAATGTGAAGTAGTAAAATGTTGTTAAATTGGTTTAATACAACTTGAAAAACAAAACACGAATAAAACTTAGATATAACCACTTTCACAAATTGTGAATGGCCCTCAACTTCAAAGTATAAGAGTTGTTGAACAGTGTAAGTATAAAGAAAAACTTGTCAATTATTATGTGATATAAATGTGTTTTAAAAAAACTGTGATGTTGTGTCTGTATCGCTAATTAATTGAATTAAAACAGTGCAGTTATGAATAATAATATTGCAAAAATAGTGGTGAAATGTAATAATTTATAACCAATTCAAACTAAAATTTGTAGTAATACATAACCGTAACAGAGTAAAATATACAGCATTTCAATTGTATAGTTTCAATCGTTTACGAGATAACGGGAGTATCAAAGAACCTGTTGGAATGTAACAAAAGCTTTAGTAATCCTTGACCAATCTACCAAGTATAACATTTTAAAATATCTTATGAATAAGCTCAATCTATCTACACATTTTTTATTCTATTTCTTTTTGCCATTAAGGTTATCCATAATACCAATGTGGAAATGTCCGCTACCGTTCCGCCAAATCCCATGGAGTGACATGCACCATCATCATACTTAATGTTTAGAAATAAACTTAATGCAAAGTTTCAAGTCTATAAGTCACAATGTGAATGTATGTATGTGAACTAAACCATTGACTGTATCAGTTACAATACTTGAAGGAGTAACATGTTTTTAATTAATTTGACTCGAGAAAATTAGATTTTTTAAAACATAATTTTAGAAAATTAAATATTTGCTAATGAAGTTATTCTTAAAAAATGAATGATTTTAAAATAAAACATATAATTTCCTCAATGAAATATTTTTTAGATAACTTTACAGGAATTATAGGCAATCTAAGAAAAAAAATGCAACTATGTAACCAGGCTCATATATTAATGGCTGAAGATGAACATTTTATCGTATTGCAGTATATGTGAGCTAAACCTTAGTTAGACAACTAATACAATCAACTACTGCACCTTCACAAAGAGACAATTTTAAAATTGTTTATGACTCGAGAAAATTATATTTCTGGTAATCATAATTTTAGAAAATGACATATTTGTTAATGGAGTTATTTTTAGTATAATGTATTATTTTGAAAAAAAAACACCCGTCAATTTTTTGTCTGAATTTATCTTTTGTATAGATCCCATAAAAACATTATCTTTGTATTCAACCATTTTACTTTGGGACTAATTATTAAATGATCTTAAATTCTACACAAATGCATACATACGTTGATTGATAAATTGTTATGGATTTTTTCTATTTTATCAGCTTCTATCATTTTTATCATTTTTGGATAGATAATTTATTAATTATACGGTTAGACAAAATGTTCTAACCTGATACCTATTTCAATTAGGGAAGTGTGATTTTTATTCTTTATTGTTATTAAAGAAAACAATAACTTTACACTATCAAAAATGCAGAATTTTAAAGCATATAGCCTGCTTTGCATGAAGGGCCTTTGTTGTAAAGCGCTAAAGTTCATTCAATCCATTACAATTTTCACATCTAACAGTTTATCAAATGATTTATTTATTTGAAACCTCTATGTATACAATGTTATACCAAAATCTTCATTCGGAATTTAATTAAATATGTGTGCTCAACTTAACACGAGCCAATGCTCAGTAAGATTAGCCTTGTTGTAAAACTATTTGTTTAGTTATGACAGAACCAAGAACGGAGACATAGCGAAGGAAGAGAGGAACTAATTGAGGAGCTGGAGGGGTATGGCCAGGCAAGGGGACTACCAGTGGTGGAGGAAGAGGGAGAGCATACCTGCTCGTGTTTCCACAAACAGCGTGGCAGGAAGCAGACTAAAAATATGAAGGCGCTGGAGTCTTTTTAAAAATCAACACAAATTTTATATGAATACGATTTAAAAAAATGAAATAACACAAAATTTTAGATATTATTCTTCCAGAGGGAGTAACATATTTTTGATTAAAAAAATATATAATTAATATCTTTTCAGCAAAATTTTTACACGAAAAAATTTACTTGTATTTTTCAAAATAAAAATTATGTCAATCCCTCAAGCCATATATCACATACTTACTATAAAAATTTGAAATCTTTATCATCAGCAATTTTCAATTGTGCCTGATTTTCCTTGTAGTGGTCCAAAAAAATGTATTGTTCTTTCTGTGCATTCAAGAAGGGTACCTTAAAAGATTATGACAATAAAATAAAAAAATTACTCAATCCAAATATTGCACCACGCTAAAATGATATTTTACAAGGCTATAGGTGCTATCTGAAAATTTTGAGTTACCCTTCACTTCCCTTACCCCTGAGGGTAAAAAATTGTTCTGAAATCAATGGCTACTATATTGTAGATGTAAAACTGCTTGAGCATTCATACACAACAGTAAAAATTGTAAGGATATTCCTCTAAGAAAAAAATCAATTATCAGATACAGTAATTTTGGTTAAGGCTGAAATTTGAGGGTATGAAAAGAGTTAAACATATTAAATGATAAGTTTTTCTCATATTATATTTTTCTTACAATGACACACTTAAATCAACCTTCAGGTACATAAATAATTGTTACAATGGCATCAGGTGGTGATAAACAGGTAACCCTTAAAGTAGCGACTTTGTCTCTTTATCTAATAGTCAGTCATTGACACAACCTATTATTTATGTGTCTGATGATCGGTTTTAAATGTATCAAACTAGAAAGAATAAAATCTGCAAGATATTTTAAATTCTTTTGATACCCTCCCATTTTGACCTTCATTAAAACTAGCTTGGTTGACAATGATTTCATTGTTAGAAACAATTGCTCTATCCATCAGAGGATACTGGGTACTTCTGGTTATTATCAAATAACACTATCATTTTTGTAGAGGAGATTGCTAAAACTACAACTGTAATTAGTGAATTTTGTAAACAATCTGTCAAACAAGTATTTCTTACAATGGTCAATTTTAAGAGAACACATCTTTCTAAATTTGTATTTCTATACTTTAATAATGTTGAACCCTGTGCTTCAAAGATATATCAACCTCAAAAAGCAGGATAGTTCTATCTATGCTTAATTTTACACAAGTAAGGATTCTCTCCGAGTTGAAAATAAATACATCTTTTGTTTTAGATTTCACCCAATCTCAACAAGTATGTTCAGAGATGGAGAAAAAGTAGATCAAAGATGTAGTGCATTATGTAAACTAATAGATGTTTTGTAAAAGGTCATACAGAAAGTAAATTCATTAGCCATCAGGTAACTGAAAATGGATAGAGTAAGAGTAAGAGTAGATGTGATCTTAGTGGCGTTGTGTTAATAGTGTTTCCCAAACTTTTTGGACCCAAGACTCCCTTCAGGTCTGTACTACTTTCTCTGGAGCCCCACCTCCTCAGCTCGTCTCAATAGAGTTGATGAAGAATAACAATAAAGTATTGTGACTTTATAATTCACATAACAATCAAGTCACATCGGTAAAATATTTGCCTTTATGGCTATTTTATTTATGCTACCATGAATCATTGTAGCATACTACAATGATTTGTACTAGACTTTTTTGCTTTCCTCAACTATTCACTATTAACAGGTGATTAAATATTGCTCTTTCTAACGAACATATTTGATTTAAAAAGGAACTTTATTTCAAACAACCTTCATAGATGATATTTCTTCTTTATTTATTTAGTTCAGAACTATTTAAATCAGAAAATTGTGAAACACTTGAAAATGCTACTGAATAGTCAATTTATAAACAACAAAATGCAGGTTTAGTTAGAAGATGCAATACAATCGTTGTCTGACGCAGAGATAATTTTAACTCCTGGCACTTGATAACAATCAGAAAGAAGGTAGGAGTTTCCACCATAAATTCAAATAAATGTTGGCTCAAATGAAAGTTGAAGGGATGGATGAATTCTTATTTTAATAAACACACAAAAACTATTCTTTTGCAACTTTCTACTTCACTAACAAAAAGGTAGCAAAATCCCCCCTCCCCCCAAGAAGTAAGCTATTAGATTTTGGCTTAATTTTATAAATAAACTATAAAGGAAACATAACCATAGAGCCAATATTTCTAAACAAACAAAAAGTTTACAAAACATCTGTTATCAAAATATTGAAAAGCTTGTACGTATAGGCATTTTAGACGTATAAATAACTATTAAATTATACTAATTTATAGGGAAAAATTTTATAAGATACTTTTACAAGTCAAACCATAAAAATCTATTATAATATTAACATTGTGAAATGAACTTCAGGAATCATTTTGATTTTGGAACAATTCATTTAGTCATACCGGTACTATAAAGATACATTAACACTAGATTCCTAAAAATTCACTCAAGTATTGGAATTTGCTTTGTATAATAATTCAGAATAAATACAGAAGTTTTTATCTTAGTACGACACATTAAATGTATTTATTTAACAGATGTTTCAATAATATTATTTCAGACGATTTCATGAAAAATAGGGTGAATAAAGTAATAAGTAAACATTATTAACATAAAAAAATTTACTACAGCAAATAATAATGTCTTTATACAATATGTATTTTATGATTAAAAACATTACTAAATTACCTATCTTTATTATATATATATATATATATATATATATATATATATATATATATAAAAAATAATTGTTTATCACCATTTCTATAATCAGACACTCAGTACTATAGTTCAAACTGACATATGAATCTAAATATTACAATATCATGATTATAATAAATTTGATTCAACAATGCAGTAAATGTTTGAAAGTAATACTAATTTAATCATAAGTACAATAATAAGTTAATCAATAACATTATGATGCTGTTAGCCTAACCTTAAATCATGCATAGGTTGAAACAGTGACTATTTGTTCCCAATATCTGTACTACTAACAGGTTTTAAATAAAAGCCGAAAACTTCTATATATTATAAAATTTAATCAACACATATTAGTTTATGTGTTGTCAATTAAAAATCTTCTGTAGACGGAATGAATTTTGGCACAGAGGACAAATTCAAGCTCTGACAGCCATTTATTAATTATGTTTAATCCATTACGATTAATTCGATTAGTGATCAATCCGAGAAAATCATAACACGTATTTAACCCTTTGAGGTGAACTCTTGATAATAAATTGACCATCATATTTCTGTGCAACGCTCACAGAACAGATATTTTCACTGTTTTTTTATGTTTTTGTTACTACAGCTGTTCGGTGCTTAAGTTACTCAATACTTTGGATTTCTTCTTTCATTAATTAAATGAATACTACTTTAAATCTGTAGCTATGATAAGAGAGGCATTAAAAAAGAAAAATAGTACACCAACTCAGCTGACGTCTGTTCTTGCATTGTGTTTGTAAACATGGCCAGTCCTAGTACAAGTTTTATTGTTGACAAATTATTACATGAATTGAATAATATTGTGGTAGTGTGTATTCCTGGTAATAAATTCCTGGTGTGATTTTTGTGATGAATATTACTATTCAAAACAAATAAAATAAATTATTGAGATAATCAAAATAGTGATGTTGAATTGAATTAATTTGAAATTTCTTTACAAAAATTGGTGATTAATAGTGGTGGAAAAAAACAACAATAGTGAAGTGTGCATTAGAAACATGATGTAATAATAAAGAAGAAATTGAAAAATTTGTGGTCAAAATAGGACAAGGCGATATAAGTAAAGGGGCCTAGGTTACAAACTAGTAGGCTAGGAGCCTAAACTAAGCCTAGTCTAACAAACCAGACATGTTACCTAAGGTAGGCTAGGTCTGGGATCCAGGCAAAATAAACTGAACAAATCTTCAGATTACCTGTCAGGTGAGTAAAAACATGTAACTAATGCTTTTGTGTCTGTATTTATTTGGTTTTGGTAAATTGGTCAAATTTGACGGTCTATAATTTTTGTGAAATAAAAATTATTCTATAGATTTTATTATTTTACATTACATTAAAACATATAAACAAAAACAAAGTGTTATAAGGATGTATACAGACTCTTTGACATTATTTACTTTGCTTTGCAAAGAGAAAAAAAATATTTCAAAAAGAATTATTAAGTGCTATATGTATTTAAAACAAAAACTGTGAAATAACAGAAAATAAATACAACCTGGGCACAGTAGAAGCAATTTTTAATAAGATGCCTTAATAATGTGAGAACCACACTCAAGGTAATAGATAATTAAAATGATAAACCTTTGCACCATATCAAATACAAATAGGAAATTTTCTATATCTTTTTGTGTGCCTTAAAAACAAGGCTATATGCAAAACAATCAGCTTCAAAACTAGTTTGTACTGTTGAAGTCTTTCAGAGAGATGTAAGAGTCATGCTCTCACATTGTAAAGGTGTAGCACATACATTTTAATTTTGTAATTATTATGGACAAAGCAGTACCTGCAGTGCACACAGTTTTTGACTTGTGGCATTGTAGTGACCCACAGTGCATGAGATAAATAAATAGTGAAAACGACAGAAAAGGTGCATGAGAAAAGCCACACACTGCACGAGGCAGAATGCATACATTGTAAGAAACATTGCAAAAACATAGAGTTGTAATATGTTTCAAAAATAGTGGGACACCCTTTAAAAACAATACTGTGTTTGCAGTTACATAAAAAGTTAAAAATACAAAATTTATCAATACGTCTGTAAACAAATAGGAAATAATATTGATAGCCATTCTTGATTACAAGGGAGTAATACGGTTACAATATAAACTATATACAATACCAGATATAAGAGCGTTGATCATACAAATTGGGTTCTAATAAATTTTGATTGGCATGAGATTAAAAATACTTTCTGCTTCATGATACTGTTAACATAATCTATAAAAATAATTTAATAGTTTCAAGCCAAGCAGAAAGTGAAACATCACAAATGATATACATAAACTATGACTTTTTTAAAATGTACTTGTTAGTTAAATTATTTTCTGATACAGTACAAAATTATAAGTTAAAACATTTTTACAAATCTTTTACTAAATAGTAGAGTATTATTTTACATTTCTTCAAAAAATCCTTCAAGAAGATGGGGCTGAAATCCAGACATATCTTCAGTTTCATTCATGTAAACTACGCTTTCATGAATTTCCATATGTCTATTGAACTTCTGTGGTGATTTGAAAACCTCACCACAAATGGGACACCTCAGAAGTTTTGACTTTGAATGGTTGATTTGCTTGTGCTGAGTCAGATCAGATTTCCTCATAAAAGCTTCATCGCACATATCACACTCATAGGACTTGCCCTGTCCATGAGTCTGAACATGGACCACGAAATTTGCCTTATGCCTGATCGTTCTCCCACATATGTTACACACATGTGGTTTCTCTCCTGAATGAATCATCATGTGTTCTTTTAGCGTAGCCTTGGTTGAGAGCACCTTGTTGCAAATACGACACACGTGTGTTGGTTCTCTTGGTGCCTCATTTCTTTTTTTCGCCCGAACCATTCCTTTCCTCGAGTGCAATTGTCCATGGTTGTAAAGGGTTCTTTGAGACTTGAAGACAGCGTTACAGATTTTGCAGACCAATGGATTTCCAGATGCGTCTACATGGTATTTTAAATGTTTTTCAAAATCCATTTTTTTTGTGAAAGCCTTATTGCACTTTTTGCACTTGTAAGTGCTGACCACTGCATGCCCATTCACATGAACCACTAAGTTGGCTTTGTGACGGAAACTCTTTCCACAGAGCAAGCACTGATGAGGTTTCTCACCCGTGTGGATCATGATGTGCTCTCGTAGAGTTGCTTTTGTGGAGAGAACGCGACCACAGAATTCGCATGTCAGACTTTTCAAACGCTCCTCATGCAGCAGAAGCTCTTCTTCGGACATTTCCTGATGACATATAGAATGTGCAACTAGCTGCTTTTGTGATGGAAACATTTCACTGCACACCAGACAGACAAAGTAGTTATTATGAGGATAAACATTATGATGACCTTCACACTCATCTGATCCACAAACTTCACACATTCCATCATTGTAATACACACCCTGAGGTTCCTCCTCTTCTTCTTCATCGCTTACATGGACTACAGTCACATCATAGTTTTCCTGAGAGTAACCTTCCTCATAAGTACCAATTCCATTTGTTTCCTCGTTAAACTGGTTATGGTCTTCATGTTCCTCTTCTTCGCCGAATCCCTCATACTCAGCTTGTTGAAACAATTCTTCTTCTGTTGGTAAAAGCTCTTCATCTGCTTCAGTTGGTAAGAAATCGTGATCTTCATCCACTTGCTGCAGTTCTTCATCCACCTGATCATTTTCTGATGTGCTCTCCCCTACTTGCTTCAACTCCTGCTCCTGCTGCTGCTCCTCCTCCTCATCTGAGTAGATTACCAATTTTTTGGGTTCATGGATGGTGTCATCTTCATCATCATTAGCTGCCTCATATGAAGTCTGTGCAACAAAACAAGTAAAAATTATAAAAAACACCTAAACACGTTCATGGTTTAAATTCTTTCAGAGAATATTCTTTGAACTATCGTTATAACATAACTACAGAGCACCATGAACAATTATCCATTATAATTCATGATCTGTTTTAACTTATCTAGATCTCATTACCACTTTGATGTTATATAGGCAAATTATAATTTGTTATAAAAATTACAATGATCTTTATTGACTAAGTGTAAGAAGTGTAAATAATGTAAATATTGTATATCTTTGTTAATTTAATATAATTTTTATAGAGTAAAAAAAGAAGAATTTTCCTAGGAAAAAAAGAAGTTTGTGTAAATGACCAATAAAATCATAAAAAAAACATCAAATGTACTCGTAATATTTTCCTTTACTTATTTTTTGTAATTTTTCTTTAATTTTGAGCTTATTATTTGAGATGTATGCAAATGTTTATTTATATAAAACAAATTGTAACATTTTAGGTAAAGCATGTTACAGTCAGTTAGAAAGTAGTTTAAAAAAAAGGATTAAAATGTTTGTTTAAAAAATTTAAATACGTATAGGCTACATATTATAATACACTAGTTAGTACCAGTATTTGTTTTTACATATACTAATATTTAAAATATTAACAATTTTGAAAAATTAATAATTTTATTATAAATATGGTATTTAGTATACTCAATGAAGATTTCACAGTAAAGACAGTGGTAAAAACTGAATGCTCTATTTTTATGATTTTTTAGAAAGCATTTCTGTCCAATTTAATTACTGCTACTACTACTGTAGAGGTCTCAATAAATACTTCTTTGATGGGTAATATGTAAAGTCTTCTGCATGACTTATGGACTGAGTGTCAGGATATCCATGATAGAAAAAGATGAGACTGGTGCCACCAATTATTTTAACATTCAAACTAGGTTGAAACAAATTCAAAGTAAATGCAGTAGTAAGGAATACTTGGAACAAAATGAGTATAACATTTATAAATAATCTACAATATTTCAGTGATGCTGAGGATTAATTAAATCCAAAATTTATAACCAGAATTGGGCCTTCACTACTAGTTTTTTCACTACTACTTCTTTCTACTACTTTTATTCTAGTTCACTACTACTTTTTTTCTTTCGTCAAGATCGCTTAACTGGCTGCAACTTTGAATTGGGCTCTGTTACTTTTTCCGATTTATTTGTCTGTTTATATCAACTTGTGTACTTTTTGTGTTTGCCTACTTGCATCTGCCAGATTCTGTGAGTGTCCGTCGTGGATGTGTTCCTCAAGTCGTCCTGTGGTTTGGTTTTTATTCCGCATAAATTAACAACCCTAACCTCTGTAACGTCAATAACAACTGTAAAAACTGCCTTGATATTATAATAGCCACTACGTTAAATTTTTCTGCTGCCACTGCCTTCTAGATCAAATCTTTTTTATTCTTCTATTCATTTGCCATATATTCCGCTTTATTACTATAACAATGCCCTTTTTTCTCCCCCCGCTGGTGGATTGAGTAGCTGGCGGGTTTTGGATATTGTTGCCCTTATAACTTTCTATTACAATTTGCATATCATCAATAGTTTTCATTGTTGTCTTCATCACTATCAACTCTTCACCTTTTTTGAAGGGTTATTATTTGCTCTCTTGTTCTTTTTTTCTGGGGGTGGATTTGTTTTTTTTTTATTAATTTTTTTTTAATTTTTGAATCAGCTATCTCCACTGCTTGGGTTGCTATATCTGTAATGGCAACACCGATAAAGTACCCTTGTGGCGTCTGTCTTCGAGAGGTTACGGAACGCCAACAGGGAATCAAATGCGATGCCTTTTGTGGTAGATGGTTCCATAGGGACTGTGTTAAAATATCTAAGGCTGAATATGATCGTTTGGCGGCCGACCAGAGTCTTAAGTGGGAATGTCTTAGGTCTGACTGTGAAGATGAAAATAAGAAACCCATTAATATTCTTATATCACAAATGGCTGGTTTTGCCTCATTGCTATCCGAGCTCTCCACCAAGATGGACACCTTAATGGAACTTCCTACTAAGATTGATGCTCTTAACACTAAGTTAACTGCGTTTGAAGATAGAATTGCATGTACGGAAAAGCGCCTCGATGCTCTTGAGACTGCAAAGGCGTCACAGGTTTTAAAACCCGAAGACATCATTTCTGAGATGAATGATCGTTCCAGGCGAGCTTGCAATGTTATGGTCTATAACTTGACGGAATTTAGCAGCAGAGATACTGAGGCTAAAAATTCCCATGATGAAAGACTTACCACTAAGCCCCCCCCCCCCCCCACCCCCCCCCCCCCCCACCCCCCCCCCCCCCCACCCCCCCCCCCCCCCACCCCCCCCCCCCCCCACCCCCCCCCCCCCCCACCCCATACCCTTAGCATTCAATTTAGAAGCAGTTTCGCCCTAGGATATATACCAAAGAACTGGAGGATAGCACTAGTGGTGTTCTTGCGAAAAAATGACAGGGATCCAACAAAACCCAGTTCGTACAGACCCATACGCCTAACCTCCTTCATGGTGAAAACTATGGAAAAAAATAATAAATAGACACATAAGGGACGTAATATTACTGGAACACCCACTTAGTCCCACACAACACGCATACATAGAAGGAAAATCAACCACCACTGCTCTCCACAGTTTAGTGAGAGAGGTGGAGAATACCTTCGAAAAAAAGGAAGCCCTAGTCAGCGTCTTTATGGACATTGAAGGAGCTTTCGACCGAGTAGCATATCAATCCATGAAGACTGCGATGGAACGTTTTGGAGTTTCCCCAGACGTAGTCAAAAGGATAGTAGCCCTCCTAAAAAGCAGACAGGTGAAAGCCAAGTACGGGGACGAATCGGCTGCGATCACGGCCCAAAGAGGCTGCCCCCAGGGGGGAGTCTTATCTCCTCTCCTGTGGGCGATGGTAGTGGATGATCTCCTAAGAAAAGCAGAGAAGAGGGGGATAAGGCTACTATGTTATGCGGACGACCTAGTGCTTATGATTAAAGGGAAAAACATAGGCAGGCTGGAACGCCTAATACAAACAGAACTGAACTTCATAAGCAACTGGTGTCATGGGGAAGGTCTGCGGATCAACCCATCAAAAACTAATATGATTGCCTTTACCAGGAAAAGGAAATTCCAGCTAGCAAAACCGGTCCTGGAGGGAATCAGCATTAACCAAACAAAAGAAGTGAAGTATCTGGGTTTAATCCTGGATGAGAAGCTCACTTGGAACTCCCATATTAGAAACAAGACATCCAAAGCAATAATGGCCCTTGGGGCCTGTAAGAGACTCTTTGGATTTAAATGGGGACTTAAACCCAAAATGATATATTGGATTTATGAAACCATAGTAAAACCAATGGTCACATATGCTGCTCTAGTGTGGTGGCCGAAGGTCGAACAAACAACAGCTGCAAGAAGGCTACAGAGTCTCCAGAGGTTAGCTTGCTTAAGCATCACGGGAGCAATGAGCTCCTGCCCAACACTAGCAATGGAAGCGGTTCTGGGTTATACTCCTCTTGGCCAGGAAGTGATGAGAACAGCTGCGATGAGCGCAATGAAGCTTCTAGGAACAAAGGTAATAAATGCTACCTCCCTAGAAGGTCACATGAAGATATTGGAAAATTTTCCTGAGGCTGAAATGCTAACCAAAGTATCTGATACTATGGTTAAGAAATACTCCTTTGAAAAACCATATACGGTCTCTATCGGAAGTAGGGAGGAATGGATTAAAAGGGAGGCCTACCCTAAAAAAGGAGTCCTGAAGTTTTACACCGATGGTTCACTCCTAGACTCTAGGGCAGGATATGGAATACATGGACCTGGAGTTGACATGGCTGTGCCCCTAGGAAGACATGCCTCAGTTTTTCAGGCGGAGGTCATGGCAATAGATTCATGTTCTAGAAGACTCACACAGTTGGGGACAAAAGGATTATCATACCTAATACTCTCTGATAGTCAGGCTGCACTGAAGGCACTGGATACCTGTTCGATTGATTCGAAAGCGGTCTGGGAATGCAGGAATGCTCTAGCAGAGCTAGCAACAAATAACAGAGTAACACTCGGCTGGGTGCCGGGTCATGAAGGAATTCATGGGAACGAAAAAGCGGACATCCTCGCCAAAAAGGGAGCAGAATCCACATTGGTGGGGCCTGAGCCAGGTTGTGGAATATCCTTCTCCAACATTAAAGCTCTGGTTAAAGATTGGGAAAAGAGGACAAGATACAAGAATTGGAGCAGAGCCTCGGGTTTAAGAATATCCTAAATGTTTATCTCTCCTTATGCAAAAGGGTGGACAGCTCTCCTAGACCAGAATAAGGAGGATATAAGACTGATATTAGGAATGTTGACAGGACATGGCCCTCTGAGGAAGCACCTTTTGAAGGTAGGCCTTAGTCGGAGCAGCGAATGTAGACTCTGTGGAGAAGAGGAGGAGTCAGCAGAGCACATTTGGTTGGATTGTCCTGCCATCGTAGAGACTAGGAAAAGATACTTGGGAGCATATCTCCTCAGCCCCAAGGACATCAGAGAACAGGAGCCCTTAAATCTGATTGGTTTTTGCAAAAGCCTCGGTTTTTAAGGGCACAAATTAAAGTAAGGGAGGCGCAAAGGTCCTTTTAGGACTAAGTGCGGGGACAAAGTGTCCTCTTCCCTCAGAAGGAAAAAAAAAAATGGTGTCAAACTATACACCCTAACAGAGCACCAGGGTTTTATATTGAGATTTGTTTTATATTCAGTAAAAGCAGACAATGTTGTCGGTGGTGTTGGGCATACCGTAAAAGTGGTTCTCCATCTATTGAAAGACTACTTGGGAAAGGGACATGCTGTATATATGGACAACTTTTACAACAGTTACTCCCTAGCCAGCAAATTACTCTCTAAGACCTACTGCACCGGAACATTGCGTGCTGGAAGGAAACATACACCTATGGAGGTGACAAACACAGTTTTGAAAAAAGGTGGTGAAACAATTGCGCAGTACGCAAATGGCGTTATGATTGGCAAGTGGAGAGACAAAAGAAATGTTACGTATATCTCAACTGAACATGAGAACGATTTAGTAGATTTTGTAGACAAACGAGTTCGTGCAAAGAAAAAACCCCTCCCGATTGTCAAGTATAATGCTCACATGAGTGGAGTTGATCGCGCCGATCAAATGATGGCGTACAACCCATGTGAACGCAAAACCATAAGGTGGTACAAGAAAATATTTATACATGTACTACAAATGATACTTGTAAATGCGCACAGCCTTCACAACATGAATCAACAAAAAATGTCCCTCTACGACTTCAGATTGGAAGTTATAAAAGGCCTTTCACCTCAACCAACTCACACCATTGAAACACCTCCTCAAAAAAAGAAAAGGGTTGAGGCTCACAAACTTGGAAAGATTCCTGGCAAAGACAGCAAAAAACAAAACATTGCGAAAAAAGTGTAGGCAGTGTACTAAAGTGGGAAAACCAAACACTAAGACACTATACCATTGTGAAACATGTCCGGAAAACCCTGGTCTGTGTATGGGTCAATGTTTTGAGACCTACCATGATTCCTTGTACTAACAAAAACATCCGGGTGGGAATGTATATAGTGTAAATATCATAACTAGGAATAATAAGGAAAAGGAATAATTACTAATATTAGACTAAGAGAAGTAAATTTAGTAGTGGTTGACTTTCGAGGAGGTAGACCGTGCAGAACTAACCAAAAGTGCGGCCGGCCTACATGTGGGCCCGAGTGTATATAGTGTAAATAACATTACAAAAAAAACCAAAAACAAGGAATTATAACTCTTGTTAGACTAAATAATACTGTACAATTAGTGGTTGTGCGCTTTTGAGTAGTTCGAAAATAACAACACTTTCCAGAAATGCGGCCGGCCCACATGTGGGCCCAAAACTGTGACGTCATTATTTCACCGAATTCAACCAGAAACATCCTATAGACCATCGTTCCTGTCTTTCAACCACCAAAGGCAAGTTATTCCACAATAAAAATATTCCCACATATGACAAACCTAATTACGGATTTTCCCGCAGCGAATGTGTTAAGAATGTTTATAGCTGCTTTTAAATAACCTTATGTATTAACTCACTGAGCTATCTAATCTAATACAATATAGGAAAGGAGACAAGTCCCGAATTTGAAGTAAACCAGTTGCCTGTTACCAATGACTTGTAGTGTCACCACAACATACCAATAACCACTTGATTTATCAGGTTTAGATTCATGACATTGTTTATATTGCCTGTGTGTGGTTCATACGGCAATAAACAGGAGGGCAAGATTAGATTAGACCTTGAGTTCCACCTTCTAAGTACTACTTTACAACAGCTGTGGTGTAGGATAAGTAAACTGCACCTGTAACTTACAATGGCGAAATGCACCATTTAACAACCAAGAATAATTCATTAAATTAATGGTGTGAAACAAATTCATACTGATAAAGCCTCATGTTAAATGTTACTGTTTAGACTTGAATGTTGTAGTTGCAAATGCTTAAGTATAGATAAGAAATGAAGTGTACAAGGAATATAGATCTAGAGCACAACTCGAGTTTTCTTTTATTAACTACCCAAACACAATCATGTAATCGAAATCAATAGAGTTATAATTCAGAAATGCCCACAATGCCACTCCAGTGCACCTCTGTGTATTCTTCCATTCTCCACATGTAGTACTCGCTTCCGGCAGCACACAGCAGATACACAGAGTTCAGGTGCAGTAATCTCACATGAAAACCAATAATTATCACAGAAATCCTCAGAATAGTTCAAAAAGGATAAGCTTTCAATCTATAACTTCCTTTTGTAACTCACCTATGTTACTTTTTAAAACTATGCCATTTTGTGCAACAAAACCAAATGGTTTAAATAGTTTTACTAAAATAATATTTATGTGGACTTATATCATCTTCAAATTTTATTAATAACTGTTAAATGTTTAGATAGAAATGTTCCAACAAAGTTCACAAATCAACAGCCACTACTTAAAATTGTTTTAATATATCTTCTGGGATTTCTTTTAAACTTATCCATGACATGTAACCAGTACATAAAATCATATAAACATTTTGTAAGAAATATATTAGTGTACACAATTACAACAAAATACATACAGCTCTGCTTCTTGATCTGGAGATAGATTTATCTAAGGAGTCTTATCTCGCTCCTTCTCAACTCATATCAACGTCGTCGAGTATTGCAACTCTGTCAAGTTCATCAAATATATTTATAAGTACGTCAACAAAGGGTCCGATCAAGGAGCCTTCACAGTTTAAAATGAACTTGACGAGGTGTCAAGGTAGACAGTGCACTACATAAGCAATTCTAAAGCTGTCAAGTAAACCTTTGCTTTCCCATACACGATCGCTACCCTCCAGTCATGCATCCTGTTGTTGTTCATCATGAAAACGGCCAGACAGTGTATTTTAAGGAAGAAAGTGTCATTGAAAGGCTAAGCCTTCTTCTACATAATATTAAAGGGCGTACATCATCTGACTATCTTAAGAGTATAAATGGAGTTGATCACTCAACATTTCAGTCTGTATGTAGAGCTCTTTAGTCGTTTAAGGATAATGCACACTAGGATCGAACATTAGAAGAAGTTTCACTCTCAGTTCCCCACCCAAGATCTGTGAATTACTCGCCATCATGTTGATGTTTTACCAAATAAGCAGCCCTCTCATGATATGGGAAAAAACATTGTGATAGTTTGGCAAACAACATATAAGGTTGATAGAAAGAGTTTGGGAATGTGTAGCAGGTTATGGATATTGTGTACAACAAATGTTTTGCTTTACTTGAAGATTTGCTGTAATTAATGTCTGGCAACCGTCCCAAAACTACAGACTTCCTACACCACTTCGAGAGCAACATAATATTTACAAAGAAATCACATCAGCATTATTTCAAAATCTGAGTAACTCGAAGATTTGCTGTAATTAATGTCTGGCAACTGTCCCAAAACTACAAACTTCCTACACCACTTCGCGAGCAACATAATGTTTACAAAGAAATCACAAGCAGCATTATTTCAAAATCTGAGTAACTCGAAGATTTGCTGTAATTAATGTCTGGCAACCATCCCAAAACTACGGACTTCCTTCACCACTTCGCGAGCAGGAGTCCATAACAAAAAACCTGGAACGTCTCAGAGAAATTTCTTTCGATGTAACCCAGCTCTCTGAAATGGTCGCTATGAATGTCTCAAAGCTGAACGAAGAGCAACATAATGTTTACAAAGAATCACAAGCAGCATTATTTAAGAATCTGAGTAACTCTTTAACCTAGATACAGAAAAACCATTTCTGGTAAATTTGTTATTAGTCAAAATAAGAAGTAAGAAAAGATTGGGTTGAAGGAAAGTTCTGTTGAGATTTTTGCTCAGAGCACTACCAGATGAACTTGAAGGTAAAAAACTGTAAGGAATTGATTAAAACTATGATGTAATAACTACGCCCTGAGATTTGAAATCTGCAAAACTAAAAACATGGATTCTACTGAAGCAGTAGGGATTTTGAGCATCATAACTAAAGGAAATAATGTTGTTAACCTCTTTGTCTTCCACCAAGTGTTAACTCTAACCCACATTTTGAGCCAACAGCTACAGCACTCTAAAGACACACTGGGAGAAGCTTTACAGGTAATTAATGTTACAATTCTTTGAGAGAAAGGGATGTGAGGCAAAATTTTCAAAAATCTGGACAAAAATACGATTTTCTGTAAAGCATGACATTTCCTTGGAGAACGTCAGGAGTTCAAAAAGAAAAATAGAATGATTGTCCTTTTAAGAGACAGTGAAATAACGTTAACATTCGGAGCAGAAGAAGATGTTAGTAAAGATGAAGGTCAAGATGGAGCCAATAGGTTTTGGAGAACTCATGTTTACTTCAAGGTCCTTAACCTTAACATTGAATGATTCATTGAAAGATTCAATGAAGAGTCGCTAAAGTTAGCTAAAGTTGTCAATGTACTATTCAATTTGAGTTATGAAAAAACAAAAAACTTCTTTCAAAACAATAGTGGGATACTGAGAGTAGACACCACAGTACTTCAAGCAGAAATGACAGTAGCTCATAAATTACTTAAAGCTAGATCATTGGAACACAAAATTCGTAAGACAATAGAAACCTTCATTAGTTCAAGAGTAAAGTTCAAAGAATTGAGGGAAATAGTTAAGCAAGAAAACTTCCGTAACTTACTCTAAACAATCAAACTAGCTGCTTCGATTTCCATAAGCTCATCCTTGTTTTAAGAAGTTTCTCTGCTATGAGGAGACGAAACTGGTTTAAAACTTCAATGCTGTAAGAGATATTCTCCAATTTATCATTGTTATATATAGAGAAGGAAATATTGAGAGAACAGATTCAAATTCAAGATATTGTAGAAAGGTTAGCTATAAAGAAAGAAATTACACTTCACGTAGACACTTTGTTTTACTTTTTTATTATTAATACGTCAAATTCATGAAAATAGCAAAAATTTTAGTTTAAAATTTAAAAGTTTTGTTAACTATTTTTAATTTTGTTTTTAAATATTTTTTCTTGGATTTTCATTTTTGTCTTCTCTTTCCACCTTTAAATTTAAGTGTAATCCCATGTAACTGCTTAACTGTTTTTAATTTTTTTTAAAGGTGTATTATTTAGTTGACAAATCTAAAAGATTCACATAGGGAAATTGTAGATCTCATTCTTAAGAATACAAGCCTAGATTAGTTAATCTTTTTAATAACATAATTATTGGAAAATGAATTATTATAATGATTTCCAGATGCCTGGTTATAGAGATTTGATTTCATACCCCCTAGTAAAAGCAATACACCCATAATAAATTAGCCCTCCCAGAAATCTTTATCTAGAGCCACCTATGGTAACGGTACCAAACTGCAGGTGAAAACTCTGCATAAACATGTTATTGAACGACAATATTTACAAGTACAGGCAGGTTAAGGAGAAACTGTCTTTATCCCCTGTATTGCTCTTATTCCATCAGACTATCATTTTGAATTCAAATGTCTATAGTTCCCTGTAGTTACGCTATGCCATGACTATCAACAGGGTAGAGTTTGAAGATGGCTGGCGTCGAGCTGAGGAGTGACTGTTTCGCCCAAGGCCAGTTGTATGAAGTATGTTCCAGAGTAAGTTCATCTGATAGCCTGGTCATCCTTCAGCCAGGAAAAAGACTAATAATGTTGTTTACATAGGATTTAAGAAAAAATATACATCAACTTTTGTAGCCCACACTTACCTGGGAGGCTGAAAGCAGGTATACAACTAATTGTACAAATTAAATTTAAAAATTAAATAAAAACTACAAATAAAATAATTTTAAATTAAAAATTAACTTTTGTAAACAGTCCTATTTACATGTTGAACTCATTCTAAGAATGGAATTCTTTAGGTTTATTTAAGTAATTACCAATGTTAAACTTAACTTTTACTAATTTCAGAAGTCCTTAATCCTAATGATATTAAAACCATAGCAAAGCAGCATGTACTTTCGGCTATCCTATATGTGTAACGATACAAAGTATTATATATGTATGAAAAATATATACATGAAAACTGTGCTAAGACTACATATTTTTTATTAGTGACCAAAAATGTATTAGAAAACGCAAGGATATTAGATTCAATTGCGAAATATTATATCCCTTAACCAATTTGCTTGGCCAAATTTTTCCTATCACATACTTTATTAAACTTTAAGAAGTTTTAAAGCTTGTATTGAAGGTTCTAAATAAAACAACAATGTTGTTAATTAATAATCAAACATATATTGAACTCAGCAAAATAAATAAGTCAACTTAAACATTCAAATGGAATAGAATTAATTGTATACAGTTCAATTTGATTTCTAAGATTACAGAAAATAGTAAAATAAATCATGTTTTATAAAAAACCTAACAAATTTCCTCTATAATTTTATATAAATTATTACATTTTAAAGTTGACAACAATAATGAAATTTTAATATAAGCATGCTGTTAATTATGTTAAGAGAGTTCAGAAACAATTATATAGTAAATCAAATTTCCCTGAAAATGGGATAAATATTTTATGCATTTTACTACAGACAAAAAATGTAATTCTGAAACTTTACTTAAAACTAAATTTAACTTATATACTTAAAAGGGGTAAAATATTAATCTTAAAACTTTCTTGAATTCCCCTTGAAGTATTTAGTTTCAATCTGCTGTACAATGCCATGAAATATACTTTATGATGATAATAATGCTTTTAACTATGTAAAAAGCATAAAATGTTTAAGTTAAATATAATAATGAACCATGTAAGTAAACATTTCTTTATATTAAGAAACTATTTCCCTTTACTTATTTAGTTTTCAATATTGTATTATAAACATTTTATATCTCTTTTTAGAATCCAGAATAATATAATCCCTTTAAAATACGAATAATTATGCGTAACATTTGAACTAAACAATAATTCCGTTGTCATCAAAATATGTTATACAATAATTACTATTAAATAAATTATTTTACAAAATACTAACAGTATCATACATAAATATAGAGAGAATTTAAGTAACAGCTACTAATACATTACAATAACACAATTTAAATTTGCTCAATTTAAGAAAAAGATTCTCAACATTTATGCCAGACAACAACTAATTGTTTAAGAAGAAAACCACAAAATAATCCTTGATACCTAATTTAATGAGTATTGGCTTTTAATAAATATTATTGTCTTCAAAAATATCAAAAAGCAGATCTGTACTTTTGTAAACCTTCAGAACCACTAATCTCATCTTTAAAATTTACACCAATTCCTAGATGGTTTACAGAATTAATGGTTTTAAAATAAACTTAAAAAATAATGGTAGTTGATTATAATGTTAAGGGAAAGTATGGACGAAAGGAAGAATAAATTTTGAAGTCTCCGGTAGAAACACACATCGGACACACCTGTCCTCGGGGAGGTTGCAAAGTGCGTCGTCATAGTTGCAGATACTGCGGTGCTACTACCTCAGACCAGGCTGACCCCTGCTGCCGCCACTAGGGCAGGCAGCAGGGGCTTAACCTCATCCACCAGTGCCACAAGGTGGGGGAGGTAGAGTCGATACGTTGCGGAAGCCTCCTATATTTCTTCTGGGAGGTCTTGGTGGTCTGAAATTAATTGTTGGAGCATATAATATCAAACATTAGCATACACAGAGGGCTTTAACTAGAGTAACAAAATAACCTAATAATAATCACAAATAAAAATTAAATATAGAAGACACGTACACGTAGATAAACTAGAAAATGCTGAAAATGGAATCATTTATAGATTTTTGAAAACTAATAGATCTTTGTTAGAGTCAGTCATTAAAACATGCCTTTATCTGCCAATGAGTTATCTCTCACTGAATGAAAGGGTCAGATTTACACAAGATCCATATTTTACAAGATTGTCAGGTCATTATTCCGGCCAAAAAAGTAAATAATTTATTTATTTGTGCTTAATCCAAGATCAGAAGGCATAGAAGAAAGGATTTGGCAGTTCACTTATATGAATCCACCCTCACAAAAACATATCACTCATACAGAATATAACTAAAACCTATAAATTTCATATAAGAAAAATAAACACAATCCCTTGAGTTTTTTTACTTAAAAAGGTTTTTAATATTTGTTCCATTTGGAAATTTTATTATTAAGATAGATTTTATTACAGATATTTATTGTTATCAAACTGGACATTATCTACAAAAATTACTGGCTTTATTCACCAACATATTTCAGTATGTATTTTAAGATGAACATAAATGTAAGACCAGTATGATTCAAAAAGGTGTTGTATTATTATTAACTAATATGATTATTTCCAAGGAAGTGTATATAATCAATTATCCACAGGAGAGCAAAAAACATTTCCCATGATGGCTTACTTTTGGCTGTTATACATTCCAGTTAAACTTGTGCTCAGTACAGTAAAAATTGAAGAGCAACACATCTCAACATATTAAGGTAAATGGGTTAAATGTGTTAAATCCTTCAATCTTATGTAAAGTACAAATCAAGCTAATTCCAGTCTTGGGTGATTGTAAACTGCTGAAATTAAGTTTCTAATATTGAATTCCATCTACTGACATCTAGTGATGAACTGAATATTTTTACAAGATGTACATGTCATTGAAGGGGTTAGTATCAATATAGCCAAAGTTGAACTCAGTTGAAATAGGAAAACTAATTCCAACAACATGCTAGATTTGAACATCATAGTTGAAGACTGGAATTCAGTATCTTTCACATAAATATTTTATCCAGATTTTACAAATTTTCTTTTGCTATAAATTTCCTCTTTTTACAAGTTTGTATTTAAATATTCCTTCCATTACTAATTATTCACAAAAAATAGTTACTTTAAAACTGTAGTTGCTGGTAGTTGTACATTAAACTCTACTCATATGATATAAATATTCACTTGATACTTGTGCTCAGGCAGGAATTCATAAGCCAAGAGGCACAAAAGAAAAGGATCTAGGTCTAGGGCTGATTTCTGAGTCTCTTACACCATAGAAACCATTGCAGCCAGCAACTGAAACGTTTTTGTACTTTTCAAGGTCAGTAACAAATAAAATTATTATAACTGAAGACGCTATAGGTTAAAAAAAGATCTCATTTGAATGGAGATATTTGAAGATGTATGTTTACTACATTCATCATAATTCACAACATTTCTGTTCACCAAAAATGTAATGTTCTACTTGCTCCCAACTTCTAAGTTAGAGATACTTTACTGGTAATTTCTCCATTAACAAACACTCACTTGTCTATTTCACAATGTCTAAGTTATAATGTGCCCATTAGCATTCCTTGATAGTTTATGTAGTAAGGTCAGTAGGTTGAGTTTTTCTCAAGTGGTTAGTTAGCACTCACTAGCAAGTGCCAATTAGCAGAATTTGTTTTCCTGAGTAGCCTCCAACTGTCAATAACCAAGAGAGAGTGTTAAAATCAAGTGTTAAAAACTAACTTAATGAAAGTGTGAATGTATCATATGGCAAGATATTCCGAAAGAGATATAATCTGTAGACTTTCAATTTTGCATGAAATTTTATTTCTAGATGGACAAGAATGTGTCCTATAATGATGCGTGTTTTATCATGGAACTTGGCTTTTTGTGTCAATTTCTGTTCTGTATGATTGTATGGACAAGAATGTGTCCGATGATGATGCGTGTCTAACCATGGAATTTGGCTGAGCGTTATTTTTGTGTCAATTTCTGTTCTATATGACTGAATGGACAAGAATTTGTCCTATGATGATGCGTTTCTAACCATGGCATTTGGCTGGGCGATATTTTTGTCTCAATTTCTGTTCTGTATGATTGTATATCTCTATCTGCCCACAAGATATCTCAAGAATGAAATGAGTTATAAATTTGAAATTTTGCATGTAATCTCAGTGAAGCCTGTTATACGACACGTTGATGTGGTAAGGCATACTCCTACCTAGTCTAAACTAAACACTGTACCAAGTAACAGATGGTATTCAAACATGATGCTAAAATAAATCAATTGTATATGTAAACACTGTACCTATTATATATACTTTGCTTTTTTTATTTTAGTATGCATAAACATTATTTTTCTGATATGATAGTGATTTGAAGTTTTATGAGCAGTATGCCTTGCTCAACACATTTCATCAAGACCAGGCCGGCCATCCGTTTGTTTTGCTCTATTATATAAATTGTATTTTTACCTTTTTTAACTTGCAAACAATAAGATGATACAAAATATTGATAATTTAACTATATTACCAGTGGTGAAAATATATCAATAATAAATATATCAATATCAATATTAAATTATATCAATAATAAACCAGTTTTGAGGTCAGTTTTATGTTTTTGCCAAATGACATTTTGGATGAATAAATAAGTTACATTTTTTCAACCATAAATACTGAATATACATACCTCAACTAAATTATACCAGAGAAACATTTATGCCAAAAATTAAGGCAAGCAGACTGTGTGATTTTCATGGAATAAACTAACACAAAAAGAGCTTAACATTCAAAGAAATTAAACTAGGCCTCACTAATAAATCGGCAAGAAAGCTTTTAGATACTTTGGACCGGAAATATAATACTTTGCCCCCTGCTATAAAGAGCCTTAGTTACTGTTCATTTAAAAATCATGTGAAAAAGATTTTTATGTAATTTTGTTTAGTTTTAGATTTGAATGATGATTATTTATCTGTATGCTATGACAAGAGTGTTCTTGTAAATCAGAGTCTGTAACTTTGAAGAACACTTGCTGAATAAAGACGTTATTTATTTATTTATAAATGAACATAATTACACAAATAAAGCTAATCCATTATCTTCCCAACTTTAATACAGATGATGAATGTTTTATGTATTAGAAGTTTGAAGTTGTAGTGAATATGGCTAACTTTGAATATAAAGGAAATAAGGCAATTAATATTAATTCCGTAAAATATTTTGACCAAATTATTATGGTAAACCAGTTATGGATATGTAAGTAAGGAAACATTTCAGTTTTGGAAATAATATTTGATTTAAAATCCATATCATCAATATCATTAATTATCTATGTTAGTGCGGCTGACAACCGAAAGTCAGGAAACAACCCTTTGATGAAACATGTTTTAATCTTATTTTGTATTGTATATAAAAAACTGTAGATAGATAGTAATATCACAGTTTGTAAATAATATTCTACTCTAAGTTTACATGTTTATGTCTCGCTGGACATCTGCTCTGTCTATGCGGGGATGTCAGTTGCTCGACAGTAAAGAAATGATTGCTAATTTTTGTTCACATCATAATTTGTGTACTTGTAGATAAATATATACATAAGGTAAATAATAAGTCTGAATGCTTATTTCATAATACATCAATTAAAAGTAAAATATAGAGTATATGATCTAAAGTTCTTAAAACAGCCATTTCCTGAACGTTTTCAATTTTGTTCAATAAACATTGGTATTGGGTGTTTTCTAAAGAGTTAAAGAAGAAATGACAACTCATTCAAGTGGATTACTATTACATAGAAAGGTATAGTAAAGAATTAAAGTAACACCTGGGACTAAATTGAGAGGTAGCAAATCTAATTCAGGGTAGCGAAATTAAATTTTAAATCATACAGTATGTTTAAGTTAAAAACAATGAATACAATTTGTATGATTTATAAAAACCATCAAATAATAATTTTAATTTATTTGTAGAAATTTATCAGTTTTTTCTAGGAATGATCAACCATTTACATGACCATGGTAAGTGAATGAAAAATCATAAATCCAAACATAGTTAAAATGGAAGCAGTATTTTTAAACATATGAATTATACCAGTAAGAAATATTTTTATTTAACTAACTAAAAATCCAATTCAAATTATTAAAATTAAATAAACCTCATCCCAGGAAATGTTATATCAATAAATATTAGGGCCAAAGATGTCTATTTAATCTTTGCTTTAACACATGCCGTCCTATGTTGTCTGTTATTAGATAGACTATGCTACTATCTTACAAGCTGTATCATTTGTTGCAACAGTGCATCTGTATTGTCTTGTGGTATTTCATTTGTATTTTTAGAGTTTGATAAATGATAAAAAGAACAGATAGCATTTTATGTAGCATATGCAACTGTAACACATAACAATGATAACTTTCTATAATTCTGTTATCCTTTTAGTTAATGAAGTGTAAATTAATCCATATAATTTCATATATATTATATACATATATGTGAATATATATACGTCTATAAAAAAAAATCATGACAGGAAAAGAATTTAAGGTAGCAACAGTTAAAAGTAATGTGCTCTTATAGGCTTTTTAATAGTATAATACTTTAAGGGGATTTTGGAGAGCAACTAAGTAATTTTTTTATATGTAGCCTATTGTCATGAATTTCTTCTTAAAAAAACATACATTTTTTTAGAAATTTTCCTTGTGGCAACTAGATAATATGTTAACTTGTTTTTGCAGAATGAAATATTATTAAGGATCCCATAAATCCCCTATCAAATCGTGTTATTGTCCATTTCTCTCTCCATCTGTGCGATAAATACAGAAAGGTCCTTCAGACTTGGAATTTGAAACGTAGGTTCCTCTTAGTCCAAAGAAAACCTCTATTGAATTTGAGATCAAAAAATCAAAGGACAGTTTTCAATAAGTTCAAGAGGACTATGTGTGTATTTGGTATGCAATGAATGCAGTACAGTGGGCAGATCGTGTTATGGGCACCAGACAGTTCGCATTCCTAATAGGAAAGAAAGAGTTAAAATGAAGACTATTGTTACGTTCTGTTGAGTCCTTCAATTCATTTTAATTTCCAAATTTAATAGTAATAATGCTTTCCACTCACAGTTACATTACTGATTCATCTGATTTTTATTTCTTGATATTGTTTGAAGATCTTCTTTCAATATCTAACTAAAAAATCCTAAAATGTTTGTATGTTTTCAGCATCATCCAAAGTTTATTATTCAACATGATACATTATTTAATAAACATTTTAAAATTATATGTAACAAATCTTTATCTTTCATATCTTCCTCATGGATCATTTCTCTAAGGATGTTAAGTCATTAGGACAAAAAAAGAATGTCTAGACTCTGTGTTGATGTTCTATATTTACTTATAACAGAGGAATTGTTAAAACAACAATAAACTCTCTTGACATTATGTATGGTCTATAGTACCATGTACAAGAGCCTAAATATGTTCATTAGGAATGTGTCAACAAACATAGTAAGAGATCAAGAAATTAAAGCCAATCCATGGACCAATCAATCAATCATATTCCGCAAGCACCTCCAGCACATGGAGAAGCAGAGGTTCTAGACAAGCGATAGAGTCTACCCAATCGCCTGAGTGGCAGCTTTGGTGGTCTGCAACAAACCATCCAATTGATAACTTTTTCTTCTTAATCACAATAACTTTAAACAATTTGGAAAAGCATTGTTCTTTGAAAGATTCACACAATAAATTTCCAGAATTTATTTGGTTAAATAAAACTCCAGTATGTATTTTTTTAGAGGATATATTGTTATATCACAATGTAACAGAAAATAAACCAAGAGAACATTGAAAAACAAAGTTGTTTCAAATATACATTTAAAATTAAAATTAATATTATAGTACGTTTTAAATTATATTCTTGATAAGAAAATAACAGTAACATTATTGACAACGCTGGAGCATATACACTTTTTCTCTTTAACAGTGCCTATACACAAAGACTCTCAGTCTTTCTATGTCTGCACCAGAGAATGAGTCCACCTTATGCCCATTCTTAATGAACACAAAGGTCGGCATGGCTCTCACGCTGTACTGTGCAGCGACACCGTCACATTGATTCACATCCACCTTGAGGAACACCACATTTGGCGTCTCTGCTGCCATCTGCTCCACATAGGGTGCGATCATGCGGCACGGTCCACACCATGTGGCGAAGAAATCGACAACTACCAACTTGCTCCCAGCTCTTTTCAGCTGTGCCGCCATGTCCGCATCACTCGTCACATGGTGCACAGAGCCCCTTACAAAGCAGAAATAATGCTTCAGGCTTACATTCAACTAAACTAATATCAATTATATCTATAAACATGTATTTTAAATTTTAAAACAAAAATTTATTCTGTTCACACAAAGGAATACATTTTACAACGCCATATACAATTGACTGATTTAGTTATGTGCATGATAAAAGTTTGACAATGGTGACAGGTCTATATGTTGTGTTAAGGAACAGGGGTTCAATGAAACACACTCTTTCTCAGTTTAGTTTTTATTTCTAATATTTTATACATAATTTCATAATACAATCTAGATTATTAACTGCTGCTAGTAGTGGATGATATTTTTAACATTAGTCTTGAGCATAGATCTAATTATATTTTGTGAAAAATCAATTCAATTTTAAAACAATTAATTTTACAAATAAACAGAGTATAAAATTAAAACTGACACCATACGTTAAAAAAATATATTCGTAGTCACCAGTTTTAAATTCCATCAGTTGGGTTTAAATCCCAAAACTCTCTACTATTTTATTATCAATCTAATTGAACTAATCTGGAAGTAACAATAATAATAATTTCGTCACTTATAATGGCTTTTCAACTGTAAAACATTTCTAATGTGTACGTTGTTAGAGGTTGACCTAACCATCAACTACAGCCAGATGTTTAAACATGTTAATTTAAAGTTCATATATTCTAACATTTCATCATTAACTTTACAGTTCCAAGTTATGTAAATACTCCTCACAGGCCTTTTATCTCTGTAAGGAAAATATATTAAATGGGGTATGTTAAATTTCTGAAATTCAAAGGTCTCATGACCTTAGTTAGGGTTCAAGAACGTAGACCTGAAGAACACATTCTGGCTTCAAGAGAGACACCCCCCTATTCCATAAAGTTACATCAAACTATAAAATTCTTTCTCCATGAATAAAGCAGATCCAGTCCATGGATTGACTCAGCATTTTAAAACTACTGTAATTAATTACACCTACATTTAGCCCATAACGCAAGAACTATAGCACTTACAAGACACCTGTTACTTTCTGAGTTCCTACTACCCAATATTAGAACTAATTAAGTCAAAGCCATGTATAATCCCAAACAAATTTTCTATTTTAAAATATGAATCAAAGTAGAATGCTTAGTAGTCTTGATCTGGTAGTCATGACAGACAAATTCTCAAATAGCCAGATTTCTAATTAAATTGAGCTTAAATTCAACTTTTTCTTGGAAAAACTAAACCCTGAAAGCACTAGAATTTTAACTTAAGATAAACTGATTTTATTGTCTGAATTTTACTGAATTTACATTTTATTGTCAACTGCAGGCTAAATATGAGATTGGGCCATGAAGCCCTTATTCAATGCTAACAACCATATTTACCTTATTCAATGGTAGCATTACACCATACACAGCATATGCTAGTGGATATTAACCAAGGCAAAATTTGACACGCCATAGTTTCCCATAATTCCATTGATGTTAAAGGTGCGTTTTAGTTAACATGAGAGGTTATACCTCAGTCTAGACGGTTAATTTGTAGTTGTCAGTATTTTATGAACTGGAAAATGAAGGTAAATGCTCTCAAGATTGTGAAAAACTGACAGTGAAAAATTTAATCGCTGAAAAAAACCATAGCTTACTCTCTGTCTAACTATACGTATAACAATACATCTATGTCTGTATAGTTTTTGGACACCTGAAGAAGAATCAATACTTGAAACATAGTGTTTTTATTTTTGAAACTTATAACAATGGCAAATATATTAAATCTTATTATCCTTTCAATGAATGCTTGAGAGTGTAAAAATGTACTTATCCATATAATGTTTTCCTTAATTTAAATATTTTATACCAACACTAATAACAACTATGTGTTACAAATTAGAGAAAAGGTTATATGGAATCTTTTTTATCTCCTATACGAAACTACAAGATTGGATAGATGTGAGGCATTACCAATGAACATCTACCAATAAAAAACAAAGTCGTAGATGGAGGAAGAATACTGAGAAAAAACTGTGTTGTTTGTTCCCTCAAACGAAAAAGAAAGGACACTTTTTACCAACTTCAAAATGGTATGAACAGTAATTATTTTAGCAATACAAGATTATTTTTTCACCATTTATCAAATATTTTAGATACACTTATCAGTACTTTTAGAATATTATGTAAAAATATATTTCCCTGTGCTAATAAAACTAGGTGTCATTAACCTTTTTAATGTGATTTAGCAAAGCATTGCATCTAGCAAGTGGTTATATGTATCTTTTTACTTTTTGTTTAGACGTTCATTGATAAGTACGCTTTAATTTTCAGCATAGCGAATCATATATATTTCTAAGCAGCAGTGAAAATGTTACATTGAATTAAGAATTTACTCATTCATTCAACTCTTAACCTATTATTTGTACTTTAATGCCCCCATACAACACAATTGAAATGAATAAAAAAAATGTAACAAATCAACTTAGAATATAAAAGGAACATGCTAGTATCAAAAATTACAAAATTACTTGTATTCCTTACATCTTTATCCCAACCAAGAGCAGAGATTTAAAAAAGTAGTGAAGATTATGTATTGCGCTTCCAACAATTACACTGCCCTTAGCTTTGTAAACAAAATTTTTAATCCCTTTAAATCTTTCATATGGCCATCAATAGGCCATTCTCAACTCACCAGTTACACATATTAAATTTGTACATCAATTTAGAAATCAGTATAAAAGATATAGCCTAATGTTTCTGAAACATCTTTATTATTTTTATCTTGAGACAGTTTTTTTTTTTTTTTTTTTTTTTTTTTGTAAGATTGTCTAGACTTTACATAACAAATTAGTTGCATACTCTTTTTACACTCACATGACATAAAGCCATTCTAGCACCTTCTGTAATGACATTTTCTTCTACTTAACAAGTGATTTAAAATTAAGCATGAACCTTATAGCAAGTGCACACAGTATATGCCGTCCATTATGATGTGGTCACATCTGATTGTGTATTTAACATGTACTGGACCACCAAAGACTTTCTGCTTGAAAAATCTCATACACAAAATAGATTTACACATTGCTACTACATACCACAACAATGATTTTTACAGTATATTATTGGGATAGTTCAAAAAATTTTTAAAAATCCAACAGATGTCAAAATATATCAATATGAACATCTATGTTCAGTACTTGCCAATGATAAACAGTATGTTTCTGAATATTTCACCAAATGGCAAATGCTGTCGGCAATCATTTCAATATCCTCTTGTGCACTCGCCAATAAGTTGTCATTAATGCAGTAATAATAATGTCAAACTTTATTATGGTCAATTTGAGGAGATCATTTTTAGCATTGAAGTAGCTATTATTGATTTTATGATCTTCAATAGTTTGTATTACTTGATATCGATACAATTCAATTAATGTCAATTATCACTGTCTTCATACTGATTGCACATAATACGATATGAAACCTTAAGAAATAGTAAAAATGAAATGAAATATAAGAAATGCAATTTAAGTTTATTTCCACAATTTTCATATTGATACAGAGATTACAAACATGTCTGCAAAGAATTAATTTGTTAGCAAAGATATTAAAACATTGAGATTTCTGAATATAAATGTTATTGGAAATTAGCCTACATGAGCAAGCAGCCTGTGCGTAGCCTAGAGACACTAGCTATCCTTTACAGAAATTAATTTTAGTTTGTTTTGCCAAGTAAGGTAGAGAGACAAAAGAAAGAATAACAATAAAATTTAAAAATTAAACTATCCGGCATGAAATATATATTTAAATTACTTGAACTAATTGTCAACTCGTTCCTTGTCGCTCTTTAATCATAGTGTAATGTGTGATTTGAAAGAAATAAATGTTCTGATTTCTGAAATGAGCAAAATAAGGTCAAGGGTTTGTTTCTAAATGCTCTTAAGCTAAGCAATTTTCAAAATGATTTTAGTTGTGTTGGACCACTTGTGCAGATAGATACTAGTCTCTCATAGTTGTAATGCATGGTTAGTGATGCCGTAAATATGTAAACAATGACAATTTT
The DNA here is from genome assembly GCF_021130785.1 of Homalodisca vitripennis. Classification (NCBI taxonomy): domain Eukaryota; kingdom Metazoa; phylum Arthropoda; class Insecta; order Hemiptera; family Cicadellidae; genus Homalodisca; species Homalodisca vitripennis. Next base: position 67,082,972 of record NC_060207.1, read on the forward strand.
GCAGTGAATTATAACATTTAAAAGCTTACATCCACATTATTTACTGACTGATTTTTATGATCTAGATTCTAGATGCAAAAACGTTTGTAATAACCATACATTATTTTTTTAATATGTTTTTATAATTATATTAGTTATAACAGTATTAGGCTTTAAAAACTGAAACCGTCCATCATCTTGAAACTTAAATGTACTATTAATTTTTCTCAGATTATTTCTCAATATTAATATTGTTTTAATTTCAGAGTGCAAGAAAAATAATTGTGCCAAATTTGGGTTTTTATCTTTACTGTTTTTTTTTTAATGAAAACTAAAAAAACATAACATACTGATGGTAAACTGAGCATTTCTGACCCAATACATTTTTTATTTTTCTTGACACAAAGAACAAATCCCCAAAATATTCCTAGAGGATTTGTAAACATCCTATATATATATATAGGAAAAAATATGGGTAGGTTATTTTGAGTAGGCTACGCCAACTTTACAGGCCTACCAAGCACCTAAGACAGTCGCAGGGGCCAAGAAGCAAGGTTACAGCCTCAGAAGATTGATAATCAAAAGACACAGTGAGTAGCATGGCAAATGTGCAGGTGTGTGCAAGTGTGCAACACCTCATTCCACCATTAGACTGTTCTAAGCTGCACTACTTCTATGACAATCCACTTGGCACTGCTCACCCATCACTATTAGCATATGTTTCTAGCATTAGCCATTGGATGGCACATTAGGGTGGATCATTGGTATGGGGCAAAAAATAATTTTCTGTTTTATAAATTCTAATAGTGAAAAAAATGTGTCTTTTTATGTGAGAAGTAATTCTACAAAGTTTTATTTTGCTAGAAACACGTCTTGAGGTGCCACAAAAGCCTTGAATAGTGTTTGTCTTTAAATTTTCAAATTTTCTATAATTTTATTTCTGTTTTGGGATGGCATTTCATGTTTGTTATTTCAATTTAATTAAAACTAAGCCTAAAATCATGAAAAAAATTAATTTGCTGCCATCATTTTATAGGTCCACTTAGTGAGTATTAAAGCTTGAAAAACATTTTTTTATGTACTTTTTTACTTTCCTGTTGTAAGATATTGGTAGATATAATATTGTGACAATGTGTCTTTGCCTAACATTTTTTAATAATTTCTCCTTTTGTTTTTATAGTATAGTGATAATATTGAACCAAATGAAAAAATAGAAACCTACACAATAAAGTCACATTTTATTCATTAAACACACTTATAGTCATAAAATACAAATAATATAAAAATGAAACATTGCAACAAAGCTAAATCAATATTCTATGTTCTCAACTATACATTTTAGTGAAGTGTCTCTTTGTTTCAAATTTTGGCATCATCTTGTGTGAAGCAATTCTGGCTTTGACAGATCCATTTCTTTCATCGAGACCCCAAACACTCAATTATACTCAATAATACTCATTTATTACTGGTAAAGATTACATACATTGTCACATTGAAAAACACAATATTGTACATTTCAATTTTAAAAGCAATGCAATCCTCCAGTTCGTCCAGATCTTTAAAAGAAGTGATATATTAAATAAATAAATCAATTAAAACAAATCAATTAATTAATTAAAAACTAATTACAACACAGATAAAAGAATTTCCTAAGATCAACAACAATTATCCAATTAATGACTAATCCCAAAAAACCCATCCACTTCATAAAGTGGGTGTTCCAAAAGGAAAAATCCAATTTGTCTATTGAAAATACCAAATGGCAGTGATCTTAACCCATTTGGCAGTGTGTTCCATAATTTTGGTCCCAGAGATAATGATGCTAATGAGTATTGTCTGGAAATCAGTTTTTTGGTTACAATTTGTTTGCGCCCCTTGTGTTATATTGGTGGATGTTTTTATATGTTAGGTTGTTTGACGTAGCCATATAAAGGAACAGTTTATACACAACTAAACAAGGGACTGTCATAATATGAAGTTCTTGAAATTTTTGTTTACATGAATCCTTATAGCCAATACCAGAAATATAACATACTGCTTTTTTTGTATTAATAAAATTTTATTAATGTTCTTCTTAAATGTATTTCCCCATATTTCAATACCATAAACCAACTGAGAGTAAAAAAGTGCATAATATACCATTTTAAGAGCTTTTTAGTTGCAAAATTCAGACAGTTTTCTCATCATAAATATTGCTTTAGATAACTTTAAACAGAGAGTAGTTATATGGTCATTCCAATTTAAATTTTTGTCGATAATCAATCCAAGAAATTTTGTAGAATCATACATTGGTAACTAAATTGTCAACTGCTATTTGAATTTCAAAGGAAGATTTTTTATTTGAAGTAAAATTGAGAGCTGTTGGTTTATTTGCATTTACTGTTAAAAAGTTTTCATTAAAGTATTGCACTATAATATTAATTTGTATATTTGCTATTATTTCTTAATCCTCCAAATTTTTGTGTTTATATAGTATAGATGTATCATCTGCATATAAAATTGTCTGGTTAGGATTACTTACATTTCCAATGTCATTAATATATATTAAAAATAGCAATGGACCAAGAACGGAACCCTGAGGTACACCCCACTTAATGTCTGATCTATTAGATGTGACTTCACCCTGATCATTTTTTATGGTGACAAACTGTTTCCGACAGACCAAGTAAGATTTCAGTAAATCATGAGGTGTCCCTCTTATTCCGCAGTTTTCTAATTTATCAAGCAAAATATTTATATTTACACAGTCAAAAGCTTTTTGCAAATCCAGAAACACACCACAAATAAAATCACCATTTATCATTCCTTCCTTTTTTTTCCAAATTTTTATTTCATTAATAATTTGATTATGGCTGACAAAGTAGATTTTCCCCTCATGAATCCATGCTGATTTACAAAAAGTATGCTCTTAGCTTCTAAAAAATCAATTAACCTATTACAAATAGCTTTCTCAAAAACTTTAGAAATAACAGGCAGAAGTGCAACTGGTCTATAGTTAATAATTTCTGAGCAGTTTCCCTTGTTTTTAAAAATAGGCACAATTTTAGAAATTTTTAGACTGTCTGGGAAAATTCCTGATTCAAAACTTGTATTGATTATAGATGATAAAGGTCCTGCTATAACATTGAAATATTCTTTAATAAATTAGTACTTATGCAGTCCCAACCAACTACAAAACTATTCTTCAAGTTCTTTATTATTTTAAGAATCTCTTTTTCAGAGGTTGGGTGAAGAAACACAGAGTGGTGATTCTCTTAAAAGCTTGATTTCTCTTTCCCCTGTGTATAACAGGTAACTCGTGGAAAATCAATAGAATGCATCAGGCTATCTTCTATTGATTCACTTATGTACTTGGCTAAGTCCTCATTAATCACGTGGTTTGTCATTGGTGGTTCTGTGATTCTGTTACGTCAGTCCAGTTGATAATGCCGATGTATCTTCAGCTTTGAAGTTTAGTTTAAGTATACCAGGCTTCCGTACCTCATCCTTCTGTTCTGACCTTGCCTTCAAAAGTTGTTGGAAGCCTAATGTGTTTTCTCTCATCACATAACATGCAGAGCGACACGTTTTCAGGGTGAGCATAGTAGCCGTTTCTTGGAATAACTGGGTCGATTATTTTAAGATACTCGTCAGAAAGATAACGTAACAACGAAATCAGTCCCCGTAAGTGTTTGGCTCCATTTACACAAGAGGGCTTCCAAATTGGAGAGTACACCTTAAATACATAATCTGTGAAAGTTTTCAGGTTTTCTGAAAGGTTCTCTGTTCCAACATACAACCGGAGAATGCGTCTAGCCAACGTCAGCCATTGTGAATGTGCTAACTTTCCTGGTTTCTTCATAGCTTGATCAGGGAGGCAGATTCCACTTGAGATTGATTTACACATTTCAAGTAAATACTTTTGATCGGTATTTAGATCTTGTTTCACTTCTAAGTCAGGAAGGTTGTCCTCTATTAATGAGTACGTAACTACTGGAAGCAATTGTCTTGTTCTTTCTGCCACAAAAAAACAACCCTTTTTCTCTTCAATGTTATTGTTGCCACTACCTTTTTTCGATTACTGGCTCTAGCTCTTCGAATTTTCATTCTGTCAATGACGTCACTTTTGTTCTCCTCAGAAATAACATATTTAAGAACCGCACTTGCTATAGCTACTACAACCCTGTCTGAAACCCCAGTTCTGTTACAGATAGAAGCTACAGTCGGTAGTAGTACTATATTTTTTGTTAGGGCCTGAGAAGAGATGGATGGCTTTTCATCATCAGTTGATTCTGCTAAAAACTCATCTTCTATATCATAATCTTCAGGTTGAAGTACATAAATTTCAATCATATTATTATCTGATTCTACTATATTATCTTAGTCACCTATAACTGACTTTTTAAGCATAAATGGAAAAATACAACAATATTCTTTACAGATACAAATGTATTGAAATTCGATAAATGTCACTAAATAATCACAATTTCTAACCCTTTGCAGCACCTCTTACCTTACTCCAATCATGTTTGAAATTTAAAACTGATTAAATAATAGCAAAATACAACTTTTTATCACTATTATATATTGAAACATTTTTTCGTTCCACCCAATGGTATATACATCAAGGGATTTTAAACAAAAATAACTTATAGCATTGGAAAGTTTATCTTCTCAGAAGGTTTCATAGTGATACTCTTAATTAAAGGTAGGTCTATGAAAACTAGCAAGAGTAACTCTACTCACCCTCCACCAGGTCCTCGGAAGTCCTGAGTGTACTGATCACCTCGTGCATGGGAACCAGGACTGATCAATGTCCTGAAACTGATTAAAAACGAGTAAGTTACGTAATGAAGGCTGTACATCAAACTTCAATATTGATGTCTGTTTATTGATCACCTTGTGAATGAAAGGACAAATTTGATTTAGTATAATGTCATTAAAATCATCAATATAGTAATTTTAGTAATTACACTGTATTATTAAAAATTGTCTGAATTTCAGTTCAATTGAAGCTTTTATAGATTTATAATTCCTAGTATTTCTGCCACAAAATAAGAGAATTTTAGGGCTAATTAAGTGTCTAAAAATGGAGGACTTAACCAAGTTTAGATGTTATCATATAAGTCATTTAAATATGTATTAAGGAAGATTTTTAACCCTCTGAGTCATAAGGACCGAAATTCCTGACTTACAATAAAGTCACAGAAAGAAATTATATGCTTACACAGCTGACACTAATGTAGTAAGAGTAGTTGCGACCTGCCACCAAGCAGTTGCTTATAAATACAGCCAGATTGGTATAAACCATTCAGTTAAAAATAATTTTTAAATAAGAAATGCCTAATGCCACTATAAACCACAAACTTTTCATTTCTTACAATAGATATTTTTAATTTATATTTCATTGTTTCTACATTATCATGTTCTAACTAAAATGTCTAGGATGAAAACGTATATTTCTGCCACAAGTATATCAAAATATATTCTTTAATATTGTACTACTATTCCTGTAGGGAGGGAAAGCATAATCTTCAATAAGTTTCAAGGCTTTTTTAATTTACAAATATTCTGTGTTGTTAATTCACCTCCTTAAAGACTTTGGTAACAAGTATCTTAAAACTTTATTACACCAAAGCTTTTACAACTTTCAGTCTCCATAAGATAATTGGAAATTCCCTTGTACAATAATAACACTAGCATCAATGAGTAAATTACTCCCTAATCTTAATCTGGCTGACCTAAAAACGTTCAAGCCAGGTGTCGACAATGGTGGTTTTATTGAATGATAAAAGATGTGACTGATGGTACCGCCAAATGAGATACATTACCTCTTTGCATGAACATGCTTTATTCACTACTCAATAATACAGGGTGTATCAAAATGAATCATCCGATTTGGCATGTCTATATTTCGAACAGTAGTACACATATACAAAATTACTAATTTTTTTGGCTGAAAGGGAAACTCAAAAAGTTTTTTTTTTCATACCTTATCAAAGGTATTCAATATGTCCACCTTCAGATACACGGCATATGTCTATGCAGTATTCAAATTCATCCCACACTGCAGCGAACATGTCCTGAGTTACTGATTCCACTGCTGTTGTAATGCGATTCCTCAGCTCATCCATTGTTGTTGGTAGCGGAGGCACATATACAGAGTCTTTGATGAAACCCCACAAGAAAAAAATCACATATAGTAAGGTCCGGTGACCTTGGAGGCCAGAAATGTAAGGATGCGTCATTTTGTCCAGTGCGGCCGATCCACCGGTCACGTATCACACTGTGTTACTTGTGAAAAAGACCAGGCGGCAGTATACTGCCGCCTGGAAAACCTGTGAAAAAGACCGGGCGGCAGTTTACTGACGCTTTGTATTTTGCGTATTTAAAAATTACTAGACAACGTATGACAAATGTCGTCATGTATTTCATGTAGTACGTAAGCTTAGGAATAGAACGAAATACGTTTTTCGTAATTTGAATGTCTTTGGAATTGAAATAGACGAAATATGACTCATTTATAGTCTTTGTTTACGTTCCACAGTACCGTCGGCTGTTGTTATTGTGGTTAGTTATTGTGTTTGTTTATGTATTATATTGTTGTTTTCACGAGTTTTTAGTCGTTATTAGTGTTAAATTTAATTTGTTGAGTGGAAATATAAACAATGGATCGTCATGACGATATTAGAACGAGTGAAATAGATAGAATTATGGACGAGAATCTTGACTCGGATTCTAGCGTTAGCGATTTGTTTGCTGACGATAGTGATGCTGATCCCAAGCTATTTACCTGATCAACCATCTACTTCAAATGGTAAGGGTGAATCTCACAAAATAGGAGAAAATGATTATGTAAAAGAAATAAAAACAATTAAATCAGAAGTTTGTTATTATTGGTGTAACTGTTAGTACGTATTGTAAGGAATAGTTATTTGTGAGTAGCAGAGCTAAATTTTAATCATTTCTATTTTTTTTCAATTTTTACAAAGTTCAAGACACCATATTTTTACAAATCGGTAACGTTTAAAAATCCACGATAAAATTGTATTAATATTAATTATTACCAATAATTAATCATTGTTTTAAGATTTGAAGTCCTAAAACTATGAAAACAGTTACTGTCACAAAGTTTGTAATAATTTTTACCATTTTTAATGCCTTTTAAGTGGAAATTGTAAGCTATCTAGTCATTTACATTGCAAACTTTGCAAATAAAACCCGAAATTCTTTAAGTACTTTAACTAGCTTGTTATATGTGAAAGGATAAGTTCTTAACACTAAACAATTTATAGGATAAAAAAATTAAGAGATAAAAATAACCTCAATATTGCCGATTTCACGAGCGTCACCGACTTGTAGCAGCCGTCACCGATTTGTAGCAGCCGTTACCGAGTTGTCGCGAGGTTACCGATTTGTAAGATCAAAGTGACAGAAAGAATTCTAATGATAAGGAGTAAGAAAAAGCACACAGTGAGTTTTATATGTTTATAATCTATAACATATACTCTCAAATGACATTAGTCAAGATGATGTTTTTTAAGAATATTCTGATGAAAACTAGATGACAAAGTGTTATAAATTCAAAACACTTTATACAAAACCCCATTGAAATAATTATAAACTAATAACTAATATGATTATCTTAAAAGAATATGTTACATAGTTAGTACTATAGCAAATAATAAAATGTCCTATGCTGTTAACAATATCTGGACATAAATTGTTTGAAAAAACGTCTTACTTAGTGTAATATTTAATATCATAGTTTGAGAAAAAACTGGGTAACAGAATATTATAAATTCAAAACACTCTATACAAAACCCCATTGAAATAATTATAAACTAATAACTAATATGATTATCTTAAAAGAATATGTTACATAGTTAGTACTATAGCAAATAATAAAATGTCCTATGCTGTTAACAATATCTGGACATAAATTGTTTGAAAAAACGTCTTACTTAGAGTAATATTTAATATCATAGTTTGAGAAAAAACTGGGTAACAGAATATTATAAATTCAAAGCACTCGATACAAAAAAGTAATGCAATAATTATATCTTAGTAACTAACACAATTATCTTAGAAAACTATGTTGCATAGTTAGTATTACAGAAAATAATAAAATATCCAATGCTGTTTACATCTTGACAAATTTTGCTTGAGAAAAGTTTCTTTTAAATTTAGTGTAGTATAATAAAAAATTAGAAGGATATTTTGTTACAACTCATACAATAAAGTGTGTTACTGTGAAGGAAACAGGATTTTTCCGGACATTTGCCATCGTTCAGTGAAACAAGAAAACAGTAACACTACGTTTCGAGATCTGCAATCTGATCTCTTCTTCAGGTAAAGAACTAACCTAATACATAATTACAAACTAAGTTAAAATAAACAAATCTTACTAAAGCGTTGTGGCACGCCTAAGTCAGGAATCACAACCTACATGTTGTTGTCAACTTCACTAACACTAAAGACATGCACTTAATACAAAACTATACAAAACACTAATCATTAAAAGTAAACTACGGAATACAGGTCACAATGCGGAAAAAAAAAAAAAGTGTGTTACTATTAACCTGTGTGATATTAAAATCCTTCATTGAAAACAAACACTTAAAAACTTAATAGTAATATTTAATTAGTTAGTCCACATTTGCTTTTTTAAATTTGTAAAAAAAACCCGATTCCCTTTCATTACTACAGTTGGGGTTGGTAATATGGCCTTAATTTGATCACCATGAACCGAAACAACATCTTTTTCATTAGCAAAATATAATTGGTTATCTTTGTTGCAAAATTTTAAAAACATCACGGTGACATCTTCTTGAGAGAGGTCGTTCTGACATACACCAATAAATTGTTCAATCTTCGATTTCTTTCCTTTGTCAATTTTGTATTCAACTAAAACATGAACTCCAGAAGTAACTTTCTTTGCAAAATCTTCCTTGTTTGTGTTACATTTATACATTTGGGTCAAATCCTTTTGTTCCTTTAATTCAGGTTGGTCATAGTGGTTGATATACTCTTCGTCTTCTGAAGATGTAAATACGTCATCAACTGACAATTTTGAGGGGTTTTTTTGTTTTGAATCGATCTTATTTTGAGTAATTAATAATTGATCATCAGTTGGCAAGACTTCAGAGAGTTTGTAGTGTCTACAGGATGTTTCTGCTGAACACTCAAAACAAGAAAGTGTACGACAATACATAATGCCAGTACAAAGTCCACAAGTTACCTGATGAACCTGCATAATCCCCTTTATAAGGGGTATGCTGAGGTTATTCACTTCCAACTTTAAGTCTTCTATAACTGCTGATGGGATCTCATACAAATCAATGTTAAAACTACTAAGAGCATCCACAAAATCTTTGGCACAAGTTATGTCAGATCCACGTAACACCTTTTTATCAGCTTCCCTTTTAAGAGTACCGCCCACCCCGTCCATTGGCCCCTTACCATGACCGGCCTCAGTGAAGTTCCAGGTGAACGATTCCATTTGGGTAAAGTATTTTGGCAGAAGAGTCTTCAGTAAATAAAGGTTTATCCTGTTTCTATACTGACTAGATGGACTGTCAGTAAATATATGAACAGCGGTAGTTGCAGGGAACTGTTGGGATGCGTTTAAAAAAACAGGTTTCATGTGACCCCAAACGGCGTGGGCTTGGTGGTCCAAGTTATCGGAGGCAGAGGCAAAACATGTTGTCTTTGTGGTGTCACCTACTTTAGCATACCACACACCAGTATTTAAGGATAGCTGCCTTTTACTAGCACCAAAGTGAACCGATTGTACTTCCTTTTCGTACTTGGCTACATAATTTTCAGAAAAATCTAATCTGAAGAGAAGCTCTCCTTCTGAAAGATTTTCAATTTTGTTTTTTAGAGCACCTGCCTGGTGTTTTGCGTAAAAAACATGTTTTTTAAAGATAGCTAACTCGTTTTTTAAATACGTTTTTAAGACAGACACTTTAGCTACTTCTTTCACCTTGACAGTTTTCTTAACAATTTTCTTTTCATTTTTTATTACTTTTTGCTCTTCTACCATTTTCCACTTCTGGTATTTAACCAAAAAGTCTTCTTCATAGCAGAACTTGACTTCATTACTTTTGCACTGTGAACACATATTTAACATGCATTTTTTGCTATCAGTTGAACACACAACAAATTTCACTACTTCAGCAGGAGACCGCTGCGCTATAACATTAGTTACTTTTAATGCTTTTATTAGCAAATCCATATTTGCGTGTTTCACGCAGGCACATGTTTCCCTGTCAATCATTTTGGGAAATGTAACCCAAAAGGGTCTGGAACGACAGAATGATGCCTTCGAAATATTTCCATGAGTCTCCTTTTGAAATTTTTTGTGAAGATTAGATAAAGTGTCCAATAGAATTCTTCTTTGTTTTTTAATGCCACCCTTTTTAACAAACTCCTTTTTCCCTGGGAACATTTTGCTCACACGGTCGTCTTCAAAAAAGTTCATTAATTTTTCAGACAATTCTTTAGTGATGGAAGTTTTAGTTGGCCGTGTATACTCAAAAGAGGTACTGGGGCTGTTCTCGATAACTTTGTTTGCAGTATAAGGCACTAGATCTCTGAAGTGTGTTTGTACTCGGTATTTTTTCAATATTTGGTTACCGACCACTTTGTGTAATATTTGATTTTTTATTTTTGAGTGTGCGACTTCTTTTGTTTGGGACTTCAGCTGTTTTTCCAGGGCATAGCCCAAGAACAATTGTTTCCTCACTCGCGGGGAGACTTTTTCACCTCTTAATATATTACGTACTTCTTTTCTTGGAGATGGGGATGAGTCAATTAAATGTTTCTTTTTCTCTCTGTGCAACCGCTTTTTATACTTTCCTAACTTTTTTTCTAATTCTTTAATCTTCTCTTGTTGCTTGGCTATAGTTCTATAGGCCTTTGCTTTGTCTCTTCGGATTTTTTTGCGCCCTCTTCTTTTTTGTTCAGATTCCTCTCTCACGTCCTGTAAAGGAGAAGCTGGGGGAGTATCTGTAACTTCTTTCAGTGATTTATTTTTCAGGCTTCTAACAAGATTTCTTTCTTTCCAATACTTTCGCATTTTTCTTTGTTCTCTAGGAGTCATGTCTGATATTTTCTTTATTTTATTTTCTGCTTTCAATCGAGCAAGACGATCTCTGTCATACTTTCCTCTTTTCTTCTTTCTTTTCTTCACTCATTCGTTCTCTATACCTTCGCTGACGTTCCTTTGTCAATGCTTTCTGTCTCTCATACTTTTCCTTTGCTGATAGCTTTTTTGGAACGTACCATGGTTCTTCACGACCTAGAATCAAAAGCAGAGAAAAGTGTTGCAAAGTTTTTAAAAACGTATGTTTTAAATTAAAAATAAATGTATTAGAGATTTGGTTAATTTAAGATTTTTGAGGAAAATCAAAAGTTTCTATAATTACAATATGCCAATAAATAGTAATTTAACAAATTTGTTGTTAATTTATAATCCAATTGTTTGTTCTAAATCAACATGCTACAGAGCATATGAAAACTGTTAAAGGTTGTTTATACTATTCGTAGTAATCACGTTAATTTAGAAAAAGTAAAAGTAACATTAAAATGAATTTTAATCATAACTTTCAAACATTATATAAATAAAAATTATTTAACAACAGTTATTGCAAGTCACACAGTTTAGAAGTGTATTTCCAACAAATCGATAACGCTATACCTCATCGTTAACGTCACCGATTTGTGCGTCACCGATTTGTAATATTCAGATATAACCTAGTACTGCCGTGTTTAATGTTGAGAACAAAGGTTAGGAGATTGAGGTTATGTTCGTTACTAATAACGGCGGCATATGATAGCTTTCAGAAATGTTTTAACTGTATAGTTTACAAAAAAATAGCGTTACCGACTTGTTGAGGAATTAAGGTACTGATAGTTTCTTACCTGAATATTAATTGTTTGAAGCTTCTGGATTCGATGCAATCTTCACTAAAACAGTAAGTAAACTCGATACATTCGCCTCACATACAAAGACACAATTTTTACCGCTCAAATCAAGTCTTGCTAACTTTTTGCGGGATCATAGCTAGTAGGTCGTTGACGTAGACTTCCCCGGTGACAAGGACCAAAGGCAACTGAATATTATTAATGAACTAAATTTCTTTTGTACGACTTTGGTTTCACTGAGCCACTGTCTTTAGCTGTATTGTTGACTAATAGTTTTTATTTTAAACGTACGTTTTATGACTTATATTTTGAGGTGAATTAGCAGACGATAGCCCAAAGACAGTTACCGATTTGTATTTTTCTTCCAATAAGAAGGCATAATTAAATAAATCATATGAGTTATTGTTTTAAATTATTAAAGAGCTAAAGAAAGGTGTTTAGGTAAATAAAATAACAGACTTTTACCTAAAATAATATATTTATTTATGAACAAATTGCCAAGGACTTAAATTACTACATTTGGTGGGATTCACCCGTAAGAGAGCTAGATTAATTCAAGATAAACATTTGGGTACATCTAGGTCTCATTTAGAAACCGATGACAGTGATAGTGATGACCCAGAAATTGATCAACGTAGGCCTACTCATACGCCTAGGCCTAGGATCCCCAACCAATGTAGACAAGTGATAATTCGGATATAGATGATAGTGATGAGGACTCTAATGATGAAGGTCCCATATGGGAAAAAGTGACAACTTAAGATAATGTTCATTTGAACCATTTCCTTTATGGCAATTCCTGGACCTAAACACTGCCCACCAGTAAATGCAAGCCCTGTAGAATACTTCAACTTCTTTACAACAACCCTTTTGAATTTGATGGTTTTAGAAACCAATATATATGCTAACCAAACTGTAAACTCAAGAGGAGATACAACTTCACCTTACAGTCGCTTTAGACAGTGGATTCCAACAACATTAGTGGAAATCAAAGCCTTCATTGTTGTTGTTCTAAATATGGGCCTTGTCAGGAAGCCGACTATAAAGGCATACTGGTCTACTACATCATCGCAAATTACACCTTGGTTCAGCAAAATGTTCACCCCGTTTACGGTTCGAATCACTTCTATGATTTTTCATCTCGCCGATAATACAGCTTTACCAAAAGTAAATGAACCCAGCTATGATCCTACACAGAAGTTCACACCCTTAGTCGATCACTGTAACAGAATGTTCAAACACCACTACATAGCCCACGAACAATTATCTGTGGAAGAGAGCTTGATTGGGACGAAGAATCAGACCACATTGATGCAGTATATGCCCAATAAACATCACCACCGCTGGGGCATCAAATTGTAGGTGTTATGCGACTCAGTGTCTAAATATTGTATGAGTTTCTTTTGCTATAAAGGAGCAAAATCAAATGAAGATAGGAATGAAATTAAGCAGTATGGATTGGGCTATTCAGTAGTTATCAAATTATTAACTATGTGTAATTATCTCGAAAAAGGATACCATGTTTTTGTAGACAATTTCTTTTCAAGTATAGCTCTCATGAAAATGCTGTACAGTCGGAAAACCTTTTTCACAGGAACAACTAGGCGAAATCGAAAAGGATTGCCACAAGAATTGAAAAATAAAATAGGTGTAGGAAAAACAGTATATTACAAAAATGAGAACAACATTGCAATGGCCTACCGTCAAAAAAAGACCCAAAAGTTTCCCGTTATATTATTATCATCTAAAGGTGACGTAGGAAATGTGGATGTAACAAACAGAAGGCATGGTAGACAAACTATTAAAACAAAACCTAAGATCATTGCAAACTACAACACCTACATGGGGGGAATAGACCACTTTGATATGATGCTGTATACTTACTTGGACGAAAGGCGCACAGTGAAATATTGGAAGAAGGTGGCTTTCAATATTTTCTGTAGAATGGTACTAAATAGTTATGTTATGTATAAAGAGAACTGTATAAATAATAATTTGAAACCTGCTTCTAGATATAAGTTTATTGTCAGCATCATTGAAAACATAGCTCAGGAATGGTTCATTCATAAAAATGCTGACAATTTGCCAGGCGGTGGTGGTCATAATGCTGGGCCCAAAAGCCTTGAAAAAATACCAGGAACATCGATGAAAACTTGCTGGGTATGCACAGAAAAAGGACATACATACAAAACCTCAAGGAAAAGGTCAAGACTCTGCTGCAGCAAGTGCAAAGAAGGATGCCATGGCCCCTGCTTCGATAAACATGTTTGTAAATAAAATAATATAAGAAGAAAAACTTTGTAAATAGTGTATATACTGATGATATGTGTAATAAAATTGACAAGAAGGACTATTTAGAATGAATGGTAAGTGTATATACAGATATTTTTCTAATTATATGTATGTTTGTTACCAAGGCTTATTTCTATCTAACTTGTAGCTTTTATTATAAATGGCTATATTTTATTTATTTATCACACAATCATCATAAACATGTATAATTCTATAGAGAATTATATATTATTTAGAAATATAGGATCATCCATGGTAAAATTTTCTTTATTTTTATTATTTTTGGGGGGTCAAAGTTGAGTTTTTGGATTTCTTTTATTTTTTATTTTTAAATTTTTTTATGGATTTTTTTACAAATCACATTTTTTACTTCAATGAAAATGAAATCCAATTTCATTCTGAACACATCAGTACCAAAATCTCATTTATACGTACAAAGGATTTTTTTGTAAACCCTTACAAATGTACATGTTTTAGAGTGTGCGGTTTTTGAGGCCACCTACCAAAATGGGGTAGTAAGTTTTTGGGAGACAGCAATTTTTGGTCTGGTCTCCAAAGGGTTAAAAAACGCTTATGTTGTTAACCTTTTGCCAATTTTACTATGTTTCCAATAAATATAGGACTTTCAATATCGCACGGATATACAGAGATGCTTTTTTAATGTGGGTTGTATTAGTATTTTTTTAAACTGTAAATTTGAAAAAAAACTTTTAATGGAGGAACGTTCTTTTGTTGTATACTTTAAATATCAATCTTCAAAATATCACCACCATTTTCCAATACAGTTTTCTGTAGGTCTGATTAGAAGAGTTCCCTAAATACAATTTTAAATGCCTGTCTACAACTCCTAGTGGAATGATAAAACCTTCTTTCTACATTTGTCCTATTTTTTAGAGAAAGCACATTATTAGTATTTTAGGACTGTAACATAAAATTGTTAAAAATGGGAAAAAAATCATCTAACCAAAATTGATTGTACATTTTCATAATATTTTGGATAAGATAACATTTTTACTATCAATACTTACTTAATTTACTAAATATATAATAGTCAGCTAAATATAAAACATTATTATACAGAATATAAATATTATTAAACTTACAACATGAAGAAGAAATTCAGGATGCCCCAAAACATTGCAACTATTTTTGCTATGCCCCATGGCTGCTTGTCAGCCATTTCACCATCTGTAAAATAAAAATTCATGAGAATCAATTAACTATAATTATTATGTTATTTATGACCATGCTCTGTGTAATTATTGTGCATGCAACTGTGCCCTTATGGCTCACATTACAACTAGATTATTATAGGTCATAATCATGCTCTTTAACTAGAATCAACTAATAAACGTTCAAACTACAGAAATCACACCAAAGGAACCATTCCAATCCTTTTGGTCTCTTTAGGAAGCAATTGTGGTGTCTCCTTCCATCAGCCTTCTCCTTACAACTTGCTCTCCGGTAACAATGTAGTTTCCCCCATTGAGGAATTAATGCCTCATTCGTCTAGTTGAAACAACTACATGTCTATGAAGTTGTTCACTCTGAGTATAATATGCTGGGAAATGAATTCCTTCCAAACCTTAAGTCTCTTTGGGAGAACAGGATTTTCCCACCACTTTTCCAACAGGAGCTTGATTTAGTACCACCATCCTTACTGGATGTTATTAGATTAAGTTTGGTCCGGAACATATTCCCCGATAATGGAAACGATGGTGGCAATTTTCATTCTTAAAGCTGGCTCCAACCTTTTGGGTAAGCCTAAATCTTATCCTCCCATTAGTTTAAGGCCTTTTCTACTTAAAACTTTGTAAAAGGTTCTTAATTAATACAACGATCTTGTTAACTCTCCTTCATATTCTAAACAGTTTGTCTTTTGACCTGGGAAGTAAATAACTCGGGCTTTCAGTAACCTGGTTTCCAGTATTGAGAGGTTACTACTGAACAAAGAAATAGCTCTTTCTGAATGTTTGGTACTTTTGAGAACAACTATTTAGACTCAATGTATGGAGCAGTGCTTAAAAAGGGCATAGACCTGTTCACTAAAATATATTGAATGAAGCTAATATTTTGTTATCATCTGTTTGAATCTATAGGTAGATTGTACGTACATACATATAGGTAGAAAAAAGTTAAATTAAACCTTTACAAATGCTTACATGCTCTAAGCTTGAATTAAGCTACTATCTCGAGCGAGCGATGTTATTCATTTTCCAACAAAATTGCGGGTGGTGTAGAGGACATTTCTGATCCGTATTATTTTATATCTGAGATCATAAAGGATGATTTGGCACAAGACCGTATTAATAAAAAATGTCCCTAGCCATCTTCACAGTGCAGGCTTGAGTGGCACCAAACAAAAACTTGAGATTTAAGTTAGTATCTAAATTCAACCTCACATTACGTTTAAGCATTTGTAAGAGTTAAATTTTACTTTTTCTATCTAAAAACGTACATATTTACCTGCTTAAATTTTATTATAACAAATCACAGAAAAGGACATAGGATTAATACGCTAAGTTCATTTAATATTCTTACATTACTACTTTTAGTTTATTTCACCTTTTTGACAACTAAAATTTCCCCAAATATTATTAAAACCATTTATAAAATATATTTTTGTAAATTAATTTTATGTTTTGTGCAATAAAAATAATAGAGACAGACAGAGGATTACATTTTTTGCTTAGTTTAATATTTTTTAATAATTATTTTTAAGGTTATTTCGTCTTTATGAACACCTGTACTCGTCTTGAATGCTGTTAAAAAAGTTCACTTTGTAATATATTTAAATAGTAACAAAACTAATGTTGATAGCCTATAGTAGTTGTAGAGAATTACCCAAAATATTTTATTATAAGTATTAACCAATTTGTTAATACAATTGAAGTTTGTCCAGCATCTAAGAAATACCATTTTATGTATCCAAAGTTGGTGTTGGTGTGACAGTTTGCATCAGTAAAATGACCAATACAACCTAGAAACATGGCCATAATAAGATTACATCATGATACAGATGTACAAGGGAATTCTGCTTCTCACGATACTAACATTATAACTTCATTATTTCTCAATTCCAAACCTTTAACCCCAGATATTACTGTTGTAGTGGCAGTGTTTTATAGTACTAGTTAATATATTGTTCTTAAGCTTATTTGAAGTACAACCAAATGTAACATACATAATTTTGACAAAACAACCCTTGTATAAACACTTTTTTGTTGATTTTTTTTACTTTCAACAGAATTTTTGATTGCATCAAAAGCTAGTGATGAAAAAATTATGTAATTCATACAATGCAATTCGCATTGTATAACTAACTTGGAGTAAAAAAAATTGAGAGCAGCCTATATAACTTTAAAGAAAAATCCAAATACAATTGACTTCAAACGTTATGTAGTTTTTGGAATGTTCAGTTTATACAACAAATATTAAATTATATATATATATATATATATATATATATATATATATATATATATATAAGGTTATAGTCTACATATTTATGGAAATTTATAGGTTTTGACAGATCCTCAGAAAAGTTACCGGAGGAAAAAAATAACCACTTTTAACCCTTGTTTGATACCACTATCTGGGAAACAAGTGGGATATTTAAACATTTGATATCAGATATACTTTTCTTAACTGAAAAACTTCCTCAGTTTTGTGCAATCCCTTTCTAAATAGCTGAAAACCCTTGTTTTCCGCCATGTAGCGACCACCATCTTTGAACAGTAATAGATAATGAATTCAAGTTTGCACCAAAATGTTTTTTTATTATTTTCTTCCCAACAATATGTCACATTTGGGAGGTTGCGATTTGAAAATTGGTACTTTGGTATTATATGGAAACCACCATTTTTGGGAGACTTTTACTACCGGGGACCTATAAAACTACATTATTAGAAAGAACAGACTTTATTTAACTTATTGTGGAAATTACAAGTCATTAAGATGAGGGGTTTTTGTTCTCCACCTTTCAAAAGGAAGCAATGTCAGCGAGAAAATCAGTCTGTCCCTATCTAATATTTGTTATAGGTTATATAAATTGGTAAATAAATATGTGCCCATTATAAATATGAAAAAGTTAATGAGTGCTCACGTAATCTGAGCTTATATTTAGAGTGCACACGTAATCTGAGCTTATATTTAGATACTATCTCGAGAGATGTTTTTCTTTTTTCACCACAAGTGCGGGAAGGTTCGACCAAAACCCATACTGATGACCGCAGGCATTTCCAATCAAGCCTTTTCCAACCTAAGACCACGTGCCAGATTGTTGAACGTAATCTCACACCGGAAAATTTCAGATCACGTGAGCGCTTGTGAAGGTTATCCTTAATTTTGGTACTACTAGTAACATAATTGTGATCCCCAGGAGAGTTCACTTCTAGCTAGTTTATACCTTCTAACTGAACGCACACTGGACAAAGCAAAAACTGATGTGTCACTTAAATCTGGTCAACTTTATAAACATCCAGGAGCGACACATCACTAACCGCAAATGTCAAGATTCTGTGGTGAAAGAGTAGTTCAATACGTCTAGTGTACTCTATGATTGTTGGAGTTAGTGGTGTTGCCTAAGATTCAAAGGTTCTTGTTAGCTTATACATAAGGGCGTGCCACCCCCTGTCTTCTTTGACTGGTCACGCTGATTCAGAGCTGGCTTTCCCTTCTTCCTAGGGGACATGGCTAAGATTAATGGCCTAAATTTTTCATCTTGGATCTCGACAGGAGGTAACCCCTACTCCCAACTTTAGCCATCCAGAATAATATGTCACTCCTGAAGCAGTACAAGGTCCTTTTAAGACTACTACGTGCAATTTCTAAGCTTCTTATCCTAATAGAACAAAAAATAAAAAGACAATTATAGTAACCTAATCTAAACCTACTTATATTTTGTGTTACTCATAAGGAGATAAGTAGTAGATAAGGAGAGAGTGGCCTCCTTCTCACCGACATCGCTTTCTTTTGGAAGGCATAATACGAGAACCAATCTTTATGATACGTAATTTTAACATGAAGTCAAATAAAGTCTGTTCTTTCTAATAATGTAGTTCTCTTAAGTCTCCAGTAAGAAACACTCTTCTAAAATAGTGGCCTCTACATACTCGTAATACCAAAGTACCACTCTTTCATATTACTAGTGGCTTAGTTTATTGTCACTTACAAGGTTAAAAACTTGATGACAAGGTTATTTCTGTCAATTTGTAACCATATAAGTTAAACTTTATTGCCTATAATTAATACTCCTAAACTTGCATTATATGAAAAAGTATGTTAATACACCACATATGCAGCATTAGTACTTTGACAATGGCCTAATGTGCCATTTATGTGGTGAATGCCGCTTCAAGCCGATTACAATAATGTGTGTTAATAAACTGTAACTCTGTCTAGGTATGTATTTTTGCCAGCTGCAGTATAAGCGACCACTTCGACAATCAAATCAACCATCAATTGTAAATATCTAAACTATGCAATATAAAATAATTGACCTATAGATATTCATAATCAGTTGAAAGTTCTTTTTATTTCACAGAATAACAATATTGTTAAAGATTAAGTTAATTCATAAAGTAAAATCATTTGAGAAGTGAATATTGAAATCAAGAAAAATGGTGATAACTTAGACATGCACATTTTGTGTCAAAATGTATTCCTAACATTGAACATTGTTTTAAAAGGCTACAAGATAATGATCATGCTCCTTTCAATTCTAAGTATCCAATTTTTAGTGAGAATATGAAAACTAGAATTAAAGGTGGAATTCAAACAGAACATCTTTGCAAGAAAAGACAGAAAAAAAGGTTGTTACAAATAATGCACTTGTGAAGATTTTTTCCAACACTCTAAATTTGGTTTAATGAATACAATCGAACCTTGACAAGACGAATTTCAAGGGCTACAGAAAAAAATCTGTCTTATATCTAGGTATTCTTAAGAATTTCTGTTTTTCTGTTTCTGTTTTCGAGGTTTAATTTATTTCTATTATAGAGGTTATCTCAGAGCGAGGAGATAAAAAAACCCCTATAAAACGAAGATTTTTGTGGCCAACCTCAATAATACAATTATCATTTTTAATGTAACTGAAGCTATTCTTCAATGTAGGCATATATCAAAATAAGTCTGCAACAATCTTTGGGTAGGGTACGATAAGCGGACCCGGTTTTTTATATCGAAGAATGTAGTCATCGATACCTAATATTCGCATCTGAAATCCTAGACTATCAATCGATATAAAGTATCTATAGTTCTCAACAAGATATCATATGTTTTAAATTAAAATATGAATCTAATATTTAAAGTGATTAAACAAATTATTATAACCAAAATTAGGAAAAATGAAGACGACCATATTTGCTCCTCTCACAGTTACAGTTGTTTTTTTCCTACAAATTTCACATAATGGGTTTTTCCGCATGAGTCCAACTTGTTGAAGTCATGAAAAACAGGTCTTATCATCTTCCAAAGCAATGTCGTGTAGTTTTCTAAAATTGGCTGTCATTTTTAATAATCAAATGTTACTTATATAAAATTGAAATATTACAGTAAGGATATTATTTGAAAGTGTTTACAGCTATTGATATAGATTATTTAATTAGTCGTTAAAAATAATTAATCAGTATCGATTGATTATATCGATGGTTATGGTTAAGTAATATCGTTTGCCAATTTTGATATAAAAAACCGGGTCCACTTATCGTACCCTACCCCAATCTTTAAAATACAGTATCCAGGTATATATTAACCCTTTAAGCGTCATGAAAAACTGGACCTGATCTTTGATTAAGTTACAATTTTTTTTTATTTCCAATGTGTAAAGTTAAATTTATTTTTGTTTCTCTATCTCAAAATAGAGTAATTTAACGGTAAATAAAATTTTTTTAGCCCTTTTTGGATTTCCTAGGCTAATTTTTAACTTTTGAGAATATTGTAGAATAGCAGTATAGTTGTCACTAATTTTTGTATCATTTATTCAGTAAGTAGGGGAATGAAACACAGTTTTACAGATAAACATATACTATATTACAAACTAATAAAATTAGAAAAATACAAAAGTAGACAAAGAGTGTTTATTTGGTGGTGGGCTGTCACAACTGGCATTCTGCACGTCTCCCACAAGCCACTGTTATCGCATGGACTTTGAACCTTCTTATCGCTCGGCAACCTGTAGGGGCTTGAAGTATGTTTCTTGCTTTCTGACAACATCCTTATGACCGTAGTAAAATATGAAAAAGTTTGGGGTTGAAAAAGTAATTGCTCAGAATTACCAAATCTTCAAATTCCGAATCGTCTGGATTCGCCATTGCACACGAATAATGGTAAAAAAAACACTAAATAAACACTGGACACTCTGTATATAATATTAATAATTTACTTTAAAAATAATAGGACACAACAGAAAATTAGCGATAACCAAAATACATGTGCGTGTACCGGACGCTTCTCACTAACTAACTGGCTAGATGCCTTAACGGGAGCTCCCGTCAATACTTTGTGGATGCCGCGGGGCCACGTCCGCTAGACAGTGTTTGGCGAATTAGAAACCAATGCCACTCCTATTGTAATAGAATTTGAGACAGGGCAACCCGTCTGTATGTCGCTTAACTACCAGAACGATATAGCGGCAAAATATTCAACTAACATAGCAGTAAGAAAATAAAGAATGCAAAAACGCGGATCCACGGCAATAACGTTTTGAGCTTGTAGTGGCCCTCCGCGGATCCGCGTCAATAACGCTGGAAAGGTTAAATCACTTGTACATATATGGTTTTAGAAACTTGTACATAACAGATCAATGTTTCACAAAAGAGAAAAAATTGCGATCAAGTTTTGATAAAGCCATACATTTTATATTGCTTACCTGCATAAATGGTTACATATCTAGTTAAATCTAACTCGACGATGGCTTTCACTAAACTTTCATTTAAGCAATTTTTTGGGAAGGGTACGATAAGCGAACCCGGTTTTTTATATCGATATTGGCAAACAGTATTACTTAATTAAAACTTTCGATATAACAAACCGACACTAGTTTTTTAACAATATCTAACTTTCAAACCATTAGTGAATTACAACACATTCCAATAATTAATTTAATGTAATAATAACTAACTTGTATAAACTGTATACATTTTTTTACATAGTTAATTTTTTTGCCTTTTTTGGTAATAACACAGTTGAAAGCTTGAAGAGGACCGCGAAACGAAGTTACAAAGTGGCATATCAGCCAAACTGTTTGTAAATCATATCTGTGAGTATTTATATAGAAGAAAAGTACAGTTTTCAAAAGAAGATGCTTCAACAATTTCTCGAAAGCTGTTAATCATTGCTACCCAGGGAAAATCCTGTAAATAATTACGTATATTTCATTTTCCTGTTATAACTGCAGTAATTTGTTGTTGAGTGTTGAGTAAAGAGTTTTAACTTTGTGTAAGGTCATAAATAACGAATTAGTTGTTTTTGGATTTTAGGTTTGCATGCTAGGCTAGTTGTTTAGAACTTTTCTGCATGATTGCTGCCAAAACTAATATTATACAGAAAAATTAATCCTTTTTTTAACTAGGTCTACTTTTTTAAATTAATAAAATAGATCCATGGCTGAGAAAAATTTATATGACAGATCTTCAGATCTGAGAGAGCTTGGATTTAATATATGATAATACACCTTTTAACACTTTATATATTTTATTGTACAATGTACATTTCGAAATCAATGAAAAGTACCTAGGCCTACAAGGACCTGGAGATGAATTCATTGAATTTGAAATGTACATTGTACAATAAAATATATAAAAAATGTTAAAAGGTTTATTATTGTATCTAGGCTATTATATCAAACTCTTTTCGAAGTTACATTTCTAATAAGCTTGGAATTGTTTTGGATACTTTTTCAATCCATGCATTGTTTCAATATTCTAAAATTTAAACATTTATACCCATCAAAGAATTATCATGTTAAATATTTACACAAACTTGGTAGATACATTTCGGCTAGGCTATCTTGAATTTCTAATGAACAATAAAAATTGTGTTCTTAAAGGATGGTCTCTAGTTTTATTTTTATATTTTTACTTGTAAGCTTTTATTTTTGGTACTCTGGACAGGATAGTTATACAAAATATTTATTTTTTTTCCAGATAGCTATTTTTTTAGAATTATTTGTGAATACAACCATACAATAATATGACATAGTATGGTTATATATTGATTTTTATACTTTCAAAGAAATTTTTAAGACATCTGTAAAACATCTAAAGCAGCTCGCCAATACAGAGTAGGCCCCTAATCTAACTGCTAGTTCTAGGGTTAAAGAATACATAAAATAACCCAGTTCAAGAAAGGGACTAAATAACTTACTTGATAAGACGTAAGGCATTTTAATCTATTGAAAATTGCAGCACTGATAAGTCGTGAACAAAAATAAACCGTTGCTTCAATCTCTGATTCACTTACACACCACTAATATTGATCAAAATGTAGCATACAAATTGAAACCTCATGAATGTATATATTTAATAATACTCCTGCTTGCATATTTCCTGTTATAATCAAGCTCAAATTGCATGTGTCATTGCCAGTGCCATCGCCCAGGTGATCACAAAATTCACAACGCTTACTCTCATCTCATGATCATGACGTTCTTTCTGGTGTGGTGTTCTGGGCTGGGCTGAGTAGTTGTACACATCAACACACCTGACAACCATCATTTTCCATTTCACAGAAATTGCAGACTTAGCAACTCCAGCACACGTAGCAAGAATCTAGCCTGTTCGTTGTCCACTCCTCTAAGCTCCTATGTCCTATCTTTGTACCTTTTTCATTATATGTCTATGTTGTAATTTATTTTTGTTCTCACATAATACAAACCAAATACAGTGTTGGCACAAAGCTATATTTAGATATGGGTATAAAGGGCTCAGAAGTTGCAAATTTATTGAGGAGATTTAAGTTTTTCTCAATGGCAGTTTAAACAAACACAACTGCAGATACTGGGAAACAGAAATGTCCCTTGTATCCGTGAATTCTGCATCTTATACCAAGAAAATTAAATGTGTAGGTCGGGATTTGTAGGAATCACATTTTGGGACAATTTTGTATTAATGCGAATCTTATTAGAGAACTGTATTTGTGAATGTTCTCCAAAATTAATTGCCCTCAAATTAACTATCGTTATTAAGTAAAATGGACATCAATTTGATAAAAACACGATCACTCCACCAAGTTGGTGCCCCAGCACATTTTCACCGTGCTGTACGACATTTCTTGGGAACTCAACTACGTGGTCAGTGTATTAGTAGGTATAGTCTAATTTAATGGCCTGCGCGTTCTCCGGACCTTCCTTAGATCCATGGACCTTACCTGAATTCTAGCGTGCATTTAACTTTATTTAAAGTTTAACTAAATAGGATATAACGACTAATGTATAATAACTAAACAATAATTTCTCATTGAATGAAGTTGTTTAGACATATCGAACATAATTGTTTAAATATTACAAAAGGCAGCCTTTAAAACACAAGGGTACAGTGGTGTCTGATACATATTTAGAGAAATTATTAGTGGCTAGTTTGATTTTAAAAGATATAATACTGCAAATACATATGGAGATTGTAAGGCAGTAGTTTTGTGAGATTATAGCATTTCAGTAACGTAAGCGATTTTTAGATAACGCTTTTGTATCTTATCTTAAGAGTTGTAATTCATTTGAATGTTCTAGTAACGATTCCTTTTTAATGAATTTAATTTAATATTGAATAATTTCTGTTACTGTATAAGTGTAGCTATTATAAAAGGATTAATACTTCTTCTGTAACCTAGGTATCATTCTAGTTTCTTTCGTTTGCCACTAAATAGCGAGCAACCTGAACGTTTTAGGTGATAACAGATTTTACAGTTTGATACCATATCGTCTCAGCGATATTAAGTTTGAATCTGAAGGGGACGATACGTTGGTCATCGATATCGGCTATAGGGAGGCGCGATATCGCATTAGTCCACATGCGGCAGATTTTATATCCAATTCTTTTACGATGGAGTGGCCGAATTACACATATTCGGCTTACTCGAGTGGCTTACCCGGGTAAGATATTGTAAGGATTCTTCCATTCTTTGCTACCCAACAAAGATAGTTGTTTATTACGTTCACACACACACACACACACACGCACATGTATTGTAGGCCTATATACCGGGTGTCCCAAAAGTTCCACCCCGCTTCTAACTTTTGAACGGAATTAAACAAACCAATATCCTTTGGGGGGTAGTTATATAATGACAAATGATCATTTTTGCGCTACATGAGAACTTAGCTCCTCTACCCAAAATAAGGGGTTGGAGGGTCAAGTCAAAATTTTTAAATGCAAACCCCCATCAAATTCATTTTAAAGGTCTTTATAAAAGAAGAACAGTGCCACAGACTAGAGGTCTCCATCTCAATCCAGTACAAAACAACGGCTTGTCAAAGTTTTATTGAAAAGTTACGCTAAAAACACTATTTTTCCTAACTCATATGTTCAGACTTATTCTTAATACTAAGAAGTGCTAAATTAAACTAAAAATAATTAAACTTGCCGTTGAAATCTTACCTTAACTTTTTTTAAGCTCAAAGTAAATGCTCGAAATGGCCCCCATTTACTTCTTGGCAAAAATAAAGTCTTAATTCAAATACAAAACAACGACTTGTCAAAATTAATAAAAAAATTACAAAGTAAATGCTCAAAATGGTCCCCATTTACTTCTTGGCAAAAATAAAGTCTTGATTCAAATGAATGCCGTACGTTTTCCAACATTTCTGGTGTGATAAGTCGGCAAGGGTTTTCAATCCGCATCCTTAACTCATCAAGGTTCTGAGGTTTGGTCTCGTACACTTTTATTTTCAAAAATCCCCAAAAGAAAAAGTCTAGGGGGGTAAGATCGGGTGAGCGAGCTGGCCACTCTACAGCACCCCGTCGACCTATCCATCTCTCAGGAAACACCTGGTCCAAGAATGTTCTAACGTTTATATCATAGTGAGGAGGGGCGCCGTCCTGTTGGAAAAAAGGATCGTAAATGCCTTGCGTTATGTTGTATATGGCAGGAACAATGTTACTTTGCAACATTTCTGAGTATTGTGGGCCGTTCAAATTCCCATCAATAAAAAATGGTCCTACAACAGAATTCTCTAAAACTCCTGCCCAGACACTTAACTTCTGAGGATGTTGGCTGTGGTTTTCAATAATCCAATATGGGTTTTGGTTTGACCAGTATCGACTATTATAGCGGTTAACTGCTTCGTGTAAATTAAAAGAGGCTTCGTCACTAGAACATACAGGTATTTTAGAAATAAACTCAGCATTTTGTTCAATTTTGTGCAGTATTTGCTCACAAAACTGAATCCTTCAGTCAAAATCATCTACATTCTCTTGATGAAGTTCAACTTTGTAAGGGTGAAATTTATGCTTTTTCAACACTCTTTGAATATTACTTTTTGAAATATTAACTTCAGACGCGGCCATACGAAGTGACGAATGAGGATTTACAGTGAACTGTGCCAACATTCCAATTTCATCTTCTTCTGTAAAAGTACAGTACTTGGTCGGCTTGATCGTGAGGCATCATTTAAATTAAATGTAGTTGTAAACTTGTGAACCAAACGTCTTATATACGCCCGATCCACTACCATATCTGGAAATTTATCGTTATAAAGGCGCACTGCCTGGTGAACGTTTCTGCCTGATTCACCATAGCACAGTATCATTTCAACTTTTTCTTCGTTAGATCTAACCATATTTTTAACTAAACAAATCTTAAAGCGTAAGGGTACTGAAAGCTACAACCACTCTTCACAAAACGAATGTCACAACTGGCATTATAAGACACGATAACGGTGCTCATAGTCACTGAACTTTGAACCAAAGATAAGAGCTACACTACTCCTATGTCCAGAATGACCTTTGTACTTACATGATATAAATCAGTTTGCTTCGATTTCTTTAAATGTTTTAAGTATACCTTATTCCTACTTTCATTACAACAATTTGAGAATTGTTTCAAGTGATTTGAATTGTATTTTTGTATTAATTTTGACAAGTCGTTGTTTTGTGTTTGAATTAAGACTTTATTTTTGCCAAGAAGTAAATGGGGGTCATTTTGAGCATTTACTTTGAGTTTAAAAAAAGTTGAGGTAAGATTTCAACGGTAAGTTTAATTATTTTAAGTTTAATTTAGCACTACTTAGTATTAATAATAAGTCTGAACAGATGAGTTAAGAAAAATAGTGTTTTTAGCGTAACTTTTCAATAAAACGTTGACAAGCCGTTGTTTCGTTTGAGACCTCTAGTCTGTGGCATTGTTCCCGGTATACAATAGCTTTACTGGTTAGGGCTATTTCAGACACAAAACTAGAGGTTATTCTGTATTAAATTTTTCTGATGAAGTAAGTGTAAATGTTTAAACAATATCATTTATTGTCATGTCCGTCAATTGACCTTCTTGACCTTATTACGTCCATAATTTAATTTGTGTAAATATTAAGTCGATCTTGCACACAGGGCCGGATCTATCATTTCTTCTAGGGGGGGCAAGCTTGACTTTTGGCGCCCCCACCGATACCAAACTATTTACCATAAGTTTTACTACTATATGCTTTGTATATGGGGTTGAAATAAAATAAAACTTAGGTTGAATAAGAAAGTGTTATTTTAATGAAATAGAAATGTCTATTTTACAATTTTACATGAATCCAAAACAATACAATTGTTTTAGAAAAAAACAATACTAACAATTATAGAATCTTTATCTTCCGAGCCTTCTTTGCTGCAAATGTGTTAATTATCTGATCAAAATAAATCAAAGAAGCCCTTTCATGTTCAATTGATACAATGCTTAAATTAGTTAGTCTTTGCTGTTTCATAGAATTTCTTAAATAGGTTTTTATAAGCTTCAATTTGCTGAAACTTCTCTCTCCAGATGCTACAGAGACTGGAAGCGTTAGAAAGATTTTAAGAGCTACATATATGTTTGGATAACCCTCTTTCAACTTGCTCTTATGCAATATTTTGAACAAAGATGGTGCTGTTGCGTCTTCCAATCCATCTTCCATATTTAAGGCATGAAATTTAAAACTCTCTATTTCATTCACAAGCTCTTCTTCATTTAAGTCACTGGCATATGTTGTAGCTAATTCTTTTGCTTTACTTTTCAAAGTTTTAACATCCATTTTTTTATTTGATCCCCACACAAAAAATTAAACTTATCAGCAACGATTTTTAACGCATCATATCTGTTAGTTAGCTCACTAATAATTCTATCACATATTTGAAAAAGTGATCTTTTGAAAAGCTCTTCTTCTTCTTCAGTAAAATTTGGCCCATCATCTTCATGTGTGTCTCCTGTCATTTTCTTTTTCTTTCTCTTTCTTGTTTCCTTGTACTCTGCTGTTATGCCCATATTATTATTAGCTAAATATGTTGCCTCATCAATTGCCTCTGAAACAGTTAAATCCCTAGTTGAAGATAATACATTTAGAAGACCTTGTATGTTTCCTGCAGCATTGTCTACTGTTGTGTCCTCTCTTTGTAGAAACTTGCTAACTCTATCAATTTTCTTGAGGACTGAATACCAAAAGCATGTCATAATAACATATTCAAACCTTTTCATGTTTTTAAGTAGCGATTTAGCTTCAGCTCTTGTTTCAGGAGATGAGAACTCATGGGTAGTTAAGTCTTCAAGAGAAGAGAGCACTTTGTCCATATGTTTATAAATAACCTCCACAGAATCAATCCTTGCTGACCATCTTGTTTTACTTTTCTGATTTTAACGAAAGGGGGACATGTTGTTTTAAAACTTCCCACCTTGATGTAGAGCCATGAAAGAAGTTGTAGAGGCTGTTTATAATACCAAAATACGATTGTGCTTCAACACAGGCCTCTGCTGAATGAACCCCAACTAAATTTGAGGAATGGGCTGAGCATGGGACAAAGTAGGCCAGTTTGTTCTCTTGCACAATCCTTGACTGGACACCCTTGTATTTCCCAGCCATGTTTGCTCCGTTGTCATACGACTGGCCCCTGCAAAACATCAAGTCTAGACCATCTTCTTTGAGCTTTTTAGCAATGCTTTCAAAAAGCCCCTCGCCTGTTTTTTCACTCACAGTAAAAAAATCTAAAAAGCTTTCACATACCTCTGGCCCTTCGTCAGTATATTTAATGTAACGAATGACTTCAGTCATTTGTTCATTTTTACTTACATCAGGGGTACAGTCGAAAATCAATGAAAAATATTTAGCTTTTTTTATGTCCTGAATTATGTCTTCTCTAATTGCATTTGCAATGAGATCAAGAAACTCATCTTGTACTGTGTGAGAAAAATAGCTGAGCTGCCCTTTCTTATGGCGACCAATATGCTCACGCAAGGTCTCATTATAGTGGGAAATTAAATCTATAGTGTTGAGAAATTTTCCACTATTTGGATCTGCAAAGTTACAAGTTTTGTTTGTCCCTCTGAATGCACTACCCTGTTTTGCCAAAAATAAGACAGCATCTAGTATACAGCGTAGTACTTCTCTCCAGTGGGATTCCTCCTTTTTTATCCGATCCTGCAACTCCTTGTCGATCCCCTCCTTTACCAAGTGACGTTTCTAATGCTTTCCATGAAACAAAGGTTTTCTTATGGTACTGGGAGTTTTCATGTTCTGGCAATTTGTCACTGAGTTTTTTCCAATTTGTGAATCCCTCCTTTCTTGCTAAAAACGAAATTGTTGATTCATGTTCTGTGTTCAAATGACGAAAAAGCCTGCATGGAACACAGTACAAAGCATTCATTGTCTCGCTGTAAGCCAAATAAGATCTTTTGACCTTTGAACCATTTTTCAAAATTTTGTAAAACCAATCTTTTGTAAGGTTTCGGCCCTCCCTACCGCTTTTACTCAAATCAGGATAATGATCATCGTTTTCACATCTCCTTTGTATGATGTAACATCTTTGTTTGTCACTAAGCTGAGTTGGCCAAGTTCCAGGGTCATTAAAATTAAAATTGTACTCACATTCACTCTCCTGTTCTTCATGGTTAGGCCCTTTTGAGTCTGAAACTGAAACGGCTTCTTGAAATGACGTAGAAGAGGCCCAAAAATCAGTAGCATGCGAAGTATGTGGTTTTTCACAAATAATGTCATTGTTGTCTTCTTCCTCTGCACAAACATCCATGAGATCTTCTCCTCCAGCGTTTTCTTCTCCCACCGCATCCTCTTGAACAGACGGTTTATTTCTCGTTGCTTCAGGTTCGGCTTCGTCTGTAAGCAACAGACATAAATGCACACATGACCAAACATTTTAATTTTTTAAGTAGGTTACATGTACAACATAAACAAATTATTACATTGTGTAACGTTTTATAAATCATGTACGCCTAACTAAAAACGTTACAAAAATATAATGTTGTTAAATAGTGCCAATAATGCTAAAAAACATGCTATCTTAATTGGGATACTATTACAGTACTAGCCTACAGCCTATTCGATATATTAATTGTTTTAGTAGTAAGGGCCAAGGGGATATTATTACAATCAATGTATTGTTAACATTTTAGTACGTATGTTACCGTATTAAAACTATCGTTAATAATAGCATAGAAAGTAAGTGAAAGAAGCATTTTATGTATATGTTTTTTAATGTATTTAGTTCTGAATATTTAAATGTGTTTATGCTACGCAAGGTGTGGTGGGCGTCGGCCGACGAATGTGAACGGGAGAGGATTTTCATTCAGGCAACGAATCTATAAAATATCTATAAACTAAAACTATATTTACAATTAATGATCTATAACCACTATTTTTAACATTAAAACTGAAGTTTGTTGTTATTATGCCGCTATAGCCTATAACTGTTTTGTACTCAAAATGAATCTTAACAAATTAAAATACAACAAAAATTAGTTACCTTGGTCCTTGATATTTTGCAACCATGATGACATTAAAGTTGACGATTTCGCGGCCTCTTGTTGTCTTGCTTTAGCTTTCTTTCTGTGGAAACACCCTGATGGTTTTTTTTTCGACATGTTGATCTATGTTAGTCACAGGTAGAATATTCATACAACTGCGACATGAAATCTAACCTAAAACTCATCAAAAGTTCACGCTCACGTCAAGCGGGATTACTCACGAGTCACTAGTCAGGGGCAGGAACGGGAGACTTGCGCTTGCGCTTTCTAGTCCTAGTCAAGCCGTAGACAATGTTGCCAACCCACACACAGCCTTAGTTATGAAAATACCCTGCCGCTTTAAAGATATTTCTTACTAGGCCTATGTTCTTTTGGTTTGCGCAAATATAGTTTACTGAAGTAAGAAATTGTATGTACGTAGACTATATTGTGCTATTGACACTTGACAGTAGAAATGGTAAATGTTTTTTTTATGGTGGCCTCATCCCATCATTTGGCGCCCGGCGCGGCGCCCCCCCTAACTCGGAGCCCGGGTCACATGCCCCCCCTGCCCCTCCCTGGATCCGGCCCTGCTTGCACAAGCATGTCTCGGGAATCACTTAGGGATGAAGTAACATCATTATGTCCGTAACTATTTCATTTATGTGACAATCGTTTATCTTTTATAGTGAAAACATCGTCGCTTGCCTTAAAATCCGTTTTCTTTTACAAGTCAGGCTGAGTGTTGTAGGAGTTTTTGGTTACACAATTAAATTCTTCAAAGTTAAAACCAATTGAAACAGATGAGTTTCGGTTTAACATTTCTTGACTGAGGATGGATCTTAACAGCGATGCCGAAATGTTTCGAGAATGTAATTGTGTGCTGTGTAGGCAATTTTCCGACGTGGTGTACACAGCAAATTCGTTGAATAGACAGTCAAAGGTAAATCTTACATATTGTGTTTGGTACCAGGGGAAATTCTGTTTTCTTTGTTAGTGCGTTCTCTCCTCCTTGAGTTCTCGTCACTAACAAGTTACCGACGACTGTGGATAGTTAATATTTTGATCGGGTTTGGATTGTTGTGTATTGGCATATTGTTAACCTCTCAGTTTCTTATCTATAGAAACGTTTAAGGAAATACGTGGCGTGAACTTTGTTATATTTCACTTGATGCACGGCTAATCAAGGATTTTTACTTCCCTAAATTTCATTCTTTTAATGTGTGTAGTCAGTTGAAAAATCCTGCTTAAAATGTTAAAAGCAGTAATTTTGGTTGGTGGACCTTTGAAAGGTAAATATATGATATTTATTTATTTCCTACTGTTCCTGAATAGGTGTAAGAGCAATGATACATTTATGATTTAATATATCTCATTTAACACCTGTTGAACACTCTATTGCCTTTATTGTTTTGCAACTTAGGAAATCACAAAGCAGTGTGAAACTGCCCATAGATTCCATCCACAGAAAGAAATGATCCTGTAACATGAATCGTAACCTGGTTCGTTTTTACTGAACCAGTTCAATTAAAACTAAATTAATTTTATTATTTGATGACAAAAAAACCAAATACAAAAAAATAATAGACTATTTAACTGGTATTAGGATAAAACTACAAATACCAGTTTTCATGAACAAGTCTACTCAATTTCACAGTTCTAATGTAGAAAAAAAACAATCTTTAATGACCGTACCTCAAAAACGTACGAGTGGATTTCGTTGAAACTTTCTATATACACATTCAATACCAGTATACTGTATTATATTACCCTAAAGTACGGTATACCCTCGAACTTAGGCCGTGCCTATTTTTGTGGATTTTATCGATTTTACATGTAAAATACTGAAAAAACGGAATTATGGATGGCCTCAAAAACGTACAAGCTGATTTTGATAAAATGTTACATTCACATTCAGTACATAGTCTACTAAACCACAATATAACCCTCATTCTTAGGCTGCAGCTATTTTCGGAGATATAACGATTTTACATGTCAACTACCTACCGTAGGCCTACTGGAAGAATCTATAGATGGCCGTGCCTGAAAAATGTACAAGCCAATTTCCATAATCTTTTTATACACATTCAATACACAGTCTACTCTGTATTATATTTAATTGTACTATTTTCGGAGATATAACGATTTTTACATGTCAACTACTAGAAGAACATACTATTGATGGCTGTACCTAAAAACGTACGAGCCGATTTTGATAAAACTTTCTATACACATTCAATACATGATCTGTTATATTATAGTACATTACTACCCTCATTCTTAAGCCAGACCTATTTTCGGAGCCACACCCGATTTTTACAGGCTATGTGCTGAAGAAACAAATCTGTGGATGGCTGTACCTCAAAAATGTACCAGCCGATTTTGATAACATTACGAAAAATAAAGATATCGATCACTCTCCACCAGGACTACCCTACACACACATACATACACACACATGTACACACACACACACATACACGGGAGTTTCGTGTTGTGTGTTTTTTTGTGTCAAAAAACACACAAACAGACATACAGAGACGGTAAAACTAAATAAGATAGGACTATTCTGTATGACATCTCTTCCTTTTTTTTTTTGACATTAAAAATTAAATGGTGAAGTTTTAATAGAGTAATTTATAGACATCCTAATTTATAGACTACCGGGATTTTAACACCAGTCCAATATATTAAAGGCTACAACAATACAAGGTTTAATCCTAAAAGCTATTATTTCATTTAGTTTTCTGAAGTTTATTGTTATTTTCTTAGATGGAATTTCATTTTTAAAAAACAAATATTAAATGCTTTCAGTTGGATATTATGTTTAAATAGAGTTGATATAGATAATAAGTTATTTATTTAAATATTATGTATGACTAATTAATCAACATTAGTTGATAATATCGATAGTTCTAATTTAAAGTACTGTTTGTTAATATAAATTTAAAAAAAATGAAATTGCAGATACACTAAACTAATCAATCTATTTAAGTAGTT
Source organism: Homalodisca vitripennis (assembly GCF_021130785.1). Classification (NCBI taxonomy): domain Eukaryota; kingdom Metazoa; phylum Arthropoda; class Insecta; order Hemiptera; family Cicadellidae; genus Homalodisca; species Homalodisca vitripennis. The sequence goes on from NC_060207.1 coordinate 67,117,055, forward strand.
CATGTTTAATCTTCATCTAGTCGAATTGAGAAAATGAATTTATGAGAGAAAACCATTCAAAACCAGCATGTGACAAAACTTATTAGATTGTTTTTATTTGTCATAATATCAAAATAATGAATGTTGACTACAATCTTAACTCCTTTACAAATTATGACTCTATACATGTTGCATATCATACATATGAAGGTTTGATAAACATTTTATAGAAATACTTCATTACTGATCAGTATATAAACAGGGTAATAAAATGACTATTTATTAGATGTTAAAGATTCAATAGTCAGTTTTTTTTCAGTTTTGAATTTTAGTTACAGTAACAGCTGTTTAATTACTGTTAACTTATGAGCCATTTTTGTTTGGACGTGTAATATGAAACCTTACATAAAAATAGTTATCATCGTAACCGAATCTTACAAATGAGGTATCCTTGGAAAGGAAAAGTTATTTAAAAAAACTTCATGGTGTCTGATATAAAAACCGTCCTTTATTAGAATATTTTATAAAACAAGTTAAAATAGGCGTAATTTTGAAAATATTTGTTCTGATATAATACCTTTCTGACATTGATCCGTTTACCAAGTTTTGTAATAGTTGTAAAGCAAAAACAAAAATGAAATTGTTTTTAATAAAAAAAACCTAAATAACTGCTAACCAAAGTGGAAGTTGGGAAAAAATGATTCTTCATTTTTAGTTTAGAATCATAAGTAGAATCTGAAAATGCATAGCCAACCTAAATTTTTTGTTAAAAACAATATATATATATTCTGTAAGGCTATTAATTAGGGGGAAAATATGTCTATTTGAAATATTTATTGTATTTTAGGGACTCGGTTCCGACCACTTTCTCTGGATGTACCTAAAACCGTTGTTCCCAGTGGCTGGGTTGCCAATGATACAACATCACATTGAAGCTTGCGTTAAAGTCCCTGAGCTGAAGGAAATCATCCTCCTTGGATACTATCCTACAGCCGACATAGCTCAGTTTTTGTGCAGGAAATGAATACAGGAATACAAAATAAACATCAGGTTAGTACTTATAATGTATTTGGTGAGTTTTGGTTAAAACTTCTCTAATATTCTTTAGAAACACTTTAGAAGCATTTAATTAACTTACTGTATGTTACAAAATAGTGTATAAAAGTAAATTGTGCTACTGATTACAGAAAACACTGTCATCACCTGTCATGGAGAATTGAAAAACATTAAGTAGATAAGGAGAATAGTTTATTCAACGACTGTATTAATTGAAATTGAAAACATAGAGCTCTTATATATTTTAGGCCTGCTAAAAAGTCAATCAAATTATGTAATCAACACTCTTGTGAAAATGTACAGTTGGGCTAGTACAATTTAGATTCTAAGAGTGAAGAGTTATAGAAGATAAATAGTTCCTTCTTCAGAACACTTTTCAACTAGAATAGCTTTATGTTTTTTTAGTCAAATGCCTTCTGTTTCAGCTTGATTTTATGAAGTGATATATATTGTCTACAAAACAATTCACAGGTATTTGCAAGAGTTTACAGCACTTGGGACAGCTGGTGGCATGTAATCCACTTTCGAGACCAGATCCCGAGGTGTGGCAATCCTGACGTGTGTTTTTCGTGCTGAATGGTGATGTATGTGCCAACTTCCCACTGGTCGACATGCTGCAGTTTCACCGCAGTCGGGGAGAGTCTGTGCCGTTATCACAGTCATGGCCACAGAGGCCACCAGACAACAGGCTTTGCACTACGGCTGTATCGTACGGGATAAAAACAGAACTCACAGATAACTCACTATGTAGAGAAACCATCAACATTCGTCTCTACCCTATACAACTGCGGGGTGTATGTCTGTTCCTTAGAGATATTCCAGATCATGATGACGATATTCAAAACCGGGAAACAACAGGAATATTACAAGTAAGCTATTTTATCTGATAACTTACTAAGTATAACCTTAGTCTTATTGAAAAAATTATTAAAATTATTATCTTATTATTTATTATTCTTAAATTATCTTATTAAAATTTGAAAAATCGTTTGAGATGGAATACATTTAAAAATAGGGGTTGTTTGAATCTAATGATGTTATAATTATTACATCCATAAATTTTAGGTTAGTAGGTATGTGTTAGCAACACGGGTATTTTCCACTATTTTCAAAAAGATTACTTGTTTGTTAATTTGAAATGTTGATTTGCCTGATTTTTACTATTCACTAGTTGCAATGTTTTTACTGATTGCAGGGGGGTTTATTTGAATATTTTGAACTAGACTGATTCCTCTTCAGGAGAAATTCCTCCAAACTTTCAGATATATTAGATTGTTTTTAATAGACATCAGTCTTGATGCTTCTTTGTTTATAAAACAATCTTGTTACTAATTTTGGCTATAATAAACTTTTAGTGAATCTTGTACTTATAAAAACATGAGTTTCCTTTTTTAGATATGCGTTTTAAGTTTAATAAAATCATATATTCTGTTTGTTTTATTTAGTAAACTCCTTGACCCTAGGTAAGAAGGATATATTAGGTAGTGCTTGAAATACTAATAGTTCAACGTTCCTCTTCTAAAATATCTAATGAAGATGGTCTTAAGGCATAACTCACTGATAAATGAAGACTCGTTGGAGAGGCAGAAGATACATTGTAACACATATGATTGGAATGACCCTGTGCAACAAGGGAAAAGTGCCTTATATGTTGAGTGATAAGTGTAAAATGTGATACAAGATAAAAAGAAAACCTATAAATCTTTGTAGACTTATTTAGAAGACTATTTTTAATGGCTAGAAGAAGTAAATGGATGGACAGAAGACATTATAGGTTCAATTGCAGAGTTATAGATCCATCACTCAGAAGGAAAAAGCAAGATTACGCTGCAGGGGGTTGTTGTAATTTTTTAATCAGATTCCAAATTAACCAATTACTTTGAGGTCGGAGATGCAGAGTATGTTTTTCAATCAAAAAGTGGCTTTTTTGGCATCAACATATCACATTTTCTTATGTGTTGTAATATTATGCTGTTAAAAAGTAAACTCTATAATAGTTTACGTTATTTGAAATAGACAAAATTCAGACATGTAATTCATTTACTCTCGTATAAACAAATTATTTTTCTTGAACTTACGTTTAGACTGAATTGTTTACATATTTGATCTTATAATAAATATAGAAGAATTTCATTTCGACAACCGATTTCAGGTCTAATAATAACGTAAAAGGCCCTCTACTTCACAACTAACCAACCAACCATAGTTTTGATATAAAATTTATAAATTTTCTCTCTAAGATAACATTGAAACCCTTAGTGGCTTAACATGTCATGACATTTATTTATGTGTATTTGTTTGAAAGTTTTATGATGCATACAATATTAAAATTATTTAAGTGAAGGCATCATGGTAATATTTACAACTTCTTTGTAAAATTAAAAATATTACGATAATATAAAGAGTCTGAAAGGCTTGAGAGAATCTGAATTGTTGGAAATTTACTGACAGATTACTTAACTGCCACCCACATATTGTACATAAATTATAAAAAAAACAAAAAGTTATATTCTGGTTAGTTTTTAACATCCAGAAAGTATCACGTTTTGTAATCTTAAAATATTAATGAAATGAATAACAGTTTATTCCATTTCATTAATATTTTACTACAATGGAGTGATTTACGGAGATATACAGAAACTGTGGGAGCTCATTCTACACGTACAAATAATGAAAAAAAAGTTTATATAAACATGGGTCCGGGAAATACTTTGGTAGCGAGTTATGGCTAGCAAAAGATTTTGCTTGGATTTTAGCTTACCATGTAAAAACGAGTTCTTACTGAAATTCTGATAAGGTAGATTAAAGGGCGAATTCAATTGTTTTCTTATGTTTTTTGACCTGATAAATTGAATAAAAAACAGGATCCCAGAACTGCAAGTTAAACTTAACTACTTGTAGTTTTGAAAACAACCAGTGTAAAATGCAAAAATGGAGTGAAGAAAAACTTTTTTTCATTTTTGGGTAACAATAACTTGTTATTTCACCAAGAAACATATCAAAATTTTTTAATAAAACATTTATTCTGAACAAAACTGTGTAAATAAAGTACTAGTCTTAATATATATACAACCGCATGTGTAACTGACTGACTGACTGACTCACTCACTCACGTATACTAATTCTAAACCTACTTCCAGATGAGTTAGAGACTTGAAATTTGGTACACAGATAGCTTTCCACGTGTAACCACCAGGAAAATCCCGAAAAGTGAGAATTTTTCATTTTCAACCCCTCAAAAAAATTCCCAAAAAATCGCGCATTCTTCACCCCCTGCAGGCATTTTTTGTAAGCCCGATAGCGGGCGAACCGTTGGAGCTGAGCTCGGATCTGACGGAAAATTCATGGTCAGGAATGAAGTGAACTACAAAAAAGGTCTAATGACTTTTTTGCTCTATCTTCCATGGTTTTAAGCGACAAAACCGCTCGAACATTTGAAAATTCCAGAGATTTTTTCGATAAAAATAATGTTTTCAAGCCCGATAGCGGCCGAACCGTTGGTCGTCGAGCTCAAATCTGATTGACCCAGCAAATTGCGCGATCTACAGAAAAGGTCCAGTAATCTTTTGCGCCCTATCTCGATTGGTTTGGCCGAAAAACGTGATTATGTACAATTTTGTTGTAACTTTTACGTGAAACTTTTGTTTTTTTGGGGTCGATAGCGGCGAAAAACCATTGGTCGGAGGTCAAAATAAGACTAACGTTTTATTTAGGAAATAAGATGACCTACAAAAAAAAGGTCCAGTGAATTTTTTTACTATATTTCCCTTAGTGTTGAACCGCAAAAACGCGATTAAGTGAAAATATTGGACATTTTCGCCTAAAAATTTACATTCCGCATTCCGGGCTTGATAGCGGCTAAAACCGGTTTTGGTCGTTCAACTCAAAACAAATTTTAAACGGGATTTAGGAAATCACGTGATCTACAGAAAAGGTTCAGTGACTTCGGGAGTTGGCTGAGCGTTAGCTAAGCGTCAATAGTAGATAGGGACAGAGGAATATTTATTATGTTCACAGACACCAATACCCTCTAAAAAAGGCCCAAGTATGTCATTAACCCCCGGTAATATTAACCCCCCCCCCCGGGGATTTCCTGGTATGACCTGATAACCTCCTGTACATTCAACCCCTGATGTGTTAACCCCCTGGTAACATTAACCCCCCCCAGGGAATTTCCTGCCATGACCTCATGTCCGAAATTTTACCAGTCTCACCAAATCTATTAACCCCCCCCCTGGGGAAGATCCTGGTATGACCAGATAACCCCCTGGAGACTTATCCCCCCGGGTAACGTAACCCCCCCGCCTAACCCCCCCCCCTGGAATTTGTTCATATGACCAGACAATATCCTGACGAAATTAAACCCCCTCTTGTCTTAACCTCCTTAACATTAATCACCCACCCAGGGAATTTCTCGCCTTGACTAGATAGTCTCCTAGCTTGATATTAAAAACCCCCTGTTCGACTCGACTTAAAATACTGCCTTGAGGTCGGTTTTTATTATTATTATACTAAACAATTCAAGATAGCTGGACCCCTGACTTTTCTCCGAGCTCATTTCTGGCTAAACCATAGGTCGTAGATCAGATCTGAGGGGCACAATCGAAAGACAAAATTAAATTTCAAAAAGAAAAGTTGATTTATATACCTTTGATTTATCATAAGTGAAGGTTATTCCTTTACAAATATTTGAAATAAATTACTAAAACGCAAACAGACACATTGCTCATTTAAAAATAATTTATTTTGGTATAAATAACTAACATATTTTAGACATCTAAACTGATTAAGTTCTTACCAATTTTTATAATATCCAGCTCCCTACTCCCTCCGTCGAGTTATACGATTACAGTTTTATTCTTAATCAGTTAGCAGTGAACAATAGAAAACGGCTATAAACCTAGTATAACCTAGAACACATAGAATCTATGGTTTTAGTTAGTTCCATATGGTAAGCTATATTTTATTGAAAAGAGTTTTAAAAATGAACTTAATTCTAATATTATAAATATTAACGATTCTTAAAATAAAATATCTGATTTGAGATAAAATATCAAATCTATTCAGTTGGCAGGAAAAAGTGAATCGAAACGGTCGAGGTGAACGGGTCTTTTGAAATGCTCTGATCCAGATAACTCGTTTTACCTGACTGACCCGTTTCAATTGAACTGGTCAAGACTGAACTACACATCTTTATTGGTCACTGCGTGGCTAACCTCACAACACAATTGCATGCTCCCTGGATACGTATATGGCTATATGATGTTTGTTCAATTAACACTTAGACTGCGACACTTTTATAGGCCTACACACAGAAAATAAAATATGGTTTATAGAACAGGTAAGTAGCTGCATTGTAAGCAAAACTGTACAAGCGAGACACGATCCACACAGCAGAAAACAAGAAGATGCTGGTGCCACTCCCCACCACTGCTTGCCATACACCCTCCCGCTGGAGGAAGGCTCCTCCTACGCAGTGCTGCTCAGATATTTGCTTCTGTGCAAGTTTCTTTGCGAGCGGTTTATCTATAGTATTGATATAAACTTATACATGCAAAGGTTTAATTATATCTGAATTCAGTGAGAATTCGACCAATGGCAACAAGGAGTCTGGTTGCATACAACTTGAGCAGGAGGTGTTGAGCCCTCTGGCCGGGACAGGGAGAGCCTTTGTTATGCCTACAACCAACTGGTGGTCCCAGATAAAATCAGCAGGATCTGCCATCTATGCCAACCCGCCACTACTTAGAAACTGTACAAGGCACCACCAACCGCATCGGCTGGCCAAGGATACAGAAGCCACTGTCATTGGAGATGTGTACATTCATCATTCTGCCACAGTGCATCCAACCTCAGTAGTAAGTAACATTGGTGTTTGGGGGTGTAGTTCTAAATCAAATGTAATAATTGTATAATTGAACAGTGGTGTAAAGTACAACACTAATATCCAATGTTATAAACTCACTTAAAAAATTTAATTTCTTCACTAAAAAATGTATACTGGTTCCAATTGTGTGTTGCCTCCTTGTCACCTTGTGGCTCTTGGGAGCTGATTTTAGTACATTGTGATCATACACACATCTTATTTCTTCCTCTTAGAAAAATCCACAGTTTGGCAGCTGAGTAGTGTAGGGTTCATTATATACAATATATTTTAAAACGGTAATTGTCATCTTTTGACACAGTACTCATTAATCTAGTAATACTTTTTTTCATAATTTTAAACAAGTCGTTGTTATGAAACCAATGATACGGTTCAGTAACAGGAAGTCAGTAGCATAATTCTTCCTTTCTCATTGCAACTTAGTCTCAGTGATGAATGCGCAGTAAATAATAGTGCGCTTGAATTTTAAGTAATTATGAATTTATAAACTATCATGTTTTTAGTAGATTTTTCTTTGTTTGAAATTTGTTTTTTTTGACGATGGAAGGAAAAAGAAAAGATAGGATTAAAGGACTAACAGAAAAGAAAAAAATTGCATATCATTGTTGGTCTGAACACCATCGTGTGAATTGGGATGAAGCTAACATATTACTTTGGGAACCTCATTTTTCAAAAGGATTATCCTGTGCATCATCAACCAGTGCATGAAGTTTATGGAGTTGCCTTGCATTATTATTATTAGGCAGCAACTAGCTGGAATACATATAGCTAACTAAATGACATCAACAGATTTGGAGTAAGAAAAGAAGTGGCAGACAGTAATGACTTCTACAGGAATCATGTCAAGGAGGGTGACTGGAAGATGAGTACAGCACCACAGAGAAAATATTGAATGATCAATGCTAGCAGCAAAATGGACCAAGTTATTAAATAATTATAATGACCTTTATTTTAGAAACGTTAATACAATAAAACGTGAAATAAAAATCTAACAAACACACTCCGACTTACAGGAAATTGCTTTATAATTAATTTATAATATGTTGTATTATGTAAATTATAAAAGAAATACTTTTTGAGACATGTTAAGCTTACCTTTACAGAGTGAACCAAGAGGAACTCAAAATAAGTCACACTGGTCAGTACTCTTACATTTTAGGTTTTATATTAGTATGTGATATTTGAATTACGTAATCTTGTACCATTAGTTTTTAAAACTAACAATATTTTTACCCCGTAACAAAACTATTCTGATACGAACTGTTAGAGACGCCAGTACAGAAACCACTAACCAGAAAACAGACACTAGCAACTGAATCATGTAAAACAGCTGGGTAGTAGTGAGCATAAAACATGCCAGTTTAGTATAATGTATTTCAAAGCTAAATATGAGCTATTCGCAGCATAACATTTTTATTTCAAAAGTTATTCATGGTAAATTAATATACTCATAATAAATAGTATTGAATGAATTGAACATATATCGATATCAAAAGAGTTTGACATTCTTGAATTTCTTGTTTTAAAAGCTGTTTGATTTTATAACAAAACTAAGTGAATAAAAGGCAAATTCCAAATTCCCTAAAAATGAGTGAATAGGGACTGGTTTTGTCCTACGAATCCAAACATAGTCTTTGTTTTTAGATATTGCCCAATCTAACAACAGGCTCACATCAAAAACCAAATCTGATAAGTTCTTGTCTCTCATAACATTTAACTAAGGCCTCCAACAACTAAATTCCTTATTAAAAATGACTTTTAAAAATTCATAAACAAAATATTCCCTAACATCTGTTCCCACTTTCATACAACCCCCCAATCTGAAAGTCTTACTTGAAAATACTTGTCAATCCTAAAATCCCTGATCACATCAAACCTAGTAATAACAATTCCAATACAACCCCAAAGTTCATTCCCATGCAATACCGAAAAATGCAAAACTAGGCCCATTAACCCTTTCAAGGCCAGGACCAAATATGAAAATGTTGCACAATTTTTTGGCGATTGTGTGCCAGTCTCTTAGATTAAAATTTATAACTTTTCATAAGAATTAGAGAATGACCTAAAAGTTGTACAAAATTACTCGTATAAGGGTATATATCACTATCAACAAAAAAATAATAATATAGATGTAGTTTTAAGTAATTATAAAATAAAAAAAAAAAAAATGATATTTAAAATGGATAAAAAAAAAAAATAAATCTTTTTTAATTTTTTTTGTAAATAACTAAAAACAAGGAAAAATAATTTTACTGTGGGAAGCTATGTTATTATATTGTACATTTAAGAAAGGAACAACCATACAACATATCTTGTGTTATTTCTCTCATAAATATTTTTATTATGACACATTTTGTTATAAATACACATAATTGTAACTTCAACAATTTTATAATTGATAAAGCAACTGACTCTTACACTGCAAGAAACTTAAAATAAATATTCACATTATGGATGTACCGTTAAACAGAATCATTGTAGGATCCATAAACAGTTTCAATACAGTTAAAAACACTATTTACCGAAGAAATATGTACACAATTTTATTTGAAATATTATTTACCAATTTTTCTATTTTACAAATATGCTGCATTACAATTTCACTCTCCCGTGAGATCGCAAATTGTCAGTCATTGTAACTACTCACACACAATAGCTAAGCAGGTAACTACTAACACTACACTAATATTTAACAACCACAAAAATATAATAATAATGAAGAAGAATCCAGCATACAATAGTACGGATATTACACTTAAGCAATAAAGAATTAACAACAATAATCGAGTCAGCTAATAATGTCACGTGACAATTACGAAATAAAAAATGCATATAGACCTCCAAAATAAAAATTATATTCATATTCAAAAATAATCTAAAAATATACCAGGGAATAACAAAACCTAAAACTTATAATCATTTAACGTCGTATTTATTTAAGAAAACGACGAATATCAAGGCAGGCAATATATTGCCGCCTGGTGCTTTTCGCGTCATTGTCACCGACTGTGCAGATATATTGCCCGCCTGCGCACTTTCTTCTGACAATCGATCTTATGGCAGCAATATATTGCCGCCTGGCGCCCGGAAAGGGTTAACACCAAACTCCACTGACATTCTTCACATGCTCATCAACAAAGGAGGTATTTAAGATAAAGGACACATAATCTGTTCTACAGAAAATTCAATTTAACCACCTTCAAATGCCAACATTGTCCCTGTACAATATATAGGCCTCACAAACCAATAGTATAAGAACAAAGAATGATTGGGCACAGAAAATATGCTATCATCAGGCTGCAAGCTACAACATCCGTAGACTTTAATGACGGTTTAAAAATCCACAATAGGTAAACATAAATACCAAAAGACTGCAATCCCTCACAGTTAAGAAGATGGGAAAACTAGTATAACTAAAATCAAGAAATCTTGATTGATCTTGAATAACAATCTTCCAAACCTAATAAACCTGAGATAAGTTCTCTCCCTCCACTTCTTTCAAGCTGGCCAAAAAGTTTCCAGAGATATGTGGAATATAGTACTCATACATTGCCAATAGTTTACAACAGAATGATAAGTGTAAAAAAGTAAATATTGACATCCATCGCTTCCTCATAGTGACTCATGCACATCCCCGTAAGTAAACAGTCACTAGAATGCTCAGTACTGATGAGAAAGAATGCAGGCAGATAGACAAATTTAATTATGCGAAAATGTATAACTTTTTTCGTGTTCTTTTCAATACAGTGGACTGACCCTAAAAGATAGTTATCAAGATAAGCCCTACTGATTTTCCTATCAACCCTAGTTAACAATCCCTGGCTTTCAGTTCCTATTTATCCCAAAACCTAAAATTAATTTCAAAATTAACTTAGGTCCATATATTTCCAGTGCCATAAGCAATGCATGAATGAATGAACAAATATATACTTGATAAAATTTTAATATTCATTATAAATAAAAGATTTGTCCCAACTTTTCATTACAAAAAATAACCAGAATTAATATCTAATCAGCCACTTTTGAACTCTTGATTAGAAATAATTGTTGAGTGATAACTAGGATTATTCTCAGAAATTTGAATTATATGACAGGTCAAATGAAATATTCTCAACAGTATGGTTTAATTTAGACATTTATTATTATCACATATATTGTTGAAAGCATACATATTTAATGGGTTGACATGGAACGAGATAGAATATCAGTTTAATTGATGATTATCTTTGTATTCTCATGTATATCCCAAACAAGCTGTAGCCGACATCCACCCCCCCCCCCCCCCACCCCCCCCCCCCCCCACCCCCCCCCCCCCCCACCCCCCCCCCCCCCCACCCCCCCCCCCCCCCACCCCCCCCCCCCCCCAACACTAAGCTTTTTGAAGCTACTTGCCCCGGACTTATCTCCTACAAATTCCCTACCGTTCGTCTTGGAAAGGCTGCTTCCAACAAGGCCCGGCCACTGAAAGCCATGCTGAAAAGCCAGAGTGACGCCTTGGAAATACTTCGTAACTTTTCAAGTGAGCGCCTTATAACTGTTGATGGTATCCTTCAAGATGTAAAAGTATCCAGAGATCGAACACCCAATGAAACTAAACAATTAAATGCCCTTAGGGAACAGCTTAAAATCAGGCAGAGTAGTGGTGAGGCCGATATCACAATCAGATATGTCGATGGCATACCTACAATTGTTAAATCTAAGCCAAAAAACGCATAATTTCCAACGGTCAAGACCAGCTCTGCATGCTTTTCCAAAATGTTAATGGTCTAAGAACAAAGTTTTCACTACTTTGCCAATCTCTAAGTCATTCGATCTACGATATTATTATTTTAGTTGAAACCAATCTCACACCCGATGTCAGTAATTCTGAACTTGGATTTGACAACTATACTGTATACAGGTGCGATAGATCATCTTTATCGAGTCTCAAAACTGGTGGGGGCATCTTGGTGGCAATCAGAAAGGATCTCGATTCTTGGGAGCTCCACCCTTCCAGTGGCTGTATTGAGTGTGTCTTCACAACCATTAAGCTCAATAACTCCTTTTTCTTCCTGGGCGGTGTGTATCTACCCCCCAACCTGAACTCATCTCAGTACATTGAATTCTCCTCCATACTTGAGGAACTCTTTGTTGCCAATCCTATCTTTAACATCAGGTTGGTGGTGGGAGACTTCAACCTACCAAATGTTGATTGGTCTAATCCCTCTTCTTGCCTCTTGGATCTATCTGCACAGACTGTATACGATGTTATGTCCTTCCTAAATCTCAACCAATATAACTACATCAGAAATGAGCGAGGTGTTCTTCTCGATTTGGTCTTCTCTTCTGAAGCCTTACGCGTCCTAAATGCCTCTGACCCGCTCCTTGCAGCCGAATGCCATCATCCTGCTTTGGAAATGGAAATCTTCGTGCACCCCAAAGAAGAACTGAATTATGGTGTCTTTACTCCCAATATAAGAAAATGTGACCTTAACTTCGTGTTTGAATGGGTGCAACGCCTAAATTACTCTCTACTTGATGTTACAGACTCTGTTGACCATAGGTTTTTTGAATTTTGCTCACAGTTAAGTTGCACTATTAGAAAAGCAAGCCCACCCAAATATATGGGAATCAAGCGCTTCCCTGTTTGGTTTTCTCCCGATCTTAAACAGATGATAATCAAAAAGAAGACTTTACATAGGGGCTTCAAACAGAGTCTTGATGATCGGATTTTATCTTCAGTTCTGTGGTGCTCGTGCTACCTGCAAAAGACTGGCGAGAGAATGCTACTCGACATATATCCGCACTGTTGACTCGTCTATTCAAGGAAACATTCGTGCCTTCTGGAATCATATAAAATCTTCTAAGAGGGTACCGTCTCTTCCCTCAAAAATGCAGCTTGATGATGAATCTGTGGACAACCCGCAGGGTATCTGTGATTTGTTCGCCAAGTTCTTTTCCTCGGTCTACAGGCCCTCGTCACAAAATCCACCAGTGTACAACCTTGAAGCAACAACTTCTATATTTTCATGTCAATTCACCTGTGAAGAAGTGGAGACTGAGTTGAGTTCGTTCGACACAAACAAGGGTGCTGGCCCCGATGATATCTCTCCTATGATTCTGAGGCATTGCAGCGGTGTAATATCGCCTCATATCACAGTTTATTTCAACGCTCTTATGGCTGCTGGCATCTTCCCTGCTAATTTAAAGATTGGATATATAACACCTATTTTAAAGTCTGGATCTCCTTCTGATATTAAGAACTATCGCCCTATAATTATCCAGTCAACCTTGGCTAAGGTCTTTGAATCTCTCGTCCTTCGAAGATTGATGTTCAGCCTCAAGAATGTTATCAACATTGAACAACATGGTTTTGTCAAAAGGCGTTCGACCACTTCAAACCTCTTATCTTTTCAGAATAGTATCTTCAAAGCGTTTTCTAACTCACACCAAGTTGATGCCATCTACACAGATTTCTCGAAAGCATTTGATCGTGTTAGTCACAACCACCTTGTTGCTAAGCTCAGAGCTGTTGGTGTCGGTGGGGCGCTCTTGCGTTGGCTGGGATGTTATCTACGGGACCGTTTTCTTCAGGTGCGAGTGGCGGGCTCACTATCCCAACCTTTCCCAGCTGTTTCTGGTGTACCTCAGGGTTCCCTACTGGGGCCAGTGTTGTTCACAATCTTCATTAATGATCTGGTTCAATGTGTGGGTTCAAATGTTCTACTTTTTGCTGATGACGCTAAAATTTTCAAAGAAATTGCATCTGTGGAGGATTGTGTGTCCCTACAGGAGAGTATTGATTTGCTTGCAGAATAGTGCGACGTTAATGATATGCTTCTGAACATTTCTAAGTGCTCTATTGTGACATTCTCTAGGTCAGATACTCCTATTCTTTATCATTATAACCTTAATAATCAACCCCTGGCACGTTGTTCTAAAATAAAGGATTTGGGTGTCATACTTGCTTCCGACCTAAGTTATCATGAGCATATCAATCACATTTCTAAAAAGGCTAATGCAGCACTCTATTTTGTTATTAGGACCAGTCGTGATATGTTTTCTGTCCGAGCTCTGAACATCCTCTACGTCCACCTTGTTCGACCCATACTTGAATATTCTTCTACTGTCTGGAACCCTTACCTTGTTGGTCACATTGATAGGCTTGAGAGCATACAGAACCGCTTCATTCATTTGATTGGGCTGCGGCTGAGCTTTGAGTACCGTAATGTGCCGACTGATGACCTTCGAGTTCAGTTTAACTTGGAACCTCTCCATTCAAGACGTATAGTTCATGATCTGCTTTTCTTGAAGAAGTTGATCTGCTCTGTCATTGATGCACCTGATCTGCTCGAGTTGCTGGACTTCCGGGCATCACGTCATCTTCGTCACCCCCAGCTGTTTGCAAGGCGGCACTACACCACACAGTACATGTTTCACAGTGTTTTCCATGTTTTCCACGTCTTCAACGCCTGGCAAACAACCTCCCCAGACATCTGGACTTCTTTAATATGAGCTGTGATGCCTTCAAGAGAGAGTTGAGACTAGCCTGTCATGACTTACATATCGTCTGATAACTTTTCCCCCATTATTCTTGTCGTGTTGCTCTGTTATTGTTTCTGCTTGTCTTTTGTTACACATTTATAATTATGACTGTGCCTCTTGGTTATATATTTACATTTATTGCTTGCATTTGTTGTTTTTATAGTTTTTTTTTCTCTGTTGGTACCTATATATATTTTACTCTTGTTATTTATTTACAGTATTTTCCCCATTGTTGTTTACTTTATATAGTTTATTTGCATTGTTATTATTTATATCTTTATTTATTCATATGTCACGTCTTAGACAGTAATGTGCATGCATTTAAGTTAAATATTTTATATTTTTTTCAGTTTTTTATTTACCACTATCAGTCATTAATGTTAATATTTTTTTTACTCTTGTTATTCATTTAAAGTTTATCTTTCATTGTTGTTAATAATTTTATAGTTTATTTGCACTGTTATTATTTGTCTGTTTGTTTCTCCATATGGTATCACATCTTTTACAGTAGTGTATTTAAGTTAATACTATCACTAATTTTTAATATAATTTATACTTTCTTATTACATTAATTACACGTTAATTATGCCTAGATCTGATTTAGAGTCCAGTTGCATGTTTGGTTTGGCCCTTTTGTTTATGTATGATTTAATCATCTATCATAAGTTAATAAATGTAAATTGGTTGTTGAGCGTTGGAAATAAATAAATAAATAGAATTTGAAGCTGGTTCTTACCTTTTCACTGTCTTGCATCTTATGCCGCTCTATTACATCCTGAAAAAGTTTCAATATATTACTACCTAATTTTCATTGAGACATATTAATTTTACCTAAATGAATGGTTATGTACTAATTATCTCGTGTTTTCCTTAATTCTTAATTACTAACTTATTGAATACTTTGTACATTCATGAAAAGTAATAATATTTTGAGGACCAGAGTCATATTAATGCCAAAATTCCATCATGTCTTTAAAATACTTTGTATCAAAACTGTGTGACAATAAAGGACTTTTACATATATTAGGAAAAATCATATGCAGGGTTCCCACTCAATCTAAATACTCAAATTCACGGCTAAAGTCACGGTTTTCACGATTAAAAAAATTAAAAATTCAAGGTTGGAAAGTTTATTACATAAACAACGTTACCGGTACAAACAAAAATTCGTGTTGGAGAGGGTGGACGTTGAGACGTAAACACTAAAGACGCGGCAGAGCGGTAAAATACAAATTTAGAACTTCTTTCCCATTTGACTAAACGATGTCATTGGTCGTGCAAGGAATTGACGGTAAACGTCTAAAAAGAAACGGAAATAACAATTGGCTTCGGTTTACGACGCAAGCAATGGGCGGCGAGGCGCCCGATTTTATGTGCGATTTGCTACATAATGAATATAACAAGGCATATTATTTTTACCAAAAACCATCATCATAACAGTCATCAAAGCAATGACAAAGACAAATTTCAATATTAATTAGCATGCACATTGCTCATTATTTTCTTTAACTTACAAGTTTGTTGAAATTCTGAAGAGAAACTTGGTGGACACAGGTTAGGACTAGATGCTAGGGTGACAGGATTCGTACGTTGGCTAAGGGCTATAACTCGTTTGAGGTCCATGAAGTACACTTGCGTTGATTATTAAAGTTTTTTCTTGTTTAAACACATTTTTATTTTTATTTCGATCGATTTCTTCCACAGGAAAATTTTTTAACATAATCACAGGGTTCACATTTTTAATTAGTAACATAAAGAAAAGGCAATTTTATTGGGAAATTAAAAATAAACATATATAAAACGAAAATGTTATAAATATTATATACAACTTGTTTTAAGAAAAGTTATTTGGTACCAGTTTTATACAAAAAAAAAATTTATTATTTGTTACACTATAATAAATGGAAATTGATAAAAATGTCTAGAAATAACAAGTGGAATTACGAATTTGCACTTTTTGCTAAGTTCCTGTTGATATTATTGTTTCTAACTCAGCTGCCTTTATCCTGGCGTCAGCACAAAACCTGGAAATTTTTGTGCTTCCAATTCTTTTTTTTCGTATTGCAGCTGGCTTCCTCTCTTTCTCAGAATTATAATTTTGTCTTTCATTATTCTCGTTGTTTTGCCAAGTGCTACGAGTAGTGGGCGTGGGGAATTTTTGGCAGCATGAACTAATTCATTAGTGATTTCAATTGCCTCCAATCCTCCTGCTGCTGATACGCCGTCACAAACTTTTTCTTAAACGCGACTAAAACTCTCCTCTTCAAGTTATTCAACTCTACACTGTTGTTGACAGAGGGAAGCCTCTTTCAACAGACAGAATTTACGTGAGAAAGTCGTCTCTGAATGTGTTGAATGAAAAAGATTTAAATCTTTATATCAATTCTCACAATTAAGAATAATATTGTGAGTGCCGAGCTGGGGAACAAATCTTTATGTTGTGACCATTGAAACCTGCTGTTGTCCGAAGATGGGGGAGTGGAGTAACATGATATACCCCTCTCCCCTTCACACTCTCATTGACAGTAGTCAACAAAGGTTATTTTTACCATAACATCGCTGCAAACTAATTAAAATAAAATGAAACCTTGTACGGTTATATTTTTCATCTGCTTGAAATGATTAATAGCGTTAAACGTAATCGTATGGAAACCCGACAAAATTTATTACTTGGACGACACCTTTCCCCCTCTGATTTTGTGTTTTGTAGTAAATAACGCTTAACAACTACAATAAGTTTACTTGACGTTTGTTGTTTCCTGCGTTAGAAAAAATGCCAATGGTTGTTTTCTCAACGTTTTTTTTATAAACATGACGTTTCATTTGTAATTATTTTACTAATCTATATATTATAAAATATGAAATGTTTTTGTATGTTTGTCCTTTATGGAATCGTGAAAACTATTGGGACCGATCATGATGAAAAATTTGTACGTTTATGTATTTTTCCACGGAGCAAGGTTGTATAAGCTTTGCCCATCCCTTTCCCGAATTCAGGATTCGCGCCCCACTGGTTACTGAAATTACCCCATAAGAAATGCATTGCAGCAAACATATGTTAACGATCTTTTCAAATTTTTAATCAGCTGTTCTTTGTAAACATTATATTACACTTTTGTTTTAAAGCATAGTAGTAAGGCTTAAGAGAAACGACTTAATTTTGTTCTAAACTTGTTTTTGCAATCACTGTTCAAACCTAGACTTTACTATCCAGGATAATACAATTCAAAATTTGACGTAAAAAAGTTCACCCTTTACTGCAAGTATTTATTTAATATAAACCATGCTCATGCTTGATCAGTAGAGTAATGCAGATATTCCATAAATTACTATTCTTACGTTGGCTACAAATTATAAAGAATGTTATACATCAAACCGGCTTAGTACATTATACAATTTGAAACACACATTCACCATAAAAAATTTATTAACAGTGTACACTTGTATATTATCCATGCAGCTTAGGAATCAAAAAATTATTATTGAATAAGGAAAAAACGCATATCCTACTACCGTTCTTAATATCTAAAGAGATGAACAATAAAATTGTTTTCTTCAACACCGACCTTACTGGTAATTAATACAGTTATATAATGCCTATAAAGTTATTGGTCTCGCTGCGTTAATTGAAAATGTGTTGTGTAGGTTCTGCTCCGTCACATTATTATACTATTTATTTACGCAATGACCCAAATTAATTCAATTTATTGCTCCACCATAAATTAAAATTTTTTATAAATTTTTACAATTGTGTTAACGAGTCATTACACAACAAACGTATACAGATATCGTACTGTATAGCATTTTTTGCTCATCAATATTTAAATAAATATAAGGGATTTTAAATAGAATGAAATTAAAGTTTAAAATGTAATTTAAATTCCTTACAATTAGAATTAAGGATTTGTATACCTTTTTTTATTTTTATGAAAACAATAATAGACTATATCTGATACAATAAAACTCCAATACGAAAAGTGTTTACATTAAACGACAATCTATCAAGTAATTAAATTGTGTTATTAATCTCGCGTTCAATCAGAGAATGCCTTGTTTACAGCCGCGTAGCGTAGCCAAGGCCCGGAACCTGGCGACAGACAAAGACAGGCCTCACGTGATTTGAGCCGGAAGCGTCATCTCCCACCGGCCCTTCCTTTTCCTCATTTGTTTATAAACCATATTATCAGTAAAATCGCTCAGATAGCAGCACCTGTCAAACTTCGTGGTCTATCCCCTACATTGCGTGCTACTTTTTACTTTGCAATAGCGAAGGTCAACTTTCCCATATGATCGTCTGACGACGACCCGTGTTGATTTTATTTATTCAAAAGTTGTAGAGATTTTCACGGTATGTAAACAAAATTCACGGCTTATTTAAGGTTTTTTCACGGTGAACGAAATTCACGGCTTATTCCCGGTTTCACGGTTTTTCACGGTCGGGTGGGGACCCTGATATGGCTACTATAACAAAAGCTGTAATTTTTTAAAATTATAATCAATTCATAAAAACTAATTTGTAAATTATCTTAATTCAAGTAAATTTTAGTGTGGCTTTCCACTTGTGCATTTTACTTTATTCTAATCACCTTGCATTTATACTTCAATAAGTATAAAATTAGTACTATGATTATAATTATTGTAAATCTGTATAATTGTAATTGCATGGTCAAGCTATTAATTTATGTTGAAAGATTTTAGGAAGAAAATAGAGCTTCTAAGAAATTGGAATAAGTTACAAAAGTTATATACCAAATTTCAGCTTATTAAAAAACGCTGTTCTCAAATTAAAAATTGCTAAGTGAAAAAATCTAAATAGCAGCTACTTAGGCAGTTTTTAAGTTTTCAAAAGTTTTAATATGATATTTTAGTATTTCTTTAGTCCAGAATAATATCTGAAAATGTTGATAGAAAGATCTGGAACACCTTGTATATACAATATTTATATATTTTATATATATATATATATTTAACTGTACAATATTTTTTTTTAATATACAATTAAAGAAACAAATGAAAAAACACCTGATAGTAAATTTTCTAACATGTTAATATAAGCTTTGACATTCATACAAATTTAGATAAGTTGGAGATTTTCAAACAAAAGTATTGTAATAAATATAATTTTGAATTTTGGTAAATATAATAGACAAGAAACTTAGGGTTCAAGAAGAAAACAATTATTTAGCGAATGTTAACCCTGGAACTGGCCATCATTTTTTCCCAAAATGGCAGACACTTTTTGGTGATTTTGTAAGGATTTTGTATTTTAATTACTGCTTATCTATTTTTTAAGATACAAATATTTTAAAAACATCAATGTCTAGAAATAAATGTAGTTTACAAAAAAAAATCTTAAATATTGAATCATTTCAATGCAGTTTTTTAAAATTCACTGATTAACATAAAAATATTAGTAAATAATAAATTTTTCTCACATGTATAGAACCCCCTCAGGTAATATGAAATTTTTTTGAATAAATCTAAAATATAAAAAAGTTTGCTTATATATCTGAATTACATATTACAAAAAAAATATTTGGGTAAAAGAAGTTTATTGGTACTTTTGAATAATATATCTATAAAAACTACAAAATATGAAAAAAATGTTATGACATTATTATGTATACCATTGTGACATTTTGGAATCTATTGGATAAACAAATATTTTTTTCTATGAGACAAATATATGTAGAAGAGAAAAATATGATATTTATTGAAGTTTACATTGTATAAGATATTTTTCTATGGCAACAAACTTTTTTTATAATTTTTACAAAAGTCAAAAATGTGAAATAAAATGCTTAACTTTTTTAGGTAAAAATTTATTTTTATCCAAAGATTATTTATATTGAAGTTTACAAAAATGTATAACAATCTATTTTTATCTTTATTATTTTTTTTTTGTTAAAAAAATAAAATAAGCGATGGTCATAGAAATAAAACGCTAATACCTTCAGAAAAAGTAAAATATGTTGTATTGTCTAAAATACACGAATATGCTTTTATAATAAATACCTTTGTACTCACTACCAAGTACATTCCTAATACCACTACTGTTTAAATTAACACTCATTATGAAATTAATATAAACTGTCTACAAAAAAATTAAAACACTGAACCTACGTGAACATAGGCTTACTTTCAGTTTCACAAAAATCCAACCAATTCACTAAAACTTAACCTAACCTCTACATTTTTCACTTCACAAATTAAAATAATTTCACTATTTTCAGACAACGATAAAGTAAAGAAAATAATAAAATTTAATGAAGCTATTTTCAACGCAATAGGGATTTTGGGATTTTACAAAACACGAACTTTTCAAACACTTATTTTCCTACTGGCTATTGAAAAGATTTTTCTGAAAGCCACGAATAAACTGTTTTCAATGACAACACTTGCGATCGTGTAGAACGTAAACTCGCGATAGGGAATTTTGACAAACACACAGCAATTTTAGCGTGTTCGGAAATTACGCAAACAAATGGCAATCGGAAATGTGAACATCCATGTTTAGAATTTGCTAATGAAAGATATAACGTAACTATAGAACGTTTTATGATATAAAGTAAAACCTTGGATCTTTATCTTCAGATTTACATATGTTTTACTTCAAACAAAGTAAAAATAGACTTGCTGTGAGAGATCACATTACAACATAGTTAATGCGCCGAAAATAGCTTAGTGCCATTTTGAAACTGTAGTTAATGCATTTTGAAATATCGTCGCCGAGAATATACGCGAAGATCCCCGCGGCGACGATGTATCGTCGCCAATGAAGATGCGAGAATCCCCGGGCGACGTAATATCGTCGCCATGGTATCTGCGTTTAATACATATTTATTTGAAACCGTAAAATACTTATTTTACGAGTATTAATACATATTTATAAGTATTTTAGTAAAATACAATTTTTTTATTAATATAGTGTATTTAAAATAACATCTATGCTCAAAAAAAAATATTACTCTTTGTTGCTACAGCTGTATTTGTTTACAAAGCGGTCTAATGTTAAGTATATTGTCTTTATGGGTGTGAATTGAGTTAAATGTTGTAATTGAGGACTGTTTTTAGTCACTTTTTCTTTAGTTTTAATCTTATAGTAATAATCAGTTCTGTGAACAATGAGTGACAACATTGTAAATCACCCGAGTGAATTGGACAGACAACTGGATGTTGACCTATCAGATGACGATTGGTCTGACGTCTCATCAATTTTCAGTGATGACACTGATGTTGATCCTACCTATAGGCCAAGTATCTCGGACTCAGATGACGAAGAAATGCCATTTAGTCAGCTATCTACTTCTCGCGGTAACGCCGCCGCTAGGCCTACTCCGGACAATGACCAACCGGCCTCAGTGAGATCGTGGTTGCAAAATCTTTACCTTTAGAGATATTAATATAGTTGTTTTTGTACATACATAAAACTAAATTTAGAAAAATAAAATGTGGGTGCCCATGATAAAAATTTTTCTTATTTTTGAATTAAAAAATCTTAAAATCTATTTTTTTACCTAAAAAACTAAAAACATATATTTTAAAGTTATTTTAATGTTGTTAAACAATTTTTTATACTTCAGACTAAAATTTTTCTGTGTACACAATTTCATTCTGGACATTTTGGTGTGTAATACAAGACAATAGCATAAAAAATAGCAAAAATATTAATTTTTTACGAACAGTATGCAATACAGCTGTTTCTGCTCCGGGGATTCTCGGTAGTTCTTAGGTCAAATGGTTTTGGTACGTTTTCCCCACCATCAATATTTTGGTCTGGGGTTCAAAGGGTTAAAGCCAGTTGCTGGGTTAAGTCCATATGGTTATTTGATTTGAATATGAGTTGATGTGCCAATTCACAATTCCTTTCATTAAAATAGTTTTGAGGAATATTTTCACAATGTTTGAGATATATATATAATTATATATATATACTCTTCGAAGTACTTTAACACATTCACGACGTAGGTGATAACTACCTTCGTAATTAAGTGGCGTGTTGATATCGGTAAAATCTGTCAGAAATGCGTATTTTGTTTTTTTGCTTAAATCACTCGACAGCAGTTATAAAATATGTGCAAAACTATCAAAACGTAAATTAAACCATTTTTTGATGAACTTTTATACATATATGTGCGTGTAACCACGTGTGGTACACGAACGCGCTGAACTAATAAGACATTAATCTTACCGCGTCGTGTACCACACGTGGTACATGTGTTGCTTCTAACCTGCGTCTAGCTAGACATTTAGCGAGCATCGTTTGGCGCGCTTTTGTCTTTCTTCTGTCAGTCTGCTTCGTTAATTTGTAGGTTACCACTGCTAGTGACTGGGTGTGTGTTGAATTGAAAGTTATTTTGTGGTGTTTCGTAGTGAAATTGTAATAAAATGGACGAACAAGAGATCGATGATGCTCTTGAAGGCCACAGTGATAGTGAACTTACTGATTTTTCTGTGTCGGGGAGCGAATACTTACCATCTGAAGCAGATAGTGAGGATTCAAATGCAGACGGTAATGATGAGGAACTTGATGCAAATGAAGTAAGTCATGCATTAAAATATCGAAGAAAATGTAATTGTTACTTCAGATGACGTAAGCCTTCAGAATGCAGTTCTTTATTTCTCACACAAATATAAGCTTAAGTGATGATTAGGTTTAAATATTTATGAAAATAATACAAGATCAGAATTAGAAGAACCTTTATCAGGAAAATAATGAAACCGCCAATGGCAATGTGCCCGAAACTGATGATGGGCCAAATGGTGAAACTGAACAAGTACCGGTTAATGATGACGATGGTAATGAGTGGGATGACATAAAGAGTACTGTGTTAGACAATTTCCCTATACTGACAATGAAGGGGTTAGTATATGATTTTGACATATCAAATCCTGTAACAGTATTAGAGCAGTTTTTAACAGACGATATTATTAACCTCATCGTAGAAGAAACAAACCGATATGCCCGGCAAGATATTTCAAACAATATCCCCAAACAGAGGTCTTTTATGAGGCAGTGGATTGACTGTACTAGTGGAGAAATAAAACAATTTCTAGGGATTTTGATTGTGATGGGGATGTTGCCCTTTGCCTCAAATAAGGTTTTACTGGTCAAATGACACCATGTTTAAAAAATGACTTCATAAAACAGGCTATGAAAGAGAGAGCGGTTTGAAATGCTTCTTCGATGTCTTCATTTTCATAATAATGAAGAAGCAGTAGGTGAAGAACCCAGGATGAAAAAGCTCCAAAAATCTGCAGGTCATGTTAAATGATAGATTCAAAGCTGTCAGGATTCCAGGTGAAACTGTAGTTATAGATGAGACCATGGTCCCGTGGAGAGGCCAGGCTTAAATTTCCGGCAGTACTTGCCGGGACAAATCACACAAATATGGTGTGAAAATATACAAGCTTTGTTCTCCTGATGGCTATACCTGCAAGTTCAAAATAATACGTAGGTAAAGGTGACATTACATCTGGAAAAGGCCACAAACAAAAAATAATGCTGCATCTTATTCATGATTTCTTAGGCCACGGCCGTTTGCTGTACGCTGATAATTATTACAACAGCGTCGAGTTAGCTGAGGCCTTGCTTAAAAGAAAAAACTTACCTTTGTGGTACCTTTGAGAAAGGATTTTGAAGTCCAATCCGAAGACTGTTATAAGCAAGAAATTGAAAAAAGGGTGAAGTGTATGCGCAGGAGAACAAACAAGGTGTAAAAGTAATCAGCTGGGTCGACAAGAGGCGAGTAAACTTGATAAGTACTCGACCTGAGGATGGGGACAACTTATTGCCCAGTAAAAAAACCAATAGAAATAACGAAACCAATCATGAAACCTAGCTTGTGTTTTAGCTTACAATGATGCCAAAAAAGGGCGTAGACGTATCAGACCAAATGAGTTCGTATTATAGCCCATTGAGAAAAACATCTTAAATGGTACAAGAAGGTTGCACTAGAGTTATTGCTGGGTACATGTGTTGTGAACGCCTTTGTGGTATTCAACAGTGTTAGGGAAAAGAAAGCTAAATGGGGATATGCTAAAATTCCGATCTGTTTTGGCAAGAAAGCTTGTAGAGGAAAACAGTAACTGTAATCCTGCTTCTAACCAACTCTCAACACCTCGATTTCAGGTAATCTTATTTATAACTAGTGTATTTCATTTAAATTATATAATCTGAATCCGTATTGTTTTAGGAAACAGATCAAATAGTTTACACGTAAAATTAGGCCTCAAAGTCTGTACAAACAATTTTAATTATAAGCTTCTTGAACATTTGACTTTAACCATATTTTCAACATTTAATGTGCTGTTTTCAGCAAGACGATTACCTACTCAAAAACACGAATTAGTTAAGAGAGATGGCCTTGCTAAGCAATCAAGGAAACGATGTTTACCTTGCTATGAGTCTCTAGTTGCCTGTCATGGAACAACAGAAGCCAGAAAACGTTGCAAGAGAGTTACAACTTTCTGCAAAGACTGCACAGATAATCCAGCGATGTGTTTGGACTGTTTCAATAACAAAACATTAGACGAAAAATGTCATGTAGATTTTAGAGTTTTTTTAATACTTAAGTTATTTTCATTACTTTATTTCAATTTACGAAGTATTTGTTAGGTTAGACTTGTCACTTTCTGCAGATTAAACTCATAACTTATAAACGTGAGCAACTTTTTTTAATCTACCCGTAATAACTACTCTAAATGTATGAACATATATTAAGTTTAAGAATAACATAAAGGTTTACAGGTTTATCTTTGCTGATAGGCTTATTAGCTATCACAAACACGGCAAACAACTATTCAGATACTATGCAATTTTTTACACCAATTTTGGGAAAAAACGAGTTTGCATTGAATGAAAAAATATTATAAGAGTTTTATAGATGGCGTAGACAGAAATGTAGAACCTTCTAGGCAAACGTTAGTTTCAGAGAGCCATTTTGAAAATGCATTGTTCGTGTACCACGGGTGGTACATGACGCGCTGCTGTAATGTGGGCCGTGCGCCACACGTGGTACACGACGCGCTCGTGAGAAGATCGCCGTGTACCACACGTGGCGCACGTCGTCGTGAATGTGTTAAAGTGTACACAAAAACAGAAACAAAAATTCAGTGCTCATGTTTAATTTTCGAGTTGACACAACCCTTCATCAGAACACACTGAATTAAAACATATAAACAGAACTCAAACCAAAAACAAAAGACATAACTAAAATAAAATTTTAACAAATAAATACCATAAACAACAAGATCCCAATCAGCTGTGTGTAGAATATTTGTAAATGTTTACATAGAACTAAAAAGTTTTTTGTTATAAAAAGGAAAAGAGAATCATCTTAGGTTCAACCCATCTGGTTGCCTTGATTTTAAAATTAATTGATGTGCGATTTCAACATTTCTTAAATTTATCAGATTGGTATTTTGATTGGGGTTTGGCTCTAAATGGTAAATTCCTTTTAGGCTTAAATACATATATATGGTACAGATCAACCACCTGGTATGTTTAGCATATTATTCTGCTGTCCAAAAACAGCATGGTTGGTCCTCACAGAGTTAAAGAGTGTCTTTGTTAAGTCTGCTATCCTTACCTGTTCTGAATCTGACATAGGTTCTTCCTTGATGATCAGTTCAGATGTGAACCATGAGTTCTGCTGTGAGCTTTCCGCATTCACGATGGCACACTGGTCATCCTCGTCCACCTCCGCTTCCTCATCTGTGGCCTCCTGTAGGTAAGCATACTAAGAAATTAATAGTTGACAATGTTCTGCCACAGGTGTTCAACATTAAATTTAAACGCTAAATATTTCAAAACTGCACCAAGTGCTGCATTGTCGTCAGAATTTGGAACCTGTAAACTGATATGCTTGGAACTATTTTTCTTCTATGGGATAGTGTTTTGTTTATTGAGTCACTATGCCAGAAGGGCTTATCATCCTTACTCACTCATAGTTACACAGTCCCTACATTTGGAGAAATCTGGTTTAGTATGTCCCTACATTTGATCAAAGTAAATGGTCACTTTACTTGTTATAACCATTATAGATTGTCGAATAGTCAATAACAGTTATTTACCACAATAAACAGGCATACACAACACTGAATGCATTTTTCTTCAGTTCCTCAGGATTTTGTGGTGGTGCAAAACTACAAAAAAAGAAAATCCAAATTATGGAACATAATTTTTTGATACTATGATTACTTTCTTTTTTACTTACTATATAATTCTGCTGTTTATTGAATTTTGATGCAAATATGTTAAATGCATGTTTGTATCTAATACAGTTGTTTGGTGAGCTTTATACAGACATTTCTTTAGAACATTTTATTCAATAAACTGAACTTCCTCATTCATACACTATCTAAACTGAAAACGAAACTTATATAAGAAGTGCAATAAGGAATTATTTAGTAGAGCTAATTTCAGAGTTGGGTACTGAATGTAATGAAAACTTGTATGCTGAAATAAACCCAGTTGTTAAAACAATTGGTATCCAGTATTATCAAAATGTAGGAGATTTTGAACTGATAAATCATACTGATTATTCAATTCAAGCCCCTGAATCACTGATGGTAAACAAAACCTGTAATACTGTAAAAACATTGGATACACTGAATGCTGAGAACGTCTCAGAGCTCACAATACATGAAACAAAATATTCTACGGCTTTCTATAATGTATGGTAAGGTAACTGACCTATTCCACTCAAGATTAAACAACTTTTAATGTAAAAGAAGAACTTGAGGAGCGTATAGATCTCAAGGGAAGTGAGAAAAGTGTCAATTAATATTAAAAGAGCTTAGCTTCACAAGTGGAAGAGAATGAGAAGAAATAGAAAGATATTAATAGAGAAGTCAGATATAAGAGAAAAGAGGATAAGTTATCTTCAGGTTATTATAATGTATAGTTGCAGTCGAATAATCATGATTATCGAATCATCAATATTAATCAGTAAAGAATCCTTGATATAAGTACTTAAACCAAATTATGGTATAGGTATTTCAAATTACAGTATAGTTCAGCTGTTATTGTATTTTAAAAAGTAATAATTTTATGATGAATAAAAACTATCTAGGCTATGTATATTTATAAAATGTAACGAACAAAACTGTAACATTTACTTACATTTTACTATTTTGAAGGATAAACCTAGTGACATAAATAAAACGTACTTCGCCATTGTACTTGAGGCCATTACGGATGGTCAGTATTGGTGTCAATAATGGGTTATTCAGTGGTAACTTATTACTGGAATAACGTGTAACCAGCAAAACTGTTATTTCAGTAACAGCTGGCCTGAATGATTTGACGTTCTAATAACGACTTTCTAGTATTAGGTTACTCAGTAACCAGTAACAGCCGAGGTGATTTCGTCCAAGCAATAAGGATATGAATGGAAATGTTGCACTTTAGATGTTAGTGTGATATAAGTAGAGTTGTATTAGGTTATCATAAATATGTTACTAGTAGTGTAAAAGTTAAGTATAATCTTTACAAGGGATCACATGATCTGAGCTTGAATTTGAGTACTATCTCAATGGATTTCTTCTTTTTTTGCCAAAAGTGTAGGATGGAGCTGAAGGCGACATTGGAGCTTGCACTAATGGGCAGGGGCATTTCTGATTGGTACTTTCCCGACCTCAGATCATGTACCAGATTATCAAACTTCTACAACAGATCACATTGAACGATCTGGGAAATTATCTGATCGGATGTGCCCATGGCCATCAGTGCTTCAGTGATGTCTTTGGCGCTACCCCACACTTCTGTTGAAAAAAGAAAAACGTCCCTTGAGATAATACCTAAATTCAAGCTCAGACCATATGAGCGCTCATACATGTTAACTTTTAAGTTATTTGTATGTATAGACTAATAACAAATAGTAGATAGGGAGTGAGAACCCAATAATTCTATTGTATAGTGAAAATTTGAAATAACCAGTTTATAATTTATTAGTCTATCAGTCTGCTAAATATTACACTTTAGTGAGTTAGTTAAATTTTTGTGTACTAAATGTAAATAGACCCACACATATAGAGTTAGTCTCAGTTTACTTGCAACTTAGTAATTTCATTTCAGTAACAGCATAATGCTAATACCTAGATTGGATCAGCTGGTAACATGTTATGTACATGTATTACATGGACATAATACCTCAACACATTATTTTGTAGTAGGTTATTGACAGTATTTATCATCTCTAGCGGTCATTACTCAAATACCATTACACGATTTAACTTGTTTTAATTAATTTGGGACAGTAAAGCCGAACTGAATTATGTTTATAACATTGTATTATAGTGAAGCTATATTTTTATATGTAAAAGACATATATGCATTTTATATTATAGAAAATAATACAACTTTATTTAAACTAAGTTTGAGCAGCAGGGCATTTCCAATTTTAAAGGGTAAAGAGGATTCAAAACTCATGAATATCGATGATTTGATTGTCGTGGTGGCTGCTTATTATACTGCAGCCAAATGTATCTTGATGAAGGCCGTCTCATAGTGTTTATGGACAAAACATATATTTTATCCTCGCATGTTAGTGGCAAAACTTGGTCAGACGAAACTAATAAAGGAATTCATGCCCCAATTTCAAAAGGTAATCGCTTGATAATAATTCATGTTGGATGGACAAAAGGTTTTATTCTTGTAGCTCTCACTATATGGAAAGCCTGTTCCTTATCGTGTGAACATCAAACTACATGAAACGGATTAATAACACAAACTGCAACCAAACTTGTAGCCGGAACCTGTTCTTGTCATAGAAAATGTCACTTATCACAATATGCTACATGTTGGTGGAAAACCCCCAAATTTAAATAGTAAAAGAGATATCATGAAGTTATGGTTACTTTGGGAAGGCATTACCTACGCACACTCCATGTTATAACCTCAACTATACAAACTAATTAATCACATAAGGGACAGTACAAAAAGTATGTGATGAATAAACCTCTCAAAATAAAGGACACAATGTATTGTGCTTATCACTCAGATTTGGATCCTATCGAACTTATTTGGGCAGATGTAAAAGGCCTTGTTACGCACCAAGTATCTGTTAATTTAAATGAAGAGATAAATCTATGTCAACAAAAGTTCAGTGAAATGGGACCAAAAGAATGAGCAACAGAAGTGAAACATATAGAAGCAGTCAAGAAACACTACAGACAACTGGAGCCGAACATTGATGATTACATAGACCCATTTGCTATATATTTAAATTATAGTTCTTTACACAATGACAGTGTGTTAGATGGGATTTATCCACTACGAAAATCAGCATTCTACTCAGCCTATGAACGTATATTTCATTTTATACAATCATTGCTCATAAAGTATATTTCTATACTAATTATACCGTGTTAATTAAAAATATAATATTAAAAATTGAACAGACAGATATTCACAAATTTGTCACACCAGATTTAGTTTTAGCCTTTTTTTTAGTTTGCCATAAAGATATTAACAAAAGTAGTGATATTAAAATTTTTAAATAAACCATTAACACTGATACAAAACCAATGGGTTTTTAGTTATACAAAAATGTGTGATTTTTCTATTTTCAATTATTCAGAAATTCTATATTAATTTTTGTATTTAAATAAACTATTACCATTTATTTAAGAGCAAAACATGTTTAAGCCCTTGTGTTCCAATCACCAAATCGTTAAGTGGAAGGGATTGATGTTAATTCACAAAGTTTGGACTGGTGGTTGTACTTAGACCGATGATTTTACTTATGACTGTACAACTTTGGCATACTCTGGTCACGCGTACAGCTACATGCTGCCTACTGTACATTGCATGTAACACAGCAACAGTTGCACTTCACAAAACAATAATATTAATTTGATCATCAAAGCAGCTATATACTAAGTGAAAATTTTCATTACAATTATTATTAGTGTTACTGCCACAAAAAATTACACAAAAAATATCTCTTTTAGCATTAACACCAAATTCTAAATGAGCCCATTTACATGTTATTTCTGCTGCTACTAGGAAGATATTCATGATTTTGTATTATTTTTCAAAAAGGAGATATGATATAACAACAAAAAGGAAATAGCTCAAAATAATGAAATACTTTATTCTGAAAACATAAAATGCTCTATTCTAACGGAATAATGATTAATAACATGCAAATGTGTTACAAAAGTTAAAATTCCTTTTGCTAATTTTATAAATGTTGCAAGTAGAAATAAATTTCAGGGATATATATATATATATATATATATATATATATATATATATCCAAATCAATGTCCATAAACAAAATCAGATAGAAAATTGCTACACCATCAAAGGCATAAATAAGATCCCTGAAGATTCAAACGAAAGCCTTAACCCTTTTAATGCCAGACATTTTTTCAGTGACCATTCGAAAAATGCCAACCTGTTTTCAAAAAGTACATGCGAAGAATGCCAGGCCCTTTTTCCATAATATGACAACTATTTTTTAAAAATGTATAACTTTTTTATTTATTGAAGGAAATTATCCATTGAGGTGTTGTTTTTTATGGCATAATGTGAAGTGTTTGAAACAAATGAGTATTAAAATTTTTACAAATTTATATAATTTATATTTATAAAAAACAAAAAATAAAAAAACAAAAACTTAAAAAAAAAATTAGTTTGAACATATAAAGGTACCTTTATTATTAGCCTTAACTAAAAAGTAGTTACTGGCAATTGTACTATATTTAATTGTTAACACACACACCAAATTTGAAGAACTTGCCTTGAAAAATAGTGAAGCTACAGCATTTTATTGAAAACCTTGTAAAGTCCACATTTTACAGTAAAATTCAGTAAGACATATTTTGGTCATTCAAAATCACTTTATTTACACGTGTTGTTTAACCCAATGTATAAAATTGTTTGTTGAAATAATAAAGAAAGTAGTTTACATAAAATTAAAATTAATTATTTACAATATAGGGTACATAATTTAAAATTTTTTAACACTTGTGTTTGCCGAAGCACAAAGTATGAATCCCCCTCTTTTACTCATGGTCAAATCTATTTACAATAATCACAAAACTAATAATAATATAAGCAAACTGAAATAAACAAAAGAAAAGCACGAATAATTCCCATTAAAACATAACCTAGCAACAACGTATTACCACAGAAACCAGACGCTCACTGAATGATTGGACGTAAATGAGGTTGAAAACAGCTGATAACGTCATCACATGTTGAGTTTGTATCAATAGTAGTAGTGTCTAGATACAGTATGCAAAGTTTAGTGGCATTTAGTCAATAATTAAAACTTCAATATAACAAAAACCGGACGAGCGCCCCCAGCGCACGTCGGCATTTTTCGTAAAACCTAATGGCGTGCGCTCGCGGCGCACGTCGGCATTAAAAGGGTTAATAGATTTAAATTGAAAAAAAAGTGAAACTGCACACCAATTGGTGCTTCAGACAAGACATCCAAGGGGTCTTAATTTAAGATAAATTTAGTTTTTCGGCAACTTATTCACACACGTCATGCCATGGCCCATCAGCTGCTGATCTACTGTATTTATTTATAATGTTTGTTTTTCTTGTTTGAGTTCTAACCTAATGTTTTTTCACAATTTATGTAAATATTTATACATGTATATTTATCTGAAGAAGTGTACCTAGATACACGAAAATTTATAAATGTTTCAAACCAATATACCGTGGTTTATTTGTTAAGAAGAGAATAACCTGTTTCTGTAAATAAATATATATATATATATATATATATATATATATATATATATATATATATATATGTTAACATAATCAACACAATATTAACACATTAAAAAAATATGACTAATAGTTTCTCTTTCTTGACATGTTAATGGGAAAGGCAAAGATCAATAACCGCTCCTCTTTCTTGACATGTCATTGGTAAGGGCAAAGATCAATAACAGCTCATCTTTCTTGACATGTCACTGGTAAGGGTATTAAAATAAGAATTACAATCAATAAGTTTAAATTAATTAATTTGATTCATGTTATATTATATAAATATTCCACAATATATAACTACCTCAGATTGTGCTGCCAAAGAGAAGGCCTTTGTGACAGTGACATCACCGTTACAATAATTTTCTTCACTATCCTTTCCGTTGCCATCTTCCTATTGAAAATAATGTTATTACAACACAATAAAAAATACACAATATATCTCACCATTAGTCAAGATAAAAACATCATTAATTGCCTGTACAATATATCCTGGCTGTTACCTATTATAATAATAATAATTTCTTTATTTCAATAAGACAATTTTACATTGTATTGCAAGCGTCACTATAGTATAAATAAAAGAAAAACCAATTCCTGATACATTGTCATACATGATAAAATCATTCACTCTCATTACATTATTATTGGATCCAGATTTTATGTAGACTTCTAATTGTCCCAGCAGCGCGTTCGAAACTCATCAACAGAATAAAACACACCTAATACCAATAGGTGTTTTAAACAAACTTTAAATTGAGTGAAATTTTGAATATTTTAAAGCATTTTAGGAAGCTTGTTAATTAGCTGTTCGGCATCAAATTGTTTTGGGAGTTGCTCCTACCCGTTGTCTCGTAATTGTGAACCTCCATACCCCTCACCAAAGAACACTTTGAGAAGCAGTACAAAATCACCTTGGGAATATATAGGTTGAGTAAAGTCAGCAACGAGAGCTCCCTGAAAGCACCAGTAGAAAAAAAAAGTGTTTTTTGTTATCTAATTGAAATTTATTTAAAAAAGTGTTATTTATCTTTGTATTATTCGAACACAAAAAGAATAACACACAATATATTTCTATTGCGTTTATTTAAGTTTTTTTATTCTGTGTTCTTTAACTTGAGTAAAATACTTTAAAAAAATTTGAAATGAAAAACTTGGGTTAGAACTTGACTTTCATTTGAAAATCTTACAATAAAATAAGAAACAAGCTTCCGATCAATAAGGTACAAGTTTTATACATGTACAATTAATTATAGATGTTATAATTTATTTTTATAAAAAAAAAACATGTTGCATGTTTTATATATATACATAATTTCAATAAACATTGAATCACAAAAAGTACTTGCTCCGCCGGGAGTCGAACCCAGATCTCTCACTTGCCTCAATGTTTATTGAAATTAAATAAGGCTATTGCCATTTATACAGTTTAATGTATATATATATATATATATATATATATATATATATATTTTATATATATAAAATCAGTCATCATTTCATATATACAAAAAGCAGTGAAAGAGTTTACAACAACCACAAGTTCATATGGCAGTATATGACTTATGCTGTTGCACATTAAATTAAAGCTCAATAGAAATACACTTTTTAAATTTAAGGTTTTGCAATATTTCCAATGAAGATGGCACCTCTGCAGATCTGTAGCTGCAATTTACGAGATATACAAAAATCTCAAATTATCTATCATTTGATCGACTAACATAGGTAGCTAGTATTTAAATTTTCAAGGTCTGTAGCTGCAATTTACAAAATATACAAAAATCTCAAATTAATTATCATTTGATCGACTAACATCTAGGTAGCTAGTATTTAAATATTGATTAATTTTGAATTTTCAAGCCTGGCTCTAACTTTATGCACAAGGAATACAGGACAAGCCAGTGATATTTCTACAAAATAATACATACTAGAAGATTGTCTCCAATGTTCTAAAGTATAACTTTAGTTACCTTGTCAGCCTCAGTCTTGCTGTTTGCCGGAGGTTTTCTGACGACCCAGACTGTCCTGGTATACGATGGCCTAAGCGGGACATCTTTGAGTATGCTCGCACCCAAGAACCTGCGAGGTGCGGTCAGCCTTCTCCCATCCGGGTTGTGCAGGGCAAAGTGCCCTCTGTACTTCAATCGGTTCAAAGACTTCACATTGAACCTGTTCAAATTACAAACTTCATTGAACCAGTGGCTCTTTACTGTAGGATTTGAGGTCTCTTACTTATTGGTCACGTTTGTTTAAACATTTTATATTGACGATAGATGATTTTAAAAGTATAACAAGATTTCTGACCTTTGGCATTGTTGTGTTACAAGAATAGAACATTAGAAAAGTGTTCTATCCCTGTAACATATAATGATAGCAAACAAGAAAACTGCCCAGAAAGAAACCTTGTTATAAAAAAACACTACAATACAAAAAATTGTTTACATATTAAAACAAATTATTTACTACTTTTCTTCGTATTCATCAGACCAGTTTTGTGTGTAGAAAATTCTGTAGCCTTACCATGACAATGAGAACACTTGTTCATCATCTACATTACATTTAATTTTTTTAGTTTTGGTGTCTACAAATGATGCAGAGTTCGTTTCGTCCTTGTTCGTCCCTGAATTTCTTTTATTTCTTCAGACAGACGTGTATTTTAAATTCTAAGAGCCTGTGACAGCGTCAAATTTCAGACACTGCACTAACTGCAAGGTGAAATGGAGCTGAACTGAACATTCACATTTAATCAATCCTTCCCACAATAGCTATTATGGATCAAAACTTCAATAGATTGTTTAATAGATTTAACTAGATGACAAAGTTTCTTCTACCATTATATATTTTTTATCATTACTTGACAATGAATATGAAACTATGTCCAAAATGTCCTGTGGTTCACAGAGTAACCGATATTTAGGCCAATACTGCAGTAGTTGGCCAGTCTAGAATCATCACCTTTATCAAAATGTTCCTACACGCAGTACACATTCACCAGTAGTAGTGTGTGGACTATGCCCCTCCTACTTTGCTCCCTTGTGATGTGTTCAAATATGTGCTACGATGGAAAGCCTACCACTTGTGAGTTGTTTTATAATTAGATTTTGTTGAAAAAAAAAACTACAAATTGAAATTTATCCCATCTTTTTGAATTTTAAACAAAAGGAATGAAAGTCAAGTAAAATAATCATGAACTGATTTCAAAAACAACAAATGAAAGGGATTCTTTTTTTATTAATTATGGAAATAAATTTAGTAAAAATCTACAGTGTAGCATGATTAATAACATATTTAATTTATGTATAGTTTTATTATTTACATACATCTATGATATTTGTATAAATGTTTATAATAAAATGAAAGATGGTTTTAACCAAATAATGAAATGTATGAGTCTAAATTAGAATTAAATTAAAATATATCTTTCCAAGTATGATTTGACAAATCAGCCCCCTTATCACATTGAGTAGTTCAACTCTTGTACCAGTTTTAGGGTTAGGTTAGGTACAATTTTATCACTTCTAAATCAATACTTAAGATTATATATTAGTTTTTAAAACCATACATTTGTTAATGTATAATTTAATTTAATTCTAATAATCTAAGTGTTCTGATCTTAGAAAAGCTTGTAACATTAAAAAAAATCTAATTTATAATGACCATAAAATATATCTCAATGGAGTCTCATATAGAGTAAATGCCTAAATTATTGTAGAATATCATGTTTGCTAAACAATTTTGTTTTGTATCTGCAATAAACATTTTACTATTGACTATACAACTATTTCCCCAAGCAATACAACCCAAATGTATCACTTACGTTTAAGGTAATCAACATTTCAAAACTTACTTGGTTGTTAAAGGAGAGGTGAAGCGAGCTGGAAGGTTGCGACGTGGAATAGCAAATTCCTTTAGATACCTTTTGCCTGTGATATCTGAAATAGTTAATGTATGGGCTGATCACAAAAATGTCAGTGAGGATTCAAAATTTCAGTAAATGTTATGCTTACAACAAATAGTATAGCAATTTAGAAACTATTTTAAAAGTTTAAAATGCAAAGATAAGTTAGATGACTGAACATGTTGACAGCAATAAGGATTATATTTATATTTTTCACCATGTTACTCATCTGATGCTGAATAATTAAAATAAAAAATAAATAAATGTCAATTGATTTATACATTTATTTTATTCTACAGTGATCGTCAAGTGAAGCTAGGTCAAATCCTACTTTCAAATAAGGCCTGTGTGAATATCATAAACCATAAAGAGATTGTAGGGCAACCGAAAAATTTGCAATCATCAATGAATCAACAACTCTGAGCCAAAAAACAACTCTAATTTTGTACACTTGAGTTTGTTTGTTGTGTGGAATGCCCTGTGAATTAATTTTTAGACCTTGTTCACTTGTCAATGTGAGGACTCTTGGGATTTTTCAGGCTATCATTAAATGCCTTGATGGTTACAAATTAGATGACAAAACGTTTTGTAAAATAGATTAATTTCCATGGAATGTGAGAAGCAGCAGAGATCCCTGGCTGTAAAATCTGGAAGTATGCCTTGCAAAAGACAAGATTCCCTTAATGATACAAATTTTGCTTCCTTATAATGAAACTAACAACATTGTTGGCATGAGTTTTTTCCAATATTATGTTTCCAAGAAATAATACTATATAGACACAATAAGACATTTAATAAGACTATAAATGAATTATGATTCGAGATTTTGTTTACTAGTGAGTAATACCAATTACAACATTGAAGACGAACCATTGTAATAATTATTCACAACCATTCTTGTTATGTTGGTTTCATTTTGCTTTATAGTACTAAAGCTGTCAAAACTACATTTTTTTATTAGAAAGGGGTAGGTACAATAAATGGACCTAGTTTTTCATTTCGATTACTATAATCATCGATACATAATATTCATATATCGCACACGAGTCTATCAATCATATGAACATATCTATAGTCATAACAAACATGTTTGAAGTTAAAATAATTAATATAATACACATAGTAAAAAAAATCTAATAAATAATAAAGAAGCTATTAACATTAAAACAAACAATTAAAACTGGAAATAGGAAAAACTCATAAATTAATAAAGAAAAAATTACGGCATGACAAACATTTTTGACAGAAAATACGAACTATTTATATGTTTTCTCCTGGGTAGCAATGCTGCTTTCAAGAAGCTGTTGAAAGCATCCTCTCTAGAAAACCTCACATCTTTTCTGTACAAATACTCACAGAGATGATCTGCAAGTAGTTCGGCTGATATCCCACTTTTTAAAATTCATTTCACGGTCCTCCACAAGCTTTTGACTGTCTGTTATTGTCAATAAAAGACAATATGTAAATATGAAAAAGTTTTTAAAGTGTATACAAGTTAGTTATTGTTCAAAATTCGGGTTCGGTTGGTTCAGTTACCGTAAACCGGGGCTACTTTGCACCTTGTGAGGTTACTTTGCACCAAAGTTGAAAAAAGATTCAACTCTATCTGTAGGAGAAACTATTAATAATTTCGACCTAGTTTCACAATTCTCCACTAGGCTGCACCACCGTCTACATGATTTAAGTGAACAGACACTTTATTCCGCCATTTTTTTTATTTGTGGGAAGAGTTGTCTTTGTATCTTCAGTTTTGTTTGAATTGTTACGTCAAAAAAGTGCTGTTTTTACGATATTAGTCAACGTCAGAGAAAGATAAGTGTGGTATATTTATGTGTAGAATTTTATTATCTTACAAATAACAACAGTTACTGAGAGTTTATATCAATAGTCATAGTCATTAGATTATCATCCATTTTAAGTTTAAGGTTACTTTTAAGAGAAAGACGGGGTTACTTTGCACCAGCATAAAAATTGGTGCAAAGTAGCCCCTTAATCTTTTAAAAAAACGCTTTGTATTTAAAAGCGGAGCCTTCAGCTGTTTGTTCTGCTTTCCTCGTTGCCCTGCAGTCAACACGAGAGGCCTGCAGCACAAATAACAAGAAAAAAGAAACTTGCTGTGCCAGCAGGAAAATGTTTATCTCACGAAGAAACGATTTTCATGAAATCACTTGTAACTAGTGATAATGCTAGTGTTAAACACCCACAATCTATGACTGATGACCAAACACCAAGCACAAGTAAGGTAGCCACAAAGACTTGTTTAACTAAAAGAAAAAAATCGTGTCGGCCTAAATTTCAACGGGATAGTAGTGATGAGTCCATAGATGACCCATCAGAAATGTGTATTGATGAAAGTTCCTCCGGCGATGACTGGGAGTCCTATAGGAAAAAGAAATTAGAGGAGATCAATGAAGCAGCAAAAATAAGAGGCTTTTCTAACAATAAAATCAGGACTGAGACCCATTAACAAGTCTGATCTACAAGTAGATTCATTTGTTGTTGTTAACTACGAAAACGAATATTACCCAGGTACCATTGTAAGCGTTGATGAAAATGGAGCTTTTGTAAGTGCAATGATGAAGTCCCTAGGCAACTGGAAGTGGCCTGTTAATAAGGATGTTTTATTTTATGAGTGGAATGAAATTGCTGGATCTATAAATCCACCTAAAATTTTGAGCAAGAGAGGAATATTTGCAGTTCCAGAGCTTCAAGACAATTTTGGAAAAATTGACTAATTTTTTTTAAGAAAATGTATTTTTAAGTGTGTATTATATGTTATAATTTTTTTGAACATAGACCTGCAAGTATAAGCTTCAGAATCTGTAAGTTTGTCATTTTGTCACTGTCAATTTTCCCATGTTAAACACACTTTGTGACGTATCATGAGTTTTTTTTGTTTTCCCCCCTTTCAGGTGAAAAAATTTAAATCATATAAGTATTCAGTGGTTCCAACAGATGTTTAAGGGTTTCTGAATAGGTCTTACTTTGCACCAACAAATTATTTCATAAAAAGATAAATAATTTTTCAGGTGGTGCAAAGTAACCCGCTCCTATGGTATACTTTGCACCAAATTAAAATAATACATAAAACATATTTAAATATATAATACAGAAATTTATGAGTGTGGAATGGTTTCCTGGATGTATAAGAATTAATAAAAACCATTAGTTTGTTAATTTTTTGAAACGCTTTATTTTTTATGAGATAATATTTATTTTAACTCCTAAAAGTGGTGCACCCACTTTACGGTATATTGATAGTTATCATATCGTTTGTCAATACCAATATGAAAAACCGGGTCCGCTTAAGATTCAAGATTCAAGATGTCTTTATTAGTCATTAAGCAACATAATAAGTTACAATAGACTTCGTCACATTATTGGGCAGTAGTACTTAAAAAATTAACAATTTTAGAATTGGAGACTTATTTTAAAATTAACAGGAATGTTGCAAAAGACATAAGAACTTACAAAACTAATAACTGGTATAAATAGAGAGTGGTTGTATAAAATTATTTAAGAAATAAGAAAGCATTGTAGGGTAAAATATATAAAAAACACATACTGGACAAGAAACACAAATAACAAATACAATTAAAACCCAATGAAAAATGTAACAATATAAATATTTAAAATATGTAAGTCAGGTGGTTAAAACATAAAATCTCCAAACGATAAAATAAAAGTTAAAACTTGACTAGACAAAATTATAAACTTAAGGAACTAATATCACAGGCCAAATATTCATTCACAGAGTAAAATGCCTTTTCTTTAAGCCATTTGCTTACAACTCATTTAAACCTATTTATATTTACAATCCATCCTCCTTTTGGTAATTTATTAAATAGTTTTATTTTCATATAGATATGACTACCTTTTGTTTTTTCAAGCCTGGTCCTTGGCAGCTCTAACATGTACTTTTTTCTAGTTTTATAAGTATGTATGGTTTCTCTAACAGTATAATTTTGCAGATTTGCTTTCATATCCAGTAAACAATAATATATATACAAACAGGGCAACGTCATGATATTTAAGTCCCTAAAAGCTTGCAGGGCTTATCATACTCCACTCTAAGAAAGTCATAGTAGGTTTGGTTCGAACTAAAATATTACATTATTGTTAATATATGCATCAAACCAAATTTAGACTGTAAAAAAAACTCTTCTCAAGTGAGGTTTTTTATTAACATTGTCTTTGTTTGGACTTTACTTGCAAGGAACACTATTTGATTTCTATCTTTAATTTTAGTTTTCATCTCTTCACTACAAACCAGATACTTGGATTAAAAGGAGCAAGATCATTAGCTATTTGAAACATAGTTCAATGTTTAAAAATACATTTATATACAAAAAGTGCATGTTTACCACCATTGTTCTTGCCAATGTCATTTACTCACTATGCAAATGATTTTACTTGGGTAGACTTTAATAAGCAGCCTACACTCGTTTTTTTATAGCTATTATCGGGGGAAGTAGGAACTAATATTTTGAAACTTTGAAAATGGCAATGAATATGAGGAAAATATGTAAGATATTTTTCACAAGTGACAAGATTTGTTTAACTAACTTCAACATGTAGGTTTTGCTCCTGGTAACACATGGGGAGAATTCTTTCCTCCATTTCACCAAAGTGGTTACAGTACGCGCGCTGAAGGTTCGGCTCCGAGTCAACCGAGCGGACTATGGCGGGGGACGGGTGGATTGCCCGATATAACAACTGTTCTGCAGACATCCGCCAATGTTTGGCCCACTGCAGTCTGAATATTTATTGTCCCTGTTCTCCCTCACAGTCGAGTATTCACTGTTGTTAAAGTGGACAAGTGGTTTAAGTGTGTTATACACAATTCATTAGTTTAGTTAGTAGTGAGGTTAGTGAATTTTGGTAGTTGTAGGGCTTTACAAATTATTTAATATTATCCTTGCTATTAAGGTTATATTACAAGTTTTAGTAGTTTTGTTTTGATTCATCATCTCAGTCGGTATAATGGCCCGATACGTTTCCAAAGTGGCTCGAGGAAAAACTATGAGAAGCCAGGCTCGAGAAATTATATGGAGGGTTAGTGAGTTCATGGCAAATGAGTCGAAACTATCTAATGATGAACGAATCCCTATAAATAAATGTTTAGAAAGAACTGCCGCGCCTTGTGGTGTTTCAAAGACACTGATTAAGGAGATTCGCCGTGAAAAAAAAGTTATGGATTCTTCCACTGAAGGGGAGTGTTCGTTCACTACCCC
Source organism: Homalodisca vitripennis (assembly GCF_021130785.1). Classification (NCBI taxonomy): domain Eukaryota; kingdom Metazoa; phylum Arthropoda; class Insecta; order Hemiptera; family Cicadellidae; genus Homalodisca; species Homalodisca vitripennis. Next base: position 67,158,367 of record NC_060207.1, read on the forward strand.
TAAAAAATACAAAAGAAAAAAGAAAATAGTAGAACTAGACGACTTTGATAAATGTGTTGTTCGAAGAACCGTTCATGAATTTTATAAAACTGATAGTTGCCTGCCAACTCTTCAATTGTTAAAAAACAAGCTGAATGAAAAAATTAACTATGAAGGGGGTTTAACTAGCCTCAGAAAAATATCACCATCATTAGGATTTCGGTGGAAAATAATAGACAAATTTTGATTGAAATAGTGACATAAGAATGAAACGTATAAACTATTTACGAAGTATAAAACGAGCGCAGAAGCAAATAAGCAGAGAACTCTCCTATTGTTTACATTGATGAATCGTATATATTATCATCTCATGTCACTGAAAAGGGATGGAGTGACGCCAGTCTTCAAGGTTTTAAAAAGAAAATAAGTAAAGGCGAGAGGGCATGAGTGATGAGTAATGACTCATCTGACGGCAGCAACAGTGAACAGAATGCCAGCGAAGAATCGGAAACAGGTGGTGAGGATGGAAATAACTCACCATTATAGGTAAGAACAGCTTTGTAAACAAAGTAAAATCTAGAGAAAATACTGTTCACCACGCCGATTTTAAAATAACAAATTCTACATTTATGCGTTGAGAATTTAAATCCTTAATTTGTATTATTAGATGTTTAGTAATTTTACAATTTTTAATCACTAATAGATTCATGACATTTTATTTCTTATCTGTCGGAAAGTCAATTAATATAGGCTACAATGTATTGCTAAGGTAGTATTCGAATTTTGAATTGAATGCTACAATGTAATACGGTTTAATCCTTATATAAACAATGCCTCTATGTATAGTGTATTCGTAGAAATGCTAAAAAAATAATTTATTGTCATGCCACATAATTAATAATTAAGTTTTTCATAAACAGGATTCTTTATACAACAGTGTTTTGTATTCATTCATCTATCATAAAATTAGTTTATAAACAATTCACCCCAAAACACTTTCTATTCGAATATAATATAATGAAATTCAACATAATTTCATTAAAGTTTAAAACTTTTAGTTTATCACAGATCACCAAAATGGCCTAAAGTGTTTTTTTGTTTCAGAAATAAACTATTGCAAAGTGATTCAATGTTAAACTTTCAAATGGTATTGCCGTGTTGCATTTACGTGAATGAGCCACAAACTGTAGGGCAGCGGTGTCGGTGATACATTCCACTTCAGACTAAGCTAACTTCAGGCTAACCTAAACTATGTATCTGAAAAAAAGTTAAATCTAAAATTAACTTCAGTTCATTCAGAAAAACTTTCCCGCTGGTGAAAGTTTCCTGACCAAATAATAAAAAAAATCCTCACATACAAACTTTTTTGTATCACAATTTTGGCACAGTTAATTTTAAAATATATTTTATTGAAGAAAAGTAATAAGACATTGAAACTTAATACATCCATTAGCATTGGCATAAACAGGAAAATAGATCTGCGAAGTTTCAGAATTTTATATTGTACATGTGGAAGTTGGTCTAACCATAAGTTGATTGTCGAGCGAGAATTAAACATTGCCGTCCGTGACGGATCATTGGAGAGTCAATGTTTTTATTTGGTTAGTTGGGCAACGACAGGGCCGAACCTTCAGCGCGTGTACTGTACTTATTGAAATCAAGTTGGGCAAGTTATAAATATTGTAAGGTTTCTTTGATATCTAAGTCTAGGCCATGGTTGGTTTTGTAATGTTATTGTAAAATTTGTGTATTTAAAATTGTAAAGTAGGAGATACTTCTTATGGTAATTTATTATCTCTTATTGTGTACGATTTTTACATAAATTGGAGAGAGAGAGGGGATAATATGTCGAATTGTTTGGTAATAGCAATCGAATAACGAATATAGGCCACTTATTAAAGTCTTCCCTTTACTTGAATTCATCACTAACTTTAAACAATACTAGGCTATTCTGTAAAATAAAAACAGCTGGCAATGATTAATTATGGATATCTATAATAATCAATATAAATATGTTATTTTCCTATATTTCTTACTTAATTTGTTGTTTTTTTTTTTAAAGTTAAATTAGCTATTACTGAAAGCACTTCTTTGGTACCTACCATCGATAAAGAATATGTTTTTATATTCAATAGTTTAGATAATTCTAATCGATAGTCGATTTGATTGTCATGGTGGCTGCTTATTATACTGCAGCCTAGAGCCAATTGCAACTGAAATGTAGCTTACTAAAAATGTCAGGCCTTATAACAAAATAGATTTTTTTAGCCTACTTTTAATTCTTACAATATTTCATATTGCAATTTTTGTCATGAGAGACCTAGAAAAAAATCCTATTCAGTATTATAAAGAAAAGAAAACTAAAAAGGAAGTATCCTTGTTACTATTTTATTATTAGGCCCTTTAAAAGTTACTGCAGTTCAGGATTTTAGGTTAACTATAAATTACTGATTTTGTTAAATTAATAATAATTAACCACTTGCTTACCTTGATTGTAGTAAAAATCATCTCTAGCAAAGTGTAATGAACAAACATAAACGTTTACGCCATCAATTGCTTGAGCGGCTTCTCTTCCAATATTAAGAGCTTCAATCCATAATTGACGTCTATCATAAATACACTTATCACCATTTTTCTTATTTACAACAATATTTCTTTTGCCCCTAACTGGAAATTTATGAAATCCCAGATTTGGCTTATTAGCAGCTGTTGAAAAACATCCGTAAACAAAACAACTTCTATCAGTCATGGGTGAATATCCCAAACCTTCAGTGTAAGACATACTAAAATAGTTTTATATGAACAATGGTGAATCTCAAAATTGATTATTATAAATAAACACTGCCAAATCACATTGTATTTGAGTAGGAATGTAATATAAACAACAGTTAGACGATAAGAACAAACATAAAATAAAAACTCTGATCGTTAATTACATGTATATAATCCTCAATATGATAATATAATGCACTTCCATATATCTAACCAAACAGATTCACAAGTAGCGCATCAAAAACTAACATGGCGGTGGTTGAGTTGGTACCAGCAGTCAGCACAAATGTATAGAAGAAAGGAAAAAAAAGCACAGTGAGAACTCCATACGATTGCAGCGCATTCTTACGTTGTAATACGCGAACGAATCTTAACAGAATAAAACTGGATTTTACTGGCAGAACAAAACAACACAAACAAATTTAGAATTCAGAGTAAATAAAACAGAATGACATCACAGCAGGACAACTACTGATAGGCAATTGGTTAAAATATTACCCATCTAATTTACTTAATAATCATTAAACTTGGTAGGATGTATATCTCTGACAAATATGAAGTGGTTCATGGGAGAACTATCCTCAGAAAAACTTCTATTTCGTACAGGCCTTTTGATTCTTAACGATTGACTCAACTATTCGTTAGAGAGTTTATAATTGATAATAATGGAATAGGGAAGTTTCTCACTGTTAAAAAAAAGCTCTCTTGAATTCTACAACCCAAGCCCTAACTTTGTTCTCTTGAATTCGGCCTTCCACTTGGTCCAACATATAAATATCGTTTGGTGTCAAGCATATGATTGATTTCCTCATTCGCTATTATGGACTAATGAATATATACTTCGGATTTACTTTAAGTATTCCAACTTCCTCTACTAATGGACCTTATTTAGTACATTTGACTTAATGCGTTTTAATTTGACGCTTTTCTGGTAACTAGAAATTTGATTCCCTAGTTTAATTTTATAACTCAGTACAGAAATAATTAAAACTATTACAGTTTTATATTGATTAATAATAATCTGTCTTGACTTCAAAAGCTTGTCGTACATATAATAAACCGTATAACACAATTCAATCTCTTTATCTATCCATTCTTAGGTGGATTGTATAGGATCGAGCGACTTTATCAGTGGTACCAAAGAAGTGCTTTCAGTAATAGCTAATTTAACTTAAAAAAAAACAACAAATTAAGTAAGAAATATAGGAAAATAACTCATCATTTTAATTCAAAAGTTTCCAACAGAATGACTTTCAGAAAGTCAGAAGCAAAAAACAACAATAATGAATTATTATTATGCTGGCCAAACTCTGATCAGCTAACTAGCTGATCAATATACTGGATGTACATCATCCCGTTTTCACAGTTTGTTGAGGCGCTTGGTTCATTCTGTACCTTACATAATCATAAAATCGTCTGGGAATAGTAACTGCTATCCGGGGCCTTTCTGATCTGTTGACTTCATTTTCATGTTCTGGCGAGGAAACTTGGCCCGAAGAGAACTGTCCACTTGATTCAGCAGCCTGTAGTACTAATTCACTGTCATATAATCTGGCTCCACTTAACATAGCTGGTTCTGGAACACGGGGTTTCATGAATCTCTTATTCCTGACATACACAACTCCATTTTCACCATCATCAATTTCAATTAAAGATTTCTTCTACTACTGAAAAATATACCCCTTTTCCATGAGTAATCTTCAAGATTCTTCTTGTACTAAACCTCTTCACCAACAGCTAGATCTCTTCTTTGAAACACATTCTTGTTGTATGTTTCTGCTGATCGGGTCCTATTTTTAGCCAAACGTTCTTGAACATCTGATGGATCCACAATTTTTTGATTTGCTCTGATTTTTGACGATTGGCATCTTATCCTGCGACACATCATTCTTTGTGCTGGGCTGAAGTTGGTCTTGTTGGGTGTGTTTTTTGCAGCAGTAACATTTTGTAGAAGTGAATTTTTTCTTCTATCGCTTTCTTTATCATGTCCTTTTCCAGTCTTACAGACACCTTAGCCTTTCCGTTGATCTGCGGATAGTGAGGATTGCTTGTGATATGTTGAAACTCCCAGTCCTGAGCAAATTGTTTGAACTCTTGCACTGAAACAATGGTTGGGTTCTCTGTAAGCACTGTCACAGGAAGTTCTGCACTGAAGTTCCTTTTACATGCAAGAATGGTTGTTTTTGGTGTAATATTATTCAATTCGTCAATTTTAAAGAAATCCCAGTGGTGGTCAACTGTTATAAGAAAGCAACAAATTCTGTCATCTTGATCTCAAACAAATACATGCTATTATTTCAAAAGGATAAGAAGGCAGCTCGAGAGATCTCATTTCTATTCATCGTTGATTTGCAGCAAACTTAGCACAAACGTCACAACTTCTTACCACACTTTCAATTTCAGGTTACATGTTATCAGGTAACCATGTTTGAGTTAGAGATAGCGCAGGTTCGAATCCTGTTTGTGACCGTTGCACTTTTTATCAGTACCATCGACCGTGTACTGTATCGACTCTCCCTCTTATTTTGTTTGATATGATCCTCGCACAGGCCAGTGGGCCATGAGGACTGGCAGAATAAGGCATAAAAGGAGATCGGCTTCTCCTTTAAAATAATTTTTTTTCAGAGTAACTCTTTTTTAAGAATATTTATATCACACGTTATGATATATCAAAAAGTACTTGCTCCACCAGTACTGTTTGAGATTTAGTCTTTATTTAAATTAAATCAGACTATCGTATAGTTTATATGAATTTAATGAATTTATATATATATATATATATATATATTATATATATATATATATATATGTTTAGTCAATATGTAGAAGAAGAATATGTTTTAATTCGGTAAAACGGGATAAATTGGAACATAAAATAAATTAAGTTGATATTAACATAACTCGCGTTGCTAGTGTTGTTGATGATGGGTTTCATTTAAGCAGATTATCTGAAATTAATTTACTCTTTGAAATTGATCTGAACTAATTTTATGACACCTCATACTACTTTCTAAACACGTCATTATTTATCTAATCACTATAGGGATATTGTTAGGAAAGAACACAGTATCTTACTTACCTACGTATTAAGTTACACTCTAGTCAATATCTTCTATTTTGTGAATTTCCACATTAATTCAGCTGTATTCAATAACACTATGAACATCAATAACGAAAACTCTTACGATGTAAATATATTTCGCATAAAAAAGTTTTAACGAGAATTTACCCCTGTGGATTTATTCACAATTCAGCTAGGATGTGTTATTTATTTTTGAATTCAATTAATAAAGTAAAGCTATTTGACGTTTTATAACGTACAACATAATGCGTCAAACCAAATCGCATCCCTATAAATTGACATATTGTGTAAACAACTAGAGAAAAACAGAGTTCACTTGAGTCTGCAAAAAAGCAAGTAAATAAAAACGATATTATCCAGTGACAAACATCTGAGATAATTCCCATGCTAAAGGGCGCTCTTAGCAAACACTCGTATAAATCTACTATATGTAGTAAGTAGCATAATATCGTACTATTAATCAATAATTTCTGAGCTATATTTCATATTTCAAAGCTCTAAATATTGGCTGAAATAGTTTGAACCGTTAAAATATTTGCACTTAACAGACAGATAAGAAAGTGAGTTAATTGTGAGTTTGACCATATATGAGATATTTTCATCAGTAATCCCAGTCAACATAACACAATAAACAAAAATCCTTTTCCTTGTTATGAAATTGGCATTGCAAATGAACTAAAATATTTCGAGCATTATGCAGGCAAAATGTCCAACAAAATTCATCAAAATTTTGGTACAGGACCGAAAATTGTCACATGATTAACCTGCTCAATAACTCCGATTACTAATTTATTTACTCTGTATTAAGCTCGTAGCCAATACGATTACCTCGTTACCAAGACCGATATTAACATTGTCATTTTTCGAGGGTCATAAATCAATACTCCAAATGAAGCTATTTTCAATAACGTTGTAAAGGTAGTAATAGATACTTATCGTGCGTACAGAAAGTGGATGTCTTTCATCAGCATGTAGCGGGAGAGTCCTTTGCTAAACGCTCAGCCAATTAAAGCTTAAGCTCTGACAAATAATGAGCTGAGACTAAATTATTATGTATATATACCGGACACTTGAATTAAAGTTTATGTATCAACACTTAAAGATAACTGCGGTCAGTGCTATACAATACAAAACCTGATCTGAACCTGATTATAAAATTACTAAGTTTTGTGTGGGGTACTTTTACACATTATCAATGTTATTATACTTCAGTATTGTATTTAAATTATCCATGGCCAAAAATATGACTGTAATATTTCAGAAACCGTGTTTTAATTTTATAAAATATTTATAGAAGAGGGCTCCAAAACCCTGGTAACATCAAGAGAGATCCCTCTTGACAAAGTACACTCCACATGTTGCACAATAGACCTGCCACCCACACCTTGTCGTGTACTGACTCTTCGTCACTGATAATATTGATTAAATACATACTACACCACAACACTACCAGATGTAGGACACCTTGGGAGCCATCTTGACCCTATATATTATATTGTACAATAGTCTTGTCTCTGGCATCTTGTAAACTTACTTCAAGTTAATAATTTACTGAATGAACAAACATTACATTGCCTAGCTGCCACATGTCCTAAGGCGATTTCTCTGCAAAGCATTGAACTAAATTATTACTATTGAATTTACATCCACATGCGTGTTCCCACGGATTATAAGCAACATTGCCTATTAATACTAACTCGGTTTATTCATACATTTAAAATTATTATTACATACAAATATTAAATGAGTGAGCTTTTAACGCAACTTTTTTAGTAGTTTCTATATAAGTGTTTGATAAAAAGGGTGTAATAAATACTAATAGAAAACAATTACACTGAATAAACGTTCAACAAATAGAGTCATAGTATAAAGAAATAATTATTCCTTATATCTAATGGACTCAAGGAAGATGAATCCAATACATTAATTCACCTGCCACGTTGTCTTCAATGCAAGAGTGGCTTTTGTTTTTGCTGTCAACCACGGTTGTCCTTCTCTATCTTTATTCAGAGTTCAGATCAAACATGCACTTTGTATAACAATCTGAGCCTAAATATATATATATATATATATATATATATATATATATATATATATATATAGGATATTATTTATACCATAAATAGATAATGGATTGTATTTATTTATTTTTAATTGTTCAAAAATCAAATTACAATAGTAACATCTCAAATGTTGTCGAAGTAAATATAGAAACGAAACTGAATAAAATACGCAAAAACATCAAGAACAGAAAGGGAAATCAAACAATCACCGTTTCATTATTAAACTCTTTGGAGCGTTAGTGAAACCATTCACTCATGATGATGGCAAAAGTTCTTATGTGCGCAAGATATATCGACAAAGAATTTTAATTATAATTCAAACTTTGCTCGGAGCTTCATTTCCAAATAGGTAAGATCGAGTTGGGTGATTATAAACGTCCCCATCCATGGGACTTGACTTGGGAGAGAGGTAATGAAGCCTTTCAATTAAAATATATTCTGAGAAAAATTGAACTGAGGATTTAATTTTGCATGAAGCTTCCTTTCTACATTGTCAAGATTGAGTTTGATGGCGTGGATAGTCGTCCATAGGACGTCCTTCATTCTATCTTTAACAAAGTCTATTAACTGGGACGTGGCATGATGTACTTTAATCTTATTTACATACGCTTTGAGTATATATGGAATATTATAACGTGTGTACTGAACGTGTATAGGGAACATATACATCCATTCTAAACCAGCCAGACCTATTAAAGTTATATTTACATTCAATTTAATTTTTGAGGTACTATTGGTAGCTGTGTTATCTTATTGCACGAGATACACTCGCGCATAAGCTTTAGCTGCTAATCAGAGATTAAAACTACATACTGAAATTTCAAGTGATAGAAATCAATTATACAGTGAAAGATATTTGTTACAGATATGGACAACGCCTTCTGTTAGTAGAAATTAAGATGTTGTAGGTTCTTAATTATCAAGTAACCAAGTTAAACTTACTTATTACGTTAATAAGAGGATCAGATGAAATTGGCAAATTAAACAGCACTAAAGCTATCTAAATATTTCATCCTTCCATTTTCCGAGTAAGTTCAATCAATAGTTTTTAAACCATACGTTTATATACTGATCAAAAACAAATTAAAGATACTAATTACATTTTACTTTCCTAAATTTGTTGAGATGTAAAACAAAACAGTACTATAAATTAATTATTTGAACATTTTATTTTAATTGACATATTAAACTTACTGTGCGTGATTTTAAGTACAAATATCAACATGATAGGTATTAAGTTGATAAATTGGTATGTACAAATAGTTTCCAAACTAATTCTAACGGTACAGAGAATCATTTGATTCCAAACGTAAGGCGATTAAAGCAAATTAAAGTTGCAGCAACAACATGAATTGTTTTATCGATCTGTAAAATCCAATTATAAGTTTCACAGATTCGAGAACAAATGCGGTTTGTATCAAAAGATACAAAATAGCGCTGTAACTCGGTTGTAATTCTCACAAAGTGATTTTTAATTGAAAGACGGTACTTGTCTGTTTCTCTCTTTCAAGAACTTCTCCATTGTAAGCTCTTTGATAGAGTTGAGAATGTATATTATTAATTGGAGTTGGGAATTTAAGTTTTATATAGGCTCGTATATTTCTTTGTGTTTAAGAAGAAGAGCTAACTCATAGTATCCCTGATGGAAAGAGATTATAAAAGCAGTCCTAACATTCATGACATCCAGTGACACAACTAAGCCATGAAGCATGTCATTAAATTTTCATTTCATAATCATCAACAGAATCAAATACTAATACAAATATGGTGAAGTCAAGAAAATGAACAATTGTGGTTTTGCTCAGATTCAATGTCAGATAGTTTGAATAAAAGCAAGCGAGCGTATCTTGAAAATTGACATTAGCATTCGTTAAAGTATCATTATTATCGGGTCATCTAATCTAAAGGTGGATATGTCTCCAACAGCAACACGTCACATGTCATAGATAAGGCCATAGACAGTATTCGAACAACTTTCATTAGTGAAAAATAGCACACCGGAAATATAGCCGAACCCGATAAACGTCTGGAAAAACACGAAAGTATTTTAAATTCTCAGATTAAGAACAAAATTTACGAATGACCAGAGGATTTTAAAGCAATTTTCTGAGTTGCTCTGCAAACACCTAACAACAGAGATACAACTATTCCATCAATTTTCAGACATTTTGGCAGTAATTCGTGACAACTACCTTTTCACCAGTGTATGGGAGGGATATATTTTTATCTTTGTTTACAAACATGATTTCTTAATTATAGAAATAAAATATAGTGAACATTTTAGAAACCATTTAAATGCTCGTAACTGTTGAAGTTTTGATCAAAATAAAGGTACAACACTTCAGAAAATTATTTACAAGAATATTAAAATACAAACTATTAACTGTTGTCATACGTAGTAATGAATCAATATGATATTTTTGAAGGTAGTAGCTTATGAAAGATATCTTTTTTTCCTGCTGCGTAAGAAGGAGTATTTCATTTGACAGTATTTTCAGAGTAAGAATGTACGTTTTCTATACAAATGTTTCAAACAGTATTTTCTTTCTGCTATTATTCTGAAAAACTGTTGAAAGTAAAAAAATTGATCAAAGGAAAAAGTACTAAACATTCAATTCTTAAGATTCGTATCAAAACAATTAAAAACTCGTAAATATTCGAACAGTTTCGTTTAGCAGAAGGCGCGTAAATAAGCAAGCATAGATAGATATCCAGCAAGCAAGCAAGCAATATTGTAGCTTTAGTGTGGCGTAACAAGTACTCTAGAGAGTAATTAATGGGATTAGATGAAATATTAACAGTTATCACAAGAGCACTGTTGAAGCGAGCTGCGTTGATCTGGTTCTTGGGATTTTCAGATATAATTAATGAAAAGTTTCAAAAATACACTATAAAGAATACCACGGACAAAAATATTTCTTTAAAATAAAAAAGTGTTATAATTGAATAGAGATATTAGAAAGTTTTAAACGGTAGGTGGATAAAAAATGTAATGTAGCTGTTCTCGTATGTTTATCGGCTGTTTGTTTTGCCATACTATTGTTTATTAATATGTTATAGACATAATATAGTTTAAAACATACAATTTACAAATAGCTGTTATTTTTATTAATGCGTACTATTTGTATTACGTGGTTTATAGGTTAGCAGTTGCTGTAGTTAGTACAGTCAAGAAAGTACATTTTATAGCTGTTAACTAGCCTAAACCCGCGGCTTCCGCTCGCGTGGCAGTAGAGAGGGCTACATCAATCAAGCATCGAAAAGAAATACTAATTTTATTATACGTTTTTTCCAATTTAATTTATTGCTCTACTAATACATCGTAGCATATCATAAAATCTATTATAAAAGTTTTTTGTTTATTTTAATGCGTTTTGGTAAACAACGTTATTAGTTGTATTATTTGGAGCATAAATATAAAGGTTCTTCGGGTTTCCGACTCTTGAGCAAGCGACGTATAATTGACCGTGCGAGAAACATAAAATAACAACAATTTTTTGTCGCATTATATATGTTTACAAAGAACAGCTGATTAAAAATTTGAAAAGACTCTTTCCACTTAATAACATATGTTTTGCTGCAATGCATTTCTTACGGGTATTTCTGTAACCAGTGGGGCGGAATCCTGAATCGGGAAAGGGATAAAAAGTATCCTATAACCTTCTACAGATCAAGACGAACAAATTAAAAAAAAATTAGGCGAATCCGTCCAGCCGTTTGTGAGTGATGCTGTTACACACGAACAGTTTCATTTTTATAAATATATAGATTAAAAAATGAATAAAGAAGCACTATTACATTTTTACTGCAACTTTTTTCATGAAAACTCATATTTTATATAATATTTTTTATACAAACCAGGAATAAAGCATCACATTTTGAAGCTTTTGGGTTTCATTTATTCCTTTGAAAATTTCAAAAAGTAGTGTCTATAAATACAAAGTTTTGCATAAAAAATATACGTAGTTTAATTAAAATTGAAAATATGTAAATCATAAGTTTTTGTTTGATTTTAAATTAATAGATAGTAAAATACATTATTACTTGTAATAAAATATTACTGATTCTTCAGTTGTTTTATAATCACTAAAACGTTTAAAAAAACACCTTACTAACACTATTCAAGGATTTACAACACAATCCATGAAGAACTGATTTTTATAAATGAGTACTTTAATAATTATGTGAGTAATAATTGGAGATATGTGCTTTAAATAACGTTTGATTTTATAACTACTTTTCAATCTTACATTGAATGTTTTGATGTATAACTGAATATTAACCACCATATTAGTGTTTAAATAGTTCAAAATGTTATGAAAAAGTCCTATTGTGTCTGAATAATGTCTCTGGATCATTTATTTGGATTTGGTTAACTATTACAAAGTTAGCGGATACTAGAATGGTTAAATAACAACGCATGTATTGTGACGTGTCAAGTTAAAGAACTAAACAGAATCTAATTTTGTCCTTAAAATGAGCATAATACTTCATATCTGAAGATAAATATTAAACATGTTATTTAGTCTTATTACCAATGATATAATAAACGTCTTAAAATGCAAAAAATATTACACAAACAATGCAAAATTTTCTCAAAATGTATTAAAAGATTAATACGTTATTTTTTTAATCTGGAATACACATATGCTAACTACGAACTTTATTTGGGTGAATATTTAATCATGAAACTAACAAAATAAATTTCAACACCACATATGAAACAATAATTACAGAACATATATTGTTTCATTATTCCTTGTAAATATTTATCAATTTTTATTTTGTCTCTTGAAGAAGTTGTAGAAGATGAAAATATAGAGTATTTCCTTATACATGAGTCTTCTATCTATATATGAATATTAAGGAAATGGTATTAAGGAAGTCTCATGTTAATAGACAAATATACATTGTTTTTCCGTAACACGTGGCTTATATATATATTGTCTACAATATTGTAGTTTTATAACTGTTTCTCATACATAAGAAATGTCTCCAATCCATTTCTAAACATTGGGGACTATGAATTATTAATTCCTGTTTTTAGAATAGCAATAAGGACATACAGACTAAAAGAAATCAAAGTTGTGTATAGGCTTCATTTTTGTTTACTTATTAGAGCTCTCTAAACAAGGAGTCACTTGTAGGTGGTTTTCGTTCGTAAATTTAAACAAAAGTTTGGAGTTGCCACCGAACTTCCGAATTTCAAAAACATAAAATAAATATTAAGTAATGTCACCATTATTTTGGTAAATCCTATTTACAAATATATAATTAATCATATAAAACTCTGCCTGTATTTTTGCAAGTAAATCTTATTCAGTTGATATGTAATGCAAATTTAACTTAATGTGAAATATTTGTCCCTGATGTTACAGTCGCTTAATTTACTGTAAATGTTTTTCCTTTTAACTCGGTTTGGGAGACTGTTGAAAGATGGATGTGGAAGAGGAAATTGCGGTGGTGAGTGCGTTTTTTTATGGAAGAAGAGGAGGATGTTAAAATAGGAAAAAGGAGGTTTTGGATTCATAACATTAAGAGAAAAAAGATTGATTTGTGGTGAATTTCACACTTTTTCCCGGATCTTGTGGAAGATGATCTTAAGTTTTTTGAGTACTTCAGTACGCCAAGTTTGAAACACTAATACTGATGCTAGAAGCGGAATTATATAGAGAAAAGTCTAATCGTATCTATAGCTATCAACTTAGAAGTATTTATTGATTAAAGAAAATTTAAAAAACCTGGTAGTTTCATCGTAGCTCCAATTTCTTCCCAGACGTTTTATACTGTCATATTGTTAAAACATTCCGGGTGTCTCATATTGTATAGTTCTTCATATTTTTCATCAAGCACGCTCAGTGTACTAACATCCATCCATCCTTGTTGCGTTTAGGTTTTCAACTGACCACGAGAACAACAGAGAGCAGACTGGGTAGAACGCTGAAAATGCCGAACCGACCGTCCCGAAGTGTCCTACAGTTCGTAGCTCCGGACTTTCTATCGGACATGCCGAAGGTGCGGAACGCCGTTAACGGCCGTGACGACGCAGTGGGCGCATGCTCATTTAATTCAACGTTTTTAACTTTTGAAAAATCCCGTACCGACCGTCCGTGCCGACCCAGTGGGCGCGCAGCTTCTCAGACTGTGCACTCAGGTTCTCACACTACCACCATGAGAACGATTATGTCAAGAGTGGAGGCGACACCTGGCGGGTCTTCCGTGGCTGATTTCACCTCGCCAACTACTGCCGAGACAGCCTCATCCACGCTTTGTGGTTTTACTAGTGCGACACAGGGCCTAGTAACACTGTTACTAGGCCCTGAGTGCGACACGTACTCCGGATCATGAACTGTCAGACATGGCACCCAGAACACCTTAATCTTTGACTTCGACTTTGACATTCCCTCAACAGACTAAACCAAAATAAACGTATGAAAATAATATTGTATAATAAAGACTACACCTATAAATGCTAAGGTATCCTGAAGGAGGGCATCCCAGAATGCCGGAAGACATGTTCCTGTTTTGACAGATTTATCAATACATTATCTTAATTATTGAATAATGTTATATAAAAATTTTAATGTATAGTATAGAGTAACTTAATTCATACATGTCTATATTATTTTAACATATAGTTGCATACTAAAATCTAAAATGGCGGTTTACGCTGTACATGTACAAACTGTCGGTGACATGTCTGTCAGAGTACACATTGAAGAACCGTGGGACATTTCTTCTTCGAGGTATCGGAGTAGCAAGTTTCTGTGACGTTCGCTTCGGGAATTATAAATCCTAAGTAGATCATCTGAAAATAAATCATTAAGATAATAGTGTAGTTTGATAACAAAGAAAGATTTTATCTGTTCAAATGTATATTATGTTCTTATAATATATATTGCATTTCTACATAGGTAAATTAAATTTTAATTACTAAATTTTTATGGGAGAAAGTATGTACGAAAATATTTATAATTTAAGTAATTTTGTCAAAATATAGATAAAATTAATAATGTAGTTTCTCAAGAAAGGGTTCTTGAATGTTTGAATGGTGTAGTAACACAGAGGTTCATCTGGAAGTCGACTTTGATAACAGGATATAATAGGGCTTGTTCTGTTAACAATTGATTTCTCTAGCCTTGTGTTTGGATAAAATTAATAATGTAGTTTCTCAAGAAAGGGTTCTTGAATGTTTGAAAGGTGTAGTAACACAGAGGTTCATCTGGAAGTCGACTTTGATAACAGGATATAATAGGGCTTGTTCTGTTAACAATTGATTTCTCTAGCCTTGTGTTTGGATAAAATTAATAATGTAGTTTCTCAAGAAAGGGTTCTTGAATGTTTGAAAGGTGTAGTAACACAGAGGTTCATCTGGAAGTCGACTTTGATAACAGGATATAATAGGGCTTGTTCTGTTAACAATTGATTTCTGTAGCCTTGTGTTTGGATAAAATTAATAATGTAGTTTCTCAAGAAAGGGTTCTTGAATGTTTGAATGGTGTAGTAACACAGAGGTTCATCTGGAAGTCGACTTTGATAACAGGATATAATAGGGCTTGTTCTGTTAACAATTGATTTCTCTAGCCTTGTGTTTGGATAAAATTAATAATGTAGTTTCTCAAGAAAGGGTTCTTGAATGTTTGAATGGTGTAGTAACACAGAGGTTCATCTGGAAGTCGACTTTGATAACAGGATATAATAGGGCTTGTTCTGTTAACAATTGATTTCTCTAGCCTTGTGTTTGGATAAAATTAATAATGTAGTTTCTCAAGAAAGGGTTCTTGAATGTTTGAATGGTGTAGTAACACAGAGGTTCATCTGGAAGTCGACTTTGATAACAGGATATAATAGGGCTTGTTCTGTTAACAATTGATTTCTCTAGCCTTGTGTTTGGATAAAATTAATAATGTAGTTTCTCAAGAAAGGGTTCTTGAATGTTTGAAAGGTGTAGTAACACAGAGGTTCATCTGGAAGTCGACTTTGATAACAGGATATAATAGGGCTTGTTCTGTTAACAATTGATTTCTCTAGCCTTGTGTTTGGATAAAATTAATAATGTAGTTTCTCAAGAAAGGGTTCTTGAATGTTTGAAAGGTGTAGTAACACAGAGGTTCATCTGGAAATCGACTTTGATAACAGGATATAATAGGGCTTGTTTTGTTAACAATTGATTTCTCTAGCCTTGTGTTTGGATAAAATTTACTGTTTGAATTTACTGTTTGTGATCTGTCTGTAGAAGATCTTGCCGAAAGGCCGGGCAAAATAAAAAGTTATTAATACTGGTTGGTGTAGTTTTTGAATGTAGTGATTGAATCATTGTTCTTGGTGTATTAACATAATTAGAACTATGAACAATTGGATGTACATGATCACCTGTATACTGACGTTTAAAATTGTTGTCACAAGTATCATAACACGTTGGTTCCCTAATTAGTTACTAATGCCATAGTAATAGTATCAGCCCTTTTCTGATGTACATTTTTACTCTCATAAGCATGCATTCAAGCAATATGTTGATGATATGGTGATCAAGAGTGAAGATCGGAATACACTCTTTGTTTGACGCTCAGTGCAAAAGGCGTTACGCAACCTTGGACATTATTTATTTATTTATTTTCCAACGGCAGCAGCCAATTTACAAATACAAGCATAGATAGTAGATACAGCGGAAAATAAAATTAATACGAACAGATGAAAAATCTACATAAAGTAACAAAATAGGTATCATACAAAATTTGATAATAAATAATTAGTATTCAAAGATGTAACAAGTTATAAATATCCAAAACATAACAAAAAATAAAAATAAAGATTAACAAACAACAATAATTATTCAAGTATGGAGCGAACATAAATAAATTGTGCTAATAAATTAAAATATAATATATAACATTTAACAAATAACAGCTACAATAACAACTACGAGTATAATACACATAACAGCTACTAACAGCTAACTAACAGCTATAATAACATTTTATTGGGCAACACAAAGCTTGAAAAAGTTAGTTCAAACACGTTAGCCATTCCATAATACTAAAATATAGTATAATTGACTTTGTTTAGGAGTTGCATTGGGAAAAAGCGAGAACATCAGTCCTTGGGAGAAGGAAGTGAACCCCGATGAATCGAGGCAGACAACATTAAATTGGCAGACCAACCAATCAACCAACGAGATCCATCAGTCGAGATTAGGCCGCTTTGGTTGCCAATTCTGAAAAATAAAATAAATAGAAAACCAAAATAGTGAAACAGATTAGATATTTGTAATAAACCAATGCGGAGTCACAGTATGGTTTTAAGAAGTTCATCTAGCATGGACCAATAATAAAATAGGCCCACTCCTGTTCCATTCTTTTTTGCCTCCATCTTGTTTCTGCCGTGACGATTGACATTTGCTATTGGTCTCTGGTCAGTCGTAGCTGGTTTATCACACCTACGCAAGTAATAAATATTATTTAGTATAAAAAGTCACAACGGGGTTATGCTAAGTGAAAAGACAGCACCGGAAATTGTTGCGCAGGCGTTAACAAAACCTACCTTGTAGCAACGAAGGTCAGACTTTGCAGATCCTTGTCAAAGAAGTTTGTCATTGTAAGGATCAGGATGAGGATACTAGGATTAGTCCTTACCAAATAAGGATTATCCCCGTGACCTTGCGTAGCCTAAGCATTTAATCCGAGACACCAATCTCTAGAAGCCAGGGTTCGTTTTTGTTACCTTTCATTTGAACACAGCTCTTGAGACCACATACTATGCAACTTCACAGACTGAAAATATAACCCCGCAATCGAAAATGTCTTATCGCAAATATTAAAGATCTTACATTATCAAGAAATTCCATCGTTGACCTGTTGTTTGCAACTAAATTATTAATTGAGAAGGGGGATAAACCTTGTTGTATATAATGATACAACTCATTTTACTATTTTCGATCTTCAGTTTGATCGCTTGAATTTCGCTTAGATGAAATTTCACAACCTTACTTTATCGCACACTTTGCATATTTGTAACAAAACTAAGTATTTAACAAAACACATTTGTAGTTCTGACAATTTCAAGAGTATGATGGTGGTTTTTAAATATGACAATGAAAACTTCTCATCATTATTCTGAAACTATATGCATTTCAGTCTGCCACAAGATTTTTACTGTCATAACTCACTTTTCTCTGTATGCTAGACGTCAAGAAAGAAATGAAAGGCGATGAGTGGGTTAGAAGAATAGATAAAAACATGAGAATTACTAGGTAGTATACGAAGTAAGTGTATGGAAAGTGGGGGAGAGGTTACCAAAAGGTTTACATCGGAAAATATTATGCATTTCCAAAAAGTCAAAGTCCAATTGGAAAACGGAATGCTTGAGCAGTTTCATACGTATTTATAAATTATATTGTAAATAAAAGATGTGTTTTTTAGCTCTTTGTAATAATGTAATAGTTAATTTAATAGTAATGGTTTAATATTTCTTAATGTTGTCAAAATCACTTTTCCTTACCTCTTGTTAGTTACTTTATTCTCTTTTTACTCCTACTGACTGACCTTGCTCTTGCCTTCAATATAGGGCCAGTATTTGCCTACAAGAGGCAGCAAGTTGCTTGTATTTCTCCTAAGTAAATTAATTAGCGTGCATTTTTTATTTGATTTTAACTAAAATCTCTATCAAAATGTCTGCTTTAAGTTTGCGGTTTTATGAAAAAATGAACTAATTTTATTCCCTGCCTGAGAACTCGTATGAGCGGTTGTAGATGTCGTATGTGGCTTGAGCCTGCCCTGGATATAATTTATTTATACATTTAAACTCAAATTATTACAAAACGATGATGCTGTTTTATTTCAACGTTGCAATTTTGAAATAAATTGACCTCAGCACAGTCATCCTCACTCATAGTTATCGATGTGATGTGAACATATTCGCATATGTAATACAGTGTCTCTCTCTCCGTGTTTTAACAAGTTAAGTAATTCTAATATTAATCAACACACTTCTTTAAAGTATGAGGTACTCCAAGGAACAGAAAATTCAAGACTTATTATTAACATTATTAACTTATTATTAGTATTAACAAGGCGACCATGCACGTTCTTCTCAAATTCATCCCAGACATAAAAAAAATCACCTTTTCCTTAAAATATTACATAAAATCCAATGTTGACTCAAAATGTTTCTTCACAGTGTGGCTGAAATACTTTAATTATTGTGCTAATTATTACTTTAAACTGCCAAACCAAGATAGAAATGATATGCTCACGATACTAACCTACATTTCCTCTTTAACAATACAAGTATTAATTTATAAATATTGTGCATAGATTATCACTAGGATATGTTGTTTTAGAAAGCTGGTCTTACTAAGATAGCATCGTCAGTCACCTTTTTATTAATGTAAATTACACTGAGAACCCCAGGTCAAGAAGACTATCTGCACCGTCCGGGCTAAATATCTGATGCACCACTATTTTAACGTATTTTTATCTGTGATTAAAAGAGTATTGTTGGTTGAATAAAATTAATTAGTAGAAGTTATGTTTTGATTACTAACGCCATTTATATCTTTATTCACCATTCCAACATCTACAGTTTCTACATATATGTCGTCTTGCGTTACTAATTAAATATTACAATTGTAGTATGAAAAATCATAAATCCAATGGTTTGATGTGGATACATAACAATATAAGTGGTTTTAAAAACACGAGATTTTTATCCTTGATTATTTAAATTGGTATGAACAATTGAAACAGCCCAATTAAATAAGTAACTATTAAAATTCCATATTAATCGTTAAACTTAATTGTTGACTTAGTGTTGAATTTAGTTTTAAATTTTAATATTTTTACAGATCTCTAACTGATTATTAGTTAAAAACCGAGGTAAGCTATTTTAGTTTTGACAAACAGTCTCTGAATTGACTAAAGAATAAATAAATACAACTCCATTACACAATATCGTATGATGTAAGTTAACCATCTAAGATTATATAGCTGACGTGATAAGGATTAGAGAGAAAAGTAAGAATATCGAAGGAAGAATACAAACAAAAAGCTGAGATGTAAATACAGTACAGTTAAATGAGTATAATGCAACATATATTAATAAAGCCTTTAACACAAATAACGACATATGTAGGAATATTCCATATTTAGAACATATGGTCAACATAAAGAACGTAAAAAGCCTATTTATTTTTCTTAAAGCCAAGGAATAACTAATAAAATAGGAAAAATGTTAAGAAAACAAAATATCAAAACTGTATTCAAGCCGGCTAATAATGTAATGAACTACTTCAGACCAGAAAAGTCAATTCAACTAGGTTTAATGCAATTCCATAACCTTACAAACTACACAGCCCTCAGTACTATGGAGCGGATCCAGCGGTTGGAAAACATTCTCTTTCCTGACGTTGATTTTTGCATAATAATTGTCTGCGTTTAGAAGATTTGCTGCAAGCTTCTCAGTGACCGTTATCACTCTGTTCTTAATGTCAGCAGCATGTGCTGAAACTTTTTAATTACTTTATTTAAGCGCCGTGAAATAAGAACTAATACTATGATCCAAGGAATATATGAAAGCTCAACAAACAAAATACTATCAAATGAAAGCTGCCAGCCTTTGACAACGAAGCCATTATTGATGACTGTTAACGATATTAGTTAAGCGTCAGCCGATCACGTTATAGCTCTGCCACCTTGTAACTCACCTGAGTAGACAATTGGTGTTATTGACATTTTTAGTTAACATCTGTTTAGATTATTGTCTACAGCGAGCCCAAAATGTGTCAGGAATTTGACTGTACAAGAAATGTTTTAATGTGATGTGTACTGGATTGCTTAAATACAGATTTATTTGATATTATTTCACCGATTCACGGCGTTATCACTATTTTTACAAGTTAACGTCAGTTTAAATTTTGGAGGAAAGTTCATTTAAAAGCTTACTCTTCTAAAAATGTTCAAAAAAGAATCTAAGATCGATATACAGATTTCTTATGCCAAACAATTATTTTCTTTTTCCGGGGGTTGATTAATATTTTGAACATCAGATGTACGAATTCAATAAAATTTTATATAATCGCTTGACATCACTCTAAGTGATAAATATATTATAAACATTTTCAAACTTATTTGGTAACGCTTTTTTCTTTACATCCGAAAGATTCGGAAGTTAAAAAATGAGATTCCGTTTTAATACAAACCTCTTATTTCAATACTACTAATACTATGATCCAAGGAATATATGAAACCTCAACAAACAAAAATAGTATCAAATGAAAGCTGCCAGCCTTTGACAACGAAGCCATTATTGATGACTGTTAACGATATTAGTTAAGCGTCAGCCGATCACGTTATAGCTCTGCCACCTTGTAACTCACCTGAGTAGACAAATGGTGTTATTGACATTTTTAGTTAACATCTGTTTAGATTATTGTCTACAGCGAGCCCAAAATGTGTCAGGAATTTGACTGTACAAGAAATGTTTTAATGTGATGTGTACTGGATTGCTTAAATACAGATTTATTTGATATTATTTCACCGATTCACGGCGTTATCACTATTTTTACAAGTTAACGTCAGTTTAAATTTTGGAGGAAAGTTCATTTAAAAGCTTACTCTTCTAAAAATGTTCAAAAAAGAATCTAAGATCGATATACAGATTTCTTATGCCAAACAATTATTTTCTTTTCCCGAGGGTTGATTAATATTTTGAACATCAGATGTACGAATTCAATAAAATTTTATATAATCGCTTGACATCACTCTAAGTGATAAATATATTATAAACATTTTCAAACTTATTGGTAACGCGTTTTTCTTTACATCCGAAAGATTCGGCAGTTAAAAAAATGAGATTCCGTTTTAATACAAACCTCTTATTTTAATACTGGAAGACAGAAATAATCGAATGATGTTTACTGAACGTACGCAGTGCGACAACACATTCGAACGAAATATGCACATTGCCGTCCTCAGATGGTCAGAACCAATCCATTTCAAATAAACATTAGGAATCTCCGAAGTTATATAATTGTAACTATTTAAAAATATATTACAATTATAAAAATGTGTCCCTTAAACGCAAAGCTTTTGAGATAACTGAGAACAATAGCGAAGGAGTAAGTTTTCATACATTATTTTCAATAGAATATCGTAAATATGGCATACTCAGTGACACGAACCTTTTTCTTTTAAATGCTTTAATTCTCGTGATTCAAAACTATTATGTAAAATTCAACAGCAACATTCAAAATAAATAAATGTCAAATAACGAAAGTATTATAATGATTTTTACCATATAATGGTATAATACAACGATAACTACAACATATATAAAACATACTGTACACAATAACTAGCAGAAGGAAAATTAGCAGAGTTTAAATTATATAGAAATATTTGTTTCTCTGTTTGCGTAATTACAACATTTGGGTTTTATACGAAATCGGACTGTTTCATAAGGAGACAACGGTTGAGAAAGATTAATTGTCACTATCCTGGATCAGGACCAACTTCTTGTTATTGTAACTAAGGTTACACAGGCTTCTATTATTCATTGTACCACAAACATGGTAATTACGATGAAAACAGAAATAATTATTTAATTGCATTAACTAGAAGGGAAGTGATAAGAAGAGTCACACATCCGAATTTAAATATTTTTATGAGAGTACTAAACTTTTGTCAAGCAAAGCAAAAAGAGTTCACAACTTTTTCTAAGGACTTCCAAACATTGTTATATGTAACTTATTATAGTGTTATGAAACTATATAATAATAAAGTAATTATAAGTGTATGTAATAATGATAATATTGTCATAGTGAAGTATGAAATAGTTTGAAGTACAGTGGAGAGATTTAGCAGACTAAGAAAACCGAAAGTACATAATAGTAATAGTGTTGTTTGTACAGGAAGTAGAGTAAATTTATACAGGTTGTCAATTAAGTCTGGAACCTCTTTTTTAATTTTTAAACCACAATATAAAAAAATACCAAAGTTCACACGTGCTTACTGGTGATAGTAACGCACATATCTGTCCAATTACCGACCAGATAATCCCTTTGGGCGACGGTCCACAAGGAGTCAGACAAAATTCTTAAATAGCAGCATAGGTCAAGTTTGGTATCAAATTAAAGGTCTTACTTAGCAGAGTACAATGCCGCAAACCGGACTTAAAAAGGTGGATTCATTCAGTAGTTATAGCTATTTGCATTTTAAAACAATTGAACAATGTAAATTATTAAGTATTACAAGTAAACACCAATTTTTAAGTACCTGTGATCAAAGTAAGTGTTCAAAATGTTCCCCTACCATCGTCTGGCAATGTCCTAGGCAGTTGTAAAAGCCATCCACTGCATTTTGAAGGTAGTCACGAGGAATATCTTGAGCTTCTTGGACTATGAGATTTCTCAGGTGCGCCAAATCTCGAGGCTTAGTATGATAAACTTATCTTTGAGATATCCCCAAAGAAATACATATCATCCAGCGGAGATAAATCAGGGGAACGAACAGGCCACTCTACTGCACCACGTCTTCCAATCCATCTGTGAAGGAATATTGTATCCAAGTATTCTCTAACAAGGAGAGCAAAGTGTGGTGGCGCGCCATCTTGTTGGAAATAAATTCTTTGAAATTGTCGACCAAGAGCAGCTTGTAGTGCAGGAATTATCTCATTTTGGAGCATTGCTAGATACGGGTCACCATTTAAATTACCATTGAAATGTACTAAATGTATCAGTATAAAATTGTTTTTAACGAGGATTCTAATGAAATAAATATTTTTAATGTACTTCGTACGGTTCTCTTTTTATTTTATGTTTAAATTGCACCATTCATTTATGAAAACCCTGTATTTTCTATATAAAGCGGACGGAATATGTACATTTTGACCGTAGTAGACTCCTTAGTTCTACATATGTACATATATTTTCTTAATTTTAGCAAAAAGGCTAAGTATGTCACTGGAAATATCTTAGACCGAAAATAGATTACATAGGCCGAAAGTAGAGGCTATTGATCGAGAAGACATCCGAGACCTACATATGCATACATTTTCAGATGTATGATAACAAGGCACACTCAAACTTGTCATCGGAAATATATTTTATGGGAATAATAAGAGTACCTATACACTCCCAGTATGTGAAATAAGAGGCAGTCGTAAATTAGCTTAACCTTTGATTTTCTTAACTGCGAGCACTGAAATAATATTTATTTGATATTTATAATGCCTACGTCCGTTTAGACAATAATGACATTTACTATAGGGCTCCATAATATTACACTACAAGTGTTTCTCAAAGAAGGCTACTGACTCAGATATTACTATTCTTCCACAGCCTGATACACTTCTTCTGGCCTTAATTATTGTTATTAACATCGTTGGAGCTACTTAATCTAATGGTACGGAATGTTGTAGAGAAATGTTATATTTCTGAATAGATTTAGTTCATTAGTAATCATAAAAAGTGTTTTATTTTTAACTTTCAGAATTTGCAACTTATTCAATTGCCTCTAAACTTTGTTTAAACTGAAAGTCGAGTAATTCTAAATGGATTAGGAAATTGATATATCATCTAATGACTATCGACCATCTCAAGTATGTCATTTAAAACGGAATATGCAATTTACTTCTCTGCAATCAGCAGAGAATTGCCTGCATAACTGCTAGTATATTTAAAATTCATTTGAATATTTTACCAATGAAATTACTCCATTCCTACGAACTGCTTTGTTAATTGTTCTCGGATGTAAACTAATTCCGACAGTAATCAGCGAAACTGTAATTCGTTACATCTAAGGTAATCTGATTAGCCACATGTGTCTGACTGTAAATCAACTTCATTTTCTACATTTTAATACGTCATTACATTTGACAATCAATGTACTTTCACACAAATACCAGTTTTTTCATGTAAATTTAAAAACATTTGGACTGAAATTGTCAAATAGTAACAGTAATATTATCTATTACAAAGTTCAGAAAAAATAATACTTATATCGTTTTAAAATATATTTATTTTTAAAATGTAGAAATGATTCTTTCCATCATATTGCGTATATAACTCTTTGGCCCGAATAACTATTTAATCACTGAATTCGAACAGGTTTTCAATAACACAAAAGTAACTAATGAATTAAATATTTAAGTACTTATTGTAAAATTACTTCTCTTTCTGAACTCCTTTGAATATTGGAATAGAATTAGAGGTTAGTAAAATAAGTTTCTGTTACAAAACATATATTTATTGTACAGACTGAATTGTTCTTATTCAAAATAATTGTTTTTATGATTGGTTACTTGAATTTAAAACACAAATAATTATTTAGAAGTAAAAATTAAGTGGGTTTTAGGAAAACTCTGCCATATTCTTGTGTGAATGTCCTAAAGTTTAGTTATATTTAGTGTAATTAATCTACGTGTATCTGATACTAAGTAATATTTAGCATGAATGTACATGACATACTCGTACTTCTGATATCAGGACATATGAAAAATCTTTTCATATTTTCTTTGATACAAATCCTTTAGATAAAAACATCTTTCAAAATTTTGATTGTAACATGAAAAATAATAATAATGATTTATTTCCAATTATTCTTTACATATTTATATGCATACATAAATCATCTGGAAATTTCCTGGCCACTTTTACGAGTATTGTGGCCAGGTGAAAAAAATTGTAATTTAAATAGAAATTAAAAATGAAATTTTGAGTCCAGCATTAAAATTATAGTTGAAAAAATGTCGTTTTCATTTCAGAATGGAATCAAATAATAAAACATAAACAACAAACACTTCTATCGAACCCTCGCAGAAAAGTGATTTGACTTGGGTGTAAGAAATTAAAGTTCAAGCCATTAAAATAAGTAATAATGCACTCAGGAGTATAACAAAAGTAGATTGTTATATTTATGTGTACATAGGGAAAATGGGCGACTATATTAAAATATATGAGTAAATAAAATCATCTCAGGATACGCAAAATAACTTCATAAAATACTATGTTTAAGAGAACTAGGTTGAATGCTGTCTCATTAATACTACATTTAAAAAGTTGGAAGCATTAAGTAATAATTATAAAAGAAATATTATTTTGGTTTACATTCAATAGTGCCAGGATATGAAAAGGATTTAAAACCCGATCCACTCGGTTTAGATGTCTGTATTGTTAAATCGGTTTGATCTGGTGGGATCTCATTTCGAGTAAATAAAAAACATAAAAAACAACATGGAGTCAATGACATATTCTGAGAGAGTAAATCAGGTCCCTCACACGTCAACAACAAATAAAAGTCGACAGCAGCATCAACTTTCTTTCACCACGGCCCATTCTGTAAATTTATCTCCAAAATGTTAATATAAACACATTAAACTCTACCCAGAGATTTATCGTGAATTTTTAAGACTAGTTTGGTACTTATAGCTCTAATTTCTAAAAAAACAACGTAGAATATGTTTGCATTTTCTGATATTGGAATAAATATCTGTTGAAAGTTTCTTCACTTTGTTCACACCTGAAGAAAATGTAGATATCTTCTTGCTGATTAATTTAGGGTTAACATAGAATAAAATGCTCTATATAAACGAAATTAATAAACTACAGAGGATTATTGTTGAAACTAGAGAAAAACTAATGTTAAAAGTAATTAAAAACTGCATACCTCATGAAAAACCTAAATTTATGTCTATGAGTACTAATGGTGAAATAAGCCTTTTATTACTTTTACTACATACACAGAGTGTTAATAAAATAATATTTACTATAATATTTTAAAAATATCCGACTTAAAAATTAAGTTTAAGTCTTTTAATTTTAATTTTCAATTTAATAGTTGGTAAGCCATGTTGAAATCAATGAATTCAATATTTTGTGGCACAAAATAATAAATAATCACATTACAAGAAAGTTACAAACCAAACAGCTCTTAGAAACCAACAGCAGTTTACAAACGAAATCTTACAGAATATGCTGTTATTGATTTGACATACGGAATTGCTGAGAATAATGCACCATTCCAATGAGTTTTTCTTAATAATCAGGGAAGACAACAGAGTTAGAAAATATGGGGTTTCTTGGTTATTCCTGACTTTATAACAACACTTGATACTCCATAGAATTTGCCTTGAGATGTCTTCAACTGTTGTATTTTGATTATATTTTAACTTATGGATTAAAAAAAAATTGTCTGTAAACATATTTAACCACCACCGTTTTCAAACGGATAACTTCAGAATATATCATATTTTGAATGATTGTGCACTCAGTACAGTAACGGGTTCTGCCGAGTTTGATGAATTTATCTTAAACCGTTCACGAGATACTATTGTTTCCCCCAAAACACAAAGAATACGAATTATAAACTAAACAAAATTGGACACATGTTATCATGTAATATGTTATATATAGTCTCCTGCCATTTCAACAGTTTCTCGTTCCTGAAAAGCGAATTACTAGTAACATTTATGCAAGAGGCTGAAGTGAGCCAATACGAGGGTCCAGCGTCTTTGCTATCAGTATTGTCATTTGCTAAATATTTTCCAATTAATTTCCTGTTGTTTTCATAGAAATCTGCGTATTGCAATCGCCCTCTTATTGCTATCAGTATTGTAATTTTTTCCAATTAATTTCCTGTTGTTTTCATAGAAATCTGCGTATTGCAATCGCCATCATATTGCTATCAATATTGTCATTTGCTAAATTTTTTCCAATTAATTTCCAGTTGTTTTCATAGAAATCTGCGTATTGCAATCGCCCTCATGACAGACTTTTCTCGAAACGTTATGCATTTTCTCCGATCATGACTCCCACAATCCAAGAGCACAATAATTAATAAAGGTATATATTAATAAAAGGTACAATTATTAATAATTATTATTGATAATAATTTTCGATATGACTCGAATCGGTTCTGGATACCACTTAATTATTTAGACATTTAAACGCGTCACGTGATATGTGCTATGGTGCCGCACGAAAACAAAACCAACATACTCTTTTTGACTGAAAATGGATCTTACAGGACTCGTTTTAAAAGGTAAAACAAAGATAATAATAATATAAAATTTTGTTACTAACCTCATTTACCTATTTAAGAATATGTCAATTTACAAATTTTAGAAATGTATTTGTAAACATCTTGTATATATTAACACAAGGTTGATAGTTAACACTAACCAATCTACTAGTGAACACTTTTTAATAAAAGGGGTAGAATGATCAATAGTCAGTTTCAGTGTTACATTTTAGTTACAGGAACAGCTGATTTAAACAACAGCTGTTAAAATACTGTCAAATTATGGGCCATTTAGTTTGCATGTGTAACATTAAAACTTCCATACTGTAGTTATTTCCATATAACAGTTATTTTTAAATCGAGTGTTTCAAAAGAGTTATTTTTAGAAAGAAAAAGTTCTTAAAAACGTTTTTTGTTTTAAAATTATGTTAAAAATTTGGTTTATTAGATATTTTCTAAAATAAACATTTAATGGTGGCCATTTTGAAAATGTTATAAATAATTTTTTTATAATACAATTCCTTCTGACATGGACTCGTTTATTAAGATTTGTAACAATCGTAAAGATAACAACAAATATAAAATTAATTTAATAACAAAATCGAAATGACGTATAGCTGCTAAACTGGAAAAATTCTTCATTTTTAGATTAGTCGAACTTAAAATTGAAAATGCATACCAAACCCAACCTTATTGTTACACCTTGTATATATTTAAGATCATTACACAATAGCGTATGATGTAAGTTAAGCATATGAGATTATATAGCTGATGTAATGAGGATCAGAATAGTTTGGGCTTACAGAAAGCTCGAAGGAACAGAATGAAGTAAGAATTCTAACAGCTGATAGTAGTTTATCGTATCTTAATGACTTAAATGTGAACGAGGGAATCAGGCTGCAGTATAAGACATGCGGTCTCTAGGAAACTACCACATAATCAATATATACCTTACCTCAACCTTACCGGTACTCTGTTTATTATTCTCATCTTCGTTTAATTATATAAAATTTAAAAGAACATTAATTTATGTGGGTTAATGTTTTGGATAACAATGAGTGTTTTCAGTGAATGGAGCACATGGCTTGCCGGAGAGTTTAAAACGTTAGATTGTTAGGGAAAGAGAGATAAAGAGTGGCTCTAATGACAGAGCACAGGGGATTTGATCTGACAAAACATGTGGTCTTATCAGAGACTGGGGAGTTGTGTCGCTGTACAACATACGGAGGGGAAGTGGAGGGCTGTAGAGTGCTTGGGGGAGGGGACAAACGGGTCACGCAGAGGGAATTCGCACAAAACTTTATATTATTGAACATTTCCTGGAAACACACAACTAACATTTTGAATTTTACATTAAACTTTTAATTACAAATATAGATTACCTAATCAAAATGAAAGGTATAGAATATATAGGTAGGCCTATAGGTACGTTACATCTTCAGTATATTTTACTAAAATGAAGGGAATATTTATTATTGTTTTTATTTGTAACTTTATAAATTATGTATTGTATATTTGATATAATCAAGGGTAAATGAATTAAGTTAACTGTAGGATGTTTGATATATTTATAGTGCTGGTTTTAACGACTGTCCATTATGGTGGCGCAATGGTTTTTTTGTGAAAACCTTTTTTCTGATTTCTACAAAAGGAACTAGATGCATTGAAAATAGGACCTGTAAGCAATTCAGTATTAGGCCCAAATAAAATTGGCTGGAAATAAGGGTATGAAATGCTGACACAATGTTCATGGGTTATATGTTCAAGGAGTAGTATTCATTTATGACTCAAGATGTTATGTATTTTAAATAAATATAATTTAAGGAAATTATATTAAAAAAAAAAAAAAAAAATCAAAACACAAACGTCAAATAAGGAAAGTATAATGATTTTTATCACATAATGATAAGTAAACAATAAATATAACGTATTACTATACTTAATAACTAGCAGAAAGAGAATAATTATCAGGATATAAGTTTTAGGCAAATATTTCTTCGAATGAGTAACTGTAGCAAAGGGGTTTTGTAAGAAATCCAACTGTTACGAAAGGAGACAAGGTTGAGAAAGATTAATTGTCACTATCCTGGCTCAGAACCAACTTCTTGTTACTATAACTAATTATTATTTATTATACACATTATATTATTTATTATACGTATCACACACATGGTAATCACGATGAAAACGGAGATAATGAATTCGTTACATTGACTAGAAGGGAAGTGATGAGAAGAGAGTGAATTCACTACACTTCAGATCTGAATAGTTTTATGAGAATACTAACATTTTATCGAACAATGCACATTAATTCAAAACTTATTCTAAGGACTTCCAAACTTTGTTATTTTTTAACTTGTTATAGTGCAATACTGTATATAATAATGGTAATATTGTCATATTGTAGCTATGAAAATTTTGATGTACAGTGGAGAGATTTAGCAAACTAAGGAAACCGGAAGTACATAGTAGTAATATGTATCACACAAACACACACAAACTTACACACACACACACACACACACACACACACACACACACACACACACACACACACACACACACACACACACACACACACACACACACACAATTGTAAAAGCCCATTTTATATACATTAGACCGGAATTACATTAAAACAGTTGACCGTAGTAGGGCTTCATAATCCAGGTGCTGGATGACTAAGATTATGAAATATTTTGTAAACAGAATGGTGAAAGTAATTTGTGATCAAAGGTCGAGGTTTCCTAGTTGATGTATCACAAAACGCAGATAATGAAGTACCTGGAACCGAAACATGTTCCACTTTAAGCTAAGAACCATCTTGAATGATATTCTTGAGCTCGTAATGTTTTTGGGATTCAATAAGTTTTGTGTAATGAAAAGGCGTAGAAATAGCTTCTATTTGAGAAAGTGTTGTACACTTGCTGTTGCTCAAGTTACAGCACTATCAACATCTTTGACATGTCAAATACCTGTAGAAAATTCAGAGATGGAAAAGACTTGGCTTACCTAGATTGGTAGAAGTTTTTCTCGATTTGCTTGAAAACATAATTCAAAGGATTATGATCAATGTAAATCACGGATCAATAAGTTTTGTAATCATGCTCCAACAGAGTGATTGAATATATATGAATAATGCCAAATGTGCAATGACACGAGGGTGTACGAGAAGTGAAGTAGACGAATTGCAGTTTTTGCATGCTTGAAAATTGTCTCTTAATTCAGGAGTCCACGAGATCGGTTGGGACTTTTTGAGGATCGGATTACTAATAGCATCATGCAACAGGGCTTCACATTCAGAGGCAGTATGGGTGTATCTGCGATGAAAATTGAGCATTCTAAGTAAACGGCTAAGTTCTTGGGCTGTTATTGGTAATGGGAAATCTTAAATGGCCTTGGCACGTTCAAATGCAGCTTGGAATACCATCAGCAGAAATGTTGTAACCAAGAAAAGTAACCTCTGTCTCCCCAAAGATGCATTTTTGCACGTTGATGACCATTCTGTACTTTAAGAGACGTTCGAAAATGATTCTAAGATGACGCTCGTGCTCTTCAATACAAGAAAACGTTAAAACCGTCCATATAATTGTAGGAAAAAAAATCTAACCCATGTAGAACTTTATCCATAAACCTTTAAAAAAGTTTGACCGGTATTTCGAAGACCGAAAGTCAAGAACGGGTATTCGAAAAGGCCAAAAGGGGTGATTATAGCAGTGGATTTGAGCATAATGGATTTGTTACAAAAATCGGGTAAAAGATGATAATGAGCAAGAAATTACGGCACGTCAACATCAGCTACATTAAATCTCTATAAGAAGTTATGTCTGAGTCCCAAGTTAAGATTCAAGGTTAGAAAACCGTAGATCTTGTTTGTGCCTCTATCTGTGGCACTCAACTCGTA
The DNA here is from genome assembly GCF_021130785.1 of Homalodisca vitripennis. Classification (NCBI taxonomy): domain Eukaryota; kingdom Metazoa; phylum Arthropoda; class Insecta; order Hemiptera; family Cicadellidae; genus Homalodisca; species Homalodisca vitripennis. The sequence continues at coordinate 67,190,179 of NC_060207.1, forward strand.
GTTCACAGGGAAACGACATTCACGAAGAAAATGATAAGGAAAACAACATAAATTTAGAAACAGTACCAACAAGTAAGTTGTGTTTTGATGCTTTATAAACTACAATGTTTTAGATGAAAAACAGCCAGATGCCGTCCTTACGCACTGTTTCGATCGTTTCCAGAAAAACGGCGAGATAAAATACACTTTAGCGTTTTGTTGGAATTTTGAATGATACCAGCAAACACGATCTGAAGATTCAGCGTTTCGTATGTTTCGGAGCTGGTCATTTTTGGTTGTAATATTACGCTTCGAGGTACGAGATCGAGAACGTGAGTGAAAGCAAGAAGTTGAGAGCTCTTAAATTATTTGTAAATTAGAAATCACAACATGCACTTTGCTTTTAGCTTGCAGAATATGCTGAAATTTAATTACATACCGACACGGTGAGAATAATGCACCCATCTAATGAGTTTTTCTTAATAATCAGGGACTACAACTGTTCGAAAAAAACGGGGTTTCCCAGTTACACTTAACTTTATAACAACACCTGATATTCCATTAAGTTTGACTTGACACTGCCCATAAATTTTACATTTGAAATGTTTTAACTTTATTTTGAAAATTAAAAAAGTTGCTATTTTAAAACGGATACCTGTACAAGTTAAATTTTGCTTGATTGTGCACTCAGTATGGTAATGGTTTCTGCCGAGTTTGATAAAGTTATAAATGATACATTTTAAAATAATAAATATAATTGTAACTATATTGTTAAAGGACTTTTATAACAATTACCTGAATTGAAATAATTTAGAAAAAAATTAGCAAACTTATTTCATAATAATGTTTTAATGAAAGTGTTCAGTTCTATTGACATATTTTACCATTGCGTGAATTTGCACCCAATTTCATCTTTATCAAAATGTAATAACCATTAAATAACTTATGGGTCCCAAAAACCTCCGAAATAGGCAACTAATTTGAATATTGAGGACGAGTTCTATGGCAGTTCTTACCTTCCAATATATTAGTTAAGCATGTAAAGCATGTGGGTTTATTTGTTGCATTATTGATGAAAAATGTAGAAGACCAAACAAATTGAAGTAGAAGATGCACTATGACTTCCTGTATATAGTAAGTAAAACTAAGAGATATGCATATTACTCTAAACAATGGTCTATATAGTTTAAAAATTTAAGTGACACAAATTATAATGGGTACTTTAAACACTGATTATTTACGTAAGTTTATGTTTTTGTGGTTATTTAATGTGATGGTAATTTTAACGTATAACACAAATATTGATCGTGAGAGGAGTGAAGAAACTTAGATGTACAACTAGATAAAATGATATGTAGATCTTTATCTAGTGTAACTTTTCTAACAAAGCTATTTGTCTAAACTAGATAAAAACACAACGAACTCTTACCATTATTTTAATTTCATGTGTTTTAATCTATCAATAGTCTCCCATAGATCCAATCCTATTGCAATGTTTCATATAAATTCATCAATTATTTTTGAGATAAGTATGAAAATAATTATGAATCCCTTGCATAGTAATCTTGAATTTGATCTTGAGAATTATCTTATGTATTAAAAATATATATTATTGGCTCACTATCTTCTAAAGTTACCACATGATAACAAATTTAATACTTATTTATTGCTCATACAAATAATGTTCATTATTTATTAATCTTGTCTGAAAATTAACATACATTAATACACAGCTAAAAGTATTTAAATTTATATGAAATTAATATAAAAAAATCCTAAATAAATCCGTTTCTCTTGCACGGCGATTCATTTCCATATAGCCAACACTAAGTTGGATGATGGTGCATATCATTTCATGGTATTTAGTTGAGCTTCAGCTGATATTTTAAAATTTGTTTATGGGTAACCAGGATAGAAACGACGAAATAAATTTGTAAACAAGCTCAGTAGAATCATACGAGATGTGACATATTTACACCTTTAGCTTAATGAACATAAAAAAAAACTAATAAAATGGAAATTAAATGTTACAATTTGGTGACAGGATTTAATTTTAACTTAGAATTGCGTTATAATGAACTTCCTGACTGATCGAAACTTTAATAAGTTAACCCCTGCTATGAAACCTAACCGAATGAACAAAAATTTGATTGAATCACGTAACAAGATATCACGATATTATATTAAAGATTATATTTTTAGATTTTAAGTTTTGAATGAAATTTAGTTTTTATATAGACAGGAGTGAGGTCTGATGACGTATGTGCAGCCATGAAATTCGACTTAGCGTCATTTAAGAATATCAATCAGTAGATAGATAAACTTTCTCTTTTGTCTACGGGTGGCTGAACAAATTTATTTTAAGTGTGATGTCTTTCTGCCCGAAGGTATATCTTGAAAATGATATGAACTATATAGACTTAACATTATGCACGCATTCTCTGCGAAGCCGATTACGCGGTATGGAGTACTTACTCTTACCTTGTAATAATAAGCAACTGAAATTATTATATCATTATGTAAAGTTTTGGAAACTTTACAGTTTATTTGTTCTTAGACTCTTTCGCTACTTTCACTTTTAACTCTGATTCACTTAAATAGTTCAGACCTCACTTCATAAATTGTGTTAAATAAATCTTAATTATAAGTACTATCAACGTTTACTATCCCAAAGCGTTACGGTATTTGATCGATAAATATATTGTTGATATAATATATGTTTATTGAGTAGCTACAATTACGTATACAGTTAATGTAGGTTTGTCTTTAAAAGAGTAAATATCAAACCATTCATAACTTAAAACTATTTCTAGTAAAATAGCAACTAATTTAGAGACGAGAAGATTAAATGAGAACACTGATACCTAGCGCTACGGCAGGTTGTGGAACTAATGACTAAGATCGACTGAAGAAAGAACGTTTCGTTTATATAAGTGTACTGTTCCCCGAATTAATCTATACAATCATGAGAGTATTTAATTATATATTTTCTTCTAACGTGTTGCTTTTATGATCATTATTTATTGTAAAGTACATCTATACTTTATGTGCAATACTTTAAAAAATGTAAATGTATAAAATAATGCCGATTGTACATGTGTCAACACGAATCTTTGAATTGAATTGTCACCAATTAATCAAATGTTCAGTGACAGTGTATTATGTACTTTACATCTCGTCGTGTCTCGATGTTACACGTTTGCCATATTTATGTTAAATGAAGTTCTAAAGATGTCACTAACCCTTACAAGGGATTATAACTCATCTCAAGTCAGCGACGTTTATTGCAAGAAGCTCACAATTCAATTCACAGTTATTACTCGTTGAAGCAGCCCCTAAAATTGTGGACTCAAACCAAAGTACCATTGAAAGTCTTCACCTAGATAGCAAGATGGCTACGGTCATTTAACACATTGGAAAAAATCGTAATTTGCATACCGCATCTTATACCCTTATTCCACGCCTAGAAGCTCCTTAAGTCCAAGAGGGACGTAATCGGGAATCGTATGTTGGCAGCATATATCCTTAGGTATTAATGAAATCAATAATAGCGTTTCAGACAAATACCTCAACTCCACAGTCCGCCTACTTTCTCTGAGCTTCTCTCGGATATCTTCAATGTACCATTAACTATATGGCGAACGTGGCCACGAAGTTCAAAACGTTAGTTAGCGATATTAAGCTCCAAGACGAATATTGTTTGCAACTTGCTATAATTACTGGTGTAGATGGCTATACTTCGTTAACAGTTTTAAATGACGTACTAAAATTTAAAATGAACTTCTATGTTAATTATATTTCCGGGAAACCACCCAATTACTACTTTGTTAAATGTAGTAAGTTCTTACCCTCATAACTTAATTAGAAGGTTTGAAATAAATGATTCGTGGTTTGAGCTCTTAATGTAATTATATTTAGTTAAATGAGCACTTAGCGGGCAGTTTATTAGCCTGTGGCGCCCACTTTAATCACTACAATTTAGCGGAGTCACAAATTAAGTGAGCCAACTGAAATAGTTTACTCCGCCAATAATGTTGTTTTATTAGTTAGTAACTGTAAAGCCGGGAATCTCTTCCGTTACATAACAGAAACTTCTAATTTACCACATTTTTGACTGCATCACAAGTATTTATGAAGTAATTTAAATACTGGAAATAGCGTTCCGTCTTTTTAACCTCGGCGGGTGACGCCACAAACATTAACTTCAAAAAATGCATAATTCCAGTAACTGGTCTGTGACAGATCAAGAAGATATTACAGACTACAGATGACCTTGATATTACGCAATAATACTAATATTACGCAGTAAGATCGCTCTAACTGGGATCACACTATTCCACGTTGTTAATGCGAAATATAAAAAATATATGCTTTAGTAATTATGATTGTCTCTTCCCGATTGTTAATGTGCTCACTTCCCTCATCAGTAGACTTGTTTGCCAGGCCACTAGAGTGAGTTCAGATAGTGACTAATATTCCTGATTATGGATCCTTCAGAAGGAATCCTTAGAAGGATCCACAATCAAGGCTTTCATTAAGCTGTGTCATTTAATTGAAGATTCCTTAACATTATGACATTCATCATATTATCTATTTAAAGGTTAAACATTAAATTCGAAGATTTAACTCAGGCTCCTGTTTGCTTGTTTCAAAATTCTGTATACAATCTTGAAAATTAATAAATGCCGAATATCTTTAGGTACTACGACAGGTAAAGCTTAAAAGAGGTGTTTATTGGTAAGTTAAACATAGATTAAACAACGATACTCTTGTACATGGTGCGTGACGCATCACAAAACGACGCGTCGTAGTTGGAATTGAGCAACATACTCTGTTCTATTATCAGTGGAAATTGCTCTACTACGGTATGGTTATGTTGTAACCGTTGGGAATCTCTTATTACTCATCACAGCCCACACTCATAGCAATTTTAAAGCAGACTGGACCCTCATATCTATCATATTAATTACAGCGTTCTGTTGTAGGGCGTGGAAAATTTTTAATAAACGTATTTTGATAAAGTGCGTATTTTCAGCCATCGTCTCAAAAGAGTGAAATAATTTTCGAAGATATATTTTAAACTATAATTTAAGTTTTTCTTTAAATGTTTGCTAAATTAAAACTTATTATTGCTGTTTTGGAGACACGTTATAAACTATATTTTGAGATTCCTTGGAATGGGTTCTACAAGAGCTGACTTCACATTCCACTATAATATTTTTAAAAATTTAACTACATTATATTCAAGCCATGTTTATTTTTCCCTCAGCACTTACATATTATAACGAAATCTAACAAACTTTCAAGTGACGAAACAAAATGTTTCAAGTTGGATTTGAAGACATGACATGAATATATGTCAGTCCGCTTCAAGTCGCCGCGGCCGAGCAGATAACAGCTCTGTGTTATCCCTCCACGTTGTTGCAGGCGAAGACCGTCTCTGACCTGTCGTGTTTTGAAAATGGTATTTAGTTTTGTCTTAAAAGTTATTAAAATTGATACAGTGACTTATTTTTATTGAGTTTTCATGTTATATTAAATTTACTGTAAAGTTATTTTTAAGAACCATCAGGGAAGTTGAAATTTGAAAACATCGTATTTAAAGTTCTAAAATTTAACTTCAGGACAAGATTTTATATGCCAGTTAAGTTCTATTTTGATAATAAGGAAATATTATTTATTTCCTGTATATTTTCTAACTATTAGATGTTCATCAATTACCTTTTAAGTTGTGTAGGCAGACATTAAAGTGCTTGTCACTTCTCCGAAAGAGACAGTTATTGCTTATTTGACTATCAATACACCTTTTAAAGTTAATATTTTTTAACTAACAGTTTTTTTGTTAAACACCGACTTATTAACTTAATTTACTCAGAGTACCAATCTTAAAATGCAATTAAATAATATTTGGAAATACTTGGAACGAGTATTCTGTTTGTTCTTAAATGCGAATTGTATATTTTACCTTTAAAAGGTTTGTATACTAAATTTAGTGTACCACATAGAGCAAAATTTGTAAAGTCTCTAAGAATACTTGTTAGCCATAAGTATTAGCAATAAAGCCCATTATTCAGGTACATATTCCTATAGATATCCTGTTTCTACTCAAATTTAAAGTAGTAAGTTATCAACAAAAGTGTTAGGTTTTATTTCCATATGTATCCTATACAAGGAGTTCAAAAAGTTGTAATTTATGTAATTAATATGTAATTTAATAATCGCAAGCTACACTCCAATACGTATATTGTACATTGAAATTCAAGAGTTGGATGATTGTAGGAGTAAATTACTGGTTGGCTGTAAACAGGTGCTGCTTCCAACTCGAAGCTAAATTTGTTCTCTGCCTAAACTTTGAACAAAGGAAACATCTGGTTTCGACGTGCGTAAGTTTGTGGGCTTTCGTTATATGGAAGTGCAGAGAGAAAATTAGATCAAAATATGCTAAACTTACATTGTTTTATGTACATACAAAATTATTACTAAAAAAGCGTAAAATAGTTTGCATTTAAATTCCCGCTTAGAAAACTGCCCAGCCTAGTTTTAATTTCATCGGGAAGGTTTTCATTTGTTTTCTCGTTTCACTGATATGAGATTTTAACATTTGAAATATTACAACACGTAGTTTATCTACACCGTAAAAATAAAAGATAATACAGTAGAAATGCAATGTTACACTAGACGATGACAAGATATCCTCCCCAGCTCACTGGAACTTTTATTCTTTGAACACTGTTAGGAAACCCAACTCAATGAACAATAAATGTAAATTAATCATGTGGTAAGAAATCTCGAGAGCGATTATATCTGAGGACTATATTTTTCATGAAATCTTATTTCTACATAGACAAGAATAGGATCAATGGTGGTGCATGTGAAATCATGGAATAGCTGAGTGTCATTGCAGCCCATCACCGAGTAGACTGACAAAATACTTCTTTCGTCTGCCGAGGGAATGTAAACATTTATTTATTGATGTCTATCCAATAACACATGGTGTGGCGTACACATGACCTTGTACTTAAAACAAATAGAAATAGTTCATTTCGCAGCTTAGAATTGCATATCTGATTGGAGCGAAATTCCAAAACATAGCTGCTCTGTTGTCTTTTCTTATATTTCCAGAACAGATTCAGCAAAATGGTACAGAAAAAGATTCACTTTGGTTTCAGTTCTGCTGCAGTTTTATGTATGTGACTCATATGCCAGACATATCCTAGGATACTCAAGGTGTTTAGTACTTTGAATTGTAACTTGTGCACGATTTGCCTCCCTATCACTATTCCTCAGTGTCTTGTAAAGGATAAATAATATCTAATGAAAAGTCCTAAATTAATACTTCCTTTAGTATTAATTGCAATAATTTCAATTAATAATATAGGTTTTTAAAAATCAAATGCTTTGCCATGTTTAAGAACCGTTGTGAAAGCTATTTTTTACGTATTAAAACTAATAAAGTTATTTTTAAGTGGACTATTGATATCGTGTCTAGGATAATTATTAAAACCTTAGGTTGATCGATAAATAGCAAACATGAGTTGGAAATAAAAATTTATACCAGGAGAATAATGATCACCATAACCTACCACAAAGTCAGGTCGTATGCTGACGGCTTTGTATTGTACAGCGTAACATGTTAGTACGAGCAGTGAACAGGAGGGCGCACGCATATATTTATGAAGGGATAGGTCACTTTGAAAACCTGCTGTAAGTCGTAACTAAACCATAACAAACAATGACTTTTAGCAGTAATTTGTCGGTATCACATGAAATACTCGTGAACATCTTTCTAATATTCAATTTCACTCGGAGTTAAATTTTCATGTTGGAAAATGATAAAACATGTCCCTTTTATAACTGTTGAAGAAAGGATTTCTGAAACCATCAGCGCCCCTAACAAACAGTTACAAGCTAAACCACCAATAATAAGCCACCAAGTGTTACTGATTTTTTGTTTCACTAAACGGTGGCAAATGTCCGAAAAAATCCTGTTTCCTTCACAATCCTTCCATCGTCAAAAATAAAATTCAAACAGAACACCGATAATTATAAATCACAATACCAAGGATAAAAGAGTTTTAGAATTGCATATCAAACAAAAATGCGTCAGAAAAATATGAGTTTACATAAGACATTACAATGTTAACAGCCCACATGGAAATTGGTTACAGAATTTGAAAAACTTAACTAAGTAATTTTAGTATGAAAAAAGTAAGTTAAGTCTAAGTTCCCAGTTTAAACTATGTTGAGACATTAATACTTTCTGAGATCACAGTGTTACCCACCTTGAGTTGATCACTCTGCATATTCAAGTATAATCGATTTTTCAAAATCGTTAATCTTATTTGAAATTGCCATATATACTGTGCTGCTGGTTTTCCAGATTACAGTACACATAACTGAAGATGAAATATAGATAACATTACCTACATGAATTATAACATGACCATTAATCTCAGTTAAGAGGACAAAAGTAGAAACTGTGGAGAGTGGAATGGTGAGGAAAAGATAGACAGACATGGCTTTGTTAATCAAAAGAGTGACCACCTAATTTATTCAAACAATAAAACTGTTTTAATTACATATACAAATAAGCTTAAAATAATTGTGCACTCAAGATTAAGTCCGGGAGGTGCAGATGTTCTTCCTGAGTTGGGCTGAGGCTGAGTGTAATTTACACTAATAGAAGGCTGATTTACTACCAGGTCAATTCCAACGCCATCTGAGTAAGACCAATCTCCTAAAATAACAAACAGATTAGAGTTAGTATTGGGAGACGGGGGTCTTAATGAATAGTAATACGATTCCATCAGCAACGTGGATTTTTGTGGTGTAGTGGTTGATAATCTTTTAACATTCAATTTCCATTTTATTAAACGTGTATAAATTGAGAATTTTATGAAATACTATTTAACTGGAAGGGTTGCACTGTAGATGTGTAATGTGAGGTATGCGAATGTTTTCACATCGATAGCTAGGTTGTAAAGGGGTGGACTGTGTTGTGGTATTTTAAATTACAAGGTTTAAAGAAACATTCATGTCATTTGACGTGACTAGTGTATACGTTTATAACACAATTATAATTCAGGAAATAGAAATGTAATGTAATAGTCCAAAAGCTAATTTTCATTGCATAATGGCATAACCTGATGTTTCTTGAATGCGATAGAGGATTATCCTCAGATATAACTCTTCTATGTTTGTAGTGTTGTTGTCGAGGTGGAACAGGAAGGGTATAAGAAGGATTAAAAATATAAAATTATAATTTATTTATCATGCTGCATTTTTCTTAATTTAGCACAATTAAAACCAACCATCAACCACGCACATAAATGTTAAACGAACGTCCACTAACAAACCATATACATACCCTGAAAGTAGCCACTTTGTCTCTTTATTTAGTTTTCTGACGGTTTTATAACTATTATTTATTTGTTAGACAGTCGGTATGACGAACCGTCAAGAAAAGACTTATTCGTGAGAAGTGATTTAAAACTGAGAATATAAATTAGTTAATCAATATAGATGTAAGTAAAACTCCAACTGACAAATTAATTTACAATAAGTAAAAAATATTCCTTCTTGGTGTTTACGTACAATATCCATAAAGAGAACATTTTGATTTTAAGTGCCAACATTGTTGTAATTAGATTGAAGAATAGAAACATGCACACTGAGTCCCTCTGTCTGACTGTCTGTCAGGCAGCATGATTACAGTTGTACATCTGTACGTAGCACTCATACAATAATCGTACAATAACAATGTGTATTGTCTGGAGAACTATAACTAGTTAATACTGTTCACTATTTGTATCTTACCAGCTTTGACTGGAACCGTGTCTACGACAACTTCTTCTTGTTCATCAGGTTTGGCCACAACCACAGATGTAACGGGAGTAGCAAGAGAGTACTGAAAAATGCCGAAGATAGTTCAAAGTTCAAAAAATCTGTATTCAATAATATTGTATTACATGCATTTATACATGGGGTGGTTGGTTTGAGAAAGGTTTGTTTTAAAACATGCGTTGCGTGATAGACAATCTTATAGGTGGTGTTGCACTAAATGCTTTCGCACAAAATAAAACACTATTTGCATCGTGCAATAAAAGAGGAAATGTTGACATTGAGTGGTTTTTGTTAATATGAAAATAACAAGATTTGTTTTAAACATACTACTAAGAATGAGACCTTGTCATTATTTTTTAGATTTAAATACTAAAAAAGTAAATGTCGAAAAAAATAATTTACAGATTCTTTCTTAATACCATTATATACCATTGAGGTACATCTCTCAATGTATTATTAACCTATCACTGATTAGTATAATTTATACTTAGCTCCTAGGTTACTATAAAGTTAAACTTATGATTGCTTTGCCAGCGTGTTAATACGAGGTGTGTTAAGTCATTGTTAGTTAAGTTTCTGTTAGTTTTTCTACTACAGCCTTGTTTTTTACAGTTTTTAATTCATAATTGTACATGCTTTGGAAACTTTTATTGTGAATTATTATATTTATTTTAAATTCCGCACACGACAGAAGAATTTTTACAAATTTTAATCGTGAATGTTTTCAGAACTACAGAGCTGCAGCGTATGTCTACGCTGAACGCTATCCAGTCAGAGAACCTCAAGCGAATCGCCTTTCAAAGACTTGTTTGTCATATGTGTGAAAAAGGACAGATGCAACCAAACAAAAATAATGGAAAGAAATTTTGGCCGCTGTTTAACTCAATCCAACTGACTCTTCCAGGAGAGTTACTATTGATTCAGGTGTGAGCTAAAGGTAAGTGTTGAGGATCTTCAAAGACGATAAAATGCACCCATACAGGTTATTGCTACACCAAGAGTTGCATGTGATGACTACCTTCATAAAATACATTTTTATTTGTGGGCTAGAGAAATTTGTCAAGAAAATGAACACTTCTTTCGTAATGTACTGTGGTGTGATTAGGCAACTTTCCGCACCAGCTGCGAAGTGAACTGCTATAACATGAGGTATTTGCCCTTCGAGAACCCACACTGGATGCGGGAGGTTGATAATCTGAGGTACTGGACTTTGAATACCTGGTGAGGCATTGTTGCTAGCAGAATCCTAGGTTCTTCTTCGCAGAACACCTCGTTGCAGACTTACAACAACATTTTGATTAATCACTCGCCTAACGTATTGATAAATTTGGCTGAGAAGACTTGGAAAATATGTGATTGGATTCATGCACGATAGGACACTACCTTATTACGCCATCAACGTTAGACAAAGTCTCTCAACGAACGATATCCTGGAAGATCTGAAGAGGTGGTCTTGTCAAATATCCTCCAATGTACATGCCTCCTGATCCGACATGCCTGGATTTATATCTATGGGGTAGGTTGAAATACAAAAGGTTTATACCAGAATTACAAAATTGTTTTCAACCCATTTCTTTTTAAAAGATTAATAGATTGTATAGTAAATTATAAAAGATATTCTATTTTTAATTAGATAATACAATTTATTCAGTAAAACTTTGTTAGATCTTAAACTAATAATTTTCTCTACTCTAATATTACTACTTACTTTATTTTTAATGGATAAAAGAAATATATATATATATATATATATATATATATATATATATATATATTATAATTTCACATACCTTTCTCGTTTTAGAAAGATAAATTATTTAGAATGAGCAGTAATGAAAAATCTTGGAACATTGGAAAAACGTTTTACTATCACTGGTAAATAAAGATACATATTGGGAAATCTGTATTTATTTACCAGTGATAGTTTTGTTTTTGTTTTAAATGAATTATTTACAAGCCAGTGACTTTTTATTAATTGTAGTTAATGGTTTTAAGGGAAAGTGGTTAAAAATTTTTATAGGTATTCCGGTAATCGAACCAGTGACCTGTCAGTTACAGAGCGGAAGCCGTAGGTAAATGATTAAAAACGTACTGCAACAAAGCACTAACACGCGAATATAAAATTTAAATGTAACAATAAAATAATTCACTGACACATCGATTAAGAGATGTATGAAAACGTAAATATAAGATGAGATACACTGTGTTATATTCATATATTAATTTAAGATTGTATTTTCTTTTCTTTTTGATTAGTAAAACATTCAAAGAAATGTTACGATTACAAGTATTGATAACAGGTCATATTTATATAAAGATTGTAAGGCCTGATCCATAGATTAAATTGGTATGATTTATATGTGTTTTCCACTAATTACGTTTGGCCTTCTTCTGAAGTGTAGTAGGTTTATACTGAAATTTTAATCACAAAAAAATGTAACTTGTGTACTACACTTATACCACAATCCAGAATTTAATTTAACCTATAGTCTACTTTTTTGGATGTAATAATAGTTTAGTTTATTGACCAAATCTTTTTTAGCAATATTAAAACTGGTTCTTACTCTACAAACATGACCTGTATTTGGCAAGATTTGTTTTGCAAGATATAAATGTATCAAATCAATATTTATTCATTTATTTTATGTATAGGATATTTTTTAATCTGCATTTGCATTGTCAGGGGGAGGAGTCGCAGGTGTTGTCATGTCGCCTTGGAAGTAGATTCGTAATTAGTACAGTAATAGCTTCTTTCACTCAAAGGGCGCAGGCAGGGGATGGTACTCTTTATGTCAACATTAAGTGATACTCCCTCTGAGTTCACCACCGGAGTAAAATTAAACTTATCAATCAACCCATTACAATTTTGAATTTGCTTTTAGTTATATGCCTCTTCTGAACATCATTACGTTGTCTAGAATTAAGTAACACGTTGGTTTTTGCTATACACAGTGTAGGTATAAACTAACTTGTAAAATCCTCACAGGGTTGGATTGTAACATACTTTATATAGTAGCACAGTGCTCCTTTAAGAGTTAAACTAATTCATGAAGAGCATTTTAATAAGCTTTCTAAAATAGTGTGTACATACCTTCAATGATAACTCACTGGCTTTATCTAAGGTTTGATTTTTCTCATCTCCATCAAGTGTGTCGGCTTCATCCAATAACTGATGAATAGTTACGTGAGCCCATGCCTTCTCAAAATAACTCTCAGGTTCTGATTCAATAGAACGACGGATTCTGTTGCCTATACAATTAAAAATTAACATTCATTGTGTGTAAAATACTTACTTATTGTAAAGATCAATGTAGTAATTTATAGACCGTAATTACTGACCTTTTGGATTGTAGATTATTGGATAATTAATTACTCCACGAGCTGAAATACCATTCACTTCGCCAAGTTTGTCACTTCTTTTTACTTTGCCTTTTCTTATCTTGCCGCAAACAACAATTTCTGATCCTTTGGTAAACATGGGGAATCTCGTTATGGTATTTGTAGAACTGTCAACCTAAAATTATAATAATATAACTTTTATTCAAGTCAGTTCACTCCAACTTTGTTTACAAGAATATAGTATATGCACAATAAATAAACCATCTAAAACAATGCATTCACTTATTGCCGAAACTAATAAATCATGTAGCACAGAACAGTTGTGTAATTAGTATTAGTACGGTTGTGATAAATTAATTAAAGGGCCTTCTTTTTATATTCGTGTCATTGGTTGTTTGAAAATGAAACAGCTGTCGGTAAGATTTTTAAAGTGTAATACACAATTCGGTCAGGTTTTATAAATAATAAACAAGTATTATTAAAAAATAAAAATAAATTCCTCCTTTTTATTTAACGTGTGGTTATTGTCTTAAGATATAAGTGATAAAAAGAAACGTGATTCTATTCCTTCCGTTCTCAATTTTCTTTTTTCAATTCCCAAACAATAATTGTAGTATACATGTATACCGTACCACACTTATAGATGTGCAGTTAAACTAGGATAATTTCAACAATTTGAATAGAAAGTTTAGAATACAATGAATTTTTATCCCAGCCTCTTGATACTCGTGCCAGGATTCTTTGAGCTGGCATGCAAAATTTCAAATCTATAACTCATTTCAATTTCAGGATATCTTACGAACGAACATACAGAAAAAGATGTTACATCCACACGAACTACAAAAGATATTCCATGACTAGTCATAAACTATAATAAAACCCACTCTTGTCTATGTAGTAATGAAGAACAAATAATAGAGAGAGAATAATTTTTGACAACAATTTTTTTTTATTTCTCCTGCCCTGTTTTAGACCTCTTCCACCAGGGCAGGCCCAAAACGTTTCACACATTATTATACATAAAGTTGTGGCTTAATACGCTATTATCATTACAACAGTTGCAATCACATTCTCTTTGCGCCAAAAAGTAAGAACACTCAAATATTTACATTCTTAAATGTTAATTTGTATTAATAAATATATTCATTATGTTATGTTTTGTACTTACAATGCAACAAAGAACAAGTATACAGAGATGCTTTGTTTACCATTGGTTTGATTTATAACACATAAAAACATTAACAATAAATTATTTTCTAATAATATTTGTTGTCTACATAAAAGAAACTGCATTGCTCTTTAGGAAATATACTGCTTTCACTTTCTAAACGATTATTAACTAATATAAATATGTACATACCATATGCCATTACAGTTATGTTTTTACAATAACATATCTTTCTAGTAATAATTTTTTCAACTGTTTCTTAAATTGTAATTGATTGCTTTCTTTTATTGAATTGTCTAACATGTTCATCAGCCTAATTGATTGTACGTGGAAAGATTTTGTATAAATAATAGTACGATGAATTGGCAACTGAATCATTACATTACTAAATCTAGTTCTTCTTAGATGCACATTGTACATTCGTGTGTATCTCTCATACAGGTATGTAGGTTTTTTACTATCTAACACTTTGTACATCATTGACAATATGCTATATTCCTTGCGCTCTCTCATTTTTAGCCAGCCCAGTTCCCTGTAATATCTAGTAACATGATCATCTAATCTAAGGTTAAAAATATATCCGATGCAAGCGTTCTGAGCTCTTTGTAAATTATTTATCATTTCTACATTTATATCACAGTAAGCAGCAATTACATAGTCCAAGAGGGGAAATACCAAGGATGTTACCAGCATCTTTCTGATATAAAACGGAGGTTCAAAACAGAGATTTCTAAATCGATACAAACATTTATATATTTTCTTATGTATATAATTAACCTGGTCAGACCAAGTGAGGGAGGAGTTAATTCTAAGGCCAAGATTTGTTATTTTATTTACATATTCTACTACTACACCATTTATTATGATAGGTAATACTGCATTATAATCTAGTTTGTTAGTATACGTGGTGTCCCAAAAATAATGGGTTTAGGTACATTTTTAAATTTTTAGGCTTAATCCATGGTCTTATTAATCCAACTCTGCTCTGATTATCTATACCACAAAAATACTTATTTAATTCATTGAGATTTATATTAGTTTTGGCTTCAGGAAGTGTGACATGTTTAACTTATGCAAATGACAATGTAATATAAGGAAATTAAACTTGTGCAAATAAAAAACATACTCCCCTCACCATCTCTCAATTGAATACTTTACAAATTCCATATGCTTATTTTGAGCCATGTTTCTAAAGGCATTAGACAAGATACTTTTCTTTAAATGTTACTTTTAATGCCTACAGTACCGTCCAATTTTTTCTGTTTTCAAGAAAGGTATCTCGTGTGTAAATAGCTTTTAATACAGTCAACAGTATTGCAAGTTTACACCGTTGCATACACTTCAATGTTTCACATTAAATATTCAAATTAAAATCAAACTTATATTTGTGTTTATTTTTATCTTATTTAATTTATGTGCATAAGGTAAGAAATGAGGCAGCAAAATTTTAGTGACCAAGAATAAAACTTACTGATTAGAAATTTACGAATATAATCCTACAATATCTTACCCGTTCAGGTGAGAAGTTGAAATTTATGTCAGTAACAAGGGGCGATCCAATGCTCTTATAAAAGTCTCTCAGTTGCGAAGCAGCGTCTGAAGCTTCGTATATGGCCTGGGCAGTGCCATTGTTGAATCGTGCCAGTTTACGTAGAAACTCCATTTCAGCATCATAGCCAAAGCCTAGGGCGTGAATGGAACTTCTGAAATCAATTATATGAATATAAAGAAATGCCAGTTTTCTTGTTGCCAACAACTTCTGGTTAGATTACAAATTACAATAGAGCAGTAAATATTCCATATAGACAGTCCCTGGGGGTGAAGCAAAATATTCATTTATCATTATCATTATCACTTATCACTTATCATTTCGAGTGGAACGCGTTAAACATAACTAACCATAGTGAAATGAATAACCCTTGCTGAGCAGTCCCATATAATCTATATTAATTTAAAACGTTCGCCATAAATTTGATAGGAAATATACGACTTCAATGGGTAATTTAGAGGGGTTGTTTGAAAATGTATCACTAGCTGATTGGAGTGACGGCTGGTATCAACGTTCAGTTGTGTTAAATTTGATATAATTCAAATTTCTTACTGTCATATGAAACACATTGCTTTAACTATATTTAAAACAGATATGTAGCTAATCGATTATGAAAAGAGATCTTCTAGAATAGTGAACTTAAAAATTGTCTCATAGAATCAAACTTTGAGAATAGCTTAAAAATATTGTTGTGAAGTTTTCGATATGGCATAGAAATATATTTAAATGTTCACAAGGATAGGTCTTGTGGGGAGACAATTAATTTGAGTTGTTCTATTCTCACTTCCCCGTCCCAATCAATACAATGGGATATTGGAAAGTGGTGTGTTGATCGATATATAATTTTGTATCAGGTTAGAATACAATATACTATCTTCAGTCAACAGCCGCTCGTCGCGCTCATAGAAGATTAAGGTGAGTTCGAAATCTTCGTTGTTTGAAATATCCTTGTTTCGATATTGTTTATTTATTGGGTTCTATTGCGTCCTTGTAATAAACATAAAACATGAAAGCTACGAGTAAAATTTCCCAAAGTTGATTCTTTCAAACAACCCCCACGGTGAAAAATCTACCAGTGCGTGGCAGTTTCTACGACCTACTTGACCGATTGCCTCTTCCTACTCTTTGTGTCTCAAACATACACTGTCTAACTATCCGATCAGATATTCCATAACTGAAGTGGTGTGAAATCTTATAGTAAGCATCATGATACTCAAGAGCTGCTATAATTTCCACTTTATTATCATAGGCACAATCAGGCAATGTTCAAAAATTATAAAAATCCGTTTTTGAATAACAGAAAACTTATTAAGAGTAAAATATTAAAGATTAAACATTAACTACATTATCTTGTTTTATATCTCCTTATATCCAGAATTATTATTTTATATGTTCCAGCCCTTAAAACATCATTGAAATTATTAAATTCAACTATCAGCTGCCGAACAAACGCTAGTTCAAAATTCAAATGCTACAATTCCAAACTTTTTATTTTTACTTTATATTCAACCAATTAGTGCAAAATAATATTTTTTAATGAAAATATTTTCGTTTTTATTTGAAATATTTGTTTTTGGGATCCTATCCGGGGATCAAACCAATGGTATTATGAAAACCTTTCTTCATAAAAGAACCAAACATATACTTTTACCTGATTTTGCATATTATAGTTAATAAAGTTAATAAACACACTTAGGTTTAAAGGAATATTAAAGGATTTATATGAAGTCTTTTTCTTCTATCGTTTATATATATATATATATATATATATATATATATATATATATATATATATATAACGTGTTCTTCACACGTTAAATGTTATTGAAATTTTTTTTGATTAAGATTATGCGGTATATCTGCTTTTCATATTCTGAATCTAGCTTTGTAAGTTTAACTTTGAATATCTGCGAAACTGTTATCTTACTGTTCATTATCTTTAATATGTTAAAAAAGCTAGTTTGTAGAATCTTTATTACTTGATTTTCTTGTCTATTTAGTGCAAGTTTCCAATCATGGTACAACTTTTACTGCACATAGTTTAACAGTATATTGTCATTGATGAAATACGTTGCGTCATATGGTTTAAATTAAACTTCCCTAAAATTTATTTATGCTTTTATTGAAATCGTGATAAATATCATGCCGGATAATTATCTGTATCAAATTTGACATGTATATTAATTCTCATTACAAACTGAATTTTCCTTATTAATATTTTATAATATTTCCAATAGTGCAGCTAAGTTTTAAAGCTTCTCATTCATTATTATTATTTCACAACCTCTGTACAACTTCAATTTCACATCGTTTAGTGGCATAGTTATCATTGATGACAATTATATTGGCCAAGTCCACACCTTGCTACCTAGTTTCAATATATACTTGTAAGTGCTCAGCACTCCCCGACCCGTGTCTCTCAGAAATGTATTCTATATTTCACCTAATAAAGAAAATAAAACCTTATTTGTACACATATTTGTAAAGACACATAATTTTATTCAAACTAGATCTGGTTGGCGTATAATATAGTTTCATGGCAAAATCGGTATCCAGACTTTTTAATAATAGTCGAGGTTTTGCCACCAGTTGTGTCGTAATTGAAAAGGGTATGTACTTGTTAACTAGATAAAATGACACAGTATAGAGAGTATGGCGGTTATCGCGAGGTAAACGAATCGAGCAACGTCGAGAAATGCTGTTGTTTGGATGGTGACCGCTGAGCGATTTTGACGTCTTCCTGGCCATTATCGGTGGTTCGGAAGTCACCTTTAAGCCATTCGTCCCCAGTATAAGTGTTAGAGAGTGCTTCTTAGGCTTAATTTTTCACAAGTAATTCTTTACTTTATTACTTACTCTATTTTTTAAACTCACTAACCTGTGATGGTTTTCAGCTGTAACTTTACTGACAATGACGTCGTGGTCGGTCTCCTCATCGGTAGGCTGACCATCGGTTAGAAAAACTATGATGGGCACAGGCGGTATTGTTCCGTTACGGACCCAGTAATCGGAGCCGATATTCATAAGCTCCAATCCCGTTCGTAGTCCTCTAATTATATTCGTGCCTAGAAGCAAGGAAGAGCAACATAAAATATAATCTCAAGATACAGTACAAAGTAATCAATAATATATACTTGATGGGAATCAATTAATAATATGCTATTAATACATTAAGTCATATTTTGTAAAGCCAATTATCACAATACACCAGGTTTTTAAATATAGTGTTGTGTTATCTTTTTTGTGAACAGTTGCCATCTGTTTATGTAGGCCTACTTGAGTAGTTTATTGTAATATTCTTGGTTTGGTGTGTTATTATTTTTTTACTTTTCTTTTCTTTTCTTTAAAATAACTGTTACGTTTGTTTACTCGTTAGAAAAAAAAATAGTGTTGTTATATCTTATTGACATTAGGTCATCCAAAGCCGACGATTATAACAGATCTTCACTGTGCTGTGAAAATTGTTATGTGACTGCATTTGAATAAGACAGTAGAAAAACAATTAAAACACCTGAAAAAATATATTGCGATGTCTTGATGCTCAATAAAGCACTTTTTCATTTCGCCATTTGTTTTTATTTAGGTGATTATCTGGATAACTACTCTTTTCAATATATCAAAACTTCTATTTTCTGCTAGTCTTTCGATATATCGAAGGATCGATATTAACTTCAGATGCTTGTCACCTCTATGTGACAAGACTTAAAGCAGTGAGTGAATAATACTTGTTTTCCAATTTCTAATGATCTTTCCAGTACCCAGAGACTTTTGTTGATTAAACGGTTTACTGCTCTAAAAACTAAAGAATTCAATAGTTTGTAACATCTGTAGATTTATTTCAATGTACCATCTATTCCTACAGCATTAGGTTATATTAACCTTTTAATCAAATAATAGTCCAATAATAGTATAGGAGTATAAAGAAAATATGCTTTTAAGGACGACAGAGAAAACAACTTTTAGCCACTTATTAAGATTGTAGCTCTAAGTCCCGAAATTCTCTTGCAGTTCTGTTTTAAGAACTAAAACACAACATAACCAACCTCCTGAATCCGAGAAGTCGCGCAGGAATTGTTGAGCATTTGCTATGTTTTCAAATGAGGATTCAACAATATATCCAACTTCGCCCTGATTAACCTTTGAGTTTAATTCGTCCGCCATGAATACCCCATCCTTTGGCGACCAAACCTGGAAGATTGTTAATCAGTTATCAAATTATTATTATTGAATTGCATATAAATATAAACTACCTGACTATTAACTCAATGCCATGAAATTCAGTTCAGTGATAAATTAAATTTACAGCTTAAAGATTGACTGATAATTAAATATATTAATAAGCATGGAAAGGTTAATTTATTAAATAAATTTACATGGCACATCTGTAATTCTGATTTTCTTCAAATGTTAAGTCTAAAACTCAACTTTAAAGTAATTACAATAATATTTTAATGGTAAATGGAGATGTTATCCATCAATGATATATCGATGGTTTATCAATCCAGGGACCTCTATTAATATAAAAGGTTATATATAACAGATTACTGTGATCATCACTGATTGATTATTCAATATGTTGAGTGAATTTGTTGTCAATATTCGTCTGACTAAATTATTAAAACCTCTACGATCTTAGACGAACAATTCCGCCCCTTAAAATTGTACAATCTTAAACTCTATTCAGTCTTTTTCCCTATAGTCTGCGTAAACTGTTTGAATTAATTCTAACTTTGCCCATTGCTTAAGAAATAAAACTTATTATTTGTTAACGTGCAGATTGGTTAGGACTATATTTTGATTCAGGATGCAAGTATGTAGCTTTGATTAAGGTTGAAAAAATCAGCAACTACCAGCATATGGTTGCTTTGAAATTAAAAAAATATTCTCTATAAATGAATAAAACTTATGGTAAATGTAATAAATAAAAAATAAATATTAACAAGTAAAATATTAACAGATACCTCATTACTATCCAGCTAACAAAATATATATGAATGTCATATTAAAATCTTCAAAAGAAAATAAAACCTCAAATTTCAACAAACATATATTTAAAAATAAAAACGAAAGTAATGGTGAAGGAAACAAAAATGCACTCATTAAAATTCTTTCGATATAAAAAAGTACACACACACACACACACACACACACACACTCTCTCTCTCTCTCTCTCTCTCTCTCTCCTGGAAAGGTTGTTGTTGGAGACGTTATAAGATTAGAAAATATACAAGCACAATTTAGAACAAAACCCTTACGTCTTAATTTTATTGTATACTATAGAAATATTTGAATACAAAAAGAAAATTTGTATAGTTCCTAATAGCTCATAATGTATTCATTCGAAACCAATTGTTTGTATGAGTATAATATTTTGAAATTGCTAAAGCAGTACTTTACCTTTACATCGGAGTTAAATATAACAATACTGAAGTAATCCGTGGGTTGGAGTTCTGAAATAATTTGAATCATAGCATCTTTGAGCTGTTCTGTTTTCTTGGGAAGCATAGAGCCACTGTAGTCCAATATGAACACAATGTACTTATTTAGTTGTGTCAAAGTGTCTGGGGCGAAAAAGTTTATAAAATATTCTTGATCACTCTGGAACACAAAAGTAATAATCAAACAATAATCGATAGACTGAAAAAACAAAACAGGACTACAATAATAGTTCTCCTAAAACATTTACATTGATCATATGAAAGTAGTTAAAAATAAAGATAACGGATATAAGTTTCCAACATATACAATATACTTTTATTGCCAGAAACAATTTTAACATTGCATAGCATGCGTCACATAATAATAATTGTATATTCATTAAAATAATGAAATGTCTTATGCTAACGATTTAATTTTTAAAATATCGTAAACAATATCGATTTTAGTTAACAATAAAAGTTGTCAAGCAGTAAAATTAATATATAATAAAAATAATTTGGATGTCAGCGCCCCTGTACTACCGCACATTGAAGCTAGTGAGATGGTCCATGAATTCACCAACTGTATAAAAAGAATGAGACACTAAAAAGTGTCGCAATGTAATTTTGAACCGATTTAGATCATTTATTGATTTTATTTCTTCAGGGAGCCCATTTAGAAACTTTATGCCGGCTTGAGTAGGAAGTTGCTCGTATCTTCTCAATCTATGCTGAGCAGGTCTGACATTTTCTCGATACCTCGTATCGTAATTGTGAATGTCACGACCTCGAACCATTTGGCTCTTAAACCGACAATGGACAGTAGTCTCCAGTATATACAAACATGGCAATGTTAAAATTTTGAGCTCCCTAAATGAATTTCTACACGACTCTCTAAAGTTTAATTTAGCAATAATTCTAATAGCTCTCTTCTGTAAGACAAAAAGTCTGTGGAAGTCGCCATTTGAACAGCCACCCCACAATATAATACCGTAGGATAAATGTGGGTGGACCAAACCGTAATATGCAATTTTCATTATTTGATCTGAACAGTATTCGGCAAGACCTCTCAAGAGATAAATATTACTTGATAGTTTCGCACAAACACTGTCCACATGGTTCCTCCAAGTCAACCCTCTATCGAGGTATATTCCCAGGAGTTTCGTACAGTCAACTTCATCCAGGACCTTGTCGTCCAACATCACAGTAGGTCTGTACTGAAATGGTGCAGTGCTTCCACCAAAAACCATGTAATTTGTTTTCGAACAATTAAGTTTCAAGTTTATGTTTTCAAAGTATTGTGTACATACATTTAATTCTTCGTGAGCTTGAATTTCAACTTGAAATTTTGATTTGCATGTGAAAGAGAGAGTCGTGTCATCTGCATATTGGACTGCAGATGAATCTCCTTTATGAATCTTTGAGTTCAAGTTGTTTACGTACACCAGGAACAAAACTGGTCCGAGGATGGATCCCTGAGGGACCCCATATCTAAGACTGGTTGTACGTGAAAATGAATTTTGAACTGATACTTGTTGTTTTATATCGGAGAGGTATGACTGAAGCCACTTTAGCGGCAAACCTCTAATACCGTTACTGTGCAATTTGTTGAGTAGAATGGTATGATCCACACAATCGAAAGCCTTAGTCAAGTCAAGGAAAACGCTGAGCGTTACTGTTTTCTTGTCCAAGCCATCAACAATCAGCTCAATTAAGTGCGTGATTGCATCGATTGTGGATTTAACTTGTCTAAAGCCAAACTGATTTTTAGATAATATATTATTTTTCTCAAAAAAATCGAAGCAACTGGAAACTCGGGTCACAAGTAAGACTTATATGGGGGAAGGGCAGATGGGGCTATGAAAATCACACTTCTCTAGAAATCTTGAGATTGATTCTTAAGTTTTGATGTGTGTAGATGTTTTTGAAATAGGTTTCTAGAATCTATAACATTCTTGTAATTTAATTCTGACGCGAATCTTGAGTTCATCTACCTCTTAGTGCAGCGTCTGGAGTTAAACTCAACACTCACATTAATCAACATAGCAGTAACTGGTTCAGTTGAGAAAAGACAAGTCACATAATTACTTAAACATTTATATTATAACGTATAGATTAGAGGCTGAAAATGTCGAAAGAATAACTTTAAACTATTGTGGACAAAACTAATACTTGTGACATACCAATTTGGGTGATTTGAGTTACATTATGCCTCTGATTGTGAGTGCAATTACGATATTAAGTTATAAAAAGCTTCATAGTTTTCATGACTAATTGGTCCTCAAGCAAATTTTTGTTACACGAAGCAATAAGTACAAATTTGAAGTAACAAATGTCAATGGTTGCTTTCCAAATAGTGCATCAATGGTCCAGAAAACCCTACGATATTTCAAACGTATATTGTATTTATAGCAGCAAAGTTCAAAAAATGCAAAAATAATCTTTAGAGTACGAGATTGATACAAACTAACTTGGCTTCAAAATGAGTAAAATTCAATACTAAGATCGTTCAAAGATAGTGCTACATTTTTATCGGTTCTAACAAAAACCTACAGTTGTTTCAACTTGAATATTTTAATGTTCACTGATTAAAAAAATTGACAACTGAAATGGAAATATTAATATGAATCTCCTGAAAACAAAGGTGATAAAATAAAAATGAAATAAAAAACCTTACTTAGTAAATAAATAAAAAACACTAAGTTTTAAGCAATCGAGGTAGAGAAGTAGAAATCTTGTAGCAAGCTTATCTGTACTTATTTTATAGAATAATGATAAAAAGTTTTCATCTTCATGTAAAGAGGCCACCATCTTACTCTTAAAATTGTCACAACTGCAAAGAGGTTTTGTTAAGAGGCAGATGTTATTGTTATAAATAAGCACAGTGTACGATAATGTAAGGTTCTGAAATTTATTCTGACATTCAAGCAAAAAAACTTAAGATTGAAATAATTAAATGGTATTTTTATTGTATACAAAGATTACCCTACTCAATTAATAATTAGGTGTATGCAACAGGTCAACGGAACAATTTCTTGATAATGTAAGATTTTTAACATTTGGGATAAGAACTTTAGATTGCAGGTTTATATTATCAGCCTGTGAAGTTAAGTGCATAGTGTGTGGCCTCAAGACCTTTGCTGAAATCAAAGGTTACAAAATCAAGGCCAAGGTTCCAGGTGTCGATGTCCCGGATTATATTCTCAGTCTTCACAATGTCACGGGATTTTCCTTCTTTGGTAAGGACGAATCCTGGTATCCTTATCCTGATTCTTACTAATAATGACAGAGGATTTAAACTTCTTTGATAAGCATCTACAAGGCATTGTTTTCTGGTATCTGTTCACTTTGTAAGCCCTATTGTAACTTTGTTAAAAAATATTTATAACTGGTGTGGATATCTAAATAATGGTTATTATAAAATATTTGTTCACATTATAATAATATTTTACTACATTATAGAAATTAGAAGTAACTAAACTAATGCTTTGTTTAATTTGTGCCTTACTAAAACACAAAATTGATTATATATATATATTTTATATTATATATTTCATATATAAATATAATATTATATGTGTATAATATATATATATATATATATATATATATATATATATATATATATATATATATATATATTACCGGTAATTCGTCAAAGAGGAAAGAATATTTTAGGTATATATAATTTGTCCAATACTTCAGACACGACCAATTTATACCACTTTTACATTGAAACGATAGTAGATAGAAATATTTTATATATACGGATATTTTATGTAAAAACATTAAAAACAGTAATGACTTGGCTGTACTAACAAATGTTTGCAATGGCGTAGACTCTCGGTCGATTTCATACTTGACGACCAACTGCCCACGGAACCCCTCAGTGCCCTGCCCTCTCTGCTGGTCTGGAGTCGGTGCCCAGCTCACCTCCTTCTCCCAAGCACTGATGTCCTGGATTTTTCCAAATGCAACTCCTAAACAAAGTTAATGGATGTACAGTACTTTAGAATTGAATTGGCAATGTGTTTAAACTATTTCAAGCCTTGTACTGCCGATTAGTATCCGAGGTTCCGTAACGCATTCTCGCACTTTGAACCAGTCTTCTTGTACATTCAGATCTTCACCCTTGATCAGAATCAGAAGTAATTTAATTCTGTAAAAACAAAATTTTATATGAAATTAGTCACATACTAAAATACTAACAATCAAATAAGGTCGCTTAATATAGTTTACATATTGGTACACTACGTGACAGGATTTCTTGTACACTATATGGTCATATCACCAGAAAAATGATTTTTTACTTTTTTTAGAAAATGTTTCTAGCTGGATATGTTTTCAGGTGTAAAGGGAGCGCATTATAGACCTGCAGGACTGAATAATGCATGCCCTTTTCAATATATGGATCGGGTAGACCATGTTATACTTGTGGCGGGTATTTACTGACGGTTAAAAGTTTTATTTGCTAAAAAATGGGGATTATTTTTGAAGAAAGTTAAAACTTCAAGTATGTAGATATTGAAGTTAAAAATTCAAACTGTGAGAGGATTCAGTTGCTGAAAAAAGGCTTGCAGTGAGCACGATGACTAGATCCTGATATAATGCGAACGATCCTCTTTTGGAGACTAAATACTCTTAACATTTCACTAAATGACCCTCAGAATCCAATAGCATACTGTAACCTACTCTACACATTTACATTTAAAGGATAGTATCTTTACTAACCACAGGCAATAATACTCGAAAGCAAAAGTAGTTAAAGACAAATTTGTGCATAGGGCATCAATATGTTTAGGACCAGTTGAGTTTATCATAAAAAATAACACCAAGAAGAGGAGCAGACCTTTAGACTGCCACAATTTTTGCTGAAACTTGCTAAAATACCGGAAATGTGGTGAGAAAATCGTCATCTTAGTTTTTTCTTCATTTAAGTGAAAACCATTTAACTTAAACCATCTTTTCATGTGACTATGGCGGTTTCATGATAATTTCATGATTTTTAATTGTGTTAATGCAACAAGAAGAGTTATATTATAAGAAAATATCTTTCTGATAAAATAAAATTAAAAAGTTTATTTCTCAATTTGTTGGGGGTATTTCTAACGATATACTTACGACTCCTATTTCCAGAACCGGACGTCCCAGGAACCTGCAACTCAGATACCTCCAAGTGAGAAATGGCCGATGGTTCATCGATGTGTACTCTGACAGACATCTCATCGACAATCTGTATAAACAATGGAAACCGCCATTTTAAAACATTAGGTACCACTCCTTTTAATGGTTGAAATACGGAGCCATGTATGAATCATATTACTCTACTCTTAACATTGACAAAACAGGAACATATCTTCCGGCACGCTGCGATACGCTTCTACAGTTTAATATTGATAGGCGTTGTCGTTAAGTTAGTAAAAATGTTGTCTTCGTAAGTTATATTAGTATAAGAGACTTTAAGGTACTACAGTCATTTTCGGTTAACAAGAGTCTAGTGACGTATGACTGTGACACAAATAGACCCATAGTGTCCTTGTCAAATGTTACAGAAAAGTAAAACAATGACTTAACAAATCTATTACTGGCTGATGCTAAATCTCATTGCAGACGCGTGAGTTCCTGGCTATAAGTGAAAGAAAATGGAAAATAATAAATAACAAACCTGTTTTGGGCTGACACTGATCGTATTAGTATAAACCCCCAATTTTCTGGTCAGAAGTTGTTCGTAAGTCAAATTGAAAGTCGCTTTTCCTTGCGCTGCAATGTTCACAGAAATCATGAATTGGTTGGAATCTCTCGCACTGAAATAATTACAAAATAACAAATTTTAAATAAATACAGCTTATTAGCTAATGACAGTTTTTAGTTTGGTTTTACTTTATTTAATAACTTTTTAAAACACGTAAGATTGAAATCATTAAACATACAGATATTGAAAACTTTTCCCAGATATGGTGCTGAACAATTTTTGATAATTTTATACATTATTTTAAACTAATGTTTTATAGACCTACACAGGTTACAAACATAACTACACCAATAAGTTCAAAATTTCCTATTTCCAAATTTTATTTTCACACATAACTTACATATTTTTTTGTTATATAAATATTTAGTGGTGTAAAAAGCCATATTAAAACTACTGTACAAACCACAAAATTCGAACTGTTTTGCAAAAATATAACTCTTTTCAATCATTACAAAATATAGTTTAATTTTAAAGGAGATAAACATAATAATAGTTAAATTTTATAAATAATATGTTTAGTGGTAAAAACATAAGAAAGTTTACCAGACGTTATTGGTATGAAAAGTCTTTTATATATCATGAGATGGTGTTACCAAAAGTATATAAGTGTTGTTATCAGAGTGTATCATAATGTGGTTTGGAAGTTGTCCGTGAGACAATTATTGATATATTATAATTGACACATCACATAGTAAAGTTGGGATAATAAATAATGGAGTACTGCAAGATAGGCTTGAAAGTAATATACTTAATTACATAGGTAAACGATCTTTATCATATAAAATTATAAGGAGATAATATTTGATAGTAAAAAAACATCGGCTACACTTAGGGCTTACCATTACAATTTACGTGTTTACAATAATCATATTCTAAGTCCTGGCAAACCAATTACTATTGATTAACAACGTATATGTTTGATTTTCATTAATTAAATAAAGTACAAATAAAATGTTCAATACGATAGTACATAAATCAACAATATGAATTGTAAATATGTATTCTTTTCTTTAATTAAGAATTTGGTTGGAAAATCTATGGAAATAATTCAAAAACTGGATTTAACAAGAAACATACACATTACGTACCCTGAGTACTATGTGATGAGAATATTAGATTTTACTGCTATTTATAGTTGCATTAAATATGCTGTAATATGCTCTTAATTATTTAATGTAGTATATGTGCTCATAATAAAAATTCAAAACCAATTAAGCTGCTTCAAAATAATTTCTTCAGACTAAATTGTTTTGAAGAAATATGATTGTATCAGTTCATTATAGATGATTTTTCAACAGTTGTAATTGTAATATTCTCTGGCCTTTTTCGATAGAGGCATTGTGAAGAATGTAATATCGAATAAAGCGAAAGCGTGTAAAATCAGTCTATAGTTTCTAAACCTAGAAATGAGCTCGTAGACGTAAATATAATCCGACAATATTAAAGTTGTATTATATAATAGCTTAATATGAACTAGTAAGATGTGATTTACTTGTACAAGTATAGGCAGAGATTTTAATAATTAATTATATTTTGGTAAATGGTTTTCTTATTATTAATACCCTTTTACAGTATTAAAAAATAATGGGATCACTTTATATTCGTTTGAGGTTTTTTGGAAATTAAGAAGTTCGTAGGCATAGAAATTTACTACAATTCACAAATTTAAACCACCTAAAAGTGACTATTCTTTTAAAGAATTCTAAAAAGCAGACAAATATTGAGAATTTTAAATCGCTATTCATTTAGTAATCACTAAGTTAAAAATGAAGGCTTTACACAAATTTGATGTCCTTAGTCCTTATGTCTCTTGCTATTCTACAAACCCTATTACTAATTTGTAGTAAAGAGTTGAGAAATGGATTTAAAACATATCTCATGTGCGAAAACAGATAATGAATTTATTTTTTTTTAAATAATCTTAGTGATTCGTGATTTCCCATTGTTATTTATGTTAGCCTCTTTTAAAATACTGCTTCAATATTAATACTCCTCCATCAAATAATTCATAGTCTTTTAGGTATACAATTACACAAACGAAAAATGTTATCACGTTAAAAGTTAGGAAGGAATTTTTGGAATTTATCTACACAATGTATGTTTTAGCTGTGAGATAAAAAATTTTTAGTCTGTAAGTAATTTTTACTGTAAAATTTATAGCGTTGTTAAAATTATTTTTCTCTAACATTTATTAAACGGTTTTAGAACATTATAGGTACATTTTTCTCAACATTAATGTTTTCCATTATTCACTATCAATCGATTAATTAAATTAGCTATAAAATACTCACTCTAGAGCCACTCGTCCTGCTGACTGTCCAGCTTTCACGGCTCTATCATATTTACGTTTCCTTTTCATATGGCCTTTGTACACTTTCCCGTTTTCCTCCCTGAAAGAAATATATCAAGGGATTATGGAGCAACCAAAAACATATATTTCAACACATATTAAGAAATGTTTTGGAAAGTCGTGGAGAAAGATACATTTATAATCAACATACATTACGAAGTCTGAGATGAAGGCTGAGTCGGGAAGGGTGACTATGAAGAACGCCTCGTCAGACTGGGCTGAAGGATTCACAACACGACAGAAGACACGCGTGATGGCGTAGTGGTATTTTATGTCTGATAAGACGTGGAAGGCACGAATAATCGGCCCCTGGGTCTCCTGCAAAATACAAAATATATATGATCATTTAAACCTGACACATGTTATCGGATTACTTGGACATACTCTAAGGCCGGTTGCGTAGTGCACGAAACACTACACGAAACGACGTGACGTGATGTTTTGTTTATTTCGGTTCTGTTTTGTCGGAAGCACTTGTAGTGCACGAAACACTACACGACACGACGTCAAGTCAAAGTCAAGTCTTTTATTACCGTTGACAATAATACAATTATGTGGCAAAAGTCATACCGAATAAATCTATAATTTTTACATTAGTTCACAATACCACATTAAGACATACAATCGTTACATTCATCCATACCACTTACTCGCCAATTCTTTCCACCGCCACCGCCAGTGTCAGTCTTCTAGATTGGATGTCTCCCAACTATAATTAAAAAACTCGTCAACGCTATAGAATGATTTAGATGATAAAAAGCGCTTCAGACTTGTTTTTAAAGTCTTGGGCGTTTGTACGTTTTTCATGGAATCAGGCAAACTGTTGACGAAACGGACACCTGCCTGCGAGGGCAGGTGTTCATAAACCACCGTTCTGTGTCGCCCAGTACGGCAGTTGTCTCTGCCTCTCGTTTCACATTCATGCACCTCACGGCCCCTAGTCAGGGCACATTTTAACTTACAGAATAAAACTGCCTCCAAGATATAGAGACATGGCAGAGTCAACAGTGCAGTTTTTTGAAATCTGGTCTGCACGACTCTCTGAAGTTCATGTTGGCGATTGTTCTGATCGCTTTCTTTTGAAGCCTGAAAACTCTCAAAATTTGATTGTTTGAACAAGCTCCCCACAAAACCACTCTGTAGGAAAGAAGTGGGTAAATCAGGCCGTAATACGCCGCCATCAGCACCTGACTTGGGAGATGCTAATTTTGAACAAACTGAATCAGTAAACTCACTTTTATTATTTAATTTGTATTTATTTTATATATATATATATATATATATATATATATAAATTTTTAATATTTAAAACAATTGTACAGTAAGGGGTTTTAATCGAAAAAAATAACTCGGGTGTTATATATATATAAAACCCGAGTTTTTTTTTTCGATTAAAAACCCTTACTGTACAATTGTTTTAAATATTAAAAAATTTTCGTTTAAACGCATATTAAATTTATATGTGTTTATATATATATATATATATATATATATATATATATATATATATATATATATAATGATTACTGTAGGGAAAATGAGGACTTTCATAACAGAAAGTGATGTTTTAAACAAGAATAACATCATGAAAATACAAGATTATACAGGGTGTCCCGTAACTCTTTGGATAAAGGTTCAAGACAAACATATTTCACCTTATGAACATGGGTCCCTGATTCTTAAGATATTCAAAGTTTAAAACTTTTAATGGCCGCCATTTTAAAAATATAAAATATAATTTGATGATAATGTTTTCGGTAATTGGCATTGTTATCATAAACATTTCAAGCAAATTTGGTATAATTGAACTTATTAGTTTTTAAGATAAAAATTGTTTACTTACTTTGTTTTATAAGTACAAGTACAAACTTGTTTTATAAAAAACACATACAGACAGATGGCAAACTAAGCATCAGGGACCCATGTTCAGATGGTAAAGTATGTTTGTCTTGACCTGAGCAATAACATGATAACCTATGCCCAGAGAGTTACTGGACACTCTATACATACCTATATAAGCCTACCTGTGCATATCCGTGGTTTCCCAGACTGACTGCGACCGCCAGCACCATTGCTGCCAACCACACCATGTTTATATCTGAAACACATACTGCTGTGCTTAGAATGCTTACTGAATGTGACACTTATTGACATAACAAACTTTGTAAAATACTTTGGGTAATAGTTTAATAACCCTCATTGAAGAAACCCATGCACCCACAGAAATTCTCTTACTATTGTTTAAGCCTTAGAATTGATTTCTTAGTTAGTCAATGAATAGCGATAAAGTTATTTTGATAAGAAATGTAAAATATAATAGCTACACTGTTCACTTGTACTGTGCTGAATAGTTATGAGGAAAACATCATTTATATTAAGGCATGATATCATATCCCCTTGATAACAGATATCATTGTATGTTATCTAAGTGACCTCAGTTCAACTATTATTTTGTACTGGCGACGCACATATCACGAGTTTGTTACTGATTAATGTTTGATAGCCTCTGATTTGCTTACCGAAATGTAGTGAATTCGTTATCCAATTTACATAATTATTCACCTAATTTTGTGAATAAGGATTCTCTAATAGTAAATTCATGTGTAGAATTTTAAAAACAATAAAATTATTAGTTGAAACACAATAATAACTTTTTCATGCATTGCTTATGTTTCATATTTTAAACAGTAAATAAAAATTATACCAGGCTACAGTTTTTTATGTTTTCTAGGTAGTTATCTTATTAAGGCCACAGTCTAATAGATAAAACGTATATGAGAAGGAGGGGCAAGTTGGTTTTAGACAATTTTATAGGATAGCACTTAAATTTTGAAAGACTAGACAAACACATGCTACTTTTTATAATTACGGCATAGAATCATTGATGTTGAATGGAAATTGTGTCATTTACAATCAATTTGTTTATTAATAAGTAATCTTTATAAAATAAAATATTTACTTAGGATTCGGATCTCTTATTAACTGTTTTGGTACGAGACACTTTGCACGAGAGCACTAAACACGCTTTCACGAGTATGCCGATATTAACATCTATTCATAATAAATAAGGTATTAAAATTATACCATTTTACAATCCGTGTTTTGTATATTTAACAATTTATCATTTTCTTGTCGGTTCTCATGAAATTTTGTTTTAATATTTTTAATACCCCACAACTTTGAAACTACTAACGATAATTTTTCCTTTCCACAGAAAGTAACATCTTAGCTAGTCGTATAAACATGCCAATATCAATACAGTATTAAACTGTTTCTAATTTACGTTTTAAAATGAAAAATATAGACAAACGCTAAACGAAGCCTGTTGCTCATGTGTTAGAAGAAACTATTTAGTTTATTTTCGCTTATTTACAACTATATATAAAAATAGTTCCTGATAATTTTTCAACAATCTGTATACGTGTGTGTTTGTGTGGGTTAACTTAAACTAATAATATGAATAAAATGCCAGAGACAAAATATTAGCCCTAAATAAGTTAAGTACTTTGGTACTTGTTTCGTAAAAATATTTTTTTGTAGATTTATTTATTAACTTTAGACTGTTACAATAAAGAACGCCACAGCAATTTGCTTAAAAGAATATTAAAAATATTGCAGGATATTGAATTTCTGGTAACGTTTGTCACACTGCCATTGCCTCACCTTCATTTACCTGTTGTCCCATAATTTGTAATTTTATGTACCTACTTTGATAGATCGTAGTATTGTTTTTCCATAAATTTGTATAAGTGGCAATGAATTTAATGAATATAAATAAGTCATTTGACAGATATTTGGTCTTCCAATCATATGTTAGTTTGGTTATTTAAACACATATGTGAAAGAAACGGCCAAATAAAAAATAATTGAATCGTAAAAAATGAGGCCTCTGTGGTGTAATGGTAGCACATTCACCCGGCAAGTGAGAGATCCGGGTTCGAGTCCCGGCGCAGCAAGTACTTTTTGTGATTCAATGTTTATCGAAATTACACATACTCACACACACACACACACAAACACACACACACACACACACACACACACACACACACACACACACACACACACACACACACACACACACACACACACACACACACACACATATATATATATATATATATATATATATATATATATATATATAATATACACTCGACACGATGGTTTCGCTAATCAGAATGAAGATATAATTTATGGGATTAGACGGATGCATTATTGTCATAATCGAGTATTTCGTACATATTTATTTTTGATAAAGGAATTATTTTTTAATGGACTGTGATATAAAAATACATTAATAAATTGTACAACCATGCAACATTTTTGCCTTGAAGATAACCTAGTTATGTTTGGTTTAGTGAAATCATATTTGATCCTATATATGTCATCTCCTCTTTTGATAGTAATTTGATGCTTAAATAATTCATTTCGTAATAATTCACGACTTAAAAATGTCCGGAGGCTCAGATTTTGCTTTGATCTAAACATTTTGTCTACAACCACACATTCATAGCCAAATTAAACCTTTATACGAGTATTCGTTACTTCTTACATTCATGTGTATTTGCCTTTGAATTGTTTCAGTCATAATGGCAGAGAACAACTAACCATTTAAAATCCTCGGATATATCAAAATAATAATTGTTAAGATGAGATACTTGTAGATTTTACATCTTACACTTAAAGTTAATAAATGCTATAAACATTGTTCATTCTGTCTCATCTAGATCAGTTCAGTATGATACATTAACAATTGATTAAAGGTCAAATTGTGCTGTATGAACTCTGTATGTTTTATACATTATTTAAAATGGTTTACAGAAATATAAATTATAGCTTGACAATATATAGACTTATAAAATTAAAAAAATTTAAAGACGTCAGCTGTTTCGCATCAGTTATAAAAATGAACAAAATGCTAACTATTTTGCAATTTTTGTAACAATTCCAACGATATCTTTTCAACGAAATCCGCCAACTTATAAGTGAGCGCGACCACATTAAAGGTTCCCTTGCACAAGCCGCGATCAACAAATAACTGATGCCTCTCACATGTGACATGTTTGTAACTCCCGGCTTGCGGAAGCATGCCTCTAAAGTGATCGTGCTCTCGCTTTAAGCGTTGACGGATTCGTTGAGAAAAGTAACGTTGGAATTGTTTTGTTACATAAACTATAAAATAGTTGGTGTCTTGTATATGTTTATAACCATAGGATTCTTTTTGTTATTTGACTAAAAAATTTTCAACAGGCGCCATTTTGTTAATAGTAATGAAAATCATACAACTATTTTTACGATGTTCCTCTTATTTATTACCTATATGCAAAGTTTTTATTTTAGTTTTATTAGTTCTAAAGATATAAATGTTTAGAAAAAAAATACTAAAGGACAGCTAGCGGCTAAAAACACATTTATAGACTTATGTTTATAGGACATTTTTGTTTGAAATTATAAGTACTATACGCTACAGAGTGTTCACAGAAGGGTGTCGTACACCTCTGTAGCTTATAGTACTTATAATTCAAAACAAAAATGTCCTATAAACATAAGTCTATGAATGTGCTTTATAGCCGCTAGCTGTCCTTTAGTATTAGAAAAATGTATATATATATATATATATATATATATATATATATATATATATATATATACACAAAGTGAATAAAGTCTGGATACCCCTTTTTTTAATAATGTAACAGCTCACACTAGATACATTACTTCATAAATATGCAAACTTTTTTCCATGCTATAACCTATTCTTAGCCCATAATTACTACATAGTTCATAAACCTATACTAGGGGATTTTGTAGACAAGTCAAAAA
The DNA here is from genome assembly GCF_021130785.1 of Homalodisca vitripennis. NCBI lineage: Eukaryota > Metazoa > Arthropoda > Insecta > Hemiptera > Cicadellidae > Homalodisca > Homalodisca vitripennis. The sequence goes on from NC_060207.1 coordinate 67,225,402, forward strand.
ACTTTTAATGACAAGCCCCATCGCGTGATACCTTATTTTAAAGGTCTTGAAAAAAGAAAACTAACAACGAAAACTAGAGACTCTACGAACGTAGTACGAATAGTAGAACGGTGTACATTTATTTTAAAAACTATTTTAAGAACTCTATCTTTACCTAGTACTAAGTTGCGGCCAATTGAAAGTTTTAGAAATGAGAATAACTACCTACTTACAACCTTAAGCATAATTAACCTTTTTGAGCAGTTAAAATTTTTAAATTGTAAGCACCATTCATTGACTTCTCATTTTAAAAGTATTATAGGGTAAAGATCACAGGAAATTATGGATTAAAATATCAAAATGTCCCACATATTTAAAAAAAATGTTTCATGTAAATAGTTTATTGGCTAGCTACACCATTTCGATTCTAAATTGTAGCTATTCAAACTTTAAACAATCACTTCGTTATCATTGAACCTAGAGAAGTACCAACATGTATTCGCAATGATTGTAACATTTGGTAACATTTATGTAATCAAACTTTTTTTGTATCTTGAGTGGATCCTAAAACACGTATTGTATTTCAATCCATATGAGTCCAATAATATATCAACGAGAATTGAAGAGAGAAATTCTGAAACAAATATTTACTTTATAAAAATTTTAGCCAAGGTAATTAGCTAGATTAGTACACCATTTGGTTAGAAATTAGCGGTCTTTAGCATTTATAAAATCACAACTCAGTTATTTACGAACCTAGACAAAATGAAATGTGTTTTTAAAGTATGAAATTTCCAAAATCTTGCTTTATAGACAATTTTTTGTAATTAAAAATGTTATTAAGTTTACATCCCTTATAAAATAAATTAATAGTATTTAAGTTGAAACAAAGCTGCCTACTTCTTCCGGGTGCGCCGGTGGCAAGTACTGTTTAAATTACTCCCAGAATTCTTATCGTTCCTTTAAAGTTGCTGTATGACTAATGGACTAACCTACTACCTAAATAGGCTGCTTAGTTAATTATTTAACTTAGTACCCAGGTAGGTTGCTAAGCCAATTAATACATTCTATAGCAATCGCTGTTGTCATGGTTGATTAGTTTACGAGCCACTTGTGGTTTTATTTGAAAAGTGTACATTTATTTCTTATGTTTGCTTTTTATTTATTAATCACTGGGAACTGTAGTGATTAAAAATGTGTATACGAAATGTAACTAAATTAGTAATAATAGTTCATTTGTACACATTCGGTAAATTTACGACAAAGCATTAATGCTCTAAATTACTACACAATGGTAAATGGATTTATGGCTATGAACGAATAAATATTTTATTTAATTAAAAAAAAATCATTTTCATGCACCCAAAACTTACTCGATGGTGTGAGATGGCTATGAAGAAAGAGGTCGGTCTACACTCTGTCGCCACTAACCGACAACTACTGTGAATCACAGACCGTCACATGATCAAGTTGATTGCTTATCAGCTGATCTGTGGGATGTGTCATCAGACATCTTCCTTTCAGCCTTCTAGTAGTTCACACAGTGATTCCTTAGATAGTGTCGTATCAGATAACTTTTATAATTAATACTTATATACAAACATTATATTTCTTAAATAGTAAAATTATATAAAATGTGTAATACAATATATGTTTTATACGTCTTAAGGATACAGTCTGGTCAATTGTAACTATAAATTCAACAGTTGTAACGGCTTGAAGAATTAGCAAAACTAGAGTTTATATGATTTTCCTAAAATATTAGGTGCTAAATAGTAAGGGTAATATTTCGTTATAACTCAAAGTGTTCAATTAAAAAGTAATCGGAATATTTCAGCCCATCTGACGAAGATTGGAATTGAATACTACAAATAACACATCTATTAAGTTTGAATACATATTGTGTAATTATTATTATAAAACATGCATGATATTTTTTGGTAAAAAGTGAAACATAAAACCGTTTAATAATAAATGTTTAAGTGGCCGTTATTTTGTTATACAACAATAAGACTGTTTCATAAGTAGCGTTGAAATTTATTTTGTTAGATTATACTGAAATAGTCACCAAATAATACTCGTAGTTACCTTGTAATAAATTTTGATAAAATATCATATTAAAGATACATTATTAAGTTTTAAGGTAAAATTGTATAGCACCTAACCACCTACCGGCGTGACAAATATGTAATAGTTTGAATTTTAATATTCTTGTAATATTTTCGAAAGTTTAGAAACATTTCTAGAAACCTTTATTTTGATCAAGATTTTAATAAGTATAAGCGTTTACGTGGTTTCTAAACTGTTGACATGATTTGATTTAAACTGATAAATCGTGTTTGTAGACGAAGATATAAACATATCCCTTCCATAGACTGTAGAAAGGTACTTGTTATGAAGATTTCTGCAACTATATTAATGGAAACGTGGTATCTCTGTTATTAGGTGTCGCAGAGCAAGATAGAATTGTTTTGGAATCCTCCGGTCATTTGTAACATTTTGTTACGATTATTAATAACAATTATTAATAATGTAGATTAAACTATCGAACAATAACTTGATTTAATAATTGTATCGGGTATCCTTTTTGGGGAGAATGAAATAAATTATTGCATTATACCAAACTATGAACACATTTATAGGTTAAGAAAACAAAATTTTCTGTAAATTAAACAAAATACTAATAACGGTACTAAAAACCAATACAGAATCATACGAAGTTACGGTTGCAGGATTAAAATACAAGATATATCTAAAAGCCATATAAAAACCGCCTAGTTCTTGAACATTGGGTCAATAAGATTTTTCTGGGAGAAATAATCAGAATTAAAGAAGTTGAGCAATTATAAAATATGTGTGCTGATAGGAGATGTTAATGTAGATTTAACTGATAAGAAAAATCAACACGTTAAGGAGTATGAAACAATTCTAGCTGCTTGGGGGCTAAGTATTGGTATATGGGAGTATACCAGGGAGGAAGTCAGATTAGGAGTGGTAGTAAAATCATGAATAGACCTTATATTTATGAGACCATTATTTTAAAACAATAGTACTGGATTTATAAAAAAATATGAACAGTCTGTTAGTTAAATTAAAATAACAAATCAGATAATAATATTAATCCTAAAACTAAAATGGATAACGAAAAGAAATTCAGATACAGTTTGAAAAATACCGATTGGAGGGCAATAGGTACAGAGGATTTCAATGAGGGGCTTGAAAAATTGCCTGACACATTTAATACAGTTTATAATGAGAACAGAAAACCAAGCTTACCATAAAGTATTTTTTCTGTACATAAAAAACAAAAAAAGTGGAATGACTATCACCTATTTTATATGGTTAAAGAAGCGGTTAGGCTATATATAATATGGAAGTCTAATCCAATATAGAAACTTGAGAAATAGAATGAATAATAAAACAAAATATAAGAGAAACAAATACTATGTGGCTCATTTTAATTGTGATGTATCTGTTGAAGATAGTCTTGCTGTCAAAAGGACTCAAAAAATTAAAAGTTATTAGTATCGGTTGGTGTTCTCAATGTAGTGATTAAATGAAGAATAGCCAATACAAGCTCCATAAAGAACATACCAAAGAATATTTTTAAAAAATAGGCAGAGTTTAAATGGTCTGCTGACTAGAAAACCAAGAAGTAATAATGGTAGCAATGAGTGCAATGTATGCAAAGAAATATATTGTAAGGACATATACACAAAGGCAAAAAAAGACTAAGATTCAGAATTACCGTCTAATAGCAATGCCACTTGAAAGAGTAATAGATAGTAGTGGCTACCCACTTATATAAATCCCTCACAGAAAATCGTAAAATAAACTAACACTAATTTGCTTTTCAAAGAGGAAAAAGCACAGAGCATGTCTTAAAAGAACATACGAATTTTTAAACTATATATTAGATATACAACATATTATGCTATTAATTTTTACCGATTTGTCCAAGGCTGTTGATACAATTGATCATTCAGTTTATGAATTAAGTAAAACAGGAATAAAAAGTATGCGGTTTCAATCATATTAAAAAAATAACACTCAGAATAAAAGTAGATTGATGTATCAAGCAAGGACGAGCAAGCGACGGGAACAGGACAGGATCTGAGAGTACGCATTATATAAAATGCCTTCTGACACAACTGCTGATAAGAAAGGTTAACACACATTTACTAAAACAATGCACCCCAAATAATAATTATCTCATGGACAAAATACTGGGTCTGCTTGCCAAGATAGTGGATGACAATCGTACTTATCTAAAAATAATTAAACAAATTGTTATTATTATTGTTAAAATTTCTAGAAATGTTAGTATATTTGTATTCAATTTCTTTTGATATTTATCCTCGTTGTTGTTGAGTTACTGTTTTTGTTTTGCATGGATCTATTTATCGTTTGTTTTTTTTGTTTTTGGTTCGGTAATGATCTTTACTAGCCACTGTTTTATTTATTATTTCAAGCCCACCGAGTTTCATAGTCTTTAATTAGTAACAATAAATTAAATACACAAAACTTATTCATATTGTAAAACTGTTTATATTGTGTAATGGACTCTGCTGACAAGTTGAACAACTTTGCAGAACCAGTAATGAATCAATGTTGTATATATAAATAAATACTAAATACAAATATTAAAAATAGTTACTACTTAAAATTGAATTGCTGAGTTCTTATTATCGCGTTTGAAATCTTTAGTTACTTGTGTTTAGACAGCCATAACGTACACATAAGGAGTTTTAGTGTGGAATAATATGACAATAATTTTTTAATTCTGTTGATTTGGAATATTGTAATATACTGTTTAGATTGTAATTAAAGCGTTGTAACAACAGAGAAAGAGAGAGAGGTGGATTCCCAGCGGATTCGAATGGTAACCTCTTCCTGTTTGTGGCCTTATCTATGTATGACATGTGACGTGTTGCTGTTGGAGACATATCCACCTTTACATTAGATGACCTTATAATAATGATACCTAACGAATGCTAATATCTATTTTGAAGATAAGCCCACTTCCTTTTAATAGATAGTTAAAAGATAGTTTACTGACATTAAATCTGACCAAAACTACAATATTTCATTTTCTTGATTTCTCCATAACTGGATTAGTATTTGATTCCGTTGATGGGTTTTGAGATGAAAATAAAATAACTAAATTTTATAATCCCTTCCCATCAGAGAGACTATGAAGTTATCTCTTTCACTTAAATACAAAGATATATAGACTTTGCACGAGCCTATATAAAACTTAATTCCCAACTCCTAATTAATAAATTATATCCTCAAGTCTAGCATAGAACTTACAATGGAAAAGTTCTTGAAAGGGAGAAACAGACGTCAATAACTAGAGACTTTCAATAGAAAATCACTTTGTGAGAATTACAACCGAGTTACAACGCTATTTGGATCTTTTGATACAAACCGCATTTGTTCTCGAATCTGTGAAACTTATAATTGGATTTTACAGATCGACAAAACAATTCCTGTTGTTGCTGCAACTTTAATTTGCTTTAATCGCTTTACGTTTACTATCAAGTGATTCTCTGTACCGTAGAATTAGTTTGGAAACTATTTGTACATATACCTATTTATCAATTTAATACCTATCATGTTGATACTTGTACTTACAATCACGCGCAGTAAGTGTAGTATGTCGAATAAAATAAAAACGTCCAAATTATAAGTATAATACGGACTTTTTACATATAAAAAAATATAGGGAAGTAAAAGTTTAATTAGTATCTTTAATATTTTACTTAGATTACTGTAACAACTAACAACACAACATTAACATAACATTAGAATTAAGATTAGATTTTTAACAATAGTAACAGATTCTTTGTAAGCAACCAAATTTCCATAGAATTCATTTTTGGTATTAGAGGGGATATATGCAGTAAAGTTACAATTGACAAGTTGTAACCGAAAACATTTGTTTACTAATTAGTCATCTTGAATTACTTAAAAGATATAACCCATTCACTTGTTGGGTTATATTTATTTGAAATGTAATTCTATTTGTAACTATGATTCTATTTGCAAAATATTAAATTCGTAGCTAAAATAATTCTCTAGTTGAGATAAATGAAATAAATCTTGATAAACGAAAATAAAGTTGATAGGACGATAGAGTTTACACTGTTCCATACTTTAGCGTATTTAGATAGATTCTTACCTACTGTAACGATACCATAAGAATTTAGGTTTATATTATTTTCTTGCTAAGTGTGACAAAGAGAGAAGCTGTGAAAAACTGACAGGACTTCACAGAGCGAGCTCTTTCCATTCTATACTCGATATTCTAGGCCATGTTGTCTAGTTTTTGTCTACTTAAAAAGTAAATTAGACATGGGTAGCAAAAATGTGTAACGTTTTCATTGTAAAACATACGAGTATATTAATGTTTCAGCTAGCGTAAGTTACTAAACAGTCAGGTCGAGAACTTTAAAAAATCCTGTTGAATGAGTTTATACCGTTTACAGTGTTATATGTACATACATTGAAAATCGAAAGTATAAAGATTTAGGCGCGGGAGCTTCATAAGATGCGCAACGAAGTTAATATGTAGTGAGCCTGCTTGAGACCGTTGTAGTACACGTGCAGTTGTTCCAGTGGTACACGCGATATTGTTCGCAGGCGATACCAGCCCGGAATGACCGTACTCCTTACGAACCGTTGTAGTAAACGTGCAGTTGTTCCAGTAGTACACGCGATACTGTTTGCAGGCGATACTAACCCGGAATGACCGTACTCCTTACGAACCGTTGTAGTAAACGTGCAGTTGTTCCAGTAGTACACGCGATACTGTTTGCAGGCGATACTAACCCGGAATGAGACTACTCCTTGCGAACCGTTGTAGTAAACGTGCAGTTGTTCCAGTAGTACACGCGATATTGTTCGCAGGCGATACCAGCCCGGAATGAGACGTACTCCTTACGAACCGTTGTAGTACACGTGCAGTTGTTCCAGTGGTACACGCGATATTGTTCGCAGGCGATACCAGCCCGGAATGAGACGTACTCCTTACGAACCGTTGTAGTAAACGTGCAGTTGTTCCAGTGATACACGCGATATTGTTCGCAGGCGATACCAGCCCGGAATGAGACGTACTCCTTACGAACCGTTGTAGTAAACGTGCAGTTGTTCCAGTAGTACACGCGATACTGTTTGCAGGCGATACTAACCCGGAATGACCGTACTCCTTACGAACCGTTGTAGTAAACGTGCAGTTGTTCCAGTAGTACACGCGATACTGTTTGCAGGCGATACTAACCCGGAATGAGACTACTCCTTGCGAACCGTTGTAGTAAACGTGCAGTTGTTCCAGTAGTACACGCGATATTGTTCGCAGGCGATACCAGCCCGGAATGAGACGTACTCCTTACGAACCGTTGTAGTACACGTGCAGTTGTTCCAGTGGTACACGCGATATTGTTCGCAGGCGATACCAGCCCGGAATGAGACGTACTCCTTACGAACCGTTGTAGTAAACGTGCAGTTGTTCCAGTGGTACACGCGATATTGTTCGCAGGCGATACCAGCCCGGAATGAGACGTACTTCTTACGAACCGTTGTAGTAAACGTGCAGTTGTTCCAGTAGTACACGCGATACTGTTCGCAGGCGATACTAGCCCGGAATAAATAATAGATACGGTAAGAAATCCCCAAAACGACAGTTTTACCTACTAGAAAATTCTGTAAATGGTACATGGCCTTCTTGCGACACAGAAGTGTATTGCAAATCCGTATGTATAAATATGATCACTTTGTCACTTTATACAAACCATGTCAAATAAACATTTTATTTTATTGTAATGAAAAGGATAGTTAAAAAATTAAAATCTCTGAAAATAGGGTGTTGTGACAAGCGATTAAATAATTTTTCTATTAAATTCGATTGGTTTAACTCTCTTATGCTGTTATGATATTATGTCATGACGATATACGTTTTGCTGTGGCTTAAAAGAATGTCGTCGAATTTGAATTAGTATTTTTACACCAGTCTGGATTAATTCCAGACAGAGTTTGATAGTGGACGGATCAAAGTTTTCGATACGTCAAACACAGATGATGTTTCCTTTATTAACAACAAACTCTGAGGAAAAAATAGTCTCAAGTTCGATTTACCACAGTTAGGCTACTGTTTGGATGCCACCTTGGTTTTGCCTCCAGTCTTCAACGGTTGTAAGGCTATGTAACTAAGAAAGAGCAAAATAATTAATTTTAAGTAAGTATAACAAAGTATAGCACTCCCAACAGAAAAATTATTATATTTCAAAAACAAAAAAATTAAATTGTAAATCCATTTTTAAAATTACTTAAAATTTATTGTACAATATATTTTGAATTTATTTGAGTATAAAATATATGCATTTATAATATAACGTCATGTGTCATTTTTTCATAATTCACGTTTTATTTCTTTCTGTTTATATACACATATGAATTTATGTACATGACTTCTTACAACCAACACACTTTATTGCGTGTTTTTGCCTTTTTCGTACGTGAGTTGATGCAGCACATAACTAGTGTCGTATCCTTGCTCTAGGGCACGGTGTTCTTCAGAAATCCCAAGGGAAATTCTCTTCAACATGATTTCTCTTCTGGTCTTTGAGACGTCATCAGATCTTCTTATGAGGTAAGTAATTCTATACTTGGTTTGACGAGCAAAAACGTATTTTTGTCTAGCATATTAATTAGATTTACACATGTACTATTAAGAATTCCTTAAAATATCATATTTGCCGTATACCAACCTTGCCTTGTTCACACATCATACAAATGTAATATGCACTGTCGACACAATATAAAAGACAAAATGTTCGTCGATGTATTCTTTCAAAACACTTTTTTAATTACAAAAAAAATCACAATACAGTCACTAGCAAATTGTAAAGTCAGTTCGCAAATAGTAACTAAAAATATTTTCAAATATCGTTCGCAGTTTGTACTCTAAATTCAGAGATGCACGATAATAACACAAAGATAGGGAACACAATGGACCATGCTAGTTGGTAACGGTACAGCACTTACAGGGTGGAGCTCAGTTGCTCAGGACAAGGCTTCGAGCTGATTGGCGGCGGCTAGCCTAGTCCCCGATACCACCGGTTCGACCTACCCCTTGCCAGGTTTGTTTTATTTATTTTTTAATTTAACTATAGTATTTAGATATTTTAAGATAAAAACGAAAGAAATGGCGCAGAAAATAAAAATACACGTATTAAAATTCATGCAATATGAAAAATACCTCTTTCTACATGATTTATTAGTTTTGGAAATATTTGAATTGTTTTAAATGGTTTATTTACTGTGCATGTACTATATTCTTATAAGCAGAGTTTGAGAGAACTGACTTGAATAAAAGTGCTATTATTATATATCGTTAGGTAACTTGTGGATATATGTGGAGACCGGCAGTTATTCAATCTATAAGTATTTGATTCCAAGAAAAAGTTTTAAAGGGGAGTCAAAAACTTATTTGGATGCAAGCTCTATAGGAATTTATAAAGAACTTTGTAATAAAGGATTTGCTCACAATGCTCGTATATGTGTGTGTTAGATGTAATTTATCTTTTCATGTGAAATCCGCAACTGAATTTAAATCCAAAAAGAGTATAGTAAGGTTAAAGAAATATGGCAATGTCAGCCGTGTGCTCAGGATACTGTTAGACCGCAGGGACCGCTATCTGCTGATAATCATACGTAAAATCAAGATGGCTGTTGTGTTGTAGTGGTTTTCGTAGTGCTGTTGAATTGATACCGTATTTAATCTTCTGTCTACTTATAAGCTTTATCAATACAATAATTTGAACAACTTTGGTCCGTGAGTTGTTGTATGTGATAGATGTTAATTGTAACTAATCACTCACTGGAAGAACTCGCACATTAATACTGCCCTAGTCCTACGAAAACCAGGATTGTTTGCTGTCTGCTTCTTGTAACAGTAACAGCAGTCCGTTCCTTCATTCCACAATCCACATCACATCTCTGTCAAGTCACTAACAGCATCTAAAGAGAGCACCAGAAACACGCCGGCTGAAATCCACAGCTTTCTAGATATGATATACAACACTATATAAAATTCTTTGCTGTTGGACTGATTATCTTATACATTTATTTGTGGTGGATTGTACAGCTGCGGATTTGAGGAACTGATAATGATGGCTTTTACGATACCTGCTTGTGTTATATGTATGAAAAAAGTACTTGATCAGGAGAAGGCCATTGGTTGCGATGGACCTTGTGACCGATGGTTTCATATTGATTGTATTAAAATGTCAGCGGCGGAATATGCAAAGTTTGCAGGTAATAAGAAATTGTCATGGAACTGCAATCGGGTTGATTGTTTAAAAGATGTCGGACACCCCATTAATCATTTGATTGTTCAGATTTCTGACCTTGCTGGGAAAATGGATCATCTTATTTCGAAGGTTGATTGCTTGAAATCTGAGGATATAGCCCCCATAAAGGAGGACATAAAAGCTTTAAACTCTAAGATTTGCTCTTTGGAACCTCGACTTCTGAATACGGAATCAAAAATAACCACTCTTGAACAGGACTTTAAAAGTTTGAAAGATACCTACTGTTGTTGGCTCTGATACAGAAGCTATTATTGGCGAACTAAATGATAGGTCACAGCGTGCCGCAAATGTCATAATTTATAATCTAGGGGAGTCCACTAGTTCTACCGTAAAAAAATAGGCAAGACCACGACCTCAACCACGTGTCTAACTTAAACACTGCTCTGAAAATAAATTTGCCCCTTGAACGTGTAAGGACTATTAGACTGGGTAAGCTAATTCGTGGTAAGAATAGGCCTCTTAAAGTGATATTCCAGTCGTCAAATGATGCCAGAGTATTCACTTCTAAATTTTCTCAGGAGTTGGTTTCATCAGCAAATGGTGATTATGCAAGTGTCTCGATTGGTAGAGATCGCACTCCTAAAGGACGTCAGTATTTGCAGGAAGTTAGAAAGGAACTTGAAGAACGTAAGAAGAAAGGTGAAACTTCCTTGACCATCAAATACACCCATGGAATCCCTGCTATCGTTAAAGGCATATCAAAAAACGAATAAACTTTAAAGACCAGACCGATCTGCATGTTTACTTTCAGAATGTCAATGGTCTTAGAAGTAAGTTAAATATTTTGAAGCTCGCCGTTGCTGAAAGTAATTATGATATTATTATCCTCGTAGAGACAAACCTTGTACCCGATATAGATGATGCTGAACTTGGCCTTACACATTATCAGATATATCGTTGCGATCGTTCAGATGAAACCTCAAACAAGATGAGCTGTGGCGGTGTTATTGTGGGTATTCATGACAAATTGGTCTCCCAAGAGATAGTGCATCGTGCTTGCCCTGTTGAGTGTGTTTTTGCATCGGTTAGATTTACTGGTTTTTATATGTTTCTAAGTGCTGTTTATCTTCCACCTAGCATGCCAGCCAGCCAGTATGTGGACTTCTGTGTTGCCTGTGAGGAGGCATTACTTTCTGCAGGCACAAAGGGGCCTATTCTTATAGTTGGAGATTTCAATTTGCCTAACAGGGACTGGACATGTTCCATGGATGCTGAGCGGGATTCTTCCTTTCGGTCTGTATTGGGTTTTGTTAACCTCTTTCACTTGCAACAGTTTAATGGGGTTAAGAATGACCGGGAAGTTGTGCTGGATCTTGTATTCTCCTCATTGAAGAATGTATCGGTTGAGCTGGCTTTGGATCCGTTGATGCCTGTCGAGTCCCATCATCCTCCTTTGGACATTGAAGTTGTGTGCAATGGCAATATGAAAACAAGAAATACAGTTAATAAGTATGATTTCAAAAGATGCAACATGGAAGCGGTCTTTCAAGACTTGCAGCTCTGGCAGTACCCTATTTTGGATGATTGTGAAGATATTGAGTATTCCTTTACACACTTTTGTACTAGCCTGAGTTCCCTAATTAAATCTCAGACTCCAATGAAAGGTTTAGGGAAATCTTCCTTTCCCTGTTGGTTCTCCCCGGAATTGAGGAGACTGGTTCTGTTGAAGAGGAAGCTTCATAGTCAGTATAAGGCTACTTCTGATATGAATATTTACACGGAATTTAGTCGCGTGAGAGGGCAGTGTAAGGAACTTTCGTCACTCTGCTATCAGCTGTATATTGAGCGGGTGGAAGGAGCTATGGAGACCAATGTTAAGGCTTTCTGGGCTCACATAAATCATACTAAGGACTCTGCTAGGTTTAATGCTTGGATGTGTTTCAATGGTAAGACTGCTGAAGGATCTCAGGACATCTGTGAACTCTTTGCCGATCACTTTTCTTCAGTGTTCAGGCCATCCACTAGGAGACCTTCCTATGGGGACTGCTTGACTATCGGTTCTTTCACTGAGTTCTCTGCCTCTTGTGACGAAGTTGAAAAGATCCTCTCTTCTCTAGATGTTAATAAGGGGCCGGGGCCTGATGACATACCACCCTCGATATTGAAGTACTGCAGTTGCATTCTTGCTCCCCACTTGACTTTATACTTCAACCGATTTTTGCACTTGGGTATCTTTCCTCAATGTCTGAAGACAAGCTTTATTACACCCATTTTCAAGAGTGGAGCTGTCTCCGATATAAAAAATTTCAGGCCAATTTCTATACAATCAACATTGGCAAAGGTGTTTGAATCTCTGGTTCTTGCTAGACTATCTTTTTTCTTTAAGAGTCACATATCTAGGGCCCAGCATAGCTTCCGTAGTGGTAGATCAGCTTTAACAAATCTGGTAATTTATCAGGATGATATTATATCAGCCTTTGCAAGAGGTCATCAAGTTGACAGTATATATATCGACTTCGCTAAGGCTTTTGACAGGATGAGCCATGTACATCTCTTGGCTAAGCTTAGCAATATGGGTGTCGCTGGACCCATGCTGCGGTGGTTTGAAAGCTATGTTAGTGGTCGTCACCAGAAGGTCAGATATAATGGGGCAACCTCTCGGGCCTTCCCTGTTCTTTCTGGAGTCCCTCAGGGTTCTCTGTTGGGCCCTGTATTGTTTACCATATTTATAAACGATTTGACTTATGTTATCAAACACTCAAAAATATTACTTTTTGCAGATGATGCTAAAATATATAATGAAGTAGCCTCAGAACTTGATTGCAGATTGCTCCAGGATGATTTGAATAACGTACTATTGTGGTGTTCTGAGAATGAAATGGAATTGAATGTATCTAAATGTGCAGTACTATCCTTCTCTCGAAGAACTGACACTCTGATCTTCAATTTTTCTCTTGGAGAAGAGCCACTTACAAGATCTTCTGTGGTCAAGGACCTTGGAGTTACAATGACATCTACATTGAGTCCCGACATTCATTTAGACTGTATTAGTAGGAAGGCAAGTTCGGCCCTTGGATTTATTATCAAAGTGTCCAAGGATGGTTTTTCTCCTGGAGCGTTAAGGACACTTTATATTCATCTAGTTCGCCCCATCCTGGAGTACTGTTCTCCTGTCTGGTCACCATATCAACTAGGCCACATTGATCTTCTTGAGGGTGTTCAGAGAAAATTTCTTCGGGTCATTGGTGTACAACTTGGATTTCGTTATGCGGATGTTCCTTTGGATGACCTAAGCCACCATCTTGGACTTCAATCCTTGGATTTCAGACGTAAAGTCCTCGATCTAATGCTCCTAAAGGGGATCATCTCAGCCACTGTGGACTCAACTGATCTGCTTGGGAGAGTCGACATTCGTGCCCACCAGTCTCTTAGAACCAGACAACTTTTTGAAAGAAGATTCTGTCCAACCCAATATTCTTTCTTCAGTACCATACCACGTCTCCACCGTCTGGGGAACAGCCTTCCTGTTGACTTTGATTTTTTTCGCTATGTCTGATGATGCTTTTAGGAGAAAACTCAGGAAACTCAGTGCTTTGTGAGCTGGCATGTCCTGCTGCAGTAACTTATGCATGTTGTATTTATTTATGTAGTAATTGTTGGTTTGTTGAATTTTTTTTTTGTACATATTTTAGCTCATCTAAATTTTGTATATCTTGTAATTATTATCTGATAGCATGTATCTGTTTACTTTTCTGTCCTCACTATAAATGAATTAAGTTTTTTGTTGAAGCTGATATGCATTTGGTGTATGTTGTAGCTTTTGTTTGTTAATTATTCGTTGTAATTACATACTTTTACCTCTTGTTATGATCATTGTCAATATTTGTTACAAACCATGTATATTTATCTATTGCTATGGCTTTTGCTAAAGTCATTATTATAAATTATATTGGTTCATTTTTTTCTATTTATGTGTAAGATTATATATATAAAGTCCAGTTGCATGTTTGGCTTGACCCATAGCTTGTAAGTAGTAGTTTGGTTTGAGTGATGTTGCATGTTTGGCTTGACCCTTTGTAACTGAGTTTGGATTTAGCCGTCTTTGTAGAATTATATTTGTAATATTGTTGTATATTGGTCCTCGACCGTTGGAAGTTGAAACAGAATATGTTAAGTTCTCATACATACATATATATATATATATATATATATATATATATATATATCTTTTGAATTTGTTATAATATTGATTCATACTTTGCATGTTATGTTACAGGTTACCGTATTTAATATCATAAATTATTCTTTTATACTGAATATATTGTTGTTCATCTTGATGTTGGCTGCAAGTAAAATTACTGTATATTGTAAAATGGTGTTAACCGTATATGAATAAATAAATAAAATCTATTTTGGACCGCTATCTGCTGATAATCTATTTTCTGCTGCTGGACAAGGATAATCTGGTGATATAAGTAATGTTGTATCATTGTCTGTAATTGTCAATATACTAGTTTCATTTCTAAATAAAGTCGATAAGACAAACACTGATTTTAAGGACTCAATGGAGAAATACGCGGATTGAACTATTAGAAATGGCCGAAAAATTAACGATGCGGCCACAGGATTTAAAGAATTGAGTTTCGGTGCATTAGAAAATCCCATAGTATAGTAGTTCACTCTGTGTGAAATATTGATATGCTCATTAAAAATAGAAGAGATAAGAGAAATTTGAACACCACGGACATTCGTTTTGTACAAGAAAAAGACTCATCTGTGATTTACATGAACCACTGTCTAAGAGGAGGTTACTGTGAGCTGCAGAGTTATGCTGCAGGGCGAAACAAGTATACTTTCGTTTTGGGTGAGCGGAGGGGGCAACTGCAAGTAGCACCAGGAACTGAGGTGAAGCAAGTAGAGAACCTTGTAAAGTTGAAATGATGGTACTTATCTTGCAATTCAGATTTATGTTTTATTTATTTTAAATGTGATAATTTAATCAGTTGTTTCTTTGTTTTAATTTCGTGTTGTAATTATGATGTTTTGTTGACAGTATTGACTTCTATAATATTGACGCTTTTCTTCCATATAACAATAGATGACGAGTGATTCTGAATAATTATTACTAAATTATAAGGAAAAATTAACAGTTTTAAAAAAAATTTAGTACTGAAAGTAAAGGTTATTTTAAAGTGGTTCATATCAACTCTGAGAACCTAAGAGCTCTAATTTTTTAAATAATTTATTTGAGAATAATATTTTTGATATAGCAGCAGTTACGGTAACGTTCTTGAAAGCTATTTTGGTTTCTAATACTTTTTAGTATTGACGTTCTTTATTCTATAAGATTACATATAAAGAAGAAGGGTGAAGCAATTGAAATATATGCCAAGAAATGTTTTAATAACGAAATATTAATTTCATCATAATCCTAGCACTGTAATAAATCCAAATTTATTATTTAAGACATAGCTTTGGGGCGTTAGTTGTATTTGTGCCCTTATTTATAATATCATGCATTGGCTGATTTGGTAAAATACAGGGTTTATAAAAATATATCTTTTTAGGAAAGGAATAGTACACAAAATGTATATTTTTAAGTTAACTTTTTCAAACAATGTGCCACATAAAACATATCATTAACAAATTCTTTCTCTTATAAAATTCTAATGGTCGTAAGAAATACCTGAAAGTTTATGTTACTGTTACATTATGATGCATAAACATTAAAAGGTCTAAAGATATTTAAATACAATGAACATTAAGTTTAAAACGGGTTGTATATGATATTACCGTTGGGGTAAAGCTAAATATAGATACAAAAACAAAAACAGTTTACAAATTTCAAGTAGCAAAACACAGTAGTGATTACATATCTCCATAGAAATTATAAATAGATTTATAGATAGATTTTTACAAATTTACTATTTAAATGTAATTTGATTTAAACACAATATATCCTCTTTTATATTTTTTTCGAAACAAACACCTAGCTGTATGTATATTCTAAAGTTTCTTAATATACATGCGAACAATTATTTTGTGTTAGCGAACGTTACTAGTTTTTAAATAAATATATTAGTATTGCAACCTGACGTAGAAAATGTCTATATTTAAATGTATACTTGTTTTAAAAGAACTGTTACATTTAAACAAGTATTTGTTGGGGTAGATTTATGTATTACCATTATTATGGTAGTCTTTTATTTATATCGAAGTTATTTTTGAAATAGAAAGCAATAACTAGGTAGTCACAAAAGTTAAAATTAGTCCATTAATGCATATTAACTCCCTCTCCTCTCTGCATCTGTACTGCATTTCTTTGGCCTTTGCACGTCTAGAGTTATTAAAAAATTGTTCAAGGTAAAGTAATTTAAGGTTTGTTGGAAGCTATGAAGACTAAAGGTGAAGAACGCATTAATAAAAACTAATGCGCAATTGAACCCTTTACCTTCCCGATCTCACATTTAAAAAAAGAAGATACTAAAAATATCTAATCCTTATTTTGAAATGATAAACACTGTTTTTATTATGATTTATGAATGTTATTTCAGATATAAATCGCGACTGACACCAGATATGTGCAAAGGAGACTATTAGTCCAGTTGCATTCATAATAATGAGATAGTTCTGCTTGCAATGATACTCTTTTGTGAGGAGAATAGTATGGAGCGATTATATAATATAGTAACAATCCGAAAATACTTTAAACCTAGTTTAAAAAAAGTGTAAGTTTAAAAAATAGATTATCATGTTATTATCCTCCAAGAATATACATTAAAAACTTATCACGGTGAAACACATAAAGCCCACGGTTAAAAGCCCAGCATGGCCTAAAACATGGGCTCTTATGGGAGCTATCTACCTGTATAGCCCGGAGCGGAGCGCAAGACGGCTGTCGGTGGACGTCACTGCAGTACCAAGGCCACACTGGGATTCTAGTGTGGCGGGGAGGTGTTGTGATCGGTCTATTTCCGCTCGACCTTGTCAGGGACCGTGCGCCGGCTTGTGGTGCGCTTTGGATCCGGTGACATCATCTGTTAGAGGTGTGACAATATCTCACGGTTGATAGGCATTGTACTGTCTTAGACTAGCTTTTGACGTGCATTGGTGGTAGTAGTTAGATCTGTTAGAGGTGTGACAACATCTCACGGTTGATAGGCATTGTACTGTCTTAAACTAGCTTTTGACGTGCATTGGTGGTAGTAGTTAGATCTGTTAGAGGTGTGACAACATCTCACGGTTGATAGGCATTGTACTGTCTTAGACTAGCTTTTGACGTGCATTGGTGGTAGTAGTTCGATCTGTTAGAGGTGTGACAACATCTCACGGTTGATAGGCATTGTACTGTCTTAGACTCGCTTTTGACGTGCATTGGTGGTAGTAGTTCGATCTGTTAGAGGTGTGACAACATCTCACGGTTGATAGGCATTGTACTGTCTTAAACTAGCTTTTGACGTGCATTGGTGGTTGTAGTTCGATCTGTTAGAAGTGTGACAACATCTCACGGTTGATAGGCATTGTACTGTCTTAGACTAGCTTTTGACGTGCATTGGTGGTTGTAGTTCGATCTGTTAGAAGTGTGACAACATCTCACGGTTGATAGGCATTGTACTGTCTTAGACTCGCTTTTGACGTGCATTGGTGGTAGTAGTTCGATCTGTTAGAGGTGTGACAACATCTCACGGTTGATAGGCATTGTACTGTCTTAGACTAGCTTTTGACGTGCATTGGTGGTTGTAGTTCGATCTGTTAGAGGTGTGACAACATCTCACGGTTGATAGGCATTGTACTGTCTTACACTAACTTTTGTAGGCTTTTGTTGTGCATTGGTGGTAGTAGTTCGATCTGTTAGAGGTGTGACAACATCTCACGGTTAATAGGCATTGTACTGTCTTAAACTAGCTTTTGACGTGCATTGGTGGTTGTAGTTCGATCTGTTAGAGGTGTGACAACATCTCACGGTTGATAGGCATTGTACTGTCTTACACTAACTTTTGTAGGCTTTTGTTGTGCATTGGTGGTAGTAGTTCGATCTGTTAGAGGTGTGACAACATCTCACGGTTGATAGGCATTGTACTGTCTTACACTAACTTTTGTAGGCTTTTGTTGTGCATTGGTGGTAGTAGTTCTATCTGTTAGAAGTGTGACGGCATCTCACGGTTGATATTCATTGCACTGTCTTACACTGCTCTTCATTCGTGATAGAATGAAGGACGTTCTATGGACGACTGTCCACATCACCAAACTCAATCTTGCCAATATAGAAAAGGAAGCTTCATATTTGAATCCATAATTCAATTTGATTTATTGATTGACAGGCTTTTTTAACTGTTACCCAATCACATGGATGGACGTTCATAATCACCCAACTCGATCTTAATTATATCGAATATGGGTCCGAGCAAAGTTTACGTATAATTACAAAGTTTTCTCCATATATCTTGCACTGAGAAGAAGTTTTGCCAGCATCATGGACGAATAGCTTCACTAACGCTCATATTACAGTTAATAATGAAACGGTTTTTAATTTGTTTTTTCATTAGTAGGCTACTCTTGACGTTTTGGAGTATTTCATTCAGGTTTGTTTCTATATTAACTTTGACTGGTATCAGCATTTGACCATGTTGCTATTTTAATTCGATTATTATAAGTAATATCTAAAAATAAAAAAAAAAACAGCTGAAAGCTATGAATTATTTATAGTATAAAAATGTCCCATCAATATTTGTTTAAATACAGATTGAGATAAAAAGTGCACGTTTGATGAAAATACAAATGTCGACCAACATTTTTGTTTTCTGAAATAATGTTTTTGAGCTGACCCTTGTTACCAACAGCCACGCAGAAAGTAAAAACTAAAACTAAAATCTAAAAGTAAGAGGAACAAACGTGATGGACAGCAAAAACAACAGCCACTCTTTCATTGAAGATAACGTGGCAGGAAAATAAATGTACTGGATACATCTTCCTTGAGTCCATTAGGTAAAAGGACGTAGTATTATTTCTTTATACTACGACTCTATATGTTGAAGGGTTCTTTTAGAAGACATTATTTAGTTTCATTGTTTTGTAAATTAGGGATGTGTAAGTCCCTTTTATCACACACGTATTTATACAGAAATTACCAATGAAACTGCGATTATAATTTAATAATTTTAGATGTACAGATTTAATATTTTTAAATGCATGAAAAAACTGATTTAGTATTAAGAGACAATGTTTTCTATGATTTGTGTGTACACGTTTTAAATGCATTTGAGTGCAATTTCAATAGTAATAATTTAGTGCATTGCAAAGAAATCACCCTCTTACATGTGGCAGCTAGGCAATGCAATTTTTGTTCAGTCAGTAAATTATTAACTTGAAGTAAGTTTACAAGAGGCCAGAGACAAGACTATTGTACAATATATAGGGTCAAGATAGCTCCCAAGGTGTCCTACATCTGGCAGTGTTGTGGTGTAATATGTATTTAATCAATATCTCAGTGACGAAGAGTCAGTACACGACAAGGTGTGGGTGGCAGGTCTATTGTGTAACATGTGGAGTGTACTTTGTCAAGAGGGATCTCTCTTGATGTTAACATGGTTTTGGGACTCTCTTCTATGAGTATTTTATAACACTAAGCCATGTATCGAGAATACTACAATCATATTTTTGAACACAGACAATTTAAATTCAATTTTGAAATATAAAACAGAATACAAAACGTGTGTGGGTTACCTCACGTACACCTCATGCAGTGTTACGATTAGTTATTTCTACATTTTACAGAATTTACCAACAGTCATGTTTTAGTTTTCATACATAAGCTGAAAGTGAAGGAATGAATTTCCAGTATGTGGACACGCTTGAGTTAATCTCAGCTCAGATATTTCCCTGGGCTTTAATTATCTGTGTGTTTAGTAAAGACCCTCCCGCTAGAAGCCAATGAACAAATTCAAATTTCTGTACGCACGATAATTATCGAACTAGATTATCTGTAGGGTTGATACTTGGTGTGAAATTCTACCTCTACTACCTTTAAATTGCTATTGGAAATTGTTGTATTGGAATTCCCTCAAAGTTCTGGTTATATTGGTCTTACGGGTAATCCTTTTGGCAACGAGTAAAATACAGAGTAACCAAATTTGTAGTCAGAGATATTAAGCAGGTGAATAACGCGATATGTTCAAACGTTTTACCAACATGCGTTCTGTACTTAGTTGGATTGGTTGGCTGCATGAAAAGATGAAAACATTTAAATTAACATACAACCCAATTGTCATAACAAGCTAACAAGGCTTAGGATTTTTACTGTGTTATGTCGACTGGGATTACTGATGAAAACTGGGGTAGATGGAACGTGGATCTCATATATGGCAGTTAAAAAGTTTATATTAACTTAGTTTCTTATATGTTTGTTAAATACGGATATATTTTAGATTAAAACAATTTTTGAGAAGATTTAGAGCTTTAAAACTGTAAATTTAGCTCTGAAATAAATAGCTGTGCGATGAATATGCAACTTATGTATTGAACTTACAGGAATGTTTGTATATTCCTAGGATAGTGCCCTTTAACAGAGGGATATACTTCTACAACTTGAAAATCTATATTTATTTTTTGATGTATAATGCAGTTTTTATTTACTTGCATGTTTTTCAGGTGCAAGTGTACTCTAGTTGTTTACACAAGATGCACAATGTATCAGTTGTACGGATGTGCCCTTAGAACGTATTGAAATATTGTTTAAAGTAAGTTACTACAAAGTTTGGATTCAATGAGAGTGTTGTGCATCTCTCCCTCTAGTTGGTGGTCTTTGTGTGTGTTCGCCTATATTCACGATTCTTTTCTAGTGATTCAACTTAGAGGGTTGAAGATGGTTTGAAACGGCGTTTGTCCGATATGGAGCGACACAAAAGTCTCACACGCTGAGCCAAAGTCCAGTGTGTGTAAAAAAAGGACTAAAAATTTCAGCGGCACATCAAACAATTTTTTTAAATTTGGAAAATGTTTTCACTGTTTATGACACGCCAACATAAAAACTACGAGTAATTAAGCCCTTCTATATAATTGGTAAGTTCGTTTATATATAGGCCAGCACGTTTATATATCAAAGAGTTAAGTGTATACTAATAGTAATATATGTTACTCAGATTCACAAGGCATAAGTTTTTCACCAGACATTACTTTTTCTATTTCCTCAGAGTAGGTTTGGCACTTTTGAGTGCAATTAGCCTATGTAGTTATTTTTAAATGACTTTAAATATCGATAATGTTTTTACTAGAGTTTTTGCTAAATGAGTCTTTCCATTTAAACCAGCAGACAGTAAGTCTACACTCGCAAAACACATTAGTGGAGTCTAGTATAATTTTTATTCACTTCTCCTGAAAAATAAATAACAAAAAGTAATTAAAATATGAAAAATTTCATAGAGGTAAATTCCCATTACAATATTTTTCTATGTTATGTAGCCTATGTATTCATATTATGAGCGTTTTCGTTAATGATTCTCATAGCGTTATTCGGTACAGATGAATTCAGTTAAAAATTGACGATGTACTCGTATAAGATGTTAACTATAGTGTAACTTATACGTAGGAATGTAAGACACTGCAATGAAGTGAAAAATGAAACTTTACCTGAGCAGGCAACGTTAGCACCACATAACCCCCCCCCCTCCTTTCTGACATTTAACTTCAACAATCCACACCCAGCTGACTGGTTTATATACTGCGTTCTTTCCCAACGATATCGCTATAGTTTTATAGAAAATGACTATGTATACAGAAAATAATATGAAATGTAATAAAATTACTGGCCATCTAGTTCAGGTTTATGACAAAGAGAAGAGTATTTTCAGATAAATACTTGTAATTTCAGCTCTACTATCGGATTAAGTCTGTTACTGACTGCTCTACATTACAGGATGGGAAACGTGAGGTTTAACACTGGTGTAAGAAAAATGGTATGGCTCTAAAGTCGGACAAGTGCTCTATGGTGTCTTTTCACAGAACAATCGCTCCAGTGACGTTCGATTATCACGTGGCAGGTCATCTTCTTCAAAGGCAGCAGTCAGTGAAGGACTTGGGCGTCCTCCTCCATCACGATTTTAATACTGTGGACCACGTGCATTCTGTGTGCGGCAAAACCTTCAGAATGCTTGGTATGCTGTCCCGAGTCTCCCGCCACATACGTGACCCGCAGACTTTAAGAGCCATATACTGTGCGCATGTTCGGCCTCTTCTCGAGTAATCTTCTGCTGTCTGGGCCCCTCATCAAGATTATCTTTTTCAAGAGCTTCAGCGTGTCCGGAGAAAGTTTATCAGACTTGTTGGATTTAGGATGGGCTTCAACTATGATGAAGTGCCAGTGTCTGACCTGGAGCGTGCCTTTAACCTGAATTCCCTGGAGGAGAGAAGAGATGTCCGAGATGCCATGTTCCTATTCAAGCTGGTCACCAGTGCAATTGCTTCTCCATTTCTTCTGGAACGTGTGATTTTTAGATGTCACGGGCGTACGATCCATGGAGTTGTTCGCCAGGAGACATCACAATTTCTCCCTGGAGGCCAATTGCTCGATGCAGCGGGTTCAACGGCTGGGTAACCGCATTTCCAATCACCTGGACTTCTTTTAAAGCTTCTGTCGAGCGCTTTCTGTTATATGGCTCCGAGTGACTTTTTGTTTGTTGTCAGCATGTCTATCTCTTTTTGATAATAATATTGTGTTGTTGCTAGTTTGTTATTCCTTATTTAATTTTGTCATTGATTCTTGTGATTGATATTGGTCTTTTATGCAGATTGAATTGTTGTTGACGTTATTAGTCATTATTATTTTTATGCATGTTATTTCTATTGCTGTTGGTACTACGATTGTCTTGTTGTTTTTTCTCCTTTATGTATTTGTTTATTGTATTGTTAACTTTTTATATAGCTTTATTATTTATTCCCTACGTAGTTAGTTTGTTGATATATATCTATAGCCTTATTTATCTTTATTGTGGTGTCATACCTTGATAATGATTATATTTATTATTGTGTTTATGCAGATGTTTATTTTTTTTAATCTTTTAAGTCTGCCGTATTATGTACACGTTGTAAATTGGATGACGTCCGATGGAAATATAGAAATAAAGATAATCTGCTTAAATGAAACCTACCACTTCAACAGCGCTAGCAACGCGAGTCGATCCTGTCAGCAGTAAAACAAACATTGTAGGTACTTACTACACTGTGCCAGCTGTTGGCACAGCTGTTATTACTAAAGCTTTAGTCATTTTACACAATTATATCTTATCCCAATAATTAATTAAAAATATTATTTTAAGTTTAAAACTAAATAAATGTTTTCCGTCGTAAATTTATAATTATAAAATATCCAAAAACGATATAATCTGTCATTATCACTTCATATAATATTGAAGTAAAGGACCGACGTGACCGGCTGTTAGCCCAGTATATGTTCAATACAATTAATACCTACTTGGTACACCAAAACTCACGGTCAATAATTGAGTGTCGATAAAGAGTGCATAAATCTGTCACTATATTCACTTAAACTTGTCTACTTATCAAAGAGAATATATTACAAGTCAAGTATAAAACCAGCTATATAATTGTTGAATACGGCCATGTAGTTGGTTACTCATGTGACTGGGTTGAGTCACATACTGTGATAACGCCAAGCTGTTAGTACATGTTTAATAGATCTTGTCCACTCCTATTAATGATCCTCTAAATGAAGTTGATATTAATGAGCCGTAATATTCAATATGCAGAGTCAGCAAATCTGTCGTCATTCTCTAGAAATCCTATTTAACTACACAGTTATTATCACTGGCTGTGACACCTTGGTACATACCCAATTAGTGAAATTCTTGACCAGTTCCAATAATTACATACATACAAACATAAAATTCAAATACTAATTATTAAGGGTCGGTAAACTTAGGGTCAGTAACTCATTGGGCAGCTTGTTGTTGGAACAAGTCCAAAAATCGAAATATATTTCGAAGTCCATGGTTTTAATTGAATTTTGAGTTTAGCTCCAGTTCACCTTTCTTTTATTGCAGCGTCTAGTACTTGACGCTGTCTCAGACTTGACTCCTGAAATTTGGAGTCATGTTAGTCTAAAGAGATCCAAAGAAAGACGACGACGAAGAAGCTCAAAACGAAACATAACATCGTTTCGACATCAGAGATACCTATAAAAAGGTGAAGTGTAGTCTCATTGTCTCATCAGGTACACAGTTGAGTGCACTACGATGTGATAGACACGATCTCTAAGCACGGTGGAGCAACCGAGTTTTCTACACATAACATAGCTATGGCAGGAATAGTTGATTCAATTGAATTTTGAGTTTAGCTACAGGTCACCTTCCTTTTATTGCTTCCTTTTGTTCCTAGGTCCATGAGTTTTTTACAACATGAAATATAAAATTAAAATAAGACCCTATTTTGAAACAATTCAAGAGTATATCTGAAAAACCAAATTAACGAATTATGTAACATTACCAAGATAGACTCAACGGCCGGATTTATTAACATTCTTACATTATGAATAATTAGGTTATACAATGAATGAATAAATGTATTTTACTCCATTGGTTTACATTTTTACACAAAGTAATATAAAGTTTCTTGGAAATAACCTAAGCCTCTTCCAGTATTGATGGCTGTATCCACTGTAGGCTAC
This sequence comes from Homalodisca vitripennis, assembly GCF_021130785.1. Classification (NCBI taxonomy): domain Eukaryota; kingdom Metazoa; phylum Arthropoda; class Insecta; order Hemiptera; family Cicadellidae; genus Homalodisca; species Homalodisca vitripennis. The sequence continues at coordinate 67,250,371 of NC_060207.1, forward strand.
TATCACTTCTTATCAGACATTTATCTACTGATAGCACGGCTCATTACAGCATTGGGCGAGCCTTACGCTTAAACAAGTCTTCGTTAGAATAAAATAAAACAATAATCGTATGATAATGTACACCCTCTTTATTTAATTTAGATAAAAAGGTGTCAAGATTTTCGGTTTGTTTTAATTCAACTGGCAATACGTTAAAACAAGTTCTAAGGATACAAATGAATTATTTAAAGATGTTTTATTAACCTTTGGTCTTCTAACACTCTCTATTACTAAACTGCGTGTTAGGCAACGGTTACTATGGATGCGAATTCTGACGAAAATCTGTTCTGACGAGCACTGACGAGTTTGTACGAAGTCGTCCGAACAAACAAAAGCCATTTTTCTAATGATATTGTTTACAGTGGCAGCGACTTTTGCGTCAGAAAAGACACGAAGTCGTCAGAACGATTTGAGCGATCAAACAAGTTTGATTTTTTCGTGCGGCCAGCAACTTCCTGTGCGTCGAATTTTAGAGTAATATAAATTATGTAATAATACAGCTTCATGCAAAATTTCAAGAAGTATAGGTTAGTTTGTTCTTGATATATAAGGACATACACAAATAAATGTTTCACAGCCCATGGAATATATCCTTCGCTAAGTTCAACCAGTTTTCCTAGTACATTCATAAGATCAGCTCAAATTTTCGCTAAGAAATGACTTTGAGGAATAAAGCTATAGATATATAAAGGTTTTAATGGAAAGAATTATTTTCATAGTTAGATAAAGTATACTTGACAGTGAACCCTTGTATTAAGGTTTTTACGTACTGCACACACACTTTATGGTCGGCACAAGCTGCAAATTTCAACTGAATAAAAAAAAGTTTACCCCATAGTAAAACTTCAATTTGACTATTTTCGGTTCTAGATGAACTATTTTCAAAATCATGTAAAGTAGACTTTTATTTAACATATTATGTTATTATTCGCATGAGAGTAACATATTTAAAAACATAAATATACTTTCTCATACAATATGTATGAGAAAGAAAATATACGTTCAAAGATAACTAGATAGGTGAACTTTACCGGACAACATTCCGCTCTGAATAAGTGCTTACATATTTCTAATTGGTATTGTCTCAATAACTTTCTTGGAGTTTTGTCATTAAAATATAACAAATATAGAAAAGCAGAGAAGAATACACTTCAATGTAGAGAGGTGCTATAAATAGCTGGAGTTCTTGGCTACTTTCCATGAATGATCGATACATATATGAGCCATGTCTATATGAGGCATTATATGAGTGACACCTAGATTATTCCTTGTTTAGAGTTAACTGTTAACGACAGACGATTTGATAGATGAAACGACTATTAATTGTTAAGTACTACACCAACAGAATGCGGAGATTTGGGAGTTTCTGCTTGCTTCTTCAGGTGTTAAATCCTAATGTATAAGATTAAACTTTTAAAAATTAAATAATTTAAATAGACGCCAATAAATAAGTACACCAAAATCAAACGTGAAACAATGTTTACGTCAAATTCATAATTATATATGTAAACAGTTTTAAGAGAAAACAAGCGATGATGAAACTTTTACAAATATGCTAATACTTACTCTGTGGTTAAATGAGGTTAATTTATCGAGGGAGCTCTAGCTTACTCGGCCCAAGCGGTTTACATAATTAAAGATTGAACGTCATCCCACGCTGACACTCCAGTTCACACTTAATTACATTGATATATGAGGTAATATCACCAAAACTACTTTTTAAAGTTAGCGGGTACTAATTTATATTTACTCTATGGTTAGTTATAATACAATATTAGCTACTTTGAAATATGAAACTTAATTTAGGGTGTTCTTAAAAGGATGGCGGGACTTTGAACATGATTCAAATGAACACGGAATTATGTATGTACTGTATATGTTATTTATTCTTCGACATTGTAATGCAAAACAGTTTTATACATAACGTATAAATCAGTATTTAAGTTCTGCTAAAACGTTAGTTAATATACCTTCGTTAGCGTTTTTCATTGCTTCGTTCATCACGTTCTTCAGGTAAAGGAGGTTACGAATTATTTGACTCTAAACAATAAAAATCACGAAGTGTCAGGTATGGACTTCTCGGGGGCCAGAGCATAGGTTCTCTTGGTCCTAACCGATATCCATATTCTTCATCCAAAGCTTAAACAGATGAGAAAATTAATAATTGATTGATATATCGGGGTACAAATTTCTTTTCATTGTTATTAATACAAAGAAAAATTCCAAATAAACAATTTTTTAACACAAAACAACAAAAATCAGTTTAGGCGAGTTGAATGGTTTCTCAAAGATTCACGTGGCTTCCCCATTTACGTGAATTGTGTTTGATAACCCATATAGGTGGCTTTTAGCTTCGTATGTCATAAAATTTACTATCTAAAAATAATAAATTTTCAAATATATTATTAAGTAATTAAACAGCGAAATTGAACACAATCATAAGGTTCCGATTCATGCAATAGCCTTATTTTATATATTTGTAGTTTCGGTCTTTTGCGTAAAACTTTGAGAATGGTTGATATTTTGGAATTCCTAACTCTAGATTTTGTCTATGTACGGAATTAGTAAGACATTAGTTCAACCGGTTCGCCTGATACTCTTGATCTAACTGATGATTTATACTTCAAAACTCCAATTTATTAGTATCGCTTGAACCAAAATTCGTATGATATTTTCATTAATTGGACCTTTCTTGTATTTGCGTTAAATGCACGTTAAATTGAAATTCTTACTTCAAATTCAGACAGCAATAAAACACATTTGAACTTTTCTTTGTTAGCAAATAGTTACGCACTAAACACACATAGATACATGATTTCAAATTTTTGTTATATTGCGTGGATGTACACGTGGCATACAAGTGGTTAACTTTTCAACCAATGTCTTGTACGATATATCAATTACAACCGATTCTTTCTATACTGCTTACTATCTCGAGAACGGCTGGAACAATTGGGCTAATTCTTTTTTACTATATTTGTTGGAGTCTGAGGAAGGTTTTGATGAAGAGAAAAATAGGAAAACTTTTCCGGAATATTTTAGAATACGAAGATAAGTATAATATTTACGATGCGTAATCCAAAGACACCAAACAGCTGTTGACACTTTTTGCGAAAGTTCAACAAACAGGTAGAAACATTTGTTTAAATTTAAATTTTAGAAAATATTAAATAATTCTGCAGAGTAGCCTACTTGATCAATAGTTTAACTCAGATTGCAAAAACGAAGTTATTGCCTAATTTTTAATTTATATGGAACCAGTAACGAGTAACTAGAGTTGCGCCGAGTAACACTTTTACCGAGTAACGAGTACCACGGATACTAACACGGTAGGGGTCACGCGCTTGATGACGTCATCCGTTCATCAGCGACGCGTCTGCCGTACAGGCCAGGCCGGCTTATTGCTGTCACTGCCGGCCTATGTAAGCTGTTGTTGCTCGGTACTAACCTCTTCTTTTAATTTAACGGTATATTTCTATTTGTAATAGTTTAAATGATGGATATTTTAGTTTGTTACTATAACCACCGATAGCACAACAAAACATATTTAACTCAACGGTAAAGCAAACAGTAAAGCACTAAAATATACTCACTGATGTATGAAGCAAAAACAGCACGTGCACAACACGAGTTAAACAGTAATGGCGACGGTGTGGGTAAGGCGCCTGCTTGGACGGGCCGCGGTGGTGAACGGGTGACGTGAGTGGGCGGGGCTTGCTACTGCGCATCCCGGCGTGACCGCTAACGTGTTAAGCATGGTGTCTACTGTGACCGGCCCGGCCCGGCGTTTTTGTTAAGTCGAAATACACTCAATCAAATGGACACCCGCCCACTGCGACCGGCCCGGGCGGACTCGGCCCATACGGCACTGGCACATTCGCCCCAAGAGCCGACCGAGGCCGGACAGTCCGGGCCGGAACGCTCGCAGTTGACGGGTATCCATTTATTGCATGCATTTAGACATTTCGAGAAGGCCAGAAGGGAAGTGATGGTATGGTGGGTTGGAGATACCCCTCTACATGGTCTCCTTTATCTGTCTAAAGTTATTTCACACTCTGAACGTACTCTTAGCAGTGCAGTTCGTTTTATTGATCCCAATGATAAAAATGGCTAGCTGTGTTTATTCAGACGAAATCTTGTAAGATATCTGGGAAGAGATGAGCACATTTACCACATTCTTCCCTTTTTAGGTTGATATCGTAAAACCAGTACCTTGGTCCTCTTTTGCGTAGCTTTTGCAAGCTACAGCTATCATAATGTCTTTTTCGTCAGAACTTGTATCTTCACACCTTAACATGTTTAGTAAAACAAGAGTAGAAGTAGAACAGTGATTTCACAACGGTAAATCAACGCAGTGTGAAGTTGGAAAAAGATTACTGACTGCGCTGGTGCAGATCGAGTATATATCACGGCGTTGACGTAACAAGGGCTGACCGGACCGGGCCGGTCGCAGTGGGCGGGTACATCTGGCAATGCGCGGAGGCAGACCGGAAAAGCCGGAGTGGGCCGGCAATGTTTTACTTAATTTTTTAATTCTCAAATTAATTTTGATTTATTTATTTGGTGCATGATACACTGTAAAAATCGTTCGATCCATTTAGCGTAAGATTTTTACAGATTTTTAATTTGTTACAGATAATCATGTAAGTGAAGTGACACAGAATTGTCCTTTATGTAAAACATTGTATAATAGTGATGCATGACAGTGATTTATTGAGAGTGATGTAACACAAGGCACACTGTTGTGGTGCAGCATCGTATCGGAACTGTTACTGCATGATGTTGTCTAAGTATATTACACTGTATATCCAATAAATTGTTAATTACTGATAGTTATATTAACTATTACGATTATAAACATTATATATTATTAAATGATTCATGAATTGTTATAACTATTCGTATTTAAATAAAAAACTGTATTATAATACAAGAAATAATGTTTCTATTTAAAAGCGTTTTCTTTATATATTGGTCCTATTTCTTATATGTATGAGGTAAAATGTATATAAAAAATACTTTTAATGTAATCTAACGCAATTTCGTTTAACATCTGAAACCATGAAGACTGTTCTAATATGTACATAAAATATGCCTTTCGATTCGGAATTACCTAGAGAACCACATGTATAACATCCACGAATTCCTGATAAATTTGCTCAAATTATAATAATAAGAATGCTTTGAATTATTCATTTCAATCAATGCATGAAATAATGAATTTTATTCAGAAAAAATACAAACAATATTATTATGGAATATAGTCTAACCACATTGTATAACACAAGGTGTGTGGTTAGATAAGCAAGGAAACGCCTGATTACAGTGCGGTTTTCTCTGATAAGGACTTGGTGTGCAGATCACTTCGGCAATATTGCAAGTTTCTAACTAAATTTAACTAAAATTACATCTTAAAGAAAAATACATTTACGATGATAAGAGCGTAACTTAATCGATTGAAACTGTTGTCAAACTTAAATTTACTTACTAGTCAATGTTTAAATACACATAAAAGATATGAAGCTCTTAAGACTTTAAATAATCTATTTTACAAATAAAATCATATAATGACAATATATCTTGATATTTTGACTAACAAAATAGTATTAGGATTTAATAACATTTTATTTTATATTAGTTGATATTTAAAAAAGAAGTAGCCTACATTAGAATAAAAGAGATTGTCCAAAATTTTTTTATTTTTAACTTGAGCTTATCATATTTTTTAAATATTTTATCAAAATTAATTAATTACGAACTTATTTGGGAGAGGTAACATTGAATTTGTCTCCTGTTGAAGTGGTGAGTGTCGCAGCATACCTCGTCCCGATCCTGCTATTTGTCTGCTTGAGTAATGGGCTAACAACCTCTGGCTAAACACAGTTGTAACCATTTTTTGCCATCTGGTTGACAGACACTTTGATCTTTAGTGTACTCCTCTACTTGTTGATATTGGAATACATTTATTATTACATTACTAACCAATTACCTCATTACTATGTTTACTTTACATATTATTCAATATTTGTTCGTTTATTTAAGTGACAAGCCAGTTCCGTTTTAAGCCTTATCCTACCTGTCCTCCACTGGCCTGTGCAAGGATCTTATCAAACAGAATAAAAGGGAGAGTTGATACAGTACAAGGTCGATGGTACTGATCAAAGTGCTGCAGCCACAGATAGGATTTTGAACCTAATCTATCTCTACATCATATTCAAAGACCTACGTCATACCACTTGGCAATCCACACTCCTAATTGCTGTATGGTTAAATAATTGTAACAATTTAAAATTTTCCGGCAAAACAATTGACTGGTTGGAATCTGTAGGCAAAGAGAATATAAAATAACTTAGATCACATTGTAGATTATAGTCATAGTATTATTAGTTATGTATTATTTATGTTTTGTTTTGTTTAGTTATTTTCATATTTTATAAACTTGTCAGCGCTTTTATACATCTTTTTGTTAAATTAACTTAGCGGATGCCCGTGTTTAAAATGTGTCTTAATTGATCCCTGTAACTTATATGGAGAGTGAGACCAACGTGTAAATGCATGGTATCGATACTGAAAAGAAAATGTGTAGGAGTACTTAGTGTATTATTCTAATAAAATATAATAACACATTCTTGTTTCAGGTGTTTAAAATGTGTCTTAATTGATCCTTGTAACTTATGTGGAGAATGAGACCAACGTGTAAATGCATGGTATCGATATTGAAAAGGAAATGTGTAGACTTAGTGTATACTAGAATACTAATAAAATATAATAACACATTCTTGTTTCAGGTGTTTAAAATGTGTCTTAATTGATCCCTGTAACTTATGTGGAGAATGAGACCAACGTGTAAATGCATGGTATCGATATTGAAAAGGAAATGTGTAGACTTAGTGTATACTAGAATACTAATAAAATATAATAACACATTCTTGTTTCTGGTGTTTAAAATGTGTCTTAATTGATCCCTGTAACTTATATGGAGAGTGAGACCAACGTGTAAATGCATGGTATCGATATTGAAAAGGAAATGTGTAGACTTAGTGTATACTAGAATACTAATAAAATATAATAACACATTCTTGTTTCTGGTGTTTAAAATGTGTCTTAATTGATCCCTGTAACTTATATGGAGAGTGAGACCAACGTGTAAATGCATGGTATCGATATTGAAAAGGAAATGTGTAGACTTAGTGTATACTAGAATACTAATAAAATATAATAACACATTCTTGTTTCTGGTGTTTAAAATGTGTCTTAATTGATCCCTGTAACTTATATGGAGAGTGAGACCAACGTGTAAATGCATGGTATCGATATTGAAAAGGAAATGTGTAGACTTAGTGTATACTAGAATACTAATAAAATATAATAACACATTCTTGTTTCTGGTGTTTAAAATGTGTCTTAATTGATCCCTGTAACTTATATGGAGAGTGAGACCAACGTGTAAATGCATGGTATCGATATTGAAAAGGAAATGTGTAGACTTAGTGTATACTAGAATACTAATAAAATATAATAACACATTCTTGTTTCTGGTGTTTAAAATGTGTCTTAATTGATCCCTGTAACTTATATGGAGAGTGAGACCAACGTGTAAATGCATGGTATCGATATTGAAAAGGAAATGTGTAGACTTAGTGTATACTAGAATACTAATAAAATATAATAACACATTCTTGTTTCAGGTGTTTAAAATGTGTCTTAATTGATCCCTGTAACTTATATGGAGAGTGAGACCAACGTGTAAATGCATGGTATCGATATTGAAAAGGAAATGTGTAGACTTAGTGTATACTAGAATACTAATAAAATATAATAACACATTCTTGTTTCTGGTGGTTAAAACTAACCAAAATGAAATACACTTTCATGTCAACTTTTATGAAACTAACTTTGCAGTAGCAAAGTTCGGAACCTAAAAGATACAGTCACAAAAAGGGAGGTTAGCTTGAAACGTGGTTGGTGTTTTTTTTCTTAGTATTTTCTAACTAAATTATAAAAAAATACTGATTCTGTATTGTTCGTCCAGTACTTATGTATAGTGTAGTGTTTTAATATTTTATACTTGTTATTTTATACTTTCTATAAGATAATTTCTATAAGATAAAAGGATAATTTTCTTTTTAGAAATTTTACGCTTCATGAGATAAGATATTGAAATAAGGCAACCACAGAATACTGTGTTCCAAAATACAACCAAATACATTGACATTCACTTGTAGGGTTGAGATGTTTAAAACAATCCTAAATGTTGTTATGATCATGAAGTTTTTTGTATCTTCATGGATCCCTGTGCTATTGTGACAAGTGACGACGCGACGACTTCGCTACTCGGCATCATTCTCTTGTTTAAACCTTCCCCTTCCTATCCACAATCGAGAACTTAATATCTGGTGTTATATTTAAAAGTAATTTAGGTTAACTTGTCTTTGTCCTAAAAATGCACTGTAATTTATACTCAACTGAAATTTAATTCATCGTTTCTTTTACCGTTTTCTTTGTAATTTTAAGGATAAAACATTATATGATGGTTGATCTTTACCGATTATCGTGTCCGATCAAAAGTGTAATTATTGAGTTACGTGATAAGAGTGTGATAAGAGAGAAATGAATGAGTTCGACACAGTGGATAGTAAATTTGACCAAAATGGACGGGAGAGGTTTACGTAATACTTTAAAATTATAGTATTATTGGTATCAGTAATATTTTAACAGCAAAGCTTTTAGGTTGACCGACAGTTACCTTTTCCCAAACATCCCGTAATGTCGAATACAAAACATTATTAACTATAAATTAAAAAGAAATGCCACTATTACAGGATATAATAAATAATTCTTTATAAAAAGTCAGACTGGCCATTTGAAATTACTTCAAACCGGTTGTAAACAAGGGATCGCTTCAATGACTAATGAACTCTTCTAAATGAGAATTGTAAATATTAAGAGAAATACGTAGTACGGTGTGAGGAATGGAGAATGCTTCCCGAAATTTCATGTGAGACGAATTTTAAAACATTTAAAATCAATCTCAAATTCAGACTTGGCAGCGTTGAATATTTAAGATTCAACTTTGACGTAACAATAGTTTATGATGTGCTCTTAAATCTCAAATTGTAAATCAGGTTAGTACCTTATGATTGCCTTACAGAGGCAGTTGTAATAAAAAGATACGTAACATACGATATATAAATGCTATTTTGGATCTTTTATAGTCTCTTTAAAAGTTGGCAAAGCTAACTAGCACAGAATAAACATCACTCAGGGTCTGTATATCTGTCCGCATGATATCTTGAGGATAAATTTAGCTATGATGTTTAATAATATTATGAAAGTTTATTCACAAGATAGAGATTAATTGCATGCCCCTCCTTGAGAATTGGCCGAGTGTCAGGGAAGCTTTTAAAGGATTTACAGAGGAAGCCTCGTGGTGTGACGAACTCCTCCTTAACTTATTATAATAAAAATGTTGAGTGTTGCGTTACTAAAAGATATAGTAATATCCAAAGATTCTTAACATTGATTTTTAATTACGTATATTTATAGTTACAGGAAACCCAAAAATCCGAATTAATTACAAATTTAGCTTAACTTTCGGTTGTAACAAACAACAGTAGTGTAAGAGTAGATGGCTTTCAAGATAAGGGATATATCTCAATTATGATTCAGTGACTCTGTATCAAGCACTGTGATGTGACTAGTATATCACTGTCAGTTCTTACTTCCTCTAGACATTTGTCTCTTGTTTATTAGTCCTCAGCACTCTCTGAGACCCTTTCCACTGAGCCAGTTATTTATTCCTGAATTTTTATTAACACTTGATAACAGCTCGCCGCATTTAAAGCTTTCAAATAGTAACCGTATTGGTGGCTATGATATCATGGTATTGTGAAAAAGGAATGGAGAACGGGATTTTCGATATATTCTGGTGTTTTTGCCTTACAAATAATATAAAAAGTACTCAAAACCAAACGTAAGGTAAAATTCCTTCTCTGAATCAAGAGAGGTTACACTATAGATATTACAGTTTGTCTGAATGACCATGACAGATTCATAAATACCAGAGGACAAAATGACTTCATTTAAATCGTGTAATACTAGCTACAATACGATTAGGTTTTCTAGGCACCAATATTAAATAATCAATATCATATTGTTAAAAGACTACCTATAGGTCCATTCAAGGAAATATTTATAAACAGGACAGAAAACTTATTTTCTTGTTTATAATTTTATGATCTAATTTTATATTAGCCAAGAGTAACAAAATGGCCGTTGAGTATTTTCGAGGGGCTTCATATAATGTGGAAAACACATTCGTAAGGAGTTATTACAAATTTAAAACAAAGGCGTGTAGTACTTAATCACATTTTTTACATCCCATAACAATAATAATACGTTAAAACTTTATTGATATTACCCGAATATAAAGTGATGGCATGTGAAAAATATTAAACATAGTCTATTATTAAACATGGTTATTTAAAGTGAAAAATCAAACACAATGAATATATACTGTTGTTATGTCTATTTGAATTAAAGTCTATTATAATAAAACAGTTTAGTGCTGACCGCATGTAAATCTAATTCATATGACTATTGAATCTGATATGGAATCAAATATATATATATATATATATATATATATATATATATATATATATATATATATATATATATATATATAGAGTGTTCTATTAATTTGTTCCCTATGTACATGTGTAAATTAGTAATATAATCATAATTATGTTGGGCAAATATAAAAATAAAAGAAGATGGAAAATGACAATTTCCAGAAGTGAAGTCACGTCTTTTATGTTTTTTAGCAGACATTTCAGATATGAACTTGGGTTACATCGATAGATAGATTATGGTGTATCGATATACCAACTGTTTATTACTGAATCCATTTGGAACGTTATTTAACCAAAATATTATATTAAATGACAGTTATTAAGAAAATTTCCAATATACCTAATATATATCAAATAGTGTTGATAGAAACCGCGAGATTTGTAATCGGGAGGGCGTAAATGTTTATAACACACACACACACACACACACACACACACACACACACACACACACACACACACACACACACACACACACACACACACACACACACACACACACACACACACACACACACACACACACACACACACACACACACACACACACACACACACACACACACACACACACACACACACACACACACACACACACACACACACACATCATTTCCATGTACATTTGCTTGAAATTTCTGTACTCGACATCAGTCAGCTACTTGCTTAATAAAACTTTTACGATGAGTTATAGCCTACAATGAACAGCCTTACGATATAATATCAGTGCGCTTTTGTATTTGTATCAATGAAGTACGTACGATAGCAGTCACTCCTGCATTTACTACGAATATCACGAAGAAAATTAAAAAGAGGCAATTCCGAAACATAAACAAAATTGCTTTAATATTTGAATAGTTCACAATTGGTAACGACTTTTAGCCATATCTATATTAAACTTCGTTTCTTCCACCAACTTCCAACTTAATAGTGTAGCATTTATCCCAGAGGTTAGCACTATTCCATAGCAACCCTAGACTTATAAATAAAGATTTCTGCGGAGTTAAGTTTTGGGTTCTCTCTTCGTGAACTTTGTCGTAAGAATGTGAAATAAATAACTCTCAGTGATCCAGGGTATGAAATGCTATAGCTACGCATTGTTATACTACTATACAGATCACCAGATGCTAATAGTCAATTTCATAGTTACACAAAATAGTTAAAACATGATCATAGAATATTCATTCCAGCACAATTGAATGGTTAACAGTAGCTGTTTTATTTACGACAGCATGATCTTCTGACAAATACATAAATGCAATAAATTATTGCTTGAACGTAAACAAAGATAATTCAATAATAAATAACACCAAAAATTTCCTTATTTGTGTTTGTATCTTCAATTACATTAATATAATAACATATTTTAATGTAGTTAATTGATCAATGACAGTATTCCAAAATGGCAGGATTGATTTGAAATCTATTTGAAGAGACATACATGCATATTATCTCAAGTAAAGAGATTCTATTCTTGATTCTACTTAAAAATGATTTAAACTATACTACTATGGTACATAGTCTATGTAACGAGACAAATTATACATAAATATTTTTATTCATAAGAAGAGAAGTACTTAAATAGAGTAGTTAGCGTTTAATCGTATGCACAAACATAGCTACACACACACACACACACACACACACACACGCACACACACACACACACACACACACACACACACACACACACACACACACACACACACACACACACACACACACACACACACACACACACACGCACACACGCACACACCACACACGCACACACACACACACACACACACACACACACACACACACACACACACACACACACACACACATTATTACTTTCATTTTTGAATCTGAATGTTAAAAGCCTTCGAAGCTACACATCCAAGTAAATCTGAGATATGCGTTGTAACCAGCCTCATATATCAGTTCAATGTGTGCTAGTTATGAAACCTTCACAGAACATCTGCTACACTGTTACATGTCATACTGTGCACGTGTATCTCTGCATACAGCTCTCTGACAGTTGTCAGAGACAATGGAGTGCCTCTATTACTGACAACCTGCTCCTGCTAATATAACAGGAGGTCAGAGTGGGTGTCTAGTATATTGAGTGTATAACCAAATTAAGGTGCATCTCTGAATGTTATTAGATATATGATTTCACGAAACCTGCTCATGAAATCTTTCGAAATAGAGAAGTTGTAACATATTTAGACTTAGTGGTAATAATATTAAGTCACTAACACAAAATATACTATGATATTTTATTTTCTCATCTTATTAGTATTTTGTATTTCTTATGTTAAGAATTAAACACCAATTACATAATCTTGATAAATAATAATATGAGTGCAGCTATTTTAGCTACAGTCACGAAACCTGTATTACAATATTCCCATTAATTAAACACATACAATTACTGGGTGGTATTAGATTGCCACTGAAGTCCATATTGCATCTCATAGTTTAAGAACAAAAACTATTACTTAAAGATGACTTGTATAAAAGGGATCGATACTATTTAGCTCAAAGCTTATTATATTCTTTAATATATTCTTAATATTATATTCTTAAAAACCCCAGAGGTGTTAGTATGATTAAGCACAAATACTTAGCCTTATTTTTACTTCGGGCAGTGATGAAGTATATAAATCATAATATTACATTTAATATTTATAATTGGTTTTTGGCTTAATAACTTTACTATTCGTGCAACATTATTAATTACAGACATAGCCCACGGGGATTAGCATTTGCCAGTACGAAAGCCAATTACAGTCTACCGGATTAAGCTCACTTGTGTCGGGAGTGGACATGATTTAAGAGAGCCAAACAGACATAATGTAGAGTGTATTTACTTGCTAACTACGTCATAGACATATTGTATAATTACTATAAGTAGTGTATCATAACCGAGATCTCTTATGATTTATCTTATATCACATTCCATATACTCCTAAAACAAGGACTGTTAAAAGGGCGATATCGCTATTTCTGAAAAACCATTCCAAATTATTATAAATATCGAAGTTTAAAGGCAAAGTTAGCCAGAGTTCTGCAATTTAGAAAACGAAATTTAAAGAAATCACTAGAACTAGTCTTAGTTCGCAATATTTTCCAAAAGACAAAAACTAAACATCATTTTAGGTGTATGCAATCTGGAATAAAAGTTACAGGATAACTTATTTGTATTCCATTACAGATCAAGCACTGTGTACTAACTATTTTATGAAATAAAATGTTAATAAATGTTGTAGCCTTTTTGACGAACTTAGAAATATGGTTTTCTAAGTGTCAACAGCTGTTTAATGAAAGTTACATTTGCGTTGCAAAACATCAATATTGTAATTATTTTTCAAAATTCTTAAGGGTTCCAGGAAAGTTTTTCGATTTTTCTGTTCTAATAACTCTTATAACCTAGAACTTCAAAAAATATTTTAAAAAGAATTGCCCGTTCTAAAGATTAGCGCTAAGCAAAACTTTTATCGATTCATTTTTATTTATAAGAATTAAAGCTGAAGACTCCTTAGCTTAGCACATTTCACTGGTGTACAATGTAACCAATAATTACAATCGTATGTCAGTAGTTGTGCTCTATTATAAACACATGTTTAAAAATAGTACATACAGTTTAAAAAAATAAGTTGCTGTTGTCTACATTATACATTTTATGTATACAATGTATAATGTAGACAACAGCAACTTATTTTATATATATATATATATATATATATTATTTATTTTTAACACTTCCATGCATTTTTTGGAATTATGATTCTTTCTCAATCTAAAAAAAATAAATAATGACTTATCTTTAAAAATCTAATAACTAAAAGAGAAAACATGAAGATATATTTACATATATATATATATATATATATATATATATATATATATATATATACATTAAGATATACCTTCGTTGCTGACTGCAGTCGAGAGTATAATAATGCACTAAGGAAACCGGAAGTACATAGTAGTAATATGTATCACACAAACACACACAAACTTACACACACACACACACACACACACACACACACACACACACACACACACACACACACACACACACACACACACACACACACACACACACACACACACACACACACACACACACACCACACACACACACACACACACACACACACACACACACACACACACACACACACACACACACACACACACACACACATTATTACTTTCATTGTTGAATCTGAATGTTAAAAGCCTTCGAAGCTACACATCCAAGTAAATCTGAGATATGCGTTGTAACCAGCCTCATATATCAGTTCAATGTGTGCTAGTTATGAAACCTTCACAGAACATCTGCTACACTGTTACATGTCATACTGTGCACGTGTATCTCTGCATACAGCTCTCTGACAGTTGTCAGAGACAATGGAGTGCCTCTTATTACTGACAACCTGCTCCTGCTAATATAACAGGAGGTCAGAGTGGGTGTCTAGTATATTGCGTGTATAACCAAATTAAGGTGCATCTCTGAATGTTATTAGATATATGATTTCACGAAACCTGCTCATGAAATCTTTCGAAATAGAGAAGTTTGTAACATATTTAGACTTAGTGGTAATAATATTAAGTCACTAACACAAAATATACTATGATTATTTTATTTTTCTCATCTTATTAGTATTTTTGTATTTCTTATGTTAAGAATTAAGCACCAATTACATAATCTTGATAAATAATAATATGAGTGCAGCTATTTTAGCTACAGTCACGAAACCTGTATTACAGTATTCCCATTAATTAAACACATACAATTACTGGGTGGTATTAGATTGCCACTGAAGTCCATATTGCATCTCATAGTTTAAGAACAAAAACTATTACTTAAAGATGACTTGTATAAAAAGGGATCGATACTATTTAGCTCAAAGCTTATTATATTCTTTAATATATTCTTAATATTATATTCTTAAAAACCCCAGAGGTGTTAGTATGATTAAGCACAAATACTTAGCCTTATTTTTACTTCGGGCAGTGATGAAGTATATAAATCATAATATTACATTTAATATTTATAATTGGTTTTTTGGCTTAATAACTTTACTATTCGTGCAACATTATTAATTACAGACATAGCCCACGGGGATTAGCATTTGCCAGTACGAAAGCCAATTACAGTCTACCGGATTAAGCTCACTTGTGTCGGGAGTGGACATGATTTAAGAGAGCCAAACAGACATAATGTAGAGTGTATTTACTTGCTAACTAACGTCATAGACATATTGTATAATTACTATAAGTAGTGTATCATAACCGAGAGATCTCTTATGATTTATCTTATATCACATTCCATATACTCCTAAAACAAGGACTGTTAAAAGGGCGATATTGCTATTTCTGAAAAAACCATTCCAAATTATTATAAATATCGAAGTTTAAAGGCAAAGTTAGCCAGAGTTTCTGCAATTTAGAAAACGAAATTTAAAGAAATTACTAGAACTAGTCTTAGTTCGCAATATTTTCCAAAAGACAAAAACTAAACATCATTTCAGGTGTATGCAATCTGGAATAAAAGTTACAGGATAACTTATTTGTATTCCATTACAGATCAAGCACTGTGTACTAACTATTTTATGAAATAAAATGTTAATAAATGTTGTAGCCTTTTTTGACGAACTTAGAAATATGGTTTTCTAAGTGTCAACAGCTGTTTAATGAAAGTTACATTTGCGTTGCAAAACATCAATATTGTAAATTATTTTTCAAAATTCTTAAGGGTTCCAGGAAAGTTTTTCGATTTTTTCTGTTCTAATAACTCTTATAACCTAGAACTTCAAAAAATATTTTAAAAAGAATTGCCCGTTCTAAAGATTAGCGATAAGCAAAACTTTTATCGATTCATTTTTATTTATAAGAATTAAAGCTGAAGACTCCTTAGCTTAGCACATTTCACTGGTGTAGAATGTAACCAATAATTACAATCGTATGTCAGTAGTTGTGCTCTATTATAAAACACATGTTTAAAAATAGTACATACAGTTTAAAAAAAATAAGTTGCTGTTGTCTACATTATACATTGTATACAATGTATAATGTAGACAACAGCAACTTATTTTTTATATATATATATATATAATATATATATATATATATATATATATTATTTATTTTTAACACTTCCATGCATTTTTTGGAATTATGATTCTTTCTCAATCTAAAAAAAAATAAATAATGACTTATCTTTAAAAATCTAATAACTAAAAGAGAAAAACATGAAGATATATTTACATATATATACAATTAAGATATACCTTCGTTTGCTGACTGCAGTCGAGAGTATATAATGCACAGACTCGTGAGCGGAGCTCATGGCCATTTTCTTCAGATTTGATCAAATTAAACATCTACTTATTATAACGTATAGATCTTAACCGATTCGATGGTTGCAAATTACTGATGTATTCATTTAAGCGCAGCTATAATAATATGCATGGTTCTTTTTAGCGATATTCATCACATATTGGAACGTTACTAAAAATATGATATGTTCATTTCATGGGAAAACATTACTACATACAACATTTAGTTAATTAGTGTAAATTTAAAAAGGTTGAAATGTATAACAAAGCTTTCTAATGGTACATCCCTGTAACACAACAATCTTGGCTATAATAACAATTGAAATAACTATGATATGGAAAATTGGGAATCATTCAATGGAAGAAATGTTCATTAAAAAAAGTTAAGTACCTTATCCAATAAATGAATTTCTACTTTTCATACAACTATAAAATTAAAGAGAACTCAGAATGAGTTTTTATGCCTAAGTGTCCCACAAGCCATAACCTTTCATAGATATAAAGTTTCTAAAGGCAAGGAATTTTGAAGAGGCGTTAGTTAACTAAACATCTACACATTAACTACACATCTCAGAAGCTGGGCGCTCCTAAACCAAAAATATTAACAGATGGAAATCTTCCAATTACCATAACATAAGTACAGATCCAGTGGGGCTTCCGGTGTCAGAGTAATATATTAACTGCTAAGTGAAAAGAAATAACTGGCATCAAATATTGAGTTGACTCAATCTTATGTTGACTTAAGTTGACATCACTTGTTGACAAGTGACTATTAAACTGTCCCTCTAAATTACGTCGTTCGTCTTCGGAATATTACAAATATTTGTGAGAATACTGTAATAGATAATCTATAATCTGTAGCTTTAATCTGAATCCTGTGCAGAAAATATATATAATGTTTATGATTTAACAATCCACAGCGTTCGTTACAAGGGTAGTGGAGTGACAAGGTTTCACTAAATTACATTTGTTCTCTAGATTTATAATAGGCTTTCTTATCTCCAGTAATAGGAGGTATTACCAGGATTAACACAAAATCCGAAAAGCCGCAATAATTAAGAGAGAACAGAGCCTTTGTGACAAAGTTCTGTGTCCTTACTCTTTTATGTCAGACAGTAATTAGTAATTTAAAGGATTTTTTGTTCATGTGTGCCTATGTATTTTTATCAAGGACATATAATCCAAGTCTTTTCATGTGGGTTTTCCCACATTACTGCCTATACTGTTAAATGAATCATATGTACTAGATATCGTGACTCTTAACTCACGTAGCTCATTTATATATGAATATAGAGATATTTATTATATTGAAATTATAGAAAACGAATTAAAACCCATTGAAATTATATTGTAAGAAAAAACACAAGAAATTATATTCAACTGAAATAAATACTTGTATTGAGGTATTAGTCTACGTTTTACAAAGTTTGACGATTATAATGTTATGAACACAAAATTTAGGGCTATGATTACTTTGAATCTGCAATAACCATGATAACATTTCACTGCGACAAGTCAGTGACACACAGCGTGGCGTTAGGACACACGGTAAAGTAGCGATGTGCGTTCGCTGCGACAATGTTAAATATAGTTATTTTAGTTGTAATTGTTAAGAAGTTGCAACTATAAAAAAAATTGACAATAGCTCTTATTTCAAGTTCAACACTCGAATAAGCATTTCTGGTTCCAATCATGTACATTCGCCGAGAATGATGTTGGGTCCTCTCTCGGGCTAGTCTCGCCAATGATTCAAATTCCTCTCGATATAACAGCATTCGTCAAGTGTTTTGGTTTTTAAGAACATAAAATGATTCAAAGAAAGGGGTTATACAAATCTTTAAGTATTATACCATGTCGTAAACTCTCCAAAACATTATTACATATACATGTACATTATTAAAAAGAAATTATGAAGGCGACCGTCATACTGAACAAAAGTTTTAAATTTTTGAAAATTGGAAGCTTTTAGCTACTAAAGTTATGGTAATTAATTATAATAATTTGAACGTAGATAACAAGTATCTTAGATCCCAATCGTGAAATAAAAAATTCCTGTATGTATTTATAACTAAAGAAAATAAAAATAAAACTGAAATGAAATATTATTAATTGAGTGTCATTGCTCGCACTATGTAAAGTATAGGATTGTGGAACTTTGTTAGTGATGGAGCAGATTAAGAGCCTGATAACTGTAAAAAACTCCCCCTTGATCTATTTGATAAGAACCTCCCATATGCTAATGATAAGGACTGATAGGATCTTAATACAAAGGTAAACTACCTTTTTCGTAAAACATAAGAATATTGAAATTGCTATAATACATTAATATTGCAAATCGTCTAGTAGATGACAAGTAAAAATGTAGTAAACGTCAAACTGGTCAGCAAGACAAGCATGGACCAAGTAGAACGTTAATACAAATTAATAAAGGTGAGATAAAAAACTAGAATGTTTTTACAATGAAAATGTATTCTGCATGGTTTTGTTTCATATAACATATACAGGGTGTACATAAAGTCCTGCACGGGTATAATATTTTCTGAACGATACCAGATAAATAAATAAGATTTGGTACATCAATACTACACCTAAAAATCTACTTTTTGAAGGAACTATCAGTTTTCTGTAATATTATGGGGACGTCCCGCAAGGAGTCAGAAGGAAATCTTAAATAGGAGCATAGGTCAATATGGACATCATTTTAAAGGGCTTGTCTAGCAGAGTTTAATGCCGCAGACCGCACTCAAAAAGATTGATCCAGTACAAAATGGCGGCTGTTCAAAGATTTTACTTGGTTACATTTTATTAGTAGTCATAACCCCAGTAAAGCAAAACTAATTGATAACAGTAACAATTAGAAATCTCAGCGACCTATAACGATCGGAAACACTTCCTGTTTTCATAAAGTGTTGAACAGTTCTCCCTACAGTTGTTCTAGAAATTGGCTGCCTCTCGTGAAAGTAGTTATTAAATAAATGGCATGCTTCTTCGTGTGATCGTCTGTTATTTCCCCAACCAACCATCATAAGAAGTGTTATACGTTCACGTTCGTCAAGCGACATAGTGTACTTGAAGAACTACAAGCAATACGACAAACTCTTTTGTACTAAAGCTGTACCAACGCCGAGCGTGGCTGCTGCTTGGACAGGTGACCGCTGAGCGATCCTGTCCTTGCAAGCGGCCCGCCTGCCCGGCCATTGGTGGTGGTGGTTCGGAAGTCACCTTTAAGCCGTTGGTCCCCAGGTTAAGTGTTAGAGAGGGCTTCTTAGCCCTAACTTCGCCTGGTAAAATAAGACATTCTTTACTTTACTGATAAAATGGATGGACAGCACTACTAAAACAAGAAAACTAGAATAGCCTACTATAAATAGACTGGCTAATAGGAAAGTCCTAACTGCGACCCAAAGATAAGAGATTTCTAATTGTTAGTGTTATCAGGTTTTCCCCGTTATCAATATATTAGGACCAAATTTATAACCCTTGAGGATAACTAATGTCATAATTCACTTCTGTACAACTGACCAGCATAATGTAGTGGTTAGCTGCAGTATTTGTTTGGTTGCAGTTTTGCTTTACTGGGGTTATGGCTACTAATAAAATGTAACCAAGTAAAATCTTTGAACAGCCACCATTTTGTACTGGATCAATCTTTTTGAGTGCGGTTTGCGGCATTATACTCTGCTAGACAAGCCCTTTAAAATGATGTCCATATTGACCTATGCTCCTATTTAAGATTTCCTTCTGACTCCTTGCGGGACGTCCCCATGATATTACAGAAAACTGATAGTTCCTTCAAAAAGTAGATTTTTAGGTGTAGTATTGATGTACCAAATCTTGTTTATTTATCTGTTATCATTCAGAAAATATTATACCCGTGCAGGACTTTATGTACACCCTGTATACAAAATGCTTAGTTAGTTTAAATTCCATAAATTAGAAGTACCATGGAATTCACAGAGAACTAGGGTGCAAGTATATCTAAGGCGTCACCCTAGTTATTATAATGGTTATACACGTAGATACGTATCAGGTGACTAATTTAGGTCATATATTAGCTGACTACAATAATACGTAGAGGATATTGCAAAGGTTGTGGTAAGTGTGGAAAAGGTCTCAGGGTGAAGCAACTCTAAACCACATTACTCATCACGTTAGTCATTATACTGGTCATGATGGATTACCGAATTAATGCAATAATGTTTCCCTGAACTGCATTATCAAAGGCATGACAGTTACATTTTTGAAACTTTACCAGGGTAAAGATCCCGCTATTTTTAGTATTCATATTCATTCCCTTCTTATTTTTTTAGTACTTACTTTCTTACACATTTGGTTATTTAAAACAAATTAGCTGTTACCCGCGGTTTCACACACAATTTTTAAAATCGAAGGGTGTAGCCATCTTAGTGAAATTATCATATATATATATATATAGTTTGCCTTTTTGTCCCGATGAAGAAAATATATAATTTACGTACGACTGAAAAGTTACTGCGGTCAAAGAGTCAGTTCCGGCCGATGAAATTCACTTCCGGTCTAATTTATTTGTAAAGGAAATATATACATACGTTAGTTTTCACGACTTAATTCAGTCAAAAAGTGTCAGTTCCAGCCGCTTTAGTTTACTTCAGTGTAGTTTATTTCTGGATTTATAGTTGGGTTAGGGTTATTGTCCTGATGAAGAAAATATATACATACGAGTACATATGTTAGTTTTTAAGACCTGCTTGTTTCAAAAAGCATCTAATACAGATCCTTGTATCTCTACTTCCAGTATGAGATATACCAAGTCCATCTCACGACTAAAATGTTACTGCTGTTAAAATGTGTCAGTTCCGACCTTCACAAATTCTGCCCCTGTTCCACAACAGAGTGTAATTCACAGTTCTACAACTGAGTTTATGTCATTGTACTGACAAAAACACTCATATTGTTTTGAAATTAAACTTAATTTAAAAAGCATCTATTTCCGGTCTACGATGTTTTCGGTGCTGTAAATAATTTACATTTTTTACCCCGACCAAACAAATAAGTGCATATGTAAGCTTAATAAGATTACTTTTGTCAAAATCAACTACTTCCTTCGCTTGTGTTAACGAGTTTAAAAGGATTTAACTACAATAAAAATGTCATGCACAATATCAAGGAAGCCAAGTCTCGATTACCTTATGTGCAATCTAAAGTAAACATTAGATAGTAACTCAGTTTTTACAATCTGAATTACATAACGCGTGAGTAACTACTGTATAATTATTAAATATATAACATTGGAATGTAAACTAATGTTTCTGCCAATTAAAATTATAAATAAACTTTCTTGTGATAAAGGCAGTATAAGTGTGGACCGCATTGAAATATATAATATTGTAATTACGACTGTGCCGCGAGAGATACTCAGAAGATAAACAATTACGAGTATGTTACACTGTACAGTCCGAATAGTCCGATAAACTCTTACCAACAGGCTGCCCGCTACGAGTTTTTGTCAGCATTCTTTTTTAATTCCACCTACTTGTAAAGACCAAATTATAAATACTGTAAAATACTTTCAAAACCACTGCAATTGATAAATTTAATGTAAAAATTTACTTTCCTATTTTCTTTCCATTAAAACTCTACTGGCATAATTGCTCAGCTTGTTTCCACTAATGTATGTATAAAACTTTGTCAAAAAGTATATATTTTTAATAAATGTATTTATAAAATGTTTTGAAATCTTGGTTTTGGGGTTTAATAGTTTTAAATATTTTAATAGTTTACTGTTGTATTTTGTATTCACCTAATAAACTATATTTATTTAGCTACGTTCTTTTTACTTTAATTTTAAGCCCTTAATCAAATGTTTAATCTAGTAGATATTATTACAATGTATTGGAATCGGCACAGTCCTGAGTCAGAGCACGAATAGACACATCTCTAAACATTGAAATAATTATAGTGGACAATGAAAAGGTTGATAATCTATAGCTAAACAAACTATAATAAAACTTTCTAGCAACTGGTGTTACATTATATCCTTTTATATTAAAGTCAATCGCGATTAAGCGACTTCTACTTTGTCACATTGAATGATTTGTTTCACAAGATATTCCTAGGAAATATTAATATTATTACTTCCTTTATATAGTAAGGTTTGTAGGAAAGTAATATATGTTTCTAACAAGTCCTTGTACAAACAAGAGAAATGTGAACAAAATTCTTGAACAATTGAAGACGTAGATACGTTCCGATACTGTTCCAGCAAACAAATAATGCCATGTGCGGGTATAGATTCAAATACAACTGAAAGTTGAAAGTTGCCCCTCGAAGTCGTTGTTTCGTTAGGCCACTAACGAATAATTACAAGGGATTTTTATGATGGATCTATCAAAGTTCTTTTCCCAAACATGTCACCTCTTCATTTTATGCGGCCACACCAGGAGATAAAAATATGTTACTCTAAGTTTATATTTATAGAAAAGTGAGCAACTAAAACAGTTTAGTTACTTTATATCTAACTCTTTTAGTTAGCTAGTATATTTTTACATTTTTGTATAACAAACACATCATCTGATTCTCTAATACAAAGTTAATGTAATCTTAGAATATTTAGTATAGCTTCACGTGAAGGTGTTTGCATGAAGAGAAAATCATACAGAACGCTATCCTAAGGGCAAGCCCGTATTATGTAGTGTTAACTTGGGACTACCATCCCAGATTTGTTAGGTAGTTAGATTCGGTTGGTAGCGTTCTTATTGGTATGCATCACCATATTCTTGACTCACTTATTTTATGTTTCTATTTGTGTTATGGAGAGTAAATTTAATTCGTGAAAAATAATAATTTTTTGCAGATAAAAAATTCTCAGTTTCATAAAGGCGGGAAAAACAGTATACTGGTCTAAGAGTTCCTATTAAGCTTTAAAACCTATTTCAAATGTATCTCCTCAACAATGATTTATTTTTTTAATTTAAAAGGCTTACGATATTATGTCCTCTTTTATATTTGCCAGTTTAAAAAAACAAATTATTTAAGTTTTAACGAGAAAGTTTGAAACAGAAAAGGTAATTAGTTTGGTAAAATAAAAAGTGTTTCATTTTAACCAAATAATAACTTTTTCAAATCAGTTTTTGGAACAAAAGAAACTAAGCTAAAACTATTAAGTATAAAGAGGCCATGCCGAGTTTTAAGACAATCCGTTGAAAGTCTTGTAGAGTATCCACTCCTCACACACAAATATGTTTAATACAAATAACACATTATAGAAGCTACTGTACATATATCACTCTCGGGTTAGGCTTTCACCATAATTATGACCGACATAATTAATTCTGTATTTTGGAGTTTGATGATAGTGAAAAAAAGAAAAAACTAAATTTACAGGGCTTCCTCATACCGAATTTTGTCAGACGTTTGACGTCTATAGATTTGAGTAAATGAGCAATCTATGAACTTTTCACTTCCTCTATACCCAAGTAATCCTCAAAGCAATATCAATGTTCGAAGTTAACTTTATCGACTAAGTTAGGAAGCTGCATAATTAAATTTGAAGACGAGTTAATATGCTCCTCCGGTCTGTTTTGGACTTTTTGTGAATTCTAATTTTACTTTCCCACCACGCACTAAAAAAGATATGTGACATTTGGATATTAAATATTATATACAAATATAGAATATTGTTATAGGAACAGATCTGTGACACTCTAGGAAGGCACCTTAAAGTAATAAAGGCCTGTTGTGAATTGTACAAGTGGTGGTAATCCAAATATTACAGACACTTAGATGGTAAGTGAAGTGGCAGTATGTTTGGAATATGTTAGATAGTGAGAACATCTATATATTTTTTTAGTTCTACCTGGCAAGCAGAAAAGCCAATGTGCCCACCCCTCTGTAACCACTGTCTCCAGCACCATCGTCTTCTTGGACACGATCTCTAGGGGTGGTATTGGTATCTATTATCTCATAGCGTATAAAATACCGTATGAGTTTCTATACCAAAACTTCTATTAAACCAAAGAGTGTGGTAGTAGTTTATTTTTCCAGTCCAATTTGTTTATAGATTATTGTTAAAGATGGTAATAACGCTGCCTACATTTCAGGACGTCTTTGGTGATGCCAATAATCTTTATAAGGTAGCAAACCGTTAGATTATAGCCCGTGAAAGTCAATCATAACGTAATACAAATTATATAGTTTGGTTATTGAATATATAAGAGAGTAAAAAAGACAACAACTAGAATACACATAATTTTGTGTGCTAAAGAATTCATCGTTAAAAAGTACTTATGTCAAAATATGTAAATGTTTTAATATGTGCACATAACTAAATATATAAATAATATCATACAGATCTAAATTGTTTTTACTTACTGTTATCGTTGCTGTGATAATTTAACCCTTGTCTCCTTTCATCTATGGGGGTGGTTAGTTGCAGCAGAATACTATACGGACGTTCTTAAAGACGCATCAATTCGTCTTTATTTGAACAGACTAAATACCAAACATATTCATTGTTTTGCAATTTAACTCATATTTTAATTATTTACTAGAATTTAATAGATTTTTATCAATAACAGGACAATCTATTATGAAGCAATTATGTAAACTTGGTATATTTATAAGTACAATATTTTACGCTCAAAATATATTAAATAGGAACTTGTATGTTTACACGTACACATTTGCCTTAGTTTTAAGTATACATTTTCATAAAGGTTTTACTACTGTGTCAAATCGTTTGCAATAAATCAGAATCCGTAAGACATTATTATGGAACCGTGCAGTAGGAGGGCAAAATCTGGCATAACCCTCTTCCTGCAAAACAAACCATTCGGTCTGGACAATTATGTAGGGACAAGTGATTTACGATAAGATGGAGTAATTGAACGCAGGAAATAGGATCACCATAGTAAGTTAGACTATTCTGAGGGCAGATTAGAATAGTCGTATTGGTGATAGAATGAACTGATAGACCACATTTAAACCACATTTAAACAGTTATAAAGATGTTAATGATCTTATTCGGATGAC
This sequence comes from Homalodisca vitripennis, assembly GCF_021130785.1. Taxonomy (NCBI): domain Eukaryota; kingdom Metazoa; phylum Arthropoda; class Insecta; order Hemiptera; family Cicadellidae; genus Homalodisca; species Homalodisca vitripennis. The sequence goes on from NC_060207.1 coordinate 67,276,391, forward strand.
AGGCGGCAGCTGACGCATCCTATGAGCTTCTTATCGTGGACGATAGTGAGCAAATGCAAGTATCCGAATGCTCTCTGTAAAGAAAGAATGTTGTACTAAAACAGTTACCTTTAGTTTCTTTATTGGATAGGTTAAACTAAGCCATTAGTACTGCATCACAATGCTATGACTTCTTTATGAAAGCTTGTTTGAGCAAAGGTAAAGACACCCGAAGACAACTCAGTTAAAAAAACATGCTCTCTCTTCTAGTTTATACCATTTATTTCAAAAGTCCTACTCCATGTAATAGTCCTAACATTCAAATTCTACAATAGTAAAACATTAAGATACCTACTTAATTCATTTTCGTATTTTCCTTAAATTTGTATATTCTTTTCCAAAATCGTATAAAAAATTGTCTTTTCTTTTCCAAACCCGTACAAATACAATATGGTTTATTTTATGGCTGACCACCTCTCAAATTTATCTTAATATATTTTACAAGATATTAAAAAAATGTGTCTTGATAAAAAATACGTGACTTGATTATCTAACAACTAGAGTACCTGGTGTAGAGCACAGAATCTAATGGCAGAGGCTGGGCTCTTCCCCTTGTAGTCCATTCAAGGGGAAGAGAGGGCAACAAACCGGGAAATAACAACCACGTGACTTGATTATCCAATACTTAGAGTATCTGGTGTAAATCATAAAATGTAATGGCAGAGGCTGGAGCAGGTGTTGCTTGTAGTCCGTTCTAGGGGAAGAGAGGGCAACAAACCGGGAACCTGTTTTTCTTTTTTAAACTTTTCTTTTTTATGAAGCATTCTTTTGTATATTTTATCTTTTTTTAATTCAAAAGGTTCTTATATTAGTTTAGTATGTAGCCATTTATATTAGTAAATATTGTATAATTTATTTTGTTTGAATTAAAACGTGTTTCATAAACCAATACATTCAAAGCTCAGTGTAACATTTAACAGGCGGTAGCATTTATATTTTGCCTGAGATTCTTTTGTGTTTTCCAAACGATTTATAGATAATAATTGCAAAGCATAGGCAAGAGAAGAGATTTGAAATGAATTAAGAAAGTATTTTTTTAACTAATCAATTTCCTTGTTAGTTGATTGAGCAAAATTAACAAATGATACTATTTTGAAACTTTTAGTTTATATGTAGATTTTTCATAAGTAAACGTCTGTTTATAATAATGATCACACTAAACTTTAAAAATAAATCGTATATGTACACAAACTAACCGGATACTGCAAAATAGAAATAATAAGCCTAAATATTTGATCGTTAGTGACCATTCTGTTGGAACAGTGAAGTGTGGTTACGGAAAGTTTCCTTGATGGAGGACTATCATTATGTACCTCATCAAACAGCCCAGACTAATTGACAAAGTTTACAACTAACGTTTGTCATTGCCATGTCTAACTAACTCGGACTCCAATCAGTAATCGAAGTAGTTCTGGTTTCCATGAATCTGCTGTTCATCTTCAAACACACTGTGGGTGTTTAAAACACAATTCCATATTACAGCTAATAAACCAAATTATTTAAAATGTTCACATTTTGAGCTTTCATGTCAACACAAGGAATACTAATAATGATGACTAAACTCTCAGGGACACCCTTTCATGTTTCAATATTAGGTAAAAAATATGAGTTTAGGAAAATATATTTACATACTAAATGACTATAAATAACTAAATACTAAATAACTCAAATTCAGTGATAGCAACAAAAATAAGTGCTAATTGAATTTTTTGCATGATCAGTAGTGAATTGGCTGCAATGATGCCTGTATAGGTCAGTACAGATGCAAGCTCTCAACAACTAGTTTGCTTATCGTTTCAACTGCTCTGAGTAACACTAAATACAGTTTATAAACAACCGGCTCCACCACACGTATTTTACTAATTTAATTTCCACAAAATAAGTCTTTTACAAAATATTTAAAAGGTTTCGTGTGATAAGTACTGTTTACATTGCTTATTTTCAAAATAACTTTTATTTCTTCTCATAACAAGGTAAATATATCACATTGTATGCATTCCGTTTTATAATTTTAGAAATATTAAATGAAAAGGTATGTTTTCCAAATAAAGAAATAAATGCATAAATAATTTATATTGATTCAGAGTAATAAGAAATTTAGTTTTTCTCATGATGCTATTCAAATTATTAAGAGGATTAAGGAAATATCCCGCTTCTCCAAAAAATTTCTACCAAAATAAGAAAAATATTACTTAAATTATTATATTTTTATTATCAACTTGGTGCCATCGTATAAAGTGAGAATTAATAAACACAAGTATAATTGCTTTTTGAAGCAAGCTTATTGTTTTGTTTAGACAATTTTTTCATTAAAACTTTTACTAATCGTTGAAATTTCGTGTAATGAAATATTTTTCAAAAGTTTTTTAACTAACCTAAAAACCTGTCTAGGACTAATACGTATCCAGAATTAAATAATATTATTGTTCGTAATATGAAAAAATAAGACAAATTATCTGGTTAATCACTATATTTTACTATTTCCTTTCAAATCTTATTAAAAGTGGCACTGTTATTAAAAGTGCATTTTAACTAGAAATTCCTCCAAACTGTCCACTTTGTATTCGTGTTTTCCTTTAATAGTATTAAGGAAGATATTAGGGCACCCTTTTTGTAAACAACTTCGGCCTTTAATATTTAGACAGGAGCAGAAACAAATCAAACCTAACATACTCGAGTCTCCTGTAGGAGAGAATTAGCTTACGCTCAGAAGATGAAGGAGAATTTTCAGTGCTCTTTATTACTGCATTTCAGTTCATGTAAAGATTAGTAGTAACAATCAAGATATTTATATACATAATTATACCTTAATTATTTACTGTCTAAGCATTTATAGAAGGCTATCCTGTCTGTTACTAAATAGTAGTTAAACAAACTAGTATAGACAAACTTTTTGTCTGTACGTATGGTATTGTCTAACTAGTTGATACGCAGAGTTGAAATTTAGGTCATAACTCTACCTCTGTTATCTCAATATTGGCATTGAAAATTATAAACAACAAATAGAGAATTTTAATTTCTGTCTTTCAAACAGCGATTCCGGTTACATTAGTCTCGTGGGTAACCATATTCGTATTAGCAACGAAAAAATCATAATAAATAACTAAACAGCAGATTTGTTGATATTGTAATAAACGTATGAAATTTCCAGTAACCGGTGGTGAAGTTACTTTGTTGAATTAGTTGGTTTCATAGAACATACATGTATAAGTACCTTAAGGTTAACCTGTATTTATTTTATCTCCGCAGCAAGCCAAACGATTAAGGGAAATTTTAACCGCGAATTATTGGCTGGAATTATTATTGAAAAGTGTAACGGACTGAGCATGGATCTCGTGTATGCTAGCTGAAAAGTTTATATTAAGTCACTTTTGTGTCTGTTAGGTACAAATCTTTTATCGCTTTTAAACTAACTATGCGAAGAGCCATTAGATTTTAGTGCCTTTAAGTTTGAAAAATAGATATGAACAAGAAGCGGTGCTGCAATATGTTATTTACTAGTTCATAATAAAGCATTTTATAGACTCATACTCAACTTTGGCGCTAGGCCCCTAGGTGGGTGATGGCCAAATTCGAAAATAAATCCAAATTCGTCGTTGGTTGGTTTGCCATGAAGTTTAAAGTACACTGTGGTTTTTTTTAATTTTACGGATTCCACCAAAGTAGATACGATAAAAAGTGACTGGTCTTTGTTTGTAGGAAATTTAAAACTCGTAAACTATTGTGTTATTGGATTTGAGCTACACCCTATGGTTTTCTCGGCATTGAGTTTGGGAGAAAAGAGCACACAGTCGTTCTAAATGTTATGTTGGATAAAAATGAAAACTGGTCTACTTTCAGATGTTTCAGTACTTATAGAAGTTGGATAGTGTGTTTCCCCTTTCAGTCAGTCAGTCAGTTACATTTGCGGCTGTATATATTGTAGACGAGTGTTTGCATGTGCATAAGTTGTGACCTTAATAGGGGAAATACTTTCTGCCACCTGAAAGTCAATACACGTTTATATATCACTGGATGAAGTAGTAATGTTGAAAGCAAAGTTCCCCACTCTGAACCGAAGCCCGGGGTGTTTTTATTTAACCTTGTTTATGGGTAATTGTCAACTGCTTTTAGTTTAAATAATTAACTAGAGCCTCATACTCTCAGTATTCGGCTCTATTTTATTATTTTATTTATTAAGAACTATTATTTTTTTACTACATACCTTGTACAGTGAATCTAACAAAAATGTCTAAGAAACAAAATTTTTCTGTATAATAGTGAGTATGAGCTTTTTTATTAAATTTGTATTCAGTGCTTAATTTAATTTTCTATACATTTTCAATAGGAAGTTAATAAAGAAATAGAGGACTCTAGCATAATATTAAAACTAATAAATACGACAGTTCACTTTGTCGACAGTTAAATAAACATCTCCATACAGAGTTAGTCACAGCTCAAACAACGGACATACAAAGGGTGAAGAGTTTCTTGAACCTGTACCTCTTTTTAGTTCCACATTGCTTGGCAAAATGATTTTGTTTTTATTAAAGGCTTATATAGTAATACAATTCAATACGCTAATGCTATCAAAAAGGTGCGAAAATAAATCATAGCGAAATAAAATAAAGGACTAAAAGTCTATTTCTGATAACAGAACGCATAAAGTATAAGTGCTTTTGGATACTTTATATACCATATTACTGTTTAATTCTTTTTTTAAATCAGATAAAAAACTTGTTCATCCCCAATGAAACATTTGGTATTTAGTAACCAAAACTTTGATCGGTGACACCAAGAAAGATGCTGTAATCTTTTATTTGTGTCATTACACTTAAGCATTGCTTCTGGAACTGTTAATATCCGTAGGTCATTTTCTTTCTTTGAAAACTGTTGTATTCTATATAAAATGGTTAACACACACAAAGTTGTTGTGTGCTTTGAAGTCGCTAAAGTTCTGATTGGTTCTGCTTGGACGGTATCTCAAACTTTCTCTTGGTTTGGTCGTCAAACTTTACTCTTGAATATTGCATCCACTAACTTTTTATTTATTTCGGATTATTACATTTCTTCCATATAACATGTAACGTGTACTCTTATAAGTCACCCACACAATAACGTGTGTATTGACGTGACTACGGTTCATGTGTGTACGTAACAAAGAAATGCTATCTATCACATCGCTGTCGTGAAAAAACACGCTTTCTGCAAGAGACAAGAGTTCAGTGAATTCTGTTCTGCGATCAAATGCATTGGCTAGTATTAAATAATTAAAATATAACCAAAATAAGGTTTGAAACTAAAACAGCAGGCCAATACTAAGTGGCCAAAGATAATACGCAACCATTCTGGCTGTGGAATAATCTCGGAAAGGTCAGAGTCAGGCACCACTATTGGTTTCCTGCTATAGCAGTCAGTCTGCCTGTCATAGATTTGAACATAACTACGGCAGTAGTGTACAAGAAATACAATCGATCTCTCATTACAACTACGCTTATCAGTGATCACTCGAATAACCTATGAGTAATGCTTATCGCAGCATACTCAGCAGGGATCACGTGTGGCTGGTTTATACCTTCCAGCTGAACCCACCACTGGGCACAGCAAAAACCGATGTGTCACTTCAGTCTGGGCAACCTTATGCATGTCCAGGAGCGGCACATCACTAACCGCAAATGTCGAGATTCTGCGGTTCATGGGCAATTCGATAGGTCTAGTCAACTGTGGGAGATGACTGTTGGAGTTGGTGGGGTTTGTTTCCTAACCTCAGAGGTTCTTACTAGCCTCAACAAGGGTGTGCCACCCCTTGCCTGCTTTGACTGGAGAGGCTAGTTCAGAGCTGCCCTCCCCTTCTTCCGGGGATACATGACTTTGAGATGTAGTGCCCTAATTCTTCCTCATGGATCTCGATAGGAGGTGGCCCCTACTCCCTAACCTTACCCATCCTGAATATCATGTCACTCCGTAAGCAGCGCAACGGTTCTACAGGACTAAGTGAAATTTACAAGCTTCTTGTTCTAATAAAACATACAAAAATACTTTTCGCAGTATTAAAAAAATCTCAAAATGATAGCTAATAACCGATTTCGTAAGGGTATACAAAAACATTAAATACGCTTTAATTACTAACTTAAAACTTTAAATGTTAGTATGTCGTTCCTTTTTAAGAGACATTAAACAAATGCTGTTTAAGAATAATATTTCTGTAATTAATTTTTGGATAGTGAGGAGTTAAAGTGGGAAGAGCTTAAAGTCTAAACAGAGAACTGTGTTTTTCTTCATATATTTGGTTATCGCAATCCACAAGAACACAACAAATTTTTCTTTCGCTCTAATACATGGACGAAAACTACTCAAACAGTACAAATAGGTTTCCGATGTAATATTGGTAACTTATATATTTTAACATGGAAGACGTTTGAAGTGAGATGTTTATTGTGCGAAAGAGGTCGCCGACACCCGGCTTGGTCAGGGATCTACTTTATAAAAACAAACTTTAGCCTGGCGAATAACAAGGCGGGCGGATCAGCCCGGATATTTTAGGATATCAATATCTCAAAACGTAGTGTTACTGATTTTTTTTTGTATCACTGAACGATGGCAAATGTCCGGAAAAAATCCCGTTTCTTTCGAAATCCTTCCATCGTCAAAAGGACTTTGAACACACAATTTTTTAGAGCGTTCACGCTTCAAAAATGAGCGATACTCATAATTGCAAAATTAAAATTAAGAGAGTCGTTCAGACCAGTTTTCAAAGGATTGTGCAAATGTTGACTCTGCCAAGTCTCTACATTTTAGAAATAACGTCATATTGTATGTTTAAATGTACCTCGATCAACGGACATTGTTGAATTGTGCGAGACAAGAGGCAGAGAAAACTACCGAACCAGGAAACACAGGATGGTAGTTCATGAACGTTTGCCTTCACAGACAAGGGTTCATCTCATTAACAACTTGCCAAATGAAATTAAAAATTCGCCTATGCTTAAAGCATTTAGAACTCTTTTCAAACGGTGTCTAAAGTCGAACGCGTTTTATATAATAAACGAGTTTAGCGTATAACTGGGAGACCGCACAATCAGAAGACTTACTCTCGAATTGAGGTGGGAAAAAATTGGTGACGAATCGAACAGAGTGAGTTTCAAAATGTATATATAAATGAGAGTTCGATGTGGGAATGTGTGTCGAAAGTATTAGATACTTGACGTTTGCCATACAAATGTACTTCTCAGCAATACGTATTTGACTATTGAATATTAACTATTGAATTCAGTCGTCCCAAAACCGACCGAGCTCGGGAAGGATGGTGATGGTATGGGGGGTAGGGGATACCCCTTCTACATAGTCTCCCTTACCCGCCCAGATATTTTTTACCACTCTCTGAAAGAACCTACAACAGTGCAGATCGTTGTATTTGGCGTTGAGAAAAATGGCTACTTGCGTGTATTCAGACGAAAAACTTACTGAAACAGTGCGCCTATACGAACATTTATACAATCCAGCACATAAATGTTATCACGATTTAGCAATGAAAAAAATTTTGGAGAGGAGATACCAATTTTCACGATATACCACAGGTTAGTTCCAATATTTATTCTAATTTTTTACCCTAGAACTGGTCATCTATTTTTCCAGTGCTGGTACACATATTCGGTCTGATTCATTCAAGTTTCTTTAACCTACTTGGAGTTATGTTTGTTTAACCAAAAATTATTCGGCTTCTAGTTATAGAGTTTCTTTCTCCATCATTAAAATTATAGTCATCGAAGGAAGTCCTTATTGTGTAACATCCCTGCTATAATGCTCGACCCTTTGTAAATATTCTGTTTCACAATATCAAAACAACACAATGTTGGTTACGCTATGTCCGTATGTTAATTATTTTGATCATCAAGAATGATTGAGTTATACACTATATCACTGTTAATATAACGTACAGGATATATAAATTTGGTTTGAGTTTTTCACCGATGCGATTTATTGTAAAATGTAACTAATGTTATTGTCATTCATATTTTTAGTACAGTACTACCTTTGAAATGCTAAATTATTGCTACAACTTTGCAGATGAAGCAGATATCACGGCTTAACGTAGAACGGGCTGACCGAGCCGGTCGTAGTCGGCGGGTACATCTCGCAATGCGCTGTGGCAGACCTGAAAAGCCGGAGTGAGCCGGGCCGGCATTTATATAATTTAAAAAATACATACGATCAAATGGACACCTGCCCACTGCGACCGGCCCGGCCCAACCCAGTCCGGACTAGTCTTTTATACTGTTAAAATGCATGCTATCAAATGGACTGCCGCCCACTGCGGCCTATGCCGGTGCCATGTGGCCGAGTTCACCAGGCCGGGCCGGTCTCATTGGGAGTTTGTTTATTTGATTGCATGTATTTCGACTAGACAAAAAGGTCGGGATAGGTTGAGCTGGTCCGGGCCGGTCGCAGTGGCGCAGAGAACCTGTGCAACTGCTGTCGCAGAATGTTATGAATGATGTAAGAAACAACTTTTATATGTCGCAAGTATTTACGATTGCTGTTGTAACTGGTTGTTGCGACAGTAAATGCAATCTCTGTTCACATAACAGTAATATCTTCGCAATGTTTATAGTCGAAATTTCATGTCCGTCATTGCTCTTGTAAACAACTGTACGACACTAGTCACGACACCGCTCGCGGTACAAATTTGTTTACTGTACGACTCAGCAGCTCTCCAATTCTCGTGTAGACTAGCAACTGTTACCGTCGGACACAAAACTTGCTCAACTTGTTGTTAACGTAAACAACTGTATGACACTAGTTACGACACCGCTCGCGGTACAAATTAGTTAACTGTACGACTCATCTCTTCAATTGTCGTGTAGACTAGCACTTGTTTGCGACGGACACAAAACTTGCTCAACTTCTTGTAAATGTAAACAACTGTACGACAATAGTTACGACACCGCTCGCGGTACAAATTAGTTAACTGTACAACTCATCTCTCCAATTCTCGTGTAGACTAGCACTTGTTTGCGACGGACACAAAACTTGCTCAACTTCTTGTAAATGTAAACATAGCTTTAATATATGAGTTTAACCATCTTATCTCTCTCGATTTAACAAATATGGTAACAGTCTAGTGTGTGCTATGTGGCCACATCAGTTCCTGCAGTATTGACTCGTAAGTGCGGAATTCTCAATTAATTACCTGAGTTCATAAGTGTTAGTTCCATATCACAATTACAATATCGAAGACCTACCCTTTCTTCTATAATAACGGCCAGACAGGATCTCTTTTGTGTATATTTGGTTTTGAATAATATACATTAAAAATGTATTACTTTTTAAAAATATTTGTAATATTTGATCTCAATAACATGACATTAATAAAACTAAATAATTATTAATTATTATTTTTCAAAGCAATTTAATTACGGTAAATTAATTTTGCTAAAATTGTATTATGGTTACTAAAATTGTAGTTTGTATTTCTATATATAATTACGTTCATATATATAATTTATTTATGTATAATTCGTAATATATATGTGTATAAATTAATTAATAGATTTATACTATATTTATTAAACTAAGAGAGATGTCTAGAAACACATTTATTCAAGATTCAACTGATGAAAATAAATTTCACTTTTACGTATCTTATCCATTTTTATCTATCATATTAGTTTTCAGAAAATTTCGTTTAATTTCAATACCAATGGAAATATCTTTATTTAAAATTTCATATGAGACCAGTATGGAGAGTTAGTAGTATCAAATAACAACCCGACAACTTGAAAATTACTGGATTCAAATAAACAAAACATTTACTTTTTAACTAAATGATCTAAAAAATTGTTTAAATAATTACTTTAATATAAAAAATATTGCAAAACCACATAATTAATATATATTCCAAGCTGATATATTGTAGTATGTTACTTTTTAATTTTTTAACAGTGAATTAGATAACAAGTAGTGAAATACACACTAGCTCTATAAAACTAAATTATGCAATATAATTTATGTTTTAGGATAATCTATAGCCTTTTAAGTAATATGTCAACTGATATATAGACGACAGACGGTTTATAAAACCAAGGTTTATTGTTTGTGTCTAAAATTTAATAAATACTGTATACACTTTTTCTTTGCATGGATTAATTGAGAATTTAATTCTAGTAATTACTTCAGAAAATTGGTATTGGGACACTTAGCAAAGAGACGGCCCTTTGAAAAAGTTCCATGACAGTTGTAACAGTTCAATGACAAAGCTGCTTTTCTACATTCAGGGTTGTTTGGTGTGATACCGATCCAAACCTTTTAGCTGATAGAGTAGAATGGGATGAAAGGTGGCTCGCTTTTCAATACATGTGAATAGTTCTATATGTTTATTAAAGAGATGATTTCTTTCTATGTTCCATGGTCAGTGGTTATATAACTATGCACAATATCTGCAAAGGAAATACTTCGCTGTTGTCATTACGACTTGAAATTATTAGACACCGTTTAATATAATATAGTATATATATATATATATATCACAAAGCTCTTTTTGTATCTAGTTCTGGTTTGCCTGAAAAGCTTTTAAAATTTCCCATTTTTATATTGTTTCTGTCGAAAATATTCAAGACATTTCGTGGTTTTACACAGACAATTATTGTGTAATCTTGCATTGCAAGATTAATGCAAGCCAATACGTGTTACCTTTGTTTTGGCTGCATTGCATATTAAATTACTTACATAGCTAAACAATTAAAAATGTTGTTGCAGTTCATGTTTAAAAAAATACCTCAAATTATGTTAACATTTATTTTAAATTTTCATTGAAATATCCATACAATGCATGAACAAGACATATTAGTATTATTATGTTACTTTTGTACTTAGTGAACATATCAACCTGTATTTGTTGTGAAAGTAAACGTCAGTGAATTGTAAAGTATATTTAGGTAAGAACAAAGCCACGTAATAGCCCTAGTAACACTGCTTGTGTTATAACTATATAACAATCTGCTTAAAGATTGTTATTGTCGATGAAAGGTTTGAAAGGATATCAGGATTTCGGACATTTGTCATGATTACCTACATTTTGTAACTACTTATGTGATAAGTATGTAATGTTTCTTATAATAATTCTAGGAAAATTTATTAAAATTAAGTATACGATATTTGGGACATTTTCTTTCTGTTGCATTTCGTCAATTAAACCTGGAGAGAAGTAACAGTGAATTTAACTAAGGAATTTGAAAATGTTTTACTAATTAGAAATCACGGAAATAAGAAAAGAAACTATTTAAGTTATTACTTATACATGAATACAATTCGATGTTGAAGAAAAACGATAGCAGACGTTAGGAGGAGCGGAACCGATAAGGTTCTAAAACTAAACTCTACTCTCCGTCAACCGGCTCTGTGACTCACTGCATCACTGAGTTGCCTACATAGATCTCAGATTCTGCATCTACAATTTAGATTGAGGAAATATTGCCGGTCGACATCTCAACTGACCCATACCAAAGTAGCTAGCCTACCTAAATATACCTTCAAAATTGGTAAGAGGAAGGGTTGGAATTTGTGATCCGTGATCCAAGTCCTGAGTGAAGAAGGATTCGCTGTCAAATGCTGACCAACAGAAACTTCGGGAATTAAATTTACAAATTTGATTTTTGGGAAAATCTCTAACAACAATATTAAAAATAGAAATGGATGGAACTTGGAGAAAAGTATTTTAATGCATTCCTTGGTGTAAACTTTGTGTATATGGTTCTAAATTCATTATATTTGTGTGTAATAGATAAAGGACTGATGGCTTGGTATAATTAGTGAGAATAAAAGCATTTAAAACTTTACCAAAAGCATTTGAGTTAATTAGAGAAGAATATATTCTTGTCAATGTTCTTTTTACTGTTATATTATTTTCTTTAATAAGTCACTTCAGTTAATATTGTAAGGTGATTGTAAAAAGTTGAGTTACACTGGAGGCTTTGAATTTTAATCAATGAACTTTAATGAAAGTTTATTTTCTTATTAAAGGGGTTCTTTTATTACATAATGGGAAGTTTCTGTAGGGAAAAGTTTCCCTTTACTCTGGCGGAATTAGAATTCTGGTTGGTTCTTAATTACATCAACTGGATGTAAGATGTCAACATTTTCTTTAATGAATTACTATATATTAAGCACAAAGCATTTTCTAGAGCTGAGCATTTTAGTCTAAAAAAGATTTTTTTGTCTATTATTTTCATCTGTGTTTTTTGCTTTATTACAACAGACTATATAGAGTAGTTTAAACTCTGTTAAATAGTTTGTTTAATATTCTAAAAGTATATGGGTTTTGTCATAAAGGAAACTTTAACTTCTCTCCAGACACACCATGAGCAAAATAATTATACCCGAAATGTTCATTAATTTGTCTGAAAAAAAAACAACAACAACATGATGTATTAAAATTGTATATGCCATGTTATTTAAATGAGAGATAATATCTGACTACTATTGTTCTCGATTTTCAAATTTCTAAATATCGTGCATATTTAATCTATGTGCACTTAAAGAGGAAAACAGTTGAGACCATAACAATCGAAATACATTCGGCCATCCTAATAATATTATAAATGCAAAAGTGCCTGTTTGTTTGTTTTGTTTTCATGCTTAAACTATTGAACCGATTGCATTGAAATTTTACATGGACATTCTTATGGTCCCTGGGATTAATATAGGCCTATTCGTATTTCGAAAATCCCTCCGAGCTACGCCTCACTAGTCTTTAAAGTAGCGAAGAATGCCATTTTTGTCTCTAAAGATGTGTACTATTAATACTAATGAGCCTATCAAATGTAATCAACTGTTCAGTGTAAATATTGTTTATTATTTTCAATGTGTTTAACTTTATAGTTAGTGAACTGAACTGTGGAAGACGGAGTGGTTCCTCTTAGAGGAGCTTCTGAAACAAATGTCCCAATGATTACTGGAAGGCAGAAGCATCAGTTTTATCATCGTTTTAGCATAAATTTTAGTGCTGAGGGAGAATGGTACGTTTACTGAAGTGTAGTAAAAAGTAGATGAGCAATAATGAAGATGAACGTGGTTCAGCGATTAAGTAAGTACTAATCTACCTTATAAAATCTCCTTAGATATTAGAAGGTCACAATTTGACTCCAAAAAATCCCTTTGAAGCAGTTATGAACTATGCTAGATGAAAATTCGCTGGACTGTTCCTTTGAACCATAATACCCATTACAGCTCTAAATGTTCTAAAATGTTATCAAACTTGTACTATAATTAATAAAAAATGATATAAAACTGATATATATATATATATATATATATATATATATATATATATATATATATATATATATATATATACTAGCTGTTTCCCGCGGCTTCGCACGCTTTTCGTAAGTTTTGCCCGCGTATGAGCATTTCTGGTTGAAGTAAATTATATTTCCAACTCCGATGTAGATTTAACCTTGATGTCACGATCAAGAAAATATGTCAAAAATGTATTGTACATGCATAATGTATTTTATTACAAAGTGGTCTACCACTCAACCTTTAAGTTCAACCAAAAATTTAGTTTAGACAATTATACATCATAACTTAGCGCCTTCAAATAGTGTTTCACTGTTTAATATACGTATCTATCTCGTAATTGCAGGTTATAATGTGCAGGCGCTTTGAAAACTTTTCTTCATTTTATTCGTTTATATTCACGACATAAGCGAATAATTCAGATAATAACTATCCTATCTTCTAAGTTAGACTAAATTACGGATACATGTGAAATTTGATTGAAATTGGTTCAGTCGTTTTGGAGTTTATTGGCAACATACATCGTGACTCAAGATTTTTATATGTATAAGATATATATTTACATTAAATTTGTATAAATGGCAAAGCCTTATTTAATTTCAATAACCATTGAATCGCAAAATGTAGTTGCTCCGTACATTATATATATATATTTACATATATAATACATATTTATATATTATATATAATATATTTATATATTATATATAATATATATTTATATATTTTATATAGTATATTTATATTATATATATGTGTATATATAATCTGAAAAATAAGTCAAATCCAATTTTTGAAAAAAATTAAAATATTAAATTCAGATTACTAATAAGAAAATTACAACCGTGTCATTTAAATTTAACATATGTTTAAAAGGTCCACATGAGTATATCTAATTGTTTATTATTTATTTATTTAGAGGTTAATGTACACTGATGATGGTTAAAAACCGAAACACGTGTATGTAATAAAAAGTTTTAATTTAAGGGGTTTTAGTTATTTTCATTACATTAATATATATGTATGTATTTTCTTGAAGGTGGCAACAAGACTCAATACAAGGAGTGCAGATACAAGAGACAATTTAGTCCAAATTTACTTTATAGTTATAGTCTGTTACGAAACCTAAGTCGTCATTTGACAAAAGTAGTGTTCTCAGAGATATGTATTTTCTTGGTAGGGAGAGAGGCAAGATCGGCTTTGAAACAAAACAGACCGGAGTAAATTTAAATTACTATAAACATTCACTTTTTAATATATTTTTTTGATCGTGGGAAGAAGTCAAATTCAACATTAGCCTCGGAAATATAATTCACTCGAACCAGAAGTACTCATTCAGGTGCAAAACATGCGATATTGCGTGCGAAACCGCGGATAACTGCTAGTTATCTAAATAATATCTTAAATAAATACTCGTAGCATAACCAAGCATCAGATTATAATGCTGGAAATAAAGATTTTAATTATATAGCACACTAAAAATTTGTTATTTCAAAATTGTCATAGATTAACAATATCAAACATTTTAAAATGTATTTCTACTTATTCTACTGTAACACTGTTATACAACAGAAAACCACAAAAATACATTCACTCCATTGGTGGTGATTCTTATAGCGTTTAAAATTTTACGGTAATATTTTAAACTTTGTGGAACACGAAAAATAAACTATCCTTTCAGAGAATTAGTTTAAAATAAGGTAATAGTACGCCACACCACGTGTCGCGCGTAACAGGATTGCATGCAAAATTTTAAATCTGTAAATAAAATGTTATAGATTTGAAAGATGTCATTACGGGTAAGATATACAGACATATAATTATAGAACAGAAATTGACAAAAAGAAGGTCAGCGAAATTTTATGGTTACACATACACCATATTATAACACCTTCTTGTATACATAGAAATTAAATTCCTTGTATAAAATATTTCTCGAGATATCTTGCCACATGATTCATTCATATTTGTAGGAAGGTACTACCAACCAACTGTGCGCTTAAACCAATCCTTTTCACATAATTTTAACATTCTTTGACATTATCCGCTATTATTTTTAGTTTTTCTCTATGACAAAATGTCATACCATGTTGAAGTCTCAAATGATTGAACTTAGCTTGTTAAATAAATCTGTAATATGGTTATCCATAAGACCAATTTAAAAATATTCCATAACGCTCAGCCAGAACCCATGGCGTGATATGCACCATCATGGAACTCACTGTTCCTCATATTATAATGAATCTTTAAGCAAAATTTCAAGTCTTTATGACATCGTATGGACAGACTATAAACATTTTACAGATACTTGAGTGGTAGGCTTCGCTAAACAAAACCAATCAAACGATTTAGTTTGTAAATAATGTACCGTATTTAGGTAACTAAGTTACAAAATTTAATGTTTTGAATGTATAATATATACATATACTCTTATAATTTCAAGAAATATTAATGAACAAAATGTACTCACGCGAAAGTCATGGAACTCAGTGGAATGTTTTAATAGATTTCCATTTATACAATACTATCACTGCATCACCAATAATAAAATAGACAGAAAACTTACCAGCTTGGTAAATAGTTCGTAGAATGCTTAAATTTTAAAATATGTATGAATTGAACTACTGTTTTTAATAAAAAAATGGAATGGAATCCATTTGTTTTGGACATTAATTTTAGAAAGTGAAATATTCCGATTGAAAAAGTTGGAAACTTCTTAAGCTAATCATATTATTACTATTTACTATTTTTTTTACTATTTAAACGTTTACGTGTCATCAGAGGAGGGCATATCTCTTCCGCCAGTCTTTCTCGTACCTGAGATGTCTACATATGTGTCTGTAGCCCAGGCCTTTTCAGGTGGTAGATACTCAACCCTTCTTGGAAGGTCTAATATGTCCGTTAATGTCATTTTTTCCGCGTATGTGACTTTTGTCACATATAAGTTTTTGTGCAAGCCTGTTTCCGCTTTCCGCTCGACCTTATCTCATAAACGCGCTCTGTCTGTAACAGATAAACCAAATGCGGAGGCCAGATACGTACAAATTCCCAGTTGAAATGATAATGCTCTTCCTGTCATATATATGTAGCTAAGGATAGTCGCATTATCACGGTTTATCTTAGTGTAGATGTTTTTGTAGCACAATAAACAAATAATTCTCACCAGCCCACGGTTTGTATCTTCCAAATACATTTTAATCATACAGTAGTTGTCCAATTAAATTATTAATGCATTTTAAAATGTATTTTAGTTCCATAAACTTTCGTATGGGTTAATCAAAATCATATCATATTTTTATGGTAAATTAAATAAAAAAAAAATTCATATCGTTAAGCAATACGCAGGATTTCACTGTATTAGAACAAACAGATGTTGGTATACAAGTTATTTTGTGAAAGACCTAAAAAATTGGCTTGGGGTGAGACAAAGACTTTTTGGACACCCATCCGATTAAACTCATCCGCTCTGACGTGCTTAGTAACACCCTAGAATAACATGTGACTATAAACATTGATCTTCATATGAATTGTATATACGAAAAAATTGGCCGATTTTAAAGTAATAAAATTTCATTTGGTTTAATCTATAAAAAAACAATGATGTAACTCAACAGTTACTTGAGTTTGAAAACTTTCATAGAACTTTACCAAATTACACAATAAGCGCTTTTAGTAAGTAGTACAAGGATTTAGATTTTGAAAATAGCATGAGAATAAACAGTTACTTATATTTAAATAATGTACCATTTTAGGACTGTTTCTTGAATTAGTCAAATTAAATGTTTGTAGGAATGTGAATAGCCACCATATTGAAACTTTTTTTAAGACTGACTAATGAACTCATCTCAGCTGTGTACATTACTCAATTTGTACTAACTTTAGTCTGCATGTACAAAACATTCCCACAGTTTTCGTGTTAGAAATTAGTCCCACATTGCATTCTACTAAAACTATTGTACGCCCGCTATCTGAAAATCTTATTAGATATATTAAAAAACCACGTAAGAACAAACATTATTGTAAATAGCCTGAAAATTCTAAAATACATTTAGTTCTGCGCTACACAGAGTATTTACAAAAGGGTGTCTGAAACTTCTGTGGGTGATTGTAAAAACAACTTCATGATTTGAAACAAAAAATGTCATACATACATAGGTCAAGGAATGTCTCGTTTGGCCTCTATCACCCACAGAAGTTTCTTACACCCTTTTGTGAATACCCTGTATAACCATGTACAACCATTACTTTTCCAAACGTTCAACGAACGCCATCTTGAAACATTATCGATAAAAGTGGTACAAAACACGGTTTATTACTACCTTATGTATCTTTTAATTCTCTTTTTCTTGGTAATCGGGAAACAGTTTCAAACTATGTTTATGTAAGGCAAATGCATTATGTACAGCTATTACATATGGCACATCAAATGTTCTTCCCGGTCTTTGGGCCAACTAGTTCTGCTTTCCACAGATCAGAGTTCTCAAACACACCCCCATCAGAAATCCTACCTTGAAACCCTAAATTAAAATATACTAACACATTTTTAGAGTCTACTATAACCATAAGTACAATACTGTGTTTACAAAAAAAAAAAAAAAAACACACTATTTTCTGGTGCTTCCAAAACAATGTGCGTAACGTTAAGAGCTTTAACACAGAGATGAAACTGACAAATTCGCTTATATCCACTTATCTTCTCCCACTTTTGAGTTTTGGAAGGTGTTTTTTTGCACATAATGTTTTAAACAGTTACCTAGAGTAGCAAATACTTCAGGAACAATTGCAGATATTGCCTGTATCGATATTTTAATTACGTAAGAGAGTGATAGGAATGTCCTGTGCTTAGGAAAAGTAGCTTAACAGCTATGCGATCGTTAACACTTAAGTATTGCTTGGTGAAAGTTAGTATTTTGCAACTATAGGACTCATCAAGAGCACTAAAACCCAAAATCAGCATTAAAAACTCGTGTAAAGTTTGTAAACAAACATCCAGAAGTCAAATCTGTGTGTAACTGTTCCTCATTATACTCATACCTGTTCTGTAACAATGTATTTGCTACTACTATGAGGACGGGGTTGATGCTAGTTGATCACGATGAAAGCGGCCACAACACATAGTAGTCACTAATGACGAAACACCAGGCCACAGTTAACCATCACTGAATAGTAATTTGGAGCCATTTTGAGTGATCGATAGTCTGCTCATCCAAACACAAAATGTATACGAATATTAAAAGAGTTTGTTGTCAATTCATAACTACGTCGATTCACCGCGTTATCAATTCGACGAAAGTTTTCCAGGTGTGAACGCTGCTTAAATAGGGTCCAGCAACCGTTTATTACATTTCATAAAAATATTTTGTATGTATGGAGTCTAAATATATTTGGTAACTAGAATTTTTAATTTATGGCAATCAAAATTTCTTAGAGGATACCAAAATAGTTATTACAAGAAATAAATACCAAGAAATAAGCTACCAACAGTTCCTAAAACAGGAAAACAATAATAAAGCGGGTGCATAATCCCACAGAAACTAATCTCGGCACACATCGTAAAGCAAAGCAGAGAGCAAACCATCCATGCCATAGTGGCTTAATACAAGTTGTTTATTATGGAAATACTTGTGGTGTGTTACCTAATTTCCTTTCTTAGTTGTCTCTTAAAGGAACTTCTTTCAAGGTTTAACTTTCAAACAATTTTTTACGGAATTGACGATGCAGCATAACGATTTCGTTTTCAACGACGTAGTAAGTAGTTTTCTTTATCGTTTTCGATTTTATGACTTTTGAACAAAATTTAGCTAAGTCAATTGGATACACACAAAAATCTTAGATCTAAATACATCCCTCTTATTATCTATTTATTATCCTATAATGGGATATGTGTCATACTTCGTAATTTGTAATACAAAGTAAAAAAAGTGATGAATAATTTAGGTATTTTGTTTTAAAGAGACTAGCATACTAATGTTGTTTATATTACTTTACAAATTAAAATGTTACTAGATAAAATATATAGAAAGAAAAAACTTATTAAGTTGTCTTGCCAACAACGTTTTAACCATAATTTCGGGAGGCCTGACTTTTTCCAAAGATAAATTAAGGAACTTACCATACCTTCTAACCTTTATACCTCATATGTTCTATTGCCTGAGTATTGTTTTTGTAAATTAGAGGTCTGAATTTTAAATTCAGGTACTCCTATCTTAAATTATTATTACCGTCCTACAATTTTTGATACGGCAGTTAAGTACATTTAACATTTTCATGAAGTGCTAAATAGTTTTAGAAGTTACTTTATACTAAATAAAGGACACAAATATTCCAAGTAATATATTTGCAGCCAACATGACGAGTTTCTTTAAGGTTCAAACTCTATCTCATACTTGTTGTAAAATTTAATAAATGGATGGAGGCAAGTTTTTATAAAAAGTATACATGTTTTTTTAATTTAATATCTACTTTGTTATAAAAAGCATATTTTTATAAATAATATTAAAAAATGTAAATATAAGTTCTCCGTAATGAATCGGAATTAGTATCATATTAAATTGGACTAGTTCTTGTTTTACAAGTTTCAAGTAAAACATGCAATGGTTCAATTACAGTGCTTGTCATACTGATGTCACAATGTTTAATTGAACC
The DNA here is from genome assembly GCF_021130785.1 of Homalodisca vitripennis. Lineage (NCBI taxonomy): Eukaryota > Metazoa > Arthropoda > Insecta > Hemiptera > Cicadellidae > Homalodisca > Homalodisca vitripennis. The sequence continues at coordinate 67,296,350 of NC_060207.1, forward strand.
ATATCTCATTCCGAGGCCAGATCTCTAGAGAGCGCAACGCAATACACATACGAAGAATAAAACGGTGATAAATTGGTATGTTAAAGAAAGCAAAACGATATTAGGAATACCGTAAAGTACATACACCAGGTGTGTTTTATGACATCAACAGAAGATATTAAAACACCATTTGAATCAACATGAGTAATAAAATCTGGGTTAAAGTTCAACGCTGGATATAAAATAGATGTAAAACTGCACCCATTTTAACAGCATAAAGGTAAGATTGGAGTTTCAAAGCATAAAAATAGATCGTTAAGAGTAAATAGCTCTGGTATAGATCGTTATTGCCACAAAGTTGGTGTTGTGGCACTACAACCAACCATATCATATTTCGCTAAATTACACACTACAGAAATTCATTACTAGGCCCTATACATACAATTCCTCCTCTTCATACAGTTTATTTCTAATTGTATATTTTAATAGTATTCATTTTTGGCTAAGACTCTTTGTCAGAATCTAACATTTACAGTTACTATAAGCACTTTAAAATGTTTGGCGTATATTGAAAATCTCTCTAAAATTTCATGATGTGACACAATTGAATTTAAAAGCAATGCACAATAAAAAGGTTTATTGAATTGATTTGTAGATTTTTTTACTATATTATCAGAAACCATTAAAAAGGCCGTTATTTTTTAGTTTTTATATCATTTTAATGGTGGACAAATAAAGATGAGGAAGATGTTGAATTCTGCAACACTGATTATATTTCACCCCATCATCAAAAACTTGATAATTGGAATGATCATTTGGCTAGCAGTCTCTATTCCTAAATGTCAACTGATACTGGATGTCGTGAGGTTAAATCCTCCTATAAAATCTCCAGATGTGAGAAATAAGTAATAAACCTCACATATATGTCTTCACAGCCTTACAATGCTTCTTTATGGTGCCGCCGTATTTATAGGGTATCATTGTCACACTCGTAAGATTTCTACTCACTATATAATGGGTTTACTCTTGACACGAACGTATCTCTCTTTACTCAATAAAAATCCAAATCCTCTTAGATTTATACTATTAACGGATTACATTATTTATAATTTATTATATGATTTTTTTAATTCGTCTGAACAGGGAAAGTCTGTGTTTGTTACAGTGATGGGTATATGTTAAAGTAATGAGAGAGACCACGGTTTAGGATCCGCAGTCTCATCTCTTCTTCAGGTGAATAAACAACCTAATACAAGACTATAAACTAAGTCAAAGTGAACAAATCTTGCCATACAAATACTGTAGGTACGCCATTACACCCATAAGTCAGAAATCACAAACAGGATGTGAGCCAACGACTTGCATACCATCTTTAAGAAAAATAAAACTAACAGAAATTACAACGCACTTAACTAGTGAGAGCCATTACAAAACGTCTTCTTACAACAACCAATTGGTTCTTGTTCTTTTTAAAAAAAGAAACCAATTGTTCTTTTTTAACTCATTAGTTAGAAAAGAACAGTAACCAATAGTAAATATTTGTGGCAGAAAAGATTACAATATCAAATTATTAACATTTCAAAAACCTTTATTAAATATGATTTTACGATAACCAAGACCGATGACTTACATAATAAGTAAATTTCAGTTGACTCACGTATTTTGACGTAAAATTACAATATGTAAATTTTTTTATTACCAAGGTTGCGTTTGTTACACGATCATCCCTACACAATCAACTTGGCAGTAATTCATTTACTGGTCAAGTAATTCATTATCAGTGAACCTGATAAAGTGTAAAGTCTGTCTAACTTTACACTTTCATAGATCATAAGTCGTTGATAGTGAATACATAATTACAATATATGTTTATTGAAATTAATAGGGCTCTGTGGTGTAATGGTAGCACAATTACCCGGCAAGTGAGAGATCCGGGTTCGAGTCCCGGCGGAGCAAGTACTTTTTTCGATTCAATGTTTATTGAAATTATATATATATATATATATATATATATATATATATATATATATATATATATACACACATATATATATATATAATAAGTAATATTTGATAAGAAGTAAGATCTATCAAACCCATAATTCCTGAATAGCAGATGGCTTGATTGGATAAATATGACTCCTTTAGTGTGGCTCATCTTTAGGACTGACTTTCTTTTACGGAGCATCTACTAAAAGTAATATTGGAATTTCGTGGGAGGTCACGGTCATATCCAGGGAGTAGGGGTGTTGGTCGTTGTGATCTCCCCTCCATTGTTACAAATATTTAAGATATATTTTAACTTGTTTTAAATTTAAAATATGCTCGTAGCCGGACTAATATACACAGTAAAGTTTTATTCTTTATTTGGGTTGATATTGCAATTATAACAGCAGATGTACTGAGTAACATAAGATTCTCTCTTGAATTTATCGCGGAGCATCTCATTAAACGGCTCATTTTGAATAGTTCAGTTTATCTGCACAGTACTAAAAGCTTGTTGTTGTTGACTCTAATTAACACATTTTTTTTGTAAAATGTAAAATCAGATTTCTCTCTTTGTTTGTGTCCGCCGTATACACAATGATTGTCTAATTAATTTGTTCGGAGGGTGAAAATCTGGTGTGAAATTCCACCTCTACTACTTTTACATCAGAATTTAAAATGATAATATCGGTCAACTAGGAGTCGCTCTCCAGACTAAGATGTTATCAGCTGAGGAGCGAACGCGAAGCCTCCCGTGATGACCCGCAGTCTGACCTTCAGCAATCAATTAAACGTGTTTTAGTCGTATTTTATGTATGAATATCCGTAATTAGAAATCCAATATAACGAATTATCATGGTTTTTGTATATAATATTTTACTTACACTCATCGTGTCCACGCACGAACGTGCAGTACTCAGCAGTAAACAATAATATACTATTACTAACCTTTTTTACAGTATAATTTGTGCAATTGTGCATAAATCTATTTTGTATAAGCTCTATAAGAATACATTTTAAATTAAATTCCTTATTTTTGTACTAATACAAAACATTGTTCCATATTTGTTCAAGTAAATGGCGTATTCCGGAAGTCCATTTGAACCTACAAAATCAAAGTAAAAGGTAGTGGATATGATATGCAGATTTTAAGATATATAATCACTTTACAGAATACAATGTAATGGTAAACAACCCCCTCCTCCTTTATTTTATTCCTTTATTCCTCCTAAACACGCATTTGGCTGCGAGTAACAATAAATAGTATGTATTTTGAAAAGAACAAAAGAAGTAATCTAAATGTGAATATTATTCATCTACACTTACCAGTTACTTGATGTACTTCAGATTCAGAGTAAAAGAATTGTTAAAGTTGAATATATTGAATAGTTCATACCAACGTCCGTTAGTATCGCCGCGCATAAAGTGAGTTACGACTTTTCTAACGTGGTTTGCAATTGAAGATACAATTTCAGAATATGCTGTGATGATCTATACTAGGGCTTCCGTTCAGCTTGAAGTGTTGTACAATCTATCATACAACGTTAAAATATAAATTTAAAAATATGGTTTGATGTTGAAACAGAACGCTTCACTTTTCCACGTGAGTCAGTTTTTGTTTCATTGTTATTCTTCAATAAACAAAGTCTTATTTTCGTGTATAAAGTTTTAGTTACAAATAATTTAATATCGATTAACAGGTTTACTTAACATCATAAGACATTATATCTGTAGTAAATTGTTATTTAGTACTGAACAACCTATTTTCGTAAAGGCTACAAAAATGAACTATAATCATATCATGAGCTCCCGTTCTCGGCCGTGTTCCTGATTGTGGGACTTCCCAGGCTCTGAGATAACCCATCCTCAGAGGGTCCAACCTCTGGCACCTCTCGGCCTTTGGCACCTATCGGCCACTGGGAGCTCTCAGCCTCGAGCATCCCCAGCCCCTGGCGAGTCTCCGCCTCCGAAAGCCTTCAGTCTCTGCAGTTCTCCGCCTCTGGTAGTTCCTGGCTTCTGGCAGCTTCCGGCCTCTAGCGACTCCCCACCTCGAGAAGTTCCTGGCCTTTTGGAGCTCTCAATCTCTAAGACTCGAGCCTCTGGCAGGCCCCGACTTCTGGAAGACCTCAGCCTCTGGCAGTTGTCCACTTTTGATAGATCCTGGTCTTTGAGAGCTTTCAACCTCTAGTATCTCTGGAATACCATCCCGATCTTTAGAAGTCTGAAGCCTCTGTCACGTCCTACCCTATGGAATCCCTCCACTTTAAACAGTTCCTCTAGCAGGCCCCGCTTCTGGAAGCTTTCTGCCTCTAGAAACTCTAACTCCACCCAGTCTCCGGTAGTTCCTGATGCCTGGTAACTCTCAGAGTGGGAGCTCCTAACCTCCGTCTTCTGACAGCTTATGGATTCTAGCAGACTCTGGCCTCCGTCTTCTGTCCGGTGTCTGGAAGCTTCTATTCTGTAGAACATGGTGACTTCAGGTTCAGGTCTCAGGCAGCTCCCGGTATTTAGTGCGCTGCTCGTCTCTCTTTAAAAATATCAATTCTGTGTTATGAATAATTCCATAAAAAGTTGATGCCAATTGTGTTCAAAATATATCCAGTTACAAATGGCTGAGAATAAAAATCTCTATAATGGTTTTGATGTTGGGGCTCCGACGTCACCAAAACTTTGTTTGGTTATCATTTATCATACAGAAAAAACATGTCAAACGGTTAAAAGGCATCCAAAAACAAAGTTCTCATAGTATTTGTAAATAATATTGATTTCAACCTACAACTTAGTCTCCTTGGCCCAAACAGCACTTAATAACCGCTCTTGCATAGTATTTATCATATAGAATGTCCATGCCAATGTTTTAGTACATTCTACAAGGCACCTCCACTAGTTGTCCTCGGTTCGTATATGTTATTCTATCCAACATTCATGTAATGTTTGGCTGAAAATTCGTCTAAATATTTGTGTGTAAAACTGTTGTAACTATGGAGCTCCGTTCCATTCTCTCAACTTAGTTTAAAAAAGTTGCAATACCTAAGATAAAACATTCTTTGATTCTTTGATCTAATGGAGAAATTTATCCACGGAGAAAATTCCACTAGGTAACAAAATGTGCTGAGCGGTATGAAACACATACTTTAAGTTATTAATTACTTAGTAAAAGTGAGTGATTGGTAGCTTTAAACAGACTTGACGTACTTTTTCACTGTATGCAGGACTTTCAGAAATGTCTGTATATAAAATCACCTCGGGAAAAGTCTTGTCAGCATATGACAACATAGTGTACTTAAATGAATAAATTTTCCCAAAACAACTATAACACTCTGGTACTCAACTGATAAGTTTTTAAAATCCCATAACACCTTTTTATCCGATAAATGTATATTTTTCACAGTAACAAGTATCTTTAAATTAAATTAAGTTTTGATCGTATGTCATAATCCTTTTTTTAATGTAATAAAAAGTAATTTTGTTTAATGTGTATTATAACATTATGGCATATTATGTTGTTTCTACATCCCCAAAAAATCTTGAACTGTATATACTGTTATTACTGGCATTTTAAGGAAGATGAAGAGCAAGTAAAGGAAACCTGAGTTGGCAAAATGTGTTGAAAATATATTACCGTCCAATGACTTTAAATATAAGGTACATTACAGTATATTACAGTCACAGTTTTATGCCGAGCCTAAAACTGCTATAAACGTATGTTTACAGCCATAATTTCCAGATTCCGAACACAACACATAATACCCTAGTAAGGGAGCTAATATGCATAGCATATGACCGTAAACTATTTATAATTTGATATGTCTACCGATATCTTCATTTCTATAAATACATATTTAAGGTATTTTTTTGACCTCTTCATCAATGTTCATTGGAATATTTCGAGTGTTCATGTGAGAATATTATTTTATAGTCAGTAACTAACTAGATTGACCAACTCTGCTATTGAAAACATATAAAAATTCATTAAACGTACAATTGCCGTTAGTCATTGTGATTATTGAAATATTTATTGCAGTTCTGTTACAATTTAAATTGCTATTCAATGGACATTTAAATTAGAGGTAAAACTCTACCTCTGCTACATGTATATATAGAAAATTTTATACATCGTGAAATTGTGAGTCTCAATTCCTGTCTGTCAATAAGTTATTCTTATGATGTTAGATTTACGTGTAACCATGTTGCCATCGATATAAACACAAATAATGAAATAACTAATTGGATGATGTTAATCCAATGTTTCTTTTAGAATTCATCAAATGAAATTATCCTGTTTATGTCAAATATTAGAAGAGAATAGTGGAAGTTTATTTGTAGAGTCTCTTTTTATGACGTCACCAAATATTAATCTTTGATTTCTTAATCGTTGATTACAGTTCACGCTAAGCAGGGTCAATAAAAGTATTAAACTTGTTATTGAACATTTACGTTATAAATTTACGATATGATGTGAACGATAACTGAATTTGTTCATGTAAGGTTAATGCTGAACTTTGTAGTTTAAAATCAATTCTTTAAACAAAAAATATCATACATACATAGGTCAAGGAATGTCTCGTTTAGCCTCTATCACCCACAGAAGTTTCTTACACCCTTTTGTGAATACCCTGTATAACCATGTACAACCATTACTTTTCCAAACGTTCAACGAACGCCATCTTGAAACATTATCGATAAAAGTGGTACAAAACACGGTTTATTACTACCTTATGTATCTTTTAATTCTCTTTTTCTTGGTAATCGGGAAAAAGTTTCAAACTATGTTTATGTAAGGCAAATGCATTATGTACAGCTATTACATATGGCACATCAAATGTTCTTCCCGGTCTTTGGGCCAACTAGTTCTGCTTTCCACAGATCTCAGTTCTAAAACACACCACCATCAGAAATCCTACCTTGAAACCCTACATTAAAATATACTAACACATTTTTAGAGTCTACTATAACCAAAAGTACAATACTGTGTTTACAAAAAAAAAACACACACTATTTTCTGGTGCCTTCCAAAACAATGTGCGTAACGTTAAGAGCTTTAACACAGAGATGAAACTGACAAATTCGCTTATATCCACTTATCTTCTCCCACTTTTGAGTTTTGGAAGGTGTTTTTTTGCACATAATGTTTTAAAACAGTTACCTAGAGTAGCAAATACTTCAGGAAACTATTGCAGATATTGCCTGTATCGATATTTTAATTACGTAAGAGAGTGATAGGAATGTCCTGTGTTTAGGAAAAGTAGCTTAACAGCTATGCGATCGTTAACACTTAAGTATTGCTTGGTGAAAGTTAGTATTTTGCAACTATAGGACTCATCAAGAGCACTAAAACCCAAAATCAGCATTAAAAACTCGTGTAAAGTTTGTAAACAAACATCCAGAAGTCAAATCTGTGTGTAACTGTTCCTCATTATACTCATACCTGTTTCTGTAACAATGTGTTTGCTACTACTATGAGGACGGGGTTGATGCTAGTTTTATCACGATGAAAGCGGCCACAACACATAGTAGTCACTAATGACGAAACACCAGGCCACAGTTAACCATCACTGAATAGTAATTTGGAGCCATTTTGAGTGATCGATAGTCTGCTCATCCAAACATAAAATGTATACGAATATTAAAAGAGTTTATTGTCAATTCATAACTACGTCGATTCACCGCGTTATCAATTCGACGAAAGTTTTCCAGGTGTGAGCGCTGCTTAAATAGGGTCCAGCAACCGTTTATTACATTTCATAAAAATATTTTGTATGTATGGAGTCTAAATATATTTGGTAACTAGAATTTTTAATTTATGGCAATCAAAATTTCTTAGAGGATACCAAAATAGTTATTACAAGAAATAAATACCAAGAAATAAGCTACCAACAGTTTACTAAAACAGGAAAACAATAATAAAGCGGGTGCATAATCCCACAGAAACTAATCTCGGCACACATCGTAAAGCAAAGCAGAGAGCAAACCATCCATGCCATAGTGGCTTAATACAAGTTGTTTTATTATGGAAATACTTGTGGTGTGTTACCTAATTTCCTTTCTTAGTTGTCTCTTAAAGGAACTTCTTTCAAGGTTTTAACTTTCAAACAATTTTTTACGGAATTGACGATGCAGCATAACGATTTCGTTTTCAACGACGTAGTAAGTATTTTCTTTATCGTTTTCGATTTTAATGACTTTTGAACAAAATTTAGCTAAGTCAATTGGATACCACACAAAAAATCTTAGATCTAAATACATCCCTCTTATTATCTATTTATTATCCTATAATGGGATATGTGTCATACTTCGTAATTTGTAATACAAAGTAAAAAAAGTGATGAATAATTTAGATATTTTGTTTTAAAGAGACTAGCATACTAATGTTGTTTTATATTACTTTACAAATTAAAAATGTTACTAGATAAAATATATAGAAAGAAAAAAACTTATTAAGTTGCCTTGCCAACAACGTTTTAAACCATAATTTCGGGAGGCCTGACTTTTTCCAAAGATAAATTAAGGCACTTACCATACCTTCTAACCTTTATATCTCATATGTTCTATTGCCCTGAGTATTGCTTTTGTAAATTAGAGGTCCGAATTTTTTAAATTCAGGTTACTCCTATCTTAAATTATTATTAACCGTCCCTACAATTTTTGATACGGTAGTTAAGTAAATTTAACATTATCATGAAGTGCTAAATAGTTTTAGAAGTTACTTTATACTAAATAAAGGACACAAATATTCCAAGTAATATATTTGCAGCCAACATGACGAGTTTCTTTAAGGTTCAAACTCTATCTCATACTTGTTGTAAAATTTAATAAATGGATGGAGGCAAGTTTTTTATAAAAAGTATACATGTTTTTTTTATTTAATATTTATTTTGTTATAAAAAGCATGTTTTTTATAAATAACATTAAAAAATGTAAATATAAGTTCTCCGTAATTAATCGGAATTAGTATCATATTAAATTGGACTAGTTCTTGTTTTACAAGTTTCCAGTAAAACATGCAATGGTTCAATTACAGTGCTTGTCATACTGATGTCACAATGTTTAATTGAACCATATCTCATTCCGAGGCCAGATCTCTAGAGAGCGCAACGCAATACACATACGAAGAATAAAACGGTGATAAATTGGTATGTTAAAGAAAGCAAAACGATATTAGGAATACCGTAAAGTACATACACCAGGTGTGTTTTATGACATCAACAGAAGGTATTAAAACACCATTTGAATCAACATGAGTAATAAAATCTGGGTTAAAGTTCAACGCTGGATATAAAATACATGTAAAACTGCACCCATTTAACAGCGTAAAGGCAAGATTGCAGTTTCAAAGCATAAAAATAGATCGTTAAGAGTAAATAGCTCTGGTATAGATCGTTATTGCCACAAAGTTGGTGTTGTGGCACTACAACCAACCATATCATATTTCGCTAAATTACACACTACAGAAATTCATTACTAGGCCCTATACATACAATTCCTCCTCTTCATACAGTTTATTTCTAATTGTATATTTTAATAGTATTCATTTTTGGCTAAGACTCTTTGTCAGAATCTAACATTTACAGTTACTATAAGCACTTTAAAATGTTTGGCGTATATTGAAAATCTCTCTAAAATTTCATGATGTGACACAATTGAATTTAAAAACAATGCACAATAAAAAGGTTTATTGAATCGATTTGTAGATTTTTTTACTATATTATCAGAAACCATTAAAAAGGCCATTATTTTTTAAATCATTTTAATGGTGGACAAATAAAGATGAGGAAGATGTTGAATTCTGCAACACTGATTATATTTCACCCCATCATCAAAAACTTGATAATTGGAATGATCATTTGGCTAGCAGTCTCTACTGCTCTGACTGGACTCTTATTTATACAGTGATGATCTTATGATTGCATAGACCAAGTATAGTAGTTATAAAATACATAATCACTTTTTTAATTAAATGTAATTAAGAAAATGTATTGTGTAAAATACCTTTTTTCTTAACAAAATAAAAATTTATCGCTTCCTGAAACTGAAACCCCATGCACATACTGCACAAGTTTTAAATTGTATGTACAGTCGTTTATATTTTGCCCTGATTACGAAATTTCATAAATTTCCTACTCACTTAAGTGACTGGAATTTCAATTTTAGTGTTAACAAATTGTTTTATTTGTTGTACCATTCTTCACAGAATATTTTAAGCTACGCACTACCTTGAAATTTGACACACCAATGTGTCATACTTAAATAGAACAACTAAATAATTTTGATAAGGATCAAACATACTAGGCGTTGAAATAGTAGTACAAGAATATTTATCGATGTTCAAGAAAAGGAATTTTGGCATTTCCAAGTAAATTTACAATAGAACAATTTCCAATACATCACATTTGAATGAAATTAAAGATAATACAGATGTTATGCTCTACAATTACTATATAAAATTTTATATCTTTATGGATAGTGGATGGAAATCTAAATATCACACTATTTTATGAAACAATACGTGAAAGCAACAACGCCTGTCTACAAAAACAGGGAATTAAATTTAAAAAATAAATACCATAAATAGTAGCATTATAGATAATCGATTTACGAATTTCCGTAAATTTAAGACCCAGTTCGTGGATTTTCAGCTCAACACCATTGTCCAAAAAATAATAAACAAACTCAATATGTCTATTAAGGAGGAGACTGGGTTATCTTAAATCGTGGCATTGCCAGTCTGTCTACTTTCGTGTTCCCACATGGAACTCAATCTTTATAGATAAAACATACTTAACCGATAGGCTTTCGGTTAAACTATCTCCATACGAGATATAATAGGTCCGTCAGCAGGAGGTTAAGAAGGTTAAAGGGAAGACGGTATATTGGCAGATTTGCGCGATATTTTGTAGGCAAACAAGGGTATACTTGATTTAGGATACTCTGCGACATAATTAGAGTAATGCTCATAAGCTTTAGTGTTCGTTCAGCTTGAAATAAATCGCAATATAATCGCAATATAAATTACCTATTATATACGTTCTCCCCACATAATTACTAGAAATATGATTACCCACAGTATGATTATGAATCACTAAAACAATGCATGTAATGCAGTTTAAATGTGGATTATTTTAGATTACAAGTAAAAAATTATTGGCATGGAATTTATAAAAACTGGTTTAGAGCATAATTTTGTCCTGTACTTCATATTTTAAGATATGATGAATTATCAGAAAATTTGGTCATTTCATGTTTAAGGAAATTTTTCAAATATTCTATTAGAACGACATATTCAAGAGTAACGTCTCACATTCCTCTATAAAACATTATACATTTTTAGAGAAAAAATTAATATATTTGTTTTTATAAGCATTATGAAAAAGGATTTGTGAACAATGACATTTTAGTTTGGTTCTCATATCTAAAAATTTTTATACGGTAGTTAAGTAAATTTACCATTGTCATGAAGTGCTAAATAGTTTTAGAAGTTACTTTATACTAAATAAAGGACGAAAATATTCCAAGTAATATATTTGCAGCCAATATGACGAGTTTCTTTAAGGCTATAGACATATATAAGGATTTTGTAAAAATTAGAACTTTTTATCATTTTTTGTTCGCTGGAGGTGTATTGCGTGTCTAATTTCCAAAATGTCAACTGATACTGGATGTCGTGAGGTTAAATCCTCCTATAAAATCTCCAGATGTGAGAACTAAGTAATAAACCTCACATATATGTCTTCACAGCCTTACAATGCTTCTTTATGGTGCCGCCGTATTTATAGGGTATCATTGTCACTCTCGTAAGATTTCTACTCACTATATAATGTGTTTACTCTTGACACGAACGTATCTCTCTTTTCTCAATAAAAATCAAAATCCTCTTAGATTTATACTATTAACGGATTACATTATTTATAATTTATTATATGATTTTTTAAATTCGTCTGAAAAGGAAAAGTGTTGTTAGTCTGTGTTTGTTACAGTGATGGGTATGTTAAAGTAATGGGAGAGACCACGGTTTGAGATCCGTAGTCTCATCTCTTCTTCAGGTGAATAAACAACCTAATACATGACTATAAACTAAGTCAAAGTGAACAAATCTTGCCATACAAATACCGTAGGTACGCCATTACACCCATAAGTCAGAAATCACAAACAGGATTTGAGCCAACGACTTGCATATGCATACCATCTCTAAGAAAAATAAAACTAACAAAAATTACTATGAACTTAACTAGTGAGATTCATTACAAAACATCTTCTTACAACAACCAATTAGTTAAAAAAGAACAGTAACCAATAGTAAATATTTGTGGCAGAAAAAATTACAATGTCAAATTATTAACATTTCAAAAACCTTTATTAAATATGATTTTACAATAATCAAGTTCGATGACTTACATAATAAGCAAATTTCAGTTGACTTACGTTTTTTGACGTAAAATTACAATACGTTAATTTTTTATTACCAAGGTTGTGTTTGTTACACGATCATCACGATACAATCAACTTGGCAGTAATTCATTTACTGGTCAAGTAATTCATTATCAGTCAACCTGATTAAGTGTAAAGTCTGTCTAACTTAACACCTTCATAGAACATAAGTAGTTGACAGTGAATATATATATAAGTAATATTTGATAAGAAAGCAGATGGCTTGATTGGAGAAATATGACTCCTTTAGTGTGGCTCATCTTTAGGACTGACTTTCTTTTACGGAGCATCTACTAATAGTAATATTGGAATTTCGTGGGAGGTCACGGTCATAACCAGGGAGTAGGGGTGTTGGTCGTTGTAATCTCCCCTCCATTGATACAAATATTTAAGATATATTTTAACATTTTAAAAATTTAAAATATCCTCGTAGCCGGACTACTAAACAGAGTAAAGTTTTATTTTTTATTTGGGTTGATATTGCAATTATAACAGCAGATGTACTAAGTAACACAAGATTCACTCCTGAATTCATCGCGGAGCAATGCACGCATATCTATCATCCCATTGAACGGCTCTTTATTGAATAGTTCAGTTTATCTGCACAGTTCTAAAAGCTTGTTGTTGTTGACGCTAATTAACACATGTTTTTGTAAAATGTAAAATCAGATTTCTCTGTTTGTTTGTGTCCGCCGTATACACAATGATTGTCTAATTAATTTGTTCGGAGGGTGAAAATCTGGTGTGAAATTCCACCTCTACTACTTTTACATCCGAATTTAAAATGATAATATCGGTCAACTAGGAGTCGCTCTCCAGACTAAGATGTTATCCGCTGAGGAGCGAACGCGAAGCCTCCTGTGATGATCCGCAGTCTGACCTTCAGCAATAAATTAAACGTGTTTTAGTCGTATTTTATGTATGAATATCCGTAATTAGAAATCCAATATAACGAATTATCATGGTTTTTGTATGTATTATTTTACTTACACTCATCGTGTCCACGCACGATCGTGCAGTACTCAGCAGTAAACAATACAGGTACTATTACTAACCTTTTTACAGTATAAGTTGTGCGATTGTGCATAAATGTATTTTACATTTTAAATTAAATTCCTTATTTTTGTATTATTACTAATACAAAACATTGTTCCATATTAGTTCAAGTAAATGGAGTATTCCGGAAGCCCATTGGAACCTACAAAATCAAATTAAAAGGTAGTGGATATGATTTGCAGATTCTAAGATATATAATCATTTTACAGAATATCTGCTAGAAAATAGCGTCGTATTCTTGGTGTTCTTACTATATTTATTTTTGTGTGGTCTCCAAAAACGGAATTTTTAACCATGTTATAGCATAACATAACATATATTGAATACTTGACACCAACGTCCGTTAGTATCGCCGCGCATTGAGTGACACGATTTTTCTAACGTAGTTTGCAATTGAAGCTACAATTTCAGAATATGCTGTGATGATCAACACTAGGGCTTCCGTTCAGCTTGAAGTGTTGTACAATCTAACATACAACGTTAAAATATAAATTTAAAAATATGGTTTCATGTTGAAACAGAACGCTTCACTTTTCCACATGAGTCAGTTTTTGTTTGATTGTTATTCTTCAATAAATAACTATTTTTGTGTATAAAGTTTTAGTTAAAAATAATTTAATATCGATTAACAGGTTTACTTAACATCATAAGACATTATATCTGTAGTAAATTGTTATTGAGTACTGAACAACCTATTTTCGTAAAGGATACAAAAATGAACTATAATCATATTATGAGCTTCCGTTCTCTGCCGTGTTCCTGATTGCGGGACTTCCCAGGCTCTGAGATAACCCATCCTCAGAGGGTCCAACCTCTGGCACCTCTCGGCCTTTGGCACCTATCGGCCACTGGGAGCTCTCAGCCTCGAGCATCCCCAACCCTTGGCGAGTCTCCGCCTCCGAAAGCCTTCAGTCTCTGCAGTTCTCCGCCTCTGGTAGTTCCTGGCTTCTGGCAGCTTCCGGCCTCTAGCAACTCCCCACCTCGAGCAGTTCCTGGCCTTTTGGAGCTCTCCATATCTAAGACTCGAGCCTCTGGCAGGCCCCGACTTCTGGGAGACCTCAGCCTCTGGCAGTTGTCCACTTTTGATAGATCCTGGTCTTTGAGAGCTTTCAGCCTCTAGTATCTCTGGAATACCATCCCGATCTTTAGAAGTCTCTGTCAAGTCCTACCTTTTGAAATCCCTCCACTTTTAACAGTTCCTCTAGCAGGCCCCGCTTCAGGAAGCTTTCTGCCTCTAGAAACTCTAACTCCACCCAGTCTCATCGCTGCTCCCAGTCTCCGGTAGTTCCTGATGCCTGGTAACTCTCAGAGTGGGAGCTCCTAACCTCCATCTTCTGACAGCTTATGGATTCTAGCAGACACTGGCCTCCGTCTTCTGTCCGGTGTCTGGAAGCTTCTATTCTGTAGAACATGGTGACCTCAGGTTCAGGTCTCAGGCAGCTCCCGGTATTTAGTGCGCTGCTCGTCTCTCTTTAAAAATATCAATTCTGTGTTATGAATAATTCCATAAAAAGTTGATGCCAATTGTGTTCAAAATATATCCAGTTACAAATGGCTGAGAATAAAAATCTCTATAATGTTTTTGATATTGGGGCTGCGACGTCACCAAAACTTTGTGTGGTTATCATTTATCATACAGAACCAACATGTCAAATACGGTTAAAATGCATTCAACAACAAAGTTCTCATAGTATTTGTAAATAATATTGAGTACAACCTACAACTTAGTCTCCTTGGCCCAAACAGCGTTTAATAACCGCTCTTGCGTAGTATTTATCATACAGAACAAACATGTCAAATACGGTTAAAATGCATTCAACAACAAAGTTCTCATATTATTTGTAAATAATATTGAGTACAACCTACAACTTAGTCTCCTTGGCCCAAACAGCGTTTAATAACCGCTCTTGCGTAGTATTTATCATATAGAATGTCCATGTCAAATACGGTTAAAATGCATTCAACAACAAAGTTCTCATAGTATTTGTAAATAATATTGAGTACAACCTACAACTTAGTCTCCTTGGCCCAAACAGCGTTTAATAACCGCTCTTGCGTAGTATTTATCATACAGAACAAACATGTCAAATACGGTTAAAATGCATTCAACAACAAAGTTCTCATAGTATTTGTAAATAATATTGAGTACAACCTACAACTTAGTCTCCTTGGCCCAAACAGCGTTTAATAACCGCTCTTGCGTAGTATTTATCATACAGAATGTCCATGTCAAATACGGTTAAAATGCATTCAACAACAAAGTTCTCATAGTATTTGTAAATAATATTGAGTACAACCTACAACTTAGTCTCCTTGGCCCAAACAGCGTTTAATAACCGCTCTTGCGTAGTATTTATCATATAGAATGTCCATGTCAAATACGGTTAAAATGCATTCAACAACAAAGTTCTCATAGTATTTGTAAATAATATTGAGTACAACCTACAACTTAGTCTCCTTGGCCCAAACAGCGTTTAATAACCGCTCTTGCGTAGTATTTATCATACAGAACAAACATGTCAAATACGGTTAAAATGCATTCAACAACAAAGTTCTCATAGTATTTGTAAATAATATTGAGTACAACCTACAACTTAGTCTCCTTGGCCCAAACAGCGTTTAATAACCGCTCTTGCGTAGTATTTATCATACAGAACAAACATGTCAAATACGGTTAAAATGCATTCAACAACAAAGTTCTCATAGTATTTGTAAATAATATTGAGTACAACCTACAACTTAGTCTCCTTGGCCCAAACAGCGTTTAATAACCGCTCTTGCGTAGTATTTATCATATAGAATGTCCATGTCAAATACGGTTAAAATGCATTCAACAACAAAGTTCTCATAGTATTTGTAAATAATATTGAGTACAACCTACAACTTAGTCTCCTTGGCCCAAACAGCGTTTAATAACCGCTCTTGCGTAGTATTTATCATATAGAATGTCCATGTCAAATACGGTTAAAATGCATTCAACAACAAAGTTCTCATAGTATTTGTAAATAATATTGAGTACAACCTACAACTTAGTCTCCTTGGCCCAAACAGCGTTTAATAACCGCTCTTGCGTAGTATTTATCATATAGAATGTCCATGTCAAATACGGTTAAAATGCATTCAACAACAAAGTTCTCATAGTATTTGTAAATAATATTGAGTACAACCTACAACTTAGTCTCCTTGGCCCAAACAGCGTTTAATAACCGCTCTTGCGTAGTATTTATCATATAGAATGTCCATGTCAAATACGGTTAAAATGCATTCAACAACAAAGTTCTCATAGTATTTGTAAATAATATTGAGTACAACCTACAACTTAGTCTCCTTGGCCCAAACAGCGTTTAATAACCGCTCTTGCGTAGTATTTATCATACAGAACAAACATGTCAAATACGGTTAAAATGCATTCAACAACAAAGTTCTCATAGTATTTGTAAATAATATTGAGTACAACCTACAACTTAGTCTCCTTGGCCCAAACAGCGTTTAATAACCGCTCTTGCGTAGTATTTATCATATAGAATGTCCATGTCAAATACGGTTAAAATGCATTCAACAACAAAGTTCTCATAGTATTTGTAAATAATATTGAGTACAACCTACAACTTAGTCTCCTTGGCCCAAACAGCGTTTAATAACCGCTCTTGCGTAGTATTTATCATATAGAATGTCCATGTCAAATACGGTTAAAATGCATTCAACAACAAAGTTCTCATAGTATTTGTAAATAATATTGAGTACAACCTACAACTTAGTCTCCTTGGCCCAAACAGCGTTTAATAACCGCTCTTGCGTAGTATTTATCATATAGAACAAACATGTCAAATACGGTTAAAATGCATTCAACAACAAAGTTCTCATAGTATTTGTAAATAATATTGAGTACAACCTACAACTTAGTCTCCTTGGCCCAAACAGCGTTTAATAACCGCTCTTGCGTAGTATTTATCATATAGAACAAACATGTCAAATACGGTTAAAATGCATTCAACAACAAAGTTCTCATAGTATTTGTAAATAATATTGAGTACAACCTACAACTTAGTCTCCTTGGCCCAAACAGCGTTTAATAACCGCTCTTGCGTAGTATTTATCATATAGAAATGTCCATGTCAAATACGGTTAAAATGCATTCAACAACAAAGTTCTCATAGTATTTGTAAATAATATTGAGTACAACCTACAACTTAGTCTCCTTGGCCCAAACAGCGTTTAATAACCGCTCTTGCGTAGTATTTATCATATAGAACAAACATGTCAAATACGGTTAAAATGCATTCAACAACAAAGTTCTCATAGTATTTGTAAATAATATTGAGTACAACCTACAACTTAGTCTCCTTGGCCCAAACAGCGTTTAATAACCGCTCTTGCGTAGTATTTATCATATAGAACAAACATGTCAAATACGGTTAAAATGCATTCAACAACAAAGTTCTCATAGTATTTGTAAATAATATTGAGTACAACCTACAACTTAGTCTCCTTGGCCCAAACAGCGTTTAATAACCGCTCTTGCGTAGTATTTATCATATAGAATGTCCATGTCAATGTTTTAGTACATTCAACAAGGCACCTCCACTAGTTGTCCTCGGTTCGTATATGTTATTCTATCCAACATTAATGTAAATTTTGGCTGAAAATTCGTCTAAATATTTGTGTGTAAAATTGTTGTAACTATGGAGCTCCGTTCCATTCTCTCAATTTAGTTTAAAAAAGTTGCAATAGCTAAGATAAAACATTCTTTGATTCTTTGATCTAATGGAGAAATTTATCCACGGAGAAAATTTCACTAGGTAACAGAATGTGCTGAGCGGTATGAAACACATACTTTAAGTAATTAATTACTTAGTAAAAGTGAGTTATTGGTAGCTTTAAAACAGACTTGACGTACTTTTTCACTGTATGCAGGACTTTCAGAAATGTCTGTATATAAAATCGCCTCGGGAAAAGTCTTGTCAGCATATTACAACATGGTGTATTTAAATGAATAAATTTTCCCAAAACAACTATAACACTCTGGTTCTCAACTGATAAGTTTTTAAAATCCCATAACACCTTTTTATCCGATAAATGTATATTTTTCACAGTAACAAGTATCTTTAAATTAAATTAAGTTTTGATCGTATGTCATAATCCTTTTTTTTAATGTAATAAAAAGTAATTTTTGTTTAATGTGTATTATAACATTATGGCATGTTATGTTGTTTCTATATCCCCAAAAAGTCTTGAAATTGTTTATAGCTCTTATTTTGTTACTTTGGATTTATTAGACGTTTGAAGACTTCAATGTTGGACCTGTATATACTGTTATTACTGGCATTTTAAGGAAGATGAAGAGCAAGTAAAGGAAACCTGAGTTGGCAAAATGTGTTGAAAATATATTACCGTCCAATGACGTTAAATATAAGGTACATTACAGTATATTACAGTCCCAGTTTTATGCCGAGCCTAAAACTGCCATAAACGTATGTTTACAGCCATAATTTCCAGATGCCGAACACAACACATAATACCCTAGTAAGGGAGCTAATATGCATAGCATATAACCGTAAATTATTTATAATTTGATATGTCTACCAATATCTTCATTTCTATAAATACATATTTAAGGTATTTTTTGACCTCTTCATCAATGTTCATTGGAATATTTCGAGTGTTCATGTGACAATATTATTTTATAGTCAGTAACTAACTAGATTGACCAACTCTGCTATTGGAAACATATAAAAATTCATTAAACGTACAATTGCCGTTAGTCATTGTGATTATTGAAATATTTATTGCAGTTCTGTTACAATTTAAATTGCTATTCAATGGACATTTAAATTAGAGGTAAAACTCTACCTCTGCTACATGTATATATAGAAAATTTTATACATCGTTAAATTGTGAGTCTCAATTCCTGTCTGTCAATAAGTTATTCTTATGATGTTAGATTTACGTGTAACCATGTTGCCATCGATATAAACACAAATAATGAAATAACTAATTGGATAATGTTAATCCAATGTTTCTTTTAGAATTCATCAAATGAAATTATCCTGTTTATGTCAAATATTAGAAGAGAATAGTGGAAGTTTATTTGTAGAGTCTCTTTTTATGACGTCACCAAATATTAATCTTTGATTTCTTAATCGTTGATTACAGTTCACGCTAAGCAGGGTCAATAAAAGTATTAAACTTGTTATTGAACATTTACGTTATAAATTTACGATATGATGTGAACGATAACTGAATTTGTTCATGTAAGGTTAATGCTGAACTTTGTAGTTTAAAATCAATTCTTTAAAACAAATTATATGTTATTTGTCACACCATTTGTTCATTATATATTTATATTCAAACAATAAAAAGATCCAGTGATCTACAAGTTCAATAAACATTCCTTTTAATTAAGTCATGTATTTAAATGTTAACCTAACGCATTTTATTATTTTCCATGTTATATAGCCCTGAACTGTAGATTGGCTAATAACAATATTTACGTACCTTCGTCAAACAGTTCAAATTGTAGTCATACACCAGTACGGTTTCGAATCTTAATAAGTCATCTGGTGTCGGTGGCAATAAATATTAAAGGTAAGAATAATTCGTCTGCAGTCGTCATAGTTTAAAATTCACGAACACAGTACAAACACAACGAATAAATAAATAGTATGAGAAACACAACGTTTGATAGGTCTATCACACACGAATATTAAGGCTTAACCCTTGACAAAAGCAACAATAACTTTGAATATGGCATTTACCGTAAACATACTATATTATATACCAAACCATCCATTCCATTTCATATCATCCATACACGCAAAAAATGGCAGCTTATAAATTTATGATATACTGACTTTTCAAAGTACCACTGAATGTAACCAATTATAACAAAGGATTAAATGTCATAAACCATATTGGTAAGGCTAATGGTTATAACAATATTATGGTGGACAAAATAGTAAAGAAAGGAAGAACAAAATAACTCGGTAATAATACGGAAAATGAAAAGCAGGACAAGAGATACATTAGCTCGAATTATAGTCCGATAATACAGCATTGCACTAAAAAGACCTCAAATCCCTAGACCTTTAAGAAAATAAACCACACTACGAACATTTTTGGATGTAAATCTCAGAACTTGGACACAATCGTGTATACCGGCGTTTATAAACTGATTTGTTACGATTCCAATAGTTTTTACATCGGACAGACAGGCAGGTCGTTTAGCCAAAGATTTTAAGAGCATTGCCCGAAAAACAGACTTCATCGTTCGCTTAACATTTGATGCAGAGAATCAAACAAGAAACGGAATTAATGAAAATATGGAAGTGTTACATCAATGTCGCAAAAGCAGCAAATTAAACCAGCTTGAAGAATATGGAGTATATAAACATTCAAAAGGGAATATAACCAGGTGAACTCATGTTAAAGGAGAAGCTACAATTCAGCTCCCATTATTTATTAACCACATTACTCAATTGTAACAGCGTCTCGCCAACCGACCGATCAGGTGATAACGTCAATACACCGGGAACTGTTATCACCTAGTGTCAGTTGTCCTGTCTTCTGCCAGCCGTTATGTTATATCGTGTTTAATATTCGGGTGTGATAGGCCTATCAAATGTTGTGTTCCTCTTACTATTCGTTGTGTTTGTACTGTGTTCGTAAATTTTAAACAATAACGATTCCAGATGGATAAACCTCGCTGTTAATATTTATTGACACAGACACCAGATAGCTTATTAAAGTCGAAACTATAGTGTTGTGTATGAATACAATTTGAACTGTTTGACGAAGATACGTAGTTATTATTATAAGTATTACATCTCTATATATGTTTTCCTGGCTAACTAGTATAACAAATCGTACATTCTGTTTATAAAATAGATAAATACTTATAAATTATTAAAGATAATAGGTGTGTTTTTGACTATTTTCCATCCGTTTTGGCAATACTGACTTATTAGTACAGTTTCAGAATAGAAAGGAACACAATAGTTTTAGGTAGAATTATTTGGCATAAATGATAAGAACGCTGAACCTTTTCTATACAAAATATTGACATGAATACTGAATAGATTGTCTTTCTATATTTTTATACAAATTAATAAAGCGTCTTAAAAATGTAATTCATATTTATGCAATACATTATTTTCCGATTATCTAGACTATCTACTATCTATTTACATAAACAAATATGTCCCTAATATTTTTTCAGATCTGGCATTGTCCGTGGCATATATCCATAGCCTCCTATACAGTGTGTTCCAAGTTTTTAAACCATTATACTCTATAACACAAATCGAAAACAACAAGCTATATTGTGTTATACAGTCGCATAAATGTCAGTAAAAGTCAAAAACGGGGTTTGATTATTTATTTCATGAAACCACGAGTAAATTATAACATATATGGTGTTTTTAATATCCGTAAAAAATTCTACTTTTTATATAAAGAAAAAAAATAGGTTATTGATTTTTTTAATTGACTAAAATTCTACACCTCCTGTTTGTTGGTCTTCAAATTTTTTCATTATAATATTTAAAGCCTAGAAGAAATTAAAAGAAGAAAAGGAAATTAATGAAAAATCTAATTCGATCACAGAACGACTACTTAAAAACATTGTTGTTCTATTTCCCGTTGAAGGTACTTGGGTTTAATACACATGTGTATAAAATGTAACCTTTATAGGACAGCTGAATAACAAAAATAACGGTCTTCTAGGTGTTGCAACCCTATTGTGAACCCTGTGAATGTTTTTTACTTAAGAAATCTATTTTCATTTTCTTTGTGAGTCATAAGTTACGATTGTATGTTAAATTTAATTTCCCTATGATATTGGGAAGTTTAAAATACAAAAATATAGGTCTAAGTATTGCATCTCTATTTAAACCCCTGTAGTTAGTTAATATTTAAAAAATATTTTTATTTGTCTGTTCACAGCATAAGGTGAGTGTTTGCTAAACTTATCTTTCTAGGAAATAGAGAATACGAGAATATAATTACAGTTGCAACCCAATATCTATTTGTAGTTTGGATGTTTGATCTTTATGAAAATATTTAAAAGTTTCTGCTTTCGTCATGAGGCATTTATGTTTCGAAAACTTTCTGGTACATCGGGTAGTTGGAGAATTAGTGATGAGTAAGTGAGTGAAGGCTTTACCTTTTATATATAGATTCCCTTGTAAAGTATAAAATATACTGGTTCTACAGACTACCGCTTACATATGACATAAGATTACCCTTTTATGGAATGTTTAGGTGTCCGAAACACAAATTTTGCCCGGAGGGTTTTTAATTTTGTCTAGTCAGCGCAATAAACAAAATAGTGTTAATTAGATGAAAATTAATGAGCCGTTCGAACTATAAATAATGATTGAAAATTTGTTTGATGATTTACCTGAAGTAGGATTATTTTCCTTCTATAATGCGTCAAAATTATTATTGAATTGATAGATTTTCCAACGACCATCAACGACCGTCAATTGTTTGGAGTTAATGGCTTTTCAAGATATCTTATTAACAGCATATTAAATGTAATCTAAAGTTAGATCCATCCTCTAACGTGAATCACAGTAAATAAACATTGTTTAATGTTTGTATTGATTCATTATTTAAAATATGTAATATTGAACTATTTGTAGTAATTGGCCACGAAATTAACTAGGAAAAAGTGAGGGAGAGTCTTCAAGTTAAAAATCACAGCCCTTTTTATATCAGTATCTACAATTAAAAAACGAGGATCTATACAGTGTGTCACCCTATCATATCTGAGCTGATATTTCTCTTAAACATTACGTATCATTTGGTCGAGTAGTTTTTAGATATCTTATCAGTGACTAAGTGGTAAGTCTCGTACACATGATATGATAATATTGATCAAAAGTTATTTGTCATGTATGGGTGATTACGTAATTTATTTATTTATTAGTAACAAAGCTGGTATTGTTCCCATTAGTTACCAAGTATCCAGTGTAGAAAGCAGTTCACCTTGGCACCGGTACAGTTTCCTACTCTGGAAACTTGGAACCTTGTGGTGCCGTAACTTTGTGCTTCAACTAACTACTCTACAGTGACCTGCATTTCATACCTCGGCAACCACAATGTGGAGCCCTTGAAATTTAGTTTACATCATAGCGTTTCTTAGTTATGGTTCACATTGCTATTATATTGAAATGTTTATTAAGAGTTTTGTATGGACAAGTTTTATATCGTAATATATCGTATATATAAAACAACGTTTAAGTCATCATATTTCGCTAGTCCATGATAGCAAGTATTATGAAACATGTAAATACATTTGCACCGGCCTGTGGCAGGTTCTACACAGATTTATGAGTGCCCAAAAGCAATTTCCACTTGGCAACTAAAGAAATGTGGATACAATCTGAAAAAAATATTCAAGTAATTCACTGTAACTTTAAAACATTTGTATAACAAACATTTATTTTATTATAATTCAATCCGTTTGTTTACAGTTACCTGCTATCTTCTTGTGTAAAGATACTCATAGAAATGTATTTACCGATATTTCATAACATATTTGAAAATAACATTTTATATAATTTTATGCGTAGCAACATTTTATCGTTACATCTGTTCTCAGGTTAAATTTTAAATTTTCCATGGTATATTGTATTTTATACGTAGTTTATATTAATTTTGGATTCAAAAATATGTTAATATCAGACATTAGAACTGTATTATTTATTTCAACTATACTTGTCAACTATTTTCTGTTTACTTATGAATTTCGATTATATTCTAACTTAAAAAAAAGAATGCTTGTTAAAGTTAGATACAGTGGTACTGTTTTCATCCTGTGGCTGTCGATTACTTGAAACTATCCTGTGATATAATGGCCTCGGTTTACACAGCATCAAGTCAACCGCCACAGGGTGTCATGAATGCAGATGGCGCCATGAGAGTTAGATACAGTTGTACTGTTGTCATCCTGTGGCTGTCGATTACTTGAAACTAACTTGTGATATAATGGCCTCGGTTAACACAGCATCAAGTCGACCGCCACAGGGTGTCATGAATACAGATGGCGCCATGAGAGTTAGATTCAGTTGTACTGTTGTCATCCTGTGGCTGTCGATTACTTGAAACTAACCTGTGATATAATGGCCTCGGTTAACACAGTGGGGCTTCAGATGGCAGAAAAATATTTTTTAATACGTTTTTATTTTATTAGATATTTGTGTTCATATACATGTCACAAACATTTTAAGACCATTCCCATCAAAATCTGTGTTTTAGAAAAAAAGTTATTCCACTTTTAGTGGACTTATGTCATGCGTCTATACCAAATTTTTAGTAGTTCTGCCGTGAATTGACAAGACAGAAGCAAATTGCTTAGCAACAACTTATACTTTCTGCAATGAAATTTATATAGTACACAGTTGTAGTAAGTTCTTTTTCTGTTGAATGTGTTAGGTTGGTAGTTCTGAGTGTTTATAAACAAGACAATTTTGTTTCTGCTGTTTTATGGTGGCTGTATCTGTTTGTTTACCAAACATAGGCTATTGTGTTGTGTCTTATGATACTGTAAATATTATAACATATTTTCAGTGATAAATAGTTATTGATAAAATAAAATGACGAGGTGTCAACGTGTTCAAGAAAAGGAAAAATGTTGGGGTTCAAAAACACAAGCCAGAATGTGATCAACAAGTTGATTCAACAGTAGTCCTAGGCCTAACCCCAAAACAAGATGACTTACCTAGTGTAAGCTCTTCAAAGATGAAAATAGGTGATAGAGAACTAAGTTACAGTGAGTATAAAGCAGAGAACATATATGACCTAGTAGATATAGAGTTGCTTATGAGTAAGTTCCTGGAAATTAGTGCCTGTAGGTTTTGTGGCGCAAAACTAGCCTACAGT
The DNA here is from genome assembly GCF_021130785.1 of Homalodisca vitripennis. NCBI lineage: Eukaryota > Metazoa > Arthropoda > Insecta > Hemiptera > Cicadellidae > Homalodisca > Homalodisca vitripennis. The sequence continues at coordinate 67,321,679 of NC_060207.1, forward strand.
ACAAATAGGCTCGGTGGATGAGCGACAAGCTGCCAGCTGTATTGTACACAGTGCGATTCCAAAGTAGAGTACTGCAATTCAGAACAGACATTAAATACCTGGTTACATGGTATAAATACTAGGCTGGTTTATGCTTTACGCACTATAGGTAAGGGACAATCTGGAGATGTCGATGGAGATGACTATGTGATTGAGAAAATGGAGTGTTGTGGACATGTACAAAAAAGAATGGGTGCTTGCCTAAAGAAACTAAAACTAAAATCAGGAAAACTTGTCCTTGCCGATGGAAAAACCATTGGTGGAAGAAATCGCCTTACAGATGAACGCATCGTAGCCATTCAGAAATATTATGGATTAGCTATTCGGAGGAATACTGGAAATTTAGATAAAATGAGGCAAGCAGTATGGGCTGAATATTTTTATTTGTTGTCCGCTAATGAAAATCCACAGCACGGGCTCTGTGAAAAAGGCAAAGAGAGCTGGTGTAAATATCAGCGAGCTGTCGCCAACAATGAAATATATGATCATTTGAAGCACATGCATATACCTGAAGTTATTATGAGCCAGATCAAGCCTATTTTTCAGGATTTGGCAGATCCTGCCCTCTTGAAGAAGTGCCTGCATGGTAAGTAACAAAATCCCAATTTGGTCACGACTACCCAAAACGGTGTTTGTAGGTGTACAAACCTTAGAGTTTGGTGTTTATGAAGCCATTTTAAGTTTTAACAGAGGAAATGCCACAAGGTGCCTTGTCTTGAAGGAACTTGGAATGACTGTTAATAAAAACACAGCTTCAGTAATGAGTGAACTAGATAGACTGCGAGTGCAAAGGGGCGAGCAAGAACTTTCTAAACTCTAGAAAAAAGCCAGACAACGACGTGAAAGTGCCAAAAGGAGGTTGGAAGAAGCTTTTACTGAAGAAGAGGACCCAGACCAACCATCGTATGGTGCTGGGATGCACTAAACTAATTTTATAGGTCAGTAAATGAATAATTTCCTGTAGGCCAAATCTTTATTTGCCTTTTCCCGAAAACCGTGATTTTTTACATAAATGACCCGTTATCTCAGAAACTACAAGAGATACAACTCTACACGTTTTACCACATCCTCTTGTCGTTATTATAAAAACTTTAACATGAGCTTTTTTAGTTTTATGCTTTACTTTTTTTACAGCAAAAAGTATATGATTTTTTTCGAGTTTTTATGATAAAATAAAAAAAATCATACAAATTTATAGCAAAAAGTTAAAAGGAAACCCTCATATTAAAGTCTTTATTACATGATATATAAGTACCAAAAACATTTTCACCTCTTTAACTTTCGTAGTTTTTGAGAAAACCGGTCATCAATGTTGCAAATTTAACATGGTAATGATAGTGCTATCCGAACCCCCTTAAGTCAACCGCCACAGGGTGTCATAAATACAGATGGCGCCATGAGAGTTAGATACAGTGGTACTGTTGTCATCCTGTGGCTATCGATTACTTGTAACTAACCTGTAAGATAATGGCCTCCGTTAACACAGCATTAAGTCAACCGCCACAGGGTGTCATAAATACAGATGGTGCAATGAGAGTTAGTTACAGTTGTACTGTTGTCATCATGTGGCTAGTTAATAGATAGTATTCCGGAAGAAATTTGGATTGTTGAAATTCCTAAAACGAAACATACAAAACTTCGTCCAAATCTCTTAATTAGATTTTGTGTGATTGGGTATCAAATATCCAAACATTCAAGTATGATTCTTTTCAATTATTTCTATTTACAATATTCAAAGAACGTAACAACCTTCAATGCCAAAATCTTTAAAGTTTAATACTGCTTTTAACAATATTTTAAGATACTAACAATTCCGTGCAGTACTGTTTTTAATTGCTGGTTGAGATACGTATATATTTATGTAACTAAGGAATTGCTTTATCCTAATCACAAAATACTCGAAGTTCTGTATTTATTTTGTATACACTGTAACATTAGGTTGGGTAATAATGAATGAGGTTTTATTTTTATCTTCCTCAATGTGTTCAATCGACTTATGTCCAATATATGTTTTAGTGGCGATATATGAATAAACAAATTTAGTAGTTAATATTTACGTAATAAATTATCTACTCTATTGATTTTATCAAGAAAATTAATATTGGTTTTCATTGCCGACTTTTTTTGTTATTTGGTATACATGTAATAGTCTTTCCAGATCGTTGGAAGAAGTAAGGAGATTCTTTTACACCAGAAATATTATTTGTCTCCCATGGGGATTTACATGTAGCCTACTCAAAATATCGAAACTGTGCTTGATACAAAAATACTTTTTTAACGAAAAGGCTAAGAAATTTTATCAGCATTCCATAACAGTTATAGTTTTTTCTCTAGGTTCATAATAATGGAGTTTTAAATGGTGTGTTCTTTGTCTCCAAGTTCAGTAGCTGCCTGTGCCTCTTGCCTCATACCCATGCCTTATTAGGGCACGTTTAGATAGGGAGAACGAAACTGCCTCTAACATCTAAAGAATTGCCAGAGTCAACAGTTGAAACTTTTCTAAGTTTTAGTCACATACTCTATATAATTTATCATTATATAAAAGTATAATTCCAAAGAGCACATTTTGTGGAAACAATTATCAGTGACCACATATGAAAAGAAACAGGATAGGGTGGGGTGAATAGAGTAGTGGAGGGATAGGAACAGACACAATCGCTAAGTGCAGTCCTTCCTGCCTCATTTGATACAGATAGTCCGGATGTGAACTTTGTCCTTATGAACTGAGTACTTTATTCTCTCAAGGAGAAAACTAACTTTGCTATATATCTAGTTCGTTTCCCACTGAGATTAATTTGACACCCACAATAAGTGGAAAAGTTTTATAAATATGATAAATAAAGTAAATAAATAAAGACCAGCTCAGAAATTTACGTACGATTCGGAAAGAAATTATTGTTTCATGAAAAATAGCCATTACATGAAAACAATAGCTAAGGAACGTTGTAATATCCCTTTAAAAAAATATATATATATAGTGATTTAAAAATATTATGCCTGTCCAAATTTCTTTCATACATGTCATATTATGAACATGCCACAGATTGATATTTATAGATAGTTACATTTTCATAGATTTTTTGTTTTCAAAATGAACCGATTGATAGTATGTTGTTATCAATCTGAAATATGATATTACGAAACAAATTTTCCCTGCAGAAATTCCTTCCTAACAGCTGTATTTGTTAGTGTTATGTACCGTTCGAAAAAAATCAAAAGTGTAATCCTATATCCGTTCGGAAACTAAGTTTTGTTGTCTTAAATGCTCTTTAAAAGCTAACACAAAAGTAGAGATAGAGAGGTTTTGTGTAGAGTGAGTGAGAGAGAGAGAGAGAGAGAGAGAGAGAGAGAGAGAGAGAGAGAGAGAGAGAGAGAGAGAGAGAGAGAGAGAGAGAGAAGAGAGAGAGAGAGAGAGAGAGAGAGAGAGAGGAGAGAGAGAGAGAGAGAGAGAGATTTGGTTGCGGACTAAAGCGGCCAATTCTAAAAAATGAACTAAAGAGAAAACCAAAAGTATCAAACGGATCGGATATTTGTAATAAACCAATGCGGAGTCACAATATGGTTTTAAGAAGTTCATCTCGCATGAACCAATAATAACGAAAGGGCCCATTCCTGTCCCCCCTACCCTTGTATTTCCGCCATCTTGTTTTAGCCAGCCGTTACGATTACCATTGGCTAGTCCCTATGGTCAGTCGTAGGTGGTTAGTAGACGAGTGAAGACGTATTGTGACCTGTATTCCGTAGTTTAGTTTTAATGATTAGTGTTTTGTATTAAGTGCATGTCTATAGAGTTAGTGAAGTTGACAAACAACATGTAGGTTGTGATTCCTGACTTAGGCGTGCCACAACGCTTTAGTAAGATTTGTTTATTTTAACCTAGTTTGTAATTATGTATTAGGTTAGTTCTTTACCTGAAGAAGAGATCAGATTGCAGATCTCGAAACGTAGTGTTACTGTTTTCTTGTTTCACTGAACGATGGCAAATGTCCGGAAAAATCCTGTTTCCTTCACAATCCTTCCATCGTCATAAATAACCTTCAAACAAAGTATTTATTGTAAATCTGCAGTTGTATGGATGCTGGAGTTTAGCAACGTCACGTCGTACTCTAGCTCTTGTGTTTCACCTGATGTGGAGTCCTACTGTGCTACATGGTAGTATGGAGCGGCGCGGGGCGAGGCGCTTTCTTTTCAGGATTTTCACATCGTTGTTAAGTACAGGGTGTCTAATTTAGAACTGCCCGTACAATTGCCACGTTAAATATTGATATCGATAAACGAAATAAACCATCACAGTACAATACAAAATTTAATTCAGTACTAGGCATTTGCATTTCGTCCAATAAAAAGTTTGTTTTATGAATTATTTGTAACAACGAAGGACACGGGTTACCCAATGTTATCAGCACGGGTAGCAACACCGAAACGTCGTTTAAAATATACAAGTATTGACTATATCTTACTGCCAACTAAACCCCGGACGGACAGTAGGCTCTTCTCAGTGAAGATGCATCAGTGCCACAGTAATCAGTTTAGGAACTCCCTGTCGCCGAGACGGTACTCGGGAGAGCGATGTTTATTGTATGTTCCTGTAAGACCTCATGAATGAATTAGTATATCACTTACACTAACCACTTTACAGCATTAATTCAATGTGCAATCCCCATTATAAAAGTACCTAAATTACCGACAATAAATAAAGACAATCATATATTCAGAATAAATATTGTTTTTCTTTGTTAGTTCCTGTTACTGTAGTGTCTGCAAGACTATCGACAGTTCTATAATGATTATTATAGAGATTTAGCTTAATGTGGGAAAGCAAAATTCACTGCGTCAAAAATGTATTGCCCATACTAAATAATCTTAATTGGGGTTTCAACTTATGTGCAGTCCATTTTTTGTGACTGCTTGTTAGTTCTCATAAAACTATCATAAAAAGTAAACCTATTATAATTTTCATTCAAAGCGAATAAGCTAATTTCGTAGTATGAAAGTGTTAATCTTATCCACATTACATGTAGTAATAACTATGTATCCGGCATATATATGTACATCGTTAGGTTCTTGTTAGTCTCTGTATGAATAAAATCATTGGACATGTCTTATTAAGGATAAGAGGCATTACAGGCCATTGAGCACATTAACCAAACGGAATGTTGCTGTTTTGTCCCGCTAGGAATGATACTTCCAAGAAATTTACGTTCTTTGAAAGGTTCACGAAAGGATCCGTCTATTTAGCTGCTCTCTTCATTTATTTATTAGGCTTCCAAAAATGTAATGATTTGTTACTAAACAGGATACGGAGGCTAAGTTAGTTTAGTTGGCCCAGCGGAGCAGTTCGGCCTTTACTTAATTAAAAATGTCATTATCTATCAAATGTACAGGTTTAATTTGAGCATCTCGGTGTTTGATTTTCGAGAAAACAATGTTCTATCTTTTTTTTTTGTTTTTAACATACAGGATTGGTAGGAAGGTGCGTTTATTATTGTGACATAATATACCACGCTGACGGGTCGGTCTCACCGCAGCATGTCTAGAATTCAGTGTTGTGACTGTACCTCGTTTGATGTACCCACTCTCACAAGTAAAGACAGTTAGTAATAAATATTGGCTGATTTATAAATAAATACAGTAATAATGAATATAAATTCAAATCAGTATCTACACGAAGAACGTATTGTTACATACGGTATTTTAAAAATCTCAAAATAATAACTAATAACCGATTTCGTAATGGTTTACAACAAAATTAATTACACCTTTAATTATTAACTTAAAACTATCAATTTTTTGTATGTCATTCTTAAAGGGACTTGGAACAAATGGAGAACGAGATTTTAATTGTTCTATAATTAGTTTATGGATTATAAGTTAAAATGGAGAAAGCTTAAATTTTAAACAGAAAACCGTGCGTTTCTCCATATTTCTTGCTATTATAATCCACAATAACACACCAAATATTTTTCTTTTACTCGAATACATGGCTAAATACTACCCAATCATTAATAAAATTTGAAGTAAGATGTTTAGCGTGTGAGAGAGAGACGGACCCGGCTCCGTCAGGAATCTTAGAAAAATAAACTGTAATAAACGGTGTATGGCATGGCCGTCTTCTCCAACTTAACAATTTTCCAAAATATTAAATGTGTCTTGAAAGCGGTGCAACAATACACGAATACACGAGCGGTTTTGGTAGCACGAAAGATTTCAGTGGGGAAAAGCAGTGTTAAACGATATGCCGCGCGATTGGCTTCTCATTTTTAGTGTGATTCTCAACATCTTTAACATCAAATGGGTTCCAAGCTATTAAACATTGGAGATTCCTTCGGATAAATGACGATTATTATTTAACCCTCTTTCCCTTGGAGACAATGGGCGCCGTTCAAGAGTATACATGTTTTTTTGACAACTTAATCTGCACGGCAATGGGAATGGGTGTATAGTATAAACTTTCGTGAGAATGAATTTACCTATAGATTTTAAAATTTTCTTGAAGCCTCATTTCTGCATAAGGGACATTGGTTCGATGATGAATGCCATGGGATTTTCCTGAGCGTTAGGAAACGTTTTTACATATTTATCTTATGAAAAACCACGATAAAAATGAAAACATTATTGAATAAAAACAATTTTATTGTAAATAGACTTGATTACAAATTAAAACACAGAATTATTTTTAGAGGCAAAATATTAGTGAAAAAATCTCAAGATTAAAAAAAATATTTCTATCACGTTTGTGCACAAGTTCACGGAGCCGTTTATCAAGGAAACTGAAGTATTTCCATAGTCACTAATAAATTGTGATGACTACATGTTCTGTCAATCAAACGAAGAAGAGCAGGGTGATATAGAAGACAAGACAACAGCACAAAGACCAGGAAGGAAGTGCAAGCCACACAAATAAGCTGGCTTCCGGGAACGAAGCCATAATATTAATTTTAGATCAGTGACCTAAAAAAATGGCTGCTTTGAAAATTCTTTTTCTTCATTCGTCCAATCTCAAAAACAAAGCCTGGAACCTCGCAACCTTCTAAATTGTTTGAAAAAATACATTTCATTGCTATATTTTCAATCATATAACTGTCCCGAACTACTATTGATATCAGTGATTGCCGTTGATAGATGTCGTAATCACCAAAAAAATTACGTTTGGCTTCGTCAGATCCTAATAACCATAGTTTTCCACAAAATTCAAAATAAAACGGAAACCTATTTTCAAATGGCAAGATACACTGAGGTAAGATTTTAAACCTCGGTCTCTGGGTCTTGTACTGTACCGACTCTTCCCCTTATAATGTTTCTTAAGATCCTCGCAAAGGCCAATGGCACATGAGGACGAGCAGAATAAGGATTCGAAAAAGACCAGCCTCTCGATAAAACTTAAGGTCTAACATTTCTAGGATTAAAGTTACAATTTTCAGTATGCATTGTAATCTTTTCAACAGTTGATGCCAGTTTATAAATTAACGCTTTTAAAGGAACTATATTTGTCTTATTTTTGTACAAAAATTAACAAAAAAACAAAATCAGCGATTTCATTAATTTAAACTACCGCACTGGCCTAACTGTTGATTTGAGCCGATTTCATATGAAAATAAAGTTTAACATGTAGTAGTCAGAAATGTACAACATGTATGATATTAAAACTAAACCTGATATAATAATTCTTAAATTTAAAATAAAATTTCTTTTATAATCTGTAATTTTTTTAAATTGTTTATACCCTGTTATTAATATAATTAGTTATTTTCTTTCCTTGATATTTCAAAAAAAAAAAAAATCAACAGTTTACACATATAATTGTTGTTTATATTTTGGTTGTAACCAATTCTCTTTTACCTCAAACCTAAAGTTAAAAATATAATTATAAATTGCGTTGCTCCAAAATGACGGTCGGGCTTAACAAATAAAACTGTATTACCTGATTGTGTTGTATGCATGAAAGAAAATACAGCATATTGGGTGGTTCGAATAAAGTAAAGTAAATTGCTCCTACTTGGGAATATTCATACAATTATTTAATATTAATGTAATAAAACAGTAACACTTTATTTGCTGAGCAACCCCCGTACTGTTTTATGATATTTCTCCATCTAGTAATTGCGGTATGAGTCGATCACTTATTTATTTACCTCGAAATAACACCATTGTTAAACTCAGGTCTAGTGCTTCATAGAAGTATCTTCATTTTATTCACACCATACACTATAAAAACGTAAACAGAATAAATTGAAGTAATCAATAATGCTTTGTGTTTGTATTAATGCGTAATTTACATTGTTACAAAATGTCCACGAGAACATAAAATCATGATACATGATTTAACTGTAATATAATCCAATAAACAATATATAATTAATAATGGTTAAAAATGTGAGTTCATTAATGGAACTAATCCATTGGGAATTACCAAAGTAAGAAATAAGCTTTGTAGTAATAGAATTTAAAATTATACAATTTAGAGATTTATATTTACTACACGTCTATGATGGGAGCAAAGATTTTGTCAACAACGTAGGTAAACGACACAATATTTCATAATATGAACATCTGAAATGAAATCTTAATACAATTTTTTTGTAATACAAATGTGTAATTAAGTCGGTGTATAAATCTTGGAGTAAATTCCACCCCCTCATAACAGTCTACTTTCATTTCACTAAACGAACAAGATATTAAGTGCGTTTCAGACCTTCATAAGTACATTATTATCCTAGACTCTGTAATAGTAAATTAAAAATTCATAATTAAAAATAAATTTCAATGCCATGTTCACAATTATTTTTTAATTGAAGTGCTGAATTTTGTAAATCACAATAATTAAAGTAAGGTAAGCAAAATATAAATTATTTATATTTTATAGAAAGAATGTTAACGATAAACTGGTATAAACAAATGGCACCAATTCCTGAACATTATTAGATAATTAAAAGATATTTTTGCTTAGATTATTTTAAAATATCACCAGTATCGATTTATTGTAGTCAAACAATAAGACACCGTTAAAAAGTGTAGATTTATTTTGTAATTCTTTTCGATATTAAAGAATAAGTGTTTGTCATAAGGAGGTTCTAATATAGAATATAAACATTATACATTATAGGTTATTTCCAAAGAATACTCATCTTTGCAAAATTATTTAAATTGAATTTAGTTAAATAATAGAACTGACACCATAACGTTCTGCTCGAAAACTCAGTCAACCTTAATTATTTTATGTCACTGGTAGTGTGGTAATCGACAAATACTATCTGTACTTATTTATTAAAAAATCTTGTGTTATATTTTTCCATTGAGAGTCTTGTGTTCTATTTGTATTTTATATTGTTTGATTCCGAAATATATTAAAAATTATCCAACTTGATTTCTTCAACATTCTAAATTTAAAAATAGGTACTAAAATAGGTACCTAAAGGTAATAGGTAATAGGTAGGTAGGTTTATAGGTACTTAAATATCGACGTAATTTTTTAAGATTGAAAATTACAATGATTACATCGTATCTTTAAGTGAAAGTGGTTCATCCATCAAACTACACATAATCGTCGTTGAAAGTTCTTTTTTGTGTAATAATGTAAATTGTGTCAAATGTCAAACACAATAAATATGTAAATAATGCTTCTAACTGTATATTTTGAAATACTAATTTGCACAAGATATTAAGGATTATGGATTATGAGAAATCTTACAATTATGGGTTTGTAACATACAAAATGGTTCTCGATAAATTTTACTATGAAAAATAATCGGGTTTAAATAGAGTTAATATGTTATATATATACACATACACACACGCACACTTCGAGTGTACCGCGAATTAGCAAGGCGATTAACTCACAACTCTATAAACTCACAGTTCCCACCAAGGTCTAAAATTGGCACAGAACTAAAGGCCGCCAAATAATTGTAAGATACGTATAAGCAATTGTCTCTTAGCCCCTGGACATTAATTGACTCGCTTTATTCGTAAACCAAGTAGGTAGTTGGTTCCCCATGAAATAAGTCAAGTGAAAATATTCTTTTGTCAGCCCACATCCACAAAAGTTTTAACAATGTTTAATAATGATTAACAACTAACTGTATTGAAACTACTACTTTATCTTACTACATAGATATGACTATATTTCCTTTCTTTGTATTACATGTCAACTGTGAATCCTCTGCATAGTGCGATGAGACGTGTTTTTGATAAGCTTTCTACTAACAATGAGGGATAAACGCATGAAGTTCAGTAAAATAATGTATATTTTTTCAGAGGATTGTATGTTTTAATTTAATTTCTTTCCGCATTTCTCGGCCAATCGGCCATTCTGACAAATAACATTTCGGCCAAACGATATGGCACCATGACGTACGATGTTATAAATAGTATGACAATATATTCTATATGGACCATAAGATAATTGTAAGGGGAACAGAAGAATCTGGTAAAGAAAGGAAGATCGAGGACCTGAGGAATTAGTGAGACACGGATAGCTAATAATACTGCAGTGAGCCAGGAAAATAGTAATGGATCATGACCCGTCTTTCGTCCGGGCTCTGGCAGTGGCCTTGGTAGTTCAAAATGTTACTATTCAATGGATAACACGTGTTTGAGGCAGGGATTTAGAACAGCAGGTATTATTACAATTTATAAAATAAAATACAGCTGAGTTGCTGTATTAGTTTTCTTCCTCACTTAATTTGGGAAGTAAAATGTTTAGATAGATTGACGCCATTATTGTATTTGTAAGATCTTAGTGATGAAGGGGGAGGATGAAAGAATGACAGTTCCTAATAATTAGTGTAATAATAAACGATATGTCGCGGGCTTAAAGTAGTTCCAACTTATTTCTTTGAAGCAAATATTACAGGTATATTTTTATGTGACGAATATATGTTTAGTTTTCGTACTTTAATAAAAAGGCGGTATGGTGTATTGACCATCACAATATAATGGAATTCTTCTTAACGAAGTTAAATAACAAATACATAAAGTGATAAACAGATTAAACTCATTGAATTAAGACTGTTCAACTAAAGTTTTTATGAAAACAGGTTTTTTGTACATAATCACAGAGACACAAAACTATACATGGTTTCTCTGTGATATAATCTTGCGCTAGGTATTTTGTATTCCGAAGAAACGGAAGCAAGGGAGGAAGTAATGCAGATTGAGGCCCTCAGAAGGATCTTGCGGTCGCGGTCCTTATCGCATTTCTGGTATGTCTGAAATGACGTTATGATACATCGACCTTGCTAATTAACATTGATTTGTCTTGACCGAAAACAGCTGGTATATTGCCCTATTGGATTATATTGTCCTAATATCGTATAACATAATTAGTTAATTCCGCGTGGTCTTGTCATTCTTCATATATGAATGAATCATACTTTTTTTAATCGTAGTTTCCAGTACATTAAATTTGATGATCTCTTACTAATCTACTTTACCCACAATTAATTTGAGTCATTAGTTAAGTAACTAAATAAAAGTGATTTTGTCAATGAGAATTTGAGTTTAAATAAAGACTACACCATTAATTGATTCCTGTTACATCACGTCGATTTTGAACTTTGTAATAAGTAAGTGAGCCTTCTTTCTTGCACTCGTACGATCAGTATTTATTTAAACGTAATTTCTACAAACGTTTTAGTTTGGGCGAAATCATGAATAACTTTCATAAGGCGCAGTCATTATTTTGATACATTTCTCCTTTCTAATCATCGTTTAATATTCAAATAAATGTCCTACTACTATAATTAACACCTACATATAGTATTTTAACAATTTGACTGCTACGCCATAAATATGTTAAATAGTAGTACCTGTAGAATATCTGCGGGGATATTAAGTTTTTTATATGGGTAGATTGACTATAATACTACAGTGTAATATAAATAATGGAATACAATTTATGAACAATTAAAACTGATACAGAGTCTGCTCAACGAACAAAAATAGGAAAATTGTTATTTAGACTAAACTAAAATAATGATCAGATGACTGATTCAAGTAGAGACAACGTATTTTAAATCAACTAAATTTATTAGTCCGTCGCAAGATTTTTCTTAAGATTAATTTAACTGATTGCAGCTTAAATAACTTACTAATCAGTTAAATTAAAATAACTGAACCGACCATCTATAGACCAATCTATCTAGATGGACCACCTTCTGATCAAAATGAATGCGTCAACAGGCGGAGTTTATATCCATAACGGCTGTATCGTTACAGTCAAGGGTTGTGTGGGCTGTGCCGATGGGCCACACGTCTGTACATAAGGACAGCTGTGCCCCCTCCAGCGCATCTGCTGTGCTGTGAGACGCGGAGTTGTAGCCTATTAGGTCTATTTGTAGATGATGAGGGGTAAACGGTATACATGTTGAAGGTGGGTTTCCTGGATGAGGATGACGGCTCTTCCTCGTATTTCCAAAGTTGTTAGAGTCCCATAAAACCGGTTTCAACCGTCAATGATGAGTAGGTCCTGATGGGAGGTACGAAGTGTGCCTATAAGAGATACAGAGGATAGGTTGCGAGATCTGAATATCTGTAGGATTCGGACCTTGAACCTTGAACCGTGGCTTAAGGCTGTATTTGTGACAGTTATGCAAACTCTGACTGCCAGGTAGCAGTGGCATGGTCGTTTCCCTTTTTGTGCGGAGCTAAGATAGCGCAGCCTATCCACCCGCCTCCCCCTCCAATACCGACACCGAGGGCTAGGAAATAGCTTTGAGACACTTTCATCTAACGTGGTATTCTGTTGACAAATCTAACTCCTGGCCAGCGCCACACAAGGGTTACAATTACGGCGAACGACGTAACATCATAATTGATCATATTTCGCAATATATTTTATATATCAATAGACTGAAAAACAGTTATAAAACTGTTTTATGTGAATAAAACTATCAATTTATTTATATGCCACTGTTATGTTTTCGTAAGCGATGTTGCTGGACAACACATGATTTTAGTTATGCATATTGTATGTTGGCATAGTCGTAAGAAAGCCCACTCCTTAGGCGAGTAATTTTGTTATATTTTTTACTTTCCTTTAGTGTTTTACTTAAGTCTCTTAGATTTTGTTATCATAATACAGGATACAAATATGTAAATACATATATATATATATATATATATATATATATATATATATATTATGTTATGAACTCCACATTATAGGGTTATCTTTATGTTAGAATAATAAATCATAAACTAAAACCCTTTAAATATTATATATATATATATATATATATATATATATATATATATATATATATATATATATTATCCAGCTATTTAGCATTTATAATATTGAGTATAAGTTTACTGTAGGTTAGTGTGTAGTTGCACTGTTTACAGCACTGTTCGTTATATTGTGTACAATCCTGTGTAAATCTACATAGTTCCAGCAGCAATATTGTACAGCGATGTCCACATTGTCAGAATACTAATATTGCATTGTTGCAAAACAATTAGAAAGCAAAGTTTGTGGATGGTAGGGTGGAGAAGAAGCAATCAAGTTTCGTTCAATACACGTTTCTTGCAGGAATATTTTGAAATACATTTTTTAACCTCCATCTCATAAATGTCAAATTTTTCATCTTTTTTATTTAGACGGAGATCCATCTACTAGTGGATCAATCTGGAATTAAAACTCTGTTTTGTACTTCACCCTTAGCGATAGACATCTTTCACGTTCCATTTAGTGCATTTCATCATCAGACTGCAAGTCTAATTCATCAATAAAATCAGTAAGAATATATACCCTATATATATTGAAAAACAATTTAAGTCTAATAAAATTATTTTTTAATTATTTATAAAAATTTAACTTTGTAGTTAATAAGATTCTAAAATGTAAAACACAATATTAAAATAAATCTCATTAAGTGGAATATAGCAAAAAAAATGTGGAACGCTTCACGATTTTGCGTGTCATCCTTGCGCAGGGGCCATGCTAATCTTCTCTGTATCGTTCCAATCTATATATATAAAAATGAAACTGTTCGTGTGTAACAGCATCACTCACAAACGGCTGGACGGATTCGCCTAATTTTTTTTTTAATTTGTTCGTCTTGATCTGTAGAAGGTTATAGGATACTTTTTATCCCTTTCCCGATTCAGGATTCCGCCCCACTGGTTACAGAAATACCCGTAAGAAATGCATTGCAGCAAACATATGTTATTAAGTGAAAGAGTCTTTTCAAATTTTTAATCAGCTGTTCTTTGTAAACATATATTACACTTATAGTTTTAAAGCATAGAGTAAGCTTAAGAGAAACGACAAATTTTGTTTAAACTGTTTCTGCAATCACTGTTAAACATAGACTTTACTATCCAGATAATACAATTCAAATTTGACGTAAAAATTCACCTTTAACTGCAATATTTATTTAATATAAACCATGCTCATGCTTGATCAGAAGAGCAATGCAGATATCATAATTACTATCTTACGTTGGCTACAAATATAAAGAATGTTATAAAATCAACCTTAGTTGTTTTTTTTTGACAGAAGTATGGTTCTCAAAACTCCGTGTGTACATATTCTCTCGATCGAGACAACAAAGCAAGCTCAATCGTGGCATCGGAGATATAACTAATTTAATCTAAAATTTATTATAGTAAAAAAAAAAAATTTACTAAGTAGTATAAGGACTTCGGTTCTTAAGATTTGCGTGCGAAGCCGTGGGTAACTTATTGAAATGCGCAGCGAAGCGCGCCGGGTCCGCTAGTTTTAGTATATGTACTGCCGAAGCAAGTACAATTTGATCATTGTCTCAGTTGGGTATATATGTTGCTGTTACAAAACTACAATGCTGCGTCGTCTTGGACCGTCAGATGTCTAGCATAATAATTAACATTTTAAATGACTATACATGTTAGCTTATTTAAACATAAAAGTACAGTTACTTTTCTAAATGTTTAAGTGTTAAATAATTGTTAAATATTTCATTTTGCCTATGTTTATAGGGTATTAGTTTTGAAAAATCTCGCGTGTTTTAGATGGGTGGCGGAGGTGCTGCAACCTACCGGCAGCGCCAGTAATCTCCTACTACTGCCGGCTAAATGCAGTACGTAATCAGCGGGCGCATTGTAGTGTCGTGGTATCATTTATCCTATTTCTACACATAAATAGTATCCCATTCATAAAAAAAGTAATCGATTTTCAGAAATTTCTAGTCTTACAACTTCAACAACTGCCAAATTAAATGTATCCGACCATATCCATAAAATAAACTAACTACGGAAAAAATGTTTTGTGGTAATAAAATTAATAGCCTAATATGTGGTACTATTTATAACTATTGTGGGGAAAACATGTGGGGGTGTTCTCACAGTAGGTATGCTAATTTATTATTTTATTTGAATTATGTTAAAGAAGTATTATTCTATTTCGATATATTAACTGTCTCGTCGACGATTCTTATTGACAATCCAAACTTCGCTATTTAAAAAAAAAACTGTCAGTCTGTACTAAATTGTAGTTTTCGAGACAACTGTTTGTCACCTATGAAGACCCATATTTGAATAGGATCTCCCAAAGCAGAGTAGCTGTAAGACTCGGCAATATTATTGATAATTGAACACAATATTTTTTCATATTTTTATCTGTGTTAATATTATTAAAAATTCTAAAAACTCATTTAGTGAACTACTCTTAACCCTAGAGCTGGAAATTATGTCTGATAGAAAACTCACCTTAGTTGTCTTATGACTGAAGTAGGTTTATCTGATCTGTCTTGATCGGGAAACAAATCAAAATCACGTATTGAACAAAAATCCTATGGACAAAGCAAATTACAATGGCCACTAATATACACTTTCTACGCATTTTCTTAATCGTGGCAACAAGACAAACTCAACATTGACGCCGGAAATATATTTACTCGAACCACCAGTCGTTAAACACGTGCAACGCCTACTAAACTACATACAAAGGAGCGGGTAAGTGCAGATATAAGAGACTATGCAGTATAATCTTTAATTTATACTTAAAGACTGTTATCAAATCTAAATTAGATGTCTTTTGACAAAAGTACGGATTTCAGAGATGTATATATATATATATATATATATATATATATATATATATATATATATATATATATATATAAACAAGTAGAGTGAAACGCCGCCTACCGCATCATAATACGACGATCCAGTCAGAAATGGCAGCGCATAATGTACTTCACAGTGTGTACCTAAAACAACCCGCCATTTCTGATTGGGTAAACTTTTTGAGGTGCGGTTTGCGGCATTCAACTCTACTAAGTGAGCTCTTTCAAATGAGGTATCACTGAGGAAAAGTTAGATCACTCGACCCATGCTTTAATTTAAGATTTCCATGTTTTCCTCTGTGGGCCGTCCCCCCATGGTGGGCATGTCATGGTAATAGCAAGGAAAAATAGTTTACATAGCCATATGACACTGTGCAAAGTTTATAGATGTTATCTGCTATGGTTTGTAAAATATTAAGCCGTATCCAGACTTTTCATAACCTTGTATATATTTTCTTTATCAGAGAACTGGAAAAATAAGCAATGGAACAAACAATACTAACATCAAAGTAAATTATAATGACCATAAATAGACTTTTTAACATATTTTCTTCATTATGGGAAGAAGGCAAACTCAACATTGATGTCGGAAATATAATTCACTCGAACCAGAAGTGCTCATATAGGTACAAAGCCCAAGAAATTACGTACTCAGAAACTTTTTGACCGATCATTATGGAAATTTGTATGTGTGGAATTTTCTTTGTTGAATTTTTCCACGAAGGAAATTTACATGCTGTGTCCATTGATGCAACTCACAACCAGGCGACGCTGCAAAATTCAAAAGTTATCAACGCGCCTGCAGATTATAAACTGCAATTACGAGACAGTTACGTATATTTATATACGTAATATATAATAGCCAAACACGGAAAGCGTGTGGAGCCACGGGAAACAGCTAGTGTTATATAAAAATATCATGTTCCTAATTAATAATACCAAATTTCTTTTATAGAAATTCAAGAACGACCATAATGTACAGTAAATATATAATAACTAATAAGTTTTTAATACTTGACATATTTATAGAACCGTAATAATGAAGCGTTTTCTCTTATTCAAAACAACATGTGAAGTGGCCCAACCATCAAACTAAATGTTTAGGTGAAATAATAGCTGCAAACAAGACTGATGACGCATCTTGAGACGCATTAAATGTATTAAATTTCAAGTCCTCTGGTTTTCTTTTCAAGCTGTCAATCCCCTTCGCTCTATTGTTCAACACATAACTGCATTTTATAGGCGATATATGATTTAAAATGCAATGAAGCTCGCCTATATTGGTGTTTATCTATAGGATCACACTTAGATTTATCTATAGGATCAAGCCATTATCAATACCATCGTATTTTATACAAAAGAAGGTAATCTAAAACCAATTATGCATGGATCACGCAACAAACCTGTTTACACATGAATCGAGGTTTAAGAATATATTAGACAATTTGTTAATAATCAGAAGTACTTTCATAGTTACATAGTAGTATGGCTCGTATATTATCTCTCGCCTGGCTTTTGAATAAGGGTTTTCATGTATTTCCTTACTTTCCTACTTTATATTATTTTTAGACGTGACTATATATCGTTACATTTTGAGTTTGGTGTGAAATATAACGCCTCTTATTTACGCCAGTAACGGCGTTCGTGATTATATATTACAATACAATAATATATAACATTTTGTGTTTCGCAGACTTTGCACTTCTCCATAACTGTGGCCTCTTGACCGTCATGCTACTTCCAGGTTTTGCTCGTTAATGGCTATCAATATTTTACGGATTTCATGGAACTAAGATATTGGCGGATAAGATAACCTGATTGGCACGCGTAGTAATGTCATCTTTATTGAACTTTGTAGCCGCCCAACTACCTACCGAGAAGGAAATAGGACAGGACAGTTTTAGAAAATATTCTTAGAAACAGTGGAACTACTAGGTCCACGCCCAGATACTATTTATCTTCGTTTGTATTCTAATACGGAAGCAAGGCGACAAAGTTATACTCTTCAGACCTCAAACATCCTCACTCCACGTGTTTCGTCCATACTCGTGAAGGCCAAGTTCTACTATAAAACTAACGAACTCAAACTCAGTGAATGGAAGTACAACTGAGTTGTACTTGTACATTTCATCGCTCATCAGCTACCATTTATTATCCGGCCAAAGTGTTAAACTACTCCACCAATTGTATAAATTCCTGCTTAACTGATTGTAGTACTTTCCAAACATTCTTCAGTAACTGTCTTGGTTCATGTTTTAAAGGGTTGATTCTTTCTAAAGATGCATGCCATGTACAGGACATAAATATATATATTAATTATAAGAAATTGTTTCATAATATCTGTTAATACTTCAATGAATAATAAATTGAAGCTTTGGCAGCTGAATTTGGGTTAAACCATAATAAAATTTCGGACGGTTGGTAGTTCTGGGCCTACGAGTTTGATACGGATCTTGGGTAATCAATCTCCTTTTTACTGACCCTATAATATTATTTAACCAGTTCCCATTTAGTGGTTTATACCCACATACTTCGTATTCCTTATAACATTATTGGCCCTATGGCCGTGAGTGTGTGTTGAGAAAATGAAAACCTAAAAAAATAAAAATGACCGGAATAAAAGAAAAGCACAATTTATGGTAATGGATTTATCTGAAAGGAACCTTATCAATAGCTAATGGGTTGGCCACTGATAAGTTCCGGTAGATCAGTGAGATAAGCGTCCGCCTCTTAATGAAGTCGTAATAATGGCACCAGATCGATTCCAACTGAGACTTAAGTTCTTTATAAATTTCATCTATTAATTGTAATTTCAACAAAACACAAGATTTTATTTATTTATTATATTTAAATTTTTTTTATTAAATGTTAAATAATTTACGTAATTTTAAGAATTTGATTAATTAATTCATTAATCAAAGTATTAATTAATTTATATATATATAAATAAATATATATATATATATATATATGTATATATATATGTATATATATATATGTATATATATATATATATATGTATATATATATATGTATATATATATATATATATACATTAATTTTTATATAATCATTATTAATTAATGATTATATGAAAAAAACTAGAACATGGTCAAAATAATATTCTTTTGGAAATTACTAAAGCTGGCAAGCGTCATATCTTGTACAACTACAAGTACAAGGATATGTCTTCTCTATAAAGTGGTGAAGTGGTTTGGAGAAGTCCTGACAGAACCTGCGGCGCGGTAATCAAGACAGAATCATGTAAACAGAACTTAATAACGATTAACGCCAAACATGCAGGAAACCACACTGTTACAATTTGGAGCCTCTCCTCTCCACAGCGCAATATCTCTTCACCGTCCGTGACACTGCCACCCGCGGCCGGTACGTCTATAAGCCACGCGCCCCGGCAGCTAGGCCCGCGCCCTATGCGGCTAACCCTACAATTACGTCTACACCGCTCAGCATGTGCCCTGTGCATATACATCCTTAGTCTTATCGTCAGTTGAAATAGAAAATTTCAAATTCAAAGAAGAGCTCTCAGGTCTAAAAAAATAGAAAGGAAGTGCATATTGGACCACTCAATTGAATCGGTTACCAGATTGCTCCAGTATACCAACCAAGTCTTTGTCGCTAAGTCTATACGGGCCAAAGGGCTCGCCACCGGCTGTTCAATGTGAGCCATCGTCCGTCTCCTGCCTTGACCTACGATGCGCTGACTTGGTATCTAGAGCTATAGAGCTAATTTGGTGCACTAAGAGCTGAAATAAAATTCGGAGTTTGCTCTAAAGACGACAAGGACGGATGTACTGTCCACTGTAGTACGAAAACTACTAGAAAATTACAAAACCGATACGGTTTACTCTCCAAAAAATTCAAATCCATCTACAAATTTACTCCAAGAAAACAAAAATAATTGAAAAACAATAATACAAATATATTTTTATTTAAACTAAGAAGACTTATTTTAGCAATAAAGTTCATGAACAAGAGGACACGAAGCAACCACAAGTTGTTCAAGATTTACAAACAACAACAACCTTGGACCTCAGATCAGTGGTAATCGAGGGTGATTGACAGTCATGCACGTGGTCAGGCCGCTCTTGTCCAACTACGAGTGGATGACTACAGTCACTGGAGTATGCAAACCGGGGGCCAAACTCCTTGTTGTAATATCTGGGCTCCCGCCGCCTTCGAGGAGTTGCTGCGTCCCACTGGCCGGCATCATCGACATCGCAGCCGGAGAATCTCACAACCTCTTTTCCTTGACCTCGAGCAACGCATCCTCACCCGCACGAGCTCGGGTATTGTGATTCTAGCAACAGTTAATCACTGACACGACCTATCTGCGCATCATCCAATGACAACAAACTCATATAGTCAACAACTATATTGAGGCGTTATGCTGCAGACATGAAAGACTTAAACTCCTTAATTTTAATAACATCAGCAGGTGTTGTCTCACTGACCAGGGAGTGCTCTTAAGGCTTGTGGGGAAGCGTCTCCTGGCCGAGCGAATAATTGAACATATGGTGAATGCGGATGACCCTTCGTGTGTTGTGAGTGAGCAACAGCTTGGAGATCCCACACAACCACAATCCGGATGACCTGCTCCTGGCTCTGCGACACAGTGTGTGACTCCAGCACCGCTGCTCCCACCTGCAACAGCTCTCGCTCCCAGTGCACCTCTCTCCGGCATGATACCTCTGCAAATGTGGTAACAGCGGCTTCTATCCCTGCAATCTCTGAAGGACAGTCCATAATATAAACATACAGTGATTCGTTTTTCTTTTCGTACAACGCTCTAATACAGCAGAAAACTTATAAACTATCAAAATTTAAAAAATTAAGAATGCTTCACCAAAATTCTCAATTCACTACCAACAAATTGGAAGAACTCCAACTCATGCACAAGAACCTGACCTCTTAGTTATCGAAGTTATCAGTGATCGGAATCAGGCAGGTCTCCCAGTGGCAATGTAGTTGCACTTTCTATTCAAAATTAGAAAAATTACTTCCATAACTGAATAATCAACGTCAGGAATATGTCGTGATGAGGGATATCAATATAGATGCGTTATACAACACTCCAACGTTTCACTATTCGATTAGTCCATTTACTAAGGTCATTCGACCTTGAGTTGCTAGTCAAAACTCCGACGAGAGTACTATAATAGTAGCTATAAATAATCGGCTATCGATAACATAAACACCAATTACCAGGTTTCGCAGTGTCTATGGTAAACATGGCTATCTCTGATCACTGTGGCCATAAGGCCATCATTAATGGAGTAAGCATGGAAAGTTAGCACAAAATTACTAAAACAATACGAGTCACAAGGCTTGAAAAACTATTTCAATATTTCACTTTAAATTTGGGATTTTCTAGATTCATCTCAACCCATAGAACAGTAGTTCCAAACGTGTAACGATATCCTAAATTTCCACACATATGCGCTGACATACAAAAAAATCAATGTTTCCGGAAGAATAAAAACGTAATAGATCAAAACAGATATTATGGTTACTAGAGACAAATAAAAGCTTTTTTCGCAAATTTATAAAAATATATTGATCCAAAATGTCAAAAATTTTCAAGAAATAAAAAACTAACCGGAAAATGAAGCAAGCTGTGAAAGGATATAATGTCTCCAAATCAATTCTTGATTCCAAAAACATTTCAAAAGTATCTTGGAGCATCGTTAACAATAAATCAAAAGCTCAGAAACAAATCGAAATTAAAATTGGAGATAAGCTTGTGAAAGACAGAACTGAGGTTGCTAAAATAAGTTTAAGGGGTTATTTGCAACCGTTGCTGGTGGCCGCGGTCCTCGTCCAGCGGAGCCTAAAGTACGTGCCTCGCGAAGGCATAGTCCAGCAGTGTCTATGTTAGCGCCTGTAGAGGAGGAGCTACACCGAATTATTCCACAGCTCATAGAAAAAAACGATTTAAATATTATGCCTACATACAAAGTAAAGTTGCTGCAAGCAATTATTAAGGCCATTAATTCGATTGGTTGACACTTCATTCCAAACAAAAACTTCCCCCTTACTTCTGAGAGTGGAAAAAGTTATTCAAATTTTCAAGAAAGAAGACTCATTTTTAAACAACATTTACAGGCCTGGCTCAATTTTGCCAGTATTGTGAAAACTCTTTGAAAAGCTTTTTCTCTTAACAATTCTTCACTTTATGGACATTTACAGTCCGCTCTCAAATGAACAATTTGGGTTCAGAAAGGGACGCAGTCGTTAGACTTGTTGATATGATTTTAGGGGGGATATAATGTCGGAAACATACCTGTTTCTAAACCTGTCCAAGGCATTCGACTGCGTTGACCACAACACACTGCTTTGACAAACTTTAGTCCCATGGCACATTAGAGGCATGCCGCATCAATGGCTTAGCTCATTTCTGAGCCAAAAATCTCAAGTTGTCCAAATGTCAAATCAACTTTCCAAACCAATTAAGTTACACTGTCCCTCAGGGTCCATTCTCTGTCATGTGCTTTTCCTGCTTTATGTCAATGATATAGGCTCATCCCTTCTTCACGGAAGACTAGTGCAGTATGCTGATAACACGACTCTGTGTTTCAGTGAAAAATCAAGCAAACTTTTGTCTGCATATTTGAATTTAGCAATGTACTACTAGAATCAGGTACAGATAACTAAGTATTATGCCTTAATTTACCCCCAACTTTCCTACGGAGTGATTCTTTGGGGAACTTGCGCTAAATTTTAATTTCAGAGAGCATGTAGACTCTAAAAAAGGTGATTCGAATCGACGCAAAAATACATTTTAGAGAGAATTATCAAACTGGTAGCCATAGAACGGTGGTTTATGAACACTTGTTAATTTCAAAGGGAATCTTTGGAGTCAACTTCTGACTTTCAATGTATGGTCGTATGTTTTAGGGCATTTTATAAGGAAGATTAGTACCTACCCAATCGCTGAAATCCAAAACTGTAAAATTATGGTTTTTCTTTAGACATTTAACTCACTATAAATGTAACCTGAGAAGCTCCATGGCATTGCTGGACGATCTTCCCTAGGCGCTTCACTCATTTAGACTTGCCGTCCATGCACACTCCGACGACCACGTACATCTTCTATATTGTTCATCTACTTGTAATCGACTTTATTTCATTAACTACACTTCAGCCCTGTACCTTACTCCCCCCCACACTAAGGTGTATGGACTAATCCTTCTGCTCACCAGTAGTCATTAGGACATTTGTTTCAGACTCTGGTCAGAGGGGAGTCACCCACTCTTCCACAGTTCAGTTCAGTTCACTCACTATAAATTTTAATAAATTGAAAATAATAAACAATGTTTACTCTAAACATCTGATTAACTTTAACAGGCTCATTCAGTAAATATTACACAACTTTAGAGACCAATATGGCATTTTTCGTTACTTTAAAGACCAGTGGGGCGTAGCTTGGAGGGATTTTTGAAAAAAAAAAAAAAAATAGCCCTATTTTTATCCCACGATACATAAGAATGTCCATGTGAAATTTCAGTACAGTCAGTTAAGTAGTTTACGCGTGAAAAACAAACAAAGGCACTTTCGTATTTGTAATTGTATTAGGATTAGTTTGTAGTTTCACAATTCGCTTTGATTTTACATTGTTCATAAGAGGAACTCCTATCAATCATTTTTGTCTACAAACAAATAATATTAGCGTCATTTTCAATATTATCCCACTAAATTTGCAGGTTTATTTCGTATACGAATGAAACTAGCACTTGTCTCGTAGAAAATCTCTTGTATCAATTAATAAGATTGGAATGGAACATTGTCAAGCCAAATTGCTCTCAGTGTAGAAAATTAGCTTTGTCAAGGACATGTAACTGTTGGCCAAGTGTATCCAAATCACGATTGATGATTTATACATTAAGTAGATCGCAAACCAAAACAACAATATTAAGTAACGTAATTTACGTAAAAATATACCTTTGTTAGTCCACACATTGACAGCTTGAATCGGTAATTTTTTGAAAACTTAAAAAATAATAATAATTATAAATATATTGTAAATATGTGCTACTAATAGACAGTTATTTGGAATTATTTCGATTTTGAACCTCCCTGGATGTCTTTTTGTTTACACCATTCAGATATAGGAAACAAAGTTTTGTGTCTTTTTTATGTCGTATTTTAAGTTGCCTATTAACATTAAATGGACTATTTCATGAATAACTAATGTCTTACAAAGCTTACAATATAAATTATCATCTAAATTGTACACACTTCAATGAAGACATATTTATAAGAATAATAAAGTAATATCAAATCTTAAAACACTATTTTTATATACACAGAAAAGTTTAAACTGAACGTACCTGGACCACAAACACGCTGGCACGTATAGGACCTGCTGATTGTAAGTACCTGCTGTAGCATGCCAGGGTCGAGATTACCTGAGATTGTTCGCATGATCTTCTTCTGCATTCGTAATGTAGAGTAACATTTCGTGATAGTGAAAACACTTCTTTCGGCATTGCCAATAGAATAAGGCATATTATGGTTTATTGCTTATTCACTATTTACCTACTTTTATGTATTATTTCTCGACGATAATCAGCGTGTGTGACTTCGTTATATGTAATTTCAGTTTAATCAATTATCAAGTATTGTACTTATGGAGTTTTATAGAAACTAATGGATAAAAATGAAATGTGTATACAAATTACGATTAAAATGTTCAAAGATACCCTAAATAACATTAATCTGAAAATTATAATTTCAATACCATCTATGAAATCATGCATAGATTTCATTTGGGAGTGCCGATGGCCGAGCGGTCTAGGTCGTTGGACTTTGGGTCTGAGTTAGAGATAGCGCAGGTTCAAATCCTGTATGTAACCGTTGCACTTTTTATCAGTACAATTAAGCTTCGTACTGTATCGACTCTCCCCCTTTTTCCGTTTGATAATATCCTCGCACAGGCCTCTGACCCATGAGGACGGACAGAATAGGGCTTAAAAAGGGATCGGCCTCTCCTTTTTATTAAAAATAAACATGTTTTGTTGGAAAAGTTCTTACTTAGGCAACAGGAACTTCAAAAATCTTCACGGAGTTAAAATATATTTTTAGCTACTTAAGGAAAGATATAGTTTTCATAATTTGTAGGGAACGACATTATATTAAACCAACACCAATTTCTACAAGATGCTTCTCTAGGTTCACAAAACAGTAGGCACTATCAGGTCTATGGACAAGTCACCAATCAATCTTCTTTCTCTAGGAGGAACTGTAGCATTATGTAGGACAAGGTTCACAAAACAGTAGGCACTATCAGGTCTATTGACCAAGTCACCAATCAATCTTCTTTCTCTAGGAGGAACTGTAGCATTATGTAGGACAAGGTTCACAAAACAGTAGGCACTATCAGTTCTATCGACCAAGTCACCAATTAATCTTCTTTCATTTATCGCCGTTCCCGGATCTAAGTGAAAATATTCGTTTTCGTTTTATACATAGTAATATAATACTTGACAAATATAAACAAGACTATTTTTAATATTGTTATGGAATGAAATAACTATCATCTAATTTGAGATAAATGATTTGTATTTAACACAAGTTTATACGTGTTTTAAATTTTAAAGGATAATGTGGTGAAATTTTGTTTTGGGTACTCTTTCAGCTTAACAGGAATTAAACAGCTCCTTAGCAATTGAAATGAAAGGGCAAAGTTGGAGCTTAATAAAAAAGTTTTTCAACCCTCTGCATAACAACTACTAACTCTGGAGTAGAGGTTGCATTGGGGGCTTTTGTCAAAACAACAAACAGAATATTTAGAATGGTTTATTTAGGTAATACCTCAAGACTGTAAACAGATTTTTGTAAAATACTATATCCATTCAATAAAATATTTTTTTAATTTCTGATAGGCTATATGACTAACACTGCGTTTGGCTTGAATATGCCGAAGGAAAACATGTTCAGCGCACAATTAAAAAGATTGGATTACTGAATTGAACAATAAACACTCATATAGGATAGTATACTCGTACATGAAATAAATTAGCCGATTAGAATCTTTCGTAATTTTCAAAAATTACCAATAGTTAATCTCATGTATTGCTATTTATAATATTTTTTATATCATTATAATTCATCACGTTTCTTATGTTATATCACATATATATGTATTAAGGTATCACTTTCATTAGGTATCAAAAAGTACAATCTCTAAAGAAGTCGTGTTAATAATTACCAATAGTGGACTATTTGGAAATTTGGAAACGCAAAATTGTTGTGTAATCACAATAGTATTACAAGCAATGTAGTAAACTTCTTCAAGAGTAATATTTTTTTATAAATAATCTCAAGAATAAACGAATAAAACATGTAGACATAAAATATTGTATTGAATCAAATGCGGTTTTTCAATAAACCAGAAGTTTATAGAATTATCTTCCGTTTCCATACCCAGTAATGGAAAATTTAGATTAAAAATAATTTTTGCCCTTATCTTAATTAACTTATTAGTTACCTTAATTTCTTCCCTCCTGATTTATTCTAATTAATTAAGGCTCATCTGATTTCAAAATATTTATTTTAACATGCTGTTTTATAAAATATTATGAATATAATAACTCATAAAATGTTTACTGCAATAAATATACACTATGAATGAATTCAGGTATAGCTGTACTATAAAGAAAAATCTAATATATGATGTATGACTTTTAGCGTACATATCCCATTACTGGATCTTTTTGACATAATCTTTTCAGAAATAGAGATTAATCTACCACAGTCAAACATTGAACATC
The DNA here is from genome assembly GCF_021130785.1 of Homalodisca vitripennis. Classification (NCBI taxonomy): domain Eukaryota; kingdom Metazoa; phylum Arthropoda; class Insecta; order Hemiptera; family Cicadellidae; genus Homalodisca; species Homalodisca vitripennis. Next base: position 67,348,554 of record NC_060207.1, read on the forward strand.
CTCACTATTTTCTAACTAGCAATACACACTTAATTTTCCAACTATTTCTATTATTTAATATAACAAGGTACAAGTATGCCTCACCAAGTATCGAGAGTATTTAATAATGTTTTTACATTTTATTGTATACAATCATCCTTTGTACCCAACTGATCACAAACTGAATTAACTTTCTTTTGTAATTAAAAACTTCATTACACAATGATAAATATATATTAATTGTTATGTTGCAGAGAGTGTTCCATCTGTTTCAAGAGGCTAATCCAGCATATATTAAAATCCTTATATTAGCATAAAAGTTGTTACAACGTACATAAAGTAATTTCAATTTATTCGACATAGTTCTAGTTGTAAGATATATTCTAAATTGTTATATCCTAGGTTTTCATAAAGTTAGTTCAAAATCAATAAAATATTTTTGCTAACGTTTCGGACACAAATCCTTATAGCGTTATAAAATAGAGTGTATAAGCTTTAACAGGCGCCGTCTCTTCCAATCAACTGTGAAATTTCTCTTTCATCAGCCAATGTCTAAATTATAACGCTAAAATATTTGCTATCCAGTAGAAATACATTGTTTTTTGTGTTGAAGAAATCGTTTTTCAAAACGTTGTAATAACATATTTATGTTGTTTTATATTTAAGTTGAATATTGGGTTTTTAATATCAAACATACTACGGAAATTAGAAAATAGCAGTCACAATATAACAAGTTTTTAAAACAATATTTTGTGCAAACTGAAGGAACAGTAACCTGCATACAACAGTTATTGATAGCAATATCCAGGAGTAAACTTGAACGGAACCAATTGAAAGTTTGAGGATTTGTGCAGTAGAACCAATCGAAACTCGAGTAACTGCTAACTATCCAGCATTATAGTGTAGTCTGGCAGTTTATCTTCAAAAAGCTATAGTGTGACAACTCTGGCATCTTTAAAGCTTTTGTCAAATCCAAAATATCGTACTCATTTACGTGTATTTTAATAAATTCAGTAGACAATGTATATAGTAATGGATTGGAGAGTTCAGAAAACTAAATAGAATGCATTTTAAATCCACAACATGTTATTAAAATATATCCAATTTAATTTAAACATTACGAGTATAATATAAGTAGATAAGTATTTTTTTAAGATTTGCGCAAGTATTAATAAATCGGATAAGAATCTTTCGCACATATTAACACCCGAGTTATACTGAGGGGATTAAACAGAGTTCCATCTCCAAACAAAACTTCTTGATTTGGAGAATATGTATCATATAGTATGTCGTATTATATGTACATACAAGTTCACAAGTCCATTTGTTCTAAATATCTTAATGGTTAAGATAAGACCGAACCTCCTCACGTCACATCACGTGTCATGTTACAGGCGTTGCTCAATTCTATAATTATTTCCTTCTCGAGATGTCCTGTGGTAGACGTATGGCAGACAGGCAATGCGACAGAAATAACCTCCATGCAAACATAAGAGAAAATCTGCTAGTCTACTGAATTATAAACTTTAATGATGTTCAGTCAAATCCCACGCATTTCTACTTCATCGAACTAATTGCTGTCTATGTAGAAATGAAGTTTCATGCACCATGTAATGTATATTGATAAACTCAATTTGTATATAGTCCATGATTAGCTAGACTATGTCAAAGCTACATGTTTATAATCAAACACGACGTTCCATATAATAATAATAATATATATAATAATATAAATTGCGTTATACGCAGTACATCATATCTTAATTCGTTCTTGAGAATTCCAGCGGAAAACTGAAACTAAGCTGTCTGTATAGACAGACAGCCTGACAAACATTTTGAATAAGATACATTTTGCTGGAACCCTTATTAATATTTAAGCAAAATATAAAAACTCTAAATATATAGTTAAATTCATTCTTTAGATATCACTCTGAGTTTTATGCTCTCCTACCGTAGATCCCATGGAGAGTCTTGAACCATCATCAAACCATGTCTTGTATGTATACAAATAAACGGATTAAATTAGTTAAATAATTCCAATCCTAAACGATCTTGTCAGGATACGGTAGTCTCCACATTACATCGAGAACGTTGTGACGTACATCGGCGACATTTCGCACCAATATTACTCTCTTTGATATAAAGGCACAGTAACACGCTGAGATTTCCTCCGTACTGTTTTATAATGTTTCTAAATGACAAGAGCAGAAGTAGTTACACTAAATAAGTGGTTTAAATAAATTATGCTTTTCAGTCCAACAAATTTGTAAATATACCGGGTGATTCCGATAAAAGTGAAAGCACATTGTTACAGGGCTAATAGAGGATGTGAATACAAATATTTGTTGTCTAATACGCATGAGGTTGCAAATGTTTCGTTCCCGAGAAAATTGAGAATTTGTGAAACGCCTCTTTCTAGGCAATATGTAGATATTCGGACAGAAACACGCAAAGCTACAGAAAATAAATGTGATTTTCTTCTTAATAACAAATAAAATAAACATTGCATGCAAACAAGAATGTAAAATAATATTAATTAGGTAAGCATATTATTAAGCAGCAGAAGTGGGAAAGAACCTCTGACTATTTCAAAAAGTAAGAAAGGCGGAAAAGGCGAGCTCAGCTTTGTATCGATAAAAATAAATTATGTATAACACAAAATAATAATGGATCTTTAGTTAAACATTTAAAGATGACGGCCTCAAGATAAATCTATCTACTTCCCACTGGTCCGGAAGAGATATTATTATAATATTGATTCCATAACTGCTAAAGACCGCTACATTTTGGACCTCATTTAGAAACATCCACTAAAAAGATTAAATGTTATTTTTAAACTATTTTTCTATTTCTAAATGAAAACTTTAACGTTATAACAAGTATTTTAATGTTAAAAGTATAAAATGAAATAAACTCTATAGAAATGTTAGATTTCTAATATAGTGATAATATTAAAATGGTGTAATTCGTACATATTTACTAAGATCTAATTCTATGACCAATAGCTCAAAATTAAATATACTATTTTATCTTTAGAATTTATTTACCTAAATTGTGTTCCAGGTTAAGTTCTCCTTTAAGTATACATTTCACCAACCGTTGAAAGCAAAGTTTTCATATGCACTTATCCCAAGCAGCCATCTATATTCATGGTGTAGGGTCGCGATGGCATGTGTTAACTCAGCGGCGTGCTCTCCTGAGTAACCCACTTAATAGAGGGTTAAGAAATAACTGTTGTAGAACAAATAACCAAGTGTTTATTATATTTCGTTTAAAATATTACTTATGCTTACATTAGCACTTACTGACTTTTATTTTGTAACGAGTAAAATTAATTAACTTTGTATTATATTTAAATGTATTTCTTAGCGGATAAAACTACTATATATATATATTAATTATATATTATATATATATACTATATATAAGATTAATATATATATATATATATATATATATACATATATATATATACATATATATATATATACATATATATATACATATATATATACATATATATATATATATATATATATATATATATATATATATATATATATATATTAATCTTCAATAAGAATTCTTCAATTATTGTAATAAACATTTTCTATATTTCGGCTTAAGCCGTCTTCAGGAAATTACAAAAATTATATAAATAGGGCTATAAGAACAGAATAAACATAAAACGTCAACACAGAAAAATCATAAAATAGTAATGTATATATATATATATATATATATATATATATATATATATATACATATTACTATTACTACGGTTATAAGTATCTGTTAGCAGATTTGCCGCTAATCTATACACCTTAAAAGGTGTGTTGTTAGGTATCATAAAGTATCGTGTATTAATAGTGTAGCAACAACCCTATTGCTCGTTTAGTATTTTCCCGATGTTCTTGGCGCAATGATAACCTAATTGGTACGCGTAGTAATTTCTTCCTTAGTGAACTTTGTAGTCGACAGCCGCCGATCGAGAAAGATTTTGTGCGCTTTGAAGAAAAATGTGAACTTTTCGTTTCATAAGTTCTCCCTTTCATGCAAGAGTGCTTTTTTGATGTATCATACAAAACATTTTTACATAGCACATCAAATAGCTGTGATGACTTTTCATTTGCCAGTTTTCAAATGATTAAAGTTGTCATGGTGTCCTTCTGACGATACTACGTACGTTGTGTAAATATAAGTTGCCTGGATAAATGGCGAATTCCGTCGTGAGATTGAGAGGAGTTCTGGTTTGTGTTAACAAATATTCGAGTTCCTTTCTTCTTATTTCTTCTTACTTCTACCATTTATGTTCCTTTTTATTCTATGTGTTTAGTCTATTCGGTAAAATAACATGTATAACATTGTAACATAGTAAATTTTAACCTTTGTTGAAATGAGGATTTTCAAAAATGTGTTTCCAACCTCTGTTTTACAAATAGTAAATATAAACCAATAAACTCGTTCTTTACATACGTTTACATAATATCAAAGAACATGATTTGTTCTATGCCACAAAAATAATCTCTTTTGGAAAGAAAGTAAGTTGACCTTTAAAAATAACTTGTTCTCTGTTTATACAAATCATAAGTATTTATTACTTGTGGACAGTTTTTCATGTTTATTATAACTTAACTTACTAATATTTTGACGTGACAACGTCTTAAATTAGGTTGCGGCTCGGAGTCACTCATGAAAAAGTGTAACGCCCGGTAACGTTACGATGCCCGTCCAGTGGGTCCGCCGCACGGGATCCGCACGGGATAAAGCAGATAACTATGTTTATTCGTGAAAATGTGGAGTGCTTAGATTCGCCATTTACAACAACTACAACAATAAAGGTAAATAATTGTACACTGATATTTCATTATCGTAAACTATGATTGATTGATTAATTGTTAGATTGACACAAAAGTTGAGAAACTGAGTTTATAGGTTATGTCATACTATTGACAAATGTTGATAGTGTTAAGTAAATTATTAGTTTAAATCACTCTGCAATCAATCGTAATTCAGTCGATTGAGAAGAAACAGCGCGTATTGCTAGTCAAACATTTCAAATAACAAATTATAACCTCTAACCTGTCATAACAGTGCGACCAAACAAACGAACTAAACCGACCAATCACCACGCGCGGAGTTAGAATTTAACTGTGTTTAGTAAGAATTTCAAATTCCAATTTTAGTAAATGTTTTATTCAACTTTACCATTTACAATAACAAATTTTAATTAATTTCAAATTATGTACAATGTTTTAGTAAACAAAATATATTTCTATAGTTAAAATTTGTGCAGTTCTTATTTTCATTCAATTCCTTGTTCCTATTGTGCAATTTAGTAATATTCATATCAATAAATATTCTACCGAGAAAAAGACGTTGTCACGTAAAATCTTCGCCCGTAAAACCGACTTTACAGGCAACCATAACTTTTTTTTATCACCTTCTGTTCCACTTCGATCTAGTTATTATTTTCTGTTGTTGGGAATATTTCTGTTTTAGAAGACATGTATTTGTGATTTTTGCTGTGTTTGATTCAATAAACTAAAAAGTATTCATAACATTAATCTCAACAGTGGCAAACTAAACACACTATCATTTATTTCTTCCTCTATTTAATCACTAAAATAAAACTGTAATGGTAAAAATTGTGCTGATGAATTGATGATGAGAATGATATGAAAGTAAAAGTAACTTGCTTTAAATTATAGGAATACTGCTAAAACAATATTGTCTATTGTTTTTATACAATATGTTACTGTTTAAATTTCACCTTTATTTTTGACCTCCAACAGGATAGAGGTGTAGGATAAATATCACAGAATTATAATAGATGGTAATTATAATTCTTAAGGCTTAACAAATAGTAATTGCTAAGGCTAATTGTAAGGGTTAAAGCTTGCTGTAGTTGAATTTAAGAACGTCTGAGTTTATTTTAAATAAAACGAATACTTTTATTTCTGTTCTTTTTGTTTTTAACCATTTACTGCCATGATGGTTGTCAATGCCTTCCATCACAACACTATTGCTGTAACGTTACAGAGAAGTAAATATAAATCTTTTTAAATACTTTTTTTACATTGATAAAATACAAAATTCATATGGATTTAATACAGAATTTTTAAATATACACTCGCTAAAAGAGAAACATAAATAAAGAAAGCTCGAATGCAGAAAAGCTCAAATAAATTTTTTAACCAATTTAAATTACAATTTATTTAAAGATGTTTGACAAACCATGCAATGATATTAGTTGCTCAATCTAAAAACTTATTAAAATATATTATGTGACATTGGTCAGGATTAGGATGTGTAGTGGTTGCCGTGAAAGCTATCGTGGGAGACTATGAAACCGGACACCAGCTGAATGCGGTGATCGATGTGTTTATCCCTGACTTTATCAGAACATTTTATCTCACCAGGGACTACCCACCAATTTCTCACACTCCTAAAGTATTTCTTGATCGATCAGTTTATATTGTTAAAATTTGTTTCCAATATTAAAAATTATTATATTTTGTTGAATAAATGTAACTTTTCATCTAACCATATTTTCTTTGTATTGAATGCTGCCTCTTGAGTATCATTATTATTATTATTTTCAAACAAAACTGATTCAGAGCTTTTGGTCCAACATTGAGAAATTATAGGACTCTTTTTATATTACGAACTGCCTTGTGTTAGATACATTTGATGGATTTGTCAAAAAAGTAAATATCTACATTTTTACGAAATTGTGTAATATTTATCTAGTATACAAGTTTTTTTGAAGCTAACGAAAATGAGCTACTGTTACCGTTGAGCATTTAGTCTTAGACGTACGTTTACCTACTTACCAGGCTTGTAAAGTCAACCACGTTAAATGGAATTCAACATAAATGAAATGAAAAATCTTATACTATAGGTGAAATTCAAGTCTCAATATCATCATTATGATTGAAGAATCAAACAACTGATCAATTATTGGACTTCAATTTTTCCTCTTCAGTTATATTGTAAGGTGAGTTTAAATGGGATTTATAATAGCTAAGAAAACACGACAAATGTGCATCCGTTTTCAATCTACTATTAATTTCTTTTAATTCGAAGAATTTATACGACATATACTTGTAACATTCTACTAACTATGAAAATTTAAATTCCTAGGCTAGCAAAATAAAATAAACTCGGTAACAGAACAGTATCCGTTCCGGGTTTAGATCCTGAGTCAAGTAAGTAAGAACAATATTAAGGTCTTCGTTTATGTAAGGCATCTTGCAACAAGTATCTAGTTTTGTGAGTGAATTAGTTTCGTGTACATTGATTTGTCTAGATATTGGCAAGAAAAGACAGCAAAAAACCTGGCTATGTTTCTCAATAAGTAGTAATCACAGAAGCATTGTTTGCTTATGGAAATACATTTCACCATTTCATTTTGTGTGGAAAGACATTAATAATTTATTGGTATATTCACTAAATATACGATGCTGAAAAGTCCGTTGACGACTACAAATTGAATTTTTATACTCTTTAACTGTAAGATTACCATCAACACACATGTTACCATACTATTTGAAAACATTACCACCTAGTATTACACTATATTCCAATTTATTTTTTAAAATTATCATATAATCTGTACGTTTGTTATTGTCATATTATGGAAAATTTTGATTAAACAGTAGGGATTTTTATCCACCAGGATCTGAGCACAGATAAAGTTACATACAACTAAGTACATATGAACGGTTTATAAAGTTTTTGAACAGTGTATTACAACGACTAATTAGTAGCAGTTGAAGCAGCGCCATTGTGAACACTGAAACAAACTCTTAACTTTAGCGTAGTAAAATTCTTAAGTTTAGTTACTGTGCCTGGATGTTCCAATGATGCTGACATTATTATAGTGATATAAAACAAGAATATGATCGATTTTAATTAAAATATTGGTAACACCTTGTGGTAAATATAATGCATCTGAAATATAAATTATTTATTTCTAACTTCGTATTTCTTGAAAATAAATTAAATATTATTTCTTTTAACATTATTGTTTATGATAAAATAATCGTTTACAGATAAAAATATAAAACTTTCTATAGGAAATTGCTTCAAAGAATACCTAATTATTGCAGATTTTATAAAGTCACTTGATACAAAACCATTTAAATACAAGTAAGTTGAACCTGTCCTCAGTGTGCAAGCTATCAGTCCTACTAGTAAGTTTGCTAACAACCTAAGAAGTAATAACGAAATAAAAATATCTAGAGGATGTGAGAACTGACAGTTTTATAAATAAATAAATGTATATATATAAAATTTTAAATCCATTTTTTTTTTTTATACACTGTCTTGAGTCAGATAGTCAAAAAAGCCTACATCGGTCAAAAAGCCTATACTTCCGGCACTTGTAATTTAATTCTCGCCTCAGGCATTTTTGCCTACATACTTGATTTGGCGCTTATGCCCCATACACATTAGTAAGTATGGGTAAAAAAGTATACGCTTATGGAAATTGTAATTTACTCAGAAATAAGGCATTTGTGGAGTCATATTTGAGTTTGCCTTCTTTCTCCAACCAAGAAAATATTCCCCAATTATACAATACAGTTCTGGGAAGCCTACTTTAGTCATAAAGCGCCTACTTTCGGTAATTGTAATTTACTTCCATTTTAAGATATTCCTGGTGACATACTTGACTGTACTTTGGTGCAGCGATCAAGAAAATATAACATCAAAGAAGATAACTTCTGTTCTGTTCTGAAAAAAACTGGAATGGATTTAGAACAGTCTTAGAATCTGCAGCAAAACTTACAAAGTAAATTTGTCTTTCATATATATCCATTATACTACTGAACAAGTACTGCATACTTAATTATAATAAAATAATATAATCGACCTAATTTATAACAAATATAAATTGAAAGTATTAATACTTTCAAACATTTACAGTCAAACGTATATTTTTACTAAAACGAACTGTATTATCTACAACCTCAACAAGCTGTTTTGTCACTAAATCAAATGCCTAATAGTCAATTTATATGATTTTTATACAAGGGAAATTAATATAATCAATTATCTACTAACAAAGTGCTAGTGGAAATTGGGAATTTTTATTGAATACCTAGCAGATATTCATTGCAACATGATATTAAGTTAATTTTTATTTTCTATAGTTTCTGCAAATGGTTATTGACCTACTTTCTATAATTCATACAGTTACTTTGAATATAGGCAACCTAATCCTTGAATTTTAATTCCTTTAAGAGATAAATTTTAAGGGAAATCCCAGTGCTTTTGCAGACGACGTGGCTCTTATCTATTCAAATAAAAATATCGAAACCTTATCTAATGACATGACTGACGATTTGAGGTCACTTAGAAAATGGTGTTCAATAAATAAAATGTTCATTAATGTTAATAAGACAAAGTATGTCAATTTCGACTTTAAGGGATTTGACTTGGTAACAGATTTAAAATATCACGATACGGATTGTTTAATGGTAAATTGTTGTTGCGATAACATCACTAAAGTGCCGACTTTCAAATATCTAGGAGTAACATTAGACGAAAAATTAAATTGGGAGTCACATATTAAAGAAATTTTGTCAAAATTAAAATCATCGATTAGGAAATTCTACTTTTTGAAAAATTTTTGCTCCACAGACCTATTAAGATCTTTATATTTTGCTTTAATTGATCCTGGAATGTAATATGGATTAGTTTGGTTGGGGAGGGACATATCAGTATTTAATAGACAAATTAAGGGTTGTTCAATATCACTTTCTACGAATAATACTAGGTAAGAAAAAGAGAGACAGTTCTTTTCCTTTTTATGTAGATTTAAAAATACTGCCTATTCAACATCTTTACGTATTCAAGGTTTTAAGGTTATTTTATTTACGGAGTGGTAATACCGGAACGACTGATCTTTTATATGCAACTAGAAGTATAAATAGAAGAAATTTCAAAATTCATAAAGTAAATAAATAATTTTTTAAACATTCTTTTATACATAGTGGATCATCATTTTTTAATAGATTACCTCAACATAAGTATTAAAGAAACTAATAATATAAAGCATTTTAGTCTGAAAGTAAAATTTTGGTTGTTTAGTCATCACGATATTGCGTTTTTAAAAACAGATGTTGGCCTAAATGCTTAACTATTTATTTTTATTCTTTTCAATGTAAAAAATATTTTAAGAACTTGTTTGTTTTAGTATAATTAGCTGTCCCTTCATATTTTGTAATCTGAGTAATGCATAATTTGAATACTGTAGTTTTAGTTAGTTTTGTATAAGTCTTAACTTATGGAATAGAGTCAGCTAAGCCTGACAGACGCCACAGAGTGCGGCTCAACTGGCAGCAACATGAACATTAGACCTGGACTCAAGAAGTAACTTTGTTTTTATATTTGTGTTTTAACTGACCACATTACTTGTAAAAGTGGTCAGTCATTCCAGAGTTTTTTAAGTTTTGTTAACCATGTGTATTCTATTATTGGAATAAATCATTATTTTCATTCAATTTCAATTGAACTAAGGGACGAAGTTCTTTCAAGTGATATCGTGTAAAAATATCAACATTGTAATGTGTTAAACAGATAGCAATTTTAATAAAAAATATGCAAAGAAAAACAATTAACTAAACTCTCCAAATAAAAGATAATATTCTAAATTCGACTTATTATTTCATAATAGTCAGTAACTGGAAGGCGTCAAAGTGTTAAAATGTTAAGAAAGACAGCCTTTTGTGAGGTCTTTTCTTTAAATTAGCATAACGTCGTCCATCATAACTGAAGCTTTATAACTGTCGGAGTTATTCGAAATTCTGACACCAAGGCCATCATTATTTAAACATTTAGGAGAACGCCACACTACGTGTCGCATAACAGTCATCGCTGATGTTACATGCAACATTTCAAGTTTGTTGGCAGACTCTAAAACATGCACTTAATAAAAAAAACTAAGCACAAAAATAGTTATTAAAACTGAACAACAGATTACAGGTCACAATAGTTAAGCGGCTGGTCGGTGAATGCGGACGTGAGTTCAAGAGAGAAAAAAATATCTACGCGTGCCAATTAGGTTATTATTTCGCCAAGGATTTAGTTCCAAGAACATCGGAGTAAACGTATACTAACTAGTAACGAATAAAAGGGTTGCAAATAAAATACATAATATAAAATAAAACTAAATAACGGTAGAACATCATAATTTTTCCAGACACTAAACTAAAAGTAATTGATATATGCAGAAAAGTACTTAATGGTATAAAGTATACAGAGTATACATATACATTTCTATCGTATTAGTCAAAGATCGATATTGTAATACTCAATATGTATTACTGCTAGTTTAATCGCGATCGAGGGATAAAATATGTTTGAGTCCAGGACAAAGTCATATTTCACTCTCTTACGCATCGCGCTAATCATTAAATATGTCCACTTCATTGGGTCAGGAGACGACTTGATCAGCGAACATCATAACCCTCCCTACAGTAACAGTCCGTTCTGAAACATGCGTTAAAATCTAAGCTAATACCTTAAATTAGAATATTTAAATAAATAAATTCTTTCATTATATTGAACAGACTTATATTAAGTTTGTAATATATTAAATAATAAAATTTCACATTGTTGCAAAAAGTTATTTTATATGACTGAAAAGTCTTCCTAACGTAGTTTTATTTGGCTACTAATGGTGACACACACACACACACACACACACACACACACACACACACACACACACACACACACACACACACACACACACACACACACACACACACACACACACACACACACACACACACACACACACACACACACACACACACACACACACACACACACACACACACACACACACACACACACACACACACACACACACACACACTCACACACACACACACACACACACACACACACACACACACACACACACACACACACACACACACACACACACACACACACACACACACACACACACACACATGTTGGAGGCCCAAAGCAGAGCAGGAGGAAGCTATTATCATCGGTAGTCACTTCGGTACTGACTTATGGAATTTCAATCTGGGCTGATGCGCTTGAAGTACAAGAGACAAGAAGAAAGGTCGCATCAATATATCGGCTAAGTGCCCTGAGAGTAACAAGTGCCTTCCGCACAGTATCTGAAGAGGCGACGTACGTTATTGCTGGAATGCTGCCGGTCCGAGCGCTAGCCGAAGAAAGGCTGGCCCTCTATCAACGACGGAAAACATCTACGTCAAGTCCTGAAGAACTTAGGACTGAAGAACGGCAGAACAGCATACAACGATGGCAAGCGCAATGGGATGCCGCAGAAAAGGGTAGGTGGACGTACCGCCTAATACCACAACTGGATGTTTGGCTGAACAGAAGCCACGGAGAAGTCAATTACTATCTGACGCAGATGCTGTCAGGGCACGGCTGCTTCCGAGCATATTTTTATCGCTTTAAGCACGACAATTCGCCGGAGTACCCGTCCTGTCCTGGAGTCTCTGAAGATGCAGAACACGTATTCTTTATGTGCCCTAGATTCAGTATGCAGCGTGACAATCTGGAAACTATTCTTAACCGAACGCTGCAACCAGAGGTACTAATGGAAGTGATGCCGTCATCGTAAGCTACATGGGACGCCACCAGCACTTTCGCCATGAAGGAGTGAAAGAATTAAGGTCCATTGAAAGACAAATTTTTATCTGAAAATAAAAAATTAAATGTAAAATTTCCTCAGAGTGTGTTACATGCTTAAAGCTGTTAACATTAGTAAGATGTTAATATTACACTACAACATATTTTCACTTGGCAAAACAGTTCAGTATATTTGATAAAGTTATAATATATTTATCAAATGCTACAGTATAATATTTGTTTTAAATAATAATAGTATAAAATTATATCAATTTCGTTTGCTTAACTATCACGAAAATTTATTTTGAAAAAATCTACTAAGTTATATTACATGTTACGTATACAATAATATTGTAGTACTTATCTAAGTCTATATTTATAGTTCTCGTTACTATGCACTCGATGATTATCATTTTGTCCAATAAGACATTATATGAAGATTCTTGGTGCATTGGAAAGGTTTTAATTTAATACCACTAGTAAATGGTTACACACATTTTCGAATATTAATTTCATTTTTCCGAGGAATTTAGTTATCAAAGATTCCTGACGATGGTATCAGCCAGGTTCTTTTATTAGTGCCATTAAAAGACTTCATGTGTTTCATTGCTAAACAATATTCTCAGACAATATCCCAACATCCCTTTGACGAGTTCAACAATACTTGTGTTGAATTGCTCGACATGCGGTACAACAAGCTTTGTCAAGCGCACTCAGACTCACAGAAACACTCTGGCGAGATTCGTATCTCAAAGAGCATGCAGGAATGAACCGTAAATTGAATCTCCTATCTCTGCACTCACTAAATTTATGTTTACAGATATAAGGAGTACCTTTATTTTACGTCAAATTTATCATTAATTTTCAATTATGTATTTAAATTATGCATAACATAAAATTAATTAAAACTTACAGCGACAGTAATATTGTTTCGATTCAAGTGGATTCTGTGGATATTGAAAACCAATAATATTTTTCGGAGTATATACTCTCCCTTTACATTTTCAGAGTTTATTTATCGTACCCAGTTGCCATTTAGTGACTGTTTGGTATAACAGTCCATTATTTCTTTTTATGTCAATTTATAATAAAATAGCTTACGATTAATACTAAAATCAAATTTCATGGTAAGGTTCTGGGTTGAAATCTTAGTTAAACTTAATTTGGAATATGCCCTGTTGTGATAAGACTGAAAAAGTGCGTGTGTTAAACTCCCTTATCAAGGGGCTATAGTTGGATTTAAAAACCTTAGAGCAGGTTTATGCAATCGCTTTAAAGTTCCAGATGATAACCCATGTTGGATACCTTATGAAACGTGCGGGAGTAAAATTATAACTCTTTTTGAGTTAAAGTAGTTAAGAGGTTTTGAATATGCCTTCTTGAAATATACACTTAATGGAATCAACTAAGGCCTAAATTCTGTGTACATTATAGCAGAAAGGGAATAAAATATTCTAGAAACTAAAAAAATACGTGTTTCAAGAATACATGTAAACAGTTCCAAAGTGCTAAATTAATATAACTTCATGGAGTAAATTTAACAAAGTGTCCACTAATAATTGAAACTCACAACTATTGAAGATCGTATTAATATCACGTTAACAATAACTATTTTTAACAGTGTAAGATGATCTCATCAATTGATTCCATTAGCAACTTGACAAGAAAGAAGAACATTCAGATTTGATTAGAACCCTTGTTAACCCCTACAGCAAGAGGACATACATATGTATGACCTTGTTCCCATATGCTAAGCCGTGTAACCGTGTGGAATGCTTTGAGCTCTGCAATGTGGCATGCTCTTCGTTTCAGGATAATCATATTTAGGCATTTTAAGAAAAGATACAATTAAATAAGTCCCCAGTTGTTACTGTTCAATATTCACAAGCATTACTAAACAACTATATACACATTAATAACTTTTAATGACATCTATCGTCAGTACATATCGTGATCTTAAATCTATCGTGATTTTGATCATGACCATTTTTACAGGAGAATTTCTATTATCGACTTTGCTCGATCGGTCCGTTGGTGTTTGACCAGATACATCAACATTAAATGATATACTCTAAATTGTGTATTTAATCAGGTTTGTTCATTTAAAACTTAACTACTACCTACAGTTGAAGAGCGTTATTGTTATTAAAGAATTTATTGTTGTAAGGCAAGAAAATGCGTAATATAAATTAATTACGCATCCTTAAGGGATAGAGATATATCAACATAACTTAGAGATATCTGAAACTCGCAGTGCTAGTCTTCATACATTAATAATACATTAGTTATATGACGTAATAATACATGCTATGCATTGCACAAAATTATTAATAATTACTTAACTCAGTTGGTAGGACATTTTAGTTTTTAATGTCATAATTTAATGTTAAGGTATGATTTGTAAAGTAACAATTTGTAACAAACTAATTTGATTACATCATTCATAAGTGATTTTCGTCAGATTTTGTCAGTCCTTGATGAATTAAAAGTAAGGTAATTTAATATTAAGTTAGTTTGTTAAAAGTAACCCATTTGAAGTATGGGCCACCTGATGAGATGTTTACAATGAGATATTACAATGGATGTTTCCATTGTATAGTAGAAAGAACGGAGTATATTCAAACAGCAATAGAAACACACTTTATTGTGACAGAATTTTCATCTGCTAACTTTCAATATCTGGATTTCTATGTATTCTTCACTGTAAAATCTATTCTTAAAATGAGGTATTCAGTTTTCACATAATAGTAAAATATACTGGGCTCTGAAAGTTTTTTAAAGCTAAATTTTCTAGAAAATGTTGCACTATAAAATTTCTGGTCCCCTACAAATCGTAACTGTGTACAAGTCGTCTGCTCCCCGTCTGTGATCTATGATCTATGATAGCCCCTATAACTGGAAGCACCCAGCCTAGGCCTCTGGGATCTCCAGGCCTCTGTGACATAAGGCATGAGTCAGCCTCGAATAATGAGCTGATTAATTCAAAGCCTCAACACAATAAAGTTCGTCACGTACTTAAATAATGGTAGTCAACAATCGTTTTAAGTGGCCTAACCCAATCTACATCAGTGATAGAATACGCTAAAGATATAAATAAAAACAATTTCATCTTGATTTGTGAATAAGAAATAAGAATAATGTATGTAAAGTTGCTTGGTTGAAAAATGATTAAATCAAAATAAATGTTTGTTCTTACATAATTAGGGAGGTTGTCAAGGACATAAAAAGTTACTTATTGGAGACCATGAATTTACAGCTGTTATTAAGGTATGTATCTATGATTATTCTTTACTATTAGAAATTTCAAAGTTAATTTTAATGATTGTATACTTGGTCAATACATTCTATAGTTATTTTTTCACTACACATACATACTGGAATGCCCACATGTATTTATCATTAAGACAAGAATAAAATACAGCCATTAGAAAGGTGTGTTTACACAATTATATAATATTTTATATAATGTATCTCATATGCTAGTATATATTTTATACAAACACAAAAATATCTAGTTTATATTACACTTAACTTTGATAGAACACCTTTTTAATTCGATTCCACTCTAATTCTCTAATGGCGATCGCACTCTTGACAGATATTCTGAATTGGTTTATCGTTGTCTTCAATCATTATCTCCGTATTCAAAAATTTCCCTTTTAAATATAGGCTTTATGTGTGTTTGCAGGTGTATTAACAAATTTCTCATTAACCATTCTGTAACCAATTACTTAAAAGTATCACACAAAACAACCAATGGACTTTGGATTATATTCATATGTGCAGAAACGTCGTGAAGATAGTCTACGTAAAGTCAAATAAAAACACTAAATCTATTTCCACGATATAATTTTTAAATCTTTAGCTTCAAAATAGAAACGAAAATATTTGTAGCATTTATTCAGAACACCGTTAATAAGCATACTGTTAATCTACATAAAGTGGCATGGGTCATGACTTGCAGTCTAGAGATGAGTAAAACCGCTATAAAGCTACAGCTGGCACAAGATGCACTCGATATAATAGCTCCCAGCTGTTCCTTATACTGTCTGCCTGCCATTCCTTTTGTTTGATCCTACAATTTGCATACGAAATTCATCATGCATACTGTATGTTTGTATGCTGAACATTATATACTAACCGGTATTTTAATTTTGATCAGAAGCAGTAAGTGTCCATACATATTCTAAAACTTTGTACAATATTTGAAAACGTTTAAATACAGTCGTAACTCATTGTAACAGCATTTTTCACGATATTTTGAAGAAAATTAAATTCACTTTCCTCTGGAAAAGAAAATATAAAATACAATTATAGACCTCAGAGTCATAATTGTCCTAAGTGAACATTATATTTTTCTACGAGTTCTATATATTCTCGTACATATACAGCGAGTTTGTTCGTGTAATCTAGAAGTTCATCATTTGATGTGTCCAGTATCATTCATAATAGTTAATCTAACATGTTGCAAACAGTAAAAAATGGTTTAGGGCCTACACAGATTGAAGTAAAACAAACAGCCCACAAAATAGCATACTGAATCATATGCAATGTTTAAGTTTTGATTGTACGGACGATATCATAAATAGATAGACAATATTAGATGCGAGCTAAAATGTTATTAGAGTAGAGGTTACGTTCATTCTATGAAATTTAATATTTTTGAACACACTTTTAAAACATTCTGGGAAGAGTCCTAAGTGAAGAGATAATTTGAACGTGTAGTAAATAACTGGAGAGTAAATTATACTAGGTAGATAGAATGGTCAAATAAAGTCAGGGGATAGACCTGTCGATCACTTTATTCAACTGGTGTCCAGTTTTTTTTAGTCTCCCATAATAGCTTTTACACAATTTTCGTCTTTACTCTGATCTCAGTGACACATCATATACTTGTACATTAATCTGCCAGAATACGGATTTGTGAGGAATTTATATATATGGATAGATTATATAGAAACGTGTCTGTATACTGTGGTTTATCCATTTTTGTTTGATTCAATTACACTGTACCCAGTATATAGCATAAAATGAAATACGTCAATGTTAATTTGGCATTCCCTGAACAATTTAAAAAATAATTGTATAGCTTAGTTAAATAAATTTGCATACCATGCAATATAATGATGGGGTTTAAAATAAGTTTAGCTTGGTTTGAGTTCTTAATGTAATCGCATTTAATTAAATTAAAACTTAGCGGAAGGCTTATTGGCCTTTAGCGCAAACTTCGATTGGCCTTTTGCGCCAACTACGAGCCCAAGAAGTTTAGCAGATGAGCACCACAGTGACAGGTGAACCAACTACAGTAGTTTACTCCGACAATAATATCGCTTTACTAATTATTAGCTGTTGTTCTCAGCTTTACTCATATTACCGTGAAGTAACACGAGCTATAAATTAAACTCTATTTCAGTTGGGACCACAAACGTCCCTTGAGGTGATGGATGGCCATTGTGTTTTAATACTGACCACAGCATCCAACTTTTGGACTTGGATATGCCGGAAGTTGTTGCCATTATTGAAACTTGGAAGGTCTTTATTATTATGCTGGAAGTTCGCAGATGATCATGGAGCCTTTGGCTACATTCCAGATTCGCTTTGTCTTGAGATACTTACTATTTAATTATTAGAGTTTAGAGCCCTTTTATTAAGGACCTGACATGGACTCCTGGAAATCGTGTTGTTGTCCGTTTATGTGTCCATTTGCATGATAAATCTTGATAGAAAGGCCATAAAAGATTTTATACTCGGTACGTAGTTTCGTGTTGATTTAAAGAATATCTCTATTGGTTTTAGGTTAAATTACAAAGAACATAAGTCAATCCATTTGTCTGTGCACAACCTGTTTCGTTAGTCTCTAACGGGTTTTAGCTGTAATTTGCTGAAACAAAACACGTACAAAATAATGCTCAATTTCTACACACACACACACACACACACACACACACACACACACACACACACACACACACACACACACACACACACACACACACACACACACACACACACACACACACACACACACACACACACACACACACACACACACACACACACACACACACACACACACACACACACACACACACACACACACACACACACACACACACACACACACACACACACACACACACACACACACACACACACCACACACACACACACACACACACACACACACACACACACACACACACACACACACACACACACACAACACACACACACACACACACACACACACACACACACACACACACACACACACACACACACACACACACACACACACACACACACACACACACACACACACACACACACACACACACACACACACACACACACACACACACACACACACACACACACACACACACACACACACACACACACACACACACACACACACACACACACACACACACACACACACACACACACACACACACACACACACACACACACACACACACACACACACACACACACACACACACACACACACACACACACACACACACACACACACACACACACACACACACCACACACACACACACACACACACACACACACACACACACACACACACACAACACACACACACACACACACACACACACACACACAACACACACACACACACACACACACACACACACACACACACACACACACACACACACACACACACACACACACACACACACACACACACACACACACATATATATATATATATATTAGACGTTACTACAAAAAAAAAAGAACCCTCACCTAATGCACTTTTTGCTATAATATCGGCTATGTAATCTTCCTTTAACTATAAAATCGTGATTATGTAATATAAATTTACACAGATTACAAAGGTATTAAATGTTAAAAATAATTTTAAATTTCATAAAATGTATACAGATATAATTTAAAACATTAAATATATAGTACAATGCTTAACCTGTTTAAAAAGTTATATCACATATGCTTAAACTTGACATAATAATCTAATACTAAATTTAATATGATTCATACAATACAACACTCCCGAACGTTTTTGGTACATACCCATGCTGTTACAATGTTAAATTCCACATATTGAACATTGCTCTAAAACCAGTAGTAAACAACCTGTTATTTTATTGGTTACAAGTACAACACCATGAAGAAATCAGTGATATTATTGTTTTAAACGTGCAAAAATGATGGAAACGTGCACGGATTGCACTATCAACGTTTCTGAATGGTACGATAAAGATATAAAATGAGAATATTGGCTAGTAAAAATAACTATAACCATTCCATGTGATTTTAGATCCAATACCCGTCCATGAGCAAAATGTCACGCTTACAGCTCAACAGCTGAATGGAATAATGTATTATCCTGTCGAGCTGTAAAATATTGTTAAAATATGATGTACAGTTTTAGATTCTTCAAACTTAAATTTTTTGATTTTAGCTGCCTGCTTCGCTGTCCAATCTCAAACCATTACGCTCGCTATTATGCTCGCATGTCCAAAGTTTTGCCTGGGAAACTGGGTTGCCTTGCCTCTCTAGTGGGTATAATGCCTAAATATGGACCTATTGTTTCTCTGAAAACATTTACAATTTCTGTCTTAATCATTACAAGATTATAAAATACTATACGAACACAACTATAACTTTACTTACACAAAAAAATGTTAAAATAACTCCTTAGGGTTGTCGATTTCGGCTGTGAGAGTTGTATAGCTTTAATATTATTTTCGTTATTGACAAGATAGGAGCACCTCGTGTTGCGTAACAGCCTTTTATGAGGTTGAATTCAAAATATATAATGTATAACTCATTTATTAATCGAGATGTCCGGCCGGCAGATATACAGACAGTCCATCATTCACAAAATCTATTTACACAAAAAATGTATATAAAAACTTTCAGGAGTACTACAATGCAAAAGTGCGCTAAGATCAAATATCCCTGACTTTTAACATACACTTTCCACTCTTTTACTTTTTCGATTTACTCTATGTTAAACGTGTCACATTTTAAAATGTCATAATATTGCACGCAATTTCGTTACACGTTTAATATTGTAGTGTTTACTCGTTCCCATCATGGTTATCCATAATGTAAAAATATTCGTTAATAGCCTACTCAGCTAAACCACATGGAATGAAAGGCACCATCATCGAAATAAGTTTTGGTTATATATAAATGAAGCTTCAATCAAAACTTCAAGTCTGCAGCTCATTTCCGAATAGAGTACGGACAGACAGTCATAAATAAAATTGTCTGTCGAGTAATAGGGTTCACTAAAGCTCACCAATAATAATATTTGCTTCAATTATGTATATGTTTATAAACAATATTGTACAGGTTTCCTCCCTAATCAGATTAAATTACGTTATACATTATTGTCAAGCTACTTGCATTTAATTTTTATCCTATCTATTTTTAACAAAATTAACAAGCTTAAAACTTTAAACCAGGCTACATATAATACTTTGTAGACTATAAATAACAATTTTATATTAAACTACCAAACTACTTTTAAAGTAAATTTTTTTAAACAATACAATGGAATTGAATTTATTATGTACAAATAATTAATTTTAAATGAGTTAAATAGACTATAATGAAAGTCTATGTACTCATTTTTACAGCAAAATTCATCGTAAATACTGAAGAAGTTTCTTGAATCAAGTTGAGGTATACGAGATAGACATATTATGTCACGCAGGGGAAGGTAGTGTTCTAGTTATCAAACAACAATAGAGGCAATTTTCTGCGTAACTCTCCATTGAAATCCTGCATTCCAACGTTATGATCTACAGATAGAAATTACTAAGTAGCCTTCACATGATCTAAATACATATATGCAGGATCTCTTTTCAGTAGTGCAAAATTTTCTCGAGACAGACATATGACACGACGTTTAGATCATTTACCGGAACGCTCAGATGGAACGATCAAGTAGCTCGTGAAAATGAATTCCACATTCCTATTGCCTCAATGAACTCTTGGTGAAAAATCAATATCCTTTGGCTGTGTATGTGTTTATTATACTCTCAATAGTCTGCTGTTTCCAGCAAATATTTACGTTCAGCGCACCAACCAGTATTTATTTTGCATTCAGTAAACGATTATTCTATCGCTATTTGAATTTTCAAAGATAAAGGGACTAAATTATCCAATTCAATCTTTACCAAAATCTGTATTGGTTGCAATTATAAATAGTTATGTATTTAATAAATTAGGTAAAAATTGTTTCTTTTATTTCACGGTTATACCTTTTAGCTGTAATTAACACTTTCAGCAGCAAGAAAAAAAGTAGACTAGTTTACTTCCATCCCACGTTTTTTTTATTACAGTGAGCTCAGACCCATGTGTATAAATTTCACACCATGATTCACAATATGTTTTGCACTGAGCCCCGTGTGCATCATATTGCGTGTAATCGAGCTGTGAGTCTTTGGTGCTCACTTACAATAAAATTGCATAGCATATTGTGTTGTCTGGGGCTGTGGGACCACAGACAACACAATTGGCAACCAATTTAGGTTGCCAACCGTCAACCTAAATTGGTTGGCGGTTGGCAACACTGCATTGTTACAAAAACAGCTGTTTTGCCCAGATCTTTGCTTGGAGTGTTTGTGTTGCTTGGATAATTCCTTTATGAAATATGAATACTGAATACAATAGAGACCTACTTAACATGTCATTTTATGACAACGAAAGAAGTAGGGATAGTGTACCTAGTTTATTTCAAAACTTAAGTGATTCAGATGATCCATCACTTCATTTCACAGATATTGAATACGAAAGTGATGACCGTATGATGGAGCAACCTAACCTCAATCAAATGGAAATAGACATTAGAAAATGAAGAACCTTTAGTAAACCGTATAATAAATGATAATGATGAAGAAGGCGATGATATATTGGTAAGTCAAGACGGTGATGTGATCTGGTACAAAATTGAAGGTTATTTAAATAATTGAATTTTCACCTATGTAGCCTCCGGGTGTAATTGATAATGCAAAGGGTAAATTATGTGATAATTCACCTTTTGAGCTATACTCTCTGTTCATCGATGATGAAATCTTGGATGTGATTATAAATGAAACAAATCAGTATGCCGAGCAGTGTTCAGTTATGAATATATTGAAAGGAAATAATAGTTACACTTTAGAAAAATGGTCAGACATAACCGAGAAAGAATTACTGACGTTTTTGGTCATAGTGTTATGGACGTGTCTTGATAGAGAGCCAAAGCTAAGAAACAACTGGTTCGAAATATAATTGTACAACAGCGATTTACCACAATCTATGTCTTGTAACTGATTTGAAGCTATCCTTGGATATGTAAACATTTCCAACAATTAAATTTCTGATATAAATTACCATCTGAAAAATATAAGACCACTGATCAATGTACTAAATGGTAAATTTCAAAATGAAATCAATCCTTTTGAGGAAATTTGCATTGCTGAAACAATGGTTCCGTTCCGTGGGAGGTTGAAGTCTCGTCAGTATGTGCCAAGTAAGAGATGTCGATATGGCATAACGTTATTTAATCTATGCCTAGCAGGTGGTTACACCTGGAATTTTAATGTTTATAATGGAAAAGAAGCCATTTCCCGTGGTCAGTTAGCTTCGACTAACACAGTCATGGAATTAGTGGAACCGTTATTCGGAGAAGGACGTACCTTATGTACAGACAACTATTACACGAGTGTCCATCTGGCCCACAAGGTAAATAGGCATGCTTAAATATCAACACAATAATACAGACAATTTAATGCCATAACAGGCATCTTTTATATATGAACCCAAGAAACTCCAGTGTGTTTGAATTTTACAGGTCTCAATCTTTCATTGATAACTTGTTTTAATCGAATTATATGGCAGTATTGAGTATAAGCGTCAATGTACAGATCTAATTGTGATCTTAAAGTTGGTAAACGGCCTGCTGGATTGTCCCGATATCCTGAGCAACATCGCGCTGGTGGTTCCTCGTGGCAATCGCTCAATGACCATCTTCCGCAGGAGATATGAGCCAACTTATTAAGCATACCATGGTGGCATGTCAAGGTTCGGAAGTGAGCCTGCAACCTGGACTGACTTCTTCGGGGTATCCCTTGCATCTTTCAAAACTGCCATCTTGACTAATGTTATACTTACCCACACTTAAACCTCAGAAGCACATACATCTGTACAGTCATTCATGACCATTCTATTGTTATTACACCTTTTTGCCTGCTGTTATTATTTTTTTATAGCTTTGCCATTGTTACGTTATTTTGGTGATACATTGTTGATTGTTCCTGTTACAACTGATTTATTTATGTTAGAGATGTAGCCTCGAAAAGTGTTTTGTAAATATATTATTAAATAACAAAGATTTTCTAACAACAAATTTATTATTCGATAGACTTTTAAACAATAGACATTGATCACACTTAAAATTAAATACAAAAAATTTAGCCACCAAGGTAGTGAAAAAACACATGACAAATTGGTTTTAATGATTTATTTTCATAATTAACTTAACCTTAGTTAGTACCTGAAGATCAAATCGCAGATTTCGAAATGTACATCGTAAGAAAAATAAAGTTAAAAAAGTGTTAAAAAGGTTGATTCATATTGTGTTATATATGATTTATTTACTCTCGTTTCTTGTCATCATTTGTATTGTTTTTTTATTGTTGTAATTATTGTTATTTAGTTTATATAATTTGTTACAAAGATATTGTTTAATTTATGATGTGTTAGAACTCACTATTAATACTTAAATGTGTTCCATTTTTCTTCTGCCACTTGGAATGTAATGTTACGATGTAAGTGGGTATGTTAAATGTAAATTGGTGTTGACTTTGTTAAATGTAAATAAAAGGGAGCAAACGATGGCAATAGTGATTAACTGTTTTATATTGGCTTCATCAGCCTTAAAACTGAAAAGCGAATTTGTATTTCGGAGATTCAATTAAAAACGTAACGAATAATATTTGATAACTAAATCAAATTCATGTGATGTTTAAAACTAACTCTATTTGCAAAATATTAGTAGCTTAATTTTTGTATTTAAATCCAGACTATAGGTCCTATCTCGTAGAATCCAGGTTCATTCCTCGAACTCCCTTACATCAGGCCTAGACAGTCATTCCCAAAATAAAGCTAAATATGTTAATAAAACTATTTCAGTCACTTAGCCAAGTGCTATGCAGGTCACAACTAATTAAACAACATGATAAATTTCACATTAGCTATTCTGAGAGACAGATTGGCTTCTGTCTCAAGAGGCTTACTAACAAGAAAAATGAGACTTGGCTTGCTTGTTACGTAACACAACTTAGACGTTGGAGAAGGGTTTCTACTCCCAGGTACGTTGAAACATTCACATATAGGATTATAATTTTATGATTTACAGGATAGGACTTAAAAAAAAAAAAAATAGTCATTAAAAAATAGCCACCTACTTCGATGCTAATAAGAGGCTTAGTTACCCAACGCTTTCTGGACCGAAACGGTGTTTGTTATGAATTATCACATTTTTGTCCATTGAAGATAAATTATCTTTCTTTCTAGTAGTCTTTTTTATGCAAAGTAGGATGATTTAAGTAAAACTAATAATATAGCCTATATGCTTAAAAATCTTTAAAAACTAAAATTATACATGGCATTTTCTATTCAGAAACTAACCCTTATTTACAAATATTATAAAAATACGAACAATTATTATTTACTTTAAAATTATAATACTTTTATCCAACAATGGAATTTAAATTTAATAATAAGCAGGTTTTAGCATTTAGATGAATGTCAATTGAAATATCTGATAGCAATCAATGAACAATCAATTAAAATTATAAGAGGGAATTTTTAAACTTTTTAGATTTTTGACACGTGCACCTTCACACGCACTTACTTAAGTTTACAAATTTCTAAAGTAATTGAAAGGATATTTTACACCAAAACCCAAAATCTATTTTATTCATTTTAGACTTTTTTCCATAATATGTAAGGACTAAAATATTGGCAGTAATGTTTGGTGATGCTTTAAAATATAAAATATTTATTTTGTCATCGTTGTGTAGACATTTTAGTTTTGAAATCATTATTGACCACAAGTACTCGAATTTTTGCGATTTATTTACACTTTACTTGGAGATTGATGTTTAGAATACTTTATCAATACGTAGAATGGAACATGTTTTTTTTGTTTCCTCTGGCATCTGCACTAGTTCTTTGTATGAGACGGTGTTTGAAAACATTCAGTTCTTGGCGTGTAAAATGTATAGTAATTGGCAATCTTACAAACCGTACTTTACTATTAATATATTCTGGTTTTAGCAGAGAGGTTAACTAGTTTCTTGAGGTCTTGAGGCATCTAACCACATACTCAATGATAATACTCGAACTAACTTAATTCATTCCACACCGTTACATAGCTTAGCATGTGAGAGTAGATCATACATATGTAAGTCCTCCAGCTGTGGAAATACGAGTGAAAATAGCCTGTTAAAGTAGTGTAGTATTTTATTTATAAAACTAGTGTTGCATAGTTTGGGAGGTATAAGAAACAGAATTTGTAACACTTGAAAATAGTCTGGCGTTAGTGGTGTTAGTATTACTTGAATTGTATTTTTCATACTTTTTAATTAAAAATTGATTGATTTTGATAAAAAAAAATATATATATATACACACTTTCTGTACATTTTATGAAATAAAACAATCCATTTCTAAATGAACTATCGCGCAGTAGTTGTAAAAAAACTTCTAGACTCGAGGACGGATAAGCATTTTACATCAATAGGATAGTGACCACAGGAATGTTCAACTATAACTAGCTAGAATACTTTTACTCTTGGTATAACAAACAACCGTTATTGATGGGAAGATGCTGAATTAGACCAAACCTCTCTTTAAAGCACACTGTACCTCGTCGTGGGATCCTGACAGGAAACCACAACTATCACCGACCTTACCCATCTTAAAAATTATGTGATTCAAGAAGTTACGGCAAAGGTTCATTTGTACACTACGTAAAGACGGATATTGAAATCAATTTCTTGAAATTCTAGCCATAAGTTACAAAACAAACTGATAATAAGCTAGTCAATCAACATTAACCAATAGAAGAAATATTCTGGATATTGGAAAGAGTGCTGCTTGGTGTAGCTCTGTTGTAATTAATTGTTACTCAGTCCAGGATGGACTGAACCTATTGCAACAGTCATATAGTGTAAATATTCAGAATATTAATTTATCCAAAAGGAAAAGTTTTAATTCACGTGGGGTTTAAAGTAAAATATTTACAAATTGTAATATATTGTAGTAATGTGTACAAAGGGTAAAATATATACAGATTCAATTGATGTACCCATATCATTTATATGTATATTAATAAACAGCTCCCTTAATTATTAATACAGATTAGACGAATTAATGCTTAGAAGTTTCCAATGTATTACTTCTTAATTAGTGTAAAACACTATTGGCGATAAAAGATACACATCTATCATTATAATAAAACAAGTACTCTTACAAATAATTAGACAATAACGTAAACGAGTTAAAATAGATGACGCAAATAAATGTCAACAAATATGTAAATTAATGCCTCATTCTGAATTCTAATGAGGTTAATTAATCAAGGGAGCTCCATCTTACTTAGGCCAAGCAGACATACATAATTTAGAAGCTTGACAGCTTGTGTACGTCATCCCACGCTGACACTTCAGTACACACTTTACTATGTTTCACTTCATTAATGAGTTACTTGTTGCGTATATAATGAGGTTTATTTATCAAGTGTGCTCCAGCTTACATAGGCCAAGCAGACATACATGATTTTGAAGCTTGACAGCTTGTGTACATCATCCCACGCTGACACTTCAGTACAAACTATTTTTCACTTCATTATAGTGTTACTTATTGCGTATATAATGAGGTTTATTTATCAAGTGTGCTCCAGCTTACATAGGCCAAGCAGACATACATGATTTTGAAGCTTGACAGCTTGTGTACATCATTTCATGCTAACGGTTCAATACACATTTTACTATGATTTACTTAATTTTGCTTTATTATCTTCGTATGGAATAGTGTTCAATATTTATGTTAAAAATAAATAATTGCGAACAGATTGATGAATATAAATGTAATTATTACTTAGTGTAATAGTGTTATATATTTAATAAAATTAACGATTCCGGTTGGTCATATTTTAACAATAAAAGAGCCAATATAACCTGCACGTGGCTCGTGAAGTGAATCTGGATTTTAGTCCACTTTATCGTTACCTTGGTCTAATAACAAAAGCAGCAGCAGCAGTAATAGTGTTGATGAGCTAGGTTTGTTTGTGTTATTTAATAAATAGAAAAGGAATGAGTCATAACGAATATCATCACTTGGTGTGTGAACTTGAGGCTGAAGATTAATTTCTTTGTTTTAGGTTAAATGACTTATGACAGTAATTGGTAGTGGCATAAGGAAAAATAACACCACCTATAGAAAGGCAACATTTTTGCAATTTGCAGTTGCGAAGAAACGTGTGTCTCGTATTTTTTGAAACATAACTCGCCATAGACTACATAAGACCATACAGTATATGATAATTTACCATTCATACACAAATGCAAGTCACGTGCAGTGTGGAGTCACTTGAATGTGAACTCATTAGTTCACAGGAACAGTTCGGACTGAAATTTCTAAGTAAAGGTCACGTACGTAAAAAAATAATCTAAAATATGGGAAGGGGGAAGTATGGTGTTTAGTTTATAGCATTTTCGAACGAAAAATTGAACTAAACAAAAATTGTAAGAAAAAATAACTGTATTAATGTTTTATTAGTAAATACTATTTATTTCATTGAAAAAATAGATTACAGTAGATTAATACATTCTAATTAGATGGCTTTGACTTTTTCTAATATAATTTACTTCTTCCCCACTAAAGATTTTAACTTTAACCCCTCCTCGCCTCAATCTGGGTACGCCTGTGACTGAGCTGAGTACGTCTGCTATATCCAAATCGTTATCCCCTGTACAAATGAGAACAGCCAATGGGATTTTGCTAATTCTTAGAGGAAAGAAAATTGCAGTGTAAATATCATCCTTTACAGAAACAAGATACCAATAGATGTTCATGACTTAAGCAGCAAAGCAAGAAAAAAGTTTAAGAAAGTATAATACAACATCAATCTTAATGTTGTAAATTAAAACCATTATAAGATTGTAATAGACATGTGTCTGTGAATTTATTGTATTTCTGTGACATCGTGCTATTGCAACACAGTACTCAAGAAATACAAACTGCTGCTAACAACGCTAATAGCTGCATTAAAGAATAGTGATAACAGTCTTACGTCTTCTTACGTAACAATCCCTCAAGATCATCTCATTACAAGACTTGGTAGGAACAGAGATGAATTAATTCATCTCCACAGTAAGCCCTTGACACCGAAAATTCAATGCTACTTCACTAAAGCACTTCATAATCTTCAATATTGCGACTTCTTCTAATGAAGTTGTTGAGTTTGAAATGTATCTTGTAAGAGTTCAAGAGATTTTTCAACATCTTTCCACTCTTCAATCTTTTCTAACCAACAAGGCATGTATCTTTTTGACTTGTGAGTTGGAGGAATTCTGAACTGTTGTAGGAACTATAAACAGCACCGTTATGGTATCACAAAATAAATACATTCCATGTACGACGTGTTAAATGTGTATTATAATTATTATTTATTTATTTTAAAGGTGGCTATACATATTGTCTTTAAATTTGAACATCAATGATCTAAAGAGAAACGTAACCAGTGATAAAAGTTTTTAAACCAATTAAATGAGTTTGAAATGTAAAATTATGATTATATATGATTATAACATTGTTAATAAACATTTAGACAAGTCATATATCAGTATTAGGTCTTCTTTAAAATATATAACATTATAGTATATTTATTATAAATGCAAAATATTTTAAAGATGTGTGGATGTTTGACACTCAATTGAATTATACTAAGATTAAGAATTAGATTATTCTGAACCACTGTAGACATTTACCTAATGAAGAAAATTGTAAATGTGTATATATATTATACTAGATATATATTATATTTATTATTGCATATTATTATATTATATTTTAGATATTATATATTAAACGTACACTAAGGTCAAGGACCAAGGATTGGAACTGTAAACTCCGGGGGGTTTTGTATATGTACACGTTCTGGATAACGACTCCCAGGGGTTGTAGTTTCAACCCTTGGACTTGACCAAGCTCTGGCAGTACACTTCCCGTTGTTATGTACGGTATAAGTCTACCTACTCCTTCGAGCTGACCAGGGTAAGGTGTTACACCTACTGAGGAGTGACGTCACAGCCTTAGGGGGGGAGGTTGTAGCTCTAGAAGGGATGCGACGGTGGGGACCCGACACTAACACGATTTAACAAATAATTTACTTAATATAACTTAAAGGAACAACCGACCGAAATAAGGCCTTGGCTGTAGGAAGCGGACGAAAATGGTTAAATTTTAATTCCTGCCAACATTTAAATTATAAAAGTTTTAAAAGACGACACTTTGAAGTCAAGAAAATAATAAACTCAAATATTATGCTTAGTTAATCTATTTTGTAATAGATGTGAGTACTAAAACAAATTGATTTATCTATAATAAAGAACGAAGAAAGCAGCCTATTGAATGTTAGTTCATTGCAACACAAAGCAAATGCAGGAAACGTTATAACCGCAATAATAATAACAATAACGCCAAGAAACAGCGCGTGCCGAGACTCCAGAGGTGTAAACTTTAACAGTGCCACTTGAAACTTTGCTGGAGATTCACTTACAGTCAAACGTTATTGCGTTACTTCAATCTTTACATCAGAGGAACTTGTGTTAAAAATGAGTTAGTTTATTATATGTATTGAGTTCTCTAGTTTGTATTTTAACGGTGTGGTATTAAATTAAAAAATTGTAATACCTACTTTTTTGGTTTGCTATAATTGATGTTTTCAACATAAAATACATATTTATTCGTGTTTATTTCTTTCAAGGTAAATATATATATATATATATATATTTATTTTATATATATATATATATATATATATATATATATATATATATATATATATAAAGTTTAACACACACACACACACACACACACACACACACACGTATATATCATTATTATTTATATATATATTTATATTATATATTATGTATAAAATTAAATTGAACAACGAAAGTCAAGAATGTTTCAAGTTAATGCCTTGTTGGATACAGAAGACAGGAGAAGCAAGAGGAGTGTTGAAAATTCCACCACTTGAACTCTTCACAAGATAATATGTTTCACACTCAACAGCTTCATTGAAAGGAACGCCAGTAATGAGGATGAAGTGGTTGATGTATTGCAATGAGTGGTGTCAAGAGCTCACTAAGATATGCATTAATTATTTAATCTCCGATCCTGCAAAGGTTTGTAATGGTACGTATGTTCCTGAGTATAACTTTCTTACAAGGTATCCTCCTTCATTGCTTAATGATAAACTTACTGGTTACAGAATGTGTTTGTTTCATATGTCACGTTGTTTGGAATTAGGAGGTTTATCATGTGAAATTGTTAGATCAACGACGTAAGTTTTTTTTCTATTTATATGTTTTAGACATATATTACTATTAGAGGTTATAAATCTCGTTCATTCCGTCGACAAAGTGTTTCGTTTGTGGCAGCGTAAAGGGTTTCTAGTTTATTGTTATGATTTTGTACAGAATATGTAACCGTCAGACACCCATTATAAATAAAACTTGTATGTAAAAACTCATCTGTTATAAACGCTTGAGAGCAAATGCTAATATTATAAATATTTATATTTAGGAGGAAACTGTTCAAATATATTGCACGGATAAACTACAACAAACCCACAATTCAATTGATTTAGGTATCTGAATATTCGGCATGCCCCCACCCAAGTTTTACCATCCCCTGTGAAAAATGCGTTACGATTTTACATAATTTCATTACATACAAACTATTTTCATTCTCGTACTACTTTGACACAAGTATACAAACACCACATCGATCTCTTTCCCAATTATACATGATAAAAACAGACGTTAAGCTATCTATGAGCTCTATGCGATTTATAATTTTTGTGTACAATTTAGACGACTTTTTAGCTAATTCCTCAATAAATATTGAATTTCCGCTGTGACAAATAATTGTCATGAAAAAGTTATGGTTATTATAATTCTTTAAATTATATAAACATTATACTCTGAAATGTATGTAATGTTTATGGATGTAAACGTTTTACCACTTTCTTTTAAAGATATTTATCACAAATTTAATAGTTAAATATTCTCAAAAGTCCAACAAATTATATGAAGTAATACGAAAATATTATATACATATTATTATTCTTAAATAACCAAACAATGCTTGTAGAACTCGGTACGGGTAGTGTCCAATAAGCGGACCCGGTTTTTTATATCGAAATTGGCAAACGATATTACTTAATCATAACCATCGATATAATCAATCGATACTGATGAATTATTTTTTAACAACTTAAATAATCTATATGAACAGCTGTAAACACTTTCAAATAATACAATTAAGGTAATATTTTAAATTTCACGTAACATTGTGTATTAAAATGGCCGTCAATCTTAGGAAGCTTCACGAAATTGCTTTAAAAGACGATAAAATATGTTTTTTATGGCTTCAGGATGTTGGGTTAGTACCTAAGAATCCATTATGTGATATTTGTGGAAAGGTAATGTAACTGTCAGAGGAGCTAACATGGTCGTCTTCAGATGCAAAAAAAGAAGGTAATGGTGGACACAACTTTAGTAAAAACGTTTTCGTTCTGTTTCATTTAGTTAAAGTTATGAGTTTCCCTGATTTTGGTTATGTTCATTTATTATTTGTTATCATTAAATTCACATTTTAATTTAAACATATGATTGTTATTACTTTTATATCGATTGATAGTCTATGATTCGATATGCGAATATTAGGTATCGATGATTATATTCTTCGATATAAAAAACCGGGTCCGCTTATTGGACCGTGCCCCTCGGTACCCTCAGTAGGGAAAATCAAGGCTGTAGAAATATACTGTGTATAAAATAATATATACATAGTTCGTTTAATTTAGCGACATAATCCATCTTTATTATTAGTTATTTGAAAGAGCAGAAAATAATCACGAACAATAATGTAAGAGTAAAATATTACATAAATCCTAATATGGCAGTAAATTTATAACTTAAAAATTGTCAAGCATTCTTAGTGTGAAATGTAATGTTCTCTCGATACGTTATAGAAAAGTTGTGGACGTGCTTACTACTAGCTATACTGCAGGTTGTAGATCAGCAATGAGGTAGTGTTGAATAGATGTAGAGCTCTAGGCCCACGTTGGTTGCGCCATTTGTGTAGATCAGATTGAGTGTGTTTATTTAATTATCCACATTGTTGTGTCATTTGATAAAATTCAAATATGGATGTTTGCTTTAAAAAAAGGGGGTTAATTGCCCACCTTGTTGGTGACATGTGATGTAGTTCATGTATTTGGGTTATGATGTATTGCCCAGGGTTAGTTTGATACGATAAAGTACTAAATGTGAGATTGATTCTGCTGTAGTAATAATCAAATAAATCTCAAATTTAGGTTAGTATAAGTGATGAATTATGTTATAAGACGTGGATCCGGTTCAAAGTGAGGTAATATTAACATACTGGAGTATGTATTCATTATAATGTATTGCAAACCAATGTCATTTAGTTTTATGAATAATTTTTGTTCACTGCACATGTTGTTTGCACTTTTAGTAGAATGTTATATGAGGTCAACCAGTAACAAGATTGAAAAACAATTCCAATTAAGTCCAGACAATAAAAACACCGTACTCTCAAATTCTATCATGTACAGGTTACTAATTTCTCACATGTTTCACTCAATTAAATTTATATTTTATACTTCAACATAATTTCAATCACCAATCTCACTTGCTTTAATATGTGACCGAGTTGAATCAAAACAAAATTTTACAAGAACAAGTTCTTTCAGCCTCCAACCTAAACTAATACATTTTACTTTGGTGTTAGTTACTATCGCCAATATATTAAAAATTGATATCATTACTATCGTAATTATATAACTTAAATTGTTCCAGTATAAAGTTGACTTATCTTTTGCTTTATTAATTATTTTATACTTAAATGTGATGAAACATATAACATCTGATTGAATTTATTATCTATTTGTGGTACATGACAACTTCCGCTTACCGATTTTGCCGCGAACTATTTCTAATTTAAATTTGACCGATGCTGATCTGTTATACTCGGATGCGTCTAGCGGCTCTTTCTTTTACCGTCTGTAGAAATGACATAGATCATGAAAATTGCCGCTTCATTCCCTCTAGATAGTGTGCATTCAATTATAGTTCAATTCAAAAATCTTCACCAATAATTCACACGTGTTACAAGTAGTAGCCTTGAAATATTTTAATTGGATGATAATTTTACACACTAAGTTTATCATCGTAGTAGTAGTAACGTAAAAAAAAATACTAACTGAATATACAATGTTTTAATTTAAAAATAGTTTTACGTTGTCACTATTAGCTCTTTGTGAATATTCATCCTGTCATGATTTGTTAAAACATTCAAGACTTCACATAATTTACCTTTCTTTGTAATTAAGCCTAAATAAATTTCAGTTATGAATTCGATTAGGAGCTCATTAAAGGCTGTCTAGTATTACAGCGTACCTCAGACTTGTTCTTGCAGGAAACTTCCAAAAATCTCTACCAACCTTTTTATGTATTATACCAGGACTGTTGGAAAGAAAAAAAATATATTCAAACTTTAGAAAATGCAAATATTACTTAAACAGTTGCCATTTTGTATTTTCGCTTATTTATTTAAAAATTTAGAACGGCTTGTTGGTATTAGGCTTTATAGCATAGAGAACTAAATACAGAAAAAAATAAAAGATTTGTACAAACTACATTTTCAAAATGGCAGCTATTCAGGTTATTATTGAGCCTTCGAAGTTTGAATATAATATTTTGGTTTTTTGTGGCTAAGAAAAAAATACCCGAAAAGATTTGGACAGTTTCAAACTATTATATGAAAACACCAAAAATGCTCAAACGTTGTCAGCACGAATTTACAAGATGTAAAAAAGGGTAGGGGTGAACACATGTTTTCTAATCAGAACACAAAACTTTTAAAGAATTGCTTCGTACACTTTTTTACCATTACAATTTTCTTAACGACAACCAGTTCTTACAATCTAGCAATCCAAATCTAAAACATTCAGTCCATAACAGTTTTTTGTGATACGGAATAATTTTTATAACTACTTTTTTATTTTTTCTTTATTTCTTTATTTAAAGTTTATTATGTTACTGAAATAGAACACTACATTCACACAATTCAAAAGAATTGGCACACAGTATATCAGTGACAATTTTAAGTTTAACGAGTACAGTATACTGGGAGTAGGATTTATTTATTACAGCAAAAAAATTATGTTTGCATCTTATGACTAAGTTTTTGTAAACTACCACGTACTAACATCCTAATTGGTATAAAATAACGGTGATTTTACTGCAACACATAATGTTTTTGTGATGAATAATAACGTTCATTCTGTGAGTATACAGGTTTTATTATTTTACATTGATTACCTATATATTTTGGATGTTAATAGATCTAATACTGGGACTTTTTAAGTCAACAGATTTTAAATCGTGTAAAACGTGTAATACTGCCGAAACAAATATTTCATGCTTTCGCATCGAAAATTATTGAATTTAGAAAGTCCTGTTTATAGTGTCGCATTTGAATAATATTCAAAAGTCGTATAATTTGCATTGTTACGTAGTAATAGTGTCGAATTGGATTAGTGTAGAAAAGTACAGTCCGCACAAATAACAACGGGACCAGGCATTCGATATCATACTACAATAGTTCAGTATTACAATTAATCAGTTAGTTAAGAATCATGTGATCTATTTTTATTTATTTATAATATACGTTAAATATATTTGATAGGATTTATTGTAAAAGCATTTTTTTCGGTGAGGGGTTTTGGCGGTATTCTTTACTTCAAAGAAACTTTTAACAGTAAAATGAATCAGTTCCTTTCCAAATTAATATAGATATATGTTATTAGTAATAATACATTTTAATTGAATGATTTTTGCAAAATTAAGAAGCAAAAGTCTGTATGTATGAAGTATGGAAAGAAAAGGCTTTATTAATACATGTTGACATTTCAATTCAATTCAAAAAGAAATTTATTTCACTTTTTTTACATAATACAAACAAATAACAGTAAAGTACTAATACTAAAAGAAAATTAAGCACAGCATAATTATTCTAAACAATTAAGTACAATATCCTAAAAAAAAACTAAAATAATTAATAATAAAATAACATAAATTGTGTAGTGAAATAAATTAGGTATATCCCAAAGGCAAGGCCCGTGTGGGATATCCATCAACTTGAAAAAAACCACTTAAAAACAACACAGAAGACAACAGCTGCATTTGTGCTGACTAAAAAAAAATCAAAAATACATCTTTTTTACGTAAAAAAATTTAAAGGGACATTTAAAATAAACATTTATTATTTCTGCCTTAGACATTTTTGCTATTATTCATAACAAGTAAAATAAAACAATTAAATATATCTAAACATTTATTATAATGAGCTATACTTAGAATTGGATCAAATAAACAAAAACTTATCCCCTTTATCCCCTTTGTGAAAGAAAAAAAAAAAAAAAAAAACTATTCAATAACGCTAAATAAATTTTCACAATCAGAAACGTGAACAATACTTTTTTTAGGCCAACTAAAAATTGTGAACTAGTTTCTTTTTTCTGAATTTTGAACGAAATTAAATTAAATAAGCGTGGTGCATTTAATGTATAAAAACTTTTTATAAAGAGTTAAGTTAGGCTTCGGAACTTCCACTAGTAGATTTCTTAAATTGGTATCTGATATTTTCTCCAAATAAATTTGATGTACTTCTGATGTAAAATAGTTTTAAAAACTTTTAAAAATATAGAGATTTCTAATGGGAAGAATTTTGAAAATTAATAAAAAAGTGGCCATGAATGTTCCGTTCTATGAGCATTGGATAGGATGCGGGATGAAGGTTTTCTGGAGTACAATGATAGGATATAAAGTAGTAACATATGTACCTCCCCAACATGCCAAGCCATAGCTCAGTCTGGAACCTACTAAAGCGTGATATACTTTCACTAAAACTTTTTGTAGGGCATATACTTCTTAGTAAATAAAAATATTCTTACACTCTTTAACATTTCTGTTTTCAACTTTCCTACGTGGCTTTTCCAAGATAAGTTAGAAATCAATAACCAGGCCTAAATACTTAATTTTTTTAACCTTACTAATTTTGACGTGACAACGTCTTAAATTAGGTTGCGGCTCGGAGTCACTCATGATAAAAGTGTTACGCCCGGTAACGTTACGATGCCCGTCCAGTGGGTCCGCGCACGGGATCCGCACGGGATAAAGCAGATAAACTTTGGGTCCGCCGCACGGGATTAAAGCAGATAACTATGTTTATTCGTGAAAATGTGGAGTGCTTAGATTCGTCATTTACAACAACTACAACAATAAAGGTAAATAATTGTACACTGATATTTCATTATCGTAAACTATGATTGATTGATTAATTGTTAGATTGACACAAAAGTTGAGAAACTGAGTTTATAGGTTATGTCATACTATTGACAAATGTTGATAGTGTTAAGTAAATTATTAGTTTAAATCACTCTGCAATCAATCGTAATTCAGTCGATTGAGAAGAAACAGCGCGTATTGCTAGTCAAACATTTAAAATAACAAATTATAACCTCTAACCTGTCATAACAGTGCGACCAAACAAACGAACTAAACCGACCAATCACCACGCGCGGAGTTTGTGTTTAGCAAGAATTTCAAATTTCAATTTTAGTAAATGTTTTATTCAACTTTACCATTTACAATAACCAAATTTTAATTAATTTCAAATTATGTACAATGTTTTTAGTAAACAAAATATATTTCTATAGTTAAAATTTGTGCAATTCTTATTTTCATTCAATTCCTTGTTCCTATTGTGCAATTTAATAATATTCATATCAATAAATATTCTACCGAGAAAAAGACGTTGTCACGTAAAATCTTCGCCCGTAAAACCGACTTTACAGGCAACCACTCGACCCATGCTTCAATTTAAGATTTCCATGTTTTTAAAACAATGGCAGTTGTTGGCATTTATGCAATAGATATTATGATAAACCATTTCATTTTCAAAACTCTGAGTACCTCTTAAACTAAAAAATCATGTACTTTTTTTCACTCATTATCATAAAATTTTTTGTTGAACCAATAATTTTAGTAGTCTTAGATCAGCACTCATCTTTTCGTAAAACTGTGTTTATGTCCTCATCTATATAAGTAAGGGCCGTATCGTCCGCAAATGCAGTAATAATTTTCCCATTGAGATAACCCTCACATAAATCATTGACGTAAACCAAAAACAAGATTGGGCCTAAAAACAGAACCTTGTGGAACTCCATACTTTATCTGTCCAACATCACTTAGATTAGTTCCAATCTTTACGAACTGTTCTCTATCAGTTAAATAACTTTTAAACCACTCATGGGGTAGCCCTCGAACTCCTGCCATCCATAACATTTTCAACAACACTTCATGATCAACTGTATCGAAAGCTTTGGTTATATCAATATAAAAGAGCTGCACATTTCTTACCTTTGTTCAAACCATTATATATATCTTCTAAAAATGTAATCAATGCATCTTCCGTACTTAATGACTCTCTAAACCAAACTGATTTTTACTTAAGTATTCATATTTTTTCAAAAAGTTCATTAGCCTTTTCTTTATTATTTTCTCAAGCAGTTTCGAAAACACGGACAACAATGAGATCGGCCTGTAGCAAGTGGTTTGCTTTCTACTACCATTTTTGAATAGAGGTACAATTGTAGCCAACTTTAAGCAAGCCGGGAATTCTCCTTCTTCCATGCTTTTATTAAAAAGATATGAAAGAACTGGCACAATAATGTTTAGAAAATTCGTTTTAAAAGATAGCCATTTATATTGTCCTGCCCAGGTGCTTTATTATTGCTTAAACTACTTAGTACTTGTTGAACTTCTTTTTCACAGGTAGGTAACATGAACATAGAACTTTGTGCATATTTCCGAGGGAAATATACATCAATATTACCTTCAACATCAACATTAACAATCGAGCTTCTTAATATCGTTGGGACATTCAAAAAGAATTTATTAAACTCATCAACTATTTGCAAACTTATCAGTTAACACTTTAGCATCTGTTTTTAATTTCAAAAATTTCTTTTCTTACCCGTCCTTCCCCAATCAAATCATTTACAACTTTCCACTGTTCCCTAGAGCTCCCAGAACAGTCCTCCAAAGTTTTCAGGTAATATTCCTCTTTGCACATTTTAAAATTTGTTTTTAGTTTATTTCTGAACGATTTGTAATACCTTTTTTAACTTATCGTCGTGTGGTCTAGCTATCATAAGTTTATATAGTTTATGCTTCCTCTGAAGCATTCGAAACAGATTGCTCTTCGAAGACTAGATTCCAATTCCACTAATCCTAGCTCATTTTCTAAACTATTATAATTCAGTTTAAAGTAACTAACATTCCTTATTTGTCTCATATTTGCTGATTCATCACAAAATATTGACAAAATAATCATTGAATGGTCTGAGATTCCCAAATGCTGCACTTCAAGATTTATACTGTATTTTTAGTTTTTTCTTAACTTTAAATCTATACAAAGTTTTTGAGTTAAGTCTACTATTCTAGTCGGTTCGAATACTAAACAATCTAAACCATGACTTGCTAGCATACCACGGTATTTATCGACAGTTGCTGTTATGAGATATAAATATCCAGATTAATGTCTCCAGTGTAGATAATATTCTGCTCATGACACGAACATGATCAACTGCTCAATATCAATAAGGTACTGTTCTATTGATGAACTATGTAACCTGTATGCAGCAAGAAGTACAAAGTCAACGTTATCAGAGTGACAGGATAATTTTTAGGCAGTCAGCTGATAGGAGCTCCTGAACACGTGTCTACAATATAACATCGATAACACGAACGTACGTACACAATTACACCGCCTGACCGATATGAGTCATTACAATGAGCAAAGAGATCAAAACCCTCAATTTTATAAAAAACTAACTTCATTACTCATTACTCACCCATTCATTACTCATTACTTCATTACTCATTACCCATAGTTCTGTTAAAATGACGAAAATCAGGTTTTACCTTCCTTAGATTAAGCTCAATAATAAACAATTCAAAGTTTTGACGTAAGCTTCTTATATTCTGAACAACAAGTTTTAATGAGTGGGTCACGTCAAAAAATAAATTAAGAATTATTATTGTGATAACAGGTAAACTACACACAAAGTTTAAATTTTAAAAACTATAAAAAATATGTATTGTAGTAATAATAATACTGAAAAAAACTCTGCACTACAATTCATAAATTTCTTATTAAAATGACAAAATACAATACCCGATATCTTTGTAGTGTTAAAAAATTACATAAGCCGTTAAAAAAAGGGGTTTACAATAATAAAAAAATACAAATTTTAAAAATTAAGAACCTAATTGGCAAAATAAAATATTCATTTAAAATGCTTAAGTATTACTAAGATTACAAGAAATTTTACTAACTTAAACAAGTTGTTAGCACTCACCTACTGCAAAATTTGACATTAACAAAACTAGAAGGAGGTGACGAAGTGTAAAAAGAAAACTTACAAGTTTGCCAGATCGTCCATAGTTGTTACTACCTTCACACGGTCCGCCTGCATTCTTCCTCATTAGGATCTTGCCACCTCTTATCCAGAGGTAGGTGTAAGCCTTGGTCTTTCTTCACCTTGGCGCGCAGCATTGAGAAGTTTGCCGACGACCAGAAGGAGCCCAAGCTCTCATTCATCACATACACCACATCTGCAGGTCTCGAAGTATGTCCTAGGTCATGTGTGTTGAGGTTCCTCTTCACCCTCCGCTTCTGCAGCAGACCCCTCAGCGTCCAACCTCCTAACCATCTTCACGACGATTCCAGGTGGTTTCCCGGAGCCCGTCCCTCGTGCGGAGTCTATGACACTCGTCGATCATGTCGTCTTCCACGGGGTAGTCGAGGGCCCTTCCCACCATCTTCACCAGACTCACCACGTTCTCACCTTTCTCCACTGAGATGCCATGTATCTCAAATTTATTTATTTTAAAGTTAAACATGTAGGATACTCGGATCACGAATATGAAATTAATCTTATTTTAACTTTCTAATTTATTATATATTTATGAGAAACTTATAGAACCAAGGCTGCTAAAAGTTGTATCATGAATAAGCTATTAAGTAGAGTTAGTCTATATTTAGTTTGTACAATGTTTATGTTTTGCATTTCACTAAAATGTCAACAACTCTAAATTTATTTTTTGTTACTGTAGGTGTATCAAAACTACTGATTTTTATGTTTGTGAGACATTTTTAGGCTGTGATTGATATAAATAAGATTGTTTAAACCATATAGAATACCTACCTTCATTTTACATTATGTGTATTCACCCGTAATATTGGTATATGCCTGCAATTAAATTATTAAATTCTATAGTACGAGGTCTATCCAGAAAGTAACAGACAAAGTATTGAAATAAAAATGAACTACCTGAAATAGGAAAATTGTATTATATACATTTAAAAGCTACATTCTTAGGCTATTTTTCAACGTAATTCCAGTTCAAATTCAGACATTTATCATAACGTGACACAAGATTGTCCATTCCAGCTTTGTAGAAATCTGCCGCCTGATATCTTAACCATGATTAATTCAACGTTCCAAGCTTCTAACTATCGAAGCGCTGCATTGCCAGCCACGTCTTCATCGCTGGAAAAAAGGTGGTAGTCGCTTGTGCCAGATCTGAGCTATAAGGCGGATGATCAAACACTTCCCAATCAAAATAATCCAAGACTTGTTGTGTACGATTGGCTGAGTGGGGACGTGCATTGTCTTTGAAAAAATATCGTTGAGCTCACTTCTCCCCTAAGCTTGTTCTGTATCGCTCGTCGTAGCTTCTGCAATGTTTCACAATACCTCTCTGCGATGATTGTTGATCCTCGTTCAAGGAGATCAACCAGAATCAATCACCCTTATCATCCAAAAAAAAAAAAACAGTTGCAATATCTTTTCTCGCTGTCAGAGTTTGGAGACAATTTTCTTGGCGTTTTGGGAGAATGTGTGTGCCCACATTCCATAGATCGCATTTTTTTATTCATAACTATTAGATATTGAAATAACTTAAATAGATATAACTTATATATCTACATTCTAAATAGTAATCTTTTTATCTGATTTATTGGGTCCGTATTAAAAAACGTATATAGAAACCAACACCAAATATTTTCCCTACGAGAGAAGGAGCCACCCTCGGATATCAACAGTAAGACAATGCCAGTAGTATCACGAACTGAAGATAC
Organism: Homalodisca vitripennis; assembly: GCF_021130785.1. Lineage (NCBI taxonomy): Eukaryota > Metazoa > Arthropoda > Insecta > Hemiptera > Cicadellidae > Homalodisca > Homalodisca vitripennis. The sequence goes on from NC_060207.1 coordinate 67,390,772, forward strand.
AAGACAACAACGTCAGGATATGACCTCGAACAAGCCGAGATAGCCAAGCCATGCTCCGTCGTTAACTATTGAGGTTTTGAGCCATGTTGGTGATTTTTTGTAAAATAATTTTAGATTTAAAATGAAATTCAATACCTAAGGGCTGTTTTATAATCAAATCTAGGTACACACAAGCCCCTTCCGAGTTTTGATATACAATTGTAAACACGATCTGTTGAATTTTTCGTATACCGTTTCGAGTACAAAATTTTAGTTGTATTATATATACTGTACACGAGTTTTAGATTTAGTGGAAAAAATTTGCGTTATCAGGAAAATATTGGAAACTAATTTAAGAATCAATGTACTTCGAATCAGACTGCTTAAGAATTAAATTCTAGAAAGAAAATTACCAGTATATTGTTTGCTGAATACTTTAGTAAAAGTTAACATAATCAAGTTAACTAAATGCATTCTATTTTAATCACTACCAAGATTTTCTTACAAAAGGGTGTTATGCTGTAATAATAAAATATTTATACAAATCAGGTACGAAAGCCATAGTGATTATTAGGTATTAATACGCTTTTGTGGTCACTCCCATTCCAAAGTCGTAGAAAATTATATAGTTCACACACACACACACACACACACACACACACACACACACACACACACACACACACACACACACACACACACACACACACACACACACACACACACACACACACACACACACACACACACACACACACACACACACACACACACACACACACACACACACACACACACACATTAGCACACTCTTGAGCGAGGAACAAAAACTGTCGAGGGTAAAAAGTTTCGAAAGAACTGTAGACTGCACCCAGGACGATGAAGATTTTCTCGACAACGTTACTATATAACCGGTGATGAATCATGTGTGTTCCAATACGACTCAGGAACCAAACTTCAAATACCAGAATAGCACTCGCAGGGTTGCCGCGTCAGAAAAAAGCTCGGATGTCAAAATAAAAAATCCAAAAACCATACTGATGGGGTTTTTCGACCGACGTGGTATTGTTCACAAGGAGTTCGTGCCTTCTGGAACGACCGTAAATGCTGCGTTTGACGTGCGAGTAATAACATGCCTGCGAAATTACAAAGAACTGGAAATTTCACTATGACAACGCGCCGACCAGCTGCTGGCGATATTCGGCTCGGCAACGTTGCCTAACCCTCCCCCCCACAGACCAGACCTGGCTGCACCAGACCTTTTCGTGTTTCCGCGAATGTAGACCTCAAAGGACATCGGTTTCGACTCCATCGAGGTGGTTCAAGAGGCGACAACAAAGGTCCTCAACATGATTAGGGAAACCAACTTACAGCGAGCTTTATAGGAGTGGAAGACGTGCCTAACTAAGACGTGTAAGATGTAAGATGAAGGAGAAATATTTTAGAAAATTATTGTCATTGTAATGATACGTGCAAAACCAATCCCGATACTTATTATGCAGAAGTTATACTGTACAATAATTGAGATTTTAAGTGTTTATTGATTTTCAGGAGAGTGTTAATCACTCAGGAAAAAATACATTTACGGTTCGTTTATGCCTTCTAGTTGAACCTTTTCTTGATACAGTTATATGAATAAGTTTGATGTTGTTACAGCTGGGCAACCTCATGGTTGTCAGGGAACTGCACATCACTACCTATAAAAATGTCGATATATTTGGTTTAAAAACATTGATAGATAGGTCTAGTTTACTGACTATAGAAATGGGTGAGGCTCACTACTTAGCTTCTACTAGAATAAAAGCTGCAACAGAAGCAGCCTCTCTTCTACCAAGTTGAAATGATAAAGATTTAGTTCCGCTATCCCTACCTCATGGTGAATGTAACATGGGATATCGACAGCAGGCAGCTCCTTTTTTGCAGCCGTTTTCATTCTCCATAATTTTTCTCTGTAAATACAATTGTAACCTTTTGGCTCTAGCAACAATTTTTTAATGTAAATGACCATGTAAATGTAATGAATCTCATTTATCAGGTCTAAATTCTTGTGACTTTGAAAATGAAAGAACAAAATAATAACTTGATGTGTGGCTATATGTTGGGAAGGGTTGTTTCAATGTGGCTGTTCAGCTCCAGTCCACCTTCCTTTGCTCCGCCGTCTGAAACCTTACGCTAAAATTTATTTAATCCTAGAATTCAAAGTCATGCACTTCTGAAGTAATCCAAAACAGTCATCTACGAACAAGTTCAAAACCAAACTCTTTACACCATTTCTACACTAGAGACACCTAGGCTACAATCATGTTGAAGAGGCTGGATACTTAATTTCTCCTCAGGTGCCCATTTGATAAGGTTTCAAAGAAAACTACCTCATTACTAGTCCTTACCATATTCAGGAAGAAAAGTTTTTATTACATTTCTTTCCTAAGTTAAAGTTTATAATACAACTTGTCTATATAAAGAGAAATTTTGACCAAGGCAGATTCAAGCAATGATATATTTAGTAACAAGCAGCTTAACTGGATCGCTAGTCCCGGCAATGTGTAAGCCTCTTTTACATAATTGTTGCTGCAACGGCTTCAGGCGGCAACAAGTAGTAATGTTCTGTAGAGGGTGTTGTCTAGTGAATAGTTTTGCCTAGTAATATCAACTTTTTAATATAGTACAACAATTATTACATCTTCCTGACCAATTCAATTAAACCAGCCATTTTTAGTTATCAAGTTTCAATTCAATCTAACTCTTGTTTAAATAAAAATAAATAATGGGTTTGCAAATAATTGGTAGAACAAAATTTAAATCTAGTAAAAATTACGAAAAACTTATTAATTTAATTGACGAGAAAACAACTGTTATATTTATTCGAAACAAAACATTTTTTGGAAAATTTTTACGACATCCGTGTGATTTGTTTATCGTGAATAGAATGAATTAAATAGTCAAAATATTTCAAAATAATCAACAAAATAACAATATAATCAACACGTTATGTGCAATGGATAATTAGTACAATATTAGTGACCATAATATAACTAATTATACATTAAAAAGTTTTGTTTTACAATTCTGATACAGAATCAGTACGGCTATACTCATTGCAGTATAAAATAAAATAATGAATCAAAATCGATATCAAACGTCTACAGATCAAATCATGTGAAACAGTTCATTTGTAGTCAACAATATATATTGAAGAACAAGAGTAATTATAACAAAATTGTTTTCATTTATTCCACATCCAGGCCACATTCCATCTTACAATTCTCGTACAATGCCAATTGTCAATTTTCTATTTCTAAAAAAAAATTAGTCATCTGCAAACTGGTAGCATTTGTTGAAAAATTTAGAATTTTTGCGTAACGGTTTGACAGAACCTGTTTGTTCAGTCCAGACAAAATAGAGACAGGAGAATGGTTATTTACTGAATTAAGATTGTAGTTTTATAAATTTCATAAGAGTTTCAAATTGAAATAAAATATTTAGGAAAACTCCAAAAAATGTACTATTAATAATAGGAACCCTTTCCAAATAAACCGCACCTTTATTTGTAATTCTTGGCAATCAAATCGCAACTAATAGTTTTAGTTTCTGAACGGTGTGTTATTGAGAGTTACTCATTCACCGATGTCCTCTATCTACTCTAATTGTTTATTGTTTTGTAATAAACTAATTTTAGAAACTATTCTTTATACTAATATATATATTTTAATTAGCTGTAAGTATGTGGTGATAAAACAACTACTATATATAATATATTTGTGATATATTAAATTAACTGAAACCAAGAACCAGGAAACAATAAGCCTTTGATTGTGCAAATACATTATAGAATAACATATCGTAAATGTATTAAGTGTGTAAGAGAGTTTTATCGTAACAGACATTTGGTAATTATGTCAGGTGTCAGGAATGTAAGACACTTGCGTTGGAAGTAGAGAATTCGCAAACATCGGAGTGACATATGAGTACAATGTTCTTATGTTTCTCTTATGTTCTTGTGATATGACCATTAGATCATAATCTTAGTATTAATATTTCGGTATTCAATGTTAATTATTCAAGACGATAAACATATTGAGTTAGAGTATAGGAACACCGATTTGTTTGAAAAGAACAGTTACAAAATATATTTTTGTAAGAATTAAAAATCTGTATTGTGATTATGTTTTACAGTATACTTTGAACATAACTAAAAAAGTAAACAAAAATAATTATTTTATAAAATTAAGATGTTAAATGACAATCAGTTAAAAAGCGCGCATGTGTTTCAGTTATATGATTAGTAATAATTTCCATACTCCACTCAAGTAGCACCAACGCCCAGAACATTAAAAAACACTCATTTTAAACTTCTTAATTAATCAAACTAATAATTATGAATCAAGCTTAATTAAAATTCTTAAAGCTAAAGCGTGTGTGACACTGGATGAGGATCATGCCAACGCAAAATAATTTTACGCAAAGGCACAAGTCACTACTACCCAGAGTGCACTTTCGACATTAATTACATAAGTGCAAATTCGACGCTATAAAACAACAGGTTATAAATAAAATAAATTTCGACGCTAAAACAGTGAGCATACGTTTTGTCACTAATAATACAATGAAATCCGCCCTATTAATAAAATTACAGTCTCTTACTATGGTTCTTATAAATTGAGAAAGTAGTAGACTGAACTTACAGAAAGAACTTTACATGTCATTTAACTTTACGAACTGAACCAGTATATAACATAATAGGCTTCCACTCATTTTTTGTTAGGAGATTTTGTAGTATAGTGATTAAAAAACAATAATTACGAAAATGTGATTGTAAACTATGCAAGTGCTTAAAAGCTTTCATATTTCACAGTATTCCCGTTTATTTTAATGTATGAGAGATGCCTGGCACCTTATCTTAAGCTACTCTATCCCATTAGAAAAGTAATGTCATTTATACATAAGTAGCAATGTTATTTCTCAATAAACTAGGTTACATAACAATTTCATTACATGATACAATTTTCTGGTATAATGGAGGTAAGGAAAAATTAAGTGTGAAAACTATAGAGAATGTATAACATATATTTATTGAAGTGAATTTGAGATAGCTAATTGCAGACGTTAATAACATTACAACCAGACGTCAATAACTAATTACACAGACTTTAATAATTATTGGGAGTGCCGATGGCCGAGTGGTGTAAGTCGTTGGACTTTGGGTCTGAGTTAGAGATAGCGCAGGTTCAAATCCTGTCTGTGGCCGTTGCACTTTATATCAGTACCTTCGACATTGTACTGTATCGACACTCCCTCTTGTTCTGTTTGATAAGATCCTCGCCAGGCCCGTGGCCCATGAGGACGGACCGAATAAGGCTTAACAGGGGATCGGCCTCTCCTTAAATATATATATATATAATATTATTTCATTACATTATAACAAGACGATTACACGGGTTAAGTGCTCATTATATTGATATAACGTTTATTCATTCCTGTTGATTGCTTTGCAATAAAATTAAGTAGTGTTTAAATCTTACAATTTTCCATACTTTTTAAAAACCATAGAAATTTGCTTTTTTAAGCATACTTCACACGTTGAACTTCAAACCTCATTTTAGTAAAAATAAACCAACCTATTTGGAACCAAACGATTTACTGGAAAGTTCATATTGAAATACACATAACCTAAAACCTCTATACGATAATTGCAATACGATACCGTACACTAAACATTATTTAACATACCCTAAATCACAAGAGGAAAAATACCAAGAAGTGCAATAAGGAGAAACCAACTTGTTATTGTCTCAAGCATGTTCTATCACCCCTAAAGTCTTGTCTACAATATTTCCAAATGTAATCTATAATGTGCTCCAAAGCAACACTAGACTACTTATCGATCATAAAGGAGGTCGTATACGACTGTGTTTATTACCTTATTAAGTTTAAGTTATTTAATTTACAGCCATAATTTACAAAAATATGTCTGTATTATTACAGTTTGCATTTTTTGAATTAGTACAATGGCCAGCTAATAGTAAAAAATAATATCGTTTTCTCAATTTGTGTGTACTATTTGAAAGTTACGACATTATCAGACTGAACACTATTAGTAATTTGTTGATCCATGTATTCGCATCATTACCCAAAAATGCTTAGTTTCCATTTTGAATTTACATACAAAAAGACCTTTCTGAATCATCACTAACCACATTTATCTTGAAAATACTGTACATTTTAGAAAAATAAAACACATATTCTACTTATGTAATTTAATACAGAAATAATGTTCCACGTTATAATAATAAATATATCTTGTGCAATTATCAAACATTAAAATAAATTAAAACGGAAATTTGTTATAAAATACGTTTTTAATCCGAAAATATCTTTGAACATGAGCTGCTCTAATACAGGCATATGGCACCTGACACGTAATCATAAACGAATATTAGAACCGATGGCATCATTGTTTATTTGAAATTACCAGTAAGAATTGAGACAATCATAACGATAAAACATAAAGGGATGGTTTAGTCGTATAAAAATGTATACATCGTACTATTAAGTGGCATATTTTGCACTATTTACATGATTTGGATTTAAAATAACAAGAATACAGGAAAGAATATTCCATTAACATACTGGCTTTGTATTTTAAATATAGAGTGAAAATCCTCAATTTTATTGTCAGAATTCAGTTCATATCAGACGATAAAAGGGCCAAAGCTTTGCTAAGCGTCTTATTTGAGAAACCGACATCGACAAGGGACTTGAAGACCACTTTAACAAGGAGCAGACCTTTGTCATCCTTGAATGCCTCTCCACGTCCTGTATTCTATCTCATATTATTAGGGAATATTTCTGGGAAACATCACGTCCTCAGAAAAAAATTGTTGTATACGCATATTTCATAACAGTAAATATACACAGTAAATTACACTAAAAATCTCTATCTGCTACAACACAAAGTTTACAGTGAATATTTTATCACTCGCTTAATCTAAACACATTTTCCAGAGTGGCTGTCAATTAAACACAAACATAAAAGTTTAAAACCGCAAAAAATGCTAAAGGCTCCTTTAATATTAACCTTGTAGTTAAGATTTTTCTAATTTAACTATATAGTTTTGGACTCTAGCTATTTCTTATATCAAATATGGAAGTTTTTCCTTAACATTCATAATCATTTCTATCGTAAGGATAAAGCTCTGTTCCTATTTACAATTACTCATTCTAATAAGGATTGCTCATATACAGGGTGTAACTGAAATACACCGACAAACTTCAGGAGGTTGTTCCTGAGGTCAAAACGAACCAAAAAGTTCCTATAAATGTATGTCCTAAAATGCATCGTTTTCCGTCTGTCCGTCTGTTTGTGTTTATTACATTAAATGTTTTTCTAAACAACCATTAAAGGTACAAAGTTAAACTTTTCAACATATGCTAATCTAGTAAAGATTGTCAATTTAAAAAAAAAAATTGAAAATTTTTACTCAACAAAATTCAAAATGGCGGCTAGTTAAAATCTTTGATGGTGAATTTCTCAAAAAACTACTTCCTGTATAAAAAATTTACTAGAATATAAAAAATATAAATTTATTTATAAAACGAACGGTACCTCATTTTTTGAAATCGCTCAAGAAATAAAAAAGTTGTGGCATTTTTCTTAACCTAGTAACATATCACATTTACAAGTTTTTTTTCTTGTTTCAAAAGTTAATGTAAGTGTTTAGGCAGTATAAAAAATAAAACGATATTTTGGGTTAAAAAACTTTAAACATGATAATTAGTATTAAATTTTAAAAACGACATTGTAACAAGCAATCTACATGACTCAACTTTCATGTTTAAACAGCTGAATATGTTTTCATGTTGAGACACAGCTGATTAGAACAACAATGAATTCAGATAAGTAAGTCATTTCCTTGTTTATTTTTTGACAAGATATGATCTGTTACTTTCACTTGTAGAAACATTATTAGTCGATAGTGCTCTTATTCTATTGAAGATGGCAGGTTACTCATTTAGCCATCAAGCTGACATGATATTTATGTATGGAAAAGCTAACGGTAATAGTCGCCCTAGCATCCCGCCTGTATTACGAATCATTTCCAAATCGACAACAACCTACTCATTCAACATTTGCTGCTGTTTTCAACCGACTTCATGAGACTGGCACTTTGTTACCTTCTACTGCAGACCGAGGTGTACAGAGACAGCGTAGAACTCCTGATTTGGAAGAAAACATCTTACAGCGAGTAGAGGAAGATCCAGGCGTAAGTACTAGGCAGTTAGGAGCAATACTCAACGTAGACCAAATGACAGTATGGCGAGTTCTACATGAGCAGATGTTATATCCGTACCATTATCAGCGTGTACAAGCCCTTGGTCCAGCTGACTTTCCATTACGTTTACAGTTTTGGCCAATGGTTTTATCAGCAAGCTAACAACACTGGTTTTACATCATTAGTTGTGTATACAGATGAAGCTTGTTTTAATCGAGATGGAATAACCAACTACCACAATATGCATCAAATGGGCTGATGAAAACCCACAAGCCATTCATGAAGGGAGACATCAACAGCAGTTTAAAATAAAATGTTTGGGCAGACATCATTGGAGACTGTTTATTAGGTCCTTTTGTATTACCTGACATACTAAATGGTGAAAAACTAACAGACATTTCTTACAACACGAATTGCCTGAAATTTTAGATGATGTTTCCCTTGGGTGTGAGAGAGCACTGTTGGTTCATGCATGATGGAGCTCCCGCGCATTTCAGACTAGATGTCAGGCAATTTCTGGACCAAACTTATGGGGAAAGATGGATAGGCAGAGGGGGACCTGTATCATGGCCGCACTCGGTCGCCAGATCTAAATCCAATCGATTTCTTCCTTTGGGGCCATTTGAAAACTCTAGTTTATGAAAGACCAGTTAATACCAGGGATGACCTTTTACAGCGTATCACTGCAGCCTGTAACACTGTAAGGAATACACCAGGAATACTTGAAAGAACTCGGCAATCAATGACCAGACTTGTTAATGCATGCATCGCATCAAATGGAAGGCATATTGAACATTTGTTGTAAAGTGATCCGTAATATTTTGAAATAAATGTTGCTCTGTTAAGTTATTCCGTATTTCTTAATAATGACAGCTTAAAACTCTTTTGTTTAATGTGAGATATTTTTGTTTAATGTGAGATATTTTTGTTGAATGTTCTAAACAATTGTAGGCTACTGTAGTTTTTTGAAACAAGAAAAAACTTGTAAATGTGATATGTTACTAGGTTAAGAAAAATGCCATAACTTTTTTATTTATTGAGCGATTTCACAAAACGAGGTACCGTTCGTTTTATAAATAAATTTATATTTTTTATATTCTAGTAAATTTTTTATACAGGAAGTAGTTTTGAGAAATCACCATCAAAGATTTTAACTAGCCGCCATTTTGAATTTTGTTGAGTAAAAATTTTCAATTTTCTTTTATATTGACAATCTTTTACTAGATAAGCATATGTTGAAAAGTTTAACTTTGTACCTTTAATGGTTGTTTCGAAAAAAAAATTTAATGTAATAAACACAAACAGGACGGACAGACGGAAAACGATGCATTTTAGGACATACATTTATAGGAACTTTTTGGTTCGTTTTCACCTCAGGAACAACCCCCTGAAGTTTGTCGGTGTATTTTAGTTACACCCTAAATACTAAAATACCATACGCACCCCTTATTTTGCAATTTTAAAATGATATATGACTTGTAGATGGAAGTATACAACTAGCTTGAGGAAAATGTTATGTTTATTTTAAAGACAACTTTGAAATGAGGAAAAGGTTGGAGTGGAAATAATTTATACATATAATTTTATATTTAAAGATTAATAACGAATTGAATAATGTACGTTAAATGTATCATAGCAGTTGATTTAATAAAAAAAGAGATGGACGTAAAATTAAAGAAAAAATAGAAAATCTTTCAAAATTGGAAAAGTAAAAGAAACGTGAAGTTGAGTCAAACTTTGTTGGATGATACTCAATACTTCCCAACATTCTCAACACCTTTCTGTAACTGCTCTATATCAGGAAACAGGTTTTGTGCACAGGTTTACAGAGAATACGATACAAATTTATATCAATAATTTATAATAAAACATTATATAGAGTGTACCAACATTACTCTATCAAATTTCACAATTTTATTTATCAGGACAAAGTAAGACGTATCGTATAAATTGTTGTCTTATCTTAATTAGAGTATCGTCTGTTTGTCTAGTTTTGGTTGTAAGATGGAAAATTATGTACTTAATCAAAATAAAAGTACAAAGTTAAAACTTTGCAAAATATTTACACAACCTGTTCTTAAAAAGTTTTAGAAATTATACAATAAAACTTTTATCCTGGACAACACAGTCAAAATAATGATCAGAGTATCTTTTATTTTATTAAGTATTTCAGTAGGCATTAAGTTATAGCGCTTGAACGAAAACAAATTTAATATACAAATTTTATTTCAGATTGCACCAGTGATGGGTTTTTGACATATGATGCATTGTAAATACTAATTATACACTATTATATTACTAAAATTAATTAAAAAACCTGTGAATTTTCAAATGTATGGTTTTTATGATTGGGGGTTTCTTAACATTGTAATATTGCATTTTGATGGTGGCTTATGGGAAAACAGTAAATGAAGATTAGCCTTAACAAACTTTTTTCTCAAAAAGTTTCAACGGTTTTATTGGAATGTTGCATGAAGATAATAAAGAACTTCCCCTCATACAATAAGTAAATAAGTAGATAGGATTCCTTTTTACGACGTAATAGTCTTCTGGTTCCTACGTATGTATGTTTATTATATATTTTATTCTTGAGAGCAACAAGGCAAACTTAATAAACACTGGAAAAATTGTAGACCGAATTAGATTTTTGTGAGATCAATACAGATAACTATTTTGATTGGGGCAATAAGGCCAAGTAACATCTGGCACCGTAAGTAAGTTAATTTAATCGGCTGAAATTTGTCTCTCCTAGCATTTATCTTCATCGGGACAAAGCAAACTCTATTATGGCTCTGGTAATATTTTGAACCGGTATATATGACAAGGGCTGAAAGTAAACGCTTATTGACCGTAGTAGGTTTCCGAGACTTGTGTATTTGTGTATTTAATATTAGAATGAAAGTTTATTCCATTATGTTATACGCTACAAGAGATATTTTGACATATTTCTAAAACTCACTTACTATTTTGTGTCAATGAGTATTTTTGTATTTTGTGGAAAGTGTATATGTATACACAGTTACAAATAATTATGTGTGTATATGTGCGTGTATATATTTATATGACATGTACCCCAATAGAGTTTAGGTTTTAATATTTACAGTAGTCTCGACTTAAATAGGAAAGGAAAGATAAAAGAAATTATCAAATTAATTCTCGATACAATGGTGGCCACATAAAAACATTTATAAAAACAACACATCCAAATATCAAAAAGATTAAGGCATTGAAAGAAGCACAGTAAGAAATTTAAATCATCCATAAGTTTTATAATCATAAAGTATGTACAGTTCGCTATGATTAATGCTACTTCAGTAATAAGTACAGACTAAGTAATTACATGATGCGGAGACATAGGATTAATGAAGTCGAACAAATACCCAAGTCTGTACTAACGTTCTGGACTAGTCTACACTCGCGTGACTCCCCTCCATCGGAGAATACAGTAGGTACGTAATTAATTGCACTGGGATTTATAAGTCCAGATTGAATAATTAGATCTTCGTAAAGTTATATGTTTAATTATGGTGATCAAAAATGTACGTCTGGTTTTACTTGCTCGTCTAGTAGAAAAATTAGCCGTAATTTGACGCCAGCTCACCTCCCCTTCTATTCAAGACGAAAGCGTTACTAATTGCTGACTAAGCAATGGTCGTTTCACTAGAGTCAATTTTAAAAATCCACTTAATAGCCATGGTTTACTAACGACAATCATCTGTGTTTAGGTGTACCGATTCTTAATTATACTCCTCATATTAATGTCTAATATGTGTTTATTTGATGTTTAATCTGTCTGCTCCTCATATTTGTTCAATTTTGATATTTTATTGTGATTTATCAACTGTCGTATATAGATCTAGAGTTTTATACCTCATGAATAGTCTTGTTTGATAGAGAACATTGTGTTTGTCCCTTCCGTGACAACATTTGTGTATAATGTATTGTTGTGTGGATCTATTGGATCTGTTGAATACACAGATCATACACAAGCAATTGCTAATATTCCTCAACCTACATTTGCCTCTTAGAAATCATTGACGTGGTATAAACTAAATAATTGTTGAAGATTGATTTTAACATGTAAAAGTAAGAAATTGCTAAGGATTTGCGATATTATGATGCAAAATGGAGGGAAGTGCCATGAAATTATAAATCATTTAGTCTGATATGTATTATTTTAAGCTATGAATGTAAATATTTAATTTTTTAGTTTTTAATACTAAGTGCTTATTAAATTAAGCGTTAGCAGAGCCTATCAGCCGAGGGGCTGAAACATTCAATTTCTTTCTTCTGTCTATTTGTCTCTCTGATGGCACGATATCTCGTAAATGAACTGACCTACACTTCAAAGTTTACATGAGCTTTATGAACAAGACTGTGTTTGATGATTGTGCATGTCACTCCATGAGATTTGGCTGGGCGTTACCTTATATTTTTACATTAGTCTTATGGGTAACCATGATGCCAACGAGAAAATAGCAGAATAAATACAGTTGAAAACAAAGTGAGTACGATCAACATGTGACATTTGTCAACACAAAAAACCACCATTACACCATTTGTTTTATATAGAGGTAATAATTGAGTCGAAAATAGATTATATACATTGGTGAAGAGTTGCAACCCGGAATAAATTACATATTTTGTATTTCGTACAAAATGGAGGATCTGAGATCTTGCTTAAAACATGAAACAGGACGAAGTTCCATTTTTTTGGAAACCTCCTACATAAAACATCCATCTGAAATTAAAACAAATTAATTAGCTTCATAAATAAAATATCTTTCTATTTTAAGCTTCCTTATTAACAGATAGTATGCTCCGAATAGTACTGATAATTTCTTGTGTCTATGAAAGAGGTGGGAGAAGGTAGGTTTTTGTATTACGTCTATGAATGTTGTGGATAAGGTCTAGCAAGAAAGGAAAAATTTCGTACCGTATTAAAAGAACTTTATTGATATAATTATTATAACCTTATTTTTAACTTTCCTGAATAAATTACTTCTATTACTATGTTGAGTTTATTGATTAGGTTAGGTTATTACTGATAGACTAATTTTATAATAACTTGACTTCCTTAATTAGGGCAAAGCTATAATTGATTTCACAGTGTAAAATGTCTGCTTGAAATTTGCAACATAACCAATTATTAGTTGTAATTTACAATATAAAATATGCACGGTGGGGACTCTCAGATATATATCTAGGTGCCAGATTTACGTCAGGTATACGCGTAAACGACCAGACTTAATGCTCCTGCAATGGATTAAGCCATTCATATTTCAGTCTGCGAGCTGCGTCGCTTATTGCCGCAGTAACTCGTGGCCTAATAGCTTCCTACCGAGTACATTATAGATCAAAACTCCCTGGAAGCCACTTACTAAGTTGAAAAATATTTCAATATATTTTTCTCTGTTAATTATTTTGTGCTTAAGTGTGTGTGTGTGTTTGTTCATTTAGGTTTGTGTGCACACTATCTGAAGAACGGTTTGACGCACAGCGGATATATTAAGCACGCAATTCGGTGTATAAAATAGTAAAACATGAACGAATGTAGGGGTTTCTTCACTCTACCCCTGAGATCTAAAATAGCACACTTACGCGTACAAAGTACAACAGAGAACATTATCGAAACTGTTATTTAGCAATCCATATATTTCTCAGGATTGCTCGCATGTTGTAGTGAAAACTGCACTTAATTGTTTCCCCTTTTTCAACGGAAATTCAAGAAAACTTTGGACGAATTAAAGCGGGTCGTTATAAGGACACATATAGTAATTAGCTCCTCCTCCACAGGCCTATAGCTTCCTTGCACCTACCGCCTTTGTATTTCCTCGCTACAGTATCGCTTTATCTCCGAATCTCTCGGGGAGTTGATCTCAGCTCTACAGCGAGACCAGCCAAATGTTCGAGACTAGTAACCAGAGGGCAGCCGAGAGTTGATGCACACAAGTAACTATAACCTGGCCTTGCGGTGGAGCTTTTACCGAATGGACGAATACATGGGGTTGGAGATCTCGCAGGTCGTATTAATGAATACTCGGTATTGCAAAGTTTAATTAGGGTAAATAAAACCTACAAGCATTACTTATAGATATTAAACCTATGACGCCACGTTTCTGCCAAAATAGTGTAATAACGACGTAAAATGATATCTTGGGGAGCGGGCCTGGTTGTTCCAATGTTCTTTGGAATTATTTATAGAAATTTAATCACTTAATAAAACTTTAAAATTACTTTTTTCACGTTGATATCGACTTACACACGCGGCATCAGCATCTTGGCTCGACATTGCAGGTATAATCTATGACAATCAATCTGGCAAATAATATATTATCATAGTTAAATCACTTTAAAATTTACAAAATAACCTTTGAATACATTCAACAGTTGTGTAGCATGAAATGACTAATTTATAATACGAAAAAAGTAAATTTTACATACGGGCAAGGCGCGCAAAATGGTAACCGGTGAGCTGTCGAACGGCAACAAAGTTCAAGAGAGAATAAAAGTTACTACTGGTGTAATGAGGTTATTATTCCGCCAAGAATGTAATCCCAAGAACATCGAGGAAAATAGTAGTAACCAGTAACGAGTGAGTAACAGGGGTACTATGATTGTTAGTAATACACAACATATTGTTATCTAACACAAATACCTGTTTAGTATAATAATAAAAGAGGAGTCTAGCACAAACATATTACCGATATTAAAGTAGCCATATTAAAGAACAGGTTAAATTAAACTTACGTATTAGGGTAAAAATAAAACAAAGTTAAGTTGAGTACAGTGAACATGAAAGGGGAGAAAGAAGAGTTTCACATTTTAACAGCTGGATCTTATTGGGCGTAACTGCACACACGGCTTTTGTTACTGAAAGTTTAATATACTGTACTGAGCACATACATTTTTATAACACATTTTTTACTATCTTACTAACTCTTTGTTTTTTTACTCTCAGTATACGACACAAGAATAAAATATAATCTACATATGTACTATTACTTTAATTTTTAGTCTCTATAGTTAAAAGGCAAAACTGTCACTCACTCATCACTAGTTTCACAACTTATCGATAATTCAGGAAGACGAAATTTAGCACACGCATGACTCATGACTGAATAGAGAAAAATAGTACATTTCATTACTGATCTCTAAAGTGACCTAATACGGGGGGAGATTGCATTAAATGCGCATAAATTTTACGCGCTAAACCCAACGATACTTTTTATCACGATAAAAAAAGTAAATGGAATCTTTTAAAAGATTATAATCTTACGCTTCATATTCTAGTAATTACACATTCAAAAGGTAACGTAACACTATTTTGTAACTAATTTTGGTTTTAAATTTAGCTGTTTGAACATAGGACTGTCATAATAAATATTGGAATGACATTGGTTTGTTAACACATTTAAAAATCTATAACACAACAAATTAGTGATCCTGTTGACCAATCCGGTAATTTTAATTATTTATACCGGGAAAGAGATTTTTACATAAGAAAAGAAATGTTTACATAGTGAAGTAATGTTTCGGAAGAGGAAAAATCAGTGACTTAAAACACTATAACTTTCGCAGATCTTAGCTGTACAGGAAAATAGCATATTACTATAAGTAGTTATGAAAAAGCCTTTAATGCATTTTAATGGGGGTTAAAAGAAGATTGCGATCCCAAGAAAAACTTTGCTTTAAAACTTCTCAATGTAATATACAGATTAAATTTGAAACCCATCTGCTTTATACTCTCGACAGGCAAGTAAAAGTTTGTCGTGTACATCAACACAAAATGGAAATTGAAATGGGCTAAATCCCCTTCAACTATTATTCTTTATTGTTTTCGGACTTCCATGAATTCTAGAAACATGACATTTTATAGGCCTTTACATACCTTCTGCTCTGAACAAAAACTGAGGAATTCTCACGAAAATCAAGCATCCTTAGAAGGTTTAACTTGAAAGTAGATTAAAATGGCCATGATTATGTATTCAAGGCAACAAGCCATACTCAATTGTCCATACATTACTCCGGAAGTAAATTTAAACGGGTGGAAAGGTACACAGTGCGTTGAAACATTTCTGACGCAATTGCATTCTTAGAATATTTCTGCCTCGATGAGCCTCACTCGTTTACTTACTTTAACATCTGTTTCAGTTTAACATTTATTAACCAAATACGCGTTTCCACAATAAGAGAGCCATATTTAAGGTATTTAACTGTGTGAGTAAGCAAGAATAAATGTTAACGCATTAATAATGCTAAGTATATTGTATGTTCAGATGCAGAACCGCAAACCTAAATGATAAATACAAAATGTGTATTAACATATTTTTTTATTATATTATAGAAACTTTACTGTATGACATGTAAGCTGTTTATGAATTTTCTGCAAATTTAGTGTACAAAAATATTCCTCCAAGATACGGTAATAATGGTCTGCGCTGTAACAGCTTACATCTGCTAGTGCATTCTAGTCTTAATTTGCTGTTTAATTAACTTTGTATTTTACTAAAAAAGCACTCTCTAATAAGTTGAATAACTTATTTTTTCTTTCTGATAAAATTCATTGAGCTTTGAAAAATCGTTAGGTATAAATATTTCTATTAACTCTGCTTATTATAATATACAATCTTGAATTTTTCACTCATCAAAATAAACTTAACCACTATCAATACACAACAGTGATAAAAGTAAACGTAAAGTCGTAAAGGAGAACTACAGTATTATCAAAAAACGCTAGTAAATAACAAAATAAAAATAACTGTTCTCTTCAATAGTATATTTTATACCAATTAAAAGATTTTTTTCAATATAAAATAGTATTTTACTGGTAAAACTAACTTGAATTGTAGGTAAGCTTTTATAAAAAAGGTTTTATAAGCAGTCATGAATTAATTTATTTAGATACAAGATCCTAATACATATTATAATTGATCGTGACTTTTTTTACTGTAAAAAGCCTGTTCTTAAGTTGCACTTCGAAAAATACGGCGAAACTACTTAAAAAGGGTGTTATTTCAGATGTAGTATGTGTATCATTAAATGTATACCAATAAATTCATATTGAGATAAATATTCATGTCAAATCTATAAGGTAAATAGTTTTAGTGATATAAATCTTTGAAGGAAAACAAACAAGGAAATATTTTATAATAAAGGACCAAGCATTATTCGAAATTGTTTATTCATTTGGACCGAGAATTCCTCTGACAAACTTAGAATTAGAATATCTGACCTGACACCAAGAAAGAGACTGAGATTTTACGTATACAATGGGCTTCTGACCTTTGTTACTACAATGCATGTAAAGTTGTAGTGATATTAAAAAACATTTTGAACAAACAATATCAAGCTGGAAAACCTGGAAAGTATTCCGAGATAACAATTAACACAAATACGGTGGGTTAGGAATTATTAGCAAACCTGTAACATTGTTCTATCAGCTCACAAACTTGACACTGAGATGCATCGGTTGGACACAAAGGACATAACAAACACAAACAAACACAACACAGTATACTCTACACAATGTAGTTGTGTACTCTGATAGTATACCTCATAACATCCAGGTTTCCCTATAAATATGGACGGAGAGTTAATACACTAACTGACAGAAATTAATTTACAAAAAGAATGAATTCCGTCTTCGTCCATACAGCTTTCTATAGTGATGTATACTGAACTAATAATTTGTCGGTGCTAATTTAATGATTAATTAATAATCTAGCTGAGCCTTATTTCCTATTTCTACTAGTCAACCGATTGATTCCTACCGAAAGTTAGAGAAATCATTATGTACCGACTTTTATTTGAATGGCATTCTTTAATTCAAATAGTGTTTTCTTTATTGCAGTTTATTTATTCTGTAATTGCATGGTTTATGCTTATGCTTTGTGATTTTGTAAAACGTTTCCTTAGTTTGCAATAATATGATCGAAATAGCTGTTTTCTTTTTTTACATTAAAAATAATTCTAACGATACATTTACAAGAAAAATATAATTTCTGGATGACCAAATAGATGAGAAGGTCATGTAGATTTTATACATTTCACATAACGGTTTAAAATTATTTTAAAGCTTCTACTAAAACTTCAAATCAGAAATGTTTGTATTGATCCCAAATTTTGTCACAACGTAAAATTGATACCACACAATTGATTTAATAATAGCTGATTTTGTACAATATTTCTTACTCAATGTGAATAGTGCTGACTTAAGATTACTATACAAACTTACATTTTTATACATCCTGATGGACATTTTATTTTGTGGCAGTTCTTTTGATATCAAGTTATACTATTACAATTTCATTGTCATTGACAAATTTATTGCTTCACTGCTCTTTCTTAAACATGTAAATAAATAATTTTCATAATTTTTGTAACTTTGAAGCTATCCAGACGAGGTAAGAATCTTGGCTCTGGTAGTAGTAGTATGGTAGAACAGATAAGTTTTTCCAAATATTTCCGTATTAAGACTGGGTTTCTCCGAGAACTCTGGATTATATTATTTTACATATCACAATGATGATTATATTTAAATGTCTGCCATCAATGTAGTCCATATGATTTCATGTCTACATTGTTGTAGTATTAAATCCTACTAAAGTGATTTGTAGCTTGCTGCGGAAACGGATGTAATAGCTATTTGATCAAATTCAACGTCAGACCATGAATATAAATGGTCAGCAATGAATGTACATCACTGCTCTCAACTCTAGACTTGAGATTATTAATCGGATAATATGATTATTATAAATCATAATTGTATTTCATTAGGTATAAAGTTTCATATGCTGAAATAAAGTACGTCCATAGCTTCCTACTGTTTATTTCATGCGTTTTTAGCTCTTAATAATTACACGTTTTAGCTTTTCCTTTGGTTTATTTTGAGTTTCAAGTATCACTATTTGTACATGTGAATAATGTAATGACGACTTAAACAATTGGTTTCACTGTAATTTTATTTATTTTTATCGTTTAGCTGGAAATTAAGGTAGTAAGTTATGTTTACGGATAATAAATTAGAAAATGACTGATAATGCAACTGTAGGAGATACAGATTTACAAATATGTTTATACATTGTACTACTTATATTGGAACAATACAATAACTTTTATCCTGTATCTAACGTGTGCTTATAATATTTGAAAAAACATCAATGCTTATATGATTAAAACGTCACTTACACGTTATGTAACTATTTTCTACTACTCAATTAATGCGTTTATTTATATACAGTTTTTCCATTTTCATCCTTTAAAATTATTAGGTTTAATAATTTCATTTTTGTTAAACATGTTTAAATAGAATTAAATAAGTTTTTGTTCTCAACAAGTTATAAGTAACAGATACAATATAGAATACCAGTTGTAAGCACTACTTCACAGCAATTAAAAACACATTTAAAGAAAGGTAAAATGTACTAGCAAAACACAAACGGTTGAACTGAACGTCAATTCTGATCCCAATTAGTGAAAACCGCATTACCATAATAGTTCCCCAAAGTGCTCTCCAATAATAATTGGTCTTTACCAATCGACATCATATTCGTATTTAAAGTTTAATGAACCAGACTGTCGTAATGAAATATCATTTACTGGGATCCATAGTAAGATTTATAGTAACATAAATACGAAATCCTGCCAAGATTTAAACTTCAAGCTAATATAAGCTAAGGGGTGAAAATTTATTTTATAATTAAAATGTACTTATCTGTATCCGTTTAAAATATTGAAAACAAAAATCTTGTCCTATTTTTTAAAAGTTAGTTGTTAAATTGCTCGTACTTGATGTAGTCTCTGCCATTGAGATTTAGATCTAATTACTAAGCCAAACTGACGGATGTAGAGTAAAATAGGATAACTACAACGTAAATTTAATATACAAATCTAGTAAAACTTTCGATGAAGTCAGTATTTATTGATTTATATAAGTTTTATTAACACGTGATTTTGTTTGAGGTTAAATGGAAAATCTTAACTCATTTCAGTCACGAGATGTTCTGCGTGCAACTAGTTAGACAGACAGAAAAGGAATAATGACAGAAAGATTCTTCCCGCCATCGCCACCGTGAACGAAAGTTATTGTGTCAGCCTACTAAATGACAGTCTTCAATGACGCTCAGGCAAACTCCATGCTTGGACACGAAATAATATAATGGAATTAAATCTAGTCTTTGATGAAATGTAATTTCATGTAAAATTTTAATCCTGAACTCAAATATTACTGACCTTTAACATCGACTTTGCAATCAAACTTTCAATCTTTTAAATTT
The DNA here is from genome assembly GCF_021130785.1 of Homalodisca vitripennis. NCBI lineage: Eukaryota > Metazoa > Arthropoda > Insecta > Hemiptera > Cicadellidae > Homalodisca > Homalodisca vitripennis. Next base: position 67,411,299 of record NC_060207.1, read on the forward strand.
TATTTTGTGAATACACATAACCACCAACAAACGTCCGGTTGGCTACACGAGTCAATAGGTTACATATTTCAATCTCATAGGATTCTACTCAGTTTGTTTACAGATTTATTTATTCTGAAAAATTATCGCTGTCATTATGGATGCCCATCAGACTAATGTAGAATATTTGCTAGCGCTCAACCAAACTCAATGGTTGAACACACATCATAGAATGTATTATAGTTTTTGTATGAATGGAACACTTCTTGCAACGTTTCAAGATTGCAGGTCAATTCACTTTCGAGATATTGTGGAAATGGCAGACAGAGACAGTCAGGCGGAAATGAATTTTTTCCCTGTTCCTAGAGTGATTTACTTCGCTGACGCTCGATTATATTACTTTTGGTATTAATAATAAATTAATAATATTATTATTAATACTTATAATTAATAATAAATAATAATTATTTATTTTATTAAAATTATTATCATTAATAAGTTTAATTTGATTGTATTTATAGTTATAGTTAACATCTGTGATGTAAAGTGTGGGAATTGAAAAGAAATCTTATTCCGTCTCGTTCCATTCCATATTTCAAAATACTCCTACAGGAGTGTTTTCTGGAACCCTGGTGTAGATTAAGAATGTTCCCACAATAACTGTGAGGAAAGTAATCATATTTATTTGCAACATATTCAAACCCCACAATCAATCTCAGCCCTTTATTCCAGGGTGTGTTTTATATATTGCCTCTAATAGGGACGTTGGTTGCATCGTTTCGAAGCTAAACAGGAAAAGAGATGTTTCCTGGTAAATGTGTAGCAAGTCGTGGTAAGTGTAAGAAAACCACATCTCCGCAATCTGCTTTGTCTGTCTCCATATGGTCCATTCTGAAAAGGTTTTTGAAGTGGGACCAGTTTGGGGCAGCTTTTTTCGGATAAAAAGTTTTATCCAAATCGGTATAGTAGTTTTGGAAATAAATATGGAGGTACATAAATACACTTACATCGAAACAAGTCAAAACGTATAACCTTCTCCTTTATATAGTAAGTTAAAAAAGGATTTTTATTTTGTTTTTTTTTTTTTATTCTGAATTTATGAATATACTGTTTCTACCGAAATTCATTCTGACTACTTTAATGTTTCTGTTGCCGACTGTGTTAAATACAGCAGACGTTACATCGTATACTACGAGTGTTTTATGACTGGCATAAAGCCGCCATTAGCAGAATGTTTACTGCTCTGTGTTTACTGTCTCCCTGACCACACACATAACACCTTCACCGAAAATTATGGTTTTTGACGACGCATTGAATTTTGGCTAATATAAATGTTATTTTAATGATGTACCAAGTTCATAGAAAAAGAGTTATAATATTTATTCCATGAATACTCACTGCTCATATCCAATACTTTAATGTTTGCACATTTCTAACTTTTGTCGTGTAATTGGCCAATATTATCAAGAAGGAGTAGGATTAGTTAGAACTTCACTAATTAATGATGACCTTTAGCAGTGTTCTACTATATGCAAAGATACACACAAATATATATATATATATATATATATATATATATATATATATATATATATATATATTATATAATATTTTGAATTCAGATTTTTCTTTTACATCCTTTCTCAATAATTCCTATCAAATATGAGTGTCATGTAAAATCTTTAGTTGATAATAATAATATGTCTTTATTGCTGTTTGATAGTATTTCACATTGTATAACTATCGTCAATAAATGAGTGAATAGTAAATACTCTTTATATTCACACCCAGTCAGACTTACGTTTCACTCATTGACATTAATTCACATTGTCTTTGGATCCATTTCCCTCTGATTAGATATAAAAGGTGTGAGAACCAATTTTGATATCATTTTTCTGTAGATTAACCATACAATACATCAAATTAAATTTATAACTACAATGCCGCAGTTTATGAGCAGATTCTTCATTGCAGACTTAGCTCAGGTCAAATTATATCATGTGTTTATTCAAATTAAAACTGTATTGTGTTGTAGCTAAGTTTATGTACCTAATTTAATATAAATGTTGTTTTAAATTGTTATATATTTTCTGTGGTAATTTAGTTTTAAATTTTCTTGCAGGTATTATTTTACATGAAATTTAGACATCGGTAAAAATAATATACTATGGCGGATATCACTATTGGCTAAACGTTAGTGAAACATGCCACTCGAGGAGCTGGAAAATTGCGATTCGGCAACATGCAGTTTGATGATAGTGCATGTTATTTCATGAGATGTGGCTAAGTATTAGTAAACATTGTCACATTGGTCCTATTGGTAAACATGATAGCAACGAGAAACCACAAGGATAAATACTTTAAAAAAACTAAGTACTAATAAACTAAGAAATATAAGTATTACATATTCTTTTCTTTTTATAACCTTTTCTTATAATGTAGGAGTTACAAGTTTAAAATAAATTTAAAACCCTGAATTATTTAAATGCTTTAAAACTTATAATTGAATTATATAAACTTTAAAAAGTAATAAAAATCACAGAAATACAATTATTTTAAATGTTGTACTCATATTAATAATAATATTAAAATACAAAAATTAATACTGGTAATTTATGTGCGAGAAAAACAACTGCAAAGGAATCCGTTACACGTATATCGTTACAGTAGAAAACCTCCCATAATTTGACAAAAAACACATTGGCCAGATCGAACTAGCGAGAGCATAATCACCAAAATATCTGAGGTTTATCGTTGGGGAGATAAGCAATGTATCATATCTCGGTACAAACGGTACTAAAACGACTGTAATAAAAATCCATCAGTAATGTATAAAAATGCAGTTTCTTTATTATACCACCGATGAAGTTGAGCTTAACGTAAAAAATTACATAAACTATAAAAAAATATCAAAACCTAGCAGTTTTGATAATATTCACTTTGAATTATGAACATAATCATCACGGGAATGTAGACAGTGTACATGTAATGAAGAAGAATCGCGTATTCAATGTTGGATGAGGGGCTGTGTTCTGTATAAGCTAAAGCATCTATTATTGTGTTAATAGATATTATACGAGATCAGAAGTCAAGAGTCAATGTACATTGCATACACATACGAGTATATCACAGTATAATTCTGATAGGGATCAGTTATCGAACATTAATTATTATCTCAGATCGCATTTTTCTGAGTTTCATGCCTTTATAAATAACTATTAAACACGAAAATTAAAGTTAAATTAGATTTAACCAACCCTATAAAGACTGACTTTTGACTTAAAGTGGTAAATCTTAGTCTCTTTGTGTCGAAGTATAATACTGATACGCAGTAAGTTATATCATAGCTTTAACGATTTTACGAAAACTAAGTTGTATGCTTTTAGATCGCAAATCGTCTCTCGACTCCAAGACTATCAGTAGATGTTGTGTTAGTCTAGCAGATCTTCATGTGATTTTGCATAAGTACGTTAGATAAAACGTTTTAATTGCATATAACCATTATATATGTCTTATTGTTACTATGTAGTTTGTTTTAAGGATCTGTAAAATGTTTACAATTAAATGTAGATAATTTATATTTTCATTTAGAAAAATATTTTTTCCTAGTATTATTTGTGAATAGAGAATATTATAGTAAATTGGAGTTATTTTAAACCTAAGGAAGGTTGAATATAACATTAACTTAACTTTGATTCAAACCTGTTAACTCAATGTAGTTTTAGGCAGCGCCTCGGACAGTATATGTTGTAATAATTACCTTTGAGTAATTCAAATGGTTTTGAATACGAATATAAATGACTTCTTTTTACTCCTGTAAGGTATGTCATAAATTATTTGATAGGAGAAATCGTTTATATTTAATTGATGAGTTATTGCAACAATACAATTAGTTTTGAATTAATGTCTCATTGATAAAAAATTGCAACACGTTCTCATAGGTAAATAAAAATAAAAAGAATTTTATATAACAGTATAGATTGAAATTCACCAAGTTAAATTCAATCAATTGTTCGGTGTAAACACTGCTTTATGAAAGCACAGACATATTTGAAATTAATTAAACCACTATTTACAAATCGTTAATCGTTTATTCGTGCAACCTATTATCAACCTTTATGGTCATCTTTTTTGTACCTTTTCTACAACCACTGTTGAGCACAGAGTAAGAAAATATTAAGATAAGAAAGTGAAAAGTTTTCGTAAATTAATACTTTTAAATGTACATTATAGCAAATTTTAAGTATGAAGTGCTTGGTGAGTTGGGCATTATTCATTGATCAAGGCAAACTCAACAATGGCGCCAGAAATAGAATTCACACGAACCAGAAGTACACGTGCAAAGTCTACGGAAATTGAGTGCGAAGTCACGGGTAACTGGTAGTAATGTATAAATAGACTAATATATGAAAATTTCATGCGGGTTCATGTTGTATTCACTGCATTTAGAAAGTAGTATTGGATTTATAGGCTAAAATTCTCTATTGTAAGAACAAAGGTTACTAAGACGCACAACAACGTATCTTATATTCTTGCTTTTAGTTTAAGATATAAAATCAGTATTATGTCCCATGCTACGTGGGTTTTAAAGAGTGCACGTATGTATTCTATATAGTTAAAATAATGCTCTTGAAAGACTATTTTATTAAGGAGCATACTCGGCGTATACAATAAAACGCGCAAACTCTAGTTCCTTGTTTTACATTCTCAGTAACAAAAGCCGTGTGTGCTGTTACGCGCAATAAACTTTGAGAAGTCAACAGCTCCAGCTGCTGAAATGTGAAACTCCTTTCTCTTCTCCTTTTGCTGTTGTTAACTGTATTCTACCCACATTCTACCTAACTTTGTTTCATTCATAGCCTGATACGTGAGCTCACATTAATTTGTCTCAGTGTCGGTTTAAATACATATGAAATATACAAGATCCGTGTAATGTTCTCCTAATCCAATAAGTTGTGAAATAAGAGTTTAATAAACCGATATAGCATAGTCTCGCAGGACCTGATAGAAGACAAACAGATCGTTACAGGCTGAAGATTACAACCAACGATGAACATTTGATCAACAGGGATTAATAAGACTTCTTAAAGAGAGTCAGTCAGCTTTTTGATAACTAACGCTATCTTGTTTGTGGAATAATTTTTTATGTATTATTTTTAAGGTAAATACAGAAAGTTTTTAAGAATAACAGTGTTAAATATTTGAATATATTTTTGTTTCTTCGAATTTTGCTGCACGTTTGGTTTTGTGTGTTCCACTATTACCCAGTTTTCCATATCCAATTTATTGATAAAAGGCCGCAGCTACCACACATACAATGTTCAGCTAATGGTTTATAGTATTAACGATATTTTTTATATTGCCTGATATTCTTATGAGTAATAGAAATTATATTAAAATAAATAATTTAAAACTGCCAAATATAATTACAAATCATTACAGTTCTATACTATAATCCAAGTTTTACTGATTCCTATTTTAATAAATAGGCAACATGTTTTATATAATAACCGGACCCCTGCGGACCACTTTACCGTTCTGTCTACGTATATTTGTGTATAAGGATCCGGTTGGAAACTGATTTTAGTAAACACAAACATAAACATTGCACTGTGTGTATGGTTCTTAAAATATTGTGTGGATAGAGAGATAGACAGATTTTACTTTCTTCCATAAATAGTAAAAAAATATTGCAGTAAGTTGTCAATGTTCAGACAACTGAGGTGGCATTGAAGTAGAAAAAGACTTTTACGCAGGCTATAAATGTCATACTCTCCATCTTCAAAGTAATAGTCGTTAGTTAAATAGTTAAATTTTTATGATGTAAAATATTCTACAAAGAGAATACTTCAGTGTTATGTAGTATCGTATGCTATAAAATAAATGAATACATGTCCAGGAATTATATAAGTTTAATACCATTAGTTATAACAATATTTCAGCCCATACGAAAATGTAACGACATTACAATTTAAATTTGTTAATAAATTGATAAGTAAACATTACGACTGTATACAGCAGTGGTTGACATGGCAAAAAGCCAAGCTGCAGGGTCTGGCATGAATACATATGGCGCCACCACAGTACTGTGAGCCACAGTTGCACTGTAATACTCAGAACATGGTTGACATGGCACAAAGCCAAACTGCAGGGTCTGGCACGAATACATATAGCGCCACCACAGTACTGTGAGCCACAGTTGCACTGTAATACTCAGAACATGGTTGACATGGCACAAAGCCAAACTGCAGGGTCTGGCACGAATACATATGGCGCCACCACAGTACTGTGAGCCACAGTTGCACTGTAATACTCAGAACATGGTTGACATGGCACAAAGCCAAACTGCAGGGTCTGGCACGAATACATATGGCGCCACCACAGTACTGTGAGCCACAGTTGCACTGTTAATACTCAGAACATGGTTGACATGGCACAAAGCCAAACTGCAGGGTCTGGCATGAATACATATGGCGCCACCACAGTACTTAGAGCCTCAGTTGGACTGTAATACTCAGAACATGGTTGACAATGTATACTACCAAAGTAGTTTAATAAATAAAAACAAAAATTACATAACAAAACAATTTAGTTTTACCGAAAATTCTTTAATGTAAAAAACATAATTTTCGAACATTTTCGAATTGCGTCGAGTTGTTAAAGAATATCTATACGTTTTACACTATTCGCATAATGCATAATCAAATACTTTGCATTATTGACCGAGCGTCTGCGAAACGGGTAAACTTATGAGGTTGGCAAAGTCTATTTTTTCTGTATTTATATCTGCAGCATATATCGCGAACAAATTGAGCTGCTGATTTAAAAATTTGTTTGATCTTTTATTTATACAGCGTATCGTTCATACTATAATTAATATAGCCTAACGTTATGGCTACTTTTATCTAGAAGTTTATGGCCAATATGATTAGAGGTTTATTCGTCATTGTAAAGTGGTGTTAAGTCACGTAGTCCTTGGTGAGATTACTGTTTCGGTCTCGCGACCTTAGAGACCTTATAAATAAAGTTTTAATAAAACGTAGTCAATCAAAGTAAAGTATTATCTAGGCCAGTATAATCAGTATCAGAGTAATTTTTGTATCTGTTTAATAATGGGTTTAACCAATTCTTTGCTCGTTATTAATATCAAAATATTAGACAAAGTCTTAATAATAAGCGTCCTAAAACAAATTAGTCAATGTCTCTGGAGTTATTTTTAAGTTTAGAAGAGTATTAAGTGTATAAAATAAAATAATCCATGTTTGTAAAAGTTGCGGATTATGGCTTTGTATAACGCAGAACAGAAATGTTCAGTATTGAGATGTTGTTTATCCAAAGCTGCAAGACTCACGTGTTATTGTCGGATCGCGGCAATGTTGAGTTTATCGACGGAGGCCGATGTCCTCGTTCTTTATCTCCCAGCCACGTTGTCAACATCTCTATATTATCTCTGCTTTCTGTATTCAGCCTCCTTATCTTTAATAACAGAGTTTGAGTAAAATATCGTTGCAGATATTTTATATACATAAACTAAATATGTAAAACCAATCAGTACATTAATTGTTAATTGTTTATAATAATGACGATATTGACTACCCTTAAGAGGTCACACTTCTGTCTGGCTTATACCTTCCAGTTAAAATTACACTCAAAAAATGGCGTCTAACTTTCATCTGGGCAACCTCGTGGATGTTTAGGATCGGCATATTCCTAACTGCAAATGTTGAGGTATCTATGAAAAAGGGTGGATCGAGATCAAGTCTATTGCTGAGAGGATGACTGTTGTAGTGGAGCTCCCTCAGTAATAAAGGGTGTTGCTAGCATGGGCATGGTGAAATACCTTCCTCTACACGCTTTTCCTGATGAAGCTGGAACAGATCTAACCTCTCATTCATCCAATATGACACGACTGAGATGCAAAGCACACTATCCTTCATCAAGGGATCTCGACAGAAGGTAGACGCTACTATCAAAATTACCCATCCTGAAAATATCATCACTCCGGAAGGTCCTTTTAGAATTAAGCACAATACAGGATTTCCCTAGATTCTTGATCAAATTTAACAAATTTAAAATAACACAATTTGTAAGTTTTCTGAGTTTTCAGGTAATACATGTAAAATAATTTTGAGAGTAATTTTGAGGACGATACAAACTGAAAAGTTTAAAAGAATAATGATCTTAGTTGAACAATAATAATAGTTAGTATGAACACTGAGAAACTATTTATAACTTGGGGACTTATAAAGAGAAACCTTATTATGACAAAATAAAAATTTAATTTAATATTATAAATAAAATGTTATGCGTTGTATAGTTTTGCTCGAAGAAAATATAAATAATGATATTATCATGTGGAGTTAAAACTGTATTATTTATTTCGTTATTTTCTTAACTCCACATAATAACACATGTATCTGGAGTTAATAACATAATAAATAATTATACAAAAGAATAAATATAAAGGAATTGATATTCATATGTGAAGACTCATTTCCACTAAGAGTCACAATACTGTTAAATGCCTTATTCTACTTTTTACCTATCTTCACGTTTTGATGACAACTGACAAGTACACAATACTTCTAGGTGAAGGTGTTATGTGTGTGGTCAAGGAGACAGTAAACACAGGTCAGTAAACATGCTGTTAATGGGGGCTTTACGTCAGTCATAAAACATTCATTGTATACGATGTAACGTCTGTTATGTTTAAACACAGCCCAGGGACAGAAACATGTAGTAGGCTGTAAGTGTTTTGTAAAAAATAAGTAAGTAATGATCCATAAGGGATAGTTATGTTACTAAGAGTAGTCAAAAATAGTGGAAACAGTTTGTTTTTATGTTTTAAACTTATCCTTAGTGTTTTATTTTTTGTTCCATTTATTTATATAATATAGAGTGTTCCAAAACTCTCTACCAATATTTTAAAGTATTATTCCTGCACAAAAAAAGCCAAAATTTCATATTAAAAATTAAAAAAACTAAATAATTACCCCAATAGCTGCCACTTTGCTTTTACACGTAAATATTTATAATTTGAGAACAGATTGTTACAATGAGTTTATATTTAGCTTTTAGCTTTATAAAGTAAATTATAGAAAAAATCTATTATTTATAATCTGTATTTACAAAATAGCGGCTTCCTAAAATCTTTTGAATGTAAGAATCTTAAAAACGAGACATGTTAAAAAAAGTCACAATTATAAAATTGTAGCTAGGCAATTTAATTAAAAATCCAACGTTACCAAGATAAAGGAAATCAATTTATAAATAATGGAGATAATACACTTAAAAAAAAGTAGCAAACAATATCAACTATAAGTATGTGAAAGCACTGTCTGTGAGCCACACAGTCATCTGTTTTAGTGTTAGCTGCTCTAATCAGCTGATTGTAATATTACGTTGTTCAACTATGGTCATTTTGCAGAATTTAGGTTTATTTTGATTAGAAAAAGAAAATACAAATGTTTATAATCTATAAATAATAACGTTATTTCAATAGGGCTGCCAATATAATTCAATTGCGATTAAACAATAAACAAGGTAGAAAAAAAAGAATTTCCATTCCGAAAGGTTTATTTCTCTATGATGTTCCTCTTCCATGATAATAGAGGTTAGTTAAGAGGTAATTGATTAATTGAAAATATGAAAAGCATACTCCTTATAGACGTACAGCGCATAGCTTCATTAAAAGAAGCGGAGTTGTGAGTAGGAAAAGAGGAAAATCCAAAGGGTAGGTAATCTAAAGTTCTCATAGGGCGAGTCAATTTAGTGATTATAAGATTCCAGATCCTTGAGACTGGGAATATAACTTTGCAGAACTATTAACCGGATAGGAATTGTTCTACACACACTCACACACACAGAGAGAGAGAGAGAGAGAGAGGAGAGAGAGAGAGAGAGAGAGAGAGAGAGAGAGAGAGAGAGAGAGAGAGAGAGAGAGAGGAGAGAGAGAGAGAGAGAGAGAGAGAGAGAGAGAGAGAGAGAGAGAGAGAGAGAGAGAGAGAGAGAGAGAGAGAGAGAGAGAGACACACACACACACACACACATTTATATTAGCACACTCTTGAGCGAGGAAGAAAAACGGGAGAGAGTCGAGAGTAAAAAAGTTTCGCAAGAACTGTTGACTGCACCCAGGACGATGAAGATTTTCTCGACAACGTTACTATATACCGGCGATGAATCATGTGTGTTCCAATACGACCCAGGAACCAAACTTCAAATATCAGAATAGCACTCGCAGGGTTGCCCGCGTCAGAAAAAGCTCGGATGTCAAAATTAAAAATCCAAACCATACTGATGGGGTTTTTCGACCGACGTGGTATTGTTCACAAGGAGTTCGTGCCTTCTGGAACGACCGTAAATGCTGCGTTTGACGTGCGAGTAATAACATGCCTGCGAAATTACAAAGAAGCCATTACAAAGAACTGGAAATTTCACTATGACAACGCGCCGACCAGCTGCTGGCGATATTCGGCTTGGCAACATTGCCTAACCCTCCCCCCCACAGACCAGACCTGGCTGCACCAGACTTTTTCTTGTTTCCGCGAATGTAGAGCTCAAAGGACATCGGTTCGACTCCATCGAGGTGGTTCAAGAGGCGACAACAAAGGTCCTCAACATGATTAGGAAAACCAACTTACAGCGAGCTTTATAGGAGTGGAAGACGTGCCTAACTAAGACGTGTAAGTGTGTATGATGTAAGATGAAGGAGAAATATTTTAGAAAACTCATTGTAATGATACGTGCAAAACCAATCCCGATACTTATTATGCAGAAGTTATACTGTACAATAATTGAAACTTTAAGTGTTTATTGTTTTTCAGGAGAGTGTTAATCACTCAGGAAAATACATTTACGGTTCGTTTATGCCTTCTAGTTGAACCTTCTCTTGTTACAGTTATATGAATAAGTTTGATGTGTTACAGCTGGGCAACCTCATGGTTGTCCGGGAACTGCACATCACTACCTATAAATGTCGATATATTTGGTTAAAAACATTGATAGATAGGTCTAGTTTACTGACTATAGAAATGGGTGAGGCTCACTACTTAGCTTCTACTAGAAAAAGCTGCAACAGAAGCAGCCTCTCTTCTACCAAGTTGAAATGATAAAGATTTAGTCCCGCTATCCCTACCTCATGGTGAATATAACATGGGATATCGACAGCAGGCAGCTCCTGTTTCCAGCCGTTTTCATTCTCCATAATTTTTCTCTGTAAATACAATTGTAACCTTTTGGCTCTAGCAACAATTTTAATGTAAATGACCATGTAAATGTAATGAATCTCATTTATCAGGTCTAAATTTTGTGACTTTGAAAATGAAAGAACAAAATAATAACTTGATGTGGCTATATGTTGGGAAGGGTTGTTTCAATGTGGCTGTTCAGCTCCAGTCCACCTTCCTTTGCTCCGCCGTCTGAAACCTTACGCTATAATTTATTTAAATCCTAGAATTCAAAGTCATGCACTTCTGAAGTAATCCAAAACAGTCATCTACGAACAAGTTCAAACCAAACTCTTTACACCATTTCTACACTAGAGACACCTAGGCTACAATATATAATGTAATCCATGTGAAGAGGCTGGATACTTAATTTCTCCTCAGGTGCCCATTTGATAAGGTTTCAAAGAAAACTATCTCATTACTAGTCCTACCATATTCAGGAAGAAAGTTTTTATTAAATTTCTTTCCTAAGTTAAAGTTTATAATACAACTTGTCTATAAAGAGAAATTTTGACCAAGGCAGATTCAAGCAATGATATATTTGGTAACAAGCAGCTTAACTGGATCGCTAGTCCCGGCAATGTGTAAGCCTCTTTTACATAATTGTTGCTGCAACGGCTTCAGACAACAAGTGGTAATGTTCTGTAGAGGGTGTTGTCTAGTGAATAGTTTGCCTAGTAATATCAACTTTAATATAGTACAACTATTATTACATTTTCCTGACCAATTCAATTAAACCAGCCATTTTTAGTTATCAAGTTTCAATTCAATCTAACCTTGTTTAAATAAAATAAATAATGGGTTTGCAAATAATTGGTAGAACAAAATTTAGATCTAGTAAGAATTACGAAAAATTTATTAATTTAATTGACGAGAAAACAACTGTTATATTTATTCGAAACAAAACATTTTTGGGAAAATTATTACGACATTCGTGTGATTTGTTTATCGTGAATAGAATGAATTAAATAGTCAAAATATTTCCAAATAATCAACAAAATAACAATATAATCAACACGTTATGTGCAATGGATAATTAGTACAATATTAGTGACCATTATATAACTAATTATACATTAAAAAGTTTTGTTTTACAATTCTGATACAGAATCAGTACGGCTATACTCATTGCAGTATAAAATAAAATAATGAATCAAAATCGATATCAAACGTCTACAGATCAAATCATGTGAAACAGTTCATTTGTAGTCAACAATATATATCGAAGAACAAGAGTAATTATAACAAAATTGTTTTCATTTATTCCACATCCAGGCCACATTCCATCTTACAATTCTCGTACAATGCCAATTGTCAATTTTCTATTTCTAAAAAAAAAAAAATTAGTCATCTGCAAACTGGTAGCATTTGTTGAAAAATTTAGAATTCTTGCGTAACGGTTTGACAGAACCTGTTTGTTCAGTCCAGACAAAATAGAGACAGGAGAATGGTTATTTACTGAATTAAGATTGTAGTTTTATAAATTTCATAAGAGTTTCAAATTGAAATAAAATATTTAGGAAAACTCCAAAAAATGTACTATTAATAATAGGAACCCTTTCCAAATAAACCGCACCTTTATTTGCAATTCTTGGCAATCAAATCGCAACTAATAGTTTTAGTTTCTGAACGGTGTGTTATTGAGAGTTACTCATTCACCGATGTCCTCTATCTACTCTAATTGTTTATTGTTTTGTAATAAACTAATTTTAGAAACTATTCTTTATACTAATATATATATATTTTAATTAGCTGTAAGTATGTGGTGATAAAACAACTACTATATATAATATATTTGTGATATATTAAATTAACTGAAACCAAGAACCAGGAAACAATAAGCCTTTGATTGTGCAAATAAATTATTGAATAAGATATCGTAAATGTATTAAGTGTGTAAGAGAGTTTTATCGTAACAGACATTTGGTAATTATGTCAGGTGTCAGGAATGTAAGACACTTGCGTTGGAAGTAGAGAATTCGCAAACATCGGAGTGACATATGAGTACAATGTTCTTATGTTTCTCTTATGTTCTTGTGATATGACCATTAGATCATAATCTTAGTATTAATATTTCGGTATTCAATGTTAATTATTCAAGACGATAAACATATTGAGTTAGAGTATAGGAACACCGATTTGTTTGACAAGAACAGTTACAAAATATATTTTTGTAAGAATTAAAAATCTGTATTGTGATTATGTTTTACAGTATACTTTGAACATAACTAAAAAAGTAAACAAAAATAATTATTTTATAAAATTAAGATGTTAAATGACAATCAGTTAAAAAGCGCGCATGTGTTTCAGTTATATGATTAGTAATAATTTCCATACTCCACTCAAGTAGCACCAACGCCCAGAACATTAAAACACTCATTTTAAACTTCTTAATTAATCAAACTAATAATTATGAATCAAGCTTAATTAAAATTCTTAAAGCTAAAGCGTGTGTGACACTGGATGAGGATCATGCCAACGCAAAATAATTTTACGCAAAGGCACAAGTCACTACTACCCAGAGTGCACTTTCGACATTAATTACATAAGTGCAAATTCGACGCTATAAAACCACAGGTTATAAATAAAATAAATTTCGAAGCTAAAACAATGAGCATACGTTTTGTCACTAATAATACAATGAAATCCGCCCTATTAATACAATTACAGTCTCTTACTATGGTTCTTATAAATTGAGAAAGTAGTAGACTGAACTTACAGAAAGAACTTTACATGTCATTTAACTTTACGAACTGAACCAGTATATAACATAATAGGCTTCCACTCATTTTTTGTTAGGAGATTTTGTAGTATAGTGATTAAAAAACAATAATTACGAAAATGTGATTGTAAACTATGCAAGTGCTTAAAAGCTTTCATATTTCACACTATTCCCGTTTATTTTAATGTATGAGAGATGCCTGGCACCTTATCTTAAGCTACTCTATCCCATTAGAAAAGTAATGTCATTTATACATAAGTAGCAATGTTATTTCTCAATAAACTAGGTTACATAACAATTTCATTACATGATACAATTTTCTGGTATAATGGAGGTAATGAAAAATTAAGTGTGAAAACTATAGAGAATGTATAACATATATTTATAGAAGTGAATTTGAGATAGCTAATTGCAAACGTTAATAACATTACAACCAGACGTCAATAACTAATTACACAGACTTTAATAATTATTGGGAGTGCCGATGGCCGAGTGGTGTAAGACGTTGGACTTTGGGTCTGAGTTAGAGATAGCGCAGGTTCAAATCCTGTCTGTGGCCGTTGCACTTTATATCAGTACCTTCGACATTGTACTGTATCGACACTCCCTCTTGTTCTGTTTGATAAGATCCTCGCCAGGCCCGTGGCCCATGAGGACGGACCGAATAAGGCTTAACAGGGGATCGGCCTCTCCTTAAAAAAAAAAAAAAAAAAATATATATATATATATATACAGGGTGACCATTAAGTTTTAGGACGACTTTATAACTTTTAAACGACAAGAGATATCATAACAAAATGTTGTATACCATTACTGGACATTATAAGCTAGTTTTCTGTGTACATGGTGGTTAGATTTCACCTTTGGGGGACGGCCCGTCGGGGGTTATAAGAAAATCTTTAATGACAGCCTATGTTGAGTTGTACATAATTTTAAATCTACATCTACTTGAACTGAAAACAATGCCGCAAACCGGACTTCAAAAGATTGATCCAGTCGGAAGAAATCGCTGTTCAAAGTTAAAAAAAATGTGTAATATCATTATTACATAAGAAATAACTAATACTGTAGCTGTAAGAAGTTAAGGGGAATACTTACTGAAAGTCTTTCAAAGTAGGTGTTCAAAATGTTCACCATCGGTCGTCTGGCAATGTGTTAACCGGTTATAAAAGCCGGCTACTGCATTTTGTATGTATTCTAGTGGAATAGCTTGAGCTTCATGTGATATCCTATGTCTGAGTTCGTTCAGATCTGTAGGCTGGGTTCGATACACTTTGTCCTTGATGTAGCCCCATAGGAAGTAGTCAAGCGGAGTTAGGTCAAGGGAACGAGCAGGCTACTTAATCGCTCCACGTCTTCCAATCCACCGGTGTGGGAATACTGCATCTAAGTATTGCCTTACCTGAACACCATAGTGTGGCGGTGCTCCATCTTGTTGGAAAAAACACGTTTGGAAGTCAGCGCCCAGAGTAGCTTGCAAAGCAGGAACAATATCATTTTGGAGCGTACCATGATACTTGTTGGCATTTAAACTTCCATCGATAAAAAAATGGTCCTATAATTGAATTATGTGCCCATACGTTTAATTTTTGGGGATGTTGTGTGTGACACTCACTCATCCAGTGTTTGTTAACATTATCCCAATACCGGCAGTTATGCCTGTTAACATGGCCATTCAACATAAAAGTCGACTCATCTGATAATACAATACCGTCTAAAAGTATTTGGTTTTGGTCAATTTTATTCATCATAATTTCACTGAATTCCATCCGGCGATCAAAATCATCTTCGCTTAGTTCCTGCAAAAGGCTAACACGGTATGCTTTGAAACCAGACTTCTTTAATAATTTGCGAACTGATTCACGACCTATTCCATGAGATTGTGCTGCTGATCTAACTGATTCGTTTGGATTTTCAATGAAAGACTGAAGAATGTCTAATGAGCCGTCTTCGTCTGTCACAGTACTTGTTCGTCCAGATCTGGCCCGATCCTTTTGATGAATAAAATTGACCAAAACCAAATACTTTTAGACGGAAGACGTGGTGCGATTAAGTGGCCCGCTCGTTCCCCTGACCTAACTCCGCTTGACTACTTCCTATGGGGCTACATCAAGGACAAAGTGTATCGAACCCAGCCTACAGATCTGAACGAACTCAGACATAGGATATCACATGAAGCTCAAGCTATTCCACGAGAATACATACAAAATGCAGTAGCCGGCTTTTATAACCGGTTAACACATTGCCAGACGACCGATGGTGAACATTTTGAACACCTACTTTGAAAGACTTTCAGTAAGTATTCCCCTTAACTTCTAACAGCTACAGTATTAGTTATTTCTTATGTAATAATGATATTACACATTTTTTGTTAACTTTGAACAGCGATTTCTTCCGACTGGATCAACCTTTTGAAGTCCGGTTTGCGGCATTGTTTTCAGTTCAAGTAGACATTTAAAATGATGTACAACTCAACATAGGCTGTCTTTAAAGATTTTCTTATAACCCCCGACGGGCCGTCCCCCAAAGGTGAAATCCAACCACCATGTACACAGAAAAGTAGCTTACAATTTCCAGTAACGGTATAAAAAAATTGGTTGTGATATCTCTTGCCGTTTAAAAGTTATAAAGTCGTCCTAAGACTTAATGGTCACCCTGTATAATATTATTTCATTACATTATAACAAGACAATTACACGGGTTAAGTGCTCATTATATTGATATAACGTTTATTCATTCCTGTTGATTGCTTTGCAATAAAATTAAGTAGTGTTTAAATCTTACAATTCTCCATACTTTTTAAAAACCACAGAAATTTGCTTTTTTAAGCATACTTCACACGTTGAACTTCAAACCTCATTTTAGTAAAAATAAACCAACCTATTTGGAACTAAACGATTTATTGGAAAGTTCATATTAAAATACACATAACCTAAAACCTCTATACGATAATTGCAATACGATACCGTACACTAAACATTATTTAACATACCCTAAATCACAAGAGGAAAAATACCAAGAAGTGCAATAAGGAGAAACCGATTTGTTATTGTCTCAAGCATGCTCTATCACCCCTAAAGTCTTGTCTACAATATTTCCAAATGTAATCTATAATGTGCTCCAAAGCAACACTAGACTACTTATCGATCATAAAGGAGGTCGTATACGACTGTGTTTATTACCTTATTAAGTTTAAGTTATTTAATTTACAGCCATAATTTACAAAAATATGTCTGTATTATTACAGTTTGCATTTTTTGAATTAGTACAATGGCCAGCTTATAGTAAAAAATAATATCGTTTTCTCAATTTGTGTGTACGATTTGAAAGTTACGACATTATCAGACTGAACACTATTAGTAATTTGTTGATCCATGTATTCGCATCATTACCCAAAAATGCTTAGTTTCCATTTTGAATTTACATACAAAAAGACCTTTCTGAATCATCACTAACCACATTTATCTTGAAAATACTGTACATTTTAGAAAAATAAAACACATATTCTACTTATGTAATTTAATACAGAAATAATGTTCCACGTTATAATAATAAATATATCTTGTGCAATTATCAAACATTAAAATAAATTAAAACGGAAATTTGTTATAAAATACGTTTTTAATCCGAAAATATCTTTGAACATGAACTGCTCTAATACAGGCATCTGGCACCTGACACGTAATCATAAACGAATATTAGAACCGATGGCATCATTGTTTATTTGAAATTACCAGTAAGAATTGAGACAATCATAACGATAAAACATAAAGTGATGGTTTAGTCGTATAAAAATGTATACATCGTACTATTAATTGGCATATTTTGCACTATTTACATGATTTGGATTAAAAATAACAAGAATACAGGAAAGAATATACCATTAACATACTGGCTTTGTATTTTAAATAGAGTGAAAATCCCCAATTTTATTGTCAGAATTCAGTTCATATCAGACGATAAAAGGGCCGAAGCTTTGCTAAGCGTCTTATTTGAGAAACCGACATCGACAAGGGACTTGAAGACCACTTTAACAAGGAGCAGACCTTTGTCATCCTTGAATGCCTCTCCACGTTCTGTATTCTATCTCATATTATTAGGGAATATTTCTGGGAAACATCACGTCCTCAGAAAAAAAATTGTTGTATACGCATATTTCATAACAGTAAATATACTTATTTACACTAAAAATCTCTATCTGCTACAACACAAATTTTACAGTGAATATTTTATCACTCGCTTAATCTAAACACATTTTACAGAGTGGCTGTCAATTAAACACAAACATAAAAGTTTAAAACCGCAAAAATGCTAAAGGCTCCTTTATTATTAACCTTGTAGTTAAGATTTTTCTAATTTAACTATATATTTTTGGACTCTAGCTATTTCTTATATCAAATATGGAAGTTTTTCCTTAACATTCATAATCATTTCTATCGTAAGGATAAAGCTCTGTTCCTATTTAAAATTACTCATTCTAATAAGGATTGCTCATATATACTAAAATACTATACGCACCCCTTATTTTGCAATTTTCAAATGATATATGACTTGTAGATGGAAGTATACAACTGGCTTGAGGAAAATGTTATGTTTATTTTAAAGACAACTTTGAAATGAGGAAAAGGTTGGAGTGGAAATAATTTATACATATAATTTTATATTTAAAGATTAATAACGAATTGAATAATGTACGTTAAATGTATCATAGCAGTTGATTTAATAAAAAAAGAGATGGACGTATAATTAAAGAAAAAAATAGAAAATCTTTCAAAATTGGAAAAGTAAAAGAAACGTGAAGTTGAGTCAAACTTTGTTGGATGATACTCAATACTTCCCAACATTCTCAACACCTTTCTGTAACTGCTCTATATCAGGAAACAGGTTTTGTGCACAGGTTTACATAGAATACGATACAAATTTATATCAATAATTTATAATAAAACATTATATAGAGTGTACCAACATTACTCTATCAAATTGAGTATCAGATTGAAAATTTATTTAGCGTTATTGAATAGTTTGTTCTTTTTTCTTTCACAAAGGGAATAAATGATTTTTTACATTTTAATATAGGTTTATCTAAAATTAGTTTCCTACTAGATTGCATACATATATAATCAGTTAACTCATCTATCAATTAAGTTTTGTTTATTTGATCCAATTCTAAGTATAGCTCATTATAATAAATGTTTAGATATATTTAATTGTTTTATTTTACTTGTTATGAATAATAGCAAAAATGTCTAAGGCAGAAATAATAAATGTTTATTTTAAATGTCCTTTAAATTTTTTTACGTAAAAAAGATGTATTTTGATTTTTTTTAGACAGCACAAGTGCAGCTGTTGTTTTCTGTGTTGTTTTTAAGTGTTTTTTTCAAGTGACGGATATCCCACACGGGCCTTGCCTTTGGGATATACCTAATTTATTTCACTACAAAATTATGTTATTTTATTATTAATTGTTTTAGTTTTTTTAGGATATTGTACTTAATTGTTTAGAATAATTATGCTGTGCTTAATTTTCTTTTAGTATTAGTACTTTACTGTTATTTGTTTGTATTATGTAAAAAAAGTGAAATAAATTTCTTTTTGAATTTGAATTTGAAATTTCACAATTTTATTTATCAGGACAAAGTAAGACGTATCGTATAAATTGTTGTCTTATCTTAATTAGAGTATCGTCTGTTTGTCTAGTTTTGGTTGTAAGATGGAAAAGTATGTACTTAATCAAAATAAAAGTACAAAGTTAAAACTTTGCAAAATATTTACACAACCTGTTCTTAAAAAGTTTCAGAAATATATACAATAAAACTTTTATCCTGGACAACACAGTCAAAATAATGATCAGAGTATCTTTTATTTTATTAAGTATTTCAGTAGGCATTAAGTTATAGCGCTTGAACGAAAACAAATTTAATATACAAATTTTATTTCAGATTGCACCAGTGATGGGTTTTTGACATATGATGCATTGTAAATACTAATTATACACTATTATATTACTAAAATTAATTAAAAAACCTGTGAATTTTCAAATGTATGGTTTTTATGATTGGGGGTTTCTTAACATTGTAATATTGCATTTTGATGGTGGCTTATGGGAAAACAGTAAATGAAGATTAGCCTTAACAAACTTTTTTCTCAAAAAGTTTCAACGGTTTTATTGGAATGTTGCATGAAGATAATAAAGAACTTCCCCTTATACAATAAGTAAATAAGTAGATAGGATTCCTTCTTACGACGTAATAGTCTTCTGGTTCCTACGTATGTATGTTTATTATATATTTTATTCTTGAGAACAACAAGGCAAACTTAATAAACACTGGAAAAATTGTTTAGATTTTTGTGAGATCAATACAGATAACTATTTTGATTGGGGCAATAAGGCCAAGTAACATCTGGCACCGTAAGTAAGTTAATTTAATCGGCTGAAATTTGTCTCTCCTTGCATTTATCTTCATCGGGACAAAGCAAACTCTATTATGGCTCTGGTAATATTTTGAACCGGTATATATGACAAGGGCTGAAAGTAAACGCTTATTGACCGTAGTAGGTTTCCGGGACTTGTGTATTTGTGTATTTAATATTAGAATGAAAGTTTAATTCATTATGTTATATGCTACAAGAGATATTTTGACATATTTCTAAAACTCACTTACTATTTTGTGTCAATGAGTATTTTTGTATTTTGTGGAAAGTGTATATGTATACACAATTACAAATAAGTATGTGTGTATATGTGCGTGTATATATTTATATGACATGTACCCCAATAGATTTTAGGTTTTAATATTTACAGTAGTCTCGACTTAAATAGGAAAGGAAAGATAAAAGAAATTATCAAATTAATTCTCGATACAATTGTGGCCACATAAAAACATTTATAAAAACAACACATCCAAATATCAAAAAGATTAAGGCATTGAAAGAAGCACAGTAAGAAATTTAAATCATCCATAAGTTTTATAATCATAAAGTATGTACAGTTCGCTATGATTAATGCTACTTCAGTAATAAGTACAGACTAAGTAATTACATGATGCGGAGACATAGGATTAATGAAGTCGAACAAATACCCAAGTCTGTACTAACGTTCTGGACTAGTCTACACTCGCGTGACTCCCCTCCATCGGAGAATAGGTACATAATTAATTGCACTGGGATTTATAAGTCCAGATTGAATAATTAGATCTTCGTAAAGTTATATATTTAATTATGGTGATCAAAAATGTACGTCTGGTTTTACTTGCTTGTGTAGTAGAAAAATTAGCCGTAATTTGACGCCAGCTCACCTCCCCTTCTATTCAAGACCAAAGCGTTACTAATTGCTGACTAAGCAATGGTCGTTTCACTAGAGTCAATTTTAAAAATCCACTTAATAGCCATGGTTTACTAACGACAATCATCTGTGTACCGATTCTTAATTATACTCCTCATATTAATGTCTAATATGTGTTTATTTGATGTTAAATCTGTCTGCTCCTCATATTTGTTCAATTATGATATTTTATTGTGATTTATCAACTGTCGTATATAAATCTAGAGTTTTATACCTTATGAATAGTCTTGTTTGATAGAGAACATTGTGTTTGTCCCTTCCGTGACAACATTTGTGTATAATGTATTGTTTTGTGGATCTATTGGATCTATTGAATACACAGATCATAGACAAGCAATTGCAAATATTCCTCAACTTACATTTGCCTCTTAGAAATCATTGACGTGGTATAAACTAAATAATTGTTGAAGATTGATTTTAACATGTAAAAGTAAGAAATTGCTAAGGATTTGGGATATTATGATGCAAAATGGAGGGAAGTGCCATGAAAATTATAAATCATTTAGTCTGATATGTATTATTTTAAGCTATGAATGTAAATATTTAATGTTTTAGTTTTTAATACTAAGTGCTTATTAAATTAAGCGTTAGCAGAGCCTATCAGCCGAGGGGCTGAAACATTCAATTTCTTTCTTCTGTCTATTTGTCTCTCTGATGGCACGGTATCTCGTAAATGAACTGACCTACACTTGAAAGTTTACATGAGCTTTATGAACAAGACTGTGTTTGATGATGGTGCATGCCACTCCATGAGATTTGGCTGGGCGTTACCTTATATTTTTACATTAGTCTTATGGGTAACCATGGTGCCAACGAGAAAATAGCAGAATAAATACAGTTGAAAACAAAGTGAGTACGATCAACATGTGACATTTGTCAACACAAAAACCCACCATTACACCATTTGTTTTATATAGAGGTAATAATTGAGTCGAAAATAGATTATATACATTGGTGAAGAGTTGCAAGCCGGAATTAATTACATATTTTGTATTTCGTACAAAATGGAGGATCTGAGATCTTGCTTAAAACATGAAACAGGACGAAGTTCCATTTTTTTGGAAACCTCCTACATAAAACATCCATCTGAAATTAAAACAAATTAATTAGCTTCATACATAAAATATCTTTCTATTTTAAGCTTCCTTATTAACAGATAGTATGCTCCGAATAGCACTGATAATTCCTTGTGTCTATGAAAGAGGTGGGAGAAGGTAGGTTTTTGTATTACATCTATGAATGTTGTGGATAAGATCTAGCAAGAAAGGGAAAATTTCGTACCGTATTAAAAAAACTTTATTGATATAATTATAACCTTATTTTTAACTTTCCTGAATAAATGACTTCTTTTACTATGTTGAGATTATTGATTAGGTTAGGTTATTACTAATAGTCTAATTTTATAATAACTTGACTTCCTTAAGTAGGGCAAAGCTATAATTGATTTCACAGTGCTTGAAATTTGCAACATAACCAATTATTAGTTGTAATTTACAATATAAAATATGCACGGTGGGGACTCTCCGATATATATCTAGGTGCCAGATTTACGTCAGGTATACGCGTAAACGACCAGACTTAATGCTCCTGCAATGGATTAAGCCATTCATATTTCAGTCTGCGAGCTGCGTCGCTTATTGCCGCAGTAACTCGTGGCCTAATAGCTTCCTACCGAGTACATTATAGATCAAAACTCCCTGGAAGCCACTTATTAAGTTGAAAAATATTTCAATATTTTTCTCTGTTAATTATTTTGTGCTTAAGTGTGTGTGTGTGTGTGTTTGTTCATTTAGGTTTGTGTGCACACTATCTGAAGAACGGTTTGACGCACAGCGGATAGATTAAGCACGCAATTCGGTGTATAAAATAGTAAAACATGAACGAATGTAGGGGTTTCTTCACTCTACCCCTGAGATCTAAAATAGCACACTTACGCGTACAAAGTACAACAGAGAACATTATCGAAACTGTTATTTAGCAATCCATATATTTCTCAGGATTGCTCGCATGTTGTAGTGAAAACTGCACTTAATTGTTTCCCCTTTTTCAACGGAAATTCAAGAAAACTTTAGACGAATTAAAGCGGGTCGTTATAAGGACACATATAGTAATTAGCTCCTCCTCCACAGGCCTATAGCTTCCTTGCACCTACCGCCTTTGTATTTCCTCGCTACAGTATCGCTTTATCTCCGAATCTCTCGGGGAGTTGATCTCAGCTCTACAGCGAGACCAGCCAAATGTTGGAGACTAGTAACCAGAGGGCAGCCGAGAGTTGATGCACACAAGTAACTATAACCTGGCCTTGCGGTGGAGCTTTTACCGAATGGACGAATACATGGGGTTGGAGATCTCGCAGGTCGTATTAATGAATACTCGGTATTGCATAGTTTAATTAGGGTAAATAAAACCTACAAGCATTACTTATAGATATTAAATCTATGACGCCACGTTTCTGCCAAAATAGTGTAATAACGACGTAAAATGATATCTTGGGGAGCGGGCCTGGTTGTTCCAATGTTCTTTGGAATTATTTATAGAAATTTAATCACTTAATAAAACTTTAAAATTACTTTTTTCACGTTGATATCGACTTACACACGCGGCATCAGCATCTTGGCTCGACATTGCAGGTATAATCTATGACAATCAATCTGGCAAATAATATATTATCATAGTTAAATCACTTTAAAATTTACAAAATAACCTTTGAATACATTCAACAGTTGTGTAGCATGAAATGACTAATTTATAATACGATAAAAGTAAATTTTACATACGGGCAAGGCGCGCAAAATGGTAACCGGTGAGCTGTCGAACGGCAACAAAGTTCAAGAGAGAATATAAGTTACTACTGGTGTAATGAGGTTATTATTCCGCCAAGAATGTAATCCCAAGAACATCGAGAAAAATAGTAGTAACCAGTAACGAGTGAGTAACAGGGGTACTATGATTGTTAGTAATACACAACATATTGTTATCTAACACAAATACCTGTTTAGTATAATAATAAAAGAGGAGTCTAGCACAAACATATTACCGATATTAAAGAAGCCATATTAAAGAACAGGTTAAATTAAACTTACGTATTAGGGTAAAAATAAAACAAAGTTAAGTTGAGTACAGTGAACATGAAAGGGGAGAAAGAAGAGTTTCACATTTTAACAGCTGGATCTTATTGGGCGTAACTGCACACACGGCTTTTGTTACTGAAAGTTTAATATACTGTACTGAGCACATACATTTTTATAACACATTTTTTACTATCTTACTAACTCTTTGTTTTTTTACTCTCAGTATACGACACAAGAATAAAATATAATCTACATATATACTATTACTTTAATTTTTAGTCTCTATAGTTAAAAGGCAAAACTGTCACTCACTCATCACTAGTTTACACAACTTATCGATATTTCAGGAAGACGAAATTTAGCACACACATGACTCATGACTGAATAGAGAAAAATAGTACATTTCATTACTGATCTCTAAAGTGACTTAATACGGGGGGAGATTGCATTAAATGCGCATAAATTTTACGCACTAAACCCAACGATACTTTTTATCACGATAAAAAAATTAAATGGAATCTTTTAAAAGATTATAATCTTACGCTTCATATTCTAGTAATCACTCATTCAAAAGGTAACGTAACACTATTTTGTAACTAATTTTGGTTTTAAATTTAGCTGTTTGAACATAGGACTGTCATAATAAATATTGGAATGACATTGGTTTGTTAACACATTTAAAAATCTATAACACAACAAATTAGTGATCCTGTTGACCAATCCGGTAATTTTAATTATTTATACCGGGAAAGAGATTTTTACATAAGAAAAGAAATGTTTACATAGTGAAGTAATGTTTCGGAAGAGGAAAAATCAGTGACTTTTAAAACACAATAACTTTCGCAGATCTTAGCTGTACAGGAAAATAGCATATTACTATAAGTAGTTATGAAAAAGCCTTTAATGCATTTTAATGGGGGTTAAAAGAAGATTGCGATCCCAAGAAAAACTTTGCTTTAAAACTTCTCAATGTAATATACAGATTAAATTTGAAACCCATCAGCTTTATACTCTCGACAGGCAAGTAAAAGTTTGTCGTGTACATCAACACAAAATGGAAATTGAAATGGGCTAAATCCCCTTCAACTATTATTCTTTATTGTTTTCGGACTTCCATGAATTATAGAAACATGACATTTTATAGGCCTTTACATACCTTCTGCTCTGAACAAAAACTGAGGAATTCTCACGAAAATCAAGCATCCTTAGAAGGTTTAACTTGAAAGTAGATTAAAATGGCCATGATTATGTATTCAAGGCAACAAGCCATACTCAATTGTCCATACATTACTCCGGAAGTAAATTTAAACGGGTGGAAAGGTACACAGTGCGTTGAAACATTTCTGACGCAATTGCATTCTTAGAATATTTCTGCCTCGATGAGCCTCACTCTTTTACTTATTTTAACATCTGTTTCAGTTTAACATTTATTAACCAAATACGTGTTTCCACAATAAGAGAGCCATATTTAAGGTATTTAACTGTGTGAGTAAGCAAGAATAAATGTTAACGCATTAATAATGCTAAGTATATTGTATGTTCAGATGCAGAACCGCAAACCTAAATGATAAATACAAAATGTGTATTAACATATTTTTTTATTATATAGAAACTTTACTGTATGACATGTAAGCTGTTTATGAATTTTCTGCAAATTTAGTGTACAAAAATATTCCTCCAAGATACGGTAATAAAGGTCTGCGCTGTAACAGCTTACATCTGCTAGTGCATTATAGTCTTAATTTGCTGTTTAATTAACTTTGTATTTTACTAAAAAAGCACCCTCTAATAAGTTGAATAACTTATTTTTTCTTTCTGATAAAATTCATTGACCTTTGAAAAATCGTTAGGTATAAATATTTCTATTAACTCTGCTTATTATAATATACAATCTTGAATTTTTCACTCATCAAAATAAACTTAACCACTATCAATACACAACAGTGATAAAAGTAAACGTAAAGTCGTAAAGGAGAACTACAGTATTATCAAAAAACGCTAGTAAATAACAAAATAAAAATAACTGTTCTCTTCAATAGTATATTTTATACCAATTAAAAGATTTTTTTCAATATAAAATAGTATTTTACTGGTAAAACTAACTTGAATTGTAGGTAAGCTTTTCTAAAAAAGGTTTTATAAGCAGTCATGAATTAATTTATTTAGATACAAGATCCTAATACATATTATAATTGATCGTGACTTTTTTTACTGTAAAAAGCCTGTTCTTAAGTTGCACTTCGAAAAATACGGCGAAACTACTTAAAAAGGGTGCCATTTCAGATGTAGTATGTGTATCATTAAATGTATACCAATAAATTCATATTGAGATAAATATTCATGTCAAATCTATAAGGTAAATAGTTTTAGTGATATAAATCTTTGAAGGACAACAAACAAGGAAACACTTTATAATAAAGGACCAAGCATTACTCAACATTGTTTATTCATTTGGACCGAGAATTCCTCTGACAAACTTAGAATTAGAATATCTGACCTGACACCAAGAAACAGACTGAGATTTTACGTAAACAATGGGCTTCTGACCTTTGTTACTACAATGCATGTAAAGTTGTAGTGATATTAAAAAACATTTTGAACAAACAATATCAAGCTGGAAAACCTGGAAAGTATTCCGAGATAACAATTAACACAAATACGGTGGGTTAGGAATTATTAGCAAACCTGTAACATTGTTCTATCAGCTCACAAACTTGACACTGAGATGCATCGGTTGGACACAAAGGACATAACAAACACAAACAAACACAACACAGTATACTCTACACAATGTAGTTGTGTACTCTGATAGTATACCTCATAACATCCAGGTTTCCCTATAAATATGGACGGAGAGTTAATACACTAACTGACAGAAATTAATTTACAAAAAGAATGAATTCCGTCTTCGTCCATACAGCTTTCTATAGTGATGTATACTGAACTAATAATTTGTCGGTGCTAATTTAATGATTAATTAATAATCTAGCTGAGCCTTATTTCCTATTTCTACTAGTCAACCGATTGATTCCTACCGAAAGTTAGAGAAATCATTATGTACCAACTTTTATTTGAATGGCATTCTTTAATTCAAATAATGTTTTCTTTATTGCAGTTTATTTATTCTGTAATTGCATGGTTTATGCTTATGCTTTGTGATTTTGTAAAACGTTTCCTTAGTTTGCAATAATATGATCGAAATAGCTGTTTTCTTTTTTTACATTAAAAATAATTCTAACGATACATTTACAATAAAAATATAATTTCTGAATGAACAAATAGATGAGAAGGTTATGTAGATTTTATACATTTCACATAACGGTTTAAAATTATTTTAAAGCTTCTACTAAAACTTCAAATCAGAAATGTTTGTATTGATCCCAAATTTTGTCACAACGTTACAATTGATTCCACACAATTGATTTAATAATAGCTGATTTTGTACAATGTTTCTTACTCAATGTGAATAGTGCTGACTTAAGCTTACTATACAAACTTACATTTTCATACATCCTGATGGACATTTTATTTTGTGTCACTTCTTTTGATATCAAGTTATACTATTACAAATTCATTGTCATTGACAAATTTATTGTTTCACTGCCCTTTCTGAAATATATAAATAAATAATTCTCATAATCTTTGTAACTTTGAAGCTATCCAGACCAGGTAACATACGACAAAGAATCTTGATTCTTGTAGTATGGTAGAATAGATAAGTTTTCCAAATATTTCCAAGTATTAAGACAAGAGCTCTCGATTCTATTCTTTTACATATCACATTAATGATTATATTTAAATGTCTGCCATCAATGTAGTCCATATGATTTCATTGTTGTAGTATTAAATCCTACTAAAGTGATTTGTAGCTTGCTGCGGAAACGGATGTAATAGCTATTTGATCAAATGTAACGTCAGACCATGAATACAAATGGTTCACAATGAATGTACATCACTGCTCTCAACTCTAGTCTTGAGATTATTAGTCGGATAATATAATTATTATAAAACATAATTTTATTTAATTAGATACAAAGTTTCATATGCTGAAATAAACTACGTCCGTAGCTTACTACTGTTTATTTCATGCGTTTTTAGCTCTTAATAATTACACGTCTTAGTTTTTCCTTTGGTTTATTTTGAGTTTCAAGTATCACTATTTGTACATGTGAATAATGTAATGACGTCTTAAACAATTGGTTTCACTGTAATTTTATTTATTTTTATCGTTTAGCTGGAAATTAAGGTAGTATGTTTACGGATAATAAATTAGAAAATGACTGATAATGCAACTGTAGGAGATACAGATTTACAAATATGTTTGTACGAGTACATTGTGCTACTTATATTGGAACAATACAATAACTTTAATCCTGTATCTAACGTTTGGTTACAATATTTGAAAAGACATCAATGTTTATATGATTAAAACGTCACTTACACGTTATGATACTATTTTCTACTACTCATTTAATGCGTTTATTTATGTACAGTTTTTTTCCATTTTCATCCTTTAAAATTATTAGGTTTAATAATTCATTTTTGTTAAACATGTTTAAATAGAATTAAATAAGTTTTTGTTCTCAACAAGTTATAAGTAACAGATAAAATATAGAATACCAGTTGTAAGCACTACTTCAGAGCAATTAAAAACACATTTAAAAAAAGGTAAAATGTACTAGCAAACACAAACGGTTGAACTGAACGTCAATTCTGATCCCAATTAGTGAAAACCGCATTACCATAATAGTTCCCCAAAGTGCTCTCCAATAATAATTGGTCTTTACCAATCGACATCATATTCGTATTTAAAGTTTAATGAACCAAACTGTCGTAATGAAATATCATTTACTGGGATCCATAGTAAGATTTATAGTAACATAAATACGAAATCCTGCCAAGATTTACACTTCAAGCTAATATAAGCTAAGGGGTGAAAATGTATTTTATAATTGAAATGTACTTATCTGTATCCGTTTAAAATATTGAAAACGAAAATCTTGTCCTATAAAAAAGTTAGTTGTTAAATTGCTCGTACTTGATGTAGTCTCTGCCATTGAGATTTAGGTCTAATTATTAAGCCAAACTGACGGATGTAGAGTAAAATAGGATTACTACAACGTAAATTTAATATACAAATCTAGTAAAACTTTCCATGAAGTCAGTATTTATTGATTTATATAAGTTTTATTAACACGTGATCTTGTTTGAGGTTAAATGGAAAATCTTAACTCATTTCATTCACCAGATGTTCTGCGTGCAACTAGTTAGACAGACAGAAAAGGAATAATGACAGAAAGATTCTTCCCGCCATCGCCACCGTGAACGAAAGTTATTGTGTCAGCCTACTAAATGATAGTCTTCAATGACGCTCAGGCAAACTCCATGCTTGGACATGAAATAATATAATGGCATTAAATCTAGTCTTTGATGAAATGTAATTTCATGTAAAATTTTAATCCTGAACTCAAATATTACTGACCTTTAACATCGACTTTGCAATCAAACTTTCAATCTTTTAAATTGTATTTTGTGAATACACATAACCACCAACAAACGTCCGGTTGGCTACACGAGTCAATAGGTTACATATTTCAATCTCATAGGATTCTACTCAGTTTGTTTACAGATTTATTTATTCTGAAAAATTATCGCTGTCATTATGGATGCCCACCAGACTAATGTAGAATATTTGCTAGCGCTCAACCAAACTTAATGGTTGAACACACATCATAGAATGTATTCTAGTTTTTGTATGAATGGAGCACTTCTTGCAACGTTTCAAGATTGCAGGTCAATTCACTTTCGAGATATTGTGGAAATGGCAGACAGAGACAGTCAGGCGGAAATGAATTTTTTTCCCCGTTCCTAGAGTGATTTACTTCGCTGACGCTCGATTATATTACTATTGGTATTAATAATAAATTAATAATATTATTATTAATACTTATAATTAATAATAAATAATAATTATTTATTTTATTAAAATTATTATCATTAATAAGTTTAATTTGATTGTATTTATAGTTATAGTTAACATCTGTGATGTAAAGTGTGGGAATTGAAAAGAAATCTTATTCCGTCTCGTTGTTCCATTCCATATTTCAAAATACTCGTACAGGAGTATTTTCTGGAACCCTGGTGTAGATTAAGAATATTCCCACAATAACTGTGAGGAAAGTACTCATATTTATTTGCAACATATTCAAACCCCACAATCAATCTCAGCCCTTTATTCCAGGGTGTGTTTTATATATTGCCTCTAATAGGGACGTTGGTTGCATCATTTCGAAGCCAAACAGGAAAAGAGATTTTTCCTGGTAAATGTGTAGCAAGTCGTGGTAAGTGTAAGAAAACCACATCTCCGCAATCTGCTTTGTCTGTCTCCATATGGTCCACTCTGAAAAGGTTTTTGAAGTGGGACCAGTTTGGGGCAACTTTTTTCGGATAAAAAGTTTTATCCAAATCGGTTTAGTAGTTTTGGAAATAAATATGGAGGTACATAAATACACTTACAACGAAACAAGTCAAAACGTATAACCTTCTCCTTTATATAGTAAGTTAAAAAAGGATTTTTATTTTGTTTTTTTTTTATTCTGAATTTATGAATATACTGTTTCTACCGAAATTCATTCTGACTACTTTAATGTTTCTGTTGCCGACTGTGTTAAATACAGCAGACGTTACATCGTATACTACGAGTGTTTTATGACTGGCATAAAGCCGCCATTAGCAGAATGTTTACTGCCCTGTGTTTACTGTCTCCCTGACCACACACATAACACCTTCACCGAAAATTATGGTTTTTGACGACGCATTGAATTATGGCTATTATAAATGTTATTATAATGATGTACCAAGTTCATAGAAAAAGAATTATAATATTTGTTCCATGAATACTCACTGCTCATATTCAATACTTTAATGTTTGCACATTTCTAACTTTTGTCGTGTAATTGGCCAATATTATCAAGAAGGAGTAGGATTAGTTAGAACTTCACTAATTAATGATAACCTTTATCAGTGTTCTACTATATGCAAAGATACACACAAATACACACACAAATATATATATATATATATATATATATATATATATATATATATATATAATTTCATTAAACACTGAATCGCAAAAAGTACTTGCTCCTCCGGGAGTCGAACCCGGATCTCTCACTTGCCGGGTGAATGTGCTACCATTACACCACAGAGCATATATATATATATATATATAATATTTTGAATTCAGATTTGTCTTTTACATCCTTTCTCAATAATTCCTATCAAATATGAGTGTCATGTAAAATCTTTAGTTGATAATAATAATATGTCTTTATTGCTGTTTGATAGTATTTCACATTGTATAACTATCGTCAATAAATGAGTGAATAGTAAATACTCTTTATATTCACACCCAGTCAGACTTACGTTTCACTCATTGACATTAATTCACATTGTCTTTGGATCCATTTCCCTCTGATTAGATATAAAAGGTGTGAGAACCAATTTTGATATCATTTTTCTGTAGATTAACCATACAATACATCAAATTAAATTTATAACTACAATGCCGCAGTTTATGAGCAGATTCTTCATCGCAGACTTAGCTCAGGTCAAATTATATCATGTGTTTATTCAAATTAAAACTGTATTGTGTTGTAGCTAAGTTTATGTACCTAATTTAATATAAATGTTGTTTTAAATTGTTATATATTTTCTGTGGTAATTCAGTTTTAAATTTTCTTGCAGGTATTATTTTACATGCAATTTAGACATCGGTAAAAATAATATACTATGGCGGATATCACTATTGGCTAAACGTTAGTGAAACATGCCACTCGAGGAGCTGGAAAATTGCGATCCGGCAACATGCAGTTTGATGATAGTGCATGTTATTTCATGAGATGTGGCTAAGTATTAGTAAACATTGTCACATTGGTCCTATTGGTAAACATGATAGCAACGAGAAACCACAAGGATAAATACTTTAAAAAAACTAAGTACTAATAAACTAAGAAATATAAGTATTACATATTCTTTTCTTTTTATAACCTTTTCTTATAATGTAGGAGTTACAAGTTTAAAATAAATTTAAAACCCTGAATTATTTAAATGCTTTAAACCTTATAATTGAATTATATAAACTTTAAAAAGTAATAAAAATCACAGAAATACAATTATTTTAAATGTTGTACTCATATTAATAATGATGTTAAAATACAAAAATTAATACTGGTAATTTATGTGCGAGAAAAACAACTGCAAAGGAATCCGTTACACGTATATCGTTACAGTAGAAAACCTCCCATAATTTGACAAAAAAAAACAGTAGCAGTCGTGGGACTGCCGATAGAAGTGAAAACGGAACTATTAAGTTGAGAGTAATTAACAATACGTAATAGTAGCAGTACATCTGTGATTGTAAATGTGACGCGTTTTTAATTTTCCAATTTTAAAATCTACGAAAAAATATTATCAAATAACTAGAAATCTATTTTACCACGCTAGTAAGATAAATCTTATACCGTAATAATACTCATTTCATGATGAAGAGGTTAAATATTAAAAACATAATTAAAATGAATAATGCTAAATTTTAAATACAAATATTCGTACAAATATTAAAAATGTTTAAAAATATATTCGTTGTTTTCATTATTCATTTATCTGTATAAAAATATTAATATGTTTCATACTCACTTTTGAACTTCCCACGTGGTCAATTTAACTTTACTTACGGATAAAGTATATAATTGCAATAACAATTAAACCCACAATATTTTTAAAACTAATAAATTAGTTAAATTAACTTGGTTCTTTCGTAAAGGTATTTTTATTGCACAATAAACTAATTTATTGAGTTAATACGGTATCAGTGAACCAATGCGCCAACTACAGTTCCGGCAGAAACGTTCACTCATCACTTCATACGCTACTACAGGCTAAACTAAACTTCCAATAAAAAAATGATAAATTACAAAAAAAAATATTAATCTATTTTCACACAACTTTCTCGCTGACAAATTTTGTCTGACCAAAAAATAAAAAAAATCCTCGCTTACTACTTTTTTCTTATCATTGTAAACGCTATGTAAAATGTAAACAATAATCAAAATTATTTCGAAATTTTTTTAATATTTAAAAATGTAACCAATAGATTGCCAATATTAAGAGCTTTAATTTGACGCATCTTACAGAATTGTACGACATTGGCTTCACTTTTAAATCGCGAGAGGAAGCCGTAAAGGTCACTGATTTTCGCAGTCTGTTTTCATACTCCGCCGGGACAGTTTTAACACAGCGAGACTGACTTTTTCATGCAGGTTAGTATCATTAGCATGTCGGTGACGCGAACCGAGGATTTTACCCTCTACCAAAACGCTCAATGCGCCTAAAGAAGTTTTCACTTCAAAAACACATTAGTCAGATCAAACTAGCGAGAGCATAATCACCAAAATATCTGAGGTTTATCGCTGGGGAGATAAGCAATGTATCATATCTCGGTACAATCGGTACTAAAACGACTGTACTAAAAATCCATCAGTAATGTATAAAAATGCAGTTTCTTTATTATACCACCGATGAAGTTGAGCTTAACGTAAAAAATTACATAAATTATAAAAAAATATCAAAACCTGGCAGTTTTGATAATATTCACTTTCAATTATGAACATAATCATCACGGGAATGTAGACAGTGTAAGTACATGTAATGAAGAAGAATCGCGTTGGATGAGGGGCTGTGTTCTGTATAAGCTAAAGCATCAAGTGCTGGATTATTGTGCTAATAGATATTATACGAGATCAGAAGTCAAGAGTCAATGTACATTGCATACACATACGAGTATATCATAGTATAATTTTGATAGGGATCAGTTATCGAACATTAATTATTATCTCAGATCGCATTTTTCTTAGTTTCATGCCTTTATAAATAACTATTAAACACGAAAATTAAAGTTAAATTAGATTTAACCAACCCTATAAAGACTGACTTTTGACTTAAAGTGGTAAATCTTAGTCTCTTTGTGTCGAAGTATAATACTGATACGCAGTAAGTTATATCATAGCTTTAACAATTTTACGAAAACTAAGTTGTATGCTTTTAGATCGCAAATCATCTCTTGACTCCAAGACTATCAGTAGATGTTGTGTTAGTCTAGCAGATCTTCATGTGATTTTGCATAAATTTGATAAAACGTTTTAATTGCATATATTATATATGTTTTATTGACGTGACAACGTCTTAAATTAGGTTGCGGCTCGGAGTCACTCATGAAAAAGTGTAACGCCCGGTAACGTTACGATGCCCGTCCAGTGGGTCCGCCGCACGGGATCCGCACGGGATAAAGCAGATAACTGTGGGTCCGCCGCACGGGATAAAGCAGATAACTATGTTTATTCGTGAAAATGTGGAGTGCTTAGATTCGTCATTTACAACAACTACAACAATAAAGGTAAATAATTGTACACTGATATTTCATTATCGTAAACTATGATTGATTGATTAATTGTTAGATTGACACAAAAGTTGAGAAACTGAGTTTATAGGTTATGTCATACTATTGACAAATGTTGATAGTGTTAAGTAAATTATTAGTTTCAATCACTCTGCAATCAATCGTAATTCAGTCGATTGAGAAGAAACAGCGCGTATTGCTAGTCAAACATTTAAAATAACAAATTATAACCTCTAACCTGTCATAACAGTGCGACCAAACAAACGAACTAAACCGACCAATCACCACGCGCGGAGTTAGAATTTAACTGTGTTTAGCAAGAATTTCAAATTCCAATTTTAGTAAATGTTTTATTCAACTTTACCATTTACAATAACAAATTTTAATTAATTTCAAATTATGTACAATGTTTTAGTAAACAAAATATATTTCTATAGTTAAAATTTGTGCAATTCTTATGTTCATTCAATTCCTTGTTTCTATTGTGCAATTTAATAATATTCATATCAATAAATATTCTATCGAGAAAAAGACGTTGTCACGTAAAATCTTCGCCCGTAAAACCGACTTTACAGGCAACCATAATTTTTGTTACTATGTAGTTTGTTTTAAGGATCTGTAAAATGTTTACAATTAAATGTAGATAATTTATATTTTCATTTAGAAAAATATTTTTTCCTAGTATTATTTGTAAATAACTCCAATAGTAAATTGGAGTTATTTTAAACCTAAGGAAGGTTGAATATAACATTAACTTAACTTTGATTCAAACCTGTTAACTCAATATAGTTTTAGGCAGCGCCTCGGACAGTATATGTTGTAATAATTACCTTTGAGTAATTCAAATGGTTTTGAATACGAATATAAATTACTTCTTTTTACTCCTGTAAGGTATGTCATAAATTATTTGATAGGAGAAATCGTTTATATTTAATTGATGAGTTATTGCAACAATAAAATTAGTTTTGAATTAATGTCTCATTGATAAAAAATTGCAAAACGTTCTCATAGGTAAATAAAAATAAAAAGAATTATATATAACAGTATAGATTGAAATTCACCAAGTTAAATCTAATCAATTGTTCGGTGTAAACACTGCTTTATGAAAGCACAGACATATTTTAAATTAATTAAACCTATTTACAAATCGTTAATCGTTTATTCGTGCAACCTATTATCAACCTATTATCATCTTTTTTCTACCTTTTCTACAACCACTGTTGAGCACAGAGTAAGAAAATATTAAGATAAGAAAGTGAAAAGTTTTCGTAAATTAATACTTTTAAATGTACATTTTAGCAAATTTTAAGTATGAAGTGCTTGGTGAGTTTGACATTATTCATTTATCAAGGCAAACTCAACAATGGCGCCAGAAATAGAATTCACACGAACCAGAAGTACAAGTGCAAAGTCTACGGAAATTGCGTGCGAAGTCACGGGTAACTGGTAGTAATGTATAAATAGACTAATATATGAAAATTTCATGCAGGCTCATTTTGTATTCACTGCATTTAGAAAGTAGTATTGGATTTATAGGCTAAAATTCTCTATTGTAAGAACAAAGGTTACTAAGACGCACAACAACGTATCTTATATTCTTGCTTTTAGTTTAAGATATAAAATCAGTATTATGTCCCATGCTACGTGGGTTTTAAAGAGTGCACGTATGTATTCTATATAGTTAAAATAATGCTCTTGAAAGACTATTTTATTAAGGAGCATACTCGGCGTATACAATAAAAAGCGCAAACTCTAGTTCCTTGTTTTACATTCTCAGTAACAAAAGCCGTGTGTGCTGTTACGCGCAATAAACTTTGAGAAGTCAACAGCTCCAGCTGCTGAAATGTGAAACTCCTTTCTCTTCTCCTTTTGCTGTTGTTAACTGTATTCTACCCACATTCTACCTAACTTTGTTTCATTCATAGTCTGATACGTGAGTTCAGGTTCTGTTCCAGTGTAGGTTTATCTGGAGTAGTAACACATGAAATATATAACGCTTAATCCGTGTAATGTTCTCCTAATCTAATAAGTTTTGAAATAAGAGTTTAATAAACCGATATAACGGAGTCTCGCAGGACCCGATAGAAGACAAACAGATCGTTACAGACTGAAGATTACAACCAACGATGAACATTTGATCAACAGGGATTAATAAGACTACTTTAAGAGAGTCAGTCAGCTTTTTGATAACTAACGCTATCTTGTTTGTGGAATAATTTTTTATGTATTATTTTTAAGGTAAATACAGAACGTTTTTAAGAATAACAGTGTTAAATATTTGAATATATTTTTGTTTCTTCGAATTTTGCTGCACGTTTGGTTTTGTGTGTTCCACTATTACCCAGTTTTCCATATCCAATTTATTGATAAAAGGCCGCAGCTACCACACATACAATGTTCAGCTAATGGTTTATAGTATTAACGATATTTTTTATATTGCCTGATATTCTTATGAGTAATAGAAATTATATTAAAATAAATAATTTAAAACTGCCAAATATAATTACAAATCATTACAGTTCTATACTATAATCCAAGTTTTAATGATTCCTATTTTAATAAATAGGCAACATGTTTTATATAATAACCGGACCCCTGCGGACCACTTTACCGTTCTGTCTACGTATATTTGTGTATAAGGATCCGGTTGGAAACTGATTTTAGTAAACACAAACATAAACATTGCACTGTGTGTATGGTTCTTAAAATATTGTGTGGATAGAGAGATAGACAGATTTTACTTTCTTCCATAAATAGTAAAAAAATATTGCAGTAAGTTGTCAATGTTCAGACAACTGAGGTGGCATTGAAGTAGAAAAAGACTTTTACGCAGGCTATAAATGTCATACTCTCCATCTTCAAAGTAATAGTCGTTAGTTAAATAGTTAAATTTTTATGATGTAAAATATTCTACAAAGAGAATACTTCAGTGTTATGTAGTATTGTATGCTATAAAATAAATGAATACATCTCAAGGAAGTATACAAGTTTAATACCATTAGTCATAACAATATTTCAGCCCATACGAAAATGTAACAACATTACAATTTAAATTTGTTAATAAATTGATAAGTAAACATTACGACTGTATACAGCAATGTCTTGTAAGATAATGACCCAGATTGACATGGCAACAAAGCCAAGCCGCAGGGTCTGGCATGAATACATATGGCGCCACTACAGTACTGTGAGCCACAGTTGCACTGTAATACTCAGAACATGGTTGACATGGCACAAAGCCAAACTGCAGGGTCTGGCACGAATACATATGGCGCCACCACAGTACTGTGAGCCACAGTTGCACTGTAATACTCAGAACATGGTTGACATGGCACAAAGCCAAGCTGCAGGGTCTGGCATTAATACATATGGCGCCACCACAGTACTGTGAGCCACAGTTGCACTGTAATACTCAGAACATGGTTGACATGGCACAAAGCCAAGCTGCAGGGTCTAGCATGAATACATATGGCGCCACCACAGTACTGTGAGCCATGGCACAAAGCCAAGCTGCAGGGTCTAGCATGAATACATATGGCGCCACCACAGTACTGTGAGCCACAGTTGCACAGTAATACTCAGAACATGGTTGACATGGCACAAAGCCAAACTGCAGGGTCTGGCATGAATACATATGGCGCCACCACAGTACTGTGAGCCACAGTTGCACAGTAATACTCAGAACATGGTTGACATGGCACAAAGCCAAACTGCAGGGTCTGGCACGAATACATATGGCGCCACCACAGTACTGTAAGCCACAGTTGCACTGTAATACTCAGAACATGGTTGGCATGGCACAAAGCCAAGCTGCAGGGTCTGGCATGAATACATATGGCGCCACCACAGTACTGTGAGCCACAGTTGCACTGTAATACTCAGAACATGGTTGACATGCCACAAAGCCAAGCTGCAGGGTCTGGCATTAATACATATGGCGCCACCACAGTACTGTGAGCCACAGTTGCACTGTAATACTCAGAACATGGTTGACATGGCACAAAGCCAAACTGCAGGGTCTGGCATGAATACATATGGCGCCACCACAGTACTGTGAGCCACAGTTGCACTGTAATACTCAGAACATGGTTGACATGGCACAAAGCCAAACTGTAGGGTCTGGCACGAATACATATGGCGCCACCACAGTACTGTGAGCCACAGTTGCACTGTAATACTCAGAACATGGTTGACATGGCACAAAGCCAAGCTGCAGGGTCTAGCATGAATACATATGGCGCCACCACAGTACTGTGAGCCACAGTTGCACTGTAATACTCAGAACATGGTTGACATGGCACAAAGCCAAACTGCAGGGTCTGGCACGAATACATATGGCGCCACCACAGTACTGTGAGCCACAGTTGCACAGTAATACTCAGAACATGGTTGACATGGCACAAAGCCAAACTGCAGGGTCTGGCACGAATACATATGGCGCCACCACAGTACTGTGAGCCACAGTTGCACAGTAATACTCAGAACATGGTTGGCATGGCACAAAGCCAAGCTGCAGGGTCTGGCATGAATACATATGGCGCCACCACAGTACTGTAAGCCACAGTTGCACTGTAATACTCAGAACATGGTTGGCATGGCACAAAGCCAAGCTGCAGGGTCTGGCATGAATACATATGGCGCCACCACAGTACTGTGAGCCACAGTTGCACTGTAATACTCAGAACATGGTTGACATGCCACAAAGCCAAGCTGCAGGGTCTGGCATTAATACATATGGCGCCACCACAGTACTGTGAGCCACAGTTGCACTGTAATACTCAGAACATGGTTGACATGGCACAAAGCCAAACTGCAGGGTCTGGCATGAATACATATGGCGCCACCACAGTACTGTGAGCCACAGTTGCACTGTAATACTCAGAACATGGTTGACATGGCACAAAGCCAAACTGTAGGGTCTGGCACGAATACATATGGCGCCACCACAGTACTGTGAGCCACAGTTGCACTGTAATACTCAGAACATGGTTGACATGGCACAAAGCCAAGCTGCAGGGTCTGGCACGAATACATATGGCGCCACCACAGTACTGTGAGCCACAGTTGCACAGTAATACTCAGAACATGGTTGACATGGCACAAAGCCAAACTGCAGGGTCTGGCACGAATACATATGGCGCCACCACAGTACTGTGAGCCACAGTTGCACAGTAATACTCAGAACATGGTTGACATGGCACAAAGCCAAACTGCAGGGTCTGGCACGAATACATATGGCGCCACCACAGTACTGTGAGCCACAGTTGCACTGTAATACTCAGAACATGGTTGGCATGGCACAAAGCCAAGCTGCAGGGTCTGGCATGAATACATATGGCGCCACCACAGTACTGTGAGCCACAGTTGCACTGTAATACTCAGAACATGGTTGACATGGCACAAAGCCAAACTGCAGGGTCTGGCACGAATACATATGGCGCCACCACAGTACTGTGAGCCACAGTTGCACTGTAATACTCAGAACATGGTTGACATGGCACAAAGCCAAACTGCAGGGTCTGGCACGAATACATATGGCGCCACCACAGTACTGTGAGCCACAGTTGCACTGTAATACTCAGAACATGGTTGACATGGCACAAAGCCAAGCTGCAGGGTCTGGCATGAATACATATGGCGCCACCACAGTACTGTGAGCCACAGTTGCACTGTAATACTCAGAACATGGTTGACATGGCACAAAGCCAAACTGCAGGGTCTGGCACGAATACATATGGCGCCACCACAGTACTGTGAGCCACAGTTGCACTGTAATACTCAGAACATGGTTGACATGGCACAAAGCCAAGCTGCAGGGTCTGGCATGAATACATATGGCGCCACCACAGTACTGTGAGCCACAGTTGCACTGTAATACTCAGAACATGGTTGACATGGCACAAAGCCAAACTGCAGGGTCTGTCATGAATACATATAACGCCACCACAGTACTGTGAGCCTCAGTTGAACTGTAATACTCAGAACATGGTTGACATGGCACAAAGCCAAACTGCAGGGTCTGGCATGAATACATATGGCGCCACCACAGTACTTAGAGCCTCAGTTGGATTGTAATACTCAGAACATGGTTGACAATGTATACTACCAAAGTAGTTTAATAAATAAAAACAAAAATTACATAACAAAACAATTTAGTTTTACCGAAAATTCTTTAATGTAAAAAACATAATTTTCGAACATTTTTGAATTGCATCGAGTTGTTAAAGAATATCTATACGTTTTACACTATTCGCATAATGCATAATCAAATACTTTGCATTATTGACCGAGCGTCTGCGAAACGGGTAAACTTATGAGGTTGGCAAAGTCTATTTTTTCTGTATTTATATCTGCAGAATATATCGCGAACAAATTGAGCTGCTGATTTAAAAATTTGTTTGATCTTTTATTTATACACCGTATCGTTCATACTATAATTAATATAACCTAACGTTATGGCTACTTTGATCTAGAAGTTTATGGCCAATATGATTAGAGGTTTATTCGTCATTTTAAAGTGGTGTTGTCACGTAGCCCTTGGTGAGATTACTGTTTCGGTCTCGCGACCTTAGAGACCTTATAAATAAAGTTTTAATAAAACGTAGTCAATCAAAGTAAAGTATTATCTAGGCCAGTATAATCAGTATCAGAGTAATTTTTGTATCTGTTTAATAATGGGTTTTAACCAATTCTTTGTTCGTTATTAATATCAAAATATTAGACAAAATCTTAATAATAAGCGTCCCAATGTCTCTGGAGTTATTTTTAAGTTTAGAAGAGTGTTAAGTGTATAAAATAAAATAATCCATGTTTGTAAAAGTTGCGGATTATGGCTTTGTATAACGCAGAACAGAAATGTTCAGTATCGAGATGTTGTTTATCCAATCACTGTTCAGTATCGAGATGTTGTTTATCCAAAGCTGCAAGACTCACGTGTTATTGTCGGATCGCGGCAATGTTGAGTTTATCGACGGAGGCCGATGTCCTCGTTCTTTATTTCCCAGCCACGTTGTCAACATCTCTATATTATCTCTGCTTTCTGTATTCAGCCTCCTTATCTTTAATAACAGAATTTGAGTAAAATATCGTTGCAGATATTTTATATACATAAACTAAATATGTAAAACCAATCAGTACATTAATTGTTAATTGTTACGATATAATAATGACGATATTGACTATCCTTAAGAGGTCACACTTCTGTCTGGCTTATACCCTCCAGTTAAAAATTACACTAAAAAAATGGCGTCTAACTTTCATCTGGGCAACCTCATGGATGTTTAGGATCGGCATATTCCTAACTGCAAATGTTGAGGTATCTATGAAAAAGGGTGGATCGAGATCAAGTCTATTGCTGAGAGGATGACTATTGTAGTGGAGCTCCCTCAGTAATAAAGGGTGTTGCTAGCATGGGCATGGTGAAATACCTTCCTCTACACGCTTTTCCTGATGAAGCTGGAACAGATCTAACCTCTCATTCATCCAATATGACACGACTGAGATGCAAAGCACACTATCCTTCATCAAGGGATCTCGACAGAAGGTAGACGCTACTATCAAAATTACCCATCCTGAAAATATCATCACTCCGGAAGGTCCTTTTAGAATTAAGCACAATACAGGATTTCCCTAGATTCTTGATCAAATTTAACAAATTTAAAATAACACAATTTGTAAGTTTTCTGAGTTTTCAGGTAATACATGTAAAATAATTTTGAGAGTAATTTTGAGGACGATACAAACTGAAAAGTTTAAAAGAATAATGATCTTAGTTGAACAATAATAATAGTTAGTATGAACACTGAGAAACTATTTATAACTTGGGGACTTATAAAGAGAAACCTTATTATGACAAAATAAAAATTTAATTTAATATTATAAATAAAATGTTATGCGTTGTATAGTTTTGCTCGAAGAAAATATAAATAATGATATTATCATGTGGAGTTAAAACTGTATTATTTATTTCGTTATTTTCTTAACTCCACATAATAACACATGTATCTGGAGTTAATAACATAATAAATAATTATACAAAAGAATAAATATAAAGGAATTGATATTCATATGTGAAGACTCATTTCCACTAAGAGTCACAATACTGTTAAATGCCTTATTCTACTTTTTACCTATCTTCACGTTTTGATGACAACTGACAAGTACACAATACTTCTAGGTGAAGGTGTTATGTGTGTGGTCAAGGAGACAGTAAACACAGGTCAGTAAACATGCTGTTAATGGGGGCTTTACGTCAGTCATAAAACATTCATTGTATACGATGTAACGTCTGTTATGTTTAAACACAGCCCAGGGACAGAAACATGTAGTAGGCTGTAAGTGTTTTGTAAAAAATAAGTAAGTAATGATCCATAAGGGATAGTTATGTTACTAAGAGTAGTCAAAAATAGTGGAAACAGTTTGTTTTTATGTTTTAAACTTATCCTTAGTGTTTTATTTTTTTGTTCCATTTATTTATATAATATAGAGTGTTCCAAAACTCTCTACCAATATTTTGAAGTATTATTCCTGCACAAAAAAAGCCAAAATTTCATATTAAAAATTAAAAAAAAACTAAATAATTACCCCAATAGCTGCCACTTTGCTTTTACACGTAAATATTTATAATTTGAGAACAGATTGTTACAATGAGTTTATATTTAGCTTTTAGCTTTATAAAGTAAATTATAGAAAAAATCTATTATTTATAATCTGTATTTACAAAATAGCGGCTTCCTAAAATCTTTTGAGTGTAAGAATCTTAAAAACGAGACATGTTAAAAAAAGTCACAATTATAAAATTTTAGCTAGGCAATTTAATTAAAAATCCAACGTTACCAAGATAAAGGAAATCAATTTATAAATAATGGAGATAATACACTTAAAAAAAAGTAGCAAACAATATCCACTATAAGTATGTGAAAGCACTGTCTGTGAGCCACACAGTCATCTGTTTTAGTGTTAGCTGCTCTAATCAGCTGATTGTAATATTACGTTGTTGAACTGTGGTCATTTTGCAGAATTTAGGTTTATTTTGATTAGAAAAAGAAAATACAAATGTTTATAATCTATAAATAATAACGTTATTTCAATAGGGCTGCCAATATAATTCAATTGCGATTAAACAATAAACAAGGTAGAAAAAAAAGAATTTCCTTTCCGAAAGGTTTATTTCTCTATGATGTTCCTCTTCCATGATAATAGAGGTTAGTTAAGAGGTAATTGATTAATTGAAAATATGAAAAGCATACTCCTTATAGACGTACAGCGCATAGCTTAATTAAAAGAAGCGGAGTTGTGAGTAGGAAAAGAGGAAAATCCAAAGGATAGGTAATCTAAAGTTCTCTTAGGGCGAGTCAATTTAGTGATTATAAGATTCCAGATGTCATGGATCCTTGAGACTGGGAGACACACACACACACGTTGTCAACATCTCTATATTATCTC
Organism: Homalodisca vitripennis; assembly: GCF_021130785.1. Taxonomy (NCBI): domain Eukaryota; kingdom Metazoa; phylum Arthropoda; class Insecta; order Hemiptera; family Cicadellidae; genus Homalodisca; species Homalodisca vitripennis. The sequence goes on from NC_060207.1 coordinate 67,455,544, forward strand.
TGCTTTCTGTATTCAGCCTCCTTATCTTTAATAACAGAATTTGAGTAAAATATCGTTGCAGATATTTTATATACATAAACTAAATATGTAAAACCAATCAGTACATTAATTGTTAATTGTTACGATATAATAATGACGATATTGACTATCCTTAAGAGGTCACACTTCTGTCTGGCTTATACCTTCCAGTTAAAATTACACTAAAAAAATGGCGTCTAACTTTCATCTGGGCAACCTCATGGATGTTTAGGATCGGCATATTCCTAACTGCAAATGTTGAGGTATCTATGAAAAAGGGTGGATCGAGATCAAGTCTATTGCTGAGAGGATGACTATTGTAGTGGAGCTCCCTCAGTAATAAAGGGTGTTGCTAGCATGGGCATGGTGAAATACCTTCCTCTACACGCTTTTCCTGATGAAGCTGGAACAGATCTAACCTCTCATTCATCCAATATGACACGACTGAGATGCAAAGCACACTATCCTTCATCAAGGGATCTCGACAGAAGGTAGACGCTACTATCAAAATTACCCATCCTGAAAATATCATCACTCCGGAAGGTCCTTTTAGAATTAAGCACAATACAGGATTTCCCTAGATTCTTGATCAAATTTAACAAATTTAAAATAACACAATTTGTAAGTTTTCTGAGTTTTCAGGTAATACATGTAAAATAATTTTGAGAGTAATTTTGAGGACGATACAAACTGAAAAGTTTAAAAGAATAATGATCTTAGTTGAACAATAATAATAGTTAGTATGAACACTGAGAAACTATTTATAACTTGGGGACTTATAAAGAGAAACCTTATTATGACAAAATAAAAATTTAATTTAATATTATAAATAAAATGTTATGCGTTGTATAGTTTTGCTCGAAGAAAATATAAATAATGATATTATCATGTGGAGTTAAAACTGTATTATTTATTTCGTTATTTTCTTAACTCCACATAATAACACATGTATCTGGAGTTAATAACATAATAAATAATTATACAAAAGAATAAATATAAAGGAATTGATATTCATATGTGAAGACTCATTTCCACTAAGAGTCACAATACTGTTAAATGCCTTATTCTACTTTTTACCTATCTTCACGTTTTGATGACAACTGACAAGTACACAATACTTCTAGGTGAAGGTGTTATGTGTGTGGTCAAGGAGACAGTAAACACAGGTCAGTAAACATGCTGTTAATGGGGGCTTTACGTCAGTCATAAAACATTCATTGTATACGATGTAAACGTCTGTTATGTTTAAACACAGCCCAGGGACAGAAACATGTAGTAGGCTGTAAGTGTTTTGTAAAAAATAAGTAAGTAATGATCCATAAGGGATAGTTATGTTACTAAGAGTAGTCAAAAATAGTGGAAACAGTTTGTTTTTATGTTTTAAACTTATCCTTAGTGTTTTATTTTTTGTTCCATTTATTTATATAATATAGAGTGTTCCAAAACTCTCTACCAATATTTTGAAGTATTATTCCTGCACAAAAAAAGCCAAAATTTCATATTAAAAATTAAAAAAAACTAAATAATTACCCCAATAGCTGCCACTTTGCTTTTACACGTAAATATTTATAATTTGAGAACAGATTGTTACAATGAGTTTATATTTAGCTTTTAGCTTTATAAAGTAAATTATAGAAAAAATCTATTATTTATAATCTGTATTTACAAAATAGCGGCTTCCTAAAATCTTTTGAGTGTAAGAATCTTAAAAACGAGACATGTTAAAAAAAGTCACAATTATAAAATTTTAGCTAGGCAATTTAATTAAAAATCCAACGTTACCAAGATAAAGGAAATCAATTTATAAATAATGGAGATAATACACTTAAAAAAAAGTAGCAAACAATATCCACTATAAGTATGTGAAAGCACTGTCTGTGAGCCACACAGTCATCTGTTTTAGTGTTAGCTGCTCTAATCAGCTGATTGTAATATTACGTTGTTGAACTGTGGTCATTTTGCAGAATTTAGGTTTATTTTGATTAGAAAAAGAAAATACAAATGTTTATAATCTATAAATAATAACGTTATTTCAATAGGGCTGCCAATATAATTCAATTGCGATTAAACAATAAACAAGGTAGAAAAAAAAGAATTTCCTTTCCGAAAGGTTTATTTCTCTATGATGTTCCTCTTCCATGATAATAGAGGTTAGTTAAGAGGTAATTGATTAATTGAAAATATGAAAAGCATACTCCTTATAGACATACAGCGCATAGCTTAATTAAAAGAAGCGGAGTTGTGAGTAGGAAAGGAGGAAAATCCAAAGGATAGGTAATCTAAAGTTCTCTTAGGGCGAGTCAATTTAGTGATTATAAGATTCCATATGTCATGGATCCTTGAGACTGGGAGACACACTAACACACGTTGTCAACATCTCTATATTATCTCTGCTTTCTGTATTCAGCCTCCTTATCTTTAATAACAGAATTTGAGTAAAATATCGTTGCAGATATTTTATATACATAAACTAAATATGTAAAACCAATCAGTACATTAATTGTTAATTGTTACGATATAATAATGACGATATTGACTATCCTTAAGAGGTCACACTTCTGTCTGGCTTATACCTTCCAGTTAAAATTACACTAAAAAAATGGCGTCTAACTTTCATCTGGGCAACCTCATGGATGTTTAGGATCGGCATATTCCTAACTGCAAATGTTGAGGTATCTATGAAAAAGGGTGGATCGAGATCAAGTCTATTGCTGAGAGGATGACTATTGTAGTGGAGCTCCCTCAGTAATAAAGGGTGTTGCTAGCATGGGCATGGTGAAATACCTTCCTCTACACGCTTTTCCTGATGAAGCTGGAACAGATCTAACCTCTCATTCATCCAATATGACACGACTGAGATGCAAAGCACACTATCCTTCATCAAGGGATCTCGACAGAAGGTAGACGCTACTATCAAAATTACCCATCCTGAAAATATCATCACTCCGGAAGGTCCTTTTAGAATTAAGCACAATACAGGATTTCCCTAGATTCTTGATCAAATTTAACAAATTTAAAATAACACAATTTGTAAGTTTTCTGAGTTTTCAGGTAATACATGTAAAATAATTTTGAGAGTAATTTTGAGGACGATACAAACTGAAAAGTTTAAAAGAATAATGATCTTAGTTGAACAATAATAATAGTTAGTATGAACACTGAGAAACTATTTATAACTTGGGGACTTATAAAGAGAAACCTTATTATGACAAAATAAAAATTTAATTTAATATTATAAATAAAATGTTATGCGTTGTATAGTTTTGCTCGAAGAAAATATAAATAATGATATTATCATGTGGAGTTAAAACTGTATTATTTATTTCGTTATTTTCTTAACTCCACATAATAACACATGTATCTGGAGTTAATAACATAATAAATAATTATACAAAAGAATAAATATAAAGGAATTGATATTCATATGTGAAGACTCATTTCCACTAAGAGTCACAATACTGTTAAATGCCTTATTCTACTTTTTACCTATCTTCACGTTTTGATGACAACTGACAAGTACACAATACTTCTAGGTGAAGGTGTTATGTGTGTGGTCAAGGAGACAGTAAACACAGGTCAGTAAACATGCTGTTAATGGGGGCTTTACGTCAGTCATAAAACATTCATTGTATACGATGTAACGTCTGTTATGTTTAAACACAGCCCAGGGACAGAAACATGTAGTAGGCTGTAAGTGTTTTGTAAAAAATAAGTAAGTAATGATCCATAAGGGATAGTTATGTTACTAAGAGTAGTCAAAAATAGTGGAAACAGTTTGTTTTTATGTTTTAAACTTATCCTTAGTGTTTTATTTTTTGTTCCATTTATTTATATAATATAGAGTGTTCCAAAACTCTCTACCAATATTTTGAAGTATTATTCCTGCACAAAAAAAGCCAAAATTTCATATTAAAAATTAAAAAAAACTAAATAATTACCCCAATAGCTGCCACTTTGCTTTTACACGTAAATATTTATAATTTGAGAACAGATTGTTACAATGAGTTTATATTTAGCTTTTAGCTTTATAAAGTAAATTATAGAAAAAATCTATTATTTATAATCTGTATTTACAAAATAGCGGCTTCCTAAAATCTTTTGAGTGTAAGAATCTTAAAAACGAGACATGTTAAAAAAAGTCACAATTATAAAATTTTAGCTAGGCAATTTAATTAAAAATCCAACGTTACCAAGATAAAGGAAATCAATTTATAAATAATGGAGATAATACACTTAAAAAAAAGTAGCAAACAATATCCACTATAAGTATGTGAAAGCACTGTCTGTGAGCCACACAGTCATCTGTTTTAGTGTTAGCTGCTCTAATCAGCTGATTGTAATATTACGTTGTTGAACTGTGGTCATTTTGCAGAATTTAGGTTTATTTTGATTAGAAAAAGAAAATACAAATGTTTATAATCTATAAATAATAACGTTATTTCAATAGGGCTGCCAATATAATTCAATTGCGATTAAACAATAAACAAGGTAGAAAAAAAAGAATTTCCTTTCCGAAAGGTTTATTTCTCTATGATGTTCCTCTTCCATGATAATAGAGGTTAGTTAAGAGGTAATTGATTAATTGAAAATATGAAAAGCATACTCCTTATAGACATACAGCGCATAGCTTAATTAAAAGAAGCGGAGTTGTGAGTAGGAAAGGAGGAAAATCCAAAGGATAGGTAATCTAAAGTTCTCTTAGGGCGAGTCAATTTAGTGATTATAAGATTCCATATGTCATGGATCCTTGAGACTGGGAGACACACTAACACACGTTGTCAACATCTCTATATTATCTCTGCTTTCTGTATTCAGCCTCCTTATCTTTAATAACAGAATTTGAGTAAAATATCGTTGCAGATATTTTATATACATAAACTAAATATGTAAAACCAATCAGTACATTAATTGTTAATTGTTACGATATAATAATGACGATATTGACTATCCTTAAGAGGTCACACTTCTGTCTGGCTTATACCTTCCAGTTAAAATTACACTAAAAAAATGGCGTCTAACTTTCATCTGGGCAACCTCATGGATGTTTAGGATCGGCATATTCCTAACTGCAAATGTTGAGGTATCTATGAAAAAGGGTGGATCGAGATCAAGTCTATTGCTGAGAGGATGACTATTGTAGTGGAGCTCCCTCAGTAATAAAGGGTGTTGCTAGCATGGGCATGGTGAAATACCTTCCTCTACACGCTTTTCCTGATGAAGCTGGAACAGATCTAACCTCTCATTCATCCAATATGACACGACTGAGATGCAAAGCACACTATCCTTCATCAAGGGATCTCGACAGAAGGTAGACGCTACTATCAAAATTACCCATCCTGAAAATATCATCACTCCGGAAGGTCCTTTTAGAATTAAGCACAATACAGGATTTCCCTAGATTCTTGATCAAATTTAACAAATTTAAAATAACACAATTTGTAAGTTTTCTGAGTTTTCAGGTAATACATGTAAAATAATTTTGAGAGTAATTTTGAGGACGATACAAACTGAAAAGTTTAAAAGAATAATGATCTTAGTTGAACAATAATAATAGTTAGTATGAACACTGAGAAACTATTTATAACTTGGGGACTTATAAAGAGAAACCTTATTATGACAAAATAAAAATTTAATTTAATATTATAAATAAAATGTTATGCGTTGTATAGTTTTGCTCGAAGAAAATATAAATAATGATATTATCATGTGGAGTTAAAACTGTATTATTTATTTCGTTATTTTCTTAACTCCACATAATAACACATGTATCTGGAGTTAATAACATAATAAATAATTATACAAAAGAATAAATATAAAGGAATTGATATTCATATGTGAAGACTCATTTCCACTAAGAGTCACAATACTGTTAAATGCCTTATTCTACTTTTTACCTATCTTCACGTTTTGATGACAACTGACAAGTACACAATACTTCTAGGTGAAGGTGTTATGTGTGTGGTCAAGGAGACAGTAAACACAGGTCAGTAAACATGCTGTTAATGGGGGCTTTACGTCAGTCATAAAACATTCATTGTATACGATGTAACGTCTGTTATGTTTAAACACAGCCCAGGGACAGAAACATGTAGTAGGCTGTAAGTGTTTTGTAAAAAATAAGTAAGTAATGATCCATAAGGGATAGTTATGTTACTAAGAGTAGTCAAAAATAGTGGAAACAGTTTGTTTTTATGTTTTAAACTTATCCTTAGTGTTTTATTTTTTGTTCCATTTATTTATATAATATAGAGTGTTCCAAAACTCTCTACCAATATTTTGAAGTATTATTCCTGCACAAAAAAAGCCAAAATTTCATATTAAAAATTAAAAAAAACTAAATAATTACCCCAATAGCTGCCACTTTGCTTTTACACGTAAATATTTATAATTTGAGAACAGATTGTTACAATGAGTTTATATTTAGCTTTTAGCTTTATAAAGTAAATTATAGAAAAAATCTATTATTTATAATCTGTATTTACAAAATAGCGGCTTCCTAAAATCTTTTGAGTGTAAGAATCTTAAAAACGAGACATGTTAAAAAAAGTCACAATTATAAAATTTTAGCTAGGCAATTTAATTAAAAATCCAACGTTACCAAGATAAAGGAAATCAATTTATAAATAATGGAGATAATACACTTAAAAAAAAGTAGCAAACAATATCCACTATAAGTATGTGAAAGCACTGTCTGTGAGCCACACAGTCATCTGTTTTAGTGTTAGCTGCTCTAATCAGCTGATTGTAATATTACGTTGTTGAACTGTGGTCATTTTGCAGAATTTAGGTTTATTTTGATTAGAAAAAGAAAATACAAATGTTTATAATCTATAAATAATAACGTTATTTCAATAGGGCTGCCAATATAATTCAATTGCGATTAAACAATAAACAAGGTAGAAAAAAAAGAATTTCCTTTCCGAAAGGTTTATTTCTCTATGATGTTCCTCTTCCATGATAATAGAGGTTAGTTAAGAGGTAATTGATTAATTGAAAATATGAAAAGCATACTCCTTATAGACATACAGCGCATAGCTTAATTAAAAGAAGCGGAGTTGTGAGTAGGAAAAGAGGAAAATCCAAAGGATAGGTAATCTAAAGTTCTCTTAGGGCGAGTCAATTTAGTGATTATAAGATTCCATATGTCATGGATCCTTGAGACTGGGAGACACACTAACACACGTTGTCAACATCTCTATATTATCTCTGCTTTCTGTATTCAGCCTCCTTATCTTTAATAACAGAATTTGAGTAAAATATCGTTGCAGATATTTTATATACATAAACTAAATATGTAAAACCAATCAGTACATTAATTGTTAATTGTTACGATATAATAATGACGATATTGACTATCCTTAAGAGGTCACACTTCTGTCTGGCTTATACCTTCCAGTTAAAATTACACTAAAAAAATGGCGTCTAACTTTCATCTGGGCAACCTCATGGATGTTTAGGATCGGCATATTCCTAACTGCAAATGTTGAGGTATCTATGAAAAAGGGTGGATCGAGATCAAGTCTATTGCTGAGAGGATGACTATTGTAGTGGAGCTCCCTCAGTAATAAAGGGTGTTGCTAGCATGGGCATGGTGAAATACCTTCCTCTACACGCTTTTCCTGATGAAGCTGGAACAGATCTAACCTCTCATTCATCCAATATGACACGACTGAGATGCAAAGCACACTATCCTTCATCAAGGGATCTCGACAGAAGGTAGACGCTACTATCAAAATTACCCATCCTGAAAATATCATCACTCCGGAAGGTCCTTTTAGAATTAAGCACAATACAGGATTTCCCTAGATTCTTGATCAAATTTAACAAATTTAAAATAACACAATTTGTAAGTTTTCTGAGTTTTCAGGTAATACATGTAAAATAATTTTGAGAGTAATTTTGAGGACGATACAAACTGAAAAGTTTAAAAGAATAATGATCTTAGTTGAACAATAATAATAGTTAGTATGAACACTGAGAAACTATTTATAACTTGGGGACTTATAAAGAGAAACCTTATTATGACAAAATAAAAATTTAATTTAATATTATAAATAAAATGTTATGCGTTGTATAGTTTTGCTCGAAGAAAATATAAATAATGATATTATCATGTGGAGTTAAAACTGTATTATTTATTTCGTTATTTTCTTAACTCCACATAATAACACATGTATCTGGAGTTAATAACATAATAAATAATTATACAAAAGAATAAATATAAAGGAATTGATATTCATATGTGAAGACTCATTTCCACTAAGAGTCACAATACTGTTAAATGCCTTATTCTACTTTTTACCTATCTTCACGTTTTGATGACAACTGACAAGTACACAATACTTCTAGGTGAAGGTGTTATGTGTGTGGTCAAGGAGACAGTAAACACAGGTCAGTAAACATGCTGTTAATGGGGGCTTTACGTCAGTCATAAAACATTCATTGTATACGATGTAACGTCTGTTATGTTTAAACACAGCCCAGGGACAGAAACATGTAGTAGGCTGTAAGTGTTTTGTAAAAAATAAGTAAGTAATGATCCATAAGGGATAGTTATGTTACTAAGAGTAGTCAAAAATAGTGGAAACAGTTTGTTTTTATGTTTTAAACTTATCCTTAGTGTTTTATTTTTTGTTCCATTTATTTATATAATATAGAGTGTTCCAAAACTCTCTACCAATATTTTGAAGTATTATTCCTGCACAAAAAAAGCCAAAATTTCATATTAAAAATTAAAAAAAACTAAATAATTACCCCAATAGCTGCCACTTTGCTTTTACACGTAAATATTTATAATTTGAGAACAGATTGTTACAATGAGTTTATATTTAGCTTTTAGCTTTATAAAGTAAATTATAGAAAAAATCTATTATTTATAATCTGTATTTACAAAATAGCGGCTTCCTAAAATCTTTTGAGTGTAAGAATCTTAAAAACGAGACATGTTAAAAAAAGTCACAATTATAAAATTTTAGCTAGGCAATTTAATTAAAAATCCAACGTTACCAAGATAAAGGAAATCAATTTATAAATAATGGAGATAATACACTTAAAAAAAAGTAGCAAACAATATCCACTATAAGTATGTGAAAGCACTGTCTGTGAGCCACACAGTCATCTGTTTTAGTGTTAGCTGCTCTAATCAGCTGATTGTAATATTACGTTGTTGAACTGTGGTCATTTTGCAGAATTTAGGTTTATTTTGATTAGAAAAAGAAAATACAAATGTTTATAATCTATAAATAATAACGTTATTTCAATAGGGCTGCCAATATAATTCAATTGCGATTAAACAATAAACAAGGTAGAAAAAAAAGAATTTCCTTTCCGAAAGGTTTATTTCTCTATGATGTTCCTCTTCCATGATAATAGAGGTTAGTTAAGAGGTAATTGATTAATTGAAAATATGAAAAGCATACTCCTTATAGACATACAGCGCATAGCTTAATTAAAAGAAGCGGAGTTGTGAGTAGGAAAGGAGGAAAATCCAAAGGATAGGTAATCTAAAGTTCTCTTAGGGCGAGTCAATTTAGTGATTATAAGATTCCATATGTCATGGATCCTTGAGACTGGGAGACACACACACACACGTTGTCAACATCTCTATATTATCTCTGCTTTCTGTATTCAGCCTCCTTATCTTTAATAACAGAATTTGAGTAAAATATCGTTGCAGATATTTTATATACATAAACTAAATATGTAAAACCAATCAGTACATTAATTGTTAATTGTTACGATATAATAATGACGATATTGACTATCCTTAAGAGGTCACACTTCTGTCTGGCTTATACCTTCCAGTTAAAATTACACTAAAAAAATGGCGTCTAACTTTCATCTGGGCAACCTCATGGATGTTTAGGATCGGCATATTCCTAACTGCAAATGTTGAGGTATCTATGAAAAAGGGTGGATCGAGATCAAGTCTATTGCTGAGAGGATGACTATTGTAGTGGAGCTCCCTCAGTAATAAAGGGTGTTGCTAGCATGGGCATGGTGAAATACCTTCCTCTACACGCTTTTCCTGATGAAGCTGGAACAGATCTAACCTCTCATTCATCCAATATGACACGACTGAGATGCAAAGCACACTATCCTTCATCAAGGGATCTCGACAGAAGGTAGACGCTACTATCAAAATTACCCATCCTGAAAATATCATCACTCCGGAAGGTCCTTTTAGAATTAAGCACAATACAGGATTTCCCTAGATTCTTGATCAAATTTAACAAATTTAAAATAACACAATTTGTAAGTTTTCTGAGTTTTCAGGTAATACATGTAAAATAATTTTGAGAGTAATTTTGAGGACGATACAAACTGAAAAGTTTAAAAGAATAATGATCTTAGTTGAACAATAATAATAGTTAGTATGAACACTGAGAAACTATTTATAACTTGGGGACTTATAAAGAGAAACCTTATTATGACAAAATAAAAATTTAATTTAATATTATAAATAAAATGTTATGCGTTGTATAGTTTTGCTCGAAGAAAATATAAATAATGATATTATCATGTGGAGTTAAAAACTGTATTATTTATTTCGTTATTTTCTTAACTCCACATAATAACACATGTATCTGGAGTTAATAACATAATAAATAATTATACAAAAGAATAAATATAAAGGAATTGATATTCATATGTGAAGACTCATTTCCACTAAGAGTCACAATACTGTTAAATGCCTTATTCTACTTTTTACCTATCTTCACGTTTTGATGACAACTGACAAGTACACAATACTTCTAGGTGAAGGTGTTATGTGTGTGGTCAAGGAGACAGTAAACACAGGTCAGTAAACATGCTGTTAATGGGGGCTTTACGTCAGTCATAAAACATTCATTGTATACGATGTAACGTCTGTTATGTTTAAACACAGCCCAGGGACAGAAACATGTAGTAGGCTGTAAGTGTTTTGTAAAAAATAAGTAAGTAATGATCCATAAGGGATAGTTATGTTACTAAGAGTAGTCAAAAATAGTGGAAACAGTTTGTTTTTATGTTTTAAACTTTATCCTTAGTGTTTTATTTTTTGTTCCATTTATTTATATAATATAGAGTGTTCCAAAACTCTCTACCAATATTTTGAAGTATTATTCCTGCACAAAAAAAGCCAAAATTTCATATTAAAAATTTAAAAAAACTAAATAATTACCCCAATAGCTGCCACTTTGCTTTTACACGTAAATATTTATAATTTGAGAACAGATTGTTACAATGAGTTTATATTTAGCTTTTAGCTTTATAAAGTAAATTATAGAAAAAATCTATTATTTATAATCTGTATTTACAAAATAGCGGCTTCCTAAAATCTTTTGAGTGTAAGAATCTTAAAAACGAGACATGTTAAAAAAAGTCACAATTATAAAATTTTAGCTAGGCAATTTAATTAAAAATCCAACGTTACCAAGATAAAGGAAATCAATTTATAAATAATGGAGATAATACACTTAAAAAAAAAAAGTAGCAAACAATATCCACTATAAGTATGTGAAAGCACTGTCTGTGAGCCACACAGTCATCTGTTTTAGTGTTAGCTGCTCTAATCAGCTGATTGTAATATTACGTTGTTGAACTGTGGTCATTTTGCAGAATTTAGGTTTATTTTGATTAGAAAAAGAAAATACAAATGTTTATAATCTATAAATAATAACGTTATTTCAATAGGGCTGCCAATATAATTCAATTGCGATTAAACAATAAACAAGGTAGAAAAAAAAGAATTTCCTTTCCGAAAGGTTTATTTCTCTATGATGTTCCTCTTCCATGATAATAGAGGTTAGTTAAGAGGTAATTGATTAATTGAAAATATGAAAAGCATACTCCTTATAGACGTACAGCGCATAGCTTAATTAAAAGAAGCGGAGTTGTGAGTAGGAAAGAGAGGAAAATCCAAAGGATAGGTAATCTAAAGTTCTCTTAGGGCGAGTCAATTTAGTGATTATAAGATTCCATATGTCATGGATCCTTGAGACTGGGAGACACACTAACACACGTTGTCAACATCTCTATATTATCTCTGCTTTCTGTATTCAGCCTCCTTATCTTTAATAACAGAATTTGAGTAAAATATCGTTGCAGATATTTTATATACATAAACTAAATATGTAAAACCAATCAGTACATTAATTGTTAATTGTTACGATATAATAATGACGATATTGACTATCCTTAAGAGGTCACACTTCTGTCTGGCTTATACCTTCCAGTTAAAATTACACTAAAAAAATGGCGTCTAACTTTCATCTGGGCAACCTCATGGATGTTTAGGATCGGCATATTCCTAACTGCAAATGTTGAGGTATCTATGAAAAAGGGTGGATCGAGATCAAGTCTATTGCTGAGAGGATGACTATTGTAGTGGAGCTCCCTCAGTAATAAAGGGTGTTGCTAGCATGGGCATGGTGAAATACCTTCCTCTACACGCTTTTCCTGATGAAGCTGGAACAGATCTAACCTCTCATTCATCCAATATGACACGACTGAGATGCAAAGCACACTATCCTTCATCAAGGGATCTCGACAGAAGGTAGACGCTACTATCAAAATTACCCATCCTGAAAATATCATCACTCCGGAAGGTCCTTTTAGAATTAAGCACAATACAGGATTTCCCTAGATTCTTGATCAAATTTAACAAATTTAAAATAACACAATTTGTAAGTTTTCTGAGTTTTCAGGTAATACATGTAAAATAATTTTGAGAGTAATTTTGAGGACGATACAAACTGAAAAGTTTAAAAGAATAATGATCTTAGTTGAACAATAATAATAGTTAGTATGAACACTGAGAAACTATTTATAACTTGGGGACTTATAAAGAGAAACCTTATTATGACAAAATAAAAATTTAATTTAATATTATAAATAAAATGTTATGCGTTGTATAGTTTTGCTCGAAGAAAATATAAATAATGATATTATCATGTGGAGTTAAAACTGTATTATTTATTTCGTTATTTTCTTAACTCCACATAATAACACATGTATCTGGAGTTAATAACATAATAAATAATTATACAAAAGAATAAATATAAAGGAATTGATATTCATATGTGAAGACTCATTTCCACTAAGAGTCACAATACTGTTAAATGCCTTATTCTACTTTTTACCTATCTTCACGTTTTGATGACAACTGACAAGTACACAATACTTCTAGGTGAAGGTGTTATGTGTGTGGTCAAGGAGACAGTAAACACAGGTCAGTAAACATGCTGTTAATGGGGGCTTTACGTCAGTCATAAAACATTCATTGTATACGATGTAACGTCTGTTATGTTTAAACACAGCCCAGGGACAGAAACATGTAGTAGGCTGTAAGTGTTTTGTAAAAAATAAGTAAGTAATGATCCATAAGGGATAGTTATGTTACTAAGAGTAGTCAAAAATAGTGGAAACAGTTTGTTTTTATGTTTTAAACTTATCCTTAGTGTTTTATTTTTTGTTCCATTTATTTATATAATATAGAGTGTTCCAAAACTCTCTACCAATATTTTGAAGTATTATTCCTGCACAAAAAAAGCCAAAATTTCATATTAAAAATTAAAAAAAAAACTAAATAATTACCCCAATAGCTGCCACTTTGCTTTTACACGTAAATATTTATAATTTGAGAACAGATTGTTACAATGAGTTTATATTTAGCTTTTAGCTTTATAAAGTAAATTATAGAAAAAATCTATTATTTATAATCTGTATTTACAAAATAGCGGCTTCCTAAAATCTTTTGAGTGTAAGAATCTTAAAAACGAGACATGTTAAAAAAAGTCACAATTATAAAATTTTAGCTAGGCAATTTAATTAAAAATCCAACGTTACCAAGATAAAGGAAATCAATTTATAAATAATGGAGATAATACACTTAAAAAAAAGTAGCAAACAATATCCACTATAAGTATGTGAAAGCACTGTCTGTGAGCCACACAGTCATCTGTTTTAGTGTTAGCTGCTCTAATCAGCTGATTGTAATATTACGTTGTTGAACTGTGGTCATTTTGCAGAATTTAGGTTTATTTTGATTAGAAAAAGAAAATACAAATGTTTATAATCTATAAATAATAACGTTATTTCAATAGGGCTGCCAATATAATTCAATTGCGATTAAACAATAAACAAGGTAGAAAAAAAAGAATTTCCTTTCCGAAAGGTTTATTTCTCTATGATGTTCCTCTTCCATGATAATAGAGGTTAGTTAAGAGGTAATTGATTAATTGAAAATATGAAAAGCATACTCCTTATAGACGTACAGCGCATAGCTTAATTAAAAGAAGCGGAGTTGTGAGTAGGAAAAGGAGGAAAATCCAAAGGATAGGTAATCTAAAGTTCTCTTAGGGCGAGTCAATTTAGTGATTATAAGATTCCATATGTCATGGATCCTTGAGACTGGGAGACACACTAACACACGTTGTCAACATCTCTATATTATCTCTGCTTTCTGTATTCAGCCTCCTTATCTTTAATAACAGAATTTGAGTAAAATATCGTTGCAGATATTTTATATACATAAACTAAATATGTAAAACCAATCAGTACATTAATTGTTAATTGTTACGATATAATAATGACGATATTGACTATCCTTAAGAGGTCACACTTCTGTCTGGCTTATACCTTCCAGTTAAAATTACACTAAAAAAATGGCGTCTAACTTTCATCTGGGCAACCTCATGGATGTTTAGGATCGGCATATTCCTAACTGCAAATGTTGAGGTATCTATGAAAAAGGGTGGATCGAGATCAAGTCTATTGCTGAGAGGATGACTATTGTAGTGGAGCTCCCTCAGTAATAAAGGGTGTTGCTAGCATGGGCATGGTGAAATACCTTCCTCTACACGCTTTTCCTGATGAAGCTGGAACAGATCTAACCTCTCATTCATCCAATATGACACGACTGAGATGCAAAGCACACTATCCTTCATCAAGGGATCTCGACAGAAGGTAGACGCTACTATCAAAATTACCCATCCTGAAAATATCATCACTCCGGAAGGTCCTTTTAGAATTAAGCACAATACAGGATTTCCCTAGATTCTTGATCAAATTTAACAAATTTAAAATAACACAATTTGTAAGTTTTCTGAGTTTTCAGGTAATACATGTAAAATAATTTTGAGAGTAATTTTGAGGACGATACAAACTGAAAAGTTTAAAAGAATAATGATCTTAGTTGAACAATAATAATAGTTAGTATGAACACTGAGAAACTATTTATAACTTGGGGACTTATAAAGAGAAACCTTATTATGACAAAATAAAAATTTAATTTAATATTATAAATAAAATGTTATGCGTTGTATAGTTTTGCTCGAAGAAAATATAAATAATGATATTATCATGTGGAGTTAAAACTGTATTATTTATTTCGTTATTTTCTTAACTCCACATAATAACACATGTATCTGGAGTTAATAACATAATAAATAATTATACAAAAGAATAAATATAAAGGAATTGATATTCATATGTGAAGACTCATTTCCACTAAGAGTCACAATACTGTTAAATGCCTTATTCTACTTTTTACCTATCTTCACGTTTTGATGACAACTGACAAGTACACAATACTTCTAGGTGAAGGTGTTATGTGTGTGGTCAAGGAGACAGTAAACACAGGTCAGTAAACATGCTGTTAATGGGGGCTTTACGTCAGTCATAAAACATTCATTGTATACGATGTAACGTCTGTTATGTTTAAACACAGCCCAGGGACAGAAACATGTAGTAGGCTGTAAGTGTTTTGTAAAAAATAAGTAAGTAATGATCCATAAGGGATAGTTATGTTACTAAGAGTAGTCAAAAATAGTGGAAACAGTTTGTTTTTATGTTTTAAACTTATCCTTAGTGTTTTATTTTTTGTTCCATTTATTTATATAATATAGAGTGTTCCAAAACTCTCTACCAATATTTTGAAGTATTATTCCTGCACAAAAAAAGCCAAAATTTCATATTAAAAATTAAAAAAAAACTAAATAATTACCCCAATAGCTGCCACTTTGCTTTTACACGTAAATATTTATAATTTGAGAACAGATTGTTACAATGAGTTTATATTTAGCTTTTAGCTTTATAAAGTAAATTATAGAAAAAATCTATTATTTATAATCTGTATTTACAAAATAGCGGCTTCCTAAAATCTTTTGAGTGTAAGAATCTTAAAAACGAGACATGTTAAAAAAAGTCACAATTATAAAATTTTAGCTAGGCAATTTAATTAAAAATCCAACGTTACCAAGATAAAGGAAATCAATTTATAAATAATGGAGATAATACACTTAAAAAAAAGTAGCAAACAATATCCACTATAAGTATGTGAAAGCACTGTCTGTGAGCCACACAGTCATCTGTTTTAGTGTTAGCTGCTCTAATCAGCTGATTGTAATATTACGTTGTTGAACTGTGGTCATTTTGCAGAATTTAGGTTTATTTTGATTAGAAAAAGAAAATACAAATGTTTATAATCTATAAATAATAACGTTATTTCAATAGGGCTGCCAATATAATTCAATTGCGATTAAACAATAAACAAGGTAGAAAAAAAAGAATTTCCTTTCCGAAAGGTTTATTTCTCTATGATGTTCCTCTTCCATGATAATAGAGGTTAGTTAAGAGGTAATTGATTAATTGAAAATATGAAAAGCATACTCCTTATAGACGTACAGCGCATAGCTTAATTAAAAGAAGCGGAGTTGTGAGTAGGAAAAGAGGAAAATCCAAAGGATAGGTAATCTAAAGTTCTCTTAGGGCGAGTCAATTTAGTGATTATAAGATTCCAGATGTCATGGATCCTTGAGACTGGGAGACACACACACACACGTTGTCAACATCTCTATATTATCTCTGCTTTCTGTATTCAGCCTCCTTATCTTTAATAACAGAATTTGAGTAAAATATCGTTGCAGATATTTTATATACATAAACTAAATATGTAAAACCAATCAGTACATTAATTGTTAATTGTTACGATATAATAATGACGATATTGACTATCCTTAAGAGGTCACACTTCTGTCTGGCTTATACCTTCCAGTTAAAATTACACTAAAAAATGGCGTCTAACTTTCATCTGGGCAACCTCATGGATGTTTAGGATCGGCATATTCCTAACTGCAAATGTTGAGGTATCTATGAAAAAGGGTGGATCGAGATCAAGTCTATTGCTGAGAGGATGACTATTGTAGTGGAGCTCCCTCAGTAATAAAGGGTGTTGCTAGCATGGGCATGGTGAAATACCTTCCTCTACACGCTTTTCCTGATGAAGCTGGAACAGATCTAACCTCTCATTCATCCAATATGACACGACTGAGATGCAAAGCACACTATCCTTCATCAAGGGATCTCGACAGAAGGTAGACGCTACTATCAAAATTACCCATCCTGAAAATATCATCACTCCGGAAGGTCCTTTTAGAATTAAGCACAATACAGGATTTCCCTAGATTCTTGATCAAATTTAACAAATTTAAAATAACACAATTTGTAAGTTTTCTGAGTTTTCAGGTAATACATGTAAAATAATTTTGAGAGTAATTTTGAGGACGATACAAACTGAAAAGTTTAAAAGAATAATGATCTTAGTTGAACAATAATAATAGTTAGTATGAACACTGAGAAACTATTTATAACTTGGGGACTTATAAAGAGAAACCTTATTATGACAAAATAAAAATTTAATTTAATATTATAAATAAAATGTTATGCGTTGTATAGTTTTGCTCGAAGAAAATATAAATAATGATATTATCATGTGGAGTTAAAACTGTATTATTTATTTCGTTATTTTCTTAACTCCACATAATAACACATGTATCTGGAGTTAATAACATAATAAATAATTATACAAAAGAATAAATATAAAGGAATTGATATTCATATGTGAAGACTCATTTCCACTAAGAGTCACAATACTGTTAAATGCCTTATTCTACTTTTTACCTATCTTCACGTTTTGATGACAACTGACAAGTACACAATACTTCTAGGTGAAGGTGTTATGTGTGTGGTCAAGGAGACAGTAAACACAGGTCAGTAAACATGCTGTTAATGGGGGCTTTACGTCAGTCATAAAACATTCATTGTATACGATGTAACGTCTGTTATGTTTAAACACAGCCCAGGGACAGAAACATGTAGTAGGCTGTAAGTGTTTTGTAAAAAATAAGTAAGTAATGATCCATAAGGGATAGTTATGTTACTAAGAGTAGTCAAAAATAGTGGAAACAGTTTGTTTTTATGTTTTAAACTTATCCTTAGTGTTTTATTTTTTGTTCCATTTATTTATATAATATAGAGTGTTCCAAAACTCTCTACCAATATTTTGAAGTATTATTCCTGCACAAAAAAAGCCAAAATTTCATATTAAAAATTAAAAAAAACTAAATAATTACCCCAATAGCTGCCACTTTGCTTTTACACGTAAATATTTATAATTTGAGAACAGATTGTTACAATGAGTTTATATTTAGCTTTTAGCTTTATAAAGTAAATTATAGAAAAAATCTATTATTTATAATCTGTATTTACAAAATAGCGGCTTCCTAAAATCTTTTGAGTGTAAGAATCTTAAAAACGAGACATGTTAAAAAAAGTCACAATTATAAAATTTTAGCTAGGCAATTTAATTAAAAATCCAACGTTACCAAGATAAAGGAAATCAATTTATAAATAATGGAGATAATACACTTAAAAAAAAGTAGCAAACAATATCCACTATAAGTATGTGAAAGCACTGTCTGTGAGCCACACAGTCATCTGTTTTAGTGTTAGCTGCTCTAATCAGCTGATTGTAATATTACGTTGTTGAACTGTGGTCATTTTGCAGAATTTAGGTTTATTTTGATTAGAAAAAGAAAATACAAATGTTTATAATCTATAAATAATAACGTTATTTCAATAGGGCTGCCAATATAATTCAATTGCGATTAAACAATAAACAAGGTAGAAAAAAAAGAATTTCCTTTCCGAAAGGTTTATTTCTCTATGATGTTCCTCTTCCATGATAATAGAGGTTAGTTAAGAGGTAATTGATTAATTGAAAATATGAAAAGCATACTCCTTATAGACGTACAGCGCATAGCTTAATTAAAAGAAGCGGAGTTGTGAGTAGGAAAAGAGGAAAATCCAAAGGATAGGTAATCTAAAGTTCTCTTAGGGCGAGTCAATTTAGTGATTATAAGATTCCAGATGTCATGGATCCTTGAGACTGGGAGACACACACACACACGTTGTCAACATCTCTATATTATCTCTGCTTTCTGTATTCAGCCTCCTTATCTTTAATAACAGAATTTGAGTAAAATATCGTTGCAGATATTTTATATACATAAACTAAATATGTAAAACCAATCAGTACATTAATTGTTAATTGTTACGATATAATAATGACGATATTGACTATCCTTAAGAGGTCACACTTCTGTCTGGCTTATACCTTCCAGTTAAAATTACACTAAAAAAATGGCGTCTAACTTTCATCTGGGCAACCTCATGGATGTTTAGGATCGGCATATTCCTAACTGCAAATGTTGAGGTATCTATGAAAAAGGGTGGATCGAGATCAAGTCTATTGCTGAGAGGATGACTATTGTAGTGGAGCTCCCTCAGTAATAAAGGGTGTTGCTAGCATGGGCATGGTGAAATACCTTCCTCTACACGCTTTTCCTGATGAAGCTGGAACAGATCTAACCTCTCATTCATCCAATATGACACGACTGAGATGCAAAGCACACTATCCTTCATCAAGGGATCTCGACAGAAGGTAGACGCTACTATCAAAATTACCCATCCTGAAAATATCATCACTCCGGAAGGTCCTTTTAGAATTAAGCACAATACAGGATTTCCCTAGATTCTTGATCAAATTTAACAAATTTAAAATAACACAATTTGTAAGTTTTCTGAGTTTTCAGGTAATACATGTAAAATAATTTTGAGAGTAATTTTGAGGACGATACAAACTGAAAAGTTTAAAAGAATAATGATCTTAGTTGAACAATAATAATAGTTAGTATGAACACTGAGAAACTATTTATAACTTGGGGACTTATAAAGAGAAACCTTATTATGACAAAATAAAAATTTAATTTAATATTATAAATAAAATGTTATGCGTTGTATAGTTTTGCTCGAAGAAAATATAAATAATGATATTATCATGTGGAGTTAAAACTGTATTATTTATTTCGTTATTTTCTTAACTCCACATAATAACACATGTATCTGGAGTTAATAACATAATAAATAATTATACAAAAGAATAAATATAAAGGAATTGATATTCATATGTGAAGACTCATTTCCACTAAGAGTCACAATACTGTTAAATGCCTTATTCTACTTTTTACCTATCTTCACGTTTTGATGACAACTGACAAGTACACAATACTTCTAGGTGAAGGTGTTATGTGTGTGGTCAAGGAGACAGTAAACACAGGTCAGTAAACATGCTGTTAATGGGGGCTTTACGTCAGTCATAAAACATTCATTGTATACGATGTAACGTCTGTTATGTTTAAACACAGCCCAGGGACAGAAACATGTAGTAGGCTGTAAGTGTTTTGTAAAAAATAAGTAAGTAATGATCCATAAGGGATAGTTATGTTACTAAGAGTAGTCAAAAATAGTGGAAACAGTTTGTTTTTATGTTTTAAACTTATCCTTAGTGTTTTATTTTTTGTTCCATTTATTTATATAATATAGAGTGTTCCAAAACTCTCTACCAATATTTTGAAGTATTATTCCTGCACAAAAAAAGCCAAAATTTCATATTAAAAATTAAAAAAAACTAAATAATTACCCCAATAGCTGCCACTTTGCTTTTACACGTAAATATTTATAATTTGAGAACAGATTGTTACAATGAGTTTATATTTAGCTTTTAGCTTTATAAAGTAAATTATAGAAAAAATCTATTATTTATAATCTGTATTTACAAAATAGCGGCTTCCTAAAATCTTTTGAGTGTAAGAATCTTAAAAACGAGACATGTTAAAAAAAGTCACAATTATAAAATTTTAGCTAGGCAATTTAATTAAAAATCCAACGTTACCAAGATAAAGGAAATCAATTTATAAATAATGGAGATAATACACTTAAAAAAAAGTAGCAAACAATATCCACTATAAGTATGTGAAAGCACTGTCTGTGAGCCACACAGTCATCTGTTTTAGTGTTAGCTGCTCTAATCAGCTGATTGTAATATTACGTTGTTGAACTGTGGTCATTTTGCAGAATTTAGGTTTATTTTGATTAGAAAAAGAAAATACAAATGTTTATAATCTATAAATAATAACGTTATTTCAATAGGGCTGCCAATATAATTCAATTGCGATTAAACAATAAACAAGGTAGAAAAAAAAGAATTTCCTTTCCGAAAGGTTTATTTCTCTATGATGTTCCTCTTCCATGATAATAGAGGTTAGTTAAGAGGTAATTGATTAATTGAAAATATGAAAAGCATACTCCTTATAGACGTACAGCGCATAGCTTAATTAAAAGAAGCGGAGTTGTGAGTAGGAAAAGAGGAAAATCCAAAGGATAGGTAATCTAAAGTTCTCTTAGGGCGAGTCAATTTAGTGATTATAAGATTCCAGATGTCATGGATCCTTGAGACTGGGAGACACACACACACACGTTGTCAACATCTCTATATTATCTCTGCTTTCTGTATTCAGCCTCCTTATCTTTAATAACAGAATTTGAGTAAAATATCGTTGCAGATATTTTATATACATAAACTAAATATGTAAAACCAATCAGTACATTAATTGTTAATTGTTACGATATAATAATGACGATATTGACTATCCTTAAGAGGTCACACTTCTGTCTGGCTTATACCTTCCAGTTAAAATTACACTAAAAAAATGGCGTCTAACTTTCATCTGGGCAACCTCATGGATGTTTAGGATCGGCATATTCCTAACTGCAAATGTTGAGGTATCTATGAAAAAGGGTGGATCGAGATCAAGTCTATTGCTGAGAGGATGACTATTGTAGTGGAGCTCCCTCAGTAATAAAGGGTGTTGCTAGCATGGGCATGGTGAAATACCTTCCTCTACACGCTTTTCCTGATGAAGCTGGAACAGATCTAACCTCTCATTCATCCAATATGACACGACTGAGATGCAAAGCACACTATCCTTCATCAAGGGATCTCGACAGAAGGTAGACGCTACTATCAAAATTACCCATCCTGAAAATATCATCACTCCGGAAGGTCCTTTTAGAATTAAGCACAATACAGGATTTCCCTAGATTCTTGATCAAATTTAACAAATTTAAAATAACACAATTTGTAAGTTTTCTGAGTTTTCAGGTAATACATGTAAAATAATTTTGAGAGTAATTTTGAGGACGATACAAACTGAAAAGTTTAAAAGAATAATGATCTTAGTTGAACAATAATAATAGTTAGTATGAACACTGAGAAACTATTTATAACTTGGGGACTTATAAAGAGAAACCTTATTATGACAAAATAAAAATTTAATTTAATATTATAAATAAAATGTTATGCGTTGTATAGTTTTGCTCGAAGAAAATATAAATAATGATATTATCATGTGGAGTTAAAACTGTATTATTTATTTCGTTATTTTCTTAACTCCACATAATAACACATGTATCTGGAGTTAATAACATAATAAATAATTATACAAAAGAATAAATATAAAGGAATTGATATTCATATGTGAAGACTCATTTCCACTAAGAGTCACAATACTGTTAAATGCCTTATTCTACTTTTTACCTATCTTCACGTTTTGATGACAACTGACAAGTACACAATACTTCTAGGTGAAGGTGTTATGTGTGTGGTCAAGGAGACAGTAAACACAGGTCAGTAAACATGCTGTTAATGGGGGCTTTACGTCAGTCATAAAACATTCATTGTATACGATGTAACGTCTGTTATGTTTAAACACAGCCCAGGGACAGAAACATGTAGTAGGCTGTAAGTGTTTTGTAAAAAATAAGTAAGTAATGATCCATAAGGGATAGTTATGTTACTAAGAGTAGTCAAAAATAGTGGAAACAGTTTGTTTTTATGTTTTAAACTTATCCTTAGTGT
Source organism: Homalodisca vitripennis (assembly GCF_021130785.1). Lineage (NCBI taxonomy): Eukaryota > Metazoa > Arthropoda > Insecta > Hemiptera > Cicadellidae > Homalodisca > Homalodisca vitripennis. Next base: position 67,478,642 of record NC_060207.1, read on the forward strand.
TTTATTTTTTGTTCCATTTATTTATATAATATAGAGTGTTCCAAAACTCTCTACCAATATTTTGAAGTATTATTCCTGCACAAAAAAAGCCAAAATTTCATATTAAAAATTAAAAAAAACTAAATAATTACCCCAATAGCTGCCACTTTGCTTTTACACGTAAATATTTATAATTTGAGAACAGATTGTTACAATGAGTTTATATTTAGCTTTTAGCTTTATAAAGTAAATTATAGAAAAAATCTATTATTTATAATCTGTATTTACAAAATAGCGGCTTCCTAAAATCTTTTGAGTGTAAGAATCTTAAAAACGAGACATGTTAAAAAAAGTCACAATTATAAAATTTTAGCTAGGCAATTTAATTAAAAATCCAACGTTACCAAGATAAAGGAAATCAATTTATAAATAATGGAGATAATACACTTAAAAAAAAGTAGCAAACAATATCCACTATAAGTATGTGAAAGCACTGTCTGTGAGCCACACAGTCATCTGTTTTAGTGTTAGCTGCTCTAATCAGCTGATTGTAATATTACGTTGTTGAACTGTGGTCATTTTGCAGAATTTAGGTTTATTTTGATTAGAAAAAGAAAATACAAATGTTTATAATCTATAAATAATAACGTTATTTCAATAGGGCTGCCAATATAATTCAATTGCGATTAAACAATAAACAAGGTAGAAAAAAAAGAATTTCCTTTCCGAAAGGTTTATTTCTCTATGATGTTCCTCTTCCATGATAATAGAGGTTAGTTAAGAGGTAATTGATTAATTGAAAATATGAAAAGCATACTCCTTATAGACGTACAGCGCATAGCTTAATTAAAAGAAGCGGAGTTGTGAGTAGGAAAAGAGGAAAATCCAAAGGATAGGTAATCTAAAGTTCTCTTAGGGCGAGTCAATTTAGTGATTATAAGATTCCAGATGTCATGGATCCTTGAGACTGGGAGACACACACACACACGTTGTCAACATCTCTATATTATCTCTGCTTTCTGTATTCAGCCTCCTTATCTTTAATAACAGAATTTGAGTAAAATATCGTTGCAGATATTTTATATACATAAACTAAATATGTAAAACCAATCAGTACATTAATTGTTAATTGTTACGATATAATAATGACGATATTGACTATCCTTAAGAGGTCACACTTCTGTCTGGCTTATACCTTCCAGTTAAAATTACACTAAAAAAATGGCGTCTAACTTTCATCTGGGCAACCTCATGGATGTTTAGGATCGGCATATTCCTAACTGCAAATGTTGAGGTATCTATGAAAAAGGGTGGATCGAGATCAAGTCTATTGCTGAGAGGATGACTATTGTAGTGGAGCTCCCTCAGTAATAAAGGGTGTTGCTAGCATGGGCATGGTGAAATACCTTCCTCTACACGCTTTTCCTGATGAAGCTGGAACAGATCTAACCTCTCATTCATCCAATATGACACGACTGAGATGCAAAGCACACTATCCTTCATCAAGGGATCTCGACAGAAGGTAGACGCTACTATCAAAATTACCCATCCTGAAAATATCATCACTCCGGAAGGTCCTTTTAGAATTAAGCACAATACAGGATTTCCCTAGATTCTTGATCAAATTTAACAAATTTAAAATAACACAATTTGTAAGTTTTCTGAGTTTTCAGGTAATACATGTAAAATAATTTTGAGAGTAATTTTGAGGACGATACAAACTGAAAAGTTTAAAAGAATAATGATCTTAGTTGAACAATAATAATAGTTAGTATGAACACTGAGAAACTATTTATAACTTGGGGACTTATAAAGAGAAACCTTATTATGACAAAATAAAAATTTAATTTAATATTATAAATAAAATGTTATGCGTTGTATAGTTTTGCTCGAAGAAAATATAAATAATGATATTATCATGTGGAGTTAAAACTGTATTATTTATTTCGTTATTTTCTTAACTCCACATAATAACACATGTATCTGGAGTTAATAACATAATAAATAATTATACAAAAGAATAAATATAAAGGAATTGATATTCATATGTGAAGACTCATTTCCACTAAGAGTCACAATACTGTTAAATGCCTTATTCTACTTTTTACCTATCTTCACGTTTTGATGACAACTGACAAGTACACAATACTTCTAGGTGAAGGTGTTATGTGTGTGGTCAAGGAGACAGTAAACACAGGTCAGTAAACATGCTGTTAATGGGGGCTTTACGTCAGTCATAAAACATTCATTGTATACGATGTAACGTCTGTTATGTTTAAACACAGCCCAGGGACAGAAACATGTAGTAGGCTGTAAGTGTTTTGTAAAAAATAAGTAAGTAATGATCCATAAGGGATAGTTATGTTACTAAGAGTAGTCAAAAATAGTGGAAACAGTTTGTTTTTATGTTTTAAACTTATCCTTAGTGTTTTATTTTTTGTTCCATTTATTTATATAATATAGAGTGTTCCAAAACTCTCTACCAATATTTTGAAGTATTATTCCTGCACAAAAAAAAGCCAAAATTTCATATTAAAAATTAAAAAAAACTAAATAATTACCCCAATAGCTGCCACTTTGCTTTTACACGTAAATATTTATAATTTGAGAACAGATTGTTACAATGAGTTTATATTTAGCTTTTAGCTTTATAAAGTAAATTATAGAAAAAATCTATTATTTATAATCTGTATTTACAAAATAGCGGCTTCCTAAAATCTTTTGAGTGTAAGAATCTTAAAAAACGAGACATGTTAAAAAAAGTCACAATTATAAAATTTTAGCTAGGCAATTTAATTAAAAATCCAACGTTACCAAGATAAAGGAAATCAATTTATAAATAATGGAGATAATACACTTAAAAAAAAGTAGCAAACAATATCCACTATAAGTATGTGAAAGCACTGTCTGTGAGCCACACAGTCATCTGTTTTAGTGTTAGCTGCTCTAATCAGCTGATTGTAATATTACGTTGTTGAACTGTGGTCATTTTGCAGAATTTAGGTTTATTTTGATTAGAAAAAGAAAATACAAATGTTTATAATCTATAAATAATAACGTTATTTCAATAGGGCTGCCAATATAATTCAATTGCGATTAAACAATAAACAAGGTAGAAAAAAAAGAATTTCCTTTCCGAAAGGTTTATTTCTCTATGATGTTCCTCTTCCATGATAATAGAGGTTAGTTAAGAGGTAATTGATTAATTGAAAATATGAAAAGCATACTCCTTATAGACGTACAGCGCATAGCTTAATTAAAAGAAGCGGAGTTGTGAGTAGGAAAAGAGGAAAATCCAAAGGATAGGTAATCTAAAGTTCTCTTAGGGCGAGTCAATTTAGTGATTATAAGATTCCAGATGTCATGGATCCTTGAGACTGGGAGACACACACACACACGTTGTCAACATCTCTATATTATCTCTGCTTTCTGTATTCAGCCTCCTTATCTTTAATAACAGAATTTGAGTAAAATATCGTTGCAGATATTTTATATACATAAACTAAATATGTAAAACCAATCAGTACATTAATTGTTAATTGTTACGATATAATAATGACGATATTGACTATCCTTAAGAGGTCACACTTCTGTCTGGCTTATACCTTCCAGTTAAAATTACACTAAAAAAATGGCGTCTAACTTTCATCTGGGCAACCTCATGGATGTTTAGGATCGGCATATTCCTAACTGCAAATGTTGAGGTATCTATGAAAAAGGGTGGATCGAGATCAAGTCTATTGCTGAGAGGATGACTATTGTAGTGGAGCTCCCTCAGTAATAAAGGGTGTTGCTAGCATGGGCATGGTGAAATACCTTCCTCTACACGCTTTTCCTGATGAAGCTGGAACAGATCTAACCTCTCATTCATCCAATATGACACGACTGAGATGCAAAGCACACTATCCTTCATCAAGGGATCTCGACAGAAGGTAGACGCTACTATCAAAATTACCCATCCTGAAAATATCATCACTCCGGAAGGTCCTTTTAGAATTAAGCACAATACAGGATTTCCCTAGATTCTTGATCAAATTTAACAAATTTAAAATAACACAATTTGTAAGTTTTCTGAGTTTTCAGGTAATACATGTAAAATAATTTTGAGAGTAATTTTGAGGACGATACAAACTGAAAAGTTTAAAAGAATAATGATCTTAGTTGAACAATAATAATAGTTAGTATGAACACTGAGAAACTATTTATAACTTGGGGACTTATAAAGAGAAACCTTATTATGACAAAATAAAAATTTAATTTAATATTATAAATAAAATGTTATGCGTTGTATAGTTTTGCTCGAAGAAAATATAAATAATGATATTATCATGTGGAGTTAAAACTGTATTATTTATTTCGTTATTTTCTTAACTCCACATAATAACACATGTATCTGGAGTTAATAACATAATAAATAATTATACAAAAGAATAAATATAAAGGAATTGATATTCATATGTGAAGACTCATTTCCACTAAGAGTCACAATACTGTTAAATGCCTTATTCTACTTTTTACCTATCTTCACGTTTTGATGACAACTGACAAGTACACAATACTTCTAGGTGAAGGTGTTATGTGTGTGGTCAAGGAGACAGTAAACACAGGTCAGTAAACATGCTGTTAATGGGGGCTTTACGTCAGTCATAAAACATTCATTGTATACGATGTAACGTCTGTTATTTTTAAACACAGCCCAGGGACAGAAACATGTAGTAGGCTGTAAGTGTTTTGTAAAAAATAAGTAAGTAATGATCCATAAGGGATAGTTATGTTACTAAGAGTAGTCAAAAATAGTGGAAACAGTTTGTTTTTATGTTTTAAACTTATCCTTAGTGTTTTATTTTTTGTTCCATTTATTTATATAATATAGAGTGTTCCAAAACTCTCTACCAATATTTTGAAGTATTATTCCTGCACAAAAAAAAAAGCCAAAATTTCATATTAAAAATTAAAAAAAACTAAATAATTACCCCAATAGCTGCCACTTTGCTTTTACACGTAAATATTTATAATTTGAGAACAGATTGTTACAATGAGTTTATATTTAGCTTTTAGCTTTATAAAGTAAATTATAGAAAAAATCTATTATTTATAATCTGTATTTACAAAATAGCGGCTTCCTAAAATCTTTTGAGTGTAAGAATCTTAAAAACGAGACATGTTAAAAAAAGTCACAATTATAAAATTTTAGCTAGGCAATTTAATTAAAAATCCAACGTTACCAAGATAAAGGAAATCAATTTATAAATAATGGAGATAATACACTTAAAAAAAAGTAGCAAACAATATCCACTATAAGTATGTGAAAGCACTGTCTGTGAGCCACACAGTCATCTGTTTTAGTGTTAGCTGCTCTAATCAGCTGATTGTAATATTACGTTGTTGAACTGTGGTCATTTTGCAGAATTTAGGTTTATTTTGATTAGAAAAAGAAAATACAAATGTTTATAATCTATAAATAATAACGTTATTTCAATAGGGCTGCCAATATAATTCAATTGCGATTAAACAATAAACAAGGTAGAAAAAAAAGAATTTCCTTTCCGAAAGGTTTATTTCTCTATGATGTTCCTCTTCCATGATAATAGAGGTTAGTTAAGAGGTAATTGATTAATTGAAAATATGAAAAGCATACTCCTTATAGACGTACAGCGCATAGCTTAATTAAAAGAAGCGGAGTTGTGAGTAGGAAAAGAGGAAAATCCAAAGGATAGGTAATCTAAAGTTCTCTTAGGGCGAGTCAATTTAGTGATTATAAGATTCCAGATGTCATGGATCCTTGAGACTGGGAGACACACACACACACGTTGTCAACATCTCTATATTATCTCTGCTTTCTGTATTCAGCCTCCTTATCTTTAATAACAGAATTTGAGTAAAATATCGTTGCAGATATTTTATATACATAAACTAAATATGTAAAACCAATCAGTACATTAATTGTTAATTGTTACGATATAATAATGACGATATTGACTATCCTTAAGAGGTCACACTTCTGTCTGGCTTATACCTTCCAGTTAAAATTACACTAAAAAAATGGCGTCTAACTTTCATCTGGGCAACCTCATGGATGTTTAGGATCGGCATATTCCTAACTGCAAATGTTGAGGTATCTATGAAAAAGGGTGGATCGAGATCAAGTCTATTGCTGAGAGGATGACTATTGTAGTGGAGCTCCCTCAGTAATAAAGGGTGTTGCTAGCATGGGCATGGTGAAATACCTTCCTCTACACGCTTTTCCTGATGAAGCTGGAACAGATCTAACCTCTCATTCATCCAATATGACACGACTGAGATGCAAAGCACACTATCCTTCATCAAGGGATCTCGACAGAAGGTAGACGCTACTATCAAAATTACCCATCCTGAAAATATCATCACTCCGGAAGGTCCTTTTAGAATTAAGCACAATACAGGATTTCCCTAGATTCTTGATCAAATTTAACAAATTTAAAATAACACAATTTGTAAGTTTTCTGAGTTTTCAGGTAATACATGTAAAATAATTTTGAGAGTAATTTTGAGGACGATACAAACTGAAAAGTTTAAAAGAATAATGATCTTAGTTGAACAATAATAATAGTTAGTATGAACACTGAGAAACTATTTATAACTTGGGGACTTATAAAGAGAAACCTTATTATGACAAAATAAAAATTTAATTTAATATTATAAATAAAATGTTATGCGTTGTATAGTTTTGCTCGAAGAAAATATAAATAATGATATTATCATGTGGAGTTAAAACTGTATTATTTATTTCGTTATTTTCTTAACTCCACATAATAACACATGTATCTGGAGTTAATAACATAATAAATAATTATACAAAAGAATAAATATAAAGGAATTGATATTCATATGTGAAGACTCATTTCCACTAAGAGTCACAATACTGTTAAATGCCTTATTCTACTTTTTACCTATCTTCACGTTTTGATGACAACTGACAAGTACACAATACTTCTAGGTGAAGGTGTTATGTGTGTGGTCAAGGAGACAGTAAACACAGGTCAGTAAACATGCTGTTAATGGGGGCTTTACGTCAGTCATAAAACATTCATTGTATACGATGTAACGTCTGTTATGTTTTAAACACAGCCCAGGGACAGAAACATGTAGTAGGCTGTAAGTGTTTTGTAAAAAATAAGTAAGTAATGATCCATAAGGGATAGTTATGTTACTAAGAGTAGTCAAAAATAGTGGAAACAGTTTGTTTTTATGTTTTAAACTTATCCTTAGTGTTTTATTTTTTGTTCCATTTATTTATATAATATAGAGTGTTCCAAAACTCTCTACCAATATTTTGAAGTATTATTCCTGCACAAAAAAAGCCAAAATTTCATATTAAAAATTAAAAAAAACTAAATAATTACCCCAATAGCTGCCACTTTGCTTTTACACGTAAATATTTATAATTTGAGAACAGATTGTTACAATGAGTTTATATTTAGCTTTTAGCTTTATAAAGTAAATTATAGAAAAAATCTATTATTTATAATCTGTATTTACAAAATAGCGGCTTCCTAAAATCTTTTGAGTGTAAGAATCTTAAAAACGAGACATGTTAAAAAAAGTCACAATTATAAAATTTTAGCTAGGCAATTTAATTAAAAATCCAACGTTACCAAGATAAAGGAAATCAATTTATAAATAATGGAGATAATACACTTAAAAAAAAGTAGCAAACAATATCCACTATAAGTATGTGAAAGCACTGTCTGTGAGCCACACAGTCATCTGTTTTAGTGTTAGCTGCTCTAATCAGCTGATTGTAATATTACGTTGTTGAACTGTGGTCATTTTGCAGAATTTAGGTTTATTTTGATTAGAAAAAGAAAATACAAATGTTTATAATCTATAAATAATAACGTTATTTCAATAGGGCTGCCAATATAATTCAATTGCGATTAAACAATAAACAAGGTAGAAAAAAAAGAATTTCCTTTCCGAAAGGTTTATTTCTCTATGATGTTCCTCTTCCATGATAATAGAGGTTAGTTAAGAGGTAATTGATTAATTGAAAATATGAAAAGCATACTCCTTATAGACGTACAGCGCATAGCTTAATTAAAAGAAGCGGAGTTGTGAGTAGGAAAAGAGGAAAATCCAAAGGATAGGTAATCTAAAGTTCTCTTAGGGCGAGTCAATTTAGTGATTATAAGATTCCAGATGTCATGGATCCTTGAGACTGGGAGACACACACACACACGTTGTCAACATCTCTATATTATCTCTGCTTTCTGTATTCAGCCTCCTTATCTTTAATAACAGAATTTGAGTAAAATATCGTTGCAGATATTTTATATACATAAACTAAATATGTAAAACCAATCAGTACATTAATTGTTAATTGTTACGATATAATAATGACGATATTGACTATCCTTAAGAGGTCACACTTCTGTCTGGCTTATACCTTCCAGTTAAAATTACACTAAAAAAATGGCGTCTAACTTTCATCTGGGCAACCTCATGGATGTTTAGGATCGGCATATTCCTAACTGCAAATGTTGAGGTATCTATGAAAAAGGGTGGATCGAGATCAAGTCTATTGCTGAGAGGATGACTATTGTAGTGGAGCTCCCTCAGTAATAAAGGGTGTTGCTAGCATGGGCATGGTGAAATACCTTCCTCTACACGCTTTTCCTGATGAAGCTGGAACAGATCTAACCTCTCATTCATCCAATATGACACGACTGAGATGCAAAGCACACTATCCTTCATCAAGGGATCTCGACAGAAGGTAGACGCTACTATCAAAATTACCCATCCTGAAAATATCATCACTCCGGAAGGTCCTTTTAGAATTAAGCACAATACAGGATTTCCCTAGATTCTTGATCAAATTTAACAAATTTAAAATAACACAATTTGTAAGTTTTCTGAGTTTTCAGGTAATACATGTAAAATAATTTTGAGAGTAATTTTGAGGACGATACAAACTGAAAAGTTTAAAAGAATAATGATCTTAGTTGAACAATAATAATAGTTAGTATGAACACTGAGAAACTATTTATAACTTGGGGACTTATAAAGAGAAACCTTATTATGACAAAATAAAAATTTAATTTAATATTATAAATAAAATGTTATGCGTTGTATAGTTTTGCTCGAAGAAAATATAAATAATGATATTATCATGTGGAGTTAAAACTGTATTATTTATTTCGTTATTTTCTTAACTCCACATAATAACACATGTATCTGGAGTTAATAACATAATAAATAATTATACAAAAGAATAAATATAAAGGAATTGATATTCATATGTGAAGACTCATTTCCACTAAGAGTCACAATACTGTTAAATGCCTTATTCTACTTTTTACCTATCTTCACGTTTTGATGACAACTGACAAGTACACAATACTTCTAGGTGAAGGTGTTATGTGTGTGGTCAAGGAGACAGTAAACACAGGTCAGTAAACATGCTGTTAATGGGGGCTTTACGTCAGTCATAAAACATTCATTGTATACGATGTAACGTCTGTTATGTTTAAACACAGCCCAGGGACAGAAACATGTAGTAGGCTGTAAGTGTTTTGTAAAAAATAAGTAAGTAATGATCCATAAGGGATAGTTATGTTACTAAGAGTAGTCAAAAATAGTGGAAACAGTTTGTTTTTATGTTTTAAACTTATCCTTAGTGTTTTATTTTTTGTTCCATTTATTTATATAATATAGAGTGTTCCAAAACTCTCTACCAATATTTTGAAGTATTATTCCTGCACAAAAAAAGCCAAAATTTCATATTAAAAATTAAAAAAAACTAAATAATTACCCCAATAGCTGCCACTTTGCTTTTACACGTAAATATTTATAATTTGAGAACAGATTGTTACAATGAGTTTATATTTAGCTTTTAGCTTTATAAAGTAAATTATAGAAAAAATCTATTATTTATAATCTGTATTTACAAAATAGCGGCTTCCTAAAATCTTTTGAGTGTAAGAATCTTAAAAACGAGACATGTTAAAAAAAGTCACAATTATAAAATTTTAGCTAGGCAATTTAATTAAAAATCCAACGTTACCAAGATAAAGGAAATCAATTTATAAATAATGGAGATAATACACTTAAAAAAAAGTAGCAAACAATATCCACTATAAGTATGTGAAAGCACTGTCTGTGAGCCACACAGTCATCTGTTTTAGTGTTAGCTGCTCTAATCAGCTGATTGTAATATTACGTTGTTGAACTGTGGTCATTTTGCAGAATTTAGGTTTATTTTGATTAGAAAAAGAAAATACAAATGTTTATAATCTATAAATAATAACGTTATTTCAATAGGGCTGCCAATATAATTCAATTGCGATTAAACAATAAACAAGGTAGAAAAAAAAGAATTTCCTTTCCGAAAGGTTTATTTCTCTATGATGTTCCTCTTCCATGATAATAGAGGTTAGTTAAGAGGTAATTGATTAATTGAAAATATGAAAAGCATACTCCTTATAGACGTACAGCGCATAGCTTAATTAAAAGAAGCGGAGTTGTGAGTAGGAAAAGAGGAAAATCCAAAGGATAGGTAATCTAAAGTTCTCTTAGGGCGAGTCAATTTAGTGATTATAAGATTCCAGATGTCATGGATCCTTGAGACTGGGAGACACACACACACACGTTGTCAACATCTCTATATTATCTCTGCTTTCTGTATTCAGCCTCCTTATCTTTAATAACAGAATTTGAGTAAAATATCGTTGCAGATATTTTATATACATAAACTAAATATGTAAAACCAATCAGTACATTAATTGTTAATTGTTACGATATAATAATGACGATATTGACTATCCTTAAGAGGTCACACTTCTGTCTGGCTTATACCTTCCAGTTAAAATTACACTAAAAAAATGGCGTCTAACTTTCATCTGGGCAACCTCATGGATGTTTAGGATCGGCATATTCCTAACTGCAAATGTTGAGGTATCTATGAAAAAGGGTGGATCGAGATCAAGTCTATTGCTGAGAGGATGACTATTGTAGTGGAGCTCCCTCAGTAATAAAGGGTGTTGCTAGCATGGGCATGGTGAAATACCTTCCTCTACACGCTTTTCCTGATGAAGCTGGAACAGATCTAACCTCTCATTCATCCAATATGACACGACTGAGATGCAAAGCACACTATCCTTCATCAAGGGATCTCGACAGAAGGTAGACGCTACTATCAAAATTACCCATCCTGAAAATATCATCACTCCGGAAGGTCCTTTTAGAATTAAGCACAATACAGGATTTCCCTAGATTCTTGATCAAATTTAACAAATTTAAAATAACACAATTTGTAAGTTTTCTGAGTTTTCAGGTAATACATGTAAAATAATTTTGAGAGTAATTTTGAGGACGATACAAACTGAAAAGTTTAAAAGAATAATGATCTTAGTTGAACAATAATAATAGTTAGTATGAACACTGAGAAACTATTTATAACTTGGGGACTTATAAAGAGAAACCTTATTATGACAAAATAAAAATTTAATTTAATATTATAAATAAAATGTTATGCGTTGTATAGTTTTGCTCGAAGAAAATATAAATAATGATATTATCATGTGGAGTTAAAACTGTATTATTTATTTCGTTATTTTCTTAACTCCACATAATAACACATGTATCTGGAGTTAATAACATAATAAATAATTATACAAAAGAATAAATATAAAGGAATTGATATTCATATGTGAAGACTCATTTCCACTAAGAGTCACAATACTGTTAAATGCCTTATTCTACTTTTTACCTATCTTCACGTTTTGATGACAACTGACAAGTACACAATACTTCTAGGTGAAGGTGTTATGTGTGTGGTCAAGGAGACAGTAAACACAGGTCAGTAAACATGCTGTTAATGGGGGCTTTACGTCAGTCATAAAACATTCATTGTATACGATGTAACGTCTGTTATGTTTAAACACAGCCCAGGGACAGAAACATGTAGTAGGCTGTAAGTGTTTTGTAAAAAATAAGTAAGTAATGATCCATAAGGGATAGTTATGTTACTAAGAGTAGTCAAAAATAGTGGAAACAGTTTGTTTTTATGTTTTAAACTTATCCTTAGTGTTTTATTTTTTGTTCCATTTATTTATATAATATAGAGTGTTCCAAAACTCTCTACCAATATTTTGAAGTATTATTCCTGCACAAAAAAAGCCAAAATTTCATATTAAAAATTAAAAAAAACTAAATAATTACCCCAATAGCTGCCACTTTGCTTTTACACGTAAATATTTATAATTTGAGAACAGATTGTTACAATGAGTTTATATTTAGCTTTTAGCTTTATAAAGTAAATTATAGAAAAAATCTATTATTTATAATCTGTATTTACAAAATAGCGGCTTCCTAAAATCTTTTGAGTGTAAGAATCTTAAAAACGAGACATGTTAAAAAAAGTCACAATTATAAAATTTTAGCTAGGCAATTTAATTAAAAATCCAACGTTACCAAGATAAAGGAAATCAATTTATAAATAATGGAGATAATACACTTAAAAAAAAGTAGCAAACAATATCCACTATAAGTATGTGAAAGCACTGTCTGTGAGCCACACAGTCATCTGTTTTAGTGTTAGCTGCTCTAATCAGCTGATTGTAATATTACGTTGTTGAACTGTGGTCATTTTGCAGAATTTAGGTTTATTTTGATTAGAAAAAGAAAATACAAATGTTTATAATCTATAAATAATAACGTTATTTCAATAGGGCTGCCAATATAATTCAATTGCGATTAAACAATAAACAAGGTAGAAAAAAAAGAATTTCCTTTCCGAAAGGTTTATTTCTCTATGATGTTCCTCTTCCATGATAATAGAGGTTAGTTAAGAGGTAATTGATTAATTGAAAATATGAAAAGCATACTCCTTATAGACGTACAGCGCATAGCTTAATTAAAAGAGAGCGGAGTTGTGAGTAGGAAAAGAGGAAAATCCAAAGGATAGGTAATCTAAAGTTCTCTTAGGGCGAGTCAATTTAGTGATTATAAGATTCCAGATGTCATGGATCCTTGAGACTGGGAGAGACACACACACAGAGAGAGAGAGAGAGAGAGAGAGAGAGAGAGAGAGAGAGAGAGAGAGAGAGAGAGAGAGGAGAGAGAGAGAGAGAGAGAGAGGAGAGAGAGAGAGAGAGAGAGAGAGAGAGAGAGAGGAGAGAGAGAGAGAGAGAGAGAGAGAGAGAGGAGAGAGAGAGAGAGAGAGAGAGAGAGAGAGAGAGAGAGAGAGAGAGAGAGAGAGAGAGAGAGAGAGAGAGAGAGAGAGAGAGAGAGAGAGAGAGAGAGAGAGAGAGAGAGAGAGAGACATTTATATTAGCACACTCTTGAGCGAGGAAGAAAAACGAGAGAGAGTCGAGAGTAAAAAAGTTTCGCAAGAACTGTTGACTGCACCCAGGACGATGAAGATTTTCTCGACAACGTTACTATATACCGGCGATGAATCATGTGTGTTCCAATACAACCCAGGAACCAAACTTCAAATATCAGAATAGCACTCGCAGGGTTGCCCGCGTCAGAAAAAGCTCGGATGGCAAAATTAAAAATCCAAACCATACTGATGGGGTTTTTCGACCGACGTGGTATTGTTCACAAGGAGTTCGTGCCTTCTGGAACGACCGTAAATGCTGCGTTTGACGTGCGAGTAATAACATGCCTGCGAAATTACAAAGAAGCCATTACAAAGAACTGGAAATTTCACTATGACAACGCGCCGACCAGCTGCTGCGATATTCGGCTTGGCAACATTGCCTAACCCTCCCCCCCACAGACCAGACCTGGCTGCACCAGACTTTTTCTTGTTTCCGCGAATGTAGAGCTCAAAGGACATCGGTTCGACTCCATCGAGGTGGTTCAAGAGGCGACAACAAAGGTCCTCAACATGATTAGGAAAACCAACTTACAGCGAGCTTTATAGGAGTGGAAGACGTGCCTAACTAAGACGTGTAAGTGTGTAAGATGTAAGATGAAGGAGAAATATTTTAGAAAACTATTGTCATTGTAATGATACGTGCAAAACCAATCCCGATACTTATTATGCAGTAGTTATACTGTACAATAATTGAGATTTTAAGTGTTTATTGATTTTCAGGAGAGTGTTAATCACTCAGGAAAATACATTTACGGTACGTTTATGCCTTCTAGTTGAACCTTCTCTTGATACAGTTATATGAATAAGTATGATGTGTTACAGCTGGGCAACCACTAACTATAAATGTCGATATATTTGGTTAAAAGCATTGATAGATAGGTCTAGTTTACTGACTATAGAAATGGGTGAGGCTCACTACTTAGCTTCTACTAGAAAAAGCTGCAACAGAAGCAGCCTCTCTTCTACCAAGTTGAAATGATAAAGATTTAGTCCCACTATCCCTACCTCATGGTGAATGTAACATGGGATATCGACAGCAGGCAGCTCCTGTGTCCAGCCGTTTTCATTCTCCATAGTTTTTCTCTGTAAATACAATTGTAACCTTTTGGCTCTAGCAAAAAGTTTAATGTAAATGACCATGTAAATGTAATGAATCTCATTTATCAGGTCTAAATCTTGTGACTTTGAAAATGAAAGAACAAAATAATAACTTGATGAGGCTATATGTTGGGAAGGGTTGTTTCAATGTGGCTGTTCAGCTCCAGTCCACCTTCCTTTGCTCCGCCGTCTGAAACCTTACGCTATAATTTATTTAAATCCTAGAATTCAAAGTCATGCACGTCTGAAGTAATCCAAAACAGTCTACGAACAAGTTCAAACCAAACCCTTTACACTATTTCTACATTAGAGACACCTAGGCTACAATATATCATGTAATCCATGTGAAGAGGCTGGATACTTAATTTCTCCTCAGGTGCCCATTTGATAAGATTGAAAGAAAACTACCTCATTACTAGTCCTACCATATTCAGGAAGAAAGTTTTTATTAAATTTCTTTCCTAAGTTAAAGTTTATAATACAACTTGTCTATAAAGAGAAATTTTGACCAAGGCAGATTCAAGCAATGATATATTTGGTAACAAGCAGCTTAACTGGATCGCTAGTCCCGGCAATTTGTAAGCCTCTTTTACATAATTGTTGCTGCAACGGCTTCAGGCAACAAGTGGTAATGTTCTGTAGAGGGTGTTGTCTAGTGAATAGTTTGCCTAGTAATATCAACTTTAATATAGTACAACTATTATTACATCTTCCTGACCAATTCAATTAAACCAGCCATTTTTAGTTATCAAGTTTCAATTCAATCTAACCTTGTTTAAATAAAATAAATAATGGGTTTGCAAATAATTGGTAGAACAAAATTTAGATCTAGTAAGAATTACGAAAAATTTATTAATTTAATTGACGAGAAAACAACTGTTATATTTATTCGAAACAAAAAATTTTTGGGAAAATTATTACGACATCCGTGTGATTTTTTTATCGTGAATAGACTGAATTAAATAGTCAAAATATTTCCAAATTCAGTAATTCCTGAAACCGGCAACTACAATTTTAGACACTTTTATTCATCGCATATAGTCGGAATATTAATGGCCTTCTATAAACTAAATCGCTACTATTTCAGTGTAATTTTTTATTGCGTATTCGTTTGGATGGAAACCTGATTTTTACATACAAAAGGTCCATGAAACTATATAAAAATGTTTGCTGAGCACACAGGAAGTATTAATTTTGTTATTATTATTAAAAGTGTGTGTTTAAGTTGAAAGAATCAAAATGAGTTTCAAAGAGAATCCTTTATTTATAAATAAACATACTGCAATGACAGTAAAATAGTAAATAACGAAAGTCTTGTGAATCAATTAAACCAATTTACATAATTAGATGCATTACTACGTCACACGATAAAATGAAATATGTTTGAAATCAGTTTGTGTACATATTTGGATATTCTACAATTTTCACTTCTCTATCATGGTTTCTCATTAGACTAATCTAAAAAGGAAAATTCATTTTCAAACAAGCATTTGGAAGCGTATTATTTATTTCTTTAAAATGAAACACCTCTCATAACTCTATGATGAAAAGTAAGAGCACAAACCTGCATGAAGTTTAACATTGTTCTCACGAGGCTGTAAACTTTTGTTAATAACAACTTACTTTACTAGGACCATTCATAAATAAAACCAAGTAATAAATAAACAACAGAGACAATAAATTACAAGATAATACTAGCACGACTTAATGAAAAAAAGGTACTAAACTGTATTACTTAACAGTAAATTA
Organism: Homalodisca vitripennis; assembly: GCF_021130785.1. Taxonomy (NCBI): domain Eukaryota; kingdom Metazoa; phylum Arthropoda; class Insecta; order Hemiptera; family Cicadellidae; genus Homalodisca; species Homalodisca vitripennis. The sequence continues at coordinate 67,494,831 of NC_060207.1, forward strand.
CAGTGATTGATAAACATGGATAGAATCAGTCCACAGCTGGAGTCGGCACAATCGTTCATCAATGGGTGGGGTCTTCTTTTTTGGCGGGTCGTAGGCGCTGGAGATCAATTTTGTCCTCAATCAAGCATGCAGGTCCCTTTTTAGCCTTCCGAAGATTTTCCAGAGCTGGTGATACAAGCGAATCTATAGATTTTCCTCCCTGAACCTGCGAACCGCTGCCCACTGGATCCGAGTCACTCTTGACATAGCCAAGTTTACATACAAAGTACATTCACTTGCCAAACCTAGGTTCGATGCCGAGAATCTCCTCTTCTTGATAGCCTTATGTCTCATGTCTTCCATGTCGATTCTGCGACAAGACTTGACGATGATTTCCCTTGGAGTATTAGGGTTTTTGACATTTGGAGCCAGTCTATGTACAACATCTACCGTACCGGGCTTCAAATTAAAATCAACTACTTGAGCTAGTAACAACTTCAATAATGTTCTCTGACTTGGTTTAAGGCACCCTCTGTAATGCCAAACAATTCCTTCTTGAATACTCATCCCCCGAGTTGACACATTTCTTTTCTCAAGAAATTATTTTCACTTTTAATATTATCAATTACATTTTTCCTGCTCGTCCAATTTTTAACAGTAACCTTAAGAAGCAATTTTAAGTTCCTTAATTTCGTCAAAGAACATGTCTACAGTTTTAGTTATGTCCTCGAACTGCTTTTATCATTCCTGATCAAACCAACGTCTTCCTTTAGATATTTATAATCAGACTTGATCTTATACATGTCACAAAGAATTCGATCCAACTTTTCTTCAATGTTTTGAAGATCAGCATGAGATCGTGTACGAATGTTATTAGCAGACGGCGGTGGGGCCATGTCAACAGTCGACGTGACGTGACCGACCTTGCTTGACCTCGACTCTTCTCAGCTAACCTCACTTTGCACTAATCACTACAGGTGTGCAGAATAATCACTGATTTTACGAGATTAAAAACAAGTGCGACAAAGATAACTACTTGAATGTGATTTAACTGTGTTATATAAACTAATAAACAAGAAAGATTGACAAACAAACCACATTTAACCTCGTAAAAAAGACTTGTGAAACAAGAACCCAATTTTTGCAGATCTACTACAAATGCATGTCCCAACGGTATTATCATCCAAATAATATTGTTTGATAAAATATTGCATCCTGACGTAGTATGTGTTCATGTACTTCCAAATTTTGTGTGATGTAATGTAATGTGATACTGTTTAATGCGACATAAAAATATAAATACAAGATCCTGTGTATATGTCTACTTTATCATGAAATACACTTGTTCAAATATTGTATATCGGCAGGGAAACCAGTAAATATCTTCTCAGTAAGTCTAAAAGTCAGTGGCTTTAGTTGCCCTGCAGATGTTGACTTTTATGGGCAGATACCAAACCTACCCTTCGCTTCGTGTCAGTCTTATATACAGCTTCTTAATACGTCGGACGAAAATTGAATAACAGGCTGCATATATGGCGAAATAATCTGTCTAATAATGTTGGACACAGAGATTATTAAAATATATTAGCTATGTTATGTTCTATTGAATGTTTTTTCTGGCTAATGATATTCTTTATCATTATAAATTGCGGACTTTTTGAACTGCAACGCTCTTGATAAAATATATGTTTACAATGTTACTCATAAAATTAACTTTACACATTAAAGAAAATGATATTATGTATAAGTTGCTATTATAGTCATTAAGCTGCCCATCATGCGGTTTGTTGCAGCATAATAGTTTTTCAAACTCATGAACGAATCCAACGTTCTCAAAACTCTATTGCGATATTTTAGAGGTACTAAGGCTCTTTCAATAGCATGGCAATGGTTATAATTGCTCAATAATAATATACGTCATTCAACGTAGAACATATTTTCACATCTTTCAGGATTTGTAATAAATTCTGATCTTCATAACATACAAGAACATACTGTTGCGGGGACGGTTAGCGGGCTACCCGAGTGGCAAGATAACCCGTAACAATGTTCACCTTGAGTAGGAACTCAAGAGATGACTCGGTACATCGGGTTAAAAATAAGTTTATTGAAAATAGTCACTTGGCACAACTCTGTTCACAACATGTAAAATGAAAACGGCTGTATAAAATTACTACTGAGAATAAACTATTAACACTATTCTTTGTGGTACTTATGTTTCACAATTCCAACATCTAACTATTCTGTCTACTACCGCGACCCGTTCCTCGCTGTGCAGTCTGCGGAGACTGATCCCAACACCGTGACCGTTCCTCACTATGCAGTCTGCGGAGACTGATGACTTCTGCTGCGCCTCGCAGGGCTTAAATAACACAACCCATTAAGAGCGATTATCGCTCTGTACATATCATTGTCCAAAGCGCTAATGATCTGTAGATTGCTGTGTGAGCAGTGACAATTTGTTAATGATAATGTTGTATATCTATTACTTATCTAACGTCTACTCTTCTCACGCTAACACTATTCCAGTATTGATACACATTAAATAATACATACAATCATGGCCACATGTTCTTACATACTAATATGAGTACAAAATAATGTTACTATACAACAATACATACATCTCCCGCGACACTCGCTTGCGCATCGACCCCTGCTGCTTCGTTGGCACAGTCTGCCGTGACGCCCGCGTCGTTGAGCAAAACCGAACCTTCCACGCGTGCAGCCTGCGTGCCGACTCGGGTTGTCGCGATGACGCCTCCTGCTGTGTCACCCGCGACGTCCGTAGGCACCTCGACTCCACTCGGATCACTTGACGCTGCACAGTCCGTGCCAGCAACGGAGGCTGCCGACTTGGTTGCTGAAAACCAAATGCTTAAAGACCATCTACTGCAGCTCAATGATAAATATAAACGTGTATTGGACCACTCTATCGAGTCGGATACACGTCTAATGCAATACACAGATCAGGTTTTCGTGGCAAATACGTCGAGAGTGGATTCATACGTGCGCGCTTCCGCGGCGGACTGCGGCGTACAGTGTGACCCACCTCATCGCGCTTCCGCGGCTCACTGCGGCGTGCAGTGTGACCTGCCGGCCAACTGCAGGGACCAGTGGTGCACCGAAACCAAGGACCTCGTGGCTAGCCTCAAGATCACAATTGAGGTTCTTGAGGCGGAAATTCGATGTTTGAGGGGGAAGAAGATGGAGAAATGCGGGTGTGACAGAGGGCAGCCGCCCGAGTGGACAGTGGTAAACCACAGCCGAAAACACCTTCCAGTCAAAACGGAGAATAGGTATCAGGCTTTGGCTGGCTCACAACAGTCGAAACGTCAACAAAAACCCTCTGTCATACCCAACACTCCCAGTGGCGAGCAGAAGAAGGAAAAAAAAACGACCAGAAGAAGAAAACCTAGAACTCCACTGCCTTTTTCTTCAATTCTCATCGAGGGCGACAGCCATACCCGTGACTTAGCTGATCTTGTGAGGCGAAAAATCACTCGGGTGACCAAAGTAAAGGGCGTCTGTAAGTCAGGGGGTAAACTGCTGGAGGCGGTAACCGACCACTCGCCTGCGCCCGGGAGCTGCTGCGTCATCATAGCAGGGACAAACGACGTCGCCTCTGGCCAGCAATACAACATCTACAAGCATCTCGAGCAGCGTATCACGAGAAAGCTGAGAACCGCCAGCGTTGTCGTCTCCACCCTGCCCCATAGACACGATCTGCCAGCCACTCACCTAATCCATCAAGAGACCGCTCTCATCAACAACTATATTGAAGAGCTGTCCGAGAGGCATCATGGGGCAGTGGTGATGGACTTCAATCGCATCGGCAGAGGTGCTTTCACACAACACGGCATGCACCTGCGGTCTGGTAGTAAGCACCTGCTGGCGGAGCTGGTGGTGGATAGTCTGCGGAGGATGAACCCCTCTGTCCTCAGAGCGCCATCATCCCAACCGCCTGCAGCCAGCGCTGCTGAGACGCCGTCAACCGGACCTCAGAAGACTGCATCTGCGCCACCACTCTCCACCCACCCTGCCACCTTGACAGCCGCAGCCCAGCCCCACGTCTTGCCCTTCGACTCATTCGCGGAGGCGGTTAAAAGCGGCCTGCCAAACTCGTCTCCGGTGAAAAGTCCACAAAAAAAACTGTCCATCCTCAAGTCTTGTGCAAATAACATAAATTATTTATCAGAACTGGGGAATCACAAATCAATCAATCACAAAAATAAAATTAACAAAATTCAAAATTCAACCCTTGTTTTTTCAGTTGTGCACCAGAATGCGCAGTCTGCCACAAATAAAATAGACGAGCTGACACTCATGGCAGAAGAGCTGCACCCCGACATATTCGTTGTTTCTGAACATGGCTTCACGGCTGACACTGTCGCTATGTTCAGAATCAACAAATACGAATTGGCTAACTCTTTTCACCGAACAAATTTCAAAGGGGGTGGTGTGGCAATATTTGTCAATCCTCAATTGAATTTCCAGCCCTTCAGGGTGGATTATAGCTGTGATCTTAACTTTGAAGTGGCTGGAATAAAAATTGATCAAAATTCCGTTGGAAAAATTGTAGTAATTGGCTTATACAGATCCCCAAATGGGTGCAGCACAACCTTTTTTGAAAACCTTGAAATCCTCCTAAATTTGTTCAGTTCAAAATCATTGAAGTTCATTATCGTTGGTGACTTCAATATCGACGCGATGGATCGCACCAACCCCCTGACCCAGCGGTTTCGCGATATTCTTGCTTCTTTCGGTTTAAACTGGTCCGTGAACTCACCAACAAGAGTGACCGCCACATCGAGCACAGCCATCGACACGTCATCACAAATGTTCCTGATGTTTCGGTCTCTGTGATGAACGCGGCCATCTCTGACCACTTCGTCGCGCAGGAAGCCATTTTCACAAAATCCAAACAAAAATCTGAACCTCCCGCCATGAAAACAAAACGAGATTTAAAAGCTGCAAATGTAAATCTCTTCAAAAAATATCTCGAGAAAGAATCATGGTCTTTCTTGGATTCTTTTGACCGAGTAGAGGACGCCTTCAACGCGTTTCTTGGCAAAGTAATTTTCATTTTAAACATCACTTGCCCGTTCAAAAAATTCAAAAGACCGTATCAAAGAGGGCAAGAATACCTGAATTACCCAGGATATTCTTGAACTAAGAGAAAGGCACATGTTTTACCATTCGATATATGTCAAGACTGAAAATGAAGAGTTCAAAAACTTTTTTCGCAATTACAAACAAAATTATCGAAAAGAAATAAAGAAAGCCAAGGCACGAGACGTCGAAGACCAATTACAACAATCAGAAAACTTTTCAAAAAGCGCGTGGAACATCATTAATAGCAGCAAAAATCAACCACAATTTTCCAAATTCTCGGTTCCGACACTAAAAACAATAAATGACACAATTGACGATCCCTTTAAAGTGGCAAGTGAATGTAACACATTTTTCTCGACCGTAGCTGAACCAGATAACTCGTTTATCTTGGACAGCTCTCGCGAAGAGCCATTGACGGGACGGTCTCATCTATGGTTCTTTTTCCTGTAGGTGAGGCTGAGGTGGCCCGTATCGTGCAGGATCTGAGACCAAAAAAGTCTTGCGACATCAACGGAATGTCTGTATGGTTAATCAAAAGGTGCTTCAAGCACCTTTTGACACCAATCACAAAATTGATTAATCTCTCTTTTGCACAAGGCGTTTTCCCCTCTGCATTGAAAACAGCCAAAGTCATTCCAATTTTCAAGAAAGACGATCCTTGCATCTCAAGCAATTATCGTCCGATTTCCATCCTCCCTGTTTTCAGCAAAATTTTTGAAAAAGCATTTCTCAAACAATTCGAAGAATTTTTGAACCGTTACGAAATTCTTTGTCCCGAACAATTCGGGTTCAGGAAAAACAAATCGACAATCGATGCTGTAACGGATCTCATTCACAATGTTGTCGATGGCCTGGAAAGGAGAGAACATGTGCTAAGCATATTCCTCGACCTTTCCAAAGCTTTTGACTGTGTGCATCATGCAAAACTGATGCACCAGTTGTGGACAAGTGGTATTCGAGGTCTGCCGCACGACTGGCTCTCGTCTTATCTTCAGGATAGAGAGCAGTGCGTACAGATCGCGAATGCCATGTCAAGCAAAGTGAAAATGCCCTATGGTGTCCCTATTAGGGCCAGTCCTTTTCATAATTTACGTCAATAGGTTGACGTCATCAATCCAGAATGGAAAGGTGATTCAATACGCTGACGACACGACTCTCTGCATCAGACCAAAATCAAAACACGATCTCGAAGTGAAGGCATTTATTGAGTTGAATTCATGCATCGAGCATTTCTCAAAACTCAATCTGAAAACAAACAGCTCGAAATCAAACGTCATGAATTTTTGCCTCCGGCAGCAACAAGACCAAGAACTACGGCCTGCAGTGATGGTGGACGATGTTCTTCTTGATGAAGCTGAATTCATTAAGTTCCTTGGAATGCACCTTGACCGAGGACTGACATGGGACGATCACATTGAAAAGGTTTGCTCCAAGGTTGCCTCGGGCATTTTTGTCCTGCGCAATCTTGCAAAATTTTGTTCTTTGGATGTATTGAAAACGGCATATTTTGGCCTGATACATCCACATTTGACTTACGGCTTGAGACTGTGGGGCAGCTGTTCTAAGTACAAACTCGAAAGAGTATTTAGAACTCAAAAGAAAGCTGTCAGAATTCTTTCAAAATTGAACCCCAGAGAGTCGTGTAAAGATTCCTTTAGGGAGCTTGGATTGCTGACTTTACCCTGCCTCTATATTCTCGATGTCGCCCTGAACTGTAGACTCAAATGTGAGTTGCTGCAGGGTAGGGATGTCCATCAGTACGAGACTAGAGGCAGGGACAACTTTAGAATCGACCAACACAGAAAAATTGCTTTTGAACACTTGCCGTCACAAGTTGGTGTCAGAATAATCAATAGGCTCCCTGAAGTTATCAAACAACTCGATGATCCAAAAAAATTCAAAGCTCGTCTAAAACACCTCCTGGTATCAAAGGCATTTTATTCTGCTAATGAGTTCATGATGAGCCGCTGGGATGAAAATTTTGAAAATTAAGAGCAACGAGAAAAATCCCTGGTTCTGATTATTGCCTTTCATTAAATAATAATTTTAGTTGACAAATCATCAAATAACTGATGTATTTTTTGTACCATTACTGACGCTTGCAATGCAATTGTTGTAAATTGTTTTTATGCAATAAAGGAATATTATTATTATTATTATTACATACTCAAACAGAAATATCACATGACTTTTCGTTAAACATTAATTATTTACTCTGAGATACAAGTCACAGCGTAATTTTAGAAATAAACAATAACATGAAAGTCACCATTTTAGTATTTTTATTTTGCAGGTTGCTACCAATATATCTTAAATAGTGTTTATATGTGTTAAATTTACAATATCAAATAACACATTTTATCACTTGCATTTTAGTATTAAATAACGGTCCCATTCCAATTCTTATCAAAAATAATATAGTTGATATTTTCTTAACAGATCTTCTCAATTAATTTTTGTATATAGCCTGCGTTACTACATAATATAAGCAGATTATATAACACATCCGCACAAGGTGAAGTATATTTTAGTATCTTTATAGCTTATAATAGAAGAATTGCTCTTAGAGAAAAATACAGTAATAAAAATATTACTAGACAAATTGTGTACATTTTGGTTCTCAGAAATTGTATTGTAGACTATCATGTGTAGTGATGAACAATTAATTCGGATAATTACATAACATACACTAATTTTTAACACTAAATTACATTTACAGTAATCAAATTCCTACCTTCTGTCATACCTGCACAAATCTTCAATAAGTCATTCCAAGTAAAGACAAAACATGCAAGACAAAAATTTGCAATGGCTTTAGAAGCCATAACCTGTTGTTGTGACACATCACACCAGGTTACGTTGTCTGGGACACTAAAGTATTACAATATGGAGAGAGATATTACAGGGTAACAGTTGTAGACTATGGTTATACAATACTCATGTGCTGTAAGTGATATTACTGCTTACAGTGTAATTGTTAGCACAGCACATACGGTCTTTAGTCGTCGTACTAATTCATTGGTAATAGTAAAATGTACAGGTATTGTTATGGCACTAAGATTAATTTTTGTATTATTATTAGTTTTTTATTAAAATAAAAAGGCTACATAAAATAAGCTGGATTGCCTATTGCATAAACAGAAGTAGATCGTCGCTTTTACCAGATATGCAGATAAATATGTTTGTGGAGTGGTGCTGAAATTTTATACTACAGAATGAAAGGTTTGAACTGGTTCTTTCATAAGTAAAATTGTATTCACACATATATAGTTCATATAGTTAAAATTTGGTTTGCCATTTCATACACAAAATAATTGTAAGTAGTGGTAGAGAAATGATTTTCTTAACAGTAGGTTATCTAAAAAAAAAAGGTGTATAAATAGGTTTAATATTCCTCTGTGTGAATAAGAAATAAATATATTGTTTAATATTTACAATATATCAAGAATAGTAGGCTTTAGTTTTTAATATTCAGTAAAACACTCGGTGTCATCTTTAAAATAGGGCATTCCTATGCCAAAATCAATACTGGTGAGCTTATCCATGTGACCGTTGTACCAATCGTCAGATTTAATCTCTCATTGGTGGACATATCGCGTGTTCCCATCTGTCTGTCTGTCTGCCGTCCAGGAGCGTCCCTTAGACGCCCGAACATTAAGTTGTATCGTCGGAGCCGTTCTGGATATGTGGTCCGGTTGTAGTCGCTCATCCCTTTGTTCTCGCGGTAGTAGAAGTGTCGACCCGGGTGTCTATGACCTCTTTTCTCGTATAGTATATTCATTGTATATCGTTGCTCCCGTCGGAGGTGACATGGTCCGATTACAGTAGCTTACCCCTCGCGATGGTAGTAGAAGTGTCGACCCGGGTGTCTATGACCTCTTTTCTCGTATAGTATATTCATTGTACATCGTTGCTCCCGTCGGAGGTGACATGGTCCGATTACAGTAGCTTACCCCTCGCGATGGTAGTAGAAGTGTCGACCCGGGTGTCTATGACCTCTTTTCTCGTATAGTATATTCATTGTACATCGTTGCTCCCGTCGGAGGTGACATGGTCCGATTACAGTAGCTTACCCCTCGCGATGGTAGTAGAAGTGTCGACCCGGGTGTCTATGACCTCTTTTCTCGTATAGTATACTCATTGTACATCGTTGCTCCCGTCGGAGGTGACATGGTCCGATTACAGTAGCTTACCCCTCGCGATGGTAGTAGAAGTGTCGACCCGGGTGTCTATGCCCTCTTTTCTCGTATAGTATATTCATTGTACATCGTTGCTCCCGTCGGAGGTGACATGGTCCGATTACAGTAGCTTACCCCTCGCGATGGTAGTAGAAGTGTCGACCCGGGTGTCTATGACCTCTTTTCTCGTATAGTATATTCATTGTACATCGTTGCTCCCGTCGGAGGTGACATGGTCCGATTACAGTAGCTTACCCCTCGCGATGGTTCCTCTCTACACTTCTTCTTCCGTGGATCCCACTGCAGTACTGGAGGCCCTGGCTGAGCAGGAAGTTCTCCCCCCCCTCGGATGAAGCGAGGCAAGAAACAAGATCAACATCGGTGAGTCGGCATCTATCCTCAAATGCACCCTGTATACCTCATGTCTCACTCGTCCTTCCATCTGCGAATGTCTCCATAATTTAATTTTGTTAGCCTCTTTCTACATCTTTGCCTCTGAACCGGATTCCCTATTTATTAATTTTATTGAAATCTCTCTAGGGAACACATATTTATTTTTAATTCTCATTTTATAGTTATAGTATTTAATTGCAGAACAAAATTTGTTACATTTGCATTGAATATTTGTTATATAATAAAGTAATTATTAGGCAAACTATTAGAAATAATTACAAGCTGTGCAATAATTACAAGCACTATGTTCCTATGTTTCAATTGCATGCAAGTTGAATGAATGCGAGTGTGTGTCTTGCGATATTATTGTAAATTTGTATATAGTTACACTAATTATTGATCATTGTTTTTATTTTAAGATTCATTTAATATATAGTGTAAATAAATAGACTAAGTTTTAGTTATAAATATATTCATATATATGTGTTAGTTTAATTTTTATGAGGTTAAGTGGTAGAGAGGACTTTATAGTCCTAACTTCGCCTCTAATAAAGTCATTTTTCATTTCATTTCATTTTTCCTTGCCTTAAAGTGTAGCTATCTTCTTAAACGATTTAATTGTTACAAAGCAAAACAAAATATTAATATGGTTTGTTATGAATTGTTTTAACTGTTATTATCTATTTGTTGAAACACTTACCTATGGGTACAAGTTGTGTTTAATGTAGTATTGTTTTTGGGGTTAACATATTGGAGTTTCTCAATTTTCAGACATAACCGCCCCCTACCAAGCAAAATCACCTTGTAGAAAGAAAAGTCCTGTAAGAGAAATTATGTATTAGGTAGAATAACATTATAAGCCTAGAAAAGTTTGTATATACTTACGGTTTTACACTTTTCAATACTAAAAATTTGTCTTCCAATTGGAACATCAATAATAATTTTGGCTAAGATAAAATAATTTCAAAAACGCGTATCACATCTGTAGATTCATTCAGCCATAGATTCCATTCATAGAAAGAACGAGTAACCGGACCTAGTTCCTAACTGAATCCTAACCTAGTTCATCAACTTGACCCACAAAAAAAAAATATATATATATATAAATTTAATAACGTGGAGACAAACAATACAAATAAAGATTTTAAATGAACAAAGACTACTTTTATGATAATAATCGCCATTTATAGCGGCTATTTTCGGGACTATACTCATTTAACAAGACAAGTTCTGAGAAACACTATACTCGTAGATAATCTCGTACCTCAAAAACGTACATAGCCTATAACATCGGCGTGGCTCCGAAAATAGGTACAGTTTAATAATGAGGGTTATATTGTTGCATAGTAGATCATATATTGAACGTATATAGAAAGTTTTATCAAAATTGGCTAGTAGTATTTGTCAGCCCATAGCCTGTAAAATCAGTGTGGCTTCGAATATAGGCGCGGCCTAAGAATGAGGCTTATAATATTTTAGTATAGTAGACTGTGTATTGAATGTGTATGCAAAATGTTATAAAAATCAGCTCGATCGTTTTTAAAGGTACGGCCATCCATAGATTTGTTCTTTCAGTACATAGCCTATACAATTGGTGTGGCTCCGAAAATAAGTCTGGCCTAAGAACGAGGATTACTTTGTAGTAAAGTAGACTGTGATTCAAATGTGTACAAAACGTTTTATCAAAATCCGAAACTACAGGTTTATGAGGTTTGGTCATTTATATTTTTGTTTTATTCTGCATTCTTCATGTGAAATTGAGTAGACTTTGAAAACCGTGTTTATTCTATTTTTTTGTATATTTTCTTTATTTCTCCAAATAATAAGATTAATTTATTTTTGTTAATTGAACTGGTTCAGGAACTAGGTTAGTATTGGTTCAGGATCTAGGTCAGAAGTAGTTCATGTACCATGTTAGGATTTGTGCCAGAGAATTAGTTTTTTCTATTGATGGAATCTATGGGTAATTTCATAATGCGGCAGAAAAAACACGTAAAATCATCATTTTTCAAGTTTATAAACAGACGAAAATTTTTGAAATACACTGCAGCAGATGGTTTAATTCAAATGTGATAAGAAAGAGTTATGAACTGACTTTATATACGTATTACTTTACTTTACAGTTGGTTTCGTTAGAGTTAATGGAATTCTTTTTGTTATAACATGAAACTATTACAATAAAGAATAGTTGTTCAGTACAAAACAGTTTCACATGTAAAAGGAATCCCTTTTACATGTAGCTATTTGAAAATAAATTTACTTAACAAGTAGATTACAAACAAACTGTAATTTAACAATTTGTTATTAATTTAATTTAGTTTTTATGTTATGTACAGAATCATTTGAATCTGTATAAATTAACATTTGTAAGTATGCTTTGTTAGTTTCGGACCGCACAATCAACAAACATGCTTTAATCTCACAAAATGAGTTTATTGAGTCGTACAGAGGACGGTTTCATCCTTTAAACAGACCACTGATACATCCGCATACCTATTGCAACATTTTAATGTGTCGGTTAAAGCTTTTCCTTAGTGGTTTAAATTGTATTAAAAAAACTCGTTCTAATATATTTTAGTTTTTTAGAGATGTTGCAGGCTTTCTGTAAAGCAACATCTATAATATCCTTGATAAAGTTATTTATTTTAATTTATTACGTAAATATCACACAAGTATATTTAAAGTACTTTAATTTTGTACATGTTTACATCCATAGTAGTTATTATTTTTCCATGGAAATGCTATTTTTTATAAATGACTAGCTTTTTTTTGCTGTGGTCAATTGTGCCGAAAGAGGCAAAACACGTTTTTACACAAAACTCCTCTAAACTCCAACAACTGGTTTGTATTAATTTTTACCAAACATTTTAAATACAAACTTTCTATGGATGTTCTTGAACCCCTTTTGATGTTAAGGAATAGAAATCTGATCATTGTATGCAAACAATAATTATTGATACCATTATAATTGTATTTAGCCTATAATAATGATTTATATACAATGTAAGGCATACAATCAAACATAATACCTACTAATGTGAGTGGTAGAATTCAGGGAAATAAAATGTTAAGACTCTGAGAACGTTATAACCACTACTAAGTGGCTTATTGTTATTTAACATTTTCTCTAAATCTACTATCCAATTATTCGCAGTATATGCCTGAAGTATCTGGGAACATTACAGATTTAGGTTAAAAATACTACATCAAGTGTTATTTCATTACCTATCAATATTTCTAATCTTGAAAAATGAATAATATTAGGAATGTTAATGTCTATTCCAAATGTATTAAATACAATGTATCTACAAAGTGATTTATCACTTACTTTATTTTCAAAAATGTGTACAGATAAAAAATTATGTTAACGTAGGATTAAAGAGTACGCATTTTAAATAGCTTCCAATCAGTTTATTTGACCTCGACATAAGCACCATGAATCACCCTGCAGACGTCCTAGCAAACTTTGAACTCCACCCTTACAACCCAGATCATGACTCCTAGGGTAACTGACTAAACCGCAGCTCTTATTCAGTGCTTTAGCTGTTCAATATAGTTCGAATAAGTTTACTATGAGGTTGACTTTTGACACATCCCTATATTTAAAAGTGTCAAGAGGTAAGGTAAGGTAAGCGTTGGAGGTTTAGCCTTCCATCCACCTCAACTTATCCAACTTCCAGACAGTTACAAGTTCAGAAAAACTAACAATTTTGTCATAGTTGTGAAGTGCCCAATCGAGTAGAAATATCTTATTCCCATTTTTAATCTGTAGAAGAGCACAGTTTTCTAGCATATCAAAATAAATAAATCAGTTTATAGTGTTTTGAGAAATGAAACATTGAACAATAACAACACGGTCACACAAAAAGTGAATTTTAGAAGAATCTCACAGATGTTATACAAAGTCACGAGGATTCTTCCTTCCCCATATACGAACGTTATGACGGTATACCTTTCCAGATAATTCATAGATGATAGATAGAAAACAATGCCCTTTATATAATTTTTTATCCCGTTCATTTTCGTATATAATATCAATAAGCAACGTCCTACTTCTTTAATTTGTCATCAGGCATTCAAAAGCATGGAACCGTTGACGTTTGACATTATCATTGAATTTGCATTTCCTTCAAATTTGGTGAACTGCAGACTGGTGAATACTCAACTCATGCTACATTTTCCGGACATACTGTTTTGGACTTACAAAACCGTTAACAATGTTCTCGACGGTTTAACCACATGTCTTTTACCTAACTGTTCGCTTTTTGTCCAATAAGCTGCCTGTTCCTTAACCTTTTCATCCAATCGATAAATGCTGCATCACTCAGGGGATTCTCATTAAACATTCGACAGTATTCAAAATGCACTGAAAAATAAAATTAAACTTTGGTAGCTACATAACACACTGATCTTTTCTTTGCGAAGTTGGTATAACGATTGTTTTTGGTATAACTCGTTAACCACACATCAATAGATGGCAACAATGGCTAAATCAATTAATAAAAACTTAACTTTATAAACTGAGATTTTAATTTACATGAGTTTTGTAAACTTGCGATCAATAATAGAAAATCCACAAACAACTGAATGTATGAAATGACTTTGTGGACACATTTTATTTTTAAAGGGTTATATTTGCAATCTTCAAACATCATTCTTACACAATACAATCTTTAAAACTGTAATGAAGAGAACAGTGAAAGATGTAACTCAGGCTCAAAACCTTCTTAATTCATAGTCATAGTCATAGTCATAGTCATAGTCATAAATCTTTATTACATATTCATTGAGAACAGTAATGAGTCAATCTTAACCTAATCACTTTTGTTTGTCATTAAGTGAAATTCTACATTAAAAAGAACAATAATTAAAGAATTCAACAAATTAGGTCAATTTAAACTAATCAAGTTCATTGCTGCCAGATTCAAACTCCTCCAGACTGTAGAAGGGGCGTTTCAGCAGCCACTTGTAGACGCTCTTCCTTAGTTGATGATTAGTGTGTGCCTTGACTTCATCTGGGAGAATGTTCCAGTATTTTGCACCTATGTAGGATGGTTGTTTCTCATAGATGTTTAGCCGATGGACAGGCAAAGCATAATTGTTGGCTCTTCTTGTTGCAAAGTTGTGGGTGTCAGCTCCTCTTGCCAGCTTTTGATTACTTGCATAGGTAACTGCCTCCATGATAAAGAGTCCGACTACCGTAAGGATGTTAAGATTTCTAAATGAGTTCCTGCAGGAATCCTGTGGTCCAAGATTGCAGAGAATACGTATAGCCTTCTTCTGGAGTACCAAAACTCTTTTAAGATTTCCTTTGGAGGAGCTTCCCCAGACAGCCAGACCATATCGCAGATGGCTCTCAAACAGAGCATAGTATGCTGTTTTAGCCGTGTTGGCATGGGTCACCTGCTTAAGTCTTCTCAAGACATATATTGAAGAGCTTAATTTTATGCAAAGTTGGTCGACATGAGAGTTCCATGACAGTTTATCATCTATGATCACTCCAAGGTATTTAGCCTGTTGCACTCTGTTTAGCTCTGGTATTTCAGCTACCTCATTTCTTTTTCTTCCAAGGAAGATCTGCTGACTCTTACTCTCATTGAGGACCAGATCATTAGCATAGCAGTACTCTTGGGCCATGCTGATTGCGATGTAAGATTCTATCTCCAGGGTTTCAGGTGTTTGGTTCTGGAGGAGGAGTACTGTATCATCTGCATACATAAGTGACCCGCAGTAACCACGAAGGTAGCTAGGCAGATCACTAACATATATAATGAAGAGTATCGGTCCTAGGATAGATCCTTGTGGGACTCCTCTTGACATGGCCTTCTTGTTAGATGTGATGTTTAGAATTCTGCAGTTTGTGGTAGTTGTTATTTCCACGGCTTGGGTCCGGTTGAATAGATAGCTCTTAAACCATTTTAATGCATTTGCTCTAATGCCAATATTTTCCATCTTATGTAACAATATATCATGGTTTAAGCTGTCAAAAGCCTTACTGTAATCCAAAAAGATGGCAGAAGCTGTATCTCCTCGTTCTAAGGTTTTTATGAGGGATTCAGTGATGCTTGTGATAGCAGTTAATGTGGAGCGTCCTGCTATAAATCCATGCTGTTCTTCTGGCAATAGATTTTTGGTAATCAAGTAATGCATCAATCTTGCAAGCGCTATTTTTTCAACAAGTTTAGAGAAGGTAGGTAGAACTGATATAGGCCTATAATTTTCTTGTTTGTTCGTTTCCCCTCCTTTGAACTTTGGGTAGACTTTAGCGCTTTTCAGCATGCTTGGGAAAATTCCTTGAGCAAAGGATTTGTTGATTATGTTGGCTAAAGGATGGGCTAGCTCATTCCTACATGCTTTTATTATCTTTGAGGATATTTCATCAAAGCTGGCTGACGATTTTGTTTTTAAGGACTTTATGGAGTTAAGTACTTCTTCTTGGTTGGTAGGCCAGAGCACAAAGTTTTGATCGAAGTCGTGAGGGGTTTCAGGCGTTCTTGAAGTTCTCAGAGCTGTGTTAGAAAAGGATGGATCAGCAGCGTTTACAAAGTATGTGTTGAGTTGTTCAGCAATTTTAGAAGGATCAGTTGTGTCTGTGCCATTGATGCATAGTTTGTGTTGTCCTTTGAGATGTTGTTTAGGCCTTCTTTCACCATTTATCAGACTCCAAGCTGCCTTACTTTTATTGTCTGACTCTTGTATGAAGTTTGAGTTTTGCTGCTTTCGTAAGGCTTTAATGTGGAGGTCATATTCTTTTTTCTTTAGAGCAGCATAAGCTTTGCTCTCCGCATTTCCTGTCAGTTGATGTGCATTAAAGGCCTGTTTAAAGATTTCTTTCTTTTGAATGGTTTCTTGATCATTAGGCCTGATGTTGCATTTTTTATTTTTATTGCGCATTTTCCTTTTAGGACACACTACATCCAGATGGTAGGATATTATAGAAGAGAACACACAATATGCCTCCTCAGCACTGGCAATGTCGTAAACCTCATTCCAGGACTCCTTTCCAAGCTGGAGTCTCAGAATCCCCAGAGATTGGTCGCAAATATGTCTTCGTTCAGTTGTTGCAGGAGTAGCAATATTGGAAGATGTAGAGAAAGTGCATATCTGTCCAGTATGGTCTGAGATGTGATTGTTTACTATTGCTACTGAAAGTTCATTTGGACCAAAGTTAGTAGCAACAAGGTCAATTGAAGTCCTGCTATTGGGAGTTATCCTAGTTGGTGGTAGGTTAAAGCGTGAAAGGTTGTAGCTAAGGAGGAGGTCCTGGAGTTCTTGATCCCGTTTTTCATTTTTCCTGGTGCTGGGTTTGAGACAGTCCACAATAATATCTCCCATTATGACAACAGGGTCATTCCATGTCGGTATGGTTTCCAGGAAGTTAGAAATAGCTTCTAAAGCAACTTGAAAGTTGCGGTCAGGTCTATAGACTCCTAGGATGTAAAACTCTTCTTTCTTCAGGATGAGTTTGATTGCTGCTAACTCACACACAAGTTCTATTCCATGCCGGGATGCGTTTAGATTAGCTATTTCAGCATTTAGGTTTTCATTACAATAAATAGCAACACCCCCCTTTAAGTGTTCTTTTCTAGAGAAGTCAGCAACAAGTCTGTAACCTTTAATAATTGTATTTTCTAGATTTGTTTGGTTAAGGCCATGTTCACTTAAAATGACTACATCAGGATTTATGTCTTGAAGGTGGTTGACAACCAGATCAATCTTGTTTGACAGACGATCCATATTTTGGTGAAAAATCTTTAACTGGTTAACTTTCCTTGGTTTTATTTTATCCTTGACCGAGTTGCGTTGAAAAAGTGCCTGGTTTTGTATTTTGTATTGATCATCTTGGTATGAGCTAAAAAAGATTCCCGATGATTTTCTTGGGCACTCAGACCATTTCTGTAGATTCTGGGTTGTGTTGGTTTGGGATTTTTTTCATTACCGGTTGTCCTGTCAGAGTTAGCATATGTAGTGTTTTTGATATTTTTCTTAAGCTGCCTTGAGTAATCTAGTTTACTGGCTTTGATAGTGTCAATGTGTTTGTTTAAAAAGTCCTCAAGTGTCTCATTTATACTGAGTAACTTCGCTGTAACTGGAGGTTGCTTTAAAATTTGCCGGGCTGTGTCTGCGTTTCCATTTTGTTTGTCAATGGAATTTTTAATTTTCACTCTATCTAAATGGGTTTTAGTGGTTTTGGAATTATTCAGAGTCGGTAAAGATCCATCTTCATATCGATGAATAAGAGGAGCAGTGATTAGTTTAGTAGGTTTGTCTTCATCAGATGATTCTAATGTGTCATCAAACTTCCTATTTATGTTTAGCGCCTGTAGCTTTAGATTTGCTTCTTGACTCTTTACCACTTGGAGAGATACACTAAATGCATTTCGTTTTTTATTTCTTCTTTTAGTCTTAATGGTGAGCTCATTTTCTTGTAGACTAGTATAAGAAGAAGGGTTGGCCTTATTACTGCATTTAGTTGTGAATGGTGTAGTAGGACTAGCAGGTATTATACTTTCAAGCTCCTTGCAACTTTTATGTTGAATGTTTTCTGACAGTGTTTTGACCAACTTTTCCAATTTGTCTTGCCTACTTTTTAGTAGCACGAGCTCCGTATGAGTTGATAGGGGTTTTGGTGTAGCTGGAAGTGTGCTTTCTTCAGAGGTTTGAGTGGCAGGATTTTTAATTGTTTCTAGTTTATTTAAACTTTCCATTTTATTCCTCTGAAGTTTATCAACAGTCAATTCCAGATTTTTTATTTTGTTCAAGTTTAAGTCTATAGTATGTTGTGACTTTTTATCTTGTTCTTCAAAAATATTTTGCATTTCAATTTGAAATTCTTTTTCTTTACGCAGTTGGGATTGGCAGTGTATCAGCTCTTCAGTAAGGGTTTCAATCCTGCTTAGATGTTTTAGTTCACTATTCTCAAATTTCTCTATTTTCTCCTCCATACTTAATATTGTAGCTGCTAGTCTAAGATTTTCTTCTTCTAGGTGCTTATTTTTTTCTAAGAGAGTTGAACCTATCTTAGCAGCTATTTCTAGTTTTTCATCGTTATTAGTAGTTTCTAAGAGATTATTTTCTACCAGGCTATTTTCTATTTCAACTAGTGAGTCATTTAAGATTTTTGTTCTACTATTTGAAAAAGAGGAGTTTAAGAGTTCATTCCCACGGGTGCTGTTGACTTCCTGTGGGGAAGTGATAGAAATTTTAAGGACCTCTTGTATATTTTTAGTCTTTATTTCTGAGGTGTTACAGGCAGCAACCTGTTGATTAATTGATTCGTTATGCAATATAATCAATCTTTACGATAATAGTTTAATTTCATTTATAGAGTATTGTTTACTAAAATTACTTAACTATAAGTACGAAATGAAAAGTGGATTTTTTGAGAGGCGAAGTTAGGAATATAACGTTTTCTCCACCCCTTAACCTTATGAGTCAGTCAGGATAATGCTAGTCAGTCAGACCATGAATCCAAACTGCTAGTTATACCAAGTACAATAGTACAATGGTATCGAGGTACTCTGACTTCTGAATACGTAATATAAGACTTAATTTTTGTACTTTTATTGTTGTATACCGTATTGAACAGAACGTATCACAGTAAATGTTACACATATACAATTAAATGTATAAATTTATAAAAATCAATAAGTATGTGACAAGCTATTTATACCTTTTGTGTCCACCACTTACTACATGTAGACTAATGTTTCTTTGTAAATAATATCTCAGAGGATTCCACATATGTATTTAGTATTATTTGACAATTTCTACATCTCAATTACATTTTGTAACACGATGGAGGTCTTGAATGAAATAAAAACAACTGCAAGTTGGACAACTGAAATAGGTGGATCTTTATTCATTGAAGTAATGATAATGAATATTGTTACATGTATTACTATGACTACAATACTTGTCAGAAATAGTTTAAAAACTAGGAAACATTAAGCTATATCACTATAATTTAAAGAAATATTTTCAATAATAAAGGATGTAATGCTCTGACATAAAATAAAATATTACTCAAAAATTAAAGGTGCTACATATTATAGACTTGCCCAACACTAATTCTTCACTGCAGTGTCGAGAAAGTGAACAGACTGTTTCCTTTGATCCCACTTGTAAGTTGTATACAATGAACTTCGCTTGCGGTGTGTTTGTTATATTATGTTTGCTTCTGTTATAAAGGAACGTTCTGAGTAATTGTTACTCTACAGCTCGAGAAAGTTCATTGTTTACAACCTCTGATACTTATGTTGAAGCCAAATTGAGGAATCCTAATTTGGTAAAACCTTAATTTACGTGTACGGTAGATATGTATTATAATCAGATATTAATTGTCGATATTGAACGTACTTATAATACTAATCATTCTACTTACAATGAACGTAAATTATTGAGAGCTGCCTCCTGAACAGCGACGTGTTTTCGAAATTTTGCATCCAATAATATGTAATTATAATTTTGGTAACAGCTATCTCTCATCGAATGGAAAAATTTCGTTAGTGTATGACAGTCTCTCTGTCCGTTCACATGATATTCCAGGACAAACTGACCTATACAATTGAAATTTTGAGTGGAGATTAATTTTTATACAGGTTATGTATGAAAGAGAACCTTATTTGCAACAAGTTAGAGAAATTTGTTATTAAGGTTCAGTTATTGCCTTAGTAATTTATAAAATATGCTATAGGACAGAGTATAATTTTCTTACACAATAATCAACTAATCTAAATTTTAATTCCATTTAGCGGTAATAATTACTTTTGACAGTACACTAAAGTCACCTATCATATAAAAATATGATGTAAAAGTAGGATATAAAAAATTTGCTTGGTTATTGTTGAAAGTTAATGGAAAACATGTGATGCAATGTTAGATATTAGGGATGTTTTTGTTTAAACATATTGTATCTGTATGTAAGGTTATGTATTGAATCGTAAAGAAACTACGTTATCCTAGTATTTTATGTACCGAGACGAAATTGATTGTACTCATATATTTTAATCACTCCTGATTTGGCATCAGCCAATTCTATTTAATATCTATTTGCAAGTGAAAAAGTGTTGGATAAAGCAATAAGAGAGTGGGTACAGTTTGACATGGCTTGATATAAATAAATCGCAAGAAAATAGATTCGAAAAAGAAGAATACCACACTGTCATGGTTTCTAAGGCTGTATTCGAGTAGAATATCTATCGCCAGTGGGGTGTAAGTATCGTAAACTAATAGGTAGGTACAAAAAATAATATAACAACTTCAAAATTTATAATTATTGTCAGTCAGGACCTAAATGCGTACTTAATTTTGTTGAAAGGAATGCACCCTATATTCTATACCATAAACTTCATAAAATCCGGAGTTATTCGTATATCCTATTTTGACTTCACCGTACCTAATTAAACACTTCGCACATCTATACCAATTAATCATTCATATACTATAAATGTCAATAACTGCGGAAGTTAATTTATCGATGTGTCAGTTTATTATGTGTTAGTTAATTTATCGATGTGCTTCAAAAGACAATTTGAAAATATTCTTGTATACAGGGATTTTCATTATAAAGTAAATATTTTTCGTGTGGTGGTATATGATACTCCAATCATCATTTCTGAGATAGGAGGCATGGGTTGCATATACATCATAACGCCGCTGTAGAGAAAAGAATACTAAGGGACAGAACCTTTGATGTAGTACCATTCAGAGTAAATTTTAATAGATGAATCCATGGAACAAATGTACATAGCTGTAAATTATTTTTCCAAGGGTTTTAAACTCAGTAATTGTAATATACAATTTGTCAATAACAAAATTTAGGAGTGAAATTTAGTTCCCTTTCTGGAAGACCTATAAAGCATCAATTGCAAATTAGTCCGCTCCTGAACTGTGTGCTTATTGCTCCTTACTCGTCGTTACTGTCATGGAATTAATAATGAATCTTAATATTAGGAAAATTGTCATTAAAATTGTTACTTTTCATACTGAAATTCGGCCTTGCATCGGCTAGTCAAGGGCATTACTGTTTTAGCTTTCTATGATACCGTGCATGACTGTGGAAACATGCTTTGTTTTGGAGTAACGGTTGGCTGACTGTGCTCGTTTCTGTCATCTAAATGTTCATTTTATTTATGGTCAAGTTGTTTCCATTTTAGTCCAAGAATAAATTTTCATCGGCTCACAATTATTTTATAAAACTGTGCGATGAAACTGTCAATAATCCTACTATGTGGAGTATCAACGAACTGTTTGAAACGTTGTATTTGTGGTAGATATAAGCATATTTTTGTATATATTAAAAATGTACTTTATTGTTGAAGTACTTAAGTTGAAATATCAGCTAGTGTTTTCTTAACATTTTATTGGTTTATATGCACCTGTTTTCATTAAAGAGCCAATCCAGTGATAAACACCAGTTAGTTTTTAAGACTATGCATCACTAACTGCGGCTAACTCCTCTAATCCGATTACTGTTAATTGGGTGGTTGGCGCGGTTTATTGGCAATATACGGCACCATTTGTTTCAGGGAGAATTAGGGTCCCCAACAAATACTTTTTGTGTTAAACTTGTTACAAGCGCTAAAAACGTTCGTTGACCACATATAAGTGATATTACAAAAATGTGTACATTTGTTGTAAAAATGATGTCATACATTTAATACTTCCAATTGGCATTATTCTACAACCTGCTGTACCGTAGTACGAGGTTAGTAATTAAGAAAACACCCAGAGCATAGAAAAATTGTATTTTTGCAATAATTGTTATTAGGTTTACAGTTCTTGTAACCCTATGTAGTTCTTATCAGTTTATAGTTTTTTGTACAGTAAATCTTCCCGTAACCTAAACAAACCAAGAGGAGTACTTCTTATAAAACTAAAAACACAATAAAGCCAAAATAGCTTAAATCATCAGAGCAATATAACAGAAAGCTATTAATCTTAGCTGAGTAATATCCTGAAAATGTTTAAACTCGTCAAGAGCAATCGATAGAATTGATAAGCTGATTAAACAGGAAACATATGTTAACTGGTATTATAGTTTGTGTAACCTATGGTCTTAATAAAATTAAAAAAGGTAAAACTTATAAAAACGTAATAAAACTATATTTATTATGATACGATCAAACCATCCAAACTTTAAGATTTATTACTGTTTTTAGTTTTATTACTATCACAGTCCAGTTTTTGAGTATCAATACTGTACCTTTTTACCTATATTTACTGTAAAATTAAAGGCATGACGTACTCAAATTTGTCTCATGAACATATTATAATGTTTTTAGGAATATCAGTTTAGGAATACGGTTGGAGAGACATACGTAAGCGCTCTATAAGTTCTACTTGTAAAAAGAAGTGTTGTAAAAGAAAGAAGAAAAATATTATGAATAACAAAAATGCAAATATACGTGCAGTTTGGAGGATAAACAGGGAGTTTCAAAACGTCGAATACGTTTATTATTTTTCCATCATCCGGCTCAACACTCTACCCTTCAAGAGATTTAAACATCCACTCTCTCTAAAATAACATTTAATCCATTAAATAATCGTTCTCTGATCATATTTTCTGTTGGCTATCGTCATAAAGCATTAATAATTAAATGTTCTTGTTGAATTATTTTGAAATATCATATTGTATTTGTTCTATACATGACGATTAATTACGAACTTGAATAAAGTCGAGTTTACTTGCAGCTGTGATCAGTTGCAGTTCGGAGTATGGATCGATGAATACCAGATGATCTTGGAAATATAACGTGCTTTTCATAAATCTAGACTTTTTATAGATGATAAAATACAGCACAGGATTTATGACGTGATAGAAACCCAACGAAAAGATTATTCATCATAACATTATACACTGTAAATATAAATTTAGCTTTATGAAAACTGTGATACTATGTCTGAAGGACCAATGGAAAAATAACACAAATATTCAACAATAGAGTGTTATTGTTTAGTTTTATTATACACTAGAATGTATCGCTTCACACAATAGATCACATTTTTTATAAAAAGTTTCATAGACATTTTATAGAACAAATGTAATAACAGTTCTTGAGCATCTTTGGGGTTAAAGTGCTTATCTTTGAAAATATATGTTTTTACAACAGTGATGAAATACTTCAGAATCTGCTGACCTAAGTTAAAATTTTATTGCCCTAGACGTTTTATGGAAGCTGTCGATAATTCTTCACTGATTTGAAAGAATTAACATTTTAATGATGGTAAAGTGGTACGATGGATATGGAGTAATGGATAGACAAAACGTGAATATTATTTAAAAGGTACACAGATCCATGTAACAAAAAAACATACAGAACATTTATTGATTTTAATTTAATCATTGATTCATTATACAAGTGGTGGACCTACCCTACAAAATTAAATTCTTCATACGCTACAGTTGTACAGTTATGGAAGTAAAGTATGGAAGTTTTACTAAGGACCTAACAAATATTATTGATAAATAGAGTAGGCAGTAATAGTACAAAATGAAAAAAGTTCTTTTGTATCAATGGTATTTGTTTTATAGGTTTAAATATCTTACAGGGCTTCAATTTAAAACTTTAAAACATTTTTGTGTGGCAACCAGACTTTATACAGGTTGATTCACGAAGATATCAAGAATCGGGAGGATTATGCTCATTCTTCATGTAAAAATAATGAAAAAGGTTTATGCTTCGTTAGTGAGCTATGGTTAGAAGTCTTCCTGACATTCAGGCAAGGCATATTAAGAATCGTTTCTTATGGTTTTTGACTTGATAAATTGAATAACATACGTCCCATAACTGTAAGTTAAGCGGTTCTAGAGAAAACCAATGTCAAATGAAAAACATTTAGTGAAAACCTTTTAAACTCTATTTGCAATAACAACATTTTCATTTCACAAAGAAATAGATAAACATTTGTGATAAAGAAAAGTTTATTTTGAACAAAACGGTGTAAATAACGTACACATAGAGCGTATAGATGTTCCATTGAATGGAATTTTATTCATAATGGTACAACACGCCTTTATATTTGACTTAAAATTACTTTGTTAATTACCCATTAAACAAATTAAATGTCTACTTCGAAATTGTTAATTTAAATTCACAAATGAAAAACTATTTCATAGAGTAGATGTTTTAGCAGTGCATTCAGGGTGCTACTGAGACACTGTACGGTTTAATTTAATGTTATTTAAGAAAACAGAATGGTATTTTGCGAGAAAGTTTTATTTCATAAATTGGCAATACCATGAGCATTTTTTCAATAATGATATATTTTTAATTGTAGGATTCAAATAATTTTGATAGCTAAGAACTGAGATTCAGCCCATGAGCGTATTGTTCTATTTGTAGTAATTGAGCCACATTTATTTACAAGTGAAGAATACGCCGGTATGGTGTTTATGTATGGTGTACGTGAAGGCAGTGCTACGGCTGCTGTTGAAGAATACAGACAACGTTACTCTTAACGCAGAATTCCAAATTCAAGAACAATTAGTACTTTCTTACGTTGGGGGAAACATGATCACTTCCTAGTGCAAAGTTCCAGTATGACCCCTCATGCCAACATGTGTGTTATTGAAGAGGAAAAGAGTGTTACTACTGTTGAACATAGCCCAGGTATAAGTACAAGACGTATTTCTACATAATTTCAGGGCTACGCAAAGTAAATATGGAAAACATTCAATAATAACTAGCTGTATCCCTACCATAAACAAACAGTACAGCATTTACATCAATACGAAAATGCCCATCGCGTGGAGTACTGCATTTGGTTAAACACACATAGTTGACTATTCAAATATATTATATTTACCTTTGAGTCACAGTTCACTCGTAATGGTATCAGAAATGTACGAAACAAACATTTATGGGCAATTGAACGTATCATTCAACAGATTTTTAGCATTAACTTATGATGTGGTATTATTTATGATCAGATGAACCGTTTATTTTTCAAGAGCACTTAACAGGATAGACATACTTAGAGTTTTTTTAATAAGATTTACTAATATTGCTTGAAGATGTCCTTCTTGCTACACAACGCGAACTTACTTTCAACAAGATGGCGCATTGCCACATGTTTCAAATATTGTTTCCACCTTCTTAAATAAACAGTTTCCAAACAAAGGAATTTGGTCGTGAATGTCCTATACACAGCCATCCTGGTCACTAGATCAAACGCCTTTGGATTTTGCATATGGGAATGGATGAAAGAGAAAATTTACGTGGTCAAAGTTAATTCCCTTGAGGCGCTACTTAGACGTATTAATGAAGCTTTTACGCAGTTAAAGGAATGCCCTGCTGAACTACTGATCGTGGCAACAATGCAAACCTAACATTAGCTTCGGAAATATAATTCACTCGAACCAGCAGTGTTCATAGACGTTCAACGCCTACTAAATTTAGCAAAAAAGTGGGTAACTACTAGCGGTGCATATATGAGACAATGTAGTCTAACCTTTAATTTACATTTAAAGCCTGTTACCAGACCTAAATTAGTCATCTGACAAAAGTAGGCCTCTCAGACCTGTTTATGTATATGTATTTTCTTGATTAGGAAAGAAGCAAAATCAGCCATGGATAAAAAAACTAGCTTCGAAGTAAAATATATTGACCATATACCTATTTTAACATATTTGCTTGATCGCGGGAAGTAGGTAAACTCAACATTGTCGTCGGAAATATAATTCACACTAACCAGAAGTACTCATATAGGAGCAAAACCTACGGAGCTGCGTGCTAAGCGGCGGGTAACTGCTAAATTGTATCGTACATCATTACTCGTACGTTAACCTAACCGTTTCCTCTTTGGCTTTAATGGTGTACAATGAATTCTGAACACGAAAATACATCCATTATCTACATTATATTACGATTTCATTTATCATATTAAATATTGTTAGTCGAAATATGGGACACATATTCATAAGAAATTACCCAAGATGACAAAAACGAGATTATTTATATATTTCATATGGATTTTTTCATTAAAAACTGATGGGTCACAAAACAATGATGTTCTGTAATAAATTTTTATCCAATCCAAGAGTTCTTTTTTCAAAAGATGAAATCCACCATTCTCAGTGCAACTATCATAATAAATGACATTGATCATGTTATTACATCATTCTATTTGATACGTGGTTTTATAAAACATTAATTCCTCTTAGCTAATATTAACATTTCTCTAGTGAACATCCGGCCTGGTAGTATAATAATTTTTAGGAAGGAATGAGAGATTTGTTGAAGTTAGCGAAATATAATGTCATGTACATCACAATTCCCATATGTTTTGAGAAGAAACAGCTCAAAGCCTAAAAACAACGTTGTTGTTTATTATGTTTCATCATTCACCACAGTAGTCCTCCCGTTGGATTTACTGTTGATACACGAGCGAGCTTTACAATAACATTTATTTGACTAAAATAATATTAAGATAACTTTTTACTTAACTACTTGTTAATAAAGCTATTTGTTATTTTTATCATTTATAGTATTTGTGATTAAGTTAAAGTATGATTTATATTAGATTTCCTCCAAAAAGAAACATATATACATAGAGGAGATATGATATGATAATGGAGTCTTATAGGCTGTATATTAGTCAGAAATTTCGCATGGTATAATATAGTGTCATATCAATTAAAAATAAGCATGTCACGCTGTTTACACACTTTTAAAATAAAAAGATGATCGTAATAACATCACATGAAATATCCAAAACAATAAACGGAAATATGACGAAAAATGAAAATTGCTAAAGCACCATTAGTTAACCTCCATTAGTTCAACTACTAATTCTACTGGCTAATAAATATCATGGTCTAACCGATGATAGAGATGAGGTTTACATCCGTCGTCTGTTACAGATTCAGAGGTTTTAACGAATTTTATCTTGCTATGGTAGCTACAGACTCATTTCTTTTTATATGCCCAGAGTATTACATCTTTGGCAATAGGGTGAGGTAAATTGCAGATGTTGCAGTTTTTTCAATATTGGTCACTTACCTCAGAGATGCTAGGAAAGGTCTTCCTTTGAAGGAAAATTAATTATAATCATCCTTAAAATGGGGTTTTTGTATAGAACTCAGATATGAAGGTACACGTCAAAGTAACTCTTTAGCTGGAGTTATTTCTTTCTGCTACGAAACATTTTCCTTTCTATGTTTCCGTTTCCTAGCTCTTGGTAGCCTTAAACAATTACGTTTGAAAAATTGATGAAGAAAATAGAAACCAACGGAAAGACCTTCAATGAAAAAGCGTCTACTTTAGACTCTAATTTATTTTCTGTCTAAGATATTTGAAGTGCCACAGTTATAGTTTTATCTTTTGTCCCGATGAAGAAAATAAATAACTTACGTATGACTGAAAAGTTATTGTGGTAAAAAACAGTGGGTTATGGTCAATTAAATTCAAATCCAGTCTAGTTTATTTATAACTGCCCTGGTAAAGAAAATATATTCACATGCTGGTTTTCAAAGACCTACTTCAGTCAAAAAGCGTCAAATCAGCATTTGTATTGTAATCTTCGACCTAAGATATTTCAAGTGCTACAGTTAAAAGTCGTGAATAAGATTACTGTTTTATTAGAGTAGTTTTTATTACATCCAAAATAAACATGATACAGAAGCAGTTGTGCACATCGCTTAGATGAGTTGTTGAAGAGCTCAAAACCTCTTAGTCTAAGAGCTAGTGGTCAGCTACCTGTATGTATTTGATGAGACCTGGGTTTTTGTACAGTGGGGCCCCTATACCCACTGTACATGAGATGGGGAGTCACTAAGCTCCAGGTGGCCGACTTGGCGGGCGCTCAGCTTAGACAGGTATCAATTTTCGTCCATTTCATAGTATTTGATGACGTCTGCCGTTTTGTAATTTGAAAATATATTATTATTATTATCGGAAAATAACAATGGCAGACCATTATCGCGCGGGTTTCATTGCGGCAGACGATTTTGAAAGTGCTAAAAAAATAAAATTTTGAAAGTAATTGACGAGATCTGCCATTGATATATTTTATTTATTAGGGTCTTAAAAACTTATATTGATCATGGCAGACGTCTATATAGCGGACATACTTTAGTAGGAAAGAAAATATTAGCTACTATCCGGTCAGATGTATGCATAGACCGCTTAAAGCTATCTTCCTTTTTTCCCTTATGGATTACTATTGTACTCATTCTAGCCTATAATATTGTCTCGTATTGTTACTAGCATTCGAATAATTCAGGTTTTATACCTGAGAGGGCCAAATTGTATCCCCACCCTAACGGATGTTTTCAGTATATTTCCGAACCTTCATACAGTTGGCTGCATGCTCGATTGTCGCAGTTGTATAAAAAAAGAAAAGAAAAAGTTACCTCGTTTTTCGTAATCTTTGCAACAGCTAAATCTTACACTTAAACTTGCATGTACTCTTGATTTAGCTCTTGCAAGGCTGCCATGCATTGCTGCATAGTTGCCAAAACTACTGCATTGCTTGTTGGTGAGTGATTAATCGGTGTTAAATATGTAATAATTTGTTGTGGAGTATTATCAATCACTATGTTGCTGTTAAAACCAGTCCACATAGGGGTATTTAACAATCCCAAAGCATGACTTAACATCCAAATTCTGTCAATTCGATCGTAAAGACTCTTATGCACGATTATATGAACCTCTTCTTCGCTTTCAGTTTGAATGTTACTCATTTCTTGAGTTTTTTTAGCGCACTGTGGTAACTTGAAATCGATTGTCTCAAAAGATCGTCGTCTAGGCCTGTCACGTTTACATCCTTCATTATCTTCTTTTTCCTTTTCTTATTCCTCTTCTACATTGTCGTATTTGGGGTTAATATTTTGGTACATTATTCCAACAGTATCATGAAGAGTGTCTTTCCCAGTTTTGGTATCAACAAATCGGTCATAATTGTCGAATGCCATACCTGCCACAAGATTTTCTTCTTTATTAATTACCTGAGGACATATTTCGGTACGTGAAACTGATTAAAATGTTGCCTCTGTTTGTAACTCCTCGACAGCGGTGTAACTTATACAATGACCGTAACGATTTATTATATCGATAATCTTACCACTGCTTGTAAGACTTTTTAACGCCATGCCTAAGCAAATGTGTTTAGAGGTCATGTTACCATTGTGAGTCATAAATAACGTCCTGTGACAGGGACTGTACGTAACGTTGAAAACTGCCGCAATTCCGCCGTTTACGTTTTGAACATCCAAGAATTGATGAAAAAAATTCGGAAATTATTGGTGGTGTTGAACACTCACCTTTTATTAAGCGTTGACTGGTTAAATTATTGGGTAATTTTTTATGCCCATAATTTCCTCTCGTAAAATGGCAACAGCTTCTCGTAAAATATCTTGGTCTTTCAAGTGCGCAAATAATGAATCATCAATTGTTGAAATACCCACTGGGGCAACAACTTTTTTTGTTGGATATCAAGATTTGAATTTTATCGCCAAACTTCTTGGGAAGTTTTTCTTCCAAATAAGATGCGTTAAATATTGATGCTGCGTCTGAGCTTTCACTTAATTCTTTAAATATTTCAAGATACTCTTTCTGCAAATAACTCAGAAAATAACAATATCCTCGATTTATCACATTTTCTTCAACTAAATGACATATTTCTTTATAAACAGTTTCATGTTCTCGGGAGATGTGGCATGCAGTACGGACAGGATTATTCGCGAGTGATCTTTTCTGATTCCTAAAATTTTGCCGACAAATTTCATGGTAATATATTTCAGATGAGAGAACACTTTCTATTTTTGATCAAGTTTCTTGGTAAATTGTAGTATCTGGCTTAAAGTTTAATAGGATACTCTTTTTAAATTGATCCTTCTTTGAAGACCGTAATGAGTCAATTTTATATCGAAATTGTTTCTTTTTTTGTTACAAAAAATAACACAAATTTGAGTTTGCAGAAGCTACAATATCGGAAGTTACAGTATTAGAAAATTGAATATTCGATGATTTTGTTGAATATGAAGATGACCCCTCCTCCAACGAAGGTTCGGCTTCAGCGTTGATTTCTTTTTATGCTTCTTTTGTCTCAAGAATGTTTGCATTGTTTTCAAGGGAATCATGTACACGTGTATCCTCAATAATTGAACTATCAGCTGATGTAGATGGCTGTTCAATTGCAGACAAAGACTTTTTGGACTGTGATAGAACCTTTTTTTCAACATCTGTCATCAAATACTGCCTTTTTAATGCTGTAAATGTCTCATAACAACTACTATGATATGCTGAATCATAAATTTCGTCCGGTAAATAATGTCTTTATATTTTAATTTGTGTAATTTTCTTTACCTCAAAATCCTTTTACATTTTGATATAGTATCTTCTGAAAACAGCAATAATTTGTCAGTTTTTACTGAGTCACAAAAAACACACTTCTGTTCTGGTTTTTCACTCGACATTCTCACAGATATATTAAATAAATAATAACGAAATCAACAAAACAAAAGAAAGCAACACTATGTATTGTTTTGTTTTCAATATACTTACGAAAAACGAGGTAACTTTTTTATACAACTGCGACAATCGAGCATGCAGCCAACTGTATGAAGGTTCGGAAATATACTGAAAACATCCGTTAGGGTGGGGATACAATTTGGCCCTCTCAGGTATAAAACCTGAATTATTCGAATGCTAGTAACAATACGAGACAATATTATAGGCTAGAATGAGTACAATAGTAATCCATAAAGGAAAAAAGGAAGATAGCTTTAAGCGGTCTATGCATACATCTGACCGGAGAGTAGCTAATATTTTCTTTCCTACTAAAGTATGTCCGCTATATAGACGTCTGCCATGATCAATATAAGTTTTTAAGACCCTAATAAATAAAATATATCAATGGCAGATCTCGTCAATTACTTTCAAAATTTTATTTTTTTAGCACTTTCAAAATCGTCTGCCGCAATGAAACCCGCGCGATAATGGTCTGCCATTGTTATTTTCCGATAATAATAATAATATATTTTCAAATTACAAAACGGCAGACGTCATCAAATACTTATGAAATGGACGAAAAATTGATACCTGTCTAAGCTGAGCGCCCGCCAAGTCGGCCACCTGGAGCTTAGTGACTCCCCATCTCATGTACAGTGGGTATAGGGGCCCCACTAGCTCATCCCATGGCCAGGTAGCCCATCACTAGCTCTTAGACTATCTTAAAATGGGGGCTTTTAAAATTTATACAAAGTATTTTCATCTTAAGCATTTTACAACATAATAAAAATTGACACTTACTATAAAGTTATAAACGGATTTTAAGCAAATTTTATTCTTATAAATTGCTGTTAACTCTTAAGACTTCAAGATGGCGGCTGTTCAAAAGTTTTAAATGTATTAAATTAAATCTAGTTAAAAGTAAATATCTTTATAACTCTATGTTGATTAGAAATTTAATCTAGTCTATGTTTTTACAAACAAAATTTGTATCCTTATAACGATTGTTTAAGGTTTCATAATGATGGAGTTTCTCAATATTTGAATGTGTTACGAGTAGGAACACATTTGGAGTTATCGTTCATCATTGTTGTGTAAACAAAATGTCTTGACTATTAATGTATTTTCAGTTTGACATTTCGAGATGACCATCACATATAAAATCTATCTTTCTTCCAACTAAGCTGGAAGGGATATTCTCAAGTCCGATCTTCTGGGAATAGGTTAGAGTACGGTTGGAAATGAGAACGTCCATCCTGAGGGTTTAGTGTAAAGTCGGCGTCGTCTTCTCGGATGAAAGGGAGAGGAAACCCCGCTCTAGCGTAATATCCGAGAAATATGACTCAACAAACGCTGACTTCAGAGGCCGAGGCAATTGTGTTTGAGGCTTTGTGACATGAGTTGTTTGTGAAGCAAGGTTCGTATGTTCCTGTGACATTTTCTACAAAAACATCTTGGATATTTACAAACAGTCATACTTATATTGACTTATGTTATAGGTAGTAAAAAGACTGCACTAATGACGTTTGTAAATGTGGTATTACGTATTTTACAATGTATAAAAACACAGAGGGTAATTTATTCTTTGCTTATAGGATGGATTTACGTTGTACATCTTTGAGCAAAATTCGGAAGTATTAAATAAAAATTGTGCTTCTGCTAGGTTAATACAAATATGTATGTTTACTAATAGCTTCATCTTCGAACTTAATGATTTTACTAGTTTTAAAATTATACATGTCTTGTCTATGTATTTAAAATGATGAATCAGTTAGTATAATGTACATTCTTATATTACATACTAATTTAAAATTCAGCGTACACACTTCCAAAGAATATTACTGAACGGGTTGGTGTTCTTCACTAAATTACAATAGTTAATCAGATACGGAACTGAATATGCAGTAACTAAATACTCTGGTAAAATTTTCTTACGTTCTGTATAATATGGGTTTAGTTATCACTTATATATATATATATATATATATATATATATATATATATATATATATTAAATGTAATAAATTCCAAATATTGAAAAAGTTATCCAACACAGGTGTTTAGAAGTAATCGTAATATCATTATTTAAATTAACGATATGCTTTCTGATTCTCAAGGTAATTATTGTTGTTTCAATATGTAATAATCAGATTCTAATATGAAATAAAAGTTCCAGTTATATTGAATAGTTTATAATCCAAACAGTTGATAATGAAAATACAATATAAGTATTACTGTATTGAAGATGATTTGTACGGTTTATTTCAAATATCCAGTAATATATTCAACATTAGTACATTCCTTTATGAGAAACAAATTTGAAGAAAACCAGATATAAACAAATACCGATATTGAAACATTTATGTCGTCTCAAAATTTACAAGAAAGCAGTAATTATCCTTACAACTCAAATCTCAAGATCAAAAGTAATAGCCGTGCAGCACATTAATTTATGCAATGATTTACTTACGAAATCACTGGAAAAACAAACAATTTCTAAAGTTATACATTTATGTAGTAATAATTGCAATGCACTCCATTTAGATCCGTGCCACAAAGATCGCTTGCTCCATATTTTATTTCGCTCAAATCGCAGTGCTTATTCGTTAAGTTACCCCTTCAAATTAAAAAATAAATTTTTTTTAGTTGACTTTAATCTAAGTATATACGCATCGTAACAGCTTGTTGTGTTGCCTTGACATAACATTACGTGGCGAATTGAGGTTATTCTATTGCTAGCTCAATTTGCGTTTCTTTAATCTAGCATTTTATGACATTTAATTTGATGACTTGAATTGATATGTTGAATTTAAACGTAAAGTCGAGGGTAACATGCTTAAACAATAAACATAATACTGTTTAGCATTTTAGGCTGTATTCAATTAGAAGCAATATCTGTATATTGTACACACACACACACACACACACACACACACACACACACACACACACACACACACACATAATATATTTATATATTTAGTACGAGTTATAACGGCAAATATTATAAAAGTAGTTTTTGTATTATATAAAATATAGTAAAAGTTAAACAGTGTGAATAAACAGAGCATATCTCTGATATTGTTATGCTCTCAATGTATGCTTGATAGGTAATTAAAATACTATATAATATATTTCAAGGCGTAAAATAATTGAAAATAAATTTCGTAATAAATTGTCAGTAAAAAAAGATGACACTAGAGAGAGGTTTTCTGTCACGACACAGACTTTAGTTTCCTGAAGAATAAATATCAACATCATTGAACAACAACAGTTAAAATTTATGAAGTATTATTTTTATTGCTCAAAAAGTCGTAAGAAATCACTTTTGAAAAACAAACTTTATATTAATGTTTCAGATGAAGAAAATTATTACAAACACATTACACGACGCGTATATAATAGTATCTGGATTTGTCCAAACCATTTAACAAGATATTGTCTTATACTTTAATTTCCAATGAACTTTAACCAACGAGAAACGTAAATAAGTTTTATGAAGTTTAATTTTCAATAATACCGATCGTTTCAGATAAGTTTTTATTTCCACCACATGAGATAAAGCTTGGTAGTGATGAAAGACTTTCACAAAGTTGCTGGGGAACAAGGGATGAGAACATCGCATCGGCCTCTGTCGATAAACTGAAGTCTCAGCAGAGTGAACAGTGAACATAACTCGGTCAGTACCCTTTCAGCAAACGTCTCTGTTACACTCATATACAGCGTATTTAATTCAATATAATGTGTTTTGATAACTTTGTTTAATATCAAGAATATAGAAAGGTTTCTCTAAATTTACTTAATTATTATAAACTCTCCGGAGCATTTCAGTTGATTGAATAATGACTTATTAAATTGTGAGTAAATTTGGATACTTCATACAAAATAATTGAATATTTTAAATTTTGATAAATTTCAACAATATTAAGTTTAAATATTTTCATAATAATATAGAAACTCTAATGAAGTTATTTATTTCAAATATCGAATCAACTAGGGCAATCTATGAAATCTAGATGGACGGATGTGTTGGAAATGTTGAAGCATTTACTTACAATTAAACTATTGATAGTAATTACATTTCTTTTTAAAAATATTCTAATATTTACATATTATTTCAAAATATAATAATGGAAGGTTCTACATCATCTGGGTTCCAATTTATCTGTAAATACTCTAAAAGGCAGATAACAAAATATTCATTATACTGTGCTTTATCTGTAATTTAATATTATAATGGCGTCCTGCACACTAATTATTGGCACTCCTTATTAACATAAAACAGTCCAATAATCGATGTGATGTTGAACTCACAGTTTAAGTGCCAAATTAGACATGACATATTCATCATATGATATAGTAAATATTATAAAGAATGTTATTTAGATTAATTAGTAAGTAATTTATTTAGAAAACAAGATCATGATAAACTGCGAAAACGTTATGTGCCTTCAGGACACCACAAGAACCAAACTAAACTGAATATCTAGTAGGTATAAAAAGCTGAAAAAAATATGGTTGCCTGTAAAGTCGGTTTTACGGGCGAAGATTTTACGTGACAACGTCTTTTTCTCGGTAGAATATTTATTGATATGAATATTATTAAATTGCACAATAGGAACAAGGAATTGAATGAAAATAAGAATTGCACAAATTTTAACTATAGAAATATATTTTGTTTACTAAAACATTGTACATAATTTGAAATTAATTAAAATTTGTTATTGTAAATGGTAAAGTTGAATAAAACATTTACTAAAATTGGAATTTGAAATTCTTGCTAAACACAGTTAAATTCTAACTCCGCGCGTGGTGATTGGTCGGTTTAGTTCGTTTGTTTGGTCGCACTGTTATGACAGGTTAGAGGTTATAATTTGTTATTTTAAATGTTTGACTAGCAATACGCGCTGTTTCTTCTCAATCGACTGAATTACGATTGATTGCAGAGTGATTTAAACTAATAATTTACTTAACACTATATAACGACTTGGATTGTTGATCTTAATATTCCAGAGTATTAATATATAAATCATCAATAATACATCCAAGACGATATAAAATATTTTTTGATTAGTAAAGATCCTAGTGAATATTAAGTACAATGTATTACTAAAATTGTTAACTATTAAATATTATCTGGTTTGTCTAAAATAAAAATCACAGTTCTAAATGAAAACAATGGATTTATTTTTAACTGGCAAATTAATAAGTTCAACGTTTCAGAATTTTTATCACTCTATTTTCCACAAAGAATTGACAAACCTTTTAGTAAATTTAAAAATTCCTTTGGCAAGAAATAAAAATATTAATCAAATTATCAAACTAAAAATCAGAGCTCTCTTCTAAAATAAAATAATAAAGTTTTAAAATAAAATGAAATACCACTTGGAAATAATTAAAATAAAAATGTTCACTTCTAAGTTCACTCAAAATACAAAATAAAATTTCAACTTCTCTTTACACTATTTGAACCTTAACTTTCAAGTCTCTGCAATTCAGATTACAACTCTCTCTCTAACAATTATAAAGTTCAATTAATTTTCAATTAATAATTCACAATAAACAGTTCCAGTTAAATATTAATAAATTACTACTTTTTCAAATCTCAATTAAAGTTATTAACAAAGTTCAATTTTAATTCACTTCTCTTGCAAGCATGAACCAAATGTAACTTGTATGATTCTATTATGCTCTATTGTTCTTCGAGAATAAGTTATTCAGATTGCTCTGTAGTTTCTATGAATTTAATTTTTTCCTATAAATAAAGACAACAAAATTAATTTAATATCAGATCAAGATGACTATTTCAATAAAACGTACAATAAATTTGGTGCTTACCTCAAAATCACTCGCGGAAAAAAATTTAAGAAATACGGCGCACTGCAATTAACTTTACTCACGAAAATAACCAAAAGAAGGGCGAAAATTATGAGCGGGCGCTTAAATACTTCCCTTTCCAAGACATCCGTGGAGCTCTCTCATTGGTCCAGCCGTATCAAACCAGGAGAACAATACTCACAATAAGACAAGTTCTAATCAATTCAAGGCAGTCAACCTGCCTTCCTAACAATTTAAAACTACCAGTGCTAACTTGCCAAAGGATTACATGTTCGATTTTACCCTGACATTTCACAATCTAATCTAAAATTAAGTCCCAATATTTCGATTCCAAAATTTTTATTTAATTTAAGTTTTAATTAAAACAAATAAATCAATGTAGCTTTGAAAACGCTACACACTATCAACATTTGTCAATAGTATGACATAACCTATAAACTCAGTTTCTCAACTTTTGTGTCAATCTAACAATTAATCAATCAATCATAGTTTACGATAATGAAATATCAGTGTACAATTATTTACCTTTATTGTTGTAGTTGTTGTAAATGACGAATCTAAGCACTCCACATTTTCACGAATAAACATAGTTATCTGCTTTATCCCGTGCGGCGGACCCACAGTTATCTGCTTTATCCCGTGCGGATCCCGTGCGGCTGACCCACTGGACGGGCATCGTAACGTTACCGGGCGTTACACTTTTTCATGAGTGACTCCGAGCCGCAACCTAATTTAAGACGTTGTCACGTCAAAAACTTGTTACGAAAACTCATGTTTATAATAGCTTACCTATTTAAATTAGGTAACACAGAAATCTTTTGTATGACATATGGGTTTATGCTTTCAAACATGCTCTTGTTACACTGTAATCCTTTCATGTAAAAAGATAAAAAGTGGAGTGATTTCGTAAAATTGAATGTATTAAACTTTTTGTTAAAGACTTTATCACGCTAATCACACTCAATTTTGGCTTCACTTTCTCCTACTATAAAATTGTATGCACAATTCAATGTGCCTATGTGTATGTTCATTACGCTACCCCTCAGGGTATTCTCTTTTGTCGTCTTT
Source organism: Homalodisca vitripennis (assembly GCF_021130785.1). NCBI lineage: Eukaryota > Metazoa > Arthropoda > Insecta > Hemiptera > Cicadellidae > Homalodisca > Homalodisca vitripennis. The sequence continues at coordinate 67,532,857 of NC_060207.1, forward strand.
ACAGTAACCTGCTTTGGCCAAGACTTCATTTGTTTTTCACGTCGTCACGATCACTAAACAATAATGTTAGTTTCCCTTAACTTGTTTGTCTCTTTCTTTTTTCTTCTCTGGTGATGCACGAAATCAAACTGAGAAGTTGTATATTTATATGACTGGTTAATATATAAATGTGGTAGAGTAAAAAATTTAAAAAAAATCTATGTAATTTGGATATTAAATTATATATTTGTAATAACAGTTCGAATAGGGTACATTTCAATATGGTTTTTATCTTGAATTAGCAAGTTTATTTTAGCCATCCATATAAATTTAAAAGCTGATTTGTGTGAGTTGATGTGACGAAATATTGGGATGCTATTGTAAGTACTTGAGTTAGACTCGGAACCAATAAAAATTATTAATGTATACATGTAATAACTGTAACAACTAACAATCTTACACTTAAATAACAGTGTGCTGAAATTGTTTTTCTCGTTAATATCCCACTTTCGCCTGTGCTGGTGTGACGTGCGACTGTCTCTGCTCTTGACTTCTCCAGCTCGTGAATTGTGCTCGTAACTTGCAGCTTGTACAGTGAAAACGTACTGTCTTAACTCCAAGAAGTTTTAATCCCTTTTCTATCTGTTCTTTTTTCCTTTCTTTTCTTTCTTTTTTTAGTTGCTTTACATCGTTGTACATTTTAACTTTTATGTAGTAATTGGGTTATCGCCTGACGAAGAGGATAGATTTCAATCCTCGAAACGTTGAGTTATACATTTTACAACATGTAACGATGGCTAATGTTCCAAATTCTATTAACCTTAGAACCTTCTATCAGCAATAAAAAAACTTCAAACAAAAATATTGTTAATAATAGTTATAACCATACAAGATATTTAAAGTTACAATTTAATCCTCCTTAGCTGTCAGTTTTCCTAAAATAGTTTCCATTACATTCACAGTTATGTAATAAAAATTGAAATTAGTTGAAAAATAGGTTGGAAATAGGTTGAAAATAGTTTGAATTAACATTATAATCATACTAGGTATAAATAACTGCTTATTCCTAAAATATTACTGTTTTACTTACTGTAGGTATCAAAAACTTACAGAACGTAACCACCATGAGCTATTTTTACCTATAAGTTAATTAATTAATTATTAATTAGCTTTAGCGTTTGACGAGAATAGTGCCATTATGATTTAGTTAGGAAGAAAAAGTTTCGTGTTTGCAGTTCAAGTTGAATCATTGGCCGTTATAAGTTTGTAACTGCTGAGCCAACAGTCTCCGTCACACGTCAATTAGTGAACTCATGTTTCAGTACAGGTACACACATGTAGCTGCCAAATGCTACGTACTTTTTAATTTTCTCAGTGAAAATAGGAATAAAAATATTATAAAAATGCTGTGAAAATGAAGTTGATGTAATACTTCAAACTAAAACACAGTTAATAAAAAAACAATAACACTAAATATCTACTGGTATTTTTATGTGTAAAAGACTTGTTGAAATATAATTTATCTTACTTTCCTGCACATTATGAGTTGACCGTTAAAATGTTTCGTATATTTCACTATGCTTTGGATCATATCATTAACGAATCTGGTAAAATGTCAGTCTGTATGTCGATCTGCCTGTGTGCCTGTTTTATTTTGCATAGCTCAAGAAACAATTAAGCTATCTGTGTACGTGACATTTTACGTTATTTCTATTTAGGAAACGGAAGTTTAATGATAAGCATTTTCTTGACTGGAATTGGGCTGAAGTACGTAGCCTAACTGTCCACAGGAAATACTGAGAACAAATTATTTGTAGGATTAGAATTTTGGATGAAATTTCGTTGGTCACTCAGTAGCCTTGCAGATTTTCTCTCCTATCTGCTTAGGTGTTTGTACTAGAGAAAAAATCCAAAGTTTCTGGATGAATAAAATTTAAAACGATTCCGTTGTGGGGAGTCTGTTAGTGAAGGTACTTTAACATTCATCTAAACGGATTATAAACATGACATTATGATTTATGGTTATTCAAAGCCAAAGGGCCAAAAGGCCCAATTCAAGTCAAATATGGTTTGATAGGGTGTGATGAAGCAATTTCCGAAAATCCAGACAATTCTAAAATGGCTTCTAATAGTTTGGATAAAATCTGAAAGAGTTGAAGGCGTTACATAGCTTTCAACTATTGGGTTAGAATTATTTTGTAGTCAAAAACATATATTTACCAGAGTTGAATAAGATACTACGGAATAACAAGAGCATCGAAATAATACTTTTGTGTTAATATATTTTCAGACTCATGTAGTACATAGCACCGATTATACATTGGTTTATGTAATTTACGTGGAAATTAACATGTCTAAGCATGAAATCTCCTTTTATGCTTCGGTGTACTAGGGTCATTAGGATGAATGAGCCGGTGTATTTACACGCCACCAGCTTTTGCTCAGATAGAACACGCCACATCAACAAGCGGGCGTTCTCCAGATAAGACGGAATCAAAAGCGGGCTTTATAACACGTACCGTCGCTCGCAGCGTTATTATAAACCTCTCTGATGCTACTGTGAGTGTTAATGAATATACCGTACGTGGTGTGCTTGGTTAATCTTAACGGTGTGGTTATCAATCTAGTTTTATGTAACTGACAATTCTGGTGAAAGAGACACATGCGATTATGGGATAGGGTATTTTAGAGAGAAAATTTAAATTTAAAAACGAATTTATCAAAGTCTTATCAATAGTTTTACCAGCACTGTTAAAAGTGTGTCTATAGTGTTCGTAGTTTAAAAAGAACTTACGTAAGTAATACACACCTTTATAATTGGCGTTTTTCCCTTGAGAAAGAAGAACAAATTTATTAAAATGAATATAAGGATATTATAGATACAATATGTTTAATAACTATTTAAATTGTGTATATAAAAGTAATATGTAAGGAATTTTTATTATACATTTTTAGTGGCTTACAATTAATTATATGCTGTTCGTTTAGTAACGTTTCGGAGATTCCTGATTATATGGAGTTATATGAACTATGTATAAGTACTATGGCAACATTATCTACATCCACTCCCAACAATCTAATAGACAACTAATATTAAATTTCTCCTAGCTGAAAAAGCACGCGCGCAATATTATTCGTCTTAAAATGTAAATTTACACAATCCATTTAAACTTATAAATACATCTTTACAATGTTGCTGATTTTGTATAACTTCTAATTAATTTCATGTATATTTTTGTGATTAAAACTACGAAAAGCAGTATGATATTTATTAATGTGTCCATTTTAATCTAGTTTTACGCTTTTTTCAATTCAGATACTTGATTATTGTTCTGAGTTATGTTTAAGATTATTTAGTGCAATACTTCAAATATGTACGGTTTAAGTTGTTTTTAAATAAATCTTTCTATAACATATAACTAGAACAGTTATTAGGTGATCATTAGCAAAGCCTATGACTCGAAAAATCACGCTGGATAAATGTCCTTTCTGTCAGTCTGCCTGTAGACTCTCTGTATATACAACACTGAGTTTTATTATGCTGCATGTGACGCATGGGATTTGGCTGACCGTTACGGAATATTTTCACATAGGTCTGTTGGGTAATCATGACGAAAAAAATACCTGAATAAGTACATTTGAAAACAACCTGAATTTGTTTTCATATGAGTAATTTTCATTATATGTGAAATTTTTATTCATAGAGTAAAAAAAGTTATAGTATGCGAAATCTATGTTGAATTCAGTGCACTCTGTTGTGTACGGGTTACGGGGAATCGGAATAAAAGACTGAATTAGTTTACATCATCGACTGTGCTTGGTTAAGGTTGGAGGGTAACTGAGAGAGAGACAAGGGCAGGACACTGGAAGTGGTAGTGGTGGTATGATCTGGTGGCGTGATGAGAACAGCCAATGGCATTTATTCAAACTGATCACCCCATATGACGTCACAGCATCATACGATCAACAGTTGGTCTTTGGCTGTGGCTTTAACTTGCCAGTAACAATTTATAATATGTATAATAATTATTATTATAATTATTATTGTAATTCAATACATTACACACTCTTGCATTTGTTACACCCTTTACAGCTAGCAGGAACTTTTATTATTTTAACACTGCTATGAAATATAACATAATTAACAAAATATCAATGTTCTAATATAAAACGGTAAGATATATTGAGAAAGGGTACTTGTGTAAATTTCAAATTGTTAACAATACTTCATTTCACACAATCGTTCTATTATTCGTCAAACAGTAATCGTTCTATTATAGTGCATATCTAACTATAGAATTTGGTTGAGCGTCTATGAAGCCTATTGTTCAGTAGACTGTTAAAATTTATATTTTGTCTGTCAGTGATATGTGAAATCGTCTGTTATGTATGATTGTATGTTTGTTTTTTCTGAAGGACATGTTTTGAAATATAAATTTGAAATTTTGTAAGTGGCCTCAGCGAATTCCGTTATGCGTCACGTAGTGTAGAGTATCTTGTCTGGTAAAAAGCAACTCAAAGTAATTATCATTTCTACTTCGCTTCAGAGATAAATTGTTGGAGATATAATTCGGTAGTATTGTTATCCTATATATTCCCTAAATACTAAAAAGTAAAGCAAATAATGATAGACTGTTAGCCCGTTTATAGAAGATTACATTATATAAATGGTTTCAGATCTGAACTAAAGGAGCAAAATTATGTGGGATTAATTAAATCATACACCGATAAAAATACTTTCTAATAAATGTCTCACTTCCATAAGGAACATAACAGGAAGATCCAAACGACACATAAACAAATAATCACAGTGGTAAAGAATTTCATGTTGATTTTGATTAGATGAACTTCATCGGAAAAATACAAGATAATCTTCAGATATAGGCATATCCCTCATAGCCTCTATATCGGCATCGTTAACAACATAAAGTCACATTCCCAGAACTTACACACATACAGTTACCGAATACTTAATACCTGTAATTCTTGCAAATTGTCTTGTAAAACACTTTCTATAGCTCTATGACATGAACCATCTTATCTACAGCGGTTAGGCCATACATGCATCTTAGATATAAATTTCAAGTTTAATGTCACTTGAAAGGAAATAAAATGGAGTTTCGTTGAAGTACGCGAGAGGTTCTTACTGAGAGAAAAATTGGAAAAGAAATTCTATATAATTTTGAATTAGAGATATATAATTTATGTAAGATATGCTTTGAAAAAAATGTCTTGCAGCCGAAGCATAATCATCCTGGTATAAAATTATTTTTCTATGCACGAGATCAGTACAAACTAAAAGAAATTCACCAGCCATTGCAAAATAAAGCTTACCTTGGGTTATTTTGACATTGCTTTTAGTGATCCAGATACACTGTAAGTTTGGGCCCTTTTTATGTGTTTGAAACTTGTACAGCGCACTTACGTCGCAGAATAAAGTGAAAAAGGTTGTCTGAAATTTGGAGTTTCGGTGGTTTGGAGGGAAACAAAAATCCATTTTAATGATTATTACATTTGCACTGTAAATATTACTAAAATAAATGTGCCCCCTTATGTTAGGACTTAACGTTTATGTTCATAAACGGCACTAGGTTTTAAAAGTTACATGGTACAAAGGAGCAGAGCGTGAGCGTTCTCATGCTATTCTATTTTTCTACATCCAGACATACAAGGTCATGTAAAAGGCTTTGCTGAGTTTGGGTGCAAACCTTTCAAATCTATAACTCATTCTATTATCGAGAGATTCTGCGAACATCCTCTCCGGCTCCGGCATGTAAGAAAGAAACTGTTTCATCATATTAAGTCTCGCCTTCAATGGTGATCAGCCACGTTCCATGGTTGAACATGCACATTTATAAAATTAATTCTTTTCTAAGTAAAAATAAAGTTTCAAACAAAACGTAGTATAAAATCTTGCTCGAGAAATCTTACCACATAATGCATTTGCATTTATGTTGATTACATTAGTTTTCGTAGCGTGTAGTGTTCAACTAGTACAATATCTGGTGAAATGAAGAGGGGTAAAACGCAAGAGTGCACTGAAATAAAATATTTTCACAAACTTTTAATATTTACTTCCCACTTTGTTATTTATTTTATTTTCAATCTCCGAAGAAACACGCCACTTGCTAAAATGTAATATGATTAAATTTAGTTATTTATTTATTGCAATACAAATACAAATAATACACACATTTATTTATCTCTGTTTTTCTCGTTGCCATCTATAAGACCAATATCTGGTAAAGCTCTGCTAAATCCCAAGTCACTTCGTTTTCGAAATATCGCCTGGACAGATGGAAAGACAGACGTGGAAAGTTTCCATACCCACAAGTGATAGGCTTCGTTAAAGCTCAGCCAATAAAAACAAATTTTGGTTCCTTTTTTTATGAATTGTTGAACAAGGGTTTTGTGTAAGATTCTCTGTTTAGATATACAATATTCCATATCTGGTATAAACTCAAAACCACTATACACCACAATAATTAATTATAGCAAGATTTTTCATGATACCATGACAATAATGCTTACCTAGAATAACTTTTATAGGTGAGAATTTAGTAAATTATAAGCGCGATTTAGCGTATTAAACTTTAAAATAACATTGAAATTATTGAAATACTGGGTGTTAATGGATATTACTGAATTATTACAGTATGATCCATAAATTGATATTGAAATGAGGAAAAGGGATTCTATATTAAATAAATGACTCATACATGGTTAACACAGTGATTATCAGTCAGCGGATGAGGAAGTGTGTTTTCAATTTGATAATATATCTGTAGTGCAGGTTTTACCCAGCCTACCCACTTTTGTTATCTTGTGTACTTAATTCTCGTTATTAATCTTCATATTTCATATTTTTCTTTATTTTGCTGAGTACAGTAATGTTATTATCATTTATAAACATGGTGTGCAATAGTGTGGCTTGGACTTTACTTGTGCCGATGAGTTGCGAAGTATTTGGACTGTAAACTAGAATACCACGCTGCTTGTTGTCGCATCAGAACAGCGTAAACTATTAGAAAAATTAATCGCTTCCGATTCTGAGTGTCGCTGTGATGAGTGCGCCAGTGATACGATGTCTGTCGCCAGCCCCTCCGACTCCGAGGACCCGTCTATCGTCAAACTACTTAACACATTCAATTGGGAATGGTTAGAAGTAGTAAGGCCAACTTTGAAAACTTTGTGAATCCCATTAAACCTATAAAGATAATTGAGAACTCTTTTGGTGACGTTAAAGCTAGGCTATTTATTTTAGAGCAGGAAAATTAGGTATTAAAATATTCAGTCAGCTTAAAGGAAATAATGTGTTTGGAGAGCCAAAGTGTGATTTGAGCAATAGTTTAGGTTTAAAGAATACTAAGCCATGTTTCTGGAACCACAATTTAGAAATGTTATTCCTGTCACTACAAAGAAGGATGTGGATAGACTTTGGCGTCAATCGGCTGGGCCATTGGAGTGAACATTGTAAGCGATGGCATTTTCATCGACTCGTCTCCCGGCACCGAGAGATTTCCGCATCTCACTAAACATCACATTACAATGATTGTCCTGGTTGAAGAGAGACCAGCGACTTTCTGCTGCAAAATAGAGTAGGATACAGACTATGGACCTGGCGTCGTCACTAAACTGTGCACATGTATGTATTAATGAGCACTTAACGCCAAACGACCTCAAGCTTCTTGCATAATCCAGGACATCGCGCAAGGCTGGGAGGATGCTTGCTGAGTGGTTCAGGTATGGCAGGTGTGCAGAATGTGCAAAAGTGTAAAGGCACGGATGCCACTAGAGTGTCCACAACTCCCCCTATTATCTTGATATCGGGAGTTATAGACTAGGCCACCTGTCATTTTCTACGCCATTCATACAGTCCAATCTATTTAAGAGTTGTTTGACTATTCAATCTCTACCTTGCTAATGAAGTATATTCACATTGCTTTGTTATATCTTTTTTGTACAGAAAACAATTTTATTATTGTCATGTCATTTCTGTTAAATTTAAACTGTGGTTCTAGGTTCTACATTATGTTTTTTGTCTAGACTATCTTGTAAATTTATTTTTAGACTCACCAAATCACTTTAATTATAATTTACTAGTTTATTTGAAATTGTACTATAATATTAACCTAGTATAAATACAATTTAATAACAAAACTTTTCAAGCCTCATTGATATAAAAATAAGTAATTGTTAATTGTTACATTTTACATAACATCCATTGCAGTACAAAATATTTCCAAAAAATTAGCTCAATGAATATAAGGTACATACTTAGTGTCTTGCTAAATTTCAGTTTTATCTGTGTATAATACTACACTTACGCACCTTGTATATGAGTTTATCTATTGTATAGTTCTAAATATTTTCGTACACACTATAAGAGCGTTTTTGTGTGGGTCGGCCATTTGTAATAAACTGATTTTGATGGACCAAAACCTTATCATAGAGTTTGGCCTTGACTTTTGACTATTTGACTATATATTACTTTAGTTTCTTCAAAATCGATAATGATTCCAGTGGCGTTGATAACCTAATGGCTATATTTAATTGCAATACTCGTAGTTGCACAAGAATATGGATGAGTTTATGTCAATATTAAATACTTGTAAAAAACAATTTTAAATGATGGTCCTAACAGAGTTTTGGATGGATGAAAGTTGCGTGTTTGAGCGAATGACGGAGTATGATACTTGTAAAAAAACGTGTATGAATCAGAATAATGGAGTGATTATGTATGTAAAAGAAGATCTGAGTGTGAGGAGTGAAGAAGTGAGCACACGGGGCAACTAGCATAACATAGACATATCAACTGGTAGTGGTTGGCACAGAATCATAGCTGTGTACCGCAGCCATCACCTGACCTTGACCTTGAACTGTTATTGATAAATATGGAGTAGTATTGCGATAGCAGGCTCTACAGGCGATACAGAGCACACTGGCGGGTAAGTGATCTGAACTACTGTATTCTTCCGGACACACACAACCCATTGTCACAACGTTTATTGGGCATGTTCTATAATGCGGGCTAAGTCAGTGGTATTAACGTACCCACTCGTATCACCAAAGAGGTGCAAATAAAACCATGGATGAGTAGAATTCAGAAATTCAGTTATACTGTACACAGAGATAAAATTATGAACAATAAAAAAACGACCTTTCATTCCTATTCTTATTGATTAATTTAAATCCTACCAGAATGTACTAAGTAATCTTATAACATCAGAAATATATTTTATTTATTATTTATTTTATTTAAATATTACATTTTCGTAATAATATGAACCTAAATAGTATTAAAGCAAAATTCTTGTGGAAGAGCACTAGCTAAATTAGTGATAATACTGAACGAAAATATCATTTAAAAACTGAACCGTTTTTAGAAGAGGAATGTGATTCAGGAAAAAAGAGATCTGATTAAGGCCGTGGACACCTTCAATAGGCCTAATTGTTACGCAAGTGTTGGGTCAGGGTTGGCCAGTGCTGTTCCTCCCATCTCCCATATCTGAGTGTGTTGTTGATAATAGAGATTTCGGCGTGGAGTCGGTCCTCCGGCTGGTCCCTGTCACTGACAATGATCTTGGCCGGAGTGTCACCATACTCAAGGGGTCACTTAGTTTATAAGCGGGGTCCGAAACACGAGTGTGTGAGCTATAGACCCATTACTTTATTGAGTGTACTTGACAAAGTTTAGATAGATGTGTTAAAAACCAACCTCTGAATCATTTAGCAATTAACAATACAATTTATCAAATTTAGGAGCTATAATTATTTAATTACGCTTTGGTGTTTAGTGATTTGGCTAAAGTGTATGACATAATTCATGGAGACTTATTATTTAAGAAACCATACTTCTTAAGGGCTCACGCTACAATTTTGGATTGGTTTAAAGACTACTTCAGAGAAAAAAGTCAGATCGTTAAAATTCAACGGAAGCTGAGTTTTAGGAAGACCATACAGTATGGGGTAATTCAAGGAAGTACTTTAGTCCTTAATTTATTTTATATATATATATATATATATATATATCAAAATTATATATGGTACATGTAGGGACAGGTAAAGGAGGGAATGAGAGAGAGAAAGGTGAATGTGAGTGATAGTGAGGGGGTCTATATTGTTTGTATGTGTGCGTGTATATGCTTGTGTGAGTGATTCCAAACCTCTTAACAACCGTTATTGGTAACCTGAAGTTTTTTTAATAATAAATAGAGTTAATATTGTCAGTCATTATTTATTTATCATTATATAATACTCAGCTAAAGTTTCTCTGTCATATTGAACTGTAATCTACAAATGTATCGCAACCACAATAAGCATTGCCAATATCTACGTTACCTATATCACTTTGCGCCAATCACACCTGCGTACATACTTTCATCAATGTTCACGGCTTCCAATATGTTCTGCAAATGTTATTTGTCAATCCTGTGATATTATTCGCTTGATAATAAGAAAAATGCTATTTTCCAATATTTATTACTTACCAATAGATTTAAGAACACAAAATCTTGCACAGGTCAATTAAATACAACATGGACAGGCGTATGTTTTTTCAAGTATATATAATGCCGTATATATTCTAGAATTTGAGATTAAAAAACCAACAAGTCTTTTAAACATGGTTCAAAGTATATTTTATATCACGGTTATGAAAAATTCTTATGTAACAAGGTTTATAAACAATAGAAAAAATACTGGTAATCCATTAGCCATTAGCATTAGCCTTAGCATTAGCATTAGCAAAGTGGATATATTAAACCATTAGCTTTATAGTATATAGTTTAAATTCATTAAAAACATATTTTACAACTTATTAAATATTTACAAACGTTAATTTAGGTATAATAGTTTTTTATAGTCGTCATTTTATCGCATACTAAATCTCAACAACTTTTCCAGTGTCAACAAAGACGGCAGACAAACCAGATTGTTAGTACTCGAGAAAATAGGTAACACTAAGTTACGAAGAACGATTGGTAGTGTTTACTGATGTACCCAAAGTTTTGTAACTTCAGATAGACTCTTGGGAATAATACCATCCATAAGTGACAATACATTCCTGTCAGGACCACGCCTCAAAGTGTTTGGAGATTACTAAGCAATCTTGCACCTTTCCTCGCAGTTCTCTATCAAATTGTTACATTAACTCACTATATAAATTATGAAGCAACATTCTTTACCTACATATGAATGATAGGCCTTTACAAGATCGAGGGATGAGAAATTTAATAAAAATACAGCGCAAAACGAAACTGATTGTTGTGAATATTAATATAGCAAATCCTTATACCTGCACATTGTGGGAAATGTGGTATTTTTTTCACGAAGTACAAATATTACTTGTTTCTTGTAATTATACTTTTTGAGGATTGCAGTCATGATACAAAAATTGGCCAGAATAATTTCTACGTGATACAATCAAGCGTAATTCTGAAAGTCAATGTTGATCACAAGTCCGCCACTGCTCAATAAACGCAGGTGGTCTGCTCACTAGAGACAATGAGATATTGAAACACATCCCATAGGGCACCACGTTTTATGAAACTCAAAGAAGAATGGGTTTGACGCTGGTTGTGAGGAGGGACATTTTATCTTCAGCGTTAGTATTTTGTGTGATCTATAAATTATAGTCTGTGTTAAAGTGGCATTTGTTGGTTTTTCATTGACTGTTAAGAACTTAATTTTTCTTGTTCATTATTTTTGAAATACTAACAGAAGGATTGTTTACTGGGGATTTATCTGCTGGTTTAATGTATGCATTTAAATTACTTTAGGTCTGAAATAATGCCTTCACGGCGTATTATTGTTTCATCCTTCTAAATGTTATGTTTTAGGCTTCATATTTCACAGCGCTTCGTCAAGTGTCATAAAATTTGATATAGGTCTTTGGAACGAATTAAAAGATTTTCTATATACGAGTACGTGATAAAAATAGTATTACATCCATGTTGAAGGCAATGTGGAATTACAAATGAAGCAATAGGAACTAAAAAGTATTTATACTTAAATTTTGGAATAAAATATCTGAAAAGAAACACTTCCTAAAAATATATCTCATAAAAACCTCCGTATGCCTCTGTCGTTAAAAACGTTTCTGCAACTCATTCCTGGAATAAAATGAATACATTTTTATTCTAAAAGTCTAACCTTTCTTTGTTTGTAGTTTGTTTTTGACGATGGAAAGATTGTGAAGAATTCCTGACTGCCTGGCCTATTCGTATTACAACGATCTGATGTGTTGTTTACTTTAACCTAGATTATAGTCATGCATTATTTTTGTTATTTACCTGAAGAAGAAATTGTACATATCGTAACGTAGTGTTACTGATCGTATTGTATCACTGACCGACGCCAAATGTTCAAAAAATACAACCTACCATTGTAATAGAATGCATGTAAATCAGAAATAGCATCCAAGCTTCTAGTCGTTGTACATGATACTCATAGAAATTGTGGCTTATGACACAAAATTTATAAAAGGCTTTCTGAATATGATCAAGGTGTTTATGTAATACAATTAAGCAAAGTAAGCTACTAATTCAAAATTAAATAATCGTTATTATTTTCATTTATTTTAAACAGATATAGAGGATAATTATTTTAGAATAATTTACCACCACATTTCAATGCCACGACAAATAATAAAAAATATAATAATTGATCATGTTTTACAAATTAATTTAACTGAACTAACAATGTATTCTGGTAATCACCTATCAATTAAACTTAGTAACCTTATTCCGTCTGTATTCCTAGGGTTGTTTAAACACTTTTTCCCTCACTAATACCCGATATTAAAGTATTAAAACCATACTTTTAATGACACTTCTTTACTGAACCAGTTATGTCAAATATAGGTAAATTTAGGATTAACTAAAAAGTGTTTTTATCCTTATTTACATTCAAACACGTAAACCAATATTTAAACCTTTTATTTTTGTGAGGCCTTTCAATAGCAAGGCTATCTTCGTCAGACACATCACAAAAGTGCTACAACCTTTGGGTTTCACCTACTCACTCCTGTCTTCGAATGACACGCATAACCTCTACCGCACTCATCAACTATTCCGCAGAACGTACACCCTCATTTCTACCAATTAATAATAATTAAGAATGGCTTGAATATTGTACATACAATGCACATCTTTAATTGTATGATAATCTGATATGTATTAATAGTACTACAGACGGAAAGCTATACTTTCTCTTTGAGGATCATCCCAGCCAATGTAGGAGACTAAAATCTACTACTAAACCTACTTGGATAGAATACAAATAGTTTATCACTTCACTGATGTGTATTGTTACAATGCTTCCTATTTCTCCTGTACGATTGCCTTTTATGAAGTTTGTTTCGTTGTTTATCGTTATTATTATTTTTATTTGTTGTCATTATCATTATCATTTATCATGTTGTGTGTTTTGGTACTCATTTATAATTGGTTTTGTCAATGTTGTTATGGTTCTCAAATCGGCTTTGAAAGAAATCATCTCAAAACATCTTTATTCACGTGCCCATTGTTATAAGCTGATGGAGAATTTTAAAAAGTTTTAGGATATTTTGTCTTGAATGAGAATATATATTCGATACATACGATCTCCGACACAGAAACAATACAGGTGATGGGATTGACAAATATATATATATATATATATATACATTTTAGAGATGTAGCCTCGGAAAGTGTTTGATAAATATATATATATATATATATATATATATATATATATATATATATATATATATTAATAATGTCAAGTCTGAACGGATTTGATATGTCCAGGAATTGATATTTATTTAGAATTCATACTTATATTGAATTTTATTTTTAGTTGTAACTCTTAATCTTGTTACAATAGGATTCAGTTTGAATATACTATTCATGCCGTTATTTGATGTTTCTGCTTCTTCACCGTATTTGGGTGATGTGAATGATTATTTTAATAAACTCAAAGGGATTCGCAAAGCTATTTTCTGTGTTGAGTGAATAATTCATCGTGTACTATTATTACACTGTGGAAACTTAAAAAAGAAACAAAGTGTTGAGTTTGTTATTCGAATAATGCTTAAGGTTTGTAGCCTTATAAAATACGAGTCTCCATAACTTTTACAAAAACAGAAAAAAACCAGCCTGGCCGTAGATAGTTTACATTGGAATCATATGTTGATTTCTAAAAATGGATACTCAAATGGATGGAGATGGTAAAATAAACTACTTATGAAACACTTTATGGTGATTCAAGATGATTAAAAATAATTACTTTGTTGTGAGCCTTCGGAATTTATAAACATTGATAGAAGCAGCCCTAAACGCAGTCTTTGTGCTAATATACCACAGTTTATCTATAGGTTATCACTCTTTGCTGAGGATCCCAATATCACTGCTGAGGATCTCATATTACGACAAGGCTTGTAATATATACTAGTTTATAGGATGATAACCGAATTGAAAGTGTCATTGAACCATTGAAATAATTTCCTTTTGTTCTTCGGAAGAAAAGAAAAGAAAAAAATAGACAATTACCTCCTGATAAAATATTTGTGTTATTACAACACTACAAATAAAATAAAAATGGAAAAGCAGTCGCGGGACTGACCGACAGAAGTGACTACTTCTTATAACGGGTTGTGAATATGTATTCTTGAATACTCTTGAACAAGTACTTTTGTTAATTAATAAATGCTTTTTTATACTTTAAAATAATGTGAGACACTCAAATTGAAAAAAAGTTTAATACTTTCTATTACTTTTATACATATTTTTGTATCATTTTTAAATTTCATATATTACAGTTATCACTGACTTCTAAATATAAAAGTAATAAATATTTATAAATTTATATTATTATCGTCTATATTAGTTTCTACAAATTGTTCAGTATAATTTTCACTACAGTCTTGTATTTCCGAAACAATCAATTTATTTTTATAGTCATAATATTCTAAAAATTAAATGTTTTATTTATAATAACTGATATAAGAAATATACAATCTGCAATAAAATCTTCGCTAATTATCTTTACAAACAGGATCTATTATTGTTACATATCCCGTTGTATTTAAGATTTTATCGTTGGAAACCCTTAAATTTAATTTATCTTTTAAAAAGTCAATTAATGTTTTGACGTTTCTTCAGCAAATTTGTAACATTTGTTTTTAAGTAATTTATTTTTTAAGTGAATGTAAGGTAAAAGTTATAACTATAATAAACAGAAAAAGAGGTGAAATATAAAACCATTATCGGAGGTATTCGAACAGCAAAGGAGAAGAAACGTTTGTTATTTAAGTTATTTAATTGTTTCCGCGATGGAACGTATTTTAATGTCTTCACGCAGGAATCGCTTCTGAGCCGGCCATAAATCTTTTCCGCTTCTTCAGATCGTTCTATCAAATTGATGAAATGAAATACACTTTAAATATGAAATTATATTTTATTGAGAATATACATATTATGAAATATACGTTTATATCTATTGGTTTGGTTTATACATTTACGTTTACTGTGTAAATTTTTCTAGCTGTCGATTATTTCTGTAATAAAATACGTGTTTAACGTAGATAAGTTATACAATATTATGTCTTTGGAAGTAATACAAAATTGAAGCATCTGAACCAATCTTACTTATAAATATGATGAAATTTATATAAAAATAAAAATTACACACACACACACACACACACACACACACACACACACACACACACACACATATACATATAATGTACTACTAGTAACAGAACATACATTTATTTCTTATATATATCACGAATTCTTTTGTTAGAAAAATAAAACTATTTTGTAGTTGAAACAAAGCAATTTGAAAAATATCAGTTATGTAGTGTAGTACTGCCAAGTATTCAATATTTTGTCTCGAGGAATTACGTACATAGATTTATATAACAGTTTTACTAAACTTTGTTTATTCACTACATTGCGAACACCAATCAATACTAATAACTTTATTCATGAGGTATTTCGATATCAAGGCTATCATCATTGCAAATGACCATGTGTCTGATGAAGATATCCTTGATATCGAAATGCCTCACAAAGAAGTTATTACTATTGGTTGGTCTTTCTAAATGTAGTAAATAAATTTAAATTAGCCAATACAAGCTCCAGCTTCAACGTTTAACCTTGTTTGTCTATACAAAAATTAAATACGATACTAATTATTTAAAGGCAATAGCATAAGTATATTTAATGGTGCAGGTCAGCCTCTGAGTATAGTTTTTTTAAACATGAATATGAGTCTTTATAGATATAAATTTTTATCACAGTGTATGCCTTTATAATATTCTAAATTCTCAAATAAACTATCGGCTGCTTAAATTATGTAACGTAATAATAGGTGTATGTTTACTTTTTATTATCCCTATTGAACTTCCTAAAGATATATGTTTAGGTCAATTATTAATTCTCCTCGTATTGTTTATGTTCATATCTAAAACCAACTGAGGATATGTTCATTAAAATTTATAGCATAAGAATAACTTGGCATTACTTTAACCACCTCACATTTCCTATATGAAGATCCAAGCCGGATAAGTAAATTTGTCTGGAATTAAAGTTTAGAGGTATGTATTTTCATTTACTATTTGAGGTTTGTAAAATTTAAATTTTTGAGTTTGCCGAGACATATTTGACGTATTTCTGAACAATAAGCTCTTTTTATCCCTAACCTAAAGTAATAAATATTTGTTATATATTTAGCCAATATAGTACTCGGCAGTGCTCGATTTCTAGAAATTGAGGTACCGGAACTACAACCTGCCGAGACTTATCCCCCACCCCCTTCTATTATATATCATTCCATCACCACAAAACAGTGTTTGCCTGTGTAAAGAATTAGGTTCTTGAAAGGAAACAAGAAGATTTTATAGAACTCAAACTTCTATTATTAACATAAATAGCAGTAGAGCAATACAGCGTTACTTTTTGTATTCGGATTCTTTTAAAAATATAGTCCAAAACTTTAACTTGTTTTCATCGTATTTCTTTTTTCTTGATCTCTCCTTACTTTTTAAAGCTAGCGCTGAGTGGTGTCCAGAAACAATCCAAGTTTCAACGTACTTTTCTGGTTGAAACAGCAGGAGAGGAGGTCCATTTATTTTTACAAACAACAGGCCAGACACCGTTGTAATTTTGAGTGACGATCTCAGAGGTGTTATTATTAAATTCATTTGAGAAAACCCTCCTTCACATTCACTTGATGAAATGGCAACCGAGTTGATCGATTGCTCGAGCCGACAGAGGCTGTCTCATAACGTTCTGGAGTAGATATATTCTCTGAAATCCGTTATTAACTGCCATTCATTAAGCTTAAACCTGGAAGCAAGTTCCCTCATTTTGTTTTCTCCGAACGTTATTGGGATGTCTTCAGGCCAGTTTCAAGTGTCCATAACTTTGAAAGTTTCTGCTAACTTAGTGTCTTTTTCATTTAACAGTCTCGCTTCAATAGACGTTTTCAGTACTCCGTAAAATATTTCCGGGTTCGTCGGTTGTACGTTTACTCGACCAGCTTTTGTTTGGAGAGGAACACTGAAAAAAGACAAGTTTTCAACTGCTTCTTGGGCCATTTTAGAGTATAGACCAGGAGTTGTTTTCCTTTCTTCAAATAAAGCAACTACGATTTGCAATTTTATATTTGCGTAGCTCAAATCTGCGTTGCAATACTGTAAAGCTTCACTTAGTTCTGAAAACTCTTGTAAAGCGTCAGCCATAAAACCCAGGTCTAATATGAAATTTGTATCTGTGATTTTGTTGAGGAGGCCAGAAAAAGTACTTCTTTCTTTATTGTCTCTAGTTGTATCATTTGAAGCTTCTTTGAAGTGTTGTACTAACGCCTCGTAGGACTCCCATACAGCTGAGACAGATCTGAAACTAGATGCGACCCAACGGGTGCTCAAAACTCTTCCAAACGTTCTGCCTCTAATAGATTCGCACAGTTCCGGAGTTCCCTACTGTTCATTGGTGAGGCGTGATAGATAACATAGAGTTTATCAATAAAGGATTTGAATCTGCTTACTCCTGAAACAGATTTAATAACGTCTGAAACTGACAGCTCAAGTCTGTGGTTTGCACAGTGCCAGACAATAATAGAAGGGAATTTCTGACAAAATAATGCCCCAATTCCTTTGTGTTTTCCGAGCATGGTAGCAGCACCATCACAAGTTAAGCTTGTCAAGTTATCGCTTAAAAACTGCTCAGATAACCCATTTGAATGAAGGCAGTTCATTAAAGAGTCAAATACTTCTTTAGCGGTAACGCCATCAAGTTCTACCAGATCCAGAAATACGTTAGTGGAGCCACACATACCAGTTTTTTTCAAAGAACACCGGACGTATACAATAAAACTTGACTTATTACTTAAGGAAGTGGATTCGTCAATTATCAGACTAATTTTTGTCTCATTCTCAATAATTTCACTTACAAATTTTTTCTTCATTTCCTTACTGATGTGCAAAGCAATGTTAGCACAAGCTTTGTCAGAATGAAAAAAGCGACCCATGTTAATCCCGTTAAGTTCTTGCAAATCTATTTCTGTTTCAAAATCATTAAAGGATTGATTTTCTTTAACAATCTTGTATGCCGTTCGAAATATTTTTTCAGTCACTTCTTTTTCCTGGGAACGCTGATTCAAGATATTTTTCTCCAATGCTCCGTCTTTAGCTTCGGATAAAATTTCATCTGCTGCTTTATGGCCAGCACTCTCTTTGTGATCATGAATTTTTTTCCTTAATGAAGTTTGTTTTTTCTCTTTGTGTCTCCATAACTGTCTATCTCACCATTTGCCCATTGTTTTGAAATTTTCATGCCTATTTTTTTCTTTACAGATAATATCCCAACTTCCTTACAAGTCCTACATCCTAACATTCCATTTTTAATAAACAACCAGTCATACCTTTTGCAACATTCTGTTTTTTGCGAGTTATTCGAACAATCTTGCAAGTCATTGTTGCATTCAATCTGCTGTTCTTTTTATTAAGGGGGTTTCAGATTAATTTCAAATCTGGTTACCTTTTCACTGCTAGAAGATGGTTGTGACGTCGATGAAATCTGTTGTTCATGGTTGTCTGGACATGCAACAGTTCGTTTAAGTCTTTTACTGTCACCCGAAGACGAAAAGTAATCTGTTAATTTTTTGTTCATTTTACTTCACAATAAACACTTCACTAACAAATACACAGAAAAGTATGTAACCTCAATGAAGTAACATAATAAATGCAAGAAAACCACGTTTTCGATGGAGAGGCGCATACACGTTTGAAACCACTACTACTGAGCAACTGAGCAAATGCGTAATACGACACGTCGACACAGCCAAACGGGCGGGTCTATACGTCGCTGATGGTGGAGAGGGAACATGTGGGGGGGAAGTTAGTAATCGGGCGAGTCTATATGCCACTGACGGAGGGGAGGACGCATGTGGAGGAGGAAAGATTAAGAGGCTTTTGGCGCATTTTAAAAACTGTAGGCACTTTGAGATAGCTTCGTGATACATTTGAATGTTTTATTGTTGATTGCGAGATAAACTATAGTAATCATATATTTTAAGAATTTGATGTTCATAATAAATTTGGTAATTAACTCACCAACCAAAAATTTAGTTTTGGTTTCAGTGGCTTTTTGGTACAGATTATTATTATTATTATTATTATTTTTTGAAGGATAGAGGTCCCGGAAAGCCGTTCCACCGAGTACAGCCTTAAATCGAGCCCTGGTACTAGGCCAATACAGTTTTCTTGTGGGCATTAATTTTTATTATAATATTCGATATATTGGTCAGTTTTGTTTCCAAAGATGTGTATGAATATATCATCGATCATGTTTGTAGATCTATAACTCATTCGATTCTCGAGAGGTCCTGCGGGCAGATAGAAAGAAGAAAATTACTGATAAATTAACATCCCTTCGGCTCAGGAAGGCAAATGATAAACTTTTTTCTGCATATTGCGTCATAGCCGTTAAGCTCAGCCAAATTCCCTAGTTCAACATGCATAAACATAAACCCCATTCTTGTCTAAGTGAGTAAGTAGTCCATTTCCAAAACCAGCTTTCCGTCAAAAAAATCGAAATTGAGATAATGGTTGCCATGGTAACTTTAGTGAATTTGCTACCGCTTTGAAATATTTTCAAGTTGCAAAACCTGCTAAACAGCAAGAAAATTGGATTTAAAAATTGATTTCATTTCCAAAACCTGTTATTTACACTCAAGCTTCAGTATCAAAACATGTTATTTATTCATCCATCTTTACTGTTCCAAAGCCTGTTATATATCAATAAAAGTAAATGGCGTCAAAGTAAAACATTTCCAAAACCAGCTATTTTGTTCACTCATATGATTAGGCGCATTTCAAAATGAAGTTTTTGCACTCTTATAAAATAATTATTTGAGTTTTACTTATGAAATATTTTACTACCAGTGTTGGCAATACTCCAGAAACAAAATATTTAACGTATTTTTCTACCAGCTGTGCTTTAATTTTGCCGCCAACTTCAAGATCTATAACAGCGTTTGTTGTTTGTTGTGGTTAAGTTGAAAATTATATTGTTCTCAGTTATTTAGTTTGTTTTTTAAGTTTTATCTAATGGAATCTGAGGATACAGTCTTAGATAATCTACAACATAGTAGGCCTACTGATATTGTGGAAAATGTTCAAACGACAACGCCTAAACTAGCAAGGAAAAGGAAAAGGTACCCCGACGATTGGCAGAAGAACGTTGCAAAGAAAGCAAGGTTAG
This sequence comes from Homalodisca vitripennis, assembly GCF_021130785.1. Taxonomy (NCBI): domain Eukaryota; kingdom Metazoa; phylum Arthropoda; class Insecta; order Hemiptera; family Cicadellidae; genus Homalodisca; species Homalodisca vitripennis. The sequence continues at coordinate 67,553,589 of NC_060207.1, forward strand.
TTCTGTAAACATTATATTTATTAGTTGTTTTCTACCGGTTACTAAACTGATTTTTATTTAGGCCTAAAACCCTTGTAGCTATAATGCATTTCGAAACATTATTAAAGTTAATAAGTAGGCCTAACTATTGTTTTATGGATTTCTTTTATGTACAAAATAAATGCACAACATGCCAATTCATAGTCTGAACACTTCAAAGGATTTTTTTGTTTTGTTTTTGTAATCCATATGACTGGACTTTAACCATAATCTACAGTATTTGGGTAATTTCTGTTTACTAGCCAAACTGCTATGAGTTGGTCGTTTGTTAGCCTAACCAGATGGAACCTAACATAAACTGTAGGTCCCGTAAGTTTCCATTGGCTGTTGGGCTATTAATTAACAGTCCTCTCTAAGGTTAATGTCGACCTTAGTTAGTAACAAGACTACAAGATCGCGCCACACTTATTCTACACTCACCATTCATCTCATATTCGCCTGTCTGAAGTCGGCGTCTTAAGCCAATAATAATAATAACCTAATAATTGGTTTTGTTGTTTCAGACATTTACCAAAAGGATTCCCCGAGTTACCCAAATGCAAACATGGAGGAACTAGCATGTTTAGATGCAATGAACTATCACTACAGGATGCACGGAGAATTCATCAAAAGTACTATAAAGATGCAAATACGATAAGATACGAAGAAAAATTTTATCCTGCGGCATGTATCAATCTCATCTGCCAAAAAAGAGGTAAGTCCAATGATGCAGGCAGCTCTCGTGAACGGCTGGTAAGCACTTCATACTTCCTACCCAAACAACGTGAAGGAGAGAGCAAATAAGGGTCTGCAGAACTGCATTTTTGGGAAAATACAAGAAGGGCGTGATCGCTTACAAAGGTTATGTAAAAAATATCTGCAAACAGGTGAGGTTCCCCAAGAAACACGAGGAGATGCCCGTCAAGTTGACAAGTTCCAAAAAAAAAGGGAAGCTGTAATAGACTTTATAAAAACATTCCAGCCGATTCAGAATCATTACTCAAGGGGGAAAATTAAAATACGTCAATATATACCAAGTGAACTATCAGTAAAAAAAATGTGGGAGATGTATACAGCTAGGGAAAAAGATGAAAATCTTTGTGTTGAATATGAATTTTTTAGGAATGTTTTCAATGAAAGTTTTAATATTAGTTTTCATGCCCCGTATAGTGACAAATGCTCTACTTGCACTAGTCTTGAGAATAAGCTGAACTTAGAACGCAACAAAGAAGAACGAGACAATCTAAAGCTGCAACTTCTTGCTCACAAAAGAAGAGCTGGTACATTTTTTAAAGCATTGCAAGAAAAGAAAGAAAATGTGTTAATCTTAAGTTATGACTGCCAAAAAAATTTAGTTCTTCCTAAAATACCAGATCAGGAAGCATATTATCGACGCCAGATGTATTTGTACAATTTCACAGTTGTTGAAGGAGATTCAAAAGCCAATTTAAATAAGGAAAAACACTTTTGCTTATGTATGGTGTGAAAATGAATATGCTAAGGGATCAGTTCAAATTGCTTCTGCCCTGAACCATAGACTATGTTCTACAGATATGAATGGGATCACATCTGTCCATCTCTTTTCCGACGGTTGTGGTGACCAAAATAAAAATAGCACTATAATATTCATGCTGTCTGACTGGTTATTAAATACAGCTCCACAACACGTCAAAGAAGTCGTTCTCTTGTTTCCCATCGTTGGCCATTCGTTTATCCCACCTGACAGGGTTTTCGGAATCCTTGAGCGACAGTTCAAAAGTAATAGTGTTATTGAAAATCCTGATAAATATCTTGAAATGTTCCGGAAAGTTACAACAGTTATTCAACTTGGAGAAGACTGTGAGGTTATTGATTGGAAACAGTCTTCAGATGAAGTTTTGAAGAGGTCGACTGACTGGCATTTTCAATTCCAAAAGTCAAAAAAGATAGTTTTTAGAAGAAACAAAACTTTGACAACTGTTTTGGTTCGAGGAGAACTTTTTTATAATTTTGAAAGTGGGAAGGGCAAAACTCTATGCAGAAGAGGAAAAACTTTGAAGAATATACGATCAGAAAAGGTGAGCAAAGGAATTCCTGTAAAATCCGCCAAACTTGATGATGTGAAACGACTTATAGAACTTCATTTTGGAGAAGAATGGATCCAAAACGAACTTTTGCAATACTTTTAAAATGTATTTGTTCAGCAAGCCAACTTAAATACTGGTACACCTATTGAGCATGAAGATATTGACTTCGATTTAATGGAGGATGAAGATGAAGTGGTTGCATAGAAACCTTTTTACATTGATGTTGTGGACAGTAAAGTGACATTTTCATGATGTTGTTGGTTAAAGTTCTTTTAATTACTTTTTATTTTTATATTGTCGTTAAGTCTTCACAACCATGAAAGGGCACTATTAAAATAATCAAGTCTTTTGTACTTATTAATAAATATGAATAAAATTAAATTTGTCACAGGTAATTTATTTATTCAAACCCTTTTTAACTGTTTTTGGAAATTAAAATCATTTTAACTGGTTTTGGAAATGTACCAAAAAACAAAATGGCTTCTTGTACAGTTCCAAAACCAGTTATATTCATTATCATTTCCAAAACCAGCTATTTCCAAAACTTAATATTTAATTACTAAAAAAACAAAAGTCTTGTGATTATACAGACTTTGTTAAATAAAAAAAGGACATGTTTCTAAAACTTTTGGTGAAAAGATCAAAAAGATATGTTAATTAGTAATTTTTTATACGTTTTTAATGAATACTGTAAAATTACAAAAATTCTAAATAACAGGTTTTGGAAATGGCCTACTCATTTAGTAGAAATGAAATATCACTCTATTCTATTTTTATTTTGACTTATGATTAAAAATCACAAGTTTAAAAGATCTCATGTGATTAAACTATTTTTCTTTAAGCATTAATTTCTAATGGTATATTCTCGTTGCCATCGTGGTTGCCTGTAAAACCGATGGAAATATATCTGTTACGATAAGCCAAATCCTATGGAAAAATATGTTCCAAAATTTAAGTTAGCGTTACCTATGCAGGAATGAAGCCTTATTCAAAATGTAGTCAATACCTTAGTTCGTTCTCGATATTTCGGTTGTGTGGACAGAAATACTCATGAAAGATTCTTCGCTAACGCTCAGCAAATAAATATAAACAGTGAATACTTGAACAAGGTTTCAATTTGTATACTTTTTAACTCTGTGTATGAATGGTACAAAGTTTGTATTTGTTATGGACTCAGCAGAAAGCTATTTGGGCACGAGTTACTGCGGCAATCAGCGACGCAGTTTTGGTCTGAAATATGGATGGCTTAATCCATTCCGGGAGCATTAAAGGGCCCCATACACCTGCGAGTCTGGCTCGCGAGCCAGACTCGCAGGTGTATGGGGCCCTTAAGTCTGGTCGTTTACGCATACGCCTCAAGTAAATTTGGTATGTAGCTGTATCTCTAATAGTTCTGTTTATGAACATGTTATGATGAAATAAACGGAATAACGGGTTGTACTCATCGAATCTGAACATGTTCCTTCTGGAATGAAAAAATATACGTAAATTGGTAAAATGTACCATAAATAAATTACTTTGTTATTATTCGGCCTACTTATAAGTTCAATTACTACTTTAATTGCTTATTACGCTTGACATTCATGCCTTCCGTCTGAAAACCCCTACGGTTTTTGGAGTGAGTAAAGAGAAATTATATAAGGCTTTCGTGGAAATCTGATATAAAATTAGATAAGTCTAATAAAGAACGTACCTATCGAGCATATCGGGTAATAAAGGAGGGATAATCTGATTTGAGATCTGTTGTTTTGTCACTAGTTGCAGGGATTCACTTGATGAAGGGTAGATGCACTGCTGGTCGTTTTGGAGTCATTTCTTCTTGGAGCCAATAGCGTTCAGTCGTTGGAGGGTGTACAATATACACTGATAATCTGCAAGTGCAGAACCAAAATGGACAATTTATATGGAAGTTGGAATAGCCCTTGGATTAAATATCGAAATGGATACTCGTATTACGATCTTGTTTACTAGAATGGTGGTGATCTTGTTATCCTACCGGATGACTGCCTGAGGCTCAGTTTATGATGCCGGAGAATGTTCCCAACCATTGTACCAAAGCTAACATTAAATACATTTTGCTATACCCCTGCTATAACAGCAGCTTTTGAGGCTATCTTGGGCAAGGAATAAATAAACCATCTGCTTCAGCAGCCCAAAAAAGAGTTCCTGGTATCTTTGTCTTAGGGCAAGTTAGGGAGAGGCCAGTTCAACGAGCAGACCAAGTATCTTGTCAGAATGACTGCGGATAATGAGTTGAGGCCCGTGTAGAAAACGTTTCAGATGCCAAACATAGGAAAATCATGGTAAATAATGATATCTGTTTTTATATATGTGTACAGGATGAGACGTGCAGTTCTTCAGTAACGGTTGTTGCTGAAGTCCGTACCAAAGAAGAGGAATAGTACAAATTTTATATCCCAGCCTTGGTCATTTGTAATATAAAATAATGAGCTAAACATTCTTTAGTTGATCGTCAGCGCTATTGTAATTCTAAGAATTCGGATAAATTTGTTATGCTAATTTTATGGAGTTTAGAATACCTAGACGTTCGACCAATATATTTTAAGTGATAATCAATTTAATAAAAGGATTCTCAGACTACCCGATTTTTGGCGACAATCAATTTAAAAATGAGGAATCTTTTAAAAACTGATGAGAGTCCCTGTGGTTTATGGCTAAAGATTTGTGTATGTATTTTGTTGATGACTGAAGGGCCCTCTATTAATATAATTTTAATATATTTCTTTTCTCGTGTTTTTGTGTTATTTTATTATAATATTTATTGATGTTTATTGTCGACTATGCATTCCCGTTCACACTCCATTTCACTCATATACTGTGTTACAAGACTAATATTGCCGAGGGATAAAACGTGTACATATTGTTCAATCGGCCAGGGCAAGTACAGTGCAAGCAATGGTTTTATGTCTGTGATCAGCGACAATTGATTTTCAGACTGTGGTTAGATGATCGAGCAACTAGCTGTTTGGACAAGAAAGGGTAGAACTGGAATATCAGAGGAGTGGGGAACATAAGTCGTATTGTAAAGAGTGGGAAGTTGATGTGTATGAATAAGTTAAGGTATTGAGCGATATCGTGTTCAAAATAATTCCTGTTATTGTGCCACTATTTCTTCCATTGCGTTCAACATAATATCTGTTATTGTGCCACCGTTTATTCGGTCAGCTCCAGACATAGTAAACAAGATCCGTAAAGATTAGTATTAGTGGTTAATTGAAGTGAGCTGTAATAAGTTGATTTAAGCCATATATGAAGAGGCTGAAATATATACCATCATTACGAAAAGTTGAGATATACAAATACGTATCCTATTGGGAAGGAATATTCTTCAGACCCACCCGGTAGATAGTGAAGTTATTTGTACCAGTTATCTAGTTCTAGCTCACAATAAATAAACATTTATTTCATATTGCCCTTATTTCCTGTTTCAAGTGGCTGTGCATAAGTTATAAGGCAATAACAATTCCCGCTTGGTTATTTTTATCTGTTATTTCAAGCACTCCGCTATTAAATTGTAAATTAAATTACTACACAACTAGCGTTAGTTAGTGAGATTTGTAGAAGGCCCACAGATTGGTGATTTTATAACTTCATGGCGAGTTGCATGATACTGTTTGTGCAGACCCACCACCCGTAGAGTATGCTGGTTGCATACTATAAGGTAACTCCTCAACGTTCCTCAGCTCCTTGCTACGTGTACAAATATAGGTGAGAGTTACGAAGGTGTAGTTCATGCTGTTGGAAGAGACGCATGGTTAATATTTCACCTTGGTTGTGCATGGGCTAGGTCCAGGCAGTGGCTGTAGTAGATTGGTTATAAATCCTACACATTTATTCCGGACTCTTCATCTAGGAGTCCCAGCATCTTACTACAGAGCACAGAACCTAAGAGGGCTGTCGTACGCCTAGAGGATCACTACCAATTGGTTGATTAGTGGCAACACCGAGGTGGTGCCCTACCCCTGCCCTTCTACAATCCCCCTTAGGTTGTCATTAGTGATTATTATTCCGTGTGGTAGTGAAACAATCACAGTGCAGCCAAAACCTAAAAACAAAAATTCAGATCCTTGCCTATCATCGCTCCTGTATTTTATTAATTTTTACCTGGGACCTTTTGAACCCTGGAATTACCAAGCTTATTATAGGCCGATCCGTCTGCGTTGAATACATTAATATATTTGTAAGGACTTATTTCAAAGGTTAAAGGTTCATATGAACTGTAAAAATAGCTTTTTGGAGTCTTGTGTGCAATTTTATATTTTTGTTTTCAAAAGACTTTCTTGAGAGTTTTAAACGCGGTCCTAATGTTAGGATTTCTATCTACACTTGATAATTTATGTTTATTTTGATTCTCTGGCTCAAAGAAGAGTTTAGTTTCCTCTTGTTTATAAATGACTGACAGTATCCATTGTAGTTAATAGCTGACTCAACTACCTTTAATTTATTTATAATCCTTAATACGAACATGCACGTTTTGCTCTATTAAAAATATCGAGTAGGCAATCACTTTCTTGACATATATTAATGATTTTAATTGTAATTTATTGATTATCTCTTAAGAGACTTAAAAATAAAAAGAACCTTAACGGTATTTTTTGGATTTCGAACTAACCATTACCATTACCATTACTAACCATTATTGCTTGTATCTATAATTTTATACAGTATGATTAAAATCACATAATATTGACTACAGTTGTGCAAAGAAATATTTCCATTTTCATAATTGATAATTTTTACAATACAAATGTACAAACAATGTAATTTCTGTAATTATCTTCAAATGCATTGAGAGGTAATCCAATTTATATTTGAACTAGCAGTCAGTTAAAACAGGTGACGCAGTCCTTCGAAACTTGTCCAATGTCAGGTAGGAGAAGCACTTTAGGTTTGAACCAAACCTGAATGTGTTACCGTACAGTTTATAGTGGCTATTGCTGCTGGAAGTTAGAGTAAAGTGCTTCAATCAAACTCCTTACCTCTACTCAGCAAACATTAACGTAGAATCAGCATGTCTTGCAACGAAACCTATTTTTAATTAAGAGAATCTAAGTTTAGAAAAATATAAATCTTGTAAAAATATTTATTTGTTAGTTTATAAATAAAATAAAATTTCATGGAAATCGTTTTAAAATAACTAAATTTTTAACAGTAACAGAATAGAATACAGTTTTAACACAAACACACACACGCTTTTTATAGACAATTTAAATATAGATTAAAATGAACATATAATTTAGGTTTCTTTATTTATTATTAACAAAAAACTATTTCTGACATCTAACGTGTTATAACCCAAGACAAAATTAAATGTAAATAACTTTGGTTCTTATTGATGTAGGAACTAAACATAAATCATATACGAAATTACAATACGAAATTACAATCATACAAATAAAACATTTAAGAGTTTCTTTGCGAATTATAACTAGAAATATTGTTTATTTTCTTTTTCATGGGAAAGAGTGAGATATGTGGATGGATGTCTCTTTATTTTGCCAGTTGAACTCTAAAAATGTAATAGTATATCAAAATTACAATGAATCTCGCTAAAATGTTCATATAGCATATTAGATTACATTTTCGTATCCCATGTCATAAGTTAATTCATCTAGCTGTTTATACATTTATAGTTTACACATTCTACTATTAACTATACAATAAAGCGCTATGCTTTAGCGGTTTAAAAACCTGCCTTTCATATAGACATTACCTTAAGTCGGTTTTTAAATTTTGATTTTTACTTTAAATTTAGACTAAAATAATTATTTTGTAAAAATTCTACAATTCTATCACACATTTTTTTGCTTAAACTAAACTATATACCATAAGGGTATTAAAAATTCTGAAGCAAGTATTTAATATTAATCTTGATAAATTATATTTATACACTAATTTTACCACACAATTTATGTACACAATTCTATAACTACAAATTTTAATTTCATTAAAGTTGAATTTACATACGTGATAAATTATATTCTTACACAAGTTTTACAGTGCTTTCTACAGTAAAGAAGTTTTAGTTTATTAAAGTAGAATTTATTTACTTAAAGAAGAGTTTTCTCCTCATATGAGGTGAGTAAACAGAATAATCGTTTCCTCATCTACATTATAACCTGACTTATGATGCAGAATGCAATACTTGAACTAATGGAACATTCAATGTTACTACAGATTCACCGATATTTTTTAGAACGATGTTTTTTCTAGAGTTTGACCTAGCGACTACCAAAAGGGTAATGGCCGGGTTATTCACTCTTTTACGATTCCAGTTTATCGAAATACTGAGGCCGATGTTTTTATTCCTTCAATTATTCTTGCAGTATCGATATTGATCATATGACTAAAATAATTATCTCCGTTTTAATGTTTATGTATACTTTAAAAGATTTATAGGCGATATGAAAGTTTAAAAACTAGGAAAATTCCTGGCATTCAAAATGATTTAGACAAACCTAGATTGCTTAATAAGCCTGTTATTTTACTGTCAATAACAATATTTAACGTACGCTTAATTATTATATTTTGCAACTGTTTGTGCACGTTGGGTTCAAGTGAACTATATTTTCGACGCCAATGTTGAGTCTGCCTTGTTGTCGCGATTAAGAAAATATACATACATACATAGATCAGAGAAGCCCAATTCTGTTAAAAGATAACTAAGATGGGTTTTATAACAGTCTTTAAATGTATAATGAAAGTAAAGTTAGATAGTAACTTTGTATTTTACATCTAATACCTACTTAATATTTGCCAAAAATTTAAAGTTGAAAGTACGTTAACAATAACACTATTTATGCGTTTGATTCATTATAACATGAAAAATAGTTCATATTTTATATTTTAACATTTATAGCTGGAATTGGTACATTAGTTCCAAATGACAAACCAACGAACGTGCATCTATCATAGTAGCCTAGGGGAATTAATCGAAATAAGAATAGGCCTATACTCATCCCAAGGGCCTCATGAATGTCCATGTAAAATTTCAGTACAATCCGTTGAGTATTTTACGCATGAAAAAAAAAACAAACAAAGGCACTTCCGTAGTTATGATATTATTGGGATAATTTGATTTTGTACATATATAAGTTTTAAGCGGCTTTAGAGAAAATAATAACCATTGCACATAGTGGAAATTGTATTAAACGGAAACTACAATATAATAAATGTAACATTGAAAAGTTAAATATTTACTGTAAAAAACATTGGAGAGCTGTTGTCTGAAAATGCTACGTCAATTAGTTTCGTCAGCAGTTCTTTGTTGACCTCTCCACTGAAACTGAAGCCTTGTACGAGAGAAACGATTTTTCAAGTGGAACTAATCTATCTTTCTAGAGATAAAATGTTTCCTTTTAACTATAATTAGCCTTGAAATATTTTTATTTTTGTCCAAATATTACGTAATTGAATCCTTTCGTCATTAACAAATTACATAGGCTATATATTTCAACGTTGTTGAATGTTTTAAATTAAAAGGGATAATATACTCGTAGTTATGAATTTTATCAACCTAAATCCATAGTAAATATGTTTTTTTATGACATTGTATTTCTAAATAAAATATTGTACATAGTTAATGGCAATGATACATAAATACGTAATATTAGACTATATTCGATTTATTTGACTTAATTCCATTTTTAAATATTCACCTATATGAGTTATATTATAAAAAAATTACATAATAAATCTCAGTAAAAATATAACATACCTGGTTTTTCTTGCCCGTAATTCTCTTGTTTTTTACCTAATAGTAATGTAATACAAATGTAAATAAAAACACGATATTTATATATATATATATATATATATATATATATATATATATATATATATATGTATATTATATAGTGTTTTTTATTTACATTTGTATATACAGGGTGTATATTATGTCTGGAAACACCCAAATATATCCTTTAATAATTTAAAAAATATAAATTTGAAACCTCTTACAATCGTGATAGAGATTGGGCATCTACTTTTCGGAACAATGTTTTGTTATTGTCACACCAACGGGGCGACGTCCTGCCGAGGGTATCGTGAATATTCTTAATGGTAACCTTGTGATACATAATTTTAAAGGTAATAGCTTACTGAATTGAATGCCACAAACCGCATCTCAAAGGAATTATTCTATCAGAAAATAGAGCATTTTTAGTCTTCAAAATTTCATGTTCAACAATGTAATTTTAAACATTGTTCTTGCCACAAAATGTGTTACACTAATTTTTTTAGCATTTTTTTAATGTTTCAATTAAAATAAAATAAACAATTATATTTTTAAGCTGGTTTCATTAGTACAAATTTTACCAGTTTTTATTTACAATGAATAAAACTTATGAGTCACTTTCTCTGATTACTTATGAATCTGTACTTGGTGTTTTCCAGTCAGCAGGAAGGTTTAAAGAGACAAAGGTCACTAGCCTATGAGAAACATTATTGTGTGTTATTAATCATCTGGTCTACAGGTTTCAGTTTGTTGAGCATGGAGCTTTCACTAGACAGGTCTAAGCTTGGGAATTACAAATGGACAAAGGTCATATCATTTCTGTCGAGTTAATCAGTGTCTCTGAAGCATTGCTGTCAACAAGTTATCTAATTACAGTAGTTTCAGTTTTTATTTGGCATTTTAATGGAATTGTCTGAAAGAGAACGAATTACTCTGTTGATATGCGAGGATATGGCGATCGTCAAAGATCTTATCGGGAAGTTTGTAATTTGTTTAATGACACTTTCCCAGAAAGGAATCCCATAAGTGTTTCAACAATATCAAAAACTATTGAGCGTTTTGAAATGACAGGGAGTGTACGTAATCGGCCAAAGTCGGGTAGGATACAATCTGCAACAGATGAAGAACATGCACTAGATGTTTTGCAAACATTTATTGAAGACCCACATACATCGCTCAGAAAAAGCTGCACAGCAACATGATATGCACCCTATGTCTGTGAGTAAGATTTTGAAAATTAATAAATACAAACCATTTTAAAGTTCATTTAGTCCAACAGTTAAGTGAGGATGATTACGACAGAAGAGTTGAGTTTTGTGAACTTGTGATGCGCAAATGTGATGACAATAGAGATTTTCTGACCAACATACTATTTTCTGATGAGGCAACTTTTTTCCTAAATGGCAATGTTAACAGGCACAATTGCCGTTACTACTGGGCTAGTGAAAACCCACATTGGATTACTGAGTCCCATTCACAGCAAACCCACAAAAAACTGAACGTATGGTGTGGAATTTTAGGTAACAAAATTGTTGGACCCTTTTTCATCAATGGAAATTTAAATGCCGAACTTTACTACAATATGCTCCAAAATGAAATAATCCCAGCTATTCAAATTGCATCAGGAGAATACTTTGATAATGTATGGTTTCAGCAGGATGGTGCTCCACCCCATTATAGGAGACAGGTAAGAGAGAGTATTTGGATTTAAGGTTTCCTCATAAATGGATTGGCCGAAGAGGAGAAATCGAATGGCCTCCAAGATCTCCGGATTTGTCACCAATCGATTATTTCCTATGGGGTCATTTAAAATCCAATGTTTATAGAAGAAAGCCTCATAATTTGGAAGACCTAATAAACAGGATTATAGAGGAGATTGCTTTGATAACTGAAGAAATGTTAGGCAAACTCTGTCGAATCATTTTACACAAAGATTGGCTCATTGTCAAACCGTAGAAGGAACACAGTTCGAACAATTGCTTTGACACCAAATGCAGGTAAAACGTTTGTTGTAAGACTTTTCTAACAACATACATTATTTTTTTATTTGTAATAAGAAATCAATAACATAAGTATTTCCATAATTGTACTGTAATAAAAACTGGCAAAACTTGTGCTAATAGAACCAGCTTAAAATGAAATTTTTGTTTTATTTAATTGAACATTTAAAAAAATTCTAAAAAATAAGTGTAACAAATTTTGTGGCAAGAACCATGTTAAAATTACATTGTTGAACATCAGTAAAATTTTCAATACTAAAAATGCTCTATTTTCTGATAGAATAATTCCTTTGAGATGCGGTTTGTGGCATTCAATTCAGTAAGCTATTACCTTTAAAATTATGTATCACAAGGTATAGGCTTCCATTAAGAATATTCACGATACCCTCGGCAGGACGTCCCCCGTTTGGTGTGACATAACAAAACATTGTTCCAAAAAGTAGATGCCCAATCTCTATCACGATTGTAAGAGGTTTCAAATTTATATTTAAATTTTTTAAAGGATATATTTGGGTGTTTCCAGACATAATATACACCCTGTATATATATATATATATAAAGATACTTAAAAATGTATTCCGAATTAAGTATCAAATGTCATGGATTTACTTGGAATATTCACTAATGAAGGAATTTAATGAAACATTTGGAAATCAATCTAAATAATGTAGCATAAAAATAATAAGGGCAAAAGCAATACTAATGCACGAAATGTATTTACATATTTTATTGACATAGCCTTATAGGCGTTATAGGAACTAATTTTCTTCCTTTAGGACCAGGAAGAATTAGTAAATAATACAATAATATTCATTTCGTTTTGTAATATTATTTATTCATTGATTTGATTTATTTCAGTGAAACTAAAGCCCCAAAGCCCATTAAGAACTGTAGTAAGATGTAATAAAACATACCTTGAGAATATGGAAATCAAATTAATGTTGATTTTTCAGAGTGACCAGGCCAAATTTTACTAGCGAGTTTCTGAGAACGGTACTAACAGACTATGACTAATGGGGGTGTATCAGTTAAAAAATAAAAAAGTTTTGTGACCATATTTTTATAAATTGTAGGTGAGGTGCGATGTTCATGTACTATGGAAATCTATAAAAACTGTTATTGATGATGAAGTTTAAAATAAAACATTTTGCTTTGAAACAAAATATAACTAATGTAAATAGAATATGGTATATTGAACAAGCGTAAACACGTATTACGTAAAATATCAGCGTACATATAAGTGTGCTATATTTATATATAGGATGGTGAAAATGTGTGGAACTACAATTTTATCTGTTGAATGGTTAAAGAAAAAAATGTATTTTGTATATATTGATATTTTGGGTATGCTATGGTTTTACTTATCTTTTGGTGCCTTATGAAATTTTTATCACTGATAGGGGACGTCCTGAGGAGAATGCAGTGAAAAGTTCTTTTGGAAGCCCATAGTAAATGGCACCTCATTTTAAAGGACATTTTCTTCTGAGTAAGTAGCCACAAGTTTCATCTCAGAAGGACTACCCTAGCAAAAATGGCGACTGTTTGAGATTTATAAACATTGGTATTTTAATGGCCAGGACTTGTTTTTTTTAATTGCTATTACAAGCCAGTTAGGAAGTTGTATTTCATTTAGCAAACTGAAAAATGACTTTTAAAGTGTTAACTAAGATTCCATTATAATTATTCAATTGTTGTGTGTAAAATACAGTATAAATGAAAATGATGACTTACCGATTTGTAAATGAAGACATGGGAATTGAAGTACCAAAGTGTTAGTACGAAATTATAAAAATGCTGTATTGAGACTTCTACAGCTTATTATAACATATGTAGCCTATTAAATGTGTTGAAAAAATTGAACGTGTAAAATAATTACAATATTTTATATGTATACATTGTGTATTATTGTAATGTTGAAAAGGTTTCTGAGAAGCTATTTTATACTATCAATAGGAAAAAATCCTAGAGTCGAACTCAAAGTTTATGTATTTTAAGGCTTCTTAACTTTATTAATTACACTTTCTCAACTACTTCTATTTTTTATATTAAATTAACCCTCGAAATGAGTTACGTTCTTCCTAAATATATGTGATCAACTTTGTGTTTAATTTACTACTTAAAATATACTGGAGAAGGTAATAGGTAAACAACGTTCATGAATTTAATTTAGCCTAAACATGCCCTATTTGTAATTAACAATAGATGTTAGTGTTTTTTTACTATTTGTTTAGTAAACAAATTAACACAGAGCTAGTTCGCCTTCATAACACCATATTACAGAAACCACGTCTTATTTATTTACACGATCTCTTTTTGTTTGTTTTTATTTACCATTTAAACATAAATCTAATCATGACTGTGATAATAAATCTAACAAAAACATGAACTATGAATAATAATAATCCTATCCTCCTAATGTTCCTGAACAAAACCATTTTATTTTATTTTCACAGAAAACCAAATTAGTTATCACGAATTTAGACACTGCTATAAAATTCATTGTGATGAACTACATTGTGGTTGTTTAAAAATTAGATAATTCAAGCTGGCTTCTTTGCCATTAAATAACATATTTGCGGTGTTTCCGGGATGTAAAAAACCCCAAAGAATTATACGGTACAAGCTTGCCAACACAAAAACACATTTACATGTGCATACCGGCCCTCCTGCCCGTCACTGATCTCATTCTAAAATTGTTTGTATTCTTTATATTTTATTTTTTATTAATTGTTTTGTCATTTTAGAATTTTGTATTTTATGTCACGAAAATAGAGTCCAAACACAAATTGACTTCGACATTCTATATGTATCTTAGCGTCTACGCCATAGACTAACATGACAAAACAAATGAGGGAATGCAGTAATGTGATAGGAAGACTGCAAAATACACTGTATTATATCTCGGTTACATGTAAAAGTCGGTTACAAGTCGATACTAATTTTTCCCGCGAAAAGGCAAGAGTGTCATTTTAACCAATCTTTTAAATCCTTATATACTCTAAATTTTCAAAATGTTAAAATTTAAACTGTATAATTTTTTTTATTTTGCATGAACTTGTATAACATAATATCTACGTGATATATATAGGCTATATATATTTTTTTAATACAAATTACTGTCGAAAATTCACTATCCATCACAAATATTTAAGTTCTTAATTGAGGAAGGGAGGACTAGAAAAGCTGTCCTAATGATGAAATATTAAGTAATAAAATCATTGAATATATTGAACCAGTCCTCAAACTATAATTCAGTAACAATAAAAGTAACGTTTAAAAAAAATCAAAAACACATTTCCTGTGGGGAAACTATAAATTGTTAAAAAAAGAAAATTGTCAGGTAGATAATGTATACAACTGCTCCAGAGTGTCGGATCTAACGCTAACCGTCGGAAAAAAAGCAACATGACTCGTAACAATCTATCGCTACATATTGGAATTACATTTTTACAATAACAGTAGGACTAAACCACTCTCGCAACGCATAGTCCATTTCTCCTCTAGAGATTTTGCAAGACGGAAATACCTGGTAGCCCCTCCTTGTAAACAACCGGGCCACTGAGTGTACAACTGTTCTGTATCCAGGAAGCATACACCTCGTGGACGTAGCAATATAGTCAAGACCCATAACAGTTTTATTTCATGCTTTATTTCACGTTATCTCTCAGTGTAACTATAGGGCCTCTTTTGTTACATGTCACTGAAACCTTTACTCCAATTTACACCTAATAACCTTCATTATCAAAGGTCTTCCCCCTCAGATATCTAGGTCTAGCAGTGCACAGAAAGACCCCGTGGCGTGCACCTCTCAGAGTAAAGACCCTCTTTCTCGTTGTAAAAGTGGCTACCATACTACTGTAATCCTGGGCACTGCGCTCGTTAAGATCACCGCCTATAACAGAAATACTCACGTTTGAATGCATAAGAATGTAATTATGTTTTCTTGGTCCAGGCAAACAGTTTGTTGTGCGTATTTGTGCGGTGTGTTTGTCCATGATGGAGACTGGTGGCATTTACGCGTGCGCATTCACGTGTGTGAGAGAATGTTTGTTGTGAGCGTATGTGTGTGTCGAACATACAACGGCTGCATTTCATGGCTCGTTTGTTATTAACTCTTTCCATGAATTACATCACTAGCTTATTATGTTTCTTTATTTAAGTAAATAACACATTTAACAATATTTAAATACTTATCTGAGATTAAATATAGCATAGTTGTATAAAGATATCGCTTGTTTTCGGAATGATTCATAACACTTTAATGTATGTACTACAGTTTTATCTTGGTTTTGCCTTATAATATAGTGCTTTCATAATTAGGATTGTGTTATGAATAAAACTAACAACAAACGTTATTCCTTACTTAAAAAACTATTGTGAATACTACAAAATTGTTATTGTTAGTAAATACATGTTCTGAAATTTTTCAATTCCTCACGAACAGTTTAAATATGTGACACTTAGGAATCAGGAATGATCTCAAAAGAAAACCTTATTTTTATGTATATAAATAAATATATATACATATAAAAATATATATGTACATAAATAAATACAAATACATACATTTGTAAAGTAATTGTATTTCTAAATTAACTCGTATAGATAACTTTTACGTTTTAATGATAATAAAAACTTGATACTCACGGGAATTTACAAGAAGATTAGCAGCAAAAATAAAAACTTTGTTATTTGCATTTCTTGAATCCCTGTCGGGTAAATTTCTAGTTATTAAGAAACTTCCTTTTAAATTGCTACTTAAAAGACATTCTACTACTTAAAACGTTCAATGTTTTACTTTGTTGATTAGATTTTCAGCAGCTCCGCTAATTACTTCCAGCTAATTATCAATGACTTAAGAGTAAGCTCTAATATGATATGTTTTAAATATTAGGTGAAATGTATCGATTTTGACTTTTGTTATCCACTATATTGAAACTGTTAATATATTCCATAATGTATTTTTCTTTAGTTAAGTTGAAAGTTCAAACTACAGGTCCAGATGTACGAGCCAATCCTTAAAAGTCTTTGGTAAATCCTAAAACCTATAAAGTGCAAAACCAATTTTTACTGCCTTCACCTTTATATTACGTAAGAATTCTAAGTTTGTTACATTGGAGATGTGGAGACATACATTTAAGGGGATGAATTTTTGAGTATGTTCTTAGATACTCAAACATACCAAGGGAGCACTCAAGTATTCCATATGGGATTACGTGATGCAACCAGTAAAATAACTTTTACAGTCAAAACAATTAATAAAATGAAAGTTAATGATTTATGATATATATATATATATATATATATATATATATATATATATATATATATATATCATAAATAGTAAAGTTTTTGAAAATGTTTGGATGTTAAGAGTCAATCAAAACCCAGTAAGCAAATTTGGCACGTACATTACTTATAATAAATAGGCCTACTTCTTTTTAAAAATACCATAAAACTAGATAGTATTACATCATAAGTAGTGCAAAGTCGTTTCTGTGTCTGCAGACCATGTTTCGTCTTCTGTTGGCAGGGTAGTTGGAACAGTTGGTCCCTCCAACATCTGCCTCGGTGTGGCTCTGGACCTTAGGGTGACCGGTTCGTCCTTGTAAACACAGTCGGCACCTCCACCTCCTTCAGAGCCTCCACGGATTCGACCGGTGTCCATGGGTAGACACTAAGGGACGCTATCGTGGACTCTCAGACAGACAGATAGACAGGGACCAAGCAAAGGGTCCATTAATGGGAGAGCGATCCCCTATTTGTATGATAGGACCAAAGTTCACCGGCTCATTGATTTTTACTTTGGACTGCGGTGAACTATTTTAAATGCCAACAAGGAGTATTATTCCAAATACAGAAACTAAAGCCTATTCTATCTATACATATTGCAAATATTATACAGAAAGTAAAAGTAGTAATTCATTTAATTAAAAAATTTTAAATATGTGAAAAGTTATACTTTGTGAAATTTTGTAATGGAATAAAAAGGCATACAATCTCGATAGCAAGTTGTCTATATAAAATTAAAACCAATCCTTAACTAATACAAGCAATTATAAATAATGATGTAGTAAGTTTTGTGTAGAATTTTTAAGAGTATTTGTAGTTTGCAACGGTGCAATTTGAAGAAAAGGCGAGAGTCGATGGGTAAGGAAATGGCGTTGGCAAAGTAGACTGGCGCCATGCCAGTGTTTCCAACATTGTATGTTATAGATCTGTCATCATCTTCGGTTAAGATAAAAAGTTATGGTTATTATTAAGTCTAATACATTCTAGATTTGTGTAAACTTGTTACTGTTCCCACATATAGCAATATTACTGTACTTTCCATATCTTTAATATATCAGTAAATGTTTTAATTTATTTATGCTCATTTATTGCACAAACAGATTAGCAGATAAATCGAGCTTTATTTAGTGGATACCAAATCCATGAATACAATGCGCAACACTCCATCCACTTTTCAGCAGTTCAGGAGTGATGCATTTCTCCAGAGGGATCTGATTAATTGTTATCGGTTTTGTAAAACGGCTGAAACTTTAAACTGGTTGGTCTCGTTGTACACTTCAGAGGTGGGAGAAAGGCCATTGAGGCTTAAGTGCATGACAAAAAGCTACAAGAACATAGCCACATCCAACGACAGTTCCTGAAAGTAGCGTCCCGTCTACAGACAGTTTATCCCATACGTCATTATGATGTACGTGATGAATGATTCTTCACACCATTTAATTTTAAATAGACTCATCTCGTACTTTACTGTATAAATAATTATTTTGGTTGCGCATTGAAGGGTTAATACTTACCTTTGGGGCTCCGTAAATTTATGTTCCGAGATTAGAGGAAGTTGGTTTATATCGATATAAAAAACAGCAAATTCATACCTTTAATTGTGTTTTGATGTTTTCAACCTTTACATGTTAATTAACACCAATTAAATATAATATAAGTTATTTTATACGTGTCATACTGAATTAAAGTGAAGATTCTTGTGTGAACTATTTCAAATTGTTCTAAACAGATGTTGATATAACGCTAACATATCATCAGTTTAAAAGAGTGAAAACTACTACGCCCAACAACTATACAATGTTATATTCCTTATGATGCATTTTTGACAATGAGCTTTAAGTTATTTTGTACTTATGTATTAAATCTATTCTTCTTAAACCACTATTATTGCATTATGTAGATTATTACGGCGGTATTTTTTTTAAATGTACAATGCCTAGTTATAAATAATATAAATTAAAATACAACTCCTTCCCAATCTGAAATGTTTGTGTTTGTGAACCAATAAAACGACGTATTCTTAGCGAAATCCTGGATTGTTAGTTCTTCTTAGGAGAATTTTGAGCGACTTTACTTAATTTAATTTAAATATTTTCATAAGAATATTCTAATACTGATCTTTATTCCTTTCTCCTTCCTGTGAAGGGATATTTGTAAGGACAACCAAATAATAGGGTAATGTTGAGCGCAGCACTATGTGTACATCGTGTGTCACACGTGCTTTGACTGTATTATTGCACATGGAAAACTAAGTTAAAATATTCTGTTCATTACACTTAGTTGCGTGGTTTTGTACGTATATGTTTACAGCAAACTTAGCTAAAGGTTAAAACTACAACATGAAGTGGTTTGGCGATGATTAAATCTGGCGATTGGGTATTTGCTTATTAAAGCTACTTACACAAAATAATTGTTTTATCTAATTATTCTAGATTATATTATTCTGAACACGAATTATCCTCTTATATAACTCGTAATTTGTTTTGTAGTATGAAATGTTATATATTTATACATTAACATTTGAATACATAAACTTACATTTTAGGCTATTTTTATCATATATAACTCAATACTTTTATTTACATAGTTACAATAGTTTCAACACCGAAATGATTTTTGTCTTCCATATTGTTTAGTAAAATGGTAACCAAAATTTCTTTTGATATTTATAGTTCTAGGTACAAACCAATATACTTTGGACAGTATATATGTCACTTGTAAATACTTCTCAGATATTATACTGGCTAAAACTACAGTATTGTAAAAATCATACTAGCCTTTGACAACTAATAAATTGTTATAGTTACATATACCAAATAACTGTTTAATAAAATAAAATAAATATTGTTACAATAGCGATGTCATTGGTACACCCAGAAATTAAAAGAAAAATATGGAACTCCATAGAAAATCTTCACGCTAGAAAAGGTTTAGCACGTTTAGAGTATAAGGGTTGAGCTAACAATTATACTGCATTCAGAAATATTACTCAAATCAGATCTACAATAATTGTCTACAGGATTTGTCATGGTAATGCCTCTCTCCATATTCTATCACTTTATTGTCTCAGACTGCCAAACCTCATTCAAAATGTCACAGTCCTTAAGCTATTAAAAAATTTGAATAATTGGCTGTACCGATTATCACGTTTTGAATATTGATAGCAATTAAAATTATACAGTAAGTGATATAAATATAATGTTTGAATTAATGTATTTTAGGATCATGATTAAGCCTGTAATGATGCTATATACTCAATTACAGTAATTCCCAGTTCAGTTTTCTAAACTATACCCACATAACTTTAGTATAATGTTTATTGTGATTTTTATGCATATTTTATTACGAGTACAATACCTATCATATACATTACATTGTTTGGAAATTTAAAACTTACATTAAAAACAGTATGTTACTGAACATAGCATACAAATGTTTAAAGTCAAACATATTTTTTACTAGCAGACGCCCTCAAATTTTCACTCATTTTTTCAAAACAGAAGTTCATAGCTTTCTTAGTTTAAAGCATTTATGAGGTAATATTATGGAGTCCTATGATATTTTTCACACGTTAGTAGACATACATCAGGTACATATTATTTCAACGTTCTTCGTTAGGAAAGAGATTGCGACCTACTCTTATATACCAGGTATTGTACGAGTAATATCATTTCTGATTAAAATTAACAGTTAAGTTTACATTGTTGTTATCCTGATCAAGAAAATATGCATAATAACATAATATTATGAAACAAAAGTCATTGTTTTGTGGATGATCGTTTCATAAAATATATTTTAATAATACAAATTCGGTGGTTTACTATCAAAGAACCGCGCATTTTTTAAGTATGTGCGTATAGTATTAGAATATCAATTGATGACAAAACTATACTGTAGTAAATAGGATCAAACTAAAGTATTTTATCATTTTGCGAATGGTGGCAGATGGTATAGATTTTTTAATTAATTATAACTAGAACACGACAGTAAACATTGTTATGAAAATACACGTTTGCGAAGGTGACCTTTAAATTACAAAAATACACAGGAAATGTATTCAGAATTATTAATACATTCCTCAGTGATGTAAACAGTTTTATGTAAATAATTACATTGTACATGCAATAATGAAGGATAAGAGAAATAACAAAGATTACATTACCTTTTAGTAGACAAAAGCGCCATATTAATAATGCAATCATCCATTAACTGGTAATACAATCATGTTTTTATACAATAAATGTTTAGTTTAAACAAAGTTGAAACTAAACTAGGAGTAATGTAGTTCATAACTTAGTTGCACTTAAATTATTATTCTAGAAAGTACAATGTTTTTCGGAGAGTGGCAATTTAATAATGTACCCTTGCTACAAATTGTGTTGTTAAATATTTTGAGGATTGACAATTAAGAAGAAAGCTATTTTAAAGGATATTGATTTAGTGGGATATATTAATCGGGTTAACAGTTTTTATCGCAGGGTGATCACTGTATGTAATATTAAAAAGTGGGCAATACCTAACGTAATGAACGTCTTGTATTTACGTTTTTTCGTGTAAAGATGCATTAAGCCAAATACTTTATGTACCAAATGAATATCCCATAAACCTATAAATGTACACCTGATCTAAACTAAATCGATGGGCATGTTAGGACAACCCGTATATAATAGTCAACACCTGCAGGGGATCTAAACCCACTAGCTGACATGTAAGCCTACAGGAGACGTGTTTACTCGCTACTCTGCCGATATATAACATCTGTACATATCGATGCAGCCAACTAACTATTTTATGTGACATCATTCTATAAAGTTTAAATAGACATGATCTAAACCAACGCGATGGTTATGTTAGAACAATCTTCCTATATTTGAAGTTTGTTTTTGACGATAGAAAGATTATAAAGGAAAAATGACTTTTCCAGACATTTTCCATCGTTCAGTGATGCAAAAAATCAGTAAGACTACGATTGGTGATCTGAAATCTGATCTATTCTTCACGTAAATAACTAACCAAACACGTAAATAAATTCTAGGTTACAATAAACAAATCATAACAGAGAACGTTGTGACACGCATAAGTCAGGAACCACAAGACACCATATCCAGCACTCAAAATTTTTAAATGCTTAGACTTATGTCTAATGACTGTTCAAAGAAATTCTATAGGCCAGAATAATTTAGGAGACGGAAACTTCCAGGGGTCATAAGCATTAAATCAACGAGATTGATAAAATGTTTCTTCTAAACGTGTTTTGTAAAGTTTTTGTATTATATTAAGGTTTCAATTGCATGTAAGTCGTTATATTTTGATAAATAAAAATTTCACGTTGTATGAAATATACTAAATATATGCTGAAAACTATTTTCTTTTAAAGCTACGGTTATCTGTAACTTAAGTTAAATATACTAGACAAACTATACACATTCAAAAACAAATGTTGCTTTGTGAGAGCAAGTAATCCCGCATGTGAGCGCTTGCGGGATAATCTATCTTTTGCAATAGCCACTGTAGTGGCTCATCTGAACATCTCTGAAGAAGACTTCTTATTTTTGGCACAAGAATGTTATTCTCGTCTGAGAAGACCTAATCAGTCGACTTGCTGCTCTTCATATCGTCCAGTTATCGTCCCATTATCGCACCACATACCTTCGCGTCTCGATAGTCCCCGGTGACAAGTTTTGTGCCCGAACGTTACTAGGTCAAAAAAGCATTGTTTGCAGAAATCTTAATTCCATGTATTTGTTTAATCTAAAATCAGTTAAAACTGTCCCTAGGTAATTCCGGGTGATGTTAACTCTAATGCTTTGTTTAAAAGTTGTTGTTGACGATGACAGGATTGTGAAGGAAACAGGATTTTCCGGATATTTGGCATTGTTTAGTGATACAAAAAAGTAGTAACACTATATTTCGAAATTTGAAATCTGATCTCTTCTTTAGGAAAATAACTAACCAAACCCATAAATACAATCTAGGTTAAAATAAACAAATCACGAGAGTTTTGACACGCATAAGTCAGGTACCACAACGACCATGTTGTGGGTTTATTCCATGTACAACAACTGCAAAAATGTACTTAAACTACACATACATACAAAATAAACACTAATTATTAAAACCGAACTGCAGAATACAGGTCACCATACGTCTGCACTCACCGGCCAACCAAATATAACTGCAATATTTTCCAAAGCCTCTTAGTTGTGTTCACGATAGCTTTAGTGTTTAGAAATTGGCAAATATTTGCCTCATCCTAATTCAGTTAAGACTCCCTATAGATGGTATTTTATTAATTTTAGCTTTCATATTTCACAGAACACTTTGTTTGGCTACACGATAGATTGAGCAGTTACGCTGTGAGTGCGTGTGTCAAAAATTAATTACTATATTGATTTCTTTTTATAAATTAGTTAGCCATCCCTTCCGACACAATCTGTTAAGCTATACGTTTAATGATACGTCCTACAGCGGAAAATTCTATGTTATTGTATCCAATAGCGTGAGCTGCTCGCCCAAAAAGGGCATAGTAACAAAACTTTTAGATTTGTAGGTCTCGACAGTTTGCTAAAATTACTCAGAGCGTTCTATGTAGCCTGAACCGCTTTGGTCGAAAGTCATGGTTTTATGCGTTTTTCTTGTTGTTAACATTGGAAGCCTTCACAAAGAGCGAGTGTAGTGCATGTACTGTTACGACCTTCCGAATCGAGTTTGAACGCTTTTAAAATACTTTCAATATTTTAATGTTCTCTTATTGGTCCCTATTGGGTGGAATTTGATTTACATGTAATATATTGCTATGTCGAGCATTTACCTGCAATAAAGTAGTAACTTGGTTATGTATTTAAACCTTTTATTATAATCATCCTGATAGTAAGACCAAAACTTAATTATCTTTTTTGGGTTTCCCAATAAGGTTTAAAGTGAAATTGAAATATACATACAGTGCAGCTTTGGTATATTAACCGAAGTCTTTTTAGAATAATTTTAGAACAAGTATTGAAATTATTGGAGTTGTTGTGTCAACTCTTAGTAATGTTCTAGTTATCCATAAAATATGGTTTTATGAAATACTTTTTTATGTTATTGGTAAAAAATTAACGATTGTAGATTTAATTCCGTGTTGAAATACATTATTTCATAGGTCTCTATCCCAATTAAAATTACTTTTATTCTTGGGTAATTACAAATGTTCTTAAGGTTCCCTTGAAAATAAAAGTATATATTAATTATGTACAACAATTATACTCTATGATTAGTTATAAATTTGATATTTAACAACTAAGTTTATTGGTTCACGTCGTAAATATTCCTTACCTAATTAGGTTATCTAAATATTTCTGCAGCCAACTTCACTTATTTTCCGTCTGTCTACAGTGAAGCTAGGATGTTTACTAATTTTATTTTGTAAGCAATGTATCAACCAGTAATTACATGTTATGAGACCTGCGCATAAGTTTAAGAACTAAGATTTAGATATATGTTCCTTATTGACAAAAGGTGACATAGTTCAGGCTTCCTTACACTACTATAATTTTGTTTAACTTTTTTGTAACTCATTACTTGAGGTTAATTAAAACTTTTATTTCAGGTATATGCATTTTGTAAATAGGTTCTATATCTAAAATTGTTTCCAGGTAATAACTGAATTACTTTCATCCATCGCTTCTAGAACACGTTATTCACCCAAAACATTATAAAGTTTTATCTCAATTCAAAATGTCATTGTTTAAGACAATTTTTAACAAATCTTATTGTTTCGAAGCAGCTTTCTCCTTTTAAACTGAAGTAATAGAAATTGTCATCACTTGGGGCAAAATTAGTTGTTTTGGTTGTGAAATCGTGTTTCACGAACAGACAAAGCTTAAGCACTTTTGTTCCGCGTGAACAACGGCTTTTATCATAAGAAAAACAAAATTAAAACGGACATGTATCGTAATTTTGATTACATAGTAACTCATAATTACATAGTAATACTGTCACGTTTACGTACAAAAAACAGGTGTTTATTGTATTCGACAGTTGATATTTCACATCTCAGCTATCACTTTGTATCATCTTAAGTACACAAACAGCTGTGATTTGTGTATTATGATAAAAAAGAAGCAATTATATAATCAGTCTTACAGCTGTTTATGAAAGAAACAGACTATTGCTAGGCAACATGCTGGGTATTTATCTGGTGGACTTCTTATAGAAGCTGAAAAACATAACTGTACTCGTACAAACATATATAGCATGGATTCATTGATAATTAAAAAGTATATTACTACAACATACCTTATTATATAAAAACTATAAAATGGTTCTTAACGATATTAATTAATGCTAAACGTATATTATTGTCAAATGTTGCATTGCATGATATATCTCAATTAATTCAATACTAAGATACTCACAGCAGAAATTCACATCTTCATTTCCCGCAGAGTATTAATGGCAGACAAAGCCTGTCGAGAGTTTGAAGAGAATCCCAAGTACTTCAGAAGTTCAAGTTTCATACTCAACAGCCGTTCTTAGGGATGTCTGCAGTATCTTGTTAGTAACCTGCGTTACCGTCGTTAGGACTTAAAAACAATATTGCGATTTTCTTAAACGGCTTGAGTTTGAATTGAATGGAAGATTGTTAACATTTATTTTAATTTATTCATACCTTCTTGTTTATTTATCTTGTGTATACGGAAAATACCGTAATCTTAGGATTAAAATATTGTAATTACGAATATTTAGTATATTGCCAACAGTAACTTTTAATAAAATCACACTCTAAAATGTGGCAACTTCATTAAGGCGCATAACTTGTTCTAATTATAGTCTTAATTCCTGTAATTGAATACCATCAGGAGTTTTCCATTCGAACTATATTCGGTAATGTATAGTTCAGTATTTGTATCTCAATAAAGGTGCAATGTTTTTTATTAATAAAAACAGATTAAAAATGGGTAAAATTTTAAATTCCATAATAAAAGGTTAAGGTTACTGTGGCATTTCTAACCCACTTATTACAGATATTTAAATATCGAGAATGCAAGCTCATTACTGTTGTATAGCCAAAATTACACAAATTGTCTATGTCTGTACTAACGCTTTTCCATATTATCTTTTTCAAGTTACTCTGAAGAAGGGAAGAAATAGAAAAATAAATAAATGTTTTAAAAAATTAGTACAAATAGTACGAAAGTGAGTACAAAAGTGATATTGACACGCGTGGCCTAAATAGTGTGAAATTATACATTTCGAAACATCGTCCTTTAGTAATTTAGTTTGTAGACTTTTGTTAGTTAAGCTCTGCAATAAAACTCAATTTAAAGTATAATAATGTGACAAACATAACTCGAGAAGGTCCATCTCAGGATTTTATATATTTTTTATGAAATTATTTTCTGTACAAAACAAGAATGAGTTCTATGATGGTGCATGTTTTGTTCCAAACATGGAATCTGGCTACGCATCATTGAAGTTTATTACTCAGTAGGCTAACACAATTTTTCTTTCCTCTGAAGAGTGATGTAGAGATTTTCTTTATGTATAATTGTTTGTCTATCTGTCCGCAGAACACATCCAAGATGAAATGAGCTTTAGACTTGAACATTAGTATGAAACCACAGTGAAGCCTGTTAAGAGACACGTTGCATGGGGTATTTGTAAGAATAATAAGATTTTTAATAACTAAACAGTAAATTATACAAATATTATAGATCCCTGTAATATTTACATTTTCTTTTTCTCTAACTCACTAATAATACGTTAAAAACCATTGGCATGATACTCAGTACAATGTTGTGTGAGTTAATACGTAAATATTACTCCATAAAAATAATTCATAACATCTAATAAATATATTCATATACATGATAATGAAACAACGAAGCGATCAAAACTGCAACTTTATATTAAATAAATACACTTAATTAAGCTACAAGGGTCTCTAATGTACTTTTTATGTGAAATAAAGTGTTGAAAAACTATACATTTAATTTAATAGGGTACTAAAAACTTCACATGTAATGAAGGACCATTATATTTCACATTATTATATGCGATTGTAAGTCTAGAGTTGAGAGCAGTGATGTACATTCATTGTGAACCATTTATATTCATGGTCTGACGTTGCATTTGGTTCAAAGAGCTATTCTATCCGTATCTGTAGCAAATCTCTGTAACAAGATTTAATAGTAGGACAATGTAGCCATTATAATCGCTTCATGGACTTTTGTGTGGAAGTTTTGGATTATTTAATACATATCGGTGGCTAATACGAGTACGATATAGCTTTAAACGGTTTGAGTGAGAGAACCCAGATAGCAAAACGCATGAGGCCTAAAAATATTAGAAAAACCTGTTGGATTGAAACTGATTAAAACCAAACAATAGACTAAACTTATTGTAAAACTAATTTTAAATTCTCAACGTAGTCAAACTAAGTTATTGATGGCCTATTGATTCTCATAATTAGCTTGTTGTGATAAAATATTTTCACATTTTAAATGCTTAGGCATTAAGGCTATCATGGGAACTTCATTTAGAGATTTATTCTTGTCGCTAATGTCTAGCTATTGTAATGATCAGTGAGATGTACAGGAAATCAAAGGCTATAATATGTTTGCTGTTTATATAAATTAATAATATTTATATTTTATAAATATTTTACTTTTTAATTGAACACTTATATTTATGTACATAGAAAACCTTTATTCATTAACAATCCTGTGACGATAGTTAGCCAAATATACTAGGTCTTTTTATAGTGGAGAAATCTAAAAATAAAACGTTATGAATAGGATAAAGGGAACTCCAGAAGTTAGATAAATACACGAACAAAATGTTTTGAAATCCTGCTACCGAATTAAAATTTTAGTTATTTAGTTTATTTATTATACAAAAAATATGAACATCTAAAATAGAAAGACTGAAACGCATACCACTCTTCACTATAAAAATAAATAAAGTAAATTACACTTATTTGTTAAAAATAATAATGCTGTCTTACGGTACAATTTTTAGAGAATTTAGGTATTTTTTAAAACTGAAAGTATTTGTAAGTGAGACCAAAATAAAAGTATAAGTATTGCATATTACTTTGTTATTAAATATGTTAAAATTGATTCAATATACTGATTGAATTTATGTTGGATGTCAAGTATTTCGAGTTGCTGCTGGGCAGTTAATATTGTTCTCTTTGAACCACAAAGAATTCAGCCTTAGAGTCTCACCATCTAGATGGGAGTACTAAGGTGCGTATATCTTCCTTTTCAAACACTGTGTAGTAAAATAAATATGAGTACATGATATATGGATGTCTGAAAATGCTTATTATTGAACTGCGGAATAATAAACTATATTTTAACTACGTTAATTTCCCGTTTATATAATTGAATATCTTGTTAATTTTAGTACTTGTCCTGTCAACTACATCAGAATGTTTTAGAATATTATCATACATCTTAAAGAAGCATCTAGTGTTTTCCTTTAAGAGTTCGCATATTATTAACCGTTGGAAATGGGTTTATTGGTAAATGAATATTTGTCACAATAAACTCAATTATCATATTCATGTTTAGAGATTTAACGATATTCCAGTAATTGCAATTATTATTGAAGTATGTCGAAACCAGTACCGTGCTCGGTTAATCCTCACTCTTCAACAAGGATGTGTCATCCGTTGAAGATTTCCTGTGCAAAGTTCTATCAGGAATTTTGGTAGAGTCAGAGTTATATAAAGTGGTAAGTAAATTATCAGTGGAAGGATTTTATTAGCAAGTATTAAACTCGTATTTCAAAATCATTTTAAGTGATATAGTATTTTGAGCAGATATTTTTGAACGCACTTAACAATGTTTATATTTTCAAACTATTACAGCACAGACATTCAATTTGTTAAAGATGCTAAGAGTAGACAAAATTAGAAAAAAGTTAACACAAGTGAAACGAGACAGAGATCTAAATTTCAGCAGCTCGATCTGTTGACTTCTCACAGTTTATTGAGCGTAACTGTACAAACGGCTGTCGTTACTTAGAGTCTAATATATTGTACTGGGAACATTGCTTTTTACTGCTAAGATGTTTAACTTCCACTACCTCGAACCTCAAAATTTCCGTACATACAGTAACTGTAGTATTAATGTATAATGTATAATTAAGTATAATTACATATTATACATAATTAAAAATTATACATAAAGGATAATGTATACATAACTGTTACATATTACATTGTATATTACATATAGTATTAATAATATGTTATATAGACGTTCTTTATGTAAACGTTAAATATAACGATGAAATAAAAACTGTTAATTTTTATATTCTATAATAGAAATGAGTGGTAGATATAATTTATCTCTTTATGCGTCTAAGATCTATTTATACAGTGCAAAAATTTAACTTGTGAAGAATAAATTAACTTCAAAATTAGAGAGACCGATATATAAACGAATGTAGTACATTCATATCTCGGTTTATCTATTAAAAGAAAACGTTTTTATGTGTGCTCAGATAAAACCAATATATTGTTTCAGTTTTATTGATATTCCTGAATGTATTCCAAACGGATTGAGATATCAACCTTCACCATACTTATTAAATTACTTTTTGTGATTTTTTGAGGATAAAAACATTTAATCTCCCTTTAAAAAGAAGAATAGAAGGGGGTAACCTTAAATTTTCAAACTACAACCCCTATAAGCAAGTAATCCTTCATATTGTAATGCCAACTAGAAAAAGACACCTCGACCCAAACTTACAAAAAATATGCACACCAGAAACAACCGATACTACGTAGGTAAAGGGATAAGCTAGAACACATACAGGTATATCAAAATATAATTTAATATATAATGTGTGTGTATGTGTGTTAATACACCGTGATTGTTTTATTATCCATATTATCTCAACTTATTTCTACGCATGGCCTAAGGTCTGTCGTCTAGTCCAAGCTTGATAATCAAACAGCGGATATCATATTTTGTTGCTTGTTACTGTATTACAGTAATAAACTTCTGTCAGAGTTTGTTATTCCATATGCTGTGGAAGATATTGTTTGAACTGATGGAAAGAGATTCCAATTTTTCAGCATCACGAAAGACAAACTTCACTAAAGCTCATCCAATTAATTATGATTATTAAAAGTTTTATAAGATATTCCATAAGTCATAAATCACAAGTTTACAAATTATTTGCAGTGGATAATAATTGAGTTTTGAAGTTTTTGTGGTGAAAGCTAAACTAAAATTTTGACTGAATGGTCATAAAGTGCCTTAAAGTGTATTTCTGGCGATGGAAGGTTTGTAAAAATTATTGAGCTTTCATAGAATTCGCCATTGTTTACAGATATAAATTCTGCAACAAGGCTTATTCAGGTTTTATATTATCTATTCCTCCGTTGTATAGGTTACCTAACAAATAACTGAACATTCTAGATAAAAATAAATAAATCACACCAAAGCGTTTATACTCCTATATTATAGGACATTACACAGGAAACGCATTTTATAAACATTCATATAAAACATGTTGTTTGTCAACTCTACTTACAATGTCTTAAAGAGTGCAGTTAATAAAGCCAAAAATAATTGTTTTAAATTAAACTGAGTAGTAAATGTTATAACATGTCTATTCACAAAAACCAAATAGTGACAACTTCCAATAGCCTACAGTAGATGGTAAACTCCACGACAGAAACAATTGGAGGCAAATCAGTTAAAACCATTCGAAATTATACATAGCTGTAATTAAAAAACTATTAATAACTGATGTATACTTGTTATAAACACAGTTGTAATTTTCGTTAATTAGGAAAACTACAGAATTAAAAAAAAAAAATTCATATAACAACAAGTACTAAAATGTATAAAATCATATATAATAAATTATTTTGTAAAACTCTTCTAGAAACTTGAATAAACTATAGATATATTTGCAATAAACAATTGAACCCTTTGCTGAATGTCTATTGTTTACATTCAAGCACTTGAGCAGCACAACATCCTACACTGGTAATACACTCAGTGTTGTTCATCACTACACTTTACTAACCCTTTCCGCTGCATATAGAATAAGTACAGGCTAATTCATTATTATACATCTTAGAGAACTTAGGGTTTTCATAAAATTTGATAGTTAAAATATATTTAAATATTTAAGCTACAAAAAAACTGTCGTGGGACTAATATACCACTGTATTTAAGGTAAATTTACACTAATGACATGAACAGTAGATATTATAGAAAAATCTTACTTAAAAATAAATATAAATAGCACCTTTAAACATAGTACAACACTAAAATAAGTGCATAACAAGATAGAAACTATGTTATTACTTAATTAATTAGGTTTTATTCTGTGTCGGAAGTGTAAATAGTGTTATAAAATTTGAAAAAGTTTCACGAAGACGTTAGTATTTTAAATTTAGAAAAATGATTAACAAAAATTCCTGAGTAAAAAAAATCGGCTCTGAAATAATGTAGTTGTTGTAATCCACAGGAACACTTCCATTGTTTACATCATTAACCGTGCATTGAAATTGTTAAAAGCTTATATGTATAATATTTAACTACGGGTTTTTATGATCAAGATGTTAAAATGTTTCTATTCAGAGTTAGCAACTTTTATAAGTGTTAAAGTTTCATAATATATATAATTTTTTACGGTATTAAGCATTACACATTTCAACCGTCTGCTATATTGTAACGTGATATGACAATATAATATTGCCGTTAACTAGATTCTACTATTATGCACTAGGGAAGGATGTTCTGTAAGGATTTAATGTAATAGATCATTCGAAGCATATTCTCTCAGCTTCTGACGCACGACCTTGCCGATGATAGTGCGAGGTAAGGTATCCAAAAATCGAACCCCTCCTCTAAGTTTCTGGGGTTCATTAACTTTTCCTGTAAAATATAACAAAACTTAATAATACTTCATTATGTTGCCTTAAAATAAAAAAACGAGTCTATTTTTAGATATATTTCATAAAAATCTGTCTAATGAAATCGTCCTCATGACAGAATTGAAAAAAGATTTGGATAAATTTTCTACAATCATAACCTAAAGAATCCAAAAGTACTATGACCCAAAACTTTTGATATATATATATATATATATATATATATTAAAAGGTATACATATATAGCAAAGGTTTCAGGTAGTATCCATATATATATATATATATATGGATGATAAACTAAACATGATACGAAATTAATGACAAGTGTTAACCCTAATTAAACAACTTTTGCCTAATGAATGAAATCTATGAAATGTGCGTATAATCCATTATTTTACATATATACAAAATCAAACTAAAAAAATGTTTGATTGCTGAAATGATAAATATATGTTTATATTATTTGACACAAATATATATTTTGATCCATGGGGTACCACGGATCAAAACATGAACATGTGTTTTGGATTCTAGAACATGATTATAAATATAATCGAAGACATTAAAGACTCCTGAGCATAGGTTTCGTGTTCACCTATCAATTCGTAAATAAAAGCACATTAAATGACAGAAAAGTTTTAGCTTACTAAGTAGAAACTGGGTAACGGATTAAAAGTTTTTTTTAATGCTTTTTAAATAAGTTGAAGAAGTTATTTATATATTAAATGAATAATATAAAAAATAGTTTTCAATAGCATTATTATTTCTAAAAAGTTAACATAAATATATAAATTTTGGCATTGTTACTACTCAAAATATACTACAATTTGTTGTATATTACTTTACTTTATAGCTTTATAAACAATTACTTAAGTAATTACAAGTAGTTAAGTAAACAAGTAATTTTAAGTTTTTGTACTTTTTTGTGTATTTTTCTCTTCCTCTAGTGCCAAGTAGACGGATATTCTGCGCCAGAACAATCAACACAACATTTTAAACAAAATATATTACTCAACATGAACAATAAATTACTCAAAAGCTTGAGTAGCTGGTCAACAGGGTTAGAGGAGAAAGGCAATACCATTTATCTCATTCAATGTAAAAAATTAGGAATGCGGGAAAGATAAAACCACACCCATTTTCCCTTTCTTTCTTGTACTAGGAATGTTACACTCCCAGTGAAGAGATAACAAATAGCTACGTTAAATACTAGACACTGTGCTTGTTGTGAAATTTTCCTGGAAACAAAAATAGTCTTATACGTTGTAACTCATAAACATTACCTTCATTTCTCCTGCATTTATAAAGGAGCAGAAAGTACGTGTTTCACTTTTTAAGACATTAAAATTAAAGAAATTAAATTAAATTAAATTAAAAAATTAAAGACATTGTACGTACCATTGACAAAGTCCATGATTTCGTTTTCTGAAACGTTATATCCTGGTTTCCTCACAACGAATGCCGTGGCGTGGTGTATATCACAGGAATGGGGTTTGCCGACCACAGCCACATCCATAACTGAGGGATGTGATATAATAATGTCTTCTAGTTCAGTTGGAGAAAACTGGAATACAGCATTCCCAATAAAATGTAGTTTTTAGTGGTAGATTTTATTATGGACTATATATAAAAAAGATTCGATTCTAGATATAATAATGTCGTCGAATACAAATGAAAAAAAATCACTCCCTATATGGCTGACTACGTAACCAAAAAAAGAATCGCATGAAAAGATTTTAGATTTATAGTATGGGCACTAGTACCCAAATTTCATTAAGAAGAGTCTATTTCGGCCCTTCGTAATCTATTTCCACTCTTAGACATTTACAGTTGAGTTTGTCTTGTTGCCCTGACAAAGAAAAAAATTAATACATACATAGGACAGAAGCCTACTACAGTAAAATAGTACCTATTCTGGAAATTTAGTCTAATATATTTACGGTGCCACAGTTGAGTTCGCTCTCTTATTTCTACTTAGAAAAGAGTATATACGTATATGTAGGCCTTGGAAAGCAACATTGGCGAAAAAGCGTAAATTTACGTCCTTGGTAGTCTACTTTAGGTAAAATATTTTCAGTTCTATAGTTGATACTGTTTTTCTGCCTTGACCAAAAATAAATACATAAGTAGGCTTGAAAAATTAATCATTTTTATCCTAATACATACATTTCAAGTGCTTATAATATACTTTCGGTAATGGGGGTAGAGTGGAAAACCCTTCAGTTCATAAAAGAATTTGAAATAATCATTACTAATAAGTTTTTCGGGATAAAGTATGTTCTTTTTGTTGTTGTAAGAAGGATGCGTTAAGACATATTAGTATGCATTTCTCCGTTTTTTCTAAGTCATTGTACAATACTACATGACAAGGAGAAGGCAGCACACCAATATCGAGTGCCTAATGTGCAAACGCTCACTTTCTTCATGAGTTTTACAACAGTGTTTAAGTAATATTTCTAATGCATTAGATGTTTGAACTATTTCAATTACGCAATGTGTAGTAAAAATTCAATAATCTTTATATTTTAAAACTTCTTTACATTACTGCTCAGACACTGAGAGCTTAATGTTTTGTAAATTAATTATGTAAACAAATGTTTCAGGCTCTTTTGCATAATTTCATCTGAAAGTATCGATAGCTGTATAGTGTTAGATAAATTTGTGTTATGTTATCTTTGTTTTGTGAATCCTGAAAATATCATAAATACAAGAGTACCTTTGTTTGTTTCTTTTGCTTTCACGCATAAACCGATTGTACTGAAATTTTACATGGAGATTCTTATTGTTCCTTCGGTGAATATAGGCGTATAATTATTTCAAAAATCCCTCTGGGCTACGCTCCACTGGTTTAAAAATATCGAAAAGTCCCATCGTGGTCTATCTAAGGTTGTGAAATAATAATTAATAGAGCATGTCTAGTGTTGTAATTGTAAATAATAACCATGTAATAAATATGGTTTATTATTTTCAATTTGTTTACGTTTATGTTGAATACATTCTCTAAGGAATAATATATATATATATATATATATATATATATATATATATATATATATATATATATATATATCACGCCGTTTTAAATTTCAGCGATTAGGTAAATACTCATCTACCATAGTAAAAGTCCTGGAACATTAGATGGTCAGAATTTTACGCTGAAGACTCCTTTTGAAGCAGTCGGTAAGAACTATGCTAGATGAAAGTTCACTGGACTGTGCTTTTGAACTAATGTAACATTTCCAGGTCTAAACTTTGTTAAATATTGAACATTTTTTCACTTTATAAAGAGAAAAGAACATGATATCCTTGTTAATGCACTTTCAAGTTTAAATCTTTATAAAATATGAAGTATATTAGTTTTTAATACTTACTACAAATTTCAATGATTGATATAGAACCCATCTTAGTTTACTTTGACAGAAGCAGACTTCTTTGATCTGTGATATACATTTTCTTATGCACATCTTAGTAGTAATTTACCCGACAGGATATTAATAGTTATTGATTCATAGTACGTAGTTGTTATTGTTTTAGAAATATGTATTTTTAAAATTTAATACAAAATAGTTATACCTTGTGCCCTCTGAAGTTGATGAGGTCACATACCCGACCCCGTAGATACAGATTGCCCTCAGGATCAAAGTACCCAGCGTCACCGTTCCGGAAGAACCCATCGTTGTCAAACATGGAAGAGTTGAGATCCGGCCTTCCCCAATATCCTGGAGTCACTGCCAAGGTTTTTATCCAAATCTCTCCAATAGTTCCTGGACTCACAAGGTGACCTTCGTCGTCTAGAATCTTGAAAAGTGAAATAATAGTAATAATAACTATAAATTAAATTATCATTAATAATTATATTATTATTTAAACGTGATAACGAGCATCTCAGGTGTATTTTCGTTTAGAGCAAGTGCGTTACTGAGGAATGTGATAATCTCATACTATATTAAAAGAGTAAAATAAATGATTATTGAAGGGCGTATCAAGTTTTTACTTTATGTTTCTGAACAATGGTTACTGAACAGATGTAGGCTAAAGAATGATGTTACAATAAGCTATCATATCTTTTATCTACTTTAAGGTTATTTTTATATCATATGATATATGCTGCTCTTTGAATAGTTATTCATCATTAACATAACATTGAGTTTGCTAAAATCCTGAATACCTGAATATGAGTTATAAATTAGGTCTATCATAGAAACCAGATACAAAAACTTATATCCAAACGTTCCTTCAACATGATTAGCTTATAACAGCAATTTACCTTGATTTCTACGCCTGGAACAACTTTCCCACAGGATCCTGATCTGTCATCACTCTCAGGAACCCCCTGTATATCGGCCGTTATAAGTCCACATTCGGTTGAACCGTATGCGGTTCCCAATTTGATACGGCCGCCTAATACCTTAGTCTCAAACTTTTTAGACACAGAGTCCAACACCACCTCTCCACCTGTGAACAAAAAGTAAATAAATAAATATATATGTATATACATATATATTACGTAGATTGTTAAGTTTATATGATTATTTATTACAGTTAATTAAATTGGTTTCTTGGATCAGGGCTGGACAAAAGTGTCTCTACCGAATGTAAAATATTAACATACGATTTGTTGTAGCTCTCGCACATGATTAAACAAGGATTTGATTTCACATAAGGCATATTTTTGAATTAAACAATATGTATTATTTTTTTCTTACCCGCAAACACCTTTTTAAGTGAAGTCAAGTCATAAAGATTCACTGAAGGCTCGTTAATGTATGAAGGCATCGTTCCCGTCCCTGTAAACCAGGTTTCCACCTGTTAAAGTAACAAAATGTGCAATTAATTAATATTTGCCAGTAAGCTAATAAATATTGTCGCTATATAAAGTTAGCATCTAGGAGTCAAGAGTCAGATTGGATTGAATAATCAATCAGCCTATATCTTCATGATATAAAACAGGCATTTCTATTGAAAAATTAGTTTATTGTATATAATATTAATTTTTGATATAAGTTAAATTGGAAAAGTATCAAAGGGACTGAAGTAACAAATAGTTTTTCTCACTTCATATTTTTGAAAAAGACACTAAAAACTAATTATCAGACACGTAAATGGAAGTAAACTTAGGGTCAGCCAATCATATTAAGACTGACTGTTTTGCAAAGATGGCGAATTTACCCTCTTTATCTCATAATTAATACCAGTGTTTTCCAAACTTTTAGGTGTCAAGGCTCCCTTTATGTTTGTACTACTTTCCGTGGCGCCCTATCCCCACAGGAAATCTCAATAGATTCGTTGAAGAATAACAATAAAAAATGTTTACTATAATTACATAACAATTTATTCACATCGGCAAAATATTTGCCTGTATGCCTATTTTAAATTAGCCATCATAAAAATATGAAGCAAAAGCAGTGTTTTTAATAAATAAAGTAAAACTATTTTATAACTATTTACTATTTTATATATATATATATATATATATATGTATATATATATATATATATATATATATATATATATATATAAAATATGTACTATTCTTTTTTACTGATTTTAAAAGAAGAACACTGTTGCTACAGTATGGTTATACTTGGGGTAGTACAAGGAGATAGTAGTATAGAAGGAAGTAAATTAAGTGCAAAGGGTTTAACTGTTCATATATCCTTTAAATAATTAAATGATGGCTTCATAAAAATTACAGTGTAGCAATATTATATCCATTAAAATTTATGATAGTTTGTAATATTCTGCTAGTCCCCTCGAGCTGTATTAGTGTAGTTCGATACATCGATTATTGATTTCTTGTAATTAATCTTGATTCAAACTCTTAGCAATTGGAATGTGGTTATTGGACTACGAGCCACGGTGATGTATGCGATCGTACTGTAAATGTAGCAAAGGTCATATCCTAAATAAGAGTCATTATTAAAATTAATATCGTAGAAAAATTGCACCATATTTGGGAGAATGTTTAGCCTCTACTAAGGTTATTATGTATAAAATTCAAGAATTGGAAGTCATTTGGAAGTCACAGTTAGTGCCCAATTATAGCTGAGTATGAAGGATTACCATTATTTCTTGTAAGCTCTGAAAAACTTAATTTTCGAACCTACAACCCCCTATAGTATAGCTTTGTATAGGGTAGCGGAGTTATCACTATTATTTATGTATTTAAAGTTGGTTTATATTATTTAAACTGAAGTATTCGTATATGATCTGAAAATATCTTGACGCCCTTCCATTTTGAACATCTATAAAAACTAACAAGATGAAAGAACAATGGTATCTATTATAGAAGGATTCCCGCAGGATTCCAAGATGACGACACCACAACACCAATATCCTTGATACTATGAACCCTGCCCACATTGGAACCATATAAGACATAATTGTGCGTGAATAATTTTGAGCCCCGTGAGAATGTGACGACAACACATTTCCCGGCATCGAGTCCCAGACAGTTATTAGCACTTTACAACTCGACGGCAGCAATGGTGTGAGCAAAGGGGTGACTGAATACAATCATCTACAGAGGCGATCCTACTGAAGATTTTGAGATCGTCAGCAAATAGGAGGTATGGAGAGGATATTACTGTGCCAAAGTCATTAATAAAGAGCGCGAACAGGCATGGTGGTAGATGTGAGCCCTGCGGAACACCCGATAGAACATGAAAGGGTTCTGATAGGGCACCATTAAATCGGACTCTTAATGTGCGATCCGACAAGTAACTCTCTATCCAGGACAAGAGTGATTCATGCACTCCTTATCCCTGCAGCTTAGCAAGCAACAAGTGATGGCATACAAAGTCGAACACCTTTGCATAATCAAGTTATATGCAGTCAACTTGCATTCTCATACTGAAAGCAGAAGGTATGTAGTCCTCCGTAACAATTAGATTTGTCACTGTTGATTTTCCACTACGGAAT
Organism: Homalodisca vitripennis; assembly: GCF_021130785.1. Lineage (NCBI taxonomy): Eukaryota > Metazoa > Arthropoda > Insecta > Hemiptera > Cicadellidae > Homalodisca > Homalodisca vitripennis. The sequence goes on from NC_060207.1 coordinate 67,592,529, forward strand.
ACATGTTGATTAAGTATGATAACATTCTTCAACGCAAAAGCCAATTCGTCCAGAACAAGTGTTTTAAAGACTTTGGCCATGGTGGATTGTATAGCAATAGGCCTGAAGTTTGAAACATCACTCCGGTTTCCAGATTTGAAAATTGGTACCAATTAAGTGTTTTTTAAATTAGTAGGAAAAATTCCATTAGAGAAAAGGGCATTAAATAAAATTCCCAGGTGAGAGACCAACGCAAGATTACAGTGTAATTTTTAAACAGGTTACCCCTTTATTAACCTGGCACTTGTACAAGAAAGTCAAATGCCACTTCAATGTTATTACACAGTTCAAGAACATGTTACTTGCTGTCTGTTATATCCCTCTTCTTCAGGAGAAATACATACAACTATGAAGTGATTTAAGCCATGAGAATTAATATAGAAATTTTCTAACAAAACATATTTATTACTTTGAAAGTGTTGAAGCAAATTTAAAATTAAAATGTTTTCAAATAAAAGTTAAATAAAACTCGCTTATTATTTTATGTTATAAAATACATAGCAGTGAGGTAAAAAATTAGTGATTTTAAATGATGATGGTTATAAACTCATTTTGGCTGTGGTTTAATAATTTTGTATTCTTTGATAGCTACGCATTTCGTTCAAACTAAATATTTAGTTGCTAATTACAGTAATGAAATAAAGAACCCCTCACTTTAACCAAGGTCACCGGTTTTAATACTTTAATAACCAAAACAAAAAGAAACCATTTTAATTAATGAATTTCATTCGTATTTTGTTTTAAATGAAACAATAGTATACTTTAATAAGTGTATGCAATAAATATATATTTTCTACTACGAAGAAACCCAGTTACGTTTTAAGATAAAGAATTTGTATTTTTCTTTTTGAAACCTGAACAGCAAATTTCATGGAAGCATTTGAATCGTAAACACTAAACGAGTACGCTATTACAGAAACTTGTTGTTTGCCACAATTTCACTTTACTTAAAGTTCAAATCTACCGTATTTTACGAAATTTTTAAAGAGGAATACTTGTTTCTCCTAATAGTAAAATAAAACTTAAAATATTCAGTGTATTGAAGAGTACTTTTGCTGTAAATTTATGTGGTAAAACATTGTACGAAAATAAAAATTGGACAATTCAATGGTAAATATAAACGTACAAAATATGCAATGGTGGAATGCGTACAGTTACATCCTTTTGAATTCCGTGGCTGAAGAATAAGGGTAAGACTATCGATGTGGTAGTTTTAAAGAATACCCTAATTTACAATAAATAATATAACTCATAATATAACTAATAAACATTATTGATATAATTAAAACTGACCTTCATTTTCTCAATAAACTCAAGATTCTCTTTCACATCTTTGGAATCACTTAAATAAAGCAAGCAATGAGTGAAGATCGAGGAAATAAAGGTAGCAATAGCACTGAACCAAAACAGAGGAGTGGCAACCAACAATGACTTCGGCCTTTTGTTATCACTGAAACTAAATAACAAGTTCACGTGTAACAAACTGCAAAATGAACATGAATTACAAGAGCATACAGTTTCAACATAACATCATACCTGGGTTATACTGACATCATAATCCATACTCCCATATCTCAATCGACGTGATATGATAACACTTTAGCTGTATAACATACAGCTAATAGTATTTAATTAAATCTTTTCTTTGTAAATTAAATCTACAAATTATGATATTATCTCAAAACAAAAACACTTATAGGTAGCGGCCGCTTCTAATTTAAATTGTAATACTTATTATATATATATATATATATATATATATATATATATATATATATATATATATATATATATATATATATATATATATATATATATATAAATTGTTTACAACGAAAACAGTTGACATTTCGCAACTAAGTTATACAGCGGTCACTGGATAGAGTCAACACATGAAGAATAATGCAAAATACTCAATTACAAAAAATAAATAACTAGCAATGCATGGAAAGAAAGAAGATAATACTACTTTAACTATGCATGTAGATAACACATAATACTTTTTCAAGAAGACCAGCAATATCAACAAAGTGCACCGTCAATTGTGCCGTTTAAAATATTTTGCTTCGTGTAAAATATTTTTCCTCGTAAGATTGTGCTTACATTGATCTTAGCAGCCGGAAACCTACTCCATATTTATGGAATTTGAGGACTCAAGAAGGTAAAAACTTTTTGAATTAATGCATAAAGCAGTGACAAATGTCTTGGTACACAATGTCCTCCGAAAAATTGTGTGTTTTGTTATAACACATGTTAGGTCCATAATCCACTCTTAACTCACAAAAAATTCCTCACTTTTTTACTTCTATTGTTTACCTTATGTTACTGTTTGTGTAAACACCCAATGGGTATATATTATACAAACATTATTCTGCTGAATATTGCTCTTTCCGTCATCCTTCCATCTTACCGTTATTAATTCCTTAAATAAATTTTTATCAAATAAAATGTTGGTTTACATACGTTATTAACAATATAAGACGTAAGCACTGTAAAATAGCTATTGTATAAGCGCACAGATCTGTGATTGAGGGGCGCCGCACACGTGTCAGTAAATGCACGTATGAATACTGCACAAACCAGCTATTAATATTTGTTGCTGTCACGATCCGAGTCAAGGTCAAATACTCACTCCAAAAGTAATAGCATTTTATAATGTTTTAATTTATGTTTATATTAGAACCTTGGACCACTCTTTACCATATAATTTAATTAGTAGGTAATTCCTTTTCATAATGAACTAATAAAAAGCAGTAAAAACAATGTTTTCATCCCGAAGTTGTTCTTTAATATCTAGATGATATTTAATTATTTATATTTTTCAATTTCATACTTACTATGATCCACTTAGCTGAAGTCCAATGTCAGAAATTTGAATCCCTTTGGGCACCCCAGTGGTACCACTTGAGAACAAAATCAAAGGTACGTGTGTTTTTACATCCTTTACTTCATATATGCGGAACTCCTTCTTGCAGTTGATAATAGACATAAATGTTGAGTCCTGTGTATTTGTCGTAAGTAGAAAATAAGGTTGATATTTAAAGTTATTTACCGACTTCTTCACAGAACTTAGATATTTAGAATCGCAGAACACCCCTTTTATTTTAAATCCACATGTAAGTTCGTCCAACGTATCAGCATCTAAAACACCATGACGAATATAAATTATATATTATTTTAAGTATAAGTATTTATAATTCTTCCAGTAGCATTACAATGTAATTAATGGAAATTTCTATGTATATTTTCAAGTTTTGTTTTGAAGAATAACCATCTTTCGAAATACAAGTTGTCAAAAATTCCTCACCACAGCATGAATGACAATTTAATTTGAAATTAGATGACCCTAGATTATCTTAAATTTATCATCTTTTATTTCAGGTTAGTTCAGACGATTTCATAAAAAAATATACATTTACAGGGTCTTAAAAAGATTGCTATGAGTGCACTATTATTTGCCTTCAGTAAGTCCAAACAATATTCAAACTGGTATTGTAATTAAGAGTAGTATAATAAGTATGAGGTGTTTTAAGTAATGAATAAAATCAGTAATAACACATTAGTTACATCTTTTTGTACATCCAAATGATGGAATGTGTCTAAATATCCAGTTTCCTTTACAATCCTTTCACTTTCAAAAACAACCTGCTGATATAATTGATGAGTTTAATTCATTAAATTACTGTTGGAAAATTGTTGTTTCTGTATAAAGAAAAATTAAAATGTTAAATATATTATATATATACATATATATATATATATATATATTTTTTTTTTTCTCATGAAGGTTAATATTACAAATAAATATATTTAATATTTTTTTACTTAACTTGCCTTTCTTAGATTTTAACACTCATTTCAATTAACTGTGAATAAAGTAATATAATTCTTTTCACCACGTATTAATTGAACTGAATGAATCCGTTCTTTCTCGTAATGAAGCACAGTCATCAAGCGAACAAATTACTTAAATACATAAAAGTATTTTCAACAAAACAAAAACGAATATATATATATATATATATATATATATATATATATATATATATATATATATATATTAACTTCAAACTCGTATTGTGACATATAGCCCAAGTATAAAAAAACGGAAGTGTATAGTATTAGTTGAGGGAACAAAAAAATTATTTTCAAAATAGGAGTGCTCACCTCCATGTTCCCTGTACCCAAAGCAAAAATTTTAAAATGCCAACTAATACCTTGTGGCACCTCAAATTGAAGCTCATAAAAATGCAGTATTTTTGTAAAAAAATTGGAATCGGCCAAGCCGTTTGGAATCAGCAGCCAAAAATGTAATTTCTTACAAAACAAATACTAGTCTACAAACTACTCTACTACTGCTAATAACAGCGAAATTACTCACTGAATACTGTTGTAACTCCTTTTTAAACTTCAAATCAAATGTTCAAATTGGAAGTCATTGCTGTGTAAGCAAAACAATAAACCATTTTTATTCTTGCCTATCCTTTCTAAAAGCTCCTTTGGTTAAGCGTTTGGACTCAGCAGTGATACCAGTGGGATGTGTTTTAAAAACTACTGATTTCAAGTGTGACCCCACAAAAAAGGTCTGAGGGCGTTAAAGTATGGAGACCTTGCCAGCTACTCAATTGATCCTCTTCTACCGATCAAGTGATCCGGATAGTGAGCATCTAGCCATTGCCGCACAAGAAGAGCATAATGTGGAGGAGCTCCATTTTGTTGAAAATAAAATATATCCGCATCATTTTCTAGCAAATCTAAGTACGATGCTCCATTTATTTAGGTTTAGGTAAACACTATTGTGGAAACACTTCAACACTAGGCAAATGAGGTAGGCTAGTTAAATTTATGTTTAGGCGGATATGTTTGAAAATTTTATTGGAAGTTTACAAGGGATTTACAAAAATATTCAGTGTGTAATTTCTGTTGTTATTAGCAGTAGTGCAGTAGTTTGTAGGCTAATAATTTGTTGTTGTTCCACCAATTAGTGCTATACACTCCCTGTTTACAGAATTTTCGGTACCTGGGCTATACGGCTTTTAATACGAGTTTCAAATTTTCAAATGAACAATCTGTATATTTAAAAAAAGAACATACTTGAGGAAATAACCTGGTGCAAGTGCTAGAACGAATATAACTACGGCATGCACCTCATAATATGATTATGCCCCATTCCAGTAATTCATTGCTGTGCGATCCGCACAGTGACTTTAGATAATTAGTTACTCGTAATATATCACTTTTACTTTAGCAATAAAAATTTTTTAAGGTTAACCTAAAAGAGGGTCTTGACGCAGTTCAATGTCATTTTATAATTTATTAAATTATTGTTAATTGTACTATATATGGTATGAGTTTGAGTGGTAGATAGGGGTTGATAGCCCTAACTCCGCCTTATTAAAAGCGTCAATGTTCATTTCACTTCAGTTCATTTTATCATAGATCAAATGTGCTATTATTCAATCTCAAGTGAAGTATAATTGATTGCTATACATTTCGATATCACACTATACATGAGCATTTTAATCAGTAATTAATGCAGCATTAAAGCTTAATATAGTTTCATCTAATTATCATTCCTTGAATACAGTATGATTTACAGACATTTATCGTTATTTAAATTATTTTATTAATTTGTCATTTAATGGAACATTGAAAAAAATGTAATGTATTGATTTACTGTATTAACTTCATTTTAAGGAAATTGATTACTTACGAAAACGTAAATAATAGTAGGCTCTGCGAGAGATAAAACATTTAGTTGAATACTGAAAATGCTTACGTGGAATGGGAGCCAAGACTGCTGTGGCCCCTGTGAACATAGTTCCTAGAAGAAGTGTGTAAGATAGTATGTTCTTATCACAACACAATATAACATAATCTCCTGCAGTCACTCCTACATTAGTTAGGCCTGAAGCAACGGATGTGCTTTGCTGCAGAATATCAGCACGAGTAATGCCCTTTTCAGTCTCCCTATCAATCTGTAAACATACATTCTTAATTAAAAGAGAGTAAGGCAAGTAATAATACAATAATTTAGTTTATATTTTCCTTCCACATGTTATATGTGGATTTAATATTTATGTAATAAAAAATAGAATTCAGTATAAAATAAAAATATTAAAACCTTATCTCCCCGCTGATGTTTATAAAAATAACGTCATAATTTTCTAAAATCATAGGCTTAGAATTATTCTAGGAGCTCGTTGTTGGAATCGTTTCGTTGATGTTTTACCCTCGTCCCAGGCTGTGAATAAAATATGTGAAAGTCACCGTTATTGCACTCTCACTCTCCCCATTTCACCAGGCCTTTAATTTCGTGGATCCATACATGGATATTATAAAACAAAATTACAGTATGAACACTTTTTTAATTCTCAATACACATTTTAAACCTATTTTAAGGATTTTGGATTTAAATGAGTTACAACGTGGTTTCTAACGGGTTCTCGAGATTGCTTATGAAACTATACAAAAAAGATTCTTGAATATCTCCTGGGATCATGGTTTTTATATTCTAAGAATTTACAAAAGAATTTCGTAACAACATTGATGCTTTTCGTGAATTTCTATGATTTAGTTGAAAACCTTTTAAATCCGTTTCTTGGCTGTACATCTAAAAAGTAATACCAACATGTTTAAAAAGTTACATGTGAATTTGTTTTTTAGTTTTAGAGATTTCTTCATGAGTCAGTCAGTGGCATTTTGGGGTTTATTTGTATAGATCACCGCTAACTTACGACAGTAATTATTGTTTCACCATACTTATGTTTACGTGGTATTCTACAAATAACCATATTGGTAGCAGTATATGGTATTAAATTATGCAAATAAGTTAACATTAACCACGGTAATGTAGGTACTTGTATAAATATAGCCTATCTCTACATACAAACCCTCGTGTACATGTGTTTCCTCGTTCCAACATCTATATCTCAAATAATGTTTACCGAAGAATAAAATTAAGATGTCATAATTTAAACTCTAATTTTTAAACTTTACATCGTATGTAAAGTTTAAAAACATTTATTAAACATTTATTATACGTAAAACGTAAAAGTTAAACATTTATTATAATTAATTTAAAACATATAACATTTATTCATGTATATCTCTAACATATTTATGACTTACATAGTTTTAGGTCTTAAATATTTTAATAAACCATATATTGACTTCCAAAATAGTCTAAAATAGTAATATTTCTTATAGTAGGCATAAAGGTATTCTTTTGTACTGCAATGCACAAGTTATCAAAAAATAAGTAGACAGATTATAACTTATAACGTCAAAAATGTATTTAATTTATTTCCAAATATGTAATTCTAACAATCATAAATAAAATGGGGTAAGGCATAGTCAGTTGTTGTTCAAAGGCATAGTTACGCTCTGTTGTTTAGATAAATCTTTTACGAAATACCGTAATTATTGTAATACTATCTAAAACTTATTTACATTTGTCTCCTACATTGCTGTGGAATATTATTGGAAATTTTAATAATAATAATAATATAAAGGTATCTTACCAGGGCTAACGTATTTCCATTTTTCCTGAGGGAGTCTTCTAGCATTTGCAGAACGGAAGTGTTAGGTCGGAAGTGTGGCAGAGCTTTATTGATATCCGGTCCCTTGAAGTGCGACATTGCAACTGTACAATATTACTGTTATGAAGTGCGAAACACCCTTGGCCGTAAGCTCTGATAATAAACACATTTGATAGTTCTGTTTGTCTGGATATAGATAAGAAAGTGGCGCATGTAGATAAACGAAACACACAATGTTTATACTAGCAAGGCTATGGTTAACATGCCTTCATAAATCTATGAATTCAATCTCTCTTTAGCCTATGATATAAATTTATGTGATGTGTATCAAAATATTTAAAACTGCACGGGACTAAATGATAAGTATTTACTTAATGTACAGGCAAAACACATTTAGTTAGAACTAATGGAATTAGTTCTAAATCGAAAAATTTATTCTTTAAACTCAAAACCCACAAAAGAAAGGATAAAATAATTCTACACGGATAAGCATACAATACAGTCGTACGAAGTTTATGGCTACTTATATCTTTGTTTGAGCTGTAGTAAAAATAATAAGATATTCTTGACTGATAATGTTTTTTTTCAGTATTAATATTGATATACATATTTTCGTAATATTATTACAAACAGCATTAGATGACCGTATTAACACATAATTAGGATATATTTCTGTGATTGAACGATGTGTAATAAAAAATATTAAAATAGTAAACAAACGGGCGTATATGCGATTTTGGCTGTGATTTTTTCATAATAATAATAATAAAACATAACGATCCACCTTTTAATAAAAATTATTTACATTACCACGTACCCCAATTAATTTTATTAAATAATTTAAACTCTTTAATTGCAATGGTGAGATTGTGATGATTTTACCCGCATGTACTGAAAATTAACTGTCTATTTACTTTAAACTTTACATTAATGAAGTTTAAATAGTCCCTAAATTACTAAACATGATTATTCTACAGGTTTATATGAATTTTAATATATCTTTTTACTTTGAGAGTTCCCAGATTTTTACGTAGTCAAACTTTGTATAGTAAAATAGTTTGTAGATCGAAATAGAATTTTTAACGATTTTGATTTGCTTTTATTATTTCTCTCTGTTTTATAAAGGAATTTGTACTTTGTAAAATTCTGTATTCGTGGATTGATGAAACCTATTTGTTAGCATATTCCAGAAATTAACAAGACACAAAGAAAAACAGGAAGGATGTAAGATTTGTTAAGAAAGTTTATTATCTTTGGATTCACAATGTAAATATTGGAATAGTCGGAAAACACACATGAACAAGACACTTTCTCATTAATGATCATAATTAAGATAGTTTTTTTGGTTTATTGTCATTTGAAAGGTATTTAAAACAACTTGTACGGGCCAAAACAACTATGTCAAAATTTATAAACATATAATGCCTTAGATGGGTCTTAACAGATCTTGAAAAATTTAACGTTATTTCTTACATCATATATGATATTATGTTTATTGTTTATTAGTAAACTTTTATTTTGTTTCGTTATAATATTCACTACATAAGGTTGAAATCTGTTACTAATTAATACTGTAAATGCTCCATTTTTATATCTCAAGATTAAACTTAGGTGCATATATTGCTGTTTAAAATTATACATAGGTTTTTTAGAATTTTGTGATATAATTCTAGTTTACTCATAAGATATGCATGTATCCGTATTGTTATTCCTTTTTACAATAATGTAATATGCAATTTGATATATTCTTGTTGTATACCAAGTGATTTATCGTTGGGAACAATTAAATAAATTTTGTCTTTCACTGCATGACCCATAGAATTTCAGTGACTTTTTCACATTTTATAAATATTAATTTCAAGTTTTTCAAAATTCCTTGAGCATTTACTCTGAGTAATAGTCCACCGTTTAGTCAGTTGCAACTTGTTCTGAGAAGGTATACAGTGAGCTCCTACTGCTTGAATTGTTTAGTTTTGTTACTTAAAACAACTTTCATTTTAAAAATTTATAATAACTTATATTATTACATTTTATCGTAACATTTTAATATATCAAATAATTGTGCTGCCTAAAAAAATTTAACGGTAAAATCTAAAGCAATCTTTTTCAAAACTTCTGGATCGCTCTTAGAATTTGAAAAAATACATTTGATAACATACCTCGTTGGGTATCCTGAGCTTCCCACAATACATTCACTTCAATGAAGATAGCCACGCTAAATCAAACTTTGCACTGAGAGAACTAGCGAAAGAATGCCGCTCAGAGAACCAGTTCTGATGAGGAAGTGGTTCAGTGCCATAACCTGTTTTTCGAGTACTAAACGAAATGTAACTGTAATTGTAATTAGTTTTGTTTGGTTCACGAAATTGATAACCCGTTTTGTTCTAGAAGTGATAATGATGCATTTGAATGGTAGTTGTAACACGTTAAATACGAGCATGCCTTACTTTTAACATAATGAATATTTTACTGTAGATTAATTATATTGATGTATAGAAGGACTAAACAATCTTAAGATTTCTACTATTTATATATTTAAGTTACTAAAGTTTATTTATCCCAGTTAGGGAAGTAATGCATTTTAATGCAATTTGGGAGTGCGCCACAATACACGTGTCGTGTGACAAACAGGTTTAGCTGAGCTTCAACGCAAAAAGTCTTTAGCTAATTTCATTACCGGCAGATACACCGATAGATAACTACATGGCAAAGAAAACATTACATCCCTCGCCAAACGAAAGAGAAATCGTGTGAGTACTAACTCAGCTAACGTAGGAAACTATACTCGATTTCTAAACTTTCCTGACTAAGACGATCTGATAGACGAACATCTAGTCTATCTCTTCATGAATACACTCGGATGATCCATCCGTGATTCTAGCGTCTCGCGCTTCTTCGTGCGACTGACGAGAGATAGACACCCCGAAACGCTATTAAGAATTCAACCAGCATTCGTCCCATCTGGGACTTTCTCAACCTTACTTAGGGAGTAAAGCAGTGCTCATTCGCCCTGAGGGTGTGAACCCGAGTATGATCCGCGAAGGGATATTCTGCTGTGAGGATATCTCTACTAAGCGAGACATATGGTAATTTTGGGCTCACACTAGTACATCAGTCTGGTTCAGGTTATCAGCACAGCCAACACAGCCCTATCAGCACATTTAACTCAGGCTACCTTGAGGAAGGATATCTCAATTACTTAGTGTTGCTCTCTAGATGAGGATTTTCTCCGTAATATGAGTTAACTAGCTTCTCAAAGTAAAACGCATTGTTTCCGTTATCAAAAACTATGCCACCCGCCACTTACACTAGCCTCTAAGATATAGGAACACCTCCATATGTTATGCACATGGATACTTGGGAAACAAAGTTTGAGGAAAGGAGTTAGATACACCGCCTAGTGAAGCTGTTTCGGCGTTTTTTCTCTTCAAACATACATAAACAATACTATTAATTTGTCACTTTGTTACAACGTCCACAAGGGAATATTGTACAGGAGAATGTTGTATTTCGCACTTTCTTCAAGTACCATCCCAGCCAGCTTTGGAGACAAAACTAGACTTATATGTTGCATGAGTTGGGAGAGCTAGACTGCATGTATTTTTATCTCATATGTCAATATCTCTTGTGAGTATACTTATTTTTTTACTGCTCAACTTTTATTTATTTACACTCCTATTTTCACATTATAAATACATTTTCATGCAAAATTACAAGTCGATAGATGAAATATTTCTTGAGATATCATGCCACATGACATATTAGTAGTTTTCTTCAGTACATTGGGTTTCATATCATTCTTTAAATAATAAAAGATTACACTCCAAGGTACCGTGAAATAATGTTGGATGTGTTGGAAAGGCTAGACTGCAAGCATTAATATGTCACATGAGTATACTTATTTTGTTTACTTCTCCACTTTTATTTATTAACTCCCTACTTTATAATTTCCATCACCCCACCCGTAAGGCCAATGTAAATATATTCGTAAACGCCCAGCCAAATCCCATGGAGTAACATGCACTATAATCTAACTCAGTGTGCCTCATGTACAAATACATACACTATTTAAAGATTAATTTCCTAACTAACTGTAGCGCGTACCACAAAATGTTTCAGAGCACCTCGTAGTCTTTAAAAGGAGCAGCTATTGATTTTCCTTTAAGAATTCACGAGTTCCAGTAACTTTTTCCCGTTGGAACTTACTGTATGGGATTTAAGATAAATATGTATCGCAAGAAACGTAATTAAAATCAAGACGTTTGTACATTTAATACAATTCGAGTAAGGACAATCATTATTGAACGGGGTATCCTGAAACCCCGTTAACATGCTTGGTTAGATTTATATAACTTATTAGATTAGTAAATTATCAATGATAAGATTTGTTTTAGCAAGTATTAAACTCGTATTTCTAAACCATTTTTGAGTGATGTAATATTTTCAGCACATATTTTTTAACGCACTGAATGAGATTTATTTGTACTAATACAGAACGCACCTTTAAACTGCTTAAGCATATTTTATAGTCTTTGGAGAAGCAACCAGTGAGCTTTCCTTATATGTTCACAAATTTCTGATATCAGTAAACTGAAATTTAATTATGATTTTGTTCTTTTACATATAAAAAAGGGTTTCTTCTAATAAATAAACTGTTATATTAATGAACTATGTTCAAGTTTCTGATCTGAAAATTACTTAATTTTAGTAATAAATTTGTTATATTTTAAAGTAATGTATATGACTCAATTATTTATTATAACAAGTTTTATATTTGCTATTAATTTTCTAAATTTGTTGTAATATTTTAAAGATTTCATATATTAAAATGAATATTTATGTTTCAATATGAAAGTAATTATAGTTTATATTAGTTTCTAAAATCTGGCCAGTTTCATTTTCACTACAATCTTGTAATTTTGAAATAATCATAAGATTGTAATTTTCATTGTCATTATATTCTAAAATAAAACTATGGGTTTTTGATAACTGAAATAAGAAATAACAGTTATAGAATAAAGTCTTGATGAATATCTTTTAAACAGAGCATCTATCCATATCTCGTTTTCTTGTTTTTATCGTTTGGCATTGTTACATTTAATTTATCTTTTAAAAACCAATGAATAGTTTTGACGTTTCTTCAGTACAATTTCTATTCAAATCTTTTTTTATGTAATTTACTTTTTAAGTAAATGTAACATTAGGCTCAACAGTAATTGAGTAAAGGTTAATGATTATAATAATCAGTATAAAGACTAATTTTCTTCCAGGATTAAATTACAATACAGGTTTATGAGCTAAAAAAGAACTAATACATTTATTTTTAATCATTTACACATACATCTATTTTATGCCAAAACAAGTAGTCACATCAGCAATGAGCGACAGTAACCCGTCACAAGGACGCCTGCATAGCTATTAAAAGGAATCGAAAGACCCACTGACATCAAAACTGCCGTGATAATCCCGCCCCTAATGGCTACAGAGCGAACATGCATGAGGAGTGATGCGAAACGATCCCCCGCGCAAAACATACATCCATAGCCCGCCAAACAAAGTAGCCATTTCAAACATATGTTCTAGTAATATATAAACTGTGGTATGAATGGACTATATTCGTGTCTCTGATCTGAAAACTACTTAATTTTTCTCAAGTAAAATATCTACACTGTAATCTTAGATGCATATAAGGGTAAACTTTATTTTAAACACAATATCAAAGTATAGTGTAAAAATATCAACGATTTTAATCTATCATTATACGGAATATTGCATCAATGCTTGTCTATGCTACCTAATATATACTGTGTTTAATATACAATGTACTACTAAATAGTAATATATAACGTATATAATATTGTGTATAAGGATATTTTGAGGGTGGAGGTAAAATAGGAAATATGGTTTAGAAGTAAAAAGTAGTGTTCCACGTGCAATATATTAGACTTCAAGTAACTTCAGACGCTTATACGGTTACTGTCAATAAACTGTGATAAGCTAACAGATCAAGCTGCTGAAATGTGTACTATCCTTTCTCCCGTTTCATTGTTGTTAACTTTTATTTTACGTTCGTAAACCTACCATCTTTAGCAGTTTTAATGTGTGTGCTGTAATAGTATGAGAACATAAACATTATTCGCTGCGTTCATAAATATCTGCTCCAAATATTATATTACTTATACCTGATTTTTAAATACGAGTTAAAACTTTTTAATCTAATCTTTTCACTGATATTTACTAATCAGTTTATGTAACTCTAACTTCGTCAAAAGTTCTGATAGAACTTTGTGAAGGAAAAACTCATCGAATGACACATCCTAGTCGATGAACTAGGATTAACCGACCACGAAACGGAGTTTGAGGGTACTTCAATACTGATTGTTCTTATTCGAACACCATTAAATATCCAAACATTGTGTTTTCATTTATGTTTCTATACATATTTATCTTAAATCCCATCCAGTATGTTCCAGAAAAAGTTACTGGAACTCGTGAAGTCTTTTAGAAATACCTATTGTTGCAACTGGCTTACCTATTTGCCTGTGGGTAAGTAAAATTACCAATTTTGAAACCAGTCTTCTAGTCCTACAGTAGTTCATATTTTTCAGTTTTAACTTTTGTTTACAAAGTAGAAAGTGTTGTGTTTTATGATTTCACAATTATCATGAAAATTATCAACACAGCCTACAAAAACTAACCTCATATTTTTATGAAATTAGGTTAGGTCATAAACCTAGCTATATGCGATAGTTAAGGTATGTTAATATAATTACCTATCACATGCATTCGTATGTCTCATTGTCAATCCAAAACACATAAAACCTAGTTCCCCCAATCCGTTCCTAATTTAGATTATCACTAGGTTTCTGTCACTTTAATACTACTGTATTTTTAGATGCAAAGAAAAGTGTACGGAGCAGCTTTCAAAAGATTCTAATGAGATATTTGTCAGGTTTCGAAGCATTGAACTGAAAAGATGGGCAGGATATGTTTCTATAGTCTCTGATTACCAGTGCTATGGTAAAAACTCATAGACCGAGATAAGAAGGAAATGAAGCTAGGTTACCTCGAGACGTATCTTTTCAATATCAGGTTTGGTTGGTGACACCAAAAAAGAGGTAGTGTTACCGCTTTCAAATCTTTGTATTGTATAAAAATAAGCCAAATTATAAGACTTTGTACACTTTTGTTTCCAGGGAAAAGTCCTCAAGATCTAAGAGAAATAAAGCACGGGACTAATGCTTTACCTGCTACTACAAAACTTATGCTTAGAGAACATGTTGACAGCTTTCCAGTTAAGGAAAGCAAGTATGCTGAAAAAACAACTAAATACCTCGATGCTAGACTAAACAAGAATTTAATTTTTTTTAATGTTTAAAGAAAAAAGACCTACAATAAAATGCAGCTATTAAGTTTTACAATGACAACTATTTTGGTTTAAGGTTTCGAAGACCGCAACTTGATTCTTGTTGTACTTGCGAAGAGTTAGGGGTTAAGCCGCGTAGCCCACATCTTAGTGATGCAGCAAAAAGAGGTATTGCTACCAAACTTATGGTTCACAAGCGAAAATAAAAAAGGTATTATAACAAATTACAATTGGAGCGAGAAAATCCAGAACCGTACGTTCTAGCGATTGCATTTGACTATATCCAAAATGAGCCATTACCTATTGTGACCGTACAAGAAACTTTTACAATTGACTATCCACCTATTCTGCATTCATGATATTTAAAAGAGCCCGCTATCTACCTTTACCATGAAGGTACTGCTAGGAAAATCCCTGATGAATTGTGCTTACTGGTTCTTAACTACCTGAAAGACGCTCCAATAGACATTGCTGAGTATTTTCTGACAGTTGTAGGGGTCAGAACAAGAACCATAACATTAAACAGGTTGTTCTTGGCCTTCACGAAATCGAGCAATACTTCCCCATCAGAGGCCACTCATACTTACCGTGTGTTAAAGATTTGTCAATAATAAAGAGAAGCCTAAGAGAAAGTTTTATAATGACTTCTTGGAATGGCCTACAGGTGATTTAGCGTCAGGTGAAGACTCCCTATGTATATGTCTTTCAATATATTACACTCTTTTGATTACAGGGTTGATAAAAAATTTATATTTCAATTATTTGCCTCAATTTATTTACAAACGTTCTCAAGTCGGCTGACATTAAAATACACAACATTTTTACATTTTAACAATAAATAAAATTATAACTGATTCTCGTTAACAATAACCCAAAATAAACTTTTGTTTTATTTTACTTTTTTATAAATGTTTTGTAGTAGCAATGAAGTTTTTTTAGTTTTCCCGAAAGTAGTTTTTCTACAAAGAATTCTTTTGCATAAATCGAAAAATCGATTCAATTACGAAAAACTGATCAGCTATCAACTGAAATCTTTTTTACCTTATGTAACTTTTATGGATTTTGAAAATATTTTATAGAATATTTTGCATACAATTTTGCAACTCACTCAATCCTGTAAAATTAACAAACGGTTAATTGTTATACAGCGAAAAATAAGGATTTACTTAACGTTTCGCACCAAAATATGTTTCAATCAATTTCACATGCTGAAACTTTTTTATTAGTCGTTTGTATTATTCTGGGTCTTAAGTACGAATAGTATTATCAAATTTGAAGCAATTTTACGAAAACCTATAAACATCAAGTTTAGAAAATAAATATTATAATATAATAGTATTATAAGTTAGTAGTTTTGAATTAATAACTGTTATTACTATGTGATCATACAATGTATTTTTTCTCTTGTTGTGTGGTTGCAAGAACAATTATACTGACTAATTAGAGTTTTATATCTTCACTGGTTTCTGAAATAACAAAAAACACTTGCAGTCACATAAACGGTAAACGAAAAAAGCAACACCATCGGTAGCAATTGAGTGTTATGTCATCTTAGCCCATGAAAAACAATAAACTAATGTTGTGTAGAAAGCCCTCTGTTGCATCTTGTATATACTTCTTGTCCGTCATTTATTTATTGTGATACCGATCTTGAGACTAACTAGAGATTAACACATTTCAAACATGGATCAGATTAAACGGAAATATTCTATAATACAATTTTACATGCAAGTTCAATGTAAGAATTCTTGTAAAATTATTCTTTTTTCTTGTCGTTTTTAAAAATAATTGAGATATGCAGTATATTGCACTAATGTACAGAACACTTGTATCAGGGCACTGGACATGAACTAGTTTGTACTATTATGTACTAGGGAAGGATGTTCCGTAAGGATTTCAGAGAATGAGTCAGTCGAGGCATATTCTTTCAGTTTCTGACGCAAGACCTTGCCGGTGGCAGTTCGAGGTAACTCATCCAAAAACCGAACACCCCCTCTAAGTTTCATGGTTTCGTCCACTTTCCCTGTAAAAGAAAAGAAGACTTACAACTTTAAGTCACATATTGCATAAAACTGTATTAATACTACTTGTAATTGATATGAATGTAATCTAATCTTATGTATGTTTCATATAAGAGTGGCTGAAGCAATCGCCCTCCTGACGGAGTTTCTGAAAGAATTTTATAATTTTCTACGATCATGAACTCCAGAATTCTGCAATAAGTAAGGATATTATGACTACAGACCAACAATGTAATGTTATAATCTGCTGATTAGAGCAGCTAAAATTAAAATAGATGATTTTTGTGGCTCACAAACAGTGCTTGTCACATAATGACAGTGACCATGGCTTAGTACTTGGTATTTAAAAAGCGCATTATTGCTCTTATACAACAACCGATTTTCCCAAATTTGGTATCGTTGGATATTTCAGTTAAATTATCTAACTAAAATGTTATATTTTTACTTTTATACGATATGTCGTTTTCAGGATATCTACGATTAAAATTTTTAAGAAGTCACCATTTTGGAACTAAGCCTTCTAAAAATTAAAATGTTTCTTTTAAGACTAATATATATATATATATATATATATATATATATATATATATATATATATATATATATAGGCCAAATTACAACTAGCCGTTATATTAAACACAGTTAATTGAAACAAACACTTTAATTATTGTTAGGTTTCGAATGTTTTAATATGATATTTTGGTATATATTTCGTCCAGAAATAATACCTGAAAATATTGGTAGAAAGGTCTGGGACACTCTATATTTGTATGTATAGCCTTATGCAATATAACGTGTGCTTGTAAATATAATTTGTGCCGTAATCTTTTAAACATCCAGATTAAACTTAATACAAAGGTAATACTTACACATTGCTTGTCTGAGTTTAAAAATGCTTATCGAAAATAGTAACTATTAGGCACTGATTCCTATATTAAGTAAACAGTATTAAATGTATTTTTACTATCATTATTATTCCAAAACAATATTCAAAAAAACATTCAACTCAAAGCATTATTATTGCTCACGGCATCTTGCAATTGGTGGTATATCGCTTTAAATAGTTTAACCTTATAATACAATCTTATTCAAAGTATTAGACAAATTGTTAAATGTTGTATATATTTTTATCTTTCTCTTAGGCTAACTTTTGTCAGTTGATAGATATTCTAAAATAATTTAAAGGGAATAGATTACATGAATAGTGACTTGTTCAAAATCTGATGTAGTTTGTCAATGGTGCTTGCAGGATACACGGTTTCTGTAAACAAGTGCAAGAGGAAGAAACATAATTTCCCTCTCTTTCACTTTCAATATTAAAATAAGGAATACGGGAAACATAAAAATACGACCATCTCCCCTTTCTTTCTTGTAGTGGGATAATGAAACTTCCCGTGGAAAAACACAAAAAGCTACGTAAGTATTACGTGGTGAAATTCTTCTCTAAATGTACCTACAATTATTATCCATTAAAAGAGTATAATATAAAACAATTTAGTGTTACTAAAATACAGCCTTAAACACTTCGTCTCATAAAAGCAAATTTTATTTTGTATGAAACTTTGCATTCAGAAATAAATAGAAATAATGTTTCTCAATTTTTAGGACATTAAGAGTACGTACCATTTACAAAGTCCATGATTTCCTTTTCTGAAACGTTATATTCCGGTATCCTCACAACAAATGCTGTGGCGTGGTGTATATCACAGGAATGAGGTTTGCCGACCACAGCCACATCCATAACTGAGGGATGTGAAATAATACTGTCTTCTAGTTCAGTTGGAGAAAACTGGAATAAAAGGTTACCGGTAAAATGTAGTTTTATAAGATGGAAAACTATCATTCGTATGTGGCCGCCAACTTAAACGGAGGAAGGAATCTTATGGAAAAATTATGGAAACATAGGAAAGGTGCTAATGCCTAATTTTGATTAAGAACCACCTATGTGTGCCTTTGTAGTCTTATCACCAGTCCAAAGTTGAGTATGCCCTGTTGTCACGCTAAAGAAAACAATATTCAGACATACTTAGGAGCCTATTACGGTAAAAAGATTACCTATTCTGCTTTTGTAAAATCACTTGCAGTTCCATATTTACATGTAATATAATTTTGATGGTAACTATGTCTTTAAAATATGTATTAAATTAGTGATAACAAAAACTTAATATTTTCTAAAATAGTTACTTAAACAGAGTTTCAACCCCTTTGACAAATAGTTCTATATATATATATATATATATATATATATATATATATATATATATATATGTGTGTGTGTGTGTGTGTGTGTGTGTGTGTGTGTGTGTGTATAAAATATATTAAGGTAAAAATTAAGCTTGATACTCCTGGTGAATTCCTTCACCATATCACAAGGTGAAGGAAGCACACCAGTATCGAGTGCCTAATGTGCAAACATTCACACATTTCTTCATGAGTTTTATAGCAATGTTTAAGTAATATTTCTAATATGCATTAGATGTTTGAACTTTTTCAACAGCGCAATGTGTAGTAAAAATTAAATATTATTTTTATCTATTAATAAACTGCATTACACTACTGCTCAGACACTGTGAGCTTAATATTTTCTAAATTAGTTATTTAAACAAATTTTTCAAACTCTTTTGCATAATTGCAACTGTCAATAGCTGTTTAATGTCAGATAAATTTGGATTATGTTTTCATAGTTTTTCTAAATCCTGACAATATTATAAATACGAGAATGCCTTTATTTGTTCCATTTGCTTCACACGTAAACTATTCAACCGATTGTAATGAAATTTTACATGGAAATTCTTACGGTCCTTGAAATGAATATAGGCCTATTATTATTTCAAAACCCCTACCGGGCTATGCCCCACTGGTTTTTAAAGTATCAAAAAATCCCATCGTGGTCTCTAAGGTTGTGGAATAATAATAAAAAATAATTAAAAAAGCATGTCTAATGTAATAAACTGGTCTGTTTAAATATGGTTTATTATTTTCAGTTTGTTAATATTTATGTTGAGTGTGTTTTCTAAGTAAAAATAAATATATATCACGCCGTTTTAAATTTCAGAGATTAGGTAAATACTCATCTACCTTAGAAAAAGTCCTAAAACATTAGATGGTCAGAATTTGACAGTGAAATCTCCTTTTGAAGTTCGCTGGACTGTGCTTTTGAACTAATGTACCAATTCTAGCTCTAAATGTTGTTAAATATTTCATAA
Source organism: Homalodisca vitripennis (assembly GCF_021130785.1). Lineage (NCBI taxonomy): Eukaryota > Metazoa > Arthropoda > Insecta > Hemiptera > Cicadellidae > Homalodisca > Homalodisca vitripennis. The sequence goes on from NC_060207.1 coordinate 67,612,702, forward strand.
CCTTTTAGTTTATAAAGAGAAAAGTAAATAGGGTCATTGTTATGTACTTTTAACTTTATATCTTTATCAAATATGAAGTATTAAATCTAAAAGACAGTGCTACTTTTTAATATTTACTATAAATTTAAAGACTGATATTAAACCTATCTTAGTTTACTTTGACATAAGTAGGCTTCTCTGATCTATGATATACATTTTCTTAGTAAAATGTGATATACATAGGCACATTTTAGTAGTAAATTATCTGACAGGATAATAGTAGTTATTGATTCATAGTAAATAGTTGCTAGTGTTTTAGAAATATACATTTTTAAAATTTAATTAAAAATGCTTATACCTTGTGCCCTCTGAAGTTGATGAGGTCACATACCCGACCCCGTAGATACAGATTGCCCTCAGGATCAAAGTACCCAGCGTCACCGTTCCGGAAGAACCCATCGTTGTCAAACATGGAAGAGTTGAGATCCGGCCTTCCCCAATATCCTGGAGTCACTGCCAGGGTTTTTATCCAAATCTCTCCAATATTTCCTGGACTCACAAGGTGACCTTCGTCGTCTAGAATCTTCATGCCAGAAGAGGTAAATTGTAGTTTTATTAATAAGGCAAAATAACGAGTGCAAGTAATAACTTAGTTTCATAATGATACAAAACGAACATATAAGTTTAATTTTTGTTTACAGTAAATGAGTAACTGATTACCATAATTTCATTTCAAAGATAAAGTATAAAATAAAAGATTATTGGTGGTCACATGAAGCTTTCAATTAATTTCCCCGAAGGATTAACCTGATACGGGCTAAAGAATCATGTGACATAGTTTGCTCCAACATCATTTGCCTATTTAATGCTGCTTTGTATCCATATATATCTGATATTTTGAACACTTATTTATCACTAGAGTGATATTGCGTTTGCTAAAATCCTGAATATCTGAAATGATTTATAAATTATTATAACTATAACACTTAACATGTCCAAATATTCCTATAAAAACGATAAGTTTATAGCTGTTATGTACCTTGATTTCAACACCTGGAATAAGTTTCCCACAGGATCCTGATCTGTCATCACCCTCAGGAACCCCCTGTATAGCTGCCGTTATAAGTCCACATTCGGTTGAACCGTATGCGGTTCCCAATTTAATACGGCCGCCCAATACCTTAGTCTCAAACTCTTTAAACAAAGAGCCCAACACAATTTCTCCACCTGAGTACAAAAGTAAATATATATCACTTTGATCGATAAGTTTATATGATAAATTAATAGAGCTAATTCGATTTGTTATTTGGCTCAGGCCCGGTCAAAACAGTGAACATTTTCAATTAAAGACACAGATATTTTTTCTTCTTACCAACAAACACAGTTTTAAGTGTTGTCAAGTCATAAAGTTTCAATGAAGGCTCATTAACGTATGATGGCATAGAAGCCGCCCCGGTAAACCATATCGTCACCTGTAGAAGTAAACAAAATTATTAATTAATATTCGCCAATAAGCAAATAAAGGCTAAATATTGTTTTTATAGAAAGATAGAACCTAGGAGCCAAAATTTGTATTTGTATAATTAAGTGGCCTAATATTATGAGATATTAAAAGAGTAATTTGTAGTAAAAAAATTCATTCATCATCTATAAAATTAATTTTTATAGGGGTCGAATTGGAAAAGTATTAAAGCAAATGAAATTAACAAGTAGTTATTTTACACGTCATATTTTTGCTAGGCCACATAAAACTAACCATTAGACACTTAACTGAAAGTAAAATAGAATCAGCTTTTCATGGTAAGACCATCTATTCGACTAAAATGCCTGATTTTACTCCCTTTATCTAATGGATTACACCATAGTACTAGGTGTCGTGTAACATATCGCTTTGATTGCAATCAAAGTTTCAGATCTACAGATGTTTTTACTATCAAGACGTTTTCTCGAAAGGTAGGTACATATATATAGCCAGAAAGGAATGCGTCATTCTTGAATCATTTTTGCCTACGTAGAAATTAAATTTCATGCAAAATATAAAGTCTACACATAAAATATTATTTCACACGTTAAATAGTAGTGTTTAGATGATGAAATATGTATGTGTTGAGGTAGTTAAGCTACACGTGCTATGTATCACAAGTAAAAATCTATTATGATCTTGGGATACTCGTTTTTATTAAACATTTGTTTATTCTGTAACTTTTTCCTTGATATCCTGGTTATCGAAAAGAACAATGTAAAAATGTTTGTTAACGCTCAGCCAAACTCCACGGAGTAACATGCAACATTCAGAGATGTCTATTTAATTGAAGTTACATGCATATATCAGATTTATAGGCAGTTTACATTCGAGATATTGTTTTCGCAGGCATATGGATAGAAAATAGATAGGACGATTTTATAGCCTCTCGGTCAAGTGATAAGCTTCGCTAACACTCAGCCAATATTAATTCATTATAGAGGAAAATAATCGTAATGAACTCTTTATATTCTGTTTTGTCGTGGATGAAATCATCTCATCCGTTAAAATTGTAGTTGATTGACACTAGTATAGTCATGTGCTAACTCAAACTGTGTCCATAGGTTTGATTCATTGTTTGTATATTCGTTTAATTTAATCTTGATTCAAATTCTTCGTTTTTAGAATTTGGATGTTGAACCACGAGTCTCTGTGTAGTACTATACCATCCTGTAAATCCAAAAAATGGATGGAATCACCTAGACTAAGATAGTCGTATTAAAAAACCATTTTGGGGAATAATGCCTCATATTTTGGGAACTGTTAGGCTAGACTATAGGTAGCATATCTGAAAGTCAAGAATCAGAAGGCTTTTAGAAGTTACGTGTGTAGTGCCTAATTATACCTTAGTAATATTTGTTTGCAAGCTTATTATTCTAGTCTACACCTATAATTTAGTACGGTATAAGCTAGCGGAGATATAATTATTTTTTATGTAAGTTTCGTTTAGGCATCAGAAAATTCGTAAAGATTTACTACACTAAATTATTCGTACTTAATGCGATAACATCTTGATACTATTCCATTTTCAGTATCCACCAAAACTAACACGATTAAAGATAATATGTTTCCATTTTAGAAGAAAATGCTCTGTCAATTTCAAGAAAAGCTAAGTTTGCTGTTCCTAGTTCTAAATTGTTCAATTGCTCTTTTTCCTTGTATTAACCTAGAAATTACATGATCAAGTCAAATGCCACTCCACTGCTACTAAAAAGTTGAAGAAAGCTTTCTTAATCTTACATATCTCTCTCTTCTATTTGACAAATAGTAATTCATACAAATATAAATTGATTTAAGCTATGCGGATCAACACGGAGGTGGTCTGAGAATTATTTTTAATATTACGATACTTTAAAGCATATTGTAAACTTCAATTGTATATAATTAAAGTCAGTTAGAGTGTATTTTACGCTATTTGTAAAATAACATAAAATACAAACACATTTGTAGGGAACATTGGTTTGCCCTAATAAACTAAAACTTAAAATTTTCAGTAACTATGTATTGAACGAAACTTGTGCTAGCTGTAAACTATTAAAAATAAATGTACAATGATGAAAATCAGGTAAATAAAAGGTAAATAGATACGTGAAAGAAGTCGCATAGTAGGACTACAGAAGCTTCAAGGTGAGGGAAAGCATATCCAGGAGTTAGAAATAGGGCATACCCTAACTTACAATAAATAAAAGGTAGAATACTACTACTAAACGTTATTGATATAGTCAAACACTAAATTAAAACTAACCTTCTTTTTCTCAATAACCTGAAGATTCTCTTTCACATCTTTGGTATCACTTAAATAAAGCAAACAATGATTGAAAATCGAAGAAAGAAACGTAGGAATAGCACTGTACCAAAACAGAGGCGTTGTAATCAACAATGACCTCGGCGTTTTCTTTCCTCTGAAACTACATAACAAGTTTATGTGTAACAAATTACAATATAAATATGAGTGAAAGCAATATAAAGCATTTTTAACGTATTATCATACCCGGGTTATACTGCCCTCATAATCCTTCTATCTAAGTCGAATTGTTATGGTAACGTACTATTACTCTTTAGCTGTATAAAAAGTTGCTATTATTTTTATTACAGTACACAGTTTCTGCCACAGTCTTTGATTGAATCCAGTTTTATACTTATTAAATGTACAAAGTCTAAACGTTATGTACGATTTCTGTAACTTAAAGTTTAACATTTATTATACCGAGTAACATTGAACGTTTTATGCACGCTGAATTGATCTTTAAAACTATAAGGTTTAGATCAAAGATAAACTGGGCAACGTTGTGCATAATAACAAGACCAACAAATTAATATGGTTAAGTTAACTGTTGGTCGCATCGTTCCCTCTTGAAGCTAAAAAAACTGTTTTTGGTGAAAATTCCTAAATTGTCACAGTTCTCTTATTAGTACCTATAAAGGAACGTTTTTAAAAAACAAACTGTATCACATAAATTTTCTTGTATTTTTTAAATATTATAATTGTGACCAGCCAGTGAGGAGTGTAGGGTTAGATTAATTCTTTTAAATGCGACGACACAATTATGCATTGTTCAAAAGAAAGTAAATTGCTTATTGACTTCAAAATATTATATATGAAAATACTTTTCATGTGAGATTCCTCAAATAGTTTAAAAACATCCTGAAATTTGACAAATGGGTGATAAATCTGACTCGAAAACCCGATATATGTGCGTGAAACTGTTTACAGCGATTTGTACGAACATTTCGTAACTAAGTTCTGCAGGAGACACTAAAATGAAATACTATATAAATAATAATATAAAATACCCAATCTTAAAAAGCTAATAATTAGCAATGCGGGATGAAAAAACTTAATAGAACTTTAACTATATATGTATATACCTTGCATTTCCAAGTAATTTTCCAATAAGAACAATGTATTCAGTCAATTGTGCCGTCTAAGCTTTTTCATTTCGTGTTATAAATTTTAACCTCTTGATATTATGCTTACATTGATCGATGCAGCCGATTACCCACTCCCCACCCAAATGGAAATTAAGGGTTTAACATACGGGTGTACATAAAGTCCTGCACGGGTATAATATTTTCTAAACGATAACAGATAAATAAACAAGATTTGGTACATCAATACTACACCTAAAAATCTACTTTTTGAAGGAACTATCAGTTTTCTGTAATATCATGGGGACGTCCCGCAAGGAGTCAGAAGGAAATCTTAAATAGGAGCATAGGTCAATATGGACATCATTTTAAAGGGCTTATCTAGCAGAGTGTAATGCCGCAAACCGCACTCAAAAAGATTGATCCAGTAAAAAATGGCGGCTGTTCAAAGATTTTACTTGGTTACATTTTATTAGTAGCCATAACCCCAGTAAAGCAAAACTGCAACCAAAACGAATACTGCAGCTAACTACTACATTATGCTTGTCAGTTGTACAGAAGTGAATTATGACATTAGTTATCCTCAAGGGTTACAAATTTGGTCCTAATATATTGATAACGGGGAAAACCTGATAACAGTAACAATTAGAAATCTCAGCGACCTATGACGATCGGAAACACTTCCTGTTTTCATAAAGTGTTGAACAGTTCTCCCTATAGTTGTTCTAGAAATTGGCTGCCTCTCGTGAAAGTAGTCATTAAATAAATGGCATGCTTCCTCGTGTGATCGTCTATACGTTCACGTTCGTCAAGCGACATAGTGTAGTTGAAGAACTACAAGCAATACGACAAACTCTTTTGTGCTAAAGCGCACTGATAAAATGGATGGACAGCACTACTAAAAACAAGAAAACTAGAATAGCCTACTATGAATAGACTGGCTAATAGGAAAGTCCTAACTGCGACCCAAAGATAAGAGATTTCTAATTGTTACTGTTATCAGGTTTTCCCCGTTATCAATATATTAGGACCAAATTTGTAACCCTTGAGGATAACTAATGTCATAATTCACTTCTGTACAACTGACAAGCATAATGTAGTAGTTAGCTGCAGTATTCGTTTGGTTGCAGTTTTGCTTTACTGGGGTTATGGCTACTAATAAAATGTAACCAAGTAAAATCTTTGAACAGCCGCCATTTTTTACTGGATCAATCTTTTTGAGTGCGGTTTGCGGCATTACACTCTGCTAGATAAGCCCTTTAAAATGATGTCCATATTGACCTATGCTCCTATTTAAGATTTCCTTCTGACTCCTTGCGGGACGTCCCCATGATATTACAGAAAACTGATAGTTCCTTCAAAAAGTAGATTTTTAGGTGTAGTATTGATGTACCAAATCTTGTTTATTTATCTGTTATCGTTCAGAAAATATTATACCCGTGCAGGACTTTATGTACACCCTGTATAACAAGGCTTAAAGGAGTGAAAAATTTTTGGTATAATTTTTCCTACACAAAATATAATGTTTTCCTGCGACAAATGTTCGGTCCCTAATGCTTTCTTAACTCACAAAATATCCTTATTAAAGTTTAATATTTATTGTTTATCCTATTGCGCTATTTGTGTAAATGCCCAATTTGTTTTCAATATACAAACATTATACCGTTGAATATTGTTCTATACCTCTACCCTTCCATCTTATCGTTATTCTATAAACTCTATTCTATCAAATGATATGTTGGGTTTCATAGAATGTTATTCAAAATACATTATAATACTATGAGTTGTGTAAAGGTTACAAATTTGCAATAATTGTAGATGAGCGCAGAGTTTTACTCGCTAATACATCCATAGAAATTACAAATAACCAGTAATTAACTGTTGCTGTCGCGATCCAACTCAAGTTTAAACTTCACATTTCCAAAGTGATATTTGTATAAGAATGTTTGAATTTCATTTATATGACAAATATTGGAGTTGCTTTCCCAATAATTATATTACTAGTTATTTCGTTTTCCTTGACTAGAAGTATGTATTAAAAATATGTAAAAGCAACGCTTTTATTAGGAAGTTGATCTTTATTATCTTTATAATCTAAAAATTTTGCTAACTAATACCTACTTTGATCCACTCAGTTGAAGTCCAATGTCAGATATTTGGACACCTTTGGGCGCCCCAGTGGTACCACTTGAGAACAAAATCAAAGGTACGTGAGTTTTTACATCCTTTACTTCATATATGTGGAACTCCTTGCAGTTGATAATAGACATAAATGTAGAGTCTTGTGTATTTGTGGTAAAAAGAAAGGAGGGCCGACATTTAAAGTTATTTACCGACTTTTTCATAGAACTTAGATATTTAGAATCACAGAAAATCCCTTTTATTTTAAATCCACATGTAAGTTCGTGTAACGTATCAGCATCTAAAAATCCATAATGAATACAAATGATAAATTATTGCAAATGCATAAGCATTTATAAATCTTCCTGCAAGCATTACATTACAACAAAATTGCAGTGAATTTCTAAATAACATGTTAAGTTTTGTTGGGCAGTGGGGAAAATCCATATTTAAAAATACAAATTGCTTTTCACAACTGTAAAATTGGTAATTAAATTTACCGGATATTTCAATTAGACCCGTAGTAAACTTTCGTAACTCTCCTACTTACAAGGTATGTAAATTTTTAAATAACAAAATAAAAACCCACATACATTTTGAAAATAATTACAGTATATCAAACTCAAGTAATCTGGCAAACCAAATTCGAGACATTCAAATTCCATTAATTTCTTTCTCCATTTTTTTTATGTTAACAACATGTACTCAAACATTCCAAAACAAGAAACAATTCAAATCCTAAAAGATAATCTAATAAAATACAGTAAACTAGATATGAATGAAATTAACGATATCTTATCATTGAAAAAAATCAACTGTTAATCAAAATTATTTTCAATACAATAAGGACTTTTACAAACAAGAAGATGGGTTAGCAATATGATCTCCTCTTTCAGGCCTTCTTGCAAATATATATATATATATATATATATATATATATATATATATATATATATATGCAACATTTAGAAAAGAACAAAATAAATGACACTAATCCATTTAAAGACAAAATAATTTATTGGTTTCGATATGTGGATGATATATTATGTCTTTTAAATGGAAATGAGAACCAAGCAGAACACTTTTTAACATTTCTCAATTCTATATCACCAACAATTAAGTTTTCTAAAGAAATAAAAAAAATCTAAATTAACTTTCTTGATATACGTATTTATAATCTGAATGGAAATCACTCATTTGAAATTTATAGAAAAATGACCCAAACAGATCTTCTAATACCATCATCCTCTAACCATCCTTGGAAATACAAATTAGAAGCATTTCACTCAATGGTAAACAGAATGTTAAATATACCAATGAGTGATGAGAATAAAAGTAAAGAAATTAAAATAATAAAATACCTAGCTGTAAAAAATGGATATCAACCCCAAATTGTAGACAAAATGATTAAGAAGAAAACAAGAAAAATCAATAAAACCAACAAAATAATACCTAATCCTAATACTACAGAAATTCAGAAATATATATGTGTACCATTAAATACTAAATTAAACAAAGCTGTTCGAAAAAACCTTTCAAAATTCAAAATTCTTCATCAAGAAATAATACATTTAAACTTATTGAAAACAAAGTGAACCAAAATGTTGACAAACAAGAATTATAAAAACAATCTGGAGTATACAAAATTAACTGTAGTGACTGTGAAAGCTATTATATTGGGCAAACTGGAAGAAATTTTAATAAAAGGTTTAAAGAACACGTACAAGCTTTGAGAACAAATAACATGTCTACAATAAAATCAAATTTTGCTGAACACTTATTGGAGACTGACCTTAACTACACAAATATTGAAAAGAACATGGAAATTTTAGATATCGAAAGGAAAGGAGAGAAGTTAAACAAAAAAGAAGAATTTCACATCTATCTAAATTATAATAAAGATCCTCATAACATTTTAAATAGTAATCTGAAAAATAAGACAAATACAATTAAAAAAAAAATTAAAATATTAAATACAGATTACTAATAAGAAAATTACAACTGTGTAATTTATATTTCACATATGTTTAAAAGGTCTACATGTGTATATTTAATTGTTTATTATTTATTTATTTATTTAGAGGTTAATGCACAATGATGATGGTTAAAAACCTAAACACGTGTATGTAATAAAAAGATTTTTAAAAGGGTTTTAGTTACTTTCTTTACATTGAACTTTTGTACAATTTATAAAAAAAACGTTTACAATAATCTTTTAACACTTCCACTTTTTGTGCCACTTAACGATGACACGTCTAAATAAAAACCAGTTTTTTTACAATCCTTTAATTGTGAAAAATAAAAGAATTGTTACGTGTATAAAGTAAACTAAATGTTCAGTAAACTGTTTCTATATATTTATTTTATGTAGGTTAAAATTTTATCTTAAATGGGGTTAAAATCCAAATAAATATAGTTATTATGTTATGATAATCAGCACTAGCTTTTCTCAAGTTTTAATTGACCTCTATTGATTGAAGTGGGACTAAGTGAATCTGCTCTTTTTTTGTAATGAAGTACAATATTCAAGTCATAAAATTACTAATCATAGCAATAGTTTAAGCAATATTAAAAATTAATATAAATTATAGTAAAAAAAGACCGGACTTGAAGAAATAGCCTCACGTGAATCGTCTAAGGGTGAGGACATATATAACCACATCATCTGATTGTATCCCATTGCAATAATTCATTGCTGTGCAATCAGGGAAGTGGCCTTGGTGTGATTTTTTCAACCTATATTGTAGTTATGCGTTAGGCTAGTTATCCACCTGAAATTTTCATTTTTTCATTAATCTTTCCTCCAACCTTTTAGATGCGACATTGAAAGATGTTTAATGTATTTATATAGTGAGTTACCTTAGTTTTAAGGAAACAAATTACTACTAACAATTAAGTAATAGTATGGGCTCTGCAATAGATAAAACGTTTAGTGTTACTGAAAATATTACGTGGAGTAGGAGCCAAGACAGCTGTAGCCCCCGTGAACATAGTTCCTAGAAGAATCGTGTAAGATATTATGCTCTTATCAGAACACAATATAACATAATCTCCTGCAGTAACACCCACATCAACCAGTCCTGCAGCTACTGCTCTGCTTTGCTGCAAAATCTCAGCACGAGTAATACTCTTCTCCGTTTCCCTTTCAATCTGTAAACATACATTCTTAATTAGGAGCGCTTAAGGTGGTTAAAAAATCATATTATTTAGTATATTTACTACACATTTTTCTTGTAGTTTTAATAATCAAACAATAAAACAAATAATTAAGAGTACAAAAATTATGAAAATCTTATTTCCCTCGTGGGCTAAAATAATAGGTTCAAAATTATACTAGGGGCTCGTTGCGTTTTCCTGTAACCCCTTCCCAGGTTGTCACTAAGATCTGTGAAAGTTACCGTTATCGCTATCTAACACTCCCCAATGTTCGAGGCCCGTAATCTCGTGGGTCCAGATATAGATACTATAGACCACTATTACTGTAAATCCATCACTATGATTACTTGTTTAATCCTCAATCCATATTTAAAGCCTGGGTTTCTGATATTTACTAGTAATGTGGAGTTAACGTGAGTCATTAGTTCTCGCGATTGGTTATGAAATCATACAACAAATCTTCTTGAATATCTCCTGGACTCATTTTGGGACCCTAATTGGTTGTTTTTTGTTTAACAATAATTATGGATGATTAAAATTGACATTACAGATATCTTTGTTTTTCGTGAATTTCTACGGTTGTATTGGAAAATATTCAAAACCGTTTCTTAGCAAAGAGTTAAGACGAATAAGTTTACATAGTTACATGTTACTTTGTTCTGTATTCTTGGAAATTTTGTAATTGGTCAGGCAGTGGTATTTGGCTTTTATGTATATAGAAGACGGCTAACTTACGATAGTAAATCTTGTTTAATCTTAATCTTTATCACTTCTCTTTACGTGGTACTCTAAAAACCGGCAGTTTGGTAACATTATAAGTAACTATTTGATACAAAGTAAGGTTTATCACGAATATGCAGTATAGTTGTAATAATTATCCTATCTATACATATAAGGCCCATGTATGCTAATTCATTCCAACATCTATACCCTAAATTAAATTGATTATGGAATCAGATCATGAAATATTACTGTTTTTATTTTATTTCTTATGCACGATTAAAATTTAGTATTTTCCTTTTTAAGGATAGACAGTTTGTCCTTTATACATGTATATCTCAACATATGGTAGTTCTAGATCTTGAATATTTAAATAAACCACGTCGGTATTCCGAAATTGTCTAAAATATTAATATTTTTTGTCCAAGACATAAAGAGTATTCTTTGGTATTCCTATAACTAAGACATCAAATAATAGTTAAAGAAATTTATAAAATAATACGACACAAATACCTATATTTAATTTCGTTTAAAATACAAATTTTATCAATCAGGAATAAAAGGAGAAAAGGCCTACTCAAGTGTTGTCGAAGTGCATAGTGACGCTCTTTTATTTTGATAAAGGTTTTACCAAAATTCTTTTGTTTGGAGAAATATGACAATTTTAAGATTAACCACCAATCATGGACAGTTTTCTCTCACATTTCAGTAAAACATTAATTAACAGTTAAATAAAAGAAAAGGTGTCTTACCAGGGCTATCGTATTTCCATTTTCTCTAAGGGATTCATCCAAAATTTGGAGAACGGAAATATTTGGCTGGAAGTGTGGCAGAGCTACATTGATATCCGGTCCCTGGAAGTGCGACATAGTAACTGTACAATATAACGGTTATGAAGTGCTCTGGTGAGCATATTTAACTATTCTGTTTGTGTAGAAATATGATAACACAGTTACGTCTATAAATAAAGAAAACATTCAGTGTCTATAACATCAGGGCTGTGTTTAAAAACTTCTATTGAATCTATTCATATGACTTCTAATTACTTGGAGGTCATTCATTAAGTAATAAATCATTGTTGTTTTATAATTCCTTTTTAACTAATAAAACTCTATGGGACAACTTGTGTATCTTTATATAATGTATTTACATAACATTTACATTTTTAATAATATTACTCTACTGTAAATAGCGTAGCTGCTTCATTAAAAATTATTGTTCGTTTCTCACTTTGGAGGGCAATTCTATTTATTCGGAATGTTTCATAAAATAACTATAATTGTAACATTTTAAAACATGAAATAAAGTTAGATAACCACAATTATACAATATAATACAATATGTAATTACAATATATTCCGGTGGTTGAAAATGTAAGATAAAAATCATGATACTCGCAGTTTGCTGCAACTCTATATAATAAAAATAACACAGTACAAAATATACCTTTCGGCTCAGTAGCTAGATTTTACATGAGGCTGCCACTTCGAAGTGTCAAACAAACTGAATATGCAATATTCATTTAGATGTTTTCTCAAAACACTGATGGGACAGTTACTCTCAATGTTGACACGCTATTATAGTATTATTATATTATTTTTGTAAAATATTCGCTTTTATCGGTTCTATTGTATACTTATATAATTTTATACCGTAATTATCTTGAAACATGAAAGGTTATAGAAATAGAAGTATGATTGATTGTTGCTTGGAATTACTCAACAATTTTATCGAAAGTGTTAATTTAAATTTATTTTGTAAAATACTCGAAATAAGAATTTTACCCAAATGTAAATTGACCACCGTCGTCAAACGTTGTATTGGTTAAGGCTCACCTAAGCTACGTGCAAGTACAGCCTTTGTGCCAAGTCAAGTCTGACTATGTAAAAAATGAGTTATCGCGTTATATTGCGTATTCTGATACACATTTCAGATTGTGGTGGTTTTGGATTCTAGTAGTGATGATCGGAGAAAATCCTTAATATCTATTGGAAATTCCATAGTGAAGGTGAGTGCAATAAGCAGATTTACTAAATCTACCTGAAATGTGCATGTATGTGATTCTGTCTCAATAATAATATAAAATTTATAATTACTTCTTCTTCTGAATTATGTAACTTTTGAACAAAACAGTTGATCTTATTAGGTAATTTCAAATCTTCATCTATTTTATAGAAACGTTGGTGTATTAAAAACTTTTAATATTAATATTTTTGGATGATTTTACCTCTATTTACCGTAAATGAACCCGTAGAGAAATGTTTTACTCTACATGAATGGTATTTCAATAGTCTCTAATTATTATAGTATATATATATATATATATATATATATATATATATATATATATATATATATATATATATATATAAATATACTATAGGTTTTAAGAGATATTGTTATTTTTAAATTCCTATATTTTTATGTGGCCAAATTTTGTATAGTGAAATAGTTTGTAGGCTGTAACTAAATGACTATCGATACTGAGAAGATTGTATTTTATTATTTCTCAAGAAATTCTTTTAAATGATTTTTCCGTTGTAACGGAAACAACATCAACAAAGGCTATGTTGGAAAAAACGTATATACAAGTTATATCCTTATTAATAACTATCATAAAAAGATGGGATTTTGGATTATGATATGTATAACTGGTCAGAGTAAATTATATTTCTGACACCAATGTTTAGTTTGCTTTCACGATCAAGAGCATCTGTCAAATGAATAATATTTATTGCCAATGTAATTTACTCTGGTCTTTACACTTTTTGATCCATACTTTATTTTGTTTCCGAACGAGAAATACATATTATATAGAAATCTATTTCTGTCAATAGACAACAAAGATAAATTTTATAGCAGGCATACAATTTAAAGTAAAGGTTATATATTAATTATGTCTTTTATATCTAAATTACAGTACTGAACAAGCACTAAATACTTTAAATTGGCTAAAATATACTGTTACAAGTATATTTGTATAAAATCTTTTAATTTTCTTCTATATGTTAAACAGTCATTAAATTAAATTGAGACGTAAGAAGTAATGTTACCATCAAGATTACGCTGTGCTTTCAAGACTATAAATCTAAATAAATTTTAAATAGTAGTTAAATGAAACATATGGTTGTACTATCATAACAATATGTTTACACAGAACAGTTTATTATATTTACAGGCTCTTCAACATTAGATGAGAATTTTCTCAATAATTGGAGCCAGTGGGGCGTATTCCGAAGGCGTTTTTGAAATAATAATAGGCCTATATGTTAACCAAGGACCTAAGGAATGTTCATTTAAAGTTTTAGTATAATCGGTTGAATAGTTTAAGCATGAAAGCGTAACAAACTAATAAAGTTAAAATTATACTGTGAAAAATTAATAAACAAATAAAAAATGCTGATTTACTGTTGCGATTTTCTATAAAAGTATTTCTGAAAAATGTTCCAGTTTCGCAATTCTCAAAATCAAAGGACTTAGCCTTCTTAGTCTAGAAGCGTTCGTAGCCTCCGTAAAGCATTTATGATGTAATACGAGGGAGCCGTAGGGTATTTTTTAAGTAGGAGTACACAATGTCAGGTACATATTATTTCAGCATCACGATTTAAGAGAATCAAAAGTTATATAACATTTATACGGTTTCTATTTAGCGTTTTATTGTATGCAACAATATGCACACACACACACACACACACACACACACACACACACACACACACACACACACACACACACACACACACACACACACACACACACACACACACACACACACACACACACACACACACACACACACACACACACATATATATATACATACATACGTACATATATACATATAAATCTTGAAAACCTAATCTGATCTAAATGTATCAACTTCTGTATATTTTAATTCACTGTCCAAGATATTTCAAATGCCATAATTATAGTTTGCCATTTATCCCAATGAAGAAATTATATAACACCCGTGGACCCGTGCTGCTCCGCAGTGTTACCCGTTATTGTAATTAGTGTTAGTAATTGTAATTATTTATTAATAGTTTGTAAATGATTACCTCGTCAAAGGACAGAATAGTATTAGAGGAGTAACGTACTTGTCAAGAAATCAGTTCACATATTTTTGTATATCGCATGAAAAATCACATATCATAAAATATTGTATTAGTTGACATGTTGTTCCAACAACTTTCACAAAAAAGAGTTTCTAATATCACAATAATTCCTTCCAAAACACCTGACCTTGAGGTTTAATTTCTACCTTAACATTTTTGAACCATTTCCAGCGCGATAGGGCCATATACAACTAACGATGACTGAATACTGGTTCAAGTAAATATACCTCGACTCGGTCGATTTTTTGTCCCTGCGCCTTGTTAATTACCAGTAGCACATGGCCATGCTCCATCACCTGTTTCAAGCATTGCAGCAATTACATAAATAGTAGGATCGTCATAATGCCTTTGATCTGCAGATGGTTCATGATAGAATCGCATAACAAAATTTATTGGCGGACTATTTTATTAAAGTGCAAGTGCCTTTTCCTCTTCAGGTTTGTGATGCATGGTTTTGTAAGAACGGTCGTATGGATTGAATTTACTAAGCAGATCACTAAAGTTTACTGTTTCTGCTATTGTGTACTCTTAAATAAAAACCAACTATCTTTGTTCTTTAACATCTGAGAAATTGAAAAAGAAATGGAAAGATACGTTTGAGATCTTGCTTAACCTTTCTAAAGGTTTCACTGGTTGATCGTCTGCACTCAGCAGTGATCCTGTTTTTCAGGTCTTGCACACCAGTGAGATGTGTTTTAAAAACTACTGATTTGAAGTAACTCTACAAAAAAGTCTAAGGGTGTTATATCTCTGGATTTAATATTTTATATAAATGAATAGATATATTTTTTGTTTCAGTGTTTTACTCACGGGATGGTATAGAAATATTATTTATGATACTAAAGAAATATTAAATTATAGATTTATTTTAAAAAAATAAGATAGTTAGAATGTTTCAGTTTACAGGTGATATTTTGACGTAACTTTCACAAAATACATCTAACAGGAAAATATATTTAACAGAGTTAACCTGTGAGTATTTCATCCTATTCATTATCCTTAATTATGTGTTAACTAGTTAGCTTATCATCAGTCATCACTATTTTAATTTGAATCCAATTATTTAAAGATTATTTTGTATTACAATTTATTTTGCCCAAACAGTCAATCGCCTAGTTAATTAAAGTATAGACTTACAACTTTTACTTAGGATTTAGAAAAATATAAAGAGTAGATAGAAGGAAAGAAATTTACCCGAATACTGCTTAAAGTCCAGTCCAGACGTTTTTACAGCACAGGATGCAAGTTAGAAATTTAGTCAGCGTACTAAGTAATGTATAAAACAACAACGCAAATTCAGTCAAATTCTATTGCTTTGGAGAGCTCATTCTTGTCTATGTAGAAATTTCATGGGAAATTTCAAGGCTGCAGATAAAATTCTCCTTGAGATATTTTGCCGTTTTGATGTATTTAAGTTCATTTGAAGTTTTCTTTATTAAATTGGGTTTCACATCAGTGTTTTATCTAAAAGCCTAAACCTATAATGTTACACATAAGACCATTGTAAAAATATTTGTTGACGCTCATCCACATTCCTTGAAGTTGCATACACCACAATCGAGCTCAGTACTCCTTATATAGAAATGAATATTAATGCACAATTTTAAGTTTATAGGTCAGTTTGTTTTATAGATATCGTGTAGGCAGGCAAACATATGGTCATACAAACAGTAATACAGTTTTTCCTGCCCCAAGAGTATTAGACTACGCTAACGCTCAGCCAATAATTAAAATTGTAAACCAGGATTATTTCGTGATTTTGAAATTCGAATTCAATATTTAATTCTCAGATATTAGGTTTCAAGTTAAATAAGAGTGATCAAAATAGTTAAATAATTGGCGCTATATGACAACTTTCCGTTCAGCTCGAAATGAAAGGAGCACTGCACCATGTTAATATGCCATTTATGTAAACTTAAAGTCTACCATTGTCTTTGAGTTACTGAAATGTTCTGCTTCATGTTGTGTAGTATCCTAAAAAAATAAATTGACAAGTTTATTATGTTTATTAAATTATTTGTCTCCATTCACAATAATCTGAGAATAAAATAGTTTACAAATTGATAAATACTTCCACTAACCTAGAATTTTTACTACATGGCCAGATAATCTTGGAAAACTTAAATAAATTCATGCTCCTTTGATTGATGTTATAGGTATGTTGTATAGGGTAGTATAGACGTTATAAAAATTATGTTTTTAAATGTATTTACTCGCAATGCATCTAACGTATGAGTATGTACGTGTAAGGTGCAGCTTATTTGATTCCATCACTTATTTATTTCAAAAATGTGAGTTTAATATTATTTTTGTGCACCAATATATACGTATGCCATATACAAATACGTATGCGTTCAACATCCCTAAATCTTAGCTGGTGTTGTTAAAACTTGAAAATTTGTTGATATATGTAAGATCCCATTATTGTGATATTTTTCTTAATGGTAAGTTAAATTATATATTTAAAAGTTGTGAGAATTATCTAAATAAATAACATTGATGAAACATACATTATAATATAAGCAGACAAGTTCAAAATGCTATTTATTTACAACTAAATACTTGATAAACGATTACAAATACATTGTTTTTAGAAGACATACCATGAAGATATTCATTACTAATTTTAGAAATTTTAATCATGGATGTATACCTTTTACGAATCAATAACGATCTATTTTAAACTTTTTTGCTCAGTTTCACCGTGTGATGTAGCTGTACTTTATCACAAAACCAAGGCCCAGGAATTCGGTTCAAATTAAGGAAACAATTCGTATGCAGGGACTACCCACTGTAATTAGAGATTTGAAACAATGGAGCATCAGAGTAATGCAGGTAGTTTCTATGCAAATGTTACCATATAATTGTGGTGGCCAACCTTCCAGCTCTAGACAATCTTTAATCATTAGTTTCTGACAAATTTACACATAGCGTTGGTTTTCTTTGGTGAGATGTTCAAGTCGTAGTGAAAACTACATTTGCACATTTATAGTACATCTGACGTGTAGAATATTACTATAAAACATCATGGACAAAGTACTGTAAGAGCCAATATATTTACTGATTTCATTAGGCAAGACATGTTATTGATTCTGGAACGATAGTTATAAAACTGTATTACATGTCGTTTAAATTCCTAACAGTAGTACCCCAAGCTTTATTTAATACTGTGCGAGAAAATATTTAAAAATTGCATTTGCAATACGGCGAACCTTTACAGAGACAAACGTTTACATTACGATGGTTTGTTCATGAATATAGTTTTCTTATTTAAGAATTAATTAATTAATTAAGAATTCATTTATGCATGCATATTTTATTAACGAGCAATACATTAACTTTACTGGTCTGAAAATTATCACGTAAATTAGCTGACCGACCAAACAGCTAGTGCTAAACTCGAGCCCGAAATTTGGGTTATGTAAAACCGATTATGTTCAAGTTAGGCACGCCAAGCAGCATGATACAACAAAAAGTCTAAAGCGGATCACAGATAAAAACATTTAATAGAATTCCACAATTATTATTCTATACTATTATCAAAGAGGGACAATACCATCAGCTACAGAATGAAAATAACAACAAAAAACGGTGCGTGAAATTATTAAAATTATTAAAACTTTGTAATAAAAACAGATATTGATCTTGGTTTTGTCATATTACTGGTTACCATAAAGCCAATCACATTATGAAATGATTGACCCCCTTACACTCATCTGTATAAGCAGACATGTTTTATAGACAAGTTTTGGTTATAAATTTGTTGACTGAAGATGACTCTACTCAACGAGGCTAATTAATTTAAATGATTTAATTAATTTTTTCTGCTTTTTATTTATCGTTAAACTGAAAAACGTAGCTATTATTCAAGATACTTAATTATAAGTTTATTGCCACATCCAAATAGAATGAAAATGGAATTTTTACTACAACATGTTATATTTTTTATTAATGACAGTTATAATCAATAGCATTAATACAGGCAGTTGTTTCGTTTTATTTCTTACATACTGTATGTATCTGTAATCCATTTTTATTTTGATTTTATAACTAATTTCTGAAATATTTGTCTCTATTTAGAGGCTCCATCCATGGTTTTAAATCATATTTTGGAATATACTAATCAGTTTCTATGGAATGATATGATAATTTATGTTTAGTTTCTTCAAATACTGATAACTATTATTTTATAAGTATTATTTCCTCATAAAAAGTTCCCTGTAGTTTACCATTTCTTTTCTTATAAATATTTTTCTTATGGTTTAGAAAAGACATTCAGTAAGAAAGTTATGTACTTGCATCTTCCAAGTTCAACTTTACTTCAGCTTTATGAAGTTTCACTATGAGAAAACTTTCCATTTCTGTTATTGAATGTATCGGTCCTTGGATTTTTCATGCGTCAACTGCTTACGTCTATAAAACATAGTTTCTTACTTATATTTACTTCCAAGAAGACATTGTCATATTTGCTCAATCAGCTTGTAAGAAATGCAATAAAATATCAGATTGATTTATCAATATTTCATTTTTAAACTATAAAAACGTCTAAGGTGGCAAAATGTTTTAAGAACCGAATTATGTAATTTAAATACTTATGTTAAAACTAAACTTTTTAACGAATAATGTCAGTCCTACAGTACCATGAAAAAGGGGTTTTAATTCATAAGCGTTATAATAGAGTGTATTATAAATAAAGAATAAAGCTCTATCTCAACTGAAAGAAGAAATAAATTCAGTATGCTTATCCAAATAATAAATAACTTACAATCATAACAATGCATTTTTATTATTTAAAAAAACAACACTAGTTTCTTGTTGCAAAAATACAGTAGCTGATTTGAGTGACCTATGTCCGAGTACCTATCGTACACTGCCTAAATACTAGATTACTATAAAAATTCATAAACAAACAAATATATATATATATATATATATATATATATATATATATATATATATATATATATATATATACTTCGCTCAGTCTCAAAAGCTACTTCCTGTTCAGTACTCCATACGAACTGTGTGTTCCTTTGCGTAATATCTAGCTGAGATTTCGTAATTCACGAAAACCCTTCATCAAGTTGTCTGTGAAATGAACACAATCCAATGAATGAATAAATATCTTTAACTCATCTCGGTACTAGATAATTAATGGACAACACGTTCATTTTATCAGCTTCCGGACGGATACCCAACTCACTGATTACGACCAAGATAAAAAATGTATGTAATACACATAATTTAATTAGGGTTTTCATCCCTTAGTCGTCGGAATAGCGTTATTAAATATTAAACACATTTTTAATATTTTTATTGTATATCTAGATGCCATAAAAGGTTAACCTCCTTCTATCAATTCTGACATAGAATAATGCATAACTCTTTGGCATACAAATGGAGTTAAACACAGTTCAAATTGTTACCTTTAAACTGATAATAATCCTTACTCAGTTAAAATTATGGCTATAGGCGCAATATTATTTTTAAGTTATTAGTATTCGATCACAAACTGAGACACGTTTTAATCCACATAGAACATCCAGAGTAGTTTCAATTTGAAACAATATTTGTATTAAGGAATGTTTTCTGCTTACCGAATTTGGAGCTCGAAAAGCACACCTAGGGTTAATAATCTAGGTCAGCACCTACTGGACGCTTCTGGAAGTAGAGCTCATCGGGTCTTCTACATTGCTCTTCAGTCACGTAAAAATTCTATTGATACTCGTCAACTACAGGGACTACAGTGGAAATATTCTCGTCATCATTTCCACTCGCATCCTTTTTGCTAAACTCAACGATAAAAACCAACACACCTATATAAGAAATTATTTGATGAATACATTTCCTATAGGATGTTTTGCTGAAAACAAAAACTGTTGCTTCTAAAAGTAAAAACAATATTATGAAAAATCTTCATCAAATTTGAATTCATTAATTTAGAATGTTTGCTGTTGACTTTATGTATATTAATTTTTTCAAAATTAAATTCTTTAAACTTTTGCTCTAAAAAAAATTGTTGCGATGGTAAATTTTTGTTTTTAAAGGCAGTTATTTTACGAAATTATATACTTTGGATTCTTGGACCTAGTTTTATCAATTGTCCAGATCAAAACCAACATGAAACGACCAAATCTTTTTCTTAATTACTGTTCTAATGATTTCAGTCCGCGTTCATTTAATCCTTGAAGTGAAAATCTGGGCGAAGTCTTTTGGCCAAACTCTCACTTATATGAATGTTGAGTTCAGCTCCGTTTCGAATCAACGCGACCTTCCATAGCTACGCTACGTGTAGAAATATCACTCGTATATCAGACATCAATCTTATAACACTTATATTGAACATATTATGGATAAATAGAAATCAAATTTTTAAACCCATTATATATTTTCTGGTTATAAAATACTCAATTAATTGGATTACCAACATAGCAAATGAGTTCATTACACTATCACGTATTCACAATTAAAAGAAATTTACGTAGTTCCCCATGTTGTAAACATTTATTAATAGTGAGATTAATTATTACTCTTTAGGTAGATACAAGTGGTAAATAAAATATTCAAAATAACAAAATTACATACATTTCCTTAAATTCAGGTATATCAACTCCTACTATTCTAGTAGCACATTTTAATGAAATTTAGTAAGTAATGTCGATTGTCACAGATGTTATCACTTGATGTAGGCCACCTGTAAAGTTAGCTGGTCGTTATACCATTATATTGGGAAAGTTTAGTAAGTAATGTTGATTGTCAAGGATGTTATCACTTGATGTAGGCCACCTGTAAAGTTAGCTAGTCGTTACACCATTATATTGGGAAAGTTTAGTAAGTAATGTTGATTGTCAAGGATGTTATCACTTGATGTAGGCCACCTGTAAAGTTAGCTGGTCGTTATACCATTATATTGGGAAAGTTTAGAAAGTTGATTGTGAGCCAACGAAATGAAGTCCAATATTGTACTTCAATTTACCTTGCCTGTATAAACAAGAACTTCTCTCTCATATATTTTTGTTTACTCAAAATTGAATTACAATTGGAGTTGTTGTATATTATCTTTTTCGTACCCCGAGTACATTAAATCACTGTAATTCCGAGTATGGTCCACGAGTCGTAATGCTTGTATTGTAATCGTAATGTGTACCATTGCAAGAAATGTAGTCATTTAAAATATAATAATAAATCGGTTAACATAACAGATAAGCACGAAATACATGTAAATGAATTACTTACAATAAATTATAAATAAAAAGTGAACGCAACTTAAATTAAAACATTTTCGGATAAAAAAGTTTAAGTTCATTTTTGGAAGTT